>NW_026916170.1:5000000-7500000 GCF_034315485.1 Pezoporus occidentalis | reverse complement strand
TCATCTAAAACTAAGCAAGACATTGCATTAAAGGTAGATGTCCTGCTTAAATAATTTGACTCTAGGTGGTCACAAATCAGGTCAAATTCTATTTAAGATATCAAGGGAATTCAGCCTTTCATGAAAGGGATGAACTTCTTTGATGGAAATCTGTTGTCTTCTCAAGGTAATATGATATCCCTTTTAGTGCAGGGCAAAGACCAGGTTGAGCCTTTCATCATCTCTAGCATACATTAGCTTAGGGAGCATCTGAAGTTTATAAAACTTACAAGAGGGTAGCACCATTTTAATGAGGTGCATACCTAAAATGAAGCATGAACTGTTATTTATGTGCTGTATGGAATCCATCAGAGATTAATGCAGGAAGGTTCAGTGCAAGGAGTGCCATTCTTGGGGCACTTTTAAAAGCCCATTAGAAAGCAGAGTTTGTAAAAGTGAGTCTTATACATGAAGGAATGTGAAAGGGTATCAGAGCTGCTAAATTTGGTGAAACTCCTTATTGTCACTATCATCTGTCAGGGGCTCAGAGATTAAAAGGGCTCTAGCATGTTTGATGGCACTTCTCATACCGTATCTCTTGTATGTGTACCCTGCACTGGAGTGTTATAAAGAGGCAGATAGTGCTTTTCTGGAAAGTTCGGTAGACTTGTACTGGGTTTAATAACAAAATAAACAGTGTTATAATTAGTGGAAAAACTTTGTATGTTGTGTGTAATTTCTTTTTCCAGATTGTTGTAGGAAGGACCTACATAGGTCCTTGTCTGAATATTCTCCAGTGCTTAGTGGTGTGAGCGCTGCGTGATGGAGTGAGGGGAGATCTCCAGAAAGAAAGGGAGATGCTCTGCCTCTGTCCTGGGCTGGAGCTGCATGCAACCAGTGAAAGCTGTGCAGCCATGCTGAGGAAGAGGTGGAGGAGGTTGCCTTCTTATAGCCTGCTTTTTTAATTAATAATCAGAAATGTTGTCCTGCTAAGTGGTAAAAGAAGAGATGGATTTGCTGTGGATGTTACTGATGCTTTGGGTCTTTCATCTTCTTCCATTTTTGAAGATGGAAGATACTACAAATAAATACTATAGCTGAGTATTGGCAGCAGTCAAGTCCCTTGAGCACTTAGGAGTTGTCTTCTGACCTGTCAGCCCTTTGTTAGCTGCAGAAATGTTCAGCAGCACTGAATGTTGCTTAGGAATGTTTGTCCAAATGGACAGATGTTTTTGGTGGCATCTGCATGCAGGATGAATTCCCTCCTTTGTGTGAGGGGATTAAAGAAGGATTTCCTTTTTTAGTTTGAGAAATAAGAAGCTGGGGAAACAGCACAGCCATTGGTACCTGCAGCACAGGTGAGCCTAGGGCAGGAATGTGGGTCAGCCTGGAGACTGCAAACAGCTCTTTGGGGTTTTCCCTTTAGAAACCACCTTTGGAAGGGGGAGTTACCGGGAAATTGCTTCAAGGTTTATTTGGTTCTAGGTGGTTTGGTTTTGTGCACTTACTAGACATCAGGATGTGGGACCAATGTAGTTGTCCCATTACATAAGCCAGAGTACACCACTGAGCATTTCAGCAGCAGATGTGGTGAGGAGGGTTCTGTCTTTGTTAGTGTAGAGTGGCAGGAGTCCCAGCTAGCATTATGTTGTTTAGATTCTCAAGTAGGGAGAGAGAAACAGATACTTTAAGCACTGGAAGAGGATGGTAGCAGAAGTATGTTGCTGCTGGCATTGAGAACGAGCAAAGGGAGGCAAGTGTGTTGCTCTGAAACAAGCTAACTCCACTGGAGTGCTGGCAACAGACTGATCCTGTGCAGAAACGTCCGAAGGCTCTTCTCCATGCCTTCAATGAAAAAAAAAAAAAAGAGAAAAATTGTGCATGCTATTTGATGTTCATAGATTTCTGCACCAGACTAAAGGTGTTTCTCTAGATAATCTGTTGGATGAATAAAGAATCTGGACCACAGAGGTGGGCTTGCCAGCTGCACAGTATGTGGGTAGAGATCTGCTAGATAATATCTGAACTGAGCTTCCACAGCCCTTTTTAAGTTTGGAGGCAATGTAGATGGGAGGAAGGCAGAATTGCCTAAGAGGTTGTAAAATCCCTTTTCCACCATCCGTCCTCTGCTTGTCTTCCTCCCCCTTGTCCACTTATGTACATATACTCTCTCTGACTGCCGCTTTTAAAGCCAATGCAATTGCTTGTTCTCCAAAGACAAGCGCAGAAAAGCTCTATAGGGATCTCTAGCACCTGGGAATCTCTTACTATGTTTGCAACAGCATTTTTTTTTTCTCCCTTACCTGCTGTATTTACACTGTGCTAGAAGTATGCTTGGTGCCTCACAGAACAAATAATTTGAGAGCTCTCTTCTCTGTCAGGGGAGGCTGAGCTGAAGGCAGAGGATATGTTTTGGGGTGTAGAGAGAATTTCATGCAGGTATGTAGCTCTTAGTGCTAATGATACAAAATTGTTGTGTTTTTTTGTGCATAAATTTGTTTGCTTTATGAACGAAATTTGAGATAAGGCAGCTTGAACAAAGCCATGCTGAATAATGATGATGAATGTTCTCAGGAACAGTACTCCAGGCTTGAACGGGGAAGTGGAAAACAGCACAGAGGTTTCAGTGAGCTCAATTCACCAAAATGTTTAAGCAATTTGTCAAACTCTTGTGCTACTGTAAATAAGTACTAGTAAACTACTTAAAATGGGCAGTTTAACTTAAAATAGAAATATAAGCTTTGTGAGCTGTATTTTTGATTTATTTGACTATAACATTAGAATACCCCTTCATGTGGGAAGACTGGCATTTTAAGAATATTTAAAGCTGTTAATGGCTGGTCAGCCGCTTTGCTGAACTGCTGACTTCACACATACCATTTCCTTTTTCAGGTTTTACAACCCTGCATCTTCTGACTTTTAAAGCAGGATGGGGAGAGAGGGAAAGAGAAAAGCTATTTTTATTTTCCACTGGTAGCCATAGAGCAGCTTTAAACTTTAATTTGTAAAGTTACTGTGAAATCTGTAATTGTTGAATCTACATGACATAAATTGTTTCTGTTGTGTGTTGATACACACTAAAAGCTATGCTGTTTAGTTTGGAGGCTTTACTTTTCCTCTCTTCTCATTTACAAGTATTTCTTGTTTCAGGAATTTTTGGGATGCATCTTTGGTCTAAAACCTATTTGCGTTGCTTTTTAAAATACACAGTGCCTTGCTCTGTACTGAATAATACACTTAGTATGGTTTCAGAGTTTAGAGAGGCTTTTGTAGTCTTGAAATGTATGACTTACTGTAATTACAGTTGCTCGTATTCTAAAGTAGATCATAAACTTGCCTGGAGAGAGGGCCAAACAGTTACAGGCAATATTTTACTGCTGACATCTTAAAAGTTTGTTTATGCTAATCACTTTGTAAATAGTGAGCAGTACACTACTGGTGACTTTCTGAGGAATTTTGCAAGTGTAGAAACTCTCTCCTTGATGTTAAGGCAAGTGACATTATAAGATGGTACTTGTAAAGCACCAAGTACCCACTTTCTGCCTTTAACAACTTAAGAAATACTTCAACTTAGTTGTTGTAATAATACATATAGCTAGCTAATAGTTATTCTTTTGAGAGCCTGTAAATTTGACAAAAGCCTGTCTCTCTTAGGTCTGTTCAGATACATCAGTTCATTGCAAGTTCTGCTTTATGAAAGCATGAAAGTTTAATTTGCTTTCCTTGAAAGAACTATATAGCTTGTGTTACATTTTATAAGCTTCTGATACATTTGTGTAAGTTTTTTTTTCTTTTAGTCTTTGAGATCTTCCTTTTCTGTGATGATGCCACAGTATGCTCCAAAAGGTGCGAATTATTTTTATTACAGAAATGAGGAAGTACATGCTGTTGTGTTTTGAAGTGTACTCAGTGAGTCTACACATTGGATAATTTGCTGAAAAGTAAATTTTCAAGTATTGGAAATTTGAAAGTATTGCATGTTATAGAAATACTCCTTTTGAGTCTTACTCTCTTTATTTGCCTCTTTAAACCTCCTTAGGGAATTGTGAAAATAGTATGAAGTAGGGTTTTTATTCAAGAGATAACTGGTCAGTAGATGATTAGGTTTAAAAAAATGTATTCCAGACTCATGAAGGATAACTTTCAAGGAGTGCAGTCAAGTCACATGTGTTTGAGAAGTGACTGGTGCCTGTTAGGTACATGTTACCTGTGTGTGGAAGCTGGAGAGGGATCTGCAGCTGCTGGTCTGTGTTTTGGTCCATGGAGGAGGCTGTGCAGGTCCTTTTCTTGAGGAAATACTCTGATGTATTGGCCGTAACAAATAGCAAGAATGAGATGAGGAGCAGTTACAGCAATGGGAGCATGATGATACTGGCCAGTGGTTGTAAATGATGCCTCTTGTGTTTCTAAAGCTGACAGCATGTGAATGCTGGTGGTGAAAGCAAATGTAGTACTTGTACGTACAAAAGAGTTTGGGGAGAATAATTTTTTTTGCTTACGTTGTGCCTGTTCTCTGTCTCTGACTGATTTTGCTGTTCAAACTATGTGTTTCCCCTTTCCCCTCCTTGTGTATGGAAATTTGATCTGGAAACATTTGTAAAAGAAAAAAAAAAGGCAGAAGAGAGGGGCAACTAAAACTTCTTGTTCAGACTGAGCCTGAAAAATGTCTGCCTGTATTTCAAGCTAAGATTAAGGAGAACTTAATCTATGTTTCAGAGCGGATGTTTTGTTGGATTCTCTTCTGTGCTGTGTATCTATGTAAAAGAATAGCCTCAGTCCTTATCCAGTGGGGGCTGCACGTTGACAGCTGTCCCTTCATCCCTGGAGGATGGCAGTGATGAGGTCTGAGTTATTGCACTTATACCACCAGTAGATTCAAAAAGCTAACTGTCTCTGAAATTAGTGTCTCTCTTTTGCCTCCAAGAATGAGATACAGTCATTGACGGAAAAACCTTTAATCTTTTTGATGGGGACTAAACCAACAATCTGCTGGTCACTTAGGCTTTTTAAAAATCTTGTGTTTATCTCTGTAATTCTGTGCTTTGTATTTTTTATGAGCAGGCGTGCTATCAAGGTAAACTGGGAAGTCTTAAATAGGCATGATTTTTTTTGAGGACTTTCAGATTACTTGAGTGCCTGTTTTACAGTGAGAAGGACAATGGAGAGATCTTGCAGGCAAAACAGAGAATGTTTTTGACATCTCTGGAACGCTAGCTTCTCTGAAATGCAGCTATGCATGTCCTTTGAGTAATTCTTTCAAAATCAGAAGAGCAAAGTTAGAGAGGAAAAATGTTTTCCATCCTGTTGTCTGACACCTAGCATTATGCAGTAGCAACGAGGAGAAGGTGAAAGCATCAGCTTGTCTACTAATATACTGCTTTCTGACAAAGGGCTTGCACAGTGGGAGGTGGCTAGTGGAAGTGATTTGGGGATTAACAATAAAAACTTCAGTGAGGGATTAAGGGCAGATGAATGCTTTCTATCTTGATTTTTTTGAAAAATAACTGATGTAAGGGATGCTAATCGGAGATAAAAAAACACCTCAGTTTACAGGATGAATTGAGATGTAAATTGTGTAAATAATACACTTCATGAGTGTGGAGATCCTCCACTACTCTTTAAATTGGAGATGTTTTGATGATGGATACCGTGTTATCCTAGGTTCATGTCTTTTTGGTGTTTGACCATTTTCTGACGATCACTGTGCTTAACTTGATCCCTGTAACTTCGATTTTCATTCTGCTGCTTTGCACACCCTAATGCCATAATGCTTCAGCCTTGCATCACATTTATTTGCTGGTATATTCCTGACCTGGTTTTCTTGCGCTTTTTCCCTTTCATTTCTAAAAAGTTTCTAGAAGCTGCTAGATTAATTTCTTAACCCCAGCTTTCTGTATCATTCAGCTTGCTTGCCGAGGTGCACATACAAGAGTGCCACAAGTTCTGTCCTTGCTACGTAATTTTGCCCAAACTCCCTGGAAGTTTCTCTCTTGTATTTGCTGGCAGTTCTCTCCTATGGTGGGTGTACTGTGAGTTGAGCAAGGCTGGTGATGGTGAGTGCAGCGTAAGAGATCTCTGTCTTGGTTAGCAAAGGACGTAACTGCCTTCCTTATGGTTTGCTGCTTAATTATGTGAGGTGATGGAAAGATGTTCTAGGTCTGCCCTTGCAAAAGAGGTTATGCTTTGTTTCAGACTGACCCTGCTCTGTGTTGGAGGTAACTGGTTTTCATTTTGCTCTAATTCAGCAGCATGAGCAGTTGTTAAACAGAGGCTCAGAAATACTGTTCTTGAATGTTTTCTGTGACAAACAGCGCTATCTACAAGCTAATTTAATAGCAGCTTTAAATTGAATACTTAGGTGTAACTGGGTTTTAAGTAGCACCTCTCTGAAACAGTGGTGTATTTTATTTCTGCAGTTGGATTTGCTGCATTTCAGGCAGCACTTTCAAAACTTTCAGTTATCTTATATTTTTAACAGGCTGGTGGGCATGCTGTAAAACGGCCTATCTGGTACAATACAAGCTAATGAAAAGCTGGAATCCTTTTTATGTTCTGACAGACGCTCCGGTTGTGCTAAACTTGATGACTATCACTGTGGGGCTGGAATCTTTATTACTGCACCAAGTGCAATCTGGTACTTGGAACAAAAAGATAAAAACCATGCACTCTTTTAAAGTAATCTGTAAAAACAGTTACTTTGACTCTGCATCACCTTTCACGATTTATTACTTGCAGTGGAAAAGCTTTGAATTTTTGGGGGAGTTTATGAAAGTATCAAGTATTTCAAATCTATCTTGTGGCTTAAAAGGATTTCTGGTCTTAATCCTGATGACCACTTATGCTATGAATGCTATTGTGTAGCAAAACCTGCTTATTTTATGGTAGGATTCAGTTTTATTTATAACTGCTTTCAAGTCTCAATCTTGAGAATATTTCTAATAATGGTCTACCATGTTCACACACACAAAAAATGAATTCTTCAGTCAATGGCATTTTTAAAGCCATATTTAATTAGCTTTAGCCGTGGGACTTGAACACAGAGTTCAAAAACCAGGTGCTGAAGTTTGTAATGTAATGTACATTACAAACTAATCACAGTAATGACGCGCACACACACAAAATTAAAGGTTGGTTTTGCTCTTTTGCAATAGTTTAATCTGGCCCTTCTAGTTTCTAAACATTACAATAATGTGGCTTGCTACTTTCATTTGCAGTAACCGTTTCCCTACCAGGTTCTTTCTGCTCTATTACAAGTCATAGTGGGCAGGGGTATCAGTGAGCACTTGGGCTTTTGTGTAGATCTCTTACATCAGTGTTTTGTTCCCACTTTTACCATAGTTGTGCAAGACTGTGTGTTTTACCTAAAGGTGTTTAAGTTGATAATTGTTTAACAAGTGAGGCAGGATGAGTGGGTTGTGTATAGAAGTCTTTCACTCATTTTTCAAGTAATGTTTGTTGGTGAAGAAAGGGATAAAGCATGCTTTGTATCTTTGTATTAGAAATCCACCGGAAATGCAAATTATTATACAATGAATGGTCTAAAACAATGAAATAAAAGTTTGGGTCCTGTACCCTTGCTAGTTTGCTATGTCCATTGTTTACATGCTGTTCTACACATAGTTTGTTAAACATTTGCAACTTAGTACCAGCAAGATAATTATACACCAATACAAAAATAAAATCCTCCTTTCAAAAAAAAAAAAAACAACCCAAACCCCAACAACAACCTCCCCCCTAACTTGTTGTATTACTACTCCACAGGAAACTGTTGTGCTGAAAGGAAGAATTAACTGGTCTTTCAACTTCAGCCTTTTTATTGTGAGAGGGGAGATCACAGAAGTGTTACCATGGGGAGAACAGCAGCTAAAGGTAAGGCTTGGTAGCTTTTTTCCAAGAGGAAGGAAAATGAGGAACCTGCTGAATTCTCATTTTAAAGGTGGGTGGGATATTACTTGACAATTACTATACTGTTAGAATAAAGAAGACAGTTTATGATATGTACTGAATACAGGTAAGTTCAAACTTCATATTGTTTTAGAGTAAATATGCTAAATTTGGCTTATCGTGGAGTTTTACAAGTCCAACCAAAGCATTTTTTTTTCCTGTGACATCTTTGAAGCCATTATACTACTCTAAAATTGAAGAATGTGTCTGGGTGTGATATTAAATAAAATGTAGTGTTTCATTCTGTAACTGCATATAATTCAGTAAGACAATAACTTAGTAGTAAAAGGAATAACATTTTACCACCATGAATGGCATTAGCAGCTGTCTCTTAAAGACAAAATGTGCATTTTTAAAGAAATTTCTCCATGAACGCACAGGGTATTACAAAGGTGTGATTTCTGCAGTGTCAGGTCTGCCAAAGTTAATCATGAAATAACTGCTAAAATAAAGAGTGAAGCTTAAGAAAAAACAAGGGTGTTTGGGTTAGTGAAACAAAGAGAATGTGAAAAAAGACACACTGTCTGAAACCAGGTTGCTGCTGCTTTTCAAAGCTTTCAGATGGTTAGTCCTCCCCCAGAAAAGGCTGCTAACACTTGTATTTTTCTTGAGCTTTCCATCTTCAGCCCAAGCTGCTTTATGTGCTTGCATGCTCCCTTGGTAAATAATTGCTTTTGTTATAATAGATTTTCTGTAATGGCAGGAGTTATCTGTTTAATTGTTGCACCAAGAGTTTATGGAGGAAGTCTGTCCCCTTCTCTTGTAGGTTTTCTGTATGGCTGTTGTCTAAATACACTAAAAGAGACACTGTTCCGGGCAGATAAGATAAGAATCCCACTAAGGAAGCGCAAAAAGAACGGAAAGGAGACATTTCATATTAACTTGGTCTATATATCTTCAACTGTGTGCACTGAGGCTTAGCAAAGGGTAGGTTTAGCTCACAACCCTGGGTGGTAGGGAGTGAAGAAGGCCTCCTCCTGAGCAGTGGTAAGTCTTAGTAAATTTCATCTGATGGTGGGTAGCTATGTGGCATGGAAAGAGCAAATGTCTCAGTCACCCCAAAGCATTTCACATCCTTCAGGAAGAGACGAGAGGTTTCTTTGAGAAAAGGGGTCTCCTGCCATGCTTTGAACATCCATCAGTGTTGAAGATTTTAAGGTGGCTAAGAAATAGCTGTGGAAATCTCAGAAGCATGACAGTAAACTGCTTTTTGCCTATGTTGGACAGCAAGCAAATAGCAAGTCTTAGAAGATAACACATATATGCTTCTTCATGTAGTACACCATCCTCTGGTAAAAACTAATGCTGTCAGAAGATGTCATCTTGCTTGTTGAAAGGTTATTTTTTCCCAGAAAGAAGTGTTGTGGATTTTTAAAGCATCTCAGATGAGAAGCTGGAGTTCAACATGGGAGTTTGTAAGAGGAACTATACATTGGTCACCAGGATTATCTTTACCAGACCTTATATACTAAAAGAGCATTTTTTTTTTTGCATTCAAACTCAGTTAAGATAGCTTTTTTCTTTTCTTCCTCGTCTCTAATTTCTTGCATGATAGATGTGGTTCTGCCTGTCTTCTGCTGAGTAATCTTATCAGCAGAATTCTGTGGTTACAGATAGGGTGGGAGTAATGTAAACACATGAAGTTTTGAATTGGGAAGCAGAAAACACTGTTTTAAATGATCTCTCACTATGTTTTGTATTTACAGCTTTAGTTTATGAAGTGCACCACAGAAAAACAGGTAGTTGGTGAACTATAGAACATGCTACTTTTGTAATTTTAGTATATGCTGTATTCTAATATCACTACCTAAAAGAAAATAATCTTTCATGGGGTTTTGAAAATAAGTATTTAGCCTGTATTAGTATTATAGGCTCAATGTATATATATTTACATAGTGAATATAAAAATTCTATATACTTGTATGTATAACTTTTTTTTTAACTTTCTTTGAAAATGGGATGCTGTTCTTTCGTCTGAGCCAAGTAGCATGTGATGAAGCCCACAGCAGCAGTATTTAATTTTTGTTCGTGCTTTGACAAAATGGTCTAACACATACACTGTGTTTTATATTGGAAACTAGACTGAAGCTTTTCTCTTTGAAAATGAACTTTATGAATAGAGGAAAATATATAATGACCTTTTTTTATGTCACCATGAGCTTCAAGACTCTAAAACTAATGTTTGTTCTGTCTCCAGTGTATGAATAAATGCCTATCTTCAAGTCCATTTCTCAGGTTTCACTGTGGCTAGGTGAAGGAGATGAAAAGAGAATACCCTTTGTACCTGCAGATGCATTTCCTTCGTTCATAACCTAATTTTTGAAGTTTGACCTCAAAGTTTGACCAAGCTGAGGGTCATATGCTGAGGGAGTCATCTTCCTAAGCCCAGTGATTTAATAGTCTTCCATGTCTTAGCTTTGTTTTCAGTGATCTTTTTGATCTTAGTTTTATTCAGACTTACTTTTGGATGCTTCTGCATGTGCTGGGTGAGTTTTACCTTGGTGTTTTATAATGTAAATTTCTGATTTCTGGCCATCAAAAACAAGTGATATTAATGATGCTTTGGGCTTATTATGAATGAAGATACCTCCACCTCAAATGAAACAGATGTTTAAAGTGCTAGTGAGGAATCCATTTCTTCTCATTAATTAATGTCATTACCTCTTCTTATTCTTGTAGTTTTATAATGGCTGATGATAAGAAAAATGTGTTGCCAAGTGTTCCATTTCAGCATTTGTATTAGCTGTGATATTTGTGAGGTAGGCACTAAACCTAAGTGGCAAATGAAATAAATAATTTGGGTGATGGTTGTCAGTGAGAACTCATCTGGTGTCCAGGCTGTGGTTTTTCATTCCTTCACCTGTTCTTGATGTCTCTCACCACGAAAGGCTGTCATGTTGTTTGAAATCTGGCACTGTTGGGTAGATACTCTTTCATGACTCTGCCCTTTCAAGCTTTGGGTGTTCACAGGAAGCAGTTATTAATTCTTTTCTTCAGTAAGTCTCTTATGTGGGACTCTGTTGGATTTCCTTTTCGGAAATAAGCCAATTGGAAGTTATCCATTCTGTAAGCTGTCAGTCTGATGTCTGCGATAGTCTTATGATAGTTTTGGGGAAAACCTGACTAATTTAGCTTGAAGGACGTGGCAAAAGGCTCTGCTGGTAGAGACTGCCACCACCAGTAGAAAACTAGCTGGATTCAGTTCATCCTGAAGAGGCTGGATGAAATGTATTTTGGTCTGTAGAAGGGAGGAGGTGGATCACAGAATCATTAGGGTTGGAAGGGAATGTTAGCTTTGTGTCTAGTAATTGTTTCTGAACTATCTATAACGCTAGCCCCATTCAGATTCCCACTGGTATTTGTTGTCGGGACATAGGGTGTCCACTTGTGTGGCTTAACACCCTTCCTGATGAAGTACTGGGGTTAGAACTCTGTGGGCCTCATCCAGAAGCATTTCAGCAGGTCCATCTAAAGTTGACCTACTTAAGGATTTTTCTTTGGGAACCTATCAAGTAAAAAATGTTCTAAAGCAAACTTCTTCCAGAAGAAAGAATGTGTAAATCAAGAAAGAAAACTAAGTCAAGGAGTAAATGTAGCATTTTCTTTCCTTTTCAAAAGACCTGTGGTAATCCCAATATCTGCTTTAGGAGAAACAGGTTATAGTTTTGCAACGTATGGTGAGCAGGTATGTAGCTGTAGATATATTTTCTAGGACTGTGGAGTCTGGGATATTCTTGGGAGATGTCTTGGCCCTCAGTTCACTAATAGGCTTTAATGGCCCTGACTCACCTCACCTGGGACCTCTCCTCATCCTGCCCAGGGCCCCATGTCAGCCTGTGTCCCAGCGGTGCCAGAACAGGGCCAGTGTCCAGCTCCCCACAGCCTTCCACCGCCAGGCCATGGGCCCATGTCCCATCCTATCCTTGGCCTGTCCCCAAGGAGGGTGCCCAGTGCTGGGGCTGCCCCCAGTGCCTCCCCACTAGTAGCTGTTTGCCAGGGCGAGGGGTGGCCCTGGCTGGTGTGGCTCTGCCTGGCTGCCCCTGAGGGGTCCCTGCCAGTACTGTCCACTGCCCAAAGGAGCACCACATTGTGCCCGTCACAGAGCCAGGTGGATGGCTTATCCCTGCCTCACTGACCGATGAGGGAGGATTTGGGGATTGATGACAGAAGATTTGTCATGATTCAGCTCTTGCTGTATGTGGCAGTTCCTCAACAAATAATGAAAGATTTGTGACAGAAATTATGAACATAATTTCTTCCTTTTCAGTAGTCCTTGTATCAAGAAGAACCTTACAGAAAACACAGAAGTGAAACACTATTAGGGCTTAATATTTGCTGCAGAAGAACCTGGATCTCATGTGTTTCTGGTCACCAAATGCTACTTATTCTACGTTAGAAGTGTTTTTTATTTCACATACCAGTCAATAGTGAAAGACATAAGTGTGAATGAATACAAGAATCGCTACCAACAGAGTCTCAAGTGAGTCATCTCTTCACCTGTTAGTTTGGGCTAACTAGGATGGCCCAAGGCGTGAGCTAAGGCATGTGCTTTCCCAGACAAGCGGCCCCATTCGTAGTGCTGAGGTGTTTACAAACCAAGCCAGTTATTCTGCTACACAGAGCTTGATCAACTTTTTAGATCTGAAAATGTACTTGCACTTTGGTTGCCAACTCAGTGTTGTATTTGAATTGTGCTTGAGTCTATGAGTGTCCAAAGCAGGTCATCAAACCAGTATTTTAAAGACTGAAAGGAATGAGTGGAGCTGCCTCAGTCTTCTCCTTTGTACCTTCCCAGTCCCCTGGGTCTCTCATACATACTTAAATCCCCCCAGAATGAAACATTGCAGACTCCTTGCTGTATGTGTCAGAGATGAGTGATAGAGAAGGTAGATTCTTATGAATGATTTTTTTTTTAATAACTGATGTGTGCACTGAGATAACTGCTTGCATGTGAATATTCAAGAATTTAAATATAGAATGCAATCTTTAACTTGGAAATATGCTTTTAGGGTGAGTTTGTTTTTTCTTGGTTTTCAGTACATGGTGGTCTAGGTAAGATTTAAAAAGATAACCAGTGATTCTGAGGATCTCAAATTGTGTGTAGCTTGAGTAAAGCTGTTAAAAAATTAGGATAAGGTTGTTCTTTCTGAGGCTAACACTACCATTTTCTGCAACTAGATTTATTCTGATAATGTCATATAAAGTAGTCATAAATAGTACTGCAGTGATTCAGTTTATAGTACAAGTACCTTTTTGATTATGCACTGAAATGAGTAAAGGAAATCAATATTTGGAACAAGATATTCTGTATTGAATGAAAACATTCTGTGTTATGCTGGACATCGTTATGATGTGAATGTTGCATTTATTATGTAATGGAATCTTGTCTTTTAGATTCAAAGAATATTAAAAAAGAGAAAGATGGAAAGAATCAGCAGGCAAACAACCCGTCTTTAAAATGTGGTAGGTATTGCAGCTGTCAGGCTATTGGTTGAAGTACTGTAAAAGGAAAAACGTATATTTGGATAGTACTATATTCTGAGGCTTTTTTTTGCAATCACTTTAGCTATTACTGGTGGGTAGTTAAAAACATACCATTGCTTTTATCTAACTCTGTTATAAAAGTATGTTTTGGTATCGAAAATTATGTTTGAAACTGCTTGACTTAAGCCTGATAGTTTTACTAGCCAAGACAAAGTACTCTTTGTATATATAATCAAAGATATTGTGTAAACGATAATTTTCTTAGATGATTACTGGTATTTTTTCTTCTCATCATGTATTTCACAGTTTCATGACTTTGGTGCTGCAGCTATTTTCTCTTTCCTTAATGTGTTTGCTCATGCCAAAGAAAGGATTTTCAGTTTAATACCCTTGAGTTTTTAGGATTGCTAACTGGATTAAATTGCCTGAGATTCTAATTTTACTTAAAGCAAATTGTTTTCAAATAAATTTTGAAACACAAATAAATGTGTTTTTGTAATAAACTACACACTTGCCAGAAATGATCCAGCTTCTTATCAAACTAAGACAGCCTCTGCCATCCTCCACAGGTGCCATGGAACAGCATATACATGGGATTGCTGACAGTTTATCTTTTGTGGCTGCATCGAGAGGGCAGCAGCATCCTTACATACCTTTCATATTTGCATGTACATTGCTTGAATATGTGGCAGTAAGAAATGATACCTTATTACCACCAGCCATAGTACAGCTTTCTGCTGTTACATTTGCCAGACTTAATTCTTCAGTTTCTTGGAGTCCTAGTAGCCATCTTTGTTATTCTTCCCTGTTTCTTTGGGACAGAAAAGGAAGCATATTTGTGTCTTGTTTTCCCTCTTACGCAGTGTAAGAGGAGCTCCAGCCAAACTGGAGTCAGATAGCATGTTTGCGTTTTAAAATAATGTTGTCTGACATAACAGAGGGAGCCCCATAGATCACCCCCCCCCCCCCAGCAAAGTGCTTTTCTTATGTGGATAAGATAACTGTATTTCATGAGTCACTGGAAAACATCGCTGCTTCCTTCTGCAAGGTGTTGAAAAAGCTTTGTGGAGAAGTAGTGCTAAGCAGGCGAGACTTATTCTGTCATCTGTATTCTTCCAATCAAGACTACGCTGTTAATCTAGTGTCTGAGCACTGCATTTACTTGTGAAGTCTAGACTCAGCTGTGTCAAACACTTAGAGATGAGTGCCTTGCTCAAGATCATGGAAGATCTCTGATTTATTTATTTATTTATTTTTAATCCTGTGCTGTTACTTGTTGGTGGCAAGGAAGAGGAAAGAGCCTCTTGAAGTTGGATGAAGAAAGATGTCTTACAATGCTCTGGGCTAGCATCCAGGAAATCCTGGAGTTACCAGGGGGATGTGTGATAAGAAAAGCTGAAAAGGATCGAAATACAGAGATGTACAAACAGGTGAAAAAACAGTCTAAAGTAGGTAGACAACAGGAGGAGGAGAAAGAGTCTAATGGAATGATCACAGCATATAGGAGGTTCAAGGTATAAAGCAGGGTATGAAATACCCTGACACTTAAACTAATATGTTTGAAAGAGTATGCAAAGAAAAATTAAAAGGAGGCCTCATTTTTGACAAAGAGGGACTGTGGGATGAAGGCTGAAGTGGTCATACAGTCATAGAATGGTTTGGGTTGGAAGGGACCTTAAGTGGTCCCTTGGGTTGGAAGTGCCAACCTCCCTGCAATGGGCAGGGACAACTTCCATCAGACCAGGTTGCTCAAAGCCCTGTCCAGCCTGGCCTTGAACACTTCCAGGGATGGGGCAGCCACAGCTTCTCTGGGCAGCCTGTGCCAGTGCCTCATCACCCTTACAGTGAATAATTTTTTCGTAATATCTTATCTAAATCTCCTCTCTCTGTGTCAAAAGTCTCAGATACATGTGTGCAAAGGGAACCTAAGGATGAGATCAGAGGACACGAGGTGCTCAGTCTGCTTAAACAGTATTTAGGCTATGGTGATACTGTATTGTAACCTAAATAAACCAGGATCTTAAATTTTACCTATGTAGAAGTGACATTTAACTCGTAGTTTAAATTTTCAATTTAAATTTTATGAAACTTTGGCTTAAACTAAACTGAAGCATTATGTACAGTAGAAGATGACAGGGAGCACTTTAGCAAACTGGGCATTCCCCTATTCCTGGGAGCAGATGGGATGTCTCCAAGGGTGCTGAGGTAGATGACCAATATCACTGTGAGACTTCTTTCTCATATTGGAGAGGTCATAGTGATTGGGGGAGTTTCATGATGACTGGAGGAGGATGAAGAGTATGCTCAGCATCAAGAAGCACAAGAAGGGATCACCTGGGGAATTACAGCCTGGCCTGCCTGACTTCAGCCTTCAGGAAGACTATGGAGAAAACTCTTCCTGGAAGTCATTTACAAGCAAATTAAGGACAAAAATGAGGTTAGGAACAGCTGGTATGGATTTGCCAAGTGTGAGCCATGTGTAACTGACTGCCTTCTGTTGTAAGTGATCGTGTAAACAAGGAGAGAGTAGTGGGTGTTGTTTGTCTTGACTTTAGCAAGGCTTTCTGTAGGGGTGTCTGTAGTGTCCTTTCAGCAAAACTGGTATGGTGTGGTTTGGATAGGTGGATGGAAAATTGACTGACTGCCAGACAGTACAAGGTCTACCTATCTGCTGGTACCTAGTGGCGTTTCTCAGGGGTCATTACTATGGCTGATGCTATTTATGCCTTACCGAGAGACAGGGACGATTGGACAACATGCTGTCAGCTAGTTTGTCGGCAGCATCTAACTGGGGAACTATCTAGTGGGCTGGAAGGCAGGGCTGCTCTTCAGATGGACATCGCCATCCTAGAGAATTGTTCTGACAGGAACCCAGTTAAGAGTCAAAGGCAGATGGAGGGTTCCTCATGCCTCGGGGCAGACTCGAGTCCTGCAGCAGCACAGGCAGGAAGCTGGCTGGCTGGAAAGCATTTCTGCAGGGAAAGCACTGGAATGCTGGCAGGCAGCAAGCTGCGTGTGAGCCAGCAGTGTACTCTTGTGGCGAAAGATTTTAACTGCAAATCGAGTCCTAACAGCAAAACTGTAGGCAGCAGGCTGAGAGAAGGGATTTGCTGCTTGCTGATATCTGTGAGACTATCTCTGCAGTGCTGTGTTATACAGGTGTGTCTCAGCTGACTCTGGGCTCCCCAGTACAAGGAAGACTGTTCTATACTGGAGCAAGCTGGCTGGCAGTCCAGCAAAATAGATGAAGGAATTGGAATGAAGATGTAAGCAGAAAACTGGTACTGAAACCAGAAAAATGGTTTCTTCAGCCAGAAGAGAAAGCTTATGGAAGATGGGCTTGCTGTCTTCAGTTACCTGACAGGTGGGTGCAGGGGGTCAGAGCCAGGCTTTGCCCTGAAAAGTTGAGGCTGCCCAATGCCTGGAAGTGTTCAAGGCCAGGCTGGATGGGGCTTTAAGCCACCTTGTCTAGTGGAAGGTTGGAACCCATAGCAGGGGGATTGGAACTAGGTTATCTTTAAGGTCTGTTACAACTCAAACCATTCTGTGATTCCCTCACAGGCACAGTGGAAGGATGAGAAGTAACAAACAGTGGCTGCAGCATGAAAAATTCCTACTTGATGGGAATAAAAAACACATTGAGGGTGATGGAACCCTGGAGGAACAGGAGACTGAGCTAGAGACCTCCTGGGGTCCCTTTTAGCTTGAGTTACTTTGTGATTGGCAGGTTTGACAGGAAGTGATAGGGTATTGATACAGAACTGCAGAGAGCATCAAGGGTCATTGACCCATGGGTTGTTGCCAGGAATGCTGGCAACTATGGCATAAACTTATTTCCTCCATTTTCAAATTAGGCTGTTTGCCCATGGTGATTGTCTTGGTTCACTGTTCTAGAGTCTCAGTCCTGTGTTGATAAAAACTGGGGTTTGTTAGTTCGTTTTGTTTACAAAAGGTCTTGTTTTCATTGTGGTATAACATATTTCCTGCTTCCAGTATATGCTGGCATGTTCTTCAGCATTAAAATTCCTTTCTCCCTAGTTTTCACTTTGCTGATGGGTTATAAAGTTGTGCTTGTTGCATAATGGGTTTTTCTTAAGCCTTTTAATTCAGCCTGCGGATTTGAGTGGGAAGAGAAATGCAAGTCATTTAGTGAGAGCTAATTTTCTTAAGGTTTTCTATTTTTCAGAAGTTGCATGTTTTCAAAGGCTTTAGAATTAGAAATATATATAAAACAACTACTTCTTTACCTGTGGACACTGAGAATACAGAGAAGCTTTTTGCGCAGAGATTTTTTTTTTCAATGTGATTATCTTCCTAGACATGCATCTTACGTGTTGCAAGCATACATTCATCTCCTGTTTCTATGAGTGCAGTAATTAAATGATAATTAGCACCATCTCTGAGAGCTTGGTTTTAATTTAATACAGCATATTTTCACAGGTGGAGAGGTTCTAATTTAAATTTCACGTCATTTGTGCTTGATGAAAGAGGTTTTGATAGCCAGGAGTTAAAGCAAAGAGTGAGGCAATGTTGTTTTCCTCTTGGCTTTATCTGCAGCTGGGTGCTTATGTTACCTTATGTGTCTTTCTAGTGAATATTCCCTTGGGAAAAAAAAAAAAAATCTGTTTATTTCTGCTCTGATTTTTGGTCATGCCACCAAATTTACAGTCCTGTTAAAAAAATTGAGATCATTTGGGAAGTGATGGTATATACAGGTAATTATTTTGGAGGTTAATCCTAGTGAAAGGTGCTGTGTCTAAAATATCTACTTTTATACGGCCCTTAACATCTTGAGGCTCTGATTCATAATTACAGCTTTTACATCATGTTTTACATCATTTTACATCAGAGATAGCTGGGACATAGCTAACATTTTCTTTTTGGTACATTTAATTTTACTGAATTCGGTACTTTAAAGTTTACTAAGGTAAACTCTGATTAAAATAACTTTTTATATATTTATTTTTAAATCAGAAGTCAAACGTAAGCAACAACTTTATTATTAATGAAGCTTCTATAGCAGTTCATCATAGTTAATTTTTGCAGTGTCCTTGGCCTGTCAGTGAAAAGAGCAATGGATTTGGAGGCTACTTTCTGGAGAAAGCTCTGAAGTGCCATTTCCTGAGCATGCCTTCCTGAAATACAAATACCTAACATATGCTTAAGTTAATGTACCCTGACTTTTGTCAGTAATACAAAAATGGTGTAATGGTATAAATTTGTGAAGAAAATTTTCATTCCAAAATAAACAGACTTTTAAGATGTTGCATGGAAACATCTTTGTTACTGGCCTACATACAGTCCAGACCACCAAATGAACATCTTTTGCGATTTTACTGACTTGTTACATAGCTAACAGCCACATGGCCTCTGCAGTGCCAGGGACAAATCACTTGTACACTTTTGAGTCTGTTATGCCAAAAAGGATCTTGGCAGGCCAGGAGGGTAGTTCTCTTCTACTTGCGGCATTGTATACTTTCAACTAAATGGTGTGCTAATGCAGGCAGACTCTGTTTGAGCCACTGTGCATCCTTCAGAGAAGCCATGTGAGAGTGCTGGAAAATGCTGCCATATTCAGATTATTTATTTGCGTCTCCTCTCTCCTTAATGTTGCAGAGGTGTGTTTAACTGTGCCTGGTGGTGGTTTGGGGAAGATTAGTATAAAGCCGGTGTAGTTTCTCCATTGTCACCAGGGATTTTTGCTATAGGCTGTGCGAATGGCCGTTGCTGAGCCACTGGGTGGCATCAGTGCGTCATTTTGGGGTTCATGGGTGATTTACTCTTCAGGAACATCAGAAAGATGCCAGCTGCCCAAACAAGAAAAATAAGCAAAATTGCTCACTTAGATAATTGAGGAGCAAAAGCATTAGCTTTTGCCATTATAGGTTTTCTCTTGTGCTTTATATTAATTTAAGTAATGCTTGCTTATGTCTTATATGTTAGTACTTCATACTGTTGCATTTGTGCAAAACTGATAACACTGATTAAATCAAATGCGGACTACAGTCACTCATGCATGTAAACAGTACCAATGTCAGCACTGGAAAGCATACTATGATGCTGTTGCTGAACATTGCCATAATAATGTTTACCCTGCAAAGAGAAACCTTTATCAGACTTCAGATGAAAAGAAGCAAGATGCAGTTGGAAGGCTGTGCTAATCCTTTTCCTTTCTAGTGGACTGGGGGTAGTATTCTCAACGTATATTTCAACAGAATCTATGTGTTTGTGCTTTTTCAGCATGCATCATGTCAGCACTCTTATGAGGTTATCATGTAAGTGCTGCTGACAGGGGAACTAAGATACAGAAACGCTAACATGATTTGTACAAGGATGCTTGGGAGGTCCTTATGCAGAAAATTGAATCTAGAAAGCCTGACTTGTATCTTTGTATGCAGGGGAAGGTTTATATTGATTTTGCCTATTGTGTGATCCCCCTATGCATTAACAGTACTCTTAAAGCTCTTTCAAGAGTTGTTTGTTTTTTCAAAGCTGGAGTTTCTGTTTGAGAGTAATCCTGTTCTTGAAAAAAAAAAAAATCTACAACGTAGTTGAGTTTTTCTGACCCTTTCTTCCCTCACCCCTCCTTTTTAATTTAAGTTCCCTTTAAAAAGTGTCTGTATGGTGTTTTTTTATCTTGTGTCTTCCAGAGCAGTTTAATTGGGATGATTATCTGAAAGAGACTGAAACAGTAGCTGCCCCTCTGCATTGTTTCAGACAGGTATGCCAGATACTATTTTGCAAGTGTGTATGTATTTATGCATGTTACAGGGTGATGATTCTAGAGCAACTTCTATGTTTAGATTGCTTGCAAACTTCCCATTTGATTCCTTTTGATCTCTAGTTATCAGTAGCTTACAGTTTTGGCAGATCCGAGCTACTGAAGTTTTTCATTCTTGCTTTCTGCCTCAAGCCAAACTTTGAGGGTTTCATTAAAATTGTAGCTTTGGACTCTGTTTTCCTTTTAAAATTGACTAGTTAATGAAAACAGTCTTATCAGAGTTCAAAAATATTTTCTAATTTTTTTTCAGTAATCTTAGAGGTAGCGTGGTTTTAGTGAGAATTAAAATATGGCTGATGATCAGAGGAGCCTTTCTCCTGCCTTGTTTAAAGAGTCCTTTCAAAAATGGCAAGCTACAAGATGTGTGTCTGTGTGTGTAGTAGAGTTTGTTCACCACTTCTTTTCTGTATCTCTCAAATAGGTTCTGAGCAGACTGCTTTTGCTAAGTAGTAACAGATATTGAAGTTTAGAAAAAAAAAAATCAAGGGGAATATATGGGAATACAAAGGAAACACTGGATTTATAGTGAAAGGTGTTTAATGTATTGTTTTATGTTTTGCACTGTGCCCTACAAGTTTGATTCCCCACTGCCAGATGGTTTAGTATGTATTTGCAGATGGAGTTTAAATTTGCCATCTTGTGTGAACTAATGACTCCAGCCCTCTGGAGACTGAGTTGACCTCTGCAGGTATCTTTCTCTCAGTAGAGGAAGCTGGAGTTGGTATTTTCCCAAGCTGAGGAGTATCTTAGCTGCGTAAAGTTAAATAGGATGAGTTTTGGTCTGCATGCTTTCACTGCGTTAGGAAGATAGATGCCGAAGGAACTGGATAGTTTAGGTTAATAGAACTGTAATAGGTGTGACAGGTGGAGCATGTCTAGTTCAGCAGACAGAGCGTGTTCAGAAAGGTATCTTGTAGGGTTTGTTGGTAGTCTGATGGTACTGTAAGTAATACTGGCCTCTAGTGGGGGTCAGACAAAACGCAACAAGAATGTCGTTGAGGTGAAGCGGAACTATCATTTGGTGAATCTGAAGTAGTTGCGGGTATGGATAACAGGGAGCGAGAAGTGCAGGTGGCAGCATTTCCTTGTATTAGATCTTGAATCTCATCTTGCTTTTTGCAGATGAAAGGACAAAGAGCCCCTTACATGCTGCTTTCAGTGAGAGATAGCTAAGAATAGCAGTGTCCGTAGCTGTGAGTGGAGCTTCAGAGGTTAATTCTACAGTGTGTGTTTTTCACAGTGAATACCAGCTCAAGGCAAAGACTTCAAACATGGCTTACGTAGAGACAGAGGGCAATAGCATATTACTGGATCATTCTGATGTTACTGCCATACTCAGATGGTAGACTGCCATGACCAGAGTGTACACTGCTGAGAGGTGTAGCTACTGCAGAAAGCTGCTCAGAAGCCTTTACTTTCCTACATCTTCCTCTTCCCTACTAATGGTCAGGAGGTCCAAACTGAACAACAAAGTAACACCTTAAATAAAGATGCTTAAGTGATGTGCATTGACCAAGATAGATAAATCCTGGTGACCTGTATTGCTTAAGGAGTGTGTGGGTTGGAAAGAAGAGCTTTAATTTCTGTGCATAACAAATTTTGAAACAATTTACATGTGCAGACTCAGTTTTTCTAAGAATTGACCTTTTAAGAAGAAAGTGATATGCAATGTTAATTAGTACAGAGCTAGCTCCTCTCACTGCAGAATGTTCCCAGATTTTAGAAATTACAGTGCTTGAGCTTTGTGTGGGACTAATTTGACTTTATTGGGTTACACATGAATTGTACGTGTCTTTATCACCCTGTGTAATGCAAGGAAATACACTGCTGTGGCTAACCAGAAAACAAGTAGCAGAGAAAAGCTTTATTTGAGAATTATATCCAGAGTTTGTGACCTGTGGGAATTCTACAAAGTTTAAATTTTGTAGTAATTAAAAATGACCCAGGGAGCAATAAATTAAAGCCTGTATCATAAATTAAGATACAGGCACAGACTGCTAATGGAAATTGATTAAAGTATTTATCTTAATTTAGAAGGTATTTTATCTTTTGCTCTAAGTTGTTTATAATTACTACTTAAAATTTTGAAGCATTCCACATCCCTTTCTCATGCCCTGAAACTTTTTTCCGAGCAGTTGAAAACTTTAAATGAAAAAAGCTCAGTCCCGTGTGGTTTAAACAGAGCTTAGAAAGAGGCCCTTACGAAATAGGTTTTGTTACTTTGCTGTAAGGACAGAGTGGCATGGAGGAGTTACCTTTTTAATAGAATGCCTGGAGTTGTTGGTATTTAAGCAATTCACCTTTTCTACAAACAATCAATCACCTCAATTTCTCCATTTCAGTTGCTTTTCATGGTTGTAGAACATAACAGCTGGACAAGCAATATCCTGAAATTGAATTGCCCTTTAAATTTAATATGCTAAAGCTCCCCTTTCAGACAGCCTGTTGTCTAAATGCAACATTAGCAGATGCTACACTCAGTGTTCACTGAATATTGAGTGCCTCTGTTTTTTGGGCTTGGGCTCCACCAGGCCTCCTGCTGTTTATCTAGGATGTGTTGTAGATAGTGCACCTGCACACCATAGCAAGCAGAGCAAGATGTATTTATTAATAAATTGTATTAATAAAAAAATTAAGTGTGGTGGAGGGAAAATACCACGAACACGTTTTGAAGTAGCATATTTCTTCAGCCTTTTCCTGTGTAGCCCGATAGAGATGCGCAGTTTCTCTGCTTACTGTGGGATCCTCACCTGGACTGGTCAGGCAGGCAGGAGAGGGGTCATACGAATCTTGTGAGTGTGAATGCCCATGGTTTTGTTTTTTCTACCTGCCTCCCATGTTAGGATTCAGATTGTGTTCCCATGTGTTTACATGCGATAGATACTGGGTATAAATGTCATGGGGAAGGCTGGCTGTAGTTGTCAGCGTCTGTGTTCAAGACCAGATTTGTACTGGAAGAGTTGCAGTAAAGGACTTCCAGGATGATAGAAGAATAGTCATCCTCTCATAAGAGAAACTTCAGTGTTTGGCTTATTTAATTTGTTGAAAGAGTACTGGAAAAGGGCCTTCTGTAAATACACTGTAGGCTGTTATTTGCAAAGGTGCAAGAAGAATTTAAGTTAAATTACAGTGTTGGCAAAAATTGCCATTCATAAATTTAAGCTGGAAACGAGGAGTCATCTGAAGAGAATAGTGAGAAGCATTCAGTCCCAGTTAATGTCAATATGAAGTTTTGAACACCATTAGATGATATTGCTGCCTACAGTATTACTGTATCAGAATGTGATCCAGCCAGAGATATGTTGACACATGAGTAAAATATACTCTCCTTATCTTTCGTTTAGCTTGGGACAAAAAGTTCTGCTCAGAGACTGAGTCACATTCATCACGTATCTTTTCCCTGTGATCATTAAATTGGCATTGCATTGTATGTGTATGGATATATTCAGTTCTCTGTGAATAAGCATCAGGTGCAATTTCTGTCTTAGAACTTTAAAGTTTTATGTGACTTTAGGACTGTCTGTTTTCTTTCTGTTAATGCAGTTAACACTAACTCCCTTTTCTGTTGTCTGTATTGGCATATTTTTTTGATTCAGAAACTCTTTCTTGCCTTGAACTTTCGTAGTGCTTAGTGTGTAGGGTCCAAATTTGGTTTAAGTTTCCCAGATATTACTACAATAATTATTGCTTTTCAATTGAAAGCTTGTGAATTTTGTGAGTGTTTTTTTTTTTTTTTTTTGTAGGTTGGTTTGTGGGGTGCTTTGTTTTGGTTGAGTCATTTGGGGTTTTGGTTTTTTTTTTAGTTGAATGTCATGTTTCCCAATGTCGTTTTTGTCCATTCCTTTCAAGTATTAATCATTGGACCTTTATGTTCATATCTTCATCAGGATTCCCTTGTTTACCCTTCTTGGCGTGCTTATCTTCTTAGAAATCAGACATGTTTATGCAGTAGGAACATCAAGTATCTAAACCAGTTGCTGTTGGTAGGTTATCCAACTGCCTTTTCCGACCTGCTGCTGAACACTCAAAGTTCTAAGGCTTTTTTAATATCTACTGTTTATATGATATGTTTGGGTGCATGAAAGCTGCATATTGAACTGGCTGGTAAATTTAGCCATACTAACAACAGTAAGAAAAAGCCTTTTACCTTTTATTGTAGTCTAGAATTCCACCTACGAACGATTTCAAAGTTGGGATGAAACTGGAAGCCCGTGATCCTCGCAATGTTACCTCAGTTTGTATAGCTACAGTAATTGGAATTACTGGTGCCAGGCTGAGGTTGCGTCTGGATGGAAGTGACAACAAAAATGATTTTTGGAGGCTTGTGGATTCCTCAGACATACAGCCCATCGGAACCTGTGAAAAGAAAGGGGGCATGCTCCAGCCTCCACTTGGTAAGAAACAAAGCTTCTCAACTAAAGCATGGGAATATTGCTTTCATGAAGTCGATTTGAGCCTTGGCAAATTCAGTGGTACTAACATTTCACCAAACTATTATTTAATTGAAAAAGAGGTAAGCAAGCTAATTCAGGTAAGGTGAATTGTGGCTTTTTGTTCTTTTTGGATTCTTTTGACATAAGAATGAGCAGAATAAATAATTAGCTTGAGTTCTGTTGTTTTCAATTCTTTTAAAATAATCCCTTAGTAATAAATGGGACTGTTTGACACTTAATGATGAGATACGCTGCCATGTGCCCATTCTAGTGTGTATGGCTACAACGTTTTCTTGCTTGATGCTGTGTGTACTTCTTTTAGTCAGACCTTCGTAAAAAGCGGGGAAAGCTGACTTGCCTTTCTTCTACCCAGTAAATCAGAGCAGTCCACTAGGAGGCGCTGGCTGTTAACCGACCTGTGAAGCGCCCAGCAGGGCTGCAGGAGGTGCAGCAGCTCAGGGCAGCCTGAGTGTTTTCACGGGCACTGAGCAAATTGGTTTGTGGTCTGGGAAAGGCAGCGTAGGGTGGGTTAACGGCAGTATTGCAGCATTCTGCTCTGCGGCAGGAAAAAGAGCACTCCAGAGCTTCACCAGACTGCAAGCTTATATTATACGTGATTCTCCTCAAATCAACTCATGTTGTGGGACATCTGCAGTTTGGCATGGCTGGTTTGTGATCACAACAAATGCTTGGGAACAGGAGGTAGCTTTCATGTGCTTAGAAATAGTATGCAGAATTTTTTTTGCCTTCCATAAGCAATATGGGTGACAACATCATGTATCTCCCCAAACTGAGAAATAGTGCTTGGGCTTAGTCTTACTGAGGAAGTTTATTAAATAGGGAACTGTACAAAGGAATTCCTTGCTATGTGGTGAATAGTCAGAGGTAACTTTGACTAACTGCTAGGGGTGGTAAACTGGGATATCACCTTTCTTTGCTGTGATAAACCTGTATACTTAGATCTTCTTTCTTGTGCCATATTTGTTATAGCTTGAACTTGTAGGTGTGGAAGTCTTTAAAGAAACACATTTTTCACATTGGTCTGAAAGTAGTTCAGCTTTTAAAATGAAGGAAAAGTAATGACCAGAATTTATCTTAACACACCCCCAAAGCCTCCACAACAGCAGCATCTCCTCCCCTGTTGACCTGTAATTTTTAGAAGATGCAAGAAATAACATTCTTAATATAAGAAATTAAATGTTACTGCTGTTTTCCCATCTTATAGTTATGAACCTACATCTGGTTTGGTGTCATTAGTATTACAGATTTCTCATCAGAGATTTCGTAAGGTAGGTATGCTTTCTCTTAGTAGCCTCTCAGAAGCTTGTCATCCCAATTTGTTAACACGAAGTGAAAAGTATCGTTTCACTACGGTATGAAACTTGATTTGCATATAGAAAGGCAAACAGACATAGGAGCAGTTGACATAACCATTATGACACTTTACAGAAATTATATTGGTAGGTTTTTGTTTTGTTGTGCTGCTTTAGAAACACAAGAAAAGCAATGCCACTAGAGTGCCTTTTAGAAAAATATCATTTGGGATGGATAGATAGATAGATAAATAGAATCATAGAATAGATAAAGTTTGAACCCAGAAGGGCTTTTTTCCTTCTTTTCTCTGGAGTATAGAGGTTTTGAATGAAAGCCCTAGAAGCTCTTGACCCCTGGGTGTGTCACTTCTGAGAAGTAACTCAGTTTAACCTCTGTGAAGTTCTTGGTATAACCTTGTAGAGTGAAAGCAGTGATATGAGTATGAAACAGGATTGTAATAGAGAAAAGTACACCTATTCCTTCAGCTGCACATATGTACCATACTAAATATATGGCTTCTGTTGAGGAGCATAGTGCTTTTTCAAACGTGTTTCTAAACCAGTCTGATGAATAAAGCAACTCTGGTTATGTATAATGGAGGCAATTGATCTCTTAAGAAGAGAAACTTTCCATGATCATCAGCAGAAGCAGTACTGTTTGTTCCTCCTATTTGGTCAGGCTGCTGGTAGTGCAGCACCAAACAACCAGCTGTTCCCTGTACCTAGGTGTGTAAGTTTACCTGCCCTCCGAACAATTGCTGGTTATTCAGAAAAGAATGCGAGTGCCATTATTTTGTCCCTTCTGCCCTAGATATTTCTAGAGATAGGCTAAATTCCAGCAATAAAATGTTCTGGCATACCTAGATAAATTTTTGAAAAATCCTCTTTGGCAGTTCTACAGCATCCTGTTCCTGGGCAAAGCTGGGAGCTAATTGGGTGTATAATTACCTCCTGTTAGACATTTAAGCAACTGATTAATTTTTTTTTTCCTGAGTGCTAGGGAACCTTCTGGATACTAATGCTCTGCTTCTGTTCATAATAACTAGCTAAAATAGCCCTCCTACCTGATTTTTGCATAGGTATAATTATGCATGTTACATAAGGGTTTTGAGAAAGCGATTAATATAGCAAAGCATTCCTGTTCCAGCCAGGTGATTTTTTTTTTATTGTAGAGAGCTTAATGTTCTCAACAAATTACATTGAGGATAACATTTTCTCTTGTTTTACCAGGATGAATTAAAGGCCAAATGAAATTAACTGAAACTATTGTTTAGCTGACATTCCTATATATATCTTTTCTGCGCTACCTGGTTAGGAATATTGTGTTTCAGTAATCAGACATGCTGAGGTTGTATAGACTCTGGTATCAAACCAGAACTGATAATCAGCTCGGCAGTCCTCAAATTACAACACCATTTATCAAATAGGAGCTTTGTGTTCATGTAGGTGTTGCATAGGTAGTTCCAACTTGAAAACTGTTTATTCAAATCAAGATAGCGTAAGCTACTAGTTAAAGAACCATTATAGTATATAATCCAATTTTAGATGACTTAATGATTTAACTGATTGAGAATAGCAGATATGTTCCACCTTTCTAGTTCATTCTTTTAAGAGAATTGTCAAGGCTCAGTTGCAAGAGAGCTCATCAGTTCCTGGCAGATTCTTTTACTGTTTGCTTTGTGGAAAATTTTCCAATTTGCTCTATTATGTCTATTTTCTGTAGAACTGTGCCAGACATATAACTGCTAAAGACATAGAAGAAAATGTCCACTATCTCTGTTATCTTACTTATTACTTTGAAACATCCATTTGGAAAGCACAGAAAGCAAAAGGATTTCTGTTTTGTTTTATTTTTTAACTGGAAAGTAGTTGCTTCTGGGGGAAAATTATCTGGCATGAGAATGTTTTCAGTCAAACCTTTGTTCTGCTTGAATAAGGTAGTTCATCTAAACAAATGTGATTCTTTTTTGTGCTTTTTACTTCCTTGTTATTGAAGAATATTGAAGTAGAAATCTCTTCCAGTTTGTTTTCCAATATTATATATGCATTTGTAAAAATAATTGTGTATTTGTTCTTTCCTCTTATGATTTCTTTGGGGTTTAGGGCTATTTATTTATCTTAATAGGGGAGGGGGAAGAAACCGATTGTTCTTTTTTTGTCTGTGGCCTGGTGAAAGAATTACAAGAGTCTTGAACATAAAAACGTATCTCAAATGAGAGGAGCTGGAGCAGGAGCCAAATGATCTTAAGGGCCTTTCCAGCCCCAACTGTTCTATGGTTCTGTGATTCCGTTGTTTTAGAATGTAAGCAAAAAGCAGACCTGAAAAGTTAGCTAGGCACAAGTGCTGGGGAAGTTCCCCTGGACCCAGGACTGTGGGTGACAACCTTATGATCTCCTGTACTAGAGCCTGCATGTCAATAAGTCCTAGATGTTTCTCTGTAGTGTCAAAAATTATGATGAGTGATTCTGCAGGCAAGTCAATCGGAATGGAAATGCACTGCAGGGGTTTCTGCACCTACAGTGACCCTGTTTGTTCCTTCTTGGCTACTTTTATTTTGGCCAAATCCAAAACAGAGGCAATGAGGCATTAATAAGCTGACTTTATATCCTTCTATTTCATTTTACAAACTGAAAGTAGGCCTATTGTTTCTTTGTTACTCAGGGTTCCAGATGAATGCATCTTCTTGGCCAATGTTTCTCTTAAGAACCCTCAATGGAGCTGAAATGGCACCGGCAACATTCTTTAAGAAGGTAAGAAGAAAGGGACTGCTAATAAACAACTTTTTATCAATTGGCCCATGAATACATTTTTTAAATGAGGATGCCAAGATATTTTCCTGTTGTCTGCAGCATGGCAAGGGAAGACTATTTAAAATTGCTTTGAACTGGATTGGCAAGCTACAGGAAGTGATCTGCTTCTAGTCAATTGAGATGGGCATGTCTGTTCCTGAATTGAGATTTTTGAAGTATGGTGTATTATTTAGAAAAATTGTGTTAGCTCATTTTTTGTGTCAGTACAATACATATCATATTTCTTAACAGCACCATATTAATGTGATTGTGCACAGGAGAAGGAAAAAATACAACAATGGGGAATAAGTCATTGGAATACAGTGGTGCTTGGAAAGGTTTTGTTAAACATTTTCATCAGTTTAACTGTAGTGAGAACATAGTTGAAAATAGCAGAAGCAGTTACTCATTTTTTTTAAACATGCCTTGAGTAAATTAAAAAAATATATAACCCCAGCAGTAATATTGAAATGACTTGTTGGTTTAATCTTTTGTCGAGGTGGTAAAACCTTGCTGTCACATTGAGTGACTTCATTTTTGATACTGAGAGAGACATTGACAAGTATGTCAGCAAATCCAACAGTTGGGTTCAGACCTGCAATCACATCATTTGCCTGTTACCTTTATATAATTAAGTAATTTTTTTTTTTTTTAATAAAAGATTGTATAGATTTCCTGAGGCATGAGGAGCCATGTTTCCCTGTGCTAACCTACCAGCACATCTGAGATGGCTTTTGGATAATGAGGTTCCTGAGGCTGAGGTAGTAATTCAGGTTCCATTGTGTCGTGGTTTAAACCCAGCCAGACAGGTTGTTCACTCACTTCTCCCCGTTCTTGCCCTTCCCCTACTCCCGGAGGGATGGAGAGGATAATCGAATGCAACTCCCACGGGTTGAGATAAGAACAGTTTAGTAACTAAGGTATAACACAGATCACTACTGCTACCACCAATAATAATAATGATAAAGAAAATAACAAGGGAAGAGAATACATCACTTCACCACCAGTCGACCGATAACTCACCCCCCCAGCCTGACCAAGCTCTCACCGATACCTCCTCCAACTCTGCAGTCCCCCAGCCCTTCTGGGTAACTCCCAGTTACCTCCTGGGCATGATGTGCTGTGGTATGGAATACCTCTTTGGTTAGCTTGGGTCAGGTGTCCTGTCTCTGCTTCCTCCCAGCTTCCCCTCCTCCCTGGCAGAGCATGAGGCTCACAAAGTCCTTGGCCAAACCAAAACATCATTGTTATCGGCTCAGTTCCCGAGCTGAAAGTCAAAACACTGCACTGCACCAGCTACCAAGGAGGAGAAAAATGACTGCTACTGCTGAACCCAGGACACATTGGGTCACAACTCCTGTTGTGGGGGTACACTTAGTCTCATCACATTGACTTGGTATTTGTTTTTTTTTTGTGTCCACTTGGAATTGGTATGAGGCCAACTGAACTAACTGAGGCCTATAAATAATGTCCAATGCTAATGAATTTTTCATGGATTGAGAGGTGAAGCTTTTACCAGACAGTTATCAGTCCCCAGAAATATTCATTCCCTGCAAATCTCTTCCTCTTTATTAGCATGTAATAATTTCATTTTAGTGTCTTTGCTGTCTTGCTGCCCAGACATAATGTATTGGGTGCAACCTATTGCTTATGTAAATATTTCTAGCAGGGTCTTTCTGTCATGGAGAATTTTGCTAATTATCCCAGCTGTGTCTGTGGGAACAGAATCTAGATTTTTATAATACAGAAAAGCAAAAGCACATTTGAAATACAAGTAAGTTTTCTTGAATGTCTGCCATAACTTTTTGAGAGTAGTGAGTGTAAGAGGTGAGGATGTTGAGGAAAAATAGATGGTTTTCTTTTTTGTTAGTATTTTTTTTTAAGAGGCCATAGAAATGCAAATATTCTGTCACCCTTTCTTTTGTAGGAACCACCAAAACCTGTGCCAAACTGCTTTAAAGTTGGAATGAAACTTGAAGCTATAGATAGAAAGAACCCATACTTGATTTGCCCAGCAACCATAGGAGATGTTAAAGGAGATGAAGTTTTTGTTACATTTGATGGCTGGAGAGGAGCATTTGACTATTGGTGCAGATGTGATTCTCGAGATATTTTCCCAGTCGGATGGTGTAGCTTGACAGGAGATGCATTACAACCACCAGGGAATAATGGTAAGATGACTAATAATATTGCTTAATTATTTTCCCCCTCAATTACAGCAGAATTTTAAAACCAGCTGGCTGTATGCAGATAAGACTGAAGATTTGATTTGTGAGTAGCTGCTGATGATGAAATGTTGTCAAATTTTGTTTATGTAGTTTAAAGTTAATAGGATACCTTCTGGGAAACAATTTTTGTTGGTTCATACTAACTCTGAGAATGTGTTTTATTTAATACTGTTAGGAGAGCTTCTGATAATCTTCCATTTTCATGTGCTTATGAAGAGTCTTGGACTTAAACTAGATTTGCTGTCACTCCATACAAATTTCACACAAAAAGAGGTTTTTAAAGAGGGGAACCATATTTTAATTAATTACTTCAATATTGTTAACCAGAATAATTTGTTCTTATGATGTGCATTTTCACAGCTGTTGTTAAGTGAGTAAAAACAAGTAGACTGATATCACAGAACTCTCACTGAAAGTACCAAAGGAACAGAAGCAAGAGGGGAAGAAAGCAGTCGTGTTTCCTGCCCTCTCCATCCCAATTTTTTCTCTCACTCTTTTGCCAGCAAGTCAAGAACTGTATGAAAAAAATAACTGAAATCAATTAAGGCTACCTCTGCATCCTTGCTCTCACCTGCCTGTTTGTAGTTACTGTCTGCAGTTGCTGCAGATGGTCATAGTACCCATAATCTAGTTTATTCCACTTCAGCAGGTTTCAGCAAGTGATGAACTATGTGTGTAGCTCTACGGATAGGTCCAGGATGATCTGCCGGTACAAACCTGCAGTGAGAAGGCAGGGGGAAGTCAGGTGTGAACAAATTACATTTAGCAGAAGTCATCTAATAGGTATCCTGCTGACCTCGGTTGTAGTGGTTTTGTGCTCCTAGTCTGTAAAGTGTCTTTCTTACCTTCTTCAGAAGGTTGACCTTGTCCTGAGAAATCATGAATAAGATGTGTAATTATGGTAAGTTAATTACGGTAATTGTGATAACATAAAATGGCTTTATCTTAAAGGGGTGGTATAAATAAGTGGTGTAAAATTTTTAGAAGATATTCTTGTTTAGAATCCTGAGTCCAATTGCATCCTCTGAATAGAAGTATTATTAACTTGTTTAGTCTGCTTCACTTTCACTGCTGCAAAACTAGCAATATTTTGAGATAATATGTACAGAATTTTTCTTGATAGAGATCTGAGAGTTCTTTAACAGTTATTAAAAGTTTATTATATATTCCAGTTGTTCATGTAATGAAACAAACAGAATTGAGTATGTTCAAATCTGCTGAAGGCTTGAAATAGCCAGGTATTCTTAGGGATTCTATTGCTTTTGTGTCCTGGGTTCAGCAGTAGCAGTCATTTTTCTCCTTCTTGGTAGCTGGTGCAGTGCTGTGTTTTGACTTTTGGCCTGGGAACAGAGCTGAAAAATAATTAACTCTTCAGGAATTAATAAAACCTGAAACAAGGTCCTTAAAGATTTGCAGTCAAAACTAAGAATTTTGGACATGTTATAGAAGCTGAGGGCAGGGAGGTGCAGGCTGTGGATTTCGTTATTTTTAATTCTGACAGTGGACCCAAAGTTAAGCGTATTTTTATTAAAATTGTGTGTGCTCCTTTTTTTCTCGTTCTGAGCATAAAGAATTTTCTTTCAGTTTTGCTTCATGTGCTCATTTTTTTTTATGAGCTATTCACGCTAAACACACTTATCAAATCTACATAACTAGGTGAAATTTTTTTTGCTCTCAGGTTATGTTTTTCACTGTTATTTGATTGCTTTTGAACCATTAAAGAACTGTAATGATAATTCTTTATTAAGATGTAAATAATAGCTTCAAGGAGAGTGTAATCAAGTCATTTCAATTCAGAAATATGATAATGTTGTCAGGATTCTTCAGTAAGTCACATTTATGTTGACTACTCCTGTTAAGGAAGAAAGTATGGCAGATGGTATATTGTAGAGATTCACTTGAAATATTATAGCAGTATTCTGGCCTGGACTTCTTTCCAGTGAGTTTAGTATTTCTGCCTTGGATTTCCACAACAGAAAGTGAAAATAATCAAGTGTAGTTTAGATCACAGTGAATATAATGAGAAGTATTCTTGGATTTTGTAGCTATTTTTCTTGAAAGCATTTAACGCTGGTTAAAGCACAGAAAAAAACCTCTCAGGTTTTAGTGAACAAGGAAAACCAATACCCTGCAGTAGAGTATGAAAGCAATAAAGGATCCATACCTATCACAATTTCATGCCATGAGACATGCATTTTAAGGTCTAATTTAGCTTTTTGAAAGAGAGATGAAATGCAGTAAGGGAGACAATATGAAAATTAGGGAAGAGTTTAATTCAGCTGTTTACTGTCTTAGCCATTTAGGATGTCCAGAGAGAATGTAGGAACTCCGTCATGGGAGGTTTTGAAGAACAGTTTAAACACAGTCTTCTTAGATATGAATAAATTTCTTTACACCAGATTATGTGATATATTTAGTCTTTATAGTCATATCTCTGTAATTTGCATTGGTTTAAGACAGATAAGATCAGGAACTAAGATGCAATTAATAGAAGATAAAATGAAGAAGGTAGATGAAAAGTTGTTTTGCACTAACTGTTTTGAGCATTCAAGCCTTAATCTTCATGTTGATGTTTTGTCTTTAATCCTTATCAGAAGATGTGACGTAAGTGGACCTGGCTGAGTGCCAGGGTATGCATACAGTGGTATGAAATGTAGTGTTCAATATTTATATTAGCAGAAGCTGTGCTTAGCCAATGTTGTAGTTTATTTCCTTAGAAATATCTCTGATAATTTTTGTTATGTATGGTTTGACAACAGTGCTTTATGTTGGCTTGGCCTGCTGGCCCACAGTTAATATTTTACAGATGCAGTAGACTGTTTTCTTTGTCTCCTGGTCACTTAAGTGCTTTTAGAGATGACTTGTCACTCAGAACATCATTGTGAGCTATAGCTGGTGAAGGAAGTCGGCATGATAGTGTCTATGCTGGATCAATCTGAAGGATCGTCTGCTCTAGCAGGCTTTTTCCCAGCAGTGGCACATAGGAGAGAGGCTTGCAGGAGTATTCCTACTATCTGTCTGTCTACAACCCAGCACCTCCTGAGCCCAGAATAACACTTTATGCTGAGTACCTCTGGGGGAGCTCAATCTATTTTGTTCAGTTATATTTTGGAGCAGTCTGCACTTTCATCACCTACAACATCCTGTACTTAGGAGTTCTGTACTTGAGTATATGTCCTCTGGAAGAGGTGGTATGCTTTTTCTTGATGGTAGCTTCATTTCTTGTCCTCATGTTCTTGTACCGAAATAGCTTCTTGTACTTCCAGTACTTGCACATACAGTAAATAGTCATTCCCTAATTGTCTTCTTCATATCCATTGTGATTTTGTAGACCTAGATTCTAGCTTCCGTCAGCTAACTCTACTCCAAACTTGTAAAATCCTGTTCTGTTTCATTTTGCATTGTTATGGGATCAGTTTAATGCCTTGTTTTTCTGTACTGTTTCCATTTAAGTTATGGCATTTTTAAGCCACTGGAACCAGAAGTGCACAAAGTATTTAAGACGTAGTGGCATAGTGGTGGTTTCTGTGTTGTTTTCTCTTCCTTCTGTAATTCATGAATTGGGATTTTGGATTATTGGACTACCTATCAAGCAATGAACTAATACTGTCATAGAAATATTTATTTCAATTCTATGATACCATTTTTGTAAATCTTAGAATTGGGTTAATAGCCCAACACTGATCATGGAAGCTGTATTATTTTTAATCTCTTGACATTGTGTTTCATCTGTCACTTCCTCTATGGAGCAACTGCTCAGCTTTACAAGATCTTTTTACATAACTTTACTGACTCAAATAATTTTTTAACAATTGTTGCCATTTCATGCTTTACTGTTTACCATTTGATTCCCTATATGAATCAAATGATACAAGCCCAAGCAGAAATCTCATCAGAAATCTCTAGAGTCTTCTCTCGACTGTGGAAACATGTCTGTTTATTCCTGGCTGCTGTTAGGTATTTTCCATGAAATTCTTTAGAAGGATCATGAGGATCTTCCCTCTTACTCAGTGTCAGCTAAGCATTGTTTTGAGAGAGGCTATGGTGTGAAATCTTGTCAAATGCAAATCCACAGACTACATCAATTAACTTTCCATTGTCTTGCTTGCTTACTGACTCCTTAAAAAAATAGTGAAATGGTTTCAGTGAGATGTGATTTTTCCCTACAAAAGCTGTGATTGGTTCTCCCAATCCAACACGTTGCATTTCTTTTTGGGTTTGCTACCTCTGTTCTGTACAAGAGTTTCTAGCAACTTTGCCAGTACTAACATCAGGTGTTCTCTCTACGCCTTGCCATTAAAGTGTTGGCATTGCATTAAGCACCTTTTTAGGTCTCTGAACTTGAGACAATTTTAAGGACAAACTTGCACAGACCATCAGTAGGTTGGGCATTTAATCTTTTGGCTTCCCTAAGTCTCCTAAGTGCTGTATGTTCTGCCAACACTCTACTGCTTCTTTTGTCTTAGTTTTCTGGCCTCTGCTGCTGGTACTTCATGTCAGAGAACTTGTTTCTGGTCCTTACGAAGAGGGGTGCTGATACGGGAATTGACGTGATGAGTTTCCTTGGAGTCAGTATAAATGCAAACAAACATTCAGCCCTATTGCTTTAGCATTATCTAAAAAAGGCTTTTTATGTTTGATATCTTTTGGATGTTTTCTGTTCACCCTTTTTCTAGGCCAAACATATTATGCATTTCTGTTTACCCACCATAGACTGTAATTTTAATTTTACTCAATTGGAATTATCCAAAAACTGTTACTATGCCTAAGAATATTCTTGTATTGCACTGTAGTTAGTTGTAGCTGAGGCTTATGATTGAAGTAGATGGCAGATGACTGAAAATTGTCAGAGCAGTTTCTTTTTGCTGTTTCTATATAAAATAATTTTGGTGTTTAGTCTTTAAATGGAAATAGCAGTTACTAAGGCAACCCACCTTTTTATTTATAAAAGTAAAACGTTTTCCAAAAAAGAAAGAAAACAAAAGAACAAGTGGGGACAAGCCATGTGGGAAATGACAAGTAGTTTCATCTGCAAAGATTGATTTCAGTCTAACATCGTATCCATCATTTAGATGTGAACAGCATCTGCTATATACCCTTGATCCTATGGTCTTACGAAGCCAGATCTTTGACTGAAAAAGGTGAGGCAAGAGCTAATGAAGGAGGAATTACTCTCTGCACTGTACAGGAGAGACTAAAGGAAGATGATGTAGTAATATAAATAAAAACAGTGATACACTGTAGCTTTACTCTTTAGCCAGCCTCTCTTCCCTTCTCCCCTCCCTCATCGTCTGTTCCCTCATCGCTTTTCTCACAATTCAGTGCATTTATTGTCAGTGAGAGCAATCTTCTTTCATTACGCTAATCAGCCTGTGATATTAAAGATCTCCCTCAAAAGCTGTCTGCAGCAGTAACAGCACTACAGGCTCAAGCAGATATTAAAAAGTATCTTATTTGTCTGTCTTGTGATTTTTTAGCTTGGTTTTCTTTTATTTTTCAGATGTGTTTTCATTGCTTTGTTTATGCATATTTTTCTAAACTAGCTACTGGAGATGCACTTCTCTGTTATTGATAATGAAATTATGTCAAAATAGGTTCACTGTATATTCAGCTGAGTTGTACACAAATGTGCAACACCAATATAAATTTAAGTACTACTCTGTATGTTTGCATATGAAACAAAAGAATTGTTGAAACTTTAGACAGAGCTACAGTTAGATCTGTGAAAAGACTCTGCTTCATTTAAAGTAGCCAAAACCAAAGTCAGATAAGCATGGTAATCTTAAGTTTCATTAAAGGAAAAACCAAATGCTGAAATGGTACAATTTCATACTGCTGGAGGTTTCAATTTTCTCTCAGTGCAGCCAGCTTCTTTTCACAAGCAGGTCACAGTAGTTAAATCAGGCACATACAGTAAGCAGATTTATGCTGTCTTCAGAACTGTACATGAAAAACTCTTCAGTGCTTCAGGCTAAAGTCTGATTTGCCACATTCTCTCACATGTTAAGCTTTTTTTATTTGGTATTAATGTTTCTTGGCATCTTGCAGTAAGGCCTGGATGGTGCTGCTACAGGGCAGTAATCACTAATGAAAAAATAAAGGTTTTGCCTTTCCCAAAGCTGTGTGCTTATTGTCAATCTGGTTTCCTCACCACCTTTACCATGTTTATTTATAAGGTAGTTGTAATTTTCTTTTAAATTGGAAATATTCCAACACATGTATTTTTGACTGATACATGGAAAATACTTTTTTTTTTTTATTTGCTCTTGTTCAGGTCTTGAGGGTGCTAATGTCAACAGTGGTTGTGTTGCTCAACCAGTGGATGGGATTGAGTGGATTTTCTCCAAACCTATATTAGTACCTATAAGCTGTGTTAAGAATATCAGTGCTGCCATTCAGATACAGAGGCAAAACAAATTGTGGTTTGCACTAGCCACACTCAGTGTTTATCTTTTTCTTCCCCTGAGGCTTGTTGCGTTTTGTTGTTTCATTTTGGGCCTATCTTTTGTCCTGATGCTGATGCTGTTTGGGGAAAAATAATAGCAAAACCTGTGCAGAACTAGTAATGAAGGGGTGAAGAATCAGGATGTTAAAACTCTTGCCTGATGTATAGAGCTAGGCTTTGGCAGGCTTATTGACAGATTCATCATCAGCACACCTAAATTATTTTCAGGTAACTCAAGTTTCTGCTGCTTTGATAGTTTATTTGGTAGTTACTTGCTCTCTTCCTTCTCAGTTTATCAACAAAATACAGTTTTTTTTTTTATTTCAGTTTGGTTTCTTTTGTGGTTTTTTATTGTGGGTTTTTTTTGTTTGTTTGTTTGTTTTGGGGTTTTGTGTTTTTTTTTTTGGGGGGGGTGTTTCTTGGGGTTTTTTGGAGGGGGGTTGGGTTTTTGGTTTTTTTGTTAATGTAGTTACAGTAGCAATGTTTTATTGGGGGGTGACACTAGAAGCTGGCTTTTCACAGTTCTTGGTTTCTGGAGATCAACTGGAGAGATCTTTTCAAGAGCCTTTCTTCTGTTTTGCTTATAGTCCCCACTCTGCGCAACCCCTGCCCCAGCCAGTGTATTAAAAGTTTATTTTTTGGAAGTAATGTGTGTGTGTGTGTGATTAGCAGTGAATTTTAATGGAGCTTGATCAGTATTTTCCCAGGACTGTTTTGTAAGTGCTGGTTTGCCTAGTGCTTGAAAATGTGGGAAGGTGCTACGGTACTGCCTGGGGAAGTCATTAGGGAAGAAATGCTTTCCTTTCACAGAATTGTTAGGGTTGCAGGGGACCTCTGGAGATTATCTAGTCGAACCCTCCTGCCAAGGCAGGGCCACCTAGAGCAGGTTACACGTATCCAGGTGGGTTTTGAATGTCTCCAGAAAGGGAAAGACCCCACAACCTCCCTGGGCAGCCTGTTCCAGTTCTCTGCCACCCTCAACATAAAAGAGTTCTTCCTCATGTTAAGGTGAAACTTCTTGTGTTTTAGCTTATGGCCACTGCTCCTCATGTTGTTTCTGAGCACTACTGAAAAGAGTCTGGTGCCATCCTCCTGGCATTCACCTTTGAGATACTTGCATTCAATAATGAGATCCCCTCTCAGTCTTCACTCCTCTTTAGACTAAACAGGCCCAGCTCCTGCAATTTCTCCTCATAGGAGAGATGCTCCAGACCCCTGATTATCTTTGTGGCCCTCCTCTAATTTTGTTTTATGTCACTTAGAGCTCTCCTTTTTACCCATTTCACCTTTCACAATTTCACCTTTCAGGCCTGTGAAAGGAAGGCTAGGATTTTTTAAAGAATATATGGCAGGAGTCTTCTGTGTTTTTGTTTGGGTTTGTTTTGTTTGGTGTTTTTTTGTCATTTGTTTGGTGGTTAGTTTTGTTTGGGTTTTGTTGTTGGGTTTTTTTTCTTTTTCTTTCGTTATGCAGGTAGCAGAAACTAAAATCCAGAACAAAGAAAATTGCAAGCCATAATGTTCATGTCTTGCCAAGGTGAATGGTGAAGTCTCCAAATGCGCTGTTGCTTTTTAGATACAAAATGATGACTTATAACTGACTTTGTATCATAGCAACATATCAATTAGTATCTCACAGCTACCTCTTAACCAGAAGTAATCCAAACACAGATAGAAAGAGGTGTCATGTATTACAGATATTTATGCTTTTGTATGGCTCTCTTGTTCAGTTGAGACATAAGGACATAAATTTTTATAATCCTTGACAGTAAGCTGTTTAGAAAAATTGCTAATCTTTTCCACCTCCTTTGCCAGTTGTCAAAACTATCATGATAATAACCTACTGCATTAAAGAAGGTTAATTTTATAGTTAAAATCCCCATCTAGAACTGAGGAGGGATGTTTCCATTACTTCTGCTGTGAAATGCTCACATGGATTTAGGGTAATCTGCTAAATCTCTTCCCCTCATTTTTTTTATCTATAGATGAGAGAAGGGCTGGGCTTTTAGGTTCTCAGAAGAACATTTGGCTTGTGTCTCAGTGGGGGCATAGGAACAATACTTCAGTACAAATGAATTGTTTCTGTCTTGAAAGAAATGCTGATTTAAACAGTGATTTACTATTTTTACAGTCCTAATCGGCACCTTCACCTAAGGTAGCAATGCTATATTCACAGAATGTACGGCAGAATGGGCCCCTGTATTGTTTTGTGTCATTTCAACTAAAGCTTTTTAAAGTCTTGTCTTGTAATTGCTGTTCTGTGACACTAACTGAATAGTAGATTTCTAATGTTTAAATATTACTACTAGTCTGAACCTTTTTTCCCTTTGCTTTGCATAAAAGCATGGAGTGAAAACATAACTGTGGATTATTTGAGGGAATTTTACTAATTAAAATTGCATAAGAATTCAGGCTTCAAAGCTGTCATCTGCCCCATCCCCTTCCCAGGTGCTGGAGGTTTCAGTAGCTTCGGATTTCACAGTTGTCTTAAATATCTGACTTATTCTAGATAGAGATCTTTGGGATAACATTCTGGGGTCAAATTTTGTAGTCCTGCATGTGTCTGGGCAGGTTTTCTGCTTCTACCAGCAGAATTTGGCCCTCATCTAAAGTCTAATCTTTCATGTGCTTCTCATGCAAATGAGTTTGGTTGGCTCCAGTGGATGATCTGCTTGTGTGAATGAGAACTGACTTGTGGCAATGCATCTTTAAGCTGTGAGTTCCAAGATAGTGGACTTGGGGTTTCTCTCACATATGTTAGATACAAAGTTTATAGGTGTTGGGGTTCTCACCGAATAGTTTTGGGGAGAAAATTAGAAGGTTTTGAATGAGCAGTGATTGAAAGTATTGAAGCTGTTTGTGTGTTGTGAGAAGGTAGTCACCTATAGCCCTCACCAACATGACAGTATAACTGGAGCTGTGTGTAGTTGAAAACGCCGTTTAGTTGCTAACATTGCAATGGTAAAGTATGTTTGTGTAGCAAGATGTCTGTTCCTCAGTTATTGAGGATGCCAGTAGGTTTAGGGTGTAAATAAGAGACATGCAATGCATCCCTCTCTTGAAACTGGAGCAGTGGAAATTTGTGTAGAAGAGCAACATGACACAAATGCTTGATTTTGTTTGTGCAAATGAGAAGGTCTTTGTGATGCAAAGCAGCAGCCTGAAAAGGCAAATGTGCTTTTTTTGGTTGTAAATATCCCAGCTAAATATTGCAGTAATTGCAAGCAGAGCTTGGCATTTTTCCTCTCTATTCTTTTCATCGTTGTATTTTAACAAGTTCTCATGAGACTATTAAAACATCTTAGTTTTTGGAACATGTGGCCTAGTGGGAATAACTCTGCCTACAGATGCAGTGGGTTGGCAGCTCGATTTTTGCATGTCTTTTCATTTCCCTTCAGATCCTGTGACCCAGCGTAACCTTTGGTCTCCCTCTGAAGGCTGGGTTGAAGAAAGTATGAGCAGGTGACTGATGATTACTGTCAATACAGCCTGCAGACAATATGGGAATTACTTTAGCAGTCTCCCACTCCCTTGTGCTCCCCCCATCCTCTCTTAAATCAACAAATGCAAATAGCAGCCTCCTCATTTGCTGCTATCTCTGGGAGGCTGCCCAGACAGCATGGGCTTTGTTGCAGTCCTGCCTATTGAAAAAAGCAGCTTCAGCCCTAGGCAGAAGAAAGAATATCAAATGGGACCTGATTCCCCCCCTTAATGGTTAATGCTGCTAATATTTGGTTCTCTGGAGTATGCAGGTAGGAAGATACTGAGATAAGGGTACTTGATGTGTGTGGTTCAAGAGGGCAGCCTGAAGTGGTTGGAGCTGTTTTCATTGTTACTCTTTGTCCGGTAAATGTCCTTCGGGAAGGCAGTAGGGATTACCCAGTGTCCTGAAACTCATACCTGTGTTCCTAGAACCTGTTGACATTGCAATTAGCTGTGTATTTAACCTTAGCTCTGTCTTTACTGTGTGAGAACAGAAATGCATGTATTAGATTTCAGCATAGGCAGGGGCACAAAGAATTTGTGAAACGTTTCTTTTGGAGGTCATGATTGTTTTGCTAAATGCATAGTTGTGTAGCGCAAATAAAAATAGCTTCATTTTACATTAGTGCAAGTGTTATACAGGACGCAATATGTAGTACTGAATTGTACAGCATTCAGTTCGTAGTGTTTTGCTTTCCAGATGTATGGCTTAATGCGAGGTGTCATTCAGCAATTCAGAGATCTCTGAGTAATGTTATGCCAGCATTTGGTTAAAATTCTGTTCATCTTGTTTTAAGCTGTTGCTGCATATGAGAGCAAGTTTTGGCATACATAAATAAAATGAAAGTGATCACTTTGCACATCCAGGAGGTGGTCCTTCTCAGATACCTAGGGATATCATGTCTGTATTTGATGTATTAGGATTGCAGACGGTTATAATGAAGAGATTTTTTTTCTGAACTGCCGTCAGAAATATTAGATTAGTAACAGAATCAAATAGCAATGTATGTGAATGCTCCTACAGCTTTTAAAATGTGTCAGTAGTACTTGTGTTTTGTTAGAAGTCTGTATGCAGTGTGTATTTCATCTTACTGTGACATTTTCTGTTGCAAATACTTAATAACAGTGAACTCCTGAATAAAAATTCAAAGTTAAAGGAACAGTTGTAAAGCTGGCTGTTGGGCTGTTAAGGCGAATATCACTCATAGAGCTAGACGTTAAAACTGATACTCAATCTGTAACTATGTTCTTTTCTCAAGATCTCATTTCAAATGTGTCTTTGAGTTTTATTTCATGTTTTATTTGCCTACCAGAAAGCCTCAACATACTAATATTTTAGGAGAAGAAATATTCCAAATTCACAGAAATCCTGGAAATTAATTATTGGCAGCCCCCTATGCTTCACTTTCAGTCTGCAGTAGTGCTTTGGATCAGGCACTGGTGAATGATACAGTGAAAGCCCACTTGAGCCCTCACTTGCAACACTTCTAAGTTGTGTCACATTAAGTTCTAGTACCTAGGGTTAGGGAGAATCATGGGAGTTTCATCATCAGGGAGATACAAAAGTCTGTAGTGGGGGCAGTGTGATACTAGAAAGCCATCTGATCATAGTCTAAAGGTTTCAGATTATCTCAACCCTGTTGTGTGATCCTTTCCTATAGCTCTCACAAGGATAGTTTGCTGTCACATCTCTGGTTTTCATTTTCAACTTACCTCTTCCTCAGTTGATCTGCTTGCCAGCAATCAGATCAAGAAAACACAATATTTGTCATATTTTTGGACTTAGTAATTGTGTTTCGTTGGCCGCAGGTGCTGCTGTAGCATGGTGTCGTACATCTCTGCATTGAGGATTTGTCCTTATCTGTGGGTTCTGTTTGACATCCTTCTGGTGTTTTAATCTCTCCATTGTGAAGGGAATTATTAAAACAAAATCATCATTATTACTTCAGAGAATAGTGTGTTGTGTGGTAAACATTCCTAACTAGGAAGTTCTATGCAATGAATTGTGATTATGTCTTGCAGCTTTATACCAGGTTATAATACAGTCACATCATATACATATTGGATCAATTTTGTATTGGGATAGGAGATTCAACAGAGAACTGGTTTAGTGTTAAGACTGAATTAAAATGATACTTTGTGTTTGATTTTTGGAAGTCCTTCTTGCAAATAAAATTTTAAGTCTCAGTAGCTCCCGGTAGAAAAATCTGGGTATAGTTATGTGAATTTAAGTTTATAAACAGGCATCTCAGATAAATACTCATTCATGATACATTTCCTATCATTAGTTTCTCCTCATTAGTGGGATGATTTTCTTTGCTTTTTTTTTTTAGCTCCCTAGAAGTAGTTGGCATGTCTTGTAATTGTGGAAACTGCTCTTAGAGAATAGATATATTATGAGCTCTATAATTTCTGAAGTATTTTGAAGGCCTTCTTGATGAATGGCACTTTATAAATATTGTAGTTAAATTATAGGAAGCATTTATAAGGTGAGTGGATTAATTATTTTTTGTTTGAATGTTTTTTCCTCTAAACAGTCCCTCTAAAAGAACAGGTATAAAGAGCTCCGTCTTTGGCTTTAATAAAGTTCTGTAGTTACATGCCAGCCACTTAAGTTCAAAATATCCAAGTATATTTATTTTACATTGTAAATTGTGCACTACATTTTATTTCTTTTTAAATCTTTGTTAGAAAAGTTTCTTTCCATCATTCATTTTGAGGTTTTCCCCCCCCTCCCTTTTGTTTTTGTTTTTCTTCAGTTTCCATTACAAAGAGCAGTGCAAAAATCCAATCTTCCCCTTCCAAAGTGACCCGGCGTTCAATGCAGTCTCCACAGAAATCTGCTCCGGTACCAGCGCAACGGGGCAGGAAACCAGGTCGGGGCAAACCCCCTGGACAGTCTGCAGTTCCCAAGAAGGGCAGGTCTCCTAAAAATATTCCCCTGACAAAAAGCATCTCTCATACTGAAAATCTTAAAACAAGGAAAAAAAGTTTAAAACCTGGAAAAAAGGTTAGTCCTTATCTACTACTTTACTTTTTACTGAAAAATTTTGTAGTGAGACTTTTTTTTTTTTGTTACCATTTAATTTTCTGTCTTCTCTTCAGCCTTCAGGGCTTTACTGTTTTCAGCAACTGATTACAAGAAAAGTCTAGAGTAGCTATTCTGGAATATGTCGGTATAAACTATGGATTATTTCATTCCAGAGCAAGATTACTGATTTGTTGAAGGGTGAGTTGCTGGTGTTTAATATCCTGGAATAGCCATTTCCAGTAAAATTACAAGAGCCAGGAGAGCCTTCAGACTTTTTAGTCTGGGTTATTTTGGTACTGAATCATATATATAGTTTGAATATTTTTCATTTTTTTTTGTTTGTTTCATCTTTGGAAACAAGGGATTAAGAACAGTGAGGGATTTGTTGCAGAATTTAGGCATTTTAAGCACACAGCTGAATTTACCAACTGAATCTCTAATTGTGAAGTTACTAGCATGAAGCAAGAAGCTTCTTTCCAGGCAATACATTTCTCCAGGTGTGGGCCTAATTCTGCCCTGGTCTGAAAGACAAGATGACTTTCTGCCTTTCTCCCTGCCAAGCTGCATCAGATCTAGAGTGCTGGCAGCTGCAGCTTCAGCTCCTCTGGAATTGTTTGATAAGGTAAAAATGAGCACTGCTGTAAACCCCCCTTCCCAATCCCATGTGACACCAGCACTGGTGGCTATATAATCCCAGAATGAGCTACTTAAGGGAGCTAAACTAGTAGACAACTGACCCAGCATCCATACCTCTTATTATCTTCTTTGCCTGCTCCACCCCAAAAAAGCACAAAAGCTACATCTGCAGCAAGGAAAGATAGGATCACAGCAGGGCAGATTTAGGGCAGTTTGAATTGCTGTGGAAGTACAGTCTTTTTTCTGAGGCTTCTCACCCACTGCAGGCTGCCAAAGAGGAGTAACAATCCTGCAATGTCCTTCCCTAAATGATTTGTCTGTCATAGAATCATAGAATAGTTAGGGTTGGAAAGGACCTTATGGTCCTCCCTCCTTTGCATTAGCACCAATGGGGGCATGGGGGGCATTGTGTTTTCTGAGTTTGTTTTGAGTTAGGGTTTTGTTTTGATTTGGATTGCTTTTTTTCCTCCCTCCCTGTCTCAAATTTCAAAAAGTTGTATTTTGGAAGTTTTTTGTGGGGGATCTATTGCTAATTATGTGTGGAAAGGGGTAGATTAGTGGCACTCTTTTAATAGGGCATTATTAGGGCATACCCAGAAGGCTGTAGCACAAAACTGGGAGCAGGCACTTTGTTGAAATGATGACCACAAGGTAAGAAATGTTTCTGGGGACCAGAAATTGAAAACCAAGTGCTGTCTCTACTACCTGCCCCTTCCAGTCAGACATCCACATTGGTAGGCTACTGATGTAAATGGTCTCCAGCTCTTTTGCTTGATGTGTATCAGAGAGACATGAATTAAAGAGGAGAAAGGTGCTCCCATCCAGACTCATCTGGTGGATGGGGTGTTCTCCAGAAATCAGGGGGGGCTTTAAAGGAGAACACAGGACATCTGTATTTTAAGGGGTTACTGCTGACACTCCCTTATCTTGAGGCGGTGCATCTGAGGTACCTGTATGCACGCAGGATGTCCTCTGTGGGACATGGCAAACAAGAGTTAGGTTTTGTAGAATCTAAGTTTGATATATGTAACTTGGGAGTTTTACTCCATTGACCTTTGCAATAAAAGCTTTAAAAATTAGCTCGTGTTGAGAATCCATGGATGGTTGTTACTGCTTTGGTACGTGGTTAAATTGCTGAGATGTTATACATAACGTGCAAAATCTTTGGACTGTTATACCTGTTTGCATAAGAGAGGAGGTGGAGCTTTGTGGGAGTTCTGCACAAAAGTGAGTGTCAGATGGAATGCCATACAGCCTGTTGTCCAGAGAAGCTGTGGCTGCCCCATCCCTGGCAGTGTTCAAGGCCAGGTTGGACGGGGCTTTGAGCAACCTGGTCCAGTGGAAGTTGTCCCTGCCCATGGCAGGGGATTTGAACTAGATGAGCTTTAGGGTCCCTTCCAACCCAAACCATTCTATGATTCTGTGATAAATACTATGGAAGTGGTATATGCGTAGAAATTTGAAAGTGCTTTTTTCCCTCCCAAGACTGATCAAAAAACTCCCTTCCAGCTTTCACACTAAGTAATTGTGCTTCAAAGTGTTAGGTGGCTATGCGGTAGTTAAAAAACTGTGTGTTTAGGGAGATTGGTCTATACCTGATACTCTGTAGAGATGTTTGACTTTCCTTGTCCTTTTATGCTTGTTATGCTGCAATGTTTATCATTGTGCATGTATTAATTTTTGTTATACAGCTAGGAATACTGAGCTGTTGAGTCATCCTTCTCCTTTACTGAAGTTTTCTAAGCTTCTCTGGCAGTGTGAGTTGCATGTCAGGTTTTGTTTTGTGTTTGTCTCCCCCTGTTTGCACTGTATGTTTTTATTCTGTCATAATGAAGAAGAAATCTCTTTATATCTCTTTCACTATTTTTAAAAGTACACTTTGCATAACAACACAGAATTCCTTCCAGAATTTCTTGAGGAAGTGCTTTGGTCTGAGTGTGGATCATAGCCCTAAATTTGATCCCACAAGAGGAGACTTTCTACATGTGAAGGGGAAGCCTGTGAAGTTGGCCATGTGGTGGCAGGCTGTGAGCAGTGCTCTCTGCAGGCAAACTGAGCTTGTATACCCTCCCAGCTGGCAGGGACCAGCCAGCAACACCCTGACTAAGCAAATATGCATGAGACCTGCCAAGAACACGACCTACCTTGTCAAGCAACATGGCTTTGGGGTGGTAGTTTGCTGCTCTTCCGTTTGGGGTTGCAAAATGGGAACCTCAGCTGAGCAAGCATAGTGTGCTGTATTTCCAAAATGCATGCTCTCCTTCTGAAGGAGGAGGTAGGAAATGGCTGTCTAGCCTCACCACCCTCATGTGTTAGTGTGGAGGGCAGCTAGTTCCTCCGTCAGTTCAGTGTTTGTATTTTGTTTTCACGCTTACATTTCTTCCGTTTCTTCCTCTTCCCCTCAACTCAACCACCCATATTTTGCAGCATGGTGACAGACAACTGCCCCCCAGCCAAAAGTTTCCCGGGCTTTCAGGAATGTCTGACTTCAGATCAAAAGCTCAGTCTTCCCAAGTGCATTTTGGCTCTCAGTATTAAGGATGGAGAGAAACCTTTCTTAATCCAGTGTTAAGATACGTAGGCAATTCCTGATGAATAATACATCACTGCTTAGTTCAGTGTCTGACCTGAGCCACCTCATCTCATTCACAATGCAATGCCAAGCCTTGGCAGTTACGGCGATTCTACCCAGTGCCGTATTGTCAAGTAGCTTCTCCAGCCAAACTTGTCTTCTCTGAACTGTAAGAAGGGGCACAGAAATTTTCTTTAAACTTTCCTGGATTCCAGAAGAAAGCTAATTTATTCTTTTTAAGTGTTTTTTTTAGGTGTTATGAAGAAGTTAGGCACTGCTGCTTTTAGGAAGGTGTAAATTTTGTTTGCTTTCTACATGTCATTTAACATAATATTTGGGAAATCTGCTGCTTCTAAAAAGGTAAAGGATGACTACTGCTAAATGGAAGAGGGCTTAGCCTTCCTTAGCAACTTGACTGAATTTTCACTCCACTGTAGATTAATTTTACCAGTAAACCCTTACCACGTGAGTAGTAAAGTATCTGCAGTCTTCAGCAGTGTCAAGACCTTGGGTAATCTCTTAGATTCTTTTTTTTTTTTTTTTATTTATTTTTGGTAGATAAGAGAATGAGAACATAATCTGTTCCCATACAAGAATAAATGGTGAAGGGTGAGGTGATGAACTGCTTTCTAATTCATTATTTCTTTTATTTCCATATGTAGCACCTTAAACCACATTAGAAACACCTTCCTTGTGCATGTCTCTTTTCTAAACCCCAGTCCAAACCATGTTACAATAAAATTCTTTCCTCCTCAGGTGAAAAATAATGCCCTGACCAATTTCTAAATCTGGTTGTTACATGATAAGTTGCAGATAAGTTTAGTTTGGGAAAGGAAAAGATTTTTGGGACTCACTTGACTTCATTGTAACTACTGGTTTATTTGATATCTTGTGTAAAGCACCAGTTCCTGAAAGTGATTACTTGAAAATTTCAGCCCCTTTGAAACAAGCTGAGGGAAAATCTAAGTGCACTGTAAAGTTCACACCTAGATGTGGCTCAAGTTCTACATGGGAATATACACGTAGTCCAGCTAACTGCTTTGAGCTGTGATAAAACCAGATGGTTGGAAGGGTATGGACAGGAAAATAATCCAAAACACCTCTGGTGCTTTGTGAGATTTAGGAGAGTCATGAATTAGTATATAAAGCTCATTCTTTTCCCACTTTTCAGAAGTGGGTTCCTTTTTAAGTAATTTGTGTTCTGCTGTCTTACTTAAGTAGCTGTAAATGCAAACTGACATTTTCTGATCTTCCTTTCCTGGACTTTTGTCTGCTGTGTGTAGTATTTTTGTAATAATGAACCACCTGCATTCAGTAAGATGGTAACTGATAGCAGAAAGGTTTTGCAGACTCCTTAAAATGCATTCAGTGTTTTGATTTTGGGTTGGTTTTGGTTTGTTTTTTTTCCCTCTAAACAGAAAAAAATCTTGCCAGAACAATTGACTCCTGCATCTCCTTCTCCTCATTCTTCTCCTGAGAGGGACGGTGGCACTACGCAGATACTTAAAGATGGAGTTAGTTTGTCTGGTGCAACTGCAGCAGTTATATCCACAGGTAAAAGACAAAGGAAAAAACATTATGATATTTTTAGTGTTAAATGGCATCCCTTTCAAGCAAGTGAATGCGTTGAAAGTTCTTACTGTAAATCACTATCTAGCTACCTTATTTTTTAAAGACATTTGTAGGTGCCAGTATTACTTAGTGGAACTACTATTTTGATGCCTCTGTTATAGCAAGAAGCGCTGGAGCACAGGGACTTGTGATAGGTCTGATCGACCGGGCAGTTTGTTCCTGCCTGTAGGAAACTACAGTTACTTCATGTCTGTCCCGCTCCTTAATATATGAAATGGGAATAGATGCAGCTAAAACCCCATATGGTATTCTGATATCATGGAGGCTGTAGCGTAATATAACAAAATGGAGATTTTTATCTCTGATAATGAAATGTGTCTTGAAAAGGGTTGGCGAAAGAGAAATAATCTATCAAATGAACTAACTCATTTAGTAACTTGTAAGCCCGTAGTGAAACAATTTGTATGTTGTTAACTGAAATCTCGTAACTTTGTAAAACCTCCATAAGTTATGATAATTTTGTTTGGGGTGCTTTTTTGCATTTAAAAACTGTTTTTACAAGCTCTTCTCACTCTTGACTTTGGTCATGGATGAGGGAAAAATATGTGTGCGTTTCCTAAGAATATAAACCTTTCAGGACATAGATGTTGTTGAGCCCAGAGAGAAAATGAATGGAAACTATTTGTGCTGATTTGTATCTTTGGTTATTTGTACACATAGGCTTCCTCCCATTTGCAGATGTCAGAGAGAGCAGATACATGTGAAGACATAAGATCATTAAAACACAGAAGTATTTCATTTTTAAACATCCAGGGTTTTAACTAAGCCCAAGTAATACTGCAGGATAGAAAGTAGGGTAATCTGTTTTCAGTTACAACTTTTTTCCCCTTGCAGTCCCTTTTTCTGCCTTGCAGTCTCTTTTGAAGGAGAGTTTTGCGTAGTCTCTGTAAAACTAATTTCAGAAGTCCTGTTTGACTGGTTTGTGCTAAGGTTTAAACCACCTTACAGTGTTTCTAGAAAAGTGTTTGTTTAGTGGAGAAGGCCAAGTTGCAGCGTGGAAATCATACATGGGTGCTTCAGTGCTTCTTAAGGTATGGACTTTCAGTAACCATTATACATGCACACAGGACAATAAAACATGCACAGGTTACTACTACATGAGTGCTTCAGGATGAGCATCAGTGATATACATATATACCATAGGGTTGCAGCTTCTCAAATAGGAGAAAAAATAGAGCAGTAACTTGGTAAGGCCACCTTTTTTAGAATCACATCTTGTTAGTTTACAGTACCTGCCAGTAATTCTTTATCTGAACTAGTATATGAACAGGGATTAGTCAAAACAAAAGATAAGCACTGTTTATGACATCTTTGTTACATTAGTGGGGTAGAAAAGGGCTTTAAAGAGCAGAGTGTTTTAGGACTCAGGCAGGAGAACCTTGGTAGAAGATAGAGCACTTTTTGCATGCTCTGGAAGTATGTATGCATGTTCAGCTTCTTGAGTTGTCCAGTACATCTTTTCCTCAAGGTTAAAACTAAAAAGATGGTTCCTTGGCAATAAATATGTCTTGATATTTTTCAGTGTGTGTTTATGTCAACAAGCATGGAAATTCTGGGCCTCACCTGGATAAGAAGAAGGTTCAGCAGCTTCCAGATCACTTTGGACCAGGTCCTGTCAATGTGGTACTTCAGCAGGCAGTACAGGCTTGTGTGGATTGTGCCTATCAATCCAAAACAGTCTTTGGATTTCTGAAATCTGGCCATCACGGAGGGGAAATGATAACTGGTATGTGAAGATGCTTTGTTTCTTCAGTTAGTTGCGAACTTGAGATAGGGCAGAACAACTGAAGTAGCTGCAATGAGTTTTTATCACCTGTAACTATTTAAGAACAGTCAAGAACATATACTTGTGAACTTCTTTACTAAGAGAGTATTGGTGTTGTGTGATTTATCTTACTCTGGGACCAGGATGATTTCAACAATTCTTTAAATTAGAATTTAGTAATAGCAGTGTTAAGTTACTTATGATGATACACACAGTTACATATACAATTACATATATGATATACACAGTGCACTTAGATTCTTGTACTAAGTAGAGCTTGTGCACCTCATTTAGCAGCGGTAGCCAAACATATGTCAAGTAAACTCAGTATGAGTGAAATAATCAGCTTTATTAATTCAAGTCATTTGCATAATCTTACCCATACATAGTGTTTGTATTCTTAATGCCCTAGACAAGTGGGTGACAAGTTTCAAACTAATCTGTTTAGCTTCCAGGCAAGTGATTCCACATGTTAAAGTTGCTGCTTCTTCCCTTCCTGTGTACCCCAGAATTGTAGCAGTATCTTGGGTCACTGTCCATCCACCTATGTCCACTATTATGGAATAGGTTTATTTCTATTACATATTAATGGCAGGTCTACAAATTATAAAATTTGTAGAAATATAAATTATTTCTACATCTCAAAGTGAATAGCTGCTTCTTCACATTTCTTTTTCCTTCTAGGCTATAGCAGTTAGCACATAGATTCATAATTCCATCACTGGTGATAGAAAGACTGTGTTACTTTTAATCTCCTTATATTAACACCAGATGTGAAACATGATTAGTAGATTACAAGTTCAGTTAAATACTCAAAAAGATGTTGCTGTCTAACAGTATTTAAAAAGCAGCACCCTGACCCACATGCAGCAGAATTACAGTAAGCCTTGCTTATGTGTCCCCATGAGTTTGTTTACAAAATGGATGCAGCTTCTCTGCTGTGTGGTAAAGGTTTAATGGCATTGCATATGTTTGGTTTTGAAACCTATATTGCTTTATTTTTGCAAGATACATGAAAGTTCCTTGCTGTACCAAATTCAGAGTAGTAATTTTTCTGGAACAAAATGCTCAGAGATGTGTGTTTCCTGTATTATTTATTTATTATGAAGGACTAAATTGTAGGTCAGTGGCATATCTGGTCTGTGACTGAGTAGTTGAAAATAATTCTTTCACAGAGGAGAGAGAAATTTCAGAATCTTAATGCATTTGTAGTTTGCTTACATTCAAAAAATCTGTATGAAAAGGAATTACTGTTCTGCACCTGGCTTCACCGAAAGGCCTTGGTTCAGAGCAACTGGGTTTGTAGCCCTGGAGTTGAGGAACTTAGTGCTGTGGACTGCTCCTGAAGCATAGTCCTGGTCCAGGTGGTAGTGAGGCACAAGACCCCACAAGGTTTCCAGTATTCTTAAGTCCCTGCCTTTTCATCAGCTTGTCAAACAGGTTGCTGGGAAGTGGGTGACCAAATGCTCCCTGTTATTTTATCAAAAATTTGTGTATGTTTTATTTTGAGAAGCATAAAATGTGACTTAGGTTAATGTAGCACATGACAACCAGCTGTGCATGTGAACAGTAAGGAAGGAAAGCTTCAGCAGAATAAAAAGAGGAATTATACAATGAAATTGTGAGAGTGTTTTCTTGTGGGGCTTTTGTTTGCAATTGGTTTTGGAGTGTGATTTGTGCAGTTGTTTGGGTTGTTTTTTTTGTTGACTGGCAAGAAAAAAGTTTTTGCAACAGAGAATAAGCAAAGAAATCTAAATCTTCTGTGGACTGATACTTTCATGATGAGTATTATACCTGCAGTAGGAGGAAACTGTATGGTGATGAGAACATGGATAAAATAATCTTGCTAGAATACATGTCAATAATTAGCAGGTTCTTTTGGTTCAGCTGCCAAAGAAAATAATTGTTTTGAATAGAATTGAATTTAGGATTTTTCCATCTTTTCTTACTCAAACAAAAGCACAAACCATTGTATTTTTGCTTGATGCGTAAGATTTCAATTCAGGCAAATATAACTGGAAGGAAATTGAAGGCTTGATTAGCAAGCCCACTAATAGTGGTGGTGTCAGCCCCTTTTTTTCTCCTTGTAGTGCAGACTATGGCGTTTGGTGGGATGGAATAGACTGAGGCTCAGATAAATCTTCTCAAGCAGAGCATTAAAATCAGACTCTTGGGTGAGTTTCTTCACTGTCAGACACATACATTTCTCTGATAGTTTAGCTCTCAGCCTTTCTCCTGTCCTGAACCTGGCATTTAAAACATACTTACACAATGAAAGGTGAAGAAATAAGAAGACTCTTCATCCCGGGGGCTGGGATTGTATATGTGAGGTCCGTTCCCTGTTTACTTGTCATTGAAGGCTGAGGTTACTACACCTCTGAAGTACTCCTTTTAATTTTTTCCCTTAGCATTTGTCTGGGTGTAAGAGGTTTAAGTTGTCCCCAAGCAAAGCAGATAGTTGAGCATATGGATCTGTATCCCACACCCTTGGCTGGAGTTCACATGGTTGCCCCTAGGTGTTCAGAGTACAAGGGAGCTGTGTTTGCACTGAACCTTTATTTGTGGATTTTTCCCATGGCATGTCTTGCTGGGGCAGTCTCATTGCCTCAGCTGTTCCTTACTTTACCCTCCTGACAGCTCTAAGATAATATTTTTCTTTTCAGTGCTTCTTTTCAAAATGAGAAATTAAGGCATGGAGAATAAGTGATTTCCCCAAGGTCATATAAGAAGATCCATAAAGCTATTATAAAGCATTTTAAATTTTTGCTGAAGCTGCCTACTACCTTGCAGTAAATTTGTCAGGAGATCAGGCTGTGCTAGGTCTCACAGCCCATTTGCTCTCCAGAACTGGTTGAGTTCCAAGCAAAAATTTGCCTTTAGAGACCCCTTTGCCAAACAGGAGGTAGAGGGCCTTGTATCTGAGCCACATATGGGACTGTGAATCATTGGTATTTCATCTGAATATTGGAGCCTGGAAAAACCGAATGGGCCATGGAAACTCATTGGTCTGGGATTCGTCCCTGTAGTATTAACTCTTAAACTTTAAGTGCTTGCAGTGGGTCAGTCTGTCGTGAAAGCAGATGAGAGAGGTACCATGTTGTTGTTGATGGTAGCTGGTTAACTTTCATTAACTCTAATCAGAAGCTTCCTTACATCAGTGGTGTAAGTAATTGACACTTATGATTTCATCAGGAAGCCTAAAATATGCTAAACTTCAGCATTTTCTTCAGTTTTGTATATATTATGTGTCTCTTTTGTAACACAATATGAAAGTGTTCCTTAATTCAGATCTGTGAATAAAGGCTTTCTTGTCATTTCTGGTTTGGATTTTTTTTTTTTGTGTTTCTTTTTCTTCCTTTTTTTTTTTTTTAAATGCATCTGCTACCAACGAGATGTGATCTTTTAAAGCTCTGCTTATCATTTGGAAACTTACATTAACAACAGAAAGCTGCACGACAAGCTGAAAATCAAGAAGACAAATTGATGCATAAACCTGGTGTTTATGCCACTTCTTTCTAGCCCTGAGATTAAGTAACAAGTTTGTTCCTGCTTTGTTGTAATGTCTTTCTAATCAGAAGTAACTAAAAGTTTCAGCGAATGTAATTAATTAGTGTAATTAATGAAATTAATGTAACTATTTGTCCATATATTGGTAGTAGTGAGTCTTACTAATCTCCACCAAAAAAAAAAATAAAGGAAAATGTGGTCAGTTGCAACACTCTGGGAGGGAAAGGAAGGAGGTCAACAAGCAAAAGACATACGCACATGTCCAGGCTCTTTGTAATCACTCACTTTAAAAGACACAAGATCCATTTGTGGCTGTTGTGGTATCTCTCACACCTAGCTCCTGTTGAAATAAATGGGAGCTTGACCACTGTAGTGTTGACAGCAGGATAGATTTCTCTAGTGATAAAGTAGCAAATGGCAAAACAGTTTCTGTAATCAGAATTTCAATGGTAATGGATTCCAGCATGTCACCACAAGTATGCTCAGTTCAGTTAGAAACTGAGGAAAGAAAAAAATCTAAAAAGTTGTTTGCTTCCTTCCCCCACCCCCCTTTTTTTGTATTACTTTTTTAGCAAGTACTGCAAAGCATCTTTTTGGTGTTATCTCCTGCAAGTAGGTGGTGGAGAACTTGCTGTTTTATAAGCAACCAACAGAAATTACTCATAAGGTTTTGGTGATGAGGGAATAGTTGCAAGTTTTGTTATGCTGTGTGAATCCAAAATTATTTTATTAAAAAAAATTATAAAAAAAAGTTCCCGTAGAGCAAATTTAAACTGGCATGGAAGGTAAAATCTGTCCTTTGGATGTAAATTTATTAAACTACCAGAATGATTGCTTACGCCTCTCCTGTCTTGTGTAGTTTAAATCAAATCTGCATGTCTTCTCCTTTAAGTTAATAATGGTATTTTACCATACTTCATGATGCTTGGAGGGTGTTTGACATCATCTTCTTATTCACAGCTTCCTTTGATGGGGAAAAGCACGCCATCAATCTTCCTTCTGTAAACAGCGCATCGTTTGTCCTGCGCTTCTTGGAGAAACTCTGCCACAGCCTGCAGTGTGATAATCTCTTTAGTAGCCAGCCCTTCAGCCCTTACATGGGATGTGCACATAGTCCTATGGAGTATGATAGGAACAAACCAGGTACTGTTAAAACAACTGTTATTTTCAAGTGCTGGTATTTTTGAGAAATGTGGCGACTTCGTCACATGTAACTTTTTAATCTGTCTTTCTATGACGTGAGTTGATTGAAATGAATATGCTTCAGTTCTTAGTGAATTGGTTCCAGCGTCATAGTGCTTTTACAGGATGGGATAGCTTATACCACATGTGCAAAAATCATTCTGTTCAGCAAACCCCTCCTTGTAGCCAAGCCAGGAAACATGTATCACTGTGATACTACTAAAAGGACAAGCTCAAAACTTCACATTTCATTTGTTAAATTTATGTTCAGATCATAAAATAAATTTACAAAAAGATATTTACTGCCTTATGAGAAGGGCCTTCCCCTGAAAGAGTATTCAGTCTGGCCCTTCCCACACCAAAAAAAGGACGTTTCTTCCCTCTTCATTCACCTTACTCAGTGGTGGCTCCAAACTGTTTACATTCTACTGTGTACAGTCCAGCATTCTAGTAGAAAAGGTGGGTTTTTTAGGTGGCTGCTTTTGATACTTCGTAAGAGGCCAATAACTGTCTGCTGCACCAGGAGCATAGAGTGAGGGCAAAATGAAGTGGCTGGTGCAAGATCTCTCATCGGGTTGTTTGCCAGGCCTGGTATTGCAAGCTCCAGCCTGGGGGTTACCAGGAGCCATAACTAAGAAAACCTTAACATCAGGGCAATACCAGAAGACTCATATTGGGTGTGAAGCTTCCTCACAGCTGTCTGATAGCCGAGTCTGTTTTCTGGGTGCTACTGTAGAATTCCCCACCGCTGCCTTTTCAAGAGGGAAATTATGTTTCTAATTCTGTCATGTGAAGGTCATTAGTTTTATTTATTTATTTTTTCATTTTCTTAGAAAAGTAGCTAGGGTCAAGGTAATTTGGGTGATGACAGTACAGACTAAGCTGTATTTCTGCTTTGGAAGTTTGTATCAAAATGACTTGAGTCTGTCTGACCCAAGAAGCTGAACTGTAATGTGATGAATGGCTGATGTGTGTCTTTGCATTTGTCCCCTAACTTTCTCCATGAGCAGCTTTATGCTAGAATAATAGCTGGTGACTTTCCTCTTCACAGCAAAAGAAGAAATGCCTGAAAACAGGATTGCTAAACGATACTCCCAGGACTCTCCACCGTATAGTGCTCCTCTTTCCCCTAAGCTTCCCAGAAATGATGCTCATCCATCTGAAGGTAATTACATTATGTCGGGATTATATATGAGGATTATTTATGGTTTCAGCATTTCCAATCAAAGAGGACCAAGTACAACATATGTGTCTGGTTTGTCTCTAGTCTTTGACAGGTCAGGGTGAAAGCATGTTAATTATTGATCACTGGCGCAGATTTTGCACTTAGGAAAGATCTAGTGCGAGTTCCAGCAGTCCTTCTCCTAAACCTGCTAGTCTTTTTTTGTGAAGGGGCTCAGGCAGATAGGTGACAGATGAAGCCTCCTGCTTCATATATGACAATTTAGCAGAAAACCAATTGTGCCAAAATGAGTTAGGAGATAAATTGGAAGCAATTCTTAATAACTCTAGGCTGGGGCCATTAAGTGAGTAAGGGTGTAGCTTGATGATACAATTCAGCTGAGTTTATGGCTAGCTGCCAGTGAAAAGTTGTTCTGCTTCTGCTTTCCTTGCCTCTTTGTCTCTGCAGTGGGTACCAGCCCCTCCAGCTGAGTGGTGAGCTGCACCAGTGAGCAGAATCACAGAAAACATTTTCACAGAATCATAGAATACTTAGGGTTGGAAAGGACCTTAAGATCATCTAGTTCCAACCCCCATGCCATGGGCAGGGACACCTCACACTAAACCATGTCACCCAAGGCTCTGTCCAGTCCAGCCTTGAACACCACCAGGGATGGAGCATTCACAACTTCCTTGGGTATCCCATTTCAGTGCCTCATCACCTTCACAGTAAAGAACTTCTTCCTTATATCCAATCTAAACTTCCCCTGCTTAAATTTGAACCCATTACCCCTTGTCCTGTCACTACAGTCCCTAATGAAAAGTCATCCCCACCATCCTTATACGTCCCTTCAGATATTGGAAGGCTGCTATAAGGTCTCCACGCAGCCTTCTCTTCTCCAGGCTGAACAGCCCCAACTTTCTCAGCCTGTCTTCATACGGGAGGTGCTCCAGTCCCCTGATCATCCTTGTGGCCCTTCTCTGGACTTGTTCCAACAGTTCCATGTCCTTTTTATGTTGAGGACACCAGAAATGCACACAATACTCCAAGTGAGGTCTCACAAGAGCAGAGCAGAGGGGCAGAATCGCCTCCTTCGACCTGCTGGTCGCTCTCCTTTTGATGCAGCCCAGGATACAGTTGGCTTTCTGGGCTGCGAGTGGACACTGAAGCCAGCTCATGTTTGGTTTCTCATCAACCAACACCCCCAAATCCTTCTCCACAGGGCTGCTCTGAATCTCTTCTCTGCCCAACCTGTAGCTGTGCCTGGGATTGCTCCAACCCAGGTGTAGGACCTTGCACTTGTCATGGTTAAACTTCATGAGGTTGGCATCAGCCCACCTCACAAGCATGTCCAGGTCCCTCTGGATGGCATTCCTTCCCTCCAGCGTATCAACCGAACCACACAGCTTGGTGTCATCGGCAAACTTGCTGAGGGTGCACTCAATCCCACTGTTCATGTCACTGACGAAGATGTTAAACAAGACCGGTCCCAACACCGATCCCTGAGGGACACCACTCGTTACTGGTCTCCAGCCAGACATTGAGCCATTGACCACAACTCTTTGTGTGCAGCCATCCAGCCAGTTCTTTATCCACCGAGTGGTCCATCCATCAAATTGATGTCTCTCCAATTTAGAGACAAGGATGTCTTGTGGGACAGTGTTGAACGCTTTGCACAAGTCCAGGTAGATGACATCAATTGCTCTACCCCTGTCCATCAGTTCTGTAGCCCCATCATAGAAGGCCACCAAATTGGTCAGGCAGGATTTCCCTTTAGTGAAGCCATGCTGGCTGTCACCAAGCACCTTGTTGTTTTTCATGTGCCTTAGCATGCCTTCCAGGAGAATCTGCTCCAAGATTTTGCCAGGCACAGAGGTGAGACTGACTGGTCTGTAATTCCCTGGGTCATCCATTTTCCCTTTCTTGAAAATGGGGGTTATATTTCCCTTTTTCCAGTCATCGGGAACTTCACCTGACTGCCATGATTTTTCAAATATGATGGCCAGTGGCTTAGCAACTTCATTTGCCAACTCCTTCAGGCCCCATGGATGGATTTCATCAGGTGCCATGGACTTGTGCACATTCAGGTTCCTAAGATGATCTCAAACCTGATCCTCTCCTGCAGTGGGCCTAAGGTCTTCATTCTCACAGTCCCTGCATCTCCCTTCCAAGACTTGGGTGGTGGGTTGGAACATTTGCTAGTGAAGACTGAGGCAAAGAAGTCATTCAGAACCTCAGCCTTCTCCAAATCCAGGGTAGCCAGTTCTGATAGCTTCCGGAGAGGGCCCACATTGTCCCTAGTCTGTGTTCTATTTGCTACATAATTTTGGTGAAGGGAAGAGTCGTTTGCAGTTTACTTTTCTGGACTGATTCACTGTGCACTTGGATGAGCACAGGAAAGGGTTGAATAAAATGCGGCCGTGGCCAGGGTAGCTGTAGATCGATTTAGCTCACTGATGAATAGCCCCTTTTCCTGTGCTGCGGCTCAGCTGCAGTAACTGAACATGTATCTAGTCTTAGGCTGCCTCAGAGATAACATAAAGCATCTAGGTTTAAGCCTCAACAAGAGAGACTTAGGAAAATGTGGGGTTTTTTACTCTGCATTTGATACTTAACTGGTTAAACCAGGGTAACTTGTTGGTGTTGACTCATCCCATCTGATATGTCTGATACATACTTTCCCTTGCTGCAAGATACTTGCACAGTGTTTCCAAGGGCTTTTTTTTTATTTTATTTTTTATTATTTTGTGGTGTTGTTTTTTTTTTTTTAATATGATGGCAGTTAGTTATTTCTTTCCTCATTTTTTTTTCTTCTTTTCTGAGATCCTGGTGTCATTTTGTTTCTGTCAGGACCAGTGGGGGCAGAGTGATGATCTCTTCTGTGCAGATTAAAAACTCATAGGAGTACAGTTAGAGCAGAAAAGGGTATAAAATTAAAATGTTCAAAAAGATAGCTTATTTAAAATGGTACATCTTATTACTTTATAGATATATATGTAGGGTATTCACTTCTTTGTATATAATAACAGCCTCAGAAAATACAGTTCTGCGTTATTGATTTCTGTGTCTTTCCAAAAGAAGTACTTGCTTAACTCCACAGATATATTGTACACCTGAGTCATATATTTCTCATAGGTAACTTAGTAAGTGTAGAACACTGAATTATACTAAAATGAAGTTGTTTCAGTTGGAGCAAAACAAATGTTGGTGTAGATCTGCATTATCTCGTAAGAAATCTTCCTCAGAGTGAACATGTATGCACATACTGCTTTTTAATCTGTGTGTGCTAATGGATCCCTTTTATGGATGAAGACAGTGTACTCCTTAAAATACATTTTAAGATCAATAGTTCATTATAAAGTGCAGTTACTTGGATAAAAAAGATAATTAAGTGTTTTGTTGGGGTTTCAGAGGCTTGAATTTGTACTCTGTGCGTTTCAGGAGGCCAAGTGTTCTCCAGTGTTGTGTGTTTCCCATTAGGGTAAGGTCCTCTGCTAAAAATCTGGAGGTAATTTTTGTAGTGGTCAGTCACGGGTTGGTTAGAGAGAAGATCCGCCCCAAAAAAGTTCTGGTTCCACTGAGACACAGTTGTTATGAAATAGTTTTGAAGTATCATTTGAAGGCAAAATGGAATAATTGTGGGAAAGGGTCTTTCAAACAGCTCATTTTCCTTCTGATGTGCTCAGGGATACGTTTTGCAGATTTTGCTGTGTTTCTTGCTCACTGACAGTTTCTTCTTTAAGTTATGAAAAATAAAGGGTGGTTGGGTGGGAATAATTCGGTCTCCCTCCCCCTGAAAACAGAGTGTTCTTACTACTGCGGCCGATTACATCATTCCCCTCATGTATGAGGCAGAACAACTGGGTTCTAATTCCCAGAAGAGCTCTGAGAAAACAAAAACGTCTGTGTTTAAACAGTCTGTTGTCATCCTTACATTTGAAACATAAGGCCTTTTATTGGCCTTTTATTAATCTGCCCAGAGATCAGGCATGCTGCAGAGGAGCCTCCCATGTCTTTCCATACCACTATAGCTCACAACTGCTCAAAATGTCAAGGCAGGAGGAGCGTGTCATTCATTGCTCCATGCATTGCGAAGCTCCATTTGCTAGCTGCCAATTTTGAATCAGCTGTCATACCAGTTGACCACTTTTTCATCAGATTGCAGCTGCATTGTGTTAGAAGAGAAGCTAAATGGGTGGAAAGGAAAGTGGACTGGACGGTATAGTTGCTGAACAGAAACACCTTCTCAAAAAGATGATGGGAATTATTCCCGCTTTTCCACCTTGTGTATGTGAAATGAGAATTTACAGTAGGATAAATTCAAATGCTTGTATCTTGGGGAAAAATGCAGAGTTGATCTTTCCCAGCCCTATTTACTACTGTTTAATTTAGGATGTATAACTTTATAGAGAAATCTGGGATATAACTGGAATAAAAAAATGAAATTCTTTTGTAATACAGTCAGTTTTAAAAATCTTTTTGTCTTCTGAAATCTTGACAAGGATTATGTAAAACAATTATTTAAAAAAAAACCACCTATATTTGGGACCTCTGCTTCTTTACTATTAAAACTACAAGAAGTTGTTTGTATTTTTTTTAATAATTACATTACATGGAGTTGGCTGGTACATGCTTAAATACCCTAGTTGAAATTTTCTGCTGGTGAGTATTGTCTCCACTGTTTCATCCTAGCATTCATGACTTCAGAAATCTGAGTTTGCAGGTTGAGTTAAGTGTTAGGCTCTTTTATATAGCTTTGTTGTAACTATTTAAAGTTATCACCTCCGCCTTTGGTCTTGGACTGAGATTTCTGTTACTGATTTCTCTATAGCTCTAATTGTCCATTGGTTGGCTACCCTTTAATTTTATAATGCATATCATGGGCTACATCTCCTAAAGTTTTCTGAAATTCTATAGAATGATGGGGTTTTCTTTTCATTTTGGTAAGTTGCTGCAACTGCTTCAAGCTGACAAATGTAGAAAAGTTAGTTTTCTTGTTTGTTTTCTTTGAAAACTTCAGTGCTTTGCTTTTGGGATTCAGATCTAACAGCTTAGAAAGTTTTGCAGTGGTTGTTAATGGTTGGACTTAATGAAAGGTCCTCTCCAACCTAAATGATTCTGTGATTCTGTTCTGTGATTCCATCATCTTTCACTTACTTACATTCACTAAGTAGGGAGCTGGCTCTGAGTGCCCTTGGTTGCCTTTCAGGATTATGCTGTCTGAAGATCAGAATGTGCTTAACAGTTCTTCACTCAGAGAACTTAAGACCTCATGAGGCAAGTTGAAAACATGCTTGAGAACCTCACAGGGTTTTTTAGGAAAATACTCTTCCTTTAGGTTTAATTGGCCCAAGAAATGATTGAACTTTATCATATAAGAAGAGTAGTAAAAAGCTCATTTCAGGAATTTGTTTTGCAGAACATGCCAGCTCTTATGCCAGAGTATGCTGCTTCACTAGCATATGTTTTATAACTTCACTAGAGTAATTTTCAAGATGGTAGTGTGGGGTTAACACTTATGTGAACCTGTTAGCTGTTTTTTCCAGCTCTTAAGTCTCCTGCCAAAGCAGCATTTGTTTCATACAGATTTATACATCATGGTTCCAACTTCTTTTTTTTGTGCTAGGTATTGGCCTGGAGTAGAATACATATGATTGCTAGAGAAGAGAGTGGTGTTCTGATCTGTTTGGGTTTGGGTTTATTCCTCTTATAGCATGTTTCTCCCAGTCAGACCCGAATTTGGTTGACTGAGAGTGGAATTTTCAGTAATCAAGCAAACCTGCCTCATGGCACAGGGAAAGGGACCAGCTGAACTCTGCTCATCTGGCTTAGAAACTGTATTGACAGGCTCTAAAAATTCATGAGTCTTCTAAGTGGGTGTTGTTTGTGTTCTGCAGAGTAGAAATCAGCTGAGAAGTGCTAGGAACTAAAAACGGGAATGTTGTTATACTTCCTTCGGAGACCTGGTTTATGTGGGGGTTTTTGGCTTGTTTTTTTTTTTTAACTTGCTTAGTGGATTCAGTAATTCACATGTATCTTTTTAGCTTTCCAGAGCCTGTGCTCAGAGACCCTGCCCTGTGCCAAGAACTAACTGTATGTAGAGAAAGGGTTTTAGTCAAAACGTGTTATGTTAGAGTGCTGTAGTTGTAATGGTTTTGTCTCTAACCTACTCAGTTTTTAATGATGGCCTCTGTGTCTGAATGCACTGGGATCTATAGAAGATAACTGTCCACTTGTTTATGAAGTTAGTGACTCCCTCTGCTGTCTAGAACAAATTAAACGATTGTTAGTTAGCATGAGCTTTTATTTATAATAAAGATTTCTTGCAAGATAAATGTAACACATTCTTAATGCTTAGCTTTTTGAGAATAGTGTAAAAAAAAGATAATGAAAATGCTTGACTAAAATTGTTTGATGTATCAGTTTTAATGTTGGACAATTTTACCTAAAAAAAAAAATTCCTGTCACTTTGCTGTTCATAGTATTTAACAAATACAGCTGGAATTATTTATGGAGGACCGTCACAAACTTGACATATTAAATCTTCTGCTGCAAAAAGAAGGTTTTAAAGATACAGGAAGAGCTCGGTGATTAGTAGAGGAAAAGGAGCAAACATTCAGCAACAGTAATGTCCTCACAGGAGATTTGTTAACAGGCTTACAATCTGTCAGTATCTTTAAGAGAATATAGTAAGGGGTTCAATCACAATGATATAATGTCCATCACTTTGAACATACACATACTTGTTTTTTGCGTAGCAGAAACATTGCCTATAGAGGAAAACAGCACTTCCAAAGAACACCGATTTTCTGAGGACTCTCTGGACTCTGCACACAATTCTGTAAATCCTTCAAGCCCAACCTGTCAAAATTCTACAGAGTATCGTGCTTCAGGGGGTGCAGCATATTACAGAAATTCCCATCAGTCAGTGAGTGCTACCTCAAATTCAGCCCCAGTCCTGCGCAGGCTGTCCTTGAGCTCTGCTGGGAGCAGCGGTTACTATGAAGTTAGTAGGAATCGAATGCAGAGGCGGATTGAAGGTATGCTATATAACTAAATTTTCTTAAATATGTAAATGGTTTTGTTAACATACAAAGTCTGTGAGTTATGAATAAAGAAGCTCTTTGCCATGAAAAAGCTTGCATATGGAATGAAATGTGCTATTGCCAAGCATGTCAGGCTTGGTAATGTAACTGCAAATACAGAGCTGAAGACTGTTAGAACTAACACTGCAGTGCAAGCTGGTGTGAGGGGTCTTGCCTGCTGCACCTTCCTCTCACTGCTGTTATGGCCCCTGCAGCAAGGCAAACTGGAGAGGACCACCTATATGCAGCTCACTTCCTGAGCATCTTGTCGCCGATTTCTGTGTTGTTGAAATATGGGGAGAGGGTTTCCTCCTGTCCTTCCCTCTGTCTGCACAGCTTAACTTGCCTTTGCTATGTTCCCAGTTAATGGCATCTTGGGACCCAGGAGCCAAGTATAACTCAAACTAATTCCTCTAGGTGTGTCATAGTGCTAATGTTTATGCTGCTGTAAATATGTGTATTTATATAAGGCATTTAAAGAGAAATGGAACAGCTCAATGTTGTTTGGGGGAAAATAAAACATCTTTCATTTTTATATACTACAAAGAATGCATAATAAAAGCCACATGTTAATATTAAGAATGTCTTATGTAAAGTGAAATGTATTATCCCTGTATAGACTAGTGATACTTCTTCTTTTCACAATATTTTTATACTAAAAGCTGCAAGTTCCACAACTGGGCCAGATTTGAATTCACTAAAAAGGGAACCTTCAAGAATATTGAATAAGGATCCTTCCACCTGGTCAATAGAAGAAGTAATGCGTTTTGTGAAAGAAGCTGATCCACAGGCACTAGCTCCACATGCAGAACTCTTTAGGAGACATGTATGATGCATATCCATTCTGTTCTAGTAGATTGTGTGTCACATTAATCTCCTAAAATACAGCTTCCATCTCTATCACTCTGTTTGCAATTGAAGGTAGAATATACTTTACTCATATATTAGAGGGAGGCTGAAAATTATTTTTCCATCTGAAACTCCTCCTGCAGTATATCTTCTCTGTGCTCCTGTCTTGTTACACTAAATATCCACTGCTTTCCAGTTTCTGTGGAGTAACACTAATACTAGAAGCATCCAAGTTCTAGTGACCAGCATCCATAGTGCCCCTGTCATCCCTGGTACCTCTAGAGGAGATGGCATTCTCATGTACAGTTTGGGACATTTGGCCTACCTAGATGTCACCTAAGACAGTTTGTTTTGAGGACTGATTATCCTAAAGTAGAGGCTGTTATGCTTCTTTAACTTTACATTTGGTCACTAATACTAGAATTCAGAGAATCAGTTGAAATGCTGAATTCACCTGTTTTGAAAAACAGTATGTAGGGTTTTGTAAGATTAAATGTTGTCTTTAGAGAGATGAACTTTGTCAGTTTCTCTGTGCTATTACTGGTCTCTCCTCTTCCTTCTCACTGTGCTTTTCTATAGCACGTTGCTCAGCAAAAAACTGCTTGCTTATTTGGTTGTATATACAGCCCTCAAAACGAGGTTGGCTTTCTCTTTAGTATTTTCCACACATGTTCTACACCAGCTCCTACTAACAGCTAAATCTCAGGGTAAGCTGGATTGGACAGAAAACTGAAAATAACTTTTAATGGAGCTTCCTGTCTTATGTTTTATTCTTAGTTGTATAACAAGACTAAATGTCACTTGTTTTGTCAGGTTTATGTTTAAAAAAAATTAGACAGAGTGGTTTTCTTTGTGGTGTTTTAAGGAACTAATTGCCTGTCTACAGTATGTAACGCTGGCAAGAGCTTAGTACTGTCACATTTCAGCAGCTTCTCAACCAGGCTGTTGAAATCTGACTAAGTTGTCCTTGGTCTTGATCCTAACAATCTGTCTAGTTTAACCTGGACAGAGATCTGTCTTACTTCACAGATTTAGATGGTCTGTAACCCCTTTCTCTGTGTGACTGTTTGCATGCGCATGCCAGAATCCTCCCACAGCTGTGTTCAAGGTTCAGTGCAAGGCCTCAGTGCTTGGATCATTTAATCACTAACTGCACAGCCCTTCCTTTGCAGCTTCCTTTTTTTTTCCCTTTGACCCATTCACTTTTTTTCCCAGCCAGTACCTAATTTTGAGGGCTCTTTGGTCTGTTTCTTTTACCTACTGTAATGTTCTCTAACTTACCAAATACCTCAACCATACGTTAAAAAAATACTAACATGAATTCAGTTTCAGTGGTTACCTCTAAATATCAAATTGTACTACGTTACAAAGTTTTATATAAAGTAGATAACCTTATACTGTAGGATAAACAAATGTAACGTACTTTCCAGTTTTACCAAGCAGCTTGTTAAAGTAGTTGTGTGTTGTGTTTCTTCTCTTCCTTCTGTAGGAAATCGATGGGAAGGCACTACTCTTACTGAGGAGTGATATGATAATGAAATATATGGGACTGAAGCTGGGGCCTGCCCTAAAGTTGTGCTACCACATTGAAAGACTTAAACAAGGAAAGTACTAGCCTGTGGGGATGCACCACAAGTACGTGTGTTTGTTTCGCACTAAGCTCTCAGGTTTACAGCCATAGCCATTGGAACAATTTTGCTGATCTAAATCATCTTTATTTTTTGAAAGTGCTCTCACAATGTAAATAAGACGTTCAGGATAAATTGGGGAGGTATATAATCTGTTTTACACTAGTATTTTGTGAACTGCTTCAGAAGGTTTGCAGGGAAGGACAGGGGATCATACTGGGGACAGGCAGGCCAGGTGACAGTGCTCTTCCAATCCTGTGATCTCTGTTACAGACTTCAACCAACGTGTTCGTATTCACAACCAAAACAGCTGAATCCCAAAGCAAAATAATAAAACAAACCAGCATCAGGTGTTAACAGTTTTTACAAGGGTGGCTGTAAACTTTTATTTTGCAGGAAAAATTTAAAACAGAAGGTCTCATCTCCGTAATGAATACTGTGTCTAGTCCTCCAGCAGTGTAAGACTCAAGTATATTATTCTAGATTATTCTTCCTAGATTTCTGTAAAGGAAGTAGCCATAAGATTTGTTCATGGGGGACGGAGGTGTGGGGAGGTTAGGGTTATGGAGGATAGGGCTTAATACAAATATAAGCTTTTATAAAGTTTGCTTCTCAGTCCTTTGCTAAGTTATGAGGACAACATATTGTCAATTTATGCAGGGAATAAATACTTTTGTTTCATGAAAGGGCATATTGGCTGTTTAAACCAGCCATTTCTGGGACAGACTGATTTCACTGGAACAGCGCATCCACATTTTAAACATTCCATCTTTCTGCCAAGTTTGGCATGGATATGTGTGTTCATGCTCTTTATATATACATTTGTATGTGTCAGGGAAATATATACTATATATATAAATATACATACACACTGTATGTATGTATTCAGTTTTTTTAATGTGTACTTTGCACTCTGTCAGAGAAAACTGTACAATTTCTTGTTTACCAGTAAATTTGGTTGTGTACTACTTCCATACTCATTAGCACCTGTTTAAATTTCTTTTTGTTCATTCTTGGAGTCAGAAGGTGACAAACAATCAAAGGGTGGTTTTATTCATACAGGCAGGATTCCTGTACTATGCAATACTCTTGGTTATTCATCCCTTAACTCTGAGCCATATATTCTGGTATATTTCTGGAAAGAGGCATTTGGTTCCAGTGGCTTGGGCTTATATTTCCTATTAGGAAGTGCTACTATGTAACTAATAAGCCTTTTTTGGGGGTAAATTTGGTGCTGTTTGTATAAGCTGCAAGAATGAGTGGTGATAATATAGCAGTTTGTTGTCACTGCCGATTGTAATGTACATCAGGGACAAGAAAATATATTTTCTGTGTAGGAAACTGAATGTACTGTATGTAATAGTGTGAGTGATAAAAACTATTTCCTAGGGAAGGTCTAGTCTTAAAATGGTAGATTTATTATATTTCTTACTGCCTTTTTATATGAAAGCATATAGTATAAAAGTATTTTTTACAAATTTCTTTTCTGAAAATGCCTTGCTTTACCAATAGTCTGATATTCCTCAGGTTTGAGCAGAGATACTGCTGCAGAATAATTTTTGTGGCTCGTAAGTGTCCCAAGTATTTTGTTAGTTTAAGTGACTGCAATATAATTTGAATTTATCAAGTCATTTGGATTTTGAGAACTGTTTTTATGATTACATCATTTGACACTAAAGGTTATCTATATCGATTTGTTTTGCGTATCTTTTGTGGTGCATATATGCTTAGATGAATAATACAAGCATGCCCTTTTTAGTAAGAAAAGGTCAGAGCATTGATTAAAGAAAGAGAATGTTTTCCCTTTCTGTTAGGAAAATCCTGACTTGATTGTCGGCATAACCATATGAAAGTTAGTTATATGCTGACGAAAACATCGTGCCCCACATGTTGAGTATATTGTCTATACCTTACTTCTTCCATGCTGTATTATGTTGATTTTCAGAGTTCTTCAGTGTAAAAAGATCTCACACAATTTAAGTGGAAGTAATTGACTGAAAACAGTTTTCATTTTTTACGTTGCCATTGGCATAAGAAAAACAAAGATGTTTAAATTTTCTGTTTGGCCTTTATGGAATGACATTTTTGTACATGGCACTGTTTTGAGTATAAATATTTGTTCAAGGCTTTCTGTACACCCATATGCACAGGGATTACTGTGATGTTGCAGTGCCTGGATTTCACAGTGTGCTGTAGTGTGAGATTCAAGTGTTCAGTGTTGTAGCAGAATATATTTTTTATTCTTTATTTCCAATGGGATGTTCTTATCTATCAACAAAAATAAAATAGTTTGTTCATTGTTGTAACTGTTTTGTTTGACATTGTATATATACTAGATATATGTATCTCTATGTGAGTGCTGTTTCCGTAGGCAAGGGAAGCTGTCTTATCTGGCATTTGGCAGTTCTTGACAGTTCATGTAAACATCTGATGTAAGGAAGCTTTAATCAAAAAGTTAAAATCATCCCAACATTGTTTACCTAAAGCAATTCATGTTTGAGCTTTGGTTAGTCTGTGCTTTCAAAGTTACAGTTTAGGAATATATTCTACTATTTCGTTTTGCATATCAAATTTTGCCACTTACAGCTCACAAAACTGTCATATAACTACTGAGGGGAAGAGACTGCTAAAAACTGTCCTGTGTTCAGATGAAGACCTGAAGTATTTCAAATTGAAGGAATTTATGGCAATAGGTTTGAACTTCATAAACTTCATGCTTTCTTACTTCTACGAACAACAGAAATCTGTTGTTCTGGTTGCTGTTTGCGGTGAGCAGCCTGTGCTTGAGAAGTAACTGAAACTGGGTTAATGGTAACCTCAGAACCTTCACAGGCAAATTATGGATCTTGGAAGTTGGTAGTGACAATAGTTCAGAGGCATTTTGCAACTGATTTCTTTCAAAGGATACTGAGTATCTTCTTTTTTTGTGAGTATTTAATACATGATGTTCTCTGAGTTGCTTTTCTACTGCCAGGGATTCATCTGGTTACCTGGTTTTGTATCTTTCAGTCACCTTGCAAGATAGTGCCGTAACTTCTCAGTACATTGTAAGACCTCTTCTATTTGAAATTAAAATACTGCTGCCTAGCAGCTCTCACAATTCTTGTTGTAGAAGACCTATGCAATACTGAAACTGAAGAATGCTGCATGGGGGGGTGATTGCATGTTGTGGTTGACATGACTGCACTTTTAACAAGTCTGTCGTGGCTGTATATATAGTAGAACTTTTTCAGGAATGATGGTGAAGACAGAAAAATCATGTTATAAATGTTGGCTCAAAGGATGGAGTATGAGGATATGCTCTGCCCATCATACAGATCATTAATGAAGATTTTAAATGGGATCAGACCCAGTACTGATCCCTCGGGTACACCACTAGTTACTGGCTTCCAACTAGACTTTGTGTCACTCATAATAGTCCTCTGGGCCCAGCTATTCAGCCAATTTTCTATGCACTTCCAACCCATGCCTCAACAGCTTGTCTGTGAGGATCACAGGATGGGAGACAGTGTTGAAGACCTTCACGAAGTCCAAGTAGACAATATCTACTGCTCTCTCCTCATCTACTAGGCCAGTCATTTCATCATGGAAGCTTATTAAGTTGGTGAAGCATGACTTCCTCCGGGTGAAGCCATGCTGACTACTCCTGATGACAGTCATCTGGTTCATGTGTCTGAAAATGGTTTCCAGCATTAGTTCCTCCACACTGAGGTGTGGCTGACTGGCCCATAGTTCCCTGGGTCATTTTCCTTGCTTCAGGCACTTCTCCCATTCACCTTTATTGATCAAAAATTACAGAGAGTGGCCTCACAATATCATGTGCAGGCCACTCTCCCATCTGCAGGACAGTGGCCCTCAGCACTCATGGGAGCATCCCATCAGGCCCATTAGACTTACCTATGTCCAGTTTGCTTAAGTATTCCCTGACCTGTTCCTTTTCCACCAAGGGTCTATTGTTCTTGCTCCAGCCTTTCCCCATGGTTTCTGGGACCTGGAATTCCTGAGGGCTGGTCTTGCTGTAAAAGGTTGAGGCAAAGCAACCATTCAGTACTTCAGCCGTTTCCATGTTGTGTGTAACGAGGTACCCTGTCTCATTCAGCAGTGGGCTCACATTTTCCCCAGTCTTCCTTTTTCACCTAAAAAGTGTAACCTATTTTAATGCAGTATCATGTAATAAAACATGTTGTAAAAGTGGGTAACACTGTTGTTTCTTTAATTGGATGGTGAGTTTCATTTGCTCAAAATGAACATTTAATTCCAGTGTTAGATCTGTGAACCTGTTCTAAAAGTTCTGACCACCTTTCTGCTGCTCAAGTTGAAGCTACATAGAGTTAGGCTGGCTTGGTTTAAAGAGAAAGAAAAAAATGAGAACCCCTCGAGATCAATTTCAAAGGTCATATATTCCTCCTCTGCTTTTTTTATTACATGTAAAACTATTACAGTGAGTAAAAAGTGCTCATTTGGAACTGCCTGAGAGTGACGCAGGGAAGCAGAAGCTGGTTTTGTGTCCTTTTCAGTGGTGAAATGATTGCTGCTTTTTTTCTCAAGCCCTGATTATAATCTTTCGCTCTGTAAAGCTTACGAACTACCCCGTAATCCTGGGATCGTGTTCCCCAACTGTCTGTATTCCTGTTGTTTCAAAGGTCATGCAGAGCCATTCTGAGACTTTTATCTTCTTAAAATCCAAACCGTCTGTTGTAAACTCGCTGTGTTTTGAGTCTGCAACTGAGACATTTTGTATGTTAATTTTTTTTTTTTTTACAGTAAGAACCTCAGACATAGTTTGTTGGTGTTTTTTTTAAATACCAAAATATTTTGCTGCTTTCTCATCTGACAGTTCATCCTAAATAAATTCTCATTTCTGTGGCTGTGTAGATAATGGGAGTCCTATGTGTGCTTAAAATCTATCATTACAGTGGTCCAATAGGCTTTTAAATCCTCTGCTTGCATAAATCATCCATCCTTGTCCTACCAGATCATTTTGATTAGCTGTAATTTGTCCCATTTGAATCAGAATTAGCCTCCCCAGCTCCAGAATCTCCCAGTCCTGCTGTACAAGCTGAGGAGTGAAGGAGCTGCTTCTCCTTGTAGCTTTATGGACCACTGCTAGTTTTATTTCAGCTTTCATTATCTTCGGGGGAAGTGTTTAGTGCTGATAGCAGAGGCTGAACAGCTCTACTTCTTTTTAAAATACCCAAAGACATTTTCATCCACAGAGATTCACTTTGCAGCCTCCGAAATAGAAGCTATTCCAGAACAAACAGTACAAGCAAACAGATGCCAGCACAAGAGAAAAGGGAGATGGCATCCCATGTTGTGTGAACAGACAAATGGGAACAGATGTACAGCTTGAAGCTGGCAGAACCCCTCTCTTCCAATGGTTCCTTTCTAGTTCTGACAGCTGGAAGAAAATGAATACACCACAAAACCACCATGATAATTGCCATTTCCTTGCATTGGCAGTCTCAGCACCGAGGTCGAGAACTGGAAGGACAAAGGCTCATCTACCCTCCCAGGTGGAAGCCACGGCAATTGGCAAGGCACTGGGAAAAATCTTAATAAATGGTGGCACACCTTTAGAAAGTCTGGTGCTCAAATGAAAAACCCATAATTTTACTAGATTTCTCCCTTTTCTTGTAGTTAGCTTTTTTCAGTTTATGGAGGCACTCAGTTTCCCCAGGCAATTGTGTTAATGCTGTCCAGTTCCCTAAGAGTGGGGTTTTCAAACAGATCTGAACTCTTCTCTCAACTTCCATCTGTCCAAACCAGTGCTGTCAAACAAGTCTTCCCTTTATTGGAGACCCTTTTGAGGGAAAGATCTTTGCATGTGCTTCTTCTGCATGTTTTGAAAAGTAAGGAAGGGGCTCTGCAGCTTGTTTATTTTATCTGTGAGATACATACCAACTATTGCTGCTGTTCTCATTCCTTGCCTGGGAATATTGATGGTACTCTCTTGCAAGCAGATGCCTCTCACTTAGGCCATGTTACTCAAGGTGTGTCCTATCAAATGCTTTTCTGTCTGTCAGTCTCCTTCTTTAAGTCCCTGAGCTTTCATGAACAAAATAGTGGGGGTGGAAAAATTAGTAAGTAAGTGCTCCGTTTTAGTCTACCCTTGATTTATGCTAGTACTTTCAGGGTGAGATACTAGATAGGTCATTGGAATGTACTTGGGGCATATCGCTTGTTAGGCTCAATGGGCAATGGTGAGGTGTATGGTTTTGGTTGTTTTGGGAGGGGTTTGTTAGTTTTCTGTGTTTTTTTTAACTGAATTCTCTCAGTTGTTTATTTTCAAGAGACCAACTCAGCCAAAGGGAACATATTACTTTCATACATCTTTGCATTCATTATAGTGTATTAATTGTAAACTGCCTTTGCTTGGGTGGTGGTTGGCTACAGGAAATGAACAAGTTGGGGAAAGTTTAAATGTTTTGAAAGAAAACAGAAATGGAAGCATGGGATGACTGATAGGGTTTGCATGCAATAAACATGGGAAGGAAAATATATGAAGAATGAAGTAATGGAAAATCATAAAGGAGAAAACCAGGTGGATATACTAACTTAAACTGTTTCAGATTTGGATGCACTGACTGTTGAGTCATGACTAGTGTCTTTGACTGTTTGCATTGAGCTGAGATTTTAAAGAGGAAATTTAGAAATTAACATTTTGAACCATGTCAGGAATGTGAAGTATTTTATCTTGGCATGATTTAATCTGAAAACATGGACTGAATCCTTGTAATTTCCTACCCAATTTTTGGCTCACCCTCTGTCTCTAAAGTGTTTCTTCCCAATTGAATGAGCTGCTGCTACCAACTCCTTCTTGACGTGATTTCTTTTAAAGCCAAGACAATTGAAGAGCCAAAACCTAGGAATACAGGATTGGGTTTAATTTCATGTCTTTATATCATAGTTGTTTACACTCTCTCATTGTAGTCCATAGAGATCTAGCTGACTGAGTTGAGGGTATGAGTGATCTGATCACATAACCAACATCTGTTTTACAAGGCAATGAATAGCTCTCTTGACTCTATTGGTTTTACTGACTGTATTTCCAGTATCTATAATGGGACCCTCGATACCCATCTCACTTAGCTGCAACATATAAGCTAATTTGCCACCTAAAGTGCAGTTCATTTCAAGTAAGATGGAACAATGCCCTTATGTGAGTCCAACATTGAAGGACCTAGTTGGTGTACCGACCAAGAAATGCTGGCAGGTCCTGTGGTCCACCACACAAGGGTTCTCACTCAAAAGTCCTGATATCCAGAAAAAAGTCTGTCCATAGAGAATATTTCTGCTCTCTTGGTTGTTGCACAGTTGGAGCGCTGCTGCATCTCTCTTGTTTTAAAGGGTCTCTGAAGGACGTGCACGTGCTTTTTTATGCTGATCCATGCTCTATGGACCAAGATTTCAAGGTACTTACTTTGAAGCATTTGTTTAAAGAATGAGGAATCTACTTGGTACCTTTATAACTGTGAAAGGAGGAAGGCTTTCCTTTTTCTCAAACAGGAAATCACTTGTGTATCAGAAGCCTCAAAAATTAATAGCTTTCCCATGCTTACTGATGGGACTTTTAGGGGTTTTCTTACAGTACGTAAGCTCTGGAAGGAAGGACCTCCCTTGCTTTTTGTCACAATGACACGTCCTTTGTCTGTGAGATGCCAGACCAAGACAAAATGTTGCCTGTCTTTGGTCCTTAAGCAAAAAAAGATGGAAACTCCATTGACAAGGATGTGGTGGGAAGGACGATACTGAAACAATGCAGAAAATGCAACCATTTTGAGACAGCTGTGGGTTAAGGAACATTAGTAATCCCAGGAGCAAGGGGGGCTGGGCACAGTCTGATGTGGGGATGCAATGTGTCCATTACCAGTGCTTTCCTGGAAACATGCACTTCTTAACAGTGAAAACTAATGTTTTACCTGTAAAATAATGCTCCCTTCCAGATATCTGATTAGATTGTACCCTGCCATTTGCTTTTTTAATTTCCCCCTCTCATTTTGAAAGTATCCTAATAATTTCAGTACCAGGATATTATTCTAGGAGAGGTTGGGGTATATGGGCACAAAGAAGTACTAAATATTTCAGTGATTAGTAATTTTTCTCCCCATACATGAAGAAATGTTTCAGATGGTTCAACAACAGAATGGATTTTCCTAGCAAGGCTGTGATACCAGGATTTTAACAACTGTGGAAAATATGTTTTCCGCACTAAAATTAGGGGATTTGCTCATGTGTGTGTGTAGGGCTGCCCCGGTGTACTCTGAATTGCGAGCTTCAGCATTAAAAGTTGTATGGTCTAAGAGAAAGGCAACTTTTAAGTAAGAGGAAGGGGAAGCATTGGGGAAAAAAGTAATAGGTGAGTGAAAAAAGCAGATTGCACAAATTAACATCATTAATGTCACAGTGGCAGGCTGGCTGTGTTTGGGAAGGCAGGAACCAATTCCAGCCAGAGGAAAACGAGGGCTTTGACAGAGCCCTTCAGCATGTTTTTATAAACTTGAGCACAAAAAGAAACTAAACCATCTGGCACCAGGATATTATGCAATGTTGTTTTATGCTGTTTTCATTGTCCAAGATTCTTCATGAGGACTGGTAATGAGCCTCTTATTGTTGTCAGAGCACTGTCCTGAGGTACCTTTGTGCAAGTGAAGGGGCACAGACTCCTCTGAATCTCTCCCTTAAGTGCTTGGTGTGCCAGCCAGTTTCCCCCAAAATCTTTCACATGCAAGAAGTGTGTGAAGCTGCTCCTTGAGCCCTTGTGGGTCAAACCTCTGCAGGGATTTGCAAGGTGGTGTGGCCATCCCAGTGCTCTGGGGGGCTGAGTGGAAAATGGGTAGAAGTGGTTAAAAAAAAGCAGTGATGGGAAGATATATTGGCGTATCAGTTTCATAGCTGATAGGAGCAGGGGTGGTAGGAGAGCCTCAGTTACACACAGTCACAGGTCATTTGAGGCATGTGATATGCAGAAATGGATGTCTTTGCTGTTCTCCTTCCCCTTCCCTTCCTGCCACGCTGTGTTTCCTGCTGCCTTTCCCTGTCCCCTGCTGTGTCTGGGCATGAGGAGGAAGGCCACACTACTTTGTGTGCTCTGTGTGTGTGTGATTTGATGTACCACCTCCCCTGGCCCTTGCTTCTCAGCTGCCTTCAGGCCAAGAAAGCATTACCAGTGCTCAGTGCTCTCCTTTCCTTCCACTCTCACTAAACCAAGTTGCCCTGGAGCCTTATTTTTGAAGCTGACACCTTCCTTTTCTGTCATCTACTTGTGGCCAAGGGCCACAGTTTTGCTTCTCCCTTTCATTCTTTGGCTAACTTTATTAAAGGTGCAGTGCCAACAGGCCTGGAGGTGGCTGTTAGCTTCCACTTCCTACTTTCATCTCCCCATTCTCCACCTTTTCCTTGCACTCATAATTGTCTGCTGCTTACCTGACTGCTTGTCTGTTCTCTCAGCCTAAAACCAGGTCAGTTCTCTGGCTGAGAAGATGCTCATTCTTCTTTTGGATTAATTTCTGTTGCTCACAGCTAACTCCCAGTGCTGAAGCCTTAGCTGTGCACCCCTGAGCCCGGGGCTGTGCAGTGAGCACTGCAGGGGAAGGTGACTGCAAAGGAAAGCTCCAGGCTGGTGCACCTGCGCTCTCCCACCCTTAAGGCTGCCATGTACCATGGCTTTTGCCTGAAGTCACAGAACGATAGAATACCAGATTGGAAGGGACATCAGGGATCATCTTTCTAGGCAAAGCTTGCCCTAGATTAGATGTCCCAGCATGCTGTCCCACTGAAAAGATGTACAGCCCTGCTTCCCTCTTCAGATTCGGTGTCTGTCTTCCTGTGAAGCCTCTGCCTGACAGGTTGAAGAGAGCAGAGGGGAAGGTAACCCACACCTTCAACCCTCTCCCCTCTCAGCCAGCCTCTAATAAATGCTCACACCCAAAGTCCAACTCAAGAAAGCTTGGAGCCAACAAGGGGTGCCCTTGAGGGTCTGCACTGCTCCTCTCTACCTTGCATATACCCATCATTGTAAAACATCTTTCTCCTACCATTACAGCTTAATGACTTTCCCTTCAACTTCACAAGAGGTATTAATGTCTCCATTAACAGCCACAAGAAATGGAAGCTCCATATATCATATGAATGCGGCTCCGTGTCCTCCTCTTGCAGAAGTTTCAGAAGCTGTTAAAGTATAGCCTTGTAGAAAATTAATGGCCCAATATACAAAATATGTAATTGCTGCTAGAAGCAAGGAGGAGGAGGTGGAAGTGCTCATTCTTGGTATAATTAAGTATCTTGTTCTGTGGCTGCTTCTCCCCCATGCTGATGGGATGTAGGACTTGTGCTTCACACATGAGGGATGGTGGGAGGCAAATGGCCCCTATTTAGTGTCATCTGCCCAACAGAGTTAAGCATCAGGAGAGGTGCTGGTGCGTGGCTTCTCTCCCCATGGCACAGCCTTGAAGGCTGGGGTAGCAGGGGAGGCAGTAGGAGCTGCCCTAAGCCTTCCCAGAAAGATGCTGGTCAGAATATCTCCCCTGCCATTGAAGTTTCAGCAATGGAAAAGCCAGGCTATGGGGTGGGGTGAGCCCAGTCTGTTCTGCCCATCCATTTCTAGCAGGGTGGCTCCAACCTGTGTCACCTTGTGTCAATGGGGATGTTGGTAGTGGTCAGCAGTGCCAGGGAGCTTGGCCCTTATGGAGACAGCCCCATAAATGGGTGGCTAGGATAGTTGGAGCCTGCTGTTTGTTTCTGCTGTCTCAGAGAAGGGAGGTTGCAGTTGCTCTTGTAATGGTTTGGAGAAGATGCAGTTGCATGGCTGCTGGTCTGCTCTGCCTTTACAACTGGTACCAGTTGGCTTTAAACTGAATTAGTTGCCCGTAGGCACTGTTTTGACAGTGCTTTTATGGGTTTATAATGGCATAAAGCTAATTTAGCCTGATTTGTTGTCAGGGTTTCTGGGGCTTGTGGTCTAAATCCAGTTAAATGAGACCACTGTGGGCAAAGCAGCCTGGGAAATAGCCTGGGCACTGAAGTTAACCTGGGAGCACTAATAGCTCTCAGGAAAGACCTGCAAAGGGGAGGAGGAAAAGCCTTAGCACCTACAGTGGTGTCACTGTCAGGCACTGCTCTGCCTGTCCTGTGTGCCCTGTGGCTTGGTCAGGAGGGGTATGTATCGGCTGGGCACCAGTGCAATGTCCTCTGATGGCCAAGGATGCTGTGGGGGGTGACCCTTGCATAAGGCCGGAGGGATCAGGGTGGTCAATGCAGCAGATCACTGAATCATGGAACGGTTTGGTTGGAAGGGACCTTAAAGCTCATCCAGTTCCACCCCCCCTTCCATGGGCAGGGACACCTTCCACTAGACCAGGTTGCTCAAAGCCCCGTCCAACCTGGCCTTGAGCACTGCCAGGGATGGGGCAGCCACCGCTTCTCTGGGTGACCTGTGCCAGTGTCTCACCACAAGAAGCACATACTTGAAAAATAAAAATAAAAAAAGAATCCCAGAAACTGTTTTTGGGCTTGCTTCTGTCAGCTGTGAAATAAAAACAACAGCAGCTAACGCTGTGACCTCCTTTTGAAATAATCTGGTGTAGCCCTGGGGAGAAACTGCATTTGCAGAAGGTTTTTTTTGACACTGGAACAGACCCAGCTGAAATAGAGCGGGGCAGTGACAACTGGGATGGCTATCCCCAGGGATGTTGAAATCCTGAGCCTCTGCACTGCAGTAACCAGAAGATGACACATTTCATCAGCACAGTTTCTTAGAGGGAGCAAAACAAAGTAGCAACAGAAGAGTACTTTCAATTAAGAAAAAAAATTAATGAAAAATACACTCAGATGACTAAACATTCATGAATCCATCAGCACTTCACGCTCTTCTGAACATTGTCAGTTCTGACAGCTTTGGGAAAAAAAATAAAAGGCTTTAAAAATACTTAAAAAGCAAGAATTTGACAGATTTTGATGCTACCCTTATGTGAAAGTTCTCCATTTTCATATTAAGCAAGAGGGCAGCGATCCTTTGGCCCAGGAAAAGAGAAGCGGAATGCCTTTCTGAACCTCGTAATGCAGATGCATTTTTCTGAATAGTGAACTGGCATCTGCTGGCATCAAATGTTTCAACAGATTTCAGCATGACACCAGGGGCTAAGGGTGCCATTAGACTTATAGCCCTGAAGCTGCTTCTTTGGGCAATTTCTCATTGCATGAACAACTGCAAAAACCTTCCCGAAACTGTCCAAGAGAACTCTTGGAAGTAGCTTGGCTGCAGCCAGTTAAAGGCAGGCACAGTATGCAATGGCATCTAGCTGACGGGTTTACAATGGCTTATTTTTATTTAGAGAGAAGTGGTGCGGTGCTGGGAACATGTCATTTGAAATAATAACACAAAAGGTTTCCTACATAAGGGTTATAGCCACAAAAAAGGCAGCACCCATTGAAAATTGTTCTCCTGCTCTCATGTTCATTCTTCAGTCAGGGTGGGTTTTTACAAGTGAGCTGTGTGAACATAAAAGCCGACAGACCAAAATGCATCTCCAGCTCATTTCCACACACAAGTGCAAATCTGTAACCTACCAGAACTTTTATTTTAATCGTACATTCACATTTCTCCATTGACGTGGATGGCTTGTACACTGCCCTGTGATAACGTTACACAGTTCTGCTCTTCCACGTGCATTGATTTCAGCCAGCAAAGAGTAACAACAAACAACTTTTCCATTTATCTGTAGTCAGGCTGGGAAAAATTAGGTGATTTTTCCTGCCCCTCCCATCCCCCAGGCAACCAAATTCCCCTGACCTTCAGGCTTTTCTCTTTTAAATGACTGATAGTATTTCTCAATATCCTAAGACAGTTTCCTGTGGTCTCTTGCAATGAAGCTGGCGTTAGGTGTGCACTGAGCTGTACTGCTCGCTCACTCTTGCTTCTCCCAAAGCTCATTTGGGCACATCACTAGTGGCTGTGGTGACGTGCGCTGTTCCAACAGTGCTGCGAGACAATATAGTTTTTCTCAGCCTGTTAGTTCTACTCTTTAACGCTTTAGGTTCATCACAAGTCAGCTGCGGTGCTTTCCAGTCTACAGACCTTTAGCCAAAGCTCCTCTGTGCACTGCAAGCAGTTCAGAAATGACAAAACCCATGCCGCCACCGATTAGCACGTACAAACATTTATTTTGAAATCTCCATTCTGAACCGTTCTGAAGAATTACATCATCAAAGCACTTCATGGCAGTGAAAATAGCTCTTACCCCTCGGACTCATCCATTACTCCATTAAAGCTGCAAAATGTGCAATCTGCTTGAAAAATAGGTTGCTTTTTATTCCGTTTCCCGTGAAAAGTCAAAATTCAATAACAAAAAAAGGAAAAAAGAAAAGAAGAATCAACCAACCCAGCTTATAGGGACTCTACATCTGATCCTCTCCCCCATCCCCCAAAAATAACTTACAAAGATAGTTTAAAGTTTTAAATGAGTTTAAACCCAAGTGCATCTTTTTATTACTTTTTTTCTCCTTCTTCTCATAATAATATTAAAATTCTAAAACCCCATAATTTACTTTCTTGGAAAAAAGGCAGCGAGCCGTTGCTTCTTGATTGGAAGAATATGTATCTCCGGCGAGTTCATTTTCTTTAGCTTTACACTCCTGTTTTTGACGGGTTTCCTGAGGGCCTCGGCGCTGTCCCGGGGCTCGGGTGGGCTCTTCACGTCGTAGCACTGCAGCACCGAGTCCTGGGGCAGGTCCCTTTTGAAGGAAAAGTTTTTGGTGGAGACCCCGGACAGGCCCTTGATCTTGCCGCAGAAGATGGTGGGCACGGCGTCCTTGACGGAGACGATGACTTTGGCTGTCTGCGAGGTGCTGACGATCTCGATGTTGTTGCTGGCCTTGGGCTCGCAGCCCGCCCTGCCCGCCTGCTCCACCAGCCACTTCTGCGGCTGCCGTAGCAGCTCAGCCTGCCCGCCGCCTGCCCCCCTGCCCTCCACCTTGCCCGATGCCTCCTGCGGCTTGCAGGGGGTGAAGGGGGCAGCTGGGCCGGGGAGCTTGTCCAGCACAGGGTGAGTGCCGGCCTCAGCAGCGGCGGTGGGGATGGTACTGGCCACCTCCCCAAGGGGACCCGCTGGCTTGCGACAGGAGGCAAGAGACAGGTCCAGGGCCCCGTCCTCAGGTGGTGGTGGTGGGGCCACCTCGCTGGCCCGGGGCATGGGTGGCCCTTTCATAGAGAGGTCCAGCGCCTCATTGTCGCTGCCCATCTTGATGACAGTATGGCGGCTCAGCTGGGGAAAATCCCGTGGATGCGGGAGGTCGAAGGGCTTTGTCTCCTCCTTCTCCAGCGGGGTCTGGGTGCCTTTGCAGGAGTGAGCAGTGAAGAGCTGCGGCTTGGGCGGGTCAGGGGCTGCCTTGGCCTCAGCGCCGTGGGGCACAGGGATGGGGACAGGGATGGGGATGGGGACAGGGACAGGCAGGGGCACAATGACAGGGTAGGGCACCAGCAGCGTAGCAGGGGGCACCAGTGGGGAGAGGGGTGAGCTGAAGGCCTGGGGCGGGACGGTGGTGTAGTCCGGGGGGGGCTGGCAGGGGGCAGAGCCCAGGGCACCCTGTGAAGGAAACAGGTCCTGAAGGACGGCAGCGAACCCCGGTGTCTGAAAGACGGGGGGCAGGACAGTCTCCTGTGCTTGGCTGGAGGGCTTGGGATCCAGGAGCTGGGGCTGCCCGACGGGGGGAGCAGCACCAGGGAAGAGGCTGGTGTGCAGGGGGCTGGCAGGGCAGGTGGCCCCCGGGGGCAGCACCAGGGGAGAGTTCAGGTGCTGGAAGACGTGCTGCTCCAGGAGGACAGGCAGCGGAACAGGGCCCTGCGTCGTCATGACGTAGGGGGTGGTGGTGTTGGTGGCTGGCATCTGTGGGGCGGTGCTGCCGGCTACCTGCAGGTGGATGGGCAGGACAACAGGGCTGTCCCCCAGGCAGATAGGCTGCAGCACGGTGGCCGCCACCTTCAGAGCCACCCCGCTCTGCGACTCGGCCGGTGGTGTCAGGATGGAGGGTGCAGGGACTGTCACCAGCGGCGACAGGGCCTTCTTCATCAGGTCGGCCGAATTGATGTTCCAGGCCTCTGCTGTGATCAGCTGGGCCACCCCGTTCTCCAGCTTGTTGTTGGCCATTGCCGAGGGCGAGTTGGTGACGTCCATGGGCAGGTTTGGGGCATCCTTGTAAAGCTCCTCCATATTGCAGGGCTTCTTGGGCTCTGCCGGCACTGACTCTACATCGCCATCAGTGAGATCCGTGGCGCCTCTGGGCTGCCAGGAGCATCGGCACCAACATAATTTGGCCTGCAAGCCAGAAACATATTTTAGGCACCACATAAATCTCCTCCCTAAAATAATATTTGCAATTGCCTTTAAAGACCCCATCGCCAAAGACAAGCCATCAAACATTTCCACGCTTCAGGCTAACGGCTCCATAATGCAGCATACTATATACACAGAGATGCTGGATATACATACGCTCGTGAGTGTTGTACGAAGAGTTCTGAGGAACTTATATTTAGCTGTAAACATAAGATAATTTAAAAGGCTTAAGGACTGCCTACAGCCAAACCCACCCCCCAGTATGCAGTGTGAAACAAGGCAGGGGGATTGGAACTGGATGATCTGAAGGTCCTTTCCAACACTAACCATTCTGTGATTCCGCAATTCTATGACTTGGGCTGCCTGTTTTACACTTTTTAACAAAACTCCACATAGTGACAGTGCACGGCAGAGCAGCGTGACAGAGCGCTGTTATAACTCAACAAAAGCCACCAAAACACACATTTCTAATATCACAGCTAAAAAACGTTCCACCATGGGTGAACTGTACTCGATTCCCCTAGAACGCTCATTCCTTTTTCATCCTGGTGGGATTTACTCAAGGCAAGCAGGTGAGCGTCACATGGTGCTTACAGGACCTCCAAAACCGCCATGATCAGGGTGAGAAAGGAGCACGGCCAGGCAATGGCAAAGAAAAACCAAACCAAACCCTAGTACTCACACTGCCACTGAGCTAGCTAGAGACAGAAATGTGAACCAGGCACCTGATTCATTAAAGACCCGAAGAATAACAAAAAATCAAAGTAATCTCAAATTTATTTTGACAGCCCAACCCTTTATATCAACCACACAAATGACAATTAAAAAAGGGCAGAGATGTTTTCTGTTCATGGTTGCAGTGAAATGTGCAGCCTATTTCCTAAAAAGATTAACACCTCCTTCCCCTGGAAACAAACAAGCAAATTAATGGCACTGTGCATCCATTCCTTTAGAAGGATATATAATTTCCAGCCTGTGAGCTACCACCAGCAGACTTTGGCTAGGGACTGGCCACTGTGTCTTGGCACTTCCCATGCCTCTCCCAAAGTGTGTGGCGCATCCTGCTGTAGTAATAATCACCATGGAAACTTGTCCAGTTTCAACTCCGTTACCATGGGAAAGCAGAGGCGCACCCCAAATTTACATTTTCCACCTGCACGCGGCTGAATCCTGCTCCCTATGAGCACAACATGTGCCATTCCCATTGCCTGCCTGGCTCAGCTGGTGAGAGTGAGGCGCTTCCCCATGTCCCATAGGCATGCTGGTGTTGGGATCACAGGAGGTGATAGGGGTGGGTGAGGGGTCCCAGCCTGGGGATGTGTCTGGGCCTGAAAGCATGCAAAGAGCTCAGCTGGCTGTGGCACTTACAGAAATTATTTGCTTGCACAGACATTTGTAAATGACAAACCTGCAAAGGGGACAGGGAAAAGGGAAAAAAACCCCACCCTCAAACCCCACAAACAAAGGCTAAAAAATGGCCAAGGCAGGGAAGCGGGAAATTTCCCAAGTCTCTCCTGAGACTTGTAAATCCTTGGATTTGGCAGCAAGATGCTATGGTGAGCACAAGACTCCAGAAATGCCAGGAGTTAATGGGGGGGGGGCTGGTTGGGTAAAAAGCTAATAATTTATCAGGCACATTCGAGTTCTTAAAAAGGATTTTTAAAAGTAAACAGATGAGTCACTTCTTTTCTCCTCATGCTGCTGGCTTAAGGAGAATAATTCTGGATTTTTTTAATCTCATGAAAGATTCTGCAGAAAACAGTCACAAATACGAAGTTGGGGTTTTATTTATTTGTTTCCTTTTCTACCCTTGACTGAGACAGATTACCAGCAGGCAGAGGTGCCCAAGCACTGAAAAACAGGAGCAAAAATGAAACTGTTCTCCAGACAGTGACAAGTACTGGTATAAAAAATCAGGCCAGTCTTGTTTTGGAAAAAAAAAAAAAAAAAAAAAGAAGAGAAGCAATTGTTTCTAAAAATAAAGACAATGAGGAGACCGCTCAGCACATTCAAGCTGCAAAAAAAAGGACGTTGCTTCAATTAAGGAATTAGAAAGCCATTTTCCCCTGCTCTTATATAATCTCTCCCTCCCTCTTTGTAAAATGACCATTTTAACCCCCCGTGGTCTCTGCAGCGCACCCCAGCATCTTTGCTGCTCCAGCTGCTGCAGCACAGCCGAGTGTTTTGCACATGACACTGGCTCTTCCCCATGTTTCTGTTTGCTTGACAAGTGTGAGATCGCCGTGTTTTCATAGAGAATTACTGATCTGGCAGGGACAGGAAATGACCTCCTGTTCCTCTGGCAAACCCATTTCATGTTGAGAAACAGAAAAATTAAGACGAAAATTATGAAAAATAAGAGACTTGAGGGATTAGCATGCGGTATGGATGCGGGGAGAGAGAGACAGATCACCGCTGACGATGAAAGTATCAAACATAATAAAATCCCCACAATTGCTGCTTTAAAAGGCGACAGGGCTGCAGGCAGAGGAAGTATTTAGATGAGGAGAGCAACTCATCTATCACCATGAGACACCTTGAAGAAATGCCTGTGGGCTTGGTTTTGCTGTTTGGTTTTTTTTTTAAACCATAGTCAAATATTGTTTTCCACACTTGATCCCGTATTTTTCTGGGATCTACAAATTTATATTGTTGAGGTCACAATCCTATACTGCCTCTGGGAGGGCCCCACTGTGCGAGGAGGAGGAGATGATGAGAAAAGTGAGGAGCAGTCCTCAACCCAGGTTTAGGGGTTGAGTGTGGGGTTTATCCCTTCTCACCTTTCCTATGAAACGTACCTTTCTGTACTCCCAGTGTACCTGCTTCTTGAGCATGTGACAGCTACAGAAAACAAAAAATAACACATGGGGCATTGATGCCCCATCCCTGGCACTGTTCAAGGCCAAGTTGGATGGGAGCAGCCTGGTCAAGTGGAAGGTGTCCCTGCCCATGGCAGGGTGGTTGGAACTGGATGAGCTTTAAGGTCCCTTCCAACCCAAACCACTCGATGCTATGATACATATATGTATATATATGATATATATATATATATATAAATATACACCTAAAATAGTTCACGATTCTGCCCACAGCTTGCAGGCTGCCAAGTACAGCAGGGTCCCAGCACAACTGCCTCCTGCTCCCTGTAAAGCAATTTTCAGTTTCATCCTGAAGGGAATCCCAGGGTTGCTGAACATATGTTACACTAAGCACCTATTATGGTCAGTAAGCAGAGCGAAAAGGATCCAAGTCCCTATGCTTCAAAAGAGGAAATGTTTGGAGATCTGGGGTAAAGAGACAGTTTGAAAGTTGTCCAAAGAGGTGTTTTGTAGTTCCTAGGCTTCTTTTTTATACTACACACGCTGTGTACATGGTACAAAACCTTAAGCCAACATGGAGATGACTTAAACCAAAGTAATTTTTCCATGTTGGTGTTTACAGTGATAGCTATACTGTATTTCTCCTTTAGTAAAAATCAAGTGGAAGTATGTGCTGGGTTTTTTGTTTTTAAAAACAACTTTCATTTACCTAGTATACACAGATGAAGGTAATATAATTCAGTGAAATTCCTTCAAGTTTCCTGTGTCTACCACACCTCAGTGCCAGAAGATCAATTATTTTCCTTTTCGCTACTTATCTACTTAATATTTAATTTGCTGTTTGTTTTAATTGAGAAGAAGCTTGCAACACTTAAAGGAGCCCTATTGTAAATAACCCAAGCTTTCCCACCGGGGTGCTGATAAAAGTTAAGTTCATAGCACTAACCAATGATGTGTGTAACTCTACAGGAAATGGTATGTTAGCTATACAGAAACACCATGAAAGGCATGGTGATAACTCTGCCTAATTTTTTTTTATCTCCTGCTGATGGCTGTGCAACAGGCTTTTCTCAGGGCTGTTGCATGCTTTCCTGTGGGACTGCAGCACTACATCGTACGCAGCCATCCCTGTGCTTTGCTTGCTCATCCGTACCATGCTATCTACACAGAGTTCAGATTACACTGTGCACACTACGGGAAGGGTCTCTTTGTGGGATGTCCTGCTCAGTATCTCATCTCCTGGAAAAATAGGGTTTCTCTTCAGTATAAACGTGGTATCAAACACGAAACAAAATGTGAAATCTTGACTTAACAGAACAGCCTGGGGACAAGATTATGCACAGATTTGGACTTCAATGTTTTGCCAAAACTCACTGCTTGCTGTGACTAATACTCCTGCCAAAAGCAACATGTTTGAAGCAGAAGCCCACTAACAAGTGCCATAGTGAGAGCATCCCTGATGAGAAGGCAGCAGACCTGCTGAGCACCTGGAGCGGCATGCACCCGACCACAGTGCCATGCCAGGGCCTGCACCATTCGTTCTGCATCCTTCTGCTGTAAATATACACGTAGGCAACATCTTGACACAGACCAACCAACTATAAATCATCTTCCATTCTACAAATTCTGGGTTGTATAGTTCAAGCCATACACAAATAAAGGCTTTACCGTATTGTTATTGGTGTTTTGTTGCTAGAATAGGAAAAAAAGAAAGTATTTGAATAAAGTGAGCTTTCATAAACCAAATACATGGAGCTATCACTACATAAATAACATACAGATAGGCTCCGCATACTTCAAACCACAGATGATCTCAGCAGTTTGCCTCTCACATTTCCCACTGATTCATGTGTTCAGGCACCTGGGACTGACAATCCGGGCCATGCCACAGGCCCTTTTAGCACTGTAATCCTCAAGCACCAAAGGGCAGAGGAGTCGAACAACTCACAGATAATGGTGAACTAGCATTCCTTCCTGTGTTTCACCATTCATGGTGCTAAATTTGATATCCCCACACACACCTTGGCCAGGTGAAGAGGCACCAGAAGGGCTGGTGGGACTTGTCCCCTCCTCTGCTTGCAGGAGGACTGATGGTGACCCCCTCCAAGGTAACAGGGCAGGCAGAGCAGAAGAGACATGGAGGGCATTTGTTAATACAACCTGCCCTTCACCCTCCTGGCAGCTCAGTCAGACACCAAATGCAGTCCGATCTGTCCCCCATTAGTCATCACCAAAGGGAACCACTGGGGATGCACTTCTCTGTCTTCTTGTCATGGTTTAAGCCCAACTGGTAACTCAGAAACAGTGCAAGCAGTCACTTGCTCACTGCCCCCTCTTCCCCCCCCCGCCCAGGTGCATGGGGGAGGAGAACTGGAAGAATGTAAACCCCAGGGGTTGAGATAAGAACAGTCCAGTGACCAAGGTATAACACAAAAACACTGCTGCTACCACCAATAATAATAATGATAAGGGAAATAACAAAGGGAAAGAATATAAAACTGAAAGGGGAAAAGGAAAAGAAACCAATAAACACAAGTGATGCACAGTACACTTGCTCACCACCCACCATCTGATACCCAGCCTGACCCAAGTAGTGATGTGAGCCTTCTGGGTGACTCCCCCCAATTTATATACTGAGCATGACGTGCTGTGGTACGGAATACCCCTTTGGCTAGTTTGGGTCAGGTGTCCTGTCTCTGCTCCCTCCTGGCTTCCTGTGCCCCTCCTCACTGGCAGAGCGTGAGACTGAAAAGTCCTTGATCAGGGTAAGAATTACTTTGCAACAACTAAAAACATCAGCGTGTTATCAGCGTTGTTCTCAGACTGAAGCCAAAACACAGTACTGCACCAGCTAATAGGAAGGAGAAAAACAACTGTTACAGCTGATCCCAAGACATCTCCAAGGGGCACTAAGGAAACACCCTGGTTTAACCCTACCCTCTCCCACCTTGTTCCCTTGACTCAAATACCCAGCAACTCCCCTTTAAGATTTAGAGGCACAATTCAAAGTGAACAAAGGCAAGGTGAGAAAGATATTGCAAAGACAGGCAGAATTTCCTTCGGCACCAGCCAGAAAGAGGAGGGAGGACCACACTGGGGTATCTCCACTGGCATGAAAGCTACACCTGTAGCCTTTGCTCCCCATCCCTCTGCACAACATTCTCTGCTCACCATGCACCTACATGCTGCCCCACATTATTTATCACTCTACATGAGCTATAACATGGAGGATGAGGTGGATGCTGCTGAGAAGCAGTTAAAGTAAGAGCATCTCATTAACTTCAGAAGATGCCAGAGGAATAACAAGGCTCTGACGCAGCTCATGCAACAGGTACTCTTTTATTTTCCACTGCTGCATTATGGATCCTTTCTGGAGGCGAACCTGTTTTGTGTCAAGGCTCCCATCCAGGCTGTTAAGCCCTGGGGGAACACAAGGGAAAGGAAATCATTATGGCAGTGCCAAATGGCACGTTATAGATGGGACATTGACAATATGTATGCACTGCTTCAGCACACAGCACTGCTTCGGCACACATGATCATTCTCAAATGCAGCAGCTGGACTGGCTGACCATACTTCAGTCTTTTAAATAGTTCAGCTGAGAAATACCACAGTGGTCTGCCTATTGCACAGGCTAATTGGCTGCAAAGAGCTGTTTTAGAATCATGTATCTGCTAGCTATACTGCTTTTGTCAACAGCCTGTACTTAGCAATCCGTTTTGAAGAGGAGAGAACTCACTTTCTCCTCATTTAAAAACAAATCAGACCAATTGAAAAATGAAATCCTATCACAGGCCCAAAACCAGTGTCTTTACTCCCAAGGGCAATATATGCAAGACAGATGATAAATGCTGTGGAAGGAATAGAGCATTTGCCTGACAAATTTCAACCTATAGGGAATTTTTATACCCAATCTGAAAGCCTAAAATACCCCAACCAAACCCTACATTTGCAGAGGAAACTGTGACATACCCCAAGCATAAGAGAGATAGCACATGCCTTTTCCCTTCCTCTGCTCCATTCACGAATTACTCCACTAACTCGATATAACACTTAACTGACAGTCTTCAACTTTCAAAAGGACCATGTCTCATGCAATATATAGTATTACAGAGAGCAGGCATTCTAAAAGAAGGGCTACCTTGAACTTACTCGAGATTGATTTTGCTATTCCCAAATGCTCAAGTTTCTTATATCCACAGCACATCCCAGTTCCTGGGGTCTCCAAATTGTCATGCTTGGCGAAACCTCACAGCAGGTTTCTGAAAATAATACCTTTTGAATGGTGGTTTATTTTTTCCCCTTGGCATAGCACAGAAATGCCTGAACAGCAGCAGCTTGCTCAGCCTGCAGTAAGCTGAACTCACATTCTGAGGCAGTGACAGTACACAGAAATCTGATGTATTAAACCTGACGTGTGAAGGACAAATATAAACTTGCCAGCCATATTACTGATGAGTCACGTGCCACCTAGTTTGATGATGTCCCTGTGACCTAGCAGGCTCTTCTAACTTGGTTCAGCTTTCACACTCCTCATTTGTGTTTAAACAGGGACGTCCTCCATCACATCCTGGTGCCTCGAGTTGTTTCTCCCCAGGTGCAGGGTTTTGCACTTCCCCTTTTTGAACTTCACGAGGCTCCCGTCAGCACATTTCTCAAGCCTCAAGCCTGCTGAGGTCCTTCTGGATGGCAGCATGACCCCTGGATGTATCAGCCACTCTTTCCAGTTTTATGTAATATGCAAACTTGCTGCGAGTACGCTCTGCCCCATCATCCAGATCATTAATGAAGGTGTTGAATGGGACTGGACCACAGAGGTACGCCAGTAGTCACTGGCCTACAGCCAGACTTTGTTCAGTCATCATTGTCCTCTGGGCCCAGCCATTCAGACAGTTGCCTCCGCACCTCACTGTCTGCTCATCCAGCCCATATATCAACAGCTTGTCTGTGAGGATCTTATTGGAGACAGTGCCAAAGACCTTCCTCAAAGTCCATATAAGCAAATACCCACTGCTTGCCACTTATACTGTAGGCCAGCTCCCCACAGAGAAGACAAACTGGCAGTAGGTTGAGAGTATAAGAAAGTCTAAATTAAAATGCTGTTATGGAAAAACTGGACTTCCTCTGGGGATCTATTTTGCATTGGAGCTCCTGAGTTTTTCTATACCTTGACCTCCACAGTTTTCACACATGTGGTGCACCCATGTGTTTACTTTTGGAGTGAGACCGTAGGAGGAATGCAGACTCATGCTAGCATTAAAAGACTTCTTTGGCTTGAAAGCAAAGTGCATGATTTTCCTATGGGAAAAAATTATTTTAAACAATTTTTCCTGTCATTAAATATCCCATTTAACTGATTATTTAGTATCATTTTCAATCAAAACATTATATTCACTAGCAAAGCAAAGAAAAATGAGCTGTTTTGAGAACAGAGCTAAACAAAACAAACAAGAGCCACTACTTTACAATAAATTTTAAAACCCATGCATTTTGTTTTCCCAGCAATTGATACACCAATGATAACAAGAGGAAAAGGATACCAATTAAACGTAATTGCAAGCCCTGCTTCCCCCCAAACCCAAAACAAAAAGCACTCAGTGTAAGCCTGAGAAAAATATTTGCTCCTTTCCCAGTCAAGTGCTTTATTAAACAGTCCTTAAAGCATCTCAGTTCCTACAAAGGATTTCCAAGTTTGAGATCAGTGAACCAACTTCAAAGTCTCATTAGTTCTCCAGCAGAGGTTTGTTCTCTGCTCAGACACTCTGCTCGCTATTTTGTCCTGACCCTCTCCACTGATCCCAAGCTCAGATATTTTTACTACCCTCATTTGATCTTTTCCAACATCCAGATGGGAATTAGTATCAGTGTGGCAAAGACCGTCATCCAATGACCATCCCTTCTTGTTTATCTGAATCTGTTTCACTGCTGGTTATGAGGGACAGGAACCTCACACAGGCCAGTTACCAAGTGTCAGCAGGTTAGTGAGGTAAAGTTAAAAATTGATTTTTAAACTGCTATGACACTTTGGCATGCGAAACATCTGATTTTGCCTCATTATACCAACATTGTTTTGACCATTTTGGCTCTTTCCCAACTAGCCATGCAAGCAAAGCATGACAGAGTACCCCTCAAGGGGTAAACCAGCTTCACCAGCTCAAAATCCATCAAGAAAGTGAGGTGCCACCAGAACCACACACCCCTGAGAGCCCCAGCCCCTCAGATATACTGCAAAACCTTTCCAATCCCCTTCTTATGGCATGCCAGCTCCCATTAAAGACCACTTTATCTTGGTGCAGACAAGGCCAGAAGAAGGCTAACCTCTGCACTGCTGAGGGGACTCCCCATAAGCTTGTCTTGCTTTCTAAACCTTCTTGAGACAGAGAGAAAGAAACCAGTTTTACTGTATTTTAAAGCTGTGGGGGTTAGAACAGCAAATCTGACACCTCTGTAACTCAAATCAACCAACAGCCACATTTTCACATAATCTCTCTTTGTCCTAATACAGTCTGGCTTAAATAAATATAATATTGAGAAGAAAAGCAAAATCAAGTGAAAAAAACTGAACCTTCCAGCTGGTGGATCCTTTCTGGGGGTTGGACTAGGTGACCTTTAAAGGTCCCTTTCAACCAGATCTATTCTATGATTTTATGGTGAGGAACAAATGCCTCTAAGACCACAGGTAAAGACATGCAGGTGATTAACCATATACATGCTTCCCATAAAAGGCCAAAAGGGCAAATCCTTTCTTCTACCTATAGCTCTGGTGGCTCTCAGTGACATAGATATTGTCCCTGATGGCAAGATTTAGGGATGGGCTGAAGAGATGGGGACTGAAAACAGACTCATCAGTTTCTCTTCTCTTGTGGGGACAGAGTCTCACTTGGGAGCACAGGCAGATATGAAGGCACAGGAGCATCTTGTGTACTTGGGTACTGCTTGAGGAGGAAAAGGGTAGAAGAGTCTTCCCTCTTCCAGTGCAAAATGTGGTTATTTAATACTTCATCCTTCCCCACTGGCATGAGTAACCAAATGCTCCTTCAGCTTGCCACCTCAAGATCAAGTAGTATGTTCATTGGTTCAGATTTACTAGACTGACTCTCCTACTCTCCCCTGCCTGATCACTTTGATAAACCAAACCCAACATTTCATCGGCTACATGAGAGCAGTAATCCTCAGCAGAAAGTAGGCCCATGTCAGATTTCAAGCTTGCCCTACTCTTGTACCACCCTTGCTAAAAATGTGTGGATGGAAAAACCTTTCAAGCAAAAACAGCCCCTTGTTTTCACCCTTGCAAAATCTGTAAGCAGCTGCAGGGATTTTGTTTAAAAGACCCAGAAAAATTAAGACCTCTGTGGTGTGAGGAAAAATGCAGCTTTTTTCTTTGAATTTCACATCTTTTTACACACTTGCTTTCATCACAGTATCGGTACCAAGTGTTTCCTGGTTTGACTTTGAGGGGCAGAGAAATAACCTTTTCTCTTCGTCATGCCATGATGTATGAAAGATGTCAACTTTCTTAACTGAATTCAAGATAAGACCAGCATGAGAAGCAGCACAACAGTGCTGGTGGATGCAATGAGAAGGCCTCATGACTTTTCAACGTTTTCACCCACAAAGACCAATTTTACTCTCCTAGAAGCCCCTATGCTGAACCGAGAAATAGAGATGCCTCTGACCATGAATATGTATATAACAGAAAATACTGAAAATCTGTCTTGTTGCATCTCAGGTTCACTGAGGTTACTGCTGTTCAGTTAACTGGTGCAGGTTACCTCTAACACCTACAAACACCCCATGTGCACATGCATACATGCAAGTGTTTCTTCTCTAGTGCCTCTTGCCTCATCCATTTGACTGTGAGATCTGCTAGGCAGTGGTTGTTTTGGCACGTAATTAGCACAAAACACAGACCTCAGCTTCAATTCCAGTTACCACTGCAGTCCAGATTATCCATCACTCCTGAAGATGAGTGGGCACAATAGACGCCACACTCACTGAGGTGGCATGGGGCTGCCTTCTCTCTCAGTCTAGCTGCTGGCCACTACTTGAAGTTGCATCCCTCCAGTGGGCCTTTCCCTCCCACTTCTTCTTGTTTCCCTGCTGCTGGAACACTTACAGTCTGCCTAAGTGTGAATGTTAATGACCGAATTTTACTAATGACTAATTTTACTAAGAAGAGAGACCTTCTGGCCAGTTCAAAGGAGTCTTCTCCAGCTGAGTATCCCAGCTGTGACCGACACACTGCTTGCACTGCATGGAGGGGAGACCATTCCAAAGTGTGCCCAGACTACACAAAAAAGTAATAATGCTCTTTGTCATCAGGGATCCAGACTCTGACCACTCAGAAAAAAAGGGCTGTATTTCAGGAAATGCAGGCAGGGCACCCAGTGCTGTAAAAATAGCGCTGCTGCTGCAGGTAAAAGTAAATATTTTTCCTGATATTATGAACCAGCCAACACGAACATAATTTGCAGACGTGTATTGCAAGAGGAAACAAGGTCGGTCCTGCCCAGGCTTCTCCATCAAACCTTTTGAGAGCACATACATCATGATGAATGCAGTGTACCAAATTTTGTTATTATCACCTCCCCTATCTTAATGATGGCTGTGTGGTTGCAGAAGAGGAGTGTACTGCCGTAGGATATAGAGCCCCTGACATATTTACTGCAGCATTTTTCACCAGCAATTTCCGCTGCGATGTGTGCTATTACGTGTTCAGAAAAACTTAGGGAAACTGCAGGATGCAGAACGACAATTACATCTTTCCCAGATGAGACTACAACATTAATGGATCGGTGTCATCCATCACCATAGATTGTAAGTCCTCTGGGGAACGTCATCAGGCCACTCTAATAAATCTGACCAGGAGATTTTGTATTTGGCTGCTCAGCTCAGCCTTAGGAAGCAGTTTAGCAACACACTCCTCAGCATGACTACGGCTTAGCTCTCCCAGTGAGGTGTCGTTGCCCTACAGCCATGAAGCTCTGGATGTAGGAAGTCCTGCAAGCCAGCATGGAAGGGCACACAGGGCTGAAGCCAGGTGTTAATTCCTCACGCAGCTGGTTCTCCAAAGAACCAAATATTGGTACACAGACTGTAGACTGTGAGGGCACAGCTTTGTTCCTTTACCAACAACAAAGAAAAGGATATAAAAAATAAAGAAGAAAAGACAAATAAAAAAACACCCTGCCAGCAGACCAATGCAGCTCTGAAGTAAATTTTTTTGCTGTCAGTCTCTTATTCTTCAGGCCACCTGAGCAGGCAGAGCTGACTGTCTGCCATGAAAATGTAAGGTGATGCTCTATTAGGGAAGAACATACTTCTCACAGGCTCTTCCTCTGAGAAAGCCAAACAAATAACCCACAAATAAAAACCTCCATGGCTGTACCATGTCCTAGCTTATCCTTGCAATAACAGGAGAGTAGGACCTGAGGCTGTTTCCCCTCATCTCCTGCACTAATGCAAATACAGGAGCAGTGTAAAAGCAGGCTGAGGGGGAGGTCAGCCCCAATGAAGCCCTTTTGGGAGGCAGCTCCAAGACAGGAAGTCTGAGGGCACTTCTGTCTCTCCTACTGTATGTATATTCTGTTTCAGGCAATGATACATTTTCCTGATATGCCTTTCATGCAGCTGGAGCTAAGCATTTGTTCATACAGTACTGGGGGTGGGGATCTGCCACAGCATCAGCATCGCTGCTCCCAGGCTTAACCATTTTGAGTCCTCTCTTCCCTTAGGTACAGGATTTCACCACCCACCCCATGCCTGCCCCAGTGCCATAGGCTATGCACGTGTGGCCCTTCTCCCTCATCCTGGGTACAGGATGCAAGGTCATCAACAGCAATGACCATTCCCACAGAATGGGTCCACCACCACAAGAGCTCTGCAAAATGGGGACAGCCTTGGGGTACCTCTCATGCCTGCCCAACACTCCTTATCCCAGGGTGGCTGACAGATGCACTGCGTTTGGCCAGAGAAGCAAGGATGGAGACCTACAGCTTGAACTACTGCAGCAGTGAGTAGCTGACAGTAACCAGAGGGAAGCACAAGTGGAGCTTGGGAGATTAGCAAAAAAAGGAGGAAGTAATTTTAACTACATAATAATTTCAGGGAATAAGAACTGCCTATAGCCTGTATAAGTCATGAGAAACAGCACATGCACGTCTTGCCTCAGGCAAATCCATATGTTGGTAGACAAGCTCAGCTATAAAAATGACACCCTTTCTTGCAGCTAGGAACAGCAAGAGCACCCAAAAAAATGCAAAATATTCAGTATTTTCTTGGCGGGTGTTAGAGAAAACAACCATGCTCATTTAAAAGCTTGCTGTTGGCAAAGGAGGAGGGCAGATGCCCCCAGCCCCTGCCTCCTGCAGAAGCTCTCCACCATCCCTCCAGCAGGGCACTCAGCATCAGAGCTCAAGCCTGCACTTGCTCCCCCTGCTCAGGGAGCTAAGCTGTGGCTGCTGCACCTTTCAGCTCCTCCTGCATGTAAATGTGGGTCTGCCCCACACTGCCCCAAGAAACTCCATGGCTCCAGCTGGGCTGTCCTGCACAGGCACCTCATGCGCAGGGATGGGCAGTATGCAAGGTGCCAAAGCAGTGTGTGCTACATCACTGGGCTCCGAGGGCACACTGCTGGCCAGTCACTGAGGGAAATCAGAGCAGTCTGCGGTACAAGAGGCACAGCAGGAACAAGCTGCACCATAACAGGGGCTGCAAAAGAAGCCCAGAGAGCTAAGGCAGCAAGCAAGGAAAACCTCTGGTTTTACCATGTTGGTAGTCAGTCACACATACCAAACCACTGGCCAAACTGGGTAAATACCTGAACCAACAAGAGAAGACAGCTGTCCCCTGGCAAGTACAAACCCTCTGCGACCCCAACTGAATGTTCCCCAAAAAGGTGTCGTGATCCATAGTTTGAGAAACCAAGCAGACACCTGCTGGCCACAGCTGCACGGGGAAGGGAAGGCTGGCCACCACTGCAGGTGTGACTGACCAACACCAGCAGCTGAGCTCTCTGCCCAGATGTGCTCCACCTCGAGAGGGCACCAGAGCTGCCCAAAACTCAGCATCCACAGTTTTTGCAATAGGGAGGATGGGCTGGCCTGAAATGACCAGTTTCCTTGGCTGACTCATACAATTAAAGGGGCCATCTCCACATGGTGCATTTCCCAGAAAACACTTCATGCAGGTTAACTCCAGTAATCTCAAGGCATGGCAGCCAGCTGCCAGCTGCTGGGGGCAGCACTTGGCTCTGTTTGGGCAAGGGCATTTGGCCAGACTCCTCTAGCAAAGTCAGTGCTGGTGCCCATGGCTTCATGGTGAACAGGTCCTGGGACCTGCTACAGTTTCATGGACATGGTGAAGAGGTCCCGGGAAACACCTATCTTGCCATGCTGGGTGTTCTACATGTCCAGTAGAAAGGCTCCTGCAGCATGCTGCAAAAGCATGAAAAATCAATGGCCTCCATTGACTTTTTGTCTGACATTAGCAATTTTATAGCTTAATGCTAACCAGAGTAAGCAGGACAGCATGCTGCTACCAAAAATGAATTAAAGGGAGCAGAAGGGGGGTGAATCTTCAAAGACCCCAAAGTCACCCAGTACCATGAATGCCTGGTAAACCCTGCCCTGTCCTTAAAGTGATTTAAAGATGATTTGGCCCTTGCTCTGGGATGAAGGTTTTGCCAGGCTGGCAGAGACCAAGGGGCAGGAAGAAGGAAGAGTAGCAGCTCCAGGAAACCATTCCCCTCTCCATGATGAGGACACCAAAGCGACACCAACATAGCAACCCCAGCAGCACCAAACACAGTATTGTGGGATGCTGGCAATGAGGTACCGGAGGCCGGCTGTTTGGGTTTAGCTGTCTAAACAGGGACTGAGGGATTAGGACCCTTCACATCTTCAGCACTAATTAAAGGTTATTTATTATCCAATTGTTCCCAATAGTGTATATCGTGGCTGCTCAGGGCCAGGCTGAACACTGAGCTCTGTCCATTTTTTCCACACTGGCTGTGACTTGAGCAATAATTACCAAGAAGAGAAGGTTTGGCCAAAGCCTTAGCTCTCAGAACAGGAGTAGTTGTGTGTAATAAGAGCTTAATAAGGTGGCTGGAGTAGGCATGCTCCCATGGCAGAATAGTCTTTACCAGAGCATTCCAGGCAGCGCTTGTACACACAAAACATGTGCATCTGGAACAGCAGGCAGCATCCCCTTAACCACAATTTTTGGGCTCCTAGAAATAGTTTACCTAAATATACTTAAATAAGGCCCTACGGCAACATCTGTTCCTTGATACAGCAAGTGGAAAAGAATGGGTGTCTCTCCCAGGCATTGGCTTTAGGTGGGCTGTAGACATCAAATGGGTTTGGCTGGAACTAGAGCCCAGCCTTTACATTAAAAAGCTAATGAAGCTGTCAAGTTAGGCACCAAGAAGAGCAGAAACTCAACCTTCTCCTGCTTGCCTGTATGCTCCTCACTCTGTGTAGCTGCATTACAATGTGCTCTTAAATACAGTTATTCCATCTTCTTGAAAAGGCCCTGTTATGCTGCAAAAGGACATAAAAGGAAAAAGTAATTTTTTTTTCATAGGCCTCCTTGTAACTTTAAAGCTTCAAACTCTGAACTAAGTAGCACTTTTTTTTCAGGCAGATTTCTACATGTAATCTAAAAAAAAATTAAATTGGTCTATGAATCTGCTTTTAATGATAGGATACTACCTGCTACCCTTGTAAAGATACAGAATTATTTTAGTCTTTCTCTTGCTTTGTCTTAGAAAGGCAACATACTGTAGTTTCAGTAGTTGCATTTTTAAACATGTTTATCTGGGTCACGGCTACTTACAGCATAAGAAGATTTAGTGAAGCCAGTTTAGCAACAGTCTAGTGCAAAGGAAAAAAAAATCTTTAATTAAAGCCAAAAGAATTATGCTATTTGGAGGGTAAAAATCTTGACATTATCAAATTAAAGTCTTTGGACTGTTCAAGAAGAAAACAGACCTCTGGGCAATTTAACTCAAAAGGGGCTTGGGGCTTGGGGGATGGGGGTGGCTAATCACAAACTATTTTGTGTAATTGGCAATTTCAGGTACATAAAAGAGAACCAAGAGCATTACTACATCAGGATTTTCTCTAACGGCATGATGTAAAATCATGAACAATGGAAGAACGTGATCCCTGATCATGGCAGTCCATGGGATGCACATGCAGCACTGCTGGTGTGCGAGACATCTTGCTCCAGATGCAGCTGACACAGAAGACAGGGGAGAAAGAACCTTTTAATGGCACTGCTCCCAGGTCCTTCCACTAAGATACAAATGATCTGCAGTCAGAAGAAAGCAAGGTGGGGACATTCAGAGGCCAGGAGAAGCGCCTAATGTAGTTTCCGTGTGTTCCCAATGGTCCTAAGTTTCCACTGTCTTGGAAAATTCCAGAAGAAAGGAAGATGTTTATTGGCAAAGGTGAAGCTGCCACTTACATGTAAAAGGCCATGGGAGGCTGAATGGCCACTGCAAGATGAAAGTCTGAACACGCCCGTGTGATATGAGAACATCCCTCAGCTTCCTGCAGCCCGTTGGGTGAAAGGGAAGTGACTCAGAAGACAAGTGCCCTTCAAAGGTTCATGAAATACTGGTTTATTCTAGCTGAAGCCTGCCTGTGGAGGAGTGGGAAGGACTGCAAACAGAAAGCATCCGCTCCTCATCCTGTGGCCGCTGCTGGAGCAGTTCATCCCCCAGGAACAAAAAAAGCCTTCCTCCTCTTTTCCCTTTCTTCTGGAGGCAGGCAGGCAGGGAAATAGCTGTCATTGTCGCTGCTGAACCACAGCCAGCAGAGGCCTGACGCCACAGTGGTACAGGATGAGATGCTCGGCGCCCACCCTGACGTGACCCATGGTCTCTACAGCAGAAAGCTCAACCACTGTCCATCCATCAATAGGATATTGGTGTGACAGAAACATTAGGTTACAGCAGCCACATCACTATGATCAGCAGTTAATTATTCCCCATATCCAAACAGCAGCAACGCAGTAAGGAAAGGGATGAACTTGTAGTCGGTAGTTTGATCCTGTTATTGATTGAATGCTAACAGGAAAACAGCAAACTATAAAATATTTCCTGTCAGAAACAGGGAGGAAGGATGATGGACTTTCTTCAGATTGTTGGGGGCAAGAAGGGGAAAGTAATAAATTATCAAAATCCCAAAGTTTTTACTTATCTTTTCAAACATGGCAGATTTTTTCCAAGTTTTTCTTGGGGGGAGAGGGGGGTTGCTTTTTGGTGGGGTTTTTCTTTCAGCTGCTTTAATCTATTCCTTGCTGACAGACAGCACACTGGATATGACAATCTACAGCTTCAGTCCTTGAAATTCCTATGTGACTGCAAGAGGGCAGCTTCGGGCACTTCCAGCCCTGCTGCAGCAGAAGTCATCTCACAGTCAGTGGGGCCAGCTACAGATCAAGACCTTGAAGGAGTAAAAGGCTCAGTATCTGGCCCTGTAGTTAGAGAGGATTTATTTTATCATACTGTTTTTAGAGATTTATCACTTCCTTTACCTCCATACGCACAGTGAAGAAAGTCTGTTTTAAACATGTGACAGCCACGCTTTCCAACAGAGAGCAAATTTTGAGGATAAATAGAGAAAAAATGAGATATTTTTAAGGCAGAGATGATCTCCATGCTGATGAGTGAGCACACGTGTCTGAACACAAGTGTTGTTCAGTGTATTTACAAGATCAGGGTGCCACATTATTCATCAACTGATCTGAGATTACTGGAACTCCTTTCATTAAAAATACTGCTATAAGAAGTAATTAAATGTCAGCCTGGGGGCTGTGCCCATAGGCATGACTGCTTTCTCCACAGGTGCCTTGGAAATCTGCTGCTGGTCTTCACAGAAAAATGCATTAAGCCCTAATACTAAGTACAACAGGTTGTAAAGGCCCACACTCAACTTGGTGGGATTTTTATGCAACAGCTTCAGAGAGCTGTACTGGATCAATGCCAGTAATGCATATACCTTTGTCAGCAGGTTGGATACCAACCCTGAGGAAACCAGGAGCATGCCCCCCAAAAAGCAGGGGGCAAAAAGAGAAGGAAGGAGGATGGGATGCCAAGCTCCTGACATCTGTAATGCAGAACTGCAAAATCCTCTGTGCTATCTCCAGATCAAAGGACCACTTGATAGCAGTCACCAAACGCCTTCTAGCAGAACACCACCATTCATCTCATCCTTTGCACATCCTCCCAACAGAGGCTACTACATTGATACACTTCATGATTTATTCCAAGAGTAGCTGCTACGGAAGGAAGTGTTATCATGTGGAGACCTGGTACTGACAGAGACACTGTGGGACTCAGTTCAGAGGACACACATGGTGCTGCTACAAACAGTGGAGGTGGTGCAGGGCACAAGATGCAGAGAGTTCCGGGCATTTTTTTAAAAAAAAGCAACAAAAATGAGGTGAAAAATGTACAACTGCTGTAGGGAAGCTGAAGAGGAGAATGAAGGAGAAAAACCTAGAGCTCCTGACACAAGGGATAAGATGAATGAAGCTGCAGAGACTGCCTGAAGTAGACGGGGTAGAACCTTGAGTTTGTTAGGGAAGGTACAGGAAACTGACAAATACAGAGCTCCTGTGCAGTGCCCTTAGCTTGCAAAAACAAGACTTGCTGAGGGATGTCTGCTGTCTTTCTAAAATACTTGTCAAAGATGGATGAAAAATTCCTCTGACCACAGCTGAGGAAGTGATCTATTTCCATAACTCTGAAATCCGGAGAAGAACTGGGGTGTCTTGATAACACCACAGAAAGCCACATCATAAAAACAGATGTCCTTGGGCAGATCCATACTTCCATGGTCTCCCCAGGGTCTGTGTGTGAAGGTCTCATCTGGACTGAACACCCAAACAAAGTGACTGGCCAGCAGTGGAGTCCCAGGGCACCTCCTGTACAATCAGCTAAACTTGAAGGAGCTGAGTTTGTGAGGGGCAAAAGTATATTGAGGACAGTGTTTAAAGCTCTTGAAAAATAATATTCTACCTGCTGCCTGCCGTCACTCCCACATACAAATTCCCTAGCACTTTGTCTTCTAGAAAGAAAGAATACCATAATGAAGCCATTCCTTAGCAATAACATATCTTGAGATGACTGAAACCCAACTTTAAATGCATGTTGCCATTTACTAAGCCACTGAGAAATTTCTTATCATTGCCTTGAAGCCGCAAATACCTGTGGCCTGTCTAACCCCACTTTGTGCTTCAAAGTCTCAAATCAGCACAGTAGCAAAGATGATTAAAAAATGTGCGCTACACTGCAGACAGTAAACACCAAGGAGAACGTCCTGAGCTTTACAACAAAAGGTTACCATAACTTAACAGATGGCTTCCAATCTGAGAAATAAAGTAACTGAAGTAAATCAAGTGGAGTCTGGAAAATAAACAAAATATGTTCTCAGGCTAAAAGAACCTGATAGAGGCAAAGAAGAGTCAATAGAGATTTTCAATTTTATTACTTAGATTTAATAAAATTCTTTGGATAGTGTTGCTTGCTCAGTACAACCATAGAAATTGTAATGGCAAATACTGGACTGTGATTTATGGATTGAAAGGTTGTCTGATTTCATTATGCTGGTAAATAGAACACTGCAGACACCTTCTCTTGGAAAAACTATTTCTAAATTGCTACATCAATATTCAGATAATCAAAATTGATATTTACCTTCTACAGGAAGAGCAAGTGTGTGTCTGCCTATGTGTGTGCTCAAACACACATTTAAATTCTTAATATTTCTCCATCTTTTGGATTGCAGGATTACATGCTACAGGAACTTCTTTGTCCCAAAACCAAGACCTATGCAGTTGCAAGGTGCCCAGCCCTTCACATAGGACATTCCTGCTAACTGCAGCTTTTTCTCTCACTAAAATAAATTCAAGCAGAAGTACCCAGCAGAGCTTCAGCTCAATCATTTGTTATTCCAGAACTATAAAGGCATAACCTCACCTTCAGTTTACAATGGCATAATTGATGGATAAATCACTGAAGCCCTAAAACATGCAGTCCAACACTTATGTTAACTCTATTTATATTTTTCAGTTGGAGTAGAGCACGATAAATCACTTTTTACATAAACCTTGCTTTTCACTCACAGTTTTGCAACAGAAGTACAAAGCAGCATGTTAAGGCAGACTGCAGGTACAAGAGACCATGCGCCACTACCTACATCATCTGCAGGGCAGGAGGATGGCAGGGAAGCCCTTGGGCCAGCTAGGCTCTGGGGTGACATCTGAAAAGGGTTGGCAGAGGGTTATGGAGATAGCAACAGAAGCTCCAAGGACATGCACCCACCCTCAGCGGCAGGCGGAAGACTGAGGGCACGTCTCGCCGTGATAAATAAAACAGGCCTCATCGCCATTTCTGCATGCCGCCACAGGAGCCCACAGGGTGATCCTTTGCCTTGTCCCCCTCGATCATTGTCACCAGGAAAAACAACTGGCTCTTATCTGCAGAGATGTCTCCGGGAAGGAGTGACTTCAGAACACAGTGTCCTTCCCTGGTCCCTTGAACCCCCAAGACAATTTACAACACTGTCACCCGTACGTTCTCTCTCCTCATCTGCACAGTTCTTGCCTCTAAATTTAACATTTTGATTTCTAAGTAAGTGTCCTTTAGAGCTCTTAAAAGACCTTGATGATAAGTTATTTTATTGATGTTCCGGTTCACTTTTCAAAATATTTGCAGATTATAGGATAAATAGTGCTTGCTTTTATCCCTTCTTCAGGAGATAACAGTTTGGTAACTTACGTTATCCAGATGAAAAATTATTGGTTAGCACTGGGGAAAGCAGTTCCTTTCCAAAATTAGCCTTTGACCCACTTAGTCTTCCATAAACAAGCAATGATTTAAAAATTCCTCAACGGATATGAGATGTTTGCAGTCCCAGCATCAACTTGCACAAGTGTTAGAAGGCATAAGGATAACAAAGCTACATCATCCCTATTTCACAGCATCAAGACCGGGGTTGAAAAACTACAGAAAACTTCCCTAATGAAATGTCAAAGCCAACTAGCTTCACTACAGCTAATCCACAAATCTTGATGACAGTGCAGATTACCCAGCCTGCTAAACTGGCAAGCACCCAAGGAAGCTCATCTCCCAGGGATTGCACCTCCACTTAAATTTGCCTTCCCCTGAATTATTTGGAAAAGCCCCAGAGGAAACAAGTTTCAGCTCATCTGTTTCCATCTCAGGGCTTTCAGTACACTACCCGGGCTAAAAGCATCAAGCAACAACAGCACATATACACACACACACAGACAGAGTCCCAAATATTGACATTACTGTGCAATAGGTCAGTCACCCGCAGATACCAGGCAGAAAGCTGCTGACAGATGCTGCAGTATAAACCTCTTAAGAACCTTCACGTTTGGCGAAGAAAACCACTGTTCTCCATCTACGCTGCCCCAGCACTTGGAGCCGAAACACACCCAAAACGAGAGATTATTTTTTTCTCACACTGGCTATCTATAGAAGATCCTTTTTATAAACCTCTGTTGTGCAGCTCCTGAATGTCAGGCCCAGCAAATCAAAACATTTTATTGTAATTTCATAGTGTTTACTTTTGCAAGGCAGGATCTTGGCAGAGACGAGCATTTCCTCCAGGGACGAGGAGGATGGGGCTGGGAGCAGGGGGAGAGAGGACGAAGGGATGGAAGGAAGCATTTTAATGCAGACTTCCTCATTGTCTGCTTTAACAGGGACCCTGGCTGAAATACAAAGGAAGAGGTAGCTAAAAAGACCTTGGCTACAGATCTAGAGATGCCAGAGAATGGGTGTGAGGATGCACCAGGGGCAGCCTACACAGGCAAGGACCAGATTAGGGATGCGGCACGGCAGAAAGAAAACACTGGCAGCCCTTGCCACCATCCCCAGCGCACTGGCCACTGGGTCAGGGAGGATCCTGGGGACGGCAGACAAGAAGGTGCCGGGAAGTCCAGCCTCCTCCCTGCTGCTTCCACTGTGCTCCATGTGCCCCTGCAGAACCAGCATGTTCCCCTTATGTGGGGATGCTCCTGACTCCTTCCCCAGACCCTTCTCCTCCCTCCCAACCCCAGGGTATGGGCACGCTGCCCTCTGAGGAAGATAGCACTGCCAGAGCATTTCTTTCCCCATCAGGACCCTCCCACTCTTCCATGAAGAAGAGGAGGAGGCTCCTCAAACCCTGCCGGCCAGGGACACTGGAAGGCACAAATGATCCCACCACAGGCATCTACTTTTCACTGCACATTTCCAGGGAGATTTGTCTCATGATGTTCAAACATTTGGGTAATACTTCAGCTGATGAGAGCTTAAGGTTGGGGGAATAAGGCATTCATAAGGTGTCACATTCCCAACTCTCATACGTACATAGTTTCACTTTGAGCCTGCTGCTGAAGCCCACAGCCCTCCGAGGAGCCTGCAAGAGACGGACAATGCCAGGACAGCAGTATGGATGAAAGGGATTTTATTGGCTTTGTTTTGTCCCCAGCTCTCCATATCAGGGACCCAGACGTTGTCACCTTCTTTAATCCAAGTTGCCTTGAGCTCCTTCGCTGAAGACAAAGTCCCAGGGTCAGACATGTAGAAGGAGCATGATGCCGTGAAGTCACGACTTGCCCCGTCTCTGGGACTGCCCACCATGGCAGGCAGATGAGTCGAGGTAGGGGAGCCCCCGTTTCTGCACACTGTCTGGCAAACCTCGGCAGAGCCGAGCTGCCGGCTCTCTGCCAGGCATAACAAATCTGCCTGTCCTTCGGCATGGTCTCTCTCTCCTTCTCAAGCTTTGTTTGGGTAAAGAAAGTGGTTCACAAAGACCTTTGCACAAACTCACCCCAACGACAACTGCCTTATTACGTAAAATGATTCACTGGTGTTTAAAAATCCCACAAACAGGAGTCCTCAACAACTTTATGACTGACTTCCCACGAAGGCACCAAGGCTGGCGATTGCTAATGCTCCATCTGGCATCAACTCCCTGTGAGTATCTCTAAGCAATAACAACTGATAGCCGAGCTCAGAGCCTACACATCATTCTCCTGTTTGTTCATAAATTCCCTTTAAAAGGATTTCGGCATCCTCACACTGCCTCTTCCCAAGCGTTTAGGCTCTTAAAGCCAAGTCTGCCAGACAGAATGGTGCCACACAACTACAAACAACATGGGACAGTTTTTCATTACAATACATGGCACTATCATTTCTAAAAGCACTGACAGTAATATGCAGCGTGTAAATGTTACACATTCATCATAATGAGGTTAGATACTAATTCCTGCAGCTTCATTTTTTTTAGGGGCACCAACCCATTTTTCAATTAAGGCAGGATAATATTATTAATCATATAAAATTGCTGATGTGTAAAATTGTTTCCTTTCTAGCTAGCACTGGCTGAGAAACATCAGGCATGCTCCCCCCAAATTAGTCTAACTTAGTGGCAATATGGAAGCTCAGCTCTTTGGTGAGGATTCACGCTGCTCAAGCCTCAGCCATGGGAGAGGCACATCACTCTGGGGAGTGCAAGACCCATGTCTCTGCTGTGCTGGGTACAGGCTGGCAGCAAGGAAACTATGGATACAGAATACCACAAAAGAGCAAGCAAGCACTGTCTGCTGTGGGGCATCACATCACTGGGCAATCCCATGCCAGGAGTGTGCTTTAATGGTCTCTGTTGCCTGAGTATTTCCAGGGCACCATGTTTCAGCACCCCCCTGGAAAGAGAGACAAGGTTTCTGTCCCCTCCCTTGATGTGCAGTGCTAAATTTGGCACTATGGGGCTCTTTGGTGAGGTAGTGAATATTTTCTCTTGAACATTTTTCCTCCTTCTGCTGCTGCTGAATGGTTTTGCCTAATTGCTGCCAAAATAACTGGGAGCCTCTCCTTCCGACTGGGCCACCAAAAGTGTCATGAAGGAAAGAGAAGAACTAAAAAAAAACCAATCCAAATCCTTTGAAATAGTATGGTAGTGGTAACAAAACCTCTCCTTGCCTTGTGACAAGCAAGGGAGATGCCTAGACTGTGGCTTGCAGGACCCAAGAAGATGCTGCAGAAGCATGAGCATGCAAGCATCCTGCAGGACAGCAGCTCCCTGCTGCGGTACACCCTGGTACCTGGCTCCTCACCCTGCCCAAACTGGGGACCTCTTGGATCAGTCCTGGTGCAAATGCCCAACCTTACCCCAGGCTAGATGTGTAACTGCTTCAGGCAGACAGGGGGGACCAGTGTGTGCCGTGCCCTTGCTCCCTTAGACATCTGGCTATGACCTCCAGGAGCCCTCCAGAGGACACAAGCAGAAGCAACTAAGCAAGGCCCCTTCTGCACCAGGGAGATGACCCCAGGGCAGGTTTTTGGGGGACGACAGAGCTGGAAGGAAGAAGCCTGGCTCCTGGGTCCACAAGTGCCTGGCGTGTACTGCAGTGGCACAGATCCAGACAAAACGTCTTGTCTCCAGCCATCTGTCCAACCCTCTTCCCATCTACGGGCACTTTCCCTCCCACACATCACCAAGTCATATATCCTCTGACTTCTGCTGAGATCTTGCACTCCCCCGCTTGCAGGACCTCCCACGAGCAGCTCATGGCAGTTATCTCCTTTGCAGCTCAACCTTTGCCCATCGCCTGGAAAACTTTCAGTATCACTCCCAATTTGTGTGCCCCCACTGCTCATCTTCTCCCTCCCTGCTCTTGTTTCTCCCCCCTTCTGGAAGCCTCATCCTGCATATTTTTCTTTCCATAGTGACCAATCTCCTCCAAGCTGCAGAATTCCCCTCCTGTTTTTCCCCTACACAACCAACTTCTTAACACTATTCCCAGCTATCTGTAGCCTTGTGCCATTATTTTCCTGACATTGCCAAATACTTTCTTATCTGAAGATGGCATTATTTATATGCAGTTACATATCAAAGGCAATTTTCCACCATCTTATTCACTGCTGCCCAAGAATAAACCACGTAAAGAGAAAAGGCCAGATGCCGGGACCACCCTGGGGGATGCCTCACCCCACAGTTGTTGGCTCTTGGCAAATGCTGCCAAGAGGAGCACTTTCACTCTCAAGTCTGCAGAGGCAAATCAAGTGAGTTTGAGCCAAAAAAATCCTTTCTGACAAGAGTCACTGCTATTCATATGACTAGTCTCATTAAGATCAATGAGAACTGGAAAAGCTGCAGGACAGAGCGTGCGTGTGTCTCCTGGCTGAGATGTTCAGCTGCATTTTTCCTTGTCAAGAGGAACCAACCCTCTGTCACCAACGCAATACGCATAGTGGGATTACTGGTCAGCAACTCACTGGATACCACTTCCAACAGTGCTATAGTTAGCAAGTACTCATTTACAGTAATTGTTACAAACATCAGAATTAGCAGAGAGAGATTTTCATATTATCTACACCCATACATATATAAAAATGCCACTTCGTACAAACCCAAAGTATGTGAGGTCAAAGCTAATGGGCTAGCTTTGTTGAGCACCTCAAAAATCAAATTAACTGCAATCAAATTCATGGCACAACTCAAGGTTCATTTCATTACTATCAGAAAACTCAATATCTGAAATCTTAGAATATTAAGCTAAAGCAATGATCTTTCTGTTAAAGTTCTTTCTTTTTTTCATTTTAAGGTGAGAAAAAGCTGGTGGGCACAGGAAAGGTGGGGGTGGGGATTCCCTATGGATACTACTGAAAGCTTGGCAAACACTCAATCGATTACTCTTATAAAAGGGAAATAAAAAACCTTATACTAAAATACACATTTCAAACACATACTAAAATACATTTTGAAGTATAAATTCTACCTCTTGCATCTATTTCTACATCATGCTTTTTCTTACAAAGATTAAGTACAGACACACACGCACATAGAAATGCATATACGTATTTAAATTCAAACTACAAATCCATTAGGGAGCTATTTAAATCTGCTCATTGCTGCAATAACTAATCATCTTCTCTCTGGGCCTTACTGTAGGTGGGGGAGTCAGAAGTTCATTGCGCTAAATGCAGACATTTTCCTTGTTTAAATGAAGCTGCCGTTTTTGGTTTATTTTACAATAAGCACCCTTTAACTTTACTGCAAGACCTAGCTGTAGAATACTCACTGCAATTTCAGCCTCCTTTTTTTACCCCTCCTCTTCAAGATTCCCAGCTTGGTTTCTCTGCAGGAGTCAAGTGTGGTTTTAATAAGGCAGATAACACCGGGCTTCTCAACTGCTTTTGATAGAGGTGAGGTGGTGAGCTCTTACTGACTTTCTGCAGTACTGCAGCTACAGACCGTACAGACAATCTTGCTTTATGAGCATGCACCAGGCAGGAAGTGGGCCTGGAAATTTCCAGCCGGCAGTGTTTGATGCACTGTTTGAAAAGCTGCACGATGTGCATATAAAGGAAATGAAGGAGAGCCTTTTTTGTTGTTGTTGCCACTGCTAACTCATCAGGCTGCAGTTACTACACACACCTAGGAATGCCTGCTCAGAAGCCATTTTAAGAATTAGTGTGTCTCAGCAAAAGGAAAAAAAAACCCAACCTTGGTTATTTTGTGCATGTGAGAAAGTGCTGCAGATCAAAGATCCTTTTATAGATGCTTGGAAAAAATCACACGGGAGGTAACTAGCCGCTAAATGATTTCACTGTCCCCGTCTTACGTAAGCAGCCACAACACATACACTGCATACAGTGCACAGCTGCACTGATACACAGCAACCTCACAAGGGGATGTGGAAAAAAGGAAGCAATCACGGGCTGGTATCACGTACTATCAAGGTTTTATTGATACCAGCACTGAGCAACTGCATTACTAATTAATGGATGCTCACAGGCTACACACATCCTTCCAATCAAGTGGCAATAAAACCAGGTAGCCTTCTTCCCCCTCATACATAAATTACCCCGGCTATTTACCCTCCTCCCTAGTTTTGGGGGCTTCTGCACAACCCTCCCTTCATCACCCCACACCCACACTAGCAAGATATATTCCTTTGCTTGGGGATCAGGGAGATGCACACTCACAGCCCTGCTCAGGAGCTTCCCATGTGGGCTGGAGAGAGCTGCTCTGAGCCAGATTTGTAATGCAGGCAGGGTCCAAACTACACAGGCAAGAGGTCTGGACACACATCACACCACTCCTCCCCAGCCCCTGCTTCCCCCCCCCCCCCGAGATGTCTCTGTATTTGTGGACACAAAAATAATATTGGGTTTAACATCTCTCTGTGCCTCTTTTCCTTCCTATCCAAGAGGATGATATCCCCCTGCCCCAGGGGAGCACAGTGACAGTAAGCGGACCAAAGATGGCAAGATGTCATTTTGGCGATGTCTGAACCTACAGCAGATGTCACCAGCCCTACAAAAAGCTTGAACAGACTTTAGTCCCTACAAAACTACCACATACACATACCCACACCTGGGTGTTGCTGACTGTGGATGCAGACTCCAGGTCGCACCCAGCTGCAGCAGCATCAGCTGCAGAACTGCTCTTGGCAAGGACCGGCTGAGGAAGACAAGTCCCACCTCCTGCTGAAGCACTGCACCTGAACATCCAGAGCTGCATGGTATTTATCACGATTTCACATCTTTCTGATCATTGCAAAGCTCTTGGGGACTCTGAAAATAAAGCTATGCACACACATAGGGCTTCAAAAATCTTACAGCTATAGCTTTACAATCAGAGCATATGCCCTTACTGCATGTAAGACTTCACTATATGGTTAAATTCTGACTTCAGCAGGACATACGGATTTGCTTAAATTTCATTATATGCTCAAGTGTCTTTTCTCAATAGATAGGCTTTCCTGCACAAAACCTTAACTGTATACTAGCCATTTGTTTTATAGTTACCCGAATAATATGTCTTGCCTTTCTAAGTACAGCACTGGGCTACCTCCACTGTAGGGTATTATTTGTTACACATAAATAGAAAAGCAGGTAGAAATTGGGGCAGGCTGGAATTTTAGTTAGCTATCTGAAAAACATGGACAATGACGGGCAGATGACATGGCTGCACACTGCAGTGTTATTTGAGTGCTCCCAAATTTTTGCCTGCTAGATAAGCACCAGTGGACAGCTATAACACAGTCCTCAAAGGAAGGTGAGGAAAGGACAATAACCCACATCACAGAGTTCTGCATTTTATATTTTAAATGCAGCTACAGGGAACTGGCGTCCTGTGAAATTACAGATGTTAGGCTCTCACTGCACATACGCTGTTTTAATTCCAATGACCTTGCTGAATTAGGAAGCTAAATACAAGTTAAAACATCCATCTCCTCTCCTGGACACTTGTCATGAGCAAACCCATTTTTGCTGCTGTTTGGCTGATCTGTGTTTCCTCCCTGCTCCCCATCTGCAGTTCCCCAAAGCACATTCTAAAAACAGTTTGGCTTGTTTTTGCAAATCAGATGCTGCTTCCATCGTGAATTTCATGCATTTTCTTTGTTGATAGGAATTAGTGATTGCTTCAGTTTAACCTTCTAACTTGGCAGAAGATGGAGACTGGCCTGGACCTGCTGCCAGTTTGTATTCTGGGTCTGCTCCCCGCAGGCAATAGATGTTCAGGGCTTCTGGAGAGTCATATGCAATACATTGATTTAATCAAAATTACATGCAAGTTTCACTCTTTAAAGCAGAACTTAAACAGTCAAACAATTAATGACTTCCTGAATTCTTAAGGTCTTTTTTCTGCATTAATATAAAGTGCTCGAAGAGAAGAAACAGATTGGCATTGTCTTTCAGTCTTTTGCTGGTGGCAAAGCAGATTATTCCTATCATACACTGCAGAGGTGCTGTCAAATGCTGTTCCAGGCTATGGGCCAAAACCTACCCCCAGTCCATGTGCTCAGCTCTCACTGGCATCGATGGTATCTCCACCATGGACTGACAGTAGTAAATGGGCAGAGATGTGCTGGCTGCTGAAATAGTACGATCTATGTGCTGAATAATTCATTTTAAACTGTTGCACAGATGTCAAAATGTTATTGCTGATTTCTAGCCAGCAGAAATGGGTGTTTCTTCTCCCAGTACGAGTGTGTCACTGTCTGTAATGCCAGAGAAGATCTGGGGGAGGTCTCAGCCAGGCAGCAAAGCCCATACATGGCATGCCTATGAATGCACAATTAAAATGCTCAGTACAGGCCACCTTTCACTTTCCTTATTAGGATTCTCCTGTGGATGCACTCACACATTGCCCCCCAAAAAATTCAGAAAAGCAGCTTAAAACATGCCACAGTTATACAGGTTTGAGTGTACAGGGCTCCACCACTCACTTCATCCCTTTGGATTTTCTGTAAAGTTCCACAGAAAGCCTTCAAGTACAAACAATCTGAAAGTTACAGCCAAGTTCAGGTAATAAAATAAACCCAAACAGAAAAAAACCTCTGCCTCTGTAAATGAGAATTAGTACATCTATCCTACAGGATTTGTCAGCCTAGCCATGGCAGGAGCCCCATGGTAGAAGTCAAAGATCTCCTGCTCCTCAAAATCAAGGAAGAGAAAATGAGTTTTCCTGTGTTTTCCCTTTCACTAAACCTGTGCTAAACCCAGCCAAACCATTTGGCTGCACTTAGCACCGAGACGGTCCAGGGGCTGGCTTACCCATCCAGCCACCCGGGAGGTGGGCTCCAGCCACTGATGGCCAGCAGCCATCTCCAAGAGCAAGGTGGGACTCCCACCTGCATACGGGCTTGGGTGCCATCATGGGGAGTGGTTGAGGGTAACAGGAGAGATGGAAGGGAAATAGGAAAGATGCAGGAAAGCCATAGGTTTTGAACTGAGATCAGGGACTGGTGATCTCTGATCATGCTTGTAGATGGGCTTTTTCATGTCAGCTGGTCTGTGTGGAAACAGACCTAGGCTTAATGAGGTCTAATTTGTTTTAAATCCATAGGTTTCTTTTTAATAATTAACAGTCCCATCACTCAGCAAAGCCATTCCTTACCGCTGACTACTTGCTATTAGGAATGAAATTTACTGTGAAATACTGTTAAGAGGTGGAAAGCAAGTGACATAATTCAAGTTTTAATTAAAAAAATATATATATCACACCAAGCCAGAGCCATAGAAGGAATCATAACCAAATAAGAGAAAAAAACCATCCTCTCCAACCCAGTGCCTACTCTTCACACTCTATTCTTTTTATGCTATTTGAATTCTTGCAATTGGTTTCTCTTACTGGATGCCCTGTACCCAGATCATACATAAGGTTTTCTCTCTGCGATTCCAGGAACTAGAGAATGTGTCGGCATCATTAACATGAACATTACACATGCTCACATGCGAGGGTCCAGGAACTACAATTAACACATTAAGAAATAATAACTGCCAAGGGAGCAACGAAAGATAAACAGCATGGAGCTGATGTAGCAAGAACTCTGCTTGGGAAAGGGCTGTCTCTTGGGTAACAGGCAAGGGGGAGAAATCGAAGCGCTGTGCAGCACTGCCCATTTACCAAAGAAATCCCCCAAAACAGCTGAATGACTGTTTATACATTAATTTGTTGAAATTTAATTTCACTAAAAGTATCGCTGGCTTTAAACTAGATTTAAGAAATCGGGAGGCTCCTGTTTACACAGAAATAACGACTGTCTCCTGTTGGAAAGCTTAAACCTGACGTGGTTTTTGATATTTGAAAAATTGAGATTATAGGGGAAAAAAAAGTGCTGTGGGTCTGTTGTTTTCTTGTTCAATTTTTTAATAGAAGTCAGAAATATATATTAAAAAATACATCAAAAATAAAACAAACCACAACTTTTTCCTGCTTGTTGGCATCCATTTTTATGATTGCCTCTTTTGGGGTTTGGTTTTGGGGTTCTTTTTTGTTGTTGTTGTTTTTGTCTGGTTTTTGCTTTTGTTTTTTAATGCAATTGAAAGAATTAAGTTACTTTCCCAAGGGCTTTCACTGAAAAAAGATCTTTAGATTTCAAAGTCTTCTATTTAAAGCTTCCAGCTTGAAAATGTTTTGTCTGAGTACTCCTGCAGAAGCTACATAACAAAAGCCTGCAAGAGCATGCCCACCATTAGGACATACATCTTCACCACTCTAACCAACAAAACTCAAGGACGACACTGGTTCTTTTGGATACCATTCTTGACTTTTGTTATCGCCTCCAGCTGGACGAGCCAAAGGCCTTAATACCTTATTTACCACTGAGATTAGGAGCTTAAAAATTAGGATGGCACAGGTGAAGTTTATGAAATGCATTGTCTCTTGTCTCTCTCACTTTGAGGCTGCACAGCCACAGAAAACCCAACAAAAAAACTGCCATTATAACCCTTTCCCTACATTCACTCCAATCCCTGTGAGGGAAAAGGGAGGCAGAACAGGCAGACGCATGAGGGTAAGATGAGCAGCCCTGCTCAAGATCGGCTTTTGGGGAGAGAAGGATGAATCCCTCTTGAGCTGTGGCAATGCCTGTTACCGATTTGGGGGCTGGAGTGCAGGGTTTGTGTGACAGGCATGATCCCCCATGCTGCCCCCAAGCATCGCTCATCAGTCAGCTAAGACATTTCAGAAAGTCACATGGCACTTTGTAAAAACATAATTGTTTTTATTTTCCAATTTTCCATGTTTTGTGTAGAGTGCTGCAGTGTTCAAGCGAAGTGAATAAAAGCATAAACAGTAAGCACCATCTGGAGAACATTCTTCCAGCACGCTGAGAAATAGCAGCCGCCTGTGTGCTACCTGCTATAAATAAATGCCATTAAAAAATGACCAAAAAATTGTTTGTTCCTATTTCATGGAACTGCAGCCAGATAAAATTTCCCTCAACCCTGTCTTCAGGTACCTGCCATCTTCACAACAAAAACAATGAACATGTAGATGCTTGTTTCTCGCTGCTTTACGTTAATATGGGTATCACTAACAGAATATCAACCCTACACGTTATTCTAATAACAGCAACCAAGGCTGCCACTTAAGAGTAACACATGAACAAGACGTTCAAAATCCAAATGCTTTTCAAACTGTACCAGGTTCACAATATGGTGATATCCCTCAGCCGGCTAGCAAGAGAATGGGTAAAATTATTCTTGCTCTAAACTGATGGTGCATCAGTTTGGGAGGAAAAAAAAAAAAGAAGAAAGTCAATAATTTATTTTCTGTCTAGCACAAAGCCGCTCCTATCTCCCTCTCTGCTGACAAAATACAGACCAAGTTGGCTGTGGGGCTGTGATGAGGCTCTGTGAAGGGTCCTCGTTTTCTGCGTTTGTTTAATCACTGCAATTAGAGCTATGCAAATAATGAAATTGTTTGCTACGGTGGCCAGGCTGGGGAGAATAAAAAAATCAAAAAGAAATGTTTGGGTTGAGCAATTTAAGAACTGTATTTTCTTTTTTTTTGTAACATGAAAACATAAAACTGTTTTGTTTGTTCCACTCAGAGGTCAGTGAAGCCTTGAAAGAATCCATTCAGTTTGAAATGAAAAATACATTTTCTCACTGGAACAAAGCATTTGAGCATTTGACATTTTTCCTTTTTTTTTTTTTTTGTCGGGCCAACATTTTCAGCACTCAGAGAGGGATGCTTAGAACAGCTCACTGCTTGTTGGGTGGAGGAAAGGATTTGTTCACCCTTTACCCTAACCTCAGACACATCTCAGGCCTTCAGCAGGGGCAGGGTTGAGCACTGCAGCTTTCTCCCTTAAGGAAGCCACCACCAGCCCTCTGGTTCCTCACTGCCTGGTGCTGTGCTCTGGGCAGCCCCCAGCTCAGGGAAGCCAAGGGGCATCTTCCCACTCCGCACTGTGGTGGGGACTGGCACGTGGCACGCTGCCTGACAAAAGATGCTGGGTAGGTATGACTACAGGAACAGCAGCACTGCCTTCTCTACATTAGCAGTGGCCCAGCCACAGCTTAAATGTCTAAGTAACACTACTGATGCTTGGCAAACACTTCACTTATATCCATGACACCCTAATGAGGTTGGTATCTGGCTCCTGGTTTTCAGAAGAGGCTATTCTGATCTCAAGCAAGTTAGTGGAAAAATTAAAAACCCGACAAGAATAAAAAGACTAAATCCACAGTGATTAGGCTGCAGAAGAAATGGATTGGGAAAGCCTCAGGCGAAATGTGACACATACTTTGGGCACCACAAGATGCACACTTCTCTCAGAGGCAGGGCTGCCTCTTTCTCCATGAGAAAGGGTTCATCTCTTGGCACTGAAACATCTTCCTTTTTCAGTGCTTCAAGGAACACTCCATTTGGGTTTCAGGTGGGAGGGAGATGGACACACATCTCAAGGAGGAGGCTGAAACTACTCACAGACCTGGGAAACTGCATACCCCTACACTGAGCACCCGGTCTGAATGAAGCACCTGCCTTGAGTCTTCCACAGCTGTAACAATTTACAATTATCTAGCAAAAAAAAACAACAATGATCTAAAATCAGAATGGCCCAAGGCTGCGTGTGGCTCTTCCCAGGATGGCACAGCCCCTGTGGTCCACGTGAGGCCAAGATGTTATTTGTGGTACAGCATGGGGTTGAGGTGAGGTGGCACCCTGAATCCTCACCAGTGAACCACCAGCCACACACAGGAAGAAGGATTTGAAGAAATTTTTGGGGTTTTTGCTGCTTTATTTTCCTTTTTTTAACCTTGGATTAGTAAGTGTCAGGAAGGGATGAGAGCGAATCTGTCTTGTGAAACAACACCCACAAAAAACAAGCAGGGTCCCTTGATGGAGAGGGTGGCTATGACTCCTGAGGCATGGGGCGCATCGCCAGCCTAGCTCCCCATCATCATTTCAGGGCAAGAGTGGAATTGATGGACATAGATTCAGTCCTTACCTCAAGCTATGCTGCTTTTTCCAAACCTACAGCTGTCATACACTGGTGTGTTCACAGGGCAGCTCCACTGAAGCTCCACTGGCCACCATTCCCACTGGAAGCAAAGGCATCATTCCCACCATATCTTATTTTCTGTTTTCACAGCGACTCAATGTGCCAGGAACTGTATGAGTAGGAATGAGGGTACAGACCCTTCCCTGATGAAATCATCATCTCAAGCCCAGCAAGGGTAGGAAATGATAACGTGGTTATGGTTCTCGTTAGCTGTATTTTCCTAATATAAATATTTTAGCTACTTTTATTTACGCAGTCCACTCACACCAGTTAAATGAGACACTTTGCAAAGGGATACTTCAGCTGTCTGGAAATTAAGACATCGGACTACTGATTTTGTTAGGATGATGATTTGCCTAGATGAATAAGGTTTTCCTGGACCAGGTGTGCAGGGAAGGCAGGTGGTGGGAATGTGTCTGTCCGTGCATGCACACAACCGTGCATGTGTGTGTATGAGGGGGGAGGGTTGTTCTTTGTTTTGTTTTTGCCTTTGGTCAAATTCAAACAATGTGCAGTAACAAGAAGTAAATGTCATTTTCCTCCCATCCATCTTAATTTGGCATCCATTTTAAAGCTTACCTTTGACCTTTTAAAATGTTAATACACTTAAGCAGATATAAAAAACACAAAGCTCCTGCAAAAATTAATCACAGCCATATCACGATGCTAGCCTAAAAATGTAACATCAGTTGTTTTGCTCTTTCATTTTAAGAAACATTTGTCCAATGCAGCAGCAGTAACTATGCTACAATTAGCTGTTATTTCCTTTTCAAACAAATACCCACGTTAAGTGGTACAGCAAAGCCCTATCAGCATGGCTAGCACAACCTGCTATGAATTTGTTTTGTTGGGTAACTGCCTGGAACAACAGAAAAGGTCCTGAAAAGGACCTTGATAAGTCACTTAACCCATCCTTCTGCCCCAGGCAGAACTGGCTACATCTAAACCCTTCCTGACAAGAAACCTTATTTAGACTTCCTTAAAGTAGCAGCCTTAAATAGAACTGGAAAAAATCTTGCACAGATCAGAATCTATAACATAAATATGAAAATAATTCATGTATGTGCACTACGTATACAAATATGAAAATACAAAGAGACAACCCTGACCTAAATGATAACTCTCCCACCTCTGACCGCCTCATGCCCTTTAACCAAAGGGTTCAAAACAGGAAACTCTAATAAAAACACTTCCTTCCTTTTTAAAAATAAAAGGCTGCTAACTTGAGAACCTCAGCTCCTTGGAAATGCAGCAGCACCTTTTCTCAAGAAAACCGGCTTCAGAAGCATCAGGTCCCAACATATTTGGGCTTTCATGCTTCAAAGCAAAGAGCTCTTCAGTTCCACCAGAAAGCAAATAGGAAGCAAGAGTGTTGACCAGCCTCTCTGGTAACCAAAGCAAATCTAAGATGTCTGGAGCCTGATTGCGATCAAGGGCATCCGCCTTGCCTGTTGACTTAACTGTTTCAGGTGGGAGGCTGTGCTAAGTCCCTCCAGGATGGTCCCTGCACAGCTCTGAGGTTACATGCTATGAAAACAGGGATCCATGACAACGCAGACATACGCTGCTTTCACTTTCTTTTGTGTAGCATCTGATGGCATCCAGGGCTACCCCCATCATTTCCATAACACCCTTTAGAAGACAGAAAGCTATGGTGACAGCCAAAATGTATCCTGACAGACAAGTGCTGGTTTCATGGCTAAAAACAGCTGCCACACAAGCATCCCAAAAAATCCCTTAAACACCTAAATGGCAAACCCAAACCAAAGGCAAATGCATCCCCTCAGTGAGTGAGAAGTATAACTCCTTCCAATTGCTTTCTTCCACCTACCAACATTGCCTTGGTTCCAGCACAACTGGAGCATAGCCAAGCAGTCTTCCACAAGCTGAACACCCGCTTAGGTACAACTAAGCGTGGGGGCAAAAGTGAGATACCGAGCCTGGCACCACAATCCCGTGAGGGAACGACACCTTTTCATGTATCCTGCCCATAAAGTGCAGAAGAACTGTAATGCAGAGCCCAGTTTCTTCCATCACGGAAACCTTGTGAATCCACCCTAACCGCACGTAGGTCCTCCCATAGTGAAATGGCAAAAGGTAACTCCATCCACTCCCTAGAGATCAGAGATGATTTAACAGCATATCATGGCTACAAGAGCAAGGCTTTTCCATGTATTCCTTCTTTTAGGATACACTTCTGCAAGTACACATGTGTGTATCTGCCTGCATGTATATATATTTACTTCTATCTACACACCACATGCTGTCTCTGGTAGAGAGCATCCTGTGCCAGAGACCCTTCGTTGTCACACCTGGAGACCCTCCAGGGCTGCAGATTCATGCTTCCACTGACCTTCCACTGATCTGGCAGGGGTGTTTGAACTATGTGATCTTTAATGTCCCCTCCAACCCCAACCACTCTATGCTTCTGTGATTCAACTGCTCTTCCATGGAGCTTGTGGAAAACTTCCCCAAGGTCAACAGTCTTACATAGTGGGTCCAAGGGGCTTGGGACCTGCAACAACTGTCTCCGAGAATCCCAAAGACAGTAACACAGGCAAGATTCTTCCAAACAAGAATCATCCTTCTCATTTTCTTCCCTGGGAAATACCAATAGAGGAAGATGTTTTTTTTTTGTGGGGACAGTACAATAACATATACCTGGAAATATGTTCCTGTTTCCTTCTGGCATCCACACAGCATCCCACAGCCTGGAGAGCAAGGCTTAGCCACACACAAGCAGCCCTCTTCCCCTGCCTTTCTGTGGGGCAGAACCCTGGCCAAGAGCTGCCTCCTGATCTCCAGCCCATCACCAAGGCCAGAGATGAAGGCATCTATTATTGAGACAGTGATGCCTGACTGCTTGTTTGGGAAAATCCTGATTAAAAAACAATGTGTTGCCCTTCCTGTTTGCTTTGCAGTGGCCTTGTGGGGATCCAGCTCTACAGCAAGCGATCCATCACCAACAATCAGAAAGATGTGTATCATACACAAAAATACAGACACAAAAATACCTCACATTTACTTAGTTTTACATGTCTTCCATTCTTGTTGCCCTTCTGCATCATCTATTTCAATGCCCCTCAATATGTTTTCTTTAACCTAATTAGTATATAAACATATAAGGACCACCTGATTTTTTTTTTAAACAAGGACCGTTTTGTGCAGTATTGCCATATAAGCTTTCAAAGGCAATCAGATTAAAGAAAATTAAACACAATAAATACACATTTCTGATTCTGCCACTTCTAACCCTGTATTATAGGGGTTTTGCTTACATGCAACAGAATACACATATGCTGTTGTTATATTGCTTGTTACTGGTTTATTCACTGACTTTGGATATTCATGGACTGTAAGTTAAATAACACTCCTCTAGCTAATTGGCTTATTCACTAAGCATAGATGAATAACTGATGGGTTCAAAAAGTCACCATTGTCTGAGTCAGTCACCAACTAACTAACTTAGCCATTCAACCAGGGAGAAGTTTTCTTCTCTGAAAGGTGACAAGTAGCTTTGTAATGACTTCTATTATTTTCCCAATAAACTCAGAGTAAATAGGACATTGCAGCTAGAAAAACACAGAAAGAGAAATTAGCTGCTACTGTCATTAAGGATTCAGAAGCTGAAAAAGAACAGTTGGTGCAATGCAGCTGGAGAGGCTTTTCAGAGTAAAGTGATTATTCTCTGGCCATTAATGACTTATTTCTGCTGAAGAAGACCTGCACTCCTCCAAATAACCTGGCTTTGCTGTGAGGAGCATGCTGTCTGCCAGGGCTCGTGAGAGCCATTGCCCCCTTGGCCCTCATGGTGGCCACTGCACTTGTCCCACCTCTTTGCTTCCATGCCACAAGACAAGCAGAGAAATAATTTTAATTCTACAGAGTGAAGCACATGCAGACGTTGCAGGAGTGATTGGTCTTCAACATTAGCCTGACCATTGAATTTGAAGCTGCAGCCTGGGATGTTCAGAGGGGCACATGTCCTCAGCAGCCTTCTAGTACCTAAAGGGTACTACAAAAAATCTGGAGAGAGACTTTTTGCAAGGGCAGGTAGCAACCGGACAAGTGGGAATGATTTTAAACCAAAAAAGGGTAGATTTAGATTGCACATTAGGAAGAAGTTCTTTACTGTGAGGGTGATAAGACACTGGAACAGGCTGCCCAGAGAGACTGTGGATGCCCTGTCCCTGGAAGTGCTCAAGGCCAGGTTGGACGGGGTTTTGAGCAACCTGGTCTACTGGAAGGTCTCCCTGCCCCTGACAGGGGGGTTGGAACTGGATGATCTTCAAAGGTCCCTTCCAACCCAAACCATACCATGATTCTATCAACTAGCAAAAACTAAAGGGTACTGGAAACAGGTCCAGCTGAGAGAGGTCCGGTCAAAGCAGCACTTGAGTGTCGAGTGGCAGCTGCCATAGGGTCGCCCAGAACATCCGGCCACCCACAGGACTGGCAAAATCCCACAGACATGACCCTATAACTCACCCCACCCACACTGCAGTGCTGCTCTGTATGTTAAAGGAAGGCATGGACAGACCTGTTTAAGGAAAAAAAAAGAAAAGGGAAAGCCACAACTAACAAGCACCACTAAATCACCCAGCAGAGCAGCTCCTCCAGAGAGTGGCCTGTTTACAGAGTTGCTTGGTGCCCTGAGAGGGATAGGCAATATTGCAAGCCCAGGAATGGAAATTTCTGAGGAGAACCAAGATAGGTTAACAATGATGCCTGGCAGGCTATGACCTCTTGTACTGCCACCTCCTTTTTGAAACGTAGAGTCTGCTGGGAGAATTTAGGCTTAGAGCTTTAAGCAAAAAAATAAGGAAAACTTTTTCTTCCTGAAGACTTCCTATAAAACCCAAGAAATGCTAAAAGTGTTTTACTGTATTGTTATTCTGTAGATGCCATTTCTGGAAGGGTGACCCAGCGCAGCTGGATCTCAAAACAAAGCCACTCGTGGCTAGCACCACACATTGCCAACTGGCTCCTTCCACTCAAAATAAAATAAAATAGTAATACAAAAAAGGCAAGTGCCCCCATAAAACATTCATCCATCCCAATTTCATAACAGAAGTATTTGTCAGCCCCCATTTTGCTTCCCGTTCTTTGGCTGCCTGCTCTACAAAGCCACCATTTCAGCTGCCTGTGCATACAGACCAGTGGGCACACTGTGGTGCAACAGCTCCTGCATCCTCATCCTCCTGCCCACAGAGGGGATGGCCACCCCTCTCCCCAGACCCTCACCTGCAGCACTAGAGATTATTCAGGGCAAATTTTTATTTTATATATATATATATATATATATATATATATATATATATTTATCAGGTGTTCTGGGGCACCCACCAGAGGTACTCAGCTCCTGTAACAATCACGTGATTTATGTAGAAGTAATTGGGGTTAAACTATCTGCCACATCAAACTCTTCACATTTGGCCCCATCTTTAGGACCTAGAAACATCTGAAATAAATAAGCCATGTGTCATCGAGCAGGGTCTGGGCTTAATTAGGATCATTCTGGATTTTATGGGAGAAATCTTGTACTGCCAGCTTTATGTGGCTAGCCTATCACTTGCAAGGTTATCTGCTGGGGTTTTTTATTTCCCTTCCTATTTCCCCGCAGCTTTTTCTTTTTTTAAAATCCTCCAACCAGCCGGATGACAACCACTCCTTATCTTTGGCTGTCGTCCATGCTAAAATAAGAATGCTGTTGTTACGCCAAGGGAGCTGCACCCTTCCACCTCCGTTCCATCCCAACGTGCACACAGCTGGCTGCACAGGAACGCCCGAGGTGCCATTTTCTGGCCATTTTTCTGTGATGTTGTTGCAATTTACCCTCTAGCCATAATTTGTATTTGGAAATCACACTGGGCCTCTCTTGTGCCACAGATTTTACAGACTTCGAGTGACAGACGGTCTCTGTCCTGAAAAGCTGGTGATACTCAGCCCATCTTCACTGTCACTGCTTCCCTGCCTTGACATAGGCTAGCGGACACGAGGGCGAGCATGCAGCTGAGCGTCGCTCGAGCGGTGCTGGGCGATTTGATTAGCAGCAGAGAATGACTGGATTAGAAGAGGGATAGGATTAGAGATTGATGAATCACTGTGAGGCTGCTACATCGGTAGAATTGGCTTCAGCAGCAGCATTTGAATGTCAAACCGTACCCCCACAGAGCAGTTAGGTCCCACCTATCACTTCAGACTGCTGTGCACAAGGCAGCTGAGGAAGGCAAAGCTTTTGAGTTAGGGTCTGAACAGACAGCCTGGTACAGGTAAGCCCTTGGTGGGTCACAGGCAATGATGATGAGAGGAGAGGCAGGGAAACATGAAATGATTTGCCCAAAGCTACACTGGCAATCTGTGGCAAAGGCAGAAACGGGAGCCAGATTTTCTAAAACAAAAAAAAAAATAAAAATGAGTTCTTCAGGCAGGAGATGAGCCAGCTGCCTTTCTTACATGCAAATGCTTTTTTCCTCTGTAATTCACACCGCTGCAGGCTCTGCACAGCAAACGCCAGCTTCCTGAAGTTGTAGCGTGTTCAGCGCGACCTGCTCTTCACGCATGTCATGCCCGTTACATGACTAGCTCCATCCTCCAGCCTGCACTTGCAATGTGATCCACACGCCTTGCAAAAGCTTATCGCTTCCAGTTGTGGGAGGAAGCAATCAGGTCCCTGCAAAACCCATCACTGGGGTGATTCCTGGTCTGACAGGGATAGCTCTGGCTACTGGAGTGCCTCCAGAATTTTATACATATACAGAAACTCAGCATTGCTCCCAGTTAAATCAAGGGGTTATCCCCTCTTCAAATTTGGCTTCAATCATTTCTGAAGGTGAAAGAAATTTCAGTGTTTCCCTCATAGTCCCACTGGAGCTTATCAGAGAAATGCTATAGAATTCATCAGAGACACGAAGGACAAAATAGCGAGGGGGCATTAATGAAACAGGCTGCTCTGGCAGAGCTGCACAGGCAAACGTGTGGGCTGTCGGCAGCCCCCTGCACTAGTTACTGGAGTTACATCCAATTACCAGGGCCACTTGTCGAAGTGAAAAGGAAGGAAAGGCTCTTCCAAATTTACCTATAAAAAAAAAAAATGGAAGTGTGCTGATTTTCTGCCCAAAACTCCAATCAGTAGCGTATTCATGAGGAAAGCTTTACTTTAAAGGTTAAGTCAATTTGCTAGTGATAAATGGCATGAAAGGTTACCCAGAAAAAAAAAAAAAGAATACTTCCTCATCGAGTTTAAATGGAAAATACCTGAAGAATTAATGGGCAACCAGATACTCTTTTCTCTTTAACAGTACATCTACATTAGACTATGTACAGGCATGTATTTTTTTTGAATCTTGCACTTAAAACATTATTTCTTTAAAGAGATTTCTGATGGAGAACGGCACGTGAGAAAACTAACGTCAACAACGGCCACTAAAACCAATTTTAAACAGGGGAAAGAAGAGAAGGAAATGAGAGTAGCTGCCCTGCAGCACCTCCCGGAGGGATGCAGAACTTGCGGAGCTCGCACCGCACCGAGGCACCCGCCGCCACGCACGCACCGAGCCCGGCGAGGCGATGCCGGCGCCCCACGACAGCCTCCTTCAGGAAAAGCCATTACGGAAGACGCAGGTGACAGCTCATCCTCCAGGCAGCCCTTGCCGAGAAGCCGGGAGACAGCGGGCGGAATTCCTTCTCAACTTCGGAAGGCTAAACCTTCATCCTCACCCTCCTCCTCGTTTCAGACAGGCTACGAGAAGGATCCCAAATCCCCCCATTATCGCCCATCTTGAAACCCACCCTGCGTTTTTAATCTCCTCCTTCCAGAGCGCGGACCCGGGTGCTTAAAGCAGCGGTGACCGGCCGCGTTTTTGTCTCCCGTGGGGCAGAACCCACGAGCCGTGGGGGGCGATGCCCGGCCGCAGCACCAGCCGCTCCTCCCCGCGCACCCACCGGCGTGGTTCCGGGTAAGTTGCGCAGGGAAGAAGAGGAGGAGGAGGAGGAGGAAGGGGATGGGGGTGTCTCTGCCCACGGTCTCGCCCCGTCCCCCACGGTCCGCGCCCCCCCGCCGCAGCCCCACCGCCGGGACAACCCGCACAAAGCCGCCGCCGGGCTCTCGCTGCGCCCGCTCGGCGCCACCAGAAACAATAGTCACGGGCCGAAGCGGGGACGGCGGAACCGCCGCCGCCCTGCCCACGGTACCGCAGAGCCCGGCCGCGGGTGGCAAAGGGGGGGAGGGGGAAAGATTCCCGCAAAACACCGCTGCTCCGGCCAACCTGTCACCGCGCCGCCCGCCCGCCCGCGGCTGTCGGCGCGCAGCCGCCCAGTGGCACCTACCTCCGGTGGAAGGTGCAGCAGCCCCTAGCTGGGCTCCATGGGGCTGCAGCCGCCGCCCGCCTCTGTCAAGCCCGACCGCCGCCGCCGGGGACGCACAGCCCTGCCCTGCCCGGTACCGCGTCCCGCTCCCCCCCGCGCCGGGCGGGGCCGGGCGGGGCGAGGGCAGGGGGGCGGAGCATTACCGCCCCAGGTCACGCCTACCGCCCTTCGCTCCGCCTCCCCGCTGCGCTTCTTCCCCCTCCGATCCTTCCTCTCGCGCCTGCAGGGAGTCGGGATGCGCACTCGCGTCCATGCACGCAGGGGGTAGGGACCGCAGAGGGTCCCGCGTAGCTGCACCAGGCTTTGCGGGAACAACTCTGAAGCCCGGGAGGATGCTGCCGCAGGCGGCACCTTCATCCTTGTTAATCCATCTCAGTGATTCTTTCCTCCCTGATTGCTTGAAGTTTTGACCTTGTCTCCTCTGCCTCTGTCTCAGATTGATCACATTTATAATTTCCTAACTTTTCTTTACTCCCCCTCCCCATTTCCCTTCATTTGAAATTTCCCCCTTTCTTTTCCACCTTCTACCTCCCTTGTCTCCGTTTTCCCACCTGACAGAAGTTCCCAAGCCCCTTTGACCACAGACTCCATGCTTTTAAATGGTTTTGTCGAGGGCAAAAGAGTTTTCCACAGGTTTCAAATCTCTATTAGTGCTGCCCGCAGCTTATTGGAAGGTGCAGCGCGTTAAACTAAATCCCTGGCTAGTGTTACATAACATGCCCTCGAATGCACATAAAAGATGATTGTAATTCCATCTGGATTTCTGTTGATATTAGCAAACCGCTTGAGATTTCCTCTTGAGGTTTAATGGGCTTTTCAAAACCTTCAACTAGTGCTGGATCAAACAGATTACAATTTAAGAAAGGGTAAAGCACACGCACTTATGACATGGTAGAAATTAGTGAAAGAAGGGGAAAAAAAAAAGACTTAGTAGGTCATCTGCCTAATCCATCTTCCAAAAGAGAGTAGGAATGTCCCCCATAGGATAATTTATGGGCATTTGTCTAGTTTTCTTTGAAATGCTCCAGATATGTGGCTTCCTTGCTGCCCATAAGAATTTAGGTCAAGCTGCCTGAGAGCGAATTTTGTAACATCTTGGGATTTAACATCCACTGCTGTTATGCCAAGTTTGGGGATTTGTTTATTTCTTTTTTTCCCAAACAGCACAACGGTGCAGTTGCAGTTGGTCATTTCTTTCTTGCCCATCATTATGGAAAAGTTTTGGCCAACTCTTTTCCCAGGTTGAGAGCCCAGGGACAAGCCCAGCTTGGAAAATGTCAGTTCTGTGCTCAGTATGGCCAAGAGATTGAGTCAAATGTCAGGATTTGTTTGGAGAGCAGTGGAGAGGAAGACGAGTTTTATACTGGTCTGTAAATCCGTGGTGCACCTGCATCCCAAATACTGCTGGAGCTCTGGTCTTACTACCTCGAAAAGGGCATGGTAGAGCTGGACAAAGTTTGGAGGAGGCTAGCAGTGACGGTCTATGGTTTGAAATGTTTCCAGTTACATACGTCAGGCTGGAAGGGGCACCTGAGGGAGGATGTGGCAGAGGTTCCTTTGCTCTTGAGTACCATGGAGGGAGTGAGCAGGAACTGTTGGCCATTAAATGAAGGTAGCAGGCAGCCACTTCATCTGACCGTATGGAGGTGATTCTTTGTGCAAACACAACTGTGCAGCCTGTTGCCATCTGACAGTGGGTACTTGTGTCATTTTGAGGGGAAAATGGATGAACTTACAGAAGAGAAATCCACAGAGGGCAGCCAAATCACAGCTGGCTCAGAAAGGTCCCTCCAACACAAATGGTTCACGGCTGGGCTTGCTCTGTTCCCCCCTTCATTTTTAGCCACCATTTACCTGCCAGCAGTGATTACTCCTCTCAGATTTAATGTCACATCTGGGTTAATTCTGTGCTGCCTGCAGCTTTCCTAATGCCTGTATTGCGTAAAATTGGGTACTGAAAGGGATGAATGGCTTTCTGGAAGGTATCAGGATGATAAGGTGACGGAGTCTTATGAGCAAGCAGAGAGAGAGCTAGGAATGCTGTCAACCAAGTGGGCTGCTTGGGACAGTAGTCAAGATGTGAGGAGGAAACCGTCAATCAAAATCGTTCTGGTTTGGAAGAATTGAGGGTTTAATGCTTCAGGACTGTTATCTGTCACAAGTGCTTGGATTACATTACCACCTTTCAATCAAGAATTGGAGCACATGTTGTCAAATGTATTCATTAAAGCGTGTGTGGACTGCGTGACATTTTGTGTGGAATGCAGTGTGTACAGGTGTGAAATCATGAGCCTGTTGTTTTGCACTCTTGGGAAGGAATGGAGAGGATGATATTGGTGCTGATGTCATAAACTCTGAACAGTGTAAACCTGTAATACAAAATTCAGTTCTTGGAGATGTCTGCTTGTTTCAGTGGGAGAGTGGCAACACTGTACCAGTACACGGTCCATCATGGAAGCTGGAAGTGTCAAAGCCCACTGGATAAACCATCATTATGCATTGAGTCATCAAAAAGAGAGAGTCACTGGCTGCAAACAAGTTTCTCTCAGCCTTCTGAAACATGACAGAAATAATCAAATCTAGCTGTGGCCAGAGAACAGTGACCTTAATTTAAAATCAATCAAAAATCCCTCTGTCAATGGCAGCTGATCACCCATTCACATCTCAGGCTGATGCTTTTCCAGGCCTGCTGTTGTCAGTGCTGTTAGACAAATGGGTAAGCATTATGTGTTTCTGTCTTCTCTCTTCCTCCATGTCTTTCAAATTGAGATAGCATGGCCTCAAACACTTCTCAGTGTTCCTGACAGAGGCATTTTTTTCTGTGCATTAGTTTCTAAAGCTGTACAGGTATGACTCAGCATGGCTGCTTTATCCATGTGGCTTCTCCGGAATTTACCAGTTCAATAGTTTGTATCCACCTGAATCTCAACACAAATTGAAGCACATGGTACTTCCGAATTCCCATATAAGCTTTGTACTAAAGTTGTGTGGATAAGGTAACTATATAGAGAGGATCTGCATGAACTTCATGTGTTGCCTGTGCTAATAAGCATACTGGTGGGCTGTTACTCTTTCCCTTTGTGAAGCATGTAAAACAGCCAGCAGTATCATTCATTTTGACCTATTGATCTTGTGGAAACACTTTGATCACATGACCATATTATGCAGTAGGAAAATTAGTGCTGCTAGGTGTGATTACTAACAGCAACCCAGCTTTAAACTGGAATCACAAATTCTATAGAAGCACCCACACTACGGATGCTGGGTGGGGAGAACTGACAGATGGGTTCACACACAGTATCTGTTGTGAACTTCTGGAGCACAGCAAGAGTGCTCATTGCACTGGGGGCTCTGAGCAGGTGCAGGATTCTTAGCGACAGAAGTCATCTTCAGGTTTTCCTGTAATAATATATAGGCAGTAGGAAGCCCGTGGCAAGTCTGAATTGAGCACTAAGCAGCTTTAAAATTGTTTAAGGCATTATCTATTATGAGGAAGTTTATAAAGCTCCATCTCCATTATTTGAGTTTTCACGAGGTCATAATCCACTTGACCCTCGTGGTTTATTTCATCACTATTGTCCCCCAGAGGAATTATAACCTTTACCATTACCACTTGCTAAATATATCAAGAGGTTTTAGTGATATTATCATAAATCACCAAGCTCAGTTTTGTTGCTTGTAACGTGACAATAGTACCTACTGATTTTTGATGCAGTGATTGTCAACCTGATCTACCTGTATTTTTAAATGACTTTATAATAAGAACATATGCTAACAATATGAACATGTTTTTTTCTTTCTTTTACATTAAAAAAAAATTGCCTTTTTCTGAGGTTGTCTGAACTTCAAGTGCTGGCTTTTTAGGCAACGTTTCTGTGATCAAACATGAAAAATACAAACTCAAGCATATTGAAATCAAGCCCAGTGACTTCAGGTAACCCCATTCTCACAATTGTTTCTCCTTTCAGTTAAATGCATGAGTGTTTATTAGAAATCATATTATAATTTGGTTATCCTGCGCGCAGTTATTGAAAAGACCAAAGATATCTCAGGTAAGCCAGGTTATGTTACTATGTGGCTTTTTAAAAGGGTAAGCCATAGGGAAGCTCATGACGAGTGAGAATTTTGGATAAGAGTAATGCGTTGAATTATGTTGCTTTTTGCACTTCAATCTGTTTTCCAGCAGAATGTGGGTCCCATGTCAAGCCCACAAGAGACAGTAAAGAGAATTTCCCATAGAAAAACCCAAACAAACATGCTACTGAAGCCAATTTGTATTTGAACTAAAGATCAGCTTGGATCAGAAGTTGGCTTCAAAACCATTTTGACAAGACATCCCTTGTAAGACAATAACTAGGATCCAGTCAAGCTGCTTCTGGCTCCAAGAAGGCTTCACTTGTGCTGTAAATCAGGCTTCCTTGCTGGAGCTGCTGGGATCCAAAACTGAGATTCTTTGTAGCAGCACCTGCAAAAGAAGTTTGTCTGTCTGACATAATACTGAATGGCAGGTCTGGATGAGGGTATAGGGGTGTACTTTAGCATCCCCCACCTCCTCACCAACCCACAGGCCTGCATGGCTACAGTGTATTAATTTACACCCCAGCTAGTCACTCTTCAATCTTTATGGTCAGCAGAGAGAAATAGGCACTTCTAGGATGCCATTCATTTGACCTTTCTTAGACATCTACTTTAGGAAGAGATAAATTATTCCCCCAAATGTCTATGCTTCCCTGTTGACCACAAAAAGACCAGTAAATGGTTAGTTCAGAGGCAGGTGTCTATATTACAGGCTGTCTACATGCAATTAGGCAAATACTAAACTGATTTTTCTGTGAAGCTGCTCTCACAATGGCTGTTGAAATGCTTTACAAGGATTTTGATTTCTGTATCGTGAGTGTATAAAATAACATATTTTTCTTCTTCTTTTGCAGTCTTTATTTTTGAGAAGCATTACGTTAGCAGGGCCTGCCTGTTTTGTTGGAGTTGATCATGTTGGTGCTCTGTTCAGATTGTTTTCAGCTGACTACTGAGAAATTGGCATTTTTTTTCAGTATTTCACTCTGTGACATTCACCAAATCATAGAATGGTTTGGGTTGGAAACGACCTTCTTTGGGCAACCTGTTCCAGTGCCTCACCACCCTCACAGTAAAGAACTTCTTCTTTATATCTAACCTGAACTTCCCCTGTTTAAGTTTAAACCTATCACTCCTTCTCCTATCATGAAGAGTCCCTCTCCAGCATCCACTGTTTGTCTGATTTAATGTAAAAGTGGAAGAAAGGTGTATTTTACACCAAGGAAATGAATACAACATTTGAAACACCTCTCATCACTATATATGACTAGAAAAAGTAGATGAATACAGACACATTTTTGTTTTTATTTGATTACAGGGAAGGATTTAAATACTATTAGTAATAAAAAAATCTATGGCAGTGAGAGTCACTGTACTGCCATAAAACCACTGAGACCCAGTGCAGCACATCTCAGAAAAGGCCCAAGGCTCAGATGTCTGTCTCTATGTTCTTGTATTCCCAACAAGCAGTGAATAATGCATTAGTTTTGCTTCAAGCATCCTATTTTGAATATGCTTTAGCCAGAATTATTAGCTTTCATGTAGTGTATACTGTTAATGGAGGTCATGCTCTGTGCCCATCTAGTGCTGTCTCCAGAAGTGCCCTGGTACAGCACAAAGAAAGGTTTCACTAGAAATTCTCCCTGTTGGCTGTCACCATGGGGCAACCCAAGATTTCCCTAATACAGGGACAGATCCAGGTGGACTCAGTGGAAATGTCCCTACAAACACTACAGGTCTTTGTCTCAGGCCCAAAATATGTAACAAAGCAGGAGGAGGGAACCTTTTACATTTCAATGACCTGGGAGGACTCCTACTTTCTGTCCTCATACTGCTCTGTGGAGACCAGCCCTGAGACCACCCACCCCTTCACCCAGGCACCCTAATGTGTGTGTGTTACCTGCTCTGAGAACATCTGAAGCCACTTAATACCGAGCAACCCGCTGGAGCTGTCCTGCACTTGGTCAAGGTGTGGATAGCCTGAAGAGAGCTTTCCTTAAACCCGTATGTCTTGAGGAGGGCCACCAGCTCCCCAGTATTGCTGATGGCCCTAGTCATCACTGAGTGGGAGCTTGTTTGAGAAAGGAGCTGCAGAGCTGAGTCCTGGGGTGAAACCATGTTCTTGGTTGCTGTAAAGCTGTAGAACTCTTTCCTTTGGCAGCTGTGGTGGTCTAAAAAGATAATTAGCTTGCAAAGAGTTATAAAAAGAGCATTATTATTTAAGATAAAGGGTATCATTTCCAAAAGAGTAGGCATTTACACACACACACACGTGTACACACATACGTGCATGCACACATCCTTTATTTAAGTTTTCATAGCTACCCTTGGCGCAATGCAGCCAGCTGTTAAAACCAAAATAGCAACGAGTGCACATCATACGCCCTCCGTATTACCATTTGAAAGGGACAGTTCCTTGGGAGGATGGGAATTTGACAGGATATGAATATGTCTGAGACTCTATTAGGCACTAATTCAGCAGGACTGGCTGAATGAGATGAAGAAATGAGGAGGAGAGAATTCAAATTTGAGCTGATTGGTGATTTTTGATGAAAGCCCCTTAGTCTCATTCAGTGACTGTTAATTACCTCTGGAAATTAACATTTATTTTTCTCTTCAGGAAATGTCGTTTGCCTGCCAATATGGAAAGATTAATTAAATTCTTCCATGGATGAAGGTGAAAGTAGGGTCCTTGTGGTCAGTGCACATTTTGGCTGTGGAGGCAGATATAGAATCATAGACTAGAATATACCATGACAAACCTGGTTTTGAAAAGAACAGCTCAACTCTTTCCTCTTGTGTCTTTGCAGGAAAATAAGTGCATCCTTGTCCTTCTGAGGTGATGTCGGCCTGCCAGGTGCTTTCAACAGGAGAACTCTGAAAGAGGGGAGGGAAAGGACAGTGATGATTAAAGAGCTTGGAAGTGAATTAGAGGAAGCCTCTTGCTCCGCCCAAGGAGAAATAATTAATAATGCAGGGCAAAGGTATCTCTGCTTAGATCAGACAGAAATCCTCAGCTTGGACCCATCTATACAGAGTATCACAAAAGTTAATTGATTAAAGCAACATAATAACTACAACCTCACATTCATAAGCTGTTCAGAAACACAACAGCTTCTCCTACCAGTTCTCATTTATTTGATCTTGGCTCAGCCTCAAAAGCTGCTTTTGTCAGTACTAATGATGGCCCTTCCACTGCTCAAGAGTTTATTTCCAGTATCCAGTATTATGCTGTTCACTCCTGCTGTGCAGAAGAAAAAATAGGAAAGAAAGGGAGAGCAATGTCCCAGGGACACTGCTGTATGTAGTGTGGGCATTTGATTGAGTTCCTGATTATAGCTGTCAAGCAAATATCTGGGCGTACTTGCTAAAAATCAGGCAACATCATAAAAGGAAAGGAATGCTCTGTTCCTTGATACTTTTCCTTTTTTTCTGAAAGGAAGTCCTTGCATTAAGTTTTAATGACAGATTAAGTAGATGGAAAGTCACTTGGAAGCCCAACGGGCAGAGAGATTTTAGTCTGCCTCTGTTACACTCGCAGGGAGGAAATGAGGCAGCTGAGAAGAAGCTCAGTGTCAGGAAGGAGGCAGACAGGTCAAACGGACAGGCTTTCCAGAAGCAACCTAACTGAGAGCAAACAAGCAGCTGCAGACAATCAAAACCAGCAGGGCAGCCAGCTCCAGAGCTTGCTCCTGATTTGCAGCACAAGCCAAACCTCCCCATGGGGAGCTGCTCCAGTGCTCCCATCTTCCACGCAGCACCGCAGTAGCAAGCTGGCATCACCAAGTGATCTCACCAGGAGTGTGACAGCTGGATTGGAAGGGGGATGACAGTCTGCACGTCAGCCTTCCCCTGGCAAAAGCTGACCTCCTCCTGGTCCCTTCAGCAACCTGCAGGGCTCATCTGAGTGCTGGGCTGGGGACCTCAGAAAGGGAATGTCCAGGAGAAGCAAGAGCTTGGGGTCTGATCCTAGAATCAGGCTGGAATATTCTTCACACATCTGCCAGGATCAGCAACAGGCCAATGCAGCAATGAAAAATGCAGCCCTCACTGGCTTGACTGGCTTTTATAAGAGAGAATCCTGACGGACAGAGGAATGGGATACTATCTTGTACGGCGAGGCAGGAGCAGCATTGAAGGTTTGAGGGTTGCACATTGAAGGCTGTTATTTGTGACAGAGGAGTCCATCTTGGCTCTTCACTGTTCCCTATACATAGTGAAAAGGAAGTAATACCTTGGCCCGTTAGCAAATCTCACACAAGTTACAGATTTTACCTCTAGTCTACAGTGTGTTTTGAGATCACTATGGGAAAGCACAGCAAGCTACCAATGTTTGCTATGTTTTGCATCAGCTATAATGTAAGAAGTTGCTGCCAGGCAATGGCAGCGTCATTTGCTTGCAATAAATTTGGAGATTAGTAACTTAGAATCTGTTCAGCTGAATTCCTGCTGAGGAGGAAGATTGGAAATTATGGAGACAGGCAGCAAAAAGCAAGCAAAAGTGATACAAACAGAGAAGATGTGATAAAAAGGAATAAGAAACTTGCATAGGACATATCTGTTCAGTGGCCAGTCTGGAAAAACAAAAGAGACTTTTCTACATGGATAGCCAGCCTAGACTTCTTTTTGTAGCTTTTAAATAATGTCACACGTGGAACAAATCTATCATTTCCAAAGAAAAACATGGAAAGTCTGTTATGTTCTTACAAATGTTTTCTATTTCTTTCCCAGCTAAATCTGTTTACCAAGTTGGACTCAATTCTGTAAGCTGCTTCTTCAAAACTACATTTTTTGACAAATTCATTATTTGCCAGAAACATTCTCCCAGCTTTAAATAAAAAACAAAAAAATAATTCAATAGACTGGAAAGAGTCCAGTAGGCTTTGGTTCAAGCCTTATAAAGCAGCAAATAAACATTTTCTGCATGCTTGAGGAGAGCATATGACTCCTCAGTCCTCCGCAGTCTCTGTGTAGAAGAAGGGAGCTCAACACATGGAGAAATACCTAGTCAGATTTATTTCATCTTCAGTTAAGCAAGCAAGCTAGATCTCCTTCAGCCTCTGGCACTGACATCAAGCTGTCATGATTATAGTCACAAATCTTTTTTCTCTTATGTGGTACACAAATCCATGTGTTCCAAAGTACATTAAAAGGCAAGTAAATAATTCCATGAACAAAAGAAATGAATACACATGAGGAAAACAAGGAATTCTGAGGCTACCTGAAATAATTCTGTCTTATCTGAACTTGCTTTAGCTTGTCTGCCTTCAGCTAATCTTATTATAGCAAATAGGAACACAGAGGTGCTATGATAACAGCTTTTATGGTGAATGTGATGTTCAGGCTGATGAAGCTAAAATGTAGTGTTTGAAGTCTAATGGCAAGTGAGAGAGAAAACACCTATTAAACATGTTAGATGAGCAGTGTATCCAGTTCCTAAAAAATATTGGCTTGTTTGCTGTCTTCTGAGACAGAAAGATATATACACATACAGATATATAAGCAGTGATAGCATTCAAGAAATGGTTCAGAACTGAGTCAGAGATGCAAATGCACTTTCTTATATGTGCTTCTTGCTACAACTTTCTTTTTGCTGTTCAGAAAAGTTCAGCGTATTATTTTCCCATTGTGTTTGCAGTATTACCTGCTCTTCCGAAAGCAGCTGCCGTAATGTCTTCCTACAAAGCTCAGGGAGCATTGGCCTTCTCTAGCTGTTGGGATTTCATGACAGCTCCTACAAGAGCAGCCAGTGCATGAGTAATATTCAGAGTGTGGCACCCCTTGTCATTGTGATTCCACGAGTTGGTATTTTATGATGAAAACACACTCTGACCTCCATAGCCTGCAATATATCAAATGTGTGATGTATGCAAAAATGATCCCAGTAAGGGAGGAGATAAATAAATTTGTTATGATTTTAATGATATGCATTTTTAATGCTACTTCTTCTGGGTCTGAAGAGAGTGACCTTTGCACAGTGCCCAAATTGTCCTGAGGCATGGTACCTCTCTGTGCATTTATTACTGCCTTACATGATCAAGAGTAGCCAATATGATGCAAGTCCACTGTTTGTGGTAGGGACCTTTCTGGCTGAGATACACAGTAAAAGCAAGGTAATGCAAACATGCTGGTTGTCACAGGAACACTGTGAGAAGCAAGGTATATTATTTATTGAAATGCCTCGTTGAGCAGAGACAAATAAGTTGCCACCCAACAACCGCTCACAGCTGGAACCCTTTGCTTGTGAGCATAGTGCTGCCACTGCACTCTGTCAGGGGGGATCCAGCTGCTTCTGGGAGCAAGCAGTTTTGCAGCTCCTCCTGCCCACTTGCTTGGCAGGTTGCAAAGGGCTGAGCCTGCGGCCCCAGCACGCATGCCCTCCCAACGCTCCTGGAGAGCAGAGGACAACAGGGACCAAACCCCCTGGCCGTAGAATGGCATACTGCCCTTCTTGCTTCTCAGGTGAGCAGCATGGTCTTTCTTCAAACCAGGGGAGATGGGCCATGTTGTCCGTCTGGGCATGGGAACGTCATCTTCTTCTTACCCATCCCTGATGCTAGATTATGCTACAATCCCAACAGCTTCCAGAGGGTGAGGAGCACTATCTATTCTCATGTATACCCACCCTCTGCATCATGTTTTATCTACTTAGCCAAACCAAGAAGAGAGATTTTAACTAGTGAGATGTGGCCCCACTAGACTCTCATTACCAACAGCAGTTTCAAAGGCACTCTGTTAGGCAGAGGAGGGACCCACATGATAATGCAGTCCCCCTGCTGTTGCTGCAGCTGCAAAGCGGAAGGAAAGCCATAGGCTGCCACCTTCCACTTCCTGTGCATTTGATGGTGGTGCTGACTGTTGGAGTATGGGAACTACCTACACCTCAGGTTTAAGGCTATAAAATACTAATTTTTAGAGCTGATTCATTTTAGTATGTGGTAAAATGCAATTGCAAGTAGGAAATATTCAAATATGAGACTTTGTTTTGGCAAGGTGGAACATTGCAATAAAGTAGTAGTGGGCAAGGTCTACCTTCCCACTGTGCCTTTGTAAGCGCTGCCATGAATACTGGACATTGTGTGACATCTGCTAGTTCATGAACAGTGTGATGCATCACCAAACAGAGCAATGGCTTATACAGAGGCATTTTTCCCCCTCTTTGATATTTTTCCTTCAATATTTGTAACGAGTCAGTGTTTATAAAAGCTGAGTGGTCAGTGGAGACTACCAGAATTGCCTGCTGGTCTGGCATCAGGTAGTAAAGATGGCAAGAGGAACAATAGGTCAGGGAAGCCCTTCTCCAAGCTGGAAAGCCAACCCTAGCAAGGGCTATTCAGACAACCTCCATATCTAATCTGTTCTTGGGTTTATTGCTAGCAAGGCTGTCAAGCATTGGGCAGATGGCTAGTATTTTCTTTCAGTATCAGTCTCTGTTGGATCCAGACCAATGATGTAAATATAAACAGCTCTGGCTCTCGGTCACCAAAGCCTCCTGTCATCAGCCCTCCCAAAGAGGTGTTACTTAAATGAACTAGGGAAGTGGGCATCAGTGGATAAAACAAATCAATTTGTCACACAAACTGGAGAGCTGATCTCTTGAACTGAGTACTTGAGTTTGCTACTACTAGCTCATATTAGATGGGATTCAGTTTTGTGTTTACTATGTGCCTGGTGTTCGGTGGCTTTGGAGGGTGGGAGAGGTGTTGGAGTATTTAGGACAGTGTGTGTTTTAGGCCATCTGGCATGTTTGAACCACATATGGAGCTCCCTCAATGTTGAAATGTTGAATGAATGCGGATCAAATCTGGTGGTCTGCCTAAGTCCAGATGTATTTCCATGGTGTGAGTCCATCTCTGGGGCTTATTCCAGTGAATCTGGGGAAAATTAAAATAATTGATTAACAGCTTAATAGTGCTTTGTGCCACTTCTTCCAGTGTGCCCATATGTGTGATTTACTGCCACCAGTTCTGCATCATACTTGTATTACCAGGTTCTGATGCATTCAGCATGCTACCATGGGGCATTAAAGCCTGATGCAGCCCAGATAAGGGTAAATGTATGAAGATGCTAAATGTTGCTTCCTCATGAGGAAGCAGCATTTCCTCATGTCCTCATGAGGACATAGATAATAGTGTCACATGTGTCACATTATCCATGTCATCCTTGCCTGACCTGCCCATGCAGTGTTAGAAGGAGAAGGACCTGTCTCACCACTGGTTCAAACCCATCATGGAGCAGCATTGGTGACTGCACATCAAGTGAGGAACTGCTGCTAGAGGGACACCAGCCCCTGCCATCATCCTACCCTGGGCACAGCTTCTTTTCAGGGCAGCATCCTCCCTTCGGGTACCTCTCCTTCATCCTCGCATGCTCCTCCACATCCTCGCAGCTGATCTTTCTTGAGCAGCAGCAGCACCAGTAGCAAGTTTCACCCTTTTCAGTGTTCTATTGCTATGGCATGCATATACCATTTGGGCCCACAAGACATTGGTAGTCCATGTCTGGAATCCCACTGTGTGTTTTTTCCACTCACAGAGCAGAAAAGGGGAATATAACAGAGTAGATGAAGAATGTTTTAAGTCCCAAAATGCTACTTTCCAGGCTTAACTATTTAAAACCTCAGCTTCTGGAAAATCTACCATTCCAGAGTGGAGAAACCGCATGGCAGCTTCATGCCCAGCTGGGAGGGAGACCTTGAGTCAGAGAATTATGGAGGATTAATAGAAGAAATAGCTCCTCTAATGTCCAGCAGCATGTTCCATTTCAGGAACATCTGTAAATAAGGAGCACTCCTATACATCATTGGAGAAGTATTTACTTTTTATGTCTTTCAAAAGCATTTGTACTTGTTTGTCTACAATGTCACATGTCTCAGGTCTTTCCTTTTAGATTTTTTAGTTGTTTTGCTATACCAGATGGTGGTATATAGGGATGGAACAGTTCTGGTATTATTCTGGTTCTTATTGCAACTGAAGCCAGTATGCACTGGTTGTAGATCAACGGCTTCAGACAAGAGGGATGAGGGGGAAAGAAAGCATCTACTGACTTCTGGATCATTAAAAATTATTCTGAAATATTATCATAGAGTAATTCAATGCTGCCATAGACAGACTGTGTTTCACTGATCACTGAAAAGAGAAAGGAATAGTTCACAGGGCGTAAATGAATAGGAAGGCTGATAAAAACGAAAGCATGCAAATTATAGGGAGAGATATTCAATACTCTCATTTAAAATATTGAGTCTTGAAAGGGAGTCTGCAAGAGTGGGAATGTTCTCATGCAATTCTGCAAGGACACCCGTGTTTTACATTTACAGTGTTCCAGGGAATATCCTGAATTCAGTGTATGCTGACTTCCAGAGGTAAAATAAATAGAGTCAAAATAACTAGAGTGAATATAATTAAACAAGGTTAACTTGTATCTGGATTTCTGAGAACCTGTTATTTGCTTCATTTTTTAATCAGAAATCTCTAAAAGCATAGGCTCTTTTAAAAAAAGCCAGACAGAGAAATCCTTCTTCCTCCTCTGCTGATTTTTCTCCACCACTTGCGCTTTCGCTGTGCTGTTGGAGTAGCTGGGAGACAATTGGAGGTTATTTTTAGACTGACTCACTCTGTAAAGCTGACATTTGTAGGTTAGGCATACCAGTTGCCGACTGCTGCTGCTTCTGCATTTTCCTTAAATACTCCTCTTCTAAACATTCGGACAGCCCCCACCTCCTTCCCCAGTCTTTCCACGTAAGTATCGAAGTACTAAATCATGTTGTGTCTGTCAACATTTTCAGTTGAGCTGAGTTAAAAGCATCATTTAAGAGACACAGCTCATGTCCTCTCATGCAGCTGGAAAAACCCAACAAGATGCAGTGCTTCTGCATCTCAGATGTGCCCCTAACGGAGCACAACACGCTCAGCATCCCTTTGCATCACACAGGAGAACCAGCCTGTGGGCCTTGCTGCTGGGTCAGATTCATGTACCAAGGGTCTCCATGAGGTCCACACCAGCAGATATCCTTCTCTGCTGCTGTCTTCTCTGAGAAAATGGGCAATGAGAGGAATTTGGCTGCCTGCAGCCCATGTTCCCAAGGAAAGGGGATGTCCAGGAGCGCCATGCAATATGGCCTGCATTTCTAGGGCTTGCCTTTTGACATTCTTGCCCACTGAAGGGGGAGAAAATTAGCTATGTCAAACATAGCAAAATTGCTGGTGTGTTCAGCCTCCAGGGAGTTTTCCAGGCACAGAATGCAGGCACTACTGGTGAGCGCTGTTGCAAAAGAGGCAGGAACGTCTGGCATGCAGTGGCCAGTAGCCCGTGGGGCCAGGATGCAACTCCCTGGGGTGCACTCAGATACTGGTTTAGGGAGCTGGGGAAGTCGTGGTGTATGACAGACTCTGCACAGCAGTTACTGCTGTTAAGGCTTAGCACTTAGCAGCATGGCGAATTTAAACCACTGAGCTTTCAATTCTGAAGTATCTCAATCTGCAGGAGTTTACAGAAACACAAAGACCTTCTAAGCCTGAAGAAGAAAGATGGTTGCTAAAATCAGAATTCAACAGCAGATTAGATTACGAAACTGCCATTAACCTACTCTATATTATAATCTCAAATCCCTCTAATATATTTGGCATGCAGGAGCACAAATATTATTTTCCACCTTAAATTAAGTCTGAAGAGAAATCCCTTTTCCAGTTAACCTCTTTCTTTTCCTGGTGCTTTTGGGGGACTAATGTTAATTTTAAAATGAATATCTTCATGCAAATTGCAGCCTAAATAAATCCAGACACATAATCTTTTAGGGCAAAATCCTTTTTTTCCAGTAGAGACCACATGTGGGCCGCGTGCCAGGTAAAATCTAATGTGCAGTCTAGTGAAATCCATCCTCAGTCACCCTGTGAAGGCAGAGCTCTGCTGTCCTCCTCAGTGCAATGCTTCTACTGGGGTTTATGAGCACAGGAGTGCCCATGGACCTCCACAATTCTCACACTGATTTACCAGGACTGTATCACCATTTTCTGTTCTGATAATTCATATTCCCACTATGGTTCATTTAAGGCAATTCCAGAATCTCCTTCCAAAGATCTGAGTGAGGGAAGACAAAATACCTTGCTGCTGGACCTGCGCCTCTTTCCACACAGCCCAACTGTGGGAGGTGTCTGGGAAACACTTGGGTGATCCTTCACACCAGCATCACCCAGATGTAACACAGAAGAGGATTACTTTACTAGAAGCAAGCGCTATTCTCATCCTACCAAAGAGGGAAGTTGGAGCATGACCAAAGCCAGGGTGGCTGGAGTAAGGGCTTCTGGAAGAATAGAACAGCTCAGGTAAGGATGTGGTTGAGGTTTAAGGAGGAAGGCATCGCTGAGACAGATGACCAAATAAAGGAACCTGCAACAACCTAAAGCAAAACAAAAAGCTCCACCAGATTCTTCTTTTCTTAGCTGTGTACCTCCTGCTGGAATAAGGTCAAATTAAAATGTTACTAGCTTCTCTCTGTTTTAGTGAGATTTCAATGGTCCCAGAAATGTGGTGCTCTTGTTTGACACGGGGTAGCACACTGTGAGGGAAGCAGTGAATCAGTCGGTGCGCCTTGGTTCACTCCTGCAGAAGCCCAAAGTTGTTGTACCTCTGCCATTTTGAAAATATTCTGGCTCAGGAAGCAGTGCTGGGATGAAGTCCAGGAGCATCTCCTGCTCTTGTGCACACCAGAGGGGAAACCTGAGCCCAGTGGTGGAAGCTGTGCTGTCTCTGTTCATTTCTCCAGCAGTGAGCAGGATTGCGCCTGTATCTAATAAACGTACACCTGCTATTTTATTTCCCTGAAGTGTCTGCTGCAGTGCTAGAGACCCCATGAGGGCACAAAAGCATCTTCTCCCTACAACAGCAAAATAATATTGCAAAGATCATGTCGGTAGGGCCCCTCTCACCCATCACTACTTTCGGTTGCCCGCAGAAAAACCTCCTGAAAATTCATATTCTAAAAGCAACTAAATGAAAATCAAAAGCAGAAATTACGAAGGAAGGAAATGTGTTAACCAGTTAATTAACTGATTGATATTACTTTGTTGGTTCTCACCCCGCAGTCAGCATCAGTTCAGTGAAATGTGCTTTCAAGAGAAATGATGGTAATTAAATACATGACAGAGCAGCCCAGGTAATAATTAGCAAGGGATGAAGTGACCATTCACTGGGAATTTTTTTGTCAGGCCTTCAGGTGATTTGTATTTTTTTGTCTGCCCAAAGCTTGGGCCACCTGAAAAGATCTTCACTAAATGTAGAGGCCAGATCCCCCAGGTTTAAAAAGCAGCAGAAATCCAAGATACAAGCAGCATTCATTTTCTATTATGCAAATATAACTTCACAGTATGACACATCTGTAAAGCTTCATTTGGTTCCCCCCTGGCACAGTAAGCATCTGCAGCTTTAATGCCTTTGATATACTGTTTTTGATTAGATTAAAGATGATATTTATAGTGATTTTGGTAATGTCATTAGCTGTCACTGGAGTATCCTCCAACATTTTGTTTACTCCATATGTTTTGCAGAAGGGATAATGAAATTTGACTGTCCTGCAGCTTGGGTATAATTGCCTTGTTTGGAAGCAGGGTTATATGGGATCAGTTGCTACTCCTCAAGTGAAAATGGTGATGATTTGGTGGGCTCTGAAAGCTGTGAAGAGCAAGCCTGTCTTCTGCTCCGGTGCTGTGTCCTTCCTTCTCTATCCATCGGAGACAAGCTCATCTTCCCTGTAGGTTGCCTGGAAATTCATTGCTTGTCTGTGGGTTCAAGTCAGGAGGGACAGATGGAAGGACAGACAGACAGGAGGGTAAGACTTAGGGAGAGTGACTACGGATCACCAGTATATTTAGCAGAGAGAGGAAAATCCTGGGGAGTATGACGACAAGCAATAAATACCTTCAGTTTAACAGTTTAAACAAAGGTGGGGAGTTATTTATAGTAGGACAGTGAGTGCTGGCCAAAGGTCAAGGAAAGGAAAACTTAGTTTTGACTTTTTTTAGGGGGAAAGTACCTGGTATGTAGCAAAGTTGCCGAGACTGGAGGCCAAGGCACATCTCTGTGGCCATGCAAGATGAGAAACGCCATGGGTTGGGGTTATGTGGTGACAGCCCCGAGAGGGGAAGAGAGAAGCTGGGCATGCAACCAAGAAATTTTCTCTTCTCTTTCTGATCCTGAGCCTCATCCTGCAGAGCACAGACACTTGCAACTCTCCAAAAGCACTCCCGCCTGGCTTTGTGTAGTTACGTGTGGGATTAAACACTCCAGTTTGGGGATTGTTCTAGCTTTTCTTAAAAGTCCCAAGTATACCATGTTACTTGAAAGAGTAAGTGTAACACTGGCATTTCTGGCAGGCAGTGGGCACAGTGGAGTTAAATTATTGTTGCAGAATTCAGTGTATACATATTTGCTGCCCAAGAGCTGGAGAGTGAAAGTATATGTGCAAGCGACTTTGTTTAAGTAAAAGATTGCTTGACTTCGCATTAATCTTTCAGATTCGTTCTGTAAGGGGGAAGAAAAAAACACCAAACCACCACAAAAATCCCTCAACAAATACCCTCCCAGAGCATCTCAAAAAAAAAAAAAAAAAAGAGCACATGAAAAATGTATAGATAAATTGGAATATTGTTCTCAATGGTGCATTCCCAAGTTGTGCGTAATAAAGATCTGATCCACCTTAAAGGGCTGTAAGCAGAGGGAGATCCAGCCCTGGTGAGGTGGGCTGGGGAGATTGAGGGAGAGTTCCCACTAGCCTCTGAAGTGTGCCTGTGCTGGGTATGTGGAGCACCAGGGCCTTGAACGGCCTGGTGGGCTTCCCTGATAAGGGTAGAGATGATGGATGCATCAGACCGATGGCAAACACAGGGAATCTGGGCATAGGCCCTTAACCCTTAGTAGGGCAGCACTGCCTTGGTAAGTTTAGCATCCAAAAAAAAAAAAATGTCATTGCCATGATGAACGTACTGAATCTCGCAGCTTAAGGTGAGTTTTGTCCCTAATGTGAATGGATGAAACCACTGCTGGTTTAAATGGCATGTTGGGAGCACACCACAAGGTGATATCAACCACATTTGCAGATCCAGCCCTTGAATTCAGCCAGGGTCCTGCTCTGAGCTAAGAGCAATACTCTGGTCATAACAACTTTGTTTTGATCCTTTTTCCCCAAGGAAGAGAAGCTTGCCAGGTGACTATAACACAGGTCCTTCAAGCCAATTGACTTTCTCTGGCTTTATACTAGCTTAAACTGAGAGCAAATGATCGTCTGATCAGTCTAATCACAGCTAGTGAGTCCTTTCAAGGAGCAGTTCCCTTGGGAACAGCATATATTTTGCAATCAAATCCTATTCCACCACTAGATGTTTATACAAAAGTAAACAGGGCAACCAGCCCCCCATCCTTTTCTTTTCCCAATGCATTTTACATTTATGAAAATGAAAATGTCATTTGAAAATGCAAAATTGAAATCTTGCTAAGAAACTGTCAAATACAGTTGTTCGCTTTTGTGAGAATGACTTCTTCCTTCTAAATTCTGGTTCAAAAGATATGCAAACCATGCTTCTATATTTTCATATATACTCATAGACATATGAAATATGTTCATATCAGTATATTTGAAGATGTACTCATCTTTTGCATAAAGCTATTACATTAACTTTGTGAATACTTTCGTTTATCACCAATTTAATCTGCAGGAACTATAGCAATCTGTCTATTTATCTGTGTGTGTACATCACAGCTCTCTCTCACTTGCTTCTTGCTTGCCCCTTTGTGTTTATTCCTTTAAATCTCCCAGAAACATTCTATTCATTCTTTTATTCATTTTTACTGCTGAAACAGCTGCCCCAGGCTCATTCAGGTCTGGTTCACCCTAGTTCAGAAGTTAATTTCACCCATACCCCAAGCAAGCCCCTTCTTTCAGCTGTCTCAGCCTGGGCAGCCCTAGGCTCTCAGCTCAGTGCCTGCCTAAGACACCTCAGAAGATGCTCCCACCTCTGATCAGCCCATGGCTACCCTAGGTCCTTCTTCATTCCCATGGCACATGAGTATCACCAACTCCTCATGTTGAACATTAGGGGTTTGAAAGGAGAAATGTTGATTGTTTTCAGATCCTTCTGTTCTCTGTCCTGATGAACGTCTCATATGGAAGAAGTTTACGTAAAGCTGATGTTCACAGGCTCTGCAATATGCAACATCATGCTCCACCAAACAATTCTTGTCAACACCTATAGTCTGTTTCTTTGTTTGACTCTTGGTGAAAATTGTCGGAGCTCATGTTTTAATGTTCCTTCTTCCATTATTTATAATATATTGAGTTACAAGTGACAACTAACCAAAACATAGATACAGCCTAACAATCTCAAAATGCAATTAAAACATAAAATAGGAAAAATTTATAGTTGCCCTTCAGATGTCCTGAAATTTCCTCTAAGGAAAAAAGAGATGTAATCTGTTTCCAATGTCCTTATTGTTTTCTGCAAAGTTCACCCTTTCAAGCTGCCAGAACTTACTGTCTATGGAAGGTACATATTTTTGGGGGAGAATATGGAGGTGATCCTTTTAACCTTGTCTGTTATGTCTGACAGAGGCTACAAGCCACTTTCCCAACCATACAAGACATTCTCAGACATCAGCTTTGTCTGCTATCAGCCACCCTCAGCTTCTCACCCCTCATCATGTTCCTCATTAGATCATGTCATGCGCTGATTTATGACCCTCCCCTTCAGCAAGAATACCCCGTGTCTTTCTGCCCCATTGGGTGTCCTGTAGTGCATGGGCAATACCCAAGCTGATCCCTCTGGGGGAGTCCTGTCACCTGCCATCAACTTGCATCTCTATTTGAGATGGCCCTGTGCCTCCTTCCCAGTAGTGGGGCAGTGCTGGCTGCCTGTTCCCAACCTTCTCACAGACTCTCCAGAGGGCCACCCTTTCTGGGTTACTTTATTCTCCCACAACAGGGTAAAACTGAGCCTTTGAGGCAGAATCAGTTACTCACCCCAGCATGGGGTATGATGATCCCACCTCAGCCTGATGCTGCAGAAGCCAAAGGCTGTGGCTCCACTTCCACAAACAAAGCGCAAAGTAGCAGAGGACTTTTATAGCCCATGAGTCATAATGAGAAAACTAGCCACCACCAACCTCAGTCCCAGCTTGTGCATGCTCCTGCAATCTTACACGTTATATCTCACCAAGCTCCTCAGGAACCAAGATTTTGCCATTCGGGATTTTGCAGGGGGAGGGAGCAGCATTGAGACCTAGCAAGGAGTGCTGTGTCCTGCAGTGTCCCAGAAAATCCATCTCTCCTCCAAAATAAATTGAAGAGATGCCAAGACATCATGTTTTGGTGTGTTTAATTTCCTTTCTGTTTTCATTTGTGTACCGAAGGATATTTATGTATGAAAACGGCAACACAAAAAACATCAAAATGACCTGAGCTGAAACTGAGTTGGGAAAGAAGGTTAAAATACTTTCTCATCTCTTAAAACTGATATCAACATTATTCCACAGCATATTTAGCTAAAACTGCATTTTGCCAGAGAACTGTTTGGTCTAAAGTGTATTTTGTAGTATTTTTCCCCCTGTTGTTAGTCTAGTTCTGTTTTTTTCAAAATCCCAGAGAGCATGTATGTGTTTGGGATTATAATAATTTTGGGATGAGCTTCTCATCTGCATGCCACAACTGGCAGGTGAGCAACTCGATTTGCACCTCATGGTCTGCACACGATGCCTCTGTGACAGGACCAGCAGGATGCATGCAGGGCCTCTGGCTCAGAGCATGCTGACTGAACATAGTCTAGTGTGAGGAGTCCTTGCCCATGGCAGGGGTGCTGGAATTTAATAATCTTAAGGTCCTTTCCAACCCAAACCATTCTATGATTCTATGATTCTATGATTCTATGAACCTGTAACCCCCCGATCCAGTTTTGGAATGTTGCCTCCAAATCCTCTACCCCTCAAAAGCTCAGGGGACCTATGGGCTTCCCTGGTAATCTCCCAGTTATCCAAAATCACATTTCTGGGGAGGAGGAGGTGCAGCAAGGCACTTGTGCTTGCCCAGGCTTTGGGTAATTCTGGAGTTAACCTTTTTGCTTAGGCATCCTCATCTGTAAACCGAGGAATAACAACACACTTCAGAGGGGCGGTAGGGTAAGGATTAACCGCAATGCCACTTTGAAGTGCTTTATACATGCCAAATATTATAATCATCCTAAATGTGAGGCCAGGATAATCCATGTGTTTTTTGCAGTCCCAGAATCCTATTTGATTTCATCTGTTTTAATTAACAAATTTAATTTCACATTATTAGGGAAAATAAGGATAAAAAAACGGAGCCTGCGCATGCTTTATTACAAATTATTGTTATCAGCTGCCCTGCAGGACTCCAGTAGGCACTAAATATGAACAATGGTTAAATTACAGGGGTCAGGGAATGAGCACAATCAAAATGCAAACACTTTTCTTCTTTGTGAGACGGGTAGGGGAAAGAAAAAGGAAGAATCCTTGGAACCTCCTTGGAGCCACGAGGACTGCGGGGAAGCATACCAAGTAAACTGTAAAACTGATTACTGGGCTCAAAAAGGCTAACATGCAATTTGTGTTCTTTTTATGTAGATTAAATGCATTCACTGCAGCTCACAGAGCTTAGATACTCAGCAGGGATTCAGAGGGCTGGGTATCAGTCAACCACAGCCAGCCACGAAACCACAGGGCAAAATCTGCTATTGTACATTAGAATAGTCACTTAATCTATCATAATGGGTGAAAAACCCATAGGACAAATGTATATTAAAATCAAAAAGTCAGTTGTACTGTTTAAGGAAGGCTTTTTTTTAAATACCTTTTTTGAGATAAGTCTGTAAAACATTAATGAATCTGAAAAACTCTTGAACATCTTTACATTTAGCTCTTGAAAATGCAGCTGCCCGGCAGCTCAGATCTATTGACTGGGAGGAAACCCAAAGGCACAAGAGGCTTGCCAAATGGCTGTGCCTGGAATAAACCAGGGATGAATCAAGCAGGATTTCCTTTGGCTGGCCAAAGGAAAAGCTGTCTGATAGGTTTCTCTTGAACACATAAAACATGCTGAAGATGAAAAGTTGTGGATGTGGTTACCAGGATTGGCAGTGTTACTGGCAACAACACTAGAGCCACTTTTTGGGATATTACTCTGATAAAAGTAATATATGGGATTTTTTATTTGGCAGGAGCTACTGTGAGACCACTCCTCATCTGTTGCAGAACAGAGAAAGCCCAACCTTCTGCCTGTCTTCTTTCCTGGACTCGGGTTTATTGGAAACTGAGAAGCAATAACACAATCTAATCCTCTGCTTGAAAAGATTCCTATTTATTTTACTTGTGTCTGGGCTCTCCTTGGCCCATTCTAGCTTTGATTTCCCCTGCAGAAGGTTTCTCTCTCTGCTGCTTGCATCCTATTTAAAGCTAATTGGGACTGCCTGCCATCACAGCTTATAAATAATTACTTTGCCATAATTAGCCTTAAATCAGGATTCTTACACCTGTGTTGAGGATGACTGACCAAAACACCAGCATTTCCACATGTAGACCCTGACATGGCACTGTAGGGAAGGATCCCAACCTCTGTGCACAGCACATGTGGGTACACATGGAGGTCGGGGGGGTGGGGGTGGGGGGGAATATATGGTGTAAAAACAAACCCTCCTGAAGCCTACATCTGTTTCACCTCAACTGGATGTAGGATGAGGTCTTCATTGGCTGCCTCAGCTGCCTGCTCGCTGTCTCCATATTGATGTTGCTGCCCTTTTGGGGCAGAAAGCTGCTTTTTGGGTAAACCTGTGCTCCAGAAGTTCAATCTGAGGTTATTGTTGTGTGGGCTACAAGTGATACTGTGGGGCTGGGGACACATATTGGGAACTGGTGTAGTTTCCTGATGCACACTGTTAATTGAACATTCATAGCAGTCTCCCAAAAATATATTCCCATTGGCAGGAATGAGCACCCTGGTCTGGGTGCAGAGCTCGACTATGCAGGAAAACTGAGTGATCTTGAAAGCCAGAGTAACAGAAAGCAAAATAAATTCAATAGAACTGAATGCCAGGTGCTTCTTTCAGAGACTGGACAAGCACTGCTGACATAAGCTGGAGTCTCTCATGTTAGAAATTACTCATAGGAAAGAAGAGGGAGGTTCATCAGGCACAGGATGTCACTGGAACAAAGAGCCAATGCTATTCAAAGAGGAGGTAGGAAAGATGTTTTCAGCAGAGCTGGGGAAATAGCATTGTGGTGTCCCATGTGTAGGTGAGACATCGTTGAGGTGATGCTGTATAGTTCTGCTACACCTACCTATGGGGAAAGTATTTTTATCTCTGGGCTAACTTCTGCATGATTTCTCCTATGAAATCCATATGTCTCAGGGGCACACAGCACAAAAATCTGTTCTTTTCACTCAGTGGGGAGCTCTCCCACATGCACACACACACTCTTCAAGGCATCTCTAGGTGAGATACTGGGACTAGGGACTGAAGCACTCTAGGCCATTTGCACTGTATGGTCAAGGGTCATCTTCATGTGGATTTTCCCACCTCTCCCTGTGGTTCAGGTACCCAACATCAGTAAGCTGATGAACAGATCGGTCTGCTAGGGCATGCAGGGCTGGCCAGGAGGGGTCAAGAGCAAGGGTAGATGACTGAACAGGACCAGTCAGGGCATACACAATCCTACAGATAGCAAGGAGGCCGGCTTCTCATAGCAAAGGCAAGTACTCCCTGCAGCACTGGTGCCTAACCAGACAGGATGGTTGGAAGGAAATGGGGTCTGGCCCACCTTGTTGGGAGGCATGGAAAACTGAGTCCCCTTCATGCTCTGCAGCCAAGCAAACACTGCATTCCTGCCACTTCACTGTGATTTGAGTGGCATATTGGAGGAACAAATTTCTTCCTGGATGATGTATGCATTCACACATCATGAAGTGCATTTTGTAAGGCAAAGTATTTTTTTGGTACCTCAACCATCTCTTTTGTGAGTCTTCCCAAACAAAGGATATCCAGGATACCTCCTGGGTCATCCTGGTTTGCCTTATCTTCACTCACTGCACCTGTGCATGGCTGGTTGTCCTCAAAGACACACAGACATGGCTGAGATGGTCAGTCCCTGAGATGATTTTTATTGTCTCTAAGAGAGGGTTAATTTGCACAACACTTTTTTGCTAACGTTGGCTTAGTTCCGTGATTTCTTTTGGTGAAATACAAGTGCAGAGCTGCTGTACTCCTTGTTTCTTGTGATGGTCTGTTGCCTACACACCATGTGAAAATCAGGTTTCCATTTTGGTAATTACATGTTACCTACAGATTGCATGGCAGGGACTACATGTTTCTTTCATTCAGGCTACTCTGTTTTCAATATAACCTCCCAATCTTTTTCACCTGTTGATCTTAACCTGCCACAAGCAACAAACAGACCACAAACAGTTGTGAAGTCCGATTTCCTTCCTGCTTCCATAAGGTCACCGAGTCGTGTTCATTGCACACCGACTACATCTGCTCTGCTATTTAATTTTATTCAATAGCTATATCACACATGGAGGTAAAGTATGAACATCTGCTTCAGTACAAGAGCTTGAAGACCAGTCAAAGTGATTGTTATAATTTAACCTCAGAAAGTTGTAAAGCCTGCATCCTCCATTCTACCAGGAAATAGGCATTGCTGTAGTCTATGTTTAATAACCTGCTGTTTAACCCATTACTGCACACTGATGTGTCATGAAAAATATACTGGGATTCTCAGACTACAATAATTTTGCTCCTTATGATGTTAAAGAAGGGAAAGATCTGAAACTTGTAAAAGCTTAGGTGGTTTTCAAAAACCCAATACTTTTGCAGGAGGTACTGAGTTTTTAAGTCCATTTTTGGAAAAACAATAAAACTGGCCTATTACACCACTCAAATATTAAATATATTTTAAGTGAGGGATTTGCTTCCCCATGTGAAATGTATCTTCCAGACATCAGCTCTTTCGGTACCATAACTGAAAGATGAAATGATAAAAGACCCTAAATTATACAGTCTGAGATATTCTGGCTAACATACCTATTTTAAAAGCCAATATACACAGTGGTATTTACAACTCTTGCCTGGAGAATGGCTTATCATAATTTTCTTTTATTAAAGATGTTTGAAGTAAATCTCACCCCTTCTCCAAGGACACAGAAGTCTCCGGCACTAGGGAAATCACATGGCTCCAGTCCTCTTTGGTCTGTACGAGGGAGGAAAACTTCAAATACCCATCCTGATACCAGTCAAACCTCCATGACTTCAGGCCACGGCCATCGTCACACACTGCCACAGACCTCCCAGGGCTCTTCTGCAGCTCCTCGTCCTCTGAGCGGCTCATTGACCTCTCCATTCAATTATGGTCCAGCTTTTGGCTGTGATCATCAAACTCCCTTTTGGACTATGTTTATGTGCAGCAAGGATAGAAAAATTTGACAACGGCTTATGTGCATGGTCACTCATAAAGGATGATGTGAGCTGCAACAGGTTCATGCAACATGATTCACGTTATTGCTCACTGATGGCTCTTGGGAGTAATAGTGCTTCACATGTAAAAAATTCACTGCTACTAATTCTTCATGGTCATTGCTAAATGGTACATCATAGCCTCTGAGACTTTCTGATCCTGAGAGCAGTGGTCTCTAATGCAGGAGGTAAAAGACAATCAGCTCTTAGCAAGAGAATCTAAAGTACAAAATTGAATCAATTCGGCTTCATCCAAGTAAATTACATGGGTTGTGCTACATTAGTGCAAATAAAATGTGTGTACACCAGATAATGATGATGCTATATAGATCAAACATATTAGGGAAAAATGAACTATGTGGGTTTGAAAACTTAAAAATAGTGTGACGGCTTCTGTATCCTTTTCCTGATAAAGGATACAAAAGGACTTGTCAGGGATCCAGTTATCCAATCTCACAGAAAACCATAAAACCCCTCTGAAATGAGCCAAAATTGTGTTTTCAAAAACAAAGGTCTCTCATAATGAAAGTCCTTTCTGGGACCTCTTCCAAATCTAAACAGAATGTCACTAGGAAACTGAAAAGCTCTCTTTCCCAGTGCCATGGCCCTTTCGTTTCTCTCACTGAAATACTAAATTTGAACATTGCACGGTCTGATTCTCCACTTTCCCCTCTTGTGCCATGCTTGTGGTGAAAGGCTGCCAAGTCCAAACAGCAAGATTGCACTGCCCACTTGCATTTCTCTGTATGGCTGCAGGATAGTGGTGTTACGTACAAAGAAACTGCTAATTGGTCCAGGACTACACCTTGCTCATCTCCTCCCCTGCCCAGGTTCCATTCTGTGGAAATTCTTGAGTGGAAGAAGGAACAAAAGCCCTCCAGCAGCTGCCTGGGTTGGATTTTTTTGGTGGTGGTGGTCTTTCTGAGTTAGTTTTCTGTTTCTGTGGCTGTTCAGAGGAATGTTAGAGTAAATCCTAAGAGATGGGATAAAAGTCAGAGGGCAGAGGAAGCTCGTGGGGGTGCAATAAAAATTCATTTAGCACATTGCTCTGCAATTTATCACTGAGGTCTCACCTCACAGATGTGGTGTGTGCTTCATATATAGGGACTGGGCTGAGACATGGTGGAAAAATGGCTTCCCTGTTCCTCATATTGACAAGCCAGTTTTATAAACTAGAATTTATTCACAGGCACTCAGTATTTCTCTCAGAGAGATCTAAGTGTGTTTCAACCCATAGATTTTCAATGAAATAGGGGTAGGCAGCTGGAGTTGTGCCTACCTCAGAGCAACATCAGAACACTTGGGATTGCTTCAGTGCTCAAATTTTGTCTCTTCCATGAAGCACCCCAAGTTGTGCAAAGAATGATCAAAGCACAAAGCGGTATTTGTGAGCAGTGTAAGAGCAACTGAAGTTTGCAAAGAGCTGGGTATTTAATTGCTTGATTGCTGAGAGCTTGCCTGCAGAAGTTGAAGGTGCACAGGATGCTAGCGCTGTGGGCAGCAAGGTCAGTCACTATGGTTCCATAAGTAGGGTGACGGAGGAATATGCTGTGCAGATTCCCACCCAGCTCCCTCTCAGTGCCTCCAGCCAGAGAACTGCATAGCTAAGGCTCTGTGCTGGGCATCTTGTAGGTGGGTTACAAAAAATAGAGCTCCCTTGCTGCAACATCTGCACATTAGCAGGGTGAAAAGGGTTGGCAAAATCAGCTCAGAGCTGGGTTGGGAAAGTGGGGGAGCAATAAAAAGAAGAGGATTTGCAGAAAACCAGAAGTTAGAGCTTGTATTTGCCTAACCAGCTCCAGATGGCAAAGATCTGTAGAAAAGTTCTCAGATCTGTAGAAAAGATCTGTAGAAAAGATCTCAGAAAAGATCTGAGATAAGTTTTCATAAGAAACGTAAAGAAAAGAGCAAGATGGGTACTTTGTGAAACATGAAGGATTTTCTCATGCATGGGAAGTGGCTGAGAGAGAAACAGGCACACCTGGAGAAAAAGGCAAATCAAACACAGAAGGAAGAAGCTTCAAAACCTAAAGGACATTGAAGACAAATGTCAATGCTTTTGTATGATGATGGCCACACAGCCTGCTCTGAGCTGCATCTTCTGCAGCACCAAGGAATGATGGCCAGCTCACAGTTGGTCACTGTGGCAGTACTATCACCTTCTTTCCTCCTTCTTCTTTAAATCTCTGCTCTTAATAGAAAACAAACAAAATCTTCATGTTCTCTCATCTGTAAAGCTTTGTTAAGGTGCTGGCTCAGAATCAGAGGCTTTTACAGGGCAAAACTTTATCTCACTGAACTCAATTTCATTTCCATTTCAATGGGAAACATTATCAATTCCTTCACTGAAAATTCAGAATGAACTGTATTTAGAATATGGCCCATTTTCCAGATTACTGAATGTCCTTTGGTTTGCATCATTGTGCTTAAATCCGTCTGTGGCTATATTTATTACAATTCCTTTTTTTCCAGCTTGCTTGAACTCCAAAAAAGGGAAGGTCAACTGATGCAACCTCATGAAATCCCAGTGCAAATGTAGGGACTGTCAGGAAATTTCGTGTGTTTAGGATTTCTGGCATTTCAAAAAGAAATATTGATTGTTCTTTTCCCATTCGCCTGGAGCAGGTGAATGGAGAAAATTCTGAAGCAATAATTTATTGTGTCTTTACTGATTCACTGAAGCATTTATGAATATAGCCCAAAGTCTCTTGACACTAGCTGCTTGATATGTTATCACACTATTTCATGCAGAAACTCAAAGAGCAAACCTGTCTTTCTGTTCAAAGTCATAAACACTTGACAGCCCTGTGCACGGGGAAACAGGCTACCAGACAGTGCATCCAGGGAGACTTTAAGCTCTTCTTTAACTCCTCTCTGACCCACACCACTCCTGTCTATTGCACCCTTGAGACATACTTTAGCAACTGCCCTTACCACAGGATGCTCCGCTCTGCTTCACAGCGATGGGTGTATGTAAGTGTGCGAGGAGACGTGGATGAGCTGGGTATACCTTCTGCATGACCTGAGGAGGACCAGGGTGGCAGCACTCACAGGATGTTGGAGGCATACCCCCAGTTTCACTCTGAAGACATGTTAATCATTGGTAAAATGGAGGTTGCAAATTGGTCACTGCAGCTGACAAGGCCAAGAAGGAAATTCCTTTAATCATGCTGAGAAGAGCATGATTAAAGGAGGTGAGAGGGTTTAGGGTACAGGGTGAGTGATAGAATGGGGGGACTCATTTCTGTCATGTCTGGGAATAATCCTACCATGACACGGTGGTGGTATGCCTGTCTATCAGCCTTGCTTCTGTGTGGCTTCAATGAAATAAGACAGTTAAGTAATTATGGTTAATTAAATTTTAAAATTTTGGGGAAGGTGACTGTGGGGCCTTGAGGCTGTAAAGTGTGGGGAATGTCCTGCAATGAAAATCAATGAGACTCACCATGCAGGATCAAGCCCATTGTGTGCTAAGATCAAACATACATTGGGTGAGACTCTGCTGTCTTCTTCCTTGTAGTGACATTCATCGTAGAATCATAGAATCATAGAGTAATTTGGGTTGGGTTTAGCCCAACCAAGGAGATGCCATTACTTAGAAAACCCCCCTGTATCTGTTGCAGGAATTATTTGGGTAAAGGACTTCACTTTTGACCATGGTGTGGAGATGGAAATGAATATACACATAACCACTTCTCTTTAATGAAAGAGTTTAACTTATTCATACTACAAGGGGATCAAAGATATTTGGCACCTAGCAATAGCAAGTCAGTTCAGAACTTGCACCTTAAAATCCAGAGCGTGCTTGTAATGCTGATGATGCCCACTTCAAAATCAAATTACTTCAATCAGAGTACAGTCAGGTTTGAGATGGCAGCATTGAAAAGTGACAAATGTCAAGGTGATTCGGTAATGTGTGTATGCCCACATTGAACTGCTGCAAACCGCCAGGAAAAGCATGAAGCAAAGGCTGAGCCGGGTCACTGGGTGGAAAAGTTTTGTGTTCATTCGTACCAAAAATGTATTGTGAGAGTCTAGAATGAAACCTAGGTCCATGTCTGAACCTCATCAGAGGGATCTTGCCTTCCCTTTAGACAGCACATACTGGTCTGAAATCCTAGCCTGTAGTTATTAATAATCTGTAACTATTTAAAATCTATAAGCCTAAGTAACTTGCACCCAAGAGTAACATAAGAACCAGCAGAGAAGTCCTCTGAACTAAATATTTAAGCTCTGAGAAAATCCACCAAAGATGGGAATGGGAGAAGGGAATAAGAAACAATTGAGAAGACAACCAGGAGGGAGCTAAAAGCAACATTTGGACCAATATTTTAGAAAGTTGATGGAATGATGCAGGAGACACCGAACTGGTTATCCTGGAGCTGATCCCAGGAATAGTCAAGGGAAAGGCTGAGAGGGGACACAAGCTGTAAAAACTGGAAAGATGAGAGCATAAGTAATGCCAATCAACATCACTTTATGGAAAACAGGTTTTGTCCAATATACTCAATCACATGTTTTTAATAAAATCACAAGTTGTAGGTTACAAAAGACTGTATTTCCATGAAGTACCTACATCTTTGTGTTTTGGGAAAAAAAAACCAGCACTAAACAAACCAATGCAGCTCCCATTCAAAGAATGATAAACTACTGAACTGAGAGACTGAAAAGAAAATTAAGAAGTAGGGAAGAGTAGTGCCATACAGAATGGTTTTAGTGGAGTCCAATGGATGCCTGTTCTTGATCTAATGCTATTTAATATAGGTTTTATAACCTGGACAGAGAGACCTGCTTCTCTGGTGACAGCAGCTGATATAAACCACATGCATTTTCATGTAGGCATAGGTGCAGTTACGTATTAGAAATAAATGGAGCAGATCAGGAGTGCAAGATGGGGGGATTGTATTTTGGAAATCAGTGACCCTAAAACAGGCCTGGAATTAATTTGAGATAAATTACCAAGTATGTTTCTTCCACTATAATGATTTAGCCAGAGGAACAAGCAGGTTTCAAGGGCATATGAAGTAGAAATAGAGAAATGGTATGATCCCTGCATACAATGAAATTATCTTTCTGTGAGATCACTGTCATAACACTGCATCTACCTCTGATGTCCATATCTCAGCAGGCATCAGGAGGAGTTGGAAAGGTCCCTGTGGCTTTCCCAATGCAGGCTGCGAGCTGGTAGTGTGCAAACAAGAAGTCTAAGCTAAGACTGCATAAGAGCCTTTATGTCCTATTTAAGAAGAGCTTTCTGATGGCAGTGAGTCCCTTAGGATAACAGAAAAGCACAAGGAGAGCTGGTGCTTCATTTGTATTAGAGAATTGGATGGGCCTTGAGAAAGTATGAGGATAGTAGGGTGGGTGAATGGTTTTCTCTCTGCAATCAGGTTGAGTATGCAAGTGGCTGTGTAAACTCCAAGTAACTTTGAAATGGGCATTTCTCATGAAGCCAGAAGGTTCAGAAGTGATTGAAAGTGGTGTATTCTGCCCTTCCACCCTCCTTCCCACTCACAAATACACATTCAAAGTAAAACCCACTCTGTAAAATAGTGTTCGAGAGCAGTGGCCATATTTATGACTCTGGGTAGGTAAGCTGTACTGCCTTAAAAGAAATTAACTACAAAGCGGGTGCTTTTGGTGCTTTTGCTACACAAAATATTTGTACTCGGTTTGCTGATGTAATTACATGCTGGTGTAATACCGATACACCTGGGAATGTACAACATGTGCTCTGGCCCTAAAGAAATGTGCCTTAAAATTTCTCATGACACAACTCAGCAGAACATTGCTAGAGTGGCCTTAATGGGATCCATACCAGAAGGGTTCATTCATACCATCGGTGGTTTGCAGAGCTGCTTCTCGAATGACTAGTTAGTTGCTTTTTACAAAATAAAAATTCTTGGTTCAACAAGTTATTGTCTTATACAAATGCAGTAGAAGAATGGGCAAGAAATATGCTACAGAAAGTAACAGCAAACAGACGTGGTGACACGTGAGACACGCAGCTCATTTTGAACACACTGGTCTTAAAATGCATTGATTTTTTGTAGTGATTATTTTGGAGCACAAAGGATGAAGCCACAGAATTTTGTTTACTCTGGAAACAAAAAAATACCCTAAAACTATTCCTGAGATCCTGGGCTCTTCATTCATCAGATGTGGCCATGGGGAGGGACACACTGGACTCTCCATAGTGAAACAACTGAAGAGCCAAACCCAGCAAATATGCCATCAGCCTCCAAGCCCTGCAAGGGAATTTTCCCTCTGCTGCTAGTAAAATAGGCAAATAATGATTCCTCTGTTCTAATTTCTGTGATTTGAAAGGTGTATAATCACATAACACTGTAGCAGACAGAGAGAACAGATACGGTTGCAACCAAAGAGCATCTCCACACAACCAATCCCTATAAAACTAAAGATAATGGCTTCTGTATTTAAAAAATAAACTGGGGGATTTTCTGCATATGTACTGTGTCAGATGATAAGAAAATATAGGTGTAGCCTGCATTGTCTTACTGTCCATAAATAAATACTCAGTAAGGTCAAAGTAGGGCTGGATTCATAAAGCTACACTCTCCTAATCTGTATTCGGGGCTCAAGCATATTATCTGTAATTTACAACCAATTTAAATGGCATTAACAGTCTTCCCCTTATGGGAATTTAAATTTGCATCCTACCATTGAATTAAACACTGATTGCATATTTTCTATAGGGGACGTAATGCTCTTTGAAGCTTGTTTTGAATAATAAAACATCTATTCAGGCACATGGTGCAATGTGTTTCTTTGTCCTGAACGTAATTGAAGTAAAATGTGAGTTAAAGGGATTTTTCCTCTAGCCACAGGTTTGTTGATTACCATCTATTTTCATCTATTCAAGGTTTTAAAAAGGAAAAGAAAACTACAGTAATCTCTTCCTGCATTTGGAACCTCATTTACCACTCAGAGCTTTCCTAAGAGTGTCTGGGATGAACAATCAGGAGGTCAAGTTTCAGCTCATCTTTGGAGGAGGAGGAGAAAGGAATAAAACAGTGCTCACTCTCCTCCCCCCCCCCAAAAAAAAAGAAAAAGAAAAAAAAATACCACAAACAAAAAACAGAGGGAAGCAGACAACACCACATCTAACCTGTGGGAGAAAGATCTTGGTTACCTGTCACGTAGCTGTTCCACATGCTGCCAATCACTGTGGTCCAGGAAAGCTGTGGCAGGGATAACTTCAACTTTAAGGAAGCCGATAGGGTAAAATGACATTGGTCATCTTTTGTATTTATTTATTTTTTTTAATTTGTAAGGGAGGAATAGGTGAAATAAATAATAAATGTGATTTACTCCTTCCTGGATATGAAAAACAAGCACAAAGGCAGCCTGAAGAAAAGGATTCCGGCTGGCAGCTGTGTGGTTTGCAGGCAGCATTGCTGGCTCTTTGGCCACAGCAACCCCACTGAGGAAAGGCAGGCTGGGAGACCTTTGACAGGGTGGGAGACCTGGTGCTGAAGGTGGCTGACCAGCTGCAAAAGAAGCGATGAAAATGTACCCCAGTGTGGCCATTCCTGCCGTTTTCTCTTCTCCCACACTGACAGCACCCATGCACCAGGAGGGCTACAAAGCTCTACCCACTGACAGTGCACTGTACACTCAGCAAGACGTATAGAGAAATCAAGTTCCCTACTAATTCTCCTGTTGCGCAGATGCAACTGAAGTAGGGAAAAACCTTTCTGGTGGATTTTAAGAGATTTTTTTTCTCTTTTCCCCTAAAGGTGATCTTCAATTTCAGATGCAGGCAGGCCTACGTCTAACAAAGTTAGTGTTAGTAGCAGTGTAGCAGTGTTAATAGCTCTGATATTCATGATCTTGGCATTTATCCAGAAATGACAGAGAAGACAAAACATAATTGATATATTTGGCATTTGTGCAGTGATATAAGTAATGGTTTACAGTGATATTTTTTTCCCCAGCCTTGTCTGGTTTCTACATTCTTGAAAAAACAAGGGCCACTTCTGTTGAAACCCTAATTTTCTTCTAATTGTCAGGAAGGCTTTAAAAATTACAGAAATTACTGGAAACCAGAACTTCATGATGATTTGTGTCTTTACGCTTCTGAAAAGGTGATTTTGTGGGTCCTTGAGGAACAAATACTGCTTAAAAACTGCCAACTACATTTTAGGAAGAGGCAGGGAGGATTGTAGACCATGGCCTTGATCCCATTAGGACAAAATATCAGACTTCAGTAGTAACCATATCTGTAGACTTAACCAGTTGCACAAGATCTCTTTAAAGGCTATCTTAAACTGCTGCAGTTAATATTGTATTGGTGCTATAAAAGCAAGCACTGCCAGTATTGCTGTTACGTGTGTAGCAGACATCAAAGACCTCCATAGCTGCGCTGCCTGGAGATAGCAAGAAGGCATGGAGATAGTGAAGGATGTAAATACTCTTTTTTTTTCCCCTTTCCAAAACAGTTTCATCATATCCTGTGCACATGAGAGACAGTGGATGGTCCCTGGGCACCTTGAGGGTAATTGCCATGTTGTTCAATTTGCCTCAAATGAACCGCTCAGGAATGATAAATGCTCTTTCATAATCAGCTCGGTACTGCTGATACATAGTACAGGTAGGATGCCCTGGATCCTGACCCTCTGCCAAAAAATCATCATCCCCCATTATATTTGCAGAGGCAAGGAATGCAGGGGCAATTAAAGGCAGGCACATACCCATCTGTGGGCTGCAGCCCCAAGGGCACCTTGTATTAGCTCCATAGCACAAGGAGAGTTAGAGCAAGAAATGGTGCCTATGGGAATGTCCTGTGTTTGGGAAGCCAACATGGCTCAGAAGAAAACATTGTCGATTTCTGGCACAGAACAAAGCTTAAAGTGAATTAGAGCTTCATGGCTTCTAACCCCAGCTCAGGGAGAGTATGGGTGATGCTGATTGCTCCTGCAGAGCTATTCATGATCTCGCCACTGGAAGCTAATTGCAGCCCACAGCTGCCCCAGAGCTGCGTGGCTGCAGGCTAGCATGACTGCCCAGCTCGAAACCCACATCCAAAAGCCCCCTTCCTCCTGCTTGCAAGGGAAACTGAGGCCCATCCTTTCTACAGAATAGGACTGGATTATAATTCTTCAGAGCACAGGCTCACACAGGATTTGGAAGGCCTGGAGTGGATGAGCTGAATTCTTTCATTAAAGGCCAAGCTGTCATTTGCTTTCCCTCACCACTTGTGCTGCCTCAGCTCCAGCTGGAGGGAGGTGTGTGTGCCAGGCACTGAGCAGTCCAGCTGACCTTCACGGTTTCTCTTTGGTTTTCTCTAGAAATCACCCAAGAAGTCAGGCCTGATTTGCTTCACACACATGGCAAGTCCAAGTTCAAGTTCGGAATGATGGAGTGTGTGTTGTCCATCTACCAGCAGTCCAGGACAGCATGCAGTAACTCCACAAGAGATTCACAATTCAAAATAGCTTGAACTAAGCAATCCTAACAGAGCTGGCTGAGGAACTTGTGCCTGCCTTTGTGTCTGATGTGCTTTGCCATACTGGGAAAATGCCAGTGTGGAGTGACAAGGTGGAGAAAGAGAACAGATATATCCTCAGGTGCAGAAGTTGCTGCTGGAGCTTCTTAGAGATGCACATGCAGTCGCTTCCCAGCATCTTCATTGGTGTTGTGAAAATAAATATGGAATCGCTGCTGATAAAGTACCTGAGGAAAGGTGGGAGGGTAAATAAAACTGAAAGGTTAGCTGAATCATATGGCTAGCTGCACTAGACAAGCAAAATGTGTTTTACTGCAGGCAAACAGGGAGGAAAAACATAGTCCTGAGTCTGATACCTGGGGACAACGGAGCATGGCAGGAAATGCAGTGACCATTAAAAAAACACTGGAGGTCATGGTGGAGCTGATAAAAATTTGGTAGACTTTTTCTCATTCAAAAAAATGGAGAATTCCTAAAACTTTGCATGAAAATGCACAAGACAGATGGATAGTTATGGGTATCTTCTAATTAAGAATGCCTTGCCGTAATTCCCAACCAGGATGTCCAGTCTGCAGTACCAGGACAGCTTGGTGACATTTATATAGGAGGTTGGCTTTAGCAGATCTTATGAGCTCTGCTGGCTTCAAATTTTATTAATCTATGAAATTGCCACACTGCTTTATAATCTGTTATAGATAAATAAACAAGAGATGGGGCTGAGCTCCGATAGCAAACCCTCTGCCTGCTTTTCTGGCCTCTGCAGCATGAATCTGCGCTTAAAAAAAAATAGCAGGACAAAGGTGACAAAGCAGACTCAAACATCACCATTACCATAGCAACAGTGGCATTAGCCTGACACAGCAGCAGAAACCAAAATACCCCCTTGCACAGAATATCACGCAAGTTAAGAAATTGCTAGCCCTGCATGGCGTACAATGTAAACAACTAAAATACAAAAGGTCAGATTACTCAATAAGATAACTAATTGCTGTTTAAAAATAGGTTTTCTACAAATAAATAGTAGCTCAATAATCTGTAAAATCAATTTCCTTTGACACAAACACCAGAAGAAACAACAATTGCAAGTTGTGTATATACCAACAATATGGAATAGCATCTTTGCCCGGAATCTGAAACTATTAAGGTAGCAATATTGCAGGGTTTCCCCAACTGCCCTTTCACCATGGCTCCTGCCAGAGGTGCATTCAACAATGTGACTAACATCTGTCACATGTGGTTTGCTCTTTCTCTCATCTGTTTTCTGGGGAAGAGCTATGTGTGCAGGAGACTATTTTGCATTGGGCTTTTTTCTTCTTTTAACATACACACTGGGCTGTGTTTAAATGAGGAAAGTCCAGGCCAGAGAAATATACTGTATGCATGAAGAAAAAAAGATTCCTTAGTCCCCTGTGGGATTTGGTACTGCAGTCTCAGAAACAAAAGGGCTGAGGAAAGTCTCTGTCTTGCTCAGTTGAGTTTGAAAGAGACAGGTCACTCAGCTCTGCAGAGTGCATTGTGTGTGACAGCTGTCCTTATCTTGGTGCTTTGTGGGTGACTTGAGATGATGGGTGACAAAAGTGCCTCCCAGCTGCATGGCCAGTGTGGCAAAGGGGACGCAGAACCAGGAGGCTGACCCCTGGTATCTGTGCCATGCTGCAGTGGCTCCTCTGTCTGGGGAGCTTAGGGGACCAGCACCACAACTTGATATTCCCATACAGCCATGGTGATGTTTTGAGCACACTGGGCCAAGGCACTAGAGATAAGTATGGAGAACTTGGGACTGTTTTGTCTTTGAGACACCAAGTCACAGGGTAGAGGAAAGAGTGATAGGTTTGCAGCAAGCTGTTTTCTGAGGCGGTGCTGAGCTGCAGTCCCCCCCGGTCCAGAGAGCTTCCTGTAGCTCATTGCTATGTCCAGCTGGAAGCTGCACGTACAGGATGGGCCCTCAGAGAGCAAAAAGGGGAAAAACCCCAACCCAGTGTAAATCAATGAGAAATAAAATTACTTTCCCCCACCTCTCTGGAGGCTGGGGACAGGCACTGGGGGTTGCTGAAGGAGCCCTGGGGACGTGGTCCCTTGTCCTCACAAGCAAGCCCAAGGCACTATTATTACTGAGTGCTGGCAGGGTGACTCAGAGCAGTTCCTCTCAGCCTGCAGTGCTGCCTGGCCTCCTGCCTGCATTCCCCCCCTGCCTGTGTTTCTTCTCTGCCTGACAGCCTCTGAGCACAGGCACTGCCTATGTGACTTGATGGCTTCTCATGGTGGAGGCTGAGTGCACACGGGCTGGGTGCTGTGAGCAGTGTGGCACTGCAATCCCAGGAGGATGTGGTGAGCATACTGGGAAGAGAGAGAGGGGTCCCATCTCCCTGTACCATTGGGTAAGCCTGGAGCAGCTAGCCAGTCAAAAAGCAGCTGTCCCACCAGCAAAACAAAAGAAAGTGGTGGTAAAGGTGGATTGTTTTCCGTTTCAAATTCTAAAATTGTCAGCCATCGCTGAGTGATATTAACCCTAACCCTAATCACTCGGTGCACACCTGAGACATTTTCAGATATAACATCCAGTAGCAGTGACTTGGTCCACAGCACAGCCAGCCACCCATCCAGAGCTCCCTGGGGAAAGAGGGCTATCCTAATTACTTTAAAGGGATGAATAACAGCAGTGCTCACCCCAAGCTGCTGAAAGCCAGACGCTGCCAGTGAGACATAAGGAAGATGGGCAACTCTATCACCTTCACTAGGATGATGCAGACAGTACTGGGATAAATGCAGCTGGGAAGAGGAGATATTATCCAGCTGTATCTGTTGTGTGTCCTCTTTCACAGTAACCTTTTTTACTCCTATTATGTACATGTGTGTTTAAGTTGGTTTCAAAACAACAAATGCTCTTTTCTTTAAGTTCAGCTTCATGACTAGAGATCATTCCACTTCATGTGTGTGATGGAGATAGATCAAACTGGATTCAGCCCACACAGGCAAGGATTTATGCTGCCAGAAAGTGATGCTGAGAACAAGTTTGGCAGTGTTTGATGGAGGCAACGAACACAAATTCTGCAAAAGGACAATCAATTCATAACATATAAATTCCAGAGATGGAGATAGCAATTGCTTTGATGCACATACAGGATATTTTTTATTTCTTAAAGTGTTAGCTTGACATGTATTTTTATTGTAGTGAGATTGAAACACGTCACTTTTATTTGCAGTTACATCCCAACATTGGTCAGATGTTCTTAGAAGCCAGCTGCAAAATGGAGAAAAACTGATCGTGAAAGTGGACTTGTAATATTTGCAGTAAGCTGCTGCTGGTCACCAAACCGAGCATCTTCAATACTTAAAAGAATTTCCGTAATCAATTAATTCTATGAAATTATGTTTTTTAAAAAAGTAGATAAACCAGAGGCATCGTCCCTCAGGGGATATAAATTCTTTAAAGATTCAGCCCTGCTCAGGGGCTTATTGCAGAGTGCTGCCAGCACAGAGAGACAAATACCATGTCCTCTTCAAAGTTACATGAAGATAATTTCAGCTCTCGGTCAGGGAATTAGGAATCAGCCCATCATAGATGTCTAAGCTGCTTCCATTTCCTTTAAGAAACATCTGTTTCTCAAGCAGATTACCACAGCTGGTGGAAATGCTATTTTATTTTAATCATGTAGAATAAAAATGGAATATGAGCTGCCAGGGGAGGGAAGGCGGTTGCTCTTCCCCTCTTCTGTGTGGAGCACAGAAATGCCTGGAAAGGCCAGTCATGAAAAGGCAGCCTTCTCCAGGGGAGTGAGATCTGGTCCTCAGGGATATGGCTGCAGCACAAGCTGCCCTGTAAGGCAGGGGTGGCCACTGCCACTTGGAAGTGGAAAGACTTCCAAGTGGAGGATTGCTTAAATCCCTTACAATTGCCCATTTCCTCCTTTTTTCTCCTCTGTCATATCAGATGTGTTCCACTTGTGCTGGGCTGAATTGCCCTTTAATAGCAGCAGAGAGCACTGTGGTTGGTGCTGCAGGCAGGCAGAGAGGAAGGAGCCAGGGAAACGCCTGCCTGGAGAAGCAGATGATTTCCACAAGCAGCTGCTTAATGCCAAGCACCTCCTTGGGTCGCACAAGCCGAGGTCACTTGTGCTCCATTTGGCAATACAGCCGTGGATATAAGAGCTTCAGCTTCACTTTCCCAATTCCCGGGCCAGAAAAGCGACCAGAAAACCAAGGCTGATTTGTTCTCCCTTTTTGTGGATCAGAGGGCTGGCTGGTCTAACAAAGCTGATGCTCTCATGACAGTTTTGGGGCTGTGCCTTTGGGCCTTCCAGGCTGTGGGCGTGGAGGCTTATGCAATGAGGGGTGGATGAGAAACATCACATTTTGGTATTGCTGTGGCTGTTTCCAACCGAGCCCGTGAAAATCAGAGCCCATATTGAGGTGCTTTGATCAGGGCAGCAAGGGGAGCAGTGGCAGAAGCACCTCCCTGTCCTGTGCCTGTGTGTGCCTTTGGGGCCCCGGGCATTATCACTGGGGTGGAGGAAAGATGCTCGTTCCCTGTTCAAGCCTTGGGAGACTCTTTCACTAGATGTCTCGAATCTAAAACAAACTAGCAACTTGCTTGAAAACTGGGAGCACAAAGAAAGCTGGGCCCACTGCTCTCCACCTTTGTACTTGTGATACAGGAGTTCAAAATCACCTCTGATGTGAGAGCTTAGATTAGGAAGCAGAAATACACATAAAAGGCTTTCTTCTAGTGTTGCATTGTGCTCCCTATCCTAGGTATAGCTTATTCAGTACTAAAATCAGGTTTTTTACTGATAAGGGAAACAAAAGGCATTTCTTGAGCTCCAGACAGCAAAATGTAGGGGTTTGACATGCTGAATATACAGCAGTGGTATAGTACTCAGCCTACCCTGCAAAGAAATAGGTGCAGAATTTTCTAAATATTCTTCTTTCCTCATTTCTCTGCCAGAAATGATTAAAAAAGGAAGCAGATACATAATTTATCCTTCATACAACTTTCCTTGGAGTTTCCCTTGGTTTAATATTTTTGAACTTTTTTGCATTAATGTGCTCAGAATGTGTGTGTGGGGAATTTGCCACAGAGTTTATTTTACAACTTTTTTTCCCCTTTTTGTGGTTATTCACAGCTTTTAAAATATATAATATATTGAAAGGGTTCATGGCTTGGTAGAAAGCTGGCTGAGAAAGGAAGGGACAAGAGGACTCTCCCTCTCACCCACAAGCTACCATTATGGGGTTCCACTCTGCTCCTTTAGGGGGTAAGGGAGCATTATCTTCTGTTTTTCCCCCCACAGGCCTCCTTGAGGAAGTTCTTGACAACAAAGAAACCAGTGGGCCTCAGCCACCCCCTGCACCATTGGCAACTCCTCACCCCAGCCAAGCAGGGGTGCTAGTGTGCCTCCAGGCATCATTTGGCACATGGTAACACACCACTATTTTACCATCCCCAATTTGATTATGAGAAATGAGCAGCACCTGGATGCTGGCTGCACTTACTTTCTTGAAACTGCAGCAAGTGGCTTGCCTGGTGTTTGGATCCCAGTCAAACCAAGTGTTTCATTCCTCACAGGGCCATGCAATAATTATTCAGGCTGGCAGGGAGGTTTCCAACCCAAAGCCAGACCAGCTGTGGGGTCACACCAGGCTGCTCAAAACTTGGTCTTCAAAACCTCCAAGGATGGAGCCACCACAACCTTGCAGGGCAACCTGCTCCACTTCCTGGCTGTCCTGTGTGAAAGGCTTCTCCTTAAACCCAGCTTGATCCTCCTGTTTCAGCTCTTGCCCTCCTACTATGCACCACCACAGGGAGCCCCGCTCCATCCTGATGACCTTACTGGTGGTACTGGGGAGCTATTGGATCCTCCAAAAGCCGACTCTTCTCCCGGCTGAACAAGGCCAACTCCCTCACTTAAACCTCATTCACTTGAAACAGTGCAGGGATGCAAAATACCCAAGATAAAAAGATAAACCCCAACCTATCTGTAAAACCCCAACAATTATCCTTTGGCATCTCCATCAGTATTTTTCTAAACAGTTACAGGTATAGCTAAACAAGTAATTTCCAGCCTTCCTTAACCTGAAATCCTATGCTCCAACTTCCCCACCCAGCTAAGAATCATCTGCGCGCAAGGTTGTACAGCAAAGGGAGCACACACCTACCAGACCCCATGGAGTAAGAACTACAGAGGGTATCACATAATTCAATGCCTTAAAAATTTTACATTTTTCATTAAGCAAAAGTGTCTCAAAACTCAGTTTTTGCCCAGGAATTACCAAGGCAGACTTAAATGGTTGGCTTTTTGAACACATGAAATTGCAATCAATCTGTTCTCAACCCAGTCATCATAATCTCATAGAGATGAGGACAACACGTGTAGGAGGATAGAGTAAAGAAAGTATATTGGAAATAATCTTTGATTAAAAAAATAAGCAACAACAACTGAAGTAATGTCAAGTGAAGCTTTGGAAATGTATGCAAATAGATGAAAGAAGGAAAATGAGGCATAGCTCTGTTAAGTGAAAGAAGGAAAGTCTTTAAATGGCTTAATAATAGGAACACGTTGGGAAGCAGTGAGGTTAATACAGAAATGACATGAAGCAGTGGGAGGTCTTGGACTAGATTTATTGTGCATACTAATTGAAGGACACTGAGTACCAGATAATAGCTGAAGGATGGGGCTGAGGTTCTGTCAACATCCTCTTGTTCACAAAGGATGATCCAGCAGTATTTAATAGCTTCACAATATAGCTGAGAGTGACACTTTAATAGGTAACAAAATGCTGTATTTCAGCGCTGTGCAGGGGGAAACCACAAGACAGAGAGCGGAAGAGGATGTGACCAGAGGCCTAGCTGACAGCCTCCAGATTTGAAAGCAGCACAATTTCCCCCAGCCTTTCTCAGCCTAAAAAAAGAGCCCAAGCGTTCATCTGAGGTGATATTAAAGCAAGCTTTAAAATAACAGCACCAACAATTGAGACCACAAATGTCTTGCAAGTCAGACCTCATAGCCTTGCGCTGTCTGAGCTAAAGCACTTGCTAATTAAAATCTGAAAGTTAATTTGAGCAGGAAAAGCAAGCAGCTCTTACCGGTCCTTACTGCCCAAGGTGAGGTAAGTGCAGTAATTACCCAGACAGTAAATAGATTTGCTTTTTCTGTGGTAGCTTTTTATGAAAAATTCCCACCAAAAATCCTGTAGCAATCGGCCCTGTGGAAGTCACAGTGAAAACCTCAGCTTTGCAATACTCAAGCTCTGAGTTACAAGGCAGACTTCTGAGTAAAGAAAGCGTTTGCTAGGAAAGGCACTTCATGAATATTTTTTTGTGCAGCATTTAACATGCCAATACAGGAATACTCCTTATAGAGGTCAAGCGGCACTCTCTGAGCAGAAGCTTGATAGTCTTATGAAATCTCATTCCTCAAAATCAAAGTGTGGTGGCTGAGGCAACGTTTGCCTCACCAGCACCACTGGGGTGCTTGCTGGGCTCTGCTGAGCTTGCAGCTATGCCGCAGGACTGTGGGAGACTGGTGCCTGTGGGGACTTGGGGTGAAGTCCTGCTGCATGTCTGGCCACTTTCAGTGCCTGCAGAGGCCACGGACCATTACTGACCCCAGAGGCTTGTGCAGAAGTACCCACATTTTATCAGCCGAACACACCACTGGGGTCCATGGTGGTATTTTCCAGATGTACACTGACTGGCATGGGAATTTAAACTCCAGTCTCACCTGTAGACATACACACCGGGAGCAACTTCTGGACATCTGAGTCGGAAACTGAATCCCATCTTACCCTCCTCTCCTTGGCATCTTCATTACACTAGCTCTGAATTAATGCAGTTAATTCTAGCCACAGCTCCCACTTCAGTGTCAAAGAACAAGGTATACTGTTCACTGTGCAGTGTTTATTTTTTTAAGACACAATGCAGGGATGCATGAGAGCACGTGTGCTTGTTGGCCTGACCTCAGCAGAGCTCAGAGCTCAGAGGGTGAGGTGTCATGCAAGTCACCATAAAGAAAGAAGAAGCACCAGCCAGCACCTGTCTTAAGAGGTCAAAGGACTTGCATCTCTCCCCATCCGCATAAGAGGGAAAATGATCTTTTGAGCAATCTTTCCAGCCAGAGGGAGAAAGGCAACTTGGGTGGCTCAGCACCACGAGCCCCTAGGCTCATCCTACACCCTCTGTGTAGCATCGCCTTCAAATCTCCATTAGCCGCTGATTTTTAGGCACTCCTTGTTCAACAGGTGCACAGTGTTTATTCCAGGGGGAACTGACAAACTGGATGCGCTCAGGGCAGCTAAGAGGAATGTTAATACAAAGTAAATTTACTGGTGAAGGATGTATCAAGATCATGTAAAACATACTTGGTAAGGTACTTTGCCATGCAACTAGAAACCGCCCAGCTAAAGGTGATTGGATATTTATCTGCCAAGGCACATTACTAGGATAAGCTGAGCATGTAATCTAAGCAGTGACCCCACATGGTACTTGTTTAACCGGCTCCATTTGTGTGAAAGCATTAGAGTCAGATAATAAAAAGAAATGTTTCCTCTCAGTTGGGATACAATCCCCTTGACTTTCAGAGTACATCACCAAAATGGTTTTCCCTCCCAGGTTTCTGACTGAGCATCAACTTTACTTAGGTAACTGCAGCTGTGCCCAGACCTGTAAACACAGGCAGGGAAAACACAATGAGCTGGGGAGGAGGGTTTTTTGAGGACGTGGAAAGAACAAAACAAATGCTAGAGGAGCAGGCTGAATTAAGCCCAAGCCCTCAGCTGTACTCCACTGCCTGAGGCTGGCTCATCTCAGAGCATCACTTGGGAGTATGTAGTGCCTGAGCAGCCCCACACCCCTGGGGGACTTGAGGTGAGTGGGCACTGGGTGTGCTCCACCAGTGACACAGGTTTAGTTCCTCAGGTCTGAGCTCTGTGGCCTCACCAGGATCTTCAGGTCTGACGCAAATTTTGGGGGGTGCAGTAGCTGACAACCTCCAGGAAGCTGGACCAGAAACAGCTCTTTCAAGTCATACACCCCATGCAACTAGAAAACATCACACAAAACAGTTATTGTGAGCTTGTCATGAGCTGGTACATTTGTTGCTTATTATGGAAATGGCAGTGCTGATTAAATGCATTAGCTTTGGTGTTGGAAGTTGTCTTCTATCCATGTCAAGATCTCATTTGCAGTTTTTGTAGCCGGGTTCCGTATCAGGGACTAAGCCCTGGGAGCCAAAAGCAATAGAGGAAAGAAACTGAGCCCAAAGTTTGGTTTTTCTCCCCCAGTCTGAGATGCTGACATACTGTGTTCTTTGCAAGGTGCCCAACCTTCTTGTGTCTCGGTCAGCCCAGCTGCCAAACTGTAATAGCAAGATTTCACTGAAAGCCATATGTTGCTGCTGGGCTGTTTGGGGGAAAATTAAATTAAAACAATCCATAACAGTTGTTTTAATGCCATTTCTTGTTTGCTTGAAGTCTTGGTCCCCAATTACCATTACACAATGGCAGTGTATGAGCTGATGGTTTCGAGTAACCTGAGGGACATGCTGGACACTTCAGAACCACTGCCAATGAGCGGCATGGAGACTTCAAGTTCTGGGGGCACTCTCAAGAGGGAAACTGGGAAAAGTTTAGGAAGAATAGCAGCTTTACTTGCTTCAAAATTCAGCTAAAAGCCAAAATTGCAAAGCACTGTTACCATAGACCTTATCTTGCTACAGAAAAACATCTTCAAGCCAGTGGTTAACTTCATTCCACAGATTTTTTTGCTCTCTTCTTGCCTCCCCCCTTCGCTCCCTCCCACTCCCAGCCTTTCTCGTGTATGGTTATCACAATAGGGAAACATTCAATCTACAAGAGTAAGCCTCATCCTCAGACACCCTGATGCGCAGGTTATCACTGCTGTAGGACATGGAGAGCTGTCAGTCAGATTAGGGGTTTAACTGAAAGCATAAACTAAAATTCCTATGGAAGAACTGTTTTTTTCTGCATAATGAGGAAGCGGGCAGAGCTCTTCAGTGTTTGTCTGTCTGACCAACAGTGTAGACACAGCAGACGAAGTGCCCTGCACTGTCAGGCAGTGTCCTTAACCCCCTGATCCTGTGCTTGGCACAGGCAAGGGGGACCAGAATGCTCAGTCCTTTGCTAAGAGTTAAAGCTTGAGAGCAACATTCCAAAACATGTTTAAGGGAAAAGGAGAAAAACATGTTTGTTTGTTTTATGGACACTGTGAAAATTAGGCTTTTATTTCTTCATAAAACTGGGGAATCTTGGGAGTACAAAGCTCTTTCCGGGCTGGATAGAAGACTTTCACTTTAAAAATAAACCCAGTATCATAGTGGTGCCTTACACATACACATTTTCCTCCCATGTTTTTACACTGAATAATTGAGAGAGACAAGGGGAAGAACCCTGTGGCACACACAGAAGCATCTAATATATACAGAGCAGTGCTTTCTCTCTAGAGCTGTTTTATGTACATCATCAGTGGCTTGTTTGCAGCCATTAGCGTTAAGGTCTCATTTGTACGACACTGGTTTATCTCCTCCCTCTTATTAGCACTAAAGCTGGATTTCCAAGTGAAATCTAAGCACTCTTCCCTCTCGTTACTCTTGCAAGGCCTAGTAATAATACTGATTTAGGGGCATGGGGCTCCCGTGGCAGTGGTGTGGGTCCCAAGTGGAGCAGATCTGATGGTGCCTCAGACAACATGGCTTCTGCCCCAGAGGCCACCTAAACCTGCTCTGGTGGGAGTGCTTGTCTGCAGACACCCTTCTGGGGCCACGCTATGGTGTACTCTTGGGAAGGGCCCACAGCAACCTCAGACTCCCTGGTGCAATAGGAATGGCAGACACATCTCCAGTTTGTCTCGGGATGCTGGCTGTGCTCGCCTAGCTTGTTACCTCCCTCCTGCCAGGCTGCAGGCTGGGAACACCTGGGCTACAATGGGCTCCCCCTAAACTGACCTCTCAGGCCACCCCCATGTGAAGAGATGCTGCTTAGGCTTGGGCCATATTTGGGAAGGTTAGAAAAGTCATTCTTTTACCTTTATTTTTTTTTCCCCTTTTTTCCACCCAAGATTTCATCCTCCTTAGAAGCTCGAGGCCAGGGAGGAGATACCTCTGCACTCTAGTTCAGAGGCCCTTCACCTCAGAGCTGTTTTCTCAACAGTCCTCCATCAATGGCAACCTTTGTCTGGCTTGGGATAAAGGCACTTCCCTAATTAAGTTAGCTTAACCACCACTCGGGAAATACAATGTTCGCTAAACTCATCCACAGCCAGGCAGTGATGAGGATCGCAGCTATTCTGTGGGAATGGAGCACATGTCAATTATCCCCAGAATTTCAAAGCTGCAAAACCCAATAGTTTCCTTGGCAAAATCTGCCAGGCATGACATGACTGCTACTCGCACTCTGCACATTTCCTAGTGTAAAGGATTGTACAACCTCAAATACCATTTCCAAGAATAGCAAGGACAAATGAACTGCAAATTACTAAATTCCTTTTATTGCTGGGAGCTACAAAGTAATTTAAATTAGTTTCAGTCTAAAGTGAACTGTGGGGCAAACTGGGAAAATAAAATAAGTGGTGACATTTTAGGAACACCTTTAATGATCATTTAAAGAAAATACTTCATTTCACACCGACTCATTTAGTAGTCTTAGGAAATACGTGTTTGTAAAAGATCACTGCTTTGTGTACAGGCATTCACATAGCACATTTAAATGCACACATTTACCCATACGTATGCATTAAGATATAAATGGAATACTTTTTGTTCACTTAGAACCTAGCCTTGGTGGAGAAGGGGATAACAACTGAACCCAAGCAAGCATATGTTTTTATGGAGAAACACTATTAACATTAGGGTTTGATTTCATAATGCTCTTTCCCTTTTTCTGAAGTTATCATCTGTAGGTGGATTTACTGAGTACATAGGTAAAATAATGATCTTGTACGCTCTTTGAACAGCTTCCTGCTCCAGGAACTACTTTTGGATCCCCCTGTGTTTTTGATTAATGTCCTACCTGTGCCTTCTGCAGATCTGAGCTGGTTTGCTTCTGTCGGCAAAGGAAAGAGAGGAATAAGCTACAGCACCTGACACTGTATCATTGCAGCTGGAGCAGAGAAGTCATAAAATGCTTTGCCTTTTAATGAAATAGGATAGAGGGACTCAACACTTCCCCTCTTGCAGCATTACCGTGAAAAATAACTCGGTCATGCCGGGTGGTGTTACCTGCACAAGCTTTGCATGTCACAGCTAAAGCAGGTAGATAACAACAACAACAAGGATAGTAGTAATAACCAAAAAAAAAAAAAGAAAAAAGAAAATTGTTGGAAATCTTTCATACCGTCATATTTCTTTTGATGGGGAAAGGTTAAATCTTCAGCCAGCCAAAAAATCAAGGATGGGATTTTTCCCCTTTAGAAATAATGGATCAGTGGCTGCAAACACTGAACGCAATATGCAGTTGCAGAAAGCTTTCATTCAAGTGGAGATAACTTCTTCATGGTACAAAGCACTTTCTGTGACCTCAATGTCCTAAATGTAAAGCAATACAGTGCTAGTGTCACAGAAATAAGACTGCTGTGGTTGAATGGGTGAAGAGAGTGAGGGTATGATTGCGAAGGGGAACATTTGGGGTAATGCAGGTGACAAGGACCAGCCCATGCTTTTTTGTCTGTATGAGTGTTTTCATTCATTTCACTGTTCCTGGAGTTTTAAACTGCAATTTCTGTGATGCATTTTTGAGTATAACTCGTGCATTCCTCCTGTTTGGTACCTGGACTTCAGGCAAGTGAAGACGGAGATGGGTGGGAGGAGGTGGACCAGTGCCTCCAGGTACTCCTCCTAGGAGGGGAACTGACAGAATATCCCACTCTGGAAGCAAATTTGAAACAAGTAGAGCTGATATCAGGAGGGAAATGTTACCTGGGTAAGGCATAGGATGACCTCCACAACTGTTCGGGAGGGGATGGTGATGGGGCTGAGGCATCTTGTCCTAGGCCATCTCTTCTAAGAGGTTACACAGGGCTCTGGATCATGACCTAAGGGAACATCCTAGCAGAGAGAGTCACAGCTTTGGCTCCTGTAGCAGGAGCTGCTGAGCATCCAGAGGAACTATGGACAAGGAGCTTTCTTCCAGCTAGTTCTTAAAGCCCAAGGGGGGCAAAGAAAGCCCTGCAGATCTTAACGGCCTAGGAGGAGGGTTTGAAGCTCTGAAAAACCACCATCTTCCCACCACAGGTACATTCCTGACAGATGGACATGTAAAGGGAGAATAGCAGCACATGCAACAGTCTGACCATATGCCCTTCTCCCAGCCTCCCATAGGATGTTCTCGCCCCTTGGCCCAGGCCCAAGTCTCCCACCCCTGCCTCTGCTCTGGCTGTGTCAGCTGGTGGGAATGTTATTTCTTGATCTGTGTGCCTGAAGAAGCTTTGCAATTAGCCTATGAGCAGATCAGCAGTGCTTCAGATGATCAGGCCATGGGTAGAAAATGAATGCAGTCAGGAGCTAAGGATCATAAAACACAGAGCTGGAGAACACAGAGACATGAAATCTTCCTCTCCAGCTCAGGAGAATGCTGGCGGTACTAAGAGGGCACAGTGACCCCTCAGGTGGGGTGTTTTTCCTCCAACACCTCCAGGTGTGACTGACCCTACAAACACAGCAGCCATTGACGGCTGCAGAGAGATCTCGAGGGAAAGCTCCTATGTTTCCTCTGCTTTCCTTGGCTAGTGCCTGGCGACAGGCCAGCTGTTGTCAAAATGGGACATTTCAGCAAGAGGTAAGACAGGAAAAGCGCAGGCTGGGTAGCAACCTTGTGGCCAGGCAGGAGAGAGTTTACTTTCCTGTAACACCATACAGCGCACAGGACAGCATGGACATTTTCACCTTTGAGCTACTAGCCCCATTCTGCACGGCTCCTCTCTTTGCTCTTTTTGTTTTGGGCATGGGGACAGTGCAGGAGCCAGTTTTGTGGATGACACTGGCAGATGTTGCAATGACAAAGCCTGGCCAAAAGCTTAAGAAATTGTGAAAGAAAAAAAAATAAAAAAAAAAGGTTTTTGAGTTAAGACCAAACAAAAGAGAGCAGAGGGCCATATGCTCTGGACCATGCTCTGCAACATGAGGCAGAGCGGGCTTCACTCATCACATTATTACAATGTGTTATTACACGGTAATAATAGCAATACGTAGTAATAAAAATGACTGCTACTGCTGAACCCAGGACATTATTACACAGTGGATCAGTCTCAACTTTTGCCCCAGCACGTCTTGAGTGAAAAGTTCATTAGGAAGCCCAGCCCAAGAGATGAAAGAACCCATGGGATAGAGGAATGGGGAGACTGGCAGAAAGGTGTAAGGAACCAGGAAGGTCACATGAAGAGAAAGTGTCGCTTATTCATTTTAGGAAAAAGAACAGAATTTTATCTTAGAAGGAAGGGAAAATAGGTGATATTTGGATAGGAGTACAATCTTTTCAAGTATACATCTTGTCTTGTGCACCAACTACTATAGAGCTGGGGTAAGAGGAATAGAAAAAGGATATAAAAGAGGGTTTTTTCCTTCCTTCTCTCTGAGTGGGCCTGGTGCACATGCAGAAAATAGGATCATAGACTCATTTAGGTTGTGAAAGACCATTAAGATCACCAAGTCCAACCATAAAACTAACACTGCCAAATCTACTACTAAAACATCATTTGAGCTGCCTGTACCACAGGGGGTAATGTTAACCCAGCAGAGTTACAGAGAGTCTTTGTGTCCAAAATACAGCCAACAGATGCTGTGGTAAGAGACAAAAAAGAAAAACTGAAGATAAATGTATTGGGATGTCCTCAGGGCAAAGCACATGCTCTAAGCCTGCCCTAACCTCCATCCTGACCCCAGAGTCACTGTGCCTGGTGCTGTACTTGCAGGTGATAACTCTGCTTGTGGGTTTGCAAAGCAGCAGCTTTATTTTGCTCATTTAAGGATGACAAGGAGACTGGAAGGAGAGAAAAACATTATCTATATTTTGTCTCAATAATATTGCAAAAATAGATTATGTAGACCAAAGTCCTGATTCCTTACCAGATGAGTGGAAATACCAAATTCTTTATGTTTTTCTTCCAGCCCTGGACAGAAACACAGTCTTTGAACTCCCCCAGAACTGACTGTCCAGACAATCTTGCCTCTAAAGGAGTCAAATTCCATCTTACTAAAGCTTGGACTGAGCTCAATAACCATGAAAAATTGGGCTGATAAGAGGGAGCTATTTCATAGAGCAGCCAGTTTTCTTTAACTGCAAGTTGAATTTGCAGTAGCAACACAGAGCTGAGAAATGCCACATTACAGCATCGATGTATAGATTCATATCTTTGCTGCACATTATATTATCCTAATTTAGGCTATTGGTCTTTGTTTTAGAACCTGAGGATACAAGTTTGCTTTGAGAGTGTCCACTCATGATACCCCTAATTTAAATTCTAGTACCAAAAGTCAGTCAAGAGGTACAGTAGAATGATGGTGTGTTTACTGCTCAAGAAAATTATTCTATGGAGGGTAAATCCAGATGCATTTTGGGAGGGGGTGCAATCAGAGAGCCACTTCCAGATCAAACAGACCCTTCGGAGTTGAGAAGTGGCTGGCAATGAATAATTTGTCTGCTGGATTGAGTCTCCTATTGCTACCTGTGGATAGTGAAAAGTGGGCTGCAGGTCCTTCAGATATACTTGATTATCTGAATGACATTGCAAATCGTAAATTCAGAGGCTCAATTGATTCGAAACACTGTTCTGCGGGTACTCAATATTTGAAAGCTGCAAGCTGGTCATCATTAGGCAAAGATCGCCACACTGATATTTCAGCAGGAATTATCATTCCTGCTAATGTAAGATCCATTTTTCAGTACTCCTCAGGCACATTTTCGAAGTTCAGTTTCCACAAATGTCCATGCCAAAAAAACCTCTTCTTTATCAATATGCAGCAGGGCAAGCACAAGAGAAACCTTTACTTTTCTCACTGTTCGAAGCATTCAGAGTGTTATTCCTATAAATTCTTTTCATAGTATGTGCAACATATCACATTAAAACATTTTGATTATGTTTCCGTACTGTTATGCTGTTTTGCTGGTTTATAGTAGTGTTTATCCACTGAGGACAGGCAATTCTGGAAAGCAGGACAGGAAGGGAAAGTCAAGCATCCTGGAAAGAGTTAATGTTCTTAATTAATGTTAGTTTATTGCTATTGCATTTGTTAGAAATGTTGCTTGCTTGCTTGCCATAACCATAATGGTGTACTCGTACCCATTTGGATTATTGCACCTGCACACCAGGTAGAGGCATGTATTTGCAGTTCAGCTCATTTATGTGATCAATGGCCCAGACTTATGGGGGAGGCTGAGCCTTTTGCCAACCACTCTTTTTGATGAGATCTTGCTCTTCTTCTTCTAAATTCTATTTTCATGCCCACCCTGCCCCCGTGGAGGATGCAGATCAGCCCAGGGGTGCCATATGCCTGTTCCTGTGGCCAAGACAGGTAGTAGGGAGGGGATACTAGGGTGCCCAGCGCGGTGGCAAAGTGGTGGTCTGATCAGGCTGCTTCACGAGCCTTAGTGGGGTTAGTTCATGTTAGAAAAATCAAAGAGGTAGCAGTGAAAGGGCAGTTTTGAAAGGTTGCAAATGGACGTCTCTCAGCCAGGGCTGCCCTCCCGAGCTCCTGTGCTTCACTTTTGAATTTGAATGTCATGATAAGATAAAAGCAAAAGCGGGTTTGCATTAGACTGAGCAAACAAAAAGAGAGCAGGACTTTTCCATTTAAAATCCCAGCCTATGCAAAGTGTCTTATTTCCCCTACTCTTTTTCTGGCTGCAGCACAAACCAGGCTATCTCAACACAGTTGTTGACATCTACTGAAATCAAAATGCATGAAGTAATCTTTGTGAAGGTCACAGTGACCTGAGTGCTTAGCACAAAATTCTCACATAAGCTGGGTTTTCTGGCACATCCTTGTTTGTAGCTAGGGAACCAGGCATTTTGCTTGATAGAGACATGATCTTCTGTTGGCTTTGCTCATTCCCAGCCTGACTTGGCTGTGCCAGAAGTACAGTTGGGCTGAAAAATGGCTGATCAGACAAAGCGAATTCAAGGACACGGCTCAACATGAGCACTGAGAAACTGCTGCATCACTTTTGAATGAGGGGAATCGACTCGCACTTTCCTCTTTGCCAAATTAAATAAGGAGCAGTTGCAAAGAAATGAATGAAATTCATTTTTGCTAGAGAGAAAACGGTGGGGCAGCAAATAAAGGGTGATTTCTAAAAGAGCCTGGAGATTTCGAATCACAGCGAGACTCCAAGAACCTACCTCTCTGCAGGACGTTTCAAAAACTTCGTTGTAATGTGTTTCTCCAACTGTGGTAGAAGTGGGAACAGCTACAAAATCTGACATCTCAAAACTTGGCTTTAGCATGGATTTTCCTTTAAAAATATTCATTTTGATTGGAGTGCAATAACTTTAATACTAGTGTTACTCGTACACTTAGGGATAGTCTGAAATATAAAGTATTATGTGATGAGGATTGAAGTGGATCTCTCAGCTACTATGTTCTTCCACTCATCTGAATATTGTGGTGTCATTAATACTAAGACCCAATACTACCAAAAAAGCACTGCAAAAAGACGGTGGTTTAAGGCAACAGGGAAGGCGGTCTCAAGTGCATGTTATGAAATTGCCCTTTCCTACCTCTCACCCAGACCCCTGCTCTCAGTTGCCCAAGATCAGGGTGCTCAGGGAAAGGGCTGAAGGATAATAAAAGATGTGTACAGTCTTTTCTGTACACAGTCATACCAAACATGACCTGAGAGGTGAAGGAGGGCTTTTCTATTATATTTTAACATTTTAAAAGTAGATGAAATATCATGAAAAGTGAAGTATTATGAAAAACACTTACTTTAAACTATTATTTTTAAAAAACTTCTTTAAAAAATACTATGTGCAAATTAGAAAAAAATCTCCCCCCCCCCCCCGCAAATCTCCATCTCTCGTGATATATGCTCTGAATAATGAGTCCTCAGTCATGTCTAAAGCTCTTCACCTTAGAAAGGAAGCATTTAAGAAAATCACGTATGAAAGATAGGTTATTATGTGTTGTTACTGACTGTGATAAAATCCCATTAGTGTGGGGAGCCAACATAATGTAACAGGAGGGTGTAAAGTCATTTAACACTGCCAAATAACACTGAAGCAAAAGCAAAACCAGCTCCAAAAGGGGGCATGGGGCACAAATGGACACAAAGAGTAAATGCAGTGATGAGAGCCAAACACAGACCTTTATAAAAAGGCATCTCTTCCCCAGGTGCAGCACAGCATGAAGGGTGTAGAAATGCTCTGCTGCAGCACCAAGCACAGAGCCAGCCTTGCCTTCTTAGATCAGGTAAGGTTTCTTCATGGAGTATGATGAGCTGTAGTTAAGACATGAACATCCAGGAAAAAAATATGCCAAATAGGCCAATTACAAGGAGTGGCAAAGAAACAAACCCCCATCTATTTTCAGAATGTGTCGCCTGGTGCTAAAGTGCTCAAAAAACCTAATTTTTTTTTGGTGTGGGAATTATTTCATCAAACTGATGGTTAATGCAATTCATTGACCAAAGCCATTTCTTCTGGTGAATGTAGAGCCATACCGCTGAGGTAAACTAAACTGTTAAGATGACATTGTTTTCACAGAAAAAGGAGACTTTCCACAATTACAGCCAAAACATATATTGGAAGGAAGCTGGAGCACCTTGTCAGCAAAATTCTCCTTTTTTTGGTTAATAAAAAAGAACTTGCTATTGACACTAATTAACATGCAATGAAGCTCGAAAGGCTGCCAAGGCATCTACAGTAGCACAGTGAACAGTCAGAAAACTCAGACAAGAACTTAGTGTTCCTGCCTCATCATGCTTCTTTCCCCCACGTAGGTGGACAGGCTGAAATAGGCTGTGTGACCTCCTTCTGTCAGAAACTATTATTCATGTTATGCCACTAATGCTCCTGGCTAGTTCTACTGCCAAATCTTGCATTAAAAAAAAACAGAAAAAAGTCATTGGGTGCCTTTCACCTCTCAGGACTCGCTGCTGCCACGGGCCCTGCTGAGGCTGAAGTAAACCTCTTGCTTGGTGATGGGCCAGAAGGGCCAACCCTGAGGTCCTGCTGGGGCTTACAGTAGGAATTGCAAAGGGAATCACAGTAGGAATTGCACTGGGAATTGCAAAGTGAATCACAATGGGAATCAAAGTGGAAATTGCACTGGCAATTTTAAAGGGAATTGCAACAGGAATTGCACTAGGTATCACAAAGTGAATTGCACTTGGAATTGGACTAGGAGTTGCCAAATGAATTGCGATGAGAATCACAGTGGGAATTGAAGTGGGAATTGCTGTGGGAATCACAGTGGAAATTGCACTGGCAATTGCAAAGGCAATGGGCATTGCAGTGGAAATTGCAATTGGAATTGCAGTGAGAATCACATTGGGAATTGCAATGTGAATCTCAGCTGCAGCAGGGGTGTGGGAATCCCACCAAAGCTGCTGGTTGGTTTTGGAGACATGGGTGGGCAAGCACAGATGCACCACTGTGAACCCTCTGGATATCTCCATACAGCATCTTGCCAGCGTGTGTCCCACCTCTGTATCTCTCACCCTCTTGCACTGCCTGTGTGGTGCTGCCTCTTCTAGCACACCTGCATTAAGTCAGGTCCATTGGGTATGGAGAGAGAGGCCCTCATGGGGGGCATTTTGGTTGGATGGTGAGCTGACGGGCTTGTGTGATTTAGTCCTTTTTCAGGAACCTTTGGGGAGCCTACAAAATTTGTTAGCATGGCTCTGAGTCTTTGCCTTCTCAGAAAAGAGGGTATTATATTATTATAGCATCTTTGGTTCTGAATTGGTGAAATCAGAGAGTGGCAGGTAAAGTGATGAGCACCCATCACTGAAAGGGCTGCAAGGCAGTAGAGCAGCTTTGTACAGCACCAGGGAAGCCCTCTGATCGTGGACCCCACAGGAGCTGGAGGGCTGGCAGTGGTGCCCACTGGCCAGGCCACCCTGGTGAGTTCAGGGACCCCCTGCATGGGAGCTGGATGGCAGCTCTCACTGGGACAGTGTTAATGGCCAGCCCTGCATGTGTGACCCCGCTTGAGTTACTGTCTGATAATCTGCATAAGTGATACTAAATCACTTAGAACTCAGGCTGGATACCATGAAGCCTACCATTAAGCACTGTATATGGGGGAAGAAGGATCAGGATGGCCTTTCAAAAGGTGGTCAGGCTGGTTTAGCTACCCTGTCGTGAAGGTACATATTCTGAGCAGACTTTCCTCAACAGTGAGGAAGTTTATGGTCTGCTATGGCATTTTGTGAAATGAAACAGACGCTTACATGCATGATAACTTCAGGTGTCACAGCCGTATAGGCTAGCAGAGGACTCCCACTTTGAGAGGTTAGCTTGTTCCCAGTGTTCCCAGCAAGGACATGTTTATCTTGTTTTCATTTGGGCTATGAGTCAGGAAGGTAATAAAAAACTAACTCTTCTGAGTGTTCTTGCACTTTGTATGTGTTTTTACAAGAATTTACAGACACCTGAAAAGGATATTTGCAAAATGACCTATGATCCTTAACCTGCAGTACACACAATAAATCTGCCACCCTAACCATTGCCAGCCTTTTTGAATGAAAGGGTGTATTATAACAGCACATGTGTATGGCTATGGGGCTGTATATCTTATTGGACCTCGTACTCCAATCAACGTTTAAAAATAAAAGCAAACCTACATACAGCTATCTACACATAAATTCTCTTGCAGTGATTTGGCTCTCCCTTCTCCCTCACCCCTTTCTGCCCTGACTGATGGCTTTATTATTCAAGAGACAGTAATAAACATCCTAGCTAAGCCAATGAACTTCTTCTCTCACATGTAAATACCTCCTTGGAGGATACAACAGAAGAGTAATGACTTTTCTTATCTCCATTTTATTCAATGTAGATGAAATAACTGGTCATCAAAATGTAGGTTTGGATGTGATAGATTCCCAGTTTGTACCTGGACAGCAAAACAGACATTCAGTGGGAGAAGAAACCAGTCAGCATCTTTAAAGGAAAACTGCTTTGGGCTTAGGGTAGCGCTATCCGAGTAACTGCCTGAATCTAAACATAGGGTCAGATCAACCTAAAATAATTTTTGTTTTCCCTCACCAAAGCAAAATCGAGAAAAGGTAATTTTCGATTTCAGTCAAACAACATAAAATATAACATGCTGACTTTTGTTCATGTTGTAAATGCCAAGAGAATGAAGGCTGGGTTCACAAAACTGCCTGCAAAACTTCTTTGTGCCAGTCCAGCTCATGGAGTAGCAAACATATACTAGAAACTCAGCCTCTTATCCACCTTCTACCTAAGAGGATTCAGCCCAGCTCCTAGGACCATGTCACAGCCATGGAGCCCTGGAGTTCTCCAGGATGAGCTCAGCCTTTTCTAATAAAGTAATTTTTCATTGATGACATAAATATTCATTAATCCAGAATATAACCTTCTTAACTCATTGGTTAGGTGCTTCTGAAAAGGAGAAGACCTTAGTAGGTTGGCCAGGAAGCAGGTCCTCCATTAATAACAATCTATTTGCTGATGCGACTGTTACTGAATTTCACTCTCTTAATACATTTATTTCTTCCAAATCTTCAACAAAATGAGTAATACAGTATGCCTGTTTTTCCCTTGGCTGAGCAGAGGTTCCTTTAATAAACTCTCATATTCTAAATTTTCTATACATCTGAGGAGATAACGTATGCACAGAGCTATGCCCATACTCTCTCATATGCACGCAGTGATGACTTTTGCTGACATTTTCTATTCAAGCACAGTTCTGATCTAACACTTTAATTTTAAAAACTAATAAACCAGCTAATACTGTAAATAGCCTATAAAAATTTTTAAAACATTCAAACCATTTTCCTTGGAGAGCACTGATGATTTTGTTTTGACTATATAAATATTTTGCATATTTTAGTCTTAAAAATAATCACCTTGCAAAGGAATGTTTTAGCATGGCAAAGGGACTGACAGTGACCACAAACGGTCAGTTTTTCAAAACACAGTGTCTCAGCATTCCCTTGTTTTAAAAAACTTTGTTGCCTACAAAACAGCCTGCTATAGACAAAGTCTGCATGGTATGCCAAGAAACCATGTACCCAAATTTTTCAGACAGCTGTCAAGGTCAGGCAGACTTTTCCAGCAAAGAATGTGGAAGAGAAATAAAAAAAGAACCCAAGGATATAAACAAATGCTGTATGCTCCGTATTGAGCATGTATTGAGTTGTACCCTCAGAAGGTTTAATCATAGGACTTATATCCTGCCTGGGTTTCTGATGCAGTGAAGGGCTCGCTGGATCACAGTGAATGATAAAAGAATTCAAAAGGTAATCTATGCCGTTATGTGGAGGTGAAAGCTGACAGCTGCCCTGCCCTCCCTAGCAAAGCACTGCTGCTTTGTCCACTGCCTTGGATCCCTGTATAGAGGGGCTCCGTGGGGAACAACACACCCATCTCACTTCCAGCATTCACCCACCAGCGCACCGCTCTTGTCCTGGCATTTGCCATAGTGCACAAATGCATGAAAGGGTGGGTGCAGTGCAAAACCCCCCAGGCTTCAGTCTGAGGTGTACAGCTGCAGATGGGACAGCCTTTGTGCCAGCCCTCCTTCCACAAAGAGTAGGGGTTGGGAATCCCCTTTCCAGGAAAGAATGGAAATAAAACACTGTTTTTAAGACATTCTCTTAGAACTTTAGGGGAGTGAGGAAGGAGAAACAAGGGCAGAGGACAGGTGGTCCTTCAGCACTCACAGAGGGATGCAGAGTGAGGGCCAGGCTGAGAAAAAGGATGCTCTCAACCTTTGACAGCACCTTTCTCACTTTCCCGCTTTGTTAAGAGAAGCGGCTGAAGCTGGAAAATAAGACAGAGATATCCAGTCTCCTCTCAGCTTCCCTGCTTGAAGACTCTCAACTCTGGGCGGGTGAGGCCAGCAGCATGTGGGGGGCTGTGTGTGTGCGGCCCCTGGGGAGGCAGCGCTTCTGGGCTGGCTTTCCCAGCATGCGCTGCCCAGATGTGCTTCTTCGGGCATGTCAGGATGGGGCTGATTTACTGCATCTGTACAGGCCATCTGTAGGGTAGGAGAGTGCCTGTGTGATAAATACCCCAGCCACACTGAGCTCACTGCACATGCACTGTGGAGATGATTTATTTGCAGGCAGTGGTCTTTTGTCCAGCATTTCTGCATGTCCAGCAGAGACATAATGACAGCTGGGTTGCTGGAAAAAAATATCCAAAATCCCCAATCCTATCCTCACAACATTTCCAGGCAGAAAAATAGCCATATGTATGGAAAGCCACCTCAGTACTCCTGTCACCTTCATGGTGAGGGTGTATTGCTGGGACCCACTCTGGCAGCTCCTGCTTGTATAAATGGCTTGCCAAAACCACTGAGGAACCTCACTGGAGTCCCTGACTACCAGATTTACATCCCATGTGTTTTTTCTTTCCTGGCTCAAGGCATGCATAACTCAGTAGTGAACATGGCTTGATAACGGCAGACAGAAGAAAAACAGCTATTGGCCAGCTGTTATCTGGGGCCTCCGTTTCCCTCCCTAATTGGGATGAGGCAACACAGCAAGGTAACGAAGCAATCCAGGGGAGCTGTAGCAGCAGTGGCCCCGTACAGATCCCACCCGCAGCACTGAAAGGCTTTTTAAAGCGAGTGTTTTAAAATGCTGCAAGGTCCCTGCTCTGAGTGGCTGAGGATGTATTGCTATTTATAATCATCGGGCAGATGATTCACAGCTTTGCACTTACACTATTAAAGGTAGCATTAGCACCAGGACCCTTTATGCAGCAACATTAGCGAAGCCTGAAAAACAAAGCCCTCTGAAAGGGCTTTGTCACCTTCCCTTGATCATGAAACGGTCTCTTACAACAGCCCCGTACATTTCAATTACCATACACTGGTGTTTCTACCTCTTTCCCTAACTCATAAAAATCGCAGCCAATAAACACAAATCACCACCTGAAGGAGTCGGTGCTTTCCTCTCACTTTAATGTACTTGCCCATACTTCAAAGAAACTGGGAGAGATTCTCATACAGGCAGTGCCCAGGCTGCCTAGTCCTAGGCAAGGATTAGCTATGTGCGCACTTGGAACAATCTGCTCTTAGTTTGCTTTAACATGGTTTTTATCCCTCTAAATCACTCTCAGACATTTGACCTGACAGCAGGGTAATACATGACCTGTTCTGGGGGCAGACGGTGGTGAAGGGCAGGAGATTTTGCTCTTTTCTTGCTCAAAACAGAAAATTGTCTCCTGTGTCTTGCTGGCTGAGCTCTTCTTTTTGTGGGGAAATTTTCTTTACCTTTGCTCTGTTCTTTCCCTATGGTAGCTATATTTTAAAATGCCAAGATAAAGGCAATGACTTTCAAGGCTCCATATGAGAAGCTTTAATAGGAACTATCAGGGGAGAGAGAGGCACCACTGCCAACACATGTAACCCTGCAAAACAGAGGGAAGGTAACTGGCAGGCACTAGTAACAGGAGAGGGAATGTAAGCACCTTGGAGCCAGAGCTATTTTCAGCCTGGCCTTGTTTTCAGCGGGGGTCCTGGCAGGGCTGCATAGGCATTGATGCAGCACTGATTCCACCTGCCTGCCACGCTAGCAGGTGGGGAGGGTGGGGAGGCAGGAGGCAGGGGGTGCCTGGCAGTAGCACCAGCTCCCTGGCTGGGCTTTTCCCACCCTGGCCCTGCAGATTCCTGCTGGAGGGCCGGGGCTTGGACAATGCCAGTGCTGCGGAGCAGGAAAACAAAAGTAGCTTTTCATTCCTGGCTCTTGCGCAAAGTGGTGGCACTTTAAAACTTTCCAAGAGTTGCATGTGACTCCCATTAAAGTCAATATGAGTCATGTGGCAAACAACCCCCCAAACACTTTGAAGATATACTGCAATTTATGCTTTTCTGACCCCCCCACAAAAAAAAAAAAAAAAAAGGAAACTATTGTAGACCGGGACTTCAAGGACAGCTTTGCAAGAGCAGGTCGCTTTCCTTGTTTGCTGCTAGACATAAATCATGGCAGGAGGGAGCACAATCAGTTAGGCTGTTAGTTGGTGATGGTGTGGCAATGACTGGGGAAGGGAGGGAAAAAAGGGTGTGACAAGTGTTGGCAAAAACTATATCGAATACTTAAGCCTCCTGCAAAAGTACTAAACGCAAAGAAAAGCCTCAGTCCTAACAGAAACTAAGGGGAAGCTGTGCTCCTGGGTCTGTGTCAGTGCCAAACCTCCCTGGGGGGATGGTTGATCAGGGGAGTGGAAGGCATGTGGGTCTCACTGTCCCCTTCCCAGGTGGTCTGATCTAGTTAAGCTAACACTTGGCTTCAATGCTGTGTTTGGGGCTGGTAGTACCCACCACGTGTGCATCCCCACAGTGAGGGTGAAACACAGCCTGGCTGGTGCAGCTAACCAAGAGCTCGTCCTTCCAGAAGTCCAGGCTTGAGGTTCGACTGGAAATCAGTGGGAATTCCTCCCCCATTCTCCCTTGCAAGGAAGAGCCCAAATGTAATTTTCCTCCCCGCAGACTTGTGCCCAAAGCCCACCACTGAAGAGAGCAACCAATAGACAAAGCCTCCTGAAGCTGTGGTTTAGGTCTCCAGCTGCTTTTCCCAGGGATACAGATTTTTAAGTGACCAGCTGTAATGCTTACCAAAACAGATTTCTTCTTTACAGGAAATGTCAGTGCTCCAGCACAGACATTATTTCCTAAAAAGAAAAAATGTCCCTTCGTTTCATCAACAGCTGGTTATAAGTCCCCATCCCAGCACCAGGCACACACACATCCTCAGCCCCTTATCCAAAAATGGGATTCAGAGTCTTTCACAGCCCTGCTGTTGGATCATAAAGACCCCCTGAAACCTTTCCAAAAGAAAATGGTACAAATACAGTTATTTCCCTGGGCTGGGGGGGTGGGGGGTTGAACCCCAACATCTTCTGGCAGGAATCATGATCAGAAATTGCTATGGTTTTTAGATACAATCATTGAAACAGTCCCGCAAACTCTCACTCTGACAGTGAAAAACCCTCTAAGCTGTTCATCACAGACCCTCTGACTGCCTCAGGTTTCCCCATGGTTCAATGCTCCTGACAGCCACTGAAAGCTGGATCACCTGTACCTCTGCTCCCATGGCTGTGACTCAAGTTCCCTTGGGCTGTTCCTCCTGGCTCCCTGCTGCCACCAGTGGGCTGAGGGACAATGCCTGAGCCAAAAGAGTGCCTGAGACATCGCTTCCATGTATTCATGATGCAAAACCTTCCCCTGTGCCTTAAATCCTGCCCTCCAGCCTCACCATTACAGGGTGACAGGAGAGGCAGGCAGCTGATGCTGTCAGTGCCAATACTGACACTGTGCCAAGGTCACTGCGACTGACTGGTGCTCCCAGGTGAATGTCACCTAAATCGCCTCGGCCTCCACAGCCTGACACCCCTCAAGAAGTTCACCTCATAGTGTTCCTTAAAAAAATGTTTTCGCATTTCTCTAGCCCCTAAGGAGCAGCAATAAAAGAGGATGAAAGATTTATCACTGCAGCAACAGAATGGCAGCTCAGTGAGTATTAAATAACTACAATAGAAGTAGACAGGATTTGTTCTGATGAATAGTAAGTAGAACAAATGAAAAATTCAGTTTCCAGAGAGAACTATGCACTGACTGGACTTAGATTAAATGGATAAATGGAGGAAAATGGAGCAGTGAGAAGTTTTTGGTAATTCCTTGATATTTTGTTTTGACAGTTTCAGAATAAATTGTTTCAACACATCATTTTGAGAAGATGCTTTTATTCTAAAATTCACATGAATTGAGAAATAATGAAACAGCACGTCATGCATTATCCTGAACCAAAGTGTGATTTCTTTCATCTTTTTTCTAATTTAGTTGTTGAACTATTGGAAAAATAATCCATTCAGGTAAGGACAAGCAAAATCAAGGTTGATAAGAGATCTGATAATTCTATTGCCATCCACTCGTGTCCCTGCCTGGCATGTAAAATTATTTCAGGAAATTAAAACCTCCATAATGGCAAAAGTAGAATATACTTTCTGTGTTTACCTCCTCTAACATTTATTCTTCATTTTATCTTTCCCTGTCCTTGTCTCACTTTTCATCTTGTGTGGGATTTCTTTATAAAAGATGTTTTATACCCCAAACAGAAAACACAACGATGATCAGCAGATGACAGATGACACCCAAGAGAAAATGCAGTGCTTCTCTACAGCACATTCATCTGGATGCCTGGGATTAAGGTGGATGCAGTTTTAGATGCAGTTTTCTTGGCTAGTGAAATGCATCTGTCCAGAAAGTAAATGCATCTCCCTCAGGCTTCAATGTAACCTCTACCTTTATTTCCAGAGTAGAATTCAAGAGGCAAAATCAAGACAAGCCCACCTGTATTTTCCCATCCGAGTTACACACCTTTGCACGTTGAACTTCCCAACTATTTCCATGACAACGGATTGTAGACCGACATTTTTTTCCTCCATTGGCAGTGAATTTCTAAACAAGGGATTTATGAAGTACCATTGTTAAGAGATGCATTGGGATCTGACAGACATGCCATGCGTTTCTGGAATAACTCACGCCTGGCTGTCAGGAGGGTAGGGTGCTTTGTGAGACACCATACTTAACATTCACACCGCCACCATCCCTAAGTATTGCCTGCTCGCGCTGAAGCCCTGGTAAGTGGTGAGCAGATACAGCATGCCATAAATCACTAGCTGTATCCTTGCTTTTATGCTTTTGTAGTTTTATTGCTTTAGTTTAGCCACTAGCTCTTGTAACTGAATCAATTAAAAATTTACTTATCGTGTATCATACTTGGGTAGGAAACATGCGGGTACTCCCAACCCCATTCCTGAAGCAGGGCCAACAGCATGATCACCTGTAGCTCTCCCACCAGCGCACACCAAGTGGCAGGCTGGCATGTGGGGTCCTTGGGGCTACCTCAGGACCCAGATTCTGCCCAGAGCAACTTTCTATCTCCTGCCACCAAGAGCAAGCAGGAGGCAAAGTGGAGCAAGCAAATAAGGAGCAACAGCTAGCCCCAAAGACCCTCAGCAAGTGGAGTTATGGCCTTGGCAGCAGAGCCTTAACATGGTATGGGTGAGCCCAGGCACAAAGAGACTAAAGCGCTGTTAGCTTGGTGCTTCTCCACAAGTCACCTTAGTCCAGCTCAGCTGCACAGAGAAACAGTTCAAAGAGCAAAGGGAGGGTGAAACAGACATCAGGAGGAGAAAGGCCTCCTTTAAAAGCCCTGGTTTGATTTGTAGTTCAGGAAGTTCACAAGAATGATTGCTCAAAGCAGAAGGAAAGGTTAACATGCGAATGCTTCACCTCTGAAAACCTGGGTACCACTCCTGACTGTGTCACAAGTAAAAAATTAGTTTTTTTCCAATACAGGGAAAAATTAATAAGACCTTTAATGAGTCCATAAAAACATCAGGATATCTTTAGTCACTTTCTTTTTAGTAACTATTAGGCTTGTACATTTTCTTAATGGAAGTACAGAGTGAGAAAAGTGCTTCCTCATGAAGAAAAACGAGGAAATGGCTGCTAAAAGTGGAATAGTCAAGGCTGTAGAGATGTTACTGGTTCCTCTATCCATGTGAAGAAATGGAATTGAGAGTCAGAGGAGAGGGAACTGCCAGGTGAAGGAAACTTGAACAGCAATGGCACAGCTTAGACATGTACAGGACACTTTGGGGCGATTACTAAATGTTTCTGTATTACAATTTTTCCTTTAAATAACAGCAGACCTAACTAATGTAAGGAAAACCCATTTTGGTAGGATTTTCTCTTACTTGCCAATGAATGCTCATTACCTTTGCTAGGTTTATTTCTGTCTGGTTACATTAGTGTTAGTAGTGCAGATTCTCTCTTCAGAATGAATTGAGAGATGGACGTAAAAAATCTTACTACTAAAATCAAAGGGTATTTTTAATACTGTAACAGCCTCCCTTGGAAAAAGTGCCTTAAGTCCAAAAATACCGCAGTAAGGGAAATCCTTTAAACTGTTTTCTGCATTGTTTTTTGGTGTGGTTTTTTTTTTGCTTGTTTTTTGTTTGTTTTGTTTTCCCTACACTTTACGTTTCTTTTAAAGTACTTTCAACAATGCTGACTAAGAAGTTAGGATGCAATTCCTAATGTCACAGCACTCATCTAACTGCTGTTGATTCTTGCTTGCTTCCCTTTGCCTGCTGCTTTCCTTGCTATCTGCTAATCTGTTAAGCAGCAAGTCCCCAAGAAGCACTTCCAGATCTGCTGTGGCCAGCTCAAACCCCTCAAGGCTTAACTGCTCTTCAGTGGAGCAGCCCTTATAACTCGCTGCCCTTGGCAAGTCAGGGCAAACTGCCACTAAAGCCAAGAGCAGAGCACTGTGCTCCTGAGACAGTCTGGGTGGCAGCAGGGTGTACCCATGCTGCCCAGCCCCACTGAAAGTCCAGCTGAGAGGCCACCAGAAGTAATGACATGGGGCAAATCATCAGCTTCCCTAGCAGTTCAACAACATGGTCCCTTCCTTGTGCCTTAGGAAAGGTGCTGACAGCGTTTCACAGCACTCTGTGTTAATGGTGTCATTTCCACATCTGGTATTCAATTGTCCCCTGAGTCTCATAGGTGCCTCCTAGAGGCATTTCCATAGGGTCCCTCCAGAGGCTTTTGCTGAGCATCACTGTATGGTCTGAACTATGCATTCATAGCAGAGGTGCCTGCCACTTCACTTTCCTGGGCGTTTTCCCAACCCAAAGCCTTCTGGTCCAGTCAAACAAGGGGACCTGCACAATGTCCAGGGAGCATAGCACATCCCATGACAGCTGTGTAAAGGCTATGCTTTCCATGGGCAGGGTTGGAGGGCAGTTCATGGGAGACGAGGAAGGATCAGGGAATCTTCAGAAAGTAAGAAAAAAAAAAAAGAGGCAGAAGTATCCAAGGCCACCCTGGCTGGACAGGAACAGGCAGAGGACTGAATTGGTCCTTGCTGTCCCCCATCCCAGCTGTCCCTGCTCTCTGGGCACCCCAATTCAGCTGCCTCCAGGCACAGGTCCCAGCACCCTCTGGCTCAACCTGCCAGAGGGGAGGTGTGGGGCTGGCCAGTGCCCCAGAGGCATGTTGCATGAGCATGTTTGGCATGAGTGACTATGGCAAAAGAAAAGGAAGGGAGTTTCTTTGGGGGAACAAGGTGAAACAGCTGCCCTAAGCATGCAGGCAGTTTCTGGAGTCAGTTGCACCAGGCACATGTATGTGTACTGGTGTGCCCTGCACGGCTGGGGACTAACCATGGCAGCAGGCTTGTCAGCCCCGGGTGCAGGAGGTGGTGGCACTCAGCATCAGTATGGGCACCTCATGTACCCACAGACCTCTCACCCCATGTGCTCATCTCCTACAGGAAGCTGCAGCTTCACTGGCAAGACTGACCAGCCTCTCCCTCCAAAATGTTCACTGTTTCCATCCATTACAGGAGTTATTTAGCAGCAGGAGCCCTGGAGCAGACATTCAGCCCCACATAATACCTCAGCAGAGTCTGCAGTGCTACATGTGGCCAAGGACACTGTGGAAGCCAAGTTTCTGTATCAAACCTCATTTTCTCTACATACCCAGGAATCAGGGATATGACATCCCTGCATGCATTTACAGAGCACTCCTTACTTTCATCTAGTCCTTGGGAATTACCAGCTTGGGCTGCCTAAAGAGCAGGGTACAACAGTTCACTGCTGCTTTAGCCTGTGGCTCACACCTCCAGAGCATGATGACCACATCCCACCAGGTCTGACAAAAGTGGATGGAAAGGGGAGCAGTGAGGTCCGTCAGAAAACTCAGCTATGCCAGCACTTTATATGGGTCCTGCCTTCACAGAAATGGCAAAGCCTGGCACTGAGCACTACCAACAGCCCTCAGTTCAGATGTGCTACTCGCTATGTGCCAAAGCAACTCTTGTTTTCCTCACATTTGCCTTGCAGAGGTCACATTAGCCTGTAAGGCTCTACCACATTCAAGACCCCAGACATGACAGCCTGACTTCCCATGCAGCATCCTTTATCTTGTCAAGACAAGCAGCCCACCACCACCTTCCCTTGCTGAGGATGCCAAGCATCAAGGCACACAGGTCTTGCAAACTGCAGCACCTGCAAATCTTTTAAACTTTGGGCCCGGGTCCTTGCAATCCTGCAGAGAGGTGGGATAAGCTCAGCATGCTGCAATTACAGGAGGTGGAGGAGAGACAAGCATCACTCGGCTCTATAGCAGTCAGCAAGCAGATGGCTCTCTCAGCTTGCTCCGAAACTGAGCTCCAAGGCTCTGAGGAAGGACAAAACCTATCCACTTTCCTGGGGGCTGGGCTTTTAAACCTGTGCTTTATGCACTGCAGTAGTATAAATCTTAGACTTGATCACTTTCCCACTTCCAGGCCAAGACCCCCCAGCAATGCTGAGGCAGACCCTTGCATACCCGTGGTACGCAGAGCCTGAATAACATGTCCCATCTGCCACAATGAATCAGCAAAAGACATCAGTATTTCCCAGCAGGATTTTGGCACCTGCCCACAGAATGAGTTGACAGCCTCACCTGTTATTCCCTGCCACAAGAATAATAAGCTTGCATTTTTACAATGCTTTTCAGTGGAAAGTTTCCCAAAGTATTTCACAAACAGCATGAAGCATAGGAAAAGGGGCTATTCCTGCCAAAACTTGAAGCACAGCCATTCTGTTCTGGAAAACAGCAACTGCTAAATAATGAAGAGAAACAACGCAGAGCTTTTTAGGAAGCAAAATCGAATGGCTGGAGGAGTGTGGAAAGACATCCTGGAAACTTAGCTAGAATTAATTTGAAAGAAACTAAAAAAGCTGCAGATATGTAACTGTCTTGGCTTTAATTTTAATTTCTAAAAGCTTCCTTTTGTTATTTGTACGCCAGTCGCAACCAGGCTCCTGCTTCTTTGGAAGACAATCAAGGAAGCAATTTCTGCCTTTATTGAAAAAAAACAATGCCGAAGAACAGTCAGATCACTTAGATGTCCTCCAGTCAGCAGAGCAACAGGCTCTGAGGAGTGCTGCTCGAGGAGCAGGAGTTGCTGGGGTGATCTCTGAAGTGATAGCAAATATCTTTGAGTGCTCACACAGGAACAGGGAAATTTTGGAGGCACAGCTGGGATACAGATCCAGGATAATGTCTTTGATGGTAAGTCTCAAGGTCAGAGCTGCATGCCTAAATTTCTATTTTCATCAATGGAGACCCAGTCAATGGGAGAAACCTTCCTCATCCCAAAGTAGACACTGACGGCTCAGCTGAATTCCAATCTGTACTATACACTAGCATCTGAACTTGGATACTTTGTGCCACCTGTGACTCCCAGGGGTGTCAGAGTGTTCAGATGGGGCTGACATATGACACATGTCCAAGGGTACCTTTCTGGAGTGGCAGCTGGAGGCCAGGGCAGGATTTCAGACATCTCAGGAGGCATCAGGACAGCCATGTTTATCCAAATCCCTCCCACCTTGGATCCTTCCACTCTGCAATGAGAGTGCAGAAACCTCATGCCCATGCAGAAAACAAGGTGTGCACACCTACAGTTTGCTGCCCTTAGCTCAAACTGCTTTCTGTTCCTCAGTGCTGCTAAACCTAGAAACAGAAGGACCTCACAGGATTGTAAATGAAAAGCCTTTCCTGCCAGCAGGAAAGTGAAAGGGATACCTGAATTTCAAATGCTAAACTGTGCTTGGTGGCTTGAGCATCAAGTAGGTGGTCACAATCGTCTGACACCTACACACTTGGTGCCCACAGAATAGAGGCAGCAATGAGACACAATGAAAAAGTGATTACAGAAAATATTGCTGGGTTTGAAAGTGGTGATTTCAGTTCCAGTAGAAAGTATTCAATCATTCTATCATTACATATTTTCCAGTCAATTTAATGTCAGCAATATCTCATTGCACCTTTTCTTTTTTGTTTTTTTTTTTGTTTGTTTGTTTGTTTTTGTTTTTGTTTTTGTTTGTTTTTGTTTTTTTTTAATTTATTTTAGGAAGAATGCTGCACCTGGATCTGCAAGAATCTGCAAGGAACAGCCATGCGAGAGCACATATTGAATGCACTTTTGCATTTCCTAGAGATTATCAGATTATGGTTATCAAGTCATGGGTTATGATTTAATTACTTTTCATTATCTGAGCTGCAGAGTTCTTGAACCTGAGAAACACACTCCTTCAAAGACTAAATAAAAATAAATTGCTAAAAATAGTACACTTACTTATATAAGCCCTTCTAGAAAAGTCCTCTGTACAGCCCCAGGGCTATAAAAGTAACAAGTTTTGCTCTTCAAGAAAATAACAGGGTTTCTTTCTGAAATAAAATTCTGAGTTCCGCTATGATGCAGGAGCTTTATTTTGAAATGCAGAAGTGGGTCTCCATACTTCTGTGTAAATTCTTCTTATTTCAACAAGACCTTGCCTTTAATACTGCAGTAGATAAAGTACCTGGGAAAAGCTGTTTAGTAACTGACAAAATGTCAAAGTACATTTCTGCAAAACAAAGAGATTTATAACGAAATGTGTGTTCTAGCTTTTATTTAAAATTCTTTATTAACATGTTCAAATATTTAGTCCCAGGGAAGAAGGGAAGAGAGATTAGATGCCAAATTAATTGATTGGCTTAAAACAAAGACCACACTGAAAAAAAGATCCCTGTCATGTGCTGCTTTGTGTGTCTGCTTGAGTAAATAATTGCAGATGCAATTAATTGGCCTAAAATATTACCAACCAATAGTAACAGTGGAATAGCAGGATTCCTCAGAGACACAGGTTTGAAATGAGACCTCTTTTGCAAACTGTTTGGGTTTGATTTTGTAGAACCATACAAATGTAGGCTTAGCTTAAAACTCAGGAGGTCGGCTAATTTTAATCCATTCTCCAGGCAAGAGTGAATATCCATTACTGAGAGATGCGTGTCTTGTGTAGCCCTAAAACACTCCACAGTCAGCCTCAGTAGCCCATGCTAATTCTTAGCAATCATTACATTTAACCTAAATCTCTCATGTTGCAGTTTAAGCCGATAATTTCTTGCCTTGCCTTCGGTCATGATGAAGAAACGAGCAACGTCTTACTTGTAGCAAGTTTATGCACATTTTAAGATGTTCTTGAGATCCCTGTTTTCCCTTCAGTATTTCCTCTCAGAAAACAAACAATTCCCCCCACCCATCCTCTATCCTTTTGCTTGTTCCCTTCCTCCCTTCCTTGCTTCCTTCCTTCCTTCCTCCCTCCCTCTCTTCCTTCCTTCTTTTTTTCCTTCCTGCCTTTGTGCAGATCACTTACCAATAATCTGATTTGTTTTCACTTGATATAGAAACTGCAGGTTTGATATTTTGATAACACGTGCAGGTGTGATATTTTGCATTACCTCAGTTCAGCGCTATCTGCTCTTTCAAAGTAAGTTTACTAGCCGGATATGGATCCCCTTTTCAAGGTCATTATTTAGCTCATGTCTCCCCAGTATTCTTATGAGTGTTACGTGTAAAAATACAGAAAAAAATGTAATATCCACACCGACTACAGCTATTGTGCAGCTGCTTTGCCAGTTTTCCTGCCAAAGAAAGACACCAGGTGGGTTTCACGTGTTTCCTTTTTAAGAGAAGTATGATGGTTTGCCATTCACTCCCTACCTTTCCTTTATTCTCGCATCATGAAGCACTACAGAGAAAAGCTATCTGTGTGTTGGCGTTAAGGACACTGATGAATGATGATGAAGGGCTGGGTTTATTAAGTCGTTGTTCTCAATCAGCAATTGAGGATCTTATTGCTGTTTTCTTACACCCAAAATAAATGTTCCCACATTGAAGCTCTTGGCTATTTTGAAGTGTGCCCACTAGTTAGTATCTAAATACCTGAGGTTCTCTATAATACCACAGGACTCCACAAAACACAAATACTTACTTGAAAGTGAGTGAAATCCCACTTCAAACACCTTGAAGAAATTAATGTTAGAAATAGAGTATGAAAGAACTTAATCCAGAAACACGGGATACAATGACACTTTGGCAAAGAATCAAAAGCATCTGGGAAAAAGCAAAGTTCTAGGTAAGATCAATATCTGTGCATTGTGTACCTACTGTCATTTCTAATAGTTTACAATGCTTTGGCTCAGGTGGATTTTTCCCAAAGAGAGGGGGTTAAAAAGTGTTCCTGAGGAGACTCTGCTGGGTTATCTAAACCAGTTTCTACTGAGTTAGAAAACCTTGGATCTTATGAGAATATCAAAATTTAGGTGTATGTGGATCTGATATGGGAGCTACAACGAACATCAGGAAGTGGATTTACATCTTTTGTGAAGCACACAAGTGAAAAATGAGTCTTTAACACAAGTGTCTAAGGAAAAGTGTAATTCCTTTGTTACCTTATAAAGGTCAGCATAATCCCTGGAGTGTTCAGCTCATCCATTAAATTTCAAATTAACCTTTCTTTGTCTTGGATTTTCTTCTTAGGAAGAAGACATTCACCAAGTACTCAGAACCAGATGCAAGCTCTGAAGTACTGTTTTGTACCACAGTCTTGGAGGGCTCAAATCCATCTCCTATTAAATTCAAGTGAGAATTGAATCCTGATCATAAAAAATAAGCATTGTGCAGTGTGGGCTGTTCAACATTGTTGATCAGTTTGGCTTTAGCAGGCTTAAGGGCAGCCTTTACTTGCACTGCTGAGGTGAAGCATTAGGTGGAAAAGCTGTGGGCTTGCTGCTATAGCAGGAAATAGCCTACCCAATACATTAGATGTGAGACGTCTGTTTCAAGTAAACTTTTTCCGTCACCTCCCTTCTTTCCATCACTTCCCTTCTTCCCCTCCCCTGAAACAAATAGCCATTTAAGCATAAAAAATAATGTTAGGGAGAGAGAAACATTATGATTTAACCCCTGAAGGCACTTACCTTCCCATATGGTATAAAGTGCCTTGACAGTCACTTACACTAGACACCTACTAAAATTAGGCGATGCTAATCCTATCTTTTGTGTTTTCTTTCATGATTCAAATTAAAAACCTGATGGAATTTCACAGTCTGATAAATTTTAATGGATCCTTTCCACTGACTCCAGAGGCTCAAGACAGACCAGCCCATCTACTGAGACGGCATACAACACCTTGGACTAGATCCATCAGACAGTTGTTCAATGCAGAAGTGTCAAGCATGGTTTAGGATTGAACTTCCTGAGTGCTAGAGGTGACTTCTCTCTCCAGAGAGCTGGCAGAAAAAAAGGTGTGAGAGTATAGTGTCAGGGATAGGGGATCCCAAAGTTCAGGGTCTTGCTTCACTTGATCCAACAAGAGTCTTGAAGCAAAGGACTCATCTATGCTGTGCTGTGAAAAGCAGGGCACAGAGCCCCAGCCCAACAGGATCTACCTTGCTGCCAGAATGGACAGGTTTTACAGTTGTGTCAATACAGAGCTGCACCCAAACTACTGGCTTTGCTGGGTGGCAGGGCTTGCCAAGGTAGGCACATCAAACAGGCTTGTGCTTGAGAGGAAGGTGTGCCCATGGCGACATTTCAGACTGAGATGATCTAACTTCAAGCGTCCTCATCGAGGTGTCTAAAAGGCAGCAAAAGGCTCCACTCTTATCTAAACATTCATGTTTATTATCAGCTGAAATGCTGTAGGGACAGCATGACCCCAGTTGGTGGTTCAGGACACAGATGTGTTGCCACATCTGCACTCTCAAGTAGATGTCTCAGACAACCTATGATACCATGAACGGCTTCAGACACCCATGGTTACACAACTGTACCAAGCCCTGGATCACCAGTGACTGAAAATGGGAACGTTAATATCCAGCTCACATAGGTCTATGTGACAATTTCAAGCCAAAATACACCTGCAGTCTCTACAGGTACTCTGGATTAGCCCCTTTAGGCTAGTTTTGGTACGGTCTGTAGCTCACTCCATTACACCAGCTAGAAATTACCTCAGCCTAGCAAGCGTTTGAGCTGAGCAAGGCTTTGACTGTTCTGGAGCTTCTCCACTCTTTGGGCAGAAATTTCATCTTTGAACTGACAGATTTCACCTCCAGATCTTTTATTTCCCTCTGCCTGGTTTTAAAGCACGACACAAAGCTATATTTTCTAACAGAAACTCCTATGTTGGAAAACTACCATGCAGATCTCCTTGAAGAGGCTTGAGAATGGCACTGATTTTTAATGCAAACACTATATTAGATGTTGTCTTTTTTATATGGGGGATAGAAGCTTGGTTTTTTGTAGCTTTTAGAGGTTACTGTCCACGTTGAGATTGCCAGCAGGACCGGTGCTCCATCCGTCAACTGCTCCCTTCACCATATAGTTTCGGGGGGGGACACAGGAGATGGCCACAAACCCAGATCTGTGGTGCTGTTGGGTCTCTCCACCAGCCCCTCAGCATCCCTCATGGGGTTAGGGGTGAGGGAGAATAGACACCATCTGCTTCAGCAGGCAGGGGTCTTCTGGAGGAGTAGGGGGTGGCTTCTGCTGAGTACACAGTCAAGGGACTTGTTTGAACAAGAGCTGCTCAGAAGGGATGACGCTCATACTGCCATCCTTACTGAAACACCCAAGAAGTTTGCTTTTTGCTTTCAGCTGTAACCTGAGTGTTAATGTTGTTATCTGCTAATGAACTGTATCTTTTTTATCTTGCAGATGCCCAGAGATATAAAGCTGCTCCTTAAACAGCTCCCGAATGAATAGGTTGGTAAGTGTTACTTCCTTAGTGCTTTACATTCCTCGGAAACCAATTATTTTTATTTCAGAAGCTGTGACTCCTAGAAAGCCCATTCCTGGCTCAGAAATGTAGTTGAAAGCATCAGTACTCCAAATTAGGAGCATGATCTAATTGATTAGTTTTACATAAATATGAGTTCCAAATTGAAGCAAGGTGGAAGATTTCATTGCCTTCACTTCTTTAAAACATGAAAGTTTCCTTTTTAACACTGATTCTCAATAAATATTCTTTTTAATGAATTCCAGTGATGTCTTGCACATTGCTATAATTTTATCAGACTACACTGAGACATATTAGGTTTTCTCCTTGAGAGGCTTATATGGGTGCTCAAAGCATTTGATCTTCAGGAAGAGTGATTTGGGAAGCCATCTGATCTAATGGGCTCTGCACTAGACTTGGACAGTAAAGACCCAGCTGCTAATCTCCATTCTGTGACCTTGGGCAAATCATTTCATCTTCCTGCATTTCTCTCCTACCTTTTATCTTTCTTTAACACTCTTAATTAAGCTGGAGTGCTACAGATAATACAGATAATAACCAATCCTTCCCTTTCATGAATTAGACATGCTCCCCTTAAAATGCCACTGAGGTTGGACTGTGGTGAATGTGTGCAATTACTTTTAGTAAAGACAGTAGTTGCACACAACCTCCCTGGATTCATATGAGCATCTGGATTAATTATATCCTGCCTTAAGTAATCCTCTGGAGAATGAAAATAATGAAGGGTAAATACCTTTCATTAATACAATTATGGAGTGTAATAAAAAAACCTGAATGCATCATACATTTCAGTAACTACTTAATGGAACAGGAGGACACAACTAGAACAAACGCCCTGTCCTCAGACACACTGCTTGGTTTCAGCTAGTGGGCCTTCCTACAGGGAGGCAGAGCTGCCAAGCTTCCCACACCAGCAGCAGCACATCACCAAACTCTGCAGGTGTTGATGAGGAGACATGACCAGGCAGCAATTGGTGAGCCCTGTGATACTGAGAATATGCAGCAAGGATCTCAAGCTGCGTGCCAGGAGAGCTCATCCCTCACCTGCCACGATGCTTCAGATGGGGTCTGTGGGCCTCCCAGCGGACCATGAAGTCTCTGTGAGCATCCACGACAGGCTGCATATTACAGAGGGACGGAGGCAACTGCCAAGTTGCTGAGCCACAGTTCAGTGGCTGAGGATGTGTCTGTGAAAGTCACTCAGCCATGATTAGGAAAGTAAAAGTTCCAGCAGAAAATAATATCCTGGTTAAGTACTCCTAGTGTCTAAAGTAAACAGTGACATCTTTGTATTGAAAAAAAATTAAGTCGGAGAAATCTAACCTGTGAAAGCTATCTGGATGCACACAGTGGAAAATGGATCATGACGGTCTGAGTGCAAGAGGATGTGATGAAAGGTTTATTTCACGTTCAAACAGATAAGGTAGATGTAATGTAAAAAATCCAGAGCCCTCTTACTGCAATGCCAGCATGTTTAGTTGAAGATCACAGCAGTCAGGTATTCGAGCACTCTGAGCTGTCCAGGAATGTTAATGAAGCCTCCTTGCAGTGCCACACCACCAATGTCGAGCGTGGTCTTTCCCTAATATCACTTCTCAGACAGACAACTTACAATGCATGATTACTACTTGAGAATAGCTGTATCAGCACCTAAAGGAGACACTTATGTAGGACATTGTTATCCAGGAAAGAACTGAAAAAAAAGAGGCAGTGTCTGTATAAAAGACAGTAGAGACAGTGAGTGTGGCACTGCTCTGCTCTTTCATTCACTGAATACAATGCACTAGGAATATGTACAGTTTACAGTATTTTAGGGAACGGTTAGAATTTCACCCTGAGAGGAATCTTTAGGACATAATAAGTTTTTCAGATTACAAAATGGGCTCTGTCTGCTTCTCATCCTTTTGGTAGAAAGACAGAAAAATGAATGCATTTTGCAAATTGGAGGGGTCTGTCTTTCTTTTCTCCTTCTTAGCTATTGTATTGCTAATGCTTAAAGCTCTGCAAGGTGAGAAATACACACTTCATATCTAAAAAGCCATTTGAACAAGAGGGTTGGGCTAAACAAGCTCCAAAGGTGTTGTTGAACCTCAGCTGTCCCATGATCCTTTGAAGCAGTATACAATCTTAGTACTAAATAGGTCCTACAGCTTTGCTTTATTCCCAAATCAGTGGAGCACATCAGACCCCTAATCCAGTCATCTCTGGGGGAAAATATGGTGCACCTCTACAACAGAATCTATTGTGCTGTTCTTTGCTTATTTTTTGGCTTCCTATTATTTGAATAGCAATTAAGGGAAAGGGAATTAGCTTCAAGCTAGAATTGGCTTAAATACTTTATGAGGGAATCAAACGGACCTTCAAAGTCATGCTGACATGTCTAGCTCCAGCCACTGCAGTGCATGCCAATAATTTACACCCTGAGTACTGGAAGTAGGAATGGGACCTCTGTATTTTTTTTTTTTTAAGCAGCACATGCTCCTTATATCTCTGCATTGTTATAAACCCTCCATGTCCATGTAATTTTCTGCTCAATTAAGTAAAAAGCAGTCCCCAGCAAAAAATCCAGAGTGGCTGGATGATAACTCCTTACAGAGGCAATCACAGCTTTCTGAAGATGGGGGAGGAAGAGTGTCCCTGAATGTGCTTTGCCTCCACCTGCAGCAGACAGGACTGCCTACTGCTAGTCTTCAACTGTCTGCTTCCTGGCCCACATCTGGCCATCCACTCCCTTCTAGTTATTCCTCCTGGTTTTGTAGTCCTCCAATGCAAAATTTCCAGGTATCTCACTCTCTAAATGACTAAGGCAAACATGACCTGCTGGGAGGGCAATATACGTTCACACACTATCATTTTCTTCCTTAGCTTACGCTGCTATCCTCACCAAACACATACACACATGCAAAACAAAGCCAAGAATGAACCCTGCATTCACATCAAAGAACACAAGATACCCCAGGTTAAAGAAGCTATCAAAATTAGCATTAAACTGAATTGAATATGCATTAAGGATCAGCCAAGGTACCCAAATAATCCTAACTCCTGTCCTGCTGAGAGACCAACCATCTGCCATCTCTGATTTTGTGGGCAGACTGATGAAAATACACACACCAAAACACTAGGTCTGGTTTTGTTTACATATATATACACACACATATATGTCTAGTCTAAAGTACTAAATGTAGTGCTTTGTCATCATGCCAAACTTTGTATTTTTCATGTAAGTACTAAAATGTTATGATCTGGGCCTAAGAGATCAGTATGAGAGCAGAGCTGGCCGCGCATTTAATGGCACCAGGTCGGGTAATTCCCAGGAACAGGCCAGGTGCTTGGCAGCCTGGAGAAGCAGACGAGGACAAGGAGAAAGTAGTACCTGTCTCCTGAGGGATGGGTGAGGCTTTAAGCCACTGTCTGGCCTCATGAAGGATAAATGCCATGGGTCCATGCTCCCTCGTAATGTCTCTGAATTCTCCAACTACCTCCACCTTTTCAATCAGACCGACAGGAGCTCTGCAAACCACACATATGGCTTCAATGAAGTGTTTGAAATGTTTTTCAGAGCTGAGGCAGCAGTGGCAGAGAGAAGGATCCAGAATGACAGACAGAGAAGGTAAAGAAAAGGCATCTGAATGGTAAGGATGAGGTAACATCATATCGAAGTCTCAGATTCAAACCCTTGTCCTCCACATGGGTGGAGGACATGTCCTGTCACATAAGTGAGGTGACATGTTTTCAATCATCTGTATCTGTGCTTAAAGCTGTGCCTGAGGCTTTAATTACAGATTGCTTACCTCCACAAAGACTTTCTGTCTTGTCCTAAGTTGAGGAAGACCTGCTGCGTTGGTGCTGTAGCGTGTAAGATGGCTAGGTCTTTGGACCCCCATGTTGTGAGGGTATTCTACATGTCTGCAGCAAGTCTGACACCAGATACACCTCACAGCCTGTGCATGATCACAGCATAAGCACAAGCCCACAGAGAAACTTTATACCAAATGCTCAAGAACATCAGACTTGCCGCATGTCGCAGGGAAGGCTGTTTTATGCATTGTACCAGTGCCTAGGGGCCTCTGCCACTAGTAAGAAAGTCCTGGGCAGGTACACACCTGAAGACTGCATGGGCAAGCTCTGGACTCTCTGATGACCATTTCTTACCTAGGTTTGCCTTGCTGAAGAGAGACTTCTATGCCTCACTGCAGCATTGCTGCAGGATTCTAAGACAGCAGCTCCCACATCTTAACACCAGAGACTGGTCAGCAGCAAAGCACAACGCCTTCACACAACTTATACAGGGGCAAGCATCCCCTTGCAACAGACCCCTGTTTCAGCAAGGAAGGTGCTGGACATGTGTGTCACAGCCCTCACCGAATGTCTTGAGGCCATTTCCTTTTTGACTACCAGTTTCTGTGGCATCCCAGACAGGGTTCAAATAGCTCTCAGTGGATGTGTGCCCTGCTGCAAACTAACAGAAGCAAATTTTTTTCAATCACGAGGCTTAGCTACTTCACTGAAACAGCATTACACAGAGCATGATTAAGAGAAAGCTTGGCTGCATTTCATTGCACTTGCTGGCTTTCATTGCACTGCTCAGCCTCTGCTGTAATGACCTTCCAGAAAGTCCCTGGAGGCTCTTTCTGGCAGACAATACTCTTGCTTGGCCTCTTGGTCAATGGGAAGCTATTCTGACTGTTGTAAATGCCATTATCATTGAAAATTTTGGTAAGTGGCTCTTTTGGGCAAGTGCAACAGAGCAATGGTGAGTATCTTCCACATGCAGATCCCTTCTGCTTCTCGAAAACTACACAAGATGCTCAAACAGCAGGACCTAAAACATGCCCCAGAGTCAGAGCACCTGCACTGAACTCTGATATTTTGGAGTCACTGGGAAGTAGTAACACCACAGTGAGTAAGGTAGGTGATTAAACTAATACCCCCTTCTTCAGAATAACTGAACCCTAGGCAGATGCTGTTCCAGACACAAAGCCAGTCAAGATTAGCTGTCCTCAACAAAATATGAAACCTACTCACTCACTCTTCTGCTGTGCCCAACACGTTGCCATACACCTGTCATGAATTTTTCATACCCAAACTAATTAAGCAAAATCCATGCCAGCTTGACTTGCATTCAATCTGGTTTTCATCAAGTTGTCCCTTGTTGCATGGCAAGCCCCTCGTAGACATGGCGGTGCATTCATGATATGTTTGGTGAGAAACAGTGTCAATAGGAAGAAAGAACTATGTGATGTCAAGCCTCTTGACATCCCCCATATTTCCTATTTCTGCATCATATCTCCATGGCTGGCCCCTGGGAATAAATGAATGCATTCATTGCAGGCACCTTTGCACTGAAACTGAACCTGGCTGATCTCTGTGGTGCTGGGCTGCGAAGACAGTCTAATGAACACAAAAAAGGGTCAGTGAAGTTCTGCCTCTGTCAGTAGAGACAGTAAAATATGTGATGTTGAACCTCTTGCTTGTCCCCAAGATTTCAGTCCACTCTGCATCATATTGCTTTTGCTGAGCAGACTCTGGACCACCTGAGTGAAATGCTGTCAGCTCCCATGGAGGAATGAGCCAGAAAAAGCCATCTAAATATGTGGCTAAATGCAGATGCTGACACCTATTGTCAGTTAATCATTTCCATCCAGACCCTGGAGGCCTGAAGACACCCAACACAGCAAATATGGAAGACCCTCTCTTGCTTGGTGAAATTCATGTCTGCTGGAAAAGGAGGCCTTAGCAGTCAGCATAAATTGTAGCAGCCCATGTGGCCTGCATCAGCCTCACACCAGGGAGTAAGACCAAAGGATCTTGGTGTAAATCTTCCCTGAGATATGCTCCATTGTTTTTTGCTTGCCAACAAGGATGAGGGCATAGCCATTTTGTTATCTGTCATTATCTGTTTTCATGTTCTCACAGACAAATGGGTAATATTCCCCCAGCAGGTAGCACTTTCCAAGGATGGCCCCAGGGAATAGATGAATGCATTCATTGCAGGGACCTTGCATTGAAATTGAACCTGGCTGATCTCTGAGTTGCTGGGCTGTAAAGACAAGCTAACGAACACAAAAGGGGTCAGTGAAGTTATGCCAAACATACTCTGTGTAATTGATTTCCAGATTTGATTCACTATCTGTATTACCAAAGAACAAAGGAGAATAAAGACTTAAAATATGATGCAAAACATATTTTTCAATGGGATGTTTTTAAAATTTTTCTGTAAGGCATCATCTGCTTTTTAATCCTTGACTGTTATTCTATTTGCAGAATTTATAACACAAATAATAACCATATTTTCTTTCTTTTAGAAGTATCCATGCAGGTCCTCAAATAGCTGGCTTTCAGTCTGAGGAATGAACATCTTAGAGATGGATCTCCCACCCAAGGCTTCAAGAGATAAAGAGGATAATGATACTACACAATAGCCCTGGGCTTTCCTGAAAGCCATGATCCCCCCCAGATCTGGTTACTTTCCAGCATAGGGTTAGTTCTTTGGTAGCTGGCAAAGTTCACTTCAACAACTTACACAGCGTTTCCTGCCATCCCTTTCCCACTTCAGCAAGAAAACTGGGATGGAACAAAATAGCTTTTGAGGCCAGAGTCAATTGCCATCCCCAGATGCTTTGCATTCAAAATGCCATCTGTGTTTTGTTTTCTTGTTAAGAGGGTTTTGTAACAGTTTTTATTATCTACTGCAAACTAGAAACAACAGCAGGAAATCATGTAGTGCAAAGCAAGTATAGTAAGCGATTTGGCTTCACAATCACCAGCCATCAATCCCCCACTTGAAACCTCTCCATTGCAAGCCTTTTCCATCCTCACTAACATGTGCATACGTGAGAGAGAGGGTGCAAGTGTGGGACAAAAGCACCATTTGGGAGAAAGGCAGGAGATGGGTAAAAATAACCCTAAAACTTAAGGCACAGCAGGGTTTAATGCTGTTGCAAATAGACATCTTTTTGCAGATAGAAGGCAAGTTAGTTATTTCATTGCTCATTTTTCTGGTGGAGGCGGGGGTCAAACTTTTCTGCATCTTTGGTCAGCCCAAGAGATTATCTGACTGTCCAATTTACTTGGCCCTGTGCTCTCAGCAATTTGAGTAACAGCTTCATTGATTAATAGTGATTAGTTTAACCAATGGAGTTAACCTCAGAATTAATGTGTGGTCAGTAATTTAAGTGACTTGTAAAAAAAATAAAATCATCCTGATTGGTGTCTTGCAATTCCATTTTCCATTAAATCTTTCTATTCATTTGTAACCTTCTGCTTTCTGTACAAACCCACCTTCTCACATGAACTCCAGTTTCAGTTTTTGTACTCCTCTGTATATACTAAGTGGAGAAAAAAAAGGAAATAACAAGGATTATGATATCCTAGCATAGCATTATTGTAAAATTGCACTCGCTGCATACCAGGGAATAGGAAATTTCATTTTCAAGGGCTCCCCGGGGGGCTGAGATAAACTACAAAAGTCACAACTTGTCATAATTAAACACTCATGCCCATTACACACAAAGGAAATGATGCACATTTATCTAGGTCATTGAAACATTCATATGGCAATACTATACATGAATGTCCATTAATATCCTGTAAGAATTTAGTAAAAGTATTCTCCCAGAAGCAATGCAAGTCTGTCTCAGATGAAGGTGCTGTAATAGCATGGAGGAGAGATGGGGGGAGGGATGGGAATGGTGAATATATTTCCAGCAGGAATGCAACAGTGCTTAGAAGGTATACTCACCATTCCGTCTCTGACAAGTAAAGCATAAATATGTTAATTGGATAAGCTTTTGATATTGTTATTCTACATGGTTATCAAGCAACACTAATGGGAGTGGTTTAAAACCTGATAAACAGCAAGAGTTGTGCAGTTTGGAAGTCAGCTGTGTTTGTCTAATGAAATTTGGTTTATTGTAAATTATCAGCTTGGAAAATATCTCCCACCTCTTCTCTCAGATTTGTATTTTGCATATCTACTTGCTGTGGGAATGTGTGTGGGGGCTGACAAATAAGAAAATATTTTCCTGTAGTCATCCATATTCCCTTTATTCTTGTCAACTCCTCAATGGTAAACTGTAGTAATCTTGCCTGCCCTCTGGTATTTTCCAAAAGTCAAAAACCATATTTTTCCCCATTAAAAAAACCAGCAAGGATTGTTAGAAACAGCCCTGATGAGTTTGACACTAGCATCTCTTGGGGAATTAATGGCCAGGTGTCGCTAATGGCTCTCAGCTTTGCGTCAACACTCCAAGTCACTCTTAATCCCCAGGATGGGCTCTGCTCCTTATTGCTTAATTAGAACACAAATGGCTCTATGAAAATAACACTGATGGTCTGACTCAAACCCACAAAAGAAGATAAAATGCAGGAATTAAGGGTTAAAAAAAAAAAAAACAAAAAAAAACCAAACCAGAAGGACTAACACACAGCCATCTGTGTAAGTAGGTTTTGTTTTACAGCAAACACTGTTAATAGGAACGGTTGAAAATATATTTTTTTCAGAATCCGATCTGTAGATGTTTTGCTGCTAAAAGACCTGCATGCAGTTGCTTTTATTCCTAGATTATGTTTTATGCTATTTGGACCACTGCCAAGTATGTGACAACCCTTGTGTGGGAAAGTGGCATGAATTTTAAGAATGAATGAGTAGTCCTGTAAGTGTTTGTGCCAGAAGCACCTCATTCACTAGTGGTGTTTGTTTTTTTTCTTATATAAAATGTTTTATTCATCCAAGCAGAAAAAAAAATCTTACCATATGACCCATAAAATTTGTGCAACACAAAGAGTCACCAGGTAGAAGAACCCACAATTTTGATATCCCATCAAAATATTGGGTAAAACTCTCAGCCAATAATTATGTTCAGAGGAAATCAGTAGTAAGTCATGAACCATATTTTAATGCAAAAGGAAGGGAGTTTGTGACAGCATTTGAAGCAATTCTACTTTGTTTTGTTTTCAAAATGCTTTTCAAGCTCTGACATCTACAAGAGCTTGCTGTTTGAAGAAGTGTCCCATCCCCAGTTCTAGAGGTAGAAAGGTCTGCCTAAAGAAGGGATCTCCTAGAAAGCCAAACCAAATTAGCCAGATGAGTTTGTTCTTCTAGATTCTAACTGTATTGTCGAAATGATCCAAGGGTCATGTTTGTGAATATCTGTATTTTAATCTGTATGGACAAAGCAGTGCAAATTAAGCCCAGTGCTCTGTTTAAAATACAGGGCTTGCAATGAACGTCTGACTGTATAAGAAATCTCCAGACCTGTACTAGTAAGACCCATGTCTGGATGTAGATTCAAACACGTGATTTTGCTTAAGATGCTTTGTTCCAGCTGCCAAAGAAAGAATTTTTATTCTTTAGTTATTTGTGAATCTGGATATACACCAGATATAGTCCCACAGTAAGTAGGAACGTGACCTTTAGACTTTTACAGAAAACCAGTGCTAAAACGCAATTCAAATGGTTGTTTTACAGTGCATTAAACCAACATTTCTTTCCCAAATTAGCAGATAACTCCAGACTAAGTCACATTTCCTTCAAGAGGATGTTAGTGAAAATAAAGTATTATTTTATAGCTTTTCATTGCTGTTTGTTACTTGAAAAAAACAAAGAAAAAAAGAGATGCAGCCGTGAGTATTTTGAATGCATTTGGAAGATGTGCTATACCTATTAGCAGTGCTATTATCCCTGTCGGCAGCGCTGCTGTCCTTTTGCTAAGCTGCCTTGGAAGTCTCACATACATACAATGCATCCTGTTTTCTCTAAAAAAAAATATTAAAAAATCACTTAAGCTGACTTCTGCTAATCCCCCCTGGCCACACAGAGTGGGCTCAGTAGGCCAGGGAGCAGAGCCAATTTATAATGTGAGCTATAGTACCTCTTACAAGATGATAGAAATTCAGCTTTGCTTTGGAAAATAAGAGAGGAGAAGAGAAAGCTGTAAGGTTTTCACAGCTATGCTGATAACAAAATCTATATAAGTTCCATACTGGCAACAACAGTAATAACACAGAGCATCTACTGAGCAATGTTAGTTACTCTGCTTTTTCTGTCTCTGTGTGTGTAGCGAACTGGAGTACAAGTTTTATCAATTCATATGTAGACTAATGAATGTACATCCAGTTTCAAAACGTTTGAGAAATGTGTTGCTTCATTTCTTTCAGCCAGTTCTAGCTTTAGCCTTTTGTCAGCCTGAGATACACATTTTATATATTATAAAGTACACCACAGGCTTGCATTATAAATTATTTCCCTAGGGTTTCTCTAGGGCAGAAGGGTTGCTTTTAACAAGATACTTATCCAAATGTGGCTGTGTGCATTTACCAGTTGAGTGTTCAATTAATTAGAAACTCTTAATAGCTATGTAGGGCCTGAAGCTTTTGTCCATCTTGGTCTGCTTCGCTACATTTCCTATGCTGGCAAATAATTACTCTTGTGCCCAAGTGGTACTGTGTGAGAGAAATTTCTCCAAGTGAGGGAAAAAAACCCACGGCCCTCATTTTATGCACTGGATTGTCACCGTTCACTAAGTATGATGTGTCAGGTGTTGATCTTGTAGTATGTCTCTGTAGCAAAATGACGTTATGAATGGCTGGGCATATTTTTGCTTCATTGAATCTACTTAGCCTGGGTAACAAGGGGACTGAAAGGATGGTGTACAGGAATCAGAGCACCTCAGCAACCCAATTGCCCCCCCAAGACTTGTCAGTGACACTGAACCCTGTTCCTTCATGTCTTTGATTCTCTTGTACATCTTTATAAGCACATATTCATCTTCTTATGGAGAAAAAGCCCTAGAAATAAGGTGTGATATTTTTTCTCTCCTCAGAAATCACAGAACATCACCTCCTTCTTCACCTTTCTTTTCACAGAATCACAGAATCCTAAGGGTTGGAAGGGACCTCAAAAGATCATCTAGTCCAACCCTCCTGCAAGAGCAGTGTAACCTAGAGTACATCACACAGGAACTTGTCCAGGCGGGCCTTGAATATCTCCAACGTAGGAGACTCCACAACCTCCCTGGGCAGCCTGTTCCAGTGCTCTGTCACTCTCACAGTAAAGAAATTTTTCCTGATGCCAGTTTACACCCATTGCCCCTTGTCCTGTCACTGGATGTCACTGAAAAAAACCTAGCTCCATCATCCTGACACTCACCCTTTACATATTTGTAAACATTGATGAGGTCACCCCTCGGTCTCCTCTCCGCCAAGCTAAAGAGTCCCAGCTCCCTCAGCCTCTCCTCATAAGAGAGATGTTCCATTCCCTTAATCATCTTTGTAGCTCTGTGCTGGACTCTTTCAAGCAATTCCCTGTCCTTCTTGAACTGTGGGGGCCAGAACTGGACACAATATTCCAGATGCGGCCTCACCAAGGCAGAGTAGAGGGGGAGGAGAACCTCTCTTGACCTACTAACCACACCCTTTCTAATGTGCACCCTAGGATGCCATTGGCCTTCTTGGCCACAAGGGCACATTGCGGGCTCATGGTCATCCTCCTATCCACCAGGACCCCCAGGTCCCTTTCCCCTTCACTACTGTCCAGCAGGTCAGCCCCCAACCTGTACTCGTACATGGGGTTGTTCTTCCCCAGATGCAAGACTCTACACTTGCCCTTGTTGAATTTCATCAAGTTCCTCTCCGCCCAACTCTCCAGCCTGTCCAGGTTAAACCAGTCTATGCATGGATGAGATGACAGAAGCAGGTCTTCAGGAAGGAAAGCATAAAAACAGGAAAGCAGTAAGAGTGTGGTAGCCTCCCACAGGAAAGCTGCATCACGTTCTAAGGGCTGTGAACAGAAACGGCGCAAGAATGACACCCAGGCAGCTGAGTTCGGACATCCCTGCAGGGTGGAGGCCACAGGTGGGCAACATAACTCAGAAATACAACATGTGGGAAGGGGCAGGACTGTGCAATGCTCCAAAAGTGAGTATAAGGCAACTCTAGCTGAGAAGCTGAGGGGACCAGCTCCTCTTCACTGTGTTTTCCAGGCTGGAAGGTGCAGTGCCTGAGCCGCAAAGAATTTGGTGCTGGGATGACCCTGGGATGAGCTGGCAGCTCTACAGCATGGACCTGTGTGTTGCTGAAGAAGTTACTCCCATCCCACTGGATGTCTGTTTTCCAATAGTGTTCCCTGAGAGTTAATGTGCAGCTATAACACATACACTTACATTCTTTAATACATGATTGGTTGTTTAAGTTATATCTGCATAAAATGAGTGTTCAAAATACCAAGCGGCTGTGTAACCAAGAGTTGAGCAGACCTAAACACTTCATGAAATACCAACAAAATAGCTGTAAATCTCAGCTTAAAGTGCCCTGCTCAATGTGAGCATAATATTTAATCTTACTTTTTCTTCAGGACACACATCGTTAACTGCTAATCAACTCAAGCTTCAGAAATCCCTGAGCAGTCTTCTCAGTTTTCAAAAGCGCAGTCAAGAAACAAAGTACTTTTTATCCCACCCTTGGCAATGGTAAGGGGTCCCAGAGGTGTCCAGGTGCAGACGACATCACTGCTCTGCACAACGAGCCATGCTGTGCTGCATATACTTTGCCTGTGTTTTATAGGACTTGCACAAAGCCCTCCAGGTTGACAAACATAACTTCTCCACGGCACATGGTGTTACATGCACCTTGGCTGACCATTAGGCTTTGCCTAGGAAGCTGAGCCAAGAAGCCAGCCTGCTCCCATGAACTTGGATGAAGGCTTGGTGCAGGCAGCACACCATGCAGCTGCTCCGGCTGGGTGAGAGGCAGAGGAGGGCTTGCTTTGCAGGTCGAGCACTATGGCATCAGGCGCAGAGCAGATCCCTGTCGCTGGAAGTTTTTATTTCCCTGCTGGAATACGGCTGGGGAATGGTTGCCCTTTGTGAGAACAGGCTGAGCTTACCCACACCCACTGCAGTGCCCTTATTTGTAAGGGAGGGGCTGCTATTTAATTAGCCTGGCGGGATATGCCGTGCGTTTCCACAGGGTGAGAGAATGCTGCTTTGTTAAAAAGTATGCTTGCAGGTGCTAACAGGAGTAATTGGTGGATTCCCCCCAGCATAACGTTTCTGCTGGGAAATTTCTGCCCCAGATCCCGGAGCCTCTTACATCCCTGAATAAGTGCACTGTACATGTCCCTGCAGCCCTGACTCTGCAGGCTCTTGCTCCACAGTCTTTTACCCATCTCTCATTTTGTTAAGGATAGTCATACAGCATGAACACGGTCCAGAAAGCAGGCTGTCTTCATTTGAGTTCATGTTGTGTGCCACAGACCTTGGCCACTTCCTTCATTTTCCTCCTCCTGTCTTTTCTTCCTCACCTTTTCGTTCCACAACTGTTATTGCAGGCGGCTGCTGATAAAAACACAAGCTCAGGAGTTCAAAATATGGCAGTCTGTTCCACCAGATGCAAGGAGCACCAAACTGTCTGTGGGGGAGACAGACAGGCACGGGATTAGATATGCAGGAAGGGCACATATGACACCTCCAGAACAGAGGTTCCAGAAAGTTTGGGGTTGGCTCACTCCAAATGAGCATCAGTCAGCAAACTAGCAGGAACCCCACACTATCCTGGGCACCTGGTGTGGGTTGAAACAAATGAGCCAGCCATCTCTGCGCCAAATGCTTCCCTAGTAATGGCTGCTGTGTGGCTCACTGTGGAGGGGAGAGCAGGTTTTGAAGTAAATTTGACCCAAAAAATTAATGAGCTGGATGATTAGTACCAGGTACTTGAACTGAACCCTCATCTGAAGAAGGAGCTAGTGGAGGGCTCTGGAGGGCTGTGCTAGATCTGCTGAAGAGAGCTGCCTGGTGTGTAGCTTATTTTCTGTATAGGTCCATGCCTCCTAGCTCCAGGCTAGAGGGCATTACCATAGCTGGGTTTTATTTTTCCATTCTAGAGGGACCTTTTAATGAGGAGGCTTTGCATCACAGACATCCCCTCCTCTGAGTCAGTCTGGTGTAAAAGAAATAAGGATATGGCCCAGAGGGACTAATCATATAAATAAGATTTTAGGATCTGACTCAAGTAATAAATGAAAGACTAGCAATTTTGTATTATGAAACCCCAGCTGCATGAACTCTCAACTTCAGCCTAGTGCCTCTGCCAGCTTCCAGCTGGCTATCAGAAATCATTTCCACTTCAGTGAGACCAATGTTGAAACGTCCCCTTAATCCTTTTCCAAACCTTGCCCACACATTCTAGCTGTATTTATTTTTACTACAATTTGAGCACAAAAGGTGGCCTGATGTTACTCTAGGAAAAGCACAGTGTTCACTTGAACACTTCAGACCTGATGGCCGCCCTCCTTCCCACCCTGCTGCAGCCCTGACCCACTCAGGCATGCTGCATAGGCGCAGGGAGCCAGAAAGCAAGAACAAAACCTAAAAACTGAATTGAAATAAACAAATAAAACCTATTTCACAGATTTTGGGGTTTTTACTGCCCATTTTGCAGAGGTTTGTGAGATGCAGGTAAGGCTGGGCCTTCTCACCTTTTGAGTGGGTTGCAGCTCATTCATCAGGGGAGGATGGCAGGTGGCCAGGGGGTGAGTTTTGTGGAGCTGTGTTGGCTCATGTTCACCAGCTGGCCCACACGTTCCAGAGAGGGGGAACAAAATACTCTGCCACCCCCATCCCATGAACAGTGTTCAGCAACATTTCATCTTTCCAGTTGAGTGTGTCTTGAAGCAGGGAAGGTAGCGCAGGCTGGGTGCATGGGCACCCTGCTATGGCTCTGAACCCTGGGCAAGTGCCACTGCAAACAGCTTTCTGTAGAAGTTTCTGGGTGACAGCAGCTGCAGGACAGCTGCTCCAGAGGTGGCTGTATTTCCATGAGTGAGAGAACCATAGCTATGAAGGGGTGTGGGAGAGAAACCTTGGGGAAACCCTTCAGGGAGGGCAGCAGGGCAGCTCCTATGGCCACCAAGGGCGGCTGCTGCAGCACTTTGGCCCACAGGCTGGTGTGGGCATGAGGCCTGCATGTGTGGAGCGGGGGATGCTGGCACCAGTGTTGCTGCTGTCATTATTAATAATAATTCCACATGGAATTATTATTTATCATTATTATTATTATTATTGTTTGCCCTTGTTAAATCCAGGGGAGGTGCTGCCATTAGCAGAGTGTGGGGAGATGTTGGTGGCTGGGGGCCATGGGGAGGCCGGCCCTGCAGGCCCCCTTGCCTGGTGAGATGAAGGGCATGTGGGGGGATGGCTGCAATATGAACCCGCTGCTGGCTTTATTTTTGAACATGACCCCTATTTTTTAAAATAGGACCCCTAATTTCTGACAGGGGTGTCAGTGCTGCAGGGGAAGGCTGGGGGCCACTGCGATGCCAGCTGTGGGGGGAACCACTGGGCTGTGAGTCAGACCCACTGACCCTCTGCAGTGAGGCTGTTTTGGGGGAACAGGGTCCAGACCAAGGTTGTCTTGTGAGCACAGGGGTAGGAAAGACACAGCCACCCAGCACTGCGGCAGAGGCCCCTTGACCCAGCCTGTCAGTGGACTGAGCTATGCAGAGAGGAGCATGGCTGTGTGTGGAGTGCCTGTGGCCCATCAGGGCACTCTGGGCATGCAGCTCTCTGCCAGCCTGGCTCATTTCAGTCGCTGGGAGCCGAGGCACCCAAAACCAGTAGTGACTTTTGAGAAGTCTGGCCATCATGCATTCATGCATGGTCCCATATCCTCAAGTGCCACTCCTTTCCTTTCCTTTCCTTTCCTTTCCTTTCCTTTCCTTTCCTTTCCTTTCCTTTCCTTTCCTTTCCTTTCCTTTCCTTTCCTTTCCTTTCCTTTCCTTTCCTTTCCTTTCCTTTCCTTTCCTTTCCTTTCCTTTCCTTTCCTTTCCTTTCCTTTCCTTTCCTTTCCTTTCCTTTCCTTTCCTTTCCTTTCTTTTCTTTTTCTTTTTCTTTTTCTTTTTTTTTTGTCAAAATAAGCAGGGTTTCCTTCAGGGGCTGTGGAGAACTGGAGACCTCTTTGCAAGCCAGAAGTGTGGTACACTGGCAAAATTGCCTGTGGAGAAGTATAAACTGTGAACACTCCTATCATTGCTGATATTCTTTCAATGGCTATAACATAGTCTTTAGATAGATACTGCTTTTTAAATAAGCCAACAACCTTTTCCTGAAACAACCTGGAAATAATTCAGACTCTTACTTCTGACAAGCTTTCACAAAGCCAAACATTAGCTGCTCATGAACATGCAGGGATGGCAGCACAATGTCAATGGCTGCATGGCCATGCCACCTGCAGGGCTTTCTGTACTGCTGCTCAGGTTGGCCTGGCTTTGTAGTAGAGCTGCCAGCAAGCTCTCCTACCAGCAGCAGCACAGATGAGTCCCAAAGCTGTGCTGCAGCTTGCTTTTGAACACTGTGACAGCTTCCCCCAAAGTCTATCAAAGGACTGATGACGTTTTGGGAATGGTATTGTTTCTGCTGAGGGGAGAGATCGCCTATTTCCCAGCGCTCAGAACAGGTTCTCCTTAACCACCCTCATTATCCATAGCACCATTAGACACTACAAAGCAGTGTCTCACTAATAACTGGCTTTTGCTTTTTTGTATGAAATTATTCTTCTGTGCCATATGCCATCTATATTCCTCTTCCAAAAATGTGCTCGGGACTTCATTAGTGGCTTCCGCTGTTTATTGCGATCACAGCAAGCAGATAGTGCTTGGAATGTTCCTACTCACATGGGCAAATCACGTTAGAATTCAGAATAAACTTCAAAAGAAACAAAGAAACAACAACAGGGGAGAAAGAATGTTTCCTTCATGCCTTAATGTTCACGTATTTATCAAAAAATGCAAATTCATCCACAGTGAGCTGCCCCAAGGAGGCACAGCCACCAAATCAAGGGCACTAACACTAAACAGGAATTTCCCCTGAACTTATTTGCCTGTGACTAAGCCCTGCTAAAATGTTTAAAGAGCCATATCCAAAAGCAAAGCCATTACCGTTGTGATGCTGTAAGAGCCAATATCTACTGGGCAATAAAGAGGACAAAGACATTAAAGTGATCCGATGCCAGGAAGTTTAAAGGGTCAGTACTTGAAAATCATGACTCAAAGAGAAAGCTTCAGCTCCGACTCAACAACCAACAAGGGAATAGTGAAGCTCAACCACCAACAAGGGAATAGTGAAACCCAGGAACGTTCTTCCTGTGGAGGAGGGTGAGAGCCAGGCTGATTTACATTACAGCTCCCCCCCCCCCTTAAAAACAAAGGAACAGATTAATTCTGCCGCAACAGTGTATGGACAGAGCTGTTGTCTGCCCTATTTTTTGTTGGCAGATCTCCAGGAGGAAATTATTGTGGGGATCTTTGATTCTATTTGGCATCTATGCACCTTCATGCATATGGAGAAGGCAAAAGAAGTGCAGCCATTAAAGTGGGAACCAAAGCGAGATGAGCCCCAAATAAACCAGTTGGGAGACATGGAGGAGGATTTGGGTGGCAGACTAAAGTAGCTTATGCACTCATTTTTAAAAAATATGCTCACAAACAAACATGAACACATATTTATGAATAAGGCACACTGAAAGGACTTTAGGCTAATGAAGGTTAGGAGGATATGCTACACACACATGCCCCTTATTGGAGCCTTCTGTACTCTAAGCCCTGGTGATATGGACACACACTACCTGAACGTGTCTCATGCTCAGTGTGTATGTCCCCACACTTGGCACATGCAGTTAGACACCACACTTCCTTTGCAAACTTCTGCCCACCCAAAGACAAGTGTGGTCTTCTTATGGACAAGTGAAGGAGCCTGCAAGTTTGGGGGCTTCTCCCCACTCTTTCTGAACAGCTCACAGTTCACAGCAAGGTCTGCTTTAAGCCCTGGCAGAGCTCTAATGTCCAGCCTGCAGCTGGCTGGCCACCGAGTAAGCTTGGGTTACAGCAGAGCAGCTTGACAGATGCTTAGCTGCTAATAGAGCCAAAGCAGACATTTTAGTAACTAAGCAGGCATAGAGAAGTTAGGCTTATGTCTCATTTCTTCCAAATGACTCGTCCACTGCCTCCCTATTCCTTTGTTCTCTGACACTACAGGGTTGATGATGCATGGCCAAAACCCTTCCAAGGAGTCCACCATCCTTAAAGAAAATCATGTTGCTGAATGCAGCCAGAATGGTGATCAGAAGAGGAGCTCTTTTTTTCTACTCATTATCAGGAGTGTGGTAGGGGATTTACAAGTGCATTTGAGATGGTGAGCTCTGTGGGAACCTTCAGCACACACCAGAATGGGAGATTAATTCTTGTGAATGAGTTCCGTGAGTTCATCAGCATCTAAAGATGAGGAATGGTGTTATTTGTTCACACTTTCTATCACCCTGCACATACACACAGGAATAACAGTATCTAGCTTAATCTGAAAACTAGGTATCTGATCTAATCGTGGTACCCTTCCTAGACAGTGAACAGAAACAAATGCCTCCAGAAGGTGACTCATATATCCTCCAATAGGTATTCACCAAAGAGCTGCTTTCTCTCTTTCCAGTAACAATAGGGGCTATTAAATATAAATAACCAGCCCAAGTGCCCAGCTTTCAGATGGCTGAAGTGGTCAGGCGAGGTGAATTCCACTCATGATGTATAGTATTTGTATTAATTTTCTTGCTTTGTATTAAAATGTGTATCTATCTATTATAGTGAGGGCATGTGAAAGCACACACACAAAAGAGAGGAATGGGCTTATTGTGCAAAGCTAAAGCATCTCAAGCCTCCTTCCTCCATATTAGTGCTGGCCAAGGCACCCATCAAGCAGTGAGGGGCTGTGACCACCCTGTCCTGTGGTGCAAATTCGGCCATGGAGGTTGTGATGTTTTCCTTTTCTGCCTGAAATTAGCTCAGGGACAGCCACAGAGACTGTAGCATTCTTATTTTGAAATATTTTTTTCTTCTTATGTCTTGGTTTTGCGATAAATCAAATTATTTGAATGTTATCTCAATCCTTCAACATTAAACAATTCATTTTAGTGTTAGGCTTTTATGATCAATGGAAAGCTCTTAATCAGAGCTGCCAACAGGGCTGCTTTTATTTAAGGCTCACAATGATTAATGAAAATGTATATGATCTCAGTTATGCTAATTTTTGCTAGCTGTGCCAAGTACTCCCAGCAGCCTGGGAGGGTGAAGGGCTCTAGTCCACTTTATGCATCCCTGTGGACATGCTGACTAGACCCCGCAGGCAGGGACATATTCCCAGCTCTACACCCACCGTGTGAGTGCAAGCACCCGCTGAGGACCATGGATATAGGGCTCTAAGTGAACCCAGGATTTGGCCCTGAGGGAACCCACATTACTGAGGGTAAGTCAATAAACAAAAAAGGATGCCCGGCTGGCAACCAAAGCCAAGATGAGTTTGCACATCTGGTGAACAGAGTGAGAGTAAAAATGGAGTAATTTTTCTTTTTTTATTGGATTTATTCATATATTCCCATGGAAGCAAGTGAGACACGAGAAACATTGGATGTCATGTGAAAAAAAAGCTCATTGTATGAGCCTATTTCTGCCAGCTTGTGTAGTAAGCAACACTGCTAAGAGAGGGTTCGTTCACTGTAACCCAAAAATAGCAGTGACCAAGCAGCTCAGAATAACTTTATTTCTCTTTACTGGATTCTTCGAAGGGAAAAAAATCTAATTTAAATTTTACCTGTTTCTTACTGTCCCTGGGAGTAAGTCGGTGAAGACACAATCAAGGACAGAGCAAAGATGAACTTATGGCTGAGTGAAGACAATGGTAAGTAGGGCTGGTCCTGCCAAGGAGCAACCTAAGACTGATCAAATCACAAGTTCGCATACATATGCTGCAGCTGAATTCAACTCCTGATGGCGTTTGATGAATTTCGTCAAAATCTACTCTGGAAAGATGAAAAAATAACCCTGTGTCCCAGTGAACTTTTGGGTAAAAAGCACATTTCTATCTACAGTGTTTGCGGGTACCCTCAGGTCTCTTGAGGCATTATCAGGTTATCAATTTAAATCTGAGCACACTGGCATAACAGCAACATGGTGTTTTGTACTGCTGCTGCTGTATTTCCAAGGATGCAGACACTGCCATCCATTGGCATAAGTCTATCACCTCTGTGGAATTTTGGCCTCAAAAAAAAAATCTGAATTCAAAAGACAAAGACACAAGACCCATGAATAGAACAACATTCTGGTTTGCACTTAGAAATAAATAATACTAATGCTAAATCTAAACAATAATAATAAGTTTTAGAAGTAAGTGGCTGGGTAGTTACCAGGCATGAGAAAATGTCATGCAATCATTCCACAGAACTACCACATGGTAGATCTTGGAGGAGAAAAGCTTCTGAAGAGAGTAATGCCAGGTTTGCAAAGCAAGAGAGAAGACGGGGCTGTATAATAGTCAATGCTGACAACAACAATTTTAGTATTTTTATTTGTGCCATGGAAAATTAATTTATTTAGCTTATGTTGTCCATTGACTTCACAGAACAAGGAGAAAAAAAAATCACTAGTAATTCCCAGGGAAGAATTTTTCCATCAGGAAAGGTGATTGAGCATGTGAGTGGAAGCATAAGTGGTGCCCATGAAGCTCCATCCCTTCTGAAAAGAGAAATAGTCTAATGTGTCTAAAGGATGCCTTGCAATAAAGTTCTTAAGCAAAGGGACAGGAAAATAATTCTCTTTTTAAAAAAAGCTGTGCCACTGACTCATTGTGTGGCCTTGGGCAAGTCCTGCGACTTCTTCACATCTCATACACTCCAGCAATTCAACTGGATGAAAGCAGAATGGATGGCAGGATGCTCCAATATTCAATATGCTGCAGATGCCACTGCTGAAAGAAGCATTCTTAGCTAAATAAGCTCACAATGCAAACAGAAAAGAAACCAGGGATAGCTGGGAGCATCAGCATTAGCAGCAGCGTTTGTGTTGTCTCGAAGCCTTTGCACTGTTGTAGATCTTAATGGTCATACAAGCTTACAGCCCAATGTGCAATGGATCAGATTAGATGAGATTTGAAATTGCTTCTATCCTGTTTTTCAGGCATTCTTTATAATAAGTCACATATATATAAATATATATATATGTAAAACATGAAACTCTGACTAGTATACTGTACGTATAGCCCCAGAATTTTCTGATGCATGTATAGCCAAACCTGAAAACACACTGCTGCTTAGAACAGTCTGGAAGTGGTTAATCAAAAGATATTATTATATGTATAGTATTACGTATGTATACATTGAACTTATTAATTATTCCTATCACAAAATAATTTGGCAAGCTGGAATCATTAAACTAGCATGTGACATACTTTAGCGTAAATCCCTCTTCAATGAAAACTATCTGTTAGATTAATAAATATTCTCTGCATTTAACTGAGGGGCACAGTAGACAGAAATACAGGTTAAAATCTTGTGCAGCAATGCTGGCTTTGGTATTTGGTTCAGCACAGTGTTTAATTGTACGCAGGTACTTAGATCCTTGTGCAGCAGAGTACAAATGCACATGTTTAATTGCCACAATGAATAAAGACCTTAAATAGGAATGGGATTACACATTTTTAGCATTCTTAGTTCTTCATGTTCAGCAGATGTTTAGTGCTTAATGTTTCACTGAGCTGGACCTAGGCTAAATTTAGTAACAGAAAGATTTTAAATTTCTTCAGGAAATTTCAAGCACCTCCCTGAGAAGGTCAGAGTTTTTCACTTCTGAAAACATTGAGTAAATTCTGGAGATCTTCTGGGCTGTATGGGTGGAGAGCAAACTGTTCCACTGATCTTTGATGATGCTTTTGAGGCCAGACTGCGTAGTAGCATGCAGAATCAATCTGATCACCTCCTCAGTGGCTTATCAGAACATATTAAGTGTTCAGGGAGTGTGTACCAACACCACAAACTTGCAACTTCTTCCAGGACCAGCTTCCATGAACACTGGTGAGTGAATGGGCACTGAAGGACAGACTACCCACTTACCTCAGAAGATTACCTTTCAGTAGCCTGAGAAATACACATTTATAAGGCAGAGTGGAATAATTATCATTGCTACTGTGCTGTACATGTTTGGGAGTAAAGAAGTAAGCAATACTGGTGCAGAAATCTATAGGGCACACACATTATGGCTACTGTGTGCAGCCGTGATCAGTCTTTTCCCAGAGAGGTATAGAAGAATTAGACAAGGTAGAGAAAAGGATAAGGTGGGTGATCAGAAGCATTAGACATGAAGAAGGACTAAAGAGACAAAGACTCTTCTGTTCCCCTACAGTGGTAACAAGAGATGGTGGAGGTGATTTATACCTGACGGCTATATAACTGCAGATGGCATGGGGAAGGTAGGCAAGGAGCAAATTTTGTTCTCTTACAGCAAGAGTTAAGAGGCACCCCATGAAATAAACAGGCAGCAGATTTGAAAACCAACACAGAGGAGAAGCTGGTTTCATACTGTGCATAATTACAGCTGTGCAACTCATTGCCATAAATGGCTCAAAGCAACTGAAAAAGGGATTAGAAATGCTCCCAGGGGGAGAGTCTATCGGTAGTCTATTAAACTGAATCGCAAACACAGACTCTGGTTTGGGGCGTCTTGCAATAGCTGGCTGGTGGTGACTGAAAAGGTGTGCCAGGACAAGGGTGACACAGCACTAGCCTTTTTTTGCATACTCTTCAAGGTGCCCGCTTCTGGTCACTGCAGAGGATTAGGTCTTGAATCAGGTAAGCCTTTGGTCTGATGCAGTATTTCAGGGGCAGGGTGAGAATAATGTTCTTATGAACCTCTCAGGTGAAAAGAGATCCCACCTCCACTCCTCCATTGTGGGACCCTCAGTGTGCTGCCCCAAGAAATGGCAAGAGGTGGGGCTAATCTCCACAATCTTCTCTTCTTTAATAAAGCTACTCCTAAACAAAGCCATGGTTCCTCAGGAAACAATGTCTCCGCACACGACAAAACCGCTATTGTATGCTCTGTAGCTTCATTGTCTTGCCTTAAGATGGAGGAAAAAGGCAAGGCATAACAACTCATTGCCAGTTTGATGGAAAAACTGAGTTTACAGAGACCAAGAGCAACTAAATTAGCATGTTGTAGTCATTCACTATAGTGATTTAGAGGAGGAAGCTGGCATCACTGACAGAGAGTCCAAGTACCGGCCCATAGGGGACACAACAGGTCTTCTGCGTACTTACCCACACATAGTCAGGTCTCAGAAGGATGTTATCATTATAGATACTTTCCATTCTCATTTTCTCAGAAAAGCCACCATCTGTCAGTGGGTTTATTTCTAGCCTCCAAAACTTAGGAGTTTTGTGTGTATTTAGGAGCATTTTATTAAAGTTGCAGCCTCAATAGCAATTCAGTTATTTGGGCTTGTGCAACTGATAAACACAAATTTGAGGCAGGAAAGCTGTATTGTAAAACCAGGAGCTAAACTCTTGCCCAGGTAACAACACACTAATTTTGGAGAGAGATGTGACTTCAAGTTTTAAGTAAAGGGAGGTTTGAGGGGGGTGGGAGCATGATTGTGGGAATGACTTACTGGTGCATTGATTTATTTGCAAAATGCACTAACATCTGATCTGAAGTCCCCATTCCAGCTTTGTTTCCTGCTCCTGTAACTGCTTCATTACCCACTTCCCTCATTGAAGAGACAGGTATTTTGTGCTCTGCTGAACTGCTAAAGGACAGGACACAAGTCATCATGACTGAGCAGATTTTGCCTCTTCTTCCCCTTGCTTAGCTTTGCTCCATAGGAGTGTTATGCCAAGAGCTGTTGACATTAAATCTGAACAGAATTTGCTGACCATTGCAGAGTGCACGGGTGGCTGAAGCAGGCTCATAACTGTAGATCTCAAGAACAGGGGAAACCCTCCTTTGATCTAGAAAGGTGACTGCACACTATGCATCCGATTCAAGCACATTGCAGGTGATTTACTTAGGCAGCACTGACGGGCCACATTTTCAAGTGCACGGCGCTTACTGTCAGGATAAGACTTTACTCAAGGAGCTTACCTCCCACAGAGGTACCCAAACAAGTAATGCTTATGCTTTCAGCAGCACAGGCTTTCACAGGAACTGAGCAGGAGTGAAGACAGAAACTCTGGCATTTTGCCCCCTGAAAGCCCAAGCCAGAGAAAATTCTCCATTTGTTCAAAGGCCTGGGATTAGGTCTGATGGATATGCCTAGAAGGGACCAGATGTCTTGAATCTCTATCCATGTCTGTGCAAGCTGTGTCAGCCAGACACTTCTGTCCTTGTCTAAACCGTGTTTGCTGGCAGTACAGAATGAAAAAGGTGGCTTCAACATGCCCGTTGCTGTCCTTGTTACTGTCATGTATACTACCCCCACTACTGGTGTCACCATCTTTTCCCAAGATCAATGCATGTGTAGTCAGTCCTCCCTGTGCTATCATGAGAAAAAGCTATTTTAAACCTCTGAAGACTGAACGGGTAGCACAGAAACTCACTGAAAAGGTATCAGTAGTTCTTTAGCAGCTTCATTAATAGGGCTTGGTAACAGAGAAAGAAAGGTGATGAAATATATTCTGATTAATTGCTCTGTCCCTATCTGCAAGGGCAAAGACAAAACTTTTCCATGCTGGGGTGCTTGTGCTCTTTGCTCTGCAACGTTCCCACACAGTGCCACTTGCAACAGGGAAGAAGGGCCTTAAGTCTGCTGGTCAACCTGAAGCAAAAGCCATGTTTCAGGAAGCGTTACAGCAGGCATTCTGGCTTGAGGAATGCATGGTAAGGCTCCTAAATTCTCAACATTGTATTCAACTTGCCCATATTCTTTCCCAGCTTCACTTTTCATTTTAACAATGACATCCAAATGACATTGTTGAAGAAAGGCATAACAGGTGAGAGAATGCTTTACTGGTCTTCTCCTGGGCTAAAATGAAGTGCAAAAGGCTTAGAAACTAAAAAACAAATGGGAAAGAGGAACCTCCTTCTTCTGTTCCAAATAAGTGCGGACCAGCAGTGCTATGAAAAACTAGCAATTTGAGGGTCAGCAGTAGAGAAAGAGAAAATCCTTTCTACCCACAGATCTGAGGGTGATACAGAAATAGGTCAGAGAATATTGGTATCCCTCCATGAACACATAGCATGTTCATTACCAAGCAGAAAGGCACTGCAGGGCTGGTTGGGCCAGCATGATCATGTGGCTATGGGAGAGTTTGCTGTGATCTAGCAAGTGTGAATGGCGAGGGAGAATGCAGCAGCTCCTGGCTCTCAGTCTGCTTTCAGTGAACGGAGAACCTGTCTGCCTTAGTCAGGCACAAGCAGCGCAGCTCCTGGGAGCAGCAAACAGAGGGCAAAGCTGCTGAAGGCAGGATTTTGAAGCAGCCAGACTTTCTGCTCAACTAGGTGAGCCCACCTCTGTCATAGCCCTGAATGGCAACATTTATAAGTATGGCATGAAAAAGGGAAGATTGCTGACATGGCTGATGTGCTGCATAGTGGTGTTGATACTTGAAGTGCCAGGACTGTGCTTTGTCTCTCCCTGTGTGGCTGTGGTCATATGTCTCCCCTGCTGATTTGCCATGTGCCATGGGCAAGAAGCCCCTTGGCTTCCCTGAGCCCCCAGGAGCTTCCCAGGATGTCCCCTGCCATCAGCAGATGCTGTGACTCAGTAGGTTATCACAATAAAGGTTTTTAGGCAGAAAGCCCTATCTGCGGCCATTTGGCTTTGGGACCCAAAGGCAAAGGATTTAAATCCAGAGGAGAATGTAGCTGCCTTCTGCAGGACTGGCAGATGATAGCAGCCACTGGACCTGTAAGGTGTTGTCTTAGCATGAAGTGCAGAGACCCACTCCAGTGCAACACAGGCTTGTACAGCTGCAGTATTTCTCACCACAGAAGGTCTGGGAGGCCTTAGAGTTTGCAAATGCTTTTTTCTCTTCAAAGCACACATGAAGTTAATGACAGCTTCCCCTGCCCCAGCACACTTTGAAAGGAACACACAGAGGGAATACGCACCTTCCCATTGGTTGTTCTGCCCTTGTACAACATTTTGCCTGTCTGATTTAGAGAGACTGGCAGTGCTTTCAGACAGGACCATCACACACCCCATACCTCGCAGTACCAAATTGGCTTATCTGTGTGTGTAATGCTGTGATGAACACAGGGGCATCCCAGCTTTACTTTGTAGTCCTCATTCTCCTGTAGACCTACAAGTGACACAGAATTTGCACAGCCCCAAGAGATGCCAGAGGACATTTCCTATGTGACCACACCGCCATCAAACCCACTTCCCTTGAGGACAGGAACTGCTCCTCTTCTCTTGTGGCAATGTTAAAAGTGGGTGCTTCACACACAAGATGTCTTTTCAGAAACAGTCTGCTGAAGTCTGTCCAGCCCTGCTCACTAGTCCTGTTCTTATAACACAAGAAGCTTCAATTTTGGCTAGTGTTACCTGGCACCTGTGGCCCTGTCATTCATCCGAGCACTGCCCAGTTGTGTGGTAGTGATAGGGGTGGCTGCTCTTGTACAATCAGAATGCACTACTCAGGCTCTAGAAGGGTAATTTCACGTTTGGGGGACGGGGTTGGGTGTCTCAATCACCCCCATTTTCCCCATTCAATAAAAGCACCAGCTGGATTTCATGAAGAGCACATGCCTAAAGTTTTTGTGCCCACATGTCACCCAGCAGTGCTGTCCAAAGGAGCCTGGTGCAGGGATGCCTGAGCTGAGAGTAAGGGGATGAAGCAGTGCAAGTGGCGGGCAGGGATGTGTGGGCAGAGGCTGCTCTGCTGTGCTCCATTCAGGCTTCAGAGTCTCTCCTTTCTGTGAGCTCCACATTCCAGTCCAGCTGGGCTGTTGTTGACCACACAATTTGCTTTATTTTCTTCCTCTTGCCAGCACACACACATTAGGCAAAACATTTAAACATTTTGTCTTTAAGTGTTTATTTCCACATAAGCAGCCAGGCTGTCACCCAGTCAGATTCCCAAAATAATCCAGTAAGGACTTAAGTAAACTCCCTGCAGGTGTTACCTAGCTGCTTCATTGTGAAGAAGCCTTGAACTCTGCACCAGCCCCTTGAATCCAGGGAGGGATGGTGCAAGACTTGCCTTTTTGCCTGCCCTTAGACCCTGATGCTCTGCTCCTGCTCTGGGCTGGACAGGACTGCCTGCTGCTGCTTTTTTTCCACTTGCACTCTGAGATCATCTCTAGCATTACTATTTCTAAGATATTTTGCCATCTCCCCCCACCGCAGACAATAGAAGAAGAAAATGAAACAATTCACAGTGATTCCCTCCAGAAGCTGCCCTTGAGCAAAAGAAGGGGGCACAGGCACAGGGGCCCATAACAGAAATTGGGGAAGTCCTGTCCCCATGGAAGCCAAGGGTCCTGAAAAGAATCAGGATTTCATCCCTGAGCAAAAGCCAGTCGACCAGACTTGATGTAGCTGACAGGGGACAGAGTTTAGTTCCGGGTCTGTGCTGCCTGTAACTTACTCAGCAATACAGCCATATGGTGCTGTGGACTTGTATTTTCTTTAACCTACCTGGTCTTTGACTGAGTAGTGCGCTGGAACCAGCACTATTCAGCTCTATCAGCCTGACCCCTTCCTGGGCTCCAGCTCACATAACCCAGCACCATCCCAGCATGACTGGCATTACATATTAAATCCAGGTTCAAGGAGAGCTGTAAGCTGCTGCAAACCTGCATTCAACTACAGGTGAGCTGTAAATCTGCTCCTGCTGATATTCATGGTAAGGAGTCAGGCCAAACGAATAGTTTTGAGAGGTCAACCTCCAAATCCAGTGTTTAAAAATAACTGTTCTGCTTGAAATATTACACATGCCTGTTGGTGTGTGCCTGCATGCTACAGAAATAATGCTAACCAGTTGTATTCCTACATGCAAATAATTGATATACATATTGCCTGTGCACCCACAACCATGCAGGCACACACACACTGGGGGAGGGTCATTAGATTAAGCTGACCACAATAAGTGTAAGAAGTAGATTCAATAATGACCCCAAATACGGACCCAAATGGTCCTTCTTCTGCTACTAATTGATCTAATGGATGTCATATTTGTAACCAGGCAGTGGTTTGTTTTGTAAGCTTCTTTTTGTTTGCTGCTTTAGAAAAAATAAGAATTAGTAGAACATAACACATACCATATTTGCAGATGTAATTGCCATGAAACACCCCTCCTCCCACCCCTTCTCCCCCCCCCCCCCCCCCCAAGCAATTGCCAGTAGTGGATTACCAATAGTTTGGAGAAGTTGCACTCTAATTTATGATGGCAAACTCTGGGGCAGAATCCTCAGTCACTATGCACACAAATAGAACGACATATATACATATTAATGTACGTTAACAGCCACATGGTATTCTAGATCCTCAATCAAGTGCACAGTACTTCTAGAAGCAAAAGCATCATTTGCTTTTATTCAGGTAGGGGAAAAAGGTCTGGAGGGAAAACTGAGACAGCAGATAAGTGTCTGAGGTGGGAATAGATCTGCCCCCTCATTGTATATATCTAGTTGCCATGTAGTCCTCTCCCTCGTTGGAGGAGCATCCTTGCCTTCCTCAGTAATGCTTTGCTTAGTCTGCTTGTCCACCACACTCTCTCCCCAGCACATCGCTGTCCCTATTGCTACTTGATTTCTTTTCCCTTTAGTCCCACCCGAGATTCAATGAATCTGCCACCCTTTACACTGGAGGGAGAAACTGGAGTGAGTCCCTCTCTCTCTTTTTGAGACTGCCAGGCCCAGTGGGGAAGCCAACAACAGCTGCCTGTGCCGCAGTTGTTCTGACCACTTTACAAGAGACAAAATAAAGGAAAAAAAAAAATTGGATGCTCTACAGCTCTCAAACTGGCTTCTCAAACCTTTCAGGGGTGCTAAATGGCCTTAATAAGTAAATAAAATGCAGGCTATTTATCAGAGAAATCAGAATTGTACCTTTGCAGCTGTTCCTGTCACTTGAGGAAAAAGATATAAGTAGGTAGGTTTTATTTTTTTTAATTAAAACTCCGCTTAATTTGGAACCACTCCAGTCTGCTGAGTAAGTGTGTGTCCGGGTGAACTATAAGATATGTTTTCTGTACCAGATAGAAGAAAACCTCAGAAGGAGCCTCCCTGGTTTATTGGATGGGTGTGTATTGGGACAGGTTTAAAAACATCTTAGTGTAGCTGATGGACTATGGCCTTTTACTATCAGTTAAATCCAGATTTATTTCTTTTAAGATGTATGCTATTGAAAGGCACTGGCAGGCAAGTTAGAAAAGTCTGCCATAGTATTTTCACAGGATCATTCCAAGGTATTCTGTTGCTCATGCCAAGTAATAAAACCTTTCTTTTTGTGCATATTTCTGAACCCTGCTGTTCTATCAGCACTGGCAAATTGTCTCCAAAAGGTACTATTTCACAGAGAAAACTGTATTTTGAACAAAAAAGTTTCACTTTTCTGCATTAAGATAATGAAACAAAAAAGAGGATAGATTTACATGTATGGTACATATAAAATAAGAGAAGGGGCATGTACTCAAACATTGTTTTAATTATTTTTTCACTTGTAGTCCTCCATATGTTTGCTCTGCAGTCAATGAACAACAGAAGAGCTCTCCCGTGGTTAATTTTACACCTGTGAAGACCCCTGGATACAAACCAAGATTGTGTGGCCAAGTGGATAATTTATCTGGCTTATCTTGCCAATGAATTCATATGCTCCAGGGGGTTAGAGAAGATGGGGAGAATATGAGGAATTCTATTATTTTCAGTCTTTAGCAGGTTTTCATTACTTTTACCCTTTCTACCTCCAACACGTGAGGTAAGAAACTTCCACAGCTTCAGGCCTTCAAGGCAAACACTGAAAAAAATCCCCCCAGGGTCTCTGCTCCATGCGGGCAACAGGAGAGGGATCCAGGGCTCTGTGGCTCCTCCGCTTCACAGTCTGTGTGCAGGAACAAGCGGGTGTCCAGGGGCAGTGGCCCAGCAGAGCCTGCTTCCAGCACACTAGCTGAAGACTCCTGGGTTTGCAGGCCAAGCCTTGCCACAGGCTTCAGAGTGACCCTGGATGAGGGACAGTGCCTGTGCCTCTGCTCCCACCACAGCCAGGGCTGTGATGCTGTCCAGTGCCTGCCTCTTACAAGCCTGAGTTGTGAGTGATGCCTGGTGGGAACTGGCTCTTCTGGGTGTCCCTCACCTTTTAGAGCAGGCTCAGACATCTGCTGTAGTCACTGCACATTACCACAATCGAAATTAATAGAAATAATGAGTGCTTCACAATCGTGCAGATTTAATATGCCTGGGAGTCTGATGCTGATATATCAACAGCATAGTTTACAGTACATCATTGGTATTCTTTGGGAGCCGTGACCTATATTCTGATATAAAGGATCTTCAAGGTTCCTTTGCAAATAAAAGTAAATGTTAATTAAAGCACTTTTCTTCAAAAAGCTTTCTTTAAAATGACCTACAAGTTCAATATTTGTTTTATGGCGTGCACAGATAGGACGACTCACAGTCTCACAGGAAATGTCATATGAATTAGGCAGGAAAGAGAAAAAACCTGTAAGGAGATAAATTCCCTTCTTCAGCACATCAGAACACAGACTCTGGTAATGGGCTACAAGAAGGCTGAAATGAGAAGGATACCTATTACAGATGGTTGAAACACTGTTTTTAACTGCATAAAAGGGTTGGATCAATGTCTCATTTTAGTGAAAGGGATGGCTGAGACACACAAAACCAGAATACAGTATAACATTTGCATTGCTTTCAAGATAGAGGCTTGGAGGCATTTTATTTTCCCTTTCATAAAATTTTCCCTCTTGAAGAAAATACTCTTACCTGAGGTTATACCTTTCTACACAGTCCTGTACAGTACATATTCAGCTATGCTCACAATGAACTTCAGAACATGAGATCGCATACAAAATGCAACGCCTTTTGCAGACATGAAAAATGTTCCTCTTTCTGCACAGAACAATTCTTTTTCTTTTGCAATTCTTCCAGTTAGAAGGCCTACTAAAGCTCAGTTAAAATATATGACCTCAGTGTAATATCCTACGACATTTCGATCACCAACAAATGCTCTTGGTTTTATTAAAAACAAACCAAAAACTGAACCCACAGTCCCTGGGGAATCAGACCCTGCTATTGTTCTTCCATTTCTGATGCAAGTCAGGAGATACCAGACAATACCACTTACTGAATCACCACTTACTGAGCTGTGCTTGCTTAAACAACAGCTCTCCCAGCTGACCTTTACAAGTTAGAAGAAAGCATATAAAGACAAAAAAGTGTTCAGTGTTCAAAAACCCAAGTGCTTTTATGTAGCCAGGTATGCTGTGGAGCCAGGAAAGGAGGAAAGCAGATGGGCGTCCCATTGGGGAGCCACTAGAGGTGGATGGGTTTGTTCTGGCAAGAAAGTGTGGACAAAGAAGGGTGGTTCAAGGCTACAGGGTGTAGACAGAAAAGTAGGAGGCAGATTGGGAGGCACCAGATAAACAAAGGAAATTCCTACATTCTAGCAGATAGGATACTTAATACTAAAATAAGTAGGACTTCACTGGTAAGCAGGCACGTAGGACTCAGAAATTGATTCAGGACAGGGTGTACAGCAGCAGTCTGCTTCTTTCAGCACTTTTTCTTCAACTATCCTAGAATCCACCAAACAGAAGATGGATTACACTTTATAATATAAGCCTCCTGAGGGGATGCTGCTAAAAGGCTGTCAGCAGAAAGAAAAAAAAGTGTTCTAAGTGTGCATGTAGGGTTAGGGACCCCACATTTCAACTCATCTGCAGCTGGAGAAGAGATGCATTTGCATTTGTTCCCCTGGCTGAAGACCTGATATTCATTACAAAAGCTATTTCAAAATAGCTCTAGCTTAAAACATTTTATTCACACACTACCCATACAAAATTAACAATTTTATATACCTGTACTTCAAACAATCTTGCCTACCTCCAGGAAGATCTGCAGAGAGATTACTTTCAGTTTCAGTTGGGGCTGAGTCAGGCCTTCAAATAAGGCCAGAATTTACTTAATTTCTGTAATGCTGATGGGCTCCCTGGTCAGAAACACTTTTGCACAAAACAGTGTGGATAGAAACAAAAACAAAGTGACCCCTTAGCCCAGAAAGCTTACTTGTCATGGTTTCACATCCCTCTGCTCTTGTCAGTGAGTGGCTGTCGTTAACGATCACTGTCATTTTCCTGGCATTTACCTGAATGGACTGTCTTTGGAGAAATTAAGACAGACAAGGGAAACATCTCCATAATCCAAAGTACTGAAGATTCTGTTTCTGCACTTTACAAAGCAGTTAGGATGACTAACTGGTTGCTATTGTGACCATATTCTTAGATGCCTGTAACAGAGGGGAAGCTGGGGCTTTTAGCTCACGTTCCCTCAGCAGAGATTTGTGGTAGCCTCAGGCATCGTCACTTCTCTTGGTCTGTCTTTCTGCCTTCACCGAAGTCAGCATAAGAACGTTGGGCAGGCAGCTAAACCGTTACAGGGTTCAGGGTACTTGCATAAGCTCCTGTTTGTGTGTGGTGCCAGCTCCCATGGCAAATCATGAACTGGAATAGGCAAATTACACAGCTGTGATGACGTCAGTAACCCCCAGAAGGAATAGTTAAATTTGCAAAGCTTGGCTGAGTGCCCGCAACACCTATTTCCTACATTTGTTCCTTGTGATTGCCTGATGAATTATTGTATTTTTTTTATTAGTAGTAGTAGAATGAAGCTGTTATTTGCTAACCTACAACCTGATCCTTCAACCATGTTTCTATAGTTCATCTTTCCTACTTTAAGGAATAATAAATAGGATTGAAGTTACACACCTAGATGCTGTCTTCAGAACTGGGCCACAGACTCAAGTATTGGTGTAATAAATTCTAAGCCAAGCTCAAGCTTGACTAGATTTGCCTCCAGACTAAGCAAGACTGAGTTTTGCCCACAGTATCTAAGAAATGGCTTTCTTAGGACAAGCGTATTTAAAATGAAATTGAGAAAAGCTGCAAAAATACAGAAGGTTTCACTGCTTGGGGTGTGGGTATTTTTTCCTTTTATAAAGAATATGTTATCTTTGTTGTTTTGTCATAGGAAAGGTACCTTTTACTATTACTGCAGTTACAAGAGGGAGAAAGAAATTACATTAAAAAATAAAGATCTCCATGTAAAAACACCTCAGTGGCTATGTGGAAGAAAGTAAAGATTTTTACAGATACTTGCGTGTGTTTATCTCTGCTTCCAGTGAACACTGAAAGTGCAGGTCTATAGAACTACATCCTTAAAAGTACAGGGGACAAAATGTGCTCAACTAACACCTCCAAGAGATCACGCAGCAGAAAAATAATCTTCACTTACACTCCAAATACATGGAAAGATGGAAAGAATGTTTTATGGAAAACTATCTTACCGGAATTTAAAGAAGAGTTCTGCAACGTGTGGAAAACAAATATGTTTTAATAGGCTGCTGCTTTCAAGGACTGAATTTATTTCCAAGAAGGTCACCACCATAAAGCAGAAAACTAACTCTTCTTTCATAGCAGTAGCAAAAGAGGAACAGAAAATAGCGACACTTAAATTTTATCTTTGACCTCCTAGAGGAAGTGGCAGGTCATTGTTGGCAGTTTCTTGTTTTGTGGTGTCTGGCTTTTTCAGTTTTTTTTTTTAAGGTTTCTTTAAAAAAACAAACCAAGCCACCTCTGTATTTTTCTCACTTTTCTTGTTTTGCATTCAATAAATTATCTATGAAAACATTTAAATAAAACCACTCATGTTAGTAGTACTTTACTATTAATTTCTCAGTGTTTTCACCTTTATCTGACAATTAGGAGAAAAAAACCATGCCTACATACTTCATTTTCACTTCCCAAGCACCTGACTGCTGTGCTCACTTTCCTGTAGCCATTGAAATATAGTAGTATGCAACAGTCAGTACAACACACCCTCCAGTGTCAACTTAAAGAGCTTTCCCTTTACTTCTAAAATGTCCTGCCTGTGTAATTAGTAAGGGAAAGGAGACTTCTTGTGGATCAGAAAACAAAGCCAATCCCTTTCGGCATATTTGTTGCCAAATCTAAGTGAAGATTTACACTCTGGGCAATAAGAACCAAAGTAGGATGTGAGACAGGAACTGGTCTCAAAATCCAGCTTACTAAACCCATTGCTTACAGACCCTAAGCATTCTTCAGTGAGAAGGCAGACCTTGGAAAGCAAACTGATGCTTAATGACACAGGCCTGCCTTTCTCATCAGCTTTCATGGCTCAAAAAAGTGAGGCAAAACAGGACTGGATAACAGAAATAAACAAGGTAAATATTGTATTGTCTAGGAATGGCGTTTCACACAGCAAGCAGACAGGAAACTCAGCTGGCTACAAGGGGCCTCCTCTAGATGATGTTCTGGGTCCCATCACCAAGACCTCAAACAGCCTTCAGAGTCAATACCTTTGAGAGCAACCTGAATAAGATAACACCCTAGATTCCTAGAGACTCAGGCTTTGTCTATATGCAGTTTAAAAGTGACCTGAACAGGCACTAACTGGCATAAGAAGAGTGTACATCAAACAAGCCATGTTTGCAGCCACCTGAGCTTTAATTCCTTAGAAGCATGGACTAAAGAAAGAAATTTAGGACATTCATTAAAAAAGACATGCACAGAATCCTATTAGCAGTATAGTTTTTCATCTTTGGTCAGCAGCCTCTGCAGCCAAACAGCAGCTGTCGCAGGATTTCACATCTGGTTAGGTCCCTTCCTTTTCTCAAGTCTTTTTGGCACTTGGTACAGTTTCACTGCCACATCATTCTAAAGTCTTCCTGAAGCTAGAACACCAGTCTGTTTCAGGAAGTTCACCTGTCTGAGTACTTTGGAATACAGTCACCTCCCACTTGTGAAAATCCCCTCAATTTGGGCTGTTTTGTTACCCTTGGTCATGTAACTGCAGCCCTTCCTATGTCAAACTAGACACCCGATGGTATTTTTTAATGTCTTCTAGCCTGCAATATTGTTATACTGCCTTCTGAAACCTGATCCTACGAGCAGAAAGACGTCCTTCTGGACAACCTGCGCTCCCTTCACGAGTTCTGGGTATTTTCCAAACCCCGTGCGCTGGCTTGCCCGCCGGGGGCGCTGGAGTTCCCTTCCTCTGCGGGGTTTATGAAGCAAATGCCACCCTTGTAAAGTTCATGTTAGCAGGTGCAATGCCAAAGAATCTGCTCAAGGCTGTGAGAAAAGAGGATGCTGATCCTGGTGCTCCATCGCCCCCGCATTTTATTACTCATACAGAACTGTACGTGAACAGCTGTCCCATGTGTTAAAAGGCTTACAGATGATGTTAAAAGTAACTAAACCAAAAATAGCACATCGCTGAACAAACACAACCAAACTCCGATAATTTTTAAATGGAAAGGCTTAGCCTCAAAGGATAAAGCTGAGCTAAGAGTGAAAACAAAATCAAGTTCTCAGAACTGCAGCATTCTGTCAGGTTGATGAATTTCCTTCAGGCAGGCCGGTTTTTCTGGTTTCCCAGAAAAACTTTTGTCCCTCGGTAGGTGGTGCTGTCGCCCTTCAAGCTACCAAGGAGTAAGATGCAGCCTTGTTTCTAGCGCAGAAGTGAATTTCTTGGAATAGCATAATCAATGTCACCTCACCGTTTAAAGGGGAAAAATAAATAAATAAATAAATAATAGATAGATAACTAAATCTATCTACTCTGAACTTGTAATACTCAGATAAGCTCACAGTTCACATGGCATTTGAAGTCAGCAGTTTCCATCTCACTTCATGCACCGATATCACCATACCACATACTGAACAACAATAAAGTGACTGTACAAGACAACTAAAAAATTATGACATTGCTATATAGATAAAATTAGAAATTAAGAACTGCACAAATATTTGGACCTTTCTGCAGCATATTCTAAATCAAACGAGCATGTCCATTAAGTGCTCTGAATTAACACCTGAATAGAAAAGAATGGTACCAATATTGTTCTAAGAGGTGAGTCCTAAAGCTGAATGTGCCTGTGAGATGGGTTATTTACATACATGCTGTGAAACCTCAAAAATTCTCAACTTGAGCCCCAAGGGACACCAAGAGGCCTTAGCCACCCTGAGCAGCCTGCCTGCCATACATCTTTGACTCCAGACCTGACTTGTTAATGCTGTCTGCTCTGGGACTGTCCGTGACCCCTGTTAGTCACCGCCTCAGGCCTGATCAGAGGACCCTGTTCAGTAAAGGTCATGGTGCTGCCTGTGCCATGCGTCCTCTCCCTCACTGGGGAGCACCACTTAAGCTGCTCCCTGCCATGAAGTGCAATGAACTATATTCGTTTGTTAGACAAGACAGGCAGTGGTCCATTTCACAAATGCACAAGAGTCATCCACACTACAACAGGCAGGTAAGGAAGAATGGAATTATTTCCGGGAGACTTACCTCTCAACTCCCACTGTCCTGGGTTCAGCTGTAACAGTTATTTTTCTCCTTCTAAGTAGCTAGTGTTGTACAGTGTTTTCGACTTTAGTCTGAGAACAATGCTGACCAAAACCATGACACCCACAGAAACCATTTAAGGGACCAGCAGGCACAGGGAGACCAATGAAGGTTTGCTCTCTTCGCTTGCTCATGTAACAACTTACATTCTCCAGCAACGTAGGAGCAAGCGCTAAGAAATGTGCTGGAAGAGCTTCCAGCAGCATGCCTAATTTGCCCAAGAGCAGGAGAGGAACTGACACAGAGATGTATCAGTCACCCAATAACTCCTTCAAAGATCTAAACTTCAGAAACAAGAAAAACCCCAACCAAGCCCCCACCCTCTACACACCATAGAGGGAAGGGAAAGGCACTCCCCTGCAAATTTTTTCCAACTAATACGGAAGTGCCATGTTGGAAACAGAATTATTCAGTTGTTCTTGGAAGATCTATTCATAAGACCAAAGTTCTGGTCATTAACACATCAAGACCCAGGACTGCAAGTGGGTCTTGCATTCCATCCAACATCCACAAGTGGGAGCTGGAGATCAGGAGAGAATTTTGCCAATTCTCTGATGAGGTGTAGGGGCAGTCCTAAGACAGAAATTAATTAAAAAGTATTTTAATATTTGTGCAATATATAATTTTTTTTTTTTTGCATATCAGTTATATATGCAATTATTATCTCATATACAATACTGTATGCACCTCCATTCACAAGGCTACAACATCAAGATGCATCAAGAAAGATAAACCTTTTACACGTTAACAGGAAACACATACCAGACCCCAGACATGAACAGCACTAGATCAGAGAGCCATCAAGTACCAGATGAACCATGAAATATCAACTCAAGTCCAGAAACACACACTTTAGGGACAGCTATTAGGACTACAAAGATGGAGGACAGGTGGTGATTTCTCAGTGTTTCACATGAGAGATTACCTTCCGGCCCTGTTGTATCCGCCAAACAAGGACTAATAGAGAAATTGATTCCAGTGCCTGAATAAGGTCTCATCTACTAAAAATGCACCAGCTTAAAGGAGTGTCTTGAGAATTTTATTTAACTCCTGCTGTTTTGTGGAAATCTCTGTTTTGGATAGCTCACACAAAGCTGCAACTAACAAGTGAAGTCTAAAAGGATTTTGTTTTGGTTACTGAATCAGTTAAGGCAGTATAGATTTGGAAATCAGAAGGTCTCCTCAAAGCCCTGGTTCTTGAAAGATCAAAAGACTCTTTTCAGATGAAACCATACCTCAACTGTAGATTCATGGTGCAAGAAATACTTCACACACAGGTAGTCAAGGAGCTATATGCTAGTTTTATTTGTAAAATACTTTATTCCTAACAGCAAAATATTCTAATTTTATTTTACAAAAGTTAGGAAAAAATAATACATTTGAAACAGAAACAAGAAAACTATTTCTTTTATTCAATTCTCTTTTCAATATGGAAGCCATAGGTATGCACCACACTAACAGATTTCAGTGCCAGACAGGTCATTCAATAAATAGATCATTCTACCATTAAAATCTGTGAAGGACAGTGAAAAAGTATACTGCTGAAAAAATATAGCATTTTTGGCTTCTTCTGAGGTCTGGAACTAGTAGTATCTACACACAACAAAGTTCTTGGCATTTACAAGAATGACTGTTTAGAACAGTAACAGCAGAATTTGTTAGTAGTAAACCAGAACAACCAAATTTTGCAGTACAACATTTCTAGTAAAAAATAATTAAAAATCAGAAATTCAGCCTATTTCTTAAATCCTACAGAAGACTTCTGCAAGGAGGTTGTAGGTGATGCTTAAGTTACTAATTTCATATCTGATAGGGCCATTGCATATCCTAACTTGCAATGAAAAAGCTGATCCTGTACTGTATATAATAAACACTGCCTGTTCACTATGAATAGAAGTTAAAGTGAGAACAAGTAACTCTGCTATTTTATCCTATTGCTAACAAAAGAACAAACCATGAAACCTTTGCCTTGGAGAGGGCAGATTTAGTTAAATCTTGTTCTGCTATGTACACAGGCGTAATTTTGGAAGCCACCACTGCATCAGCTTGCAGAGTTGAAATTGGATCCCTGCGTCAGCCTTCTGAGAAGCTTCTTTCTGTGAAAAAGCTGGACACCCGAGACAACACTCGGACGCAACGCAAGTGGCAAAGCAAGCTTACCTTAGCCAATACGTAGACAGTAAGAAGACTATGTGACCCATACTGGAAAACAAGTAACAAAAAGACATATACCAAATACTTCCTCTTTTGTAAACAAGAAACAACTGACCAAAACATCCACGCAACCAAAAAACCCCAAACAACAAAGAACCCACCCAACAAAGAGAGCCATTAACTTCTGGGCAGTTACTGCTGTGCAATTTCAACTTACAAATGAAACTGAGGGGGATGTGAAAATGAGTAAGAGTTATTTTTATTTTCATGAGTTCAGCATCCAAGTAATTTTCAACGTTTGGTCTTTTAATACACAATTCAGTGCACTAATAAATACTAGTGTTGTGTGGCCAAGAAGGGCATATTTATTGTTGACAATAACTTCTTCCTCTAAGTGACAGAGGAGTGAACAAGGAGAGGGGCTTTGCTGACCTCATACTCACCTACAACAAGGGGCTAGTTGAGAACGTGAAAAGCAGCCTTACCTCAATGACCATGAGACGGTGGAGTTCAGGATCCTAAGGGGAGAGGGGAGAGTAAAAAGCAGGCTCACAATCCTGGACTTCAGGAGAGTGGACTTTGGTCTGCTCCAAGATCTGCTATGAAGAGTCCTATGGGATTAGGGCCCTGAACAAAATTTACAGATCACCTCCTCTAAGCTCCAGAGAGAGCCATCAAAATAAACAACAAGTCCAGCAAAAATACCAGGAGGCCTGTGCTGAACCAGGAGATTCTGGACAAACTCAAGCATACAGAATGTGGAAGAAAAACCAAGTAATCCAGGAGGAACGTAGTGACGTTGTCTGAGCATTCAGGCGTGAAGTTAGGAAAGCTTAAACCCAACTGGAACTAAAAGTGGCCAGGGATGTCAAAGATAGCAAGAAGAGCTTCTGTAAATACACAGGTGACAAAAGTGCCCACTGCTGAATGACACAGGGAACCTGGTGACAAAGTACACAGAAAAGGTTGAGAAATTCAATGCCACCTTTGTCTCGCTTTTTATGAGTGAGATTGGCCCTCAAGAATCCAGAGACTGGGGGCAAGGCTAGAGCAATGAATATACACTGGGTTCAAGATGACTCGGTCAGGCAATCCATAAACAAACTGGACATGTATTAAGTCCAAGAATCCTGATGGAATGAGCCCATGAATGCTGAGGGAGCTGGCTGATGCCACTGCAAAGCCACTCTTGATTAATCTTTGATTGATCAAGGTTTAATGGGACAAGTGTCCAAAGACAGGGTGAAAGCAGATGTCACTGCTGTCTTCAAGAAGGGCAAGGAGGACTCGGGGAACTACAAGCCGGTCAGCCATACCTCCATTCCTGGGAAAGTGATGGAACAGCTAATCCTGGAAACTATTTTCAGGCAGGTGAAGGACAAGAATACTACCAGGAGTAGTCACTGCATGTCTTCAACAAGGGGAAGTCACAGCTGACCAACTTGATAAGCTTCTACGATAAAATGACTGGCAGATGAGAAAAGAGGCGTGATTATTGTCTTCTTGGACTTGAGGAAAGCCGTCAACACTGTCTCCCATAAGATCCTCACACACAAGCTGTTGATGTATAGGCTGGATGAGCAGACAGTGAGGTGGACTGGAAACTGTAAAAAAGTCAGGGCCCAGAGAGTAATCAGCAGCACAAAGTCCAGATGAAGGCCAGTAAGGTACCATCTAAGGTACTAGCAAAGGACCCCAGGGATCAATACTGGATCTGATCCTGTTTAACATCTTCATTAACAACCTCAGTGATGAGGCAGAGTGTACCATGGGATGTTCTAGTGGACATTAAGTTGAACATGAGCCAGGCACATGCTCTTGCTGCGAAGGCGGCTAAGGGTACCCTGAGCTGCATTAGGACAATGTTGCCAGCAGGGCTCAAGGAGGTGACCCTTCTTCTCTTCTCAGCACTTGTGAGGCCACACATGGAGTGCTGGGTGCAGCTCTGGGCTCCCCAGTACAGGACTGCACAGACATACTGGAGAAAGTCCAAAGGGCTACAAAGCTGATGAAGAGACTGGAGCATCTCTCCTGTGAGGAAAGGCTGAGAGAGCTGGGACTGCTCAGTCTGGAGAAGAAATGGCTCAAGAGGGATCTCATCAATATATATAAATACCTGAGGGGAGGTTGCAGAAAGGACATATAGCCAATAGGACAGAGCCATGCTTTTCTCAGTGGTGCCCAGTGGCAGGACCAGAAGCAATAGATACAAACCAAAACACATGAGGTTCCATCTGAACATCAGGAAACACTTTTTTTTCCACTGTGACAATGATTGAGCCCTTGCAGCAGTTGCCCCAGAAGGTTGTGGAGTTTTCAACCTTGGAGATACTAAAAACCAGTCTGGACACTGTGCTACACAACTGGCTCTAGGTGGTCCTGCCTGAGCAGGAAAAATGGATCTGATGGCCTCCAGATATCCCTTCCAACCTCAACCATTCTGTGACTCTGCAAATAACCACTGCACAATTTCAAAATTTTAAGTTAACAAAGGCAGGGTCACAAGTCTTTAGAACACCAGCCTGCCCAGAGAGCAAAACACTTTTAGCCTTGTTGACCTGAGTATTAAAAACTATGATTATGAGCTTGAGAAGGCATACCACTGATGCTGATCATCTCTGACTACATACCAACAGTACAGCATGTGTTCTCAGTTGTAACTGAAGGTCCAACTTGAAGGCGACGGAAATTATTATTTCACAAATTGGTATTAGGATCCAAATCCTCTAGACGAAAGTTGCAACAAATTTGCATCTTGTGGACATCCACACAAGTTGATGAGACATATACCACTGAACAGCAGACCAAGGCCCTGAAGAAGTATTTTCTTTAATTTTCATCAAGAAAAACCAGAACCAACTATCAAACTGTTTGTTCTGGATACTTCCTCTGTGCTTTTGTAGAGCTAAATCAGAGCAAAGAAAATATTACCAACTCTAATTACTTTTCTGCCTGCCTCTTTCCTTATTCTACAACAAAGACTGCTCTAGGAGGCAAAAAAGGTGAGCAACATAACAAGTCAGCTGGATGCAGGATTTATTTTTTTCCTTCCTGCATTAGATATTTTGTCTTAAAATATCCAACTGTCAAAGCAAATTTCATTCTTCACACATGAGATAATTTTACTAAGTCTACCTCTGAGGAGGACCAATCATTCCACATTTCTATCTGCTTCTGCTGACTTGATGCACAGTGCGTCTCTTCTAATTAGATTAATGTTTCAGAGTCAATGAATCATGAGAAGAAAAAATGCTTTTAGGAGAGAGCACATTGCAAATGCTGCAGGGAACAGTAGAAGTAATTTGTGAGGAGCACACATGCTACTTTAAAAGAAGTTACAGTTCCCAAGTCTTCTGCTAACTTTGGTCTCATGAAATAATATTATTCCATGTGGCTGACAACTCAGTATAATAGGACAACTTGATGCAACAGGCTTCTATGTGGGGTTTATAAAACCACTAAACTAGGATTTGAGACGCATAGTAAAGAGCTTCAGTCCATGAGATTGATATTGTTACTTTCAAATGGCTTCACTGAAGTAGGACTCTGTGGAGGACTCTTTGCACTCAGTGGTGGCATGGTCAAGACCTTCTGGCGGATTCCAACTGTGGCTTTTTTATGGTCATGTCTGAGACTGCGGATTGTACTGTTTATGGCAGCAACACATGCCTTCCAATCATATCCAGTTTCCTTTAGATCAAAGGATGGATAATTCTCTTGAAGAAAGTCTAAAAATAATCAAGTACATAATAGTGAGTTATGAATCATTGATGGAAGTTATATACTCTTTTATTGATGTAATTAAGCCATAACAAGTGCATGCTACCAAAACAGGACAGCTAGGCATATTATAAGGCTTGAAAAGCAAAGCTAGAGAGCAAATACTCTCTACCTCTAACAAAAGGTCTAAACATAAAAGCAAAATTTGCAAAGAAGCATGTAACCATGTATGTGGGCTTGATCCCTTTAAGTGCTGAATAATTTCAGCTTCTAATGGGATCAACCAGGGCAAAGAAATCTCAGGCTCCATTTCAAAACAATCGTTATTCAGCAGGACCAATCTCTTCTTCAGAGATCTCCAACAACTATAGTCACTAAAATGAAACAGTAATTCAACATAACACAGCTTTAGAGGAACAGTGACAGAAAAAATGCATGAGCTTGTTCCTTACCATACTGCAACAAGATCAATAAATAGATACTAGAGTTTGGTAGTAACAGGATAAATAAGGTAAGACTACAGCACTTCCCCCCCCCCCCCCCAACAAGTAAAACACGTAGCTTTTAAAACAGATTTATTATTTTTTAGTTATTGAGGAGTGATCACCTTTCTGAGCTTAGCTAAATTATACGTTTTCTTCAAGCAAGCCCTTAAAAGATATAAATAAGCACCAAAAGGAAACCTCAGCTATAATTTCAAATCAAATGCAATACTATTTCTACTTCTCTGATTAACATCTAGATTTACCTTAACAGAATGAAAGGTATAGCTAGTTGATATTATGCCAGTTTTGTTCTTCCATTGCTCTCTCATATACTAGCAATTAAAAATCTAATATAGTATCATTGTTTACAGATGATATTTTAACTTGCAGCATGGGTCTCTCTGTTTTTTTTCTTCCTTCAGAAAGACTTGTGCTCTTGCATTTTACGCTGCTCCAGTGGGGGCAAAGGGGAAAGGGAGAGCACCTTGGGTTCTTTTATTCCCAGGCTGCTCCAGTAATAAACTATGCTGACAAAGGACACACAAGCTGTTGGATGAAACAGCAGCTGCCCTCTCTTCCCTTCCATTCCCAGCAGTGAATTCAATAAAATGCTTGAGCTCAGAGCTACGACAGATAGCAGGAATTCCTTATACCAGGCTGTCCTGGGTTCAGCAGTAGCAGTCATTTTTCTCCTTCTTAGTAGCTGGTGCAGTGCTGTGTTTTTGACTTTTGGCCTGGGAACAGCGCTAATAACACCAATGTTTTTAGTTGCTGCTCAATGATGTTTACTCTGACCAAGGACTTTGTGAGTCTCATGCTCTGGCAGGGAGGAGAGGAAGCTGGGAGGAAGCAGAGACAGGACACCTGACCCAAACTAACCTAAGAGATATTCCATACCACAGCATGTCATGTCCACTGTATAAACTGGGGGCAGTTACACAGAAAGGTTAGACCACTGCTCAGTCGGGCTGGGTATCAGTCAGCAGGTGGCAAGCAGTTGTATTCTCTTCCATTATTATTTCCCTTATCATTATTATTATTGGTGGTAGCAGTAGTGATTTGTGTTATACCTTAGTTATTGGACTGTTCTTATCTCAACCCATGGGAGTTACACTTTCGATTCTTCCCCCCATCCCTCCAGGAGTGGGGGGGAGGAAGGGGTGGGGAATGAGAAAGCGGCTGCATGGTTCGGAGTTATGGCTGGGCTTAAACCATGACACAGGCCAACAGAACCATTGTACATGGCCCACAAAACAAGTTTTTAAATTACGCCTTTTCTGGCACAGAAATGGACCAATTGTAGGGACTGTGGTAGGGGCTATGGGGGGCCCCTTCCTGCTCAGCAGGGTTACATTCAGGCCATGTTATAATGTTAAAGAAAACAGGATCGGGGACTGCCCTCTGACCCCACAGCCAAGTGACATGGCACAGTTGCAACCATGACACAGAGGACTTTGTCTCTCTTCTGGTCTGGAGCCTACATGGTGTTCCTGTGGCCGTAAGACACACTTGCATCTTTTGAATGCTTCTTAAGCTCAAGATGTCACGACACAAAATATGTGTATATCTGGAGATGCTTAAAGTGGCAAAGCTTCCCAGGCTAGTGGTGAAGGAATATGCACAGTCTGGGAAAGCCCACTCTTATGTATTGCCTTCCCATATTGGGAATGGTTTCTGGCATGCTCTCTCTCTCAAGCCATACCCACATACCAACCCAGAGAGTGAGAGCCACAGCCACATTTTATTTGGCACTACTGCTGTGCCCTCAGAGGCAATCTTGCCACACCTGCAGAGCTGTTAGGCTGCACTGTCCAGATGTTAATGACCCTTTCAACCTCCCTGTGTTCCAGACATGGAGAAGAAGCAGTTTCAAGATTTGTTAGGACATGCATGTTGCAAAAAAAAGTGTGATGAATCACAGAAAAACTCAAGTCAGAAGGGACCCATAAGGATCATCTAGTTCAATCCCCTTCTCCTCACAGTGCTCCCTAAAACTAAATCCTATGACCAAGACTGCTGTCCAGACAAGCATAACTAGTCAAATATGCAACCTTACTAACTTAGTGATCACTATCCCATAGTGATACCATGAGGAAACAGGAGGAAGTAAAACCCTACATCAAGCCAGTGCTGTTGGGAAATGTTGAAAGCACTCCACTATTACACTACCTATCACCTGGGATCCAGCCCAGTAAATAACATCCCCCAAGCAAAACTTAGAGAATGCATGTATTTTCTCTTTAGATTTCTCACAGAAAAAAAACTTTTACAATTAAAATATGACAAGAACACATAAAATTAAAGGTGGAAAGATCTCCAATATTGCATAACCAAACCTTTTCAAGTATGTTGAACTCTCTGAGATGCTTTTATAGTCACAGAGCATATGGCCACCAAAAACCTGATAATCTTTCCCCCCATCACCACTGTTTATGGTGGCCATGCTTAAATCTCTGCCAGATAATACCAAGTTTTCTTCTGTGTGATAACCCATACACCCTTTTCTACCTATAACCTACTTCACGTTCCTCCTCACTTGCTACGTAACTGTTATGCTAATTCTACTCGTCACATTTCTGCTGTCTTTATCCAGCCTTGCAGGAGGGACCAAATGAGACTAACAGAAGACTCCCTCTGAGGTGGGAGGGAACATGGATCAGTGTTCCAGAAGTCTTAATGCTGAAGCCAGAACAATGCAGAAGGCAAAACGTCTGCTACTACTCCAACCATAACATACTCTCCCTCTGCTTCTGGAATAGCATTTGCAAATAGGGTGAATAATTCCAATTTCCTGAAGAAATCCTGGATACACATAAGCTGAGGAAACTGTGAAACTGTCCATGTTCATACAGTGGAACAGGCTGCCACATGTTATTTTAAAAGACACACTTCAGTAAAAAAATGTTATTCAAAGAGCTCAAACTGGTCTAATTCAAAATGCTGCTTGTTATCCCAACTGCAGCTTCTAAACAACTAAGCAATTTGCTGAGACCTTTTCTCTCTATGGAGCCTCTGGGGTGAACAGGGACAGCTCATCTTTGATCCCTCACAAGAGCAAGGCACTTTAACCCTTTCCTTTCCAGTCAAAGTCAGTCTGTAAAGGACCTTGGGAGGTCTCTACTCCAAGCTTCTGCCCAAAGCACAGACAACTCTAAGGTCAGACCAGATTGTTCAGGGCTTTGTTCACTGAGGTGTGGAAAAAGGACAGAGGTGGCACAACCTCATGGAACAACGTGCTCCAGTGCTGGACTGTCTGTCCTCATGGGGAAAAGGAATCTGCTCATATTCAGTCTGAACCTCTGATTTCCACTTATGTCTGTGGTTTCTCACCTCCCACATTCAATGCTGCTAACAGCCTTACTCTAGGAGTCTGCTGAGAAGAGAGACAGTGGCAGGCTGCTACTAGGTCCCTTAGAACCTTCTCTTTTCTAGACTAAGTAAACCCAGATTCCTCACTGGGCAGGTGCTCTAGTTTCATGTCCCTTCTAGTGGCCTTCCAGCTTTATCAGTATCTCTTTCTTGAACTAGAGGACCAAAAATCTGACACAGTAATCCAAATGCAAACTCATAAATGCTAAACAGAGGGCAAACTTTCCCTTGATCTCCTGGCTGTGTACCTGCTAATAATGTCAAATGAAACTTGGTGTGTGTTCTCCATTTTCTCCAAGGCATAAAGATGTTAAACAGACCAGGTAAAAAAGTGCTGACTATTCCCAACTACCACTACCCACAGGCCTGAGAAACCTTCATAGAATCATAGAACAGTTAGGGTGCGAAAGGATCATCTAGTTCCCTACAGTCCCTAATGAAGAGTCACTCCCCAACATCCCTATAGGCCCCCTTCAGATACCGGAAGGCTGCTATGAGGTCTCCATGCAGCCTTCTCTTCTCCAGGCTGAACAGCCCGTGCTTCCTCAGCCTGTCTTCATAGGGGAGGTGCTCCAGTCCCCTGATCATCCTCATGGCCCCTCCTCTGGACTTGCTCCAACAGTTCCATGTCCTCTTGATGTTGAGGACACCAGAACTGCACACAATACTCCAAGTGAGGTCTTACAAGAGCAGAGTAGAGGGGCAGGAGCAACTCCTTCAACCTGCTGGTCACGCTCCTTTTGATGCAGCCCAGGATACGGTTGGCTTTCTGGGCTGCGAGCGCACACTGAAGCCGGCTCATGTTAATTTACTCATCAACCAACACCCCCAAATCCTTCTCCACAGGGCTGCTCTGAATCTCTTCTCTGCCCAACCTGTAGCTGTGCCTGGGATTGCTCCGACCCAGGTGTAGGACCTTGCACTTGTCATGGTTAAACTTCATAAGGTTGGCATCAGCCACCTCACAAGCATGTCCAGGTCCCTCTGGATGGCATTCCTTCCCTCCAGGGTATCAACCGAACCACACAGCAAACTTGGTGTCATCAGCAAACTTGTTGAGGGCGCACTCAATCCCACTGTCCATGTCACTGGCACAGATGTTGAACAAGACCGGTCCCAACACTGATCCCTGAGGGACACCACTCGTTACTGGTCTCCAGCCGGACATTGAGCCATTGACCACAACTCTTTGCATGCGGCCATCCAGCCAGTTCTTTACCCACCGAGTGGTCCATCCATGAAATTGATGTCTCTCCAATTTAGAGACAAGGATGTCATGCGTGACAGTGCCGAACACTTTGCACAAGTCCAGGCAGATGACGTCAACTGCTTTACCCATGTCCATCAGTTCGGTAGCCCCATCATAGAAGGCCACCAAATTGGTCAGGCAGGATTTTCCCTCAGTGAAGTCATGGTGAAGACTAAGGTAGAGGAGACACTGAACACCTCTGCGCAATCTGACTCTGCTGTCACTAAGTTACCTGCCCCATTCAGCACCCGGCCCACGTACTCCTTGATCAATTTTTTATGATTAATGTTGCAGTAGAAGCTGCCCTTGACATTCCTGGCAACTATTAACTCTGGCTGAGTTTTGGCTTTACTGACACCATTCCAACACTCTCAGGCAAAGTTGTTGTCCTGATTTCAGCTGGTACAATTTTCTTCCTGTTATCTGGTATAGCGCTGTGATTTGAATTTAGGATGAAAATAATGTTGATAACCCACTGATATCCCAAACAGATATTCTATACTATATGATGTTATCCACAGTATATAAACTAGGGGAAAAGCTGGCTGGGGACTACTGCTCAGGAACTGGCTGGGCTTCAGTCAGCAGGGGAAGAACAACTGCTCTATGCATCATTTGTTTTGTATATTCTGATTCTTTTATCATCATTATTTTCCCTTCTGTTTCTGTCCTACTCTCTATCTCAACCCACAAATTTTAATTTTGTACACCAGTACTCTCCCCTATCTCACTGCAGAGTGACACACTTGAGGTGAGCGAGAGGCTGTGTGGTGTTTTAGATACCTGGCAGGTTAAACCACAACAGTTGCTAAATTCCACTTCATAAGCTATCCTTGCTTCTATGCTCTCTGTACTGCCTTTTTTCCTTTTTTTTCCCCTTATTCTATTTTTTTGTTTTTGTTTTTACACTGGAGCTCAGTTGTGGATCCCTTGCTTAGCTAAACTTGCCCCCCATAACTCTATCAGTTCTCCTAAGTGTCAGGATAGACTCTCTTGTGCTTGCAGAAAGCTGTCCTTAAAGGCCTGCAAACTTTCCCAAGTTTCTCTTCACCTCAGAGCTGTCTCTTACAAGCTCACACCTATGCATTTTCCTGAATAAGCCAAAGTCTAGTCTCCTAAATTACATGGTCTATATTCCCACCTTTTTAAACTACTCAGGATCTTGAGGTCCATTATTTCACAGTCTCTACAGACAATACTGCTACTGATTATCACACTCCAACCCTTTTTGTCAAAAGGGCCATAACCTGCTGTGCACGACCTCTGATTGGCCTACCTAGCCCTGTATCACAAAATTATCCCCAGCACCCTCCCGAATCCTCTAGGACTGCTTCCATCTCTCACTGTGCTGCCCCTCCAAGCAGATGCCAGAGAGACTAAAGTTTCATCATACAAACCAGATTTGTGATACACAGACTTCCTTGAATTGCTTTAATATAACTCCATCTACTTTCTCTCAACTTGTTCCACTGCTTACATTAATACCTGCAGAGTAGTTACACAGACTTACTTCTGAAACTGTGGTTTGTTCACAGGACACAAAATTAATCATTCCTGTTATTTTCTCCACATTATCATTTGAAAAGAGATTTTCTTACTCACCTCTGAGAGCATTAATTCTGTTGCAGTCCAGCGGGCTCATGCCACGTTCAAGATTACCATATACATTGCTTTTTACCAGCACATCTTCAGTGAACATATGACGAATTAGGTAGCGAGCTGACAACTCTGGCCGAGACTTCCCCTTAGCTACATAAATGACTGAGAAAGGCAACTGAACATTGCGCCATGGACTCCCAAGAAGTTCTAAAAATGATAGAGGGGGGGTAGAGAGATTTTACTTCTCCAACATTAACCATGCTTCAAAGTGGCTGTATTACGTAAAACTAGGGCACAGAAAGCTCTTCCCAAAGCTACTGTACTTGCTTGGCAAGACCTGGGTAAAACTGTAACACTACAGCTAATAGTAAAATACAACATGTTGCAGACAAATATCCAAGTAGCCAAAAAAACCTCCCTGTTTCTCAGCAGCATAACAGCACTTCTGATATATTTTCAGCAGTGCTAGCAATATAATCTGCATTATTAATGATCACTTTCTAAATTGTTTTAATCTCAAAAGAAGATGCTATTCCTCTTAGATAATTAAATAAAAGTTCTGCTGTTTCAATGGTGTTTAGATCCTGGAAGTAGAAACTGAAAAACAGGATCGATTTTTTTAACTACTTCAACCTGACTCTACTAAAAACATTTTTTAAAAAAATATATAAAATGTGGATAGTAACTCATGTCTGTGGGATCAGACTAACAAATGTTGGGTCCAGGAGCAGGTCTGATAGAGCCCCAAAGTGATTCTAATCAAATAAATTATTTCAAAGGTCAACTAATCTCAGTTTATTTTCCTGTAAACTCTCTAGAGCGTCACATGCTGTATGTGGAATTTTTTTCCCATGCATTTGTATCTTGTGCATTTTTATTAAAAAAAAAAAAAGTTATAAAGGCTGCTTTAAGATTTTTATTGTCCTAAACAGCCAGTTTTACAGAAACATGCTTTTCTTCTGAAACTGCAATACCATTCAACAGATAATCTGAGCCAGTTTACTCCATTCAGGTAGAATATCTACCAAAAAATCCCCCCAAAAACAAAACCCCACCACACCCAACCAAAATTAGGGCAACTATGAAACAATTCTTGAAAACTAATTATTCAGTGAAACTCTGCAGAATATCTTACAGATGAACTTTCCAGTCTTAGAGTGGATGCCCCCTGGGACATTGGTAGAGGCCAACCATTAGTTTGCTCTCATGAAGACCTACCATATGTACACCAAGTCACTGCTTTAAAAGTCCCACAGTTCAGCAAATCCCTATACTACACAATTTCACCTACAGTAGCATCTTCTGCCTCTCACTGACCATTTAAAATGTAACACAAATCCAGAAGATGAACATTTCTTAGTTTACCCATAGGTTCCAAAGACTGCGGTTTCTTGATCGAAGGTGCGTGGAAAACTTCTGGAAACCTTTCCAATCCCAAATCCTGCAACATGTCAGTTGTGGCCATTTTCTGAGAGTTTTGAGAATTGCCTTCACTATCCTCATTACAATTTAAATCTACACAATGAGATTTATCTGGAGCATCAGTCACTTTTTCCTTCCCTTCAGCAGTCTCCTGAAAATTACATGAGGTTAGCACATACACTGGGAGAAGCCTACCAGTTTTCTAAGTAGTGCTCCAGTTCATTTCCCATTTAGTATAAATTAGATTCCAGATATTTACAATACAGTTACTCTTGAATTTCAATCATGAAAACCACAGGGGAAAGAGATACTAAATATTCACAGACTTGCACAAAGCTTTTTAGAAGCACAGGTAAATGGGAGTTACAGGTGCTCTAGGAGAGATGTTTCAGACAATATAAACTTGAAATACATAGCTGGATATATCTGAAGGAAATCCTGTGAAAATGGTGCTAGTAACTACATGTTTAAGCTTGCAGTCAAATCTGATGCTATTTCTAGGCAACATTTACAGTGCTTTCCTTTTAGCATCCTATGTGTACACAGCTCTTAACTGAATGCTGGACACAGGAACAGGAAGATGCAGAGCAAGAGAAAGGGATATGCTTCAAGTATTCACCATATGGAACTAGTGCTGCAGTCAGCAGGCCTGTGCTGAGCAATGCAAAGCAAGAACCCAAGGGGAATTTTCAATTAGAGAACTCCTATGATGAGAAATTCCAATAACTTGAGAAAGAAGCACTAATTTAGTACTTAATATAGCATCACCTTGAGACAACTTACTGGGTTTATTTTCGTTTCAGAGCGTAAGCAGCGGATCATAGCATTGACATTTGTGATACAGGTTTTCCAGTCTTTTCCATGTTCACTCAAATCATAGTTTGGAAAATTAGTTGCAAGAAATTCTGCATACGAAACAAAACGTTTTAAGCCTTGTGAAAAAAAGTGATGTTTACAAATAATCTCATTTAGAAAGAGGAATTTAGAAAGAAATGCTTCATGTTTAATGTTCCTTATTTAGAAGCTTTAGATTGCCAGCTTTAGCTACAGAGAGATAGTAAACTTGCGTTTTGAAGCTAAGCAGCACTATGAAATTAACATGTGCAGCGATACTTTTTTTGCAGTGTTGTGAATAATGCTTTTATTACTAAGCATTTTCTGGTAGAATCAGAGGAAAGGTGTGATTTACCATACTAACTTAAAAAAAACAAAGCACCAACAACCCCACCCCCTACTAAAAAAAACATCAAAAAAAACAAGAGACAAGGTAATGCTAATGGTGCAATTACTTCACATGGCTTAAATAACCTCCCACCTTTTAAACAGGAAGAAGGAGGTGTATGGTTTCACACGTATGTGCCAGGGGATTTTTGTAAAGAAAGGGCTTGACACTGGGAAAAAAAATTAAAAAATTGTCCTCCCATCTTTCCCATTTCTCAAACAAGAGAAGTGAACAGAACTTAAAAGAAAGAGTATTTAAGAATCACCAGTTAATGCTAATCCAAAGTATACCATGACCAAAAACTCACCACACAAACACAGAATAAGTTGCAAGGAAAAACTTAGAAAGAGTTAGCATGACTGATGAACATGAAATATACAAAGGTAGGAGAAATCAGAATTAGTTTGTCCACACTGGAGAAAAATGAGTATTGAGAACTACGAAGCACGAATTTCAAAACCAAAAGAGAGTGGAGCGGAGCTGGACACCCACTACTGTCTTTATCAGTTCACCAGTTGCTAGATAATGATTAGCAGAAACATACAGAGAAAGACTCTTGTAAATTAGAAACTTAGTTAAGTATTGAATAAGTAAAGCTGTGTATTTCAAAAGGTAGCAGCATACCTCTCACTGCAGCAATTTTGTTTGGATCCAGTGTTCTGCGCCCTCGTGCACTCACTCCCATAATGCTGCACAACAACGTTTCCTTGGGGAACAAGACACGAACTAAGTAGCGTGCTGCGTATTTCGGTTTAGTCTTTTGCCGAGCTTTCATCAGATAGGTGCCAGGAACTCTTACATTTCTCACTGGGTCACCAACAAATTCTTTTGTAAAACAAGAACATTTAAAGAAAAAATAGTAATTAAAAACCCCATGCAAGTTGTTAAAAAAAAATATTTTTTCAAACTCTCTCTTGACCTCTGAGGTACTCTGGTCAACGTTTTCTACTACACATAACTCCACTATGTATTACTTATCTTTGCTCTTACAAAAGCAACTTTAAACTGGAATGGTTCCAAAAATATCTTTCTTATTCATGTTAACCACCAACAGAAATGACACCTAAGAAAATGCATTAGACATGTAAGAGTTCAAAATATTCAGACTGGCCTATTTTACAGAATTGCATGTTTTCAAGACAATGGCCTATGAAGAATGGCATAATCCATACATAGTACGGCTAAAACACACACTGTTTACAAATTCACAGATAGATATCTAAGTATTTCATCTACTATTCATGCAGCTCTTCAGCTGCATGAACCTATTGTTTAGGCCAAAAGCAACCAAAGCCTCATAGCTTAGCCTTCTACATAATTTGATATTTATACTTGAGAAAGAAATGCATTAGTTTTAAAAACATAGTGCTATTTTATATGTGCTTGTTTATTATAATGCAACAATCTACAGAATTCTTCATTTTCTGTGGAATTCAGTATTTTGAAAGAGACTAAACATTGGAGGATGTGAGGATAGAAACGATTTTGCATAAACAAAATCCTCCACAAGAAGAAAACAGTATTTCCTTCAGACAACTCAGGCAAGTTGCTTTCTTAAATGCAAAACATGTATACAGGCATGTGCCTCACCTTTAATGGCAATCTCTTCTGTCTTTGTAAACATACATATAGCATGCATGCATTACTTGTGCCATACACACACGTTAAAAATAGGTTACATCAAGCGTATCAAGACAGAAAGAGGGCCTAGTCTTAACAGAACCCAAAGGATGTACTGTAGTTTGTGGTAGTCTATACAACTGTAGGTACACTGCAGAGATTTTTATGCAATCCATGGCTGTTAAACATTCCCCTGACCTTTGCTTCAAGCATTTTAAACAGTATTCCATTACAGAAATGCTTGTAAGGCAGCCAGTTCAGCTCCTTTGCTAAATAATGATAGAGATTTTGTTAGGCATATTTTTTTTTAATACAAGCAGAGGTATTTTAGCCTTTGTTTCTGAGTATTTATTACAAAGGAACTCACCAAAACTAGGATTGATGGAGACTGAAGACGATGGTAGTTCGTTACTAATGTTCACACTCCCAGGTGCATTTCTGTAGTTCACCACCATCACATTATTTCCCAGACTGGCCTCAGATGGTGCTGGCATGAATGACGATGCCACTGGTGAAGATGCAACATGGACAGTACTTTCCACAACACTTGCTACAAAATTTGATTGGGCAGAAAGGTCAGGCATCCTTTTGTTTGTTGTGCATGTTGAATGCAATGAATGCGCAGAAACTACAGCGGGAAGTGGTGGGCTCTGCCTGTGAACAGGCTGCTGTGATTCAAGCTGAAGACTCTGTTGAACATGTTTTATTGTGGAATTGACATGAACATGGCTGTTTTGTAAAGCAACCCTTATGACTGGGCTCTGTCTTCCCTGTCGTGGTGAAGAAAGATGAAGACTTGGTTCCCTTTCCATGGATTTTTGTACTCCTATTTTTCCCTGGGGCAGATGACTGGAACTTCTGTATGTAAATCCAACTGGTTTCTGCAAATGTGATTCAGAAAACAATTAAAATGTTGTATTAGACATATCTGGTAATTTTTTTATTTTGCAAACTAGGAAGACTACATTTTAGTAATTATGCTATTGGCAACAGACTCTTAATTGCAGTATTAATTGTTATGAAGCTAGTACTATTATTTTTTAGCCTTCCCTTTATTTTCTTTTATTCTTTCTTGTAGTACCAACACTAAAGAGTTTATCTGGTCAGCTTCAACATTTCTCAATTTGCTTCCACCTGAGATGTTGGTGCAATTACTTTCTAAAAAGCCAGGGAAATATATAATGAGAAAGGCAGCTTCATAAAGGCTCTTAAAATGAACTTGATGAAAAAAAAAGAACAGCCAAATAACATTTAAAATCTGTCAGCCAGCCATTGACCCAGTCTGCTGAATTCTCAAGGAATGTCTCACTGCCATGTTAGCTTCTCTTTACACAAGAAGGGAAACAATACACTTTCTCTCCTGGCTGGCTGCCTCTTCATTCTTCACTTGCTAGCTCAAATCATTAAACTTCAGATCTCATCTACAATGGAAGATTCGAAAGAGACTAAGACAGACAAAGCGGCTATGTTTTCCAAGGCTTGGGGTACTTTTACTAAGAAACATATGCACCCTAAAGCGTGTGTTCTAGTTCAAAATACAAGTCATGGAGCAGGAGCTACCAAATGTAGCTGGCAGGCATGGCTTTAATTTTGCTGTTTCTTTTGTTTTACTTTTTGTATCTTTTTTTTGTTTACAGAAATCTAATTATATTCCACCCTGGTAGCCATTAAAAATATGACCTAAAGAAAGGCTTACATGCCAGAAAGTTTGTCCATTTCTCCAACTATTGGAGTTGATCTAATGAAAAACAAAACAAAACAAACTTTACTACCAACCTTTCCTTATTTATATCCTTAGGCCATCACACATACAAAAATGGTACAGCTATTTACAAAATAAAAAAAAAAAAAAAGGAACAACCTACAGCATTCCTGATGGTTTTAAAGAACCTAAGAAAATGGTTGGCAGGCTCCATTTGCTGGCTTCCCCCTTACACCTTATAGTGATAAAACAAAAGTCTTCCTCAGGAAAAAAACCCTGCAGTTCAGGACACTTTTAATCTGGACATTAAAGCAGCTGCCATCCCACATGATCAGAGGGGAGGGTAAGAGCACAGATGTCACAGGGTCCAAGTGTAGCTGACAAGCCCAGTTTGTTCCCCGAATCTCATATTTTTGGATGTGTGGACAGTACAAGCTTAGAGCTGTCAACAAAAATGCATTCCCAAATAAAATGTAGCACCCTATACAACATGCACAAGGGTGTCATCACTTTTATCACCCCTAAAGCAAATGGCCATACAGCTGTCTTGGCATCTCCTGACAGCAGAATCACCTCTGCCACATTAAAAGCTTTGCAATATTGTTAATGAAGAAAGGTCATTATGGATTTTATGGCCTTCTTCAAAAATCATGTTATGTTTTCCTTTAAAAGAGCATAGTTATAAGTACTGATATTCTGTCTTATTAGTTAAAAGTGGATTGACCATTTAGGAACAAAACGGACAATGTACACTTAATATCAAACTTTCTTAAAGAAACTGGGGAAAAAAAAAAGGCATCTTGGAATCAATAGAATAGCGATGGTTGGAAAGGATCTTAAGATCATCTAGTTCCAAATCCCCTGCCATGGGCAGGGACACTTCACACTAAACCATATCCCTCAAGGCTCTGTCCAACCTGGCCTTGAACACCACCAGGGATTGAGCATTCACAACCTCCCTGGGTCACGCATTCCTGTGCCTCACCACCCCTACAGTAAAGAACTTCTTCCTTAGATCCAATCTAAACTTCCCCTGTTTAAGTTTGAACCTGTTACCCCTTGTCCTACCCCTACAGTCCCTAATGAATAGTCCCTCCCTAGCATCCCTATAGCCACCCTTCAGATACTGGAAGGCTGCTATGAGGTCTCCACACAGCCTTCTCTTCTTATTAAAAGAAGAAAAATCTATACCATAATGAATATGACACCACACTGCTGAGATCTAAAAATTGGTTAGTCAATTGAACCAGCCTGTGTGAGTGATGCATAAACTCTCTTCTCATTGCAGAAACCAACAAGAAAGTAGACCACATCTTATACAGCAACACCACCAATCTATTCAAGTTTCAGATGTAACCTACACAATTCATTTCTGTTCATTTCAATACAAATAGAATTTTATGGCATCCTGAATTTGATGGGTGCCACTCAGTGACCACTAGTCAATAACAACACAGGAGACTGAAGCTGGCGTACAGTAAGAAATCAAGAATAATTTAATTGAAATGGATTTTAAGTCTACTACTTTGCTATTATTTTTAATCTTAGTGAGAGGATTTTTTTTTTAATAAGCATTAGAGGAAGTGAGAGAATGAAAGCACAAAAAAAGGCCTTAGGTTTTTAATACTCACAGGTTTGAGCAACAGTGGCTTTACACGAGAATGGTGCATTTCTGAGACCTCACGATGAAGCAGGTCAAATTTTTTATCCAAGTTCTGAATTGCATCATACATAGCCTGACAACACACACAAGAGTTAGGACAGTATTGTTTCACAAGAACCCAATTTAAATCTGAATAAATCAAGAAAGTTGAATTAAGAGCAAAATTCTTTCTCAAAAATTAGGCAAGATCTTTAGGTAATATATACATTCTGTAAGCATATTAAAGATCAATTTAGATACAAAATCCAAAAACCAGTAGTAAATATCACACAATAAAAAGAATTATCAGAGAAGTTTATTCTTGTGACATTAATGTGGCTGACACTTAAATGCTGCTCTTCCTGCTTCCAGCAGATGTTTTATTTGTACCTATTTGGTACATTTTGTTTTACATTGAAAAGACACTGACAAGTTCTAAGGCAAATCAGCTATAATATATTATTAAGTCACAACAAGCTTCCAAGTACACAGGTAGAAGGCTTACAGGCAGAAAACTGAAATGGATTTCTATATCACCAATGGGAAATATATTTATAAAAATACTATTTGTAAAGTAAAAATCCTAACTGGAATTGTGTGTGTCCAGTAATGTCAAAGACAACAATAAGGGCTTCCATAAGTTCACAGGTGACAAAAGAAAGGCTAGGAAAAATGTGGTCCCAATGTGATATGGGGGGGGGACCTGGTGACAGAGGACACAGAAAACAGTGAGGGATCCAGTGCTATCTTTGCCTCAGTCTTTATGAGCAAGATTGGCCCTTAGGCCAAGGAGATGGATTGGAAACTGAGCAGACAGCCACACCCAGGAAGTGGTCATCAGCAGCATAAAGTCTACATGAAGGCCAGTAACTAGCTGAGTACACCAGGATCCAATACTGGGTCTGATTCTGTTTAACATCTTCATTAACGATCTGTATGATGGGCAGAGCATACCCTCAGCAAGTTTACAGATGACATCAGACCTGCAAGAGCAGCTCATATACCAGGGGGTCATGCTGCCATCCAGACAGATGTCAACAGGCAGGAAAAATGGGCTGACAGAAACATCATGAAGGTCAACAAGTGGAAGTGCAAAGCCCCACACCTAGGGAGGAACAACCCCAGACACCAGGACATGCTGGGAGCCATCTAGCTGGAAAGCAGCTTGGCAGAAAAGGACCTGGGATCTCTTAGGGGTTACCAAGTTGAATACGAGTGCCCTTGCCACAAAGGTAACTAATGGTACCCTGGGCTGCATTACGCAAAATATTGCCAGCAGGTCAAGGGAAGCGATCATCTCCCTCTTCTCAGCACTTGTGAAGCTACAGTTGGAGTGCTGGGTCTAGGCCTGAGCTCTGCAATACAACAGAGATGTGCACATACTGAACAAAGTCCAATGAAGGGACGCAGAGAGGATGGGCTAGAACACCTCTCCCGTGAGGAGGCTGAGAGAACCAGGACTGTTCAGACTGCAAAAGAGAAAGCTCAGGGGGATCTCATCAATGTATAAACACCTGAAGGGAGGGTGCAAAGAGGATGGAGTCAGGATCTTCTCTTCCAGCGGTCCCCAGTGGCAGGACCAGAGGCAATGGGCACCAACTGAAACACAGGAGGTTCCAGGTTCCCTCTGAACATCAGGAAATACTTTTTCCCTGTGAGGGTGACTGAGCCCTGTCACAGGTTGCCCAGGGAGGTTGTGGAAACTCACTTCTTGGAGATATTCAAAAGCCATCAGAACATGGTTCTGGGTAACCATCCCTAGGTGGTCCTGCTTGAGTATGAGGTTTAGACAAGATAGTCTGCAGAGGTCCCTTCCAGCCTCAACCATCTTGTGATTCTGTGAAAATGAGATGTAAATGGTGTCTAAAGAAATCAAGTCAGCAATGCCTTCCAGAACAAATATGGCATTGCAATCAACTGCATACACATTTTTAATAATCACAGAATCAAAAATAAAAAACCTGAAAAAGAATTTATTGAAAGCGTCTGATCTTCAGTCAATCCCCAAGGTGAACCTTTCTTTCAGATGTTAAGAATTTGTGTTGCCTTACTAAAGTAATCAGACACACTTAAAAAGTATTATTGTGAAGGCCCAGATTTTCAGACATAAAAACCAGATAAGACAAAGCATTCAAAGTCCATCAGTTGTTACTATACATTACTGTGTGATATAGAAAGTTCCTTCTTCAATGTTTCCAGGATTTAGCAACTCAAACACAATGCTTGCATGGCAACTTAGACATACATTCTGTGCCATAAGAATATAAAGGAATTAGATAAGAGAATATTTATCTAATACTGAAAGGACACTGACAACTTGAAAATATCTATCACATACATGTCATCAGCTATTTCTGCAAAAAACACACAAGGACATTATAAACATATGAGTTACAAAGAGGAAACGTGTCTTCAACTAAGCAAAGCAATACCTTTTGTTGATCTACAGCATAACTAAATAAATTTCTAAAAATACATATGGATATGAAAAAAAATTGCTAGATGAACATGTAGTAGATAAATTGAAAATAATTTGAAGTTTTATCAAAACCAACAGTTAGGTTTCAATACAATTGCTATCTTTTTTTAAAAATAATTATCCTCAGACAAAAGAAGCTATCAATGTTTCCAAAATGTATAAATATCCCAAGCACTAAAAGTCCTTAAATTGGTATGGACAGTACAGGCATTATTAAAAGGCTTCATGTAGCTGTAGGGCAGACTTACTGGGAAGAGGGCATAACAGTGGAGTGAAGGAGATGGAAACAGCCTAGTAGGCATCAAAAGAGGCTACAGCTTCTCATTAGCACTACTTGCTGCAGCACACGTTCCCAGACTAGCAGCAATAATGTAAAAGTCACACAATCTGCTTAATCTTGCAAGGCGTTAATACTTGGCTACAAGCCACTGACGAATTATTCTCCCTAAAGCTTGGTCTAAGTATCTTTCATGAGTATTATGACTCCATAGTAACATAATTCCTCACCTGAATAAATATGGGATGCTTTTAATTTTTGGTGCACTCATTTTCAATCTTGCCAACTATTGCTTCAGAAGTCAAAAGCAAAGAACTCACCAAAACACCACTACCAGGATTTCGGCATACTTTTGGCAAGCCTCGTGTACTTTCAAAAATTGGGTGTGTATGACAGTCAGATCTTCCCCATTACCATGAAGTCCTTCCAGTAATCACTAGAATTTACAATTTGTATTGAAGCTTAATATTTGAACAGTATTCTTGGAAGCTATGATGTGAAAACTTAAGAAAATACAAAGTAGATTTTTTTTTTTTATTGAAAATACTGAGCAGGCAACTAACAAATGAAGAACTAGAAAGGATGAAGTCATAGGTTATTGACTATAGAATGCAAATCCTCCTGAAATTCAACTAAAATGGTTTAAATGCCATTTTGGAGAAAAAAAAAAAAAATAAAAGAAATACCTGGCAATAACTGAGGACCTCCATTAGAATTTTCTGCTGATCTCCAGTGTAGGAAGCTTCAGTGTAGGAAGCTTCAGATACAATGCTCCCCTTTTTCATTAAAATAATAAAAAAGAGTGTAAGCTAGTAGTATATGCAGTTTTAGGATACCACATTAAGCCATTAAAACCCTTCAAACCTCACACATTATTTAAGTCTACCCCAAAACATGCATCCCCAAAGCAGCTTTTCAAAGTCAGTCAAAATTAACTTATACATTCATAGTCTGGTTCATACTCATAAATGACACTGTCACTACCTTCATATTCTCCTTCCCTTGTTCTCATCTGGGAAATAACATGAAGAACTTTCAATGTTTTGAACCAGAGAGAACCTTCTAGGAATCCAACCTGGACATTTTCAGTTGCAGCTATAGGCCCTCCCTGGTTACAAAAGGGCCCAAGAAAGTGAGATTTAACACAATCATCTCATTTATGTACCTGGGGTTAGGTCATAACATAACATAAACCTCTTGTAAATTTATGTAATAGTATGTATTTTTATTTGGTTATTCTAAAGCCAGAACTTTGTCACCTATGTATGTTCTATATAGCCAGTCTTATGTAATTATAAGACTCCTTATAGATAGTTATACTAATTTAAATAAAACAATTGCAAAACAAAAAGTGTATTTATTTCAATGGGTATAACTATGCAGAAGCTGTAAAAAAGTGTAAAATGTAATTTTTTTACTGCCTAAAAGCTGCTTTGAGACAGAAATCAACAGTGCCACCACCTGGACAATTCTGACATTTTTCTTTTACTGGATGGGAGCATCATACATCATCCATCAACCATCCATCCATCATACATCATGGATTTCAAGTCTTGTTGTTGTGGGTTTTTTGTTTCTTTGTGTGGTTTTTAACTAAGTGATATTTAATCAGGTCTTATTTTTAAAAGGGAAGGTTGGCAATCCGGAGGTGGTGTTTTTCTGTTTCACAACAAGCAAAATTAAAGAGCCACCCTGACTTTTGGAATTTAAGAATAATATTTTAGTGATGTGAACTAAGATTCACACTACCTCAAGTTAGAACTATGTAGTCTGTCTTTGGACAGATGGAGGCAAACCCTTATTCAACATAAAGTTTCAACTCTTATCGTAAATTCTACAAAGAGATTTTTACTGAGAAAAATAACAGAATCCACATGGGAAATCAGTACAAGTTACTCTCTGTTGCACACTAGCTGTTGTTACACACACACAGTATCCAGCAAAACAAGGTTTTACTCTTGCTAGAAGCTTCCATGCCCTACATTTATATCCTACCCCCACTTCTTCACTGGGATATCACTAAATGAGCATACAAAAGTAAAGGAAAAATTACATGCCCAATGACATTGAAACCAGCCTCAAAACAAAGGGCTACTGTTTTGGGAAACATACCACATTCTGTCCCACTAGAGTAGGGGCAAGTCGTTTTCTTTTATTACGTGAAAACACAAAATTCATTTTCTCAGGGCTGTGACCATTTCCTCTCTGCATACTTGCAGAATGGCTCATATGTGATGTTAATCGTTCAGCTAGCACTGATAAGCCTTGGCTTCCTGAAAAAAATGGAGAGAAAGCAAAGCATATCAGAAGGCTTCGCACTGTGTTAAACATTTCACTATGAAGAAGCATGCAGCCACCTTATTTTTTTTCTTACTTTCTAACCGCTTAGTTATTTGAAATTTGTTTACTAGCATATTATTAAACACTTACTAAATTCATTTAGAGCTGAAATCATAAATTTAATATTCTTTCTTCCAAACTCTCTTCAGCCTCCTTTTCATTTGCCTTGCTTTTCACTGCTGATTCTCTGTTTTCATGTCCAATTTTACAAAGTCACAAAACTCAGAACCCCAACAAGACCAGTTAACTGAAATTCAGGCGAAACACCCACAGTGTAAAACAGTTTCCATTTGTTTCGTCCTCAGCTGTCCATTCCCTTCACTTATGGGGTCTCTCCCATCTTTGTCACTGAAACACTCTTCAACAGGTAATTTCTGTTGACTCAGTGTAGTCAGGGACTACCAAACCCAAGATATCCACAAGTGGTACACAAAATGCTTCCACCGCTTATGTGTGGGACTGGCACACAGTTAAAAAGCTCTGCCCTAATTCTCCTGAAGCCCAGACCTATCTTTTGAAGAACATTAAAGGATCTTCACTGTTAAGGGAAAAACTGTGTCTCTACTGCCAATTTTGCCTGTCCGTCATACACAGGCTTCTACCTCAAACTTTCCAGAAAGGGCTATAGCAGCTCTTTTTTAAAAGAAATATAAACTTAAGAAGGGAAGAAGAAGAAAAAAAGAAAAAATAAAAGTAGTAATTACTTCCCCTTGAGTTCTATGTATATTAGCTATAGACAGGCTAAACACTATATAGGTAATAAGATACATATAAGAGAAGATATTAATGGACAAGGAAAGCTGAAGAAGCTAAACAAGACCTTGGAAAGTTTGAAAGAACTAACGAAAAATAGCTGGCATAAAAAGGCAACACCAAGTTTCCACCATACTATCTGCTGTGAAAGGGCTTTCTGCAGCTTAACCTAAGCTGAAAAGGTATGGTGGGGGAGTTTTGCGGATACCTACAATAAATTTTTTCCAAGTAAAAGGGGCTGCATGAGAAGAAGTTACAAGGGTACTTCTTACTGCTTCTGCAAAATAATGAAACTTATTTTGTGGCCCAACTGGAAAGTAGAACTAATATCCCAAAAGCAGAAGAGAAATCAAATCCAATGGGACAAGGACAAGCTAAGAGAAATACTGGAAAGCAAAGACAATCACTTTACTTTTATGCACTCTAAGAGGAAGGGGCCGGGCAGGACAGAAAAATAGTAATGTATTCAGATTAATCAAAAAAAAAAAAAAAAAAAAAAATTTCATTAAGAGCCCAGACAAATGTTGTGGCAGAGCTGACAGATGCTACCTAGGCAAGAACTGTGTTAGTTTTAGATTAGTGCAGTTAACATCATTTCGAAATCACAATCAATACTCAGCAATAAAAAGATATATGCAGTTAATATTAAACTTAATATTTATTCCCTTAGGTGAAGATTAAAACCTACCTACTCTCCCACCCAGCTTAAGAATTTCCCAGATCACCTCATCCCTCTGTCTTCACCACACAGACCTAGCACTCATCTCCTAGTACTAAGCATCCTCAGAACTGAACCTGAGAGACAGTAGCACCCTGAGAGACCAACAGCAATACAGGCAAGAGAACACGTTGAAAGTAGAAGGGGTGCAGGGCAGGAGGATTAACTCACAGGCACAGTGTAGTCCCTCAAACTTCAGATACTTTCTGCAGACAAACCAGAATGCTACTTTACCTGGAGAAACATCAGCTTCCTGGTTTAATTATATTTTAAACATATTATGTTAAACTAATCATATTTCTGATTAGCTTCCCAAACTTAGATTTAGGCACAAATACGACCTAAAAGAAGAGTGCCAGCAAAAGCAATACCGAGTTTGTGGGCATAAATGGCTAAGTAAAAACAGAATGGAAGTGTTCTGCAGCTGGCTGCTCTGACAGCTCTGTATCCGTAGGCAAGAAGATATGAGACAAAAGTCAAAGAAACCAGTTTGGACAGACAGAACCAGATCTGAAGAAAAGGTACTGCTTGACAAGTCACTGGCCTAAGATGGTTGAATAAAATAATGAGAGAAATGCTGTTCAAAGAGTTAAGTTAAACAGTTATATTCAAGATAAACTTATGCCATGTTTTAGTCATACATCTCACTATACTCAATTTTAACTAGACAATATCAAATGCTAACGATCAACAACAGGAGCTGTAAACCTGAAGTCGACAAAACCATCTTTTACCTTTTAAAAAACAATCATACCCACTCATGATTCTTCTGTTGATACAGAAATAATCGTTCCTGCCCTGAAATCAAGACGAGCAACTGTCTATGACAGTTTCTCAGGTGGGATTTTTTTTAATATTATTATTTTTTTAAACAGACTCAAACCCCAAAGTAAGCCATCCAAACCATCCTCCTCCCCCAAATATGTTTTCAGACATAAATGTACAAAAAATTAGAGTATACTCTACTCTCAAGTAGAAGACCAAAAAAGATTAAAAGTTCTCAGAAGCACCTAACAACACTAGGAAGCTGAAATGTAACTTGACTCTGCTGAAGAGGAATACTGATGAGATTCTCTATAAAACCAACTGGCCAAACAAAAAGGCCAATAAGGGCCATCACTTAGCTAGAGTCATTTTCCTTGCAAACTCGGTAATACTGCTACTGGACTTACTAAATGCTCATAACAACTATGATTAATTTTTGTCTGGGCCAACAGAGAACTGGGTAAGATTTGAGAGACTTTCATCTTGCATGTTAAAATAAATGCAGTGAATTAAAGACGAACAGCAAAAGCTACTTACAGCTGGTAATTTATCACCTTAAACAACCATCTTACTACCACCGCACATCAGTATCCCCAGCGCGCCACTGAATTGCACTGGCCAGTTTACCTAAAAAACTCATTTTCTGGGTTAGGTTCTTCCATGCCATTTATTTTCCAATTTGCTTGCTAATTCATTCCTAGGTATACTTATTTATAATTAAATTTAAAAAAATGTAAAAATGTAATATTTCAATGGGTTCACTATTAATAAGGACCTCTAAAATAATAACTAAAAAGGTCCCTTTTTTTAAATGCATTGCCAATCAGTTTCTGTAAGGTAGCTTTCTAATAAAACACATTGTAACAATAAGGGTAATACAGAAAGCATCCAAGACAGCAGCACTGTCAATACAGCATTAAAACTAGCCATTAACTATTCATTGCAGTAAAAATGAACAATTACCATAGGCAAGTTGAGCCACATGGTGAACACCACTGTTTACTTCAGAGTTTTGTTCCATTGACACACAGCTTTGTGTGGACAGTCCATTTTCTCCGTTGTCAATAATCACTGCTTCCACATCATCTTCAACATTCACAGGTACATAATCTATCAGCATATGTAGAAAGAGAAACAGGTAAGGCTAGACACCCCTCTGCATATCAGGTGACTAGCACTTTTATCTGGTCTAGCATTATCTGGATTGTACCACCACTGGCTAATTTTAACCCAGTTTCACTTTTGCATCTAAATGCAGCCACTTCTAAACGGCATTGAGGTTTCAACACACACTAGAAGAGAGAAACAGCTTGCTGTTACTCTCCCTACAGCATCCAGCTTCAGCAGAAACAATTATAAACCAGTACTGGTTTATAACTTCGAAGAACTCCACTATTTACACTCAAGCATATGACAAAACATTCTTTTGGATATGAAATTTTACTTCCATAAACAAGAAATGTTTAATGGACTTAAATTCTACAAGTCCTAACTGCAGAACTGGTATTCAGATCAAACCAAAGATCAGCTCCCAGTAAGATGCTGTGCAGAAATACTGAATGGCAAATCTTCAGTACCAAATTTTTTCCAATTAAACATACTACATCAAGAAAAAAACCACCGTGGTTTCAGAATAACTGTATTATAGCTATTAGCGCTAGATCTGTTGGCTTTGGGAGGGTAGGGCAGGAAGTAGAATTTATTCTTGATTAAACAAATTAATGCAAGGAACCACACTGTGAACCACTGAAGTTAGGAAATAAAACGTAAATTCAGCCAGCACACGCTAACTATACAAGCACATGCTGTATTTTCCACAGGATCTCTACCCTGTTCAGGGCACAGCATGGACTAAGCTCCAGGAATGAATAAGGGCTGCATGACTATAATAGTGGTCTGGTTCTTTACTCTTACACAAACAATTCATGTCAAATCCTGATCTGTTCTTCTGTGCCCATTTCTTAAAAGACCAAGAGGTGGGAAAGAAGCTGAAATCCATAGGTCATAAAAGTCTTCCTTTTGCCCCCCCCCCCCCCCCGTTACTCCCATCTAATCCAGAAGAAACAATTCACCAGGATTTGGATTTGGCTGTCATCAGATTATGAAAGACTTCACCAAACTGTGGGTCTGTTCAGAAACATCAACCAGTTGCCATGCAGTCAGTAGATACGCTTACACTAGTAAATGAAGCCAAAAAGCTAGTTGGGGCATAGCTGCCCTGCAAAAAGAAGTTTAGCTGTTAGGACTGGGAGCTGGCATACACTGTTTAGGCCCAGAGAACGGTTCTTGGCCCATTTTAATTAGCTGTATAGAAGTAAACAAGAGGATTACTCATGAACTTAATTTAGGTGCAGCTTTTAGCACTTCAGTGATGTTCACTGACTGAAGTTCAATGCAAGCTAACATGAACTATTTGTACGTGTTGAATTATTTAACTGCCTCATAGACACAAACTCTTTTTTGTTGACATTTATCTAGTATTCTACCTACTCTGGGAGGGAGTTAACAGTCAGGAAAAGTGCAACTGTAATGAAGCAGGCAAGAACAGAATCCTCTCTGCCAATTTCCCAAATAGGGTACTGTATAGCCTGGCAAATGCCTTACTTACAGCTGGCCTGCTGCTGCCCTGCAATCATCTTTCTATCCCTAACTAGAGAAAGTGACACGAGTTTGCTGACAATACAAAACTGGGAGGAGTGCTGCGCTGTTATTCAGGAGGAGCTAGACAGGCTGGAGGGATGGGCAGAGGGGAACCTTTTGAAATTCAACAGAGACAGGTGGAGGGTCCTGCACCTGGGGAGGAACAACCCCAGTCACCAGGACAGGATGGGTGCTGACCTGCTGGAAAGCAGCTCTGTAGACAAGGACCTGGGGTCCTGGTGGACAGGCTGTTCATGGGTCAGCAGCAATGTGCCCTTGTGGCCAAGAAGGGCAATGGTATCCTGGACTACAGTAGGAAGAGCATTGCCAGCAGGCTGAGGTAGGTAATCCTCCCTCTCTACTTAGTCCTGGTGAGACCCCACCTGGAATGCTGTGTCCAGTCCTGGGCTCCCCAGTACAAGAGAGACATGGAGCTCCTGGAGCAAGTCCAGCAAAGGGCTACCAGACTAATTAAGGGTCTGGAGCATCTCTCATATGAGGAAAGCTGGAGGGACCTGGGCCACTTCAGCCTATAGAAGAGAAGACTTAAGGTGGGAATCTGATGAATGTGTATAAGTATCTGAAGGGAGGCTGTCAGGAGGATGGAGCCAGACTCTTTCTCAGTCATGCCAGCCAATGGGCCATGAGGCAATGGGGATAAAGTAAAACACAGGAAGTTACACCTGAACATGAAGAAGAACTTCTTTACTGTGACGGTGACTGAGCATTAGAATACACTGCCCAGAGAGGTTGTGGAGTCTCCTTCCCTGGAAAGAATTCAAGAGCCACAGTCTTGAAAAATGTGCTCTAGGTGACTCTGCTTGAGCAGGAAGGTCAGACTCGATGACCTCAAGTGGTCCCTTCCACCCTCAAGTATTCTATGAAATCGTACATTACCTGTGCAACCCTACAATGCACAGAATTTTCCTGTATATTCACCACAAATCTCATGCCTCCCATTGGCCCACAGGAAATAAGGCAGGCAAATCAAGCCTAGCTGACCAGCAACTACACCACTGAAATCTACAGCAGACAGAGCAACAGGTACAAAGAGGGAAAATTCTGTGGAACCAGCATGTAGCAAAGACAAAGCAGCTCCATCTGGACTAGAGGAAGGCTAATATGATCAGAAATCAGGACAGTTTCTACAGGTAGTTGATACTGAAAGGAAAGCTCAGTCTTCCACACCCTTCCCTGCTCTCCCTTAAATAAGTTTCAGTATCAGAGTATCAGTAGTACAGTGGACTCTAAGCAGAAAGTCACCAAAATCTGTAGCTACAGGAGCTCTCAGCAGAAGGATAAACACATGAAACAGAAGATACAGAAAATGCCTCACTTCCAAAACATAGCTAATTATTTGCAACACATTTCTACAATGATGTAGGGGCAATGCAGCAGCATGCACTAGTCTCCTCTAAGATGGTGCCCACAGTCTTCCTCATCCCAAGAACTTTTATCCTCCATCATCCATTGCTCAACATGGCTGCTTTCATGCAGGGAAAGAAAATTATTCCTTCTTCAAAATGGCACTTTTACACAGACAGTCAAGAAGTTGTGAGATTAGAATACATGACCCATGGTTTATCAACATGACCGGTGACTTCAACAGTAAGGAAATCTGCTCCAAGAAACACAGACCCACCTGCTTTACACTAAGCACTTCGTCCTTTTCCTAATGTATTCTAGCTGCTTTGCCTCTGAAGTCAGTCAACAAATGAAAATGTCTTTGTAGTAGACTGGTTAGTCATTAAAAAAAAAACAAAAAACAAAAAAAAAAACTGCTCAAAAGTATTTTGTCTAGAAGGACTTGACAACAAATAATGGGTAGTTTAAAAAAAGGTGTGTGGGGGCAGAAGTAGTTATCATATCATAGTCCTTTACATAACTTATTCAGGCAAGGTGAAGCAATCCTTCATGTCACAACTGAAGTAATTCTTACATGTGAGGACAACTTCGTTCATTCAACTGCAATCTTCACACACCTTCAGAAACTTATGACAAAAGAATAAAAGAATTCCAGCTATTCACTTATAATCTTAAAGAAACTGCAACACAGTCCTGTAAGCAATGCTGAGTATTTCTCTTGCTTCTGAGAAGCGTTAACAATATGGAGCAATACCGTATACAGCACCAAACAATATTAAATACCTATCTGTCTTTCAGGTAGAAAGCACAAACTGCCAGATTCTGTGATTAATTTGTGGTCCTGAAAAAAAAAAAAATAAAAAAAATTAAGCCATCAAGATTATTTTTCACATGAGACTTGAATGAAGATGTAACTGCATTTCTTGTGCTAAGTTAGTAATTTCATTGCATCAACTCCACTGACACAAAAAATATAATGACATAGATATTTAGATGTTTCCAGTTAGTCTTGACAGGAAATTATAAATTAAACAAGTGTGATTAAGAAATATTTTAGGTTTATATATTTCAAATAAGGCTTTTACCATGAAGTGAATTACACATTTAGTAAGTAAAACCTACTAAGTAGGCTGGTTTATCAAGTCATTGGAACCATTTATCAGTGTAAGAGAATGCTTAATTTCTGTTTGAAAACTGAACTGACAATCCTCTAAAATGAGAAAAACTTCACCAAACTAATTGCTCTCTGAGAGTCAATGCATGCACTGGGTTGTATGGTATAGACTACAACTTGTGATTTTCAGTAAGACAGTAGGATGTATTATAGATCCATTAAATGGATAAACGCACGTGCAGAAAAATGTGTTGCACAGAAAGATAGTTGGAGACAGAGCAGTACTGTGAAAAGACCAGATTAGAAAACCAAGATTGGAGGTGCTCTTTTTAACTTAAAAGCCGTTGTGTTCACCATTCAGAATTCTTTCACCAGGATTTCTTCTTTGCTTCTTTCTACACAAAATCATCAGGTATTTGGCAGCAGGTATTTGTAGGAAGTTAAAAGCACTTACTGAGCTTTCGAGCAATTTGAGCTCAGCTTTCATAATGATTTACATGCAGAAACGTCCAACTGTGTGTCTAACCCTGCATCAGAAGTTACATTACTATAGTAAGCTGCTTTTATGCACCAAAGTAAACCCAAGCATCATAAAGAACTTATTTCCAATAACCAATGGAGAAATATATTTAAAGTAATTATGGCTTAAAAATTTTCTTTCTTTTGAAACCCTTTCATTTGATCAACCTACTCCAGCAACCAAATGACCGCTTATCTTTTCAGTGCTGCTCGATCACCTTTCTCCAAATGGTGTAGTAGTATAGGTATTGGTGAAAAGAGCTAAAAACAGAAGAAAAATGCAAAACATAAGAATGAAAGACAAACAGAACCAGACTGAAACATACATAAAACTCAAAGATGCATGGACAGGCCACTGAAATGATTTAGAGATGAAAAGATGTTGATATTAAACATCCAGAAATAGTAGAAACAAGCAAACAGAAACCAAAACCCTCACAAAACTAAAGTGCAAAACATGAAGTCTTTGAGTTAAAAAGAAAACAAAAACAAATGCCAAAAAATCCCTCTGTAGCAACTACAAATTACATACCAAAGCTAATGAAGCAAAGCAACCCTACCCAACAACATTAAAAACAAAACAACAAAACATCAAGGAACTAACTGACCTGGGTTTAAACTAAGTTACAAAAGGCAACTCGGCTAGCATTAACTTGGACCACAGCTAAATCCTGCTTTAATTATGGCCTGACACTTATGCTAGCATACACAAAAAAAAAAAAGAACTAACACAAGAGAGTGCACAGAGGTATCAGTGCCATGATGCCTTTCAGGGCCAGTATCATCCCATCCCAGCTTCAAGTAATCATTTGCATATTATCTCAGTCTCACCGCAGACATAACTAAGAGTTTTAAGCATTATCATAGTATGCATTATCTCCGCATACCATGATAATCAAACCTATGAGCAAAGAAATACAATGGGATCTAATGCAACAGCTGGTCTGTAGAAAAACTGACAGACTTGTCTTTCCCCAAGTAGGTTACCAATTAAATACACAACATATACCTGAGGGACAAGGAAGGACTCATACTGAGTCAGACATTACCTAATGAATGCTCTCACTTTTTGCAGAAACAGAAATGTAGGTAACCATGAGGTATGGAATGTTAAAGGCAGGTGAGAGCTGAAACCACTAAGCAGAACTAAATCCTATCCCGACCTCTATTGCAGAGTTCCTGGGGGCTGCTAGCCAAATCACAAAAACTGAGTCAAACTTTCCAAAGAAATACGGTGTTTTTTTTCTTCATTTTCTAAGAGTTCAGTTAGACATATATTTCTGCAAATGTGATCTCAATACTCCCAGGTGCAACAGACAGTCATGGAAGCTATGTGTAAAACAAACTAGATTTCATAATGATGCTCAAGTACTGTACTCAGAAAAAAATGGTACCATCCACCACAAGTTGCATCCTTGAATTTAGCATGTTTCTGATAATTTTGTCATTAATCTAGATATGTTGTCACAGGTCAGAGACACCATAATATTCTGCCAGGGATAACATGCTTATCAACAGCCAGTAAACACTGGAGCAATAGTTAATTTAGAATGCTGTAGTCAGAATTTGCATGACTGAAGTCTGCAACAGATTAAAACAATGGGATCATATATTGAGCAAATGCAAACCAATTACTATGGTGAGGAGCAGAGTAATGAAACCAGATTTCCTGCGGCATTATGTCTCATCTGGATTACTAAAATGCTAATAAGATCAAAACTCTAGGTAAAACAAGCATCAGAAAGAGGTCTCTGCTCACTAAGATTTGAATACATATTGCAACTTTTGACTGACGAATACTATTAATGGTACATCTTTTCTGATGCTGAGGAATTTAGAACAGTCTTAATATTTTTTTAAGATTACTTACAGACAAAGCCAATCAGGAGACCAAAAGAAATTAGGACAAAAGAGAAGGAACAGACACCCAACGCATTACTCTGTACATTTGCTTAGTCTGGACTATATCAGCATTCCTATGCTCCTACCCTACAACATCTTAATCCTAGCCTTTTACTTCACACTGACACTTGTATTGTTGCACAGTGAACTGGCTGAAACCTAACCCCAACAAAAATATTTATTTTTTTTTTTAGCCAGAAAAGCTCCTTGAACCATGAAATCACACACGGAAACTGGGCATCTGAGCAAGAGAGAAGTGGAACCTCTTGAGAGGGTAGAGTCCTGTGACAGCAACAAGCTAAATCAGCTTAAACTGATGTGAGGCTGTATAAACATTACTTCTTGGAAGGGCAGGGTAGAGCATGCAGCTGACAAAAATACGCGGTTTGAGCCTAAGTTAAACTCTAAGATACAGAAATTGCACTATGCATTATGTCTTTGACAGGAAAGACCATTGTGTCAGGCATCGCACTTTAGGCGCACTGCTCATCTCTGCTGGTACTCAGGTTTTGTAGCAAAGTAACTGCAGCACCCGGGGACCTGCCACGGCCGAGACACCGCTGCTACATAGCCAAGTCTCCACCGCGTTTTACCTCTACACTCACCATCTGAAGACTAAGGAACGCGAATGCTTCCCCCACCGCATACCACGCAACTGCCGCTGTCACCCTCGGGCCCTACACCGTGCGATAATCAAACTGTGTCAGGGTCACGTTACTTCGCCTGGGCAGTAATCTCCCTGCGGGACTCCCGCTTCCAGCTCCCCCGCGGCACAGCCACGCACGGCCGCCCCTCAGCCCTTGGCTTCGCTGCAGAGGCTCCTCGGCAATACGCGCTCCCAGGGAGGGGAAAACCCGAAGCCGTTGGGGCACGCCCAGCGCGGCGACTACAACGGCCCCCGGCCGCGAGGACCCTCCCTGCCGCGCACGGAAACCGTTAACCGCTGCGGGTACCGCTACTCCCAGCCCGCACAGCGCCCCGAGCCCCCACAACCACCGCCGCCACGACGCGGCGGTGACGGGCAGCAGCGACAGCCAATGGCGATGGTGCACCGCGCCGGAACCGGCGAATAGCGGCGGGCGTGGTGGGCGTGGCTCGACCGGCTAGGCAGCGAGCGCTGCGGCTGCTGCGAAAGATGAGGGAGCTCTGTGCGCGCCGCGTCTCGTCTGCTTTCCCGCGGCGGGCCGCTGGCCGCTCTGCCGGCGGCCTTACCGTCGGCGGACATAGCTTGCTGGGGCGGCAGAGCACGGCGTCCTCCTCAAAGCGGATAGGGCAGCGAAGCGAGCCGCGGCTCCGTCGCAGGCAGGTGTGGCTGGAATGCAGTGTTGGAAACGGAAGCAGCTTCTCCGATGTGAGCGACAAACGATTTTGAACCAGTGCGGCTGCGCGCTAGGCACGGGACCGCGCCTGGCAAACGGGAGTCTGAGGGGGCGGAGGCGGTGCCGCCCGCCCTCCCGGGCTGCCGCCTCCTCCCCGGCGCCGGAGGTGCGATGTCGGGGCCGGTTCTCGCCTTACCGACGGTTCCCCGGTTCCTCTGTGCTGCTCTTGTTTCTGTGGCGCTGCCACGCTCCGTGCCTGCCCAGGCCTGGATAAGTGCAGGGAGCTCAGTTTCATGCAGGCTTCTCCGTCCTTAGGAGGATGGAGGGCTGGTGGGCTGCTCTCCGAGTCTCTCTGGCAAGGCACGTCCGTGTGTAGCTAAATTGTACCCTCCGCGATCCTCAAAATGCAGAGCCTCGTGTGTGCCATCCATGGGTCCAGGTTTCAGCATACAGTAGTGTGTTTATCTTACCACGCCATGAGGTACCCCTTGGGTTCTTTGCAAGCTGCTTGTGATGGGAGAAATTCAGTTGCGGAGGAGTAGTAATGGCTTCAAAAGGTTGTCCTCACAGAACTGTACAGTCGGGTTGATACCAGGTGCTTAATAAAATGCATTGCTAGTAGCTTATTTCTAAGAACTATTTATTTATTAATAGTTCAGGTAATACACATTTTTGTATGCTCTGCTAAATTCTCTATCAAGTGCCAGCAAAGCATTTGTTTAAAGGAGAAACTCAAGATGGAAGTACTTATGCAGGATGGATGAGCCGACTGGCAGCAAAACTAAGAACTAACTGGCTGAAAGGTGATTCCTATTGTGACCACCAACTCGCTGACCAGTGACACAAGAAACCAAAGAGAAGTAGGCAGTGATCGTGTGGACTGATTAAAATTAAAAGTTGCTTAACAAATAGGAAACTATGTGGTAAGTAATGAAAGAGTTATGTAACTTGTAACCAATGAGGGCTGATGTCTTTGTTTGATGCCATGAATAAAGAGTGTAAAGCTTTGACAGTTGGGGAGCTAGGCATTGCTACCTATTTTGCACAAGCTAGAATAAAAGAATAGAAATACCTATAATTTGCATTCTGTTGAAGGGCATGGAAGAGGGAATGTCTGCAACTTGTATGTGGACAGAAGAGGGAATCAGTAGAAGCAATAGGAATTACGGCAGGTAATGATCCTGCGTGTGGGGCGTTTTGGTGGCCCACGTGGAAGATCTGTAGTCCTTTGCCCAGATTGACTAACCACTTCAGGTAGAGGGGTTTGGCTGGGTGAATTCTGACCTTTTGATTGTGAGCTTTGTACGACCAGCCCTGAAACCTGGATGACCAGTGATTCAGTAGTGCAAAATTATAGTAGTTGCAAAATTATATGAGATAAAACAGGGAAAGAAAGAATCTCATTCAGCCTTCCACGAAAGACTTTGTGAAGTGGTTTGTAAGGGAAATGTTCTGGACCCTGAGAGTGAAAAAAGTAGAATGTTATTTAATCTGCTTTTTATCGGTGGAATGGTGATTTCACAGCTAATGTGACTACAAAGTATAAAATAGCAGAGACGAGGTACAGGAAAAATAGAGAAAGAGGCCAAATTCTAAGCCCTGTTGTTAGCTGCCTTAACTAGTGGACAGTGGCAAGTTAGGGGAATGAGTGTCTGAGGATGTAGGGGACTGAGAGGACAAGGACATGGTGAAATACCTCTCTAAGCTGACCAATGTGCCTATTGCAGCTGGGAAGGGTGTTGGAAGAGAGAATATCCACAACTTGTAAGTGGGCAGAAAAGGCAGTTGGAAGAAGCAGTAGGAGTTACATCAGAAATCAGTTTAGATTGAAGGGGACTGGAGCCGATCCTCTGGTTCCAATTGAGCTCTGGAATGAAACAATAGATTTCTTGATAGACACTGGAGTTACTCATTCTGTAGTTACTAGTTACAACGGACCGTTAAGTAAATGTTGGTGCAACAACGAGAGAATTCCACAGGGAGTTTTTGCAACCAGTGGAATTTACAACTGGGAATATGAGATAACTACTGCTTGGACAAGATCTACTTTGTAAGTTGAATGCACAATTAACTTTTTCTGAGGGGTCTGTCCAATTGCATATCCCTCCAGAAAATGCAAGGAGACTGTGAATATGTTTATGCACTGAAGAAAATAAGCAAAAATGTGGGTCAGATAAAAAAAGAAAAAAAAAACCAAAACCCAAGCCAGTACAATAGACTCTTTCTTGAAATTTTGACTGTTACAAGAATGTGAATTGGAATTTAACATTCGAATCCTCCCAGTTGGAATATAGGTTCATACATGAGTTAGGAGAAGTTAATGCTCAGACAGCTGATGCACACCAGGTAGTCCCAAGTCCCTATACCCTCTTCACCTCAATACCAGAGACTAATGAATGTTTTACAGTGCTGGATCTAAAAGATACTATCTTTTGCATACCAGTGGATGAACAGAGTCAACTTTGCCTTTGAATAGGAGAATCTGGCTACTGGATGAAAGATGCAGTTGTGCTGGACCATCTTCCCTCAGGGATTCAAGATTAGCCTCACAATATTTGGTAATATTTTGGCAAAAGAATTGGAACAATGGCATTGTAAATATGAAACTTTCAATGTTGCAATACGTGTGTGATATATTGATCGGATCAGATAGGAAGAGTGTTTGGAGAGAGCTATAAGCCTACTCTTTATTTATTTATTTATTTTATTTATTTATTTTCAAATTGGAAAAAGGGAAGTCCATTATATGGGCTTTGAGATCATGAGAGGATAGAGAAAGCCGGGTTCTGACAGGATAGAGGTGATACACAGAATTGTTCCCACCTCAAATTTGAGGTTGTTCAGCCTGGAGAAGGGAGGGCTATGTGGTGACCTCATAGCAGCCTTCCAGTATCTGAAGGGGGCCTAAAAGGATGCTGGAGAGGGACTCTTCATCAGGAGCTGTAGTGATAGGACCAGAGGCAATGAGTTCAAACTTAAACAGGGAAGACTTAGGTTGGATATATGGAAGAAATTCTTTACTGTGAAAGTAGTGAGGCACTGGAACAGGCTGCCCAAGGAAGTTGTGAATGCTTCATCCCTGGCAGTGTTCAAGGGCAGGTTGGATGGGGCTTTGAGCAACCTGGTCTAGTGGAAGGTGTCCCTGTCCATGGTAGGGGATTGGAACTAGGTGATCTTACGGTCCATTCCAATCCAAACGATTCTACAATTCTATGAAACAATTGCAAGGGTTTCTAGGGATGGCTGAATAGTAATGGCTCTGGATTCTAAATTTTGGCTTGATAGCCAAACCTTTATATGATGCTTCAAAAGGACCAGAAGCAGTATTGAATGGACTCTAGGATGCTGAAAAGCTCTTGATGGAATTAAGAAAAAGTGAATGGAGTCCCTGCATCAGGACTCCCAAATTTCAGAAACTGTTCAATTGTATGTGCATGAAAGGCAACAAGTAGCAGTGGGAGTGCTTACGCAGAAGTTAAGAAGCTGGAAGAGATACTCTTCCCAGTGGGAAACTTCTCAGTGGGATTCTTCTCCCAGCAAGTGGAGGAAGTGAGCAAAGGGTGGCCTGCTTGTTTGCGAGCAGTAGCTGCAACCCTAACTCTGATCGAAGAGTCTTGAAAACTGACAGTGGGCCACCCCCTTACTGTGTATGTACCTCATACTTGAAAATAATGGACATTACTGGATTTCTTCAAGTCAATTAGCTCAGTACCAAACAGCGCTTCTGGAGCATGATGACACTCATTCAAACATCTACTCTTAACCTGGCCTTGGGAACTGGAGGATTATGCTTACTCTAGCAGGCCAGATTGTCTAGATGAACAGTTATGTGAGACAGAAGCTTTTTATTGATGGAAGCAGTTACATGTCAGATGGAAAACGAAAAGCTGCATATTCAGTGGTAACTAACAGAACTATTGGAAAGCAAATAATTATCTAGCAGTAATTCTGCCCAGAAGGCTGAATTGAATTATTAGCCTTCACTCAAGCTGTGGAATTAAGTCAAGGAAAGAGTCAACCTTTATACGGACTCAAGACATGCTTTTGGAGTAGTTCATGCACATGGAGTGATTTGGAAGGGAAAGGACTTCTAACTTCACAGGTGTCGTGGTTTAAACTCTGTCGGCAAGTCAGCCACGCAGTCTAGCCACCCCCCACCCCCGCTCCTGGAGGGATGGGGAGAATTGTGGTTCCTTTGGTTCCTTTGTTGAAATCTGATTTACATAGTCCTGTGGAGACATGGTATTTGGAGGAACTGAAAGAAGACAGACATTTCAGTAGGGCTAAGAGGAGTACAGTCTTTAAGACGTAAATCTTAATTGAATGATTTGATACACTAGAGGCCATAACACCTCTGTTCTGAGTTACAGCATGCTGTTGTAGAAAGTTTTGTCTTGAATATGTAAAGTGGCTGGCATTCCTCTATATTTCTACAAGTACTGTTTCAGTGGCTTACTGAAGCCATCTAGAAGGCAGGGTGGATTTGAAAAATGAAGAAAGTGGAGGTAGGCAGGAGTTGTTACAGGGAGAGGAGTCAGCTAATAGTTAATGTGTTTGAATGCAGAATCATAGTTTCAGGAGTGAAAAAACTTGATCTACAAATATTATTTTTTTTTTATCAGTTTTCACAGGAAATTTCTTGAAATTTATTTGTTAACCATCTTTCCTGGTACTCACAGTTACCTGATCCAATAAAATAAAAATAAAAGTTTACCTACTTTATCTGTTTCTGTAATGTGTTCATTTCAGGTTTGAAACTTAGTATTTTGTACTGCTGGACATTTCAAATGACAAATGCAGTTGTAGACTAATTCCAGTTACACACTGGTCTTCACAGATCTCAAACCTTGACTTGTGCATTAAGTTGAGGAAAGTAACAGAAATTCTAGCCTAAATTTATATTCTCAGGATTTGTTTGATGGTTCAGCTGGCTTGGCAAAGTGAAATGCACAGAGACAGATCACAGTAACAGGGTAATATGGTTTGGCATCAGTACTTGAGGGTATGGTCTATATTTCATTCACTTTTCTTTGAGACAGCTCTTAAATTATCTACCAAACCTAAGAAAACGGTGAAAGTGTGAAGTACAGTCCAGAGGATTCATTTTTGAGGCTCTACCATTCTTAAATAGTCATAAAATGATTTGTTTTCATTACCCATAACAAAGAAACTGTGTAAGGGGTGCCCAGTTGCTGCTAAGTAAGCCTTTACTGAATAGCAAAAGAAAGTATTTTTTAAAAGGAGAACATTAAGTGGAGAAGACTAAATACTAGTAATAATATAGTAGTCCTGTGCCAGCCTTATAAGTACTTAAATAAATTAGACTGCTTAGGAGCTGAATCTCATGTTCCTACAGATTTTGAATGTCCTTTACTCATAACAATGGTTTTATCTAATGATTTATTTTTTTCAGCTTCAAAGGCTTGTACGAGAGCTAAGCCACCAGACCTAGATTCAAAGTGAGTTGTTAACAGGCTGGCCAAGCCATAGGTTCAGTCATGTTACTTAGTTTTCTCAGTCTCAGTGAAAACCATAGTGTGAATTTCCATAGGAAACTCATTGAGTAATTGCTTATTTTGAGTGATATATAAAGAATGCAGCCTAAAGTTAAATCAAACTATTGCAAAACCATTATTAGGGGGCAATGTTTCTCATATTTGTTCAGGTGCCATTAGCAAAAAGGCTTATTTTTCTGCCTAATTAGTACCTCACTGTTAGGGTGAATTAGCCTATGAGCTGATTAAGAAATGGAATTTCCTTGGCCTTGGTTATTCTCTCCAGACTGAGGGAGCAGTTCCTGCCTCTTCTCACCCCAAATGGAGATGCCGATGCAATAGTAAGAAGTATTTGTGTTGGAGCTCAATAATCTTCTCTTAAGGAAAAAAATAAATAAATAAAAAATTGACAGCTACCTATTCAGAGTGAAAGTGCACAAAATTTAGCACTCCTCTCCATGATGCTGTCACTGCCATCACTGGTTTGCATAGCTTTTTAATTCATCTTCTAAGAAAATAGTAAACTTAACTAAGAATGTCAACAGCTGTTATAGGATAAATTGCTTTTAACATTCAGAGTTGTTTTCTGATTTTCCAACTCTGAGGGAGTTAAATGACAATGCAAGTGAATAATGGGAAAGCCTGTATCTAGCTGCTTACCTATTGTCCGACCCTGAGCCTATGTTGGAGTGAGTATATGTTTTTCTTCTGAATAGATTTCTTCAGTTTTCTCTTTGGGGAATACCAATGATACATTCCAGTATCATTGGTGTGTTCAATATGAACATATGTTCATATTGATATGTTCAATATTGGAATACCAATGATACCAATGAAACCTCTTCCGTTCATACTGAAGAAATTAAAGATACCTGTCTTTAGTCAGCAGAACCAGGTAACTTGCATCCAAGAAGTTAGGAGAAAGATCCTGTTGAATCTTTATAACCAATAACTGGAAAACTTTAAGGAGAACACTAATGTGGCAGTAGTTAAAATAGAAAAGGGATAAGGTGGGTAATGAAAAACCTGTCAGCCTGACTTTAATCCCGGGAAACTATCAGAACAGTTAATAGATGCCTCTGTCACCACATAGAGAATTAAAGGAGGGAAATATCATGAATGCAACCAAAAATAGGTTTATGGAACCTAAAGTCTGTCAAGGAAGTGCCCATAGAAATATAAGTAGAAATCTGTACTGGGATTGCAGCCAGAAATCAGCTGCCCTCTTCCCAGGAAAGCCGCTTGCCCCAGGGCCTGGTGAGCTCCCAGATCCAAACTAATGGCACTGAACCCCTTTCCTTCTCTGGCCCCTTGGCTGCCCAGTCTGGGAGGTGCTATTGCTTTCTCAGGTGTCCCCACCCTTGCCATTAACACTCCCTGAATGCCCCCACATGCTCTGTGTACCCCTGGGAGAGCAGGGACCTGAGGGGCTGTCAGCCTGTGTCTGCACAACTGGCTCTTCCAAACCCCTCATCTTACAGGTGTGATAACGGAAGCATCCCTCACCAAGAAGACTGGCCCTCTCACAGGCTGAGGTGAAAACTGTGATGTTATAATATCAGTCCTGTCTGTTGCTGCCCTTTGCTAGGACAGCCTGATGGCTGGAGACCTGCAGAGATAGTTAGGAATCTGCCCCAAGTGCTGCCCTCCCTGTGGGGACAGCCTGGTAGCTGTCTATGGAGTGTACCTCCTGCCCTGCCATGGTAAAAGGCAAGGAGATGATGCTTGGCTGCAATCTGGTGATCAGAGGATCCCTTGCTTCCCAGACTGTATCTGTGTTATGCAGAGCATCAGATGTGACCAGCAGTGCTCCTGAGATCAGGCACTAACACTCAGTCCTTGGAATGAGTGCCTGTGCTAGTCCCCTCTCTGAAATGGGACTTCTGTCGTGGATCAGTGCCTCTCTGTTCCAGATAAAAGCTTCAGCAAGATATGGAGATTAAGATATGCCTCCTGCTTGCTGGCTTAAGGAGTACCCTGTCAGGCTACATATGTAGCTTGAGCTGCCAAGTCTCCCAGAACACTATGGGAAGATTTGTTGGGTAGTGGTTGAATACCACCCTGCGAAGAAGGTGTCAAATTTTCAATGTGGCATCTAAGTTTTAACACGCATATGTTTTATTGTCCTTTACCCCCCACTTCCCCAAACCCATAACTCTTCCAAAGTATAGTTATATACATTCCTCGTATATATCTGCATAGCATGGTGGGATGCTTTGTTGAGAACCGGGAAAGTACAACCTGAGGAAAGCTTGTGTATATAGTGATGCTACTTATAGTATTGAGTTTATATAATCACTGGATGGGCCTTGCAGTTTTATGCCATGAACAGATACTCAAAGCTGAAGCCTGGATTTCACGAAGACTAACAAAAGTCACTGTCTTCACATATGTTGTAAATAGTTACAATGATTTCACCTTATATACATATATAGAAGTACTGGGTATATTTTATGTAGTCTAATGTTTTATCTTTCACTAAGCATGAAAATAACACAGGCATACAGCGGGCAGATGAAAACCAGCTTGTGCCTTCCTCTATGGGTTAAGCTCTTCCTGCGGGTCTTGCTTATCTGTATTTCTGAATTGGGAAAGGCACACAGCACAACAGGAAATGATCTACATAATCATTAACTGCTTGACCATCTGGTTAGAACAAATTTAATGCACAGTGCTTCCCACTTGGAGACTACTTGAAGACTACACCTGTCGGGGCAATCTTTACATCCTTGCAAAGCCTGATTGCAGATAGCCCAGCAGCATTCCCCAAAGCTGATCTTTCCCACATGCTCTAAGGCACCAGATGTGCACATTTCAGCTTTTTTTTTCCATATGCATTTTTTTAAAAAAACAATTACAGTGCTGCAAAGCTACTGACAAAATGTCATGAAACCAAAGTTCCATGATGCGCATCTTCCCCTTCCCTTTTCCTGCAGATATGAGATTTTTGAAGACACATACGGAAGTTATCATTTAAACACTTAGCTTCCATGTCCTCACTTCCCAACCTCCTGATAACCGAACCCTTTTAAAATCATCTTTGTACTTCTAAGTTTGTGTTCATAATTTATGACTTTGCCTATGGCTTCCTTTATCTGATAAAGTTCAGTAACTGGATTCTCTATGCCTTGGGTCTGATTTGTTTTGTTTTCCTGCTGAAAAAAAAAGTAATGGTCTGTCCACTGTTTTTCATCCCAGCTTCCTTTCTCTTACCTTGCAAAAGACTTAGGCAAATTCAGCAGTCTTTATATTCTGGCAAAATTTTATTTGATGGCAAAATTCCACTTAAAGTCAATGACACTTTAGATACAAATTTCTCCTTACTCAGTTTATGAAAAATAAGTTAGAGAACCCATGATTAAATGGCTTGAAATGTGTAACATGCTGAGGCTTACCTTTGGAAATATCATACTTGTAGCCTGTAGATTAGACTTCACATCTCATTACAAGAAAGTAAAGAGAAGGAATGATTTAATTGCAGTCACGTTTATTTGCAGTTTCTATACACACTTTCTAGATAATCAAACTTTTCCAACACATTTTTTGAGAGGGGTTCACAATGAAACTGTCACTGTTTTTACTAAAAATAAATACAAGACTTAAAGTGTTGCACAGCTCTAAAATATACAAAGGCTTGGATTTAATGTAAACTTTGAAAACATTTTACAAAAAAAACCATCTTTGCAACAATTTAAAAAGTTCGTATTTACAAATATTACAAAAATACAAAATGGATGCAAGTCCATAAACCATTGTCTTTTCTGCCAGCATGAACTGGTGCTAGTACCAAAATAGTTACACTGTAACCTTCTTAATTTTTAATTTTTTTTTTTTTTTAATTCTTTAAGTCATAACCTACAATATTTCTCTATCTGCCACCATTGCAGCAAATGCACTCAATCACTGACCTTTGGCAAAAGCAAATATATGCTTTATTTGCTACAACTATTCCATGTCCTCTATGCTGCCAAAAAAAAAAAAAAAAAAAGAGGGGGGAAATGTTATTTTTCAGAACACACAGCTGTTTAACTTCAGAAATTATTTCCATAACATCAGTGCAAACAACAGAACAGTAGGTTGAAATGATGGTCCAGCGGTTACCTGATACATGTACTGTGCCCTGTCTCAAGAGGTGAGTGATGTCCTCTTTGCTCTACAGCTTGTCTCCGGAGCATTAAAGGCACTCCTGCAGCTCTACAGGGGTCCCCGCCACTTGTCTTCCTCTGACTCACATTTGTTATGAACTCTAGGGTTTAGAATCTCTATTTGGGTTTCAATCTGCTAAACATAAACTAGGAAATTAAAAAAAGTAGAACTATATTTTAGTAGGACTGTTCTGTGGCCATTCTGTACATGAAGTATTGCCTCACTATTCTGGTAAAAAAAAATAAAAATTAGTATATATTTATTTATGGCCTCTATAAAATTATTGATTGGAAGGTAAAAGTGGTATCATCAAAGCCAATCCAGCTGTATTCTCTTTACAGTTTTGAGTGACTATTTAATTCAGGAGTATTGAACATGTTCTAAAAGTGCTCCTGGTAAAATTTTAAACAAAAATAACTGAAGATGACAACCTAAGGATTTTTTACCCAATACCTAAGCTTCCTTCACTCATGTTCTCCAGAAACTGGTTTGTTATATGCTAAACATTCCCTCTTAAAAAATTCTCATTCATTCACTTTACTTCAGTTCAGACATATTTCCCTGACTAAGCTACTAATGTGATTAGCTTTTTGTTTCCAAAACCTTGCTCCCATCACCTTTTTGAAAACTATTTTGGACTTCTAGATTATTTAGACTTCCTAATTTTGCAGCCCTTCAGCTGATGGACCACTCCTCTTGCCAACACACATACCACATACACAACTCTACCTTGCACACCGAACGCAACCAGGCTACACAGGAGGACAGTAGGAAACCCTGAATGATATAGTTCTTATGATAAGCATTGGGCAAAATCAGATGTGAACCTTATGGGGAATAACATTCAGGATTTGTTAAACCATTCTGACTTACTCAGACTCTTTAAAATCCTAACAGTTTTAGGTATAACTTTCCTCTTTAGAACACACTCTGCCCACTTTTAAAAACTCTCAGCTTTATGCATTACATGATTAAAAGCAAAAAAAAAAAAGGTAAAAACCGATTTCACACATCCTGCTTCCCTATCATTTACTTATGCTTAAAGCCAGCTTTTAGTTGATTTTTTTAGTACCAAAGTACACTCTTTCTGCTATCCTATTCAACCTGTCCTACTGCACACCACATTCCTCCTCACACTTTTCTCTGCACTAACCTTTCCTCTATTCCAAACCTATCCTACGGTAACCAACACCAACTGCATCAATTTTGGACAAAGGGGCTTTGTTCTCTGAGTAGCATGGATGGGGCTCCACTGATAGAAAGTGTGGTGGCCCAAAGGAGAATCAGACCTGTTGCTTTTATTCTGTTTAAAAATTAAAAGCATAAAGCAACTTACTGTTTAAGTCTTAAAAGTACATGTTCTTGTGGTTTTAAGATGAGAAAATTCAAGTAACTTCAAGTAATTCAGCTTTTATTTCCCTGCCTTCTTTTGTATCAAAGCATCTGCTTTGATTTGTCTCCTTTCCCACCCCACCCCAGCCCCCCCCACCCTGTTCCATGTTTCTGGTAAATCCAGACAAGGTCCCAATTGTATTTGGCTGGCACAATGAACCAGAGCTTTCCCGTTCCCAGCTCAGCAATGAATATAAATAATGCATACACATACCTACTTCCCAGCTACGTTTTCACAGTGTCATTTTTGTAAATATTTAGGTAGCATGAATCTCATCAGCACAAAGAGAAAGCTTCACTGAAAACTCATCGCAGATATTTACTGATAAATCGAAAGCGCTTCTTGCATGCTTATAATTTGTTTCCTTTACGAACCAGAAACTACCGTGTTTAAAGATTATAGTTACCAGATTATGACTGTGTTATGTATCCCAATCGCCTAATAGGAATATGAAAGTTAAGTACCATTTCTTCTCACATCTATCCTCTCTGAAGTGATCCCTGTGAGAATAAAGGCCCAGGGGAGGCTGTGGGGTGGGACCTTTGGGGCTTTGCATCAGACATGACTTTGTTCTGTCAGAAGCATGCTCCTCTTCCCCACCAATCCTCATGGTAACCCTCCCAGCTCTGCTTTCCAGTTAGCTTCTTCGGAGCTGCCTTAGAAAGACAAATGGTTACTGTAATCCCATCACAGTCAGCCTTTCGATTTTTTTAACTAAGGTGGATAATTCCTCCTTTCCACTGCTCAATGTCATTCTTCAGGCTTGTTGCACTGAAAGTGGTTATTGGTGGCCACATGAACTTTTTATGTTTGATATGAAAATGGTATTCACAGAATACAGTTATTACATTTGATTTCTTTTGTCTTCTATAAACAAAGTTATTATGCAGTAAATCATTAGCCACATCCACTTTTTGATAATTCTATTTACAATTTTTTATCAAAAATATGGTATTTACATATGTTTTGTTAATTTCTTCTAAATTTTGTTTCAGCTCATTTTAGTGTAGAAAAATACCAATCCTCAAGAGCATTTTCTTTTTTTTTTTTTTTTTTTTTCCCCTCCCTAGGGAAGCACTACAGTGAGGGCTTTTTTCTAGATGGGCACCTTCTGTGAAAACAAAAAAAAACCCAGTCACTTTTAACTCTATGAAAAGTGTATAGCCTTGAAATCTACAGTGACAATAGAAATGAGAGTGGGATAAACCAAATGAAGCCAAAAGAAAACAGAACAGACATAGCGTATCTTCCTCCTTTTAGAAAATGTAATGTAATAAATAGCTACAGCTGTAGTCCTCTGTTTCCCCAGCATCTTACGAACACAAACATATTTAAGCATCGATATTGCCCTGCGTTTTTTTTTCTTTTCTTGTTTCTGACTACTACAGCACTGACCTCTTATATTCATACCCTTACAGATCCCGAGTGGGGTCGGCAGCCTGGCCCTGGCGTTGTGCAGCCTATGTTGAGCTCTGAGAAGACCGGTCATCATGGGGACTCCCGTCTGAGTTCTCTGTCTCTCCTTCGGAGATGGCCTGCATTGGTGTGTTGTACAGCCTGCAGCGCACACTGTACCGGCTGCTGCTGGCTGCTGGAGGCGCCCGTGAGCGCCCCACTCGTGAAGATGCCGACATGGGAAAGCTCTTGGAGGAGAATCCTTCTGCATTGACCCTGGGGGAGCAGGGGGAGAGTGGGGACGATGCATCGGGGCTCGCTGCAGAGGGAGACTCCTCCAGGTTTTGGGGGACATCCGCTGTCAGCTCTCCAGGAGACTTGGGCAAAATAGGACTTTTCAGAATTTCTGTGGCGGACATCCTGTAGCTGGAGTCGGATCGGCTGCCCTTTTTAAGGAGCAGTAGTTTAAACTCCTCATTGGACGTATTGGACTTTTTGGCATTCCTGTATATGAGCCCAGGGGACCTCTGACTGCTAATGGGAGTGCTCACACTGCCGGTTGGTGGCACACTGCTGGCAGGCAGTGTGCTGCTGGAGGGGGGCTGGCTGCTAGTCCCAGATGACGCTCTCAATCTGTTTCTTACAGAAAGGTCTCCAGAATCCTTTCGGCCAAGAACTTTCCTTTTTGATCTGTAAAATCAAAATGACAATGCATGCAGAGTCTTAGGTAATAATAGTACTCAGCATAACCGACTCAATATCAAAAATCTGTAATTTCAGTTGTGATCACAAATTTTAGCTGAATACAAAATACTCTAAGCTTTCAGCCTTATGAATGATGCTTTCTCATCATTCTCACTACAATGACTCACTCAGCAGAACAGAGCTGGTAGGCAGAAGACAGGAACCAATATCTTTATTTTGGAGACACATATGTTTGTTAGAATGGCCTGATGTTGTTCTCAGTTAAGCATCCTACACATGACATGAAGATAACTTGGAGTGCATACCAGACCATAATAAAGCATTTTTTTAAAAGCTGCCTTTTAGAAAACTAGACTAAATAAACTAAAAGAAGATAGTTTCAGGACAAGACTTCAACATGGAATAACCATCCTGGAGCTATCATTAATGGGCAGTTATGCAGGGCTGCATGTTACCATTTCCCATTACTGCAAGGTTAGGTCACCTGTGAATGACTGCAAAGAGATCCTCGGTAGTGCGGGGTTTGTTTGGAGACACAAAGACATCCTCAGTGTCAGCCTGCGACTCCTCGCTCAGTGGAGATGTGATGGACTCGTCACTTGGAGAAGATTCTTAAACAAGAGAAGAAGCCACACGATGAATCAGATTCCTCCGCACTTTGCAACAGCACCACCAACGCAAGGCACCAGCTCGGCTCACAACTGTGTGGTCAATGCCACCATATAGACTTTATCCTCTGATCTAAACATTGTGTAGTTTGCATGCTGTGCCCATAGAGAGAGCACAGCTAGGGACTGAATCCGGGATCTCCCATTTACTGTACAGCTTCTCTGTACCCAGGGTTAGTGCTCCTCCCTTTTCCCTTTTCAGCTGAAATGCAGCACAAGGGAGGAAATAAATATCAGAGAAATACACTCTGAATACACTGAAAAGGCATAAAGTATCTTCAGGTTGGCTAGCCAGCTAACAGATCAGGGGGAGGCTGTGCTTAAACCTACAGAGGCAAGCCAATTTGCAACTCCAGTCTGCTCTTCAACTCCACTAATTGGGTATAAAGCAGAAAGAGTTCACAACTGACCTTTCATTGAAGGCTTGTCCACACCGGCTGCCATCTCATCCACCCTGCCATCCTCAGAGGCACTTTTGGTTGGGATACCTGACGCAATATCATTTTCCTGCTTACAACACACTTCACTGAGTGAATTCACTGCTGCCATCTCTGCTTCACAGCTGATATTCCCAGGCACATGTTGGCTTATATCGGATTGGTGCTTAAGCTGTTCGCTGATGGCCGTTCTCTCGTCCTGAGCCAGGCTTTCACCCACAGGCCCAGATTCCAGCCTCCCCTCACTGCCTGAAGAGACCTCTTGTTGAGCCTGCACTTGCTGAAGGTCATGCTCTGTTTCTGCTCCCTGACCAGGCTTCTTTGCATCATCATCACCTGTGGGGACAGCTGACCCCTTCTGAAACCCATCCACAGAGACAGCACACATCTGATTCAGAGTGCTTTCTGGCAAGCGCTCAGCGGCTGGGTGTGTTTGGTCCTTCCCGGGTTTGATTTCAAACAGGCTCAGGCTTGCTGAAGATATAGCTTCTCGCTCAGAGCTATTCTGCCCGCTGAAAGAGGAGCTCTTCTCAAAAGGTGGCTTTCCGGGGCCCACTTCTGCTGGGGAAGTGTCAATGTACAACATCATGGACTCCTCTGTGGAGTACTGGCGTGATACTGGTTTCTTAGCTAACAGTGGCCTCATTTTGCCTGGAGAAATGTCAGTCACCGTCAAGCCGGTCTCTTGTATGCAGAGCAGGTCTGGGGCACTGCCTTTCTGTTTGCCTCCTTCAGGCTTATTGACTGCCCGGAGGTGGACAGACTTGAGAACGGAAGGCGTGATGGCGAGGGCAGAGGGAGGGCTGGGATGCAGGGCTTCCCCGACTGCGCTCTGCTTGCTGTGGCTGAAGGTATGCAACTGGTGCCTGTGAGCAAAGGGCTTGCTCAAGACATTGTGAAGAGCACTTAGGTCGAGATGAGTAGGAGGTATAATTGGAAGTTCGAGGTCTTTGCTCACCGAGGCAGTGCTGTCTTTCGAGAGTGGCTGCTGCAGCGACGACTTCCTCTCAGGTACTTTTGGCTTCCTCTTGCTACCCCCTGGAGACAAGGGTCCCGAGAAGAAAGCGGTTGGAAAAGAGGAGGTGGGTGTCTCCGACTGGCTGGAGTACCCGCTGGAGGGTGAGGCTAACCCTGCCAGCTTCTCAGGGGAGGCCAGTTTAAACTCGTTATCAACAGAGGGGAGGGATGGGGTGGTAGCTCGTGACCCGGACTGGGATGTCTGGGATTCAGAGCTCTCTGGTGACTTGATGCACTCTATGACTGTAGTACCCGTAGCAGTGCTCGAATTGGACAAGGACCTGTAAGGATCACTGGATTTCAAGTCGTTTAGAAGCCAGAGGTCTGCATAGTGAGGTTGTTCAGCACCTTCATCTTTAAAGGAGGGGATATCGGCTGTGCCGAATGGAGTGTCCTTTAACCCGCTGTCGCCCTGGTTTGCCCAGGGGAGCTCCTGCTTGGCTGGCAGGTTGGGGCCTTCCACTCGGGAAGGTGTGTTTGAAAACTCAAGGGGCAGCTTCATCTCCCTGGCAGTATGAGAGACATGCTGCCCGCCGCCGATCTTTGGTTCTTTCTTGTCAGGAAGGTCAGTGCTGTCCTCTGATTTCCTCAAAGACGAACTGCGTTTTGGTGGGGCTGGCTTTGCCTTTGGTTTCTTCAGTGAGATGCTCTGGCGTCCCTGCCTCCTGAGGCTCACACACTCCTGCCAGGCGCAGTCAGCTAGGCTGGAGGTCACACTCGCAATCTGGCCACTCTCAGAACCTGGGGCTGCATAGTTGCAAATATAACTTTTATTACCCTTGAGACCACAGTCAAAGTGCATGGAGGTATAGTATCCTTCAGTATCCACAGAAAAGTGTGAGCTAGTGTCTGCCTTGTCAGAAGGGCTCTTTTCAAGGAAGCTGTCATAGGTGGCCATGCTGGTGAAGCTGGGGCATCCCAGGCTGTCTGCCTTCGGGCGCTCGGGACTGAAGTCCTGGCGACAAGAGGCGTCATGGTGATGGTGCAAGTAGTTCCACTCACTGTCACTTGTGTTGCTGTTGTTGGGGTCATCCAGTAAATCCGCCACCGTGGAGGTGAAGGAGCTCGCCCTGTGGCCCCTGACCTTGTCCATGTGGTCACCAAACTGCTCCGTGAGGAAGATGCTGGAGTCCTCATTGGCATTAGGAGCAGTGTTGAGCGACAGCTCAGAGTCACAGTGTGAAGAACCTGTCAGTGGAGGAGAGGCAGCAGGAGGAATGGTTTCAGACGTCTGGGAGGGACATGTGGAGCTGCTCCCACTCCAGTTGCCACTGGAGGACTGATGGTCATCTTTCTGGTCCATGTGGCTGCTGAGCAGGACTCCTGCTGTGGAGATAGAGTGAATGGGGCTCCCAAAAGTGTCCGAGTTGGATGAAATCTCACAGCTGCCCGAATCAGCCATCCTTGATAGCCGTGATCTCCCCCTCTCGCCGACGCTGTGTTCAGGGCTGTGCAGGTGCTGAGGACAGGTTAAACCAATGGGCTGGCACTCTTGTGAACCCTGCTTGCTCAAGACCTCCTTCCCCTTTTTCAGGATCCTTTCTTGGCCAGCTAGGAAGAGCTCTGCTTCATACCCCGCACTCTTGGTGGTGGCATCCTGATGGCCCTCACTGGCCCTCGCGCCCTCACGAGGAAGGCTCCGTGAGCGGATGCGGTTGCTTACAGCAGCAGCGAAGACAGCATCCCCGTTGTCTGCCAGCACCAAGATGTTGCCAGCAGAGTGGGAGAGGGAAGCGACAACACTCTGTCCCCGCTGAGCACGGATCCGTCGCCGAGAGGGAGCAGCTATCAGGATTTCTTCTGTCTGGCACTCTGAGTCCCGGGTCCCTGACCTCCTGTTGCTGGAGCCAGAAAAGTCTGGGTTTGTGTGCACAATCACATTGCGCTCTCTTGCCACTGGTGACTCATCTGAATCTAGGACACACGGAAAGCCGGATGAGTGGGAGACAGATCCACTTTTCCCAGCGCGAGATGACCCGCAGGGCAACCCAAGAAGCATTATCTGCTGTATTCTTTCTTTATTAATATTGCTGAGCACTGGACCAAATTGAACTTGGCTATGAAGAGTATATAAAGCAGACCTCATCCCAGTGAGGTGAGGAAATTAGCCTCGTTCTGCAATGTGATCTCTGTTCTCCTATTTCTGCAATGTGATCTCACAAAGAGCTGATCTTGCTGTGGTAAATATTAAGATAAATATTAAGTTTTCAGCTTTTGTCACTCTATCTCAACTAGTTGTCAGGAGTGGCTGCCGGAAAAACACTCCATGAGCTTCTAAAAATAATTCTATTTTGACTACCTGTCTGTTCAGAATTTCCATTATCTGCTTCTTTATTACCAAGAATATTTGCAAGGCAACAGGATCTTTCTTTCATAGGTTCTCTGGTTGCTTATTCCCTATGATAAACACATTCCTTCTGCTTCCCATCAAGTTTCACAGCAACGGAGCGAGATACCAGAGCCATCTTCAGGTGCAGATGTACATTAAGAAATAATGATCCCGTTAGGTTTGTTTTGGGTTAATACCAACTTTGAACTGGATTTGCCCTCAACAGGGCTGCTCCTAATTTATCTGGCACAAGAGGGGAGGTAAGACACTCTATTTCAAGCAAATATCCAGGGTAATAAAGAATGAAAGGAAGGAACTGAGGATGAGTGTGATACGTAAAAGGAACATTTAGCAAAGTTTCCTGCAGGGTCCCAGCAGCTGTCTCTAATGCGAATATCCAAGTGCTCATCTGTCTGTTGTGACAGCTCATCATCACTTTGCTGAGCAACATCTGTCAGTTCTTTTCCTTAAGATCTCCTCAAGCAAGAAAAAACTTTCACTTAATCTAGTTACTTTTTATGCACATAACTATGGGTTCATAACAGAAATAACATGGAAAAATAAAAGAACTGATTAACATTTACACAATAAGAGCTGAACATGTACATCTATATTACTCAGTAAGGCCCCTGGTCCGTCAAGGCCATATGGAGTAATATAGCTTTGCTTACTGTAGTAAATAAAAAAACAAACCACATAATTCCCAAACTCCACAAGCATTTCAAGGTTTCATTTCTTTGGAAGGATGGCTACCAGATCATATCCCTGTAATTTAAGTTGGTTAGAAAGCTATCTACGGAAGATTTGTATTTATACTACACCTATTTCTTGTTGCACTCTTCTGGGGATGCCAGAGATGGTTTTCCTCCTCCTCAACTTTCGTCTCCGCTGTAGTACAGATTGTGAATGAACAAGAGAGCAGCGTATACTAGCCTCTCTGTCAAAACCAACTCCTGCAACCCATAAATAGGTCTCATTAGCCTTTAGAAATAGTAAACAAATTTTCATGGCTGGAACACAGTGGAGGTATGTGAGCTTGGATTAAGCCTGTGAATAAACATAAGGGAGCCCTTATGTAGCTCTTATGCAAATTATATCACAGTATATCACAGTTTTACATCTAATTCCAGCTCCCCCTCAGCAGCCTGGTCTGCCAAAAATAACAGAAGGCATTAAAAAAAAAAAAAAAAAAAGGAAAAGAAAAGAAAAGAAAATCAGAAAGAAAAGTAAGAGTTGAGAGCTCTTGGTAACCGGGCATCTTTCTTACAGCTATTTATCCATCTGTCATAGGGACAATGACAGTAACTTGTCTGCAAAGCTTAATCTGTTCAGCTATGGCCTGACTTATTTTAAGCAACTAAGCATAAGAAAACAATTTAAGGTTTTAACGCCATATTGCAGTAGCTGGGCACTTCTTAGGAGACCAATATGCCAAGGGGGCTAACATTTTAAAAAGGAAGGAGACAGCTAAAATGGGGCCGAGTCCCTGTGCAAGTTTAGAGAGCATTCTTCATGACAGTGACACATGGCCGAAGGGTGACATAAAGAAGCAGCTGCTATTTATTTGCGTACATCAGGAAGTGGCCTGATTTTTGCAAGTGCTCAGTACACAGTGGGATGTGTGGGAGTCCACTCTGGGAATCAGCTCATACAGTCAATCAAGATCCTCAGTTTGGATTTAGGAGCCCAGGTTCACCAGCACATTTATTTATGACCACAGATATACAGAATAGGCCAGAATTCCTCATTTTCTTTATGTTTCCATGGCATTACCACAAGGAAGTGTCTTTCACTTTGTTTTTTACGCAGTGTTGTCAAAACAGAATTAAAAGGAGGCCCACCAGAAAATGAGCACCAATCTGCACAGTTGGCTTTTTGCACAACCGTACACTCACGCTCTCTAAAATTGACATGGGACAGACTGGAAAAAATGTGCCAGGTCCATAAAACACTTAACATAAGGATCGCTGGTACAGTGGTTTGTAATCTTAAGAAAAACAAACAAACTAAACCAAACGGAAGGAAAAAAAAAATCCTGATAAGAAGCTCTATTTTAATAGCGTATAATTATAGAAAACATAATTATACACAGACATACACGTACATATTACATTACATAACAATGTAAAACATTAAAAAGTAACTTTCTTGTAAAAGTTCTTCTTGAAATCTACTACAGTGAAATAGAGGCTTCAGACAGATGTCCTGTAACCACCAATGCCCCTGGAATAAGCAGAGGAAGAACTTTCTTTAATATGGAACAAAAGTGCTGTAAAGTCCAACAACAGTCATTTTCAAAAAAAGTGAACATTTCTCAGGGTTGGGAGAAGCTTAAAAAGCAAACAACAAAAAAACAAACCAGAGAACTGAAAGCAAACTCTTTGAAATCAAAAATCAATCAGCATCATTGCTGGTTTTCCAGCAACTGTGAGTTAGCCAAACATGCTCTGTGCGCCAGATGCACGGGGGTAATCTCCAAGAGGCAAGTGGAAGAGGGTATATTCTCCCCGTGACGCATACAAATTATTCCCATTAGTGCTAATGAGAATGATACACATAAACATCGAGAAGATTACATACCATTCTTGATCTGTAAAACTGATCAGTGGGAATTTGGTTCCAATGTATGGCAGGTGGAGTCTAGGCAAAAATGGCTATTACTGGAAAAGTTAACATTGGTCCCAGACCTAACTCACCTCTGAACTGAATCAGGTGACGTTAGCCACATTAGAAAGCCTACACCAGTAAGGGTCCTATATTGAATCTAGAAAGGGCATCAATTTAACAGCATCTACCTCATGGAAACATGCCACACTATCTAGGACTTTCCATGGGCATTAAACAGTGGCAGTGCCCAAGCTGCAACCTCAACCAGCTGGCTCCCAACCTCCAGCCTGGCAGGGTCTATGCCAGCTCTGACAGCCAGTCACCTTTCCTCCTGTGGAATCCCAGCCAGCCAGAAGCACCATCCTGGTGGCAGTGACACCGCTCCTGGCTGCTACCTCCCCAGCTAGGCAGAGCTGGTGGCACAGTGCAGTGTCCCCTCTGCTGCTGGAGTGGAGGGGAACAGGGACCGTGTTGCCATCACCAGGAGGATTTACAGAGCTGATGGTGGAGTTGATGGGGACTTGTCACTGTGACACTGTAGGATAGACGTGCTTCAAGCTCAAAAGCCCAGAGCCCCTCAGCTGAGGGCTGAAGCTGCACTGTGAGCATACCCTCCCCAGCACCATAGTGAACCCTGCAGCCTGTCTTGCAGGAAGGTTGGGCACCACTGGTAGACACAAGAAATGGGGTGTGAGAGGCTGTGACCTGTCCCCCAATCCCCCAGATACTGGGAAAATAGAATTAAATGCAGATATTTTCTCTGGGGAATGAAGGCTAACTGAATACTGCTTCTTTTTTTTTCTGATTGCTTATATTCAAGTCTATAACCATGAAAGTCATCCCACTTTATGCTCTTACATTAATCAACACCTGGCGAAAAATATTATTGAGGAAAATTCAGATCAACTTTATGTTTACCATAGCCCTCTGGAAGGAGAGAAAGAGAAAAAGAGAAAAACAGCCTGATTTTTGATTCTGGAAATAAGTCATCTGTCACATTTAGTAAGTAAAATAGTTTCTAATTCCATAAACAAATTGTCCTTCAAATAAATCTAGTCAAATATAGCCAAATGTTATAGAAATAAAAGAAAATGCCATTACTATACCTTCAGCATAGCTGCATGTAAAGAGATCTCAGAGCGATGGTTTGCATGCTACACAGTCATGCCTCGCATGTTTTAAGCACTGCAAATAGTAGCCTATATTCTCTAGTTTTTCTTCTCCTGCTACACATGATAATCATATGATTAATTTCGGTGGCTTTCTGCATGATTGCAGTCAGCTACATTGAAAAAGTTATTTGAGGTCTTTGTAAATACAGACTGTAGGTTATGTACACAACAAAATTACACTGTTTATACAGGGAACCAGTGTTACGTTATACTCTATAACATGACTACAAAAATGTGGACCAAATTAATCCTAGATGCAGCTTCAGTGGCTCTAGTGGTCACGCATGAGGGATGAATTTAGCCCACTGACTTCCAGAAACTAAATCTTCAAGCTAGGGTCTTTGCCCTAGACTGCACAATTGTGTGAGTTCAAATAAAACAAAATAAGTATTGACCTCCCTTGAACCATGCAAAAAATACAAGAAGAAATAGAAGAGATTTGTACCAGTGACATTGATGGGGATAATGCAAGAAGAAATCACTTGGGCATCTTGTTTCATTTTCTCCTCTGGAGTTGGGAGAGGTAGTGCTTTACTCCAATTGGTTTGTTTATCCAGTGTAGAAGGGATATTGTGTATTGGATTTTTCGGCCTCTGCCCTAACATGACATCTGTATCTTCGTCCTCTGGTGGATGGGACTGCAAATGAATACATTCAAAATCAGTGTTCCCACTCAGGCACACAAAGCTAATTTTGAAAGAAAGCAGATACAGACATCAGAAATCGATTACAGGGACGTAAGGAAGAATTGTTCTAGGTAAGTCACACAGCGCAAGCTATTCTCCAATGGAAAAGTAACAACCTGCTAATAGGATTAAAATACCTCAACATACTGGAACTCAGCATATTTACAGGACATTTACAGGACATCTCCTCCATCAGAAGGGGCATGTCCTGCATCCATGGGTAGCCCTTGCAAACATGCCCTCAATTACCATCAGCATTAGACACATGGGCCCTCATTTGCATCTGCAACCTTTTGAACACCTACTGATTACTAGTGAGGACTGGTTTCATAGAACCGTTCATTTGAGGACAAGCATCAGAAGGCCCAAAGTTTTAACGGAGACGCCTCTGTACTTCAGAAAACCATTTGCATTTCATTTTTACAAACTCAGACCATGAGCAGACCAAAGTTACAGCCACCCAGCAGCTGTGCGTGGGAAGCAGCAGGCATTAACAGTACCATGGCAGGGGGACAGTGGCCAAAGAGGAGTAGCCACCACCAGAAGAAATTCAGAGGGCTATTTAGAAACCATGCACATTTTTACAGCATGATATGAGAAGTGCTAGATATGGAAGATAAAGAAACAGAGAAAAAAGTAAACTGCATAGAAGAAACACAGATGGTTTGTTTTCTTTTAGAAGAAATAACAAATCCCTCAACACCACCACGTCCTTCAAAGCCACTATCATTTCATCTAAACTAATCATCAGAAATAAATTAAGCACATTTTCATGTGGTGCTGGCTACCAGCTTGGGTTTGGGGGCCTCTTTGTTTGCAAAAAAAAGTTTTTGTTTAAATTCAAAGGGATGGAGGGGAGAAACACTTACCTTTTTCTGCCTAATTTCCCTCCCTCTTTCCATTGGTATATTCTTCTATAAGCTGTGATAACTCTTCGAGCAGCCCAGGACGTCCATCTGCCTCTCAGATTTTAAAAATGAAGTGCAATTCCTTTCAGGCCAGCTTTCTCTTCAGTCCTGAATTCCCAGCTGCTTAACTACCAGCCTTCCCCCTCACGCCTGCTGTTTACACTTCATTTGCCAGTTTTAGTTTCGGTAGCAAACATGGTGAAGATAAAATATTGCTCCCCAGCCCCTTGGCAGGGCGTTGAGGAGGCGGGTGTTGAACACCGCAGGATCGCGCCCGGGCTGCCATTGTACTTCTGTCATTCCTCCGCCCAGGCTCCTCACAAATCCTGACGAATTAATCATCTCAGGCTTGCCAAACAGCATTTATGCCCCAGCCCCAAAAGCGTTTAAGATCTTAACTCGGCAGCTACTATTTAAACTGTTGGAGGGCACTTACTTACCTTGCCAGCGTCACCTCCTGCAGCACCCCTAGACCTGAGACAACGCATGTTTCCTCCTCCTCCCGCCCACAGAAAACCCCCTTTTCCCACGCAGGATTTCAGTCAAACATCACAGCCTTCTTTCTGCCTGCAGCTTTTGTGCCGAACCTCAGCAGACGTGAATAGCTCATATAAACTTCAAGCACAAAAGACTTTGTTTCCTAGGTAACTTCCCCCCCCCCCCCCCCCCCCCCCAAAGTTCGTTGCATGCATGCAAAAAAACCAACCCTTGCACACACGCACAGATGCATGGACACACACACACACACACACAGGCTGCATTTGTTGCCAGTCCCTCCCCTGGATGGCAATGAGGTACTGGACAAAGCAGGCAAAGTGACCCTGGCTGCCAGAGCTCCTCCTCTCAACAGTGGCATCACCACAGGACCAGAGAATAAATACCCACCATCATGTTGGCATTGCCCAAATAATTTCTTACCATACATAATTTTTTTTTTTTTTAAAAAAGAGTGCAGTTTGGCAAAAATATCACAAGAGAAGGAAATGCAATCACTAATGCTATTGAGTCTGTCCTGATTCAGGCCTTCTAAAGGTGGCGATAGGAGGAGGTGGCCCCTGTGGCCATAAGAGCCCCTGAAACCCATACAAGGTTAAGAATGAAAGAAGGGGGAAAGAAAGAAAAGGTTATTATTGTGTCTTACTGACATGAGAAAAACAGAAAAGGCTTCTTTTAGCGCAGCAAAGTTAGTAAGTGAAAAGCAATTAAGAGGAAGGGTTAGGATCTGGAAGGGAGTAGAGTGAGACAGGGCTGTTAATTGAGGATTGCTTGTTTTTCCAGTACCTTTCTACTCCAGGGGGTCATGTGGCAACACTCAATTGGGGAGGGCGAGCGGGTGCTGTTAAACTATAAATGTGAAATGTAAAAAAACAAACAAACAAACAACAACAACAAAAATCAAATTAAAAACATACTCGAGATGTTTCTGGTAAAAGCACATCATTTCTGTCTGGATAAATTAGCATCAGAGGCAAAACAAGCTGAGATTTCCTCCCTGATTCCTACGGGTGGGTTTGTTCCCCAGAACAGATCACTTCTCTGCAAAATGCAGCTCAAGCAACTGTGCCCATAGAGTGGTTGGGGTCCCTGTGAAGTCTGTGCTGATTTTGCCTACTCAGACTAAAGAAAATTGCAGTGAAATTGGTTTAAACTCGTTCTATGGACATGCTTAAATTGTCCCAAGAATGTCTTGTATTGATTTGTTAACTCAAACTGTGTACTTCCTGGAGCTGAAGCAGTGCAGGGTACATATCCAATTACATTATAAATGATCTATTTCATAATATAAGGGAAATTTTTTTGCACAACGTATGGAAGCAATGGATATAAATAATGCTGGTCCTGAGGGTGATTTATCAAATACATGGATTGTTAAGATTTTCTGACGTTATCATTACATCTCTAAGATTGCAATCATTGTGTCAGGGTGACAATGGCAAATTGGCTTTTTGTTTCTTTTTATAATGCTTGAAAGCACAAACAGTGACGCCTACAACACCCTGGGGTTCACTGAATCCCTGAACCTCCTAAATCCTCTTCTGGCAGAAACTATTGCAGTGTCCTGTTTTCACAACCAAGGCATGAACGATGACTTCTTTTGAAATAGGAAATAAGAAAAAAAAGGGGGGATAAAGAAAAAAGGTCTGTTGATCACACTGGAAAGCTCTAGCACATATTTCTCATTGGGGTTTATTATATCCACTTGCATTAGTTAGCCAACTTGTCAAATAAAAGCCTTTGAAAATTTTTCCTCTCAGTCATTATCAGCACCACTGTGATAGATGAACCACAAACATCAGTTAAAAAGACTTCATTTTATGGTCCTCCTGTCAAAAAAAAAAAAAAGCTGTGGTGAGTCTCAAAAGGCCCAATTCTCTGTCTTCTCTGACGCTCCTCCTAGACGTCTCCTGCTTTGCCCTGGTTCCTTGTGCAGGACTAAAACCATGGGAAGCCTCCAGATGAGCTGCCCATAAGCCTTACCGGAGAGATGAGTGGGGAAATCGAAAGAGGACTGTTGCCAGTTAATGTTTCCAGCAGGTTAGTTTCTACCCAGGTCAGTGCAAACAGCTCTTCTAAGCTGGGAAAAGTCCTTATCACAGGAAAAACACCACTGCTCATGAAACAAAGGCTATGGAGATGCTGAATGCAGCAACCAGTTCAGCCTACTCTTTGGATACCCAAAGATGATTTCAATCTGGGTCTTCCAGCTGATTCTCCTGTCACCTGCCTTGAGCAGATTGACTGCAGTTAATGTGATCAGGATTTGAACTGAAATTCAGCTTCCCCGTGGAAGGTATTAGAGGATCTCTGGGGAGGGTCCAAACAGTGGGAGACAAATGCTGCTGAGGTGACAAGAGTTCAGGAGATGAAAATCTTTGGAATGTCCCACAAAGGCCTATCTATGATGGTCCTAGTCAGCGCACAAGGAGAAGATCATGTGAAGGATTTTCCACCCAAAGCTCCAAGCATGGCTACATGCAGAAGCCACTCAGGGCCAAACCTCCCCAGGAAAAACAGTGGGACCTTGACTTTAGCCTAGGAGAGAATAGTGTGGGCTACAGTCAACACAAGCAATTTCTGGCTATCCATTTGTTTGTCCTCTTGGTGCAGCAGGGCTTTCCTACCTCTCCCACATGCTGCTCTACCTGATGCCTCCAAGTAACACACATCCAGTTACATGTACCCCCAGGCACCAATTTATATGCCAAAGTCTCAGGTCCCTGTTTGAGCATGGCAGGACAAACTTCCTAGGTAGGTTCCTACCATGAAGAGACAGGACAAGAACAGAGGTGATCAGGAAAATTTCAGCTCCTGCTGTCACACTGCTGCTCCTGAAAAAGCCATTGCTACCTCACCAAAGGGTCTCAAGTTGACTTACTGCCCATTCCTGTGTGATGCCCCTGGTGGGGCAACCAAGGAATGCTGGGGTACAGCAGTAGACTCAGCATTTCGACATCTCCACGCTGGGGAAAGGAGAGAGCTGACATTCTCCAAATTTTCTTATTCACACAGAAGACCAGAATATCTCTAAATGTCCTGAGTAAACACATAATTAAGCAAGAAATTATTATTATATACCCAAAGCTGTTCTGGTCTGATGGGCGAATCTGCAGCTAGGCAGTTTTCAAAGTGAATTTCTTTTGTGTGGGTGTGCTTGGCAAACAACAGTGGTGATAATCAATCTGTTAAGTACAAAGCCAGAATACTTTAAATAGTCATTTTTCTTTAATGGGCTAAGTTTGCTTTGAAACCAAACTGGTGAGTAATTGCTCAAATAGGGATTTATTCTGCAATCACTGACAAACGCGAGCATTGTTTTCTGAGCTACCTCATCAACTTCACTTGCAGAGGCTTCTGTGCACTACAACAAAAGTCACATGTCCAAGTCTGATCTAGTCAACAAGGCTTCCCCTATAGAGGAAGCGGCATCGTTGCAGAGCAATTCATCTCTCCTTCATTCAGCATTTAACTGTGGGTGAGACGAAGCACCTCTAAACACTCTTCCCACTAATTTTAGGAAGAGCTTAGCGTTACTTGCAGGTACAATAACAAGACAAAAATGTCAGTTCAGCCCCTCTTCTGTTTTCCATCACCCGGTGCCTTGAGTTGCCACCATTGTTTGGGATATTCAAGATTTAAGGGAAGACTAGTGCAAGAAGTATCAGCTTCATTAAAGGCATATACCTAGTCTGCCTTACCTATAGTGACAGCATTATAGGAGATACCTGGGCTTTCACAGTTAGTGCACAGGGCATACTGAACACAGTGCAATGGCAGAAGGAAAAACATAAACCCAAGAATAAAGAACTAGTTTTTCTCGAGGTAATTAAAGTCTTGAGAATGCTAAAGCCTTGTCAAGAGCATTTATCCTCAACATGTTTGTCAAATTTAGGCATGGCTGAGTTGACTCCTTACCCCTCATCTGTGTTTGACCATGTAGGCAAGCTGTTGCCTCAGAGGAAATCTGGGTGGCCGAGTCCCAGCCCCCAGCAGCATAGAGCCAGTGCCAACACAACCTTGATGAGGACAGGAGATGGCTAGCAGCACAGCACTATTGTCCAAAGGATTGTTTTTGACCTAAAATTTGTAGCTAACAAAAAGCATAACAGATCAATGTTATTTCTGACTTCAGGCTTCTATAGCACCAGGTGGGGGAAATCTCCTTCCCAGGATGATGTTATGAATAAAGTGGGTGATATTCACCCAAGCAGAGCATCTACATTTAGCTTCAGCTTCTGCAAGCTTCATATATGGTCCAATTTCAGCAGGGAACAGAACATACGTACAGGATGCTTTCACATTATGTGGCAAAAATAATATGTATGTATTAACAGTACCTTCTGACTTCTTGTTTGAAAGCAATCATACAGGTACTCAAAAAGTAACATGTAGAATAAGTGTGAACTAGTGTTTAATCACACATTCATGAGTTGAGTACTGACTCCTTCTGCAGCCCTGGGTGAAACCTCCATGTCTTCCTTTCTTTGCCTGTAAAAGTGAGAGCTTGCTGCTTCATTAACTCACATGAGTTACAGAAAATGGTATTGATTTACATGTTGGAAAAATTAAACGTCTGGTAAAAGGAGAAGAAATACTAATAAAAAGCTAGGAGCTTTCCAGTGTTTTCAGAGCACAGCTGACTACTTGACTATTTAATTAGGAATTAACATTTGTACCTATACAGCAGCTTTTCTTACCAGTCAGCTGACGCTGAAAAGAAGATAATGGGAATATTTATGACCATGTTATTTCTGCTGTAAAACACAATCCTGCTCACCTGCCTGCTCCCAATGTTTATGTTTCCATATGTTTAATTCTGCTCAAGTTTTTGTTATATCTGCTTGTGGGTGTTTTCTCTTTTGGAGCATCACAAACGCGATCTGTTAAAGTACTGACAATCCTTTAATGATTAATGTACTGCTCCAATGTTTTGACAAGGTAAAGACAAAATGAAGACATGTTTTCTGACAGAAGTCATACCACACATGGCATTCCATCAGACAAAGGTACAAAACAATCATCCCACAATACAGGGTATTTGGTATTAGGCTCATGGCACAAACAGTGCAATACATACATACATATATATTAATTCATTCTGATGGATAATGCCAGGAAGGTTTTATTTCAAACAGCTACAGGAAGGATTTGCACACAGAAAGTGCAGAGCCCAACTTGTGCCTTAACTCTGTTATTTTATTTGAGTCTTTGTGTGTCTTCAGCACAAAACTGTGAAAGTCAGTACATTCAGTTGTGCTTCCTTTTGCTGTACAAAGCATCCTAAAGCAGACCACAAAGAATATTTTTTAACTGGCATGGAGTGAAATAAAATTACCGAATGCATTATTTTCTCTTCACATTTGCTCTAGCTGAGGTCTCAGGGACAGGCAAAGCCTTTCTGGAAAACAACCTCCTCCTTCTTGTCCCTTAGATTTCTGCTCAGATTATAATTGTGAGAAACACTGACACTGAACTTTGTGCAATTGCGAGTGTGAATTTCCAAACACTGAGTTCCTTGCTTCAACTCCCTTGTTTTATTATAACAGCTGTGCCATGAGAGGTTTGAGAAAGTGCGGTCCCATGACATTCTGAACTTGAACACTTGAGATTTTGGAGCCTGGCCAGATGGACTTGGAAAAAACAGAGAAATAAAAAACTATTTACAAAATGAAAGAGAAGGCTGAAATGAAGTTAGAATGACGCAGCATCTTCACACTCAGCAACTGGCCTCAGCAATGCTACAGGCATGGTTGTCATGGGAACACATGTAAGGAATATTTCTCTCATTTTATCAAGTCCATAACTTCCCATACTCTCCTCAGATTATCTGAGGTTTGTTTCATTTTGTTGTGTTTTGGTTTTGTTTTTTTTTTTTTCCATTGGCAAAAATGCCTGAATGAAAGATACTCATGAATGTGTTTGGTTGTATGGTTCTTTTGTGTAGAGAGTGACTACGTATGCCAGAGTTTTTCAGCTTTAAAAATTAATGACTGAGATGGATAGGAAAGTAAAATCATGTCTGCAAAACCAGAAGGAGAATGGAGAAATGGAATGTGGAAGCAATGCTTACTGCTTCTCACAGTCTAAGAACTAGAAGTGAGGCACCAGGTTTGAAACAAACAAAAGGTACATTTTCATACAGACTGTTAAAATTGTTACAGGATGCTGTTGAGTCCAAAGGTGTAAATTTGAAAAAAAAAAAACAAACAAAGCAAACAAACAAAAAAAAAAAGTAGATTAAGCAAGTCTCAAAATCAAGGCAGACAGGTTCCTTGTTGGTTATTATTCTGTGTTTGACCTCTGGCTCAGGAGCTCTGCTCTGTAACCAATTTCTGTATGAAACTGGAAGGATAAATCATGGGATGATAAAATGCATAAATCATGCCCTGTTGTTATACTGCTTCCTGAAGGATCCCTTCTAGCCTCCGGGCTAAGTGGACCTTTCATCAGACGAATCAGGGCAGTTTCTAACTGTTCCTACTAACAGCTAACTTCAAACTTGTCTTTGCTGGGACACAAAAGATCCTATATGATTTCTAGTTCTCTACTTCTTCTCCATGAAAAAACGGTCTTGTGATGGAGCAGTCTAAAATGTTCCTCCAGACCCATTTATACTGGCATTAGACACTTTGTGCTTGAATTCATTTGGTCTTCCTTGGAATTTGTGGGACTTCGGCATCTTCTTCCTTGTAAAGATAATAGTGCATAAAATGAGTCTTCATCTCTCGTGGTTGATTTTCTCTAGCACAATAGACAAGATCTTTGGAAAAGCTCATAGCCACCTAATCGGTAGCAATAAAAACAGCTGCCAAAAGGCACAAATATGGAAGCTTTGGCTGGCCTTAGGCACAGGTGACCTGTTTTTCAGTAGCTTTCAGTAGTGATAGTTCTCACAGGTCACACAGTGGCAATCTGAACATTTCTCAAAATCAAGCCATTTATTTCAGTACCTCAATGTATGCATTTAACTTAGTCAGTTTGGAAAAGTCAGATCCTGTAACTTTTAAAAACTTCCCAGCTTCTCATTGAGCCCTTTCCCAATTTGAAAGAAACAACCCCTTCTCTAATTCATAAGAAACACAGAAAGGGGCTTTTACTGTTGTTTAGTACTGCTTTCACCAGCACATTCCCAATGCATCAGAAAAGTGAGATACATGATAGACTACTATGCCATGAATAAAAATTCTTGTGGGATTTAACATCTTTAGCTCATTTATGAATGCAACAGGACTGGAATCAGATATCAAACATTACCAACAGTCCCTGAAGTAGATATTCATTTGCAGATGTCAAAAAGCTTACACCAAAAAGGGCAAGCTAGCCAGTAACAGCATTCTCAACTTTCTCTCATAATGGTATCATTAAGTCATGAAGGCTTGCACCACATCAATTAGCTGTTCATTGTTGCAGTGTCCTGTCAAAATCTCTTATTAACCTTCTGCCAGACAGAGCATTCATGTGCACCTTCATCTTACCTTATTTTCTCTGATTTTTAGAGTTGCCCCCTGAACAAGGAGTGCTCTCAGAAACAGGTCAAAGCACTTTGAAGTACCCTGGCCTTAGTGTATTTGGAATTACCAAAGCAGGATATTGCCAGATGCCTTGAAATAAATAGGACTTCAGCCTCCAGCAGCTACTTTTTCCTTAGGGGAACACTGAACCTGGTCAGCTTCCAAGAAAAGGTCCAATATGGGTGGCACAAAGCTTAACATTTTTCTTCTTGAAAAGAAAAAGGTGGACTTGCAGATAAAGCCAAGACATCTGCATTCAGCATGACTTAATTTTGCCAACTAATACAGGACTCAGAGGGTTGCTCACTATTTATTATTATTTTGTGCTCTACAGATGGAAGTAATGTGTAAAACACGCTGGTTGTTTTCCAAACACAACAAAGATTCAGGCCTTTCACCACTGAGTATGCAATTTCAAAAGGCATGCCTTGTTCGCCATCTGATAAGAGAACTTTGTGTCCAATATGCTGTCCAAACTATCATCTGTAACTAGTCCTTATTCACAAGACATGAGGTCACCTCTCCTCTACCCTTCAGTGACCCTACAACAGCACTTAGCTTTGATGATGACTTAGGAAGAGAAAAACAGGTAAGGCTGTTTCTCCTTTCTGTCTTCCAGTTCTTTTCTGTGCTTTTCTTTTCTATCCCTTAACATCACGATATCTTCCTTCAGTTGAATCGTAAGGTCTCCAAATTTAATCAGTTCAAAGACTGCAGTGATGGTGATGCTTTCCTTGAAATTATGCAGATAAGCAGCCAAAAAGCCAAAATAGTCAAACTAATCAAAACATTACCATGCATTTCATGCTTTCAAATGAGAAACAAAACTCTTCTTATGGACTGGCTAGATGACATTTTGGTCCCTGGACAAGTGCTTTCCACTGTGACACATTTACCACTACAGGATTCCAAATGGTTAATATAATAGATTAGGATAAATATACTTGCATTTTTAAGCTAAGTAAGTGCGATTCATAGCTACATACTTATAATGTGCTCATGGGGATAGCATCTCTGTAGATGCCAATATACATGTAGCTGCAGATGCAGGACAGATCTATCCCTACACTTGAAGCTGGCATTAAGACTTGACTTAAAAGTCAAATCCAGGTCTGACCTGTGGAGTTTAAACTGATTTGAGGAATGCAATGGCTACTATGGCACTTTCATAGGTCAAATGCTCAGAGCCATAGAGGTACCAAATTCCTGAAACCAGTGAGAATTATGGACCCAGTCAGAGTTAGATTTGTGGATCTGGTGCATTTCCTTTAACAATGACAAACACCATATTGTCCACCACAATTTGATTTCAAAATAGTGCAGCAGTGGCAAGTCAGCACAGACATACAGGACATAAAGGACCAGCTCTTCAGCTGGAGTTCCCACTTGGCTGGCTGCAAGGACATATGTGACATGAAGCATCTGAAAAAAATTTATGGAGATGGATAGTGTAGAACAGGACTGTTGCCCATATACACATGGTGTTCCTTGTAGCTGAAGAAGTGCTGCCGAGGCTATCTGCACACGTGAGCCTCAAAGCAGCACTCAAAGACCTTGAGTTCTTGGCTCCTGGCAATGCTAATGCTAAGGCAGCAGTTTCTGAAATTACAGGAGGGTTCTGGAAGTGCTACCTGAAGCAGGCGAGGAGAATGTGAATCACTGTGAGGAGAAGTGTGAGAATGTGCTGGCCAGAGGAGAAATATAAAAGGTTTCTCAATGGAAATGTCCATCCTGGTGCTGGCTGCTGTATGCTGTAACCTTTGTTATGCTGCCAACAGTCAGCTGTGCTGTACCTGCACAGGCTTGGGTAGGGGCACTTGTGAAGCACTCTCTGGCATATTTAGGTCCCATAATGCTAATAATGTGTTTGTGTGTGATAGCTGTAGTGAATGACTTACTGGTAGCAAGTGTCGGTCCTTTATCGCTTGCCTCTTTTGACTGCAGATTGCAGGGAAGGGAGGAAAGGGGGGAGCCACCACAGCAATGGGGCCTTGCACTTTTTGCTCTCTCTTATCACCTCGGCTTCGGTGTTCTGTTTTGGGTGAGAAAGGAGACATGAGTCTTTCTGACTGTTAAAAACATATAAACAGCACAACAAAGACACAAACAGGATGTGGACTTCAAAGATGAAGGTCCTGCTCTTCCACACTGACCAGCATCTATGATCCCTGTTGCAGCTGAAGGGGGCAAGCACTTATTGGACATCCAAGCCCCCTTAAGAATAATGTTCATATAACACACCCCTGTGTGTACACTGGAGCTGAACTGTCCCCATATGGGATTTATACACTTTTTCCCAAGTCACAAAGGAGCTACCTTCTAGGCACTTTGGACCCAAGCCCGGGTTCCCAATGGGAACCTGCAGCTCCTGGTGCCTTGAAACATCAAGGTGTGGTAATGCTTGCACTCTACCCATATAAAATACACTCCTCTGGGGGGAAAGAAGGAAACACAGCCCTGGGTAGGGTTTCCTTCCCTGGCTGCAGGGCAATGCCAGGTCCTGAGAATTAGCTGGAGATTATGAAGGTTGTTACAGCGGCAGCTCTGTGTCCCAGCATGAAGGAGATCACCCTGGAAAAGTCAAAATGTCTCGTGGCCCCTAGAAGCCTTCCTTCTCTGTGGGCTTACAACATGCAGCCCTTTTCCAGCATGAGTCCCAGGTATCTGAAACCTTCCAAGTGAACAGGAGAATGATCATGGACTTCCCATCTCTAACTTTAAGCAACAGTTAGATAATTACTGTTTCCAAGGAGTGCTTCTGGAAGGAGATGACAGATTTCCCGGATGAACATAGCTATGATCCAGCCAACCATGTTTTCTGTTAGCACAGCTGCTTTCTTAATCTAATGTTTAGTTTTAATTCTGTATAAACAGATAAAGAGAATTAAATTCTGATGGAAAAAATAACTGAGACACAATGAAAACTTTTAGGAGAAATTTCATATTATATTTTCTCTCCATTATATGCAGTTATTTGCAAAATAAGATAAATCAGGACGTGACAAGCTACTTGCACAGCTGCCGTTAAACGTGGAGGATGGGAAACTGCCAAAACTGAGATTTGAAACCTTAAAATGACGAGGCATTTTCTGACAGTTGCCTTCCCGTGCCGCTGTCAGGATTGCTCCTGCCCACAAGGTGGCAGGCAGAGATCAGCCTGGTCCTGGGACAACCGCGAAGCAGAGCCGCTAAAGAGCAGAAAAGCCAACTTCTGCTCTACTGTAACACTACTGTCATTGCAATTCAGCTGTATCTCTCTCTGCAGTGCTATGAAGATGTGCTGCACCCATAGTGTGTTCCTGAACTAAAATCTGTGGAGAGGGTCAAATGTGGTAATTAATTGGAATATTTTATCCAGGTACCAGATGCTTTGCAGATTCAAGTAATTGATTATTATTATAACCTGGTAACAATAATAAATGAGCAAGGCAATGATAGCTGTTGGTGCAAAACACTTCCAACACAGGATGCTGCTGCTGAACATTTTGAGGGTGACGTGCATGGATTTTCTCCTTTCTTATGGCACAGAAGAAAGGCTTGTTTGCTTACTTTAACTTGCTTCCCGGTAAGGATTTTCCCTTGGTTAGGTTCCCAATGAAAACTAACCTTTCCCCATCTTTTACCTTCCCCATAGAGCGCTGCTGTAGGACCATCCAGACATTTGCACCTAGCAAATTCCCTTCATGGCAGGGATCCAGGAGCCTCCTTATGACCTTGCTTGTTTCTGCTTCCTTCCTGTGTGACATGATTTGGTTTTGAGGCTACAGGTCTTCAGTCTGTTAGGCCACATCAGGAGGTGCTCCCTGGACTGGGGAGGGGACATCTGCCTGACCCTTCCAAGTTGTTCAGGGCATCACCTGGCTTTCAGCTGCCACCCTTGAAGGATGCAGGTCTCCCCTAGTGCAGACAACTTAGTCTCTGTGCAGACTCTGTAATAACCATGGGGCTCCAGTTTCAGCCCTTGGGAAGCTAAATCTTACCTGTCCTGGAGCTGAGACATTGTTTAACATCTGTTTAGTGAAGTGAGATGGCCTTATTGAAACACTCAGTACCTCCATCCTTTTGGGGTCAGTGCATGGATTTGCTCACGTGATTACAGTTTCATAGGAAACATATAAACCAAGAATGTAAAATGGAAAAGCAGAAAGTCCTTTTCAGCTCTCCTCTAGTAACCATAAACAAGTTCTTCCTGCCTTTTTACTGATAGAGTTACATCTTCAGCTTTATTTCTTAGACTGAATACCTCAATCTCAGTGGAAACAGTGCCCATAGCCCAGTGGCTGTGCCTGAGCACCCTGCTGCTGCCTGGAGGGGATTGTGGAGAGGTGTCACGAGCGTGGAGCCAGAGTGTGTGCAAGCACCTACCTCTGCGCAAGGCCCGCAGATGCTGCTTGGCGTGGTGGTGCAGCTCCTCCACGCAAGGTGGTCTGGTGGAGGGGAGGAAGATGTTTCTTTGCTGATGCCAAGGTGCTTGGTAATAGACACTCAGTTTGCTCTCTGCATCCAGGTTGGAGACAGCTGTAGGATAAAAATGGAGTGCAAGGTAAGGCTCCTAGCCTCTCTTACATCAAACTAGCTAAAAGGCAAAGGCTCTTGCTTAGAACAGCATTGCCTAGAGCAAGCACTGGGGATGTTACAGCACCTCTCCTCCCACCAAATAACACTGACCATTATCTTCTCTGTGTTTCCACACCACATTACACAACTCGGCATTTAGACAACGTGCTTTTGCCAAATTGCAAATGGCTCTGTTGAGGCAAGGAGGTGCAATGGTAGTGTATTGGTCTTAAATATATGGACTAAAGGGATAATAATTTTATAGATAGCAAAATGAAAGCACAAAGAAGCTATGCAACCTTCCCACAGTGACATTTTGAGCAAGGGCAGAGGGAGGAATGGGTCTTTCATTTACCTATTCTCCTGCCAATATGCTCTTTCACTACATCATTTTGCACATGACTGATTTCTGACACAGGTTGCTAGCTCGTTCTCTTCCAGCACATAATGACTGAGATTAACTGCCCACCATGCTGAGTGACTTTAACTGTCACTTATCAAAAGATGTTGCCTTAATAGACAGGGACTTGTAAAGGACAGGAACACTTCAACTCCTCTACAGAGAAATCCCAGAAGTCTGCCTCTGAAAGTTACATGAACTAAGTCCACTAAAGGTTTGAGAGAATTTCTCAGGAGAGATGTGTCCAACCTCAGCGTATGCAGTAGTTAGCTTTCCATGCACCAAAGCAGAAGAGGAAGGTCATACCAGCACTCTTCCCTAGCAAGATGCACAGAGCAGGCTTGTCCCATCTGTGCTCAGCAGCCCACCTAATGCAGCACAGTGGGAGGCCATGCCAAAGAAAGGGGTTTGCAGCAGGATGTCCACAGCAGTATGTTGTCTCCAGCCAAGGAGTTATCACATTTTGGGGCTGTCATATATTTTCCATGCTTTCACACTCTCCGACCTGAAGGAGCAGTTGCCATTTTTCAACAAGGAGTCAGCGCAACCTGCAGAGAGCTGCCCTCTACTGGGGATGCTTTACTTTTCTTTAATGCAAAACAACATTCGCTCAGGCTGAAGGCATACCAGTGCTTTGCATAGAGAAAGGAACTGCGAAAGAACAGTAGGAGAAGAAGAAGGAGGAAGCAGACACAAGAGGAGATACCTAGGAACCATGCTGCCATGTGCGGCATGCTGACAGATTTTATCAGTTTCTTTGTTGAAAAAAAAACCACCTGTTCACAAAACTTTGTGGGTGTCATGATGGAACTAGTGGTATTATATGGTGATAGACCTGCGGAAGATCAGGGTCTCAGGGCACCACCAAAGGGACCCTGAGCTCTGTGTCCAGTTGGCAGCCTTGCCTTGCTGCTCAGTGGATTTTTGCAGGTGAGGTTTCACTCAGCTTACAGCATGTTTGCAGTGCTGCTCCATGCAACTGGTCATGGCATTACTGCAAGGAAAGGCACCAGGGTGAAGAAAACACTGAAAGTGCAGGGGAGTTGTAGGGTATTTGTTCATCAAGAGGATTTACTGATTAAATTACTGACATTGTAATAACATTATGTTGCCACATCACAAGTCTCACAACTGCATTTGGTGAATACTTCACTAGCACTATGACTATTTTACAGACTGGGTACTGAGACACAAAGCAACTTGCCCCGATCCTGTTCTGAGCCACACTGCCTCCTTGGAAGTCTAGGACAAAAATCTGTGATAGTAATGATACTGCACCCATTCTTTCTGTCACTGAGGATATGTGATATTCATGATCACAAATTGTACCCTGGAGGCTAAAGAAAAGCAGGCACAAGCAGTTCCTTCCTACTTCCAGAAAAAAAATCTGTCTAGACTGAAGCTCCAGTAGTTGCCTTTGACAGAGCTCAGTGAGTGAGTGGAAAGTTTTACTTACTCATGAAATGTTCAGGCATTTCATTGGACTAGAATAGATTTCCCTGCAAAATTTAACTGGTAGGAAGCTCTTCTGGCTTTGGCAGCAGTGTTTTACAAATAAGAAGAGTAGGAGTTGGGTTAATATACTTTGTGTAAGACTTAAAAATGAAACCAAACTAATACAACTCTGCTACACACTTGCTGTTGTAGACACACATTGATGTTTGAAGATAAAATAGCATGGCCTCTTAGCCATCCAACAAGACTCCCTTAGCCAGCAAACCTGGCAGAGCTGTGCATAGTGCTGTACCAGAAGAAAAATAAAGCACAAATGCATTGCTTATCTTCAAATGATAGGGCACTAAGAAGCTTACAGTACCCTGTGCCATGGCTCCAGCCAGTGTGCATCCATATCTTTTTTGCCTTTCCCTGCAGGAGCTCTGATTTGCCGTGTCAGGCAATATGCCCCACTGACACCAAGAAAGCAGAAATGTTGCAGAATAAACACTGAACTGATCAGTCCTTTAAAATACTTAAAAGCTGGAGTAGATTTTCCAGGAGGTCCAGAATAGAAACTTAAAGAGCTGGAAAAAGTTCTGTGAGGGGATGAATGTTCTCAGCCTCCAGTGGGAGAGAAGCTCAGAGGGAGGGAGAAGCACTGAGTAGGGCAAAGGACAATGCTAGCCAATAAGTATAAACTCACCATGAATGCAATTAGGCTGGATGCTTGAAGAACAGCATCCCAACCTTGGAGCAGCAAAGATGTAGAAAAGCCTCCTGGAAAGGGGAAGAAGGGGAAAAAAGCTAACCATTAAGCGAGAGAGCCTGCACCCTTTCTGAAGGGGATCACCAGATGTGATTCTCTACTGAAAGAGGGACTTGCTTCCATTTCAGTCCTTGCACACTGTCCTTTGCACTTGTCCTTCCATATCCTTTACATATTGCCTATGCTCCTGCAACAGCATCTTGCCTGGTCCTCGCTGTTTGGTCATGGGCCCTGGGGAGCTGGGCACCATTGCTGAGATCTGAAGCCAGAGGCTACAACTAAAAAGCTTCCACTAAAAGATAAAAGCCAACCCTGTGGTATGGTAATTCAGCAGTCAAAGACCACTGGGCTGAGATCTAGAAGACCTGTGCAGTCAAAGATTCACCACAGGTTTCTGCTAAGAGCCTGGGTTAAATATTAACACTCCCTATGCCTCCGTTCTGTAAAATTGGGATAAAGTATCTCTTTCAGCCAGCACTTCCTTTTATTCAGTCTTTTACACTGCAGGCTGTTTTTACAATGCCGAGCCTGTGCGTGGCTGTAGCCCCTGAGCATCATCATAATACGCATAATAAATAAAGCAATACAGAAACTGTAAAGCCACAGTCTTTAAATCATTAACAGCTGGACACCACAGTGAATGAGAAAAAGAAGCTTGTACAGATACAGGGAATGCTACATTTCAGGCATCAGATATAGATTGCTAATGTATTTTTAGTGGGAGCTTTGATCAATTGAGAATATACAACTGAATCATATCAACTATCATGTTCATTTCATTCCTGAGTTAAAGTAATTGTGTGTGGGTTTTTTTTTGTATTGTGGGATGACAAAATGACAAAAGACCATTTAAATGGATTCTCCATTACATTCTGTGGATCCATTAACATTGGCTGGTTTCCTGACAGCCAATGTCAAACAGACATACACTGATGGCTATTCTCATGAGAAGATTTTTGAAGGTTTCCAAATAGCTGTTTTATAGAAGTTGATCATATTTATCATTTATAGACCCTTCTCAGCTTCACATCCTCTCATTCACTCTCCCTCCCTCCTTCAGCAAAGCAGAAAAAGGATTCTGCCGTAGCAGAGCTGGATGCTTGAAGGTTGTGCGGCTTTAGTGCACTCAGGCATGGTTGTTCTAATAATAACACCACAAAGGCCAAGCAAGAAAGATTTCTGCTCTATTTATTTGATAGATCCAGGGGTTTCCCCCCCTCCAACTCCATCTGCTTCTCTAGACACTTGCCTCCTCCCCTCCAGCTCTTTCTGTTTCACAACTTCTTATTAGTTCTTTCTATATTGTAATTGCTATCAGGTGTCGGGGTGGGGAAGAGGGGGAGGGATGGGATGTGTAGGGTAGGTGGGTGGGTGGGGGAAGATCATTTCCTATGTTTCGCGGTTCAAAGAGAAAATACAATTTGGCATAAACTGAAAAAGTGTGCAGCCTGGAGGAGATCTGAGTGGCAAGAGAAGAAGGTGCCTACATGCTGAGGGACAGAGCCCAGAGCTGTCACACCCTGAGCTCCTGCTCAAGCAAACCCAAACCTGCAGCTGTTGAATCCTCATTAAAGTATCTGAATTCCAAAAGACAAATAAACACAATTAAAAAGGATCAGACTAGCAAATAAGCCTATTCCAGGGCCCAATTACTCTTATGAGAGGCATTAATGACACAGGCCCTTTGCAGGAGCTGCAAAGAGCTGGGGGCTGCACACCCAGCAAACCTCCACCACTCCTCCCTGCACAGGTGTGGGATGCTCTTGAAGGCTGCCGTGGCCAGCAGCACCATATCAGGCCGTGCTTGGGAAGCCCTTCTGTTCCACTGTCAAGGTGGCTAGCCTGTCATCTTTAGCAAATTATATTTTTTTTTCCAGGCATTTTAGGTAAAAATGGAGACATTTTTCTTGTGATTCAATGTTATAAGAAAGCTGTATGTTCACCCAGAGTTGCATAAATAGGCATATACCAGCAGCAGAGTTCAACCTGATCAAACTTCCAGACCTCGTGCTCAGGTCAGCAGTGAGTTACTGCCTGCTAAATTCATGTGAAAATATCACAAGAGAATTAATTCTGAGAAAGACCAGATTATCTCAAAGACTAGGCAGTCTGTCAACACATCCAACTTTATCATGCATTTTAGTGCATTAATGTTTCATTGAGGCAAGTGCTGAGTCTGATGTGAATTTTATTTATAGCCCTGAATGTCTCTTATGTATGTTTCCCCCAAGTACTCGTGTCTCCACTATAACACCCAAGGGGCTTAAGCCTACAAGGCTGGTAAAAACCTAGTCACTTCTCTGCTGTACATGTCCCACATGCATCAGCAAGCTTAGTACTTTCCAAGCAGCTCCCTCTGCAGCTGTTGCTTCACAGTGATGGCACAGAGGGTGCCAGGGCTTACTCAGCAGGGACACAGGAGCCTGGAGGTGGGACAGTTGCTGTTTTCTACAATCCTGCTTCCTCCCAACCATGTACACACCCAGACATTTCCCCCCAGTTTTGACCTATTTGCCAATGGCTAAACCTCACCAACTGGAACCACAAATAGCTGTTTGGATGATCTACCTTCCTGTTCAATCTTAAAGGATTGAAAAATGCCCATGCAAAGAGAGTGTGATTGCAGGGCTGCTGTTCCTTGCAAATAAGGCACCTGGCTCTTCATCATTTCCATCACTCAGCTGAGCAACAGCAACTTCACCGTAATTTCACCAACTACCTACAGTGACTACCGCCTACAAGCATGGACATGCGCACAATTTCCCTCACACTGCTAGACTAAAAGTACCAGATGACTGGAGCCAGAAATTCAGACATACCCCGATGCCCTTGAGAGCCCTGTTCACGCTGGCAGGGCTAAGATTCCCTTTCCCCACCAAGGGGAAGAAATAACTTCTGTCCATGTCAGCACCAGAGCAACACCTGAGAGTGGTGGCTTTCTCTTCTGAAGCCCTTTTTCTGTGGGGGACATCCAGTGATGAGAAGAGGACAGATGCTCTGGTCTCTTGGCACAGTGGGTGCTGCTGAGGACCCTGCCTGTGCTTCCCTGCCTTCTCCCCTGGGTAGCTGTGTGCAGTCCAGCTCCCCCAGGAGATGTGAGAGCTGAGGCAGGTCCTACCTAGGCCTTAACAGAGCTTTCTAAGCGTGCTTCTCACATAAGACAAGAAATTTGTTCCCCTTCTTGGTCCCATCTTTTGTTCCTGCTTTCCTGGTGTACTCTGATGCTCGTGAGGGCGCTGTTCTTTGCAGATATTTCCTTTTCACACCTCACAGCACCCACTGTCACAGGGCTGTGGATGACTGATGCCCCATTTTGGGTCATTTGCTCCTTGGTCACTTCTCTCTGGGAGCCCATGATGGAAAACACGGCTTGTATTGGCTTTGAACATCACTATTTATTATTGCTATTATCACAGAAGAAACCCAAATGATTTCTGAGGATTTTCTGCCATGTGTAACTGGAGTCCAGGATGGATGTAAGGAGCCAACTCCAGTGGCACAGGCTGTGAGACATAGCTTGGGCAGCCAGTCTGGACCTGAAGCTTGGATCACCACATCTGTCCTGCCACCAGCATTCACGTGTGCAAATCAAAGCCATCATGACTGCATCTACACAGGCTGCAGCTGCCCTCCAGACAAACAGGAGAGGAGGCATGACAAAACAAGTTAAGTCTTTAGCTATGTGTGGGCAACAACATGAGCACAATTATTATTTTGCTCTGCACTCATGGATGGACAATTTAGCAAATTTTTCAAACTTAAGCAAAAAGGCAGAAGCTTCACTGACAGCAGAAACTGTTGAGAAAGACCATGATCTTTTATGCTCTTTGTGCTGTTTTATTTCTTGCCAATAAAGTGAAACTTCACACATTTCAACCATGGTTTCTTAGTGTATCCCTGTCACATTTTCTGCCTCCCATTATGCCACACATACAAATAACAGCTATTCAGGAGAAAAATGGTCAAGTGGACAACAAACTGTCTGTATTTGGTGTTCAGTTATCTGGAAAGATTAAAATACTGGAAACCATATGATTTGGATGTCATTTCCATGTGCAGATCCTTGAATTTTGCAATTACCTGGTATTCAGCTGACTGGCACAAAACCAGACATAATTCAAGAGGGCTGGGAAGTGTATGGTTCTTATACACGTAAGAAGATTAGGTCGTTAAGCAATATGCACTTATGTGAAGAGTACCACATGCTAATCCCATTCTTGGCTTTGCTGCTTTCAGTCACTGCTGGTGGTGTTTGAACATATTTTTAACTACTTTTTCTAACTCTGTCAGATAAGTTAACAGCGGCCAGAATGCGACTTGATATTTCAGAGTATTTCAAAGCTGTCACTGCAGGAGAGACAATAACCTCTCAGAAATACAAAGCATTTTATATGTTCAAGCCTTCATTCCTGTGACGTTTTCTCTAGCCAACGATTTCTTCCTCTTCTTTTATTCCTGTTTTATTCCTGTTTTACATGGCCTTTAAGAGTGCCCTGCAGGGCAAACATAAAAAAGGCAGACAACAAGGGAGTCCTGCCTGGCAAGCTTGAGGTTGCCATTAGGTTGACTATTCTGCAGGAGTATTCATTTCATACTCATTTCAGTTTGCTACTCATGCTCCATAAAAAAAAAAAAAGCTAACTAAAAGCTAACCAAAAAGCCAGTCAAATAGTGAAGGCAAACCAAACTAGTTTAAAGTTACTGGACCTAATGGTAAGAATGGTGTGTTCTTTGTGAACACACACACTAGGCAGCATGTAACTCAAGTGTCGCAAGACAGCCCTTTCAATCCTGCTTAATTAGTTGAAAGCACTTCTTTCAATTTGATGCACTTTCAGCACTTGTCAACACAGATTTCTTCCCATGCTGACCCTTCGCATTACTCCCACTCTCTATGTGCAGCAAGATAAAGTCTCTTATCTCTGGCAGTGTAGTGTGTGGTCTCTATAAAAAACTTTGCAAGACCGTTTTTAGATATCTTTTGCAATTCTTTCTCTCTCTCACTGCTCCTCTATTTTTCTCCTGCATTCACTCAGCCCAAGCCACTACTAAGCTTGCCCAAGTTGCTCCAGCAGGTCACCATAACGCTCTCCCTTTTATCAGAGAAGTGTTCTCTGATATCAATGTCACTGTGATGTTGTTCTCAGATCAGTCACCCTGATTTCACATGCCAGCACCCAAGAACAAAGTTCTACAAAATTCATTTACTATTCTACCTCCCTTGGTAAATGCTTAACTTCAGAATGTTCTGAAGAATACACCCTCACATTCCCCAGCTTATAGACATTATTGTGATAGGTCAAACAGTGTTTTGGCAGCAGTTTTACTGTATCTTGCGTACTCTTGTACTCCAAACATTCAATTGCCCTGCATATTTCCGTCAGAACATTTACACCTAAAGTGGTCATTTTCCAGTAATAGCTGGAGATCCTCCTCACACATTGGAGCACCTATTTCCACATCAGCATCCATAATACAAACAACCTCTCTATGACTGCAAACATACAGACCACCTGTTAAAAGACTGCGAGCCTTGAAAAAGCATGCTGAAAGATGACTTGACACAGAATATGCTGTGTTTGCCTTATAAGAAGATAAGATTCAGATGACTTATTCCAAGTACAGCAAATATATTTCTGTTTTCCTTGAAATCTTCATAAAACACAACCTTCCATCAAAGCTCCAAGAGTTAGTCTCCATCAATTTCCCTACCTTCTCCGTTTGGCTCTCAGAAGTGTCGTTTATCATCAATTATGCCAGCATTGCTGTGATACATGTACCTGTCTCCTGGATGGCAGGTTGAGGGCATCAACTTATTCTCTGCAGGGTATCAGAAGGCCATCAGTAGGTGACAGCTTTTTGTTTACTGCTGACGTGTCCTTCATTCAAGCTGATAACCTGTATGAAAAAATGTCCTATATCCCCATTGCTTCATCTTGTTAATCCCTGATGTGTCTCCCAACAAGTAGCCATTGTTTTGGAAAGGTAACACATAACGCTATAGTGGAAAACCACTGTGAAATGTGAAAAGCAAAACCAGATCAAAGACACAGGTTACATTTTGTACCTAGTATAAAAGTACTTGGGATGTTTTTCTGGCTCTAGTTTGACCCTCTTGCCTTCAGCAAACTGCATGGGGAAGCCAGTATCTGAGGTTGGAGGCTGCTCCCAAGTGAAAAACAAGACTGAAGAGTTTACACAGAAAATGAACAAGATGGACCCCTCTTCCCTTCCACTGGCACTGCAAGTAGGCTGAGAAATCAAACCTCCAAAAGTTAGGAACAACAAGCCATGTGTTAAGAGTAGAGGTGGTGTCTCGTATTTCACACTTCTTCCTCCTCATCAGTCTTTTTCAGCGTGCTTGGCTAGATGCCCTGAATCCTGCTTGACTTCAAGTTGAGGAAAGTAGCAACAGTTTCTTCCAATTATATTTAGTAAGTACTATGCTACTATTGCTACACGTGTTCTTTTGAATTACTCACAGACATCTGGGAGAAGACAGAAAGTCAATCATCTTGGAGGGACCAACAGCAGTTCTATTTTCTACCCTCGGGGAAACATTCTTCCTGCTCCTGCAGCTCCATCAGTCCTTTCCTGCAGAGGGACTCAGAGACCTGGCTCTGTCTCAGGCCAGTAATTGTCTTGAGGTCATGCATGTCCCAGGAAGCTTCCTCCCCTTAATGGTAAGCCAACATATTTCTTGCGGCAGGCAACAAAACTCACATGCATGACTCTGCAAGGTTACTCCTGAACCACCCTTATGGTGTCTGGGCACAGGAATGCAGTTAAAGATACAGCCACTTCACTGTGCAGCTCCTCTGGGTCTTTTCAGGAAAATTCTTCCCCAGACTCAGTTAATACCCAAGTCCTCCATCACCAGATCTCTCAGATATTCATTTTGCCCCTGGCCTCCCAAGTGTTTTACTTGAAGCCCAGTTTCAGATAACAGGCTGTGAACTGGGCTCACAGAGCACCAAACCCATGAAGGGGCTCTGGGCCAGGAGGAGAGTCCTATTTCAACACTGTCAAGCAATATCCCTCTCCAGTACCACCTCTGACAAGAGCTGTATGTAAAACATTAGAGCAAATGGGGCTGTAAGGGTTTAGAGAGCCACGCCGAGAAGCCAGCTAGGAAGAAGTAACATGGCTTGCTGACCTGCTGAGTTTCACTTGAAACAACATTGAACACAGTCCTTTTTGTTTTGTGAGGAGAGGGAGAGCCACCTGAAAATACAGATTTCCACTCCCTCCCCTTCTATACTTTCTCAAAGGAATTGGTTTTAATGACGAAACCTGCTTAGGGATGGATTCTTGTTGGCCTTGCAAGTCCCCTCCACCCTGCCCTGCACTGCCAAGGACACATCCCAGCACCACTCCCCGCTAGGGCTCCAGCCTCCCCCCTCCAGGCTTTTGGGGCTTGAAATTAGCCCTTAATCTGTAAAACAAAGATGCGTTATGCTATATGAATGGAACTGTATTACTTACAGTACTTTCTATGCACATGTATACAAAGCCACTGAAATATACTGGATTACTTTTTAAAAGGAACCCATCCAAATAGCATTTGGTAACTGGATGTCTTTGTCAGTGATATTGCATACCTAGACTGTGGGATGGATAACTTATGTCAAGATAAGTTATTTTCCCACTGTTATTATTATTTGAATAACATATTCTCAGCTTGCTCACCTTAGACACTAACATTTTTTTCTGCAGAGTTGCACTGTTTTTTTCTACTATATTTCAGATACTTGCTTGCCTAAAATGGTTCACAAGCCTCAAATGGGAAATGCTAGCTTGCAAGTTTAACTGAGGGGTAAGCATTGTTACCTGTATCCCCCTGTACATCCCTGCAGAAGATGCAAACCTGTTACCATGAGGCCCTACAAGTCCTGCTAACCCACTAACCCCCACTTTGAATATAGGCATCACGCCCAGTGACAACTAGCACATAAAATGCAGCATGAAGACATTTACTTCTTGTAAAGTGTCGTAAGGTTGTTAATAAAGATCATCACATAGACTATCCTTTATTGTTATGGCTAGTATGGCTTTATGAGCCAAAACCATATCCTATTGTTTGTACTCACATTTATATTATTAAGTCACATACTTATGCAGAAAACCTAATTGAATTCTGATGGGGTTTCTGAAAAACCACAACTGCTGAAGAGCTACAGAGTTTGTCAGATGTTGCAGGGGTGTGGACCACTCTCCGTGAAGATTTGTTATCCAGAACAAAATAGCAAATAGCAAATTCTTGTTTGTAACTCATCTGCCTTTGTGTGCATGTTGGACTGAGTACAAGGTGGTTTTCAACACACTGGCTTTAGCACAGCAAATGCACAGAGTGGCAAACAATTGCTTGCTTAGCATCCATATAAAATCACTACCTTTTAAGTGTGGGCAGGCATTTATTGTGACCGTGTACTGAGTACTGCACATGAGGAAGAAAACTTGAAGGCGGGGTGAAATGGGTACGTTTTCACTTCAGCCCGTCAAAATCAGAATGTCAGGTGTCAACACCTACTGGTCACTATCAGAAATACCACCACGGAATGGTGCCGACTGCAACACTGGGCAGGAAGCCTTCAAACTCTGCACTGAAAGCAGTGATGAAAATGAAATAAACTGCAGGCAATAAGCTGAAGGGAAAAAATCCACAGGAAAAGAAATTAAACCAGGAAACACTTTCAGGAAAGAAAAAAGGAAAGGAAAAAAAGGAAAGAGGGGAGAAGGACATCGTCATTAAAATGACCATGCAGAAAGTGTAAGTAAAAAATGAGGCTGTTGAGTAGGCAAACAGTGTTTGACCTTAATGTATCACATATTGAGTGGAATGGTGAATCAGGGGAGACAGCACTCCTGGGACTCTTGGATTTGCTCACAAGGAGCAAAGTTGACAACATTTCCAAACATAAAGAAGCACGCAACAGCAAGTAATCACAAAAGTAACTTTCCCCAGGGGAGGTTTGCCTCCTTGGAGAATTTCTGTAGCTAACAGATAGACTCCTCACTGATTTTGAGTACAAATGAGCCTCAGAGAGCTCTGAATAGTCCTCTGGCAGAGCCTGTCCCCTTCTGTTCACTGTGGAAGGACCATGAGAAGACGGACTGTGCAGAGCCTCCATGCCTCAGCAGCCCCAGGCACCAAGAGGACAGGTGCTGCCTTTACAGGTTAGCAGGATTGCCTACTTGGAAACAGTCTGCAAAGCTATGAGTGGGAGTTTACTTGCTGAATATATTTAATGGCAAAGTAAAAAAAAACAAATTTGGGTCACAACTGAGGAAGCTAGCAAAGTATAATGTAACCTTTAACTCAAAAGGTGACGCATTTCCTGGGAAACTGAATAAATACACTAATCTTTATGATGAGGGGGGTAAACACACTCAGAAATGTGACACAGTAAGCCAGACCAGTGTCAAAATTTGCTGTCCTTGCTCTGTCCTTTCTGAACTGTAGCTTTTCCTGACTTCTCTGGACCTTTGGCTACACTGGGACATCAGGTCTGGCCCTAATCACCTCCCTCCCACTATACTGCCGCCTTCTCTCTGCATCTTTCTTTCTGTGTGGATTTTCCAAGTGGCGTTAAAAAAAGAAGTGCTGGAAGAGGTGCCAGACTGCTCTAGAGGCTGAGATGCTATACATGCTGAACAGTGAAAGGCAGACGACACCCACAGATACACTGCAGCCCTGATCTGGCAGGATGCTGTCTGGGGGAAGGTGGCAATCAATCCTCACATCTTATCATCTCCTGTAGCATCTGCCAGCACAGGGGGAGGGGGAGCCACTCCAGCCAACTTTCTTTATAGCATGGATATTGTTTGCAAAGTTGAAGACATTTTACATACAAATACAGATCAGTTCAAAGCCATCTGCTTTTTTTCTATGTAGTGTCTAAAGTATTGTAAGGGTGTTACAGAGAATACGAAAACAAGCTCTTACCTCTGCTGCTGAGCTTAAGATAGTAAAAAAAAAAAAAAAGGAAAAAAAAAGGGAAAAGAAGAAGAAAATATAGAAGTTGGTATGCAATGAGACAGCCTTTTTCAATGATGGTTGCCTAGGCTGCTTTTGTTTGGAGACAATCTCGCCTGGTGGGTGGATGTGCTGGCACATCATCCCTCTGGTGTGGGCCAAGTCACCTCCTGGCCTTCACAGCCATCTCTTGTCCTCCCGTGGACCTCTTAGCCTTTTTTACATTCTTTTACTTTTGTGTCTTAAGGGCAGAAGTCATCCTCTACACTAAGCATTTGCACATACAATAATAGACCCTGTGCCACTCCAATAATACTTCATTGGTGGGTTTCTTTAGGGTTATATTCTTCCAGATAAAAGTAGGCTTGCTTATTCCCTGCCAGAACATGTTCTGAACCTTTGCAGATGAGCTGTGGTTTGTATTGCCTGGGCTGCAGTTTTGGACCTACAGGCTTTTGCAGCACAACCAAACTCCACCATTGACAAGCAGCTCAGAAATGCTGGCCTGGATATGCAATAGATAGTTCATTATTCAGAATTAACCTGCCATGGTCAGTGAATAAAAAAGAAGCAGCCTGGTGCCCTGGTTTATTCCCACCAGAGCTCAGACCTACATGGCGTGGAAAGATGCACAAATTCACTGATCATCTGCCATATTCATTAGCACTTGAGGTTTTTTAACTACTGCATTTAAATCACATTTAATTCTGATAAATCGAGATTGCTTCCCTGACTTGCCAGTTTGATAATTTCATCTTCATGCTTGTTCACATTAGTAAGTATTGATTTCCTGTGGGATGCAGTATGTCTTCGTATAGTGAGTGAGGGTTTGGTGTGCTTGGCAATATTTCTGTCACACAGTTATATTGGAAGTTCAGGTATTGTCATACTTAACATGATTTGATTTTCTCAAATAAAAAAAAAAAAGAGATTCTATGCAACAGCAGAAAAGATGAAGTATCTAAAAAGTGCAGCCCCTACTTATGAAAATGTCAAAGATTAATTCAAGAGAGATTCATTTTGGTTACCTTTTTTCCCTTCTATTAGAGTCCTGATTCCTTTTGTCTGCAATATTTGCACAATAGAAACACTCCAAATATTGCAATGCTTCCTCACTCTACAAGGGTCAGAGCAGTCTCTCCACAGTTAGTATAACTCTCCCTATTTTCTGCAAACATTTACACATACTTCTAGGATGGAAAAGCTACAACACAACTTCAGCCTGTCAGAAAAAATACCTAAGCTTTGTGGATTCTTGTTTTGACCCAGAAAACAATTTATTTTGCAGATACTTCTACAGGACAAGTGGAATAATTTTCAAGCCTTTAAGAAATTACAGTTCTATCATGACTGAAGTTACAGCCACAACCATGAATATTTAAGACTAAGGGAAATATTTGCTAAAGCTACAACTAGAAGTTACTCATCTTCCTTCCCCTTTGATGCCCTTCTATCTATGGTCACTCAGTGAGTGTAAGATGATGCTGTTCCAGAAGTACTGCAGCTACAACAAATCAATGATAACCAGAGTACCACACACCACTCACAGAAATAAGCCTTGAAGCAGAGCCATAGGCAGAAAACACTTTCTCACCCTATTCATGAGCCATTGAGACAGATATATGCCCAGAGCTGAGCTTATTCAAGTAACACCTAAGGTAATTTTTTTTATTAAGAAATTTTTTTTTTTTTTGGGGGGGGGGGCAAACACAAATGAATTTGTTGCCTACCACAGAAAGCACAGCTCTGCAACAGTGCCATCAGTATCTATTCTGCAAGGATTAATTCATCCTAGCACGGAAAAAATGTCTCTTCCTCGAGCCAACTCCATAGTCAGCCCACACCCTACTGTGAGGCAAAGGCCCATTGAACCACAGCTCTAAATTTTCCAGACCTGCCTTTCAGCTGCCGTCATCCCCAGCTGTGTCAGTGGAGGCACAGACCATCAGCTAATTAATCCCTCTTTCATGTGATGAAATCAGGGAGACTTGGGGCTACCTGTCCATTAGGTACAAATCTCAGCACTACCTACCTAACATTTCCAGCCAGATGCCTACATAGTGTAACACCAGTTTTACCATTATAGCTGACGATGATCAGTTTTATTCTTATTTTTGTGTTAGTAATCTTCCATTTAGACTAGATGATCATGGTAGGTAGGTCACTTCCAATTTAAAATATCCTATCCTTTCCTATCCTTTCTAACAGCATGACACAGAATGGTCATGTTTCATGCTTCTGGTTTTGCATCTAAGCTCAAACTCGTATCCCAGCCTGACAATTCACCTGAATACAGGAACTCTACATAAAGGTGTTGGGAGGTCTTGAGGTGTACAAGGCAGTATATTGTTCATACAAGCTAATTTAGCTCCAGCTGGGGTCATTTTCTGCTCTGAGACGATTAAGGTTCTTTGGGTTTTAAGGCAACAAAATGACTTTTGTCTTTCTACAATACATTATATTAGCAAAGTAGCTGCAGCCATGCTGAGAGAACTGCATTTTAGCAGTTAGCCTACTCCTCACACTCCCACATTCATCAAAAAGACATGTTATGCTGATAAATTACGGTAATGGCTTTGGCTGGCACAGTTATACTGGTTAAAGATCACACACTTTTCAGAGCCTTGTCCCACACCTTTGCACAAGCACAAATAATCAGTGAAGAAAAAGAGCTTCCATATCTTCATTCAGACATATTATGGGAAACAGCCTTTTAGGTTCAGATTACATGAAAGAGACAAAAGCATGGGTCACCAAGTTTTTATTCTTAGCCTCACTGACTGCAACTTTCCCCCTCTTGATCCTTCCCCACTTGACCGACTGAGTAAATACCTCTGCCCAAGAAGTATAAATTTCCACTGAGCAAACCTGAAACCCTTTTCCTGGGGTCACAAACTACCCTGCAGTTGTCTGAGACTGGCATCACATGTTCATGCACTTTACAGAAGGAGAAAGAAAGCACATTACTGCTTGTGCAGGTTGAATTTGAGAAGGTTAGGAGGCTACCACTTAAGCACTACACACCTCATGTTTAAAAGGCTTTTCAAGATATAACAGAAGGGGTTCAGTCATTCGTCTTGTATTGCAGCATCTCCAATGGACTCTACCTCCCCAAAATGCTCATTAACCTGGGCCTCCTGAATCACATCTGCTTGTCTTGCTATTCAAACAGCACAGCTTTAAGTCAATGCCCTTTTTTACAGATCATGAAAGAACATCTTGAGAATAAAATTTACTCACCAAAAAACCTGGGAGGAATTCAGCTCAGGGAATGGGAAATAAACCCATTCATTTTCATCCAGATGACATGCCACCAGAGCTTTTTTTTAGATTGTTACGACACGTTCACTGTTTCATAGTTAATTGAAAAAAAATAAGTAAAGAATTGTTCTGATACATAGTAAAAAGACAACCACGTGCTACAGTTAAGTCCCTAAACCACTGCTGAACAAGGTATAATAATTATTGAGGGGCTGGCTTAACAGTTGGAGTTAGACATCTGGGGAAAAAAAAGGCTTTGGTAAGAGGGTGCTGAGAGGGAGTTTGGGGCAGATGAAGTGCAAAGGAAAATAGATCCTTCCCTTACTCGCCTCCCTTACGGTACCTATATCTGAAGCAGTCAGTCTGGAGCAGACCTGTAGCGAGGTGATAACACAAACTACGCAGTGGCCTTGCTGCTGGCCAGTTGCACAGCAGAAACCCTAGAAGATAGGATATTGGCTGGGTTGGGACAGGGCTTGGGATGCAGCATGCCAGGAGTGCCACAGATGAACACCTCTGAGGTCCAAATGCTACCGCAGCACTGGCAGTAAATAATACCCTGTCAGCAGGCCACATTATTGAATAGCAATAACTTTCCATAATAACTAATTAGTGTCACATACAGACCAGACACTTATAAGAGAGAAAGTGCTATAGTTCTTCTTTGTTTATTGAATTGCAGCACTGAGGTTGAGCTTTACTCCTCTCCTGGGCTGGCACAAGAAAGTACCTACACATAAGCCACACACAACCTTCCTTTTGGCAGCTGTGGGTTGAATCAAGCCATTTCTCATCTCCCACAGCTCGATGGTGCCACTATTTCTGTAGTCTTCTTGCCTGGACAGCAAGCTCTGTGGTGTTTGGTTATCCTGTGCTCACCCCTGAGACATCCTCTAGCTTCCACTTCCCAGTGGGAACCCAGTTCTGTGAAAGAAGGCTTTCAGCAGCGCCCATCTTGGGCCATGGAACAGGCTTACTCTTTCCACAAAATCTCCTTGGCAACCCTGAGGCCATGGGAAACCTCAGGCAAGTTTTATTTTGGTGGGCTTAATAACATGGGCATGGTCAGCACTCTATTCCCCCACCCTCCATGTACATCAAATGGGGACATATCTGTGTCTGTAGATGTTGCGCATGTCGCCTTTTCATTCATAAAAGGCAGCCTGTATCTTTAATCATCACTTTGCCAGAATAATAGCAAAAAAAAAAGCACTTGATTGTGTGGGTTATCAGACACTATTGGAAAAGTCTAGATAAGGATGCTGAAAAACCTTGGCTTATTAGTATTCCACATGCAAACACTTCCCCATAATCCAGAGTCATCTGTATCCCGGCAACCCTTAAAATTTCATTGTCACTGAATTGCCAGATCTTTATCAAAATATAATTACAGTCTTAATTTGGATGATAAATTTTGATTGCCTGTGCTGTGCCAAAAAAAAAAAATGAAAAAAATCAGGTGCATGAGAGCTGAGGTACAACTGTGAGACGTGAGTCTGCATATTCTGACATTGGTGCGTCACCCTTCCTCTTATCAGAAGTTGGGCTCTGACAGATAGCAGTGAGGTTATATAGGGGTAAATAGACAGGACATGAAAAAACAGTCTTCTAATGCCAACAAATGAAATTTGCACTAAAACCAGGGAGGAATTTAAAATATGCAGCTGCATATGACAATTATCACTATTATGAAGATTATACACTATTATCATTGTGAGGTGAATGATGTGCAGCATGGCTGTGAAAACCTGGAAGAAACCAGTCCTTCCTGAAACAAGAGGAGATTGTACAGAACTCACCTTTTCTCCCACTGCTTTTTTTCCCTCACCAAACACTGGCAGAAAACAGCACAGCATTTTAGTTATATCCAGAGAGGGTTCTCAAAATGCAAGGGTCATAAAATGGCTTCAGATTTCAGCAAATTGTTCTAGTGTTCATCTTAAACCTCACTGACAGCTTTTAAAAGTGCTCTTAATGACAGCTTTTGTGGTTCATTCATTCCAGTACGATCTTTCTGGCATTAAGAGGTTGCCTGTTAGGAGGCTGGAGGAAAGGGGTGCCATTTTTCAGCAATGATAGTAGAGCCCTGTACATAGGCTACCACCACCTAAACACCACCTTGTGTCTGCACACTTCAAAGAGTACAAAATAGCTGTTCCTTCAGTTACGTGCTTACATGAGCCAGCATCTTTAATTCCTTAAAATGACTGAAGATATTAGGATTGATGCATGTATCACAACAGACCAGAATCATCTGTCTTTACTGTGCACTGTTATAGTGATGTATTATACTTTGACCCCACACCGATCTGCAGCAGATGTGGAATCAACCTCATATAATCATGTGAGGATACAGTTTGAAATTCCATCACTTGAATTCAACATTGTTACCGAAGACATGCTGCTGGCTGGGGATGTACTCTTCTACCTTGCAAGAATTGACATGATTATGAAGATTCTTCCAAACTTAAACATGTAGCCTAAAAAAAGTATCTCAGAGGAATATAACCACTGTCTGCTGTACCAGCGGAGCTCAAAGGAGAGGAGATGGCCCAGCAGGCAAGCCGTGGAGGTTACCTAGTTTCTGATAGCAGTCCAAACCCACTTCAGTTTTACCCTGTTGAAATGCCTGGGGGGAAAGATAATTACTTGGATGACAATGGCATAAATGCAATTAGACACTTGACCTTAGTGTTTCTTGGTCACATGCATAGAGTTTGCTCATTGCTAAATTTGGGTCTGGGAAGTTCTTCTTCCCGCCCCCCGAGTTATTTGCATTTGCTCTGCAAGCCCTGATGAGGATCCTTTCCTAGGACAGATGTGATCTCATCCCTAGAAACTGATTTCCTCACCCCCTGTGGGACCTTTGCATACCCAGCCTCAGTCTTCTTTGTTATCTGCTTCTGTAACTTTGATCATCATTGCATGCATTATAAAATACTTCTTTGACACACCTGTTAATGCAAATTCACTCCCATGGAGCTTATGTTGTTCTCTCCTGAGAAGACCATGCACGGTGAGAACAACCAGAACAGTAAGTAGATTCTACCACATAAGCATACAGAAGGGTTACACTGTGGATTGAAAGTCATACTGTGTCAGAGTTACAGTATGAAAAATGTGCTTCCTCGTGGGTAGTGGTCAACTACGTCACTCAAGTGAAGTCTGTCTCCTTCATAATCCACTGCCCCTGCCTTCTCCCAGAGACCACTCCAAACCAAGTGCTGTTTTGACTGGCTTCTGGTGTAAGCAAACACATTTGACAGCTAATAAGACCCAAAGCTCACTGAGTCCAGGGAGATACTGCAACCTTTGAAGTCTCTTCTGTGCACTGGTTCCCATTCCCTAACAATCATGTCCATCACTTACATATCAGTAATGCTTCTGCTGACAGGAACAGTAGAAAGTTTTACAGCTGAATGGGTCAGGCAATGAACCATTCTTGTTCCCTTGGTGGTAGGACCTCAATGGGGCTAAGTCATACTGCAGTAGGAATGGAGGGCAGGAGGGAACCATGAGAGAACTATCTGGTCCATGACTTTTCCAATCCTGAAACACAGTTAAAATGCTATAAACAGCAAATGAGGCAAGCATCCCCAGACACACAAGATGCTTCCTATAGTAATTTTTGACTGATGTGTGACTGAACCTGTCCTAAAAATGCCAAAATGCAAAGCCAAGCATAATTCCACTGCTCTAAAGTGGACTGAGCATTTCTAGTCGACCTCGAGTTTATTCTTACTTCCTCTCAAAAAGCCTAAATGAAGGACATCCCGTAAGCTCCATAGCATGCCTGTCCCTGTGCACTTGGAAAGGTCTTCCTAACCTTCCCTGCTGCAAAGTCAGCTGGTTCCTAAGGGGTAAAGCTGCAGAAGCGGGCACACTGGCTGCAGTCACATGCAGCTCCCCTCTTCTTTGGGTAGCAGACTCCATCTCTAGTGCTGTGAATTTGCAACTTCTCACCTCAGATGACTTGAGCTGAATCAAAGAAGCCAGAACTAGTGCCCTGGAATACTCCAGGCAGGGGGCAGGGGAAATATCTAAGCCCCCAAAGGAGGAAGATGAACCAATGCTTACTCCAGACGCACAGTTCTTCACTCTCCCTTTTAAAATGCATTCATTTCCTACTGGTGAAGGGTGCCACGCTAAAATCAGAGGAAAACAAACTTGCCTATCCACAGGAGCAGATTCAGCCTAGTGCTAGAGAGATGGAAAACCTCCATATGCCATGGTGACTAGCTCAGTACAGCCTGTTATCCATTCCCTCCACATGCCAGGCACACTGCCCCCATATAAGCACTATCAGTGAAGGCAACCATACATCTGGATGAAAAACACGCTGATAGAAACATGCCAGTTTTAAAGCTTGGCTTTTGGCTCTAAGTTACATATTCCAACACTAAGTTGCATATTCCAACAACATTAATATTGGGAGGACCGGCAGAAGAAAGAGGTTAGCAGATTTACTCTCCCTCTGCACCATGGTGTGTTGCAGGGGGAGGAGTTCAAAATGGCCCCTGTGAGGGCTGCCAGCATCTTCATGACAACTGGTAAAACAGAGTTTTATTCCTCCTGGATACTCTTCAGTGAGAGCTTTCTCAAGGGGAGCAACAGATTCCTCAAGCCTTCACCAGCAGCAGGTACCTCCTGAAGGAACATTTCATATTCAGAAGGTGTCACAATGTTCCCATTTCTATTCTGCCTCTCTAATTATCAAGCCCAAATCTCCTGTCTTTGAGCTTATAGTTGCCATGATAGGCTGCAGCACAAACTATGTGGCTATCACATGCACGTCCCAAGTTCCTAGTAAGCAAAACTGAGGTCTGGCTTCCTCAGCTACCTATCTTGGATGTTCTCCTGGGTGAGAAGACAAGCAAGTCTCACCACTGGCAAACAGGAGCCCAGAAAGGAGAGAATGTTATGAGCCTTCCACAGCAACCAGACTCTCAGCATTACAAGCCTCTGCCTTTGCACCAAGCAGCATCACAATAACCATGAACCCAAACTATGGCAGTGATACCAGTAGCTGAATAGTTGGAGATATAAACTGGTGATGCTCTTCCCCACTTGCCATTTTGGCTAAGCCACTTTACCCTTGATGGACCTGCCTTGACAACCTTATTTATCTAAAAATGGCTTGTCTGCTTCTGCTGATTCCAGGAACTGCAAGCAGCATAACCCTGTGTGCTGCTAACTGCCCATGTCGCAGCCAGGCAGCCCTCTGATCTCTGTGAAAGACAGCCATTAGGGCAAGTGCAGTGGAGGGAGCGGCACGCAAGTGGTTAATGCATGCCATGAAGAAAAATACATGTGCATACTGTCTCAAACAGCCAGAATCTCCTAGGTTTATATTTTCCATTCAGTTCCACTAGAATTAAAATGCTCGTAATAGAAACCTGGCAATCAAAAGCAAAGAAATAGTCACCAAAGCAAGATTCATTTCTGTCTATACAGTTGACCAGAAGTCTTTCTGCATCTTACAAGCAACATTAAATGCCATCCATTACAGCAACAAATGCCAGCCGAGTCCCTTTCTTTCCACCTGTGATTTTAAAAGTACATTTCCCATGCAGAAAGCTGTGTGCTTGGCAACCTCTGCATCTCCCCTCCTGACGAGTAGCAGAAAAGCTGCATGCTAAACTCTCTCCTGTAACGACATGGATTCCCACACCAGAGAAAAATTCTCAAACTGCCCAGGCAAAACTTCCAATAACCTGTCAGGTATTTAACAAACCGGAGGCAAAAGCTAAAGTCAAACCCTCAAAGCATATCAAAAGAGAGGAAAAAAGTAAAAAAAAAAAAAATAATAAAAAAACGCCCTCTGCTTGACCCAAAATAACAGAACAGTTCTGCATAGGAAAGAAAATGAATTACCATTGTGGAGACCCTCAGTCATTTAGAGTCTCCAGTGAAGGCTGAGAGCCATTCTGAGACTGCAGTTCTTTCCTCTAACTTCACTCCCCGGCTCTGCAAGGAACTGGTTAAAGATGACATCACTGCTCATACTACCCTCCTCCCTCTCCCCATTCACTTGCTAAAAAAGCTGAGGCTGCTCATCTCCCCCTGCATTGGCTTCAGATTTGGTCCTCACTCCTCGCCAAGTTCCCGGTCTGCAGCTGACTGTGCGGGTCAGTGTCAGTGTGGGACAGAGGATGCGTCTATGCACTCTTACAGCATCCCTGCTGGCACCACTTGAGAAATAAAACAGCCTTTCCCTTAAGAAATCAGAAGAGGTCTAACCTCGCGATGTATAATGCATTACACAGCCAGCTCCGTTTACAGAAGGCAAGCAGTCTTCCTCTTTGAAGCAGGAGGGAGAGACAGACCCTCCTAGGGGCTCTGCCTTTTGCCTCGGCTCACAGGAGAGGACACTCTCTGTGGTTTGCTGCATCCTCCTTGTGTTAGGACTGCAATCTATCTTTTTTTATTTTTTATTTCCCTCCCCCCAAGCGTGACATCATCAGACACCAACTCCACTTCTGTAATAAAAACAGATCCCAAGCAGAGCTACCTGGGACGAGGTCATCTGGAGGATCTCACTTCTTACAAAATTCTCTGCTCCCACAGTGTCATCTGGATTTAATAACCCTGTGCTTGCTGCAGTCCAGGATGCCCAGCTGCTAGGCTGAGATCAGTCTCCTTTCTACCCCAGCATCCCAGCTCCACAGCATCAACAAGGAGCAGGTACCTCTGGAGCGCTCCCCTGGTACCCACGATTCACTTTGCAGCTCCATTTGCTTCCCTCCCCTAACCGCTGGGAAGGATGTTGCAGCAAAATCCCTCGGCCAGCTCTCCCGGCTGCTACAAAGCAGTCAGGCTGCAAGCACCCAGCGCACAGGCTCCCAGTGCTCCTCCACTCTCCAAAGCTCCTCAGCCTAAGCATCGCTGAGCCTGACAAAAACACCGGCATACCTGACTGACAGCTGCGGGAGCCAGCAGCTCAGGGACAGCCCCAGCATAGGGCTTGTTTGCTGCCAAGGGCACCCACCGCCTTATTTTTGCTACCTGTGTTTTGCCTCCTGGGGTAGTGCTGAGGCTTGTGCTGAGCACTGCCCATCCTCAAGGTGTCCAGCAGGCACCAGGGTGACTGGGGTGAGCTCCACTACTGCTGTGGGGTGAGGGACAGATGGTGGCTCCTGGGCTCCGCAGCCTCCCTTGCACACTCCCATGCTCATGGTGGCAGCCAGCAGCAGTGGCAGTCACAGCACTGGCAGGAGACAGAAGTCTGTGTGTACGTGCATATGTGTAACATATGCTTTCAATACCTATTATATAGACACAGAGCTACATGCAGAGGTAAACACAGACGTGCATTCTGGATCTCTTACCACTACCAGCAATGCCACAGACATACCAGAAACTGCACACGTAACAGGACCAATGGGATAAGGCTGCATTTGCAAACATGCTCAGGATTGTTTGTGTGCTACCTGTCTATACAGCCTGCACAAAAATATAACACTCACTGCTGTGCTGATTAGAGGTGAGTGTTTGACACAGGGCTCTAAAAGCTTCACAGAACTCATACAAACTCCTCTGAAAGGTATAGTGGTGTATCACATGTCATATAACAAATGGTATTTCTCTGTATGGTAGAAATGTCTTGGTGGGGGGACAGGGGATAGCACTGTAAAAGTCTTTCAGCAATTACAGAATCCTAGCATAGGTTGGGTTGGAAGTGACCCAAACCCACTGCAATGAGTAGGGACATCTTCAACTAGGTCAAGTTGCCCAGAACCACATTCAGTCTGGGCTTGATTGTCTCCAGGAATGATGCATCCACCACGTCTCTTGGAAACCTGTTCCAGTGTTTTACCATCCTCATTGTAAAATATTTCTTCCTCACATCCAGCCTAAATCTCCCCTCTTTTAGTTTAAAGCCATTACCCATCATCCTGTTGCAACAGGCCCTGCTAAAAAGTCTTTCCCTAGCTTTCTCATAGGCCCCTTTTAAGGACTGAAAGGCTGCAATAAGGTTTCCCTAGAGTCTTCCTTTCTCCAGGATGAACAACTCCAACTCTCTTCGCCTTTCTCATACACTCCATCCCTCTGATCATTCCTGTGGTCCTCCTCTGGACCCTCTCCAACAGGTCCGTATCTTTCCTGTACTGAACCCCCCAGCAAGCAGCCCTCTGAATTTGGAACATGCAGGTGCAGCAGGTCCCAGAGAAAATCTCTGCTAGAAACAGGGAGCAAGTTGGAAATTGAAGGAAGTCAGTAAAAATCCTGCCTCAGGGTTTATTCATAACTTCCTCCCCTTCTCTCCTTCAGAGCTGTGTTTTGCATGTGGGCTGGTAACACACTTATATCAAACACCAGAGCCCTCCTGAATGAGCCAGAGTTAAAAACCTGGCATCTCCTGACAGCTGGGACACTCAGCAAAGAGCAGGTGGTGTAAACCAGGGACAGGATTTCCACTAAAGAGTCTCCCTGTCTTAAAACAAGTGGGCAGTCCTGCAGGTTCTCGTCTCCAAACCACAGCCTTGTCAGGCTGCATCCATCTTTGGGCATGCAGCAGGCACAGGCCCCTAGAACAAGCAGGTAAGAGCCTGAGACTAAGGGGGCATGACTGTGGTGAACAGGGATGTGGGACCATCTTTGGAGCTCCACCAATGTAAACCTTCAGATAAATACAGAAGAGAGTATCCTCTGCCACCACTCATTAATCAAACCTCAGTTTTCTTACTGCTCTGATAGGGATACTACAGACATTAACAAAGGGATCCTATGTGCATGTAGCAGCAACACTAACATCTCTGAAGTAACACTAATTATATATCATATACTAGTCCAAAAGAGAAAAAAGCAGAAAGCACACCAATTCACTAGATGAATCTCCATATTTCCCTTCTAAATCAAACAAGTGTTCTACCCAGCTTCTGTAAGTTCCTATAAATTTTAGGTGGCAGAAATTCACAAATCAGTGCTACTCTCACTGAGGACAGCCAGGTAAAATTTGACTATTGCACTTTCCACTTGGAACTGACTGGCCAGCTGGCTCTGTGCTAGCAATAGTCCCCTTTCCCTTGGGAGCGGGAAGGATGTTCTGTGGTTTTTCGGAGAAGGAAGAGAGCGTTTCAGAGAATAAAGGAGAAGTCAACAAATGCACCTTAAGTCTTTATTTCTTGGTTAATAGGACAATTTGTTTAGTGTTTCTGTTTTCTCTTCTAAATCTGCTCCTCATACGTCTATCAGCACCTTGGAACTCAAATGCATAGTTATTGTATCCTCTGATGAAACCTTTGAACATGGCCTTCTCATTTTACTTTGGTTCTCCTAAGCAATGGCATTGTCTTAATCAGCAGTCAGAAACATTTGCAGACTGCCAGCTGGTTATAACAGTTCCCAAACCCAACAAGTTCCATGCTGGTTCCCAGTCATGAGATGTTATTGTAGGAAAGCAAACAAACCCATTCCTGTAAAAAGGACCAGGCAAACTAAGTGCGGGACTGGGGGGTGGAAAGAACCCAACCTAAATAAATGAGGGCTGAAACTACATCCACAGCTCCCAAAACTCTCAATCAAAGAGGCAGAAATGCTTCCAGACAGAAAGAGGAGCTTGCCCATCTCTCCCGTCATTTCCCCCCTACTATACTGACATTAACTAACAGTTTCACTTGGCAAACACGTTGTTTCAAGTATTTGGGTGACTCAGTTGAAGATCAGAGCTCAAATAAATGAGCATCAAGTAGCACCCCTGCCCCAGTGTATGCATTTCAGTGTACCTTGGGGTGTCTCCAAAATAAATGGGGTAGAATATGCTCCATATTGTATGAATTCTCCACTTGCTTTAGCAAATGCACCTCATTCAGCATTTCCACTATCTTCTTTAATCCAGCACTATGCCTCCCATAAGCACAGTTTAACAAACGTATTATATCATATAAATGGGTGTTTCCCATTTTGAGAATCATTCAGATGTGAGCTGAGTCCCAATCTACTTTTCTGCTTTGACCAGTCTTCAAATGCAATCAAGTCTGGTAACAGATATGAAGAAGGCAGCAGATAAATGTCAGGCATCTACATCCTCTGCTATTTTTGTAACGTTACAGAGTGTACTGAAGAGAAGAACTGAAAGTCCTCTTCTTTAATGATGTCCTTACGATTTTTTTAAAAAATCTAAATTTCAATACTCTGCCATTTCAACCCAAAATGTTACAAAGTAAATCAAGGTCAGGTCTGCCTGTCACTTTCCCAAATTACTCCTGAGTAAAGACTGCTCTCAACCAAATAGTGTTAGTCTAAATAGGAACTGAGCCTCTCCTATTTCATTATCCCAGGGAGGTTTCAATTTCAAACCTGACTTGGACTATATAAAAGTTAGCTTTTAAGCAGGAGCAGCATGAATATTCCTCCCTCCCCTCTATCTTACCTTATCAAGGAAAGAAAGAAAAAATAAGACTCCGTACCAGTTCTGCTGACCTGACACAAGAGGAGGCAGCAGCACAGTGAGGTATGCCTCTCAAAGGAAATCTCAGTGCAAATTTTCCATTGCCTATTTTTCTTACTGTTCCACTTGACTGCATGGTACCCGCGGTACAATGAGAGCAGCTCCAGACTGCTGCTCCTGTTTCAGAGGAGCTGGCTGCCCTCAGTGAGGGCAGCTTCAAGCATCTCACCATTTGGCAAGTGATGACAACTCTACTGACCCTGGATATCCTTACTGGGAATACCCTTCTTACTCAGTCGGGCCCTCCTGAACAGACACACCCGAGCAAGGTGCAGCTGGAAAATGAGAAATGGAGACCCTGGTGGCTGAGGAGGAGAGACCCTCCTTGGGGGCTTCCTGCTCTGCCCCAGGCTGCCCAACCGTGATGGATCCAGGGGACAGGTCCCAAGCAAAGGCCACCAGAGCTACATCTGCTGGTGCCTTGTTCACAAAAGGCCAGGTCTTAAATATGCCGTAAGTAGTGGCAGCTACAAATTATCAAGGTACTTGCTGGTTAAGACTATTATAGGTTCCTGCTCTTCTTACTACTGTGATTACAGAGCGCTGCTCAGCACACGCACGTGATACAAGCAGCTTGTAGCCTCATTTCCTACAGAAACAATTGTGATGGGATCACACTGCCTACTGTCTGTGTGGTTGTGCCTTTTCCCGCTCCCCAGCCACCACGGCCCTCCTGGACAACCTGGGCCAGATCCACACAGGGTAGGTGATACCAGGGTGCAAAATAACAACTCGGAAAATTTATTTTTCTTACAGATTGAAGAAAACTGTATTCCCCCAGGTCTACAACAGTGCAGTGACCATAACAACCTAGAGCACAGGAGACACAGATGCAACATCTCCTCTCCTTGGAGGAATCTGATGCTGTATTTCACACCTACAAGTAGAGTGTGTCATCCACTGCGCAACACACTACTGTGGCATCGTTCTTCAACACTGATCCTAGTTTGTTTTGAAGTCTTATCAACTAAGAGGAAGTAAAACTTTCTACTCAGTAGGACATTAAGTTTCTTTCTCCTAGTTTAACTAGTACATCAGGCTATGAAATGGAACCTGGATTGCCACTGAACTGAAAATCAAAACTTGGAACTGGATCTTGAGTCCTTCCCTGGGTGACAGGGTTTTACCTGTTTACTATTCCCACTATCCCACTGAATTTCCATGCCACCCCAGGGTGACAGGGTGTACAACCCTTGCTTTGGGAGAATTATGATGTGGTTTACAAGTCTTATAATGATAAAAGATATTGTAGAAGTATTGAGTTATTTGTCTGTTTATCAACAGAAGCAGAATGGAAGTGTTTTTTAAATAGGAATTGTATAAATACTTTGGATACATAATGTAATTTTAACTCATAACTTCTTAATTAAAAGACTTGGATATGCAGCTCCATCTATTTCTATGTAATCCAATAATGCCTCATCTGCAATCCTATTTGGGTAGCAGCTGCAAAATAAGGATTGCAGAAAAAAGTCGTCTCACCGACCCTTCTTTTGCCCAACAGTGTATCATTTGCTTCATTTGTCTGAAGCCTTTGCTTAGCCAAAGTAATTGTGCTCAGGTTCTTCTTAGAAGAGCCAAGCTCTGAGTTATGTGAGTTTCATACTGTAACTATATTATGTTTATTGCCTCTCACTAGTATTTCCAGCCTTCTGCATGCTTTTTCACAAGATTTTCTTCTTGTTTATTTCAGCAGAACTACTGACTGTGTCATAAATATTGATGTTTGACTTACTATATTTTGCTTTTAGCCTGGCAACTCTGTATTTCTGCTTGCCAGGGCTTTGCTTTTCAAACGCAGTTGTTATAACACATATTAATAACTGCTTGGAAAGACTGTAAGGATTTTTAACATGAATAGAAATACAAGTCACATTCAAGTAACCCACTGCTTAAAATAGTAACCATGTCATTGTTCTAGCACAACTTATATCTGAAACACCTGTAAATCATCCAGCAACAACTAACCTATTCTGACCTGTTAAAACAAGGCAGAACTGCAATAATCCTGTAGTATTTACTATGTGCTTTGCAGCAAGATCTACCCATGAATCCAAATAACATTCTAGGGAGCTATCACTGAGTACTGACTGCATTGGTACAAGTCATCATTACTTATCTAATAATTAATACTACTTGATGGAAAAGGATAGAGGAGTCTGATTTTCAGTACTATACTTTCAGTGCTGTCTTCGTGCTTTGATACCGAGTTAAACCCTGAAGATATATCCAGTGAATTTTACTGACAAATTACATTCATCATCTATGTTCCTGTCTTGTCAAGAGTCTGAGATGTAATACATATTAAAACATTACATGTGATTTTCCTTTCAGAGCACTTAGCTCATACCATCCTTACATACTGTGTTTGATTTCCAAAATCCAAAACAATGCATTTAGTGACCCCCAGGGAGAAGCCAAGATATGGGATTAGTGACCTCTATAAGCAGTGACCACAAAACCAGGAATCCAATGGGAATTATCCCCAACTGAGCTTGCCATCTGCTGCCCCAGGAGAACCAGCCCAATTCCTTTCAATATACATAGAATTTAAGACAATCATGGGAATTCTATATTTATTCTTCCATATCCATTTGTTTCATCCGTTAGCTATGAAGGAGCAGGTCATCATTTGCCCTGTGAGCTAAAAGTGCTATATTTGTGCTACAACTGGAAAAGCAACAGCCTGCGGCAGCGGGGCTGAGCCATCCATCTGGAGCTTGTGGCTCTTCTGCAGAGGATGAGGAGGTGGCCAGAGGAGTGAGGGTGGACAAAGCTGTGCAAAGGTGGGGGAGAAAAGAGCCTGGAAAGGATACATCTGATCCCAATTTCTCAGTCTTATCTCAGTTTACTGTGTGTCTCTAAAAGCTATGTCCGCTACACAATTTCCCTTCCAGACTGAAAGTGGGAGGAAGAAAGCACCTGAGCATGTGTCTTTGACTGACAGACAAGGTGTCTCTTCTGACAAGCTCTGACTTCCTGTTGCTTTTACCTAAAAAATAGCTTAAAATCTCGGTGTCTGTACCTGCCTTAGTGATGGCACAAGGGGAGAACAGTTGTATTTCATTCCTGTCCTCACTGCCACTCTGGGAAAACAAAGAGAGGGATGTACATAATCAAATGTTGAACTGATTTCACATGCTACTCCTAACAGTCACAGAGGAAGGAGAAAAAAGAGAAAACCTTGATCCTTCATGTCCTGGAAACAAATGGCTGCTTTTTTTAGAGATGAACAGCCTTAAGACAGACTCTTTCATGGGAAATGGAGACAGTCTGTGGCAAAGCTTTTTCCATAAGCGGCCACAGTTGTCACCTCCATCTGGAGATGGTGCAGTGGTGAAATCCTGTCCAGCCAGAGATGATGTCCCAGCCATCAAGATGCCTGGATGAACCTGGGCAAGGCTGTGGATACCTGAAGTGCCTTCTATATATTAAACATCTGAATGAGTGTTAATATGCTCTGTCAGAAAGACAGTAGGCTATTTGGGCAGGCTGGTGACAGGTAGATGTGTGCAACAGCAGTGGCGGGGCTGCAGTAAGCAGCAGTGGTAATCCTCTTTGTGGATCAATCTTTAAAAAGCAAAATAAAACCCAAAGGTTTACACAGAGCCATGTGACACCATAACAACATGCGAGGGAATGTCATTGTGCAACTATTTTCCTTGACTTTCATTAGACAGTCCTGAATTTTGTGGAAATATTGACAGGCCAAGGGAAAAACCCAAGTGCCATTTAATTTTGACAGATGGAAAAAATAATGCCTTGTACAAAGCATGATAGCTTAATGGTCTTCTTTGTCCCTTTTCACCAAGGACCAGCTCCCAGAGGCAGTAGCCAGGATAAATCACAAGCCAAATGCAAGGAACCAGAAAGGTAGAAGGATTTTATGATTAAATATTTACAAACGAGAGTGGACGTGGGGGGAAAATGTACATAAAGTATATGAAGCAAATGGTGCAGAAGAGACAGATACAGTGATACGGAACTGCCTGATGTGAAACCGAAACCCAGGCTGCTGGGGAGGCATGACCTACCTCATTTATTCACCACAGTCTACAATTGGAAGTCATCCCAACAATTTATCTCAATTCCTTACTCAACTGCATTGCTATTCGCTAGGAAAATATTTTCTCCCTGCTAGCATCTATGAGACCTGGCTAAACTCCTATTCATAGTAAATCTGGTACTAATTTCATTAAAGTCTTTTCCTGGTTGTTGCACTCTTGAAAAATGTTGTGCCAACAGCTACATAGGTAGTATTAGCTCATACAGACCTAGTGCCTTTTGATTTGGCATTGGAAACAGCAACCAAAGCTGGTTAGACAAATGCAGTTAGGCTTTGCTAGTTGTAACTGAGCAGTGCTACAGGCAGCCTAGTTGCTTTTCTGTTTCTATCCTTCTTCTACATGCAAACATGCCCATGTGCAGCCACTTTGGCTGACTTAATATGGGTCAATACCTGCCCAGGATGGAGACCCACCGAGGCGAGCCAGTCTTTGGCATGCTGTCTGCTCTACTCTGCAAGGTTATTGCAGAGCATCCATGAGGTAGGAGTGCAAGATACCATGAATGGGAATTAAAAAAGGTAAAATCATTTCTCTCTGACAGCATTTAAGATCTGCTTCCCTGGCCCTTTGAAATATGCTTCTCAGCAGCTCCCTGTTCAAACAAAACCAGTGTACTGTACAGTGGATTGGTCACAGGCATCTTTGTTCTGCACCCACACAAAATTAGAAGTGACACATTACTTCCACTGCAGGCCAGATATCAAGCAGAGCCATGCCCCCACTTGCAGTTTATTTAAAGCCGTAGCTGGCTTTTTAAGGATCAAAGAGAAGGGGGTATAGGAAGGGGATGCTGTTCAGCGGAAGACTAGGAACAAACCAGTGCATTTTAGTCATACATGTCTTTCCTTAATATTTGCTTTTGAAACTGCTGAAATACAATGTGGCAACAAAGTTATGTAAAGCGCAAGTCACCAAGTGGTGGCCTATGAAGCTTTCTCAGTTTGTTAGTGCTTCAGCTCTCTGCAGTACCTGTCATAAAGATAAGGGATTAGACTGATGTCCATCAGTGCCATCCCACTAAAGGCAGCCACAGCAGGAAGCCAGGCTAAAGGCTCACAGGGCTTTGCAAGCTGAGGGTACAAAGCACCTCTGGGATACAAAGCATGCTGTCAGTATCTGAGCCCTGGGATAGGATTTTTGGAAAGGGCATGTACATTGTTTTCATCATAACTTGGACTCTCATTCAAAGGAATCCCATCTGCAGAGCCAGAAACAGGGCCTCTACAAACGGCCAGGCTCTCCAGAGCCTGCAGCTTGCCCTCCCCAGCTTGGTACGTCTGTGTTTGTTATAACCAGCTAGATGCCCCAGCCCTCTTCCCGTCCCTGTAACTGGGTTTCAAGTTTACAAGTATCACAAATGAGTTCATTTCCCCTCATTAACTCTCGCAAGTAGTCACTGCTCCTCTGAACTCTATTTCTCTGCCCCCGGATCCCTCGGGAGCTGCGGGGGCTGAAAAAGCCCTTTTCAACAGGTGCAGCTTCGAGAAGAACGAAGGGGGTCTCATTAGACCGGACATGGCACTCATAGAACGGATGGGGAGAGGGATTAAGTCAATGGAGAGACTTATAAAGCAGAAATCTGAGCAGCTTCATTTTTTCAGATAATTGTTTTCAGCAGGTTTCTCATTCAATACAAGCCTCAGCCAAAGAGGTATTACAAACTATTGATCTCATGCTTCCAAATTCAGTTTATTCCCCTCTCTCCAACCCAGGCCCCCAATTTTCTTGCTTCTCTCAGCAACCCGCTAAGTCCTTAAACTGACAGCTGAGATACCAGGCTCTCCCCACTGAGGTATCACTCCAAATATGCAGCACAGCAACCTTTTGATCCTAGAAAGCCCTGCACTAAACAGCCAGTTTGAAAACCTTACTGCTGCACTCACTGCACACCAGATGAACTTTCAGGCTGTCTCGCTGAGACTTCCATCAGGTCTTATGCCACGTGTGAGGCTACTTTCCTGAACCCCACCTCCCTGTGTACTTCCTTTCAATCCGGGGTTTGTCTCCCTCTCATTCTGTCTCATATGATTTCCATACTGAAGGCTCACATACGCATTTTCTCAAACAGCAGAACAAACAGCCCAAGGCTGCCTCACAGTCAGGGCGAGACTTGGCACAAGGATATTAAAACAGTATGTGCATTTCCTTCCAAAACCCAGCACTAAAGACTTAATAACACTGAAGGCTGAAACAAAAATACAGAAAGTATAATAAGGTTAGGTGAAAGGATTTCAACCCCTTCTCTGTACATGACATACACGGTGGAGAAGCGTTTGTCATCCACTGCAAAACTTCCCTTAATGACCCTTGGCTAATCAAATTATTTCAAAATGAGCAAAGTAAAAATAAATCCAACCAAACCCACCATATGGATATGTTCATTCTTGAAAGAAGGCATGTTCCAGTGATCGAAATGCTGGATAGCACGTGAAGAGGTCTGGGCTTGGGTCCCAGCTCTTACAGAGGCTTTATATATGATCTTGAGGAAACCACTACGGGTGGGGTTTAGTTGCTTAAACAACAGTGTCCAGTACCATTTGAGATGCACTAGGGTATCCAACATATCTGTATGGGGTTGGTTAACACAAAATAGGACCCTGGGGCAGCAGCTGGAGGCAGGAAGGATTTAAACAGCCGTACTGCATCCTGTACTGCTGAATGTCTGCTAGACGTATATCATGATGCTTTCCACGCCTTGCAGCTTCTAGGCTAATGCACCCAATTACCAGTCTCTCCTGAACCCTCCAGTGAAGCTCTGTGCTCCCTGGCCCAGGGTACGGCTCGCACCAGGCAATAGCCAGTGCAGGGGGGAACACCCTGTACCTTGCAGCCTAAAGCCAGGAATGGCAGGCAGCTGGACTCCATCTCCCTCAAGGGTTTGCTCAGGAATCACACTGGGACCAGAGTCACCATGCTGGCAGGTTTGCATTGGTCTCTCAATCTCTCCTATACGATGCCTCTGGAGACATCCATGGGCCAGTTCGTATAGTCCAGTACAGTTAATTCCTCATGACAGAGAGAGCCTCCAGGCTCCCTTACACACTCAAGAAAAGTTGGCATATATGTCCCTGGGTGTCTTTACAGTGTTGAGCATACAACCCCCTCCAAAAACATCAAGCCTTCATTCCTTTAGTTCTTTTTCAAGCCCAGCAAGGCATGCACTCATGGGTGCCACTGGCCCCCCAGCCGCCGCAGGTTGGGTGGCAGTGCTCTTGCTAATCGACGAGGCGAGGACCTGCTATCGTCTCCTGCAGCCACGGGCCAGCTGTTTGACTGTATGCTCCAAGCAGGCTTTACAGCACAGTTGCATTTCAAAATTCAACACCCAAGCCCAAACTGCTGTTGAGTCTTTCAGAGACAGAAAACTTTGGCAGTTGCAATTGCTGGTGGCCACAGGCCATTCCTGGTGAGTGTAGCACAGACGGCGTTGGCTCTCACAGTGATTTACTGTGCACTCAAAACGTAAATCAGATTCCTCCTGACTACTTGTGGGTGTAATCATGTAAGAAGGGGAATGAAGCATTTCTATGGAGTCCTCCTTTCTCCCAGTTTGCAAAAACATTTGTTTCCTTCATCTTATCCATGTCTGACATTGGCACTTCACTTGTGCTGTCAAGAAATTGTGACTGGGTTTCAGAGTCCAGCCCAAAGTCAGGGAGACTCCTGCACGTTCCTCTGTTCCTGTGCTTCTGCCTTACCATGGGGTGGACATGAGTACCACGTCCTTCTCTAACAGCTTTGCAGGAATAAAGAACGTAGGCATAAGCACTTGGGATGTCCATCCACAGCCACCTTCTCCCAGGTCTGATGTTGCTACTGCCCCATGCTTCACCCGCAGGTTCAGGCCAACCTCTGCATCCCCACCCTAGTGGAGTGGAAGCTCTCCCAAATGAGGGACTGAAAGAGGCATCCAAAGGCCAGACATGAAGGTTTCAACAGGGGAGAGGATGACTCCATTCCTCATTTACTGCTCATTTATGATAGTGAGCACAGATCTGCCAGGGGCAAAACTGAGTGCATACCTAGCACTCACTGGCTGAAATGCCAGGCATGAGCACCAGGACAGGCACCTGGCTTCCTATTCTGCACCTAGCATTAAAAAAGCTCCAGAGGTGACTGTGTACAGGGTAGGGAAACTGTCTCAAAGCCCCAAGGGGTAAGAGGAACGCATTCGGGCATCCCGCTGCACAAGGATGGCTATGAAGTGGAGATCTTCCTCCAGGCTGCCCTTTTTCTTGGACACCAGTAGAGCAAAGCAGTCCTCCTTTCACCCTGCCCGTGCCCTGCCAGGGATTGCACAAGCAGCACAACTGCTGCCCTGCTGCCCTGACTGCATTAATACAAAATACACCGTTAACAACAGCTGCTACTAGCTTTCTGCTGTCCAACAACAACCAGGATGGTTGGCAACGGCAGAGCAAAATCTCAGATCAACTGTTTTTGAGGGACTCCGACAGAGGCCAACAAAAGCAAGGACGCTCAAAGCTCTCAGCTAAGCATAGCAAGAGGTCTCGGTGGAGCGTCACATGACGAGAAACAGATTTGCTGCATTACACCGTAATGTCAAAGGGCTGTGCTGGAGCTTTAGCTGATGGCAAGTCTGAATTTCTTTGCACTCGCTGGTTTGAGCGAGACAGAGGACCCTGCAGCCTTGTGTTTCACAGTCTGCCCATCTCTTTTTCCTTAATTTCATTGATCAAATTCTGACAGCTCTCTTACGTGTCTTATCCTGCTCCAGGCCCCACTGTTTCTGCCATGGGAATGACTTTAGCAGAACTACTGGAGGAGTATGGCATCTCTTGGTATGATTAAGGTATGGTCTACAGATCAAATTGTACCAATTAACATAAAGATGCATTATTAAATGGTACAGACTGTTTATGTTAAACTGAAACACAGTTCTTGCTTGCTTTGGAGCAAATTGATTTCAAAAGCCTTTTTTAATATGAGGTATTTGACAAGCACATGGTATTTCTCTCTGGCCATTTTGTGTAGTTTCCCATGAGGACTTTTTATTCCATAACAAAAATTGATTTATACAAGAAGCACAATGTTCATCATTTTTTAAATCCCTATTTGTTCTGGAAGGCAGTTCACAAAGGCAGCTACTCCAGAGTAGCTATCATCAGATTGTGTCTGCATTTGCTATACATCAGTTCCAATTCCCCAGGAAGACAGAACCTATCCCATTCCTACTGGACCCAAAATAAGCTGCTAAAGAAAAATAGCCCTGTCTGTCTGTCACAGGGTCTGCATCCCTTTAATATAATTGTTTTACAATTTCACCTTTATTTTAGCTGAGAATGTATTTTTGACCTACACAAAGACGTAGAATTGAGTTCAGTTGAACCAAGAAAGTCCCTATTATACAAAACAAAATTGTCTTTGCAGACTGTTTCTAACTAAGGGTGCACCCACAACAGGCTTGCAATGACATAGCAAGTAATACCTGCAGAGATGCTCCAGTGTGTGCACTACCATGCAAATATCCACGTGATAAGTAGTGGCACCTGTACTCAGTGAATGCCATTAAAAAAGGAACGTTTTAAGCTGAGGTGAATTAAGACCACTAAACACAGAGATGGGGGGAGGTGGCTCTGCTAATGGTGGGGAACCTGGCGATTTACCATAATTAAACTGTATCTGAATCTCCCCAAAATCCTGTTGGGTTTTTTTTATTCGTGAGTGAAAACATGTCAAGTTTTATATTCTAGGTCTGCGGAGTCCCTGGACATTTCTAGCAGGTATTGCACACCATTACACCAACAGACCAGAGAGATTACTTTTGCAACACAAGCCCATTAATACAGCAACAACATCTGGAAGCGGACATTGCTTTCTTGAGCTACAGAAGATTGCTACCTTTGGGAAACTTGTAGCATAATACCAAAATACTGAATACATAATTAGAAAGTACTTGCTTTCTCTCAATCAGTAATTAATAGAGACCCAAATATGTGATGATTTCTGGAAAGAAGTTGTCAACATAGCTAGGTTACATTTTATAAGGCTTCATTTGCACAAACATAGCATTTGATTTCATAAACCTGTCAAGAAGCAGTTCTGTATGGACTCCAGTGAAATGTTGCAGAGTGCCACTGGGAGGTGTCACTATATAGCAATAGCGTCAGGCCAAAGAAAAGAGCTGTGTTGAATACAGCAGAAGGCACATGCATTATTTCCAGGGGAACTATAAAAAAGGGTGTGTAATTAAGTCATTAACACTTGGATGCCTGAGATTTTTGTCATCGAGTGCCATCCACCCACTGACAGTGTTTTAAGATGACCAACCCTGGACACAGTGTAAAGTGATATGTTATAGACCTCCCCTTTAATCCATTAGCATTTGCTAGTAATACAGTCGCACCTCCACGCGCACCCACACACACACACACACAGAGACCCAAAGGCTTACACATTAGTGTAATCTTTACTAGGCATTGACAGATTTGACACTAATGAGGTTTAACAATAAAACCAAACCCTATCCTACCGACCCTTCAAGTTACAGAAGAAAGTGCTGAAAGAGCTAACTGTCTAGCTAAACACATCAAGCCTTGTCCTGCTACTCCCTCTCCAGCCCTCTTTCCTACATTACCCTCCCTCCGAGCATTTAGCTGGATCTCCCTTATGAAAGTGATCATGCATCTGATGCAAAAAATGTTTGACTGAATCTGCATTTTGCCTGGGGTCTTATTCATTTATTTATTTAATTTTGTGTTTAATTTAAAATCAAAAACAATCCTGCTCAGTCTGCATGTTTTTTTTCTGCAAGGAGCAGACAAATAGACCTATTTCTCCACAGCAGCAGAACCAAACAAATCAGAAAGGGTTTACAACCTTCTTCTACAGATTTTATCACCAAACCAATTAGGTGATATCAGGGCTGTCATTTAAAAAAATAACAGAGACCCTCAGCCTGCTCCCACCAATGTTTGCTAGGAGAGGAAGAAAAATAAATAGAAGTGTTATCAGCTAGCTTTGAAGGATGGCTGAATTTTAGATAAGGTTATTACAAGAACTGTGCCATCTTTCTCCACTGTCCCATGAAACTATCTGTAGTTGGTTAGCACTGTTTGACAAATGGCAAACATCCACCCATTAACCAAGAGTCCTGGGGAGGAGGCATAGAGCCAGTAGAAAGCTCAGCATTACCCAGCTCCCTGCTCTCACCCCACAGCCCACTAGCTGGAAGGGCAGGGCTCTGGGTTCTTCATGAATCCTCCACTCATGTAAGTCTCTTGGCCATCTGCAAACAAAAACTCAAGTCATAAAAATGAAATACTTAGGCAGGCTTGCCAACTCACAGAAAGCAAGGACAAACACTGCAAAGCCTGAGCGCTCTGTAAATCAGGTTTGATAAGAAGTACCTGTTACTGAAAGTTTTACTGCATTCTTTGGCTCTGGAAATGGAAAAAAAGAAGGGAGGAGGTATTCTTAAAATGAGGTGCAACTCTGTGCGGGAAAGTGAGCTCTGCTCAGCAGGAGTTTGGGGAAAACATCCTCCCTCCACCAGCGGCACCCACAAGGAAACCCTGAGAGAAAACGGGCTCTGCTTGCACTCCTCAGCCCACAGCAGCTCAGGGCCATAGCTGCATGCTCTGCTATGCCTTTAGCAAAGCTCCCCGTTGCACAGTGGGCTGCTTTGTCCTCCATGGCACCCACAGAGTCCCAGCCAGCAAGGCTGCAGACCCAGCCTCTGTGTAGCGCTCGTTCCCTTTCCAGGCATACAGATGGCCCAGCCCCAGGACCCCGTCTTCCTAATCTCCCCATGGCCCAGCTGGGTGGCAAATAGGAGTGGGGAGCAGTAATCCCCCAGCTCTTGCTGGCCATTGTGTGAGGGGGTTAACGCTTTCCTGCCCTGGGGAAGCTCAGTTTTGTTATTTGGCTTCTGCTCTGTCTTAATGGCAAAGACACCCGGAAACATTCCTGCCATGGTTGGGAGAGGAGGGAATGTTCAAGAAATAACCTGGCCAGCAAAAGAAAAAACAAATTACAACTGGTAAAATTTGCTGGAAAGAAAAAGGAGAATAAAACCCACAGATGTGATTAAAACCAGCCATTTCTTGCCATCGTACATGGAGCATCTCCTTCTGCCCAAGTGCAGTGGCTACAACTCACTGCACGTCAGGCAATTCCCAATTACAGCAGACACATGCAGCTCTCCTGGCTGGGTCAAGACCAGAAGAAGCTGACTCCACGTTGCACCGCTCACAAGGCTTAGCACTGTAATGACAGGCATGGAAAATACAGCAAAGAGGGACAAATGACCAGCACCTCTCTGCAATACTTCCTTAGGTTTTCTGAGAACTTGTCAGCTGCACACTTCCAGCCTTTTAGTTTCTGATCCCCACACACAGAGGTGATGCTGTGTAGTATGGCAAGCAGGAATAGTAATTTTCATCAAAGAAGCAATGCTTACCCCAAACCAACTGGATGTTTAATAGGCTGTTCCCTCACCTAGTGGTAGCTCTGATGTCAATATTGCTGTGCAGCAGAGAGAAATGTGCTCCAGCAGCACCCCTATTTTCATTTTCTGTGGGTGCACATTTGTTCTCTTACAAGTAGCTTTTACTAATAATAATTAAAAAAAAAAAAGTCCTAAATACCTCTTCTGGTTCACTGCATTGATAACAGTAACTGGGTTATGAGACATGGAAACCAAAGAAGAGAAAAGGCGGGAAAGGAGATTTAGGGAGAGATTTCAAGGATTTAGAAGTAACAACGGTGACGGTAAAATGAGAAATTTTCTCCTCTGCCTGGGGAAGCAGAAAGGCTGTGATTAATAATCGAGCTCCCCTGGTCAGGTTACCCACCTCAGCGATTACAAGAAGAGCTGAGCAGCGCAGCTCGAGTTCAGAAAGGGAGCTGAAGCATAGCAGAGGCTCTTTGATGCATTAAGACAGCCCAAGTCAACAGCAGGTCTGGCTGTAAGGGAGGCAGAAGCCTTGGAGAATGTGACCTACATAAGGGCTTCAGTCTCCCAAGCATCAGAGAGGGGAATCAGCAGCTTATGCAGCCGCAGACATTTCCTAAAATACTTAGAATTGCGGTACTCGCCTGATGCGCCATCCCTTCCCTTTGTGTGTAAGTCCTGGCACTGAGATGGAGCAGACAACAGAATAACAGACCAAATATTTCTGTGGGGTTTTATCAAGGTATGACTTACAAATGAGGGTTTTCATTAAAAGAAAAATGGTAAATTAATCCATATATTTATTCAAATCCTCTCTCTGATCCCAAGTCAGGCACAAAGCAATGTTTCCTTCCCAAGACAACAATTTTTCCACAAAAATAAGCTCACAAATGGAAGGAAAAGGTGCTTTACATTTTATTTTCTCTAGGAAGTAATAATAATTCTTAAAGGGGGGATATACCTCCAGCCCTGTTTTTCCCTTAAAGTGACCCCAAGCTGTGCAGGAAAAATATTTGCTCTCAGTGCTTGAACAAACCTCAGTGTATTAAGTTTTTGTTGTTAATGGCATGGCTGCTGTTTATCTGCGGAGAATCAAACCAGATGTGGAAAATAACTGCGGGTTCGGTGGCTCAGCAGCTAGCCCTTCAAGCTTGGGGAAGAAGCCCATTGCCTAAAGGTGGTCAAGGTCGCAAACAGCCCTAAAGCCTTGGAGATGGCTGGGTTTGTCTGCCATACCCATTGGTGCCCAGCAGGTTCCCAGTGATGGGTGAGGGCTGAGAATGGAAGCCCACAGCAGGCTTCAGAGGGAGAGCTGGGTGCTTTGGCACCTCAATGTCCTCCTTGGGTGCATCCAGTTCTGAGCTTGTGACATTATTAAGCATAAATTACAATTTTAAAAATCTGTAATTTCCCTGAAAACCCAGAGAAAATAACATGTTTGATCCAGTAAGGTCAGTTGTGAAAAGCTTTTCTTCTGCCATCAGAAAATTCTCCCAGACTAGAAAGATTCAGCGCCTGGAGAGCACTAACATGGAAGTGCTGGAGTGCCCCACAGCATGAAGTCAGGATGGCTGAGCTGGGCTCCTTGGCCAGGCTGCACTCTCCATGCTGCATAGAACAAGGGTCTCACTAACAAAGAGGGGGAACAACAGTACCCCCAGCAAGATGCACAGCCATACAGTTCCCATATGGCCTGCAGTGGTGTTTCCAACTTCTAGCTGGAGATGTGTGTCAGAAGGGCTTATACTAAACAGTGTAATTTCCTAAAACAAATTATGTGTTCTGGGCAGCCATAAAAAATGCAGAAAATGGAGGGTGGTATTTCCATGCAGTATCTCTGCGGCTGCTAAGTAGTTTCCACTGGAGTCAGCCTTGCTAGGCTTTTATGTGGCTGAGATAAGGAGATATACACTTCAGCGAGGGACCAACACTGTCACATGCACCAGGGAGGCAAGGGCAGCAAAGTCACACTATGCTCCATCTGATAAGGCTGTACTGATGCACAACTGAATAATCACCCTGTTGATCTAGTCATATTCATCAGACTATACAAGTTAGCACTAAAAAATGCAGGTGGATTAAATATTTCTTCAGCACTGCAAGAAAAGCACATGCAGGTGTTAAGCAGCTTTGCATGGGACTGTCTCTGTACATATGGAAGAGCTGCTGACTTATAAAATCAGGTTGCCTTTGTAACACCATGCACAGATCTCCTTCTCTGTCCTCCCTGGAGAAATCAGGATGTAAAGAAGCAAAGCTTTCTTCCCTTCTTGATGTTTCCTAACTAGGCCAGATCACTTTGGAGGATGGCCAAAAGTTAATTTAATATTCACTGCTGACCTGTTTTATTCCTCTGAGATTTTAGTAAAAAGTTGGGTGAAAGCCTTTTCCTCTGTTGTCTGAAAGTACACCACTGTTAATGCCAATCCCTGAAGCACAGTCTGCAGTGCACACATAAATGATTTATTCAGAGCTACTGCTACATACTTGCTCCATTAATGCACTCCTGAAGAAACTTGCTAGCTGCTGCTCACATAATATTCACTGGCATGAGGGGAAAAAAAGTAGTAAGAATAAACTGCTTCCTTTTTATTTTAACACCCTTCTTCATGTCTCTTCAGAGACATGAAAGAGATTTGGAAAACAGGTAAGAAATACTGAACTCCCAGCTCTCCTCCAGCTGACTGCATATCACCATGCTGCTTAGACGGGAGATTATGCAGCTGTGTAATCTGCAATGCAAAGCTGAAACCCTCCTGCTAACCATGAGTACCTGTCTGCAGTACGAAGGTGCTGTTTTGGCTACTGAAGTAAGAGGATAAAGGGAGGAAACCGCAGAAGCAGAAGATACTCTTTTTTCTTTAATAGCACATGAAGATCCAAGACAAAGTCCAATAAAGAGTGAAATGAACTTGAAGCATGTGAAAATGGTGGTTTTCTTTATTTGCAGGTGGAGGGCATTGTGGTCAAGTGTTGCTGACCACAGCTGCCCCTAAAGAAGCAATTTTTTAGCTGAATTAGGAATTTACAAATGCTAAACTCACACGTGCATGTGTTCACACACAGGATCACTGCAGCAGATTCTGCTACACAGATGAACAGATGTGACTGATGGCCATCAGTCCACAATAGCCCTGCTGACTTTGGAAATTGCCCTAAATATCAAGAATATGCTACATGCCATTAAACCTCTTGACTTCCCTTTTCTACAATATGAGTTGTGAGTGTTCAGCTCCTTCTCAGACTTGGCTATGGTGGGGAATATATTTCTGTGCTTGCTGCTGTGTGCTCAGGTACCTAACTTAACTTACTGGTGACATGGACATTGAATTTAAATTAATGATTCTGGATTTGGTCTTTCTTCAGTGGAGGGATGAACTGCTGGACTGTAAATGCTAATGCCCCAACCAATAGTGGTCATTAAAGACCTTGTTATGTCTCACAAAATGACTACTGGTCTTTTTCTTCAAATCAAGCCACCTTAGAAGAACATGCCCTTCTCTTTTTAATTGGAGAAACTATGCTGAAGTTCAGGAACATGGTGTTTTCAATAAGCCCTGGTACCTACGTTAAACACCTGCACTGATACTTCTTCTTTGATGGCCTTTCAGACACAGCAGTGCTAGGCAGTGGATAGCACTGGATAAAGGCTGCTGCAGAAGGTGACCTGTCATGCAGTATTTGACGCTCGCAAAACTGTATCAGGGGCAGATTTTCAAATAGACTGGAAAGGCATGCTGAAAGGTCCTGACAGATGCTTTACAGAATACAAATCTATATGCATACCTATGGATACATTCCTCTCAAAGGAAGGAAAGATACTCAGCTACTCATGATTTCAATGACGTTTTGGTGACATTACAGCACTACTAAAAACTCCTAAGTTAGATATACCCCCATGGGACTAAACCCTGTTGAAAACTTCCCCTGGATGATGAAATTCAACTCGTCTAACATCAGCTGTCAGAAAGTGAAGTGCCTGACCTAAGCCAGTTGTCCAGAGTCTTCTGAGTCAACAGGGATGGGCACCTTTGGAGGGTAACCCCCATGGCTTACTTTGGACACCTCTATCATGATGGAGCAACTACCCACCTGCAAGCGTCCACTGCTCTGCCCTGACACCAGAGCAAGCCTGGAGCACCCTACACCAGATAACTCACTTTTAGGGGGCTGCTATTGGACAAGATGAATCACAGCCTTAGAAATTAGCTGTAGTCTCTTTCTCCTTGTTCCCTGGCAGAGATCCCTGTTGAGAAAGCCCTCAAATACCTCAATTTAGGCTCCAGGCAGGGAAGTATCTCTTCCCACACCACTAGCACCATTCCTCCTCTTTCTCCCAAATCCATTTCACTCTTCAAAAGATGAATTCAACCAGACAGATTCAATAACCAGAAAAAGTAGCCAGGCAGCACCTTCGTGAAGAAACTTCAAACTTTTTGGAGGGTCTTTTCCTCACAGTAAATAAATAAATAAACAACCTTGAAAGGCTTTTTTTTTTTTTTCCCCCTGAAAAAATGAAACTGAAAACTGGTGATTTGTCTGTTTTTTCCCTCTTACAAGACTAACCTTGACCCTGCATGCCAAGCACCACTTACCAAACAGTGCCCCTGCTGTCTGCATGAGCTCTGGTCCTTGTGTGAGGGCTCCCAGTGAATATGGCCTCAGCAGCTAACGCGCTGCTGACACAGAGCCCAGCTCTCCTTTGATTTACAACCTCCTTATGCTGCTCCGATACAAACATCCTGCAGCCCAGCATTATTGAATAACTCAAATGATCTGTCTCCTGCGATTTCCATCAAAAACACCTGACCTAAAAGATTTCATAGCTCATAAATCCAAGGTTTTATCCATACTTAGATGTATATCCATACAAAGATGTTTGCACCTATGGGGGCTTTTCTGAAAACTTTCTTCAGCAAAAAATGTTTTTTGAAAGGAATAAGTTTTTTCTTCTGATTTCCAAATTAATACTATCACTTTGGAGGCACACTAAAAGGAAGACTGTTTTTTTTTTCAACAGGAAAAAAAAAAAACACCAAAAAATCCTTACTAATAAAGACATTTTGCTTTATTTAAAAATTTCCATGGATGAAAAACTAATTAAAAGTCTCTTATGTCATCCTTATGTAATGTTTAATTACGCAAACAATCCTGCTTTACTAGAAAAGCAGCTATCTATATATTTTGGCCAAAATAATAATAAAAAAAAAAAGAGGACATTTCAACAAGTACAAAGCCAAAGCAAGAAACTGCAGGCACACAATGTTTTTTTTTCTGCCAGTGGTAGAAATGTTTCCCTTTAAATATCAAACAGTGAATTAACTTCTTAGGGTGAATAGTTCAAGCGGTGAAGGCATGCCTGATAAGAAAGCAGAGGACAGAGAATCATGCATGCACGCATTAACCGCAAATCATCTCATGTAGCCTGACTTATTTATACTGTACATCAATAAAATAACAACTTTCAACTCAGTGACTTTTTGTGTAGGGACAGAAAGCGAGCACACCTAAGTAGGCAAAGAATATTCAGGTTAAATGTACAAATTATTTATATCTTGTAGTTATTTTGGAGGAAGAAGGGTTGGGGGAGGAAAGGGGAAGAAGCAGAATGCACTTCAAATAGCATTATTTATCATTTCCTGACTAAATATAGCATGTGTCTCAGGAAAAGATTGACTTGGGCTTTCCAGTCAGTAGCAAAAGGAATTAACCCATGCCAGGTTTGGCATACACTGGTAAATCCTTCAAATATGATCCACACCTTAAAGGCCAAGCTGAGCTGCTAGAACTGGATTTGAGGAGAAACATTTCCCTTTGGATGACAGCTTGACTTGAAAAAATACTATTTTCTCTTAACACTTGCTAAACTCTGAGCATGGTGGGATCTTTGTGGTATGGGAGGATGTCCCACCCTCTTCAAGCATCAGCCAGCTGCAAGCAGGAAACCCACACCCAAATTCGTCAAGAAAACTAGACTTGGATGATCATTCAGTCCAAACAAAAGTGAACCTCCAAGCTCCAAGAGACCCAGACATGGAGCAGCACGAGGCCCGGGAAAGAACCTAGCATTTTGTGAAGCTGTGAGGCCCTGCATTTTGTGTAAATCCCAGATTTCCCCATTTTTATGGTGGTGTCTGACCTTTGCCTTGCCTGGCTCCACAGTCTGAGTGAACAAAGTTGGCAGTGGTCTTCACAGGAAGGATTAAGCAGGAGCACTATTTCAGTATTACGTTCCAGCACTTACCTCAAAAACTGTGCAAATGTGCAAAATAATATGTTCCATTAAGTGATGAAAATGCACATGAAAATTGAAATAATGACCCCTTTGGAAAAGCAACAAATATTTCACCAAGCAAAAGCACACTTGCTTTTGCACTTCTAACACCGCACTTATTTTACAGCCCTCAGAATTGACTCCATCATTTACATTTCATCAGCTATAGCACGCTAGGGTACTATAAACATAATCCAAATGAAGCTGCCAGCTCAACTTCCAGAAAGCAAAAAAACCTCCACTGAACCCAAGCCCTGCTCCAAGACAGACAAAGAACAGTCATGGGGTCTGCTGCTCACAGGGATAGAGGAGGGGTTTTCCCTCCTGCTGGAGACAGCACCCATTTCCAAGGATTTAGGGATGGGTTGCTGCAGAGGTCGCAGTATGGGGATTGATGGCTCTGTGCTGTAAAGAGACAGGCAGGCTTCTTGACTGCCTCAGCTGAGGATACTTATCTCATTTTAATCCCAAATTTATTCCTGGCCCCAGAAATCACTGCTGTTATCCCACATATGTTATTACGAGTTATATACGTCAAGTATGCTGAAATGAAAGCCTAAGGCACCAGACAATGTTCTTTCCAGTGCAGAAGTTGCTCCCATGTTATCTGAAATAATTTGTATGTCTGGTTTTCTGTCTTCTCTCTGTTACCTCTTTGCCCATCAGCACCGTCCATGTTTGCATTGTGATAACTTGACAGATACACAAACAAGTAGCAGAAAAAGGTCTTGAGTATTTATAGTCTTCCTGTTGTTCTGCTGTTACATTATCTGGTCTGCTTGCCTGGAGTAAAAGGAGGCAAGGAAGGCTGGATGCCTCTGCTAATCCTAACATGTTATGAAGCTTTTCTTCTAACTCACCAGTTCAAATGCAAAGTCAGCTATGACCCCCTCCATCCTTACTTGCTCCAGCTGCTTTGCAGAGCTCCTGAAATGCGGTTAATTCTTACAAAATACATACCTGCTTCAGCAGAAACCCTGTTTCAGTGTGACTTGCAGCCACAGCCCAGAGGCTGGGCACTGAACAGGCATCTGGACTGCCTTGCTCTAGATAAGGCAATGGTTATCACATGTGTAGGGCATGTGGGCCCTTAGAGAGCTTCCTCTTGGGCTTTATGTTAGCAAGTGGTGCAGGGCAATGGGAGCTGGTCTGCAGAGCGAAACATTGCTGAGGACCTCATGTCCACAGAACCTGCCCCAGCCCTTGCCTACCCTATAGACTGAGTGACGGCTAGCACATAGCAGTCGGTGTCCTCCGGGGGCACATCTTCTGGTTTGGTTTCACCTGGAGGGTGAGCTGCTGTGCCTGGCAGCGGTCCATGCCACAAAGCAAATACAAAAGGAGACCATGGGGAGTGCCTTCCTGGACCGACATCTGGCATCTAGGATGCAGGCTGGGGAGGAGTGGAGGACTTTGCTGCCCCCCATGCAGCCCACCCCATTACCTCCTCCCTGCTAAGCACAGAGCTTGCAGGGAGACTACCAGGGCATGCAGCATTATTGCTGCAGCCAAACACTCACCGAATGTAGGTCATACACATGGGGGGCAAGAGCCAGCAGGTTTCATCACTGCTGCTTCAACCACAGCTCTGCCTGTCTGCTGGAGTGAAGGCAGCTGGCTCCTATCCACCTCCCAGATTTCACATGGACTCACAGTCATGTATACACGGATGCTGCTGCTATCCAAAATATAGCCATAAATAGCATGCAGGCTATGGCAAGTATGGCAAGCTGTTTTGCCATAAATAGCAGGGAAAATAGGTCAAACTGTGACTCACTTATATATGGCCATGCAGTGTTTTGTCCATTGAGCCTGGAGCTGCTCTGGTATTTTCGGTAGAGTAAACCAGAGATAGTACTAGCCTAAGAGGCTCTACGTACACTGATTTCCTTGTTTGATGTAAACTGCACCAACAATTTTATCTTCACTATTCCTTTTGGAGGTTATTGCACAGCACAGGAAAAATCAGGATGTTTTTCCCTTTGAGGAGTTGCTGCTAACTACCGTGAGTAATTCTCCTGCCTTAGTCTTTACATGTTCTACAGGCGCAGACTATTGCATCTCCCCCTTGGCTGTGGTACTGCCAAGCAAGCCAGGTTTCATTCTTGCAAAGCACAACTGACAGTCTAGACCCCTTCCAGCTCCATCTTTGTTGCCCTTTACTGAACTCTCCCCAAATTACCTCTATTTTTTTGGCAACCAATAGATCAGAACCAACCCCAAAATTCCAGTAACAGATCCAGTCTCATGGAGACAGGAATTACCGTCTCCTTCCCTGGGACCTGAAATCTCTCCATAATGCCTTATGTTTTAAAACCTTTGAAGCCAGTCAGTGAAGCGCTGCTCACCTTCCCACATGCTCCTTTAGCACAACTGTGTTCCACTTCAAAACATCAAAACCATGTTTCATGCTTTTCCCTAGAGCTTAAACTTGTGTTTTAACAAGTCAAATCTCACTTTGTTATTTTCTGCACATTTTTCCAACTTGGCAAGGCCTGCCTGCCTCCCTGTTCAGTACTGCTCATGGTTCTCACTGGCTTTTCCAATTCTTCCCAAAACAGTTTTACCTCCAAATTCCTTGACAGGTGTTGGAGAAAGTAGCCTTCCTAATAATATCTTAAAAAAAAAGGAGAGGAGAGGAGAGGAGAGGAGAGGAGAGGAGAGGAGAGGAGAGGAGAGGAGAGGAGAGGAGAGGAGAGGAGAGGAGAGGAGAGGAGAGGAGAGGAGAGGAGAGGAGAGGAGAGGAGAAGGGAAGAGAATGCAATAAGCCAGCAAATCAAGGTGCAGAGCCAGTCCAAAGTGGCAGACTTTGCCATCTGTGTGAGTACTAACTGTATACAGAAAAATGCAAACACAAAAGGATTATTTTTTGCCTAAAGAAACAAATTAGTTGAAGATCTGAAAACAAATGGTAATGTCTCTGCTTTTCCCTATAGCTGGCATTACTCACTGATCTTTCAGGGAAATTAAGGCACGGAGATTTAAAGGGATTTGCCCATGTCAGCACGAGAAGAAGATCACACAGAGATGTCCTGATTTTTGTTCTGTAAAAGCAAAACCTCATTTAATATATAGCTATATATAGTTTGGTTCTAGACTCTGGTATCAGTGTTCTCAAGAGCGTAATCCAGTTTGATGAATTTCAGCTAAATGTTCAGGAAAATTAATATCTATATAACATCAGCAATAGAGAACCCACAATCAAACTCAGTTTGGCTTCAGAGGCAAGATTTCACTTGCAATGTCTCATCTCATTTCAAGTGATTTCATTTCTCTTTCTAATTGCTCTCTAGTTACACAATCCCCCCTTGTGGTATGGTACTGAGCTCTTAGCAAGTGCTTAATTAACAAAACCAAAAATTATCATCTTTCTTCCTTCTCAGATTGCTAGTGAAATAGCTTCATTGACATATTTTCTAAAAATTATCTGTTTCTGGTTGGCTGTGTCTGAGAGCAATGAGATGAGTAACTGCAAAGAATGTGAAGCGGAGCTAAAGAAAAGGAATGAGTTTTGAATTTTATTTTAACCCTCCACCCTCCCACATTTCCTTTTATGCAGTAAACTAAGAGCAAATCATTTAGTTCTGGTTACTGGGGCTTGACTTAAGCACAATCTCCCACAAAGGGCACGGTGTATTTCAAAACAATGTAGCCAGTTAAAAAACAAACAAAACCAACTACAAAGAAAGGTGGACTTCATTCTCTCTGGAAAAAATAATCAAGAAAAATGACAGTAAGAGATGATTAATATTCCAGATGGTCTGTAATTAAAACATGACATGCCAAAAGATTATAGCCAAACAAGTAGCCTGCCCTCATCCGCTTCTTAGTATCACTAATTGTACAGTTATTAGGCCAAACAGTGGCTTTTCCTCATTATACTGATTCCTTTATTTGCTGTAGAGCTCCTGTTTTAAAGCCACAGGCAGCAGAAAACCACTTTATGCCATGAATAACCCAGCAGAGAAAGAGAGGGGCGCTTGTGAGTGACGGGGACAGGGACGAATGAACGGAAGAAGCATATGGCATGAAGGAGCCTCTTGTCACTTTTCCCTTCAAATCTCTTTCTCACGGCCCCCAAGCCAATGCTTGGCCAAAATTTCTTGTCTTGATCTCTCCCACTCCAGAGGTTGCTTCTTTATGAAGAAAGGGGTCATGGATGCCAAGTGTCTGTGGGGAAACCCAGCCCAAGGTCTTGTAGGGAAGCTCCTCCTGTGAAGAGCGTATTGTCCCAGAGGTGCAAACCCAAAGGGCTTGCAGTGCCAAAAAAACGTCCTGTCATTGGAAAGCCTGTACCCCACCATGCTGGTTGTCTTCTGTAGTGCTTCACTGTATCACTGAACTGGGTCCTGTTGGTTCTTGGAGCTTGCAGTCCTGGAGCAAGCTCTCCCCCCAAAATGCACCAGAGTCCTCCATCCACTGCACAGTAACATAAAGCTGAACATTTCCACTCCACCAAGGCAAGCCTGACCCCACACAGATGAACTAGCTAGGTCCAGCTTGCTAAACGTCCTTCCTATATCTGTACAGACGCACACTCAGGTTTTCAACAGGCATCGTACGCATAAGATGAAAGATGTGGGGCAGTTTGTGCATGTGGATAACATGCATACTATTTGAATACCCATTAAAACCATTTCCCCACTGAAATTCAGCAGTTTTTAACTTCAAATACATGCTGTACTTAATCTAAACAGAGCTAAAAGAGAATGTGAAGAACTGGATGTCTTTCAAAGTCCCAGCAGACCAGCTTTTCAAATCTCAGACCACCCTTCATCTGATTATTTGTGGGCTTAATGAAGTAATTGCAGAGTGGTGGCCTGATTTCCTCAAATCAAATGTCAACAGTCACTGATCTCCAGGAGTTTACGCAGATTGGTAGCACAGTGACTCTGTAGTATGGGGCCCGTACATGTTTTTCATATTAGGGAGCAGATGGAAGCTGTAGTTCCCCCTGGAGCAGAGGGATGCCTTTCAGCAAACAGTGGCAGATGACATGCTCATTTCTGGAAATGTTTCCACTTCTATCCAACAGATCAATGGGCTGTGATGGAGAAGTAGCTGAAACAGTCAGACACGGTCAGACAGAACACTGCAGAAAGAATAAGGAAATATGATGAATATCTCATAACCTGAGAGTCTCTGCATATCTGGTGTTCAGCATAGGGACTAACGTCTCTATAATGCCAGTAGATTGGGTTATGGTGCCCAGGCAAAGAGCTCTACAAAGCCGCTTTTAGAAATGGAGACCCCATTAGTGCTGACAGCATCTTGCTATTTCTGAATAAATATGCCATTTTTCACTAGGTGGGCTTTACAGGTGCTCTAACCTTTCTGTACAGAAGACAGCGCAGTCACTGCAGTGGCAGGATGGCTGTGGTCTCTTTGCAAGTTTGCCTGTGTTCAGGAGGTACAGAGTGCTTTTTCTTGAAGTCACAGGTTTTGCAGTCCTGCCTGCAGTAGGGTGAAGCAGCCTGCCAGCTGTCTGAGGGAAGTAAGCTGCAAAATACAAACCATGGTTACTCCTTTAAAATGAAAATACCTAGGCTTGCTGTCTTTCAGCTCTCTTTCAGGCATGCCCATTTGTTCTGTCAGCAAGGCAGCCGCTGGGGAAGTCAAGGGGCAAAGGGGGCTTCAAGCATCCTCTGAGCTTGACAAGGAGACTCTCACGAAGAAAATGTTCAGGACTTTTTAACTGAGCCTTTGCAATGCAGTACCCACCAAGAGTATTTCCCCACCCTACTTTCCCTTACTCCTAGCAAAGAGAGACCAAAGCCTACCCTCAGGAAAATACACGGGTACAACTTAAAAGAACATAAAGTAGAAAAGGGAGAAAAACTGGAAGTCTATGAAAATACAGAATATGTGGCTTACAGTGGCATCTTACACTGCTATATGTTTTTAAAAGGTGTACAGATTTGTTTCTATTTCGTGACACTGATTATATACATTCCGAGACTCCAAGGGGCTGCTTAAAATCCCACCTACTGCATAACCTGGATATTTCCAGCACCCTGAGTTTTCTGGACTATTAATTTTAGTACCCATGCACACCAACTTAGCACATTTCTGAGCTATGCAAAATCCCTCTGGCAAATTCTGCCACTGCCTCAGCTCTGACCTACATCTTCTTGGTTGCCTAATTCAAATCTCCTGCCCAAAGATCACCTGTCAAAGCATAGATGCCAATCTGTATGCTTAGGTGCAGTCAAGCGCTCTGTGACAGATCAAGCTCCTGTTCCCAGAGGTGAAAGGCCACCAGCTGTGAGAGCTGTCCTTCCTTCCTCTCTCCTGACTGACAACTGTCAGCAACCAGCCCACTAATTCATGCTGCACTGCAGGAACTAAATAAACAACTACATTAGGCAATTACTGCAATAAATGCCTTCTTTCTTCCCTCATTTCCACTACCAATTTGTTGTTGGAGGCAAAAGACCACCTTGTTGGAGTGGCTTAATTTTTTTAATTGCAAAATAACCACCTCACTGACATTTGGGTTCTGGTACATGTTTAAAAATCCATTTAAGTGAACATAAAGTCAGATGGGCTGTAATGTAATGCAAATTTGGAAGTCTTTCCTTTTAATTCTGTTGAGCTTTTGCCAAGCTCAGGCATCCTCTATGGCAAACAAAAAATCCTCCCCTATGAAATCAAGCTGTGTGGGTTTTTTTATCCTACTGTCACCCATTTTTTTATCTTTAAACATTTAAACTTTGAAATTGAGCTTGCCCAGTGTACTTAAGCACACATGACTTTGCTGCTGAGGCCAGTCCATCCTGCCCAGTGGTGAATGCAAGGACGGGAACCTGAGATCTCAGATGTGCTATTTAACTATGCCCAGCTATATGCTGTGCATTTAGACAGAGATTTGCCTTTTACACATAGGTAGATCTTTTCCATGAATGGTATTATCTGATTATAAGACCCAGACCTGATTTGGTTAGATGAATTTCACTTGAAGCTGGAAAATTAAATACTCCTGGCAGTCAAAGGCAAAATAACTCAGTAACCTGACAACACATTCAAAATTAATTCTGATTTTTAGAAGAGATATCTTCTTGGCAAGTTTGAATTTCCTACCAACCTGACTTTTTATAAACATGGAGCTCACTATTTATTGAGCAATATTAGAGGTCTGAAAAACTACTGAATGCTGTCAAAACAATTGAAACATTCAGATATATGAGGAAAGTGTGACGTGGTACTGATTTATTTAGTGTGAAAACAGATTTGTATCAAAGTAGATGTCTACAGCTAAAAAGTCAAAACTTGCAAATTTACACTCAGTTCTCTCCAGTCATCTGTGTGTGCATCACAGTGCATGTATTTTACTTATATTTAATAAATGTATAATTTCTCGTTGTAAAAGCTTGTTTAGCTGTTTTCTCATATGGGTTGAGATACATGTGGAACCAAGGGTTGATAAGCCCCTGTTTCACAACCATTTCTACTTATGCCACCATGACCTGCAGAGTATCATCACGCTCTTTGCTTGGCATCCTGAGGGAAAGGCAGCTCTGAAATGAGGTGCAATGCAGTGTACCCGAGAGGCACAGCTCCAATGCAGTGCCATGAGCTACCCGTGGCAGTTTCAACACCTTCTGCTCCTATAACAGGCTGCTGTTACCACAGCAAGAAGAGTCAATAAGAAGAACAAAGCTGCAAACCAAACTGTTTGTACAGAAGAGAAAATGACAGGGCAGAGATAGATGTTTAAAAACTCGTGTCATATGGCCATGGATCTGTAGGATTGTCAGTCACATCTGCAAAGTCTGCATGGCCTCTCTCCAAAACACTACCCTAAACAAGCAGATGAGTGTTCACATGAACATGCAAGCCCTGTCTTTGCCTCCCGTTGCAATTTCCTCTTAGTGTTTTCCACTGAGCTTGGTATATAATATGTGCACACGCAGGCACACAGCAAGTTATTCAAGGGAAAAAGCAATCATTGGAGCAGACAGATTTAAAAGTCTCCAGTTTTGAAAGGCATCGTGGCAAGAGCAGGTGGTTTCACTCACACAGACAGGAGCTAATTGTAGGATCGGTTCTGGCCTACAGGCTCTCTTTTTTATGGTTGTCCATAAAGTCTTTGACTGTTCTCTGTAGTTAGTGACCGCATGCACAAAGAGGTCTTTCATTAGAAGTGCCTTATAGGAAGCCAGGGCACCGAGTAAATGACACCCTAATGTTCCCTTTCAAAGCCAGAGTGGTTTAACAATGACAATTGTCAGTGTACCACCATGCATTCCTCCTGCCTGTTGTCCTCCTGCTTGCAATTAAGCTTACAAATGCCTGATATTTAGCTAGCCTCCAAAACTTTGGCAGTAAGTGTTTAGGAGTTACTCTGGGAAGATCCAAAGAAAGAGCTTTGTTTGAAGAGCATGGCTGCATTTCATGTTACAGCAAGTGCGCATCAACCACTCCACTGCCAAGAGAGGCATGTGAACCTAGCACCACCAAGGACCGAGCCCTGCTGCTGTGCGGTGGGCAGGCAGGAAAATCCAGCAAGAATTCAGAGGTCCAGTTTATTTTCAGGGCAAAAAAAATACCCTTTGCTTCTGGAAAGTCCAATGGGAATTTTTGTGTTCATCCTTAAGTGTGATGCTGGTTTAAACCAGAGGCACAAGTCAGCTCCAACTACAGATCTCTGGGCCCACCTGCAATATCAACATCCGTGACTTTGTAGGCCAAAGGAGATGGTTTTACTCATTCCTGTTTAATTGACTACTGCAGCTTCCTGTATTAGAGATTTCTGGGTCTTTGGTCATTAAATGCAAAGCAAAGATAGAAACAGAAACAGCAACTGTCACATGATCCTATTTTTTCCATTAACTGTATGCACTACACTGAACTGTCTTACTGCTAGTTGATGGTGGAGAAGTTACAGGCATTATAGCTGAAAGTATCAGTAAATATGAAACTGAGCATTGCTAAAGCCTACAAATTCCATATGAATTCAAATTAGAACATTAAGTGATAGCATGTTAAGTGGCAAAGGAAAATGTCCCATTTCTGAAAGCAGAAGGTTTTCTTCGCCATATGATCTGCTTCCCTCTGGAAAGGAATTTCTCTTTACCCACATTAATTAGGACAGTTGTGTTTCAGTGAGCCAATTCTATTTTTATAAGGCACTGTACTTTTCAGAGACTTCATATCAAAATCCATCTTCTTGGGGGAGTAGAAGCAAAGGATTGTATGAAAAACAAGTCAAGAACAACAAAGATTACACTCACCGAGTCATGCGCAAGGCATGTTTGCAACAGCAGACCAAATATACCTCAATATTTTCATCATTACTCAATTTTAGCTCTTCTGATATTTTACAAAATACTTCTGACAACGTAGATTATTAATGGGGATTTTATGTACCCAGCCTTGTCTGAATGATGTGAATACAAATGCTTGAAAACAAAACAGAAAAAAAAAAAAAAAAAAAAAGAAAAAGGAAAAAAGCCCACAGGTAAATACCAAGTAAACATTTAAGTGAATACTAAATAAACATATTTAGAACTATTGAAAAATTAGGTAATTCTTCATCCCTTCTATGGATTTTAATTGCATTCTATTTGACTGAAATACAGGCTGATAGAAATGTGATATATTTGTATGTTAGTTTTGGGGGGAAATGGTGGTGGTGGGGTTTTGAGCTTGAAAAATTAGCATTCACAAAGCCAGACAGCCAGGTGTTTTGTCTGTAAGAGATAAGCATCTCATCTCTCTCCCGGTTTTGTTTGACAGATGAGCACTACGCCATCATTTTTGAGGCATATCAGCCAAACTGAGATCTTCCAGCTGCACCCTTTGGAGCAGATCAGTAAAATGGTGCATGGGAAGTATACATTAGTAAGGTAGCTGTCTAAAGCATGGTTGGAGATACTTATATTTAGGAAAAGCTAGCTACAAATGTGTGATACAGATCATCCTAAGAAAGAGTTGGGCTGCAGTCACATGGACTATTTTCTGTATCAGCAAAGTCAGCTTGGGAAACTCTTGCTTTCCTTTGTTTTCCCTCATGGTCTCAGCAACATATATTAGGCTTTTTTGACATCTTGCAAAGGCAATAGTCACCCTCTGGAAATCCTATCCTTTCCACCGACCACAGAGGGAACCCAGGTGACTAGCCTGCAACAAGGAGTCAAAGTTCCAGACATTTGAAACAAGGTAGAGATGAACCCTCAGAGGAGAGAGCAAATGCTGAGGCTGTGCTCTGTTAGGCTATGAACTTCTGGTGGGTCCTTCCAGGTAAGCTAGTGTTGTACCTGTCAGTCATTCAGCACTAAGTCCAGACTCTGACCTGAGCTTTATTACTCCTCCCTTCCTCACAAAAGCTTTAGCTCTACTCAGGACCTGGCAAGTAGGTGGGAAATCTAGGAAACCTCTGGTTTGAACCCTAATTTGAGTTTCATTGGGCAACAACAATGGTCCTATAAGGAATTTGTGCTCCTAGACCCATCTACAAACCACAAGAGACAATGCTGTCAGAGTCCAGATGACAGAATTGTGTGTGACCTAAGTCCACGAGAGATTGGCTGTTGCTTGTACTAGGACCAGATTTTAACTGGGCTTCTGTCATGACATAACCAGACCCTATTATATTCCTTATAACCTTCCAAAGGTCACCTTTGTCCTATTGAAGATATCCTGGTGCTGCAGCCAGGAGAAGGCAGGATGCTTTCGTTCTGCCCTCATTTGCACAGACTCAGCACTGCTCCCTGGTATGTCCCATTCCTCGATCTCACCCTTCATCACTGTCACGATGTTCCTCAGGGCCTTTTTTTCCCATCTTATGATTTCTCCCCAAGCCTTGCCTGAAATCTCTATCCTAACACCTCTTGACACATCTGAACCGCCATATTATCATCAGACATTCTGGGCATGCAGAATCCAGCAACTTGTGCCACGTTCCTGTGAAGTAACGCGTTTTCCATGGCTTGCTTTGACAACTTGGCACTGGGCAACTGAAGTCTATTTTTGAAAGTGCTAAAAATAATTGCTCTTTTTGTTGTGAAAATCAGGATTAAGCTGCTCTTCTATGCTAGGAACGTGTAGGGTTTCCTGGAGGGAGCTGGAGACTAACTCTTTCAAGGCTATTTTTAGAGCATCAAAGACAAGTTCCATAAACATATACTAAATAGATTTTTTTTTTTTCCCAAAAATCTCAGCGTGTTTTTGGAAAGCAGTCCTTCTTAGCACATTTGATCCCTTCTTTTTTTCTGAGTTGGTGCTTCTTTGCTGTTTGAACTTGCACCACAAAAAAAGAAGAGATGGTTGGTAGCGACAAGTTCTCCATCACCTCTCCACCTTTTTTATCTCTGCCCTTTGATGGCAAATACACTCCTCTTGCATTTTCAAAGGTTATTCCAGGTGTGGGCATCATGAACTCAGGGCTACGTTCTTCTGGGTTAGTTTTGACAGTCTGCTCCTCTCCGGCAACGTGCACAAAAGACGGTTGACGACTGGCTGCAGCAGAAGCAATTGTATTGCTCTACTAATAACCTGTCAAGCAAGGGGAACTGTGAAACACAGGACACGAGGCTGATGTATTTGACAAGCTGATTGGACTTTCTTCTCAAGTTATCAATGGCTGCAAGAGGAATCCTGTCTCCTCCTCCTTCCCCAGATCAAAGCTGTATTAAATAAATGTCCCAGGAAAGATCTGGAGCTGGCCACGAACATCTTTGCTACTCATGGACTGATGCGACAAATCTCACTTTTCAGTGACAGTGCATACAGAGCTGTTCTATTTGCTTTTTCTTGGGGGATATTTTAAAATTAGTCTGCAGGCAGCAGCAAAAGCCGTAGGACTTTATGCTAGCCTCACACTTGATGAATCCTGTAAAACAGCCAAGTGGTTTGTCTAAAAAACATGTTGGAACTAGAGGCACCCAGCAGTGCATGTAGCTTAGAAAAGGACTATCTTCCTAACAAGCTTTCCCACAGTGCCTTTGTATACCCATGGATCTCCTTTGGTAACTTTGTCTCCTGCATATTGCCATTCTCCCCTGATGTTACAGGCTCCAACAGGGCATCCCTGAATACCTCAAAACTTGACGATACACAGGATAAAGCACCTTCATGCCATTTACTGGTAATTTTCTTCATCACACAAGCTATTTGTTTGGCCAGCTGGGTGTGCTTCTCTCCAACATCTACAGTGTGATCCTGCTGATACAGGGCACTGAATCACACGTTTCATAAGGGCAATTTCTGCTTTTGCAACTGGCCCAAGCTCTTAGAAGGATGCTGGTTACATCTATGAAGACAAGTCATACAGTGTGGAAACTCGCTTCTGATTAAATATTTTCCAGTCTGGACATTTCCATTCTAAGCTAACCTGCTAACATTAGGAATGAAATGTGAACCACTGCTCCTAAGAGCATAGGAGACCTTATGAGTATGTCTGTGAATAGAAGGTTTTGGAAGCTGGTCATCTTCACATCTATAGTTTCAGTTTAAACAGGTGATGACTGAAGGAGTGGAAAACAGTGGTCAGTGAATATGAAAATAAATAGAGATAGCATGGTGAAAAGGAGAAACAGATCTTAGAAATGTTCACTAAAATTTTAGTGTCACTAGGAGTTGGGGGCACAGGTAGGATTCAGTAAGACATATGGTGGAATAGTTTGTTATGGATGTGTTGACTTTTGTTACCAACTTTTATATGAATGCAGCTTTATTTTGGCCAGTATTAGCATCCCCATGGTACCACATGGAAGACCAGAGCTTTGACTGCGAGCACTTGCCCAGCATTTCTGGGAAGTTCCTCCTGAAGATCTGGTAGTCAGAAACCTTTTCACGTAGCTCTAAGGTATATGGAAATTAAGAAGTCTAGAGACATCGGGGGGTGGGTTACTCTACCTGGGCAGAAAATGCTGTTGTACATGGAACAAGCCTCTGAATTCTCAGTCTCCTCATTATTATTATTGATGAGGAACAAAATGGCAGCAAGCTGTACAGCAGTACTTTGGAAGCACCTCGATGCAAAGATACCCATGAGGGCAGCAGGAGGACTGTTCTTAATGCCTACATTGGTTTTGCAACTTATTTTGTCTACTAGTTAAATAGTAAGTTACAAATAATGCAAGGGTTTGGTTGGTTTGGGGTTTCTGTTTTTGTTTTTGTTTTTTTTTTTTAATGCACATTTTATGCTGCTATTACTTTTAATACTTCTGCCTCAACTTTTGGCAACACCTGGGTTACATATTCAATTTGCTTTTTAACTTTTCATCTTGTAAACTTTGAACAACTGACACGCTCCATCAAAGGAAGAGAAAAACCAAAACAAGAACCCTATTAACCTCTGTTACCCACATAAACTAATTAACTCTAACCCCTCCCCAGTTATCCCTGGAGAGGGGAACTGCTTTTATTAGCTTCCTGCTCTTTTTCACCCCTCTTCTCTGTTGCTGCTTGCCTTGCTTGTGAGGAGCAAGGCATTGATGTGCCCCCATCTGTGGCTGCCCTCATAGCCCCAAAGGGCTCTGCAAGCACCAGGCTGCTGCGACAGGCTGAGCCCACATCCTTGCTTGGCCGCAGTGTCCTTCAGGTGCCCGAGGAAAGGGGGAGAGGCTGCTTTTCACTACATCTTTTCATCACACCTGGTTGTTCAGCCCACAGTCAAGGGTGGTGACCCTTAGCTTCTGACCTTGGATTACATTTCAGGTTTTAAACGGGCTTCCCGTCTGCTGATTAAAGCTTGTTTGTTCAAAGCAAAAGGATTAAAAAGAGTAATTATAATCCTGCTAATTTATGTGATTCTTCATGCTAAACCATGCCTGCATGCATAGACATCTGTGAGCACACGTGCCTGGGACATTTTTTGCATGAATTTGTTTGAAACCTGTGCCAGCAGTGAGGGAGACAAAGATTATTAACTGGCTGCTGTTAGTCCTCTCTGTGCCATATATATGTCAACACGCACCACTGTTTTTTCTTTTTTCCTTAAGAACTAACTAAAAGCAGTGAGGAATTTCAGCATGCTAAGCTCTGGTTTCTGAATTATTATTCGACAAGTAACGTGACACAAAAAGTGAGAGCAAGTGTGGCTATCCTATCCAGCTCCACATAGCTTTTTGGTCATCTCTTTTATCAAACTGAGCTACAATTACACATTTCCAATGTACTGTATACTAAAGACAGATACTGAGCATGTGGAGCAAATAACACGCACTAGCATCTAGTGTAGGTACTGCATGAAGGTGAAGGGGGTCTCAGCAAGAGTCCAATAAAACAGAAGGCAGCAAGTAGGGGGAACTGTATTCCACGCTTGCAGAAGAGATTGCCAATAGCAGGTCTAGGACTGTAACCATCATGATCGGCATCACACAGAACAAGTGGATCAATTCAGAGCTCAAATCAAGAGGGAGATACAGGGCTCTTGGCAACCCTCTCTCAGTTATTTTGCATTGCGGAAGGTGTCAGACAGACAATCCTGGTTTGCAGCTGGACAGGGCAGGCAGCCCAATGCAGACCCAAATAAAACCTAGAGGGACTTTGAACTCAATCCTAACTTGATCCAAAGGTGCTTGAGGGACTGACTCATCACCTGGGCTAGGAGAGTTGTTTGGATTGGGATTTGGTGAAGCTGGACCACAATCTATGGTCCCTCTCCAGTGAACATTTACAGTGCCCCTATGGAACATAGACAGAGAGGCCCCAGGCGGCCACGGCCAAAGCACAGCATCCGGTCAACCTTATCCTTACAAGGTCAACCATAAAAATACTAATTTCTCTAAAATATCCAGCTAGCACACTTTGAGGGACAATAGGTATTATACTGTTTTTTTCTCCTGATACGTACTACAGATGCAGACTGGCATCTAGGCATGCTCCACCGTGACCACAGGGTTTTGTTTCTGGTTTTGTTGCCTTCCCATTACCAGCTAAGCAGCAGTGCTACAGAAACCTTCCTTGCCTTCTTTTCTGTAGGGATGGCTCAGGTTTATTTCATCCAGGGTATATAATACTTTAGTATTACCACTTAAGTAACTAAAAAAATAAGGAATTAATCTGATGTGCAGGCAGTATAGAAGTGGCCCACATTACAGAGAGTCTAGCTTTGATGTGCCATCATGGCTACAGCGAGTCTATGCCCACTCCATCTGTGTTGGTAAATTTGACCACTTTTATTCTAAGGATGCAAACCAGATCAAAATCCAGGCGGTCTCCCCAGTTTATGTGAGAGCATCCCTTGGAAAAATAACTGTCAGCCCATCCTCCTCTTTGCTTTATTTCTTTCTTGTCTGGGACCAGCCCCATGGTGCTCAGCCCACTCACTGCTCACCAGAGATGCTGTGAGAGGGAGCTGGGTGACCACCAGAGTGGTGTTACTACATAGAATAACCCCACTGTTCCCCATGGTGCCTGTGGGCATGAGGCTCGGCATGCTGATGGTGCCAGGGTCCAGACAAAGCAGGCCCTCTCCTATCTCCATAGTGGTCTCTCTTGCAACGCATGGGCTTTTCTAGCTTAACCCCACAAACTGAGTGTCCCCATCTTTTTCTCCTCACTCCAACTCCATGGGAGAGTGTAGCAGTAGCAGCAAAATTCAGGCAAGCAGATCAGAAATGCTAAAAATTTTCAGAGCTCCCTCCCCTTCCTCCTCTTTGGGAAACTGCTTTCAATCACTTTATGTACTGAAAACAAACATGAAAGGAAAAACTCTCCTCTGCCTTCAGTTGTCAGAGCAAAAAACCAGAATTCCCTGAGCTCTTTTCAGAAGTGCTAATAATCTCCCCTAGGCCTTCATTATATCGCACTCAGATCTGCAGTCCTCTGCACACAGACAGGGAGGGAACAGCCTTAAAAAGTTGGGCCACTTTATTTATTTATTTATTTGTTTGTTAAAAATAGAACCAAAAATTTGCCAGCACCAGTGAACAGCAGGTCAGAGAGTGGGATAAAAAGGCAAGCTTTGGTTCCAGCGGTAATCGAACGGGCAATGCTCGGTCGGTGTGACAGAGGCCCCTGGCCCAGCCCGGAGAGAATACGGCCTATGTGTGTCTGGGTCTTCTTCCTCTAGCCTGGCACTTGCATGGCTCATGGCAACTGAGTTATGTTTCTGTAGGTATATCCAGTTCTCCTTCCCTTGTTCCTAGCAGGGATTTCAAACTTCTGCCTGCTGTGACTGAGCAAAATATTGTGTTCCCAGTTCCTTGTGCAAGACGCCCAATGCATAAATTTCCTGGCTGTTCTCCCTGCAAACCATTTTGAGTTTGCCGATGGCACTTCTGCTTCTAGGCTCAGGAATAGTATTTGAGATTTGAAATTGAAATCTGTTGTAAGGAACAAATAGTCTTAAAAAAAATTCCAATTTGGGGCCATTTGTTATATTCTTAAAATCTGGGCAAATTCACAAATCATCACTAAATTTCCCATCAAACAAAAAGGAATTACTTTTGATTTGATCAAAATCCTTTCTCATTTCAGCAACAGCAGAAGTGCTTTGTTCAGGTTGCATTATCTTATATTGCATTACTTTAGAAAAACGCTTCTGCTGAAAGGAAAGTTATTTCCAACAGGAAAATGACACCATTCAGTAAGATGAAGATTAGAATTAAATTTTTAAAATTTACTGGAACACTTCAAATTTATTCTATCCAATAAAATTAAATTGCAGCTAACAAATTCGCGGGAGACTTCAATTTTTAGGAAATCAGCACTTGCAACTGGAAAAAAATATAGTGGGAAATTTCTGGGAGTACAGGGCCAGCTTCATCCCACAGTTATGGATCTTATTCTCTTGCTCATACACTTGCAGATCTCATTCTTTTGCTCATCTCCTTTTTCATCTATTTATAATTTGAATGAATCCAGTCTAGGCTTAACTAAAATATAACCTGAGACAGAAAAGAGAAACACATTCAACATAAATGCTCTTTTCTCCTCAATGAACAGCTTTGACAGACATGATGAAAGCATAATATACATATGCAACTACTGTAGATAATGGGTTTGAAAAAAGAAGAAATGATCTTCTGTGTTTCTTAAACTTTCACAATGTTCATGGTTTCACTTGTACTGAACATCCCACCTAACACCACTGTCCATGCGCTGGCATCGTGCAAGAAATAAATCTGCTCTGTTGCACAGTGTGAGTTTGCATTCATAACAAAGGGAGCTGTGAATCTCAGCCAAAGGACTTGGAAATCCAATCTCTGACTTGACAGAGCCCCATTTTACCAACTTGTGAATAAATTTTGGGGCCTGTGTTGGGCCTTTACTGATGCAGCTCATGCAAACTCAGTGGGAAGATGCTAGCTTCTACTGCCTGAGCATCCAGATTAATATCACACTACAACTACTCCTAGTGAAACGAAATAAAGGTTCAAAGCTAGGCTGAGCTTTATAGTGACAGCTGAGAGCACCCTGACAGCACCTCTGGCAAGTGGAGCCCTGGGAGGTGAGCAGAAGACCTCTGCCTGGGTTCCAGTGCTGGGGTTCTGTGTGTGCACTCGGGCCAGCCTTCCTGAAGGGTTTTGAAGACCAAAACACAGGGTAGTTCAACCCAAAAGCCAACCAAGGAACAGGCAATGGGACAAGCAGCCATAGAGTGAAATCCCTTACTGATTCTCATCTCCTGTCACCCACTTACAAGCCCCTGTACTTTATTCTAGCATATTACAATCATGTGTATTGACTAACAGCAGGACTGCACTAGCACCACACTTACTCCTGGAATAACTCCAGCACAGAAATGACATTTATAACACACTGCCAGCAGCCATTCACATCAGCTCCCTCGATTTTTAGATCACAGTTTACAGCAGATAGAGCTTTTTTGTCTCTCACTTTATTCACACTGCCTAAAGAAGAGAGAGAAAAGGGGGCAGAAAAGCTCTAAAACAATAGAGGCTGTATTCAGCCTCTTTAAAAAAAAACACCACCACCATGAAGCACCATTCTAGATGGGTTTCTCAAGCACCCTGGGAAGCCATTAACCCTACCACACCATTGCAAACATACAATGTGTATGGAAATGAATATTCACTTAGATTTCACTTGCTACCCCAGGGCACCTTTTGGCTTTCTCCAAAGTTATGGGAGTTAGATGAGTCTAAAATGTGTCAACACTACAGCAATGGGAACAGAGACAGCAGTATGCAAATTGCTGTCCTGATATTAGCCAAAGTTTGTAAACAAGACACATCATAGGACATAAACCTACATTCATAGCAAGAACCTGCATCAGGGCAATAACAGTTTCCCAAGCACAGAGCATCTTTCAAATGGTTCTAGAAGCCCTGTAGGTAAAAATTAATTGCTTCAGTGTGCTATATAAATGCTAGGGTAACAAAGTAGAAGCCTATATTTAGGATGAACCTTCCACTCTTACAAGTTGAAAGTATTTTTAGTGTCGTGTCTCTTGAATCAGTTGGTTGTGACAGTGCTGGAAAGCACTGGTTAATTCCCCAGATTCTATTACAGATTCCATCCCAAAGGTCTGAGCCGTTTGTCCACTGTCTGTGGCCCTGGATTTGAGGGGTTTAGTATTCGCTACCTTAGTTTTTCTATGGCTCCACACATATTAGAAAGTGTTAGGATAAACAAACTACTTTGACAGCTGGTATCTTGAGTACTACTTGCTGCTGAGCATCTAATATGAATGTCAAGTTTATCCACTTGCATCACTGGAATAATCCTGAGAAAATCAATAATGTAGTCAAGATACAGCCATGCCATTCATATAGAAGCTGCAGTTCAGCTAGAAGTTGAACATGGTATCCCCTGGGCTGTTTTCCAAGGCCAAAGAACTTTTAACCATCATTACAGCACTGAATGCATGCCATGCAACACATGTAATACACCCCCGCTAACCCTCTCTTTTCTTTTTACTAGAGACAAAAATCTTTCTGAAGCTGAATAATGAATTATATTGCCTTCTGATCTATGTTATGCCGTGAATATTAACCCTCCATCCTCAGAATATATTCAAGCTATGTGGCATCGATAAAACAACCTGTTTTTTAAAAGGCTACTCTTTGGCATGCCACCTACCTAGAGAATTTGCCTCAAATGATCTTCAAGTACTGATTATGGTTTTCTCACTGTTCTGTTAGATCAATTCTGGCTGACAACTACTCTCAGCTAGTCTCTTCAGTGTTGATTAAGTTTGCTCTTGTAGCTGAGATACAACAGAGGTAAGGCTCATAAGAAGAAGTAATTTCTTTTCATAGATGGAGGCCAGGTCCAGACTGAAGTGGATGGTCTCTTAAGGTAACAAGAGGGCTTGCAAAAGTGAAACAGCTCCAGTCCTTCTATTGATATTGCTCACACCAGATCCCTGGCAAGGCAGGGTGGCTGCTGCTTCAGAAAAGCAATAGGCAAACAGGTAAGAGAAAGCAACAACTCTGCTCTCACTGGTGGAGTTGCTGCTTTCAGCCCTTCAGGCTCCACTGGGGTAGCAGATCTGCAGATCTCTCCATCTCAATTCATCACACAGCTTTGGCCCTGTTTTTGCCACAAGCCTTTGCTTTTGAAGCAGCAAAAATCATTTTTGCCTGTGCTGCTGAGCAGCTTGAAACAGCAGTTAATTAGTCCCATAGACCAGATTTAGAAAAAATGGACAAGCTTTCAGGCACTCAAGTGCTTCTTATTTGATTAAGCTATTTTCTGCAAGTAGAACACATTCAAATAACAGAATAGCCTTTAAAATGGGCAACAAATCCAATTAACTGACAGGATCTGAAAGGATAGGGTGAGGAAGGGGAGATAAGGTAAAGTAATAAATTGTAAAACTGAAAAAAAAGCTCCGCATAAAATGAGATGGATTTTGGGTGTTTCTCAGCATGAAAGGAGTGATGCAGCAACAGGAACATTTGCTCTACAGGTTATGATCTGCTCAGTAAAAGCACTGCTGATATTTGTTTAACAGGTACAAATGGCAAAGTATGGCTGCCCAGTGGGTTCCCAACCATTCAAATTTAGAGGGGTTTAAACCACCAAGGGTGGAAGAAGCTGAAGCTGGATCTCAAATGACAAATGACAAACAACCCAAATGTGCTATCACACCCCTGCTGGTAGGTGTGGGTAGCATTGCTAAGGACTTGCTAAAATGAAGCTGTATAAATAATGCTTCAAATGCTGGTTATGCAAGGTCAGCATATGGTAAGCTAGGGTGCAGCATGCATAGGACACCCTGACTGAAACAAAAAACAACTCACTTTTTTTCCTGCACATAGTACACAGCTTGCTACTCAAATGTAAAGGTCAAAAGTCAAGACGTGATTGATTCTCTTAAAGGATGCCACAAAGGAAAAGAGGCCATGCTCTTAACCACAGCACCACAGGCCCAGTGAGAAGTTTTCATTTTCCTGAGGCTGAGGGTAAGATAACTGTGATGCATCCAGCTGGCAAGGCTGTCAGAGAATTTCCCCAAGGCAGAGTCTGAGCCTACAGACTCCACCGGGCAAGATAAACAGATGTACCAAGCACACAGTGAGATCTCCATGAGTACACTAATCACGCTTTACACCATGTCTAGAAACAATTCTACTAAGGTTTGTTGCATGGATGTGATGACCTAGATACGTGCAGGCAATACAGTAGAAAGCAGCAACATTATTCTTCTAGTTACTGGCAGGATGCCACAGCCCTATGAAATCACCGAGTGCCAGGTATGATAAATGAGCGCAGCTCTTTACTGTTAGGTGTAACCTTAGTAGGGCAAGGGAGGAAGCACGGTGAAATGGGACAGACTCAGGAGAAATACTAAAGCAAACATCTCAGCATATCTTCATGTCCTCCTTATGCCAAAATCTCCTTCACCCTTCAGCATCCTTCTCCCCACTGCCAGCTACCAGCAGGGATGAAATAATCAGGTTTATCTGATGAATGTTATTGGCAGGAACATCTGTTTGGAAATGCACCTTTTCAGCAAGGCTAATTGACTGTTTCCAGGAATGAGTGCTTTTTAAAAGGAAGATTTAAATCTGATGCTAAAACTGAAATTAAAATAATTCATCTTTTATAATCTCTTAGCATGACAGCAGTCAGGAAGACAACAGGGTCAGCAGTTGTCTCCATGCTGAAAAATTCACATTTCTTGTTCTCTACTTTGGTTTTTACCTTCCATGTACCTGATAACTCTGCTCAGGGTTTGCTGAAAACAGAAGATTATTCATCTGAAAGTTGCAATCCCTTAATTAATGCTAATACACACCCAAGAAGATCCCATCATAATTAGTGTGGCTCTGTTAAATTACTGGAGAAAATAGACTGCTCTACATATAGGCTGCTGTACCATCAGATTGACAAGCAAACTGCAAAACTACGTAAAAGCAGCACAGGGCTGCATCCTGTTCCATTTCCATTTATGTCACTCTACTGATGCTACCATGAGATACAGTGGTGTAAGCCCCATAATTCAGTGGTGAATTTGTTTTAGTTAAGGTTCTAATTTAGTTAGACTCTAGTCCCTGAGAAGGCTGTTGCTCCTAAAACACCTCAACCATTCTGGTGTGTCTAATATTAACTCTGGCAATACACTACTGGACCAGAGCAGCATCACCACAAATACAACCTGAGTTGCTCAGAGCCAGTGTTCCACTTCCGTTTGTCATTGATCTGCCTTTTGCTCATCAAAAGCAGTGATGAAACTCATCCCAGTATCCACAGAACAAAATCCAGCCCGCCTATGACATGTGGCTAAAAAGCCACAACTAGTTGTCAGTGTCTGTTAGCGCTGCACAGTTATCTGTATGTAGGCAGAAACAGATTTTTTTTTTAATGATACAAGCACTATGTAGAGTAGTATTTCCTAACAACTCAATGAGCTCCCCTTTCAGTTCTGCTGCCCAGGCAACAGTCAAATCAGTACACTGAAGAGGCCTGCCTGGACATTATACAGCCTTGAGTGAGTTAGATATGCTCATATATTGCAAGGAATTCAGAACACCAGGAAAAAGGCCGTTCAGCATCCCAAGAGAGCCAGCACATTCAGAAAGATTAAACACAGCAATGATAGACAGCTCCAATGAGTATTTTTAAATGACACCTTGCCATGTGAATGTTGAATGCGGATTTTATTAACTAAAGTTTAGTTAATTTCCTGTCCAGTGGGATTCAACAATCAAGAGACTTCTACTTTCATGTGAGTTAAAATACTGCAGTGGAAAATCCTAGGTAAGCATATTCCCACTGTGTCTTTTAACAGTGTCACACAGATTGAGGGGGGGAAAAAAAAAATAAAATAAAGCAGACTCTTGAAATGTGTCAACCTTTGACGTTGTTCCTCTTTAAATACTGTGGCTGAAATCCTCACCCTCATGGCAGCAAAAGGAAAGCTCTTGCATGGACTCCTGGAGCCCAGACTCCAGTTACACTCAGCAATACTTCTACTTCACTACCCCATCCTTCCTACTTTTCTTGCTTTCTCAGTCTGCCTCTACCCTCCCTTTTAGCTCATGCATTAGTGTAATAATTTCCAAATTAAAAATACTAAATCCATACAAACCTCAGAGCTAAAAATCTGTGTCCAAGCCTCATTGTTCATTCTTCTGCCTTGCTTTAATTCCCCTCGGTTCTTGTTTTTGTGGTTTCTAGCTCTCCATGTGAGGGATAATTTATGCCAAAAGTGCCAATTACTAGGAACAGTACATCTGCCCTATTGGGAAGAGGTGAAGAACTAGATAACCTGTAAGCAAGTTCCCAAATGCAGTGCAGGACTTAGGAGGCAGCTGAGCTTTACCTGGTCTGTGGGCAGAAGTTCAGTTTCAAAGGAAGAAATGCTGCAGTTATCTCATTCTCAGCCCTGCAGTAAAGATCAGCTTTCAGATAAAACAGCAGTTAAGGGGTCTTTCATTTAAGGGGTCTCTCTTACTGGGCAAAGATAAACCTCCAAGTTTTCTTACCAGAAGAACACAAGCAGTGGTTCAGCATTTAGAAGACTTTACATCCAGGTTCAGTTTTGTGTTGGGCTGATCCTTCCCTAATTCCTTATGGCAAGTAACAAGGAGCAATTGAAGACTGTTACTTGACTCCACATGATATAACAGAAGAAACAAAAGGACATTTCTAAGTGCTTTGTCAAGTCCAGACACCAAAGAGAATCTTAGGCAATTTGGCTTCTGTTAACCACTGCAGAATCAGAGTCAATCCTTTCCCTATTTATCTATCTACCTACCTAAGTATATATAGCATGTATGTTATAGAAAAGATACATATACACAGTATACACGTTAAATTATTCACATGTTCTTAAATAAAAATAAGACCCTACAATAACAAGCAGATCCAAGCATCAAAACTTGTTATTACCAAGAGTGAGGAGAAATATTTTTTTAAGAAATGAAAGTCACAAAGGGTCACAGAGGGTGTGCCTGTCTCATTTTTGTTCCTCTTCAGTTACATACACTGCACAGCATGTGGCGGTTATCTGACAGTGAGATTCTTCAAGTCCTGTACAACACAATGCTGAGTTTGAAGGACCAATGCTACAAACAGCATGGCTTCAATTCATCTTTGTTTTACTAATGCCTTGTGTCTATTTTTACAGCCTATTTGAGCATTCCTTGCTCTACAATGGTGACATAGTTTTAATTTACAGCAGTCAGACTCCTAGGAACATTGCTCCCCAGCAACCAGCATTTTGACCTCTGCACTTTTGGACGCTCATAACCTCTTAGAAACTAAAATATAACCCCCCCAAACTCAAAAGGATGTTTGTCTGCAGAAGGGAAAACTTACGCAATGTCTTTGGCTGCTCTCTCTGCTCTTGTCTCCTAACACATCTAAAAGAGATGCTGTCCTCTCTGGGTATGTCTACATTATTGTTTCAGTTCATACAGCAAATCTCTCAATCATTTTCACTTGTCAGACTTTGGGACACATCACACTGTTGGAGATTATGAATCTGATTCTTTTTTACCTTGCAATTTAATTGGAAGATGTGCCCCAAGAGTGCATTCGGGGTTCTTCAACCACTAATGGACATGCAGCTCCCTGGTACCAAGCTAGAGTTAGTCCACAATAAAATCACCACATTTACATGATGCGAACATCAGTCCACAGAACTGTCTGGTCCTCTCCTTTTGAAGTGCGCTACTTGATAATGTAGACACAGCCTCTGAAACCAGTCTCTAACTTTCCGTATGGCTTCCTTGGGTAGGGTCTTCTGAGCCACTGCTGGGCAGCAACCCCAGTGCTCCATCCGTAGGTCCAGGGTGCAAAGTTGCCACCATTTGGAAAGACTGGATGGACCCTTACCTCCACTTTCCTTCACACTCCATTCCTGGTTAATCTGCCTCTCAAATCATGGCCCTTAAATATGACTTAATGGAAAGAGATGTTGTGGAGTCCTCATCCTTGGAGATACTCATAAAGCCATCTGGACACAATCTTGGCAACTGGCTCTAGGTGGTCCTGCTTGAGCACGGAGGACTGGACAAGATGACCTCTGGAGGTCCATTCTAACCTCAACCATTCTGTGATCCTCTGATACCCATTCTTTCCAACTGTACTATAAAGTCTCAAATACATAGCCCACACAGCATCAGAGGACATGATGGAAAAGCCTGAGGGTAATCAGGGCTGGCAGAGGAACCTACCATAACTATCACAAAAGGATGCTTCTAATCCTAGGAGTAACACTAGGCTTGCTCTTCTACAGCTGAAAACATTTGCCCTTAAGTGCCCAAGTCATAGAAATGCCATTTCCATGGAGACATGGAGCCCAGGGATCTCTCTAGCAGAAAATCAAGTATTGCAGCCACTGGCAAATGGGGTGACACCCTGCCTAGAGCTGGGCAGAAGCCTCTGCCAGCTCATGCTTCAGCTACTGTGCTGCCTGGGGGGAAGCCAGGAGGGACAGTTGCACTGACCTTCCCCATTGCTAATGCTACCAAAAGTGTGGCAGGAAAAGTCGCTGTAAAAGTATATGCACAGCAGGGTACTGAGGAGAAAATGCAGATTAATTAGATCACAGACGAAAAAGAATGGTGAGCCATTTACCCAGGGTCAGCATTTTTGAGGAAGGGAAAACAAAACAGTTTTGTTTATGGTTCAGAAGAACACAATGTAACTTATTCGAGGTTTGAGCCAAAATATCCTCTAAATTCACAACAGGATTTTCACTGAAGTTAAATAAATCTTTTAAAGACAAAAAGAAAATGCAGGCTTAAACACCACAGAAAACCCATAATTTTGACTACATACAGTAACAAGTGCTGTACTGGCAATATCCTCTAGCCAACTCTTTTTGTCAGAATTCATCATAAAAAGTGTTTCAGATGGCCTCTCTGCAGCTTTACAAAGCCTTCAACAGAAGCTGCCTTTTGTGAACTGTGTAACCCATAGGATGGCAAAGCATTGCTGAGGAAGCCTGACTTACCAGTCACACACTGATATTTGGTTATCACAAGACAGAACTCTCCAATGGCTCAAAAGTAATACAGGGGGAATAAAGGTTATTTAAATATATGGAGAAACAGCAGAAGTGGTATCTAAACTATGTTTTATAAATTAAAAAAATACAGAAATAAAGCACATCTTACGACGTGCTTTCATGTGATGACTTTTACCTCCAACCATAAAGTTTTGGTTGGGTTTATTGCACATAGTCAAGAACCTTCAGCTGGATTTTTAAGCGTATCATGACATAGCCAAGGCCTTCAGAATGTTTTATTTACTAATTAAGTGGATACTGGTAGGCTGAGTGCCAGTCTGTGCCATTACACGATTACATTAAAAGGTCTGGATGATGTAGAACTTGCATTTGGGATTTTAACAGGCCATTTCACTTTCTTTGCTCGTGTTGGGTTATTACAGTAGGTGCTGTCATTAGCATTCAGTCAGCCAGAGCTAAATTTGCAGCCAGTTCCACACGAGCATGTGTTGTTGAGTATTAATTAGGGAAGTGCTGAGCGTGCCATGTGACCCATTTTCCTCTGCTCTGCAATTACCATCTTTACAAAAGTGTCTTCTGAGGACCCAAACACAAGTTAATCTTCTGGGGGAAAACAGTAAAAGAAACAATCAGAAAAACATTTCAAATGGGGTTTAAGATAACACTGCCTAAACCTGAAGGATCTCTTGTCTATGCAATCGCTTTTGGGATACCAGCAAAATACCACATCTTTTGTTTCTGGAATAAAAATTCCATCAGAATACATTGCCTTTCATGTTTGCATCTTTCTTCCTGAATTTTGGAAGCCACAAAATCTGACCCAGCGTGTCTGCATGCCTTATTATAGCATGACATTATGCTTGTGGCTGTAATTTGAAAGAGAAAACTTGTCATTCCCAGTCAGATAGCCACTGCACACATAACATTTGGTCTGTCAATTGTTCAAAGACCTACTGAGAGACAACTATCTGAAGCCACTCCAGAAGAAACTTTTTTCCACTGTGCTTGTGCTGCCCTGATTTGAGCTGGAGAGAAGTGGCCTTCAGATGACTTCCAGTGATGTGCTTTTCCCATCTCATTAAAGGGCAGACTCAGCGAGTTCACAGCCCGCTTTCCTCCTGCATTTGGTATCTCTCATGTGGCTGGGACAGACCTAGCTGTTAGGACACTGCAGCCTCAGGGACTCCATCTACGTTTATTCTGCTTGGAACTGAACCTACAACCAACCAGATTTCTCCTAACAAGCTGTTCTGTGAAACTGGCTTTTAAAGGTAATTTTCTGCCAATGATGAGGGAAAATGGTGAGGATCAGCTCATGTAAGCATTACAATTTGGCATCTGTTCAAATAAGATCAAATATTTTGAAGTTTGCTCCTTGTTGAAGTCTCTATCAACTCCTGAAATTACTGGCAGTTGTTTAATGCCTTCTGGCACTCTCCCTTTCAGCCGCAAGCATACAATATCCTTGGGGTTTTCATGGGAATTGCTTCTTTCTAGTACACTCCCAGGACTACTGTCTTTTACCCAAATGAGGAATACTGTGTGATGAACTTCCTCAGATTCAGCTGAAATCATTGAGCAATAGTTGAACATAAACCCAGTGCTTAAATCCAAACGTTAAATAATCTAGCTCAAGATTTCTGTAACAGTTTGGTGCAAATTATGTTGGCTTCCGGTTTAATAAAAGCTGGCTCAATTCCTAGATTTTACAGACACCTGTTAGCAGCCCTTAGCCACATCTTTGGATTTTACTTCTAATACAATGGCATTACTCCAAAAAAAAAAATTCTCCAGCAGGTAACACAGATGGGCAATCAGCACCTACCAACCAGATCAGTGTGAATACTGTGTGCGATAACAGCTAGAATGAGGATTCACTGTGTTTATCTGACATGCTATTCTAGCTGACATATCAATTTAGTTAATCTGACATTCAGCTAACATTTCCTGCACAAGAGCTGTTTACAGCAGGGATACTCAAATGGCAGAAAGCCTGTCCAGAAGAGCCAGGTGGCAAGTGAGTGTCATATAATCATAGCATGGTTTGGGTTGGAAGCAACCTTTAAAGTTCACCCAGTCTAACCCCTTGCCATGGTGGGGGGAGGTCACTTAGACATTACAGAGGTAGCACAATGTTCCCCAAATTCTTGCATTTGTCATTGCTCCCCTGCTCTCTGAGGAGTGGCTGCAGTTACTTCCCACAGTCTCAGCCATGAAAGCAGCATTAGCATGTGCAGAGCTAGAATGATCATGATGCCTCTCAGACCCAGCAGAATTAACCAGAGGACTTAAAGTCAATTGTCTTGGGATTAGAAAAAGTACGGAGCAGCCTTGGTGAACAGCCACACAGTGAAATGTAGGTCCCCTGTTCCTTGAGAAGATCTTGTTGATGTCTAATGATATGCAGAACAAGATCATAAAAACTGGTATTCCACCTGTGTTAAATTCTTCTTCAACCTCAGATTGTTTTACAGATGTCCATTAAGCCTCACCCCCTGTCCTCTGATGTTTGCTGTATGCCCATTTTGCAGATGCCCCAGATGAGACATCTACAGATAACTGCTAGCTGGGGAACTGCTAGTGCGTAAGAGGAAGAATCCTGATTTCAAATCACTCTAGTCACTGTGATATTCCTTTCCCTAGAAAACCTTTAAACTTGAGCCATACAGAGGTCAGAAACATAAATTAACAGACTCATCATTACTTCTAGGCACAGCTCCCAAGAAAAGCAACAGGAAAAAAACCTGGCATTCCTTTCCCACTCTCTACACACCCTGGAAGTTGCTGGAAACATCTTATTGAACCTAACGGAGTTAATAAAACTTAAACAGGGGAAGTTTAGATTGGATATAAGGAGGAAATTCTTTCCTGTGAGGGTGGTGAGGCACTGGAATGGGCTGCCCAGGGAGGTTGTGAATGCTTCATCCGTGGCAGTGTTCAAGACCAGGTTGGACAAGGCCTTGGGTGACATGGTTTAGTGTGAGGTGTCCCTGCCCATGGTACGGGGGTTGGAACTTGATGATCTTAAGGTCCTTTCCAACCCTCGCTATTCTATGATTCTATGATTCTATGATAATACTCTTTGCATTATCAATTATGACTGTTAAAGCTGTGTTATCATTAATTACAGGAGATTTTTGTGATGTTCGGTTGCGTAACTAAGAAGAGGGACTTTTACAGATGCTTACAGCTGATGCTCTGTATCAGAAGCCCCTCTAAGGCAAAGCAGGTTATAAAGTCACCAGCCAGTGTAGCAAACCACAGTGCACTCAGCCATCCGTGGGCAGACCAGCTGAGCTGCCTGCACAGCTGCAGCATAGGTCCCATAGGAATTGCAAGGCAGAGACTTTTTTTCTCTGCAAACATGGCGACCTGCTTGCAGGGTTGGGCCAGCATCAAGTGGGACCTAACCTAAACCAGCCACTGTCTTGTAAATAGTGGGGCTCAGAATAATTCCCCAAGCTACGGTAATGTGTTGTCTGCATGCTGGGGTGAGATAATGGCAAGCTCCATCTGACTCACCATCTGCAATTGCATCTTCCAAAGTAGGAAGGAAGGAAGGAATGGAAAGGAAGGAAAGGGAGGAAAGGAAGGAAAGGGAAGGAAAGGAAGGAAAGGGAAGGAAAGGAAAGGAAGGAAAGGGAAGGGGGAAAGGGGAAGGGGGGAAAGGAAGGGAAGGGAAGGGAAGGGAAGGGAAGGAGGGAAAGGGAAGGGAAAGGGAAAGGGAAAGGGAAAGGGAAAGGGAAAGGGAAAGGGAAAGGGAAAGGGAAAGGGAAAGGGAAAGGGAAAGGGAAAGGGAAAGGGAAAGGGAAAGGGAAAGGGAAAGGGAAAGGGAAAGGGAAAGGGAAAGGGAAAGGGAGGAAAGAACAATCTCCCTAGCAGAGTTCATCCCACCTATTTCATGATGGGCTGGCTTGCTCTTCAGAGCTACTGGTCTTTCTCCATGGTCTCTAGAGGACATCTTAGATACTTTTAGACAGCTAAGAAAAATGAAATTATTTCCACACAGGTGTCAAAACTGGCTCCTTCCAATTTTGCAATTTGACAGATAGAATTAATCAGTGGAACAAATTGATTCAAGATAATATTAAAGAAAAGTGATTAATAGGAGGCAAGACAAGATAAAGAAATCCAAGTTCTCTGTTGATGTAAGGAATGAAATTTATGGTTACTATCTATTATTAGAAGAATATTATATTTCTATAAAGAAAGCTTTGTGTGCCAGTTCATGAAGTACAGAAAACATGTCAATTGTGCCCAAAATGCCAGCCTAGTAATTTCCAGTCTGGTAGTTTTGACCATCTTAACAAACATGCTCAGCAAGAAACAAGGACTGGAATACGGAGACAGCTATATTAGGTGAACTGACGGGCTATTTGAGAAAGACGGTGTAGGACCTGCCCTAAATATTCTCAGCCATTCTGTGCTAGTCCTTCCTCACTTTCTTAAGCATGAAATTCACTTACATATTCTAAAAGAGAAAAAAAAAAAAAAAGAAAAGAAAAAGGAGGGGGTGAAGAAGGAAAGGGCAAAACGCTGCATTTTAAAAATGCCCTAAATACTTATTTATATGAGGGAGTGCAATGATTCCAAAGGGGTCAAAAATATGCATTTTAAGTATAACTAACTACATATTTACACAACCAAGACAATAATCCCTACTAAGGATTTTTATATTTTCCACATTGCCACATTACAAAACTGAACTGTTATTAATCCATACAGCCCCACATTAGCTCCTAGATACTGCACATCCTTAGGGCATTGCAGCACTTCAGTGTAACAGGCTTACACTGAAGCCTAGAAATTTCCTCATGGGGAAATGACAGATTCCCTCTCTGGGTTTTGCTCAATTATAAGTCGTCTTCCAAGAGATCTCCTGGAACCGCAGTTTCTCTGCTGCAAGCAGTATCCTGCTCGAGTCACCCCTGAGCTGCTCCAAGGATGGCATTAGAGCTTCCTAAAAATCCCGGTTCAGAACAGCATTTCTGAATTAATTGTGCCTACATAGGCACACTTCTGCTCTGCATGGCCATTCCTGAGTGCAAATGCACACATGGCAGGGAATCCCCTTTTTAGCTCTGGCAGGAAAACCCAGTCTCCTCAGGGGCTGACAGAGAACATGCTGGAACTTGGTGCTTTGGGTGTGACAAGGCAGGGGGAGACACAGAAAGGGTTTGTGCTGTCGTCACCAACAACCTCTCCTAAACAACTTAATGTAGTGAACAGATGAATGATATGAGAAGAAAGCTTGCTTTCCCTTCTCTGTACCCTGTGAAATTTCACCATCAGAAATGGAGAAGTTTCTAACAGTCTTTTTACTTTTTTTTTTTCCTTGCCTTTCTTTCTCCCAGCCTCAATCCCAGTGACAGAGGTATCAATGAGTTTCAGCAAATGGGAGAGGCTATATGGTGTTTTCTTTTGGTAATTCACCATCTATGATCAGCACAACTACTTCAGTGCGTCTGTGGGCACAACAATTTTTTAAAAATAGACTAAAAATAATGAATTATGAAACATTTTAAAAATTAATGCATGCTCCACTTTAAGCAGCTGTCAAATCCATCTGCTCCTCCTCCCCACAGGAAAACATCTCTTCCCCAAAGTATCAAAACCCTGAAGGCAGCCAAATACAGAGCTTTGACTGGTGTGGAAGGACAAACATCCATCATCAAAAGTACTGGCAGCCTTTAAACTTTCACATTAGCCCTTTTCTCCACCACTTCCAGGACTACCCCATCAGCAGAATCTGAACTTCCTCCAACAGCGCACCCAGCAGTGCACCTGCCATCTGGTACGTGTGCTTCATCCTCCCCCTTACCTGCTGTTGAAGTAGAAAGCTGTGCATGCAGTCGAGTACTTTGGTACAGTTTTGTTTTGGGGGATTATTCACATTTTCAGATTTTCAGTTTCTACATGAAGACAGGCCTCATGAGGAAACCCTTACATTAGACTGCACGTGGACAAAGCTTCGGTGGCCAAGTGGAGGAGTCACTGGTATGAAGGAATAAGCCCAGACAACTAATTGTAACATTGTCCTTGGGAACAGTCAACAGCCTTGTATCAGTCACATCTGTGATGTTTTTACAGCACCTTTGTTTGCTGACTGAACTTTATTAAGCATTTGTTTTGCCTTAGGTGACCTCTCCTGCTCTTGTTCTCAGGCTCCTCATAATACTTCTCTGAGGCTCTGACCTCACTTCTAAGAAACTTAGGAAAACTTCTAGAAAAAAAAAAAAATCCAGCTCTGACACATCCATCTTGTTCTTGTTCCCTTTATTCTCCTTCACACATTCTGCTATTGTACCAGGTCCAGTTCAACAAGCCCCATCTCTGCTCATAGCAGCTTTAATCAGCTGGGAATCCAGTACCAAAGAAAAAGACCAAACATGGTCAGAGACATCATCTCAACCGTATTGCCTCTCCAGCATCTCCAGCCAGGGTGTAGGAGGACACTGGCTACACCAAACAAATTCACATTCCATACCTGAAAGAACTATCACACGGTAATAAATTGCATCACAGTCCACTGGACCACAAAGAAGAGAACACTGCTGAAACTACTGATTGATAGATTTTAAAGAGGTTTGCCTCCTTCTCCTTTCCCTCCTAGAAAATCAAGGAGTCTGTCTCTCAGCATAATCTATGCTACCTGACAGTCAAACATTTTCACAAACAGTTGTGGTAATTTCTCACTCAAATTAAGCATACAATAGTATTCACACACAAAACTACATGCATGCACACACACCATTTGAAGAAGGCTCCAAAGTGAGGCTGTCCTTGACCATTGCTTGCAGACATGAAAGCTCTTACACAGTTCTCTTACAAATTCTTCTCTCTGAAAAGAGAGCCTGAGAGCAACCAATGTATGGACATCAGAATTGAGTCAGCACAGAAAATAACAAGCCTCAGTGGGGTCATCAAGGGAAGAAATAGATCAGAAAGTTAGGCAACCAACACAAGTAGACTGAGAAAGCAGTTGTGTTTTCAATAGCATATGCTTCTTGGGCCATAAAGCTGACACTGGGACTGTACACTTGCATTCCAACCTGACACATTTATTGGAGAAGTAGAAAGCTAATGTTGACCTCTTAACAATCGCTGTCAACTGTAAATCACTGCAAGACCTCCCTTGAAGCATATTGCCTCCCATTTACCTCACAGGCATCAAGGAACCCTCTTCCCTCTTTAACTTGTTTGGCCATTAAATTGAAACATTCCCTTGTGGAGAAAGGACTGGTTCACAGAAGCCAGAGTGGAAGACAGACCACTCCAATATAAGGTTCAAAATGTGGTTGGAGGATTTACATGACTTGATCCCAATTTGCCATGTTTTTGTTGCAAAGATCTGACTTTGTTTTATTTTCCTTTCTGGAAAAAATTGGTGCTCCTAAGGTTTGTCAGTGCCCCAGGAAAGAAAGTACTATAGAAACCAGCAGCTCTTCAGGATAGGGTACATGCACAGATTTGCTACTCTTTGAAATGAATGGAGATTAACAGTTTCTGATGAGTTGCTCAGATACAATTTTTCCTGCAGAGTTAATATTGGACTAGAATGGCAGAATTTAATGCTATAATTATAATTTTCAAAAATCTGGCTTATGCTGAAAAATTGCAAGAGTGTTTTTTTTTTTTTAAACCAAAAGCAACCTGTATAATTCCTTTATTATTCAGCAGAAGATGAACTGATAAATAATTATCACAGCAAATAGGAAAAAAAGTTTATAGATGAGATATTTCTATGCACTTTCCCATCATCTGGACTCTGAGGACTTGTGTTCTTTGCTAAACTCATGCCTTCTGTGTTCAGCGTTCATTTTCCTACTGACAAAGAGCAAAAGTGTCCCATTGAGTCACACAGTAGGAAAGAGCAACAGCAAAAAAGCAGCAGTAAAGTTTCTGTGGAAGAACACAGTGTTCACAATTTGTACCTCACCCATGCAGGAGAGGGTAAGGTCATACAATGTCACCCCAGTTCATACAAGAACAAGAAGATGTCAAGAGCTGTGGTGTACATGTAAAGTCTGAGGGCCTGGAGTCAAGCATATGCTTCAGCATCTGTCTGTGCCAAGGTGCTGTGGCCAGACTGAGAGATGGAGCAGCTGCCCAAGAGAGCATGCACTGGTGCAGGGGAGGGGTACCCACAGATGTGGTCTTGGTTTACTCACAGACTGCATGTAAGCCAGATATTTTTATGTTCTGTTATTAATCTTAACCACAAAACTAGAAGGGCTCTGCACAGCTAGTAAAGGCAACAGTGTGAAATCCAAGCAGGCCAATACAGAAACGTGAAGCTGTAGAAAAAGTTAATACCTTTTAGAGGAAACAGGCTTACTGTTTCCAAGGGACCTGGGGATCCCCATGTGCATAGCTCACACGCCTGGCCAAAGGGGACTTCGGACAGACTTCAAGGGAAATCTGCAGCTATCTCTGTCTCCACTGCCAGAAGTTTAACAGTGCCGTGCAGCACAGTGCTTGCTGTCGACTAACAGAGGGGTGGAAACCCAGATCAGATACATGCATGTCTCTGGGAAAATGCACTGCAATTCAGGAAAGCCTCCCATCATTTTGATAAAGCAATCCTCCTTTCTAAAACCAGTTTCAAATCTCTTCTACCCACAGTGGACAGGCAACAAGCTGGGGTCTCAGATCTTGTCACACATAGCACAGTGCTACCATGCCATCAAAACAGAATTTCCCATAAAATCCAGACATTCGCACAGAATGAGTTTAAAACCAATCAAGGAAGAAAGCTGTTTCTACCCCTTGAAATGATTTAGGAAACTGATAACTTTAACGGAGTAAGTTGATAATATTTGTGTTCTCATGGGTCAACAATGTTAGCCTCATGAAGACCCAGTAAGTCTGAAACCTAATGTGACTTACCTGTGCCATCACTGATCATACTAGGCCCTGCTTGCCTCATACCCTAACCCTCAGCTCTTCCAGTTTCAGGCTTCTCTTACACCAAGAAAGTATTGTGTTGCAACAACCAAGAAGGTACTTGTGGAAAGGGAAGAAGAGACCTGGTCAGAGGTGTCCAAGTCAAGGCAGACCCATATTTCCCTGCTCACACTTTGGGCCCTGGTTACTCTTTTTACGGACACTCACTGATGCTGTGCACACTTGGCCTTCATTTTTAAGACTAACACTTCTATGTTCTATTGGATCTATTTGTCTGAAAAATTAATTACAAGTTTAGGAGCACATGGAAACAGCATGGATCTTCAGAAACTACATTACCAAGAAAAGAAAAAAAGAATCTAACACTTAATCTTAGCAAATGAAAAATAAAATATAAGCAGGAAAGAAGCCTATGCTTTTGAGATATTAAAAAGTGAGAAAAGCAACGAGTAAAAAAGAAGTTATAACTAATTTTCCTATTATTCATGCAATACAGCTGAATAAAAAGTTGTTTAAAAAAGGTCTTTTAAATCACTTACAATGTACACAGCTAAAAGGTTTATTTTTATCTTTCTGGTTTTAGAGAAAAGTTGGTTTCCTGAGCAGAACAATTATGCTTCTAATGGGGAATAAAGGGAATTGGCTACCTATAGATACATAAGCCAGTGATGCTGGAGTCACTACGCAGCATTCTGCTACTTAAATTGGTTTCATCTGTGAATTTTATTTCTCCACAAAATGTATGTATTTTTTTTATTAGAGGCTCTCCATTGCCCTATGGAGTTAATACTTAGCTTTACAAGCAGAGAGCTTTCTGTTTTAGGAAAAAAAAAAATATAGACACTACAAAAAGTGAAATAGCGACTACAATTTACAGCTATTAAAAAAAAAACAACAAACCAAAACCAGAAAAAAGTAATACAAAAACATGGATTAAATGCTGACTTTGCTGTTGCTGCCAATGGGAAGTGCTGTTACATGCAATTATCTGTGCTATGTTCATCTCATGACCTGTGCATGTTGAAAACCCACCAGTATCAGCTGTTGCCAGAAACAAGGAAGCAGATCACATGCACGACTCACTGTCACAGTTCTTATATCTCTAGAAGACTTTATTCCACTGGCATAATATTGAAAACTTCTTATACAGTGTCTAACCAGGAGGACTGCATTCTAATTATCCCTCTGGAAGTTGGGTGTCTCAGTAGTTTTGCTTGCTTTCTTAACATTGCATTATTGCTCAAGGCTGTACAGATCTCTCTGCAATAACTGAAAGTAACTAAACCATGGAAACATTATCTCTTAGAAAAGTAAAACCAAATCAAGATTTGGATTCAGAATGGCTTAGCAGAATGAATTTTTATTGATAGTCTTCACATTTTCTAAGGCTTAATTCCTTAACTCTAAGGCTGACTTCCCCACCATTTTTCTGTTGCTTTCTCATTAGTAAAAACCCTCATTCTGGGTATAAACCCAGGGCACTGTTGAAGCACATGTTCTTGCAGTATCCATTCTCACCAGTGTTACAGCATATGAAGAAGGAATGGTGAATGAGTAGAAGAGAGGGACAGTACAGAGACACCAAATCTTCCCAGGCATTTAAAGGGAATTAAGCTCTCACAACGAGATTGTCAAAAAACTGATCACACAGCTTTACTCTTATTTCTGTGTCAGAGTCTCAATTGCTCCTCAAGTAGCAAGCGTGTAGCAGAAGCAATAAGAAGGTAGTGAGGTAGGACCACCTGCCCTGGAGTCAGCTTTGTCTTGGCTTTCACAGATCATGAGCTGCAGAAGGACTTTCTCTTTTTATACTGAACAGGTTCCCAAAATGAAAATAAGACTTTCCAATAGGTCTTAATAATTCATAGGCTTGAGCAATTCTGTTCTGGTAGGACTCTGAGGGGAACAGAAAGCAGTGGGTGGCAACCAAGAACAGAGTTAGCCATTGTAATCATAAGGGCATGTCAAGGGTCTCAGCTTTTTCATGTGGTGAGAGCATAACCTGAATTTCGCAAAAAAGTATGTTCCTGTTCCTCACAGTTGTAAAGGAAATCTTTACAAGTAAGACAAAGAGTAGTTGTCTGCCTCCATCTGTAGGAAGCCTGCAAGAAATTGTTAAACAAGGTGTAAGCAGTCCCTGCTCATATTAACCTCAACCACAGCAAACGTGTGTGTATGGCAAGGAAGCTGGTCTATAAAAGTGCCATGTGAGATACATGGAGGGTTACAAATGCTTTAATTAAACTGTGACTTTAGACAGCAGTTTAAATGTGGCTTCTCCAGCTCAGCTTACAGTGTTTCGGCATGAATCTAGTGTAGTAGATTGCTGTAACACCAGTAAACCAGAAGTTTATGAGCTGTCAATTTGGTAATTTGTATTAAAACTACATTCACTTCGAAATTAATTTGAAAACAAACAGCTCAGGTAACACTAACTTTGATATGTTACAGCTTTTTAGAAAAGAAAGAGAAAACAAAACTGTACTGTGCACAGTTGGAGGTTCTACAGGATCCCAAAACAGGATCCCATGGTGCCTTTTAAAGCAAACTGTTAAATCAGGACTATGCATGTCACTACAGAGCTGTCAGATGATACAGTTCCCAAGTTTCAACATTCTCTCTCTCTTTTGCACACAAGTATGTACACAAATACTCCCACAGATTCAACAGAGCTCCTGCATACACCTCTGCCAATCCCTTGCCTACGTATGTATGACTTCTACTAGAACTGGCAGGAGTACAGCGAAAAATAATGTATTCCTGTCTGTGCCATAATCCGTACGGTGGTGCTTTCTACCCCTGCCATTTGTTGTTTATGAAAAATTCGGTTTATGCAAAACAATTTGGAATATTGAAAAATGAGAGGGGAGGGAACATCAGGAACAAATATATTTTTTGATGGCCCTTTGGAAAAATAACATTTAGAATAAAGAACAACACCACCCTCCATTCTGAACTCAAATGAGTCCATTTAGGCATTTAAAATAATAGGCTATAATTAATTACTAATACAATTTACTAATTAAATTATCATAAGCTTAGACTAGGAAAAAAAAAAACAACAGAAAAAACACATCACAAATAAAAGGGTGTAGGAAAAGAAAAACACACCACAAAAGAAAATTGGGGAAGGGCTGGGGTGCAGGCAAGGCAAGCTCCTCAAACAAAATCCCCTCACCGTTCAGCAGCCTCTCACCAACTTCATGGCCCTAATTTCTCTATGGGATTCTTTACCAGGTTTTGCTCTCAACTCACCCTGCAAGATCAGAAAAATTTCCATTTTCTGCCAATAAGGGAAACCAATCACCAAATTCAGGGTCTTGTCTGATATGCTGTCTTTGGTTCAGCACAAAGCATTGTGGTTATTTTTTAAAGCAAGATTAAGAGTCATCCAAGGCATTTTTAGCCTCCTAGAAGGATGCAAAATGTCTTTCACCACATCAGGTCAGCGGAAGGCTTGTCTTGCTAATGAGATGCTGCATAAGAGTATCCATGACCTGAGCTAAGTCCCTTTGTCCCCTAACCTATGGGATCACTGCTAACCAGTAAGGCAAAAACACCTTTCTCCCTGTCTTGACAGATGTCATTTTTAATAATTTGGGAAAATAGTTAAGAGATTATGGTACATATGTCCCAAAAGACACTGCCACATGAGGCCCTGTAATGATGCAAAAACACAAAATAATTTTTAAAACTTTGACATCTTCTCCTCAAAGGACAAATGTCCATATGGGTAAAACAGTGCTCTAAATACTGTGGGGAGCAGAATGACAAAAGAAAGGGAGATCAGGAAAATGGCACCTGTACCCTGACTGTTTCTTGCCAAAACTTTTGTCTTGTTCCCCACTCGTGGGGATGGGCTCCAATCAAGGTGGGGGCATCAGGGAGTGGGATGAAACAGCGTAAAGGACCCATGCAACAGGGCAGCGGCAGCAGGCAGGAACTCAGGCAATACATGGAAAAGCAAACCCAGCACACTCTAGACAATCCCTGGTTTTTGTTCTCACAAGTTTTCTGAGGAGGTGAGAGAATGTCATCTTTGAAGAAGATTAAGGGTTAAGATTAAGGGAAACTGTTAGAAATGGTGCAGACCCCAAATTAAGAGCATGAGGAGACCTCACTTGAAGAGGTCTGCTCTGGGTTTGTGCAACCTAGCTGTCACAGCTCAAGATAAGGAAAATCAGCACTGCCTCATCTCTGACCACAAAGACCTTAATTTCTCAATGGCAATCCAGAAATCATTCTTCATCCTCATTCAGGTTTGAGTCTTCATTTTTATCACATCATTTCCAGCTCCCCAGAGAACCTTGTCTTTTCAAATCCCTCCCTTTTTCATGAGGATTCTCTCTCCCTTCTTGTGGTTCTGAAGGCATTCAAATCCAGATACCAAGCATGGTGGTTTGAAAGGCTACTTTCCTGTTTGAGTGATCAATCTTGATTCACTATCCTCTCAGCACTGCCCAGTGTAATAGCAGTAACATTTGTCAAAAGTGGGAAAACAGATGACAAAGCAAAACATAGATATATCTGCCTGTAGATTTACCACAGTGCAAAATAACTACCAGTATAATATGCTTCCAAACAAATCTAATATGGACATAAAATACACACCCACACATACCCCTCCTTTCTTCTTTGGGGCTGTTGAATGGACTGTAGCTGGGTGAAAAAATAAAAGCTTTTCCTATGTGAAGTTCCCACAAACTTCACCCAGTAGAGCAGTGGGGGGATCTGAGGAGATCTGGCCAAAGCGATGGGCGTGACTAGGGCAGGGAGTGTTGACAGCCTCAGTGCCACAAACCAGATCCCATCAAAATACATTGGCCCACTGCAGAGAAGGCATTGTCTCTGAAATGATAGCCACTTGACATCTTCTGCCACCTTTGCACATCTGAAGAGACAGTCAGCAACTGACTGAAGGCCCAGTTTTGTGAACGGGGGTTTTATGTCTAAATTCATCTGACCTAATGTTAGACAGCTACTTCAGGGGCTGAGGTGAGAAGCACAGTCATGTCAGTCCCTTCTGCAGCTGGATATGAGGCACTTTAAGAAAGCACCTCAGGTCTTTCTGAGGCTAACTGCAGTGCTCACTGGGGACCTCCCGTGAGGTGGGACGAACCCAGGTCTTAATGAACAAGTCTCTTTTTCTAGCAGTACTTTTTGAAGCTGAAAGGACTGGGAAGTCCTGGACGGGGAAATTGCATCTCTTCAACCACCTAAACAGGAATGTCCAGGGTGCAAAAGGGCTACAGTAAATCTTTTTTTGTTCCTTGGTTTATTCTTCTTGGCTATGGTCTGCATTTCTTGGAAAATTCCTCCACCTCTTTCCTGGCAGATCAGTTCTACACTTGTCACACGTGTGCTGCTTTAGCAGAAGAATAACTTAGTTTTCCCCACAAAGTACTATGTGCTACAGAATAAACATTTCTGACTTTTTTAAAGCAATAAAGTCTCTTATTCAACATATTTAATAGTTTAAGTGATTGGTTTATATTAAAAAAAAAAACAAGAATGTTTGCCTTCCCAATCTCTCTCTCTCACTCTTTTTTAATCTGATGTTTCAATGGTTTCAGGATCAGGGAAGTGGTTATTTTTGACATAATATTTAGAAAGACAATCATGCAATAGTATTCTCTACCAAGTAAGTGCTCAAATGAGCAGAGCTTATAAATGATTTATATAACAGCAGTGAGATAACCCTGACAAGTACATCTGGTGTTTGTTAACTGAAGATTATTTCTTTTAAAGTTTTAATTGGGCCATGTTAATTGGATGCTTTTGTTCAGTAGGTGTATTTCATATCACAAAGTTAAGCCAGGTTTTGTTCAGTAAAACTGTAAACATGCAATTAATTACAGAAAAACATGGACCCCTCCTGATACTTGGAACACACGAACCCTGAAAGGGGCTTTACTCCCTAAAATCAAGTGGACTCACGTGACTGAGGTCTTGTATAATGTTCTGCAAACTGAGTGATGTCTCTGTAATTATCATGAGCCTGCACAGCACATGCCAAGAGCCTTTCTTGGTACGAATACCTTGCGTACTTCAGCAGGAGTGTCTCCATGAGAAAAAGCTGACAAGAACAGGGCTGTGATAGCCCTAGGTTTCCCTTGCCTCCTGGAGCAGAATATTGTGTTGCCTGCATAAAGGAAGGCAGCAGCTCTGCTTTTGTGCTAAGAGTGTCTGAGCCACTTCAGGAATGGCTCTGCCAGTGTTTATCAGTAATCTTTGCTCATAGCGCTGTGATCAAAGCTAAGAGGGTGTTAACACACAGAGGACAAGAGAAAATTTACTAGCACGTCACCTAGATTATCCAGAGTAAAACTGGAAACCACCTTTCAAAAAATACTGCCAGAAGGTCTACACGCGCCCATTCTGCTTGGCAGGTCAGCTAGTTAACAGCACGGGACTCGATAGCTGCCAGTCCCTTCTTCCTTGGAAATAATGGGTAAATAGGGGAGCTTCCCATCTACTATGATACATTTTTATAGTCTTGAGTTTCAGCTTTTTAACTTTACCTCCCTCTTTTCCTCCCTTCCTTCCTCTCTCCTTCCCCATCTTTCCTTCCTTCCTTCTTTCCTCCCTCCCTCCCTCCCTTCCTTCCACCTCTCTCTCACCTTCTTCCCCGCCCCCCCATCTTTCCAAAATTAGTTAAAACTATTGCATAACAAACACATACAAAGGCCATTACAACAGAACCACTTACTCATCCTTACCTATGGAAGCTTTCCAGAGCTCTGTACAACAAGTTCCTTTCACAATGAGAGCACACAGTGTTGTGAAAGAAGATGAGAAACCACAAGAACAATTTTATTTATGAGAACAACTTCTACTTTTGTTTTTTAATAAGAAGAGGTTTTCATATATAGCTATGATGTAGAACTACATGAAATATGTGTATATTGTACTGAGGTACACACTGTCAGCACAGACCAGAACACTGTCATTTTCTGGTAGAATGAAATTATGATCGTACAGAAGTACCTAGTGCATTGTGTAGGTGTGATAATACTTCTACATTAGTGGCTACACAGCTATATGGAGAATAACTATATGTTGTCTATTTTCATTACATGGTAGCCGTAAAGCTCATTTGCACTGAATTAAGTTGTTCCTGTTACAGATTCATGCCAGCAGGAGTTATGATTGATTAAAAGTAGTTCCAGCCCTGATCTCCTTGAATGTGTGTCAGAGGTCTGCACCTGAGTGCCCATGTAAATTAGAGTACTACAATTTGCCCTTCATTAGCCATCAGGTTTTGGTTTGAAATGCCCCCGAGGAAACTATGACCTACTCTATGATCTGTAGAAAACACACTTTACTCCCATAGGCCCAGTTCAGGGCAGTGTTAAGCACAAGGCTTGTTTTAAGTTATTGGATACACTGACTTGTTTCAGCACAACTACTCATGAACTTAAAGCCATGCTTCTGCACGTACTTGGCTGAACGCAGAGCTAAAAGCTGGATAAGCCTGAGAAACCAATTACATGCTCCATGATCACTTTTGGACATCCAAAGGCCTTTTTTTTTCACATTTTAATTTGGACAAAAAGACAAATTACAGACATTTTCAAAGGACTAAAATCCATAATTACTTCATTCTTAATATACAACATGTCTTCCAGATTTCCAGCAACAGCCAAGCTAATTGCTTGAGTGCTAAGGACCTTGGGGAGTCACAGCCCTCTGGCAGTACCATGGTGAAAAACATGCTGAGACCACGGATGTAGGACTCACAGATCATGAACTGAGTGGGAAACAGGAGGCCTCAGAGCCCTTAGAGACCTGGTTGAAGAGCTAGGTCTGACAGCGAGGCTCCCTCCACAATGACGATGAAGAAGCCAGAGGAACCAGCTGGCTTGGGAGTCTTGAAACCATGAGGTCCACTTCCTCGGTCAGAGTATGCAGTGGAGATTTTCTGGAGCTGAGGACCCCAAAAGGCCCTGTGCTCCCCATTTTGTTGCCATCTTCCAGGCAGAATTCTAAGTTACTGTGCAGGTGAGCTGGCAGCAGGCCTATGAGATTTCTGAGAAAACCTGACTGGCAGGAAAGTTTTTAAACCTGCCTGACAGACAAGGTCACATCAGGGCCTTCGGGAGAGAGGGTGATTGGCACAAAATCAGCTGCAAGGAGCATGTTTCCGTATGATGTTTTACGTCTGAAAAAGTCACCTTATTCTAAGAAAAAAGCATTCTTCTGGAAAATTTCCGTCACCTCTACTACAGGCTATCATCCGCCACAGTCTCGCCTTCAGACTTACAGAATTGGATCACTGTTTACTTGCTGCAGAAAGTCCTAATTGGAGTAATTTCTGCAGCAGATTGTTTCTCCAAGCAAGCTTCATTTGGCCATGGAAAATGATACAGTATTTAGCTCCACCACAGTGCATGCTATGTCAGATCAGAAATACGATAAAGGGAGAATATTTCCATAACACAAAATAATCTGTCTTGAAAACAAAATCTGTGGGATACATGGGTTATAGTGGTCCACCTTGGCCTCCAATCGGGAGACTTGGAGACACACCATACATAATGCCGTTGGCTCCTTTAAGAACTCACGCAGAACTAGTCTCGAGGAGAAAAGACAACGTAGAAAGAATCGTGCCCTGCCTATGCCACCCCAGGAGACTTTTCGCTGTGCTTTTTGCAGCCAGATTTGCCTATCTCACATTGGGCTTTTTAGTCATCAGCGCACTTGTAGTAAGCGTGGGTAAAGCCCTTCACCAAATCTTCGTTCATGAAGTCAAGCCATGAATGAATGACAAGGTATCCTACAGCTATCAAATAACTGAGTGGCAGCAGCCCTGAGACTCCACTCCATTACCTAGACCTTCCTTTTCCTCCACTAAGTTCAGCATGAGGGGCTTACCTTACCAGGTTGTAATGGTTAAGAAATACCATTGGAAAGAAATTTCCCATCCAAATGTTAATAGGCTTTCAGCCACTTCAAAGCTGTTCGTTTCTAACAGTTTTAATTCTTTTCAGCCACTAGCTGTCTCCCTGCCAAAGTCAAGTCAAATAGTTAAGAAGTCATTAGAAAAGCCTTCAGATACGAAAACCATGCCTCAAAGTCCAGCTCTTCTGCAGCCTCTCATGAAAGACAGGGATGCTACTTTGGCATGGTTTCAGCCCCTTGGTCTACCTGAAACGCAACTACAGAATCAGCCTGACTCATCTGCTTTGCTTGATTGCATTCTCAGCCACTGGAAGAGGCTTTCTCTCAGAAAGCAAACAAGCAAGTACCAGTAGAGCAGCAGCCACAGCTTCCATGCTGGCGACTGAATAACAAACCAGTCGCTTCAGCAGACCTGCTGCAACAAAGTCCTGGAAATTTTTAACATCTTCAGGGATGCTGCTGTGCACCAGCCTTGCACAAAAGCCTTGGTGATCAGTGGCAAGTTCAGTCCCAGTCGACTCTCCATGCCATGAGTCAGCCCTCACCCCAAGGCCAAACAATATGTATTGGTTCATGACTGCTCTTGATGTGGGGTCCAGCCATTTCCCTGCCAAGAGAAATATTTGTCTTGTTTCTGACTGGAGCCCTGAATGCAAACACACCTACAGCGTGGGTGAAGAGCGGAGCCATGCCCCAGGCAAAGCAGGGAGTGAACCACCCTGACAGCACAAAAACACCCAGTGAAATGTATTCTCATTTTTGGCCCATCTTCTCCAGCAAGCTTATCTTGTGTTGCCATACAAGCTGTAACTCATGCCAAGGCTCAAAATTTTCACACTTCTAGGCTTGCTCTAAACAGAGTCAGGCATCCTGGTGGCAGCAAGCCCTGTCCCAGCAGTGCCACCATGTGCACCACACTCCCTGGATATCCCACATCTGCAACATGCCAGCCCCAGCTGCACCAAGGACAGCTGGCACCCACACTGCTGCCACTCTCATGGCTGCCAAACAGAAGGGGGCCCCTTCCTCTTCAGTAGTGAAACATGGCATTTGCTGCTGACGTGTGCCATCCTCTCGCTGAGCCACACCTCAGCAAACAGCACAGGGGTGTGCAAAGTAAATCCTGTCTAAAACATGCAGCCTTACATGATTATAGAGAGACGGTGCATTGGAAACTGTCTACCAAGTCCTTTTACTAAGCCCATTTGCATCCTAAGGCAGGCTGTCATCAAACTTGGCATTGCAAAGCAGAAACTGGCAAGGACCAAAGACAAGAACCATTTGCCTGCTGCAAGTATTTCCTCAACACATCCCTCCATTTTGCATTGCAGCACAGCAGCAAACAATTATATCGAGCAACCAAAAATTGCTCAAATTACACATATTTACCCCTACAGTAAGTCAGAATGAGAGTTGATTCACTCATCACTCCAAAGAAACTGGATGGAGTGACTAATGCGAAAATGATCATAATTTTCCCTGCCCTTAATTTTGAAACTGAATTTAAAAACATACAATCTGATGATGGCAAAAGATGGGTTGTAAATATTTTGATATGGCAGCATGAAATAGGGGGCTGAGTGTTAAAAGCCACCACAGCAAGAAGCAGGAAGGGATGCTTTTACTGTACTTGCAATTTGCACATGTATTGTGCAGCATGAGGAAGATACTGTCAAAATAGAAGAAATCTGGTAAATAGCAAAGTGAGACAGGACTAGAAAAATGCTTGAGTAAAAAGGCCATGAGAACTACAATTGCTGCTTCAGAAATGGTGAGAAGATAGATCTTCAAATTGCAAGTACTGTAAAGTGTGAGCAAAAAAAAATAGGCTGCACCACAAGGAGAGGACACAGAAGTTGCTGTCTGCAGCCTTACTTTGCAGTTTGGGTCAAGCAAGAGCTTTTGGAGACAAGCAAATAAATGCTTCCAAAGATAAACACCAAGATGAAGTCAGTACAAACAACCTGACATCCCAGGCCATATCCCACAGGGCAGGGATGACACAGCCAGATGACACAGTTATCCCTGATCTTCTGGGAGATGAAAAGCTGGTGAGATGCAGGGAGAGGGGCAGGGGGGGCTGTCGCTTTCTTTTTGCGTGCTCTGCTAAATCAAGATATTGGCTCCTCCAGCACAGTGACTGTGATCAAGAACAATAAATCAGTGGGAGGAGAGCATGGACCACTTGCATACACTGCAGCAGTACAGGGCCCTGATAGGGCCCCACCAGCCATGTTTCAGCTCCTCTCCCTTGCCTTGTGTTGCAACAGCAATGCAGAAAGGGTGGCTTTGGAGAAAAGTGGAAGCCCCCAGGGCAGAGGTGTGCAGCTGGTCACTGGGGCTGCTACACAGCACTTCTGGGCAAGAAATACACTTTGCACAGAGAAGCAGCCATGGAGAACGGAGAGGAGGCAGGAAGGATGGAGTTTGCTCCTGCTCTCCAGCAACTCAGTCATGGGTTGCGCAATAAGGATCATTCTCCCAGGTTTTGAGGATCCATTACTAGACTCTGGGAAGAACTAAAACACCCTCCTTCCTCCACAAATATCCACGTGCTTCTATTGGAAGATTTGGAAGAGGCTGGTTTAAAATTTCCTTCATGTGGAGGCACAGGTACTCCCCATCACTTCAGCACCACTCTCTGTGAGCAGTGGAAGTTTTTAAGGATTTACTCATGTCCATAAATGCTAGGGACAGATGCTCATGGTGAGCATTTTGCCCTGAGGAACAGTACAGCATGTAGCAACCCTTGTCCCAGACCAGAACACTGTGATGCTAACTTCTATGGGACCAACAAACGTATACCAATGGTGAAACACCATAGAATCATAAAATAGTTAGGGTTAGAAAGGACCTTAAGATCATCTATTTCCAGTCCCCTTGTCATGGGCACAGATGCCTCACCCTAGTAGACCATGTTGCCCACGCCTCTGTCCAACCTGGCCTTGAAGATGTGAAAGTCATCAGCCCTGTGCCCTATCTCTGGATTATTGTACTGCTTTGGAGATGCTCTTGGAGACGATATAAGATTTCTGTCAGATGACTGCTTTTCCAAGCAACGCAGAGGAACAGCTACAGCCAGCACATGGCTGGGATCACGTGTTTGCAGAGCTCTCTAAAGGCTTCCTAATGTCATCCTGACCTGTAGAGAGCCTGATGTTTCAATGACAACTGCATTAAGTGTACCTGTGTTTCAGATAGGCCCCCAATCAATCTTTTTTTGTGTGTTCTAATTTAAGGGGAAAACATCTGGTTGCTAACTATGCTGTTGTCATTGGAAACTTAATTAAGACTTTTGTTTTCATAAACTAAAAATAATGGTGAGTGCTGTTCAAGAGCCTGAAATCTTTATGCTGTATGTATAGCAGTCATGATTTTTCTAACGAGATGGCTGTTTGAAGTGTGTTTGTATGTCTATAAAGGGAGCTAAATAGCATGTATTGATGTTAACTGCAGAGCTGACAAGTTGTTCTACCCTGTTATTACATTGCCCCCTTCCACATGATCAAAATTCATAAGCGATCTGAAAAATTGTTTTGTTTGCTTTTAAACAGACTTCCCTCAGTGGGAGAAAGCTCACCGAGATCTGCAACTAAATTTGAGACACAGCTCATCAAAATGGGGTGCTTTCTTGTGGTCTGCTTTTTGGCCTTGAAGTGCCTCTTGGCATCCTGGAAGTGAAGCAGATGAGATAGAAAATGCAACATGCAAAACCGATTATCTACAAAATCCCATACAGATTACCACCTACTTCCAGGAAGGGTCAAAATCCGTTCTTTATCCAGTCCTCGAAGAAGGACAGGAAAGGGTTGGAGAGGCCTGGAGTTCTTAAAGGCCATCACCAGCTGTAAAACCAATACAAATAAAGGGCTTAGCTTAAGCTTGGTTCCAGACTCCCTACAAAATGGTTTCCTGACACTGCATCAACACCATGGCTGCAAGAACTCAGCTGACGTCTACAGAGCTTGAAAAAACAGTGGCTTTTGACAACAAGGGCAATGCACGTAGGTTTCTGGACCCACAGACAGACTAGCACTGGGGAGGGACAGTTTGCTAATGGCCAACTGCCTCTATGGCTGTGAGTCAGATGAAGAGCATGATCACACCCAAAAATTTACTCGAATTCAACACTCTTGAGTGTCATTCTGTAACTGGAAGAGGACAAATGGACCAGCAGACAGGGATGGCAGTACTGCTAACATCAGCACAGTTATGCTAATGGAAAACCTGGGATTACAAAGCAGTGTAGTTTAAGTTTGAACCCATTACCCCTTGTCCTGTCACTATAGTCCCTAATGAAGAGTCCCTCCCCAGCATCCTCATAGGCCCCCTTCAGATACTAGAAGGCTGATATGAGGTCTCCACGCAGCCTTCTCTTCTCCAGGCTGAACAGCCCCAACTTTCTCAGCCTATCTTCATACGGGAGGTGCTCCAGTCCCCTGATCATCCTCGTGGCCCTCCTCTGGACTTGTTCCAACAGTTCCATGTGCTTTTTATGTTGAGGCCACCAGAACTGCACACAATACTCCAAGTGAGGTCTCACAAGAGCAGAGTAAAGGGGCAGGATCACCTCCTTTGACCTGCTGGTCACGTTCCTTTTGATGCAGCCTAGGGTACGGTTGGCTTTCTGGACTGCGAGCACACACTGAAGCCAGCTCATGTTCCTTTTCTCACTGACCAGCACCACCAAGTCCTTCTCCACAGGGCTGCTCTGAATCTCTTCTCTGCCCAACCTGTAGCTGTGCCTGGGATTGCTCCGACTCAGGTGTAGGACCTTGCATTTGTTATGGTTAAACTTCATGAGGTTAGCATCAGCCCACCTCACAAGTGTGTCAAGGTCCCTCTGGATGGCACACAGCTTGGTGTCATCGGCAAACTTGCTGGGGGAGCACACAATCCCACTGTCCATGTCAGCGATGAAGATGTTGAACAAGACCGGTCCCAACACCAATCCCTGAGGGACACCACTCGTTACTGGTCTCCAGCTGGACATTGAGCCATTAACTACAACTCTTTGCCTGAGGCCATGCAGCCAGTTCGTTATCCACTGAGTGGTCCATCCATCAAATTGATGTCTCTCCAATTTAGAGACAAGGATGTCGTGTGGGACAGTGTCAAACGCTTTGCACAAGTCCAGGTAGATGACATCAGCTGCTCTACCCCTGTCCATCAGTTCCGTAGCCACATCACAGAAGGCCACCAAATTGGTCAGGCAGGATTTCCCCTTAGTGAAGCCATGCTGGCTGTCACCAAGCACCTTGTTGATTTTCATGTGCCTTAGCATGCCTTCCAGGAGAATCTGCTCCAAGATTTTGCCAGGCATAGAGGTGAGACTGACTGATCTGTAGTTCCCCGGGTCATCCATTTTCCCTTTCTTGAAAATGGGGGTTATATTCCCCTTTTTCCAGTCTTCGGGAACTTCACCTGACTGCCATGATTTTTCAAATATGATGGACAGTGGCTTAGCAACTTCATTTCCCAGCTCCTTCAGGACCCGTGGACGAATTTCATCAGGTCCCATGGACTTGTGTACATTCAGGTTTTTAAGATGGTCTCAAACCAGATCCTCTCCTACAGTGGGCCCAAGGTCTTCGTTCTCACAGTGCCTGCATCTGCCTTTCAAGACTTGGGTGGTGTGGTCAGACCATTTGCCAGTGAAGACCAAGGCAAAGAAGTCATTCAGAACATCAGCCTTCTCCGAGTCCAGGGTAGCCAGTTCTCCCAAGAGCTTCCGGAGGGGTCTATATTGTCCCTAGTCTGTCTTTTATTCTCTACATACATATAGAATCCCTTCCTGTTATCCTTAACATCCCTAGCCAAGTTTAATTCTAACTGGGCCTTAGCTTTCCTAACCTGGTCCCTATCTTCCCGGACAATGCCCCTGTATTCTTCCCAGGCCGCCTGTCCTTGCTTCCACCTTTTGTAAGCCTCTTTTTCCCTTCGAATTTTCCTCAGCAGCTCCTTATCCATCCAAGGAGGTCTCCTGGCCCTCCTGCTGCACTTCCTTCTAGTTGGGATGCAGCACTCCTGAGCTTGCAGCAGGTGATCCTTGAATTCCAACCAACAGCCTTAGGCCCCCCTGCCCTCTAGGGCTATATCCCATGGAACCTTCCAAAGCAGGTTCCTGAAGAGGACAAAGTCTGCTCTCTTGATGTCCAGGGCAGTGAGCTTGCTGCACGCTCTTCTCACTGTCCTGAGGATCAAAAATTCGAGCATCTCATGATCGCTACAACCAAGGCTGCCCTGGAGCGTCACATTTCCAACCAGTCCTTCCCTGTTGGTGAGCACGAGGTCAAGCATGGCACCTCTCCTTGTCGGCTCCTCTACTACTTGCAGAAGGAAGTTCTCTTCCACACAATCGAGGAGCCTCCTGGATTGCTTGTGCCGGGCTGTTACCGTTGCTCCAACAGATGTCAGGGTGGTTGAAGTCAGCCATGAGAACAAGGGCCTGCGAGCGTGAGGCTGTTCCTATCTGTCTGTGGAGTGCTTCATCCGCAGGTTCTCCTTGATCAGGCGGTCTGTAACAGATCTCCACAGTAATGTCTCCCATAGCTATATTCCCTTTAACCCTGACCCCCAAACTCTCTGTTAACTGCTCACCTGTCCCCAGACAGAGTTCCATGCTCTCCAGCCTATCCCTAACATAAAGGGCAACTCCCCCTCCCCGCCTGCCAGGTCTGTCTTTTCTAAAGAGCCTGTAACCTTCCATTCCAGCACTCCAGTCACAGGAGCCATCCCACCATGTTTCCGTGATGCCTATTATATCATACCCCCGCAGACGTGCACACATCTCTAATTCCTCTTGTTTGTTCCCCATGCTACGGGTGTTTGTATAGAGGCATCTGAGCTGAGTTCCAATAAAGCCGGCTCATTGGCTGGAGCGGCTGGAATATATCTACATTGCTCCAAACATGCATTTATTATAGGTGCTGGCAACTGACTGGGTGTGTTGGGATGAAATGATGCCCCCTCTCCCCCAGCACATCTAGTTTGAAGCATCCTTGACCAGTCTGGCAAGCCTCCTACTAAAACCGCCCTTCCCCTTAGACCAGCTCCACCAGCCCCCACTAGACCTGGCCTACTAAATAGCCAGGTTCAATATGTAGCTTGCCCTATACAGTCAATGGATACAGACTGCATGAGGTTTTCCTTTTTCTTCCATTGGAGAGGACTTATTTCACAGGCCCGTTTTCTCCTCATTCCATCTGCCCAAGCATGAGGTTATGTGACTAGAGATGCCAGCTGTCCAGGGACCGCAGCTCTGACATAAGCTCACATGAACTTCAGGAGTGAGCAGCCTTTCCCTCTGTTTATTCACAATCCCTGAGGAAACACAGAACCCCCTGTGTTTAACATAATCAAAGATAACATCCATCTTGTGTGCCATCAAGGAAACCTACTCATTTTATCTCTCCTTCGACACACAACAGAATACTGAAAAGTGTCAGGTTGAGAAGAAACAGATCACAGTGGGCTGCTGGTACAGTTATAGTGGAGAAAACACTTTCATTGTGTATATCCATATGTACAAATTCCTATATGATAAACCATACAAAACAAGTAACACACAAACCACTGGAGGGGCAAAGCACACCTACTTGGTCTGAAGGAAATTGCTCTGCTGATGGAGGGGATCTGGGAGCTCCTAGAGATTCCCTTTCAAGATAAACAAGCTTTAGCGTGCCAGCAAGGGCCACTCTTCTTTCCTTCTTTTGCTCTTTAGAAATGCTTAGATGCTTTTTTGGCATTTGGGGAAAAAACTGGCTTCCACATCTGAAAGGAGAAGACATACTCATGCAAAGTGCTGAGCATGTTCAATTCCTACTGACAGAACTGGCTTTTTAAATAATACATTATTTTTGTTGACTGATAGATGCGCTGGATAGATAATATAACCTATAATATAGGTTATATTACTTGAGACTAACATGTGAGGAAGTTTATTTTACCATAATCCAAACAGACAGACTTTAGGTTAAATGCTATTGTTTGGCTTTTGAGAGATTAAGTTTAGGAATTTACCATTCTCTTGATGATTTGATTTTCTTTATTTATATGATGTGTCGAACTTAAAGCTTATCAGTACATGCAGTCAAACAAGATACTCAGTATACACACAAGAGGGTGATGTTATGGCTTGTGGAAATGACAAACTTTTTTTTTGTATTCAACAGGCATCCACCTAGTAATGCAGCACAGATCTTCCATTCATTCAGCCAACTTAGTTTACAGAAATACAGATGAATGATGCTTAGCTGTAACCAAACTCATGCTGTCTACTATGGCAGGAGCCATAGCAACCACTTGTGTACTGCCAAGGGTTTGGCTTAAGACACACACCTACGCTCTGAAGCAGACATCCACCAGGGAGAACAAATGGAACAATGCTCCCTCTCTCAGTCTAGGGAGACACACATACAAGAACATGACAGGGGTATCCAATGAGGTGGCTTAGCTCTAAAAGCTAGTTGACATGGCCATGTCCCATTGAAAGAAAGGCTCTCCATGCCTCTGAAAGTGATGCTCCCTATGCATCTGCTCTCCTTATGTACACAGGCTCCCTTGGCAGAAGCAGGGGTGATGGGGAATTGTTTGATCAGGGCAACACAAAAACAACACAAAAACAAACAAAAGGCCCTCTGCCCTGTTTCTTCTAGGTCAGCGAGCAAACAGTGTTGTAAAATTGGGGCTTAATATATAAACTGCCACTCAGCTGTTCTTGATTGTCCAGAATGTGTCTCTGTTTAAACACACAAACCTCCACCTGTCTGCTCCATTACCAGTCTGCTGCTTCATCTTGTGAATGAGTAACTATATACAGAAGCTCATAGGGACAATGAGCTTGGCTTGCCCACGTGGCCTCAGAGCTCCCTCAGAGAGCCAGCCAGACAGCCACAACCATCTGTTCACCCACTCACCGAGTCATCTCCACTGCTAAAAGGGGCCAGCATGTTAACCTTACCAAAAGGCAGGCTCTCCTTTGCTCAGGAAGCCAGATCTCTGTACAGCATTAGCAGACAGTGTATTTCAGACACTCTGAACACAACATGTTTCGTTTTAGTAATAACAAGGAGTGACCAAGGGCAGAATGATTTAAGTGGGGCGAGCCAAGCCCGAAAAGGTTCAGATCCACATTCAGAATTCTCATATCTGGACTTTAATACATGTTTCATGGAAACCCACCTTTTCTTCTCTCACACACATATCTACAGATGTCTACAGCTTGCATCATCATTGTAACAGAAATCCATAAGCTGTATTTTGGGTTCACACACAGACATTTGCCTGAGTGGGTAACAAAGTCCAACCTCCAGTTCTGCCAGGTTCAGCAACCTTCCCCTGTCCTTTCAGAGGCTGAGTTTCACGTTCCCGCACCAATTACTTCTGAGTGGACACTAATCACTGTCATAGCTATCTTACTTTGAGAAGGGTTTGTGGAACAAAACCAGTAGACTGCAAAAACATCAATCTGTCCTGATTATGGCTCCCAAAAATGTCTGTCTGTTGTAAAAGTGGCAGAACAAGACAGGTCATCTCCATGTTCAAACTGATGCACAGACATGCATTTTTTAAACACTACATTTTATATAACTGTAACCAACTGTATAAACACCTAACCTTTGTCTCCTCCTAAACTTTAACTTGAAGCTCATGCTCCCTTTCACAGAAGGGGACACTCCCATTTTCCTCTCACCACCAGTGTATGACAAGAGCTTAGAAAAACTGGCTGCTCTGGGAGCACTGCACTGGTGACCCAGACTTTGAGGTGCTGTCAGCTGATGAGACAGCCACTTCTCTGTATAGCACACCCCTCTTTTAGCTGTACCCCCACCTCCATTCCCCCATGTCGGGAGCTGACAGAGACCCACACAAAGGGTTTTGCAGTCTAAGTCCACACGCTATTTTCAGAGCGTCACAGGGCATCTTCACAGTGGCTCTGGTGAGTGGCAACCATGTTCATGATGGCATGAAAAGAAGGATGGGGAAGAATGGACCTATTCAGAGTAATGTGATTTTAAAGATAAGTGACAAAGGGCAAACCCCACTTTTCTGTTTTGTTTTGTTTTTGTTTTTCAATTTGCCAGCTACTCTTCTTCCAAGATAAAGCATGACCACCATGTTAATAAATCATGTTGGGTCTACTCTCTTCTTCCTGTTAGAATGACTTCAGTCACTGAAACTGAACCACCAGTCGTCCTAATGCTGTGGATGGGGAATCTGTTAATAACTTTTAAAATGACATTTTGTTTCAAAAATCAGACCCTAAGCTATTCACAAGATTTGCCTGAACACATCAGGATACCTTTTTGTTTAGCTTCTCTTTTTTTTTTTTCAGACACTGAGGGATGTATTTTCTAACAATTCCCTGCAACTCCAAGTGTCTAAAAAGTTAGAATAAATCTTTGATAGCCATTACATTAGAAGGAATGGAGGTTAAATAAGGTTAATTCCAAACAGGAACACTTAGCAGTGTTGCACATAGTTGTGGCAAAATGTGTAAGTTCAGGACCAGAACTCTGCCCACATGTAACCGACAAATTTCATTTGATTAGCTGTCACATATCATTTTCTATCAGACACCTTGTTTGGCTCTATTTATGGTGACAAATGGTCACCTGTGCACCCGACATTCTAGGCCTTGGCTGTTAGAAGTGTGAACATGCGCCTACTCATACTCAAATTATTTTCTTAAAGCACCAGTGGTATATTTGAAAGAAAACAAAATGGTTTTAGCTTTTTTTTGGTTGCAGGGAAAAGATTACAATTGTAACCAAATTGTTTTGTAAAAAGTATGTAATATATATACTTTATATAATAATTATATAATTATATAATAACCATGGTAAATTTCTGGTCCTTGAATGACAGGTATTGGCAAAACTGATGCAGCCAATTTGCTGCCAAGAATTCTGACTCCTATGATGAGATTCACAAAACACCTATGACCATCAAAGGATGAAATGATAAATAAGTTTTCATGTTAATACCCACCATTCACTTCCTATGAGATTCTGCCCTCCAGTTCTCCATTGGCAAAGAAAATCCACTCTGTTTAGAACACTACAGTCAGTGCTGAAAATAATGAGAGAAACTCTAGCAGCATGTCTTGAACTTGACTATGTGGAGTTACAGATGTAGGAGGAGAGGACATGGCTGGTGAAGCTGGTGTGCCCAACAATAGGGACACAAAAAGCCATGCAGGAGCAGTCCTGGGGAGCCTGTGCCACAGCAACCCAGCGTGTCCTTGATGGGGGCAGACAGTGACCCACATGCCAGTCATGCCCTCAGCCCAAAGACCAGGTAGGCAGGCCAAAGGCACAGCTCTGCATGACAGCTCCAATGCTCAGCATTCTCCCCAGTTTCTACAAAGCCATGGAATGTTTTATGTCACATTGACCAGATGCAGTCCATCAAAATACCATATGTCTAAATCAGGAAGAAGCATGCAGGACCAGAACTTTGTGTTTCTTTGCATGCCACTTATTTTGGGGCTGTCACTCAGAGTCCCAGGAACTGAGGAGGTGGTAACGGACAGACAGACACACACACACTTTAGTCAGCCAACAACCAACTGCTGCAGAGAGGATCTTGTCTGTTTTTAAGGAGTGCACTCATGAACACCCTTCTCCAGAAACCAGTCAATAGTAGCAGTGGTTTTCAAGGCTTTTGCCTTTCTGCGCAAAACTGAAGTTATTACACATTGTTCCCTCACAGCGGAGTTTGAAGGAAAGCTTTTGTGGACTGGCTGTTCATCAAAATGGTAGGCGAAGAACAAGGAGGAGCCATGAAAAATACCCATTTCTAATAAATCTGAGATTGTTTCACAGCCCAGAGGCAGACTCGTGTTGTTTTTGGCGTGCACAACATAAAACATAACGCTGAGTCTGCGACTCATGAGCAGTTTCCTGCATGGGCTGTGGATTTGCTTTGTCTTCTGTTATCATTACTGTTATTAGATGGAGGTTGTGGAAAAGAGCATAGGTGCATGCAGGGGGGTGAAGTGGGAAAAAGTTAATCTGTCATGTCATCGCTCTTTTAACCCAAAGCACAGAAACTCAGAGGTTTTTATAGTGTGAGGTCTGATAATGATAGTACAGCACCACCTGAACAAACAGTCTGTAGGGCAGATTGTACCACAGTGAGTAGGAAGTAAGCGGTCCTCCACCTGCGCTCCCCTCCTGCTCTGAGAAAACTACCTGCGTGAAAAGGAGAATGTGGTGAACACCACAGCACCCATCCCATCAGCTGGGCCAGGACACATAGACGAGCCCAGCATATAATCAAAAGGCTTCCTCACAAGCTCCCCTTTTGGAGACAAGCACATGTCTGAAGAGGAATGAGCCTGTTCAAAGTGTTTAATGTTTTCCTTGCATCAGTGTTTACCAAAAAAAGGTCAGCAGCAATAATGTTTCTATAACAACTAGCACCTACGAAGGGGAATGACCTCAGCTTGGGAGGACTGAGTTAGAAAGTACTCAAATGGACAGATACTCTTAAATCACATGAGTCTGAGCAAATTCATCCAAAAGTACTTAGAGAAGTAACAAATGCAGTGATTAACAGGCATGTTAGTAGTCATCTCTGAGAACTTGTAGATGGCTGAAGGTCCAGAGGGTGGAAAAGGGTAAGCATGAGTCTTTGCTTTAGAAGGGAGAGGAAAATAGGAGTAAAAAAGCACTAGGTAGCACCATGCCAGAGGAGACTGCCCATGCTCCAGAGGACAGGAATACAATTCAAGTTGGAAAAACATTCTGAAAATAACATACTATAACTCAGGTTGGGTAAGAGAAATCTTCTATGTGAAGACTGGAAGAATTGTCTGCACTAATACGTGATAGAGAACCATTGGACCAGCAGCAGTTGTACAGGAGGAGAACCTGTGGGTTACAGCAGAGCACAGGGGCACTTGTGTTGCCTGACTTAACCCAGGTCTGCTAGCTGATACAGGAAAGGAGACTTCGAACAGGGCAGAGATGCTCTTCCATGTACACAAGGAGGCAAGTATGGGAGGAGAACACCAACGAGGGAAGGTGACTAAAGTCACCTAGCCTCTGAGCCCAAGTGGCACCCAAAAATGGACAAAAAGCCTGGGGAAGAAATGAGACAACAAACTGAGGATGATGGCCTCAGTGTTAAGATGAACTCTGAAGCCTCGTGTGTTGCACTGTGTCCGTTCTCTACTCAGTTCTTTCATGACCATGTATCCCAAACAGCTATCTAATTTCATTGCTATCCAGGATGGATGAAAAAAAACAGATAGGAAATTTAGTAAGCCCAGTGCAAGCTAAACAAGATGCATATTAACTTTATCAGTCCATCACTGGGTTGTTTAATTTAAATGCTGATCCATTCTTCAGTTGTTTCAATCTACACAGTATACTTCTCAGGGCAAATCTCTGAATTGGCCAGAAAAGTGTGCTTTGTGCATTTATATATCTGTATGCTATCAGTGACATCACTAGTGGCATCATTGTCCAGACACATCATCAAATCAGTACATTCAGGGATTTGGGGCTTATTTGCTTGGAAAGCGAAGGAGACAAAGAACAGCAGACCAGAAAACACAGTGCTTTAAAGGCTTCCATGGGTGGGTTTTTTCTGAGATGAAGGACTGAAGAATTAGCAGTTAGAAGAGAAATCTTGGAGGAGCAGCTGTGCCATGTCATGGCAGAGTAGCTGCTGCAGACATCTCTGCAGCACTGGCTGAGAAACAGCTTGCACTTCAGGACTCTACATAAGGGGCTCTGCACCATTTATCATTCATGATGATGTGTCTGACGTGTTAACATGAACAGAAGCAGCCACTTCATAAAGAGAGACTACCGTAACCCTGAGACTCTTCCCAGTAAATCTCTGCACTGTAAATTAGCCCACTATACAAAGCTCGGTTTTACAGGAACCACCCAACATTCCCTCTCTGACTGCTAAGCTCCTTGTTACTCACCTTAGTTAAGAGGGGAAGAAAGGCAATACTGAGCCAATGTGGGTGAAGAAGCGATCTTTAGTTAAAGAAAAATATCCAAACCACCACTCCTTCTTTAACTCAGACATTATACAAGTGAGAAGTCAGTGCTTCTTTCACAGACAGCTAAATGTTGAAATATATAATACTGTCTCTAGGTCACCTCACTTGACCCCACAAGTCACCCCACTTGTTTCAGGCCACCATACCCTGAAACAAGACCATTAGTAGAAAAGGGTCTGGATTTGTAGAAAAGCTCTATAGGGATTCTGTAGTTTGATGTGAAGCTCACAGGGCTAAGGAGCTGGGCAAGCAGCATCACAGAATCTGAGAAACCAGGTAGAAAACCCCCACAATTTTGGTATGAAAACCAAAAGTAATTGAAGGGACAGAAGTTTCTAATGGTTTAATGGAACACAGAGTATGAAGTGTGAAAGTTCTTTAGATGAGTCACAAAATCAGGCAATACAGAAAAATAAGATGATACCCACAGACATATGGGGCTAAAGGTGCACTCAGCTCACAGTCTGGAACTCCCCTTGATGCAAACTCAGCTCAGCTGGTTTCACTAACCCAGCGGAGATTCTTAGGTTATTGTGTCTCACCTCCTGTGCACCACAGGACAAGGAAAGCCATACAAAAGTCCTTAGGCTTAGGTTGCCAATATACACCTAGAAATAAAACCAAATCGAACCCCTAACTGTGTCTCTTACCCTCTTCCACATCAAACACAAGACCTTTCACTACTGTTGAAAATGCAGGAATGCTTTGTTCCCTAACTTTTTTTTTTTCACTGATCTATGACACAACATGAAATCAGGTATTTGTAGCATCGACCTAGAAGTTATAAAATGATCTCTTCTATTATTGAGATTGCACCTGGATAACCATCTCCCTATCACAGCATTTCTCTAACAGATATGACCATGCCAGCAGCCTTGTTACTGCCCCCAATCTATAGAATCATAGAATCAACTAGGTTAGAAAAGACCTTTATGATTATCAAGACCAACCATTACCCCACGACTGCCAAGACCACCACTAAACCATATCACTGAATGCCTTGTCTACATGGTTTTTGAACACTTTCAGTCATACTTCTTTGTCTTGTATTTTGCATATGGGTATGGATTTCCTTTAAAGGTGTAAGGTTTTTTTTTTTATTTGGCAGGAATGAAGCTTTTCCTATCTTCTCTCCAAAATCTGAGGAAAATCTTTTAATCTCTTTTTTTTTTTTTTTTTCCCCAACATGTTTTCTGTGCTAAAAGATGAAAGCAACAGCCATGACTCAACAAGGTATTTAAGAACATACCTAACTTTAAATACATGAGTAGATCGACTGATTCCATTAGAATGAATTTTGCATTCATGGCTGATAATCTACACCTTGATGAACCAGGGCTAAGAGACTTATTATGATTTGTACCAAGTATATGCAGACAAGTGCAGATGCACAAGAGCTCCCTACAAACAGAGACATGAAACAAGAGTCAGACATTTTCATGATCCAGTATCTGTTAATCAACTCATTCCTGAGGATTTATTTTTCCTCTTACATAGGAAAAAATCTGCAAGACCTTGCAAACTACTTATAGCTGAAAAGAATCAAAGCATGTCCCTGTGGCATATTTTTTCCTCGTCCCAGCCTTATTTAACCCAAATATGTGTGAGTCAACAGCCAACAGTGCAGTCCTCCTGAATGCCACTTATGGACTTGAGATTTTTTCCCTTTAGTTTCTTGATGATTATGGAAGCTTATCTATGCATGGTCCTGCTTCTTCCACAGAACTGCTGGCTGTATCCTGCAGCCTATTTCGGTTACAGTAACCGCTGCTCTTCTCCTCCCTGCTTCCCCAAAGTTTTCTAAATTGCAGGAAGGTTCCTGTGGTATACTGGTTCTCCCAGTACTCAGAAATTGCTTTCAGTGCCACTGAGTATCATGTCTAAAATCTATCCATAAAGAGAAGGAGAAAATGGAATGGAATAAAACAAGCAAGAAACAAAAAATGCTGTTAGTAATGCTGTTTAATTTGATCCTCTCACGAAGTGTCCTATCCTAGAAACCAAACCAAACCAAACCAACCCAACCCAGTGAAAGAAAACATTCATCATTCCCCAGATAAGATCACAAAATGAGGGGGAAGCTAGGCTGTTCCCCAGGGCACAAGCTGCAGTCAGCTGGGAGGAGCAGGACAGCAGATAGCAATATGGGGGCAGGTTTCCAGGACAGGTGTACAGCGGGCTGAGCTGACCACTGTTTGCCTTTGCACTGAAAGCAGTGCCGGGGGCAGCTGTGACTCCCCGCACCGTGTCCTCTGCACCTAGGACTTCCTCCAGGACTCCTTCCTGCACCCCTTCACAGCACACTCATCCCTGCCAGTAACAGCTTATGCCCAAGGGGCTCCCCCATCTTCAAAGACCCCAACTTTGTGTTTTATAGGACTGTTTAAGGCTTGAGCGCAAATCTAGGGAGAAGGCCTATTTTTGCCAAGTTTCTTCTCCAAGTTTCTGGGAACTTGGAGAAAGAGCATCCCTCCTTTCAAGGGAAAGCCAGCAAAGAAAACAATACCATCTCGATTGACAGGATTTGAAAGAGTCTTGGCTAAGAGGCAGCAGCAGAGAAGAGGAGAAAATGGCTGTGCCTCTGGTTCTATAGCTTATGCTAATCTCTGGAAATTCCTGTGGGGCTAAGCAGTAAATCAGAAACATCTTGTCCACTGCATGCTTTCCAAATGTTCACATGGGAATAACAAGTAAGGTAAAGAGGTAAAGAAACTGCAGCGAGAAACCTAACTAAAACTGCCCCAGCCAAGTATGAAAATAATGCTTTCCTCTCCACTGCTCACTCAAATGCTGGTTCCAACAGGATCTGGAAACATTACGGTCTTCCAGTTTTGAAGGAAACTGTTCCATTGTGGCCTAGAACAGTCCAGGAGCAAGTTCAGTGGCTGGGTGTCACATCTGCTGTTAGCTGAGTGGCAGAAGATTATCTTCTCAGTGAAAGTACACTTTTCAGAGTTTTAAATGCCAAGCTCACAACCATTTACCCTCCTTTCCTAAAAGATGTATCAATTTGAAAAATGGCATGGTGTGATGAGAAATGACCCCCTGATCCCACCCTGGTGATGGCCTATGTTTTATGGGTGAATTGTCCTTGAACATGCAACTAGCACTATCCTCTGTGAAGGGAAAGAGACTGCCTTGAAAACTTATATTAAACATTTAAATGTGCAGAATTAGCGCTCACCTTCCTCTCAACTACAGAGGAGATGGTTCATCTTTTACTATTCCTTACCCTAAAGCTACCAGAACAAACACACCCACCCATGGTCTCTAAACAGGGCCCAAAAAGTGGTATGTAATCATATACGCTGGAACTAAGTGCTCCAGGGGCAAATGAACAATTTGGTGCATGGCAACCTGGAAAGAAGCTGAAATGAAAAAGGACATTTGATGCTAACTTTGGGGATTTTTCCCCCTTATTGGTGTTGGCTTGTACTTCTCATGCCCATGGGAGAAGTAGCTGTGTGCCCTGAATATAAGCCGTAGTGACAGACCTATACACAGTGCATATTCCCAAATCCTCGCAACATCATGTGAGCTTTGAGGTGCAGAAAACATCTCTGAATTTCCTCAAGTTCTTTTCTAACCAGCAGAAGAAGAGAAATCTGGGGACAGAGCTACTGAGTTTCATGCAGTACAAACTATAGGACTCATTGACGTGGAGTTACAGTGAGAGATTTGATTACCATCTATCTCTTTTCCTTCAAGTCATCCCAATGTATTGTACCCAGATCATCTACCTAATATCCCCAAATCAAAATACTATTAAGTCATAGAAACATATCAATAGCAAAGACCCATCTATCAAACACCTTCATGGCTAAAACATGCCAAAACTGGAAAATATGTCTGTGACCTATACATCAACCAGTAAATGGATTAATCCTTTGTGGCTTAATACGACCAGGTATTCAGAGCTATGCAGAGCTACCATTTTACTTCTCCTGTAATGACATCTGACCTAATGTTTCTGAACTCTAACCCTAGCCCTAATCTGAAATACATCTTCAAGCTGAGGCCATGGTGATCACAGGTTGTCCAGATGTGAAAACTGCAAATAACCATGTTAGTGCAGTGCTGTCCTCCACCTGGCATGAGATTTGCAGCACAAGTTTGCCTAGACATATCAACTTTGCAGGTCTCTGAACCCTAAAAGTAACCATAACCTGAATGGCATCCTGGAACTGACCCTGAGGTCACCAGCAGTCAGTGGCCAGGATGAGAAAGGTGTCCAATGTTGGTGCAGTGCTGTGTTCACCTTGGCATACCTTTTCCAGCTGCAATATCCCTGGATATGTATCTTAATCTAAATGCCATCTTCAGGCAGAGGCTGATATTCCTAGCACCATAGGTGTCCCAGATGAGAATCATGTCTAAGTACTGATGTTGGTGCAGTGCCGTACTCATCTTGGCATGACTTTTGCAGCCCCAGTGTCTCTGGACCTGTAGGCTTTGTGACTCTCTGAACATTAACCCTAACCATAACCCTAACCTCTACGACACCATAATTCTGAGACTGTGGTCTCCAGTCAAGAGTTCCAGAAGGGAAAGCTGTGTAAGGAGCAATGCTGATGCAGTGCTGTACCTGTCCTGGCATGCCTTTAGCAGCCCCAGTGTCTCTGGACATGTAGGCTTTGTGGCTCTCTGAATTCTAACCCTAACCCTAAACTTTATGACACCATAATACTGAAGCTCAAGTCTCCAGTAGAGTCAGTGCTCCTCATGAGTAAGGCATGTAAAGAGCAATGTTAAAGCAGTGTCTTGGCATGCCTTTTACAGTCCCAGTGCGTCTGGACCTGTAGGCTTTGTGGCTCTCTGAACCCTAAACCTAATGCTAACCCTAATCTTTATGGCACTGTGATACTGAGGCTGTGGGCTCTAGCACAGTTGGTTTTTCCACATGAGAAAGGTGTGCAAGGAGCAATGTTGATGCAGTTGCTGTGCTCCCCCCAGCATGACATTTTCATGCCTGTGTACCTGAAGCTTTGTGGCTCTCTGAAAGCTAATCCAAAAGCTAACCCTAACCTCTATGACACCATAATACTGATGTTGTGATCTCTGTCACAGTCAGTGTTCGAGCTGAGGTAGTTGTGCAAGGACCACTGTTGGTGCCTTGCCGTACTCATCTTGGCATGCCTTCTGCAGCCTGAATATATCTAGACATTTAGGCTTTGTGGCTTTATGAACACGAACTCTAACCTTAACCCTAAACTCAATGACACTGTAATAGTGAGGATGTATTTTCCAGTACAGTCGGTGTTCCAGATGGGAAAGGTGCATGAGCAGCAATGTTATAGCAGTGCCATACTTGTCTTGGCATGCCTTTTACAGTCCCAGTGTCTCTGGACCTGTAGGCTTTGTGGCTTTCTGAAGCCTAAACCTAACCCTAAACTTTATGACACCATAATACTGAAGCTCACGTCTCAAGAACAGTGGGTGTTCCTCATGAGAAAGGTGTGTAAGGACCAGTGTCGTTGCAGTGCCGTACTCATCTAGGCATGCCTTTTGCAGCTCCAGTGTAGGCTTTGTGGGCCTCTGAACCCTAGCCCTAAACTTAACCCTAACCTTAACACTAATGCTAACCCTATCTCAATGGCATCTTGAAGCTGAGGCTGATGTCTACAGCAGCACTGGATGCAAGGAGCAATATGTCCAAAGACCAAAGTTGGTGCAGCACCATACTCATATTGACACATGTTTTAAAGGCCCATTATCCCTGAAATTGTAGCCTTTGTTGCTCTCTGAACCCTAACCCTATCTGAATGGCATCTTGCAGCTGAGGTTGAGGTACCCAGCACCACAGATGGACAATGAGAAAGGTGTCCAATGACTACTCTTATTGCAGTCTCATACTAACTTGTGCATAATATCTGAAGCCCCAGTATCCCTTGAACTGTGGGCTTTGTGGCTCTCTGGATCCTAACCCTAACGCTAACCCTAATCTTTAAGGCAGCGTAACACTGAGGCTGTGGGCTCCAGCACTGTCATTTTTTTAGATGAGAAAGGTGTGCAAGGAGCAATGTTGATACAGTTCTGTGCTCCCCCCAGCATGACTTTTCTAGCCCCAGAGTCCCTGGAAATTTAGGCTTTGTGGCTCCATGAACCTTAACCTTAATCTTTGCCTGATAGTCATTACAGCAGCAGGCAGGCTAATTTAAACAGCATCATTTTGAACATGGGAATATAGTAATTTTTTCTGCTGATTCCTAAATTTATACATCCCATCAGGTTTTCCTGACTAGCCTATTCAATTCCATGACAAAGGCCTTTTTTCTCAAGCCTCAATATCAAGCTCCAATTGCTTGTGTTTTGAAGTTTTACAATTACAATGCTTAGTCATCTTTCATAACCTCAATTCTGTGTTGAAAGATGCAGTGAAGCACCAATAAACTTCTATTTCTGCAGTTAAAATTTTATTGCATAACCCATTCCAATTTTCGTAAGATTTTTCCTCATAAATTTCTGCAATCCATTTCATCATTGATGTGTGTGCACAGAGGGAGAGAGATGACAGACAGTAATTTTTATGCTTAGTCCTGTGTAAACGAAACCTAAAATTCAAACTGACTTTGTAGATGCAAGCTGTAAGATTCACATTATAGTTGAAAATGTGCATGCAGAGATACATGAGATGGTGTAGGTATGAAACTGTGGTGCACCACCGGGCATGCATTTTGAATTTTTATTTTCTTTCATTTTTCTTAAGAGTGTAATTAAAGTTTATGTCTATTTCCATTCTTCCTTTGACAAATTATGATTCCATCAAATTAAATCGCGTGTGTGAATATTCTGTTCCTTTCACACATTACAATATAAAAGCCTGTTTCTGAAGAGAAAGAAATCCAAAAGTGCCTCAAAACAGCTCTCAACCAATAGGAATTTAAAATGCCCACAAGGTCAAACTCTCATGGCTGTAAGTACGACAGATGTTGGGTGCCTGCCTCCTACTTATAGTGATTTGAGAAAACCAAGTGCAGGGAGACTTAGGCAAAAGCTATTCTCATGGTTATAAAAAGGTTTCCTTTGCAATGTGGCAGACACCTCCCACAATACACTCAATGGAACAAACTCCCTTCTCATCCACATTCGTGAAATTCACTCGATTTCAACCTGCGATCAGGGAAGCAAGTCTTGTTTGCCAACTGTAAACTGCAAGTCTGTCAATACAACCGTATATGGACAAAATGGAAGATTCCCTAATAAGAACATCTTTTTAATGGATTAAAAGTTGCAACATATCTCCTGGCTACAGTTTCCGTGAATGGAAATGAACCTGCCAAGAGAAAACATCTTCCACTAACAGGGCAGGGCTCATCCAGCCTCAGTACCTGTGACTGGAGCTCTTGCCAGCACCATGACTACGTCAAACAAATGAATGGATTACTGACCATGCTATGATGACACAAAACAGCCTTCCCTAAGTGTTCTCCCTAAGGCTTGATGCTGAGTTGAGGCCAGACCCCTGTTTCAATGATTAAATGTTGGTAAATGAGCTTGCACCTGCAGCAAAGAGGTTGCACATCTGAGGACGCTCCCCACTGCCTGTTTTCACTCTGTGTCTATGCCAGACCAAAATATACTCTGCTCTCTTCCCTCCCTGCTCCTAACAGAGACTTTAATAAAAAGCAATGGAGCTTAGTCTACATGCAATTATTTATGAAAATACAAATCTAAGTAAAAAATAAAGGCTGGAGTAAGTCCACAGAGGAGCTCAACTAACTGCAGGATTTCTGTGAAGTCATGTCTCATGAGCAAGAAGACTCCACGACCAGAAATCAATCCACCAAAATTCACACAATGAATACTGTTCCTAACTCTGAGCAAGAATGAGGGGAGAGACTCTTCCACTTCTTCCTAATTCCCTCTGTTCTCCCTTTGTCTAAAGGAGCCCAGCCAGCTGTCTGCAGTATTTCTTTGGCAATTCTGTAGTGAGCTCACAATGACAGCTAAAACCAGTCATAAACAGCTTAATACTGGTCTTAATTTGCCAAGTCTTGGAGTGAGTGATAAGGCTGTGCTCAGCCTTCTTCCCATGCTCAGGCTGCCGGGACGCTCAGCAACAGAAATGGAAGTAGCATTTTTTATCACTTCTATTTGCCTTTTTTCTCCTCTTTGTCTTTCAAGCAAGAGCACACTCTTCTCCAACAAAGCAGCAGTAACTACTCCAGTTTATTTAGGGTGACTTCACCATCCAGAAAGATGGTCTTTAATGCTATATTTAGTGCCAGTTCTAAGTTCCCAAACTGGATTTTCCTTGTAAACCTTGGTAGCTGAAGCAAAACAGGATGTACTTCAGAAGCAAAGTAAGATCTGCCCATACAACACCATTCAGATACCTTCAGTTGCTCCCCTGCCTTTTCATCTCTTTTAACAATGTAGTATTGTAGAGTGAATATGGTGTCATAATGTGAAGTCTTTATAAGTAAGAGACTTTAATGGAAGTTATTGGCAATATGCCCAAGCAGGCAGAGGTTTCTGGGCTCAAACTCTGAAACCTCACTTGACCATTAAACGCCACACCACATCAAAGTCACATTAACACCTTTGACTCTGGAGACCAGCCATGTTCAGTTGAAATGAGCACAGTGTATCAATCAGTTGAGATGCCCTCCTTCTTCCTAACCTAAAAGCTGTTAAACTCTTGGCAACAAGAGGCTTGGAAGCCTACTGGGGAGCTCTTGGGATCATATTACAGGGAACTAGGAAGAGCTCTAAAGAAAGATCCTTCTTTGGTATGATCATCAGGGAAATTATACGGGCACATTACAAGCCTTTACTTGTTTTGTAGAGGCAGATGGACCTTCCCATGATGTGCAGCTTTAGAGAGTAGCCCTTGCCTTTACTGCTGAGATCAGCTATCTCAAAATAACTGTCATTCCATTTATCAGATCATCTTGGACTAGAGTCACTGATAAGAGTCTGTCCAAGCTGTCATAAACATATCTGGTGAAACAGCACATAGCCCAAGCATCCTTCTTGCCAAGTCCCCTCTCCTTGACATGACTACCATTTGAACTTGCAGGGAGCCAGCAAATCACCGAGCAGACCTTGGGCAACAGACAAACTGCATTTTATATTTTTCCACTGACACTTGCGCAGTCTCAATGTAGGATCTCACCTTCTGGTACTGTTGCTTTTGTAAAACTCTAATACCCTGTTTTTCCTCTTCAAAGACAAGATGGTTTAACTGTGACATCCAGATGCAGGTTTTGAGATCCCATGTAAGCTGTCTCTGCCTGCAGAAGTGATTGTCAGCCTCCTCTCTATGAGACCATCACCAGCCCACATCCTAAACACAGGCAGACAGCAATATCAAAGACTAGCTTTGGAAGAAAATGGTCTTTAGAGCTCAGTGAGGTGATATTCAGCTTCCAGATGGAGGCACTATTAAGAAGAAGTATCCCTAATGGTCACGGAAACCAAAACTAAAAGATTCCCCTGCTGGACTGTGTGGCAGCAGTTCTGAGGCACCTCAGGTCAGCCAGGAAGCACTCACCTCACAGAACGAGGCTGGAAAGAAGGAATGTTTTCAGTGGCTGCTACCCCGTAGTCATGAACATATTTCTCTTCTATCCATTCCATTTTTCAACAGTGCTGTAAAAAAACCTGCTCCCAAACAGCCCATCATTCAAACCAGCAATATTCTTTGCAATCAAAATTAAAAAGACTAGGTGGCAAAATAGCCTGGTTTGCTGCTTGTCAGCACCTGCTGCTTTAAAAGATTAACCTTCTTTAATCCCTCTGAAATTCGTATCTCTGAAACACCAACTTTCCTGGAAACACTTTCTTTCACTTGCTTCTCTGAAAAGGGTAAAATTACTGCAACAAGTATTTCTCTGTAATAGATGAAAACCAGAGATCAGTGGGATTTCTAGGGCAGTACTTGGTGCCTTTTCTATACTGAATTATGATATGTAATTTTGATTTGGGCCTTTCTGAAATTACAAAGTTATTTGTGTTCTTTGATACAATAAGGAGTAAAAAAAGAAACCAAATCATTCAAGAGAATATAAGTAAGGACTTACCTGTACAAAAAGTAATACGTATAACAGTTCCCAGATATCACATCTGAAATATGCATATGTGCATACACTCTACATATTATACACACATTTACAAATACAAACATTTTCCCAGTTATCCTAGTAGAAGTGATAAAAGCCATAGGGATGTAGCAGTATAAAATCTCACAGTCCTTTTGGGATAAGATTTCTTAAGCTAAGCTCTGGAACAGGAGAACTACTAGGAACTAGGGATTTGTGAACCTTACAAGAGAAGGCTAGAAGAATTCAGCCTGCAAAATGAAGGCTGGGGGATTATATGGATGAGATTATATTTAATCTCTTAAATTCATTGTGGAGATAAAAGCCAAAAACAAAGGCAGGCTATAGATGTTGGTTCAAGAATAAGTTATTATAAACTGGTCAAAATTAATCCTGGACAGAAATTAGAAACCCCCTAAGTTTTAGAGTAGTGAAATCTTGGGAAGTCTTCAAAGTAACTCAGAAGACTTCCTACAGTGTTGCTATTTCACTTAAAATCATCTCCTGGCTAGGTATGGCTGACTCACTAGTAGAGTTAAAACCCTAGTGACTGTATGACTTACTCCATCACCAGGGCAGGAAAAGCTATCTTGGTGTCTTCAAACAGAATTATTTTGTTCCATGAGGAAGAAGCATGTTTATGAATGGCTGGGCTGGCCAGCGACTGTGGCACCCCTCAGTTGTGTTTGGTAACTTGCTGCTTCAACCAGGCAGCCATCTTGCCCTGGCACCTTGCTTGCAGGTCTCTGCCCCAGACCTTTATGGTTTGCCTGCAAGAGGTTCAGATTTGCTCCCCACATGTACCCCATGCTTGGCTTGCAGTGGCCATGGCCACAGCCACTCACTTGAAGCAAAAAAGCCACTCACTCAAACAGCAAAGATGCCTTCTCCAACCAACCCTGGTCATTCACAAATACTATTTTACTCTTAGAACAAAATCCCCAGTTTCTCACAAGCCAAAGCCTGTCCATGGAGGCACAGGACTTGCTTCAGTGCAAATGGTGAAGGAGAATCTAGCAATTTCTTTGGGACCCTGTTATCCAGCAAAAACCTGCTCAGCTCATCACTAAATCTACAGAAGTGGCTGTGCAGGTATGAAGGCAATGCCAGCCCCTATTGGGTTTTGACCCTTTTGATGCCAAGAGTCAACAGGAGAGCCTGCTTTCATTCTCCCTGTTCAGAATGAGGGCTGCATCCTTTCTCTCAGGGGACCAAAGATGCTGCTAAGCGCTGGCCCAGGGGCATTGTCCTGCCCCCTCCTTTCAGCAATGTGCTGGCAGCAGCTTTACTTTTGTTTTGCTGGCTGATCCCTCCATCTGCACAGAGGCTGGGCCCATTCAACGGCTGTGTGCCCGTCTCCCGCTGCTCCGGCCACAGCACCAGCATAGCTATTGTCTCTGGAAAAGCGGTCAGTCTCCCCAGACAAAGTCCCCAGAGCTGGGTAAATCTTTCTGACATCAGCCCCACAGCAAAGGCAGCTGAACTTGGACTTTTCCCCCATCCATGCTCTTTAGGACTTGTTCAGTGTTGCTGACCTCGTGTCAAATCATCACTGAAATAAAGAGCATCCTCACCCCAATGAACACTTAAACGCCCCTCCCAACACATGCTGGGACCCAACAAGAGACTGGCAGAGCTCAAAAGTTGCTGAGACCTTCAGAGCTGTCTCAGCTTGAAAATGAACAAACAGCAATGCAGGAAAAGCCCTACTATCACCTAAGGGTTACATTCCCAGTACACCAGATGATTTCCATGTAGGAATATTTCTGCAGTGATTCCACACTATCTTTACTCCCCCGTACACCAGAGACAGGAGGCACTGCACCCTGCATACCTGCAAATCACAACATTTGATAACTGATCTGCAACACTTCTGTGCATCCCTGTGTTCTCTGCAAAGACAGATCAGAGCACAGCCACACATCCTCAGTATGCTAATCCTTCAGTCTTCTCATCAATATGGAAGCATGGAATGGATAAAAGGTCTCATTTGCAGACTGCAGTTCTTTTAATGATAAGAAGATAAAAAAAAAAGGTAAAGAAAGGAGAGATTAAAAGTTTTGACTGTCCAAAGGGATCTGGTTTTCACTTGAGCAGAGAGAAGAAAAGCACTGAAAGAAGACACAGGAAAGACTTATTCTGTATTACAGCCACCTACTTAGGCTTTTTCTGTTCTTGACTGGGAATTTTTGTTAAATTCCACTGTGATGTGATGTAGGGTACCTACTTGTACAGGACCTACTGTGCCAGTCAAGTACAAATATATAATGTTCACCTGGCAGCTGATATGGAATTGAAAATTGAAGAAAAGAGTGGATTCTACAGTGAGAAGCAAGAATTTCAGCCAAAATTTGATAAGCATTAGTTCATTGCAGAGACAGTAATAGCACCTGCCCTTACACAAAAATGTATAAAAGACATTTACATGTACAACACAGTTTTGATGGAGAGAGACATTAGGCTGTATCTCCCCCATCAAAAGCTCCCTTCATGACTCAGGACAAGTCATTTATCTCTGACACATAAGACCCCTCACCATGTCCAGGATCTCTGAGAAATGAAAATCCTTAAGAGCAGCAACATAGTTGAAGGCTCACCGGAGACACAGATCACTCACAGGTCTCAGAAAGAAGACAAGTCCTGAGGATCACCCACAGCTAGAGAAGTTTAACTAGCACTTGAACAAACCATCAGATCTATTAAAGCCACTTACTTCCAAACAAATCCTCCAGACTCTGAAATGTGCTCTAAATCTATTTCTACAACAGGTCCATGAGATCTTCCATAATGACTGGTGCAATCACCCAGGAGCAACTCCAGGATGCCTCTGCCATTGAAGGCCACTAGACCTGATACTGCTAGATAAGAGACCTCTGGAAGACCTACACTCCCATTTCTCATGCAGACACAGCCTCACTTCTAATTTCAAACTGCCTACTGTGGCTGGAGGGATTCTTTATATATTTTTCTGCTATGCGTACTTCATGACTGATGGCAAAAGCATGAGATAAATGAGGTTCTGAAGAGCCCAGGGGTCCAATTTTCCATGTAATACATCAAAAACTTTGAAGTGAAAGAAAGCAGTCACCAGGCTGTATCTTAAAGAGGAAAGAAAGAAAGAGGAGGTTCATTAAATCAGACACATTCGAAACTAGCAAGGGTCAAGACTATCAAGTTCATAAATACAGTTTTGTATGGTTTACCTAGACACTATCATCTCGCACTGTAGTCATTGAAATTGTGATGATGCTATTCAGACATATTTGAGAGGCTGTGATTGAGATCTAGGTAGTATTCTCCAAATTAGGAGAAAGAAAAAAAAAAGTACACCAATCACAAAGCCTCTCCAAGCTGGTGACAATAATAACTCGAGAATTCCAAGTACCTCATATTTACAAAGTGACAGCTTTCAAAAAAGAAACTTAGAGCCCTCCAGGGATAGAGAATAGTCTGAAATACTTCCTCAATTAGCAAATTTAGCTTTTCTCTGACTTCATCCTGATATAGCCAATGTAAACTTTCCCTTGACTGCTATTTTTTTCTCCTGGAGAGCATCATGCCTTACAGCAGAAAGATGAAATCCCACGATTCCAACTGCCAGTGTGTTTGGCATCTTTTTTGCCAGGTATATTTTTAGAATCATAGATGCATTTGGGTTGGAAAAGACCTGTAAGTTCATAGAGTCCAACCATTAACCCAGCACTGAAAAGTCCACCATGAAACCATGTCCCTAAGTGCTGTATCTACATGTCTTTTAAATACTTCCAGAGATGGTGACTTCACCACTTCCCTGAGCAGTCTGTTCCAATGTTTTATGACCTTTTCAGTGTATGAAACTTCCTACAAAATGGTGACTTTGGGTCATTAGTATGTCAATCCTCTTTTAATTATTTTTTCTATAGACAGTTCACCTTCGGGTTTCTTGGGATTTTAATGCTGCTTGAAGGCTTCAAAGAATATTAGCACTTTCAGCATTACTTACTTGTGTGATTTGTTTTCATCCTCCATAAAGATGAGAGAGAACTTTGAGTGTTTTCTCTCTGTCTGACAAATGTTAACAATGGGTATTTGCATAAGAAAGGCTCATGATTTATATTTTGATTTTCAATCTATAGACAAGATAAGCCTAACCAGGGATTATTTTGGGAAGATAAACATTTATCCCATTTTTCTTTTGACAAGCTGAAAACCACAAAAATTCAGAGTATATTAAAAGGGAGGATGCAGCCTTCCCACACTGAATTTATAGACTACATTATCAGAGCTGGCCTTCACATTTCCTCCTCTCCTCCCCATTTCTGTGCAGAAAATCTGTAGAGCAAGGACCTTGTGCTCTTCTTCTCTTCTTTTATTTATTTATTTATGTTTTTTTAAAGCTGTTAGCACTTGATGGTGGTGTCTGAATAATTAATCATACTACATTGTACATGGTTAAGCATGCGGAACTGTTTGTACCAAAAATAACAACATGGACACGCACAGATACCGTGTACACACTTTTGAGAGATTGCCTGGCTAATGACAGCCTATGTGCTCAGTATTGTTTTCTTAGAAGGAATACATATTTTAGCACGCAAACCCCTTTATGTGACACTACCATAAACCCACAGAAGAGCTCAGACCCCACAAGAAAAAAAAAAAAAGCTGCAGGCAGATTGATCTATTTTTTTGTTCTTCAACCTTTCCCCTGACAAAAATAATTTCGCAAGTCTTTACCACCTATTTAATTTAAGAGATGCTCTCAGCAGATAAGGTTAGCACAGTACATATGTGTCTCTCCAAATCCTCACTCATCTTTCTCACTAATCATACCTGAGATTCAGCTGGCTGGTCATGCCCAGCATTCATTCTGCATGTCTTACTAAGTCTTTGTGGAAACCACAGTTTCAAAGTCATTGTTCCTCGTGGTGTTTTTCAGCTGCTGCAGCATTTTTTCTGTGCCCACATCCTTTACCTGCAGGGCTTTTCCTAGTAATTATGATTTATGCTGCTCTGTTGCACAGCATTTTTAACTGTGGGATTTTGCCCTACCTCATTCCAAACGTTTGGTTCCTAACTTCATCAGTTATAACCCGTGTGCTGGCATCTCACCCAGCTCTTCATCTGACTGCCAGACTACTTACTCACTTGATCTGGCACACACTGCTCCCACATCTTGCACTGTCTTTAGGATATAAACAACCATTCATTGGAGCATCCCTTATTTCTCCTCCCACCTTGATCTCTGCACCCCAGTGTGAAGCTGATACTTGAGCACTATTCCCTTGGGTGTAGTGTTACAAATCCACTCTCTGCCACCTTCTCTATGTGCCACAGTGGTTTTATCAAGGTTGCCTGGTAGGGCATGCCTCAGCAAGTCTCAGGGGGTATACATGAGATCTGCTGGAGTGATCTGTGGCTCCCATACAGCCTGTGTGCTCTGGGCTCCTTGGCACAGAAGGGAACAGGAAAGGATGGTGGATGCTCTGATTGTGCCTTGACGTGGAGTTTGGACATGTCTGTGGCACACACCCAGGCACAGATGCTGGGAAATTCTCCTGGGTTCAACAGCACGGGCATTGCTTCAGACAGGCTGTCATCGCATTTCATAGCTGCTCTGGTTGAAAACGCAAAACACTGAAGATCATTAAATGCCTCTGAAATACATGCCACCAAGCATGGCATTCCTTACTGGCTGCCAGGACGAACAAAACCAAGTCATTACATTAACATTTATGTCCCCCAGGAGTGTTAGACATTGGCAAAGGGTGATCCTGGGGAAGGGAGAGAGGGGCTGGAGAAGCAGACATGAGGGAGGAGAGAAATCTTTCCTTACATACAGAAATAAAAGTAAAGTCTTAAGTAGACCTTGAAATGTTGTCCTTTCTGTGACCTTCTCCAGCCTGTGTTTACCAAGAACATTGCAAAAATCATTCCAATTACTACACACTTGAGTAGAAGTTTTTCACTGGCACATAAACACGCATGTGCCAGAGATGCCAGACTCACAGCTTTCCATACTAATGTAGGTCTCAAATGTTCACATCACTGCTGATGAGGGGATGAGCAGAGCGTGTGAGATGAACACAGGCACTTGCAGCAAAGCTCTTCAGCTTCGCTGCCTGAAAAAAATGTAGTCTGTCTGTGGGGTACACTCCAGTAACTCGTCTGGGTAGCTCTTCCTGCCCCTCTCTTGCTATGACTTTGGCTGCTCTTGCTTCTGCTTTTGACTCTCTTCTCTCTTCCCCAGCCAGAGAAGCATAATCCACCGATACCCAGATGTTTTACAGTGCCCCCCAGCCTTTGTCTGTACCATGCACTGGAAGAATAGCTGTTGTCTACTCTCACTCCCTTGACAAGAAACGCCTTTTGCTTTTCCTTTTGCTGAGCATTTGCAAGTTGGAGGACCCCCCTGCAAGCTGCCTACGTGTTAAGCGCTGTGGACCCAAGGATGCATGACCCTGAAGAGCAGCAGATATCCTGCTCTGTACCTGTTCTGACTACTGTGGAGCTCGGTGGATTCCTCCAGGACTCTCTAAAAGGTTGGCAACCAACCTGACAAGAGATAAGGGATCAAATTAAGTTCTTAAGTGGACTGTTACATTAACTGGGTTACAACACAGGAGAAAAGAAAGCCAAAGGCAAACAAAAAAACAACCTTAACTCTATCAGGCACAATCCTCCAGAATGGAGAAAGAGATATGGAAAATCTGCAAAGGTACAAACATGTAAGAGGGTAAGAAGGTGTGGGATCTTATTCCAGCCTTCTAGATCCCCCTTAATGTCTCCTTCTACTTATTGTTTGATTCGTAGCAAAAAAAAAAAGAGAAAATTAAAAAAAAAACAACAACAGGGGAAAAAAAGAAAAGAAAAGAAGTCTGCTTTGTGGGATTTTATCTTTTTATTTCTATAAAAATAATTGTTACTAAAGCTGAAAAAATTCTTCATATGAGGACTTTATCTTGAAGCAGAGGTACCTTTGAGAGAAAAAAACCCTCATCCATGAAGGTAGGATGTGACTCAGTAAAAAACTATCAGATAGAACTAACCCTTCCATAAAGTCTAGCTGGCTATTACTTTACTATTTTGGAGAAATGCAGAGCTAGAGAACTAAAAATTTATGATGTTTTCATATAAGTGGCTGTGAATAAGTAATAGCTTGCAAGCCTTAGAAAATTCTTCCTCTGTCTATACAAGTAAATTTCTAGAAGAGCAGCTGCACACAATTATTTTTTTGAAACTTGGAAATGAGGGACAGATTTAACCCATTCAATTTTAACAGCCTATTGGAGGCATTTCATAGGAGTCCATAGAATCATAGAATCGTTAGGGTTGGAAAGGACCTTAAGATCATCTAGTTCCAACCCCCCTGCCATGGGCAGGGACACCTTACGCTAAATCATATCACCCAAGGCCTCGTCCAACCTGGCCTTGAACACTGCCAGGGATGGAGCATTCACAACCTCCCTGGGCAACCCATTCCAGTGCCTCACCACCCTCACAGGAAAGAATTTCTTCCTTATATCCAACCTAAACTTCCCCTGTTTAAGTTTTAACCCATTACCCCTTCTCCTGTCACTACAGTCCCTAATGAAGAGTCCCTCCCCAGCATCCCTATAGGCCCCCTTCAGATACTGGAAGGCTGCTATGAGGTCTCCACGCAGCCTTCTCTTCTCCAGGCTGAATAGCTCCAACTTCCTCAGCCTGTCTTCATACGGGAGGTGCTCCAGTCCCCTGATCATCCTCTTGCCCCTCCTCTGGACTTGTTCCAACAGTTCCATGTCCTTTTTATGTTGAGGACACCAGAACTGCACACAATACTCCAGGTGAGGTCTCACAAGAGCAGAGTAGAGGGGCAGGATCACCTCCTTCGACCTGCTGGTCACACTACTTTTGAGTCCACCAGAGACCTGAACCTCTGTCACGGTGGTGGTGTGGGACAGAGCCCAGTGATGGAGTCCATGCTGACCTCCTTCTTCACCCATGCTCTGCAGCGAAGCCTTACAAGTCAGGTTAGATCAACTCCAGGTCCAAGCCCTCAAAGACCTTTTGAGTAGTCAGTCTTGGCAAAGGAGACAAATGCAACAGCTCCACCAACAGCAACCAGCTATCCTCCAGGTGAACATCACACACACCCTGAGCAAGCATGGTATGATTTAGCCAAATATGAGCATCATTATTAAATCCTATTTATATAAATATGAGATGTTACTTGCATAAAACCTTGCAACAACAGGCCTCTCCCTCCACAGGCTACCCCCTCTAATAAAGTTCATTTTAATACTTAACAATATGAACAGCCTAGTCCTTCCTCCAGGAGGTACTTCACACGTCAGAGCACTTCATCCACTTGTTGCCAGCAAGCACAGGCCCTTTTAGTACAAGAAAAATACTTTGGCAATAAAAAAGCAACAGGCAGCAGCTACAGACATATTATTTAAGTAATAGTGACTTTAGAGTCACCTTTTGAAAGGTAAAATAAATAAAACCTTACTGCAAAGCCAACACAGCAAAGCATTCTCAGCTTTCCCATCTGCAACACCAGAGAAAGACTTAAGTAGGAATGGGGCTCTGCAAAAGTGGCTGATAGATACAAAAGAGCATGAGACACAAAATGAAAGTAGTTTGTACATGAACTAGCAACAGAGGGAAAATATGGGGATTTATTTGACAATCCTTTCTACAATACCTCAGCAACCTGGTAAGTGGTAGGGACTTTCCTATGGAAAAAAAAAAAAAGACCTGAATATGATTTATTTTTTGAGGATCATGTGGAACTGAATCTCTTTTCCTTGATGCTGCCAAAAGCCCCATTATGAAAAATAAATAAATAAATAGGTGGAAAAGCAGCAGCTCTCTTCGCAGTGCTGCACAGACTCATGCACCCACTCACTCAGTGACTTAGAAACTCTAAACTTGTTTTCGTAAGGATCCTGCAGGGATCAGTCTGTATGCCCTGGGGAAGGTGGTCACACTTTTTCTTGGAAACCAGCTAGCCAGCTCCCCTTTTACGGCGACGGCTGCAGCAAGAGGAACAGCAGCCATGGCCAAATATGGAGCCAGGCTGAATTTGCTGAAGCTATGTCTTTCACTGGACCCAAGCCACTGATTCTGCTTTTTTATTGCATGTTGCATTCAACTATCCCAGATGTAATAAGGCACCGAGATGCAGTAATATCTATGCCTTCCCTTCAAAACATTTCCTCTGGAAGTATTGCACGGCCTACTAAATAAAGACATTTGCAACAGGAATGATAATGCAAAAATTAGAGCAGCATTTCAGTTTACATCATACCCCTCCTTGACAAGCAGCCCAAAGTAGTTGACAGTATGCAGAACATCATGCTGTGCCAGAAGACCTGATGTGCTCAGAAAAATAAAAACCATCCTTGGTTTGTGCTGCAGTGGAGGAAACAGGCAAGGAGCTCTCCCAGGAGTCCCATACAAAGCACTCCATCACCTGAACTGCATGCCAAGCCGCCTGCCTGCCTTCCTGCCTTCCACAGGTGAGAGCACCTGGCAGTGTATGTACTTAAAGGCAATAGCACTAATGAGAAATAAATACAAAGCAGGGATGCTCAGAGACTCACAGATCACTACCAAGACATTATTCAGCTCTTGTGCAGCTCAGCACCACTCCCTGGCTGGACACTGAGCACTGGGGTTTAGCTGGGGCAACAAAGGGGCTCATGGCACTGATGGGCAGCGGGTATATAAGGGGTCTACAGAAAATGTTCTCAGCCAGACTTGCCAGGCATACTGGGGGAACTGTTCAATAGTGAATTATATGAAGCCCTGGAAGCAAAATGCAGCAACTAAAACCAGCCGAGCTCATGCAGAGATAACTTGGCCTATAGGTATAATACCTACCAATCCTTTACTTCTAAAATCATCCTGAGGGAAGAAATTAAAAGCAAACAAGGAGACAAAATAGCAGTATCTCTTCATCAAACAAGGGAAACAGAGAGCAAGAGGCCACAAATTCAGTTTCTTTTCCCTGGCCCTACTTCTCAAAGACATTGTTTTGTCCTCCTCCATCCCTGCCTCTGCTCTGCTTGGGCTGGCACAAGCATTTGCTCAGCTCTGCAGTGAGCCAGACCAGGAGAACTAATCCAGGCCATAACTAATCTAGCAAATATGAATTACAGCACAGAGGCAGGAATGCACAGCCAGGGCAGTGGGAAGGGCAAAATCAGCTCCCTCAGCAGCAGTACCTCCAGGGGTCAGCTTAAACCCGCTTATTAAACAATGGTATTAGAGTTCGTACCAGCAAACACAGCTGCTATCATAGTAGGAAAAACAGCTAGTGTGGCCACAGACACACAGAGACTTTACATTCAGCTGCTCGGATACTTCCTAGCAGTAGTCAAGAAAGCATGGAGCTCAGCATATACAGCAGAGCCTGCTTGACAAGATGGGTAAATATTCAAGCAGTTAGCTCCATGCTGATGCAGCTACACAGCCATGATTTAATGCCAGCTCCAGTGTGCCTGCATCCATCATAGCTGGCACAGAGAATTAGGCACTGTAAGTACAGGTCAAGATCTAGAGCTGGTCCAGTTTCTTCACATTCAAATTGATGTTCCAAAGGCAAATAAGCAGCAGGAATTTTAATGTGGTTTTTTTTTTTTTTCATTTCTGCCATTTGCAAATAGCCTTGAAGAGCACTGAAAGTAGCATTGCCTCCCCCAAGTCAGACACTAGATATTATGTCCTTGTATCAGCCTTTGACCTTCCCAACCAGGCACCTCTAATTTAAAACAGCATTCATTTGTGGTATAACCATGATGGCTACCGAAGAATTACAGCAGAAATAAGGCAGACCCACCCATAATTAAAAATTGCAGCATTTCCTTCACTCTACAGCCTCTCTACTTGTGCCCAGCTCAGCTCTAAGCCACTGCATTGCTTTCACCAAATGCAGGGCTGAACCCGTAGTTGGCAGAAACCAGACCAGACTAGGGGCTGCTAATGAGAACCAACTTGTTATGGTTTCTTGGAAGTGACTGCATTGTCAAGGCAGATCCAAGCACTCTTCAGCCACTGGAATGCACTATCCCTCGCCTTGGCACACTTTCTGCACCCAGGAGAGCCAAGGGAAACTGGCATCACAGGGGGCTGGCTCCACACCAGCAGAAAATGCCCTGGAGCTAATATTCAGTTGCCCTGATGGAGTGTATTTAAGACCCTTATGTGCAGGAAGGAAGGAAAGGAATTAGAAAAATTAACTTCCTGGTAATTAGTTTGCAACATATTGTAAGTAAATGATAGTTAATCCTAAATTAAATGCTACAGAGTAGAAGGGAATAGAGAGTGAGAAAGACAAACACACACAAAGGTTGGCAGTTAGCTCACAAGTGTACAAGGCTCTCTCTGCAGTCTCTATGAAGGTAACAAACACTTATGCCATGGCAGGGGTGGATGGGTTCCTAGTATCTCAGAGGACGGTTCGATTCTACTATCAATTACACCACCAGAAACTTCAAGCAACTCCCTTTAAATCTGTGAAAATGAGATCAAAACCACACCTAAGGTCCCCACTCCATAATGCTTGCTGTGCGTTGTTGACAGTTAAAATGATGAGCAAACACATCAAACCTTGGGGAAAGAGGGAAAAAAATAAAGGTGACCAAGGAGCAGGAATAGGGGGTGGGGAAGAAGAAACGCTCTTAGAAAAGCAATTATAGCTTCCCTTTCGTCTTTCTTTCTTTATGTTTAGTGGAGACCAAGGGTGTTTCGCTTTTAAAAGCCAGGTGTGGCAACAGGAATGAGGAGAATCTGAGCACAGACTGATGGGAGTTTCAGAGAGAAAAGGAATTAACTGACTTCGCACTAACAGCTTTTAGTGATATTCAGTTCAGGCCAGCCTCCTGGCTTCCCAGGGTTGATGATACCAGTCTTTGACTGGCAAGAAAGCCCACAGGTGCTGTCCTACTCTGTCACACAGATGAAGCTCTTCTTTACTATGCTTCTTTTTAGATACTGTGCAAAGGGAACTGCATTACCATAGCTTGCTCCTCAAAAAATCTGATAAGCCTGAAAACATAAACCTAGAGGTTGATCTGTGCTGCTATTTTGAATTGGGCAGCCTTCTTCAGCAGGTATGAACTTTCCTAACCTCAACCAAGTGGAGTTCTGTTCTGCCTATCGATAAATATCAAAGAGCCTGTGTGCACTGATGACTCAGATACATGATAGAAAACTGATGCAAAATTCACCTTGCATATGCACATGTACACACATCTCGATGAGATGACTCTTCATCAGGGACTGTAGCAATAGGACAAAGGGTGATGGGTTTAAACAGGGGGAGTTCAGGTTAGATATAAGAAAGTTCTTTACTGTGAGGGTGGTGAGGCACTGGAACAGGTTACCCAAAGAAGTGGTAAATGATCCAATCCTCTGCAGTGTCCAAGACCAGGTTGGACAGAGCTTTGGGTGGCATGGTCTAGAGTGAGGCAGCCCTGCCCGTGGCAGGGGGGTTGGAATTAGATGATCTTAAGGTCTTTTCCAACTCAAACCATTCTATAAGTCTATGATTTGCATGCACATATGCATACATGCGACTATGTTAAAATTTAGTTTTGGACAATACCTTAACACTTCGGACTGATCAGTAAAATAGCCACAATTGTAAAGTGCCAGCCACTGACACTAAGTTAGAAATGAAAAACATGCCTACTATCATAACTCCTGGGTTATGATGCTGGGACTTCACTAGCTGTCAGATGTCGTGCAGGAATGGGCCATAAATCCTCTAAAATGAATGAGTGAAGCCAGTGGGGAGGGCAACCATTTGCTTTTGCTGCTGGTCAAGACACTCTCCTTCCACTCTGTTTTTGAGCAACCAGGAACTCACCCATGAGGGTTCTTTGTAAAGTGGTTCTGCAGAAATGCAAACACAGTTTACCTTCTGCCCTACATAAATCAGCAGGAAGATGAAAAGCAACCCTCCACATTGCCCTCCATGTAGAGACCCCATTCACTGGGGTGCTCCTCAAGAGTCCCAGAACCTGACAAAAAAGGTTTCTACTGCATGGTACTTCTGGAGGTGCAGTTGAAGAAAAATGAAGGCTCTTGGTGAATTCGCAATCAACTCCAGACTGCCGCATAAGGAGGGCTGCAGAATTCAGCATTGCTTTACCAATATGCTGACTAATAGCTTTGATTAAAATCCTAGAGTGCTTTTTGAAGCACACAGGAGCATTAATTCCAGTTCAGTTAATTACCTATGCCTGAAGAAATGCCACTTGCAGCTTCAGCCAGGCCTGAAATTCTTTACCTTCCTTCTTAAGAAATGGTGCTGTATACAAATACACAGCTGCCCCATCTCCCTGGGATCCAAGGTCTTGTCTTCCCCTTCACACTTCACTCAGGAAGTAGGATGATGCCTAGATCCTAGACTCTAGATCCACAGATGAAAGACACGATACGAGGGCAAAAAATATGTGCTGCCTCCATGACCTGATTTTGTCCTTTTCCATTTATCAGATGTTGGTTTTTGTAGCTTATGGCTCTTTAGGGCTTCTTTTGTAAGCACTGCTTTTTTAAATGGGAACTCTAGACTGCGCTACAGTGGCAGCTGCCATTTTGCATTCATGTGCAGAGAGCAAGCCAGTGAAGGAGCTCTGAAGAATAATGCACATTACTTCTTTTTTTCTCCTTGTTTTGCTGTTTCATTTAAATATAAAACAAAGGTCATTCTGACTGAAAGGACAGAATTGCTCTATCGAAACATATAATGAATGCACTGGATGTAAAAAGGACAAACGCCCTTTAAGCAAAAACACAATTCAAATTACATTAGGAAAAAAAAAAAGTTTTTTTTATCCTCAGACAGTTTCTTTTTGTGACTAGTATGGTTCAAGGCTTCAGGAATTATGAACTCATGTGAGCTACCACAATTGCGGCAGAGGAAATATTTCCACTGCACAGGAGGTGCTTTCCCCTCCAAACTTCCCCAGTTGCTAAGTGGAGAATTTTAGGAAAAGATAGAGCTGTAAAACTTGGGGGGGGGGGGGGGGGGGGGGGGGGGGGGGGATTACTTTTGCATGTTGTTTGACCTGTTTCATTTACTACTCAAGCCTAAAATAATTAAGCATCCCCATTATCCCTATGAGACTTATTCCTGTGAGGCTTATGCCTATTTGAAGGCTGTAGCGCTTGTAGAGAGGAAATTAAACACAGCAAAAGTGAAGCCAGTGGCAGAAAGAGTTCCTGAGAGCTCCTGAATCCCAGCCTAGTGCCTGTTGCCCCACATATGAGCTGACCTAAAGAAATCTTTTGGCTGTTTCATGATTTCTGCTAGGCGAGCTTTGCAGGAGGAGGGTGCAGCCCTCCCACAAATGCACAATGCTGCTCCTCCGATGGGTGAATGACACCCTGCAGCCCACTTCCAGCAGCTCTTCTTTGCATTGCCATGTAGGAAAAACAAAGACTTTATCCAGTAAGATACGGACCACCCCTATACCATAGAAGGGGAAATAAAAATCATACCGTTTACAAGGGCCTGTAGTGATAGGACAAGGGGGAACAGTTTTAAAATGAAAGAGAGTAGATTTAAAATAGACATTAAAAATAAATTCTTTACTATGAGGGTCATGGGACACTGGCACAGGTTGCCCAGAGCAGCTTTAGATGCCTCACCCCTGGCAGTATTCAAGGCCAGATTGGATGGGGTTTCGAGCAACCTGGTCTAGTGGAAGATGCCCCTGCCTGTGGCAGGGGGACTGGAACTAGACGAGCTTTAAAGTCCCTTCCAAACCAAACCATTCTATGATAAAACTAGCAAAAAAAAAAGCCAGGCTTGCAATGCCTAAGCTGTTTGCAGTGTGGTTTCTTTTCTAGCCTTCCCCATCTCATCCCCTCCAAAAAACATTCCCAACTAAGCAGCAACTGCTTGTTATGAATCAGGAAATGCTGGTGTCACACAAATTGTGGAATCTTCAGCTTCACTGGGTGCAAATGCAGCAACATGTCGATGCAGGCCAGGAGCCAGTTATAGGTCGCAGGATATATTTAAAAATCTGGTGTATATGTGCACTGAGTAGGAAAGCAAACCCCAAATCTGATGAGCATAGCCAAAAATTACCCTAGATTTTGAAGAAGCCCATTATTTCTATGATTACCAAACTTGTGAGATCACATATAAGCATTATTATGCAAAATTTGAGTATTCACTCAATACATTATGACACCTCTTTCAAAAGGAGATGTGCAAAGACAGGAAAAGGAAGGAAGTTAAAACAAATGGGAGTTTCAGATCATAATAAGAGGCATGGAGAAAAAAAGATAAATCCCAACTGGAAAGAGGTTTTGGAGAACAATAATAGTAACAGTTCAAGGTCCATCTCTACTACCACTTTAGGGGCAAACAATTTAAATCTGTTTTATCAGTTGCATGTAATGTTCCATATTTTTCTCCATTGGTGTATTCTGAGAATTAGTGTTTGTAAGATTGATTTTCCATAAATATACTGCAGTATCTATACACTCAGAATATAATCCAATTAATACAATCATGCATACACATAGCAAATGACTGGAAATTTCAAAACACATAGACTATGCAGCATTGTCTGCCCTTCATTTGCACTTGCGCTTAGAATCATAGAATCATAGAATAGTTAGGGTTGGAAAGGACCTTAAGATCATCTAGTTCCAACCCCCCTGCCATGGGCAGGGACACCTTACACTAAATCATATCACCCAAGCAAGAATGGGAGTAATTTTAAAATCTCAATTAAAAAAAAACTTTGGAAAGCTGTCTTGAGGAGACCTTAATTTATGTTCTGCCTTTTGAAACGTTAGGATTCCCATCTTCCATATTTCTGTACAGCCAGGAGGATTAACAGATGCAGCCAGAACCTGAGACTGAGAACTATGTCAGGAATTTGAAATAAATCGTTAATCTCCAACAACTCTGGAAAAGGCTGAACTCAAGTGACAATCCTCATTTATCTCATTTTAAATACATGTCACTCCCAGACCCCCAACAGGGTTTGTGCAGACCCAATAATCCCTCATAGGTGATTTCCCTAGTGAAAATGCAACATGCAGCAGACACTAAATGGAAGTTGTGTTGTCCAAAGCATTGTCAGCAGCAGTGAACTGCTGGCAAGCACTGAGGTCAGGGTTACCAACCACCCCACACCACTTCTTGCCCTGTCACTGCCTCACCACAATACTGAGAGAGAAAAAACGCAACTACATGAATTTCCTAAAACTAATTTTCAGAAAGGAAAACAGGAAAAGGTCCCTGCAGATGCTGCCTCAAATAAGGATGCTCTCCTGCTGGGGCTCTGCCTTCCTGAAGGCTTTATAATCCAGACTGGGTTTTTTAGTGCACAGCAGCTTCAAGTCTGCAAGCACTTGCTGCAGGGTGGATGCTCAGCAGGTTGCTCTGCTGGCAACAGCCCCCTCCTTACTTGCTGGCACCAGCAATTTCGGCAGGGCGTCTCACTGCAGAAACATTAAATTTGGACCAGCTTAGGTCACTGATGTAAGCTTTCAGCTTTTGCAGTTTTCAGCTTTTTGCCCCAAGAAGCAGGAGTGTGCTGCCAGCCAGGCTGTGGGGAGCCCCTTGAACGGGTCCTTGCTCTTGTGCTGTGGTGCCCAAAAAGCTCATGCCAGCATCCCAGCTTGATGTCAATGGACAGCTGAGATCAGCAAGGCTATGAAAACATGCAGCAGCAGAAAATCCACCCCTCTGTGTTTCTTATGCCCCCTTTGCAGCCGCATTATATTCATCATCCTCTGCTTCAAGAGTGATGTGTAAATTACACAGTTACTACAAGCTCTGCTCCCATTTTCCACTGAGTCAATGTGTACGATAAAAAAAAAAACACAACCAAAAATAGGTAGGACCAGACCAGGACTGTACAAGCCACCAGGTCTGGGGAAGCTGTCTTTTCAGTATAGGCAATCTGTAAGCAGCAGTGAGCAGGTATTTTTGGGGATATGGAGAATGCACAGCCTGCACTCAGTGTCTCACGCCAACATAAAATACGGTGTTACTACTTCAAGAACAGCTTGGGAGACAGTGCTCCTTTACCTCCATCCCTGCAAATGGTACTAATAGGAACATGTTACTCAGTGCTTCCTTCAGATTCACTCAACATAAGAGTACAAAACATACCTACTGACACACTGATGGAAATATTAAATTCTTCAGCATCCTCTCAAGCCCTTAACTCTGCATCTGTCTGAAAGCATGAAGATTCACTCTGCCTTCTTTTCAAACTGCTCTTTTTTTCTCTCTTTTTTTTTTCTTTGCTCCCTGCAAGTTCTCCCAGTGTCTCCATTTGTCAAAAGCCCTTTTTCCTTTTGAGAGGAGCTTCAGAAAACTACTACTGCTGCTATGGAATCTGAAGGTTCCTTCACCACTCCACCTGCAGCTCCACATTTCTTTTCCAGGGAAGAGCAACATCTGCACATCTACCTGCTAGTGTACAGCAACCCTCACCATTTTAGCTATGGTATCTGCTGCTCTGCTGAAAGTCACCTGACTGCAAGACCCCTTGTTTTGATTGAAAACTGAGATTTTTTTCTACCTAATTTCATTATAGATTAATACAAAAGACTTGAAACATTTCAAAATGTTTCAAGATTTTAATAATAATAATAATATAAACAAATCTCGGGTGATTTGGGCATGACTTCTTAATATCTGGGGCTGACAGCAGAGTGGAATAGCTGTCTGCACGTTGTCTCCATATCGTGACAAGCATTCCTGCAGGCCCCATGAACCAGAGAGCTCAGCATCATGACAATTACAACAATTATAACTTTCTTGTGAAATCAAGAACTGAACAGAGGTACAAAGAGTTTTAAATAGCACCTGATGAATCATGTGAGAAAGGTAGAGCCAAGCTGTGAAACATCCTTCTCTTCTTGGCTCCCAGCCTAGGGGCTCAATCTTACTCTAACAGTCTTTCACAGGTTATCTAGCAGCAGAGCATATAAACCTCTTTTTATTTCAAAGCAGTGGGTAATCAATACCCTAAATAAGACAAAAACATGTCTCTCTTTAGAAAATTGTTTTCTTGATAGAAGACAGGGAATAAATATTCCTTATAGGTACCCACTTGCTTTTAAATAATAATGGCATCAGCTCAGTAATGTGTGATGCCTCGATTACAGCCCCATTGAGCTATGAGATGTACAAACAAGTCAAATTGTTTCAAGCTATCCTTGTGATAATTTCGGAAAATAAAGAACAGAACATGGGAAACCATCAAAATGCTGAATGTGAAACCTCCTGTAATCCTGTCAGACATCTTGAGCTGAGAAATCCCCATGATTTCCCCATGAAAAAAAAATGAAGAAAACTGCTGTGGCAGGAAGTCCTGAATAAAAAGAAAAATAAGTAAAAAAATAAAAGCACTGGAAACTGATTTTACATTAATTCTTGTTTCATGAGTTGCAAGGATGAAAGGCAGCCAAGAAGTGTCGTTGGTGAGGTAATGCCCTCTTAATAATGCACACACACACATACACGCTTGCCCTTTTCCTATGTACTATAAAGAAAGTCACTCAGCTTTGATTTTCATAAGTAATCAGAGTCACATCTAGCCATAAATTAACATGATTAATTCTGAAGTGCAATCCACTACTTTCAATTTGCCCACTGGCAGTTACACAGACAGATATTTTCAGTGCTTTTTTAATATAATTTTGCAAAAATGAAACCATCTCTCATCTGTCAGTGTCTGAGATATGAGTGAACCACGTTTTGTGCCAGCAACTTCCAACATTGTGAGATAGTGTTTCCCAGGTCACATTAAAAAGGGGTTTGGAATGTGACAACAGACTGGATTTCCAAACCTCCTTTGATTTTCTTGCTAATTACACAGACACTCTGACCCTCTTTATTTTCTCCAAAGATAGCTCTGCATCCCCACTGTATACAGTAAGAGAGGTAGAGTTTTCAACACTGCACAGCTATGTACAGCCTTTAACATGGCTCCAAAGTTTCTGGAGGCTTAAAATACAGCTGCAGCTCATGGTTCAGTTATTGTTATCAAGAGAATCAACAAAATTTTTTGGAAAACAACTATGCAGAAAACTGGGTTTCTGCTTAAGGAATACATTTGAATAAATTCCTGGTTTTTATTGAAAAAAATATCACTGCACTAAATACCACAGAGTACAGGTGTTAAGTGCTGTTGCAGTGAACCTGAGGAACTATTTCCATGTGTTGCTCATGCTCTCACATTGGAGTCATGCCCTGCACCCCTCACATTAGATCCCTGTCTGCGATGGGCTGTGTCACTTCACCACGGTGGAGCTATCAGTTGGACCAGGCTAAAGAGAAAAGTGGAAGCCTGAAGCATCTATTAACTATAAAACACAAAGTGCCCTGGCAGTGTTTCAGAAGCAATATATTTAGGTGTTAGGGAAAAATGCTTCATCAAAAACTCACAAACTTTATATGTGGAAAAAAAATCCCCCCATTTTTGGGTTCAATTACCATCATGAGAAGCTCATGTGATAACAGCACCGGTGCCAGGGAAAAAGCAAATAGGAGGACCTGCTCTCTGCCTGGGGGAGTTTGTGATCTAAGCATTTCACCACAGTCTGCCAAAGTAATATGCAAAGGTATGGTAAGAAAGATGTAAGCAAATACTTCCAATTTGTATATCTGAAATGTTATTATGAAGTGCTGACTCCTCTCATCCAGTGCCTCTCAGCTGCGTAATTCTATGTAGAAAACAGGGTTAAGGAGTGTCTTCAGGGCCAGGAAAAGACCTTACTTACAGAACAACTGCGGATTTCACATCTGAAGTATGTTTGGTAAGAAAAAATTAAAATTTGGCAGGCAACATTAGCAGTATTGGTGGACCAAATTAGCCAGAGGCCAGTGTAGAAGAGAAGCATACACACAGGAGTAAACCAGTAAGGAGATAAGGCGGCTAGAGCATGAATGGTTAAAACAGAAGGAGCCATTCAAGCAGGTGGCAATGTCGCAATAGAGAGGGAGATTAGAGGAGCTCTTCTGTGGAAGAACAGGGGTAGGTTTGGGGGAGATGGGTAAGTTCTGAAGGGAAGATGGGAGCCTGGCCAAAGCTTCTACTGCAGGTGGGTTGAGACACAAGAGCAAGAAGAGCCGAAGGTGATCAAGGGCTTTTGGCTTCAGGGTCAAGCTAACGGAGAAGCAGGATGTATGTAGAGCCCCATGTTTCCAAAATAGGTACCTCTGTTCAAGCCTCACTGCAAAACTACTTCCAGCTTTCCACACGAAGCTCAGACAAACTTGGCCTTTTTTCAAACACCATCTGAGCTTCAATTTACAGTGTTGACATTTGGGCAGTTGTGTTTGGATTGTAAGGTGATGGGAGATCATTGCTGTACACTCCCTATTGCTGTAGTTCTTGCGATGCTAGCAAAAAACACCAGAGCTTTTCCTTTTCCCCATGGAACACTTGCTGTTAAATTCCACCCCTTGCAATGGCTTTACAGTCAGAAGGTCCTGTGGATTACTGGGATCAGACCTGCAAATCATCCTCCTCCTGCCCTCCTGCCAGGTCTCCTGCCTAAAGACTTCTCAATCTCTAGCGCCTGTGACAGACTGGAACCACATGGCCAGGCAGTGGAGAGCAGCACTGCTGGGTCTCTTGGACAGCAAACACCACAGGTTGGTGGGCAGGAGGTCAAGGAAGAAACCTCCGCATTCCAGTGCAGAGATGATCCAGGAGCACATCCAGCAGCCCTGACCTCAAAGTCAAGGAAAAAGAGAGAAAATTGAGCAGCTTTGTTCAACAAGGACTCTTAAATTAAGAATGCAAGAGAGCCTTGGGTCTAACCTAGCAATGGACAGGTCCAACTTTACCATCAGATCTGGACAGGCTACAGCAAAAGAGAAGCTGGTATTTTACAGTGGGATCTTCTAACTCCCGTCTCAATCCACGTGTGCAGTTACATAGATCAAAGGAGGAGAATAAACACAGGCACCTTCAGAGAGGAACCAAATGACACCACCACCATGAAAAACCTGTCCCATGAGTGATTTGGTCCTTTCCCACTCCCAGCCCTGCTCCCTGAGGAAGGAAGTACCGAACAGCTCAGTTGGAGCAACCAGACTATATCACAGCTTTCTCTTCCATGGCTGAATTCAGGTCACGCCTCTACAATCATTAATCCTGGCTCTTTGCTCTCAGTACACATTTGATCTGGATCAGCCCAGGGCACATAATCACATTTAAGATGAATTAACTAGAACACATGATACGGAGTTTATGCTGGCCTCATGCCAGCTGTGGGAGGATGAACGACACTCGATCCCGCAGAAAGCCTGCCAGTACAAAGTTCCCCCAGTGCTGTTTTTGGAACAAATGTGGACCAGCAGAGCCACATCAGTCACCTGGAACCAGCCCTGTGTACAAACCAGTTTCTGCATTTTTGATGCAGTTACTCTTAAGTCAAAGGCAGACTGACTAAGTCTGACTTAATTAAGAAGCCAGGATAATTACACTTACTGTTAGCCAAATCACATTTCAGAACTTACAGGAGAGGTGGCCCACAAGTTAGGAGGATCAAAATTCACCTAGGGTGGCAGTAAACAAATACATGGTGCCTTCTTAGCTTTGTCTCCTTCCTTGCTCGGTCTCCTCAGGGCACGTCCTACAGTTCTCCAGCACTAAAATGAGCAATGCCCCACTCTAACTTCTCCCTCTGCATTTTGGAAACAAACTGTCTTACCCTTTTGGATGCATAAAAGAAAACTAGAAAACTATCTCTTGACACACAGGTGATTTAACCTGTGATTTTACAGTTCAGTTTCTGCACCATCAAACTAAATGGACCTCCTATCTAGTGCTTGCTATTTCATTGCACCAAAACAGTCACCACCAGCTACTATTTCTGCCTGAAAACATGTTTCCAAAACATCTGCTGTGCATGCCAGTGATACCCATTTTAAAATATATATTGCACGACTTTAATGAAGCTCAGCATAGTAGTTAGCTCACGTATAGAAAACTGGCACGTGTTCAAAGTGGAGCATGTATATAGACAGATGACACAATGCACTGCTTTCCTGCTAATGTCTGGGTGACAATACCTACACATGCCATTCCAGCATATGTTGAATATGAGTTTTTCTGAAACAACCATTGCATGAGTTATCTTTTACTAGATGCAGTTAAATTTTACTCGGACCACTTGGATTGGATCCCTACAGATAATTAGGAGGAGAAACCTAAAGTTCTAGAAAATAAAACCCATAGGTGCTTCAAATGGGAATGCTCACAGAAGTGAGATGGTTTGAGCTGGGCCCTGAACAGTAATCCTGCTGTTCTCCTTGTGGCAATGAAGGGTAATAACGGAAGAGAAAGGTGAGAGACAACCTGGCTCATCTTCTGGCCTCCCACTTTGCCTTGTCCTTTGCCTTAGTTTCCTTTACCCTAGCAGGATAAATCATTTCCATCTTTCATCTTGAACCACATAATTATTTTATTTCTAAAATGTGATAACATGTCATTATTCCTGACAGTTGTAAAAGAAAGCTTTCAAGGACCTTGGTGAAACATCTTCTGTTCTAGTCTAGATGATTCATGAGATAATCTGTTCTTAATATATACAGTCCTAAGCCTGTAGTGCTTAAGTTTTAGATCAGCACAATATTCATTCCTTGCTGTGACTCAGTGGAAGCTCCAAGAGATGGTGGAGAGGAAAAAAGAGAAGTATTTTTATAGCAGGTTATTTTTATTAGAAAATAGTGTGTTGTATAAAAACAGCCTTATTGAATTGGGGTGTTCAAAGCAATTCCTGCAGAGTAAGATTATAGTGAAAGAGTGCAGGTGAGAAGGTCAGAACTGCAAACTAAATGCAATTTATTCCAATGGTGCAGAAACCTAGGAATGTACTCCAAGGTAATCACAAACATATGTGATACAAGCATCTCACATGCATAGATGTACATCCCACTGCACAAATCCTGAGCTGTATTCAAAGGCAGTAATGTCAACAACAGTTGTCAGTTTACAGCTTAGTATAGTAAACTAACAGCTTACAATTTAGTATAGTATAGTAAAACTCTTAGTCTCCTCACAAAATTGTATGTAATAGATGACGGTCAGTACAAAAGACAAGAACTACATAGCTAAAGAGACTAAATTTATCATATGTTTAAATAAATTAATTTATAGGAAAAAAAAGAAGCATTTTTAGCTTTTATAGAAGAAAGGATGCATTTCAGTGTATTCATTTGAATCCATAGTAAACCCCAGGACACAAATGAGATCAGCTTGAAAATAAACCCCAGGTGGTACATTAAGCCCACATAGGTGAAACAACAATGCAATGCAGTAGAAGTAAACAGGTATGGGGATTAAATCCAACGAAAAGGGGAAGATAAGCCATCTGTAAGCTGCCCAGGGGAAACAATGTATGAGATCATACTGAAATTTTAGCTGTTTGGATGCATGGAAACCAGGTGAAGCATTTCTGCAGAAAGAATGATCTCACATTCATTAAAGACTAAGCTTTCACTGTCCAGTTGCTACCTGCTTCAAGTTCATCTCGGATTAATGCGGCCCACTACAGATATGGGCAGGGGAACATGCAACGAGGGAGTCTCATTAAAACAGAGTTCATTTGCACTGCTTTGAGAACAGAGGGGACGAGGATGAGGAGAGCAAGAGAGAGCAAGGGCAGTATGCTGTCAAGTCACCAACTCACTTAGTGCGGCCTTGTATTTATCATGAAGACTACACAGCTCTGTATGCAAAACCAAACTGTCCACCAGCAACTCTTTTGACCAGCAGTTTTTAAAAAATGTAGGCAGCCAGAAAAAAAACACATTTATATCTATTGAATTCTCAGTTGCTACCCAAGATCAAAGCAAATGAAGATGGGAGGAACTGGGAAAGGAGGGGTTTCTCCTTTATTCTGGGAAAACAGCTTTTTGTCCATTATTCCGCAGCTCATTCTATATATTTTCTGAGTGACATGTTCTTGCCCACACCAAGTTTATGGTTTGTCATCTCTTGTCATGCTTAGCCTTCTATTTTTCCAGTGGAAGTTAGATGTGCAAGTCTTGCCAACATAGATGGCATTCCTGTTAGCAAAATACTGCACAGACTACATTCTCTCCACTGGCATTTTATCACAGTAAAATAGCCATGAGTCAAAGAAATACAAGAGTTATATTAACAAAAATTTCTACTAACCTATATTTCCTCCTGCTTTAAAAAGAAAGGCAAAACAAAAAGAATGCAGATGCAAGTATCAACACAGTAGAAAAAAGCCCAAAGGAACCTAATACATGGTAGGTTTCTCGAAAAAACAACCCCTGTCTCTGAAGAGCATCTGTAGTATAGCGTGTCAGTCAGAAACTGGAATTTCCTGCAATTAATCAATTTAATAAAAATAATTTGACAGCCTTCCCTCAAATGCTGCACATGGTTTGGTTGCATTTCTGTTTCTGGATCTTTTGATCATTCAAAGAAGAAAACTGACTGGCTAGACTTGCTTTACTGAAAATGAAAGATGAACTGGGAAGCTCATATATTTTTGTTGGAGAAAGAAACAAAGACAGACAAACTGACCAACCAGCCAAATCAGGCCACTGGCCAAACTAATTATTTGTGTATTGCCAGTCATTTCAGTCCACATTTGTTCCTCTAACAAAACTAAGCAGCCCATTCATACAGTTATTTGCCTAACAATGATGAGGCAATACAAATTCTTCTGGATTGTTTTCAAACAAATTTTGAAATTAATTTTATATTCTGTTAATTTCTATAAAGAATGAGTTGGGTGCTTACAGGCCTCCACACTTACTAATACCTATTAAACAACCAGAATGAAGCTGGCTTGCAACAGAGAATGTCTTCACAGCTGATGGAAAAAAAATTTGGCTTTTCTGGCTTGCAGCTGGAGAGGAAAGTGATTTCTTCCACAAACTATGCTTCAGATGTTCCACTGTCCAAAACAGAACTACACAGCAAGTGCAAGTAGGGGAAGACTGAAGAACAGGACAAGACCCTACCAGACACAAGTGGAGGGTTTGCACTTGATTTATGGTCTCACAGCTTGAGAACATACCACACTAGTGCTGCTGCTATAGTAACAAAGCAGACTGGTATGCAGGTTTGTGGTAATAATACTTGTTGAAAGAGTTTTCTCAGTTGCGTATTCATGCTTCTGTCTCTTTTCTTTCTTCTTTTTGGCATATCTCTAAAGGAGATCAGTATATGAAAGCAAAAAATGCAAAACCGGAGGGAAAAAAAAAAAAGGCTTTCTAAGATAAACCCATAAAACTCTGCAGTCACTTCACAGAGATTAAGGACCAAAATGTTAAGGGTCATTTGGGCACCTCCTAGGTATTTCAGCTGCCCTTTGGGCTTTGAAGAGCCTGACCTGGAGGTACAGTCATCCCAAACTTTTAGAAATATTAGCAGCTTTCTAATTGAAGCAGCAGTGAATGGGAACTGAGGGGAAGAGAGTAAGACTTGGTTTACTTAAGGCCAAGCTCATCGTTTGGCATCAGTGACTCAAACCCTTACATACCCACTCTTTTAAATGCTATGAACAGCCCCTGTTCATGCAGTGAAATCAACAGCAAAACTCCCACCACCTGTATACATAAAGTTATCTGTGTGCTTTTTCTGCTGTGTAGACAAAGAGTAAATCCCATTTATCATACTGACCTATAGACTGAAAAGAGTCTGCTGTTTGGCCTTCATTCAACAAATCCCCTTATGCAGAGAAAATCTCCTGTATTTGATGTCAATATGCTCACTGCTGATCTAAGACCTTCAAAATACCCCTTAATTATCACAACATTAAGGGTATGGAGGTTAATTAAAAAGCAAATGAAGACACTCCATAAAGGTTATTCCACCTACTCTGACCTGTAAAGGCATGCGACACTTTCGATCTGGGTGTTTAAAAAAACAGGAAAGTGATTTAGTTAAATATTATCAAGGCCTTTTTAAAATAGAGCATTTAGCACTTGTACATTCTAGTATGGTTTTGTTTCTAATGGAGATAAAATGGGGCTGCTTTAATCTAATATTTCAAAAAGAGCCATGAATTGGGGAATCAGTGGAATGAAAAATGGCATTTGTCTTTACTTACATGTTGTATAATACATATTTTCTATTTTTTCTGTTACAATATGAGATAATTGATCCGACACTTTATTCTTTCATTTCTATTCTGTTTCTGTAGAACCACAAGGAAGAACAAGACCCCTCCATACCTACTCACACTTACCTTTCTTGGCACTGATGTCTTACCCAGAGCAATAAGCTGAGAAATGTGAATCTTCGACTCACTGAAAAAGGCAAATAGAGACTCATGCAGCTGATCTTTGGTTCAGATCCTTCACACAGACCACCAGCCTAAAACTCAAATAGTGTGAAAAAACACCCAAACCCCACCTTTCATGGACTGCAGATCATTAGCACGTAAGAGATGTAAGAAATGGCATGGCTTTCTGGAACAGGAGAAAAAAAATCTCCAATCTGGCATACAGAAGAGGGAAGACTCATCACATACAGAACAATTTACCTTCTTCATCAAGACGAAATACAGTCTCTGCACCGTAGCTTGTTTCTCCAACACCAAAAAAAAAAAAAAAAGGTACCAACACTGTTCCTACCATCAAAACTACTACAATTCAAATGAGTCACCCACCAACACATCTCCTTGAAGAAAACCCAAGGCACTGCATCTTGGTGAAGGAGGTCTGAGCCATTTCCTCAAGCTTTTCCCCCTTTAGGAAATAACAGTAGCTACAATATTGTTACATTTCGAGTACATCAGTTTTGCCCTTTGTTTTTCTGGCAAAGCACCAAGGTATCCTCTCAGTTATAAAAACTTGTCATGCCTCTAAGATACTGGCTGGTCTTGGAAAGGTGAATATGGTCTAAGTGTCCATTAACTGTCAGACCACATTAATGAGACTGAACAAGAATGGTGATAAAAAGGCAAGTAAGACACTACACTAACATACCCTGAGTCTGGCAGAAATTTTTAAAGCTAAGAATGGCACTCTAGCTTCTTTCTCTACCTCACAAGAGGTCAAGAGCCAAACCAGGAAATTATAGAGCAGTAGGATTAACATCTGGCACAGGAAACCTTTAAGGGATGTGACATGAGAGCACCTGGAAAGTCAGTTTGATTAAGAACAGCCAGCATGCATTTAGACACAGGAGGTCATGCTTAACTAACCTGCTGGATATCTTTGAAGATAATGCTGCCGTAGCAGATAAGAAAAACATGACAGGTGCTGTATAGCACACTGAGGTTAGATTTTTCAAACAAAGTCCAGCATCAGAGGTGACTAATGGAGACAAATCGAAAGTTATGGATTGTAAAGTAAAAAGATGGAACAATGGCTGTGGAACAAGAGATAAACCCAGATACTGGATGGGAGCTTTATACTGGAAAAAGGGTATTGACTGGGGGGTCAGATTTAAAAGAGTTATACCATCCCACTTTGCCCCAGACACTGCTTCCATGTCAGCATCTTTGAGACAAAAACATCCTCATGACGTATACTGCATTTGTTTAGGGCTCTAACATTGCAGCAGTGTTGAACAATGGCCTTTAGAGTCACCGTTGGTTCCCAGTACCGAGTTTGTACTTGTACACTTATGTTAATACAGAAACACTGATGAGAATATCTTCACACGTGTTCTAGCTTTTCTGTTAGGAAATAAATGTAGGCTGAGCACAGTCAATGAGGAAGAATTTGGTTCACTCAGCAAATGTAGCTCAACACAAAATGCACAAAATAAATTAATCCCTGAGAAAGGAATCAGGCAAAGCTGTGTATGCTAAGTACCATAATGACATGGCACTTTGTAGAGGTAAAGGATTTTAAGGGTTATAGTGGAAAAAACATAATTAAAGCCACCAATATATGGCAGAACATCAGAGAAAAGGAAATAAAATGGTATACAAACTTGTGTTAGTAGAGATACAGCAGTAACAACTAGAAATCAACAGCTTGTTCTGGAGATGGAGGCTTAACAGATGCTCTCTATTAGTCACTGTATCACAGAGAGAATATTATTGCCTCAGAGGGTGAAGAGCAGGGCAACAAAAAGTGAAAACAGATCTTGGCTCTTACTGGGCCCTAAATTACTAGGTGGGTGAAATAAGAGCATGCTGTGTTTATTCTCATTGGAAAAAAGAATTCTTTGATGTGACCTAGTGGAAGATGTTCAAAATCATGAAAGGGGGTGATCAGGATAACCCCTACCAAGCTACGGCGGAGGAGCAGTGGAAAGGAAGGCAATGGATGTCAAAATAGGCTGCAAACATTTCAAATAAAACAACTGGGAGTAAACAGGGAAGTTGACAGGCAGAAATCTTTTAGCTAAAGGTAAAAAACATGTGGAATAAGTTACTAGGAGAGGCAGCTGAAACAAAGGCTGTACGTGAGCTTAAAAGACACCTGGACTTTTTTCAAGAGAAGGGAGAAATTGAGGGATTTTTGTGAAAACCAGAATGCTGGGATTAAGATGCACTGTAAAATAGCAGGTATGCCCAGCCAAGTGAGGGTGCCTGCAATCATGTGTACTGTCACACACTGTAAAGCAAAATTTCCCATGTTGCTGCCTGTCCTGGGTTCAGCAGTAGCAGTCATTTTTCCCCTTCTTGGTAGCTGGTGCAGTGCAATGTTTTGACTTTCAGCTCGGGAACGGAGCTGATAACAAGCGATGTTTTGGTTTGGCCAAGGACTTTGTGAGCCTCATGCTCTGCCAGGGAAGAGGGGAAGCTGGGAGGAAGCAGAGACAGGACACCTGACCCAAACTGACCAAAGAAGTATTCCATACCACAGCACGTCATGCCCAGGATGCAACTGGGAGTTAGCCGGAAGGGCCGGGGACTGCAGGGTTGGAGGAGGTATCGGTCAGAGCTTGGTCGGGCTGGGGGGGCGAGTTATCGGTCAGATGATGTATTCTCTTCCCTTGTTATTTCCTTTATCATCGTTATCATTGGTGGTAGCAGTAGTGATTTGTGTTATACCTTAGTTACTAAACTGTTCTTATCTCAACCCGTGGGAGTTGCATTCTTTTCGATTCTCCTCTCCGTCCCTCCGAGAGCACAAGAAAAAGGGGGGAAGTGAGCTTACCTGACTGGGTTTAAACCACGACACTGCCACACCTCTCCCCTGGAGCCACAGTATCTCCGCATGTAAACCTTCCCTCCTGTAGCTTCTTTTGGCCAAACTATTTAAACAGAGAAGAAGTTTTCTCTCAAATACCTCAAGTCTACAAATTGCTCAAGGCTGAAACAAAGGCAGAAATGAGCTACAGGAGTGCCACCTGGCTACCTGGCTTTGCCACAAAGGCTACCTGGCCTTTCAAACATGAGCATGCTGTCCTGGCTACAGTGACAATATCAGAGGATACAGAGGAAGGATTTCTTGGAAAGCACAAGGTAAAAAAATAAGTGCTTTATAAAGTATATGTTTTATAAAATGTGCTTTTATAAAATGTGAATACACCTCCTTTGGACACAGTTTAGCCATGCTGCTCCTCCTGGTCTTTCTATGCTTCAGCAAGCACTGAATCCAAACATCCACTTGAAAGCCCAGTCAGTATTCTCCTTCCCCCTGCAAACCAGAGCTGTATCTCCCAGCTTGCTTTCCTCAGGGTGTCTGCAGTATTTCTCTCCAGGAGACCTCCGGTGTAATTCACATCAATTGTGAAAGTCCATTGAGATTTTGTAGTTTGCAGATCTTGGGCAAAGGATTCCTTCTACTTCTTGATCACAAACAGAATCCCTGAAAAAGCTTTTAACTGGCTCTAGTCATCACACCATCACTGACAGGGATAAGAAACGGAGACCTCTGGAAAGTTAATATTATTAGGCAGGGTGTGAAAACAGTTAACGCTATTTGGGGTAAGGATTGACCACATTCCCTGCAGGTGTAAATGGCATTTTGACCATTTATGGGAAGAAGTACTTAGGCTCTCGAGCATGCTGTCAACCCTGCCAGCCTCCTCCAGGTATGCTCCAGAGTTCGCTCTGGCAACCTTGACAAAGACCATCTTTATTTAGAAGTGTAGGCATGTCCCTTCCAAACCCATCCATTCTTTCATTAGAAAGTTCACATCTGGGTAATATTACTGAGATGATCAGACTAAATACCCATGACTCCAGCTGCCTACAGAAGACATCTGCCATTATACAGGACAAGAGACAACCATTAAGGAAACTGAATGATGGGCTATGTCACATACTTTTTTGCTCAAATAAGTTCCTCTGGACTCAGAAATTTCTAGTAAAAATGTGCATTTTGCATTTGCTCCTTGTTTGCAACAAATTTTCTTCATGTCCAAGATTTATTTAGGATATATCTTTTGACTGCAACGACTGGGATATTAATTACAGTTTTCCTCTTTCAATTATCCACTGATAAATTATCTTGATAATCATGATGACTATATTGTACTTTGCACAACTAGGTGTAGCTTTTGAACTGCTCCTTCTGCCTTTCTAGAAGTCATTCTGGAAGAGAAACAGGAAGCATATCTCCAGTATAAGCTACTGACCAAAAAGAAGGATGTATAAATGACAGAAACATTGTGAAACAAAGATTAAGTCTAAAACCATATAGGTGGGTCACCATTAATTATACCCCAGGCTACTCTTAAAACTCCTGATGACCTGAAACCCAGAAACAGTTTGATAAACATTGCTGTGAGACAGGTGCCCAGGCTGGAATCTACAATAATCCTTAGCACAATTTCCATCAATAGCAAGCGCTTATTTCCAAATATGCAAAAGTATAAATGCACATGCATACATACATACATATATATATATATAGTTCCAAACTATGAATCTATTTTGAAAAACAGGAGGAACAAAGTTTATTGTTCCATCCTGGCTTAGCAGCCAGCAGAGAAAAACAGAAACACATCATCTACTTCACATGGCAGGAGTGCATGAAGCCAACTGGTTGTGATAGAAATAGGAACAAGAAAGGAGCCTGCTGAAAGGCAGCGTGCAGATGGGAGGCTTCCGTTTCCCACCAGTCTCCATATCGTTTGGCCACAGCACAGTGAAGCTTACACAAGTATTTTTTTCCCCTCTAAAGCAGCCTCTACAGCTTCATCATAAGGGAAATAAAGATTGGGTGAATTAGTATCACCTCAGCATACAGCAGAGCATTGAGAAGGTGGGAAGAGTTATAGTTATAGTGAACTGCCTGCATCAAATTTTTTGCTTCCCTACTGTAAGTGTCTATAAAAAGCTATGGATTCCTTTTAAAGAAAATAAAAATGAAGCCCAGAAAAAAGTCTGTTCTTGCCTAGATGCATGTGCAGGCTGATGGCCAAGGACAGCAGTGACAGCAAAAGCCTTATCAAAGTTTTTTAAAAAACAGTAATTAAAAAAAATCCAAACAAACAAACATATCCTAAGATAGATGCTTAACTGAGCCCACTGTGACACAGTACACAAGTTCCTGTCCTTTCCCACTTCCTTCGCTGCTTATTTGGGGCTTGACTGTGCTATGGTCTTGCCAATCCACCCAGTGGAGTCCCAAGGGATGTGCTTTCCCACTCCTCTGAGCAGGACGGGAAAAAAGTGAGGGAAAAAGAAAGCTGGAGCCTCCAAGCCACCCTGTTCTCTTGCAAGTCAGCAAGCAGTGAGGGCAGAAGCAGGAAAGGTGGAGCCATTCTCTCTTGCCCTCTCCAGCATGCTATTCTATGAGCTGTCTGGCCATGGGACAGGGAGCAGACACTGCACTTGGTGACACAATGTTCTCCCTCTCCATCTGACCCATCACGGTGCACAGGAGCAGGAACTGGAGGGCTGAAGATGCCACCAGCTGCTAGTGCCCTGCTGAGACTGTGCCTCCGGGGCTGGGAAAAAGCCCCTTGCGAACAGGGAGCCGTCAGTGTTTTCAAGGCAGAAACCTTGTATCGCAGCTAAGGCACAAGCAGGATAAATAATTAATGTCAATAGAGGAATTGCAAGGGAAATGTTCTGTTACAGCAAATCGGCACCTATGTTCCTCATGAAGAGAGCGCATGAAAAATATCTCCCTTATTTCTTAATGGGAACAACAAAAAAAGTACATTTAATTTCACTAAAGCAGTAAACCAAGCATAAGTACTCTCTACTCATCTTCATAGTTAGCATTTTACAGAATGAACAGTGCCAGCACATCCCCTTCTCCTACATGTCCCAAGAGATAGTTTAAGGAACATTTTAAAATGAATATTTCTTCATTCATACACAGAATGCACATTCCAGTGCTGATGTACAAATGCTGTGATGCCAAGAAACGACCACAAGGCTCTCTAATTCAGGCTGTTTTATTAAATGGGAAACAGTTTTATCCTGAAGTGTCTGCTTTTGGCTGACAATTCTCAATTTTCAGAAAAATCCACCAAAGATATTCTGGCACCCAAAAAGTGAAACAGTTCAGTTCTGAGCTAAAAATTGAAGTTTTCTATTTGGAAAGACTGACAGATATTGTTTTGATGTTATGGTCCAAAGTAAACTTTTGTCTTCCCTTCAACAAGACATTGTTTGGTCTTGACTCTTGCTTTAAACCAGTTCCCTCCCTTCTCTTTCACCAGAGCAGCCCATGATTATTTGTTTAAGTGCTTCAGTCTCTTTCCATGACCCATGCTCTTTGCCTAGCATATGCAGGTCTGAGCAGCAACATCATGATGCAGGCCATGATGCATCAGGGGGATGCAGGGAAGCTGGAGAGCCTGGTCAACAAGATGGAAAATATGGGAGAGAAGATAAGCCATTACCAGGAAAGGCAGCATGATTTAATAAACACAAGTAATTGTTCCAATTTTCCTGATGGAAACTGCTTTTATTCCTAGGGGGAATACAGGGGAGGGTGGGGGGAAGAAGAAGTTTTCTTTGCCCTATTCCCTCTCTCCAAATTACATCACCTCAGCCAGAAAACAAAGGTATTTAGCTGATTAGTGGGAGTTGGACATACAGGTATTTTCGGACAGCTGGGCCTATACTCTTTAAGCTCAGTTGCAGTGCTTCCCTTTACAGACATCATATCACATTGCACAGTAATGGGTTAGGGAAGGGATTTTCAGTAGTCCCTGAGAAACCAATTTAGTCCTGAAGGCAAAAAAGCTGAATGAATCTACGTTAACTCAGACTACAGTAATTGCATTAAAACCAAGGACCTAGTTAAGAAACAGTAAGACACAATTCAGGCTTTCTTGGCAAAGCTGCTTCTAGATTTCTCTGCTGTTTGTACACTTCTGTTGCATTATTTCAGCTCTCCTTGCTCCAAAGGAGACCAGAAGCTGCTGAGTGACTGAGGAGGTTAATCCAGAGCCCAGATCTGCCAGCCAAAGTGACCTAAGTGTTCCAAGGAAGTTACAGTTCATACAGCTTATGCACTGTTCAGCTGTCATTGGATTCATCCAGAGGGAAGCTTAACAAGACAAAATGAAAATGTCTGGAGAATAAGGAAAGCTCAGTGTCCCCTTCCTCCTCTTGTGTTAGACCTGCTCATGATGTCTGCTGGTGGCAATTAGTTTCACCAGCTGCCAACATACGCATTTATGGAGGCAGGCACTACACAAACACTGTGGGAGCAGCTCTCCCTGCCCTTTAGGGCAGGAGCTATGGCTTGGGATTGTATAAATAGGTATGACAGACCCCGCTGGGGGAAAATGCAGAGAGGTGAACCAGCTTGTCCCAAAATCACAAAGTAAATCCACAGCTTGGCCAGACCTAGGATACCAGTCTGCACCTCCTAATGCCCTGACCACAACAGGACTGCACTTCCAGAAAGAAGAGTGTGGAGAGGGCAAGTGTTTCTTGTGACTGTGTACTCTCTTCCCTGCCAAAACACATCCTGTCTTCATTATGGCCATCTCCCATCCCAGCGCTTAACCCAGATGTGCCATAAGCTCTAGGCTGGCACCATGGGGCCTGGGCAGGTCCCCAGATCACTCTCTGGTAGGGCCACTGGCAGACACTCCAGGGTTAACACAAAGCCACATTCTCATTTTGTTTCCTTGGTCAGGTTTTCTGACTTGCTTGAAACCTGGGCTCATTTGGAAGACATTAGGATTTCAGGTGGAGGCATGCAGAGATTTAGCTTTTCATTTCAAACCTCTAAAAGCCAGAGAGCTGAGATTTTTCCCACCCCTTTGCTTCCCTACATAGTAAAACTGCTTTATAATGACTTTTGCAAAGCCAGCTTTGCTTGCAACATGTAGGTCGTCTCCTCCCTTGGCTGCTTCAACACACAGAGAAGTTACAGCCCTGCGCCTTCTTTCCGCCCTGATGGTTGTAACATGCGGCAGCCACCAGCCGCATGGGAGTGGGGCAGCCGGAGATGGGGCGATGGAGAGATACGCCATGCTGCCTGTGCCATGGGCCGTGAGAAGCAGGTCAAAACCCAGCCGTCATGCACCGCCCATCTGTGCCATGCCAAGGAGAGAGATGCATGAGGCTTTCAGGGCCAACAGGTGTTGCTGCCTTAATGGACTGTGACATCGGTGCGCTTCACAGGCTTTATTTCACAATAGTATAAAAGAAGCAGAATACGGGGTTAGAAAGGAGGACAGAAAAAGCATAAGCCATCTTTTATTTACACTGAGAAAAACAATGAGAAGACCGGAGGGGAGGATGCAGCCTTCCTAACAGACATGTCTTAACTCCCAGGGGAGACGGGGATGACCTGTCCTAGAAACACCCACCTCTTTCCAATGAATAGGCAAGCAGCCTCAGAGGACTGCTCCACTGTCTGCCTAAAATAGAGGTGGGTGGGTTGATGCCACTCTCACACACTCCTTCCAAATATTCACTATAAAAGGCCTTTAGTCATTAATCCTGCATCAAAAAGTGTCACATCTCACCATATGAATGAAGACTGAAGACAGCATAAGGCATATACCTGTGCTGGCTGAAGTTAAGACTGCATGAATAACACCAGCTCTGGGCCACTTTACTCACATATTCTGCAACCTTAATTGTTTTGTTTTTTTTTTTCAATGAAGACACTTGTAGTTTTGTGACTCCCAGAGTTTTGGGAATGTTTTGTTTTGCATGCAGAAGGTATTTTAAAATAGATGCCAGAAAGGAGCCTCTATCTAGTAAATCAATGGACTTTTCCTTTTTTTTCCCACCCCATTCACAGAAAACCCCACTTCCATGCTGATCAAACCAGAAGAGGCAGAGGAGACTAGAGAACTCTGGTTTTCAGCAGACCCCTCCCCAACAGGAGAACAGAAACTTCCCAACTACTTCACTTGGGATCACTGTAAAAAGCAGATCTCATGTAAAAGCTCAAAGCTTAATCGGGAGGAGCTGACTTTGCTGTCAGGGAGTGGTGACATGGGGCTGAAGTGGTGATACACAGTGGAATTACCACATGGAGGAGAAGAGTGAGACTTCCCGCAGGCCAGCACTGAATTTTTACAGCTGGTGTAGCAGGGGTTGTAGAGCCGTTCAGATAGCCGAAGGGGCACACAGTACATACGATGAGTATCTTGTACTATATCTCAATACATATTGTCCTTTACAAAGCAGATGCTTGTACAGTTCCCAAGGTTTTTTATTTATTCTGTAGGTTTCCTGGGGTGGCAGAAAGGGGACAATTTACTTGGTTTTAAACATCATTCTTCCTCTCTCTGAGTAAAGCTGGTGATATTTATGACACTCAGTACAGGTATTTAGCAGCTTTATGCAGTGCAACGGGCTAGTGAATAATTTGCGCATTATTACAGCTAAGCTGCTTCAAACTCCATCACTGGTTGAACTCCTGGTGAGAATTTTACCTCTAAAGTGATAAAGTTTTAAAGCAAGTAATTACTTGTGCTGGAGGGAAAAAAATAGAGAAGAAATCACAAATCCATCTTACTTGCTTGTCAGATATTGGTACTCTGCTTCATTTCATAGCCATTATGTTTTCAAAATGTAAAACAAATAAAGGAGAGTGCAGTAAATGCCAAGGTCCTACAAGAGATCAATATAAAAAGAACAGACTGTGTATTAAGGCTATACACAAACCATTCACTGACCTCCCTATCGAACCCTGTGTTTTGGTAGCAACCTAACTTAATTTGTTTAGCATGAAAGTAAGCAGTGTAATCAGCAAGTAATCAGATTCTTAATCCACCATAAATGCATGCCAGTAGAAGAAAGCATCAACATTACTTATTTTTACAGAAATTGTAGTATCAAGAAGACAACGTGACCGATCTCCAGAAGAGTTCAAAGTCAGGTTGAATGGGGCTTTGAGCACCTGGTGCTCCTGCCCATAGCAGGGGCATTGGAACTAGATGATTGTTAAGGTCCCTTCCGACCCAAACCAGTCTGTGATTCTGTGAAATCATGCACACAAAACAAAATTCAAGAAGGCAACAGCGTAACATTTGTACTGACTAGCAGGTTAACCCAAAGGTGAGAGCAAAGGAGAGAATGTATCTATCCTAAAGTCAAAGATTACCTAGTAGGAGATGGGGAAAGGACTGTAAGACAGTGGACAGCATTGAAAAGATTCAAGCAGACAGGAAAAAAGACGTTTTCATCCCCTAAAAAGCCAACATGTGCAGCAATTTCTATGATGCAGACCAAAGGCTCTCCTTTATTTCACAGTTTGAAGGAAGGGAAGAAAGAGCCGAAGAAATGGAGCTTCTCTAGCAGCTAGCACTGTGAGCGTTAAGTAAGCCAGGGTGCCTTTCAAGAGCCACAGCACTGGTATTGAAGCATTAATTCCTCTTTGCCACATTTCAGAAAGCCAGTGGCACCTCAGCAGATTCCAACTTCACCTTAGAAATGCCCAGTGGAGCAGCTGCACTCCAGAGGGCATCTCCTTGCACATCCCCGAGCTGTCAGTTTGCAGCACATCATCCTAGCCATCTGAACAGGAGGCCAGCAGAATGGGGAAGTCTCACAGTGACCTGCCCAATAACATTTTCTGCAGATTGGAAATCCCAGCCAAATCTCATCCAGTCCCATCGTAACCTCCCACAATCAAGCCTGACAAGGGAAGCCAACTGCAGAATGCATTTCAAGCCTCACCTGATCTCCCGAGAGTAGCTCTACGTGCTTGAAGCATTTTCATGGGCCTCCTGAAATGCTTGCCTAGCTAAAGTGACCTACAAATACCAATTTACACCACACCCTTTATTTCATTTGCCTTATGTTTGGAACCCAAATGCTCTATTTAAAGTTGGGGGGCCCCAAAACAGGACAAGTCAGGAAGAGGAGGTGGACAAAGGAAGAGCAGAAAAGCTGGGATAGCTACCAATCTATGGTAGGGTAATTATTATCATTTAAAGGGTACATTGATAAATATGTTATGATGGGAACTACTAATCCTTACAATCATCTATAAAGGTGCATCCAGAGTAGAATTGTCTTTACTCATTCTCGATCTATGAACCTAAAAGAAAGGATAGGACAGGGTCAATTAACAGAACTGTTCTCTGAGCTGTATGGCCGATCCTGGCTTCACCACTGCACAGTCCCACATGTGTGTGCCCACACAGGGAGCAGAATGCTCTGTACACAGATCTGATCCTTAGCACAGTTTTTGCTGTTAATAAAAGAGTTATTTAAGGACATTAAAAGAGGCAATTCAAGCAAAAATCTGAGCTCAGGTTCTCAGACACTGAAAATAGGTGCAGCTTCAGTGATACTAGTCAAGTTACACTGATTTATTCCTACTAAAGGTCTAGTCCATTAAATGCTAATACCATCCTTGGGTTTTACTTTCTCTCACTAGGTTCAGGGACATATTCTTTAAAAATAAAACCTTCTTCCTCACTGTCAAGCATCCGTGTTTGAATTCGGTGGCAAAAGAGCAGCAGAAAATGTCTATTTTTCAAACACACTTTTATCATAGCATGTGCAAAAATAAAAATGTAAAGCTGCAGATATATCTATAGAGAGATTAAAAACATACATATATGTGGCATATGATACATATATGGCATATACCACACACATATGGCATATACCACACACATACCATACATTGCATGCATACCATACACAAACACACACACATCTGGTACATACACAGGCCTGCATGTTTGTATGTAGACACTCACAGAACAGATGTCCGGAGAGAGGTCAAAGAGTAGTCTTCACACAGTTCAGACTTTCAGGCATGACTCACCCAGGCACCAGGATAAATGTCTCTCAGTAACCTTGTGGAACAGAAAATGTTCCTTTCTGTAGGGTCAGCTGTTGCAGAGCACTCAAGCAGGCATTTCCAGCCCTTCCGCATCCTCTAGTAAGGTTTCCAAGAAAAAAGTTCTCTGCTAAGTCCTCTGAATTTTCAGAGTTCCTTCAGTAAGGCCTCACAGGTCTCATACCGTCTATTTTATATGACATCTCCACAGGTAACAAGAGCGGGGAGCCACAGCAGCTCTCTCACTTCAGCAGCAGCAGGTACACCTGAGCAGGTACACTGGGGAACAACCACAGCCCATCCTGCCCCAGCACCACTGGAGTCCAGGTCACATTTTTTGCTGGTGCCACCATCACCACCATAGGTCTGCACGTCCCTCCACAGTGGAGCTAAGCAAGGACTGATGAAAGCACATGAGCAATATGGGGGTTAGCCACAAGCACAGGACCTCATCTGAACCCCAGGCGAGAAAATCTTCTCAGGAAGGATCTACACTCAGTGATTAATTTGTGCCTTCTAGCCCATTGTGCTAACATGGCAAACTACATTTATTTGTGCATTGTCAGCTGTTTTGAAAAGGAAGCAGCAATTACAACCTGAGGAATTTCTTTCCAATTGTTAAATCTGTTCGAGGAGAAGCAATGCAGGCTGGGTTTAATAGAGGGTCCCTGTGATGTGTACCTTTCACATGCACATAATAGAGGCTTCCAGCACATGTACAAAAGTCCATTCCTTGGAGCAAGAGAAAGCCAGCTCCTGCATGCTTCCCTCCCCGAGTTACACACAACTTTAGGCATCCTCATGCTGTAGCATCTCAGTACAGCAGTCCTTGGGATGAAAAAAGGGAACGAACACAAGGCAATCATATACAAGGTACCTAAATGTATAGCCACATTAGAGTAGCTTTCATGCTTAAGATTAAAGGCTTTTCCCAATCAACATTTCAGACAATATAGAATTTTAATTTTCCTGCAGGAAATGAGAAGATCTGTTGCATCTTTCTTCCCAGAGGCCTGCTTCAAACAGTGGCAAAGGTGGCCCAGCTTGGGCAAACCCAGCTTCCCAAGGATGCTCTTCTATCTCCCACACATCAAAGAGGTGGGGAGTAGCACCAAAAGGAGTACCAAAGTTTGCTTTTCCCTTTTTGAAATGTCAGCACTCATTGATCACTAAATCACTTCAACAGCTTATTAAGTAGATGTCACAGAGAGTTACTACCAGTCTCCTATTAATTTAAAAATACAAATGGGTTTTTTTAGAGTGCAATTTCTTTCGGAATGAAAAATGCTCCCTGTGTTAAAATGTGAACACTTTGGACCCCACTAACCAGAGTGCAAGACTGTTGATAATACAACACATACATATAGTAGAAATTTTAACACTGCAGGATGTTTTTAAGGTTGCTCCATAGCTTTGTTGTCTTTTTTTCTTTAACATTTCAAAGGATTCGCTCCATTTGGTTTTTCCATTTGCAGACAAACTGACATTCTCTGATATATATTATTCAAAGGTTCATGTCAATACCAGCATAAGCAGAACCTATCAGTCACTTCTCTGATGATAACAGTAAATAAATAATGCACACTTTAAACTTTCAAAGCACTGAATAAATATCAGTTTGTTTTTGTAACATCCCTCTAAGCGTTGAGGTAAGTAGTTTAACCGTTTCACTAGTCACCAGCTCAGATTCAGTTTTGGACCTGCATGAATCAATCTGTATATTACCTATAAAAGACATACATTCTTATACATAACCTATATATACAAGGCTGGGAAAAGCATTTTTTACCCTCCAAAAATGAAACTGATGTCAACTATTTCCCATTTTAGAAGAAAGCCAGGAAACGTTTCCATAGCTGAACTGCCACACAGCATTGCCAGGCTGAGCTACCCTTCCCTTTGTATACTGAAAGCTTCTGCTTTCACACACACACACAGAGGAGATGGGAGACACCACTGTCTGCCTTCTCCTAGTGCCCTCTTTCCTGCAAGACATGAGGCTGGAACAGTGGCTACACATCTGTGTGGCACCCGCAGACAAATACTACCCATGCTGTGCCACTGTCCCATGCAGGGACAGCACATGCCTCGTGCAGGCAGGTACATGCCCTGGGCGCAACATGAAATATAGCAAAAAAAAAGGCTTTTTTAAAAAAGAGTGCTCAAACACTGGCACAGGTTGCCTGGAGAGCTTGTGGAGTCTCCATTATTCAAGATACTCAAAACCCAACTGGACATGCCCCTGAGAAACCTGCTGCAACTGTCTGTGCCCTGAGCAGGGGTTGGACTAGATACTCTCCAGAGATGTCCTCTTGCCTCAACTGCTCTGTCTTTTGCATTCTGGAATTGCAATCCCTCATTTGTACTGCTCCGTGTTTACGCAAAATAAATATCAATGTTTGAGGACACCAAAGAATTTCACTGCCTTCCATGGGTACAGCTAGCCAGGTCATGCTTGTGGCTAGAGATGTCATCGACTACCCACTCCTGCAACAAATGCTATAGGAAGCCAGACACATGAAACAAAAAACATACACGGAGGACCAAACTGAAACATCTGATTCCAATATACCATGCAAGGAGTGGATGGGTATTCTCTGTGTTTGGAAGCCTTTCAGCTCTAATATAAAACTACTGTTCTCCAACAAAAGACTGGGATTAAGTACCAAACTTCTTTCCGGGTTGGTTATTTTTTTTGTTTTCTTTTTGTTCAACAGCTACTAGCCAGATTTAGTAGCATCTTTCTCCCACAGTTTTCCTTCATAGATATAAAAGCTTCCTGTCCATTACATCTTTGGTTATTTCACATCCCATTGATCATTAAGCCTGTACAGACAGCAGAACAGCAGCAAATAAGCAAGCCAGCTAAGATAAGGCTAGATTTTTGCCCTGGAAAGCTGCACCCCTGTGCTCTCTCCATTTCCCCCTACTTCCCATATCTTCTTTCATCCCTAGAGACATTTCCAATAGCAGATAAATCAGCACTTTGAATTCTTCTTCTGATGTTGTAACAAGCTGGCAACTGGCATGACATGTTGTAGAGGGACACATGTGAATATCTAAGTCAGAAATAATGAGATTTCTCTCTCATATTCAGTGTGAATGAGAGGCAAAAGACATCACTGCTAAAAACAGAGGAGTGCAAGAGGAGATGTGGGGAAATGAGGTAGGAAGGGTGGATGTCTAACCCATTTTGCTTACTATGATGGATTTCAGAAGAAAAACTGTGTCACAGGCAGCACCCGGGGAAACACAGACTCAGAGGGATGGGAGAGTCGCAGAGCACAGTGTCTCAAATCCAGGCAGATCCCAAGGACCCTATATCCCAAGGACATGTCCCCCATGGCCAGGCACTGTTGTTCATTGTGGCCAAATGAACCAGCCTTTCAAGTGAAAACATAAGAGACAAAAGGAGGAAACAAAAGAGAAAGGGGATAAAATGTCCCAGCAAATCAATTAATGCAAAAGCCTGCTTCAGTTTATAGACAGCACTGGTAATTGCTGCGTGTGTTGCCCATGATGAATAGGGGCTGGTTACCGTTGCACAGCTCATCCTTCTTGGCCCGGCTGGGAACTAGCAGAACGCTGATCTCCACTGAAAGTCTTTAATTATTGTTAAATTAATCAGGGCAGGGTGTCAGCTCTAGGTTCATGCTTAATTGTCCTATTTTCTCGCAAGCCTTAGACTCCCACCTTCCTTCCCTTATTCTCCCACCCCCTCCCCAGCCCCTGCACATGCACCATTTTTAGATTGGTCTAATACTGGATCTTGTTTACATAGCAGTGAGCCACACAAAGATTTTTGAGATCCTGCATTCCCAGTACTTCAGGACTTGATCTCTTTGAAAGCCACAATGCAACACAAACCTTTGGAAAGCAGAACTCCAGGCTTACTTAAAACCACGAGACGTGGGGTAAATTATTTTACCACCAGTGCAGAAGTCAGAGGTATTGCTGTTGCTGTTACTACTTAATACTGGGTGTGCAACCACTTCCCAATCCTGATCTCATTCTCTGGCATGACAGAGGACAAGGGGAATCACCATCTTAAACCTTTTAATTTGTATTAGGGATTACTCCGCTGAACAGTTTTTTGCCTAAACCCAGCATAAGCAAAATAAGAATCCATTTCTCTTTTTAGTGTTCAGAGGAGAGGTCAAGAGCCTGTCAGTAGTTAAAGATGACTTCCACATCTTTGGAAGACTCCTTCCCAAAGTCTTAAGCCCTTAGTTTCTCTCTTCCCTGTCTCCACAAAATGCCACAGTGGGATTGGACTAGGATATTCCATGCAACTTTTACGATGTTAAGCCACAGGTATGTAGAAGATTACAGCAAAGAGAAAGAGACTGTGCTCCATGAATAGAAAAGGCAGGACAAGAAGTAATGGGATCAATTAAGGAATAATTAAGTTGTAGCAGAAGACATCTAGGTTAAATGCAAGAAGAAAAAAGCAGAAAGAAAAGGAAAGGACTTGATAAATTTCATGGGTAAACTGGGGGATCTCTCACCAGGTTTTTTGTAGGAAGCAGATAGACAAAAAGTTGTTAGGAATGATGCAGACATGGCCTGAAGACATTGGGGTGGTTTGTAAAACTTCTTTTAGTCCTATACTGGAGAATCAGACTGAGCTAAGGGTAGGGTAATTGCAGATGAGCAAGGCAGCAGCAGGGATTTTGAGGACCTGTCCAAAAAAAAACCCAACAAACCCAAAACAAAAAATAACCAAAAACCTGCAGTGGCAAATGCAGAACTCAAGGTTTGGCTCTGTAGAAGTCTGAAAATCACCCCTATCCATACTTCAGTGTGGGTCTAGCCTTTACATACAACATAAACATGATTGAGTTTTCCTTAATTCTTATAATGCAAACATATAATTTACAGCAAAGTCTAGGAAAAAGGTGCATTAAATTGAACAGTTTATTTATTAATCAAAAAGCATAACCCTCCCAGAAGCCTAAGTTCACTGCTTTCCAACACTATGAAGAAAAAAGTTAGTTACTTCTATAATGCAACCTGCATAACACAGTCATGCTGCTCCCTTTTCTCACCCAACTGAAACTATCTACATGGCAAGGCACCCAGGAAAAGGCCTGAAAATCAAAGCTGTGCACAGTCAGCATAAGCAGTATTTCACTATTCTTTTTTAGCATAGTTTAAAAAAGACTTTGTAGAGATTGCTCTGAAAGTTCCTTCACTGTTTATAGTTCATTAACAGGTGAGGCACTTTACTGTTCAGAAGAATATATTATCAAAAGATGTCCAGTCCAAGTGATCTAATGCATCTTACGTGTGGAGCTGCTTGCAAGGAACTTGGCCATGAGTCTGAGAGCGTGAGAAAGACTTGAACTCTGAAATCTCAGGTAGGTTCCCTAGTCATTCATTGCTTCACATTCCCATATAACTTCTTTGTTTTTGGCTTCTTACTAATAAATGAAAAGCTTTCAATCTGCTAAAATTAGGCTGTGTAAAAGTATTTCTTAGCATAATTACTTTAGATAAAATGCACTTGTATCACTACTTTGATTCTTTTACTTTGTAAAAATGGAGACAAATTAACAAGTCTTTAATAACCTAGAAAAAGGCATCTAGTGTGCTACTGGCACTCCCATATTTGCTTGGCTCAATTTTACATTCATTCAGGTGACATAATTTACACATTTTTATTTGCATTAGAATGGCAATTTCAAATCATTGTGCAATCCAAGCAATATGTATTGCACTGCACAGCTCTGATCTCCCTCCTGTTCTCCGAGAGTAAGGAATCTAACACCAACACAAGTGATAGGATAGTTTATGTAACTGACTGCATTCAGCTCCCGATACCTTATTTTGGGAGGGCTGGGTTAAGGAAGACAGTGGAAAAGAGAAGGACAAAACGAAAAAGAGGGATGATAATGAGATTCACTCCCTCAAAAGAAAATAAACAAGATGCGCTGGGGGAGGGGGCATCATTTCATCCCAAAACTCCCAGTCAGTTGCCAGCACCCATAATAAATGTTTGAAGCAATGTAGCGATATTCCAGCCGCTCCAGCCAATGAGCCGGCTTCATTTGGAGCTCAGCTCAGATGCCTCTATACAAACACCCATAGCATGGGGAACAAACAAGAGGAATTAGAGATGTGTGCACGTCTGCGGGGGTATGGTATAACAGGCATCACAGAAACATGGTGATATGGCTTCTGTGACTGGAGTGTTGGAATGGAAGGTTACAGGCTCTTTAGAAAAGACAGACCTGGCAGGCGGGGAGGGGGAGCTGCCCTTTATGTTAGGGATAGGCTGGAGAGCATGGCACTCTGTCTGGGGACAGGTGAGCAGTTAACAGAGAGTTTGTGGTCAGGGTTAAAGGGAGAACAGCGATGGGAGACATTACTGTGGGGATCTGTTACAGACCGCCTGATCAAGAGAACTCTGTAGATAAAGCACTCGACAGACAGATAGGAACAGCCTCAATGCTCACAGGGCCTTGCTCTCATGGGTGACTTCAATCACCCTGACATCTGTTGGAGCAACAGTACAGCCCAGCACAAACAATCCAGGAGGTTCCTCGACTGTGCGAAAGACACCTTCCTTCTGCAAGTAGTAGAGGAGCCGACAAGGAGAGGTGCCCTGCTTGACCTCATGCTCACCAACAGGGAAGGGCTCATTGGAAATGTGACGCTCCAGGGCAGCCTTGGACACAGCGATCACGAGATGGTTGAATTTTTGATCCTCAGGACAGTGAGAAGAGCGTGCAGCAAGCTCACTGCCCTGGACATCAAGAGAGCAGACTTTGGCCTCTTCAGGAACCTGCTTAGGAAGGTTCCATGGGATATAGCCCTAGAAGGCAGGGGGGCCCAAGACTGTTAGTTAATATTCAAGGATCGCTTGCTGCAAGCTCAGGAGTGTTGCATCCCAACTAGAAGGAAGTGCAGCAGGAGGGCCAGGAGACCTCCTTGGATGGATAAGGAGCTGCTGAGGAAAATTCAAATGAAAAAAAGAGGCTTATAAAACATGGAAGCAAGGACAGGCGGCCTGGGAAGAATACAGGCGCATTGTCCGGGAAGCTAGGGACCAGGTTAGGAAAGCTAAAGCCCAGCTAGAATTAAACTTGGCTAAGGATGTTAAGGATAACAAGGGTTCTATAGGTATGTAGTGAATAAAAGATTAGGGACAATGTAGACCCCCTCCGGAAGCTATCGGGAGAACTGGCTACCCTGGACTTGGAGAAGGCTGAGGTTCTGAATGACTTCTTTGTGTCAGTCTTAACTGGCAAATGGTCTGACCATACCACCCAAGTCTTGGAAGGCAGATGCAGGCACTGTGAGAACGAAGACCTTGGGCCCACTGTAGGAGAGGATCTGGTTTGAGACCATCTTAAAAACCTGAATGTACACAAGTCCACGGGTCCTGAAGGAGCTGGCAAATGAAGTTGCTAAGCCACTGTCCATCATATTTGAAAAAATCATGGCAGTCAGGTGAAGTTCCCGACGACTGGAAAAAGGGAAATATAACCCCTATTTTCAAGAAGGGGAAAATGGATGACCCTGGGAATCACAGACCAGTCAGTCTCACCTCTGTGCCTGGCAAAATCTTGGAGCAGATTCTCCTGGAAGGCATGCTAAGGCACATGAAAAACAACAAGGTGCTTGGTGACAGCCAGCCTGGCTTCACTAAGGGGAAATCCTGCCTGACCAATTTGGTGGCCTTCTATGATGGGGCTACAGAGCTGATGGACATGGGTAGAGCAGTTGATGTCATCTACCTGGACTTGTGTAAAGCGTTCAACACTGTCCCACATGACATCCTTGTCTCTAAATTGGAGACATCAATTTGATGGATGGACCACTCGGTGGATAAAGAACTGGCTGGATGGCCGCACGCAAAGAGTTGTGGTCAATGGCTCAATGTCCAGCTGGAGACCAGTAACGAGTGGTGTCCCTCAGGGATCGGTGTTGGGACCGGTCTTGTTCAACATCTTTGCCAGTGACATGGATAGTGGGATTGTGTGCTCCCCCAGCAAGTTTGCCAATGACACCATGCTGTGTGGTTCGGTTGATGTGAGGTGGGCTGATGCCAACCTCATGAAGTTTAACCATGCCAAGTGCAAGGTCCTACACCTGCATTAGAGCAATCCCAGGCACAGCTACAGGTTGGGCAGGGAAGAGATTCAGAGCAGCCCTGCGGACAAGGACTTGGGGGTGTTGGTTGATGAGAAAATGAACATGAGCCGGCTTCAGTGTGCGCTTGCAGCCCAGAAAGCCAACCGTATCCTGGGCTGCATCAAAAGGAGCGTGACAGCAGGTCGAGGGAGGTGATCCTGCCCCTCTACTCTGCTCTTGTGAGACCTCACCTGGAGTATTGTGTGCAGTTCTGGAGTCCTCAACATAAAAAGGACATGGAACTGTTGAAACAAGTCCAGAGGTGGGCCATGAGGATGATCAGGGGACCAAAGCACCTCCTGTATGAGGACAGGCTGAGAAAGTTGGGGCTGTTCAGCCTGGAGAAGAGAAGGCTGAGTGGAGACCTCATAGCAGCCTTCCAGCATCTGAAGGGGGCCTATAGGGATGCTGGGGAGGGACTCTTCATTAGGGACTGTAGAGATAGGACAAGGGGTAATGGGTTAAAACTTAAACAGGGGAAGTTTAGACTGGATCTAAGGAAGAAATTCTTTACTGGAAGGGTGGTGAGGCACAGGAATGGGTTGCCCAGGGGGTTGTGAAAGCTCCATCCCTGGTGGTGTTCAAGGCCAGGTTGGATGAAGCCTTGGGTGGCATGGTTTGGTGTGAGATGTCCCTGCCCATGGCAGGGGGGTTGGAACTGAATGATCTTAAGGTCCTTTCCAACCCTAACTATTCTATGATTCTATATGTTACTTTTCATGTGAAGCAGCAGAGTTTATCAGTAAAAAATGGTCTTTAAAAGATACATTTCAAGTCAACCAGATCCTTCTTCCTCTGAAGGGCAGACATGGAATGATCTGCTTCAGAGATGAATGGTAGACATGTAGCAGGCACTCCCACAGCACTGTCTCATCTTTTTCCTTTCAATTCCAGAGTCACAAATTCCTTCTTTCCTGTTTTCTCTTCAGTCCCCAAACTGCTCTAGACTCAGCAGTGTCCTGGGTTTAGCAGTAGCAGTCAATTTTTCTCCTTCTTGATAGCTGGTGTGGCACTGTGTTTTGACTTCCAGCCTGGGAACTGGTAGCAGAGGATGGTTGTTCCCGGGCTGGAAGTCAAAACACAGCGCTGCACCAGCTACCAAGAAGGAGAAAAATAGACCGCTACTGCTAAACCCAGGACAAGCAGCCAGACAATTCCTGAGCTTCAACTGCCCATTATCTTGGATTACTTTTGTTCTAAAGAAGATGGGCCCCCATTGAAATAGCATTACCTATATAATAACAGAAGCTTCCTCATATGTGCGCATTGCATATACTAATATACTATTGTCTATACTAATCTTCCAAGGAACACTACATGTCTCTACCAAGAACGGCATTCATTGGAAGGTATCTAATCTTTCTTACTTTATTCCATATTCTAAAAGATCCTTCTATTTCACAGATAGCTGTAGCCACAATATTAGCGATTACATTTTATCTGTGTGAAACTTGTGTAACAAAATCACTGGGTTTCTTACTATCAGGAAAGAATGAAAAGACAGAGTGGGTAAAAACAATTCTAGGCACAGTGCAAACCAAATCAGGACAAGACTCATGAGTTTGCTGGCACTTATTATTCTGCTTTTCTTGAACATTGTATGTATCACACTCTTTCTGAAAAAAAACGTTCTTACAGTCTTTTTCTGAGTTTGTTTATCCCTGGGGCTAGTATTTTGTAGTGGGATTTTAGCTCTGCCAATAGAAGAGTCAGCTAGACAGTGTGTTAACCAATACTCATGCTCCCATGCTTTATTCCCAGCTGCCTCTTTACACTGTAGCAATTCCTATGTTATCGTTAAAGAATTGGGGGTGGGGAAGATGTGAGAAGGAAGAACAAGTTACACATACTGGTTCCCCCAGACGGGAAGGTAAAAGATGGTTAAACTTCTCCCAAATGGATAATTTCTTAATTATCTGTATAGATTTTCTGTCTTGTTATTGCTACCACTGCATCTCATTAGGAGTTGTTTAGCTTCAGACAGTCTCACAATTGTTGCTTCTAGATGCTTTTGAAAATTACTATAATTTGTTTGTTACTTGTGTTAAAAAAAGGCTTGAATTACGAGCTTTTCCAACAAATGTTTACCAAGCATTACAGAATCCATAATGAAATTTCCCTCTGTAACACTTGGTGCCTTATTTTTTATTAGTAATGGGTTGTTTTTTTCAATAATCTGAAGTACAATAACCCTACCAAATAGTTAAATATGAAGTAGAGCTCTTAAGAATTAATTATAGTTAGCCTAGAGTACTGGAAGTAGGACTTCATTAATTTGACTAGTATGTTATTACAGTTCATACATAACAAAACATAGCTATTAGAAGCTGAAAGTTATTACTTGAAAGCTAAGCAGAATCTTGCCTGAAACAAGATGACAGTCTTGCTTGACATTTCAGAATCGTGTGTCACATCCTGCCATAAACAGGTTAGACCGGGCATACGCAGAAGAGAGGTCGAACAAAAAAAAAAAAAATATATATATATATACACATATATACATACACACACACATATATATAAATAAATAAATAAATAAATACATTAAAAAGGCTTTTATGTTCCCAAGAGACAAAATGTGCCTCAGCAGTCTTGGATTTGGAGAGTACAAAACAAGAGGCATGAAAATGCCCTCTCCTGACACCACTTCTTTGAAGTTGAGCCTGAAATGGTGACCAGAGGGTCTCCACTGCCTTCTTTAAAGCTAGCAGCACTTGTTAGCAGTGCACAAGGTAACAACAGGTAACACTGTAGATGACTCCAAACTCCTCTTTAGGCCCAAGATGAAGATGAATAGCCCTATCGTGAAGGGCCTGAAGGGCTACAACCCTAGATCTTTCAATGAGGTGAGTGAAGTTATTTGCCACATTAGAATATCACTTCTCTGAGAGTTCCATGCCCATTTCAGTTTATTAAAAAAAAATAAAAAAAAATCCTTAACACACTAGAAGGATTTAACAATGGTATCATTCTTCTCTATTTTCAGCCTGCTTTGCTTGTGGACTTTACAAGAAGAATCCGAGACCAGCCTTTTTGACTGCATGACAGAAGGTGCGTACTCTCCACAGGCTCTACAATAGGACGCCTTCCAGAAATAGCAAATCTGAAAGCAAAAGGCCCTCAGGAAGATGAGTAATGCAGAGAGCAAAGGGAGGGATTTCTGTGGCACAGGGGCCAAACTGCAACTCTTTATGAAGATCAACAGGGTTTGGATGTTACTGAGCCTGAATGGAGAATGCGTCTATGTATGAAAAAAGTGCCTGCCCATCACTCATCACTGTCCCTCAGGAGCTAACTCAGTCATCGGGCTATCAAGTGTCTCTGCTGTAGAATTTGGTGTCAAACCACATCAGCCTGAAAACTGTATTTCTCTAGGCTAGCACTGACATTCATAGTTCAGAAGAAAGACTGCATTCCTGATTCATTCTCATTTTATGCCACAGAAGTTCCACAGAAGTTGGTGGAGCCACACCAACATGTACCCAGAACAGGTCTGGCTCAGCAGTCAGGAAGTGCCAGGTTCTCTCCTAGATAGCTTTTTGGGAAGTGGAGCTCCTGCAGGGCTTGTGTTCCCACTTCATGAGCAAAACGGTGCTTCTGAGAGTCTTTGCGTGGGATTATTTTGAAAGATTAAGTTCTGTGGGAAGTATAAGCTCAGAAAAAGCATTTCATGTAGATATCCTATGCAGGAAAAAATATGACTGCCAGAGCACTGATTTACTTTACATCATAGCATTGTTCCATAGCCACCGCATTTTGGTTGTGCTGCAGCCTCTTTAAATGGCATGTCCTGGGAATCATTTCCAGCACTGCTTCTTGTATTAATATTTTTAATTATTAAGCTCAGTACTTTGAAATCAGCCCTGTTGTGACCCCCTATGAGGCTTGCCCAGGTGACCTCCAGAGGTCCCTTCCAACCTATAGTTTTCCATGAATTTAAGATTCTGAGATTATTTACTTCTGATGCTGCTTATTCTGCCAAAGGTCTGTTTCAAACCAGATCCTAATCAAGCTCTTCCTGCTGTAACCCTCTTACCACAAAGTGCTGAGTTTCTAGTTGCTAACAGACTACTAACTAGAGTATATTACTGCAAGATCATTTCTAGCCCTACTCATCTACACCCAATCTGCTTTTACAACTTACATTTCTTTGTGTATAGGAGTCCCCTGTAATTTCTTCTTACCTAGATATTCCTTACACCTGAGTAGAAACTCTGATTTTCCAGACTGCCTCCATCCATTCCCCCAGCGCTTCCATACTGCTTTAACATCTCACCATTGCTATTATCTCATGGTAAATGAGGAGGACCTGATGGCAGCCAGAACACTGAAACAACGCTCACTTTGTTTTGCTTAAAATAAACACACTTAGGCACTTGAATGGCCAGATACATGGCAATATCTCCTACTCCATACAGTGTGTATGCCTATACACACCACACACATCAGGTGTGTGTAAGCAGCATTCTTCCTCTTCCAGGAAAAGCTGGTCTAAGCCCCAAACTGATACACCCTGTTCCTCTCTGGATAGACCACTACAGACAAATTACAAATGTGAACATGCTACATCATTCATGTTTCTCTTCATGCTTCCAAGGATTTTTTACAGGATGTGCCAAAAGTGCTTCTGTCAGTCAGTATCCAGCTCCTTACCACCACAGCAAACACCAAAGTAATAGAGCAGGTACAGATTTATTGGTTGAGAATGTCAGGAACAAGGGTCTAAAACAGGCTTCACCCACTCCACTAGTACCAGCTGGCTGGCACATGTTTCTCCAGTTACTTACCTGTCCTCTTACCTCTACCACCCATATTCATTTTAGCAGTGCAAACACCCTGGTGCTGTCCAGATGAGCTGTCTCTGCCTGGTGGAACTGCTGGAGTAAACCAGTTCATTCAAGCTGGTAAGCCCGTCAGTCACTATTTAAAAGATGTTCCAGTTTTGCAGCATATAAATTAACCTTGACACCTACTGCAGCTGTACTTTTACTTTTCCTGCACATACAGCTGCACTTGATGGAAGTTAATAAGTGCAGACAGCAAGAGAAAGACACTGCTTTCAGTAAAAACTGTGAGGAAGAGCTTTCAGGGGACACAAAGATGTTCCTTGCAGTGCAGAATTTTGAAATTAACTGAAAGTTAAATACTCCAAAACACTTACTTGTGTATATCCCTTTGATCTTTGGCTCTCAGCCCTGTGGCTTGTTGGATGTGACATCTTTACTTCTCCTGCTTGCTTTGTGTAGATTTCCAGGCATCAGAGTGGCGAGGGGTATCAGTAGAAGGTAGCATTTGTGTAGCCCTTATCCTAATTAGCTGTGTTTCCACATGTCCTTTAATTCACCCAACTAATCTGAGTGATAGTGTGACCTTTATCTTTTACCTCCTTTATCACATTTAGCAAATGAAGTAGCTCCCATAACCTAGGCCAACCATTACAAATAATCAGCCAGGACCGAACTCTATACTCTCTGTCTGCAAAACCAAAATACCTTTGCTTTGCCAAATTTAAAGCAGAGCTACAAGCTAAGAATCAGCTTGTAACGTGTTTGTAACAAATATTTTATGCAAATTCTGGCATTGCTCTTTTTAATTTAATATCCTATCAGATATTCATCTGTTATTCCAGGCTTTAAATAACTTGACTATCAAATAACATTCTGCAAGTATTTGCCACAAATTATTGCATTATGTTTGAATGGATTCTAATATAAAAGCAAGCTGGAAGAAGGGAGCCATGTAACAGCTGGAGACATCACTTGTGTTTGGACTGTGCAACCAAACCTAGCCCATGGGAAAAAGGTACAGCATCAGGTCAGGAGACTCTCCCCTATTTTACTTTAGTACACAAACAGTTTAGATGGTATCAGCAAACAAACAGGGCAGTATTAAGCACAAGAAAGGAATATTTCTGTGCTGAAGCCCTGAGCATATCTCCTGTGAAGAAAGCAAGCCAAGATGGCAGAACATTTATTAATCTGCAACTTGGGCAATATCTGGTTCACCTAAAGAATGGAGCCCAGATCTCTCCTTGGGGTAAGGTGCACCATCTGCTAAGGGGACAGTCAAAAGCCATGTGAGGTGCTAAGATATGCAACCAAACTGCAGGTATCCCCTTGCTATGAACAGGATATAGAGTCACCAGGAGCTGCCATACCTGAGCAGAGACTTACTGGGCTTGCTACCAGCAGGCTTTGGAGAGCAGCCACAGATGAAGGCTGCCTTCCTCCACCAGCCCTCCAGCCTGGAGGGTGCTCCCTTAGTGGGGAACAGACCTGGGGCCAGGCTCACTTCACAGATGCTTGTATTTGCCCCATTGGCTACATATATGCTAGATTTTTCCCCTTTAGCAAACTGAAAGGGCAAAACCAACCAAAACCTCAAAAGCAAACTTCCTCTATATATTTGCACAACTAACTCAGCAATTCACAGTGGCACTAAACAAGGCAGCGTCAATAGGACCAAAGCACAAAGAGACCTCCCCGTCAACAGCTACTAGCTTGCCTGGCATGGCCTTCACAAGAGGCATCCCCTGCTCCTGCACAGCCAGCTGCAAACAAGGCCCATTGTGCCTTTGCAGTGACCCATTCTGTTTGTTGAAAGCCGAAACAGGGCAAGTAGCTAGCTTTCCTTTGGCATCCCAGCCCACTTTTCAGCTGCATGCCTCTTTCTCCCCTCCTCCCCTGAACCAACCAGCTCATTTAAACAGCCAACAGCATTCATTTGGATTTATCATGCAGTTAGGGCCCGAATCCAGACCCAAGCTGGCAGGATCAGTGGAGGACCAGCATTGTCCTATTCAGCCATACACAACCTACTTGTCAGCCTTTTGGGAACCAGTGACTCAGACATAACTTTATTGAGGCCTGGCAGCTGGTGGGACCAGACAAGACATACAAAGAGCATAATGCCAGCACCCACTGAGCCCTGGAGCATGCAGAAGAAAACCTGCCTGCAGCCCTTACTCAAGCCCTAGCATAATTAAAACAACATTACCATTCTTGATGGCAGATTTTCATATCCTGAAAACCCAGACTTTCTGTGAGTGTTTTGTTTTACCAATTTACCATGCCTGAAAGTCAGTGGATTATAAAAGAGAAGAAGAAGTTCTCTTCCTTTCTTTATGCGACTGCTATTAGCAAAACCACTGGAGCCTACCTTTGGGGCTGTGCATATGGTGAATGCTTGACTGTAGCCTTGCCAGCTACCAGGGAGACAACAAATCAAAGTAAGAGTTTACTCTTTTGCAAGGTTCCAGACAAGATCTTTCTTCAGATGCTAGATCTAAAGGAGGCAACTTAGATAAATCTTACATGTTATGGCCAATCTCTCCCTCTTGGGCCATGGTTTCACAGGAGCCCAATGGGCAACCTGTTCTGCCCATAATCTCTCTCCTCCTTGCCCAGTGCCTGCTCCTACCCGTTGCAGTGCCATTCTAGTCCCGATTCAACTGGTTCTGCAGGCTTGCTGAACCCTGACCAACAAGCTCATCTGGTTGGATGAAGGGGAGAAAAGAAAATAGTAAGTCATTCTAACCAGAAAACAATTGCAGCCTGTTTGCCTCCACATAGCAGTGATTTGTTCAGACTACCTGTACCTTCCTGAAGAGCCACCCTTCACATAAGCACAACAACATCCTTTAAATGCCATGCAAACAGCATGTCCCTCTGGTAACATTGCATATGCTTTAGATAGGAATGCAGCTCCTCTATCTTCTCAGTTACCAAAGATCCAGCCTGTACCAAACTACAATATCTGCGTTTCTTCACAAATACAGAGCCAACCCTCACCACTACAAGTACAAATAGAAGAGGGTAAGGGAAGAGGAAATATTTTCAGGGCAGTTACAGGACAAAAACTAAGCATATCTTCCTCCCTTTCCCTTCCCAGGATGCAAGACGATGCTGTTACTACATCCCCAGGCCTATTCACATGAGAATGCAGCCAACGCATGCCCCATCCACCTGAGGCAATGCCCGATCCTGGTCTAGGCAACTCCAGCAGCTGATCCCCCTTCTCCTCACATCACTGCTTACTGTCTTAACCCATCCCCCAGCTTCAGTTTTTGTCTGCTGTTGTAGAGGGAATAACTCCTGTGGCTGTCTCAGCAGCTGCTCGTTGCTTTCCCAAGCAGCAGCAAGAGCTAAATTGACCTAATTCCTGCTTGTTTCCCTGCCACCCACAGAATCAGAAATAGCAGCAGTGAAAACTGCCAAGGCACTCGTCAGAAGCTGCTCTGCTGCAGCGCGGGACCAGCTCACGTTCACTTCATTCTCTGCAGGTCCCGCAGGGTTAGAAACTTTTTGGACTGCAAGTTTTGAAACCTGCAAAAGCAGTGGACAATTACTGCAGACAGCTCCTTAGGCAGCCTTAGGGACAAGTGGATTTTTTTGCAGCCTACAGCACATCCTCAGCAGCATTCTTTATACTGTAAACATCTGTCCCGGGTTCATCCTTTTCAGATGTAGTTTGCATTTCCAGTCAGGTTTGGACTATTAGGATGATTTTCTTTTTACTTTCTTTGAACGAAAACTGGGTCAGTCTTAATCATAGTTTCAGCAAGAACAGGACTTAAACCTGTATATGCATTCTGTAGTGAGATTAGCTGTCACCTGCCAGCAACCTGTTACCGCTTCATCAGGAGCAACCTCGCTTTGCTAAAATCACACAGTCCCAGACATAAAAAAATAATCATTTAAAAAAATCATTCTTTCCTTCTCATGGGAACACACTGCCACAGTGACAAGCTGCACAACAGCCCCCCAAACTTAACAGGCTACAAAGCAAGCGGGAATGGGAACATTTATGTTAATTAGTGTGTGGAGAGGGAGCCAAAGATATGTTAAGATCTGATACGGCATATGGGATCGGATGGCATGTCATTAGAGGTAGAAAGCAACCCTTCCCAGTGTAGCTATTCAGCTGCTTATTAAGGTTTTCTGTTCAAACTTTCAAGTGCACAGCCTGAAATTTTCCATGCCATAATTGCTACTATTCTGGTAATTAAAGCTTGCTATAATGCAGACACAAGGGCATTTCCTAACTTCTGACTGTGTGCCTCTGCAACCTCACTCAATTATTTTTTTTCTAGTAGCAGCTGAAGGAAGAGGAAGGCTTAAGTCCCTAAGCTTGAACATGAATAAGGCTGGCATTCAAGTTTCCCCAAATTTGACAGGCACCATTCTACATCAGACAGGGATGTAAACTTTACCAAAATATATTTTCTATCCCTTGCATCTGCAATGGTTGTTATTGCTCTTGAGACTCAGTGCAGTCTCAAATTTAAGTAGAACTCCTGTATCAGTCAGAGAGACATCACAAAAAGTAATGGTTGTCAATCACTCTCCAAATAATCCTTCTTCCTATACCTTTAGCAAGGAAAGCTGTTACCAGTAGAAAAAGGCTGATAACTTATCATAATAGGAAACAACATCATTTTGGATTCTAACTGTATCAAATGGCACACTGCGCACTATTACCTAGGCCTGCAAATATTTGCAGGATAGTGAGAAGGCTTCATCCTAACTAAACCTTGAGTCATTCATATTTCAATATTATTTGAAGCTTCTGCAGATATCTTGCCCACTTCCCTATTCCAGCCCTAATCAGCACAGCGCCCAACAAATGTCATTCACTTTAAAGCCTGCCAAAGCTTCAAGTAAGAAATTCTGGCACTGCTTAGACTCTTAGGAAACCTCAGAGCCAAACAGCCTGTGTAATAACTATGAAAATTGTATTATTAGCTTCTAAACAGAAGCAGCATGACATTCAGCAAAGGAAATACACAGACTGTCAGAAGCACTGAGAGAAGGTGTCAGCTACAAATTAATGGCTATTTAAACATATTATTTCTTCCAAAGTGTTAAAAATGAGATTTTTAGCTCTGATGGCAGAAAAGGTGGTGGTGTGTCAAGTCCCACATCAGCATGCCATCTCTTCCAGCTGCTGCTGCCAGCATTTCGAAGCTATTGACTGGTACCATTTAGAGACTCCCATGGGGAAAGGAAGCCTCAGGAGAAACAAGAAGAGATTTTATTCCTTTCTCCTTGGTTTAGTTGAGGCAGAGGCATTCACTTGTGGCTCTGCTGACAAACATGCATGATTAAAGAAATGAAGGCAGAGGAGCAGAGATTGACTTAAGTTAGCACAGATGGACAACTTGGACACAAATCTAGCTGATGGACTCCCATTCATTGAGAAACTCGATTTACAACTAGCTAACTAAATGTTGTCTCAACTAGCAGCATAAGGTGTCTTCTACATCCTAAACCTCTGGGTATCAGAGATTTCCCAAGAGCACTGTGAAAGCAGAAAGGCCCTTGCAGTCTGATATTTTTACTGCTGTTCCTATTTTGTCCATTTAAAATTTGCCACCTTGAAGAAGCAAAGCCTCTGATATGAGAGAACCTGGGAAAATTAATTGGGAAAGCTAAAAGCCAAGCCAGTGGAAGGCAGAAATCTGTTTTCTGAAAGAGGCACTCTCTTAGTTGCCTGCCAGCTTTTTTCTGTGGGGTGAGTATGTGTGAAGAGGCATGTGGTAACCATTGCTAGCGTAGATAGAATTAATCCCTCTACATGCTGCTACTGAAGATATTAGAGGGCTAGAGTCTGGTACTGCTAAGCGGAAATAGTACTGAAATTTCTTCACAGCACCTGCAAAGAAAGAGAGCAAGTGTGGTACACACTGGTACCACACTGCCACAAGTGAAGAAGTGACCATTGATTTTAATCTATTTTAAGAGCTATCTGCTGAATCCACTGCAAACATATTGATGAAGACTTGTAGGTCCAAGGTGAATAACTTGACACACCCAGCCACAAGGGTGGGTTGGCACAGTCAGTGCTTGGCATGGCACTATATACTCGTATTTCATGTCAGCATTTATTGAAAAATCTTCCTGCAGGTCCCTAAGTCTTGGAAGACAGGGGTTAGAAGCACTTAAGGAGATGGGACATGCAGAGCTTCGGAGGAGTTACGTTGGTTTCAGAGCATCCTACCACGTGGGTCTCATCGTAGCCACAGCTTGGGTGCCTGCAAGACCAGGCTACCAATAACATATACCTGAGACTTAACCTGATCATGGTTCCCATGTGCCTGCTGGCTGGTTCACAGGAAGCTGGTAGGGAACAGGGCAGGTTTCAGATCACGCACAACAAAGAAGTTTTTCTCAGAGAGCTGCCTGGTGTTTGCAAAAATGCCGTAACCAACTCAGTTTCACAGACTTGTCCGATTTCAAGTTGGCATTGTCTTATGGAAAAAATGCTGCATCAGAATATGCCCAACCAACATCTCTGAATATAAAATGATGAAGGCCGTTCCCTGAGTCCACTCTGCCCTAGGGTAGGCTATCTGCAAAGTCTGGGCTACTCCACACATTTCTCAATGATCTTCTGAGTCTGAAACCCAATGCCAACTTCAAAATACCAGCCTTTTAAAGCCATTTCTACATAGAGGTCTTTTGTACTTATGGCACAGCTCCTTTACCTGGTCATAATTGCTAAAACATCACAGTATTGGTACCCCCCCGATTACAAAGCTAAACAAAAAAAACAAAACCACACTATATGAGCTCAATGTTATTCAATGCCAGTGCCAAACAGCAGCAATCCTAGCATAGTTACTCCTCTTTTCAGCAAATTACATCTTTCCACAAAGTCACACAAACCTCTTGCATCAATCTCAGACTTTGCTAAATGTCAGCCCATGCAGAACTTGGGTGCTGGGAATAACTGAGCTGATGAAAGGATGCAATGGGCGAAAAGAAGAGGGCCCAGGGATGAAAGGGGAAGCAAATACAGGCAGCCTGCACTGGCAAGCACTCCAGCAAGAAATCACACCATGGAAGTTAGAAAGGGAGTTTAAATTAGAGGAGGTACTGTTATTCTTAAGGTTTGTAATCAAAAGCCTGTGGTTCCACTTACGAAAGCAAAGATGCCTGACCAACATGTTATTACCAGTTTTTGGCAAGCAAAGCCATTTACAGCCACAAGGCTGCCTCTCCTGCACTCAAGTATTTGTTTTTACATCTAAACCTTCTCAGACTCTATAGATTTTGGAACAGACTGCAGCCACACTTGCAGAAGGCAAAGTCCATATCAGATGGATCATCAAGCAGATCAAAGTGTTATTACTTTCTCAGAGCTGCTATTCAGTCACACCCCTTATGTTATTTCTGTGAAAACAAAGGAGCGATTTCAGTTATTATCTATGGAAAGGAAAAGGGATTGACAACAGGAGATGAGTTACTGGTTTGTTTAATTTCTAACCTTCAAGAATGAGGCTCATGGTAAAACTCAGAATAACACAAAGCACCTTTCACTTGATTGTGCTTTTCTACCTGCCAACCTCTGGAATGTGTCTGGGAGCACTGCAGGGCTGTAAAGGCTGTTGAGTGTCGGAGGTCCTTGGTTATACTGCAGCAGAAACAAGGAGTGTGGTAGTATTGACAAAGACTAGCACTTGCCTAGGGAGATCTAGCACTTCTAAAGTCAGGCTCTTGGTCTGCATTAGCCACAGGAAGACCTCTTCTCACCCTTTCCATCTCATTGTGTCTTGATCTCCTATGACTTGAGTCCGTTGGGTGATCAGTGGGTAAGCTCCCTTTCAAGTTTCATGCTTCCAGAGTCTCAGCCCAATGCAAAACTGCTTGTGTTCAGCAGAAAACGTCCTCCATTTTTTCTTTCATGCTTATTTAAAGCTCCACTTCATTATATTTACTGGTATTCTGTCTTTAATAAATAATAATCATATGCTTCTTGGAGGTTCTAGGCATCTTAACGCATAATTAATCATACAACCAAACCCCATGAGCCTTCAAATCACCATTAGAAAGAAAATCTTCCAGCCAACTACCATGGGGGAAAAAAAAATAAAAAAATAAAAAAAATAAAAAGGAGAGATCCTTTCTTTCCCGTAATTGGTCTGGGAAGCACAGCCACAACCACAGCTCTCTCAAACGGGTGTCTTCTGTGCCATACCCGCACATCTGGGCTCACACCAAACCAGAGAAATAAATTCCAGAGATGTTCAGCTCCCATGGAGGCACATCCCTGCCACCACCAGCCTTTCTGTGTCAGGCAGTCAGGTTGAAGTGACCATGAGGAGATGGAAGAGGGAGAGGCACAGCCCCCCCCCCAAAAAAAAAAAAGCATCCTTTCTCTCAAAGCAAGTAAGAATAAATATGGAAAGTGATACTTCAGGGAAAAAGCACACGGACATGGGCAACAGAGCTGCTGTTAACTGATGTGCTTGAAAGTGTAAGAGTAGGGCTTTAGATGTACTTTAACTCTTTTTCCACCCAACACTTCCTTAAATCTTGAAAGAAACTCAAGTCTGATTTCCTTTACAGTGGATGTCAACCTTGATTACAGCTGAAGAGTCAGCAGAAGGATTTTTTTATTTTGCTTTTTTGGGTTTGCTAAAAACAGCAGAAGGTTGCTTCTGGTCTAAGCAATAATATAAATCACACTCTAACTTAAATGAGCACCAGGGCCACAGGCTGTGGGTTTTCTCCTGCCTCAGCAGAGCTCCAGGTTAGCTCTGTCTCCATGTACTGTGGCAGCTCAGGACTTGGGGCAAGCTTAGAGTACTTGAACCTCTCTGCCAACCCACATAAGAAAAGAGTAAGTACAGCTGTCTAGGAGCAGCAGCATAACATCTCCAAAGGCCATGAAGCATGTGGTCTGGCTGTCCATATGCCACTCCAAACCCAGCCACAGCCATTGGTGGCTTCCCATAACATAAGACGTGGTGCAAAGATCTGCAAGCTCTGGTTTTCCCAGCAGGTAAGAGTAGATAGCTCAAAAGACAGCTTAGTTTCTTTGTATTATTTCAATTCTTCTTCAATTTTCACTGCTGCTACTCAATGAAGCAAGGTCTAATATGTAATGTATTACCGGCAGGGCAGAAGGAGCAAATAGCTAGCTTATTTGTTTTAGGAGTAAGCAATAAAAAAGTGCAGCCTACTGTATTGTGCCCATGAACTTTATCCTTCTGACTAACACACAGGGTCCAAGAAAAATTTCCTGTTCCAAGTCTGCGACCTAGGACTGGAGCCCAAAGACTCCCAAGAAGCTCCAGCAGCCAGTAAGCAGCTGCATGCCCCAGGGAATGGCTAACCTGGCAGCGGTTTCCCTTACACAAAATCCTCATTGCTTTAACAAGGTTGCCTGGAAGTGGCTTGAACAGCAGAAAATGGAATGCTGCTCCAATCAAGTGACGCATAGGAAGATGGAGGGAGGTCTTAAGATACTCTTTGGAAAGGATTTCAAAGCTGAGCATACTGTTCCAGGAAATGTTTACAGACTGGAATAGAGGAAGTTTTTACTTTCGCTGGCTTGCTCTGTTGCAACACGGCATGTTTACCAAAATTCCATAAAGAGAGGGAAAATAAAAACTCCCTTCTGAAGAAGAGCTGGGCAGGATGCAAAAGGAATGCAGCTCTGCCAGTGAGAACTCTGCTTTAAAGAGCCAGCCAAGGGGAGAAAATGAACTCCATCCTGGCTCCACAAGGCATGCTTGTACCTCAGCCCCACAAATGTCTCAAAAAAGAACAAGACACAGAATAAATGAGAAGAGGCCAGAGGACAAAGAGTATACTCTCACTGCAGTTTCTAGGGCCATACCTGCCACATACTACTTTCTTTACAGGCACCAAAGAAGACAGCACTCCTCTCCGAAGATGTTAGTGCTGTCTGGGAGATGAAGCAGTTAGAGGGAGACTATATTTGCAGTTGTGGTAGTTTTTTTATTTTGTTTATACAGATTGAACACATTCATGACAACCAGCAGACAGAGCAGGGCTTTACAGATGCTTCTGTGGAAGGGCTCAAGAAAATCATGTCATACTTTAGGTCAGTGGTTCCGAATTTCTTTACAGCTGAGATTCCTTTGAGAAAATGGGCAGTGAACTGCGCCTTTCTCTTTAGTCCTTCAATTGCTTCATTTTGTCCTGAGCCAGTGCCATTTCATTCCCCTAATCCACTTGGTACATCTCCTCCCGTCCCCTACCAAGAGAATGCAAGATCCTTCCTTTTGCAGCCAATGGGGCTTTGGCAGCAGCATTGCCCCAGAGGCAAAGCTTATGCTTCTCTCTGACCTTGCAGAGGTGCCGGGTACCACGGTTGTGAGACAGCCGCACATGAGTAGCTACTCCCCCTGACCAAGCTCTTGCCTCTCCAACAAAATGTTGTTCTCCCAATGAGAAATAACTGCAAGAAAGAGAGGCCTCTGGAGGACCCATGTGAAAATAGCCCAGCAGAAACTAAGGGCTAAGAGAAAAGGACCAGTGTCCCTCAAACTGCACTGCCGCACTGCCCCCTGCCCCCCCCCCCCCCCCCCCGAAGTTTTCCAGCACCTCCTCTTTTTCTACCACCCATAAGCTTGTTGGGAGGGAGGAGAGCAATGAAAACAAAGTCTCATCATAAGCCATGACAGCACAGGTCAACCCAATACCCATCAAAGGTGAAATGATGTTAATTCAGAATGACAAAAAAGAAGCCTGATCCAGGAGTGAAAGAAAGCTTGAGAAGGAGGTGGGCATTTCACTCATGAAAATGTGTGCCAGAAGACAACAGAAGATTAAAAAGTCATCTTTTTCATCCTTAGTTGTTTTTGCAAATCATATATATTCATTTTCTTGCACTGCAGGAAGCCTAATGAGGGGTAAAAGAAGGGTACTTTGTTCTGCAAACCATATTTTTTTAAGAAACAGAATTCCCTCGGATGTCAACACTACTCTAACCTGTGGATCCCTAAGTGGACTAGCTTTTGCTTTGGAAATGAAGGATCCCTGCAGTTTGGTGTCTCAGACATTTTGAAATCCTAACCTATTTGACAAGATATTAGTCAAAAAGCAGTGCCAGAATGTTTGAATTAATAAGACCCATACGTAACTGCTTCATAGTAACCACTCATTTAATCCTGTGTAGCTAAATGATATAACAAAAGAATTAGCCAGTGACATCTACTTAGGAAATATGATCCAATCGATACTATGATTTCTTTTTAACTGCTGAACTGGTTTTGACACATATAAAAATGTGGTTTCAATCAAACCAAATTGCACCACAAAAAAAAAAAAAAGCGCCTTGTAAAGAAGCCCAGACCTGTGGGCTTTAAACAATGTACTGAAGTGAAGAACATTCTCAATGGGATTGAGACTGGGAGCAAGAGGGGAGGAAGTAAGTGGTCCCTCATTCATTATTACCAGCCATGAGATCACACAGACCTTTCATCTTCTATTATCAATCTCCCTTAGTTTTGGACTTACAATAAAATATGTAGTGCCAGGCAGATCTGTAACTGAACAGTCAAATTCCCCTTGTTTTTCTCCTCCTGATTGCCCTCATTTACATTAACTCCTCAGCAAACAGTAATAGCTGATGGAGCAAGACTGTTACAGTCCTGGTTCAGTGCCACTGGCTAACTGGGAGCACTAAAAGGATATTCAGAAACACATACCAGAATGATAGCAACTGAGACGTTAGCCTTAGCAGACAAAAAAAAAAGAAAAAACGAAAATAACCCCCCAAACTAAAATACTCTCCATACTAGAGCTACTGCAGTGTAACGTTTTTACAAAGAAATCCCACTGCCCACAGCTGATCTGATTTTCTGTATATCTGAATGGGAGCTCCACCCACCAAGCACTGTAATTGCCTTGGCTCAGGCAAGACACAGCCCCTAAACAGCATCCCACCTGCAGTTTTAATACGGTGTTTCATTAAACTGAATTATCTTTGTGCAAAATGTATAGATTAGCTCCCGGGCTAGCTCATATTCATAAGGACACAAAAGCACCAGCGAAGCCAGTTGCATTTGATCCCATGCAGGGATCAACTGCAAAGCTAACAGTGCCTTCACAGACTGATCGAGAGTAATGCATCTCCTGTGCATAGGAAAGTCAAAGAGGAAGGGCCAGAAAGAACATGCACACCGGGTAGCATGTGGTGTGTGTGCATCCATCTTCATATTTGTATGCCTGCATACCTACCCTCTGACTATGCTTGCAGATGACAGATATGGCTATGATTTCTGCAGGCATAGAAAGTGCGTAAAAATCACAAAGGCTATGGCAGTCCACAGGAAATGGGGCCACTTCAAATTTAGAGCTGAACATATTATAACAAGCTCAAGACATAGGCTGCCACATTTGCTCAAACAGGTTAGAACTTGTTTCACAGCTTCTGGCGTTGCTGCTTTTTCCCCTGGAGCTGTCCTGATGGATTCTGAGCTCAACACCTGCAGCCTTTGAGCGAAGCTGTCCCTGCGCCATCCTCAGGGTGCAGCTACATGGCAGTTACACATATGCCTCAGAAAGATTTATGCTGGCCAGGCTCATGTCTTCATAGACCTCTGGTCACAGCATCAGGGTGCTCAGGTGAGGCTGTGCGCTGCAGTACCTGGCCAGACTTTTCAGGCTGTTTTGCAGGCTGCAAAACTGAGTTGTGGCAGGCAGACAGCTATCAATAACAGTATGGCTAAAGACTTGGCTGTATTTCAGTATAGTCCCAGCAGAGTTTGCAGACCACAGGAGGTGCTCTCCTCCTCTTCCTCAATCCAAGTTAGAAGGTGAAACAGTTAGTGCTCAGCTACTCAGGCTACCAAACATTAACTTTCCCAAACCATGTCAGGGTCCAAAAGAGATTTGTTTAAAAAAAAAAAAGTAACAAACTGCTGCTTTTAAAAAGCTTTGGGTTTCTTTGCTACTTCCTCTCAAAGGTCACACAGAGCAGGTTTTAAGATTCAAAGAACTGTTTTTCTTTCAGGATACTGCCTACCAGCTTCACAGCTGAGGGAGGTTGGGTAGACATGAGTAGGCTTCTTTGATTTGCTTTCTGGAATAAATATTTATTCCCACATATCTAAGTCAAACATTAACAGTAATGCCTTACTCTGGGAGCCCATAACAAGAAGAAGGGGGAATGTGTAGATTTAGAAGAATCAGCTTTTATAAGAAGACAAATATGGCAATGCCAGCAGTATCTCAGAGACGTCTTCACCTCTTTGTGCAAAAGAGGTCCCAGGTCACCCATCTCTGTACTACCTGAAAAGCAAAGAACAATTTCTTTGTTACTTTCATCTGTTTCTTTAGTGCTATTGTTCTTTATTCATATGCAGTTCATTGGCCATGTCAATATGGTAAGCTGTCCTGAGAAGACAGACATCTTGCCAGTCAGGATAACAAAGCTTTAACCAGAGAAAGGATGTTCACAGACATCAGCACAATCCAAATCCAGCCCCATCTCTCCAGGAAAAAATAAAAATAAATAAAAAGCAGGAGAATTGACGATTCACTGATTTCTGCCCTAACAGTCAAATGCTTCCTCCATACTCATGGATTGCAGAGGACAAACCTGAGGAATCCCCACAGCTCACATGGAAGGAAAGGTGGGGGATAGGGCACATCTCCTCCTCTGCAGGTACAACTTTATACAAGGGGGAAAGAAGATCTGCAGCTGGACATGCCAAACCAGCTGCTGAGACCAAGCTCACTGCACCATGTCAGCTTCACAGAGCAAAGCCAATAGCTACAGATCAAAAAATCCCAGTTAGATGTTTGCCAATGCTCATATGAGAAGTAGGATCTACTCCAACAAAGGTTATTCCACAATAGTTCAGCCTAGGAGCAGACTGATAATCGATTATCTGGTGAACTGCAACACCACAGGGACAATCTCTCTGTTTCTGTACATAGTTACTAAAGCTTCTGAAATGGCTGGTGAAGTGATACTGATGTTAAACTTGTAACAGCACCACAGCAATAATACAGAGCAGGAATATTAGACACTATGCCCAAAGGAGTACAAAAGGGTGAAGAACTGATAGATTTATTCATATTTATTTTGGGTAAGCTAAAAGCAAATATAAATTTCAAGCATCTCATCAGCTGCATCTCATCAATTCTAACCTTACTCATTACAAAATCCCAAATACAGTCTGCTGAGTTTAGGACTTGCATTTGCAACCCACTGGTCATTTTCTTAAGATCCTAAATGCTAGCAGAATCTCATGTACGGTTTCATTTATCAATTTACACATGTGTAACGTATCATAATGCTCAGAAGATAAGTCTTCATTTTTGTACAGTGGTCCACAAATAATGCAGGGGAATTTCTTCTCTGCTCAAAAGAGCAATAGACCACCACCAAATCCTGCAATAGCTTCCTTGAGAAAAGCAGACTATAAATGATTGGTACACATTTAAATGCTTGTTGTTATGGTTCAGTCCTTGAAAGGTTATCTTCCCATGGATACACCTGCTTATGGGAGAGGCCCTCTCCCATTGCTTTCAGCCACTTGTCACCCTCCTGTAGGTACCAGACACCCTTCTTCCTCTTCCCTACTCCATCCTGAAAGGTAAACAGCTCCCTCACTTGCTTCAGGCAAAAATCAGCTGGGTAGTTTAAATAACTTGGTGGTTCAAGCTAAACCAGTCCCTCTGGGCTTTAATTCCTCTAATGCTTGTTCTACCCAAAGTTTACATAATAGTTTGACTATTTCAGCTGGAGGTGTGATGCTATACAAGTGAAATTAAAGTGGTAGCACAGAGGTAGTTACACTGATATAAAGTATTTCACAACACAGTAATTTAGTTCTCCTTTGTGCTGTAAGTACCTGTAGCAGCAGAAACACCTTTGCACTACCCCTAGAACATCATCATTCCCTCCATATGAACCTCACGAATTTCAACAAGGCCAAGTGCAAGGTCTGGCATCTGGGTCTGGGCAGCCCTCAGTATCAACAAAGGCTGGGGGATGAAGGGATTAAGAGCAGGCCTGTGGAGAGCAACTCTGGGGTACTGGCGGATAAAAACCTGAACATGAGCTGGCAGTGTACGCTCACAACTCAGGAAGCCAACCAGATGCTGGGCTGACTCAAAAGGAACGCAGCCAGTTGATCAAGGGAGGTTACTCTCTTCCTATACTCCGCTCTGGTGAGACCCTACCTGGAGTGCTACGTTCAGCTCTGGAGCGCTCAACACAAGACTGACATGGGCCTGTTGGAGCAAGTCCAGAGAAGGGCCATGAAAATGATCAGAGGGCTGGAGCACTCCTTCTGTGAAGACAAGCTGAGAGAGCTGGAGCTGTTCAGCCTGGAGAAGAGAAGGCTCTGGAAGGGCCTTATTGCAGCCTTTCAGTACTTGAAGAGGGCTTGTAAGAAAGATAAGGGTAAACATTGAGCAGGCCCCCTTGTGACAGGACAAAGGGTAATGTTTTCAAACTAGAAGAGGATAAATTTAGATTAGATATAAGGAAGAAATTTTTTACAATGAGGAAGATGAGGCTCTGGAACAGGTTGCCCAGAGAGATGGTAGATGCCTCACTTCTGGGAACATTCAAGGCCAGGTTGGGCACAGCTCAGAGCAACCAGGTCTAGTTGAAGATGTCCCTGCTTATTGCAGAAAGGTTGGACTATATGATTTTAGAGGTCCCTTCCAACCCAAACTATTCTATGATTCCATACCAAAGCCATTTTAAGACTAGGTAAGTAGGAACTTTTTAAGTAGGAACTTTAAAATCAAAATAATTAAAGCACTTTGTAAAAAACACAATACCCCAAAAAATCCACACCCTGCAAGCAGTCTTGTCCAGATGTTGTCTGCCTTGGCCCTTTTTACCAGCTCCCACTCTGTATTGCAGTCCCTGTGTAACTCAGTGGCTTCTTAAAATGCTCTCCCATGTGCAGCTGCAGCTGTCACACAACTGGCAAGGCAAAGGCGGTGATGATCACAGGCAGCAGAAGCCCTCACTTTGATGGCCTCCACCCCTCCTCTGAAGCAGCAGGACCACATCCCCAGGGCTGTATTCAATGCAGCCTGCCTTTCCCCTTTGCCCGTGTGCCAAGCAGGCACCCTTTCAAACTCCTCAGTATCAACATGGCCAGTGTAAGAATGAAGGGGTAGAGAGAGCAGGGAAACTTCAATAAGCAATTTATTTGGGGACACATGTCAGCACACGCTGTTTGGACCAAAGAGAAGTGGGTTTCTGTCAACATGGCGTGTGCACATATTAATAATAAAATGGGAGCAAATCCCTCTGTCAAGAGCAGTGCTAGAGATGCTTGCCTATCAGCAGGCATGAGGGCAGCTCAGAAGAACACATTTTAATGGGGTGAGAAGATACTAATGCACCGTTTCAAACCTGCCATCCCCACCATGGCTGCCAGAAAGGAGCTGCCAGATGTGACTGTGGGGAATGTGTATAAATTACAATTTTTTCTGCTGATTATCCAGACAAGACCACCTATCCATTTCATTGGAGGCTTTACTGCCACCACTAGTTACTTGGAAAGTAAAGTTATACATCCTAAACCATCTAGTCTGGCTTTTAGATTTTACAGTTTTTAATTTAGACACTCTCAATTAATCCTTCAATATTCCTATCCTGTTATGCTGGAAACTGTAATATATCATGGGCAGAAAAGAGAAATGGGAGAGGGCAGGAAGTAAAAAAGCACAACAAAAGCACAAACATGATCAGGTCAGCCTGAGCAGGCACCAACAAGAAGAACATGAAATGTCAGCAGTAAAAGCAGAAGCCAAAGGGACCGGCAGGACAGAAGAACCAGCAGTGGAATCCACAGATTTTCAGCAGAAGATAAGCTTTAAAACAACATATCAACTCAAGGCATTTGCATAAAATACTCCTTTGTACAGAGAGTAACACAACCCTCCAAACACAGGTGGAGAATGTCATCTTCACTCAAGCTATAGCATATAGTTACTCTCAGCTTTTCCACAAAAGACAGAAAGGGAAGCTGAAGTGAACTGGCCAAACATTGCCAGTGAGCAGTACCTCTAGACTGCCTTTTAATTACTGGCAAGGAAAAGAACACCCAACAATACTGCAGATTTTCTAAAAACTATTTTGATAGAGCTGTAACATTAAAAAAAAAAAAAGAATTCAAATTTTATAGTGGTAGAGACCACATTACTAATCAAACTGGTCACCCTCCAAGAAAACCCAGTAACCACATACAGAAACTTTATTAATTGCATATGGTGTTTTTCTTAGAACCCAAGTTCCTGGAGTCAGGTGATTGAATGGAAGCTAAGATTATCATTTCAGTGAGAAGAAAGGAAAAAAGGAATTAAAAATTCCTCATAATTGTGGAGGAGCATTCAGAGACAAGCAAAAGTTTCAAAGTAGAGAAGATTTTAAAATAAAACAAATGCATTACTTTGTTTAATATCTATTTGATATTTAAAATAAATGTCAGTGTTTTAACACTAGATTTTGGCTGTGTGGATGTTGCAACTCACTTCAAATAGACTAATAAGGTCAAATACAATGAGTCTGTTTCTTTGGACTTCTTGCCAACTTGACATTTCACAACAACCTGTACCAGTTTCAGTATCTGGACTCTCTGAATTAAAAGGAAACAAGAGCCAATGCTCTATTCACCACCATTCCCTACAGATTCTCAGGTAAGGGATCACTCTAAAGTAAGTATTTTCTACAAATAGTCAAAGGAGAGAAATAAGAAAGATGGGTTGTTTAAAAAAGTTACTTGAGAGTACAAAGGGAAAGAACTGGCATTGCTTAATCTGAAGAAAAGAGGGTACGTAAGAAAACAGTTTTCAAAACTATAAAGTCTGCCATGGAGAAAAGTCAGTTTCCCATGTTCATGATGAACAGGCTTACATCACTGAGAAGAGAATTCCTTTTGGATAGCTGGAGGTGTTGTCTAATGACAAAAAAAAGCAAAGCCCTGGAATAGGCTGACCACGAAATCTTCAATATTGGAGGCTTTCCAATCTAGGTTAAACAAACACCTTCTGAGAATGACATTGGTACAGTTGATCCACCTAAGGGTGAGAAGATGGATAGCATGATCCTTTGAGGTCCCCTCCAGCCTAAACTGTCTTGACTGCATGAATTTTAACTGTTAGACTTGATAACCTTAAGGGTCTTTTCCAACCTAAATGATTCTATGATTCTGTGATTTTATGAATTGTTTACCATACTAAAAATACTTTCATTTTAGAAACTCTATGTTCTACTCTGCCATAGAATATGAAATAATCTCTGAAACAAGTTAGTTTGTGGAAGAACTTCACAAAAAATTAATTTTTAATTTCTGTCTTTAAACTGGAGCAACGATATTTAGTCCCTGGTCTCATTGCTGTAGCAAAGTGAAAGGCCTACAGAGCATTCCTCTTAATGAAAGGAAAAGCTTAAAATGACTGCTCTCTCTTTCCCTAATCTTTTGTCTGTTTTTCAGATCACTTGTGGACATCCTACTTGCTCTCCCCTCAGATGCTCTTCATCTTCACAGCAGTTATACTACAAGGGAAACCTTCCCCTTAGTTTCATTTCCACCTCTCCGCTATACTGTAATAGAAAAAGTATGGCACGCTTGCATATGTAGCTGACCTTCCCTGCACCTCACACCTGAGGATTGATGAAACCTCTCACTAAAACAGTTTCTCTAGATTTTGCTTGCATGGACACGAAAGAGTAAAATACATCACCCAGGCAGCGGCAAATGAAGTTTCAGAATGGAAATATGCCACAAACTCATGCCACTTCCAAGGAGACAGCCAGGAAATGCTGCAATATTCCAGCCCAGACAGCGATCTGCAATCATGACTTGGCCTAGTACACAGAAGCATTTGCCAAGAGTAGCATGAATTGGTGGCACAATGCAGCAAAACCCCTCAAAGCTGGCCAAGTCTCCCTTTAGAGGACAACCCTTCTCCCCCTCAAAACTTAATAAATAAATGAATCTGAAAAATTCTCTTATTCATAAGTTCAGCCCAGCTCCGAAACATCATAGGGAGTGTACTGCAGTTTTTCCTCACTCTTCCACTAAGAAAGAAATGGAGGGCCCAATGAATTCCCTCCATCATGACACACTGGTACAGGCAAGTTGTGTTCTCAGAAGTGCCACCTTTCTTCTAAACACATTTATCTTAACCAGTAAGGGAGAGGATGCTCCTGGACAATGAGCCAGACCCAGCTCTACCAACCCAGGCAAAGTTCTCATGGGATCAAAAAACATTCAACAAGCCTTCTATCAAAACTTGGGTGGCATAAATGGCCAAGGGATCAAAAAGAAAGGATGTTTGGAGAAAAATAATTGTTAAACATAAGTAAGAAGAGAAGGTCAAGAGCAAGAAGGTAAAGCTGCTGTATTCCCCACCACTCTTGTGAAATGGTGAATGCCTGCACAAGTGGCTTCATGGTACTTAGTTGCCTGTTGGGTTTAAACCATGACAGAAAACTTAGTCTGGAAACAAATATTTTGAAAGAGAGTATTTAGAGGTAACAAAAATATGGTATGATAAGCAAGGGACCTCCCAATCATTTAGGATTACTTCCCACTCTTCATCAATAATGCATTTCACTTACAACAAAAGAATTGTTTTGAATACAGTTATCTTTATGGTAAGCTCTTGAATAGCTAGGCACACAGGGGAAAGAATGAAGACATTTAAGCAAATTAGGTGAGCAGAAACTGTTCTAGTGTTTTTTAATTGTTATTAAAGTCTTCTGCATCCTACTGCAATTGGCACGTCTGATACCTCTGAGGCAGTTGCTGCACTTTGGAGGACAGTACATTTTGGACAAGTGGCCTCTTGAGGGAATATTGAAACAACAGCTCTATTGTGTCAAAGGCACCACACTGATCAGATAAACCTTAACAGTTTCAAAGAAATCATTGTAGTCTTAGGTTGCCAAAGCATGCACTAATGGGGTGCCTGAACAGGGTGTGCCTTTTATGGCTCCAACTTTTAGATAGTCCCAAGGAAGGAAGGTCTCATATCCCAAGGTCTAATTTACTGATAATCCCTCTGGATTCTCTCTTTATAAAATCCTTCAAGCAGCTTTTCATGTCATCCCCATGTATAACAGCAAAACGCTACAAGTTGCACAATAAGGCAAAGGAAAGACAAGCCTCCTCTCTTCCTTGACCCTTTTCAGCAGATTTGCTGTCTGCAAAACTGGGGGAAGGTAGGAGGGTTGCTCTTCCACCTTGCTCTTATTTTGCCCTAGGCCTCCCATAAACTACCAACAAATATCAGATTGCTGGCTCAGCTGGGGCAACCACTAAAGAAGAGATAAGGATTACTTACATAGGAAATGTAAACCTATCATCAAAATGCCTATAATTGCAGTAGAAACCAGCTGCCCAAAATGTGGAGGTCTCAGCTGAGTTTTGCCCACAGCCACAGGGTCCTTGCTTTTCATCTCCCTTCCCCACTCCGTACTTGTTCAAAGAGAAGAAAAATCCACCTTTAGTTCAATTAGTGGGGGACCCATTTCCTCTGATAGTATGTGTCTCCAAGTTAGACAGCAGCCATCTACCAATTAACTACAAAAAGACAAGTACAAAATCCTAGTTTTTGAAAGGCTTTCCAAGGCAATGCCTCTGGTACAAGGCTTGCCTCCCTACTTACTTCTACAGATAGTGCAAAGTGCTTCATCTTTCTCCCTTTGCTCTCTAGTTTGGCTCATCTAAAGTCTACCAGACACACGTGCTCACAAGGAGCTTTTTATCAGAAGCCAGGGTATGCAAATAAAAGAACAGACATAAGCTATATTTTCCCCCATATTGCCTCATTGCACTATCCCTCTCCCCATACTCTACCTTGCTTTTCTTTGCACTCAACGGTGACCTAAACTGTTCAGCTATATGAGCTGGACAAATATTTCCAGCAACTCATAAAATGTCAGGCAACAGCCCCTGTGCTTTGGTATGTCAGAAATGCTTGATCTCAGTAGCACATCAGCCCACCTACGAGTAACAAGGAGTCATTTTTCATATACTTGCACAGAAAGGATAAATGGAGGTTCACACCTGATAAAGCAGCCATCTCAGCTTGTGATTGAGTCATGACGGCTTCCTCAACCATGGTATTAAGTAATTCTATTTCTATGCCTCTCTTTCCTCTGCAGTTTCATTTTACACTTCAAGCTCCAGGTTTTATTATTTTTTCTTTCTTTAGCTATTATAAAAAATATGGATCATTTGTACCTCTTGAAATCCTTAGTGACAGGTACAGTTTGTCCTGATCAATGTTGAGTAAGTAAATGATAGACTATGAATCAAAAGGGTTAATTAAAGAGGACAGAGAACCCAAAGGCTGCAAAGGTGGCAACTGGTCAGATGAAAACTAAATCTCCAGGTTTACAAACATGGAAGGAAACTTATAATAAGCAGTTGGTTTACGCCCAACTTAGATAAAGAGCTAGCAGGCTATCAGCCCTACTAGTGAGTCAAGTTTCACCTGCACTCATCTGAAGAAAAGACATCATTCCAAGCCAACACATCACTCCTTGTGCTGTTTAAAGCAACCACAGACTGAAAGAGCTGCAGTGCAGGTAAGCAAAGAGCAGAAAGCCATCTAGAAACAGCCAACATCCTCGTAATATATTGTGTGCATCCATCATATGGCAACGTGAGAAATGAAAAAGCAACTTCCTGTGCTTGTGAGCAAAAATAGACATCTGAGTTCAGTTATTACAGCTGTAGTGTTCTCCCACTCTCAGCTCTGTACCTTTTTTTCCATACCACCCACAACACTTGGAAGAGCTTCCAATTTCCTTTTTACCTAATGCCCTAAATCTCCACAGAATCTATTTTCCCCTTGAAGCCTTCCTACACCTGCCAGATTTGGCCTATTGACTTTGCACTATTTCATGGCCAAATTGTTGTCCTGGTGCTGGCAAAACTACTTGGAATTGGGCTGTATTTCCTCCAATGTTTGTAATGCGCTACATGCATTTATGCAGCGTTAGATGTAATGGGAATCTGAGAATGACTTCCTGCATGATATGCCATCATATAGCACACGCTTTCTAGATTTCATTACAAAGAGCCCTAATCCTCGCAGTCATGCCTAAATCTGTCTGCTGCTGCAGCTATGACACCAGCACAGAGATGAAGCAGCTGTGTGTTGGGAGCCCAAAAGAATGCAGCAAGCTTCTTTTTGTTCAGCATGCATTTTGTCTGCCTCACTCTAATGTTACTTGCAGTAAAGCAAATAATTCATGGTCTCAAATATATATATATATGTTAATTTTGCTGTTAATGTTATTATTAATGTTTAATTAGTCTTTGCTCTAAAGATGAAAAACAGTGAAGCACATAAGTTAGGCTCCTGCAATTACTGTGATTGCACTCACAAAACCAGCTAATTGCACTTGCAAATTACAACTTAGCTATTCGCACATGTACTTCCGCAGTCTGCAGGCACCACCATGATAACTGTGTAGAGAGCCTGGAAAAAAAACTAGGCTGAATTATAGTAATTCTGTGGACCATTCTTGGGTCTTTATTTCACTTCCTACACCCTACGATTTTCTGATTCTATTTCCATGGCACAAGGGTTTTCAGATAATCGCATCCCACAATGCATGTGAGATCTGGCCCTCACTCTCTGCTTGCAACATGCAACCATTCCCTAGTGTTGTGGTGGTCCAAAAGCTATATGTGGTCTGAAAGCTCTTGGACATGTCCTCTGTAGAAATTCATATCTTGGGCTGTCTGTTGCAATATGGTCTTTATGGCATACCTGTTCATGCTTTCAAATCCTACATGGAGTGCTCAGAAACCCCACCATACATCCTTTAGGAAGGTGGTGACACTGAGGTAGCTTTAGCTCTTACGTTTCCAACCATCCTATGCCCTCAGGAGAGAAATGAGCATGTGTACTGTGCACAGGTAGCACATCTAATTGCACAGAGCTCCCTGACATTTCTATCTGGCAGCAGTCAAACCCTGTCACACTGTCGCAGCAACGCAGAAAGGACCAGACATATCAGCAGCCTCCCTGAAGCAGTGCCAAAAGCCTGCAGCGTCTCTGTGGCACAATTCATTCGTATTTGACCACCTATTTGACAGGTCTTTAATATAAGAGTTAACAGTTGTTAATTTTTCCTGATGATTCCCTATGAAATGCACATGAACTGGGTGTCTGAAAGTAAGTGGAACACAAGATTCCTCACAAGAATGGAACACATGGAACTTCACAAGGCTGATCAAGAGCCTTTTTTACTCATGAGCAGATTTCAATACATCTATTTTCCAGCAGTGATGCTCTCTAACAGCAGCAGGGCCCTTGAATCCTTTCCCCTGCCCCTCACAAAATGAAACATTCACTTGTTTTCCTAATCTTGCTACAGACAGCCTCCACAGGTCACACACAGAAATGAGGACAAAATATTAAAATCAATCTGCCCCACATACTCATTTAAACAGAGGGCAGAAAACAATGCCACAGAGCAGAACTGCAGGACTGGTATAAAAACCAATAAAATGCCCCTTCTCTAATTTCTTTGAAGGCCTTTCTGGAGTTTTATTCCCAGCAGCACTCCTTAGATGCCTTGGTTTGCCTGCAGAAACACTTGATATTTCTGTAGTGCAAATCAAAGTGAATTAAACATAAAAACTCTGTGATAGCACATCAGGTTTGCTATAGGAACGAAACTGGATAACATGGCATTGAAGTTTATGAAGCAGTGGACTGGTCTTCCACCCTCCTCCTCCTCCCTCAGATGTATTTGGTTATTTATTAATTAATTCATGCATCCTTCTCAGTGCAAAGCAGAGAAATTTCTTCCAGTATAACTCTCAAGTTACACTGGTCTGGCACTTTGAATTTTCTGCATACTGCACGACACAGTTACATACACACAAGCTATGGGACACGCTGCATTCTGATGTGTCCTCGCAGGCAGTGTTTTCCAATATTCCCTCATTAAAAGGCAGCACATTAACTGAAGTACCCCAAACACTACTCAGAAGAGGAATCCCTCTTCCTTTAATGGAAGACAGAGGGGTGGTGCATAAACATCCACTGCCTGAACCCCATTACCACCAACCTTCTTCCATCACAGGGTATAAAATCATCAAAGAGATGTCTTATTCACAGGTGAGACCCTGGAGCACCTTGCACTGACTCCCATTCTCCTACCTGACTCACAGAGGGGCTGGCAAATTCACTGGAGACAGCAAGCTGCTTTCTGCAGTCAGCCTTCTGCTCCAGTCCTTCCCCTCCCTCTTGACCATATGCACTGCCCGTTTGCTTTCTCTTGGACAGCTCTGCAAGATTAAAAAAATGAGAGACGCCAAGGACTTGTGAACACCAAGGGGAGCAGGCACTTGCACAGGTAGCAAACGGTTTATAGAAACCAACTCCACATTCAAATGTAAGGAAGAAGAGTTTGGCGTGCACACAACCACAACAAAACCTGGAGCTTAAGGAAAAAAATGAAAGAAGTAATTCAGAAGAGCACACCAGAGAGCCAGCAAAAAGAATTAATTCTTAAGGCCAGCTAGAGGGAGATACTCTAGCCAAAGCCTTGAATTCCATATAGTAGAAATCTGTACTTCAAATTAAGCCCAGAGGAAGTTTATCCACTGGAGCTGAATAATGAAACCATCATTCAAAATGATTTTATGTAACTTTTGTGGTTGGTTTGTTGCTTGGGTTTTTTGTTGGGTTTTTGTTTTTGTTTTGTTTTTTTTTTTTTTTTTGAAGAGAAGCTGCAAGACAGTTTCAAGTTTAACTGCATTCAGGTTCATGAGGGCTAGGTCATCTGAGAAGCTCTGATTCCCTCTGGGAGGATTCTGCCTCCCCTCCCACACATTTCTGTTTCCCTCTCTCATCACGTCACATCCATGGCTATCAAGCCCTGACCAGCGAGAGCTGAACATGATTCAGATTCCATCTTAATTCTCTTTAGAAATATTTATCAGGTTCTTTAAAAATGCTTTTGATTAATTATTATGCCAAAAAGTTCAAAGCCTCCTTCAGCACTGATAAACCCATTCCTTGCCCTGTTCTCAAACTACAGACAATATCACAGCTAACTTTACTTCAGAAAGATGATTCTGCAAAATCAGAGATTGCTGTAAATCTTCATTATGCTCCCCCCACCAATGAAAAGATGCAACATGTATGCTGCTGAGCACCTCAGTCAAATACAATTTGGCCGTGCTCCTGAAGAGAGGGCAGAGTACTCATACATAGATCCCCACTGCCACTGGGATCAGGCCTAAAATATACTATTTTAGCACATGAGCACATTGGAAAGGAGAGGTGGGGAGGACATATAAACATCCCAGGTCACTGTTTCTTTTTATTTCAACAGATAAACATACAGAACTGCACAGACAGCAAGCCAGAAAGCTCATACATAACCTTGTTCAGAAACTGGCAGATAAGATTCCTTTTTAACCTTAATTATTACTTTATAAAAATATAATAATTACTTTATAATAATATAATGATTATTACTTTGAGGAGAAAGTATTGCAGAGAGCTAGTATTGAGGAAAGAGAGCATCAAATGTGTTGAAGTACCTATATTAATGTGAAGACAGGATGACACATCTTAAGTTCATCTATTCTCTTTCAAATATTCTGCATGCATTCTCCCTCCATCTTCAATTTCCTTTGAGAGCACAACTACAGCAAGTATTGCACTATCAATTATTTGTTAAAATCCTTGGCTTCTTCTGCTCTGGTTCCTGACTATAAATATGAATATGTCTAGTCAAGATTAATGGGTACATCATTGATTCAAACAAGCGCTTCTTTGATTGATGAGCATCTTAAATGGCCTTCACTACTTACTTTGATTTACATTAAGTGCCTCAGCGACTCACTAATGTCACAGCCCCTTTGACGTAGGTATTAGCCAGTATCTAAGAAAATACTGTGCCTCCCCTAGGAGTTTCATAATTGAAATACCCATGAATAGTAGTGCTACGAAGAGGTGAACAAGCCTGCCTGTGACCACAGAGCAGGCTACTAGCCAGACACAGAACATAATCTGTATCTCCTGCCTCTCAACAGAGATGGTGGCATCTTGCCACATTGCTGCAAGCTCTGCAACAGCATTCACCCATACTGCTAGTGATTCAGATTCACCTAGTGAAGCTGGCTCTTCTCCACTTCATATGAGAAGCTGGAGACCTATTAAATACTCTTTCGCTATTTTTCTCCCTCCCTCTCACTGGTTCACATTACCCCTCAAGAAAGGTTCTGCAACTAGCAAAACAAAACAAAACAAAACAAAACAAAAAAACACCACTATACAGAAAAAATGTATGCATAGAGGTTTGAGAAGACCTTGTTTAAGCCTGTATCTTACCGATCCAGGTATTTAACTATTTAACTTGGGTTCTTTAAGTGTTCTGTCTCTAAATTAAGGTTCTTATTGACAGAAAATGTTTGGTTTTTTTCCCCTTAAATAAATTCTGAGGAAAGCCTGTATACTCCTCTGGCAAACTGCTGATTTAGAGAGTAACAAGAGGATAATAACAACCTGACACCATCGTCTCTGAAGAAAAACAATAAAAAAGGAAGTAGCTCTATTCCCCAAGACACCAATGTGTGTAGTGTGGCTAGTCTCCTCTTTTCACCCCTGTAATCATTGCCCTTCTCAGCAGAGCCAAGGACATGAATTTTTACTAAGCACATTTCAAAAGGCCCCCAGATGTCCTACCCTCCTGAAGGGCAGCAGCTCCCCGCACACAAGAAACTTCTGCCGAAGCTCAGTTCCAGATATAAGTTCATGCGTCATTTATATGCCTGCACAAGGACCTAGCTCTTTTTTAGCCCTAAGGGAGCACCTTATTGCTTTCTTCTTCCCGTCCACTGCTAGCATCCTAACCTGCCATATTAGACTCATATAATACCTGGCTATTTTCATTTGCAGCAGTAATACTTTGATGTATGTTATAGCACATGCAGTTGAACAGAACTAGACAGAACTATACCTTTTCTATAACATCACAGACTTCCATAGACCAAAACACTTCATATGTAAACAGGGGAAAGCACCAAGAGCAATTCAGGCCCACCTTTATCTTGAACACGATCTGTTTTGCAGTGTAGCTGTGGCATAAGTTTGAGGGTATGATTTTTTACCCTGTTTAATTTCAGGAATTAGACAGCTATAAGGAATTTTATATAGTGGGAAAATCTAGCTGAATATTGGACCACATGAAAGCATCTGCTTAATAACAGTAAAGGCCACATTTTGCTGTTAGTAGTTCAGATACTCAGCGCAGAGGGACCGAAACATCAGAAGCCACATTTAAATTCCCCTCCAGAGACTACTCCCCAAACTTGTTATTTAGCAACAGCATAACTGTGACAGATACACAAAGCATGCTCCATATTACAGTATTACATGAGCTAATGGAAATTATTTGCAGGAGTGATGGTGGAACTGCTTGTTCCATTGACACAGTCTTTGTCACCATGGGTTCCAAATGCTGCAGCTTACATTTAAAAAAAAAAAACAAACCCAATTAAAACCATAACGAGCACTAGATATACAGGGACCACTATGGCAGGGTTTTATGACTACACTGAGAATCAGGAAATACTTTGGTAGGGACAAACTTGGGAGAGAATGGAGGGAGAGTTTTAAATTATATGCAGACACTTTTCAGGGATGCAGACCTTTTCAAAGCACATTTCTAGCCTTCCGTTATCAAAAACCTCTTAAAATATTCTGACATTATTAGATCAAGCATTTCCCTACAAAGCCCAGTGAATGAGGTATGGCATTTCAGCTGCCTGAAAGACATGACTGTGGAGTGAAGCCTAGGGGAGGAGAAGAGACTTTAAGCTTCACTGACATATACTCCATATAAAAGGCATGCTAGGCAGACTTTTTGGGTCAGTGGTAATCAGCAGGAACATTAAAGCCTAGCTGTACTGTAACTGTGGAAAAAAAGTCTCTTTTATTCTCTAATAGCAAAAGGAGCCACAATGGCTGTGGTGAGCAGCCAACTGAGGGGCCACTTACTCTCCAGCCCTGTCCTACTGAAGCCAACGGTGCTGCAGCAACTACTCCAGTGAATGAAGTCAGCCTGACAGAGCCCCAAGACACCAGCATGCTCCTAAGCTGTGTAGACACACTCTGGTTTTGCACCACCTGGTTAGGAGACACCTTAAGCAGAGATGGATCTAATGACAAACGTTCCATCTCACCAAAAGCATGACAGTGAACATAAAAAGGCACTGATGATCAGTATTGAACAAATATGCCATCAGTCCACTGACTCACTCACTAAGGAAAGCTGTTGCATTCATAAGGTGCTTGGTGTCGCTAAAACCAGCTGGCAAGAGGCTCGCATCCCCTGCTCAGGTTTGTATTCTTTTCTCTTTGCTCTGTTTGAAATACTTCAGCTGTTAAAAGCAAGACTGTCTCGTGGACTGTCAAGCCATTCAAATCCCAGATTTCATTTCCCGTTAAAACAGCACAATGATAAGAAGCAGGATCTTATTTTACCTCAACAGAGATTTTCCCTCAAATTAATCATTCATGCTATGAGCAATTAAAGAAACTGAAATCAATATATAGCACTTGGACAGATACTGCACTTCAGTACATGTAAATAGGTTCCAGTGCTAGATGTTCTATTGTTTGAACAGGATTTCAATTACCTTATGATTAATTGGCAATCTTACTTGGATGACATAGGTCCCTTTCCCAAATTAAAACATGCAACTTTAAAATGAGCTTCACTCCTTCAAAGTAGATCCTAAATAACTAGACGGAGCCTCTTCAGAGATTGTTCTTTGGTGTAGCTGGCTTAAAGAAGGTTTATATCTCTGTGAAATTCTCATTAAGAAACAAAATCAGAACTTCTCCTTTCAGTAACACACACGTCTTTGAAAAGAGTGGGGATACGCCTTCCTCCTGCATAGCCCCCTCTGATGCCTGTCTGCCTTATCACTCAGTGCTACCATAGTCGAGGCAACTTTGATTTTGAAGATTATTGACAGCAACAGTCGCTGGAAGAGAACCAGGAGTAAACTCCATGAAGTTTCCTCCCTTGTGAAAAATCCATTTAAGAGTCTATCACATGGTGAGGATTTGCATCCACTTAGTACCCAAACAATCTGGCACTAAACCCCAAAATACCTTGCGAGACCACCTCATAGGCAGATTCAATGTAAGTCTCCCCCAAAAGCCATGTGACAGGATGATGATACAGGTGTGGATATTTGCCTGCTTGTCTCACAGTCTTCATGATGGGCAGAGCTACTTTAAGGAGTGAAGCAAGGAAACAGTCACCTGGCATTTAGTGTGCGGGGAAACATCCAGGCAGACACACACAGCTAAGGAATGCAGTAAATAATTCAATACGAAAAACAGAGGCCTGGGATTTAGCATGTACCTGGAACTCCCACAACTCAAACTCTAATAGCACAGGCCCAAAATACAGAAAAGGATAACTGAAAGTAACAGGAATGAAATCCAATGATTTCCCACAATGAAAACATCTCCTGACTTTTAAGGAATGATAAAATGACCTATATGCAGTGCAGTTAATTAACACCTTTCCTTTCCTCTGCTCTTGAAGCCAAAAAGCCTGTACACTATCACAAAAACATTACAGGTCTCATTTTCTGTGTACTGTGAGCATTGCTATGGAAGACTGAGCTCACCATTCCATTCTGGAAGTGCTATGTGTTTTGGGAACTTATCAGCTGGCATTTGTTACCTGTCAGGACCAAGGTGTCAAGCATATCACACTGCTTCTTGGCAAGTGAAGAGAATCTTGCTGGCATAGAAGCAAATGAACAGCTTTCCTAGGAGCATTTTTACAGGACACCAGCTCAATATTTAAAAAAATAAATAAATAAAAATAAGGCAAGGATTATGTATGATGAACAGCTGGAGAATGTTAAACATATTTTACTTTAGGTTTGGCAGGGTTTAGTAAATCATGATTTAATCACACTCCCAGGCCATCACTGTTAAGCGAACTCTGGAAATGCTCAGTAAGACATAAAGAAAGGATAAACAGAAGAATGGAAAAGACATTTTACCAGGAAGGACACAGTCATTTATTATTTAGCTTTGGAGGGAAACAAATGTGAAGAAGTGTCAGAAAAGAGACATGAGAAAAGATATTGAACACCATGTCAACTTCCTCCCTTAATCATGGGCATGCTTCAGCTGAAAACTTGGCTTGGATCTCTCAGTGGGTGTAGCCACCCCACGCGCATGCAGACGTACAGACACAGCACTGTAGGCTGCAGAATGCTTTAATGTGAACTGCCCATTCCTGTCTGCAATAAGACTTCCATGTCAGGAAGCACTGCCAGCTTTTTCAGTCAACTGCAGTGCATAAGCCCAGATAAATTAAAATTAGTTCCATGCAAGTTTTGATGAATACTGTCATGTTTTATTGAAGATTAAGGGACAAGTCGCTGAAAGCTGTGAAACTGACTCAGTGACATAAGGTTTAGCTGTCTAAGCACTGCATTTACCTTATTCAAGCAATTTTAATAGTTGTTATAACTAAGCCAATGCTATGATTTATTCTTTATTAACAGCACTTGCTCATTTTTTGTGGTTTGATTATGTCCTAGAAGACAGATTTATAGGTTTTGGGCCAAATTCAGAAGCAAGGCTTGTAAAGCTCATCTAGATTATACCTGAGTAAATTATATTCTGCAAAATCTTCTTAACTACAAAAGAAATGGGAAACCAAAATGTTAAACTAGAGGTCAAAGTGACTGTGACACACTGCACAAGCCCCACCATCTTCTGCCCTCCCATTAAATTGCTTGAGCGAACTAAAGAATACAAGATCCATATAAGGTCCAACCAACAGTCTGCTCAGCATCCTGTCTCCAATCCTTTAACCAGGTTTCTAGAACAGAGGACATATTACATGGCATAAGACAGCATAGAAGCTTGCTCCATTCACTCCACACGCATCTGATGTGGCGCACCTCCCAAAAACTGAACAACGGCACCAGCAGTTAACCAAGGCAGTGTACAAGAACATGCCATGACTTTTCTCCAGAGCACCCCATTTCCAATAATGCCCCCCCTCTGGGATTTCCCGGAGCAGAGTAGATGCTCCTGTATTTATCAGCACCCAGTAGACCTACCTTCCATTAGTGAACCCAATTGCTTTAGATTTCATGTATCTTTTTAGTAACCCAAAAGTTGAGGTGAGGAGCCCTCTACTTGCTTAGGACCCAACTCACATAATTTTGAACTTAATCATTTGCTGATGTGTTTATGTCCCCAATATCTCTGTACTGTACCCAATTCTTCTGGTTTCTTTGGTGACAAACTATAGTAAATGAGGGTTCCAGTCAGCTGCTTAATAGTCTAAATTTTACATGGCTTTAAGTTTACATTTCTTCCTTAAATATCCTTTTTAGCATTAGCTTACAAGAAAATAGCATAAAAATTATGAATTAATTTTCATAATCTTTTTCACATACCTACCTCTGACTTTTCTCCCTGTGATCTAAACATTTTAAAATTTTGTTGTTTTCTATATTTCATGCCTCAGGTTTTATAGGAACTCCACAAAAATTCTGGAGTTTTCAGTAATAAAATTTCCACTCTAACTGTTCAATTGTTTTTCCCCACTTACTACGTATCTTTCCATTCTTTGTGAAATCTTTGCTTCCAAACTGTGCTGATTTATCTGAAGGAAGAGAACCTTACCTAGTGTCTTTTCATTCATTACTCTGCCCTGAAACAAACTCCTCTCCTTTGCTTATTCACATGCATGTTATAATTAATAATAAAGCTATACAAAATTTTACGATACTGAGAAGTTTGCCAAGCATTCTATTTTAAAGGATAGTGTGACATGAAGTGAAAACCATCAGTTCTTACCAACACAGCGAAAGCTCCTAGCCAGAAGTTAAATTGTCTTAAATTAGTTTTAGAAAATGTCCATGCACAGCTGCTTGATTGTTGTGAATGGTTTGCCCAGAAAGATAGTTCTAAAAATCCAAAGTAGCGAAGGCTTGAGGGCTTTCTTACCTACATGAGAATGACATTTTTTCAAGCTTACTCTTATCGAACATCTAGACTTCACAACTTCTAAAGCAAGATGCCACAGCTGGCAGAAGACAAGGAAGCCACTCAAAGAGGCCTGCGCAAGCACAGTTCGTTGTTAATGGTGACTGCAGATGAGCCATGCTTTGAAATTTGGATACTTGAGACTTAAATATAAGGAGCTTACAAGTCAGTTGTGACTGACTTGCACATTAGCAGTGTAGTAAAAATGGCACATTTGCAGAATATTATCTCATTTGCTCCATGGAAATGCAAGTTTCTAAAAATGAACAATCAAATTAACAATTTTAACACACTAAATTTTTCCTGTCTTGGGATTACTTTTCCTGAGTCAGATTCCTGAACTGGCTGGGATTCTGGAAGGAAGGTATTAAAGACTGTGGTGAAAGTTAATCCTTTTCACTAAAGCACATTTTAAAGGCTGCTGCTAGCCACTAAGATATAGGACAACACATACCATCTTTTCAAAAGGGAAAACTGGGAAAAAAAACATAATAAAGATAGGGAAAGACAGAAATAGCTGCCTCTCTGTTAATCACATTTTGGTCAGTGGTGGCAACCAGATTTAAACACAAACAGTCTTCATTCAGATTCAAATCAGTTTTTCACTTCAAAACCTGTACTTCAGAAACCAGTGTGCTTACATATTGTCAGTACCTAAATATGATGCTTCCTGCCATTGTGAGCACTAAGCGAATGGCTTCAGCTCAGATGCATAAGCCGAGACAGCATGTACTGAAGCCTTTCCTCCTTTGGCTTGTAGTGGCTGCAGGAGCCACAGGACAGGCAAAATTAGTTCAAAGGGCAACTATATTCCCACTCCATACAAAGCTGGGTACCAGAAGCCCACATCACCCAATGGTAACAATGGCCCTTATGGGACCACTCCTTAAATCCTTCAATATTGACAACAGCCAAAACAGTGTCCCTGCTAGAATCAATGGCAAAACCCCTGTGGAAGCCAGGGAGGCCAGGCATCATGGGGGATGGCTGGTGGGAGCCAAGACAACAGTGTCATCACTTCAGCCACCACAGAAACAGTGAGAGATACCATGAACTCACACACACATAAAAAAAAAAAAAAAAAAAAAACAAAACACACACCAAAAAAATAACCAAAAAAACACAACAACACAACAACAAACAACAACAAAACAACCCACAAAAAAAAACAACCAACACAAAAGGGGGATTTTGCTGTGAGGTCTTAAAAGAACAGAAAACTCCTTAAGAGCGTGATAAATATAATTTGAAGCTTTTATCTAAGCATCAGCTCAAAGTATTTCCTCCTTTTCTAATTAAAATAGGGATTTGAGTGCCAGAACAATGATCTCTAGTCAAAGACTCTCACAAACGGAGGGATCACACCAACTCATTTCCTACTCGAACAATGAAATCAAACCAAGGTTTGGGAGACCAGGGTTTGTTGCTATTATTTGAGCTGGTACCACACGCGCTCTGCAGTACTTTGATGTGGCTGCCTTAGGCAGCTCATAACAGGAGTAATAATACTGTAAAATATAAACAATCCCAGTTAGCAGTTTGGGGAAGGAGAAGGGAAAAAAAAAGCTGGAGACTGGCCCTGCTGTAGCATTACTGGGGCAGGGGCTGACATGAGGTCTGGGACCATGGACAGGGTGGCTGAGCCCCAGGGGACTGGGCAAGGACAGGCAGGGTTGGGGATGCCCTCATGGCCCAGATGCCGGGGCTGTGCATATCAAACTGAAGACAAACACAGTCATACCCCAGTTAACCCCAGTGTCCCCCTGACTGGCAGTTAAAGGTCCCTCCTAATGACATGGGTGCTATTAAAACTTTAAATTGCCAATGAAAACGATAATCCTGAAACAAATCTAAGTGCTGAGGAAACAATGTACACGTTCCCATGAACCCCTGACATATAAATGATTTTTAAACTAATTTACTGCTTTTCAAGTGTATGTTACAATGAAAGTGAAAAAAGTGGGCACTGGAAAGAGCAGCAGAGCATGCTTAATGGCAGAGAAGCCTACACATCCTATGTAGTATGACCAGCCAGGAATCCATCCTTTTGAAAATGAAAAGCAGAACAGACATGCTGACCACTTAGGAGTACCACTGTTTTTCTGATTCTGCACCATTTCCCTTTTTCCTCCTCTTATCTTCCCCACATTTCTTTCTTCCATTTCCATACTGATCCAGTGCCTTTTGAAATCAGAGGCTTCCTGCTACTGCTTTTAATGGCCTTCAGTTGGACTCAACAGCACTGAAGACCCTACCATTAGAAGCAAACCCCATCAAGTAAGGAATTTCCAACATGATGCGTGACATGCATAGAAAGGCATGGCTAGCAATGCTTGGAGGCAAGGCCTGCCATAGTTCAGTTAAACCAGGAGGTGGAACAGAATGACTAAAATCACAGAAATCACCATTTAGCAAGGGAAGACATAGCCTAGTTTTGAGATGGGATGGTAAAACTGACTGTTTTAATAACTGCAGTTCTGCCAGAGACAAAGAAAAAAAGTCACAAAAGCAGAATAAAGTTAATGTCAATGCTAAGAAGCAGTTCCAATGCTTTGTAACTAAATCCAAAGCAGTTATTGTTCTTCTACTATCAGTTGCTATGCTAAAAGCCTTTTGTGTTCTAAAGCCTGAAGCCAAGCTCACGAGTTTTAAGATTCATTAGATCAAAAGAAATGGTTTACAGAAAAAACAGACAGACTTAAGGACATACCCAAACATACCTATTTACAGATCTAATCCTTAAGGCATTGACTGTCTGTACACAGACAATGGTATTGATGGTGCTGCTCCAACTCCCGTATTAAAACACATTCAGATAGAGACCTAAACACTGAGAGTTGTGTATTCTAGAGGTAAATTTATACCTACCAAAACCAGACAGTATTTCTCACTTCCTTTATAACATTACTTCCAGACAGATGATATGCATGATACAAAATACTGGTCATAAAATATTCAATCTCTGAATCATAAAATTAAAAGTGGTTTTAAGTAACTCTATTCAGTAGCTTAAGAGTCTACAAGCTTTAAAGAGTGTTGGGGGGGGGAAGATGACTCCTTAGCATTTTTCCAGATTCTTTAATTCAGAAATTATAATGTCTAAGCCCTGTCATGCACATAGGTCAATTTTAAAAGAAAAATATCTCAACTAATTTTAACTGTTATTCTTTTATAATTTTTCACTTTTGTTGCAAAAATAGATGGTACTATCACTACCAGGTATCACTGCCACTTCCAGATTAAACAGCAAACTCTACCAAGATGTCTATAAAAACAGAGAAAAAAAAAAACAATGGAAGTACACAGTGAATGCAGCAGCAAAAAAAAAAAACTTTGAATAGGATGGAAACTGCTCCTTCACTGCACTGACAGAAAACATAGCAATATGCCTATCAGGAAGTCCTCTAGACAGACAACCCACCATTTATTTATGTTTTGGATCTATTTTAAAGTGCTGAGATCAGTTCCAAGTAAATTCACCTTAAAAGGGAAACCATATGCTAATCTCTGTCCATTATTGCCAAGTCCAAGTGTTCAAAGATCAGTACTTAAATGCCCTTGGCTCCTAAAACACTGTCTGCATACATACCAATTAGACAGAAGTACCAGGACTGTGAATGTTGTTTTTTAAATGGTAGTTCAGCGTTTTCAATTATCTTCAGGGCTGTGAACCTCTGGAGCTCAAAATACTAATGTTTATGAACAGACAAGCTAGTAACTTCTTTTTAAACAGGGAGAGCTGATCCTCAGATGAGGACTCTAGTTTTTGGCAGCCTAAGATGGTCAGTAAAATCACAGAAGCTGGCAACAGCGTCCCCACTGTCAGCAAGCCATGAGCCAAGGCCAACAGTCCATCTATCATTTTACAAGGTCCCCCTCCATCAATGCTTTTCCAAACAGCTACCAACAGCATCTGTCCAACAGAGCAGCCTATACTAGCACAAAACTAAAAATATTAATAAAATAGCTCTTAATTGCATTCAGGGACAACAACATTGTAACAAATAAGATGAGGACAGAATGTTTTGGCTTCATTTGCACACTTAGCACAGTGTGCATGACACACTGCATTTCTCCCATGTGCAGCTTTCACTTAAACATAATGAGGCCTTACAGAGTACCCTTGGCTTCCAATTTTGCTCATTCTCATTTTCCTGAGGCCACAACCTATTCCTAGGCTACCTACTTTTTCCCCACATCATGCAGTGACAAAGGGTCAATAAACAACTGAACTGTCATTTCAATGCAGATGAGGCAAGTAGCTATTACATGCTTCTTTTTTACTGCAAAACAATCTCTTAATGCTTCAGTGTTTTGAGCACAGAACAGTTTCTCTGCTTCCAAAGAAAACAAACATATGAAGAAACCCAGAGGGAGGTCACACTATAGGCACAGAGATCTTCAGGACTGCCACAGCTTGTGGAGTGGCCATTCTGGTTTGCTGTGCCTGCCCAACAACAGCAGAATTCTCAAGCATCCTCTTTCCCAGCAAGTGGAAAAGCCGTGGGTGAAGTCATGAAAAAGGAGATGCATCCAAGAGCCTACGTCACTTGTTGGAAGAGGTGTCCCAGCCCTTGGCATAGGTCTGCCATTTAGAAGACCTGCCTCTCATTAGAAGTCTCCTCTTTCGTGGCTTAACCTCAGCTACATCACCGCAAACCCTTTCCATCAGACCCAACCGCTTCCAGTACCTATGACTGGTCACAGGGTGCTACTGAAATGTAGAATAATAGAATAGCTAGGGTTGGAAACAACCTTATGATCATTCAGTTCCAACCCCCCTTGCCAGGGGCAGGGACACCTCGCACTAAGCCGTGTCACTCAAGACTCCATCCAGCCTGGCTTTGAACACCACCAGGGATGGAGCATTCACAACTTCTCTGGGCAACCCATTCCAGTGCCTCACCACCCCCACAGTTAAGAACTTCTTCCTTATATCCAACCTAAACTTCCCCTGTTTAAGTTTTAACCTGTTACCCCTTTTGCATATAAAACCATTACCATGGTAGTCTTTAAGAAATGTCATCCAAAGGGGCCAGCTTCCAGAAAAGTAGGCAACCTACATCAAATAGATACTGAGCTAAAAGGCTGCTGCACTTTCCAAACACCATAGAAGCTCAGCTCAGGTCCCCATGCTTGTTATCATATTCCAAAACTGCCCAACAACCTTCCTCAGCTATGAAAATTTGGAGACATTATTCTCACTCCTCTACTACTGCCACATGCAGCCTGTTGGGCAAGTTGGCAAACACCTCCTTCTGAAAGGTCCTCACATGTGTCTCGTGTCATCAAAATGAGAAATGCACAAATGCTGGTGACTGACTGCCAGTTGGTGGCTATTCTGCCATGGGATGTGATCTCGTAAAGGAATTCTGGCCATTCAGGCTCTAGGCAAGCAATCCCAAGCTGCATAGCTGCAACACTAACATCACTAATGTCACTTTGCCTCTATGCAAAGTCAGGACCGAGAGTCTCCCTGCAGCATCTCTCAAAATGTTCCAAAAGGCAGGTCACACTTCAGGAAATCCTCAGCAGGACTAGAACCCCACTTTATCCAGTTCTGTATCAACACGGGGACAAGAACACAACTGTGGAAAAGTTCATCCTCCCAGTGTGAGTATTTTTCTTTATTTTGTGATAGCTTAAGTGGGGTAAAAGAAAGGCAATTGTGCAGCACAGGTAAATGCTAAGCCAAGTGTACAAGCACTAAAGCATTTTTTTTCTCCAAATCATTCATTCCACAAAATTTTGTTTTTCCACACACTTACAGTGAAGGTTATTTGCTTGAGCTCAGTTGTTTTGGTTTGGTTTTAATATGAAAAATGTAAAATTGTAAAACTGAAACCATTCATATGTAATAAAGTATCCTGCACTGTTCTAGCTTTCTCACTGATATTCACGTGAGTTCCTCACAGCACATTTGTCAAACATTGCCCTTTACATTAAGACTTTGGCAAAGATGACAGAATGCAAACCCAGGCTCTATAAAACCATATTCACAGTATAAATTTACATTTATATCACTTAATGTAATTAATATAGAGGACAGCAACAGTAGGGTGTGTATGTGCTATTCACTTCCACTGCTGAAATTGTAGCAAGAGCCTAGGATTTTGAATGTCTGAGTGTAAAGATGTAAACATTAGCTCCTTTGATACAGCTGGGAGGAGGCTTGTGCTTAGTAACTGAGTAAGAAAAGAAGTAAAATGAAGCAAGCATCCCAGTTTCCCAAGAAAATAAAGGTAACACTGCTCCCAAGCTCAGTACCACCGATTAGCAGGATACACCCTCATTTACTGTTGCTGTATAGCCTAGACATACAAAAGCAAGTTCCAAAATTAGTGTCCTTTGCTATAAGGATACAGTATACATTCACGTCAGAAGGGAGGGGAAAAGAGGAGGGGTGAGGGAAGATAGTTTTTCAATATAAAAGAAGCTACTGTGTCTCAGTGGCTCTCTGCAGACGGGTTCTATAGGTGGCCATTTAAACAACAAAGGAAGTTCAAGGGTTCAAAATAGATTTCTGCTGCTTAATACCCAGAAATCTGCATTTTTAAACTCAACCTCCCTGCTGAGCAATTATGTATGAATTTAAGACTAGTCATTTTCTTACAAGAGACTATGTTGTCCAAGTGGGAGACAAAATCAGGTCACTCAATCATGAGAAGTAAATTTCCTCCCACCAGCCATTGTACTCCAAAGAGACAAAGAGGGTAAAGGCAGATTTTATTCCCTCCTCAGACTAGTCCAATTTCTATTCACTTCCTTTGGATTTTTAATACCCCTGCCCTTTCCCTTCAGACCTGGGGACTAACATGGAAACCTAATTAAACTTTAAGCAGCACCATGTAAAGACCAACACTGTGTTAAGACTTTACTGAAAGAAAAGATCAGACAAGGCTGCCTCTGTAAAATATACAACTCCTGTTTCAAACATGGCACCTGTCTTCTCTGAGACTTCTGTGTCTAATCTCCTTCTCTTATTTGCCTTTGAACATTTTATATATCCACTGAGTGTGTTCATACTGGTCTGTACGTATTGCAGGTCGTGCCATTTCAGAGCAAAAAGCCAAGGGAAGAACAGACTAATCCAAATTGTTGTGCTTTGCCCCATTCCTCACCTTAGGTCCTCTCAAGCTGTCAGCAGAAATTCCTCCAATTTCACTGTGGCTTTGCACAGGCAAAAGAATCCACAGCAGCAAAGCCAGACCCACAGTGCATCCTCACCCAACCGCCACACTGTGACAAATGTACAAACATAAGAACAAGAATATCTTACAGCTCTCCAGAGAAAAAAAAGAACCTGGTGTTGGCCAGAATTCGGTACTAGTGAATATCTCTGACATGAAATTTCTATGGCTAAAATCAGCTGATTTCTCATACACTTTCACAAACAGAGAAGCCAGTAATTAGGCTTAAGGCTTTTGCCAGAAAGACGTGGCAAAGAAAGTACATCAAGCCTAAACCATACCAGTATGTGTGGTTTTAATTTGCTCACAAACATTATCTTCTGTATGATCATGAACACAAAAAGGTGTTCGGAAGAACCAGCACAGGAAGAAATTACCTCCTTGACTGCTTTGGAGTCAGTTACTCTCAAAACAGCTGGCAATAATTGCTTCTATAGGAAAGATATGACCCATGCCCATCAGCTTTATTTATGTACAGCAGTTCCACTCTGTGAACAGTTCCGTTACACAAAATTCAGGGTTACAGCACAATTTGTGTTACAGCACAAATTCAGGGTGTGCTGTCATTGTTTCACACAGGTTGGCTCTTCCAGGCATTCTAAGCAGTGTTTTATGTGCTTTATACTCATTCATTTTTTAGCTTCTGTATTTAAAATAAGTACAATCAGACTTTTCTACTTCTTAGACATTTAAAAAAAATTAAAAAATCTGTTTTCAGTGACCAAATGTCAACAGCAACTATATCTTATTAGTCAAAGCCTATTTGCAAAAGAAACTGATGCTGTACACTGGAAATTACAAAGCTCATTCTGTTTAGTTCCAACACAAGTTCCAGCACAAGGCAGTTCCAACACAAGCTTAGGGTTTGCTCTTTCTTTCCATATACAATATACTATATTAGATCAAAAAGGAAAAACAAACCAGAAAATGTGCTTCCCTGCTCTGACTCTCTAACACAGGCCAGAATTTCAACCCTGACCCAGCGTAGTACTGAAGAGCTGTGGACTAATCCGTGGTTAGTGATTCAAGCAAGAAAATCAATCACTGGATCACAGTAGTACCCTTTATCTGCAAATAAGAAAAAGCCTGGGTTCTGCCCTTTCTTTCCATATGCAATAAAACACACTGGCTGCAAAGAATCGCGAAAGAGAAATTTAAATGTGTGAAGAGGATATTATAATTTAAACATATGGATGGATAGATACTTAACATGCATGGACATAAATATGGATGTTAGAAATTACAGCTAGGTTGGCCATAATCAAAATGCGTTGAAGACCACAGTTTGACAAGCTGCATGCTTCCACAGCTCCACAGCTCTTTGCCTTACTGGGGTCACAAGGCTGTATTTCGTGAGAGTGGAGAAAGTAAAGGGAAAGAGAATTTTGAGAACAACCCTTTTTTTTTTTTTAGCCTGATTTGCCACTTTTCTGTCTGAAAGAGGCACCAGTGCATGGTCTATTGGTGACCATGTAGACCACGTAGTTTCGTGGTGACCAAGAAATGTTTTCTTCACCAAGTTCCTTCCTAATTTGTGGAGAAATTATTTTTCTGCATGCACACAACAGGTATCACAGACTATGTTCAGAGGGGAGAGATATCTCAGCTAGCCACAGAAGAGCTATTAAACATCTGTGCATGACTTCTTCTAAAGTGGTCTCCTGAAAGAAGAGCAAACTCCAATACTACAGGCCCAACTGCTGCTTTTTCAGCAAATGTCACTCCAAAGTTAGCTGGGAGTCCACATAACAACTTCTTCTTGAAACCTTCATCCTCCAAGCACTTAGCTAGCCTCATTTTATTTTGAATGAATTTCAAGGTCTCATCCCCATCAAAGCACAATGAGCAACTTTTCCATCAGGCCACTTTTGTAGGAAAATGAAAGTTACTTACCAACTACGTATCTGTCTTTTCTTGTGTGATAGGTCTTACTCTTGTGAACTCAGTGGTCCCCCCAGCAGTGAGGGGTTGTTGTGGTTTAACCGCATAGGTCAGATGCAGGCATGGCATCCTAAACTGTTAAGCTCTGCCAGAACTACACTAGTGGACTGTAGCACAAACATGCATCTCCAGACACAGAATCAACAACGTACTAACTGTGATGGAACCAGCACTGCCAAAGCCAGAGGGAGGGAAAGCCTGAAGGATGAGGAAAGCGACAGCTGTCCTAGTGGCAGCTAGGAAATGGTAAAAGGTGAGAAACTGGACACAGCCAAGGCTCAGGACACACTCAAAGCTCTTTCACATGGGGCATGTGACTGAAATACTAGATAGAAAAATAAAAAGCAAGTCCAGCATAAGGAACTCAGATGATAAATCCCTCCAGATGGGACTCGTGCACCACTGTTCTTTCTGTCCAATCTCCTATTACAAAGGACAGAAGCCACAAAACTGCTCTCAGATCCCATGCATCTATAGTGAACTAGCTCCTCTTTGAATTCAATTTCAGCAGGTATTAAAAGGAAGAGATTTCTCTTTCAGTTCTTGTTAGTATTTTCATTCCATTTTGGAATTTGTCTATCATTTTTATCTTTTGATTTAGAAATGTTAATAAGGATTGATGTCTCCCTGAGGAAAAACAGGTGAGGAGATAGCATGAGTTGGATTATATCACCCCAATAAATCTTCCTTTCAAAACAAACACAGCTTTCTCTTCTTGCAAAATACTGCTCTTTAAAGGCTGTACTTCGTTTTTTCATGAAGAAAAAAGTCTTTCAACTGTCTTAATGGTTAGCAAATGAATGTGGCAGCTAACCAAGATGCTCAGGCCTGTAGCTTTAGTCACTTATCAGATTAATACATATAAATGAAGGATTCTGTAGCCTTCACTTACAACAGCTGAAGCCATCAGGATTCGATAGCACGGTGAAGAAAGGCTGCAGCACTGAGTCCGGAGAAAAGGGGAGGGCAGAGAGAGAAACAGAGGAGAAAGGAGCTCCCAGAACACATACACATGAGGACACTGCTATCTTCAGCCTCTTTTGAGTGGTGAATGATACAGAGAAATAAGTTTCAGAAACAGCTTGTAAAAATAATTAGTGGCATGAAAAGGTCTACAGACGGAAAGGGACTGAAGAGGTTTGATGTGTTTAATATAGATATAAGGGCACATGAAAGAGGTACACAAAGTAACGAATAGCACAGAGAAAGAACTCTGGAATTCTTTAAACATTTAGCTTTGTAATGCAAGAACAATTGAGTATTCAAAGAAATGAAACCAATTCCAGTGAGTTCCCAGGCAATGCACAGGTAACTTTCAGAACTGCTGGTCACATTTCGTCACTGAGGCCAAGAATTTACGAAGAATTAAATTAAAAAAAATTAAATTAAAAAAAAAAAAAATCAACATATACATGCTAATCAATTAATAGCAGTATGTGCAATGGCGACATATAGAGTGAAAAATCAACATGTAAGAAACTGATGCTTCAAGGGACCTGTCAAAGCCAAGCCTTCTTTCTGTAGGATAAAGCTTCATGTGTGGGCAGTTGTTACTACTTTTTACTACAGTACTTCCTACACTTTGCTTGAATCATCCAGTACCAGCCATGACTTTTCTGATCAAAACTGTTTTCCTGAGTATTTGAGAATTGCCATGGGGCTCGTGGTAGAAAGAATATTCTTTATCCCTCCTGAGCCCTCTCCCTGTGCTAGTCAACCTGCAGAATCCCAGACCTGAGATGCTCCCACAACCGTTACAGGAGGAACACCAGCATTTCAATGTAGTTGTTTCCACGGCCCTGGAACACCTCCACAGAGGCACTTCATTCTCTCTCCAGTAGCAGCAAGGCTGAACGCAGCATTCCAAACTGGCTGCCACCCTCAGGCATTTTCACAGCTACAAGAGAGAGTGTATACATACCCTCCTCCTCAGGTTTTCTTAACAGCTGACAAAATGGGGAAGCTAATGTAGGTCTCCATCCACAGACCATAGCCGTGGAGTCCTCCTCAAGCTGTAGAAGCCATTTAGCAGGAGTCTGGACCAACACAGAGCCAGTGATCTGGGCTCATTTCCACAACTGAAGAGAAAAACAGGTTCTCTACAGGGAAAAGGGCAGAGGAGTCAATCCTGCACCACATCAGCACCAGGAGTGCAGGGGGCAGAAGGCGCACCCTTGGCACAACTCATGCCATTAGCAATGGGATTGCTTTTGCCTCCAGAGGACAAAGAAACATAACTGGAAACAACATAGCTTGCCGCAACTACTCCACATGCCAGCTACTTTTAGTGAGCTCCCTCAGAGAGAGGAAGACAAAGAAAACCAACCCAGAAGTGATTCATGAGGGCATGAAGCTTTGTCGGTCTGAATAATGAACTAACGGTTGGCCTTGCTGACAGCCCCGCGTCCTTTCACAATCCCGTCAGTCCGCGCTTTGTTCCCAAGCCCCGCTCAGCCATCAGCTGAGGGAGTTCATCTGTCTCAGCAGCATGTGGCAATGATAGCAAGGGTTAAATACCACTTACATGGAGGTACAAAAGGCCGGTATAATTTTATATGAGGCCAGACAGCTGGTTTGTATAATTCCAGTTTTCACAGAGTGTTTTCTTTCCAGTGTGTCCCCTTAAAAAAAAACTTTTCCCTGTGAATTAGTTCTTTCACTGCAGAAGGTCAGCACAGCTCCAATTATTAGTGAGAAACAATCCAAAGCTGAGATTGCTGTCAAACTCAGACCCAGGCTAAGGCTTCAAGAGAAAAACTCTTATAAAAGTCCTTACCATGAAATCATATTAAGGACAGGGTACAGAGTTTTGTTTGTGTCTATCTTATTGGGGGAGGGTGTCCCCCAAAATCCTCACCTCTCTGTTTCTCAGAGTTTCCAGATAAGAACATCTGTTTCTAAATAATCTCAGGGCTGCTCTGGAGTTCCTATAACGTACAATGATACAATCAGCTGCTTTTTATTAACTTATTTGTTTGTGCACCAGTATTGGTGAATGTTCATCCATTCATCGCTGCACATCCAGCAACTGATGCAGATCCAGTAGCAGAAGCGTAAATCGTTTGCCAATTCTGGTACATCAGCATTAACTAGTAGCTGAATCATGCTTGCCTTGCCTGAGCAGGAACTCACTGAAGGCAAACACACACAGGGTTGCTTACTGAATCCTTTCCTCCACATTTTAACAGCTAAAAAGTGACCTGAAAACTTAAGTCAACAGCAAGGCATTCAAAGTGCAGCTGAATCCTCCTTTCCCTTACTCCCTCATCTCCAAGATTTCCCAAATCATGAAAAAATGCCCTTTTCCAGGGATACCCCTGCAATATGAGTACAGTATGGAGATGATCCATGAGGACTCCTGTAAACAGATGTTTATGCTATCATGCACAGCTTTGTGAAATAACTATCATAGAAGCTCTTGGGACTTCTCAGTATGAGCTAACTGTCTCTGGCTGCCAAAAAGCTGACAGGAGGGGGCACAACAAAGTAAGGTCCTAACGTGGTAACATGCTGCGTGCCCCTCACTACTCACTCAGCTCACTACTTGAAGCCTTTTGTACATTACGCTCCTGTTGAGGAGGGAGAGAGAGAGGGATACTGAGCATCACTATCCAGTCCACCGAACAACAGGGCAAGAGCAACACTGAGACCCACAGGTGCAGGTGTGCCACAGCAACTCTCAAAACTGAATAGTTTCATCATCTCAACAATGTGCATGTTACCACGAAAGGAGAAAGACACTTTATGGCACCCTACTAAAGGCAAGTGGGGTCTCTCTTCTCTGCAAGTTTTCCTAATGTCTCCAAGCTGTGGAACTGGTGCCTAGTCTTTTAGAGGATAAATGAAAAAATATGGGGTTTGAATCTTTTAATCATGGCACCTCAAGCTCTTAAATGCTTCAAAGACTGGATTATAAAGGGTACACAAAAGAACTAGAAAATCCCATAGAGTCCAATCTGATTTCTGTAACTACATATTCTGTAACTACCCCTTTGACAGTGCTATCCTATCTGATCTGGTTTTGGTTCTTTGCAATGAGTGTATGGGTGTATGGGAACAAGCTACTTGGCTGCTGTGAAGACACTGAGCATGATAGAGAAAAGGGGTGTTTCAGTGAAAGGCAGGTCTCAATTTGTCCTACAGTGCCTGATGATCTTACAAGCACAGATTAAAAGCAGTTTTGAAATGCCTGGACCAAAGTACTATTGCTATCCCTGCTGGAAACAAAAGCACCTTGTAATCATGCCATAAACTGAGGAGTTTTACAACAAGCCCTCTGCTCTACCAATCTCGTACTGTAAATCCAAGAATGGGGTTCTCCACCTCCACTAAAATGAACAAAGCCATAGATCTCAGTTTAAAAGGTAAGGGGGATCTAATTACACCTCACAAGCCACCTGCAAACCTTAAGTAAACTACTATTTAATTGAATCATTCTTCTGTGATTTTCTTTAAAGAAAGATACTGACTCATTATGGTTTCTTTGATCCTTCCCAACACAAGCAGCTATATGAAGAAAGCAATTTTCCTTCTCTGGGTCCTCCCCTGTTTGTCTGCTGTACTGTCAGCCTGCTCCAGCAAGCAGTCCCCACTTGTGCCTTAATACTGTTTATCCTGCCTGCAATCTTTTTTAAAGACACAGGAGTTCTGATTAAATACCATTGGTGCTGCTCATGATGTAGGTCTACTGTCATGAATGGGTAAGCCAAAATTATTTCTAATGTCTACTCAGGCACAGGAAAGAATTACCATGCCAAGACACTGCTTACGACACACACACCAGCCTCTACTAGCATTTGGGAAAGGGTTGATTCCTAATACACCCTGCTCTGGCCACATTCCCTCAGGAATTCCAATCAAACTTAATGTTTCCCCAAACCCTTTTATGCTAGAGCATCTCTTTCTTGACATACTTTACACTTACATGATCACATAAATAATATTCTGCAGGTGAATTATATCTACACTATCCCTACCATGCTCATGAAATCCAGAGGAAAAGGAAATATTAGTTTAATAATGCACTAAGGTGGTAGTAACAAAAGCAAAGCTACAGCTTTCCATAACATTAGATTTATTATATTAAGCTTCTAATACTGCAAGAGATTAACAGTGACAGATTCTGTTGTAGACTAGCAAAAGCCATTTCAATTCTTGCAACTTTCACATTAATCACATTTAAACATGCTGCTAACAGATGGGCATCATGGAGCGCTAGGTCTCTCACAAGCCAGTACTAACAAAAAGCATGTCTAGGAGATCTTGTGGCTTCTACGGTTCAGAAAGATTGTATATGCAGGTGCTTCATTATTGTTTTCGTTGTATGTTATCTATGATTATTAGAAAAGCTCAAGTTAAATAGATGCCAGTCTTCAGCATACATGAGTGGGAAGGGAAAAGGACGGGCAGAAAGAATCAAAACAAGACCACCCACACAAAGCTCCTCTAAGTCCACATTTCACATGCATGACCATGATTTTTCCACTACACAGGAAAAGCCTTAGATTCTCTACTGCAAGTTTTCCTCTGACACTACTACCCACACAAACCTTTTCCCAAAGCCCAAGCTATGGAAAGTGAACTGCTAAAAACTAGCCTGGCTGGAGAGAGAATAATCTGTCCTCCCATTTCACTGGAGCAGATGTGGAGCTCAAGTGGCCCTTTCTGACTAGATTTGGGAGAGCACTTGAAGAGAACCACAGCACTAGCACTTGGCAGACAAATAGAATATATCAGACACTTATTAAACTTCCCAGCACCATTTTTAATTAAACAAAATCCCAAGGTACAACCTGTACATGACTGTAATTAACCAGGACACATTGTCTGTAATGTAAGTAAACTCAATCTCCTCTGTGAGCCAGGCCTCAAAAGGAAGATTGGCAACTGCAAACCTAAGGTTAGTCCTCACAGGGCAAGAGCCGCAGTTGCCTATAACAAGAAATGCTGCTTGGACTAGAGAATTTCACCTGGGAACACTGCCTTCATCAGGAATAACCACACAGAACCTGGAAGCATTTGTCCATGAAGGACAGAAGCACTCTTGATACAGACAGTTCTCAGCATTGCAAATTGCTTGTCATTTACAAAGCAGGCTTGTGTATGTGGGGTACCTGTACAGCATCCATCACCACACAACCCAGCTCACCCTCGCTGCTTGCACAATACCACCTCTGAGAAGATGGCTGTCACAGAGCTGAGGAACAGTGGCCTACAGAGCCCATGGTAGTACCCACTTCACACCATGACACCTACAGAAGTTAAGGGACTCCTGCAATCACATGGTCGAGAAACTTTTTCTGCCTGACCATGAGAAAGGGGCTCACCTTTCAATGGGATGGATAGCCTGAAGTTTAGCTTGCTGAAACTCAGTGATCTGAACTGCACTAACGACTTTTGCCCAAGCCCCCATGAGAAGTCAGCAGATTAATTCAGGTCTCTTAAGCACTAGTATTTTGGCCATTAGGCTCTCCTCCTCCTCCTCAGCTCCAACGTGCAGAAATGAACACCCTCAGCCCGCTCAGGAGGGATTCAGCACCTGCATGGGTCTGTGTCTCTTCTACACATCTACCAGCCATTTACAAATAACAGCTGAGTTTACCTAAAAGCTACCTGCTATGTTTTCTCATAATGCTGCATACAAACAGTGCACACATGGCACATAAACAGAACAAATACTGTCATTCCTGTACCATTTTCTAAACCATTGAGAGGCTGTCCAGCCACCCTGCAGGACCACATCCAGGCAGGATTGCCTCTGAAGGGGGTGAGGTTCCACAGCTACAGCCCATCAGGAGTTTCTTTCAAACCCATGATACACAATGGTCACTCAGGATGGAAGACAAACCCATTTCTAGACGCTTAGATGGCAATGCTAACACCTATAAGCTAACACCTATACTGTAAGATTTATTCCAAGGGCTGCCATGGTATTGAAAACGTTTCACAGGCTACATCCCTTCAGCCTGGCCAAGTGCAGCTATCTGTGAGCAGGTTTCAGTGGTACTCAGTCTGTAGCACCCTGATCAAACACACACCATTGTGCCCACCAGCCACACAGAGGAATTCAGTGCTGTTTCACAATGGAAAACTTCCCTGGCAGTGAAGCAGGAGACCCTGGAGACCTCAGGAGACCTGAGGAAGCTTCTCAAGGCTGCTCCAAGGATAACATATACTCTCTCTCTTTTGGTTTTTTATCATCTCCGCACTAAGCATACACAACATCATCCACAGTAACATCCACTCCCTTCCCACTGCCGGCTCCTCTCCCACACATTGACACCATCCTGCCAGAGGCTGCACAGCATGCAGGCAGGGCAGCACAAGCTGCCCACCAACATTATGCATGGGAACACATTCTCTTGGAAAGCACCTAGGTTGCAAAGAGGAAGCAGAGGAGTAACCTCAGCTTCTCTGAGATTTGCTCTGCACCCCCAAGGCTGCTAAGCGTCTTGTCAAGGAAGGGGAGAAGTGGAGGTAGGAGACACAATTCACTCTCTATAAATGGCACATGAAAGCAGGAAGGAAAAAGGCTGCAGGATGGCAGACAGCCATCCAGCATGGTTTCCTAGTCAGTGTTAAACCAGGTTCCTCAGACTCCAAAATCATGAGAGCTGCAGAGCCACATTCCGGTGTCTACATTCCAGTATCCACAATGTGCTTGGCCAGGACTGTGCTGGCATGGGGCTTGCAGAGAGCAGGGGTTTACATGGCACTCCCAACTGACCAGCACAACTCTAAAACACAGCAGAAAAAAGGCGATACAGATTAGACAGAAAAAAATCAGGTAGGCTTCTACAAGCCCTACAAGGTTACAAAACATTCCTGTAATGCTGCCGTGTTACAACGAACCCAGGACAAGGGCTGTCAGGACACAAAGTAGTAGAGAGAGCTCTGTATTACGTAGAAGAAAATATTGTTATGCAATTTAACATCCTCCTACCCAAGTAATATGACCTGAAAGGAAATCAAGAACTACTTTGGCATAGCAAATGTATCTTGGACAAAGAAATATTGAAATATTGGCCAAAGTTTGACTCAATCAGCTCCAGCCTTCAATACTAGAACACTTAATTGTGCTATCCATCACTTAGCTCTAGGGCTCTGTCCATCTGGCTCATGCCACTAGAATCAAGAAACTACAGAAGAGCAGACTGCAGCAAACAGGGTCAGTATGTGCCAGCTTCTGTAAAGACATATTTAACAAGCCCAAAGTTTGACTGTCACAAAAGGGAATAAAGGCAGGGGACATATGTCTTTTCACTAATAAATAAAACACATTTCTTCAGTGAATCTGCAAACTATACGGTAGGCTTGCACCGCTTTACCTTTCACTCACCCATCTATTTTCTTGGAAGAATTAATTTCATGAACTAGGCTGAGGTTTTCTACAGTTTTATTTTATTTTCAACTCTCTTTCAATAGGAGGGTCAATTCGTTCAAAAGCAAAGGCTTTACTCTTGCAAGTACAACCAAACAGCATAATTTCCACACCCCAAAGCAAGATGTACCTAATATCTGGAGAAACAGGATCACCCATTACATCCAGTAGAGGAGCTTTCATCACTACCGTCACAAGATCAATTCCAAATTGATCTTCCTCTTTGAGAGGGAGGGGACAGGAAGGAAGAGAAATCAACCACAAGTTGCTTTTGGATGAAGACAGAAAGTCAAAACAAGGAAAGCTCAAGAGAAATCAATTACCTTCAGTTTTTGCCATTGTAATGAGAGCTGTATAACTGAACAGTTGCTCTCTTGTTTGACCAGGTTGCTGCTAATGCTGCCGTAAAGTTCTTCACCCCTTTATTAAGCTTTTTTAACCTCAGTGACCAAGGTTTAGGAGGTGTTATCTTGTCCAATCTTTCCACTGGTCCTCTTCCTTTACCTAGATATGTGATTATACATATGTATAGATACACAAAACATTGTTGTTCTAGTGACATACAAGTTTTTAGGAAGATGATGCTACCCAAGCCTATTCTATTTCAACTATTGTTTATGAAGGTCTACACAAAATTGAGCACACATATTTTATGGTCACACAACCTTTTAGTCTCACAGTCCAAGATGCTGCTTATCAGGTCAAATCTATAGCCAAACAGGAAACAAAGTTCCAGAAAGGAAATAAAAAAGAAATCACCCTGAGCTGAGATATTTTGCAGCTCCCTCTCATTTCCTTTGAGGAATTACCTTTCTGCTGAGTTCTTAGGAACTAGTAGATAAATGAAAAATACTTCTAATCTACATTAATAATTTGTGTTAAGTTCCACCTGGACAATTTCATAAATGAATAGCCACATTATAGCTGCCAAAGGTAGCCGTAACCCATTCACTCACTTACAGATCCAGGGCACCTCAAATAGAGGTGCTCATTTCCATAGCCCATCTGCAGGCACAAGATTTTATGGTTGGATCTGATATGGAATTACCCTGTAAATTTTGCATGTATTCACAAAGGTCACTAAAAGAGTTTACAATACAAATAGGTAAATACCCTGGGTTGTAATTTATTCAAGGTGTCAAGGGGAACTCTGAGAACAGGTCCAACAGCTCTTGCTTTCAGCCTCTTTCCTCTTCTGTCAGACATGGGTGGTCAACTTCATCTGCAGTCAATCTGTGGTCAAGGCTGCCATCCTAACTCACTTCCCAAGCACTCCAGCTAGCTTCCTTCAAACAGATCTGGTCCAGTGCACTGCAGTGCATGGTGCATGTGACTGCACTGTACAACACATCCATCTTTCCACAGCCCTGATGCCTTGTTGTGCAGGGATGGATTGCATGGCTAGCTTATAACAAATATATTGCTGCCTGGGTAGTCCCGTGCCCCAGGCAGTGGCACAGCACCATAGTCCTGTTCTGGGTATGTCAGCTAGCCCAGGAATGAGCAAGAATGAAACTGCAGACATCTGCACCCAGACTAGTGTTTCTTTGTCACTATGGCTGGGAAAAGGAGAGCTTGCAGGCTCTGGGCACTGATTCATACAGGCTAATAGCAATAGAGAATTAACAGTAAATCTTCAGGTGAGCCTCCTAGTCTCCATTAGGAGGATTTTGTCCAAAACAGCTTCTCCAATCTCTATCTGGGTATCAAAGCTGAATCAAGCCTGTGGCAGCTGTAATGGAAGCCAAAAAGTATTGCTGAAGTCATGAAGTAATGATACTTATTTTAGGCTATTAGCACAGTAACGACAAGATGATTGACACAAAATATTCTTCAGCTAGAGTGCAATTTGAAAGTAAAGGAACTTAAACCAGTGATTTTAATGTGTCAGGCACAATGAATGCATTTATAACATCTATTAAAAGCAGGTTATGTTTGCGGGAGGGGGTTAATTAAATCTTATCAAGTTATCACTAGTTTATTAAATGAACAAGACAGCATCACATAGAAGATAACCAATGGAGAATAAACCACAGACATAAAAATTAATACTGTTCATTCTAACAGAGAACAGTGCTTGCCATTAAACTAGAGGTAAAAGCGTAGCTGCATCCAGCCCCTGTGAAATTGTCATGAAAAGAGGAGCAATGGATAGGATGGCCCAAAACAAAAGTCACTCAAAGCATAAGTTTCTAAAAAAAAAAAAAAAAAAAAAAAATCAGTAATTCTAGAGGGAAACACTTTTATTTTATTGTGCTGGAACATTTGTATGGGCTCCTTCCCCAGGAATCATTTTCTTGTGTTTAATAAAGAAAAAGCCCTTCCTTCAAATGAAGCAGGAATAGTTTGTTCTCTCCTTGAACTGGCAGCCTCTTTTATGATTTCTACTCTGTGGCAATGTAGTTGGAATCGCAGCTGAATAACAGATATAAAATTTCTGAATGGTGTGAGATGCACAGGCATGTCCACCGCCTCCCCTGCTACAGAAGCACAAAATGTACTACTTCTTAATACTCGTTTCAAAAAGAAACCAAGCTTAAAATGGTGTTGTCAGAGTAATTCATCCTATGGGGAAGATTTAGCTTTGGTGTGCTAACTGTGTGAAAGACTTTAGGCAATTTGTTGCAGAGACCAAGACTTCAGGTTTCCGCAGCAATAGTTGTTACAGCCAGAGTCGATATGGGAGGGTAAGTGGGATCTCTTCAGAATGCTGAGATAGCAGGCTCTGTGATATTTAACTGCTGGGGTATAGGAAGGCCAGAGGAGCTGAATTTAGCACAGCTCAAAGCAGCAGAAACTGTGCTGTGTAGCCATAAGGGGGATTGGGTAAGTATGAGAACTTTATCCCCCAAAAAAAACAAGGAGGGAAAAAACCAAAAAGATGCTTGCATTTGAAACTTGGATTGTGCAGAGCTACGTAGCTTCCAGAGTAAGAGCTGGGCACATGAAAGTCAGTGGCCAATCCATGATATATGCTTTTCTTTTTGAGAAATGAATTAATATACATCTCCTGACTATCCTCCTGTACACAACACTTCACCAAAAACTGTGTCACCAAGAAAAGACCATGCCTATACCAACAACTGTCCCTCCTTTTCCTGTAAGTGAATAAACAAACCTTACAGGGAGGAAAAATGGAGCTGGGTAGCACCTGCTCTTTGGACCCACTCTCATTTGCATGCTAAGTCTTTAATCATAATAAATCTCTCATTTCACTTAAAATTAAATCACTCCTTATCATATCTCACTAAACATTGAATGCAGAGAAACCTTTATACCATCTAAAAAATAAGTTGGCCTCTGAACATCACAGTGACTTAGTGCTGCCTATCCTGAGCTTCATCATCAATAAAATCCAATTTCTTCAACCAGGGGCAGTCACGGACCATATGAATAGAAGAATGCTTGGTAATACCTTTCTTTTTTTTCTTTTTTTTTTTTTTTTGGCGGGGGGTGGGTGGGAAACAGAGAGCCCAGTTTTGTCTTTAAAGCAATCCAGAGCCTGTGGACACAGGAATTTTTCAATGCACCCTGCATATTTCATTTCTAAAATGATCCCATTCTGCAGCCACTAATACACACGTCTTCAAGGAGAAGGATTAGCACTTCCCCCCCCCTCAGTTGCCCTCTGTCCAGGCCAACTTAAAGGTCTTTTCAAACATTGTCAAGCTAACAAAAAAACTTTGAGAAGGCAGGGGGAAAAGCTGGAGAGGCCTGAACAAGCCATGCATATTTATAGCACAAACACACCGCCCTATGCTCATTCTCCTTAATCACATGCACACACTAGCAAGACAGCACCTCCAAACTTTCTCAGGGACTCGGTCTGAGTGGCTATAGTTCAAAGTCCAACTGCCTCAGCAGCTGAAAAAAAAGAAAACTACAATGGCTTTGAGAGAATTATAGTGATCCTATTAAAAAAAATAGGAAATAAAAAAATAAAATAAATAAAATAAAATAAAATAAAATAAAATAAAATAAAATAAAATAAAATAAAATAAAATAAAATAAAATAAAATAAAATAAAATAAAATAAAATAAAATAAAATAAAATAAAATAAAATAAAATAAAATAAAATAAAATAAAATAAAATAAAATAAAATAAAATAAAATAAAATACCTCTGCTGGGACTTAACATGCCAATGCCACACAGCACTCATTGAATCTAGCAGCATTTCAAGCACACAGCTACTGGTGTAATTAGACCACAGGCTTAATTAGGTTCCCATCACTATTGCTTTCTTCCAGCCTTCAGCCAAGAAAGTATAAGAAAAGATTGTCCAATACAGATACTGCAATTTAAAGTCTTGAGTTAAGAACACAGTGGGTGTATATCTACTACAAAATCTACCCTAAAAACATGCCAGTTGTTAAACTAAGCAGTGCATTAGAAGCAGTTAGATATAATGAGACTGTAAATGGAAAGTATTCTAGGGAGATATTTCAACTAAAACCAGCACACACTGTATGCTATCTTTTATTTTAATCATGCTCTAAGCCCTGCCTTTTTGAACTTTTTATAAATTCTGCTATCTCCCTTTGCAGTTACTTACATATTGGTATATAAATTCAAAGACAAGAAGCAATTAGAAATGAAGACTCCCTCTCTTGATGCCAGTACATCAAAGGAAGTGAAAAAATCCTTCCCCCCACATACACACTGAGTAACACAGAAAGTTTCTGCTCTTCATAGCCTAATAGGTCAAGTAGTTCCAATTGAGAGTCTGATGTCAGCCTTCGATTACATGGAGATGCCAAATAATTGGAAAGAGCAGCTTTTGAAAATCCAGCTCTCTAACGCAGAAGACCACACAACCCTGCAACAACATTCTTTAAATACATGTGTATTATTCACATCAGCTGGTCGTATCTTTTCCTCACTTTGGGCATCATAACATTGATTTTAGGAGTTCCCTGAGGGTCTCTGCTTGATTTGGGCCCACCATGTCTAGGCATGTGTGAAGGAAATATGTCCCCTTCGGAGCTGTTTTAAACAGCCAGCACTTCCCTTCACTCCTAAGTCTCTTTGGCTATCCAGTTTAGAGAGAGGAAGAGTCAGGTGCTGCCTTTAAGCAGCCATGCTTAACATGCCTGCCTTCGCCAGAATGGAGAAGGAGTGGTTGGGACCAGCTCATGCCAGCAAGCAGTAAGGGCTGGCTTCCTCTCTTTTCTCCCCACCTTTGCATATCCCTGCCAGACCAGCCATAATCTGATCCTTGAAACTGAAGCCATGGAACAGGTAAACCTACATAAGAAATGTCAACAAAACGCGATTCCACTGGTCCGGAAGAGCAGCTGAGTGGCACCGTTACACTAGGTATTTATATTTGCTTCCTGCAAGTCCTTCCCTCAGTCCAAGGACATTTGAGAACTATGAAAGAGTTTTTTGGAAACACTCCAGGCCCTTCATCTTTCATAAAGGGAAACTACCATCTTTTATGCATTGTGAATCAACAGGTGAATGACCTCCCCATACCCTGAGTAAATTGTGTCTACTTATTTCTTAATCTCCAGATCTCTCCTCTATCAGCAAGGGGAACTAACCAAAAATAGGAATAACTCCATTGATTTCACTGGAACACTGATTTTTTTTTCATTTGAACACATACATTAAATTATAAAGGCCTTTAGAAGCATGGAGTTTTAAAGGGGCTATGGGAAGTATTTCTGCTAAACCATAAGACCTACAGTAGATCTGTCTCTTATGGGCCTGATTCTACCTTCTCTGTTGTTTTATTTCTGTGTAAAGGAGACCTCAACGGCCTTAAAGGAATTAAGCCATGTGCACCAGGATTTCTAATAAACATACTGGGAGCCTCTTGCTTGGCTCTTTAGTACATGCCAGAGAGAAGTTCCACTAATAATTACAATATTACACAGCTATATAGCTGCAGTGAGTTAGCAATCTAGCTTTGAATGTTTTGGGGTATCAGGCCTTTTGGCTGGCAGACTCTCCACCCAGCAATGAAATCCTCAAACAGTTCAAACCTGTCACATCAGTTTAAACCCTGTTTGTGGAATGAAAAGCAAGGAACTATAGAACAGGCAAAGGCCTTCTATGCTACACTGATGGAAGTCCAAGTTAATGAGATTCAGAAAAACTCCTGAAGTTTTACATTTAACTCCCATGCATAGCAGGGAATGGCTTTGGAGGAAAACCACTGCTGTCTGATTTTCATCTGTTACCAGGCTACGCCAGATAAAGGCTAGTGAGTGTACCTGAGCACTGTGCTCTCAGAGCCTCTCCACCGAGTCTCACTGACCTCAGCGGGACAAAAGAGTTTACTCTCTGCTTTTATTTGCAAAGAAGCCAGAGTCTGCTTTATACAAGCCAACATGACTGAAGGTGACAACCCCAACTTCCAAAGCATTACATCCCTGCCAAAGCCACTTGACAAATTCCATCCCATTACCTTCTATCAGGTACTAAATGGATGAGAAAAAAAAAAAAAAACAACTCAAGCCCGGTCTCTGAATAGATGTGTTCCCCTGTAAAAGGTCTTCTACTGCCATTCAGTAAACAAAGATAAGGAATCTTTTAAATGACAGCACTTTAGCTAATGGTGCTCTAGCTAATGTTAGGTAAGGTGGGGATAGGATCCTTAAGGGAGCAGGTTTTTCTTCCTCCATTCCTTTGCTGTTCTGACGGCAGTAAAGGTAAGCTGGAAAGCCACGCTTTGTCCTCCTGCTCTTTTCGACTCTGCTAATTTGCCATCAACTCTCTGCGTTTATAAGTCAAGCACAGAGGAAATTTTCCAGCTTTCCCACACCCACAACTTGGGTTATTTGCATTCATGGGCAAATCAAAGTCAAGTGCACCAGAGAGGAGAGTTCTCTAACTCGAGTTCTCTAACTCGAGTGAGTCCACAGCAACCAGCACACCACCAAAAAAAATACACCTGGCAAGTAAAGCGAAAAGCCTCTCTCCTTTTCCAGAAGGACAAGTGAAGAGGATGTGCAATTCCATTTGGGCAGGTGCAGGACACAAAGCTGAAGGCAATGGATGACTACATCTAGCATACAATTCTGCTTTTCTCTGGGGTTTTATTCTGCACCCAACAAGGATTTGCCAATTAATGTGATTTCAGTGTACAAAATGATCTCTGAATGTATCCTTGTGGCTCATGTGCCCCAGGCTACATTACTGTGTACCTCTAAAAGTGTAACTATTACCCTTACACTTAGATATGCTGATACATGATAAAACACTATAATACAAAGATAAGCAAAGCTAAAAATCTCTTCTGCTTTGTCTCCAGCAGTATCCAAGATATTTTTATGCAAATGTATCTGACTCAAGGAGGTCTACACAGTTGTGTCTTAGCACAACAGAAAATCAGTACAATGAAAATTCTTTAGGATTTTGTGAAGCTGGAATAAAGTGTAACTACTCAACTTCCACTTGCTTCTTTTTTTCCTTTCAAGATGGCACCCACTCTTAAGGTCTTATGTACCTGCCTGAAGATCTGAAGATCTCTGCAAGGATGCTCACCTACAGTTAGCCTGGGATTGCCTTAGAATGTAGCCATATCCTGAGATGGAAGCATTAAAGTTTCTATATTCCATTTAAGCAGCAATTGAGACTTCAGCACATTAAGTCAAGGAGAAGAGGCATTATCTAATGAGCTCTGGGTCCAACGTATGTTTTGTGAAAATGGCAGGATTGTGGCAGAAGGCACATAAAAACCTTTACAATTGATTAAACATTTCCCTGCAGTGCTCAAAACCCAAAGAGCAGAGCATTATATCAGTGTATTAAAAAAAAAAAACACAAAACAAAAACAAACAAAAAAAAAATAAAAAAACAAAACAAACCCTACCGAAAAAGCACAATGAAAGAGACTAAAACCAAGAGTGACACTACCTAGGCTGTCCTCAGCAACCAACTTCAATCAAATATTCAATCAAGTAGAATAAATTAATGCAGAGCCTAAAATTATGAAGAATCAGTTCACACCTGTCTCTTTATCTCAACACTGACACTTCAGGAAAGAAAAACCTATAGAGGAGCTCACTGCAGAGATTCAGGGGCCTCTGAAGAGCAAAGTAACACAGGAGATCCCCACACATCTAAGTGGTTGTATCACTAACTGCAAGCACGTAGGAAAATCAGGAATGGAAAATTGAAGCAATGAAGATACAGCAGGCAGCCACTGGAAACGATGCTTTTAGAAAGATTGGCTGCTGGTAACACATTGATGCTTTCAGAAAAAAAGCCTGGAATGTGTGGAATTCTCTGAGATGCCAGGGTGCAAAGAGGATCTCATTAACTAGGGCTTTCAATATCTGCTGCCCAGTCATTACCAGTTATTCAAAAAGCAAAATGTCTTACATCATCAGTTTCTGAAAAATACAATATTTCACTTAGACTGCCAGATCTGTAGTCCCCTTGACTGAGACATCATCTTTCAGTTACAGAGGCACCGAGTCCCAAGTCTGCACACAAATCCAGCATTTCTTCGACATTTCTGTATTACCCAGAAAATCAAGCATCTAATAATAAAACTGGGCAGTACCAAACTACTCAGCTCTCTTGCTGGTAATAAGGAAACTCTAAGCAACAGCCAGACTGACAACAATCATGTTATTCCCACATGGTTCTGCTTTAGAAGCAGACCCTAGAGCTGCTCATGATGAAAAGCAGTGAAGTACTTAAAGAAGCAGAAGGGCAAAGCAGTTAGTTCAGGAGATGAGCAGGAAAACATTTCTCACTCTTGTTTCTCTTCCAGTCAGAGAGTGGGAAAGTATTCATATTTGCATGATGCTAGCTGGCCAGAGGCTTATAAGAAAGATAAAAAGACAAGCAGCATCTGGGAAGGCAGGGGCAAGGGACCCTGAGTTTTTGAAGATGACCTGTTTGCAACTGCCCAGAATCAGTCCTTTATTGTGCCTAACAAGAGTTTCTGATCACACTTTCTGAACTGTGGGAAAACAAAAGAGCAGCACATAGGTAAACACCTTTACCAGTAGATCAGCAGAGGAGTTCAAGTACTTTTCTTAAAGCAAAGCATACACAGTCTTGCAAATATTCACCATTTCAATAGAAGCAGAGCTGAGACTGTTAAGGCCTCATGGAAATGACAGCAGTAGTGATAAGCATTACTGGAAAAATGGTGGGCTTAATTAATTTCCATTTTCTGTTAATAATCCTTGAACCCAACATAGTTGTTTTATTTGAATACAACAATGCACTATTTTCAGTATAAGATAAAATATTATTATCCAAAAGTGTACGATATGCTGTTTTCAAGAGAGCTCCTTTCCTGTTCCCTTCCTCTTGGTACCATCTCCGCAATTGCCAAGGAATGGCATCCTGGGCAAGGGATGGGGGTAGAGAAGCCCCTCCAGTCACTGGCTCCAGTAGCTCCCAAGATGGCATTAGCCCATTATTTCCTTTTTCTCACCCACCCTGTGCCTCCACAAGAGAATCTTGGAATCCAGCTGGCTCACGAGGCACAGAGAAAAAGGCCTTCCAATGTCACAGCTCAGTATCTAGGGCATGTCTGGTAGCATTATTCTCAAATCACTGTGCTGCACTTGGTGTTAGAACACCAAGAATGTCAAGATAGCCTAGCAGTTTTAAACTGAGTACTCAAAAATGTATAGTTGGGCTACACTGTCATGGTGCTAACATACAAGTACATGTGTCTTGGTCAGTGTGCCAAGCAGCGCAGCAGCAGCTCCAGACTCCTGGTATGCAACAAGTTCAATGTGACCATTACAATCATGACATGGGTGCAGTGGCTGCATGCCTGTCACCAACTTGTTCCTTGTGGTAACAGTCCAAACCTCCAGCCAATTCTGAGTTATTCTTAGATGTGTCATTTGGGCTGGACAGCCAGAAGACCAGAGGCTGCCTCACCATTCCAATGTTTACCACAGGAGGTAGAAGGCAGGATGCCTTAATGTGATGCTGGTAAGGTCCTGGCCAAACCTGAGACAACCTGCAATTATTCTCTTGGTTTCATAAAAACAATTGGGTGCAAAGACTTAAGTGTAATGCTGTCAGGAGTGAACTGTGTAGGTACCTCATGCTTAAAACAAACATTAGGATAGTCTTGCTGAAAGTAATAGCAACCTCGTGTAGTGGAAGGTGTCACTGCCTATGGCAGGGGGGCTGGAACTACATGATCTTAAGGTCCTTTCCAACCCTAACCGTTCTCTGAGTCTATAATTCTATAAAAGAGAAAGCACACTATCATTATACACTACAGCACGGATGGCTAGTTTCCTGCCAGGCAGTTTTATCTGGCCCTTGGGAACACAGGACAGCCTGGAGGCCAAAGGGAGGTGTTGCTGTGGATGTGTATGGCTCTGGGAGATGTGAGGAGATGTGCAGAATGGTGCTGCTCAGCTCAGGTCCCATTTGAGATGTTCAGGTGTAGCACTATGCAAATGCAGCTGTGCTGATCCAGCATTGGATGGGGAATAAAAGCAGCCACAGCATGAAAAGAAGTTGCCCGTGTGTGCACTCTGCGTCAGTACAGAGCCTTTCACCTTTAAAGCACATGTAGCACGGCACTGCATGAAGGGAAGCAATGAGGGCTGGGTGATGTGCCTGCCCGCAGCTGTATAGCTGAAGGCAAGGCGCACGTCTCCTGGAGGATGAGTAGTGGGAAAGCCCGGCACTGTAAATGAACCCTCGGCTGGCCAGACGGAGGGACATCTGCAGATCTACCAGCAGCATTGCACTGCACATTGTACCATACACAAGGAGAAAGAGGCACAGCAGGCGTGCACGGGGAAGATCATGACCAAAAGTCTCTCCCCTCCTGAAAATGATGTAAAAGAAAACAGAAAAACATCAAAGAAGCAGATTCTGCGCTTATCATCATGGGGTGAAGCCAGACTCTCTAATTAAGCACATAACTGTGCTGCAATATTAAGGGTTTGAACTGTGATTTGAAAACAAGCTGCACTTGCACAAGCAAGAAAGAAAAAAGCATATGGATTAGAAAGCCTAAGCTCTGCTCTCACTTACATTAGTCTAAACTCACAGTTAACTCAGCTCAAAAGACTTATAGATGAGAATGTGATACAAGGAGTTTCATTTCCTCAGACAGTTCCCTCGTTACATCGGCCAAGCCTCAGTCTCCAGTCACAGCCCAGCACTCCACTCTGATTACACACAGGTCCTGAAACCACAGAGAGCCTCCCTCAGTCTGATCTACAGCTGATGTATATAAATTTATCACCAGCGAAGTCATTCTACAGCTGCCGAGGATGTAGTTTAAATACCACTGAATACTTAAGGCTTGATTCTGTTAATCAGTACAGCTTCACTGGTACTAGAAGAGTTACTTGTATTCTGCACCACTCCAAACGGGAGGAAATCCAGAGCACCATTTTTAAATGGCACGTTCATTAAAAACCATCTAGAAGAGGGCACGTTCTCATTTACTCCAGTGTAAATTCACTTCACTGTATTCATCATAAATACTCAAGATTTAAAGGGTAACAGCAGAACGCAAAAGCTAAGCCAAATTCCCCTTTGAAGGCACTGCTTTTCCTAAACCAGACATTAAGAGGACAGGACTGATACCAGTCTCTGCTATTCCAGACTTCCAATCTACAGCCCTACCTATCAAAAAAACAAAACCAAAAAACGCCAAAACTCACATATCCACAAGTGCTTGGGAAGCATATGCATGAGTGAGACTACAAAATCATGATACTGCTGCGAACACGAACCATATTCAGCAGAAATCAGCAGCTGTTAGGACTACAGAGCCTGTCACCGCTTTTATAGTTTGGGTGGAGAAGCAGCAGCATTCAAGCACTTACTGCTCATAACAGAAGTCGCATATTGCCTTGATCTTTTCCTCCCCCCACCCCGGCTCGTCAGGGCCACTCTTTAAGCAGAAATAAGTCATTAACCAAACTTCCTTACTTCATGGTCCCCGAAACTTGGCTAACGACGAACCGGGTTTATTATTTCTATTTAAGTGCTTAAAAATTCGATCGGGAAGTCAGAGACACTTCTAAGAGGAAGACACGGCACAGCAAAGGCGAGAAAATCCAGAGATGCACGGGGAGGGGGGTGGGGGGGGGTCATCCCCATCCCCTCCAAGCCGCGGGGCCTCGCGGACAGACGTCGGCCCCCACCCCGGCCAAACCCTCAGCTGCAGAAGATGCGCCCCGAGAGCCCCGCCAGCCAGCTCCTTATGTAAGACAGAAACCACTGACATCATCTCTCCCGCCGGCATCGCCGCGGCGCCCAGTAGCGCCCACCGACCCGACCCGGCCCGACCCGTCACAGCACAGCTCCTTCTCACGCTGCCGCCCGGGTTCCCTTCGCACCGGCTCAGACCCCAAACTTTGCATGGCAGGTTATCGGGAAGAGGCTTACCCAGGCGGCCGGGCGCCCCATCCCGCGGTACTTACGCACTGCCTCCTGCTTGGGGTCGAGTCCGCGCACAGCTCCCTGGAGCCCAGCGATGCGGCCGTGCAGCGCTCGGACGCGACGGTGGGTGCTCTGGATGTCAGCCTCGACCTCCTGGAAGAGGGTGCAGGCGTGCCGCGCTACGTCGGAGAGTTGCCTGAGTATCCGTGACAGTGCCACGTTACTGACCGAGCAGAGGTCCAGCACCATCAGCACCGCCGCCGCTTCCCTCTCCCCGCCGCCGGCCGCCTCCGCGCCCTCGCCCGCCGTCCCTGGCTCCTCCGGCAGCGGGTCCCGCGGCGGCGGCTCTGCACCCCAGCTCTCCTCCAGCACGGAGGCAGCGGGCTGCCGCCGGCACAGCCGCTGCGGCTCAACGGTCCGCTTGGCGAAGGGCATCGCCGAGCCCTCGGCCGGGACTCTCCCGCACTCTCACGGGTACTAGTAAGGATCGCTGCCCTCCTTCTCTTCTTCGCCGCCGCCGCCGCTTCTTGCCCCGCTGCAGTCACTCACAGGCGACCGCCGGCGGGCAGCTCATTGCCTCGCTCCTTCCCTGCACGGGGCTGCGGAGCCGCCGCCGTGCCGCCGAGCATCCGCCGCTGCTGCTGTTGCCGCTGTTGCCGCTGCTGCCGCCGCCGCCGCCGGGAGCCGGGGCGCATCCGCGCCACCTCGCTCGGTTTCTCTCACGCCGTCCTGCTCCGCCGGCGGGTGTGAAGGGGCGGCCCGAAAACCCGGAGAGAGGAATCCCGCAGCCGCGAGGAGGAGCGAACCGCCGAGCCTCTCCCCGGGGAGAGCGGCGGGGCGGGGGCCGCGACCGGGGCGGGGGCCGGGACCGGAGCCGGGGCGGTGCCGAGCCGCAGCCGCCGCGAGGAGGCGCTGTAGGGCCCCACCGCACCGGGGAGAGGAGGGGATGGCGGTCCCGGTGCGTGAGCTGCCGGGGGGGAGTCTGCAGGCGGAGGAGCTGCCTCTTAGGACAGAGCACGGCCCGGCCCGGCCCAGCCTGTGTCGCGTCCGGCAGGAGCACCCCTCAGGTGTGAAGAAGACGCTGAGAGATGCAAAAGGGAATCCAAGTCAGCAAGGTTCGACAACTGCGGGAGGTGGGTGCCTGTCTGCTCGTGTCACCTCTCTGGGCACGGCGGTGCATACGGCACCCCCTAAAGTTAGGTGGATGCACTTGGGCATCTTGTGCGGTGCCAGGGAAAAATGGGTTCCAGTCAGCCACGGAGGGCTGCTTCTGACAAAAGGCAGCTGAGCTTGATACGTACACTCCTGACAGGTGAACATGCCTCATGACCAGGCATAAAATATGAACGTCAGCTGTAAATTATTGGTGGTAAATATACAGAGTGAATACGACAGACCAAGCTACTGGAGAGCCAGGTGGCAGCCAATGCAGGCATTCCACAGGTTGGAAATGTTAGCTGAAGTTTGCCCACTTGACCTTAACTTGTCATTCTTGCATGTGTGTCATGATGCAGTCTGTCATTACACGGCTACATACAGGCAACTTTCAATTACCTCTGGTCAAACAGTCTGAGCTGCAAATACCTGCACTGGAGAAAGCATTGCTGTTATATGCACATTCCAGGTTCTATGGCCATGGTGACCTGCTCCTGGGACAAGCTTAGGTCCAGACAGCAGATACGGTTGCATTCACATTGCTCAAAACCTGAGCGGATGAACCTTTTTGGCCCTTCTGCTGTCTTTTGGCCTGGACAGTTCATGTGCCTTCACACTGTGCCCCTGGGAAGGGGAGCACACCACGGTGCAGAGTTAGCACAACTGTTTAGCTCAAGTTTCTAAGTGAGCTTGAATTGGGTAGCCCAGGCCATGTGCCTGGAGCTGGAGGAGGGCAGAGAGCCTGCCCTGCCTGTTCCAGTCTCAGCAGCACCACCCCATGCCTACGCTGGGGGGGCTGAAGTCTGGGTGCAACTCAATGGGAGTGGGCAGGGACATGAGAGCTGTCGCAGATCTGGAGTGCTCAAGCAGTACTAAAATTATTACTGAGGCATTTGTACCCCATCCTCCCAAGTTTCTTGGGAGGCCACCCAGCAGGGTGGCTTTTAACCCTGGTAATAGAGCATGGGCTGTACTGCTCTTCCTGCCCATGGGAGTCATGCCACATTATTTATAAGCCACTGAAAGGTATTTTAATATTTCACTTATAGGTTCATAGAGGGAGAGGGAGTGGTTAAGTTTTAATCCTCCCAGCCATTCAGACTGGTGTGGGAGCACAAGAAAATGACCACCGGAGTCAAAATTGTTGGAAACAGCATTACAGCACTTGCCAGGCAGGGGCAGGAGCTCCCTCTGAGGAAAGCAGCTCTGGCACTCCTCCTGCCTCTCTCTTGGGCACCTGACGAGCCCCCGGACTGCACCAGTCATAGCAGGTTAAAGCTGCAAGAGGCAGGATTTTAGATTGTGCCTTACTGCAGCCTCCCAGTTACATGCAAGGTCTGACCAGGTTGGGTGGGACAGGACCTATGCAGTTCTCTTCCTTCCCTTGCAAACAACCCCTCAGTTCCTGCAATGTATCCTTACTCATCCTCATCAAAGCTACCAAAAGCCAGTGCTTGTTCTTCCTCTACTTTTTCCCAGTCTGTTGTTAGTACTCCACATTACTGTAGATTCCATGGTCTCTCTCTTTGTCCCAGGTTTGGGAAGGTATAGCTCACCTTAGGGTGACTGTACTAGTCCCATGAGAATTGTGTGACTTCGGTATGCAGCAGCATGAGACGAACACAGTCCCAAAGCTACACAAGTCAACTTGTTTAAAGGAGATGGGTCCTGCCAAATCTATTCATCTCCACCATAGGGAGCATATTTTCATTTTGAGGGTCTCGTTGCGTTTCTGTCCTTCCCTCCATGACTGTAGGTGTGGCCATTTTATTTTGGTTTTCCTTGTAAACAGAACAGACTCCATATGTAGCTTGGGTGTGGAACACTGGCACTTCCCACCAGGCAGGTGGAGACCATATCTCGGTTTCCTTTGGTCAGCATATAGCTCCTACCATTGCAGGTGCTAGGCAGTCAGGTAATACCTCACCCCAGTCACATACCTACTGTATGTTTTCTATCAGTAGTACTTGGTGGTGCAAATCCAAATTCAGCAGCTTCTCAGATAGCCCCAATATTGCTCTTGGTGTGTCTGTTCAATAGCAGATGTAGTAAGTGGGTAGCATTCCTAAAAGTTAACTTCAGCCTCATGGGACAGGTCCCTGGAGCTCTCCCTGTAACTGGAGAGAAAAAAAGTCTTTCATGTGGGATTTCTAATGCTTAACCTTGGGCCTCAGTTCTGAAGTGCCCCTCAGAAGGTCCTGTGCTTCTGCACTGACTGCAGGGAAGCCCAGGGAGGTTAGCTTCCTTGGGCTGAAGTTAAACATCAGGAATATTCACTGGGGTATCAATTTGTGAACATACCAGTCTGGGACCAAATTTCCATATCACTAGATTTTAAGAAGCGCTTACAGACCTTGGAGATTGAGCCATGTCAGAAAGAATACTAGTTGTGAACAGAGGTAAGTATGTAAAACGGTCCCTTATGTATCTATTTATGGTGGGAAAAGTCTCCTGTTGGCCTCTACTGCTTTCTTGGACGTGTATTACCTGCGTTGGTTGCCACAAATATAGGTTGGGATGTTTCTGTGGATGACATTGGCTTTCACCTGTGGCAGTGAAAGGCTGCACAATGGTTTGCTTTAGACACATATAGTGTGGGGCTGTAAGAGTGGGCAAAAAGGGTAAAAGAAAGGTTCTGTTTCATTTCTCACTGGTGGTGCTGGTGGTAGGCAGGCACCTGGACATAACCCACAGCTGCTGCTGTGCAGCTTCCCACCCTCATACCAGAGCTATACTCATTCCCTGGCTTGCTCTTGCTGCTGATACCCTTGCTGAGGTGTGATTTTATAGCAACACCAACCAGGGAATGTTCGTGCTGATGAAGGCAGAGGACAGGGCCATTGGCAGAGGAGAAGAAATCTGGTTCCCTGCTGCAACGAGCTGCAGAAAGCAGGGAGGTGGGATTAGGCAGTCTCCCCCGCTTTGGCAGGGCTGCTTTGGCCTGCTGCAGTATGTCTTGTTCTGCAGTGCCAGAAAGGGAGGAGAGGCTGATGAGTGCTGTAGGCTACTGTCATTTCCTCTGCTTTCCACAGCTGTGAGGAGGGTGCCTTTAGGCATTGTATTAATGAAGTTGTGGCCTTTCGACTGTAATGTGACATCTGTCATCACCTGTGTTAGCCCCCCACTAAGTATATCGCTTACTTATTCTCTGCAAAGATGTCAGAGCTTTACCAAACCTGTACCCATTCAGGTTAGCAAAAAGTATCTTTGTTGGGAAACTCCCTTCAGGGTTTAGCTGCCATGCTGCACTTAGACCTGACAGAGATGTTCGCTGATCACACCAAGGTCACATTAAAGGTAAAAAAGCCTGTAAGGCAGGAAAGTAGCATAGTCAGGGCAGTTCACTGTGAGTATGGACCTGCTCATTTAGGACTTTCACTCCTGCTGGCTTGTTCCAGCAGGAACATGTTAAGATCATGTCCAAAACACGGGACATTAGGATTTTAGCTGGAAAATACTTTTGCTGAAGCGGGTTTGAGTGGCTTAGTCAAAAGGCTGGTAATTCAGCTTTTGACAATATGTCCTATGTTCCTAAAACACTCTTCTGTTAAGGACATGGAGATGATTTCCTCCTTGAATGGGATCTGGCCTTTGAAGGCTTTGCTCGTCCTTGTGAGCTCTCACAGTACTTACAAATGCACTGTTGCTGCCAGTTTGCAATCACCACTAGTGCTGTGCAGTCTGAATTTTCTCTTGTCCCCCAGGCCTGGCATCCTTTTTCCTTACTTTTTCCTTCTTCTTTGAGAAGAATTTTTCAGTTCTCAGTAAAGCTGTTTCCTAACCTTCCTCACGCCTCCTGCTGAGGACATGTACGGGCATCAGAGCAATGAGTGTTTCTCTACATTAATCTCTCTTTCCTGTCCACCTGCATTTCCCTGGGCACTCGTGTGCTGTCACCAGCTCAAACTGATCCTGCTCATTACTGTTCTTTCTGGTAGTTGCTAATATTTGTATTACCATAAACCTTTTCCCTCTCAAACTATGACCCCACTGTTTTAGTCACTGGTTTAAGTGGGGAAAATGTAGGGCCTGCAGGGGTATGTGTGCCTGTAGCAAAAGGACTGGACTTCACATGGTGCTGCAAACCATACAGGGCAGGCAAAACAGAATTAAAAACCTGCAAACTAACTCCCTTTCTCCCAACTCTCTTCATTATAGTTGTTATAGAGTTTATTTGTAATCAGAGTAGGGATGACATCTCAAACTGAAGAGTGATTATGAAATTGACACTTCCTTTAAAATGTGCCTGAAGTCAAGTCTGACATGCTAATTGAATTTTATTAGTAAGAAATGCCTGTTTTAATAAGGAAACTTCCTTATCTCTGTAGCAAGTTTATGTTTGGTGCATACCTACTGAATGTTTTCATCACTACTACCTGGCATTGCCAGTCAGAAAAAAAACCCCATTGGAGCATCTCTCTGAACAGCGAATGCTGTAATTTCGTTTCATATTGATATTAGTTTCACATTCATACATCCCATTCATACATACCATCAGCACTGGAAGATGTCAAGGAAGAAAACAGGAAAGCTGTTTAAATACTGTTATCTTTTAAGACTTTAAAAATACTAGTGGTAAAGAATGTGCAGTAAATCCAAGACCAAATCAAAATGAAGTTGGAAGCTGCTCGCAGACTTCCATAAAGAAACATTTCAAAGTTTCAAGTGCTCTAATTTGTGGAAGTATCCACCCTTGATCTTAGAGAACACTGATTCTTGGTTTGTCATCTCAGAAGTGAGTTATGCAGAGGACATTTGAGGTGCCTTTCCTAGACTCTGTACCAGAAGAGAGCACAGCAGAGTAACCACACCAGCTCCAAGCTGGACTTCAGGGAAGCTGGCTCTGCCATGTGGGCTGTGCTGCTGTGTGTTAGGAAAGGGCAGAGGGCTTCTTCTTCAGAAGACAAAGCTCTCAGACTGAAATCAAACTCTATTTTATGTAGGAGACCTCTGCTGGGGCAAAACTGACAGTGACCTCTGCTGGAGTACAATGAAGCCTGTCTCCAGCCTGTGCAGAGGAGTGGTTAATTCGACCTCTACAGTCCCAAGTGGGAACATTCAGGATGACAAGAAGTTGACAAGGGTGGTTATATCTTAAGAAACCATGATAAAAGAAGGGCAGACAAAAATAAACCATGTTCTTTACAAAGAAATATAATCCACTCAAGGGAAACAGAAGGGATGTAGAACATGTTTTACTTCCAGTGCGAGATCCATCCACCCTCTTTGTTGCTCTGACTTCTTAATTGCTCTTAATTTGATAGCAGTTGGGGTTTAATCTGCTCATTGTGGGTATTTTCACTGTTCTCTTTAATTTTGCCTGCTGGCATCAGGTGGTTTGTGCACACAAAGCCAAATCTGTAGTCTTGACTCAGGACCCAGCTGACCTCAGCTGACATTTTGCCTGTATCAAGACACTGGAAGAAAAACTAGTGTAGAGAAAGGAAAGTTTATTGGGAACAGAAGGTTCAAACCCCATCATCCACAGGTGATCATTTGTTCAATATTAACAACATGTTAATATTACACGTTCCAAAATAATTTGGCACATGCTGATTGCACTGTGAAAGTGTGCTAACTCTTTATCATACAGCCTAAATGTGGAAGTAATTTCAAGTTTCTGTATTCTGATGTCAACCCAGCTTGCAGTTCATGTCACCAAGTTGAGGCCAGTAAAATGTCTACTTCCACCCCTTACTCTTATGGTGAGGAGCTGAAGAAGGATCTACCCTGGGAAAGGCCAGGTCAGGTCAGTGCCTTCATGCTTCCCACTGCTTCTTCCAGAGGAAAGAACTTCAGTTTGGTTGGGTGGGTGTTCACCATGCCTGTACCTTCCTGTGCTGTTGCACGGCCTTATGCCAGTCAGCATTGGGTGCTGCTTGGATTGCTGAGCACACTGAGCAAGCTTGCTTTGCATTTCTGAGAGAGGAGGGTAGGTCCGCAGCACCTCATGCCAGCCATACTGCAGCTGTTTTAGGCAAGATCCTGCCACTGGGCTTACTGATGTGGATTCCAGCAGAGAAAGAGCGAGAGCGAATCAGGCTGGTTTCACCTTTCTGGGCTTGTGAGGGAGACCGCATTGTGGTATTTCAAGCTCTGGCCTATGCTGTTTAGGCCATATGCCAGCTCAGAGTGGCAGAGGTTTAATTTATCAGAACGCAAATGCTCATGAGGTTCAAAACAGAAAGAAAAAAAAAAAAAGGAGCAAATCAGGTTCAAAGACCATTGGAGAAAGTAAATGCGAAAGCTCATGCTACCCTGCACGTACTCGTTCCAGCTGTATGATTTTCATTATGAATAAAAGTTTGTCTGCCAGGAGTAACTCTTTGATTTTGAAAGAAATCAAAATAACAAAAGGTAAATAATTACTTAGTAGGTGGGCTAATTCCTTCTTCCATGTCCTTGTCCACAATGGAGACAAAAAGAGTAGCTTTATGCTCAGTGGCCTGGCAGTGTTTCCAAACCTCTACCAACAGAAGGGAAAGGTATCTAAACATTAGTATTTTAATTCTTACCATAAAGCAGTGAAGTCTGGCCCCTACCCTTGAGCAGGCTGAATAGTTCCTTCACATGGCAGAACTGGTGCTGCTAGCAGAGCCAGTGGCCCAGATTTTAAGAAGAATCTGCCATAAATTCAGTTGGAGACCACTTGTGGTCTCATCATGGCCAGTCAAACTGGCTTCCTGTTTTGTTTTACTAACAATACTTTAAGTGCTCTTAAAATGCACCATAATAGGAAAAATCTGACAAAGTAAGTGATTACTGTTTCAAAGGAAAACAAAGTTTATAGAAGCATAATTAGTCATCTGCTCTTAAACCAGAAAAATATGGCAGAGAAACTGAAAAGGTATCTTTGGGGTTTTAGAGAGGTACAGAAACACGTTAAGTAATGGAATGTCATTAAAGTCTGCATTTATTTTAAGGATAAACAGAACTATTATACAGTTACCCACCTTTATTTCTACTCTTTCTGTGTTCTGCCCAATAGGCTCTTTTCCTTGTGTACAGAAAAAAAACCCAGCTCTATCCTGTTTACAGTTGAGCTCCAATATACTTAAAATTATTACTTCAGATTTTGTACATTAAGTCTGTCTGCTGGCAAGAGGAAAACCCTCTCATATTATCTAATTATGGCTTTAAGCAGCAGTAATGAAGAAGTTGCACAGGCTGGGGCCTGTTCTCTCTTCTCTGGAGGCATCAACAGAAAGTCTGTGGTTGTGGTCACACAGAAACAGGGGAAAAGGCTGGGGCTGCCAGGCGCAATAACGTGCAGAGAGAAGTTTAGCATTCAAGAGCACAAACATGGAGTCAGGTCTGCATTCCTGATGCAGGACTGTAGCCTTGATAGGTGAGGCTGAGACCCCCATCAGTGCCTCCTTCCCCCTCCACTCTTGTAGCCTCAGTTGGGATGTGTCTCAGAGGTGGCCTGGTTGGGCTGGGGATGGAGCTCTCCATGCTTTGGAGAGCTAAGGTGTGCAGCTGTGTCAGCGCAACCGCAGCACGTGCCTACAAGCATATTCCTGGCAGTGGGCTGTGAGCCAGAGTGAAGAGCTGCTGCCCTGCTTTGGGAAAGTCATGTCTGGCTGGTGGTAAGACTCAGGTATATATTCCCTGGAATCAAATCAGCTGCCTATACCAATGTAAAATAAGGAAAAGTCAGTGGAGTCTCATGCTAGACAAACCAGAATATGCACTTATAGGAAGGACTGAAGCATGGCGTGGAGATTACTGAGTTTGCTTGTATAGTATCAGCAGCAATTTAGCTGTAAGGCCCACTGTAAAAGCCTAACATAAAAGTCACAGCTGAGCTCCATGCTGCCATTCCTGATGTGTTACAGATTCCAAAGCTTAGCTTTGGTGCTAATTTTGTAAACAGTGTTGAAACCATGGCATGAGCATGCATGTAGTCATACAGAGTAGTGCAGAGAACAAGACATCAAGGAGAATCAGAAGAAATTCCACTGATAGCTGGCCTACATGAAGAAAAAAGAGACCCTAACTCAGATAAGTTAATTGGAATTTTCTTCTACATCTCATGAATTTCTGGGATGGAGAATCCAGCAAAGCTGTGATTTATTTGCCAGAAATGCACTCAAAGGATACTGCATAACTTGGTGTCCTGGCATTCTGAAAGTTACTTGCAATAATGAATTTTTAAAATTCTTTGGAGAAAAGTGAGTACATATAGCCTTCCCCCAACAAAATTAAAAAAAAAAAAAGAGAATTAGAAAGTAAATTGCAGAGTAATATTCAAAGGTTCATTAAAAGCAGCCAGGGAAAATAGATTCCTGAGACTTCAAAGACTCACAATACTGGTTAAGAATTATCTCTCTTTTTCAAAGAAAGTGTTATTAGCTAATCCTTGAAATTTGGGTTTTGGCAGATGACACAGTATTTCCTCCAGGTGCAGAAACAAGACAGTATTAAAAGAGTTTTGGTAATGCACAGAAAGCTTCCCAACTAGACTTACGGTTCCATCTCTTCAAATCTGTCTGAGTGAACTCCTCTCTGATCCCTCATACATGTACTGAAATGTAACAGCATTTTCAAATACTCTAACCTACAAGAAGTTGTGCATCTCTTTTACTGAGAAAGCAAGTCTGTTAAGGTGATTTTTTTTTTATTTTAAGAGGATAAATTATGATGATGATGATCGATGCCTCATCAGTAACATCAGTAGAACTAATAGAAAGTCCCTTGTGTGTGTTTCTGTCTGCTTTATCCGTAGTTAATCCCAACTCCTCTGTTAGTTACAAGTTATCAAAAGAGACTAGAACAGCCACATCTGCCTCAAGACATTTGTTAAGATGAGATCCTTCGGCTTTGATTTAAAACCTGGCTGTCTCATAATGACAATTTTCCCACTGAGACTTCCACCTAAAATTTGGCCCAAAAGATGCCCAAAGCTATGTCTTACCATTTCCATGGCAACCAATTGCTTAAAGTTAAGTAACTGAGCTAAAGATACCCTTGGTAATTAGCAACCTGAAAAGGAGAACCTGAATCCATAAGAGATGATGGAGTAGCAGCAAAATTTGCAAGGAAACTTATTCCTGTTTTCTAGCAATCCAGGCAGTTCTGTTGCTAGTTATTTTTAGACATACTCTGAACAACATTGCTTATAAATTCAATGCAGAGGTGTTCAGGTGTATGAAATTCAAACCATACACAACTGAAGTTCACAACTCATAGAAAAGAGGCCATGAGGACTCACTAAGTCTATCATTAATGATACAGACCCATGTGTGTGTACGTCAGGAGACGTAAATGTTACAGAGGCACAGTAAAACTTACCACTTTACTGAGTACTTTGGACCTGTCCTGAAGAAAATATTTTGAAGTGTTCTTGAGATCTTCAATAACTTACACAGGCACTTGTATTATCTTGTAACAGACAGTTTCTTTTATTCCTCACAAGTTCATTCCCTGAAGTGTACTTTTTCCCATATACAGCATCAGATAGGTATACAATGTGGATACCTAATATCACAAAATTGACATGGTTGCAATTGTTGAGCCACATGCATATCCACTGCAAAAGAGCCACAAGACACCACATCAAAGAGTTAAACTCGATCAAAAATGAGTACTTGTTTGTCTCAGATCTCATGTCAGTCTGCAATGAACAGAGAGGTGAAGAGACAAGAAACATATTTTGGCCAGGGTGACTTGTCTGTTTTGATTCAATATCTAGAATAACAAGATATTTTCCAGTACTTATTTTTGTTAGAGTCCTCTGAACTAGCTGGAAGAGCTGGGACAGGAGGTGGAGTATGGCTGATGACACCAAACGCAAGTAATGCAGCATTATTAAACAAGCATGACCAACATTATACAACTATGTGTCAAAAAAAAACACCAAACAAAACCACCCAAAACCCAAATTAAACTCAGGCACAAGCCCACTTAGTACCGCAATTAAGCCATTGCACAACTGTGTTGATTTTCAAAAGCTTCTCTAAGTGGCCCTTATTATTCTAATTTTATTGACATTTGTGCAGATGTGTCAAAATGCCTGCTGAAGAGTTTAATCCGATATAATACTGTTCAGAGAACAAGAGGGCTCAGGAGATTTAATTTATTTTTGTTTTTTGTTAAGAGAGAGATTTAAAATGTCTTGGGTGTTCAGAGTATTTATTGCTCAAATTAAAATAACCCAGAAGTTAGTAAGTGAAATAAATGTTTCTGGAAATAAAAAAGCTATGTCTTGAATGCAGAGCATTTAAGCAGAGCTGTATAACTTGTTATAGCTCTCATTTCTTTTGCACAGATTCTTTTCCTTGCAGGTAACAATAGAAAGATGTTGGGTGTACTGCAGGATCCACTCCCCCCCCAGCTGACACAGACTCTTCTCTGTAGGCAGAGGCCCTTTAGGTAGGTGGGGTAAGGAGTGGGGAGAGAGGTTGCAGAAAAAGCACAATTTGGAGGGTACTCTGACCCTAACATGAGCTTCTTAACTGTGATTATAAATATAAGAAAGGTATCTAGAACCTCCATACTTGCTTTTTACTGAAGGTTATGGGTCAGTGAGGTGTTCATCTTGTTAAGACCAGAATTGTGCTCTAAACATGCCTGTATCTACCTCAGGTTTATAGAGGCACTGTCTATCTAGCTTGGACATCTCAGTTTAAAACCAGCACCAAGAGTCAGGTGGAATGAATCTGGGCCCCAAAATCAGGATATGCTCTCAATACATTTCAGTACCTTCTGTATTAGATCAGCAATATCAGGGTTTCCAGTCAAATTCCTGGAGTCTCTTCTCACCTTGAAAGGCAGAGAAACAATGACCTCTGGAAGATTTTGAGGCAGCATGAAGTATATGGGGGAAAACATCAGAAAACAAGAGTGGCCACAGTGGTTATAAAGCCACCTTGCTGACTTCACCCAATATAGGCAGGTAGGAACAGTGAGTAAGAAAACCAGTTTACAGGAGGTGGTACTGGATCATCATGGACGATTGTTGCTGCATGGAAGCTTTTTTGAAGGCACTATGGCATCTACTCTGCAAGAGTAGATTCCTGTTCATGAGCCATAATAGCAGTTCAATACCTGTAAGAATAATGGCAACACCACCACCCAGGACCACTGTACTTGAAGGGTTGGCTAAGCGTTTTATGTGGATTTCTCCACGGCTGCTATAGTGACTGTTACCAATTTTGGTTTCCAAATAATGTGTGCTTTACTAAAATATTCTGGCATATTTAGGAATATCTACTCTTTTGCACCTGTCTTGACAGCAGACAGAGCTGTACAGGCAAATAAAAATGTTCTGAGTACCTGAGTAAGAACCAAGAGCAGAACCCTCTCATTCTTTACAATACAGGCCATGCTACCCATATTAGGCTCCCTTCCGTGCAGGGGCAATGAAGTTGCAGTGAAGCTGTTGACTGGAGAATGTGTCAGGACACTGTTCAAATGGGTGATAAAGGACCTAGAATATTTAAGATTATTCTACTTTTGGAATGGTATCTAATCTTTTATTAAAAAAAAAAATCTTTGATAATCAATCAAGAGGAAGGAGAAGCACAAGGAAAGAAGTATATTTTTCAACCTTGTTCCTACAACTTTACCTACATTTGTTACTGTTTTAACATTGTCACAATACTTAAAATCTTACCACAGGCAAAATGTCTCAACAATATTGTTTCCACTTCAACACTAGGCGCAGAAATCCAGACTTATGAGTCTGCCTTGACAAGCATACAACACTGAGCATTGTAAAGTAAAATCAAACTGAAGTGGCAATTCAAAAAAATCCATGTGCAGAGGACATTAAAAATTCACTGCAACATCACTGTTCGAGTATAAGGTCTTAGGTTACACGAAACGAGTTACTAAAGCACAGATTGTTCTTGAGAGTTACTTATCTTGCTCTCCATAATTAATTTAATACCTTCAATGAGAACAAAGGTTAAGGCTTACTTTCCAGTGGGGGTCACTGCTCAAGAATAGCCTCTAATTCTTTTTCTACAGAAGTTCAAACACATCCTAAAAACTCCAGGCATAAACCATACAGCCCATGCTAATGTATTGAAATTTGATTGGAGCAGTTCACATCAGCTGTCAAAGTGAATCCTATGCAAAGGTGAAATGCATGGACTATAGGAAGTAAATTATCAGGTAATTAACACTCTATATGCATAACAAAGAAGTGAGACAAAAGATGGGAGGGCGGGAAGACGTTTTTGACCTTAAATGAGGTTTGGCCAGAATGCTGTGGTCATGGAATAAGGAATTAAGAAGGTCAACTAGCAGCCTTCCTTCCTTCCTGCCAAGATGGCATTTAGAAACCTTCGTATCCTGGTTTCATGGCTGCAAAGGCAAGTTTGACTCTACTTGCAGTAGAAATGGAAAAGTAGAGGACCTCCAAGGTGCATTTTGGAGGGGTCACCACACCCAGCCACAGTGGGTGTAATGTCACAGGGTAAGGGTTTAGTAAATACGCTGTGCAGTCTCCTTGTTCCCCAGCCTTCCTGGGGTTAAGGTTTTCCCATCAAGAGCCTAATGCAGTTGTGAAGTGAGAAGGCAGTGCCCATGTTTGGATTGTCATGAACTGAAGGGTGCATGGGGCTACACCCCTGCATCAGTGTCATATGGCATGGCTCCGATGACTTCAGTGGCATCAGGGCCTTCATCCCAAATGACTGTGTGTCATTAAACATTTGATATTAGGAGCTAGTAGCCAGCCACAAACACTGGAGGGGAAGTGCTACATCCCAGGTAGCTTAGTGGATGTGTTGTTTAATAATGCTGAGCAATAAATAAAATTGGTATTTTTGCCTTTCTATATAGCTAGGCTGCTTTTGTATACCAGCAGACTGGCCCACTGACTCTGCTTTGGTAACATTAATGTAGGCCTGCATCCTCACAAGTGTCACATAAGCTCTGAATTTCACCTCTTAAAAGACATTTACTACTATTCACTGTTAGTATTAGATTACTTACTGAACTTGCTCTAATGCTTCCATTTTGCACTGAAAACTCATGTAAAACTGAAAACACCTCTTTAGAGCAGCACCACTGTTATGTGTTACGTTGTTTCTCAACAGCATGACTTTTATACCTGGTTGTATTCAGATTAAAAAGCTGTTACCACTCCTTGATACCAGAGGACAGCAGCAGCAGGTCTCGGATCATAGAGGACAGGTATTGCAGGCAGCCCTTATGTACAGACATAAGGAACAGTGGAACAGGCTGCCCAAGGAAGTTGTGGCTGCCCCATCCCTGACTGTGTTCAATGTCAGGTTGGATGGGGCCTTGAGCAACTTGGTTTAGTGGGAGGTGTCCCTGCCTATATCACGGGGTTGGAATGAGATGATCTGAAGGTCTTTCCAACCTTAACCGTTAGGTCCTATGATTCTATGACCCTATAACATCTACTCTTAAAGGCACAGGTCAGATCTTTTGCGCCTAAAAATTGCAGTGACACCACTGGAGCTCTGCCATTTTTAATTGCTAACATGCAGCTCAGAAACTTTCAATCTGTAAAACAGGGAGCTGGCAGTTCTCCCCTCCACCCAGCGCTGGGAGGGAAGAAAGGAGGTATTTGAGTAGTAGTTCCAAATCTAAAGATGTTAATCCCTGCCTGAAGGGATTACGAACTTCATCTTTTTATGGTTCAAGGAGCAGCCTCTACTACTGTTAATCATCTCTACTAAAATTTCACTAGGTATAGATTAAAAAAATCTGTTGGTTTAAGGGAGCACATACTCAGTGCCTCAAATGGTCCTACCAAAGTTCAGTGGAGTCAGAGACAACTGAAATGCAGACATGACATTTCCTACCTACTACAAAAGTTTTGTGTATTTTTTAGCCATTAGTATTTGTCAAAGTCAGCAACTCCATGGTGCAGAGAGGAGAAACCTGGAGAACAGGAGAAATGCAGTTCATTTGTTCTTGAGCTGGGACTGAGCTCTGCGTTCTGTACCATGCCGGTTGGACATGTCCGCACATGGGGCATGCCTCCATCTGGTACCTGAGAAGACTCTTTATTAGCCGCACATACAAGAGTGATCAGGATTTCTGGAAAACATTGAGACATCTTTAAAAAAATTCATCATTCTGAGAAATTAACTCTGAGAAATGAAGAATCAGACTTAAAACTGTCATGCTTAGAAACTGAGTCTTTGTTTAAGAAGAAAACTGCTGGCAATGATCATCCAAAACCCAAGTATGTTCCTGTAGCTGTAAGCCTCATGCTTTGTTTAATGCTTGCAACCTCAGCACTGTTGCAACTGCAAAATACTAGTTCTTTCACTTCTGTGCATACCTGTGTCCGTTCATAACCTTGAACCTCTTTTCTCCATTGCATCTGACTAAGAATTTAAGTGTGTCAGCCAATGTTGACCTGCAGTTAAATACTCTTGGTACAAAAGGGAACATTATTTATAATACAAAATATTTCATTGGAGGACTTGAGTGTGGTGTAAGCAGATGTATATGAGAAAGACAAAACAAAATGTTCTTTCTATCTCACCTGAATAGATGTACACATATGACTTCATGATGTGCTTCTGTTGCACTTTGTTACAAAATGAAAGTTGAACATTTCATTCTGCTCCAGTTTAACATCATCTCCACAGATAATACAGAGCACTTCACAGACTTTTTGAGAACACCTTTTTTTCCCCCCATAATATTTATGGAAAGAGAAATTTGTCACCCTACCTTGCAAAAGGCGATTGCTTTGTTGACCAGATGCCAAACTGAAATTCAGACATGGATGGCCAGAAATAAGATTTATTTAAATCCTACTAATCCTGTGCTGTTGATTGGTACAAGGCACCATTACAGCTGGGTAAGCTTCCCAGGCTTATCATCTGATTCTGTTTGGAGTCATGAGATCACTCTGGATTCTCAGTTTTTCCCTTGTAAAGGGCTGTGTTACTGCCTCGTTCCATTTTCTGCTATAAACAATAATGAGCAAAAGAAATCATGGACCTTTGCCAGCAAATGAGAAAACTCAAGTCAGGTGGTTTGCTGAGGCTGGTGATATGCTGTACCAGTGAGAGTGGAATGAGAAGACATGGGCATGTCCTCAGAGAGGTTAGGAGTCTGCCTGGTTAATTATAAGGACTTCTTGTACTGACATTGATGAAGCCACAAGCCATCGTCAGTGGCTGAATTCATACTTACAGAGTTGTAGAATCATAGAATCATTTTGGTTGGAAATGACCTTTAAGATCGAGTTCAACCATTAGCCCAGCACTGCCAAGCACAACTAAGCCATGTCCCTAAGTGTCACATCCACACATCTTTTAAATACCTCCAGAGATGGTGCCCACTTCCCTGGTCATCCTGTTCTGATGCTTGACAACTCTTTCAGTAGAAACGTTTTTCCTAATATCCAATCTAAAGCACTCCTGGTGCAACTTGAGGCCTTCCTTGCTTGTTACTTGGGAAAAGAGACTGACACCCACCTCACTACAATCTCCTATCAGGTAGTTGTATAGATTGACAAGGTCTCCCCTGAGACTCCTTTTTTCCAGGCTGAAGAACCCCAGTTCCTTCAGACACTCCTCATGAGACTTGTGCTAGAGATCTTTCACCAGCTTTGTTGCCCTTCTCTGGACACGCTCCAGCACAGCAATATATTTATTTTAGTGAGGTGCCCAAAACTGTACAGTTTTCAAGGTTAGGTCTCACCAGAGCTGAGTACAGGAGGGTGATCTCTTCCCTAGTTCCTCTGGCCACACTAGTTCTGGCTGCAGTCCAGGATGCTGTTGGCCTTCTTTGCCACTTGGGCACAAGCTGGTTCATATTCAGCTGGCTGTTGTCCAATATCCCCAAGTCCTTTTCCCCTGAGCAGCTTTCCAGCCACTCTTGCCCAAGCCTGTAACATTGCATGGGGTTGTTGTGACCCCAGTGCAGTACCTGGCATTGAGCCTTGTTGAAACTCATACCATTGGCCACAGATCATCAATCCAGCCTGTCCTGATCCCTCTGTAGAGCCTTCTTACCCTCAAGCAGACTGACACTCCCCTCCAGCTTGAGTGTCATCTGAAAACTTGCTGAAGAGTGCACTCTATCCTCTCGTCCAGATCATGGATAATGATACCAAACAGAACTGGCCACAGTAGTGAGCCCTGGGGAACACCACTTGTGACTGGCTGCCAACTAGATCTAATTCCATTCACCACCTCTTTTTGGCCCTGATCATCCAGTCAGTTTTTTACTCAGTGAAGCCTACACCCACCCAAGCCATGAGCAGCCAGTTTCTCCAGGAGAATGCTGTGGGAAATAATGTCAAAGGCTTTACTAAAGTCTAGGTAGGCAACATCCGCAGACTTTCCCTCATCCACTAAGTAAGCTATCTTCTCTTAGAAGGAGATCAGGTTAGTTAATCATGACCTGCCTTTTATAAATTCATGGTGACTGGGCCTTATCACCTGATTGTCCTGTGTGTGCTGTGTAATGGCACTCAAAATGATCTGCTCTAAAACCTTTCACAGCACTGAGATCATACTGACAGGCCTGTAGTTCCTTATATCCTCCTTCTGGCTCTTCTGGTTGATAGGCATACTTCTATCAGGAAGGCTTGGCTTTATGTTGCCTAGGAGAAGAAGAGGAGACGCAGGGCTCCCAGAACATTTTCCAATGGATTTAAAAACCACCAGGGAGCTGGGTGGAGTCTATTGATATTTCTCTTCCACTTGAAGGCAGCCAACAGACTTCCATGTGTTTTTGGATTGCAAGATTGAAAACCACTCTAGACATGAAACACTGACCCAGTTCCATTAGCAGCAGTGACCTGTGCAACCACAGAGAGGTACTGTACTCAAAACCTGAATACTCACACTGCGTAGCTAAAGAAAGAGTAGGACCTTTACAGTAGGGTTGTCTCTTGACTACAAAATCTGCTTCATTTACTTTTTTTTTTTTTTAATACTGATTACATTGTGTGCTCCAACTTGACAAAGCTACCTCATAGTCCGAAATAGCATATTTGGTTTGCTTTATACCTCACTGGGATATTATCTGTATATCTGCTGTCTGCATTCAAGATCCTCTGGAAAAATTCCTGCCCTTGAAGCTTATCTAGTTGTAGGGTAGTTAGAAGGACACAGATCCCAATATAGCCAATGTAGACCATGTTTCAGTGATATCAAGGTAACATTATCATGCCAATAATGCAATTCGAGTTGAAATAAGAAGATACATATTCAGTTTTAGGCTTAACTAAATCTAGTGGCATGTAGATAAAACTTGAAAGGACAGTAACAAAAAGCTTTTGAGTTGTAGTTTCACCTAGAAAGTTGAAAATTTGAAAGACATGAGAACAGCTGAGTTATGTTGATTTTTACTTTAAGAAATGTTCAAGGATTTACATCTCAGAGGGGTTTTGAGGACTGTGACTGTCTTTTTTAGTGCATTCATGGCACCCCTGCACTGAAGTCAGCTCTATCTCTGAGTCTTATAGGTGCTATGGTAATACAGACAATAGCTGGTAGTAAACAACACAACCTTCTACGCACAGTATCTGTATAAAGCAGACAATTGAGAACAGTTCTTATGATCCCTTTTAGCAATGGATGCAATTAATTTGTTAACATTTCCCTGTAGTCTCACACAGAAGCTGAACAACATGGAAATATAAGCCATATAATAACTGTATGTTGTTGTTTCATATCAGCCCTAAAATGTCATCCATCCTTTATCCTGAACATCTTCAAACATCTTGGAGTCTCTTCTATGGGTGCACAGTTCATTCTTGAGACCATGAAGTCTTTCCAAATATAATAAATCATGCCATGCCAGTGTTGCCAAGGAAGAAATTAAGAGCTGCATAATCAAGGTAAATTGCTGTACTTGTGGGATGTGTAACATTGATCAGCATCTCTATTTACTGGTCTCCAGTCTACCCAGCTCTTGTCACTTTGCAGAGGAATTTTCAAGGGAATTGATTTACAGAAGTATTATTTGCAAAATAAGAGTACAAATATATTATTTGCAAAACTATTAGCTTAGGCATTGAAAGATTGCTGCTGTCCTCCTCCCAGTCCTGCCTCCCAGAGGTAGGATGAAAAACCCCACCTCTGGAATGTGCTACCTGGCAGATATGTCAAATGGAAGCAAACATGTGAAAAACAGCAGGGGTTTAGGATGCAGCAGGAGGTAGAAATGCCTGCATCTGTGAGAAGCTGCTTGGGGGAAAACAAAAGAAAGTGGCATCTTGGTCTGTATATCTCAGCTCTCCAAATGTGGTAGATATCTCCAGTGCAGGGAGAACATTTCTCAGAGATTGGCAGCCTATATCTACTTGTAGGCCTGACTGTGTACTGATAAAATAAGAGGAAATCTCTGCATTGGTGGGCACAAAGCTATTCCAGTGGTAGGAACTGGATAGTGTTGAAAAGACAACTAGTCTTTTAGCTGCTGTGATTAACAGTGCAGCAACAATTTTCACTACTGAGAGACTGCCTTATCCTATAAAAGATGATCTCTGAACACCCTTTGTTGCAGGAGTATTGCACTTGCAAGGAATTACTACAGTGGGAACAGGGAATTGCTCCAAGTTGAATGAACTTTTAAATTTGTTCTCCGAACCATCTTAGAGCTCATTCTGCTGTTGGACAGTTGGCATTTCTGGGTTTGTTCCCATCAAGACATGGGCAGCTTAGAGATCCCTCTGACTGTCATAGCTTCTTGACTTCTGATTATGTACAGCTTATGCTTCTGATTATATATAGCTTATACTTCTGACAGTTCACATAAATGGTCTTATTTAAAGCAGACCTGATGATCTCTTAATGCTTTTCTAGGCTAAGGTTTCAAAAGAGTTTTCTCTTTAATTTAGTTTATGGCAGCACTGTATTTCACAGCTGGTTTTAATGTATTTTTTGGAGACTATATGGAATCTGTACTTGAGTTACAAGGTATGTATATCAGATGGAGCCATAGCCACCATTCCCTGGCAAAACTGTTAGGTCAAATGAGCTGAATCTCCTCTACTTTACTGCCTAATTAATTCTGGAATGATCAGTGAATTGCAGGAGTGGGAAACCTGCCAACTTTGGTCACACTCTGTATTGGGTTATGTCAGAAAGGATTGGAAAGTGAGGGTTTTCTTTAATCTGGGTTCACATAGGGAAACTTCTAGGTAGGTGGGCAAGAGCTTCTTTTGCCTGCTTGCACAATTGAATAGCAAGAGGAAGCAGCTCTTCAGCCAAGGGTCAAAGTCTCCAGGGAGGGGCAGATCCCACAGGGAGCAGGACCATGGAAGTGCTCATATTTCTCAGTGTCAGCTTGCTGCTAAACAGGATGGGCTTGACTATCTGCAGCCGAGTCTTCCTTGGATGATTAGCTATTTCATTGGTTTTGCAAGCAGTGCCAGAAATCAGAGGGCAGATTAGTTAGAGAGGTAAGTCAAGGGCTGCTGAAGAGGGAGTCATAGCACAGAAAAATTTTCAAGAAACAATGTCTTAGGAAGAAAACTGTCACTGGTAGGGTGATGCTAGACATGGTAGGGTGATGTTAGACACGAGACTATCAGTGAAAAACTCCTTGTATTTTCCTGGACTGGCAATTTCCCTATTCTGAGATTTTATCCTGGTTTTAAGTACAGGAAAACTCTTTTAGGCATTTGTCCACATGACACATTTATTGCTCACACACTTGCCTCAGAAAAAAAACCCAACTACCTGTTCTACAGCCATGGGCCTTCAGGAGCCACTGTCACACCACTCAGTTCACACAGATGGAGTCCTCACTTCTGCACTGCTTTTCTGGGCTGTGCTGATCTACAGTTGATAGCCCAGAGGCAGCCTTGGCTGTAGGCACTCTGTCTGGACAGAGCTGCAGCAAAGCCGCTGAAGTGCTGGGCAGGGCTGAGTAGAATGTCTGCTTTCATCTTTGCTGTCTCTGCAAGACAGCCTTGGTACCAGAAGTTGCATCACGCAAGTAGCAGAGCACATACTGCCACAGGTACAGGAGCGACAAGTCCATAGCTGTCTTGAGTATCGCTGTACAGAGCAGCATCATGTCTATTAGCTGCACCTTGAACATCCCAGCAGGAAAGAAATAAGAGCATACACAAAAACCAGTGGGGCAAGACCAGCCATTCACCTATCCCAGTGTTGCCTCCAACAGTGACAACAGCTGGAAGTACCAGTCAGGGAGGGCACACAAGCCTGCCCACTTTCCCTTCCTACTCGCAGCATCCACAGCTGTTTAGGATGCCAGAGCATACATCCCAGCCATTTGCCTTTAGCATTTGTGTATATAACTGCTGTCCGTGAATTTGCCCAATTTGCCTAAGGCAATAAGGTGGAAATATTGTTGGCAAGGATACTGGTTTATAAGATGTTGTAGCTGTTGCAGCTATGCTTATTCCTGGAATGAAAGATGCAGTTGAAATCTTATGAATGAATAACACCACTTCCACTTAACTGTAAACTCAGGCCAGACCTCACTGTGGGTTTAACTGAGGTCAGTGACACAACCTGTTTGCTTGAATGAGTGGAATAAAATGCCCAGAGGCTAATAGAAAACCCAATATCTGAAACTTAGAGGCTGTTTTACATTTGGATGGCAGGCAAACAGCTTTGAACTGCTATCCTGGGCATTAGGGAGCTGCTCTTTTCCAGCAGACTGAAGTTCCTGGATAGGAATCAGCTGGAGTTGTAGGAGCTCAGCACTGCAGTGAAGACCAGCAGCAGACTGGAGGCAAAATCTCTGTAACAGTACTCAGGCAGACGTTCTTCTGTTTGTTGAGATGCTCATCTTCCTCCAAGTATTACTATCCTTTTCCCTGACACTTGTCACTTATCATGCCAGAATCACTCCTATGCTATGCAATGAAGATTTGATGTGATCTCCTCAGAAGTAATGTGGAGTTTCTCTTCATGCATGGAAATATCCCACCCTGGAAGACTGGTGTTCAGAGGGTGTGCAGGCAATTCCTTCCTCCCCTTATCTTGGCTCATGTCTGCAATAGTTCCCTGGGAGGCACTTTACCTTAAAAGCTGTCTCTGATGGGCCACCAAAGAAAGCAAACTTAGGCAACTATCAAAACTCCTGCAACAAGCCCTACTGTCTTTCCTGGAACAAAAACCTTCATGAAAACACCCAGAATGTAACAGCACATCATGTCTGAACACATGCTAGCTGTTAGACCCCCAACCAAGTAAATGAGAAGACTAACTCAGAACAGCACCACCTCATGCTGTTTACCATTACTACAACTACAAACACCTCCAGTAGATTTTCACTGCTCTCATCTCTACATGACTTCTGCAATCCAGGAAAAGCCTTGAGAAAAAGCAGCCCATGTCTAAATAAATGTCTCTTGGCCACATAGGGGTTTATATCTCCACTGGTTACATTACCCAGGATTTGCAAACCAAAAAAAATATTGAAAACCATGATCCTATTTAAATCATATCAAACTTGTGGAAAAACAGAGCTATCCCAAAAGCCTCTCTGGCATCCAGGGGATGGGTAGTTATGGAGAAGGAAGACTATGTCAGTGGTGCTTTTCTATCTTAGCCTCCAAAGACCAGAGGGAGGACAAGGCTGAGCTCTGCATGCGAGAGGGAGCCCACAGGAGGGTGGATGCTCTCCAGAGTATTTTTGCCTGTAAGACTGTGTCCACGGGAGCTCATGGTGAAAGCATGAGCAGAAATGTGTTTGTTCTTTCACTGTCATCATAGGAGAAGCTCTTTGTACATTGGATCTAAGGAATGCTGGATACACCTATTTCCCTTCAGTGTTTAATGTGCAAAATGAAGGGGATTAGCTTGTTCTTGTTGAAATACTGAGTCATCAAAAATTGCCATGAGAGCAAAACACTAACTCTTCTAGTATTTTTGAGTGCCATTGTGAAGTCTTTGCACAGAACTAATCCAGACAAGGACAACATTGAATTGACTGCAAAATCATCTGTTTCTTTTCTTATTAGATATGTTTGAAAGGAAAACAACCATGCCCCTTTGAAAAGAAAATAAATTAACATAAGACTATTCACAAAAATAATGTAAATTATATTAATTTAAAGGGCTGCTTTTCATGTTGAATTCATTTGTCCATATTTCCAGAACACTCAGTAACTTCTCAGTTCTTTTAACACTGCATCTACTAAGTTGTGGATAATTTATCCTTGGAGAAAGGATTAAGGAGCTGCGCTCAGAACCAGTGTCCAGAAGGTGAGGGAGAAATGGCCAGGGAGGGTGGCTGAGAGCTGCAAAGTGAGGCAATGTCAATGCACCTACCCTGGGTGCAAGGGACCCTGGCCTGCCATGGTCTCCCCATGTTACCTGCAGTAAAACACGGTTCAGGGAGGCAGGCATGTTGTGCCACGGCAAAGTGAGGAGGCGTTGCTGCAGTGGGCAGGGCTGCCAGCCATGCAGGCCACCCCTGCCTCTAGCTCCCACAAGCAACTTGAGTCACCCCCTCTTTCTGCACAGCTATAGGCACTGGCACAGCTGGTCTCATGACAGCATCACTGATGGGGGTGGCCAGTAATCCCAGTAAGCCCCATTCTCTGTGGTTTGTGTTATGATAAGCCTCCTTGGGCAGAGCTGCACAAGAGTGCTGTAAGTGAGCTGGCACACAAGGAAAGCTTTCATTCTGGCAGCATTTATTTGGTTTGGCTGCAAAGCTCTTTCATATGCCTGCAACACTATAGCCTTCATTGATAGCTACAGATCAGTGTTTGTGTGCTCAGCACCTTTACTTGCATCTGAATTTTTTCCAAACCAACAAAGCTGCACAGATCGGGCTTGGTATCTCTGAAGCATACAAACCTGCTCTTTTCTACTCCCACCTGTAATAGCTGGCCAGTGATTAGTTTGCTAGTTAGCAAGGGTGGACCAAAAAGAAAGTTCAAAATAAAAAGCACTATTAACTCAAAACATAACCCCCAAGCACATAATTCAGGGATCACCATCTCTAAGAAAAGCTGCTTGCTGTGCAATACATGTATTTATATTTCATATGGCGTGCCATCTCCTGCACATTCATTCTAAGGAGTTAAATACAGCAGAAAATGATACTTAATATTTTAATAACCTTTAACTGTGAACCCCTAGCCTCACTACTGTGTAAATGAAGAGAGCAAGGGAAAAAAAACTCTTACGGGGGAAATATGAATTAGTTGTGCAACTTGCTCAAGACTATTGCAGACTCAGCACTTTCTTGAAGATAGGTTTGGTTCCTTAGGCTTGTTTGTACAGAGCCACCTGAAGACATAAAGCTCAGCAGATGCACACCCAGTAGCATCTTTTCTACCATACAGAGCCCTGCAATGCCACCACAGACTTCAACACTCATGGTGGCACTGAGCTGTATGGATTTTGCTTATTTTGTAACTACTTTTTCACTCACCAATGACCAGCCTCAAGGCTTAAAATGCAAGTGAGAGAACCATCATACTCTGAAAAAGCTGTATGGTCTTTAATTCCCTTTAAGAAGGATCCCAGAGATCGGAGTGCGGAGATTATGGAGACCAGCACACCACATCCACAGGGCTGCAGCTAACGAGCCACCCACTGAGCACAATTGGTTGTCATCTCAGCCCCTCCCCTATGCATCATTAATGTTTTATGCCATTACAAGGCCTGAGGACCCTCACAGGGAGTTTGGTAGGCATAAAAAGAAAATAAAATGTATTTAAAAAAAAAAAATCACCATCTTCTTAACAGTGACATAACATGCAACCTCTATAGCTCCACACATTTGAGAGCTGATGGTGCTCACAGGGCACATACCCAGCACTCCAGGTACTCTCTTGCTTCAGGAAGAAAAGATGCAAGAAGTACAGTTCCCATTAGCAGGATAACCCTGGAGGACCACACAAGCACATTCCTCTCCATCCCCTCTAGTAAAAAGAGGCCTCCAGCCTTTCACTGTGTCAGCACAAAGAGTAATTCACATGCATATGAATGCATTTGGCTAATCATAGTGTAGGGATAATTCTCTGTATATAATTACATGCTGTACTAGGCAGTTAACACTGTAGGGATGTTAAGGTCTGCTTAGATGTAGGAAGAGGGGGCGGAAGGTTATTATTCAACATTCATAGGGCAAATGGGCAGTTTGAGGCCTGCTGATATATTTTGCATAGACATTGAGCCAAAATCTATGCCTAACTCAGTGCAGTCCCAATTAAAACCAAAAATAGCTGTTGCTGGTAAGAATCAATTTATCCACTTACCTCTGTCAAAAACTTATGTCTGTGCATGGGGATCCCCATCATACTGATAGTCGAAGATGCCTGGCTTGCTGGATAATTAATAGGTCAAGTCCTATGTACTGTGTTCGCTAACTCAGTTTCAGAAGTTCTGAGCAGCTGTGTATGTCATAGATGACGAGATTAGCAAGGTCTCAGTATCCCTGACATCATGACAGCTTTGTCTGGGGTTGAGGCTTTTCCAAAGTCTGTGAAGGAAGGAGAAATATAGAACTCTTCGAATAGAAATAAAATATTATAAACCTGAAAACCAAACACTTTTTCGCCTGTTTTTTAAATATATCAAGAAAAGTTAAATACAAAATTGAAAAAGAAAAGTAGAGCAACATGCTTGAATTAATGATTTGAATTAAGTCAGGCAGAAGGTTCACAACACTGGGGATACAAGATACAGAAAAATTCAGAACTATCAGCAATTCAACAGCAAGAGATATCCGAGCAGTCACAAAATATGAGGCTGGTTTCCAAAGCTCAGGAGTCTGGCTAGGAAATGATGAGGTTTTAAAAGAATAGAAACTTGTATTCCAGTTTCTGAGCCTGGAGAAGATACACCAGCCTTCTTTTGTTCTATTTTCTGTTTCTGCTTTTTGTTCTATTTTTTACTCTGCTGTCAACACAACTAGAAGCTTAATTCATACAAGTCAAGTCTGAAATTATTGAACAATTAGTCGTCTTTCTAAGACACAGCAAATATTAATAGACTCGTGAGAAAGTCTTATGAACTGGCAAGGCTGAATGAGGAACCCCTAGTGTCAGAGCAAACCCAAACAGAGACAACATGAATTGCTGACTGAAGCCAGGGCAAGTCTCCCTATAAATCTTGCATGAGCCAGTGATTCTCTGTGTGACCTTTGGCAAATCATTTGGTCTTGGTTTGTTCCTCTGTCTACTCAGCTGGAAAACTGGGTTAAAGAAAAAAAGATGAAGCAGGAGCTGACCGAAAACCAGATGCTGAGCATGAGCTGAGCCTTTCCAGGTAAATAAATTATTTTTAAATAATTGTGATAATACAAAATGTTCAGTATATCTCATATTTTACTTTATGTATTTAGTGCTGGACCCAAGCCCGTGTACCCTAAGAGGATGAATATGATGATGACAGTTGAGAGAAGGTATCTGGTGCCAAATCTATAGGGAAAGCCATCAATTCTTGCAGGGAATATTGCCTTGCCAAATACAACACTGTGATAACAGCAAATCCCACCCAGATTTCCAGCCCAGCTCAGCTGAAGCCAAGGCCAATGCCAAATGGTTTTCTCCTACACAGAAAGGGAAAAGGAAGCTACGGGGAGGCCCAGGAAAAGCCCTGAGCTGGTCTCTATGGGGTTGGGGAGCCCCACAGGGACCTCAGGGAAAGGTCTCCCATTGGGCTGGTGTGGCTCCCGGAAACTGCTCCGATGGTTTCTGCCAGATGACAGGAGACTTTCACTAAATCCCTCCTTGCTCCAAAATAACTGACCTGGTAACATTCCAGAGACACGCTGCAGAAGTCATCTGTTTCAGCTAGTTTTGGGGGCAGGTTGGTGACATATTTCAGAAGCAAGGCGGAAAAGGGTGGATGGTTTGGGGGTCTGGGTTAGGGTTTGTTGTTTGGTGGTTTTTTTTAGCTTTGATTTACTGCCAAAGTTCACTTAGTAGCATTTATTTACTGCTGTTGGCAGGCTGAGCATGCACACTGCTTAACAGATTTATCTGTAATACTGCTGGGTGGTCACTATTCTTGTGTTGTAAGATCAATTGTAAAGACTCCTAGGGCATTTGGTAGTGGGTAGTTGAAGCTATTTAAGTAAAATAATAATACTTTTTTCTCCATGGCCTCATCCATCTACGCTAGGGAAGTCAGGGTCTGTAACAGGCTGGTGATGCACCTCCTCAAGCCCTGGGGAGGAGCAGGGGTTATCACAGTGCAGAGAAAGCTTGTGTTCTTTATCAGCTCTTTCTCCAGGCTCAGCAAGGCAACATAGTGCTGAAAATATTGAAAACTTGCCTCGCTGCTCCCTTTTTTCTCTTGGGAACACCATAGCTATGGGCTGTAAATGTTTCACTCTCAGGGATTTCCAGGCCTACTGGCTCTATTTAGCCAACAGTGAACATGCAATAATTCGCAGGCTTGGAAACTCATATCTAGGTCCTCAAAAGGATCTAATTCTTCTAGTTCTTCTTTTGACACATAAATGCTATCGATTTCTCTTAGTCTGATTTGGAGGTTGGCACAAAAATCCCTCCTGGGATCTGTGCTTAAAAGCAAATGACCAGTGAGACAAGTCTAGTTAACTTTTTAACTGCTCTGGTCTGAACTGAGCTTTTCTTCTTGCCCTGCCACAGCACTGACTGTGGGAAATGTTCACAGAAAGCACTGAGCTGGCACTAATACAGCACATGTCTCCGTTTGGGTATCAGAGGTCAGTGATTTGAGCTAGGAGAGAAATTGCTGGCTCCCACCTCTTATGGCCATCCAGCTATCACCAACAGCTATGAAATGGAAACATGAGACTTTCAGTGCACTCAACTTCCATTCTTTGATCCGTGAACAACACCTGCAAAGCAGCAGTGAGCATTTTCATAGAGGGAGCTCCACTGGCTTTGAAACCTTGTGCCACAACCCTTACAGCCATGGTTGTACCTGCCCCGTGGCAAGACACTGGCTACTGGAAACTGTGTGTGCTCACACATGTGGTACCAGAGACGAGTTTCACCAGAAAGGAGTGGTTAATGGGAGTCCTGTTCCCTGGGAGGGTATGGTGATAAAACTTAGCAGATACATACCACGGAGTTAGAGTACTGGTAATTATTGTATTTATAGTTCATAGGGTGAGGAGACAACTTCACTATATAGAATATTTCTATACTGTTACATTTTATGGGTTTGCACTGAGTGAGAGTGAACTTACTTGCCAATTCAAATATCAGTTTAATGAAGCTGTCAGGGCTTTGCCAGTTTAGGAACATAGGGTGCCATTTTTCTAGGGTATATAGATTGCTGGCTGGGATGTTTTTTTCTTTTTATAGTTCAGTGACCCGGTTTTGGCATTAGCATCAGCTTCTCATTTCCTTACAACTGAGTGGGCAATAACAAGAGCTTAGACACATAGGGACTGCTGCTAAACACACAGGCACACACAGCAAGCAGAAACTTCAGAGTAAAGCGGCTGCACTTCAGCAAATAACCCCCTTCTGTGTTTCTAATGCTCCAGCTACAGTACAAAAAGGTCAAGTGCCAGCTAAAGCCTGCAGAAATGTCCCCTTGCAGGTTTTCTTCCTGCTCTGACCCTGTGTTACACAATGCTTGCACAGCAGCCTGTTAAGGAGGTTTGCATCCGGTGGTCCCCAAATTGCTCGGTGCCCAGGATAGCCCAGGGTCCTCCACGAGCAGTGAGCTCTGGCTGTGCGGCTGAGATAGAAGTGTTTCCCACCCTTGATCAGGGTGGCAGAGGGTTGTTAGTAAGTACACTGACCTGTTTGCTCTTGTACTGAACAAGCTACGTAGTACCGCTATTTCTTACTCTTTTCCATAACTCCCCTTTCAGGGATTTCTCCTTGTTTCTCCACTCCTGTTCTTCTATAGTAGTAGCACCTCTGCAAATTGGGTCCTCCTCTTTTGCCTCACCTTTGCAGTGGTTTCCTACCTCAGACTGCAGCCTTTGCATCCCTCCCAAAGGAGAAGAGGGCTTGCTCACCATCACTGCTGGTTTCTTTCTCCATCAGCAAGGCACACCCACCTTCTTTGAGGAAGTTTGGTAGGCTAACCCTTCTCCTCCGCAGCTGCCAGGACAAGACCAGGGTGATGATAACACAAAGGTTATCATACATGCATACCCCTTTTTTTTCCTTTTTTTATACAAATACTTTAAACCTTTACTAGATTTTAACACCCAAGAACCCATCCCTTGAAGGCACAGCATGGGCAAGAAGGTGGGAAGGCAGCAAAGAACTGAAGCAAATGTCCTTTAACTAGCCCTACCTTTGCAGGCTGGGGCAGCCCTGGGTTACAAAAGCTTTTTGGAGACCCCTCAGCAGGAAAGTGAGGTGACATGTCTAGTGCTCAGGAAAAGTTCCTCAGCAGACACTTGGACTGGTAGCTTCTGACTTTTTGGTCCATTCCAGGGGCTGTGGGAGCAAAACTTTCCTCTTCCCCTGACTATGCAAATTTTCTACTGTGGGACAAGATTACAAGCATTACCTCTTAAAGGTGGGAGGGACTTGCTAAGCCCTGTGAAAACCCTGAAAGTCCACCTTAAGCCTTAATGCCTTAATTAATGGCCAGAGACTAGCTCACCCCAGACTGTCAGAGAAGTACTGTTGAAAAGCATCCCAGGGGCAGCCTCTTCTTTAATACATTACCATTATCGCCCCATTTTCCTGGTCAGCCCTATCCAATCCAGATCCATGAGGCCCTCCTCCTTTTGCAGCTTTGGACATAAAGGTTCAGCTAGCTGTACTGTATCAGGGACAGGGTGGCTAATCAATGACAGAAATGGAAAAAAAAGCTAGCAGAAAGCAGTAGGGGTTTCTGTTTGTTTTTGCTTTAATTAGGAAATGACATTATTTGATAGTTTCATGGTTGCATCTTGCATCAGTTTCACTGAAAGTTTGGGATGAATGAGGGTTACAGTTGTGGTTCATGATAACCATTCAACAACATTAGTGCAAGCAAAGTTGACATTTTAATGGTAAAGCTACCAGTTCTCGCCAGAAAAATAAGTAATTTTTCTGAAGTGAATCTGTAAATTCAACACATGGTTGAGTTTCACTCTCTGCCTTTGAGCACAGTAGTTGGTAAGAAATGCATATCAGAAGGTAGGGAATAGAGATTACAACTCTGCAGCAGCTCAACTCCATTTTCCTTTTTTTCCTTTTTTTTTTTCAGTAAAAGGGATGGATATTTTTCACAAGTGGAAAGTTGCCATTGTGTTTTTTTTTTAAACAGAAAAGCCTTTTTGCCTCTCTCAGCAAAACTGGAGCATTCTTGTCTGTAAAAATGTCACATTTTCACCTGGGGCATATTTATGAAAATTAAAACTTTGCTTCTTGTTGTAAATCTTTGTAAATTTCCATGAATTTGCCTTAGGTGAAAATGTGACATTTTTACAGAGAGGAATGTACCATTCTCATTGGCAAATGAGTATTTTCCTAAAGAAGTAGCAGTGCAATTTTAAAAGCTGCTTTGAATTACATTTTTTAGAGCTACAAAAGGAAAGTTTAATGCACCTATAAATCCCATTCCTTTCCCCTTTTGCCATGAACAGGAGCTTCTCAGTTATATCGATGGTATTATTTTTATTGTCGTTATATTTAGGGTCCTTAATCATGGATCAAGACTCCATCGTGCTAGGCACTGGATAAAGAAAGAACGTAAGGCTCGTTCTTGCTTCAGAGAGCCAAGCCCCCATGGCAAGAAGCAACAGCATGGGGGAGCGTATGGAAACAAGACAACAGATGATCAGCAGAAGAGGTTTAGAAGTTGACGTACCGCAACCGCTTTGCCTTGTGCTGGGAGAGCAGAGTCACCCCCTACCAAACTGCACAACCTTTGAGTTCGAGCTGAGGATTAGGGACAGGCTTGGAAGGATCTTGCTTAGCTGCAGCAGCCAGAAAAAGAGGAGGTGCAATGCCATTAATGCAATATTCTCCATTTGTCCTACTGTCAGTCAAATAACAACTTGTTTATATATGAAGATGGGACTGATACAAAACACCAGGACAGAGCACCAGAAAGCAGAAGAGGATTCAGGGGCAACCTGAGTGAGAAACCAACAATGTAGAAACTGCAAGCATTGTGCTGGGGTACAGCACCAAGGGCACCATTTGTAAGCTTTTTGACATAACTTTTGTCTATTTAGTCTGCTATAGCCTCAGCTGGAATAATCTGTTCAGTTTTAAGCATACAATTTTTTTTTTAGGGGGAAAAAAAAGAAAAAAGCTATGCCCCAAATCCAGCTCTTCAAAGCAGCAAAATCAATTAGAGATCTAGAAAACATGACATATAAGGTAAGACTGAAGGAAATGGGCTTGTTTAGTCTAGAAAAGACAAGACTGAAGGGAGAAAATAACAGTCTCCAAATACATGGATGTTATCTGCAAACATGGGGGAATGATTCTGGTGATAGGATGGGAAATATTGGGCTTTGATAGTCACAAAAGAGATTTATGATAAACAAGAAAACATTTCTAATAGTAAGGACGATTAAGCAGTAGACAGATTGGCTGCGGAAGCTGTTACATCTCCATCATTTTTTGCTTGTTTTTGAGAAAGAGCTTAGGCAAACATCTGTTGTGAACAGCTTACGTACAAGTCAATCCTGCTCTTGGGCAGAGAAGGGTTCAGATCTCTGGTAAACCATCGAGGTGCTCTGACCCACACCAACAACCCTGCCAGAGCTGCCTTTGCCTGTGGGACACAAAAAAATCCCAATGGGACTGAGCAGATGCACGAGTGAGAAACTTAAGAGACGTGCTGGGCAAGACCATCTCTCACAATCCTTTCAAAAGTGTTTTGGAAGATTTATGCATGCAGAGTGTAACATACTCTGTAACATCCTGTGGCATGTATTATAGCTAGGGGCCTTCAGCATGTGTGTAAACTAGAGTTTAAGGAAGTCATAAGTGATTCTGAGTGCTTCAAAGTTTGGTGCAATCTGCAGCTTTTTGGGAACATGCTAGGCATCCTCCCTCTGGAAGCCAAGGAAAAAGCTTTCAGACTTTTAGAAAGCTTGCTCCTCTTGGGCACCCAGAGTCACTCATCTCTGTAAATTCAAAGGCACCTCTGCTCTGCAGTCTTTTCCAGACCATTTTGAGACTAGACTTAATCAGCATTCATAAAAAGAGATGATTGCTCTGAGAGAGAACAGTGGAATGGGAAGCAGGAAATGTGGTTACATACACTGATGAGAAGTACAACCAGTGAGGCTTGAGCACAACACTGAATCAAATCACAAAAGTGCACAAAGAAGAGATTCTGGAGACACACAGAGCAGCCGGAGCTTGTGCTCTCCCAAAATTTGTTCTGCGGTTTGGAAATTCGGGTCAGACCACACAGATCAGAGGGAATTTGAAATGACTAGGGTGGGAAGTGGGGAGACCCACAGCGCAGCAAGCGAAACCCTAGAATGTTTGTAGTAAATGCCTCAGGCTTACCCACAAAAATCCTTTTCAAGTGATACAGAAGGGAGAGACTATAGCTGCCACAGCATCCTGATGCTTCAGTGGTGGTAGGTGTTGCTGCACAGCTTTGGAAAAGGCATGTCAGGTATTGAAGGCATGAGCAGATGAAAAAGATTACCCAAGCATTCTGCAGCTTTCTTCTGTGATGCATAGCTTCTCCTGCAAATGGAGGAGAAGCTATTCCACTGTTACTGGGATAGGTGCACACATGAGGGCAAGTACCAGGCTGAAAGACATGCTGTAAGAGGTAGTCATTATGCTTCTGACACCTTGTTTGTTTCTTTTAGTACAGTGGAGTATTTAGCTCTGCAGTGCTTGTTTTTTTCTCTTTGAGCATTATGACTTGACACATGAAGACTTTGCTCCTTGGAAAGACACACTGTGACTTTATGGCTCAGCACAGAGAAAGGATGGTCAAGATACAGGCTGTGGCACAGAAAACACTTTGGTTCTTGCCCTGCTGTTCCTGCTGCCATCTGCATTTGCAGCTTGCTGTGGAGACAGTTGAAAGCAGTAACTCACTGGCATCACACTGATACAAAAACACCTACTCAACCATCCTGGCATCACAGATGCATGTGTGTCTTCACATGCCTCCTGCTAACACCACGGGATTTGCCCTAGACCAGACTCGGAGAGTGAGAGCAATGATCTCCATAGGGAAACAAAACATCTGGAGGACATACACTCAACACCTCAGCCCCCCATCTGCAAGACTGTTCCCTACCATGTGTTTCTGCCCAGAGAAACAAACTGTAAGAACCAGTCATACAGCCAAAAAACAAAAAAAATCCTAAGCCATGTAAGACCTCTCCAGTGTCAGGAAGATGATGCACATGGGAGCTTTCCCTGATGCTGCCTTTCTGTCTAGCCTCAGCATAGCTCTGGTGACAGACAGGACAACCAGAGAAACATAAATGTAGACAACAGTGGGAAACTTTCAGAAAGTACCCCAACACAGGGGCCAGATACCCAGCAATCAAAGCAAAGGCTTGCATGTAAGTATGTGAAGCTGCACTGTGGATGCTGTCAGGTAGATTAGAAACAGGTAGAAGATTTATCTCTGCATACACAGACTGCTTGAGTTTTCTTCCAAAATTTTCAGGGGAAGTTCTCTACCTCTGAGGAAAATGAGTAATTTCTACAAGATACGTGTTTTGTGCTTGAGCTCCCTTCTTTCACAAAAACGACAATTATTTTTTTCCTTTTCCAGGAAATAATTTTTTTTTTTTCATTTTTATTTTGGGGGTGGAGAGCAGTGCAGACCAGAAGTGACCAGGATAATGCTTGTCCAGTGGTGAAAAGAGGTCCCTATAGGAAATATTTTTGCTACTCCTGCTTCTGAACCCTGTGAAATGCCTGGAAGGCCTGGATAGATGTGCCAAAGGTATACATTATGCACAAGGGAGAGGGAGGTGAGTGGAAAGAAGGCAAAAGACGGTAATAAATTTTTTTGGAGAAAGATTTTGACAGGAAACCACTCTGGAAGTCAGGTCGCCTGTGGAGACTGATTCATTTCAGGTTGAAGCACAAATGTGGTTGCTAGCCTAATCTCCACAAAGCCACAGAGAACTTCCAGTCAAGAGTTCATTAAGCTTTGACAAACTATATGCACTGGGCTGTGAGTGCTTGCCAGGCTCCCGTGAGATAGTGGAAAGTATTTTAATACACAGGCAAATATCTTACAAGGGAAGGCATCCTTTCCTCATGTATTGCCACATAAAGCATTTTTGAAAGATTTATTCAGCATAACTTGTTTATTTCCAAGATGCTGTGTAGCTTCCAGGAACAGCTCTGACCTTGGCTAAGGGTGGGAAATCAAGGAACTCAGCTCTAAAAACATCCTTCCCAAGCTGCTCTTGGGTTTGGTGGCACAGTTTTTAGCAGGAACTTCCCAGCTGAGTGCCCATGTGGATGGGGGGAAAAAAAAAGGGAAAACTCCCATATTTCTATTCAGCAGCTCAGCCCTCACAAAGTGTTACTGTGTTTCCTTCCCAGGGAAGTGCCTGGGGAATTAAGAACTTATTTTCTAAAGGGGAACCTGCTTCAGTTGTTTCCATTGATCTATTTTCACTTCCCTTTTAAGCAAGCTAATCCACTTCATGCAGTCAAGGCAAAAAACAGTAGCCAAATTAGATCATATTTATCAGCATAAAGTAAAATAGTAGTGGTTTTATTTTGGGGGGCATTTTTATCTCAATGGCACCATTTGGAGCAAGTCCAAACACTCAGAAATTCTGTAAATTTTCTTTTAAGAGCCCAGCAGGGGGTTTTCATGGAAAGCGCTCCAGTATATGAAAGAATTTCTGAACAGCAAAGCCCATTTACTACAAGATCTAACGTGGTATTTCAAAGCGTGATTTAGGGAAGTCTGCGTTTCTGGCTGCTACTTCCCACCATTATGTTTTCATTAAAAAATGCAGGAAAGTTTTCCTTTAAAAAAAAAATTTATTACTTTAAGTAGCAAAACAACGAAGCCTTTAACAGGATTGTTGCTCTAGCTTAGCTTCAAGGACTTTAAACTTGTGGGGAGCAAAACATCTTTTATTGGAGCTACTGGCAGCCCTTGGAAAAAGAGACAAGTTATTTCTTCAGGCCTGAAGCAGATATCATCAAAGCCCAATTCTGCTTAGTCCTAGAAAGCATGCTAAACTTTTATTCTGATGAAAAAATTATCACCCCCAGGCTCCATTATGAACTCCCATGGACTTCTATTAGAGAGCTGTGCTTTTAAAAGCTAATAAATCCTCCTTTCTTAGGCTCTGGCATAACCCGGCAAGCTTGCCTAACTTCTGAAGTATCCTCAGCCAGTTGCATGTCCACTTGAAGCTGGAGGAGCACCAACACTTCCACATGAGGAGGAAGAGCTTTTGCAGTGGTTGATCACCATGCAAAAGCCACATTCACCCATGTGCTGCCACGCCATGCTTCTTTCTTGGCTTCCCACAGCCTGCCATACAGGTTGGACCCAAACCAGAGGGGTGGACATCTCGTAAATCCAGTACTACTCATGTCATACATAAAATCAGGCAGCCAGGTGATGGAGACATCCTGGAAATGTCCCACTGGAGAAAAGGCTTTGCAGCCTCTGTTCAGCAAAACCACAAATGGCCTGTGTCCCTTGACTGGGGCTCAGCCCACCCCCCCATCCCAGCACCGAAAGATTCAAAGCTCAGGTAACTGTAGGAAAAGTGTCCTTTATGAGCCTTGCTGGTCTTGGGACCACAGTGCCTTCCTATGCCTATACCATGGGACTCTAACTGGGAATTAGTCCATTAGAGACTGTGACCTGCAATGTAAAACTGTACTTGGTTTTCAAATCTGCTGTTCACACCACCATCCAAACAGCACAGCCTTTTTTCTGGCTCTGCTGCTGCATCCCTGTGGGAGAGCACTTGCACAGGACATGGCCCCCACAGTTTTCAAGTGCTTTTTGGCTGGAAACCAGTGATCATCACACTATTGTTGAGATATGAAGGGATGGTGTAGTCTTCTTAGGAACAATACAAAATAATGCCTTTCCATGGTTTGTTTTTTTTTTCCTTTATGCATACATAAAAAAATATCAATTACTTTACATTTAGAAGAGCTGGGGTTTGGGGGTTTCTTACTAAACTGAGAATTTAATTATGTTTTTTTAAAAGTCATTGCTTCAAATAGTAGACTAACAAATGGAGTCACTGCAGTTGTGGAGCAGGAACAATAGTCTTCAGGCAGTGCATGGCAAAAACCATCACAGGTTTGCCCCAGTCTTTAGCATCACCTCTCTCCAACTGCCACCAGCTCTGGAAGGGAAAGATATATAACGTGTCATTCAAAACCTGTTTTTCACTCAAAAAAATACCCATAAGTATTAGTATCTTCAGCTACCAAAACAAAATTAATCTAATCAATACTTTACCTAAATTTCACAACAAATACATATTAAAAAAATAAAATATTTAGCAAATAGCTTCTTCTGCCCTCATGATGTTTTAGCTGGGTATTTTGACCTATCATTGCACACAACTGTGAAAAAGCTGGGCTACCCACTTGCACTGATGGCTGGGAATATTGCTGAAGTGTCAATTTACCTTCCAGAAGGTCATAAGAAAAAGAGATTTCCCACAACTTCTTTCCCTGTCATCATTCAAAAAGAATCCTTCAGAAATCCTCCAGTACTCAGGCCCTGTTCCACAACACCTCAGATACATGTGCTGACAATGCACAGGCTTCAGAGGCTGTGCACTGGGGCTTTTTTGGGGGCAAGAGGGAAAGGGTGCGTGGTCCCAGAAAACAAGGAGAGGTTTATCATAGAATCATAGAATAGTTTGGGTTGGAAGTGACCTTCAAAGGTCATCTGGTTCAACCCCTCTGCAGTGAGTAAGGAAATCTTCAACTAGATTAGGTTGCTCAGAACCACATCCAGCCTGGCCCTAAATATCTCCAGGGATGGCGCATCCACCACCTCCCTGGGCAACCTGTGCCAATATTTTAGCACCCTCATTGTAAGACATTTCTTCCTCACATCCATCCTGAATCTCCCCTCTTTTAGTTTAAAACCCTCATCCTATCGCAACAGGCCCTGCTAAAAAGACTCTCCCCATCTTTCTTATAGGCCCCTTTTAAATGCTGAAAGGCCATTTCACACATCCTCCAACCAGGGAGCCATTGGGTCCATCCTACCTCTTGTTGCGTGGGTTTGCTCTGCACTTTGCAGTGGGTTTAGCACGTGGCTGAGGAGTTTTTTAGCAATGTGTGCTGGGGTATCAAGCCCAAGAGCAGTGTAGCTACTAGAGGCGACAGCCAGCTCTGCCACACCAAGGGCCAGCTTGGCTACTCTCCAGGATAATAAGCAAAGCAGTTAATTTGCATCTAAATTACTTAGGATTTTAATTAGAGATTAATAAACAAAGGTTCCGGTAACTATTTATAGAGATCACAGCAATAGTGCTTCACACAACACAGTGGCCAACATCATCTGCTCTTGTGGCTGTAGGGAAATGCAACTGGAAAAGAAAAACCTGCTGCTCTCCTGAAGCTGACTTATCCACACACAGCTGTCACACCAGCAATGGCAGGACCCTCACTAGACCACAGGGGAGAGGAGGAGCACTGCCTGTACCTAGGTGTCTCTGCTGGGTCCCCGGCAGGCAGGATGCCATCACTGCCTGAACGAGGAGCTCAGGCATGAATCCTCTCCTCCTTCTTCTCCCCCTCATCCTCCTCTTCCTCACCAGGAGCCACCATGCTTCAGCACAGCCCTGGCAGTCTCGGGCTGCCATCCAGAACCCCTGAACTGCCACACTTAGAAACCCCAGCACAAGGTGACCCTGCTAAACAGCCCCCCACCATAGCAACAACCTTCACTGCTTCTTTGTAGCACATCAAGGAAAAAGCCCAATGCATCAGTCTTTACCGGCAGAGGATCTCTGCCTACGCTGTGCCTTTGGCAGCTGGAAAGGCACTGGTGCAAGGCATTCACAGATGGGGCACCAGCCAGGGAGGGTGGAAGAGGGGAAACCAGCTCTCCTCCACAAATACTTCAGGCTGAAATAACATAATGGCTGAGGGAGATGTATACTTCTCCATATTAGCCTTAAACCACAGATTTGTCAGTGGGTCAGTCCTCTTGATGTCCCCCTTATACTCTGTGGGGGTTTTGTCTTCATGCATGCATATGCTTCAAAAACAAAAATAAAATTAGAGATTGGACTCCAAGTTCTTACAGTAATCTCAACCACTTAGCTTTATGCTGCTAAAGTTAGTCACATAAAAATAGAGGATTTTGAGTCAATACTGCCTAGAAACTGCTGTTGCAAATAAGAGAAAGGAAAATGGATATATCTCTTTACCTAAAGAAATGCAAGAACAAAAAATTCCCTGAGCACAGAGATGTTCTGCACAGCCACATCAGTACACTTAACAGAGTGAGGATAAGAGAGACTCCCTTATACAATAAATTAGCAGCTCACTTGTCCCTGTTTAAGGAGTCACATCCCTTAACACTGCTGAAGAAAAAAAGAAGCTTTAACAGGAAGGTACTGGAACACATCACCAGCACAAAGGACTCGCATGTTTTTCCAAAAAACTTGAATTGATCCAGGCTTTAAGTTTCACTTCCCTCAGCAATGCTAGGCAAGAGCAGGCACAGCAAGACTATTTTAGCTTATTTTTTGTTAGTGGCTTGCAAGCAGAAACTCAACAGCTTAACAGTTTAGCACAGCTGGTGATATTCGGCTTCAATGACTAAATATGCCTGAAAGATGTCATAGCAGACTTGGAGGATTTTACATTTATTCTGCCCAAATACTTGCTTTAACACTGTTTGTCCCTGCAGGTTATTGGCCCCGCTCAGTCTCTGCATTCAGCAAAGAAAGACTCCAGATTTTTCTGGTCATGAGTAAAGGAGAGAGTGGTTTTCAGTCCATCTTGGTGGTAGCTTTCAAGATTTCTTTTCTAAGAAAAAGAAAGCAAACGAGTTTACAGCTGCTTCTGAGAAGGCCTTCCATGCAGGTACAGATTCACAGAGATAAGCAGAATTGTGGGCAGGAGAGGAAAACAATAATTACTTTAAGAGATTTGCAGTTACTCTCTCCCATTAGGAAGTCCCTGTACATCTCTGGCCACATAATACACAATTCTTCTCCCCTCCCCACTTCACCTTACTGTTGGAGTTGTACCTGTCCTTACCTGCAACAGGCACCTGCCACCAACACTGCCTTTTACCTCTGAGATGTTTCTTTTGGTACTAGTACCTCCTGGCCTTGTCCCAACATCCTCATCCTCCTGGGGCACTGGAGGGTGGGTGGCCCTTCCTCATCAGCACTCACTGGCCCACACTGAGCACACCATTGGTTATGGCTCCTGAGCAGATGACAGTTGCTCCTAGTTCAGGTTACTCTGCTGAGGGAAAATCTCATTCATCTTCCTCACTTCAATGCACTCAAGATACTGTGCAAGCATCCTATCAAAACCTTCCTCTAGGTAATCCTGTGTAGCCTCATGGGGTGCTGGGTGGAAATAGATGGATAGGGCTGCTACCTGATACAGTTGTGCACAAGGACACAAATTTGTGTCTCTTTCTCGCTGCTGAAGACAAAATTCAGTGAAAAGACCCATATTGCCTCCTCTGAAAATTTTTTCAGATTATAAAATCCCCCAAGAATTCAGGTTGGAAAGGGCCTTGGGAGGTCCCCTGCTCAGAACAAGTCCAATTAGAAAAAGTTGCTCAGAGCCCTGTCCAGTTCAGTTTTGAGTGTGTCCAAACTAGAAAAAGCACAACGCCTCTGAGCAGCCTGTTCCAGTGCTCCGCCACCTTCTCTGTGATATTTTTTCCTTGTATCTGATCAAAATTTCTCTTGCTGAAATCTGTGTCCCTGTTCTCCAGGAGGAGCCTGGATCCACACTCTCCCATTTGGTAGCAGCAGACAGCAAATAGATTCCTCTCTTTGTGGTTTATTTTCCAGGATAAACAAATCCTGCTCCGTCAGCCCTTATTCATACAATAAGTGCTCTTATCCTCACTACCTACCTTCATGGCCCTCCGCTAAGGTCTCTCCAGTGACACATCCCTCAGAATAGGGTCGAAAACTGGAGACAGAGTTTCTCCAACACAGTCTCTCCATTGATGGCCCCAGGAGTGCAAATGCCTCCATGGTAAGGGATCTCACCACTCTGTGCCTGAAAAGGATGCTTCGGCAAGACGAAGGCTCTGTTGGTTCCAATGGAGATGTCCCTGGCACTGGGAGGCAGTGTCCAGTAGATCAAGAAAAGTCATTATCTCCATTTATTCTTTCCTTGTTAGACCACACCTGAAGTGCTGTGGCTAGGGGTCCCTGATTCAGGGAAGTTATTGATGACCCAGAAAGAGCTCAGCAGAGGACTATCCAGCTGGAGCATCTTGCCCTGTGAGGAGATGCTGGGAGATGTGGGGCTTGTTTAGCCTGGAGAAGAAGAAACAGCTTCAGGGAGACCTTCCAGTACCTACAAGGATGTTATTGAGGAGGCGCTTCACTGAGATGCATGAGAGAGAGTAAGACAGTGGTCTGGTCAGGCAGAAGCATGTGCCATCATCTCCCAGAGGATTCAGTGTGCCAGCCCTAGGCCTCATACCACTGGAGGGCCTGAGGGAAGGAGAGACTGCAGCTCCCACTGGGACTCCTTTTACAGACCCTGGCATCAAGGGTTGTTGACTTTTTTTTTTACAGCAGAGTGGGGGCAATTAGGATCCTTGTGGCCAGGAAGAGGAGAGAGGTGCACCTGCCTCCTCATGCAATGAGTGGCACCATGGGCACTGAGGAGCTTGGGATCTTTGGCATCACCCTGTATTTACTCTCATCCATGACTGCCAGACAGGGGTGCCACCTGGTGTGATGAATGCCCTAACTGCAGACACCATGGTCTGCCTCAACCTTCAGTCCAGTGTAAGCCATGCAGGCTCCTTCTTGGGGATCAGAAGAAGCATGACTCTTATGAGAGTGGGACCTGAAAAGGGGGCAAGTAGAACAGTCTACAGCATGCTCCTCTGCTGTCCCTGTGAGAGCTACACTGAATATATCAGCAGCATATCCCTGACTGGTACCTTGATTGGCCTTTGTACCTTGATTGGCCTTCAGTTCTTTTGTCCACCTCCATCATGGAGAGGAATGACACACCAGAAAACTTCCTGCATCCTGACTGTAAGAATAGAGTCAAAGTAGGACATTTCCTCTACTTCAGGGCTCATTCTTTGTTACTGAAGCACATCATGTAGCAGTTTTCAATTAAAACCATCAACAGCATGGAAGGCCATACCACAATAGCTTTGTAGTTAATTATTTGATTTATAATTAAACATGCAGAATTTCAGCTTACTGACTAGAAAGTAGGACAAGCACTTTCTGTTTGCCTGCTTCTAAAAAAAAAAAAAAAAAAAAAAATTAAAAAAAGGCAGGAATTCAGGCTGTGTTTTCTATATCATAGATAATTTCTCTCCTCCAGCATGGGCTGTCTAGACAATGAGCAGGTTAGAACAAGGTAAGTTTTGGGATGCAAATTTTAACTATTACTATAGCAACAATTAGAACCCCCCCAAACCCAAACAGCTGGTGGCTATGAAAGCTCCTTAGCTATCTGGAAAGGGAAGCTGGGTAAGACACAGAGAGTACTGCAACATGTGGGTCAGGTTGGCACAATCCTTCCTTGTGATGACATTCTCCTCAGTTCATCAACGCTTTTGTAAGCTGACTCAGCACAGTGAGCCAGTCCTTTGAATTGACCCTGAGGACGTCAATTTCCAGCTACTTTTTCACTCACACACCCATGCCATATTGTACATCCCTTCCTTCCTTTCCCACCTCCCTCTCAGATGGTGAGGAAGATTTAGAGGTGGCTCTTGTGTCAGAGTCCTCCAAAGGACACAACACTTCGATATTTATCATCTCTGAAATAAATGACAGGATGAAGAAAAGACCAGATATACGACTGTTCTCAATCTGGCTGGAGCACTGAACTTTACTTTGTTTAAACCTCCAAATCCTAGTGGTTCTGGGGCCAGCCAAATACATATGGGGCAGTACAATCTCTGCTGAGCACATCAGGTGCACCTCTATGGTCAGGCCTTGCAGTTCTTTCAGCTGGCTTTCAGGTTTTATGCGCATACAGTGATACAGAGCCAATTACATGGGCATCCGGTACACAGCATGCCGTGTGCTAATGCTAAAGCCAGTTTTTACCCAGCTGATGAGTAGAACACTATACTGGATCCTGCCAATTCATGCTGTCTTCTCTGAGAAGTGGTAACCATTATCTTGAAGGCTGTGACACTTTCCTAACCCCTTCACACAATGAGCCTTGAGGGCCTTTTAAACAAAATTCTGTAAAATGTACTCTCCACTGCTCTCCTGTACACACTAGATTACATTTTTATCTTCCACAGCTTTGAAAGAGGCCACTAGAAACTCACAGACTCCCTGCCTCCACTGCGCACACCAGGAGGCTCATGAGGGCCACCAGCTTCCAGTTCCTTCGGGATTTCCATGCTCATGTAATGAGAATGAATGCTGAGCCACAGCTCATTGTCCAAGATCCCAAACATCTGTCTGTGGGAAAGAGGCTTTGTGTATCCATACAACTTATTCTAAAATGTACTTTCATGTGAATACAGTTTGATTTGTGCTCAAGACTTGGATGCATTTTCTACTCACAAGCACCATGTGGAGGGCCTATAGCATCACTGGAGCAGGAGAAAGACTTCAGGTTGTGAGCGGCCAAACATGTGCATGTACCTAATGTGTTTTCATACCTGGAGAGCAGATTTAGCTACCTATATAGAAAAAATTATCATTACCTTTCCCATACTCTGGCTTTTGGACATCTCTATTACTTACCCTTGAAAAACATTCACTTTTAGGGTCATGATATGACAGTAAAATAAGACCTCAGTAATGAATATGTGACTTTTCCACACCTTGACAGTAGAAAAGGGGATTTACTTGGTGATTTGTACATTGAGGCATTTGTATGCCCACTTGCTACTCTGCCTTTAAACAGTGTTGGTGAGCTGTTACTCTTTATAGACAAGACTACACATTGGGCTATCAAAAGAACCTACATGCTTGCATGCAATATTTCAGGAAAGCGAAGCAATAATGCTTCCCAGTGAATCGTTTTGTGAGCCAGGTTTCAGCTTGATCACTAACAAGTACACCTCAGTGCAGAAGTAGCTCCTCACTTATCACCAGCCTAACCCAAGCATAGTTTCCAAAAGCTTGGAATATTTTGGGTATGACAGTGGCTGCTCATGCAGAAGAGGCAGATTTCTATCTTGAGAAGGTTGTAAGAACTGGCTGTATACCTCACAAAGGGTCAGTGGAGCTCAGAGGTGATCAGCTTATGGGTCAGGTTGCACGACTGGAAAATCAGTGACATTTAATAAATGCCAAAGGAAAAATACTCTTTTTGTGTGTCAGTTGCAATTAACACAACACTAAAAATATTCAGCATGGTTAAAATTTTCATACAAAGAGGCAAACATGCACAGAGTAGAAATGACTGGATTTAAATGCAAGAATAAGGAAAAAAAGCAGAAATTGCCACATATAAAAAAATACATTTCACATGATGCATTCTTCTTGCTGAAGTCCCAGCAGTCAGCAGTGGATTTCCCCCCTGTTTTCATGTGGAGTACACAAGAATACATGCTCCAAAACCACAAAGATCAAATGTTAGAGTTCTAAATAAGGGTTATGTCCAGTATTACTGCATCCACCAGCAAAATCAATTGTTACAAATAAGATTAAGACCATTTAACCATATTCTCCTTACTTTGGCATCCAGCCATTTTTCCCAAATTAACTTTTCAGCTGCACAGGGCAGCAGTTTAAGTATAAGGCAACCAACTGGGATTTTTGTATGACTAAATGTTGGGTCTGGGAAATGTTTGCATCAGCTGTTGCCAAATCATGTCTGCCTCCCAGCTAGTACAAGGCCATGGCCTTTTGCTCAGAAGGGGGAGATGTTCTTCTTAGCACACTAAATTGGGCATGAGGTGGCTCAGAGTGGCATGGAAAACTCTTCTTCCTCCCAAACCACTGTGTGGGCCTAACGCTGTACCAAGTATAACTATTTACCTCTTTATAGTGAAAAACACTGTTTTCCCATGCAGGCCCAAGTCAGCGCGCAGTGATGGGAGCTGCAAAACGCAAGGCTGCTTTTTTAAGCAGCTTAAGGGAGCTTCAGCCTGAGGTCGAATCCAGGTCTTCTCCATGGGCCTCTCCCTTGTGCTTCCTGGTGAGATGGGAGCATCCTCTTATTTTTCAGACAATTACCCAGAGCACCTGCGGAGAACAGAAACCCCTGTCTGGGCTTCAGTCTCTGGAAGGAGATCACTGGCTCACCTGAACTACAGGGAAGACCATCATACTCAGGCACACATTCCATCCAGGTGGTAAAACTTCCACCTGACACTGCAGTGTCACATCAGCACACTGTGAGGACCATTTTAGGCACATCTATTCAAGCAGCAAGCGTGTGGGGTTTGTTGGCGTACATTTGGTGTGACAAAAAGTCAGAAAGGGTTTGGAGTTCACCGCCCAGAAGTGCAACAACCTTCCCCTCAGTGCATCCCCCCGTGCTTTGTCCAGCCACCACCATATCTTGCAGTCAGTGGCCTGGAACTATATTGGCAGGACAGAGCAGGAGTGCCCACTGTGACCAGTGATTCCGAATGCTACTAGCCACCATCATTGTACTGCTCTTCTCCTCCCCCAGGTACCACCACACTTCTCCCTCACTGGCCTTAGGCTATTTTGTTTGGTAGACAGACTGGAGTATTTTCTGCTGTTCTTTCTCATTAACACCCCAGCCCTCCAGTGAAACACTGAGAGGTTTCCATTCATCTCACTTGCCATTTCACCAGCTGTAATCTGCATCTATGACCGCTGGCAAGTACTGAATGTTTCCATTTTGCCCGTTCACTCTCCTGTGACTGTAATTTCTCGTATGTGGATGGCAGTTGCCTCCTTTGTGGTTTCCCATGCATATCTTTAATACAAGAGCTAATTGCAGACAACCTTTACCTTTACCTGGGACAGCCTAACAAGGCAGCTGATTTCTCCCCAAAGCTACATATGTATTTTCTGTTCTCTGGCCAGTGTGCATGAATCATTTCCCATAGCCAGGTGTCCGAGTCTTACCCAGTGTGACCTGGCTCTCCCCCAGCCAGCCAGTATTCTCATTTAAAATCTGAGAAACAATTTGTCTCTGGAAGCATGTAGAAAGCCCAAGTAGTTCTCATTGGTAATTGGCACCAAAAAATGGCTGTCTTTTTTCCACAAAGATTTCTAGGTCTCATTACTGGAACTTGATTTCTAACAGCCACACTGTCAAACATTGGCTGGCATATTAAATATTAAAACAAATGCAGCAAGTGTCAAAACCCAGTCCATGTTGCCAACCTCACACCTTGCTTTTTCATTATGTTCATTCACTTACAAAATTCACTTGCTTATTTGTGAGGAGTGTGAGAGCCATTCAAGAGCATTAGAAAGCGGATCTGCTGAAACTGAGGAAGAAAAGCTTAAGCTTCTGCACAGAAGAGAGGGAGGGGAACTTCTGTATGTTTTTTTATGGGCTGCATAATTAGGACTGCACATACTACTGGGAGAACAGAACTAGCCTGGAATACAAGCTTGTGGTCCAGAACGAACCTCATCCTGGAAATGCTGCTCTCTGCCATGTGGTTTCTCAGCCATGGTTAGGATAATTAAACCTGCAGACTGGAAGGCACAGTGAAAGTGGAGAAAGAATTTGTGGGAAGGAAAAGCCGCTTACATTGTGTTATCATTCCGTGGAGGTAGTGAAGGATTTAGGCTGATTACACACGCTACACCTAATCTTTCATTCCCCAGCACCTATCTCTTGCAGGGGCTCTCCTCAGATAATGAGGAGTGACACACGGTGTGAAGTGTCAGGCCTATCTAATCAATGCTGTCATCACCACTGTCACAAGGAAGCACTACTATGGGAGATAAATTTAAGCCCGACTGGTGTTTAGAAGGATTTGGAGGCTGTTTGTTGCTATTTTAATGCAGATTCTCTAACAAAGAGGCTGAAGGAGAGCTGCTGAGTTACTGATCATGAGAAACAATTTCAGCTAATTAGTGTTTCTGACCCATATTAGAAGAGTATGCATTTTTTTTTCTCCATGGGTGATTTTTAAATTCATCTTACAAGCTTTCCTCTGATGTAGAGGACTTGCTGTAACTACCACACTTAGCATCTCACTACCTGGTTTTGGGACCTGCTTTTAGCAATTTTTATGCAGCTACCCTAAATAATCTTTCGCTTCTCAAAAGTTAGATATAAACACCATTTCATGACACCATCTGAGCTCACATGGACAACTGTACCTAAAACAAATGCATGAGTGGGCAATTTTTTCTTTTCAGGACTGAAGTTTCAGTTTGATTCTTCCAAGAGATTATTATAAATGACTGTGGGAAAATGAAAAGAAAAAAATGCTTGTAGAGTCCTTTCATAATACTTGCACTGAGAAATATAATAAAAGGAAAATAATTCTCTTTTTGTCTCTATTTTCTTGCATAATCCTTGGTGTTAAAGCTGTGATTTTATCTCTAAGCCTTTTTCTTAACAATTGCTAGTTATAATGCACCAGCCATATTTGCACAGATAATAACCTCAGACCTGATCATGCAGAGGTTTACATCCATGTTTGAAGTTCTGTACTGTGAACAGCCTCCTTGACTTAGAAGAAATGCTCCGTGTACAGAAAAGTTGTGCCTGTGAAGTTCTAAAGGGGGACTGGAAGTCGGCACCTCTCATCCAGCTCAGCCCTAAATAATCTATGCAGAAATCTCCTTGGTGCCTGACATTTGCAGAATTCTACCCCCATAAAAACAAATAACACTATTTTGGCCTCAATCTGTGGTAATTTAAGATTAAAAGTTAAAAAAATGTTTTCATATTTATTTTCCCTGAGCCAGTGAAAGGAGTGTTTGACTCTCTATGGTGCTAACATTCATTAGCATCTTGGAACATACACAGCCTTTGCTTTGTTTGCAATGAGTGCAATTATTGTTTATAGGACTGAGAAATGAAATTCCTGGAAGCTAAACTCTCTGGCCCACAGTATCCCTCCACGTGTGTCTGTACGACATGGTGGTGCAGCAGCTGTTCAGCGGTCCCTGGTGTGGATTGCAGTGGGATCACACTGCAAATGGCTGTGCCAGATGTGGGGCGCTCACCACAGCAGGAATATTATATCCATCTTCACCCTACTGGGCGTGTGGTGACTTGCATACAAGTTCAAGATGTGAGATGTCACCCCGTGATCAGTGTTACATCAGAGAGTAGCAAAACACCCATCTTTAAGTCAGGTATGCTTTCCTACAGCAGACAAACAAGGGTCCCAGTAAACCTCAAGCCTGAACTGCAGATGTTCCTGTAAGCAAATGAAGCATGTGCAGACAATGCAGACTGTGGACCAAACGGGCTAATCTGCTCTGAGGCCAATAACCACACAGCTTCTGCAGCTGCATGTCTGCATGTCTGAAGACTTTTTTCTGGATAGGCAGAAAATCAAACCATATTCTTGGAGTAATGAAGTCTGTTGGTTGACCACAGTGGAGGTTTGAAGCCCTTTTCATCATCCCAATTCTCACCTGCAGCATCCAGATTATGATTCTGGATGGCAAAACCCTGCTGCTGAGCTAAGGTACACATCTCTCTTTAACTGATCATACGTTTTGAGAGGTAATATATTTTGTTTCAGAAGAGGAAGACATAGAATGATTTATGTCTTCTGGATGTGTGCTTTCTGTTGCCGAAAAAACATTTTTAAAGAAATATTCATACATAGTCATTTTTGGTAACAACAGAACATTTGGTAACAACAGAAATTTTGCATAAAAACATCATGCAAGCTCTGCTCCCTCTCACCCCAATCAGAGACTTCACTGATTGAAGATGAAATACTCATCACCAGGTGAAGACCAACATGTGGATTTTGGTGTATTTCTTCAAAGAAATAAATTACAATCAAATTACGATGATTACACCCTGTAAGGGCCATAAACAGCTTCTCAGTCCGTCTTTTGAGAGAAAACAAAAGCAGGGCTGTTGCCAGCAGATTTACACTCCCCATGCAGGGATCCCTACACCCCCAGGAAAATCCTAAATGCTCCAGAAGCCAAAATACTTCTAAAAAAACCAGCTTTATAAGATAGTCCTGCTCTTCTTGCCTTATGACTGAGGTAAGATTATCCAGAAAAAATTATAATGTCATAAAGACTCTTCTGCATGCTGCAGAGAGGTGGATACACTGCCACTACTCTTCCCTCATCAGCTGGGAATCAAAATATGTGCTAAGTCCCACAGGGCTTACAGCACTGCAGGAGGCGCAGCACCATGCACCAGTAGCTGCGCACTCGCAGCAAAGGACCACCTAAGAAATGGACAGCCTATTCTTATGCAGATGGTCCCAGCAATAAATGAGGAAGGGGGAAAGAGAAGTATTATATCAGATTAGTATTAAAAAAAACTCATTTTCAAAGTTCAACACAATTTGTTTGTTGCTCTTTCAGTCAACTTTATTCAAGGCCTTAAGTTCAAGCATCTACTTTGCTATTTGTTTCACACCTTTCTATTGGAAGCAAACCCAAACTAGAGCTACAGGTAGGATTGTTGAAATAAGACATCATATGACTGAACTATATCCTAACACACTCAAGCTTTAGGGAATCCAGGTTTCTTTGCATTCTTTGTGGCTTTAGGCATAGCTCCACTTTTCTTGTCCTTCACTATTTTTCCAGCATGACTTGGCATAACCATGGATTTCTGGTTATTTTCCCATTTGAGCTATGATGTCGCAGTTTATCTCCACTTGTTGGTTTGCAGGTATTAATTCCAATTTAACAAAAGTCACGAAATACACATTTTAATGAAAAATAGCTCTGTATTTTTCAGAGTTTATCCTCTGAATCAGATTAGACAATCAGGTGAGCATTTCTGATATGCTGTGTGAATTGTGAGCTATGTCTTGATCCATGCCCATGTCTCTACGGATGGAATTGAATTTGGGAAAAATTTGGCCCATAGCATATCCTCAAAGAGGAAGGAAATTCATTTAAGATAGAATCCATGTTTATTTATAAATGGAGAGGTCACCAGATGGGGAAGACCACCCACTGTGGGGGCCAGGACTGACTAAGCACTCCCCTCAAATACACTCTTCAGAGCAAAGAAATCGTCCCTGCGAGCAACCTGTTAAGAACCTGTAAGCTGAAATCTGTGCATGAGATCACTTCACCAGACTTTTAAGAAAACCAAGCAACACTGCTTACAGCTGGCTCTCTCCCTCCCCCACCCCCTTTTGTTTTGTTTTTTTATTTCTGTAAGTTCAGCCAAGAGACTTGAGTGGGCAAAGAATATGATCAGTTGCTTTGGACAGGAGGAAATCTGTAGGTTGCTTTCCAGCTATGGGGTAGAAATAGGTGATAGTGGCACCATTCATATCTGGTACAAAACGAAGTCATTCTCATCAAGTAGAAATATTAAAGCTGTTCCCCTTGACACAGAAGGAACTGCTCCTGCAGGCAGAAGGAGGAGCATGATTCCCTGAACAGGGAATCCAGGCATCCAAAGAGAAAAACTAAGAAAAATAATGAAAGTGGATGTTAGCACACTAATTTTAAAGTCAATCACAGATCATAGCTGTGTAGACAGGTAAACTGAGAAAGAGGCAGGAGACTCTGGGAATAGCATTGCTCTATCAGAAGAGTCTTCCCATGTTTGAGGACATAGTCACAGCATATTTACCCCACCGAACTATCATGTTTTATTCCTTCCCAGTGGTAAATGAACAGACCGAAATGGGTGCTGTACTCGGGCTTATGTCCATGGAGGCCTATAATTCTTGTGACTAAAAATAATAACATGTGGACCAGCCAGGCAGCTCACTGGATCACAATACATAAGGAATGGGTTCAGACCTTTTTTATACTGATTGCTTCCTAAGAAGGAATGTCTCACCCTACAGGGTCTGGGGTGAAAATCAACAAAGTGACTTGTTGACTACCACAAAAAATGTATGTCCTAAAGTCCTTAAATAGAATGCCACAGAAACCTACAAGCCCTCATTACCAGTGAGTTTAAATCTGCATCCTTTTAGGGTTACCTCATACCTCTCTTCAGAGCTGAATGTCTCTCACCCTTCTAAAATTCCTAGACCCTGTGTTTCCTTACTCTATCTCCAGAATAGCTCAGTTTGCATGCCTCATGTAAATTTGTGGGATATAATCTGTCCAAATTCAGACAGTTTGTGCTGCTGAAAATGATCATGTTTTACAGCGCAGCTTATGTATTACAGCAAAGGGTCACTTTTGGGGAACCATCCCCAAAATACTGGAGATCTGCATTTAATTCTGTCCTCAGATGTGGGAATCAAATTCATTCTTATGTTGAGATGGACCAAGCAGGAGAGGATAGCTCTTCTCACTGCAGAGAATTTGAAATTTATTTGGCCAGATGAAAGAGGATCCAGGCACTGCTTTAAAAATTATCTCTAAATTTCATTAAAAAAAATCTCAATGGTGCAGCACTTACTTAACATTTTCCTCTCTTCCTCGCCTAATTAATATTTGCTGATTACATACAAAGCAGAATAGCTACAAGCTGTCCTGGTATTGCCATACATCTTCCTTTAATATGCACTCTGGTTTTGGTCTTCCTTACCTAAATGTTCCCACAGTCCAAGTGGGCTCACATCTTAAAATGCCCCAGAGACACCAGGATCACAAGGAAAACATGGGTAAATCTTCAAGGTACCAACCAAAGCAAATGCTGTTTTTCATATTTACTAATTCAACAGCTACATTCTGCCAGATGATTTAGCAATGTTTTCACATTAAAATCCTTATCTAACCTTGCTTAGCATGCTGGCTTTTAAGAATCCCTTGTAAGGCGCTGCCCCCCCTTACATATGTTACAGAAAACCTAATGTCTCACCAGGATGTCCCTCGTGTGATGCTAACCATTGGCCTTGGTGAAAAGTTTTGTCCCCCCTACCACCCCCTCTCTTGCCATCCAGACCTTTAGAGTTTCATCAGTAAACACATCAAAGCCCAGAAGGATATACATGTAAGTCAATGGGATCCCCCGTGACCTCCTGCAGTGGTTTGTGCTTCATGCACATGCTCCTGAAGGCTCCTGCACTTTAGTTTGCATGCTGAGCTTGGGAGGGATGACCCATGCCCAAGAAGTGCCTGTTTCCTCCATTAACTGGAGCCTGGTGTGACTGGCTTATGCGAGTGTGGGCTTAGTCTTTATTCATATTCAGTCAGTTGGATTACATGCATGATACCTAGCCACTAATGGCATCTAGCTACTAATCTCTTCGCCTACACCAATGGAACATCAGTGAAGTGTCCCATTAACTCCAGCTGGCATAACCATGTATGCCAAAGTAGATGTGAACAAATTCTTGCAGGTCTTGGGAAGCTAAAGCAATGTGGCCTGATTTCCCAGAGAGTCTGATGAGTGCTCAGATCTCCTGTTGAATTCAAAGGAGCTGTAGGTTCTCAGCACTTCAGAAAATCAGTTCGTGCCAGATTTTTTTAACAGAATGATGTCGTGCTGCACTTAAAAATAAACATTTTTCCCCCTGCCCCCTCTCTGTGTCCCATTTTAACTTACCTTTTTCCACTGGATTTTATCCATAGCTTTCTTGGTATGAGCAAAGGAAACAAAATGACTAAGTTTTAATTAGAAAGTAATTTTTCAACCTACAATGTAAGTGAGGTTTTACAACCCAGAAAAAATGTTGCAAAGCCTGTTATTCTTAGTTATAAAATAATTATGCAAGTTATGTCACCATGCTCTTCATAAATATCTTCCAGCTGTTCTTTTTGATAAAGAAAAATACGAATCCTTCCGTACTACCCTGAGTTTAAAGTAGCTCAAATGTTTGTTCTACCAAATGTGACAATGTCCCTTTAAGTTTTCTGGGGTTTGTGGAAGATCTAGCCCTGGGGGGTTTTGGCTTAGCCACAGTACTTGTCAAACCCCTTCAGACTCTCTTACAGAAGTGGCTGATGCTGAGTGAGGGTGTTTGTTTAGTTTGGTTTTGGTTTTGTTTTTTTTTTTTCCCCAGAATGTCCTTATTTCCCACTCCAATTTCATAAGAATATGTGATTGTGTCGGAATTTTCCTTTAGAGAGAATTTTCATTTTACGTATCTGACAGATTTTCAATTTCATGCTTTGATTTGAAGTTTCTGTGATTCTTTTCCTCTTACATTTTAATCTGACAGCCTGGAAGGCTAGGGAGACTTATTCTCAAATGGTTAAAGCAAAAGGCTTTACATCAGGAGATCTGGGTCCTATTTCTGGTCTAATCTCCAGCCTTGCTATGTAATTTCAGCAATATGAGTATGTGTGTGCATGCATGTGTCTCTGTGTCTGTGTGTATTTTGCTGTGTCTCGTCCTATAAATATATAAATAGGCATTTAAATAGATAACTATATGCCTAAAAGAAAGTAATGCTTACCCACTCTATTTCTATTAATGCTTTTGAGTATTTTAAGCTTCTTGGCTGTGGAAGAAAAAAAAAGACATTAAGGCATGTGAACATTATGGTATCAGTTAGCATGTTCTTTTCAACAGTTGAATTTTGACATATTTAAAACTAAGGCTGCATTTGCCAAAGTTTTGCATGTCTGCACATTCATGCAATATCCTAAACACGCTATTACTTCAGTGAACAGGTAGGCAGGGCTTCAGGCTGCACAGATAAAAACACAGGATTTCTTCCTGAAGCTTTGGCTTCTGCTGAGGTGGTTCCTAAAACAAGTTTAGGCTCCCTGGACTGAGAGACATCCCCCACAGAGGCTGCAGCCACTGCTGAATAGGTGTTTCAGAGAGCGTGTGAATATTGCCACAGAATTTTCCTGTTCACCCAATGGAGGGAAACCGAGGTGCTTCTGTTCCTAGGGTTTATCATCTCCTTGAAGGCTCTTGAAGGCATGCACTTCTCCATAGGGAAATGAGGCGGTTACTTAAAAAACACTATTTGATCAGGGGCCAAAAATATAGATGTAAACTACATGCTTCTGTTGGCTAGATCCCTATCATAGAGCTGTGAATATCTGGCTGTAGAGCTTCAAAAGTCCTTCATCTGATCCTCATTTGGTGGCCATTAATAATCTTATTTTTCTGTGTTCATAGGTGAGGGATTCCTCACTAAGAAAAGCTATCTGAATTTTTAATTTAAAAAAGAGGTCAGTTCAAAATGCACTACAGATCAAACTGTTGAACTCTGAAAACACTGCTCCATGAAAATCGATTATCAGCACTTCCAGCCAGGCTCAGAAGCTCAGCGCTTGCAGGCTGTGCCATGTATTTGTAATTGAGTCCAATGCTTTCCTCTTCCAGCTGTCAGACAGAACTGGGAAGGGAACCTGGAAAGCCACAATTTTGCTTTCACAGTTCAACTATTTTCTCATTCATGAATTAGATAGGAACTATGGGACTATTTACAATTTGGTTATTATCTGAAATGTGATCTGTGTAATTGGTCATATCATTCATATTTATTCTCTCTCAGGCCAAACAATTCCAAGACCATAAAAGAGGTTTCAGTCTTGTCCCACCAGCCTTGCCAGTGAGACTCCCCAGGTGATCACTATCAGATGTGTTCTCACATGATTTTCATTTTACAGATTTATTTTCTGGCAAAATAAAAAGATAGGAAAATTCAGCTATTTCGATGTTGGTGGAAAGCACATAAAAGAAGATCTGATACTATAAAAGAAAATTTGGTTTTGTGTTCAAATAGTGGGTTTTATCAGCATTTGTTCATTCAGAGGTGTTCCGTATCCTGCTCATGCAGAGATGATCAGATCTGACGAATAATCTGATTTGTTTTCATTCATATTCGTTTGAAGGAGAATAATAAGAGTGTAAGGAGAAACATGGCTCTTCCATCTCTGGCTAAATACCCCAAGAACAAAAGTTTGGAACATGGCAGAGATTGGTTCAGGTGCTGTCAGGACCTCATAACCAAAGGAGGTCATTCTTGGTCTTACAGAGGGAGAGTAATCTCTTGTTTGTGTGTTTACATGGGGTCTGCTACAAGGGGCTAGAGCAAAAGGGCAAAGGGTACCCGGGGAGAGTAACACTCTTTAGTGAAAGGCACTGCATCTAGAAAGGGATATAAGCTGAGAGGGAAATAAATTTGGAGAAGGGTGAGAAAAATATCGATTAACAGAAAAATGCACAGTGTTTTAAGGCAAAAAAGTTGTGTTTTAATGAAGACAACCTGCAGTTTCGACAATATTCTTCCTTAAAACCGGAGATTTTTAAAAAAGGCTGCAACCTGTTATTAGCATTGGTTTCTCTGTCTACTAGGGAGGGAGCAGATCCAGCAGCATCTTCAGCTCTTGGCAGGGATGCAGAGCTATGGCAGAAGGAGAGCAGTGGCATGATCATGGTCCCTGGGGAGAACTTCTTACCTCTCAGTTAAAGTAAGGAAGTCTACCTTCCGCTGAGGAGGTGGAAGTTACCTTGCTCTTGCCAAATCTCATATGGGATAAGGGTACAAATGTAGGTAGTTTTTGGTAGCATATGTATCTCATGTTTTTTTACAGTAGCTTATTGCACTATAACTTCCTGAATAATGTGCTGCATATGGTAACAAACTTAATTATGCTATTTTCCTTGAAATCTAGTCTTTTTCTGGTTTTGGTTGGTTTAGAAGAAGTGTGGGGAGGCAGCAAGCAGGGATGGGCCTGCAGTGGGAGACAGTAGTATGTGTCTGGTATTTTTAAGGACTTCTTTTATACTGCAACCTTTTTCTCATCCAGCTATTCTTACTTCTCACTGAGTTCAAAAGGCCAGCTAAGTTGTGTGCGAAGAATTCCTCCCAGAGATACTGCCGTTCCCCAAGCCCTGACATGCTTCATACATAAAAAGGCCTGGGTGCTCAGTGTTCAAACAGCACTGCTCACTGCAAGGGACACCCTTCCCCTCCCAGAGACATGACCTATTTAGTCTCATATGGCATAGGGAACCCTTAGAGAGCCTTTTCCCCTCCTGGCAATACAGTTAAAATTTATTGGTCTCTGGTAAGATCTCAACATCACACAGAAAAAAACAGCAGCCTTTCAGTTACAGGAATGCCAGATCAACCAGCCCTCTTTTCATTTCCCTTCCAGTTCATTCACTATGCTTCCTCATCACTACCTAAGCCTTGATGTCTTTGCTTTTGGAAGGAGTGTATTGGGTTGGCTTTTTAAAAAATGCATGTCTCCCAGGAAGGTCTGGATTCCCAGCCCATACTTGTTTCTCTGCAGCAGGAGCTTCTGCAGATAAAACACTGGGTTTATTGCAATACCAAGGACAGACATCTTCTAAGTGCTATTAGTTTCAGGGTCAGAGTTATTTTAAGAATCACAGAAATGCTATTCCATTAAAGAGTGTTGCAGTATTGTGAGTATGGGTGCCCATGGACAACTCATTATCCTTCTGGGTAAGAGCAGTAACACTTCGTGTTCACCATCAGTAAGCAGGGTGTTTGCTTTGAGAAAGCCATGTGCCCTCTCTCTATGGTCAGTGGAAAGACGGTCATGTGGAAGGACAAAATCCCCCTTGTGCTCCATGGAGGGACATGGCATGGAACTGCTACAGCAATGTTCTTATGATGGGATGCTAAGGCTAGATACTCTGAGCCTGGGAGGTGTGCGGAGATGTGTGGGAGTATGAGGTCTGCCATAATGGGACTGGGGGACAGTCCCTGCAGATGCTAGGGCAGACTGTCCTGCTAGAAGTGGCCAGCATTCCTTTTCATGCTGGAAGGGGTCCCAGTATAAATCACTGTGTGGGCAGTCCGGGTGATGAGGGGACTGGCCCCTGACAGCAAGCTGGGAAGGGATGTGATTTTGATTTGATAGCTCAAAGGCACCTCAAGTTGTTGGGATGAATCATCTTTTGGAGTCATTTGCAGGTCCAGAAGCAATAAAGAGCTGAGACAGCCAGGCAGAGCTGTACACCCTGCTTTCAGACGGCTACAACTACATGAGAGGAGCCCCACTGGTGTCTCAATGCTTTCCAGCCTCCACAGGTCTGATTTCTCCCCTCTCTTACTGTGTCTGCTGGGAAACAAGCCAAAGCCACACAGAGCTGGATCTGCTCCTGATGTTCCTCATGTTCCCACTGTTCATCTCCAGGGCTTTGGGCTGGCCCTTAGAGGAGCTGAGGCTAGCAGGGAAATTTGGAGCTTGATCAGCTTTCTAAAGGGGGGAGTTTGGATTTAGGGGTTGTTTAAATCCCATCTCCACCAGTGTTTGCTAAAATAATAAAAACTCATTTCTTCCACGAGCTTGACTTGCATTTGCTATGTTGGTGGTCTCTTCTTCCCCCTTTCTTAAAATCTTTCCTTATATATTTAATCAAATCAAGTTTCCTAGATTTGCTGAGTGATTCCCTACATTTCCTGACCACCCTCCTTTATATCTGCTTTACCTGTCTGCCTCTACTTCTTGCTGTTCTGCAAGGATCTTTAATGCACCCCCTAAACCCACCCATCCACAGCACTTCAGTTTCTTCACAAGAACTGTGATAGGCTGAAGTAGCCTTCACTATTTGATGGAGCAAAGCCAGAGGGTGTCCCTCTGCTCCTCCAACAGAAAAATCCCTTTCCCTAACACCCAGCTCTGATTTACAGCTCATGCCCTATGTAACCAGCAGCTCCACATCACTTATCCCCTCTCTCTAGGTGGCTGGTTTCCATACAGTGGCACATCATGTCTGTCTTGAGGTAGCCTACAAATTAGGAAACTCATTGTGTCATGCTGATGCACGGTGCTGGAGGTGGGAAACAACGGCTTCTGTGCGCCTCAAGCCCAGGTGGTGGTATGCCTGACATTTGGAGGTAGGGTTGCAGACCCCCAGCACCCAGGGCTTGTTCTCCAGAAAGGTTTGTGCTCCTTCTTTTCCCTTCCTGAATAACCATGATCTACCTTTCTGCATCCTTTTACTTCTCTCTGGCTGAATGCCCTTTCTTGACCTTGCAGGAATGTGAGTGCGTACTAACCAGAGGGGATATATAAAACATATCAGCTTGTACATAATACCATGTGAAGGCACTTACCTGAGACGCTGGGGCATGAAGACTACAGTATGCTGCTGGGGAGCAGAGAAATTTATTGGCAGCTTTAGGCCTGACAACCTTTGATAGCTGTCAGAGTGGCAGGGAATAGAGGCAGAGACAGATTTGTGCTTCGTCCCTGCCTTAACTACCAGGAATGTATTGTTCAATTATTAACTTCTCATGTAGAGCCTCCCTCCTCCAAAAGCAGCAGTTATTACAGGGGGAAAGATCTTTCTGCCTTTTCCTTGTTTCCTCTAAAAAAGTCCCCACACAAGTTATATATCCTGTGGACTGTTTTCTCTGTTTTAAAGACCTCTGCAACAAGAGGGTAAAAAGTGTCAGAGCAAACCAGCAGCTGTTTTTTGGTTTTCCTTGTTTCATTGTGTTCCAGCTGACCAGCTGCAGACTTTTTTTTCATGCCTTCATTGTTGTTTTTACTGTCAGTAGTTTTACTGCTTGATTTCCACTTGGACATTTCTTGCAGGTGTACCTCTGATGGTAAATCAAGGCTGCCCCTAGCTCTTTGATCTGGGTCTTCAAACAATGAAACTGAGAGGTTCTCTCTCTCTTTTGTGCAGGTGGCTATATACTTTGCCAACTCTAATGAGTCCAGTCTCATGACACTGAGGAGACAAGCTGTGGGTAACTATTGCCTGCATTTAAACAGAGGTGCAGAGAGGCTCCCCTGGCACGGCAAGGGAAGGCAGCAGTGCTGCCAGAGCAGCATGCCCAGGACTGACTGCCAGCACAGGCTTTCTACAGTGACACCCCCCACACACACTTTGCTAATAACAGAGAGAGATAGCAAGCCGTGGCAGGTGTCACTGCTCCTTTGTAGATGGAAAGACTGGTCATATAATGAAAATACATCATGAAAAAGCATGCTTCATCTCTAAAACGCTTTAAAAAAAAATAGTTCTATAACTTCCCAAGTTCTATAACTTAGCCCTGCGATCATCGCTCAGGCTTACTGCAACTGCTTATCAGCTGTGCTCTCTTATTAATTACTCCCAGAGCTCAGAACATTTTTCTCCTAGGAATTAAGGATATGTGTAAGAGACAATGGGAACAAGCAATAAAAGAGAAAGTTCTATGACATCTCCCTCTTAAAAATTCACCACTTGCACTGCGCCCCATCTGCTGTGGAGCATAGCCTGTGGAGCATCCTGATGTACAGGAGATAGCAGCTTCACACTTAGGGACACAAGAGGACTAAAAGGGCTGACCTACCCAAAGCTGCAGGACAAACCACCCAGAGAAGTAGCTGGGTTGCTGGCAAGGGATAGGTCATTTTGGTGTAGCTGTCCAACCTTGTCCACTCAAATGCAGGCTCTTAAGAGCCCTGCTGAGAAATGACACAGGTTCTGAGAGATCACACAATATAGCAGCTGTTCAAATGCAGATTGTTTCAAATGCACTGCTGACATGTTTTTCCATACCCTCCAGAATTTATAATTCCATATTTAAGAAACGAAAGGTTGTATACTTCTTGTTACGGTGTGACCTGTGTCCAGACACAGCTTCATGCGCAGCTGTGCTTTCAGCAAGAGGGTATGGTTTCACAAGACACCTTGCAGTGAATTTGTAACTCATGGCTTTTCTGGTTTAGTGGCCTGAATTAGCTTACCTTGCAATCAGACAAGTGCCAGAGCTGGTGCAAGGACAGTCAGGGAGGTGGTGAGTGTGTGGTATGGACTGGCATCTAAAGGTGGGTAAAGAGGGAATGCAGAGATGGAGGAGAATGGGCTCTCCCCTTCTGTAGCAGAAGCTAGATACTAATTCATCCATAACCAAGCCCTTACTGACCAGGGAGAGAACAGATGACAACAGTGTCTAGGCAGCTGAGTCACTTCTACAGCTGCAGAGTGAAAGCTGCTGGAAGCTCTCATGGCAAGCTCAATGCTTCAGGCCACCGTGGTGAGGCCTCAAACAACAACTGCAAGAGAGGTGTCAGCTTGGAAGTCTCATTACTCAGGAGAAAACAGAGGCAGCCCTGCTATCAAGCTCCTGCAATAGTATTAGTATTAGACTAGTATCATATTCCCACAACAAGGGGTGCAAGTTTTAATGGGTACACCATAAAAAGCAGGCAAAAATAAGGGGAAGAAAATATGTATTTGTGCTCCAAGTTGCTTTAATAAAGTAATAAATATTTAATGAATGATGCTTGCAAAACAAAACCATCAGGATCATGGAAAGGCAGTAGAAAAACAAACTGAAGTCTGTGAAATTCCTAAGCTGGGTCTGAGGGGGGGGGAAGGTAGGAGGAGCTGGTCAGAGATTCCTACTGACTTCTCTCTCTAGAGTGGCTCATAAAACCCCACATAGCTCAAATTATTTCATTCCCAGACACACATTATATAGACAAACCTGTTATTAATGGGAAACTTTCCTGATACGAAAGGCAGTATGAGGTTGATCTTGTTCTTGCCATATGTCTTCTGAAATGACAGCTAAAGACTGCTGAATTGCTGCTCAGTGCTAGGCAGCAGTTACTGACTAAGGAGATATTTTATTGAGAAAATGATTATATTCCTTTCTGAGATAATAAAATTCTTCATGACACACATTAAAAGTGCTAAGACTTCCCAGGTAGCCACTGTGCCCTGCTGGGAACATGGTCTTCTCCTGGTGTTCAGGCAAGCCCAAAAAATGTGTAGAGCCCGTATATCTTCAAAATCTTTGCAATTCTCCCTTAAGAACTTGTGATTTCAATAAGCCCAGGAGTGTCCTGACGCTTCTGAGCTGATCCTTGTGCTGCTAATCTTTGCTCCACTATTTTTAGATCATTTTAAAATCTGCCTGCTTTTCAGTTGCGTATTTACTCAAAGAGACAGCTTATTTAACTGGTCCAGGAGCAGTTGCTATTTGCCTTAATATGTCAGTCTGAGCCTTACAAATGCCTTCTGATTAAAGCAAGCTTCAGTTCCCCTTACTGTTTGCTCCCTGCTGTGGGATGTCTCCATTGGGGCACACAACCACTCATCATTTGGGGTGCTGCAGGAGGAGGGCACAGCTCAGCCCCCTTCTCATCCCCTGCCATGCGCCCTTGCTGCTAACTATTATAATAATAAATAAATAATAGTCTTTATGGTTTCAAATACTTAGAAAGAGTATGTGCTCCTACAGTAAAGCATGAATGCATTGTCAGCGTACAGCAGTGCCCCTGGAGACGGCTGCAGGAGGTCCCCGTAGCACCTCCTGCAGAGCCAGGGAAGGTGTCATGGAGCAGCTACAAGGTGGGTTTTGACACATGTCCACTCAAAGATAGGCATGCAGCTCAGGCCAAGGGTCTTGTGGGTCCAGACCCACTCAAACCCACATTTCCGCAGCTGTGAACTGCAGCTAGGACAAAAACTGTAATTAGCTTCCAAATCTGTTTTACTCCCATCCACCTTAAATTAGCTGAGAACTAAACATCCATCAGTGAAGCCTGGTGGGTGCAGGAGCCAGGCTGCTTTGTCCTGGCCACCTGGCCCCATGTGTATTTTGGTGGCTGCACTGGATCCACTTCTGCTCCCAGATGGAACAAAAACCTCCTCAAGACCTATGAGCTACCCTGCTGCTACAGCCCTAAGGAAGGGAGTAGAAAATAGTAGGGGATACAAGCCAGGGATGGGGAGGAGGATGTTTGTCTTCGTTTTCACCACCAGAAGTGCTCCTGGTCCAAGAAACAAAACTTTATTGCATTTAAACCTTTATTACCTTAAATAGTTGGGAGGGATTCACAGCTGCCTTCTGCATTTGAAACAAAGGCTCTCCAGGCTGCAGCCACCTCTGAGGACTGTGCCCCGGCTCGTTGCAGCAGGGTTGGAATAGGTGACCTTTGAAGGTCCCTACCAACCCAGATTATTCTATGATTCTTTGATTCTATGACTGGGAAAGGTCAGCCTTGGCAGTGCCACTTGTTGAACCAGCATGTGAGCCACCAGTGCTGGATGCTGTGCTGCCACTGCAGAGGAAGCCTGCCATTTTGCAGTGAAAAAAGCAACATTTCCTTATAGGGGCAGGAAAGTTTCACCTTGACTCTAAAGTAGGACAACTCACATGATGTTTGCCGGAGGAAATACAGTGAAAACAAACCCGTGATGGCAAAGAGATGGGCTGGACAGTTTTTGCCCTGTCTCTGAGTCTATAAAAGTGAGGAAATCTCATTCAGGGTCATATCTGAGCATCTCTGTGGATATTCACAAATCTGTCAGGTTTTGCTCAACAAACAGCTCTGAGTTGTTTGGCTGAGACAGTTCAAACCCACCCTCCTCCTCGGGTGAAGGAGCCGAGAAGCAGCGGACTGGCGGGGGGAAGCGTATTTCAGCTACAGCACAGCAGTTTGAGTTCCATGCTCCCATGCAAACTGTGTGGGCTTGCACTTCTGGGAAGTGGGGCTGGCCCCAAGGAAGAAAGAGAGGTTTATCTGAGCTGGCGCTGTGAACAGCACTTGGCTGCTATAGCTGCCACTTTCCTTTAAGACCAACATGAGCTCACGTGCTTTACACAACTGCAAATGCTGTGGGCATTGCAAAAATAACAACAATTGCTGACAATATATCAATGGATAAGCCCAAACCCAGGCTGTTCCTTGAACTTTGAACACTGAACTCCATGGAAGTGCCAGATTTTATTTTATACAGGCAGAATTTTAATTCTGAATATTCTTACTGCTGAAGTCTTGCTTATAAATGGATCCAAATAGCCAGGTTAAACTCCTCAGTAATTTGTTTCATTTGGGTTTCTTTTGGGTTTCTTTCTTTCACATTGTGACTCAACAACCTGGCAGCAAAAGACTTCTGTTATTATACAGGGCAGTGTATTTAAAGAAGTTGGACCCAATTATGTCAGTTATGGTGATCTTGCTGAATTACCTCTTCCAGCAAGAAATTATGTAGCCAAGATAATTTCTGGGTGATAAGTATCTCTCACTTCCTTCAAAATCACAAGTGCCTTTTGCCCAGAGAAGACTGGCCAGAGCAGCAGAATGGTGAGGCCAGTGAACTGGCTCCATACTCTGAGCCAGCAACCCCCTGTGTTCCCTTGGTGGGCTGCCTTGGGCACCTGTCCCATCCAGGATGCCCAAGCAACCCCTCGCCATGGTTCCCATGGTGCCAGGAGGGTTATGCAGACAGGGTTCACACCCCACTGAGGTCTGACCTGACTGCCGGGCTGGATGCAGCCTCTGGGAGCCCCATTTTCCCACCTGGTGAAGCAGAGGGAATAGAACTTGTTTCACTGTCAGGAATGCTGGGTATTACAGCAACAGAAGACTCAGATTATATATTGAGATAAATTTGCCTGGCTGAGGCATTATCATCTCTCTCTGCCATACACAAGTAACCCAGACTGAGAACAGGGGCCAGCAAGGACACACAAAAACCTCTGAATGTTTTTCACTTTACCAGTAAAAGCCAGTACTTCACCATACTAGGTCAAGCCAATGCAGCAAACCCCTCTAATCTGACAGGTTGAATGACAAAACAGTGTTTCTTGGTGCATCCTCAATATTTTCAGTGTGTAAATCAGGGCCTAACCTCCACACACGGAGCTGGTCAGAGGAGATCACAGACTTTCAAGGAAGTTTTACTGCAGACCCCTTTGGTCACCATCTCTCTTCTGTTCAACACCTATAGCCTCTTCGCTCTCTCCCTATAGCCCCTTTGCCACCTAAACCTTTGCACTCTGCTCTTCCTGCTGAAATACCTCCTGCTGTCTGTTCCCACCTGCATGGCATGCATGCACTCCATCGTGCATGTAGTCTGCGTTCTGGCTTTATTGCAACAGCAACACTTCTGTCAAGGTGTAGTTGATCTGGTAAGTGGGTTACCCATGGAAATGTCCCCCAGAGAGAGCAGAGCTTCTTGGTTTTAGAGCATTAATGTGGCTTCAGAGAATCTGGGTGACCCCTGATATGACAGAGATTTGTAGTGTGTTTTTAAAGAGCATGGAGGCTGCCGGCATAGTTGTTTTTGTTACTTGATCCCATAATCCTATCTCATGATTCATTTCTCTCTTTGGGAAGGATTCCCACTGTAGGAGAAGCTGTGAGCTATTGAAGAAGAGAATTAGAAGAGGTCAAATCAACCTTGCCTCCCAGGCTCCCAAAACACCCAACGAGTTTCCAGGAGGTGACTAACATCAGGAAGGTTAGTCTTTGATGAGGAAGAAATGAGGACCATGAGAAATGATGCTGTCAAACAGGACACTTTAGTATTAATCTGGATCATTAGTCAGACAAAGAAAACAACAGGAAGGTAGAGAGCTGCAGAGGACAACAGCTGTCAGCTGCCAATGTCAGAGGTCCCCAAGCTGGTGGCATGCCCAGCACACTTGCAGCTGGGAAGACACCACGCTGCTCCCAGAAGTGCTCTTTTGCATGGTGATAGGCAGTGTGATCAGTCCTGGTTTGAAAGCAGTGGAGATCGGGAGCTGCCCTCCAGCTCACACACGTGCTCACACACTCAAGCTCATTTGTCCACTGCAGGGCACAACCTTCAGTGCAGATCTGTGGGGCAGCTGTGGGAGGCTGGGGAACATGGACATGAACTTTGTTTCTGTCTGTGCAGAACAGGGAGGTAGATGAAATGGGGAACAGGATGCAGGCTGATGTTTCAAACACTGCCAAAGTCTGTGGATTCAGAAACAGCGCTGTCTTCAATTACTGCAAACCTGTAGTCCTGATTCTGAGGTAACTGAAAGGACGCCATCAACTATGCCAAGTCCTTTCTTTTTCCTTTTCCTTTCCCTTCCTCTCACTTTCCTTTCCCTTTATTTTCCCTTCCCTTTCCTTTTATTTTCTCTTCTCTTCCCTTTCTTTTTTCCCTTTCCTATCTCCTCTCCTGTCTTCTCTTTTCTTCGTCTATCCTCTGTTTTCCTCTCCTTCATTATGGGTTGGTGGTTTTGGGGGTTTGTTTTTGTTTTTGTTTTTTTTTGAGCATGTGCCATTCACAGTCTTCAATGCTCCCTAGATTTTCAATTAAAACAGGTTCCAATCAAAAAGTAAAATCTCCCTATGGATTTATAACTGTAATACGGGAAGACGGTCATTGTCGGCCACTAACGGTCATTGCCCGAGCTGGGCAGCTCCAGAGAGGCGCCTTCAGCACCGGAGCGAGGGGAATCCCCGGGTCCAGGAGCCTCAGCTCCGAGCGGCGAGAGCCGCCCAGGCAGCCTCGAGCCCTCGCCGGGCCTTGCCCAGGAGCCGGCAGCTCCGCTGAGGCGGGCGGGGACTCGCAGGGGGCGGAGCCCGGAGGGACGGCCCCGCCCGGAGCGGGGAAAGCCCGGCCCAGGGAGGGCGGGAACAGCGCGTGGCGCGGCCGTTGGAGCCGGCAGCTGGAGCGGGCGGCGGGGGAATGGGGAGCGGTGGCCGCGGGGCAGGGCCCGGGCCCGGGCCCGGGCTGGGAGCTCTGCGCTGGCTGCCCCGGCGGTGACAGCGGCGGCACCAGGCAGAGCCGGTGAGAGGGGAGGCTGCAGGGCAGAGCTCGGGGTGTGGGGAGGGAGTGCCTGCCCTGCCTGCGCCGGTATCGTGAGGAGAGGGTGCGCAACGGGCAGGGCTGCGCTCGGTCCGCCCTGGTGGAGGCAGAAATCAGGAAGCCTACAGGTGGAAAGAGTATTTTATTTGTTTGTAAAGTTAGGTTAGTTTAGTTCAGTTAATTTCAGTCTAGTTTAGCTTAGATTACGTTTACAATTTGTAAATATTTCAGAGCGGTGCCCTGGTGGTGCGAGAGCAGCTCAAGAACCCAGCCAGAATAGGCCGGGGAAGACCTGACAAGGGGTGGTGCTCAGTGCTACAGGGGACGAGCAGCAAGTCCTGGGGCCACTCTGGGGCCACCAGGGGCAGACGGCTGCCTCTCCCCGGATGTGGGGCATGAGGGCGACCCGCGTGGAGCACGAGCAGCTGCCTTTGGGTCACACTAAGCCAAAGGAGCCCCATGAAGGGGCTGTGCTCGGCTGCGGAGGAAGGCAAAAAACCCCAGGGACACTTGCCAGTCCAGCCTGGGAGAAAAAAGCCCTTCCCCCCCCCCCCAGCTGCAGGACACGAGGGGCCACCTTCGCGGAGCATGAGCACCAGGCAATAACGCAGCCAGAAAGGACCGAGGAGCCCTGACAAGTGGTCATGCTCAGTGCTCAGAGGAAGGCAAAAAACCCCCGGGGACCGGTGCCAGTCTGCCCCGGGGGAAAATTCCTTCTTGACCCCAGTGCTGGCGATCGGCTACTCCCTGAGCATGTGAGCAAGACCTGCTCCTGGTCCACACGCTGGGCATGGCTCTAAGGGGACAATGCGACACTGGCACTGCCTTTTCTGCCTCCACCTGGAACCATCTCAGGGGCTTCCAGGAGTAGCAAAATGCCACTGGCATGATTAACTCGGGGGGCAAGAACCCTTCTTGTGCCTGGCAGTGGGAGCTATAAAGCACTGGAGGGGGGGGCACTGGGCCATCTGTGGATCCTATTTCTTATGGCTACACTACACTATCTCCCCAGAAAATGAGGACGGCGATCTCCCCAAAGGCTGAAGCAGGATTTCCATCCATCCATCCATCCATCCATCCATCCATCCATCCGATGAGCGTTGAGCATGGCCCCTCCAGGAGCTGGAACTGCAGCAGAGAACCTCGTGCAGCTTCGCAGCTTCAAGTGTTCCCTCCCTCAGTCCCCCCCCACCTAATTCCCTGGTGCCCAGGAGATGAGGACGGTGAGCTCCCTGGTGACTGAAGCAGGATTTCCATCCATCCATCCATCCATCCATCCATCCATCCATCCATCCATCCATCCATCTAATGAGCGTTGAGCGTGGCCCCTCCAGGAGCTGGAATTGCAGCAGTGAACCTCCAGCAGCTTCGGGCAGTCTTCTCTCCTCAGCCCCTCCAAGTAATTCCACTGGTCCCTCAGGGAATTCTTCTTGGGTGCTTTCAGGCTGCCAGCTCTGTCCTGGTGGCAGTGCCGGGCACTCTGGCAGTGAGACATAGGAGGATGCTGCCTTATACTGCCCCAGAGCATTGTGACGCTGTGTTGAAGGGTGCTGGCACTATGACACGGGGGTGACGGTACCCCACAGCCCTGCCCACTGCAGCCCTACTGCTGCTGCCCCTTCACCCAGCATCCCTTGGAGAAAGGCCTTTGGGCTGCTGGCCCTGAGGCAGTGCCTGTGCCCAGGTGGCCCAGGGGGATGTTCCTGCCCACGGCAGCCACACGCTGGGCACTGCTGCTGAGTGTCCCTGTAAATCAATCTGTGTGTTCAGACTGTATCAGTACAGGCTGTTATACCACGTACAGTCATTTGTGTGTGGCGATCCCAGAGGTGAAAGGCGTTTTGGTTTCCTCTGCATGAACTTTGCAGAAACGTAGAGTGTACAGGATTCCCTCACCATCCTTTATCAATACACCAAGTGGCATTTGCTACTAGGCTGCTTATGGTGAGGTCTTCTTCTTGGAAAGAAGAATTTAAGGAATCTCCTCTGACTTCACCACTCAGAGCTGCTTTGCAGCTCTGCAGGGGCCTAACAGGGAAACAGCCACCACACCAAACAACCAACCGGCTGATACACCAGTGAAGAGGATCACTATTGGTGCCTCCAGGAAAAAGTCGGCGGGTCATAGTAGTGGGTGATTCTACTCTGAAGGGCACAGAGGCACCGGAACAGGTTGCCCAAGGACGTTGTGAATGCTCCATCCCTGGCAGTGTTCAAGGTTGGACGGATTCTTGGGTGGACATGGTTTAGTGTGTGATGTCCTGCCCATGGCAGGAGGGCTGGAACTACATGATCTTAAGGTCCTTTCCAACCCTATGTGTTCTATTATTCTATGATAAAATGATTGAACACCTTGTGTCAGGAAACCCTGCTGCAAGTCCCTACAGGTAACTACTGACAGTTTATCAGGATTAGTAGTAAATGATCAGGTGAACTGGGAGTTGATTGTGGGCTGTTTTCTCACGCAAGCTGAGAGAAATGGAAAATGTCAGAGAAAAGCATCAAGAATGAGCTAAATAACAAAACTTGGGTAGCCTTTCAATAGGAATGACTGCAGAAAGGAGCTTTTTAAAATCCCTAATGAACTTTGGAGATATCTAAATCAAAAGCAACAGGGGACTGAGGGCAGTGGGGCAAAATAGGGATTTGCCGACTGGCTGAGGGAAAGGGAATAGTCATGAGCGTCCTGAAGATCATAAAACTCTGACTTCACTGTTCATATGTGTCATAGAATCATAGAATAGTTAGGGTTGGAAAGGACCTATCCATGCAGACAAACCAAAAGCCTTTAATTTTCAAAGAAGTCCCTCAGATTCAAAAAGTGCCCCATACTGAATGGGCAAAATAGAAAGAGCTAAGGTGACAGGCCACTTCTGGGAAAGACCAAATTTATCTATTTAAAAAAAAAAATCTTATTTTGAAATGATCTGTAGTTTCACCTATGGATGAAACTACTATAGTTTGAGGATTTTTCTATTATTTTAAAATAGTAATGGTTTGCCTTTTTGGAAGAAACAGCATAAATTATCTTTTGTTTAAATTTGGAAACAAAATGGAGTTTTCATAGTCCTTCAGTCAGCACTGAATCAAGGAGGATTAAACAGGGTGCAGTTCATTTCTCAGTTGTGCCCATTTGGCCTTTTTTTCTTTTTTTCCCCTAGAAGGTTACAGCCTCTCATCTTGAGCTGACATTACACACCAAATGGTGCTAAAAGCTAGGCTAGCATTTGTGGCAGCAGCTGCTTCTCAACTAAATCCCCATGTTTACCTTGAAAAATGCCAATCATCCTCCAGTCGCAATACCCAGACCTTGCAGCATTGGTCAATGACTATTTACCAGCTTCAGCAAAAGCATCATTGAGCAACATTCTTCCTGGAGAGGTAACTTGGACAGTGGTGGCAACCTGTGCACCTCCTTTCCTTATGGGAGCCACACCCAGAAGCTAAGGATTGGATGGGGGGAACTATTTTAGGTCTGAAAGCACTTGAAGTCCTGGAGCCTCCCTGAGAAGGGGAAGTTAGTGGAGGTGGTAACAGCCTGACTGAAGTTCTTGCTGGTTTCCTGTCATCTAGAGTTTAGAACTGAAGTGGGGATTTGGCCCTCTGTCTCGAGACGGTTATAAGATCAAACTATATATTCCAGCAAGTCCCCTGAGTTCCAGCAGAGCTCCAGGGTAAGAGGTGGGGAACTTGTCAGACAGCTCACTGAAGTGAAAAAAAAAAAAAAAAGTATTTTAATGAATAAAATACAAACCAGAGTAATAAAATAAGCATGGTAGATTCAGTGTTATTTGTTTTCATATTAATTTTATGGTGCCCCACAAGTTCAATATACCACAGATTTTTATATTAAGAAAACATGTGCAACATGGAAAGTATTAAGGAAGTGTTGTAGAGGTTGAGTTAGAGGAAGGTCATTTCTTTTGGCTGTCTGAGAAAGCTGTCTGGAGTGGAGGAATGTGTGTGTCAGCTGATTAAGACCACAGAAGTGATTAGCACGGGAACCGTTAATAATGCTGTGTGTCAATGCACATCTTCAGGTTAAGGAGTTAATTGCCTCTCTCAAAACTGTGGTTTCTAGACTTCTGTAGACCTGTGAAGAAGACCCAGTGGCAGTTTATACTTAGCCCACATTTTTCAAAATTCATTTCCCAAACACAAAGGCTAGCTATGTCTCCTTATAATTCCTGCTGAGCATTTTAGAGTTGCTGTAAATGGCTAATTCTGTGAAGAACAAGGTAGCCATCAACTAGCTGAGTCTTTACCCATCACCTCCCTTGTTTGCTACAACTTTCTGCTTCCAGGGAAGCTTTTCATTGATTTATGAAGTGTGCTTCTCTGGAAGTTCAAGTGCGTGTAAACACAGCACCTTTCACCAAAGTGCTGATGTGCAGCACCCCTTTCAAAATGCTTTCTCCACCCCTGCGAACAAGCACTTGACATTCCTTCCATTAAAGTGTCCTCTTCCCACCCCTTACCTCTAAGTTTGGAGGTGGAAATATTGTCCAAATAGATCAAGATTTTATAGACTGAAGGACGAGAAAGACTTCTTGTTGAAAATACTTCAGTGTCTTCATTTCACCTACATGTGAGAAGCTGGAGCACATCTGCTTGGCAGAGCTGCCTGGAGCCACCCTGGACAGGGATGGCTGCCTTCCAGCCTGGTGGGTACTGTCTGGAGAGCTGTCCTGGGGGCCTGGGTGCCCCCAGCATCCTGTCTCTTGCCTGGACCCCAGGGCTGCCTTTGACAAACCCCAAGCCACTGCTCTTCACCTGAAATAATACTGAAGTGTCACCCCGTGAGAAAACTAGGTGGTCTTTCACAAGAGGAGGTTCCACGCCATTTCCAGCTTTCAGAGATCCTCTGGAGTTGTCCCTTGCTGGATCATGGAAATCAGGGATGAGACACAGGCACTTTTCAGACAAGACATACCCACACAAAGTGACTACTGTCCCTAACTACTGTCCCCCACTGGAGCTGCCGGGAGGACTGCACTATACTAACCCAAACTTGGGGTCCACAGGTATTGCTTACTGTGCTGCAGTACATAAGCAAATTAAAACTCAACAGAAGTCCTAGCTGAAGAGAGGAAAAATAGATATTTGTTCAGGTCAGCTCCTCAGCTCACATTTTGCTCAGCAACCTGTACACTGCAAGACAGCAATCAATCCGTGATAGACATGATCTCTAATCAAGTGGGTCTTTTCCTATCGATAACATGCAGGCACAGTTAATCCTGCCTTGGCCAAGGCCAGCTGGTTCAGGCTAGAGCTCTACCCTCAGCCACCCTTGAGTAAATTATTTTCCCCTCTAGCTCTAGGGCCACAAGCACTGACCCATGCCGCTGTACCAGCTCACAGGCTGGGAAACAATAGAAGCAGGGCAAACTTACAAGCTCTGTCCATGCCTGGAGAAAATCAGTCTTTTCAGATGATAGATGGTGGGAGGGACAGCCATGGTTGCAGACACTTTGTGTCCCTGCCAGCACAACCACAGGTTCTTTCAAGAGTTAGGCACCAGCAGGTTTAAACAATAGGCAAGGTCCTTTGTGACTTCAGCTAAATCTTTAACCTGAGGAGAGCAGCTTTGGTTTGCACAAGCACCTACAGATTCAGATGCTTATTTCAGTATTTATTTCTTTTTAACATCTGGGCTTGTCTTCTCTAGATATGAGTTTTTCTTGAGGTATTCTGCATTTAATTATCAGCTGGGATGGAAGGCTTGCAAGCACAGCTGTTATTGCAACATTTCAGTGCTTTGACTTTCAGCCCCAAACGGAATGAACTGTGCAGAAATGAGAAATCAAGAGTAAAGCAAACTTTCTCAAACTTTCAAAACAATTTGATGTGAGAAACAGGCTGGGATGGATTAAGCAGACACGGAGCCGCTGTGGTGATGAGTCATGGTGCTACACTGATGTGACACCATGCCGTGATTATTCTGCAGCAATGCCAAGGGAAAGGGCTCTTCCACAAAGGGTGGCTCAGAGCCCTGGCCTGCCAAAAATCTCCCTGCAGGGCTGAGTGAGGATTTGGCTCTGCCCTTATTTGGTCAAATAGCCTTAATTCTTTTCATGGATGGAGCCTATCACAGTTAATGACGTTATTTGCAGAAGATTATTTTTGGCTATTGAGCGTAGACTTAGGAGACGGTACAGGCTCCTTGGCTTGGTAGCTGAAGCAGTGCTATGGCTGTCGCTGCAGGCAGGTATACGCATGCGTGTATACCTGTGTCTGCCTGTGGTCCCCACAGTGCCCCAAAGCTTGGACCCACTCTAACAAGGTGGCTGCAAATTACAAGCATGTGCTCAGATGCAACTTCTCCTTTTCCTTGCTGCTGAACACAGTTTCATGACCTTTGAAAGTTTAAAAACTTTTGTCTGGGGGAAGAGAGCTAAAGCAGGATGGACACTTGCCTTGCAGGCCTCCTCATTTGCTTACCCTTGACATTACCTTCCAAAATGGGAGGAGCACTCAGGACTGTCAGGGTGCAGTTTGGGTTCCTCCATGTGGCTGGGTTGTCCTGTGCACTTAGCAGGGCAGAGGCCGCCTGTATGGCAAAGAGATGTGCCTCTGTTCACAGCCCAGGACAACAGCTTTTGTTTCACATGCAAAGCTCACAGCCAGGGTATTTCTCTTTCATGCTCATCTTTTCATTAGCCCCAGCCTCTGGATTGCTGCCTGTCATGGTTTAAACCCTAGCCAGACAGCTTGTTCACTCACTCCCAGTGAGTGGTGCCGGGCTGGAAGCCATCGAGGCACACCCCCCCCCCCGGGGCTCTCCCCTTCCCTGCTCCCGGAGGGATGGGGAGGAGAATCGAAAGAGTGCAACTCCCATGGGCTGAGACAAGAACAGTTCAGCAACCAATGTACAACACAAATCACCACTGTTACCACCAATGACAACAGTGGTAAGAGAAAATAACAAGGGAAGAGAATACAATACCACCTGCCAAAAAAAACGAGTCTGACCCAGAAGATGCTGTGTCCTTCCGGGTAACTCCCAGTTAACCTCCCAGGCATGATGTGCTGTGGTATGGAATACCTCTTTGGCTAGTTTGGGTCAGGTGTCCCATCCCTGCTTCCTCCCAGCTTCCCCTCCTCCCTGGCAGAGCATGAGGCTCACAAAGTCCTTGGTCAGGGTAAACATTACTTAGCAACAACTGAAAACATCGGTATTATCAGCACTGTTCCCAGGCTGGAAGTCAAAACACAGCACTGCACCAGCTATCAAGAAGGAGAAAAATTGACTGCTACTGCTAAACCCAGGACACTGCCCCAGCCAGCTGTTGGCTGCTAGGTTTGGATTTGAAAGTCAGCAGTGAAGGTTGTGCTGATAGGTTTGGTGCCATCCTCTACCTGCAGTGAGCTTGTCCCAGGCATTCCCAATTTGTGTTAGTATTTCAGGAGCTGGGGGGCATCCCTTTCCTACCCCTTTCTTCAGACTCCTGCCCAGCTGGTGCCTGCCTGTCCCCATTATGGGGCAGGACCCATCCCTCTGGCAGCACACACATCCTTCCTTGGGCAGAGGGAAGTGCCCTGGGCCAAGGCAGGGAGGCTGGAGATGGGGCTCACCTCCCCTCATGCCAACCAGTTAAAAACCGGGTGTCTATTTAAAGTCTCCATTTGTGGCAGCCCTGCTCCGCACATGTCCACCACCAAGACCTTGTTTCCCAACACTTCTGCCTTTAGCCACCACAAATGGCCTCACAGCAAGCCAAAGGAAAAAATCTGTTTGTGTTAAAAAGACACATTTTTTTTTGCCAGGTTTGCATTTATTCATTTCTCTCCCTTGATTTGTGTAGCACAGGGATCACAGGGCATTGCCTGGAAGGAGGATCTGTGGGGCAGGTAAGGCAGGAGGCTAGCACTGCCACAAGGCAGTTTAAGGTGCAAGTCTGAGGTGCTGGGAGCCCTCCAGTGCTCACCAGCACTCCGATGATCTTTATTCTCTGGGGACAGGCACCTGAGACCCAGACTGTCATCTGCAGTGTCAGTGGCAAATAATCAAACACCACAACAGTAGAAACAGACTCAAGCACTTTTTCCTCTTAGAATTAATCAGATTATTTCCTCAGGATAATATTTTATTAATGTAGCTGTAACCCATTTCATTAATACCTTTATTTATGAGCGGCTGCCTGTCATGGGCTGCCTGTCAGTGTACTGCTGTACAGTGGACAGGATGCAGCATCTCCCCCCCATCAGCAGCACCAGTAGAGGTTTTACAGTTGTCTTAATACTAATGCTGAATAAAGTCCAGCTTTCTCTTGTTTCCTGGTCAGGTGGCTGCAGAGAAGTGGAAGCATGTCCTGGCTCCCTCTGTGGGGCCAAAGAATCCAGTCCATAAGCTTAAAGGAGTGCATTTCTGTGAAGGCAGGATTTCAGACAGCTTTGTGGAGCTCTCCCTGTTGCCTGTGCAAGAAAATAATCTCTTTGGCTGGCTCATCCCATATTAGCTTTCTGATTCATCCCCCAGACTCTTGAGCCAGGGCCATCCATACTTCATTAGTTCACTGAGCCTTGTTGCACCTGCCACATACATGTTATTAGGTCGCTGCTGATTAAATAATTCAATCTCTCTGAAAGGACAGTCCTCAAAAAATTAGGTTATGTGCTGAGAGCAATCCTGTTTGCCTCAAGGAATGCTGGTGGTATTGGCCAGCGCTGTTGGGTTGGGTGAGATTTTTGATAGAAAAGGAGTTGCAGTAACAAGCTGGCTTTGTCACAAACACAGGCTGTGATTTCTGTGCCCCAGAGAGTTTTCAGAACAAAGTGCTCTCCTGCCTCTCCAGGGCACAGAAACAAGAATTCTCCTTCATAAATTTTCCCTGTGGAAACTCAGCTAAATAATTATATAGGCTGATGCCTGAACATGAAATATATGCAGAGTACAATACATAAGCAAAATACAGCAAGGGATGTCTTCTAATTTCTTTTACAAAGCTGGATATAGTGGTTAATACAGTTGTGATGTTCCCCTTTCTAACAGGACAATACTGACCTTGTATTAATCACAGAATCACAGACTGGTTGAGTTTGGAAGGGACCTCTGGGTATCACCTGGTCCAACCCCCATACTCAAACAGGGCTACCTACAGCTGTTTGTCCTGGACAATGGTCAGATGGCTTTTTAATATCTCCAAGGATGAAGACTTTATAACCTTCCTGGGCAACCTGTGTCAGCGCTTGGTCACCCTCGCAGTAAAATGTGTTTCCTGATATTCAGGGGGAGCCTCCTCTTTCAGGTTGTGCCCTCTGCCTCTAGTTCTGCCACTGGGCACCTCATAATCCCAAACACTGGAAATTGTCTCTGAGAAGGAAGCCTTGGTGTGAGAGGAAAATACAGCTCATGCGCATTTAGTCCTTTATGGCAGGCCCTTGGAAGTCGCAACCACTGAACCCTCCACCAGCAGAAAGAGCTTTAGAAGAGAAGCTGGAAACACTTTGATTTACAGCAGCAGGAACTCCACATCCAGGAAAGTCAGTCTGGCAGCTTTCATGCTCTGCAGTTGGTACCAGAGACAGGACAGGTTTGAGTAAAATACTAGCCGTTTTGACACTTTTGATTTAGAATAAACAGAAACTGGGCAAAATAATGACGCACTCACTGAAATTCTCTTATTTATTTTGGAAAATGAATAATACCGAAGGTGTTTGTTTGAGGGTTTTTTTATATGGCTATTACTTACACATTAGATACAATACTTTAGGATAGCAGCAATGCTGTTATGTGAGTATCAACAGCTGAACAACAATGCTGCCTATTTGCTCTGAGTATTGATAGTGTTTCTTAAAGCTCCAGCTGCTGGAAGCAAGGGATTAGAAAAAAAAAAGTAAGCTTAGCTGCTTAAATTCTGAAAAATCTGTGCCCAAGCATTAAAAAGGTGCCCTGGATAGAGTCAGAAGCCAGAAGTCATGTTAAACAAACTTCCCGTTTTGTTTTTAGTTCTTGCTGGTTGTAAGCCCACCCTGTGATTTTGAAAGCTGGATCCACAAATTTCAGTCACTAGGGCTTGTAACACTTTGGCCAACACAACACAGGGAAAGCAAAAATCAAACCCTTTTAGATTATTATTCCTACTAATTTCTTAAGTCCCTAAAGAACTTCTAAAATTTAATTTATTTTTACCGCTTGTGATGTGTATTGACTTTTGCATGTCACTCAACTTGGACAATGAAAACAAATCAGCTTTTCTGAGTACTGCGGCTTCTTTAAATTACTGCTTTAAACCTTCCACACCTGCCTACAGTAAACTTACACATGCAGTGAGCAAATTCACATTCCCCTACAAGTCACCCACTTCCCATTGTATTAAAAGATGCTTAATGAAACTGTTGTTGCAAAATAACAGCTACTAACATACACATCTAGGTTGAGGATTAACATAAATAACTCGTGCCCTTCTAACAGATGAGAGAATTATATGGTATCCTATTGTGTAGGCAGTAAATAATCAACCTGATTTCTTTTAGACAAAAGTTAATTTGAGGCCTCAATTATTACTTCTTCCCTAATGACAAGACAGCTGCATATGGCAAAATGCGCAGTGATGTCTGAGCACAAAAATGAGAGCAACTCTCAAAAGGCTTTGGAAAATTCAAAGAGGATCAATAAACGCTCCTATTTGAGGGAAATAAAAATTGAGTTACTTCTAATTTTATTAGAACTAATTTTGATATCTCACTCCTCTCCTGCCTTTGATCCCACTTCGTCTTGAGACTAAACAGATTAGACTGCTAATGAGACACCTCAGGATGCAGAATTACCTGCGAAGTTGTCCTTCTCCCTGGGAGCTCCACAAGCCCAGGCTCACAGTCACCATTACCATAAGCTGCAAAGCAGCTCCTGAGCTTGGGATCTGCATTCTCAGAAGATGCGCACACCAATGGTGTTGTCTGAGGGAGCAGAAATCAAAGCACACAAGGTCGGGGACAGTTTTTATCTGTCTGAAGAGACAGCTTTTTTAGCACTGTTTTTCAGGGAGATGCAGGCGCTCCATCAGATAAAGCCTGAGGCTTCCTCTCCAGCTCATGCAGAGACTTTTCCATGCAGTTCTCTGAGAAATGCGTGGTTACAGATTACCTGCTACGGGGCAGGGTGGCTCACACCTGTTTCTGATGGCTTAGCAAAACAAATTATTACTTTAAAATGATGTCTCAGGTTTGATGCAAGCATTGAGAAAAAAGACAGAGATTCACACCTTCTTTTACTGACTTGTACAGTTATTTACAAATTCTCAATCCACCAGGGTGATCCTACCCTCCCAGGGTGCCCACTCATGTTTGCAGGGCTGCCAGATAGAGGGGAGAGGCAGGAAGTATAAAGTCCCGAGTCACTGCTTTAGAAATGAGGTGACAACAAATGGGCTTTAATTTTGGCTACCCTACTCCAAAAAAAAACAACAACAACAAAAAAAAAAGCCCCAACCCTCCCACCTGCAAAAAAACCCAAAACGTGCAAAAAAAAAAAACAAAAAAAAGCAACAAAAAACACACAACAAAAAAGCAGTAAAATGAAGGACAGAAGTCCCAGAGAAAAGCGGCAAAACCAGCTAGAGACAAAGAAATGTCTAGAAAAGGACAGCAGAACAGATGTGAATTCCTTTGTCTATACTGGAGAAAAATTGCACAGGAAATGATAAAAGAACCCCACATATAAAATAATGAATGGGAAATGGAAAAGTAAAGCAGAAACTTCTGTAAATACTTTTGTATACAGATTATACTCCTGAGTGTGTATTACAGGTATTACTCTGTCTTGATTTATAGGAGAGAAATTGCTGTGGTCAAAAGTGAGGCAGATGCTGGTTTTGAGCAGACCACAGCAATCCATGCTTCAGCTTCCAGAGATGGCAGGAGAAAAGCCAGCGTGTTAGCCAAGGCAGTGGTCATTGAAACTCTATTTGCTGAACTTTTCTTAACAACTTTGAGGTTCTTCCTTTTCCTCTTAACACTTTCTGGCATGGCCCAATGTCAGAGTGACATCCTGGATGAGATGAGCCAACATGGAGCAGCAGCTCCACGTGTTCTGCATTAGTGTTGCTATTAGCCTCAGATATTATTTCTGAAACTTTTCCCAAACTCTGCCAGACATCCTCAGGTTTCTGTGCTCAAAGTCTGAATTGAGTGCAGGTTTCCATGGACTGCTTTGATATCCAGCTTGCAAAGCTGCAAGTAATAGGATCACAGAATGGTTTGTGTTGGAAGGGACCTTTAGAGATCATCTAGTTCTAACCCCCCTGCCATGGGCAGGGACACCTTCCACTAAACCAGGTTGCTCCAAGCCCAATCCAGCCAGGCCTTGAACACTGCCAGGGATGGGGGCAGCCACAGCTTTTCTGGGCCCAGATGTTACATCATGAAAAGGCCCCTGAGTTTCATCACCTGCAGCTAAAGGCACCTCCAGAATCAACAAAACCAGAACAAAGTAAACCCAGAGTAAACCCAACCACATATTTGTACATGAGAGCAAAATCACACTGAGTCCCCAGGTTATGGGCTGGAACAAAGACCAGCTAGTAAGCACCTGCACTCTGCTCAGTCTTTCCAGTCTGTGCAAAACCAAGCAATTGCAGGGTGCCAGGCAAATTCAAAACAAGGCAAAGAATCAGACTAGAGGGAAGAATAAGAAAGTATGGCTGAGGATCCAATTCATTAAAAATAATGCATTAAGCTAAGCTAGCTTCATAACTAAGGTGGTGGAAATCAAACTGCATTTTTCTTCCTTAAATTAGAGCTTACCCATTGTGGTAAAACTCAGAGCACGAGGAAAGTGCTAGCCCTATTGCCTGCCACACTTGACAGAAGCACTGTTAACGTGCTTACTCTCACTTTGACATAGCTCTATGGGCACTTAACGAACAGCACTAACTGGAGCATGATTTACATAAGGATAAACATACAGGCTTAAAAATATGGGTTATCATTTGCACTAATGTGGGCGATTAGAGTAAATGGGTTGGGGTGAAACATGAAGGCCAGTTCCACATCAGAACACCCTAAAAGACCTGGGATGCCTGGATCAAAGTTCCCAATTGAGTTTTTTTGCAGTAACAAAGAAAGCACAGCACTGAAGAGGCACCTTCTGAGTAACATGATCACCCAGATATTTGGAGAGCAATCAAAGCAACTTCTTTTTTCTTTGCCATGCAGTGTGGTACTAAGCACTGGAAAAAAACTTCTTCCCAAAGAGGGCTCTTTAAATCCCACGAGACATGTTGGCTAACAGCTTCAAGTGACTGATGCTTCTAGCAGTACTGATTGCTTTGACATCGAAGCCGAGACACCCAAATGGGAGTTGCTTTTCTGATGGTGGCGAATGGTGCCTCCCAACATGCCCCCCCAGGAGAGCTAATTGTATTGGAAGTGCACACCTCCATCACCTAAGGTGATTACTCTGACGGGAAACTGCTGTAAGGACTCATTAATGAAACAGGAAGCCATTATTTCTCATCGAGTATACAGTGTCCTTTAGGAACAGCACAGAGCTATGAAACAAGACCCAGGTGAGATCATGTGCTGGCTTTTTCCTCTCAGAAGAGGGTGAAAACTATAGCAAACAATGCATGCTCTGTATCTGGCTGCTGAACACCAGTATCACTGGCTTAACACACCCTAAACCTGTGACAGACAGCATGAACTACTGAATTCCTTAAGTGACCTTGGAAGAGAATAGCTCACGTATCAGGTGGCAACCCTACATCCAAGCCTCCTGGTAGCGAGCAAAGCTTTTTTAAGCACGGTATTCTTTTGTGTGGGGTGCAGCAAGGTGATAGAGGTATACTGCCTCCCTGCTACCTCAAAAGCACAATTACTTTCCTTGAGTCACCTTTGCCCTCCCTTGTGGTCCCACCAGAGCTGACACACTGCCTCCTCCTCTGCTTTCCTCCTTGCTGAGCTCTGTGTGTCATTTGTTGTCATGTCACAGGGCTGCACACACTACCACTGCTCCTTTACTGCTCTTCTCCATGGGCAAGAAGGGCCCTGTGGCAAAGACCTTATCCATGTATTTGCCAACTGTTACATCCAAATTTCATTGAAGAGAACAGCACAGTGGTAAATAATTTGCCTACATGAACTACAAGTGAAGTAAATAAAATGACATTTGTTGTGCAAGCAGCCTAGCTAAGGGAAAAATCCTCTCTTCCTCCCTTCCTCTTTCCCTCCCCTACAATAAAAAAACAGACTAGATGTAATACATAGCCTTGGCCTTGTCTAGCCCATCACATTTCTGATATGTAAAGCACTCTCAAAATATCTGCAGGTAAGACATTCTTCCTACCCCATGCTATGTAACAATCAATAAACTTGAAACAATTCAGGATTTAATTGGGAATACTGATTAGGCATTTAGCATGGGAACCTCTGGGACACAGCTAACGTGCCCAAAACACTGGGCACCGAGAGAATACATGAGAGACTGCTGCAAGCTGACCTTACATACCCAAGGCCTCCTGCTTCAAGGAGCATTTGCTTGGAGGCACACAGTGCACAAGGGGCTGGTGGAGGAGGTAGCGATGATACCATTAGGTGAAAGAGCTCTCACTCAGCTACAGACTGTGGATACCCAGGGGGTTTATTCACTCACTCAATAATTTTCCTTTATTCTGCTTTGCCACAGAAGCAATGTAAGCACCCCAACTAAGCAGGAATGAAGCACTTAAAAACAGCATAAGGATAAAAAAGGACTTCTGAAGCTTCTGTTTCTTTCCCACTTACACACTAAGAACTTTTTTTCCTAGGGCAGGAAGCTGGATCTTTTAATTTTTAAAAAGAGTATTTGGAGCATAAATTTAAATATGGAGACCCAATCTAGATTTGCATGAAGACACCCCAGAGTACCATCTAATTGTAAAAACTAAGAATGGAGGAGCCACCTAAATCCATCCCATTACAGATGCAGAATAGGTCCCTACAGGATATTTACGAGTTTTTAATGCCTTGGCCTTGTGCCTCACATGCACCAGAGACATACTTTTAGGCAAATAAAACATCCATTGTCATGGCTTAATGCTGTAAGAATTAATTTATCACTAATTATTTCCTCTTCTAAAGCTCTGCTCTTTGGATAGCTGTGACATAATTCTTAAAAATCACACTAGTCGAAGGGCAGAAGTACACCGTCCCCTCCAGCTCCCTGCCCATGAAGGCCAGCTATTCAAATGTTTCTCTTTTCCCAGTTTAATTTCAGCTCTTGCAGTTGACAAGGGGCCAGAAACACTGATCACAGGGGGTGCTGGGGAGAATGGCTTTAGTCCTCTTCTGCTCCTGCCTGGGTATCCTCAGACCAAGGGTCTGCTGGAGGCTGGGAAAGGCTTTGCCTGCATGGCTGTACCATCCAGGTTAGAAAAGGGTGCACCTCTTTGGGCTTCATTGCGAAGCTAAGTCTGAGTGAAGACAAAGCAAGGCCTGAGAAAGTAAAGGTGAAATTTTGACTTAACTGAAGCCTAAGGAAATATGATTTCACTTTAAATAAGTCTGTGTCTCTCACTTGCACACAATCCCAACGTAAGTGATTTCATCTTTCACAGTTGAAGGTCAGCCATTTCAATGGTGTATTTTTTCCACAGCGAGCCACAGTTTCTGCTCTCCTGGCAGATCTGCACAATCAACATACTAAATAAGCCACAAAAGCAAGGGAATTTGAAGTTATTGGATGCTTTTATTTTAATGTAGCACCCAGCTCCGTATCACATACATTTTCCAAAATTAGACGGGCATAGTAGAGAACACTATGCATTTTGCAGCGTACCATGTGGACAGTCTGCAGCTGTGAAAACAAATTGCTTAAATCTGGTTATCTACTTTATAAGTTAAAATTCAAATATATCCTAGCCTCGGGGTATTTTTTCTTTTTAGATTAACAGTGATAATGCTTGCAATACGATTTTTTTATATATAAAAAAATCAGTAACAGAGTAAAACATAATGCATATGTTCATAGCACATTATCATGAAGATAACTGAAAAAAGCTTGAAAATACATCATCTCTTCTTGAAGGTACTACATCGCTTCATTTTTTTTCCCCCAAAAAAATACTTCCACTCTTTAGTCAATAAAATATGTGGCTTCATGAGCCTGTGTATTTTCTTGTCAAGAACTGTGTGTGCTGAAGGCCAAAGGGCTGATGGTCCTGGAAAATGGACACCCCTCATTCCCTGACTCGCAACTTTTACAGGCTCTCTTTCTTCCTGATCTGGAAGTTCAACTGAGAGGAAAGCTTAAATACCACCAAAAGGCAATTTTCCTATCATGCCCATCCTAAATGCTTCCTGGGAGGGATTCCCAGTCCCGGCCATCCCACACGGGTCATTTTACTGTGCAAGTTGTCACCACCTCATGCTGGTTAGCCCAGGCTAGTATCAAGCTGGCACTTTACGGATGATAGCCAAACCAAGTTCCTCTCTCCAATGCAGATACAGAATTCCCAGCAGCAAAACTATTGCCACACATGTAAGAACAGTCTGGAGATAATCTTTTGAGTTAAAAAGGATATTCACCAACTTACCAGTAAGAGGGCTGAATCCACCAATCACTGACATTTTGCTATGGCACCAAAAGTCTCCGGAAGACAGAACTGAGAGCTGTCTGGAAACAGGTGGTAATGTTTCCACTGCATCCGACTATAAAATTAATAACTAGGAGAAGGACATTGATCATTAAGGATTAATGTTTGTACACAGGCAATTTGTTTAAAGGAATGCCTATGAAATGAATGGAAGCTGCTTGCCTTGCTTAATTACCAGGTCATTATTTACATTTAACGGCTCAAATAAAAATGGCTTGATCTACAAAGGCAACCAGTCACTACACTTAGCAGGGCATTTTTCTTTTTTCACCACGGAATTACCATGTGAAACAAGTATTTCACAGAAAGATACCAGGTGATATGAACATTAACTGATCCATGAAGAAATACCTCATCAAAAGGAAGACATGTGAATGCACATTTACACACACACTGAGGAAGACCCTTATCTGTTCTGCCTAGTCTTGTCTTGCAGACAAAAATATTTAATTATCCAAACCAGAATAGCTGCAGTAAACTGAAGATTTAGAACGGGCCCCAGGCTGACGGTCAGCGCATCCTCTCAGATGCAGGTAAGCTATGCTCCAGCTCATGCTCCCAGTTATCCTCTCTTGCTGGGCATGTTTTGTCCTGCAGAAGTACCTACAGAAACCAGGAAGTGAGAAGAGTTGAGACCTCACTTGTGGGAAGCTGCTCTCTTTCCTTGGTCAGGCAGATCCTAGATGCTGTGCTGGGTTAGGCCTGCCAGGTGCTTGAAGTTAATTGCTCTCCTGTAGCTCAAGAAAGTCCTCTGAACACTGGCAAACTGCTTGTGAAGTTCTCCCTTTCTGACCAAATGGTCTCTTTGGGTCTAGGAGCATCTCCCATCCAGCATTTCAGGAAGTAAAGGTTTCTGCAAGAAATGATCGTTTTGTTGTACCCACATTTTTCCAAAGGAAAAATATTTTTTGAGAGAATCTGTGAAACTGTATTCATATGTGAATTTTGAACAGCCAGGGTCTGTTCATAGTAGCCATGAGTGTGGCTGCATGGAGCAACTGCCAGAAGCACTGTCTATAGGTTCATAGGGCATTCCTCTCCCTCTCAAAATCCTAATAGCCTCCCCAGCCAGTCACACTTTCTCATTGTGCATGGGTTATCGTGAATGCTTAAGTACCGAGACATACAGAAGGGTTAACTTCCTGCATCGTATGTATAACCCACCAACACTTCTCCTTGAATACTGTGCTTTACTCTCTCTGTGAAGTAGCATATGATCATCATAGCCAAAATGCCATCAAAGAGAATACAAATCAGCTCACTCTAGGCCTTGAAGCTGAGTGGGACATTTGAATGCAAAAATGCAGGAATGTTTAAAATTTTTAATGTATTAAGTCCTGTGGTAGAATAACAACTGAGCAAATATTTCACTGTTGTCTGACCAGGTATCCTACTTTCCAGTGGACAAAAAAAAACTGTATTTGAAGGGAAACATTTGAAAAAGACATACAAAGCAGGCTTTTCCACCCTTCCTTTGAACAGCATCTATTCCATGAATAACACAAGTGAAATACATGGGGGATTCTAAAAGATGTCCCTATGAAACATGAAAAAGTCTCCACTGCCTTAAAAATGCAAGGTGCACAGTTCTTTGTAATAATGGAAAAGCTTTCCTTAAAAAAATCACTCTTAAAAGAAAAAACAAACATGCCATATGATTTTGTTTCCTATTGAATAGTAGGGGTTTATTAACCAAAAGACAATGTAAGACCTAGAAAGCAAACAGAGCAAGCACTTAACCTCATTAAAGACTCAGGAATGAAGCATGACCAGCAGGTCGAAGGAGGTGATCCTGCCCCTCTACTCTCATGAGACCTCACTTGGAGTATTGTGCACAGTTCTGGTGTCTTCAACATAAAAAGGACATGGAACTGTTGGAACAAGTCCAGAGAAGGGCCACGAGGATGATCAGGGGACTGGAGCACCTCCTGTACGAAGGCAGGCTGAGAAAGTTGGGGCTGTTCAGCCTGGAGAAGAGAAGGCTGCGTGGAGACCTCCTAGCAGCCTTCCAGTATCTGAAGGGGGCCTATAGGGATGCTGGGGAGGGACTCTTCATTAGGGACTGTAGTGACAGGACAAGGGGTAATGGGCCCAAGGAAGTTGTAAGTGCTCCACCCCTGGTGGTGTTCCAGGTGAGGTTGGACGAAGCCTTGGGTGGCATGGTTTAATGGGAGGTGTCTTTGCCTATGGCAGGGGGGTTGGAACTAGATGATCTGAAGGTCCTTTCCAACCCTAACTATTCTATGATTCTATAACTGTTATGAAGATACAAAATAAATGGTAACTTCTGAACAGTACCACTATTGATAAGAGGACAGCAGCTCCTTTGCAGCTTCCCAGAATAGTCTGCAGTTCTCACATTCTATCATAGACCAGGAATGACTTTCTGAACCCTGGTATGCAACAGCTGCACAGAAGTCCCAACTCCAGAGAACTGGTTTTTGCTTGTCAACATAATGATGTTTAGTTGAATCAAAACCAACATGTTACAAAAACAGACTTTTAGTAACAATTCCGCAAATGCTTATTTTCACCTTCAGAATTCTGGATCCATGTCCCACATCCATATTGCTTTCAGCAAGAATAAGCTGTTTCCTCATCACTTTAAACATTCCCATTGATGTCTGCCTTATCTCTCAACAAAATGTTTAGCTGCTCTGTAGTCCTCTGATATCCCTCTGCAGTCATTCTGTGATACACCCTGAAGGAAGGATACCCAGTTACTTCAAACGCACTACTCCTTCCTCTCAGCCCCAGAGCCATCCTGTTCCTTTCTCCCTACAGCTTCACACCAGCAACAGTAAAAACCTTTGCCATCATTTCTGCAAGGCAAACTTGTACACTTAAATCAGGTCAGTGAACAACAGGACATGAAACACCTGCAGCATCACATTTAAGATGGATAACAAGTAAGTGACATTCTTTTGCATTGAAACACACATCGTATCCATGGTGGGAGCAGGGCTGACGTTATGCCTGAAGTCACCCCATCTAAGAGTACTGAGCCAGCTTCCATTGCCAGAACTGAGACCGAAGCCAAGGACCACTGCATCCACGGAAAAATCCCCATGGGATTCAGTTTGCCCTGGATCAGCTTAAAAAATAATCATTGCTTCTTCTTTTAGAAAATAGATGGGCATTAGCAGCTTCACCCTATCAGTAGCATCTCCAGCGAGGTACAAAGGAACCTTAATGAAATCCTGTTGTAGAAGGCAATTATTTCCATCACACATTTTATAACCTCATGTATAGCACTTTTGCTATCTTTCTTCTTTTGGAAATACAGTTCTTGTACACATCCTTAGAACAAATCAGCAGCTATTAAGACAAAGCAGACTAATACAAAGGTACATACAATAGCTTTTGTAAAATGCCCCGAATGCATTTTGAACCTCTTGTTAGAAATAGATGGTTAAAAAAAAAAAAATAAAGAAGAAAAGCTATAAGTCAGTGATCTCTGACATGCTGAAAGTATGCAGAGACACTGTCAGTTGCAAGCAAGTGATCAAACACTAGTGGAGAAGAAACAGTTATAGCTCAAAACCCACTTTTTTTTTGTAATTACCAAAATAATTATATTTTTGTATTTTTCACTGTTCTCTGCTATGATTTGAACTTATAAAATACAAGTTTTCTAACATTAAAATACATCCATGATTGCATAATAAACAGTACTAAGAAAATAATTATCTGACATGTGATTGCAGACTCTATGTCTAGGGAGCTTTATTCCTGTAGCATATTGAACTCACAGGAACTCTACCATGATACAATCTTACAGGAACTAGTAGCATCCAATAGCCCGCCTCAGAGAATGAGTTTTAAATGTAAGCAAGAACCCAGAAACGCTGTACCTCTTAATGACCGGGGCAGGAGGTGCTCACAGAACATGTATAAATCAGGAATTCTTTACATAAATAAAATACTCTCAGGTTATTCATTTCAGTGATAAACTGCATTTACACGTTAGACTGGGAAGAGGGAGGAAAAAAGGCAAAGCATCCTTCAGCTCAGAAACATCCAGCAGTCAGATATTTATTTTCTGTACCTTCTTCACCTTCAAAGGCAATTGCGTGCTGTGGGGTGAAGGGAGACCCAACAAGCCGGTCCTCCCCACCATCACCAGCTTGGCAGAAACCCTGCTTAGCCCCACCAGGCTCCTCTTCTTGCAAGGCTGCTGGGACACGTGCTCTGCTTTTGCTGCTGCACGGCAGTGAGGGAAGTCACAAGACTGTGACAGGACGTAGCTGCTCCAGCTGCGTTTCCAAGGCAATTCGCTCCTTGTGAACCTCCTGCAGGACGGAGAGATGTGCTGTAACTTCTGGGATGCTCACATGCCCCACTGCACTCCAGTGAAAAGCATCCAGGCAAACCACTGGCACTGACTGGAGGCTTCAGGCTCTGCTGTGAAGTAATTCTCCTTGTGGTCTCAAAACACTGTACTATTGCCACACTATCACCCTGCACAGCCATCTAGTGTCTCCTCCTTACAGTGGAGCAATACTTGTTTGGACAATCATGGAGAGGAGCAGTCATCCGATACCTTGGGATGAAGGGAAGCTGGCCACAAATGGCTATTTTTACCAAAGAAAATCAGGTTATCTTGAAAATACATTTCCCTCAAAACTGCTTTCTGAGAATTTCTGGTTGACACAACTAATCTCTTTCCTTTTGGAAATGAATGAGACAGCCTTTCTAAGACAACACAGGTTTTGCAATCTACCTCTTTGACAGTTGTGGCAGGAAGATCATGCGCCTCAGTCAGAAACTAACTGTGAAGGCTTTGGTTCTCAGTGATTTTTGGGAAAGCCTTTCCTGGTCTCAAGGCTGGCCCTACACTGAGGGACATTCATGAAAACAGCAAAGCCCTGCTCCATCAGAAAGCTTCCAGGCAGCAATATGACTTAAAGGACAAATTCAGTTTTCTGCTCTCATGTGAATTTAGGCAAATCTCTGTCTTTCTGTGCCTCTTCTACGCTGCTGTAAAATACAGGTAACAGCATTGGCCTGCTTTGTGAAGGTCAGAGAATACTGAAGATAGTGCATGGAAGCAAATAAGATCTGAGCCAAGGAATGACAGCAATGTGTTGTCATTGTAAGTTTTAATCTCCATGCTTATTTCAATTGCTGTCCTATATTTTGCTATGAGTTCACTACAAAGCATCCACCCTGCTTCTCTCTCAGGAGGTCCCTAAAAGCAGTTAAAAAGTTCTATTAAATAAAGTTGAATATGTAATCAAACTTTCACACTGACTGAACTGGGGGTTCACCTCTCTTTCCAATCAAGTGGCCATTCACAATATACAAAGAGGAAAAAGCTGTAGCTGATCAAAAACTAAAGCCTGTATTAGGCTTGAACTAAGGCAACAGAAAAATAAGAACTGATATTTAAATTTTTGAGAACTGTGTTCAGCTCTAGGGCCCACAACATATGAAGGATGTGGACCTGTTGGAGTGAGTCCAGAGCAGGGCCACAAAGATGACCAAAGGGCTCTAACTGCCAGTGGAGCTGCAGGCCCATAGGCTTTAATCTTCCCAGAAAGCCTCATCCAACCCACTCATACAGCATACTTATTCCCTTCCAGAAAGCAGGAAAGTAATGCAGAAGGTCTCATCTGAAAGGATGAACAAGATTCTCTGCTAGAGTTGACACATAACTGATTTTAGAGAGCTTTGTCACCAGTTTTCAATGCATTCCTTACCTTCAGCTGCTGCTGGAGCTCACTGTTCAACCTGGCGAGCACAGCATTGGCTTCCTTGTTTTTGCGTATAGCAGTCTGAATAGCCCTTTTCTGCTTGGAAGACTGTCTGCCAAACAGATAAATACAAAACATTTCAATTAAGAGCCTCAATAGTGGCTGATGCCAGAAGATCAGACATCCATTTTGCATGTCTGTACTCTATACACACTGGACTACAGCTCTAGACACACTGGACTACACTTCAAGACAAGGTACAAACTACAGATTGAAGAGAAGAAAAATGTAACACTGAAATTTATCAGGTAGACTATATGAAAGTAAAATATAGGCTATAAGGTAATAAATTATAGGAAAAACAATTAAAAAACGGGCAATATGTCTGTGGTCATTTAAACATTTTAGGAAAGATACAGCGAAAGCAGGATTAAGCTGAAGTGTGAACAATGTTATTATCTTTCTTTGAACCACTAACAGAATATGCACTCCCTAAGTACAAAATAACACTTCAAGAGCATTCTAGGAGTCTTACTACGTATTCCAATCTCCAATTATGCAGCACAGATTCAGTCTACTGATAAACAGTTTGCTAAGGGCTGCTCAACTGATCTGGGCAGCTTGGTTTTGTTTCAGACTGAAGCAGATGTCTTTACAAGCTTTTGGTGAAGATGGGCTATAATGTTTGCACACTTTCAGTTGAGGGAGATGTATAGATCCAATAGGGCTTCAAGTGCCTTCATTTACCGTTTGTACAGCCCCTTCTCCACTGCCATTAAATAAATATATAGTGAAATACCTACAAGTCTTTGTTGCTGACATCTTCAACAGCTGTATTTATGACAGCAAACAACAATTTGGCAATCACTGTTTATCACAAGTGGTCTATGGCTCAGCTCATACCAGAGGCGAGCTCATTTCCAATCTGCCTTGTGATGAAGAAATATCACAAAGATATGACCAACATCAAGTACTTCGTGACTCAGTTTCCTGGACATTTCTGTGGTTCACAGAATGAATGAGGAAAACTTCAGAAGATATGTGCAAGGAAAAATGCACATCCACAGATCTAAAAGAGATTGTGTGAGAGATGCTGGTTGAACAGCTAGGTTTGCTCTTCAGACATGTCTACCACATACAGAGGTAAAACACCTTTGAAGAGGCTATCAATCAAATATTTCCAACTTAAACAGTCACCACAGACTTAGTTTGTGTTTGAGAAGACACATGTAGATGTCAGAGATCTGCATCTTGTGAAGCATTCTCAAAACCAGAACTGTTAAGCACAAAATCACGCGAAGAGCAAAGCCAGCCATATCAGATCTCATGGCGCAGTTTGACGTGCTTGGTACAGGTTTTTACTTTTGGACTGGGAGGTGAGGCTTGACTGCTGGTGCGGAAGGAGTCGCATTTATAGTGGGAGAAAGCTCAGGGGTCTCCAGCCCCTGTGCCTCTGCCCGGAGCTTCCTGCGGGTGGGTTTGGAGGGTGGCTGAGCAAGAACAACCTCCTGCAAGGAAGAAACATCAAGATTTAGTCAGGCCATATGTGTCCCATCATAAGGCTGGGGAATACTTGTGACACAGAAATTCTTGACAGCTGGCCTACGATTTCATAATTTAAAGAGGTACAGAGCTTAATTCAGATGTAGTAATAGCCTCTCAGGTTTCTGACTTCGAAAAAGGAACAATAACTCCTGCAACCCCTTAATGAATGAAATGATTATACTGGTGTTTTGTCTTCATCTAGATGACAGGCTTTTCAGAACTGGATTGTATAGCTCTGTGTGCAACTTATTACCTCACCCATACAGCATGGAGACTCTGCTTGCTCCCCTCCTCTCTTACATGAATCAACACTGAAAATAACTTAGGAAGACAAATGTATAAAATTATCCATGCAAAATTAACATGCTGGAAGTGTAGAAAGCCAGTTATTTCTCTTGATAAGCTACATCAAAGAAACAGTCTGGTTTTTAGGTAAAAGAAAGTGTCTTGGATTTTTAACAATTCAGTAGTAAGAAGTGTTTTCATTAAAGTGTTTTAAATTAAGACATCCTTTCTTTTGCAATGAGAAGCAGTTTTAATGCCTTATATCTGTTTTAAATCTGAAATATAAATATATCCTTTCCAGTGCATTCTATTATTAGTGCTCTTTTACAAGAAATATAACTATTACTGCCCCATTTCATGAATGAGAAAGCTAAGATTTAAAAGGATGAAGTGACTTGATAAAAGTGTCAGTCACAGACCAGAGACCAAATTTTATTATCACTTCAAGAGTGCACGTTTTACTGGGCCAGACTTTCTTCCTTACATATGTTAATTTAAGAAGAAAAAAAAAAGAAAAAAGAAAAAGGAAGCATTTAATGACTTAGCAATCATAAGGAGAAAAAAACAACAAAACCCCAACACTGTAGTAAGCAGCCTCACTCAGCAGAAGAGACTAGTATGAGTGATACAGAATGAAACCAACATAGGACCATCAATAATGAGTATTAGAGGGGTTACAATTATTAGAGGAAGTAGAATTATAAGGAAACAAGGGATTTCAACACTAAAAAACCAGTTCTGCCATTATTGGAAAAATCTAAAAATACTATTAGATCTTTTGATCAGGATGTCAGCATACCAGCACTGCACAGATCTCAAAGAATATAATACTCTGAAATCCTACGTATATGTTCAGCTCCTGCAAACATACCACGTATGGCAAGTGAGGAACTTGCATATGCCTTCAACAACTATACACTGGCTAGATGCCAAATCCATTACCCCAGTCTATCATAAACTGCCAAAAACCTAATAAAAACCATAGGATAAGTCCCTCTTCCATTTCAAATGCAATATTGGAAGAAATACCTAAAAGATCCAATACCTAAAAGCAGAATCCTCCACAAGGGCTCTTTGGCTGGCTGCTGTTGCACCAGCCTGTGGAAGGTGGGTCAGCACTGAGCCAACAACCTGCCTCCTGAGCCTCACAGGCTGGGGTTCTCTGTATTTACGGATCCAGATGGGGTGAGGGCAAGCATGAAGTAGGTGGACCGCAAGTATTTCATTTCCCCAGCAGGGCTGCAAAGCAAGGCAAGGAAGAAGCAGGGCCAGGCTAAAAGTAGCATGCAGTGAGCACAAACAGATCAAGGATGCTGCTTGGAAAGCCCTATCATATATAGGAAATTACGCTGGACATTTGTCTGTGCCCCCCATTAGGGTAAGACGTGCAATAACTCTCCCTGGTCAAAGTACATACTACATACAGCACCTGCCAACGGTTCCTGGTTGGGCTGAGCAAAGGTCTTGCAGGTGCTTCCTGGCTGCCAGAGAGGGGAGGATCTGAGGGCAGATTTGTCAAAACCTGTTCTGCCTGGGACTGGAACATTCCTTCTGGGTGGAAGGAGGCAGTAGGATCGTGCCAAGAGCGGGAAAATGCTCACAGACCACTTTATCCCTAAGCAAGGCCCTCTGAAGAGCGTCACTGCAAGTTACACAAATGTTCATGCAAAAACATACTAGAAACCGCACATCTTGAGCAAATCTCTCCCAGTCTATGTACATTTAGTGGCAGATCCTGACCTCTAGCAAACCGGTGTGTTTACATCAAACCCAAATCCTCAGTAACTGGAAGCAAGAAATGCATCACAAGCGAATGGGGGTCGAGCATAATCAAACTCTTTATTTTCTTCCCTAAGGCTCCACAAGTCCTTATTGATTTGAAACAAATGGCGAGCTGCCTCTCTTAAAGCACATGCATCAGTGTGTATGTAAAGAGAGCTTTCTTAATGATTTATCTGAGCTGTTGTCACACGTGAACCCAGCTCTCTCTAGTGCCTTGACCTCCAGAGAAGGTAAACATGTAAAATTTGTAACCCCAACCCTCTGTTTAATTGCTTTAAAACTTAAAACAACCACATTTGTTGATGAAGACAAACCACTCCACAACGGCACAATGCGTGCAGGTCTCACCTTTTTTGCTGAACTGTTTTCTTCTGCCTGCACCGGAGGTCTGTTCATCTGAGGATGTAATTCAACCTCAGATGGTTGCTCTGTCTGCAACAACAAGTCAGTCATTGCTACACCCAGAAACTGAGTAGCAGTCACATAAAGTCAACGAAAGGAAACGTTATACACAAAAGAAAAGTTATTTTAACAATTCAGCAGCAGGGGAAATGGATTTAGGATGACAGCTGAATGGATGACGTACGTATTTTGCGGATTTTTAATGAAATGGTTTTCTTGTATTTTATAGTGCTAGGAAAACCAGAGAAAAGTTTTTCTGTGAAAAAACATGTCTCTGTAAATGACCTAATATCCAGAATTTCTTCTAGAGTTACTCTTATGGTCTAAATAATCAGAGAAGAAGAGGTAGATAAAAGCTAGAAAGATCTTGGATGTGGCCTTTCACCTTATTATCTCCTGACAGTGATGAAAATTCATTGCAGTAAGCCTCTGCCTTTGAAGTTTGCAAGTCTAGAGTGAGAAAGTTGGAATTATACCAAAAATCCCAGGAAAGCTTCTGAAAACACAAGTCATAAAAGAAGCCAAATAAGTTTTCCCTCCTTCCTTCTCACCTTTCAAACAGAAACTGAGCTGAATGCTCACCACACAGGTCTACGCTTCTGCAAAAAAAGAACACGCTCCCACTAGCATATCTGACTGAGCAGCAAATTAAAACACAGGGTTGATCCCTTGCTTTGCCTCTCCTGAAATCTTTCCACATCTTTCCATGTCCTTCACCAGGACAGGGCACAGCACATCAGTTAAGGGAGGGCAGCAGGATTTAGAGCTGCCTGCCCCGGGTGTGCAGCAGCAAAAACGGTATAAACACTGTGGCTGTTTTCTGTCCAGAAGGTATGAGCTGGCTCTCCCAGAGGGGAAAAGCAGACAGGAGCAGGAGGCTGAGGGTAGCCGGCACTGGCAGACTTCTCCTCTTTCCCAACTCCTGCCAAGTTGGAGCCACGCTGACAGAAGCCTCCAGGCAACCCAACGTACTGCTCCCTCCTCAAAAAAGGCACATTTCTCAGAGGTGAAAGCCTGCTTTTAAAACCAAGTTCAGGGTAAAGCACAAACTTTTAAGGGGCCAGGATTACCCAGGGTTTAACCATAAGGCAAACAAAAATGACAGAAAGCACAGAATTTGGCATACTTAAACAGAAGTTAGAACTATACAGTAAGATGCAGGGGAAACATGGTTCTGTCAGGTTACTGCTGCTCTCCAGCCATATGGCATTGCATATGTGCACAGAGAAGGGAGATTTGAGATCTTTTTTTTAAGACACATATGTAATTCCTTGGGAGAAGAGGAAAAGGTTTTGGCTGACAAGATTTCTCTCCCCCCTTTTTTAAGTATGCTATATCTGTAGTGTTATGTGATGGTTAGAAAAATAAAACCTCACCCTGTAATTTTCCAATATCTTAATATCAATATCCTAAATATTGGGACTTTAATAAATATTGGATATTGAGATTTGAATTCTAGAAAGCTTTTCATGGGTTGAAGTAATGCTTCTGTAACTAGATTTCTGGTACAAACAGGAGAGTGAAATGGAAAAAGCAATCTTCTTTTTCTGTCTACAAAAATCAAAGACATTTAAAAGTCCACTTAATGCAACAGAGAATTTCTTTATCAGCAAGCTGAATAGCCCACAATCTCCACAATTTCTACATCCACTTTTTATGTATTTGAAAGAAATGAAGGCCCTAAGCATTGTAACAGTGGCCCGACAAAGTCCACATGGCTTTCATGAATAATTTGGGGGTAGGAAAATTCAAATACCCACAGAGCCACACAATAAAGTTGGGCCCAAACAACATCACTTTGACAAATTTAGGGACAGCAAGAGTAAACATAGTCTTTCAGAGAGCCACATAATATACATATTATAAATTCCTCATGGCATAGTTTTACTGCACAAAACAAAGCAGTAACAGAGAAATACAAGAACCAGCTCTTGATGACCCTTCTTGGACAGGGAGCACTAGATATCCCCCTGACCTGGGAAGGTGGGCAGTTTCTGATGCTCACGCTCTTGTCAGAATCTACATTACACCTTGCATGAAAAGCAAGAATAGATCAATTTATTCCACAGAATTAAAAAGAATGGAGACCAACTCCATGTTATTTGCATGTAGAAAAAATGCAGTTTTTCAAGAACCAATGTGTTTGAACAGTGTATATGTAACTAAATATCATGGCACTCTACAATGGCAATTGCAAACAAGCTGGAAAATTGAAATGACCATAATGTAAAGGACCTAGAAAAGAAAAACAAAAACAACTCACAAACTTTTGCAGGAACATCCACATTCTTCCCCCTCCCTTTTTTTTTTATGGTCTCATTACAGGAGGATACTGTTTTAAACCGAAGGGAATTGAAAAGGGGAGGGGGGGAGGGACACATAAACTTTATGTGGAAGCAAATACAAATCAGAGTGCTGATGCCAAAAAGGGCAAGATTTCAAAATTTCCAACGGCTTGACATCACTGTTCCTACTGATGCAAGGCATGTCTTTTCACTAGCTAAGTGCTGTGATGTGGCTGTCAGCCTAACAGCTGTGGCAACCACTGTGCTGCAGGGCTGCAGTACACGCTGCCAGGACATGAGGACAGCAAAGCTCAGCAGCCAGCCAGGCAGGGGATGGCTGGACCAGGCAGGTGGCAAAAATAAATAAGTAGTTAAATTTAAAAAAAGGAAAATAAACCCAAAACCCAACTAGTTCTGATGATGCAGCTCATGCATAATGAACAAAACCAAGTGACTGCCATGTCCCTAAAGTGCCACCTAGTGGCATGTGCGCCAGGCCATTTCTGAGCTCTCTGCTTAGAGGAGAATACTAAAAACTCACTGTCTGCATTATTCAGTCTGCAGATTGAGCCTGGTCGGCAAGGTGGGCAGACAGCTGGGCTGGACACAAACCTCTGCTCTTTGGAGTCTCCCTTCCCTGTCATGCAGAGGCCAGGTCTACACATTAATGATATGCCATCAGCTACAAGTTCTCCTCTATGAAAAAATCTCCATTCTTCAGTGCGACATGCCTGAAGATGGACAGGCATTAAACCAGGCAAAAATCTTTTGACTGCAACATACATCAATGCAAAAACGGTTTGCTCATCCAGCTAACCCAACAAGTCCTCCAGCCAAGGCCTCAGAAGCTTTACAAATACATTTGCAAGTTAATGTCTCCCCACATTGGCCCACACAGATTTTTAAAGGAAAAATAGCTCCTGCTTTTAATTTTGGTAGAGATTCTTCACAGATTGCCTTTCCTTCAGTGATTTGGATGCGGGATGAAAGCAAGTCCCTGTGGTCTTCCGGTCATGGATACAGTGAGACTGACTAAAGGGCACTCCACACTCCAGTCTGATCTCCTACAGTAGAATAAGGAAAAGGTAATCCATCAGGAGCAGCTGAGTTGGGTTCCCTTCAGTTCCGCATTGGCTTTATACCATGCTTAGTATAGTATCTGGACAACTCATTTCTCATTCAGAAACTCAGCAATGAACTGTCTCCTTCAATCACAGCAATGTCTTATAATTTTCCTACATCTTTGATGCTTCTCACCATTATATTAGAGTTTAAAAATCTTCACCACTGGTTTATAAAACTGAAAGGTTATACAGTATGCAATATGGTCTTCTGGAAGAAAATTCAGCTAGTAGTGTAAAAGTGCTTCAATGGAAGTTTCTCACTCATGTCCACAGAACTGAGCAAACTACTGGTATAGAAGTGCTGCTGTGCTGGCGAGTACGGCTGGGTCCATATCCAAGGTTTGCAGTAGATGAGCAAAGAATATCCTGCTCATGTGTGCCATCAGCAGGGCAAAAAAAAAGAGTCTGCAGACCAGGACTAAGGGTATCTTGATTTTAGAAAAGTAAGGGGCCACAGAAAAGAGCAAGAGTGTCCTATTCGAAACCTCCTAAAGATCTTCTCTTTGCAAAGACATAAATCCAGTTATTAACAGGCAGTATCTCCTTTTTCCCCACTGCAGTCTTGTATTTTCTAGGAATAGCAGAAGATAAAACTAGCCAACAAAGTTTCTGTACATCTGCTATGGCCAGACACTAACTTGTGACCTACAGCAAATGGTAAGCATTATGAGAGATAACTCCTCATTGTTAAGGAGAGCATGAGGAAGTCACAAATGCTCATTCTTTCATCACATGACCTTTGACCAGCTATTCATAATCCCCTCACTGCTCCATGTGATGATACTTAACAGTACCTTTTTAAAAGAATACGTAATTCTCACTTAAGCACTAAGTGCTTTGAAAACCTCAGATGAAAGATTTTCATAACTGTAAGACAGCACATTACCTTAACAACTGGTTCTCCACTTATATTTCCAGTTCTTCTGCTTTGCAATGCTGGGTTATATGTAGATTTCACATACACTTTTCAAGACAATCTGTCAGTGATCTTCCAGAACAGAAGCTACATGGAGCTTTCATATTTGTGTTATCCAAGAGCCTTTTCTCAAGAGGTGAAGTATATACATTCAGTCTTCCCCCCCCCCCCCAATTCAATCTCACCCACACTTATGCTCCAGGCCAACTTTACACATGGAAATAGTCCCATTGTAGTCAATGGTACTACTCACAGAAATGAAATTATCTCTGTGCATTCACTGGAATAGCCTATAATCATTACCTATACAATGCCACTGCTTAGCTTTGCAAAAAAAGTATTCAGAACAGCTTATCTGCAAGAAAAAGGAGGATACTAAATATGCTTAATGCTCAGTATGTGCCCACTGCAATCTTCTATCATCTCTATGCAAGTTCATTTATGAGGTATTTTGCTCCTTTCTAAACATTCATATTGTTGCACTAAATGACAATTCCTAAGAAGTCAAGATGTCTCAATTCCAGTTTCTGTGAGTCTTGTGCATCCCACACTGAATCATCATTTCTTTTTATTACTTGTTTCAGAAACTGAAAATGGCAAGATGGAAAGAAAACCCATAGGGATGCAAATGCAACAAGCTGCCAGGGTCTTAGTGTGCTGCCTGCTTTCTCAGCGCTGTGAAGCCCTGAAGTTTTCATAAGCTTTTTCTTTCCCCGAGCTATCTGAGGGCTGGTGATAAGATTGAGGAAAGAGGCAGTAAATACAAACAAATTGCTGCAAAATACAGCCCATTTGCAGGGAAAGAACAGGACCCAGATGGAAGCATTAACAATCTGGTTTAATACTCTGCTTCCACAAAACCAGATTAATGTAAGCTAGAAAGGGGTATGTGCATTCCACTTGAGATAGAAGCACTGGATTCTTAGCTTTTTTGTTGTTATTACAATAAATGCGAAGCCAAATTCAAAAATTGTTACAACACGTTTTAATTAAGGTAGTCACCCTTCTTCTACTCTCCCAGAAACCTCTTCAGAAAGGATTTTATGGCATCCATCAACTACTCCCCAAATTCAATTTTAACTGTGCTACTTTCCACCACTTCTTAAATTGTAATTTATATTGTCTGGCTGGTGTAGATTTAATATATAATTTTCATGAGAGGAAGATAATCCACTTGTACTATATTAAAGTGGCAGATGGCAAAATCTTTCATGTTCTAGAAGACTTTCAGTTCTATTGCAGTTACAGGCTTCTTCAGTACTTGCGGCATTGATTATAGTACGTATGTTATTCTGCAGCCAAGACCATGGAGATGATCAAAAAACTCTCCCTCTTCTTGCACAGTGGTTGTAAATGCAAGATAAGAAAGCATTCATTTGGTTTTATATAAAATGGTTGTCCAGTAGAATACCACCATGTATACAAATAGCATGCTCCCAAAAGCGAATTCTTCATACTTTTTTTTGTTTTGTAATTTCTATTCGTATTACAAAGAAGTTCCTTCCTGTAAAACTCCAGGTGTCCTGCCAGTATTTGAAATTCCTCACATAATTTTACAGAGTAAGACAGTGCCTCAGCTGGATGAATATTTTCTCCAAACAACCTCATAACTGAGAGAGTTGGGCTTGTTCAGCCTGCAGAACAGAAGGTTCTGGGGAGACCTCAGTGCAGCCTTCCAGTATCTAAAGGGGCCTACAAGAAATCTGGAGAGGGACTTTTCACAAGAGCATGTAGTGATAGGACAAGGGGGAATGGTGTTAAACTGAAAGAGGGGAGATGTAGATTAGATATGAGGAAGAAATTCTTCACTATGAGGGTGGTGAGACACTGGCACAGGTTGCCCAGAGAAGCTGTGGCTGCCCCATCCCTGGCAGCGTTCAAGGCCAGGTTGGACGGTGCTTGGAGCAACTGGTCTAGTGGAAGGTGTCCCTGCCCATGGCAGAGGGGCTGGAACTGGATGATCTCTAAGGTCCCTTCCAATCCAAACCTATGATTCTGTGATAACGGAGACAAGCAAGCCCTACCTCATCCTCCATGTATCTCAGCTTTACAGACATTGGTGGTGGGGAAGCAGCCAGACCAGCTCCAAGCACAGAGCCTACAGGTGGCCTCAGGAGGCCATGAGGTCCCAGCAGGACAGACAGGAACCCTTCCCCATATCTCAGTCTCAGTGCTGCAGATCAGCATGGGCATGTGTAATCAAAAATGACAGACCCAGACTAAGCATACCCCGTGCTTGTGGCTCTCAGTGGATTCAGCACAACTTGGAGCCATGTTAGTGAAGACAACTTTTTGAACTGGGTCCCAGTTTCCACTTGCAATTCGGGATGATGAATGGCCAAAAAGCTTCACGGAATTTTGAAGTATCAAGTAACATTTGGAGAGCAGAACATTCAATATGTTAAAAAGAATAATATCTTTGCTTTCCAAAAACACCAGGTGCCTGCGACTGGGCAGGGTGACCCACCCATCATCCCTCACAGCACTTGGTTTCCATGATGACTTCACCAAATCCATAACATGTAATGGTAACAATCACCACTAAACTGACAGCCTAATTCTGAGCTCATGTAACACAGTGAGATTTTACTCTTCAGAGCTGCACTGTACTCAGGATACCTCAATTTGATAATGTTAACAGCTGCCTACCTACTTCACTCCACTTGAACACTTTGCCTTCACCCATAATTTTTTTCAGCACCTGTCAAAACTGCCAGTAGAGAACCAGTGGGAAAACCAGGTCCCAAAGTCTCCAGAAATAAAAGTCCAGAACAAACCAGTGTGAATTTACAAAATCAACAGGCTTAGAATTTAGAGTCTGGGAAAAGAGACTAGGAACATAAGTTTTTTCAGCCAAGATACACATGTTTTTTTTCCAGTCGCACTGTTTTCAAATGCCCTTATACAGCACGGGCAGGTCTGAAGATACGCCTTCATTATTGCACAGGAAGGTAGTGAAATAGAGTGATTCAAATAAAGGAATGTTGATCTAATTGGGCAGTGTTGCGGACAGTGAGCTGATGTTGGATAAAATCCTAAAGTTATATTTGCTTTTCAGTGTTCATCCATAATTCCTATTAACATAAATATGCTACTAAATCTACCACAGTAAGCAGCTGTGGTAAACAACTCTGTAGGCCTAAAAGCCGGCAGTAATGAAGTATTACTTTGTTTTCCATTTAAAAAAAAAACAGAGGTTTAAATGAGATGGGTGTACACATTTGATTCCAGTGGAATGTTATTCATGAGCACCCAAATTTATTTCCTATCTGGAATCTGTGTCACTGCGAATCAGCTACATAGCTATTGCCTTCCTATTGTGATTCTTACTGCCTCCAAGTTACACAAATATTCCATGTACAGCCCTGGATCTGCACAAAAGTTTGGGGGCCATCTTTATGACGTTTCTCCTTGATGACTTCAGTTTACTATTAAGTTAGGAACGTGGGATCAGGAAAAATTACCTGAGCCTCTGAATCTAGTCCTCTACAAGCCCAGACAAAAAAACCCATAGGTATTCCAACAAGCTACAGGTTATCTGTTCTGTATGCCATCACTCAGGCTCAGGGGTTGATACAGAACCCTCTAAAAACTTTTTAAAAGCCCCCAGAATTAAAGAAGAGTGGAAAAGCCATAACTATAGCATGTTATGGGAAGTGAGGGAGTTAAAACATTGCCAGTGTCCAAAGTCTGTACAACAGCTTGCAGCATGTTAAATATTTGTGGTCCAAAGAAATAGGGAAACTAATGGAGAGAAAATTACTCTTAAATCCAAGCGACTACTGCAGACTTGCTAAGTGTGAGATGTGCTATTAGGGATTACAGAAGGTGTCAGTGAAGTTACACAGGCATATACACAGGAATAAAATGCTTCAAAACGACGTATTATCCCAAACAAAACTCTAGTCTTTGTATAAACCTGTTTCCGTACATAATCTTTTCAAGTGCCCTTTATAGGATTTAGGCAAATCTCAAATTACTTTTCTTAATAGGAAAGCAACATGAACTGAAAATACTAATAAAGCATTTTATACTGCATTTCACAGTATCTTACTGGAAACATCATATGGGCTAGAACTGGGGTTAAAAGATCATAAATTGGAGATAATGGGGTATCCACATTATAGAAACGTGTCTTTTGTCCATCTTTATGTATTCAATTTATTTACAATCACCATAAGGACATCAGACAAAAGCACTACTGCACCAGATAAATGTCTGTTGAAAGCTCTGAGTAAACCTAGGTACAGTTTGTGGACTGATACAAAGTTGACAGAATGCTGACTTTAGCAATGGAGAAAAATCCCAAGGAGATGGAGCTACCATAGCCTTTTAGAGGCCACCAAGAAGAGGAAAAGAAAACGCAAAGTTAATCCACAAACTCTTTAAAACTCATCATAGAGGTGAGAAGAGATGCAGCCACATCTGTAAAGGTGTCTACCCACCAGAGGTGTGGAATGGCACAGGCTGACCACACAGCAACCCAGCACAGAGAAGCCAGCCCCACTGCTATTTCATAGAATCATAGAATAGTTAGGGTTGGAAAGGGCCTTAAGATCATTAGGTTCCAACCCCCCTGCCGTGGGCAGGGACACCTCACACTAAACCATGCCACTCAAGGCTTGGTCCAAACTGGCCTTGAACACTGCCAGGGATGGAGCATTCACAACTTCCCTGGGCAACCCATTCCTCTGCCTCACCACCCTCGCAATAAAGAACTTCTTCCTTATATCCAATCTAAACTTCCCCTGTTTAAGTTTGAACCCGTTACCCCTTGTCCTGTCACTACAGTCCCTAATGAAGAGTCCCTCCCCAGCATCCCTATAGGCCCCCTTCAGATACTGGAAGGCTGCTATGAGGTCTCCACGCAGCCTTCTCTTCTCCAGGCTGAACAGCCCCAACTTTCTCAGCCTGCCTTCATATGGGAGGTGCTCCAGTCCTCTGTTCATCCTCATGGCCCTCCTCTGGACTTGTTCCAACAGTTCCATGTCCTTTTTATGTTGAGAACACCAGAACTGTGCACAATACTCCAGGTGAGGTCTCACAAGAGCAGAGTAGAGGGGCAGGTTCCCCATAAACCAGCCATGTAATCACAGGATCCCAAGATCTGAGCCTCCCACAGTAAGCCTGGGCACCCACTGAGCTCTGGAGTCAAGGGCACAGCAGTATTAGCTTCAAGATTTACCTTGTACTATGCTCACCCAGTGATACAGTCCTCCACCCTCATTCAGCTGACTGAGCTATGGAGGCAGAGTTGGACATAATTTAAGCAGTTTGTGATGTGACTAGAGACATTTGGCACACTCTGAATAAGCAGTGTTTCAGTGTTACCAAGCTTGATTACCTTGGAGGTTCTGACAGGAAAAACAACGTTTTCCTAAAGGTTGAAGCAAATTCCACTAAAACCAACAGCAATCCAGGACCAAAGTCAAGATGCCATTTCTATGTTGCTATTGATTAAGCTCACAGAAGGACTTCTGCTCCACTGAAATGTAATACCTAGGCCTTGGTACCTCTCTTTTACACACTTTGGCCTTTACATCCCACGAGGCCTTTAATCTCACTCTAAAGAGCCAACTGGTTCAAGCTGCTTCCCAGCCATCTATAGAAAACTGCAGTCCCCAGAAGAAATTATTTCCCTCTCCTCCTCCTCCATCAACTGATTTCCAAAGCTGAGCCAAAATAATCACACCATGAGCGCACTTATATGGTGCACAGCCACCTGAGATGTATGTGGGATTCGCTTCATTTACAAGCTGCATTTGTCATTCACAGTGCTTAACTGCAGGCATATAGCAAAATGATATGGCAATAAAATAGGATTTGCAATAGCATTGCTGAAAAATAAGTTAAACCAGAAATTTAAGAAGAGTTTAGTAAACTCTGAAACAGGAAAAGCTGAAGGTGCAATTTCAGCATCATGACTTTTCTTCAGTTCTTGATCCTGCCTCAGTTTTGAAAGCAGATTCCTCCCTCTAACTTCTTCATGCTCTTTAACTCTAGGGCCCCACTGGACTACTGTAATCCACATGCTTACTTTTGCTTACGTCCTATTTGTAAGGGTCAGCTCAGCTGAATTATGACCACATCACACATACTTCCTTACTGCCTGTTACGTTTATCACAGAAAGGCATGCTTGGAGATAAAATAAGCAATGTGACCAGCAAGGTTTATTATGCTTTCAAGAACCAGTTTTATGTACATTTTTGCTAGATGTCAGAACAAGAATATTTTTATGAGATATTTGATATCTTCAAAAAGCATCAGAAATAAACTGAATAAACGTAAGTGATGCATATAAGCAAAGCATCAGCTACATATTCATTACTGAGTAGGTACAGAAGCCACTCTATTTTTTTTCTTTTCTTTCAGAAACCAGATATTTGTATTGGAGAGGACTGGATCAAGAATTTCACGTAAGAGTCTTCTTGTGTTTATCAGTTGAAAAAAGGCCTATAATCTGCATGGCTCAGTGTAGGATGAGCAGTATTTTCTGGCAAGGAAGCTGCTGGACATGAATAAACTAACATCTCTCCTCACTGCCCTGCTAAGGAAACACAAATCTATCTTAGTACAAGAAAACTAACAAGTAGCAGAACCTTGCTTGAAAACAGTGGTTTTACTCCCCCAAGAACAGGATTTGTTATATTCACTGCTTTTCCCAATAGCAGCAAGAGGGCTTGCACTGCACTGAGTTGGCATGCTGTGGCAAGTCCAAGCAGTGGCAGGAGGGCCAGTGTGGGTTGCAGCAACAGCTGCTGCAAGTACAAGGCAGGGAGGCAGTGAGCTTGTTGTGGGATCAGGAGAAGCCAAAGGAAAACACTGTTCTCTATAAAGTGTTAGAGAAAGCAGGAATTTGATAGGTCAAAACAAGGGGCATGTGGTATTAACAGTATGGCTAATGCCATACCAACTTGGAGGATGCATGCAAGCTCAAAACAAAACACTCTACAGTCCTCAAGGTAGAAACTAGCTGCACTCAGATGCTAAAAAAAGGTTGTGGAGAGGAAAAGAGCTACTAGCTGCTGGTGGAGCACAGGATGACAATGAGCCTTTTATCATCTCTATTGTAAGCACTGTGCCATAGGAGTTCAACAGCAGACGCTTAAGAGCAGATCCAAAACATAACTGAAGAATGTTTCTGGCCCGTGGATGGTGTCTCAATAAGTTTTTATACGTAATAGGCAGTTAGCTCCCATATGGCCTTGTTTTCTATTACTGTACTTCACCTAAAGGAATAATACATGAAGCATACTTCTGCCTGAGACTTAAGAGAGCCAAGAACATAAAAAGAGCAAGACATTGATCCTCCATCATTTCCTAAAACCTGAAGAAGAATCTGGATTCAGATACACATACACATGATTGAGTCAATTTACATTGTGCTGTGGTTTTGTCATGTTCTAAAAGCAAACAAACAAAAACTCATCCAAAAGCAAACCAAAAGCACACCACTAATGGTTTGAAACTTGGTAACATCACTGACACTGCATACGCTTCCTTTCAGCATTACTTTTTAAACCCCTGAGTGAAATAAACTCTTATTCACTGTTATAAACAGCTCCCATAGCAGGTGTCCTCTGAGCAGCTGAAGCTTGAGAACCAAATAGCAGGTATCAAGCCCATGCCTTTCGGGCATAAAACTCTCAGTAGGCTAGCATTAGCACCCTTTAATTTACAGTTTTGTGTAGTGGGTGCATATCAGCTCCACTACAAAGAGATGTAATGAGTGTGTAATTTGACACAGTAACACACCGGGCTAGAAAGACCAATGAAGGAAACTGCAGAGCAGACTGGAGATGTGCATTAACTTGGAAGCAGGAATAACTGCCATACACAACTCAACTTGTGCTAACCACTGCAACAGTAACACAAGTAAGTGAAAAACACACAAAGTATTATTTGTCCTTTGACCTTACCTGAGACACAGAAGGTCGAGGGGGCAGCGCAGGTGGTGGTGGTGGCAGCCAGCCAGACCTCACAGCTGAACAGCGAGAAGAGAAAAAAACAACAAAAAAACCCACATTAATTCTAAATAAAACCAGAATTAATTTCCATGCTAATTACTATTGAAGAGGCCATATTCAATATTTTAATAACAGAAACCAAACTTTATTGAGCAAAACCTTGTTTGAAATGACTTCCTGAGTAGTTGAATGAGTAGTGACTTAATTGCTGTAAAACCCCACAATGTTATGGTAAAACAGCAGAGATGGAAGGCAGTAAGCCACAAAAGCTGTCACTAAAGCAATCCAATTGTAGTTTAAAAAAAAAACAGAAATGTTGTCTGCTTGTCCTTGGGACTTTGCTCTTTGCCATTAACAGGGTTTTTTTATAAAGTGATGCTTTAGCATTTGCTCCAATAAAACACACTGTGTGACAGAGTGCAGGCTTAAAAAGAAAACATCTGCCACGGAATTAATAGGATAAATGCTTAAATGAAGCAAAAAAAAGAAATCCATTTCTTTGGCTTGATGCTTTGTATTTGCATGTTATCACTTGCTGGAGGTATTTTAGAGGAAGGAGAAGTAAGGAGAGGAAAACATCCTAATGGTTAGTTCAGGCCCCTCTAACATAATGCAATGTCTGCTTTTAATTTGAGCCAGCACAAAGGGAGGGCAACAATCATGTAGGTCCAGCCACAATATCTCTGAGTTTCTGTAAAATACCTAAAAAGCATCACGGGAAAAAACTGCAGGACACATGATGGCTTCCAAAGGCATCGGAAGACAGGAAGCTAACATGGAGACAGCAACCAGGAGACCTTAGATGGGTTACCCTCCCCAGGCTCCTGTTGCACTGGGGGCTCTGCACTTAGGTGATTATTTGCATAGCAAAAAAAAAACCAACAATATTAAACTCAGAAATGCCTTTTACCACAATAATGTGAAGCCAGCAATTACATTTATACACTTTTTATTTTTATGCATATTTTAAAAAGCCACAAAGACCATTATGAACCTTGTAAATGGCTTATCCATTTACATATGTTATACACCAAGTCTAAAAATGTCTACATCGCTGAAAATATGAAGACAAAACCTATTAACCATTAAGGACAGCAGTAACAGAGTAAAAAATGTGTGGGTAAAAACAGTGATAACAGTCAGATTGGATATATACAGCTCCAAAGAGACTTACAACATATCAGAGTTTTTTAATGCTTTCTGTATATTCGTCTCTTAAATAATAATGAGGCCTAAAATCACTGATCATCTTTTGAATCAAAATGAAGCCTATTATCACTGTATGCAATGCCAAAGACAATTAAAACCCAACTTAGCTTAAGCAAGGGAGCCACTAACACACCTACAGGTGTTAAGAGATTTGAAAAAACCTGGTCATTAGTATCCTCTGTCTTGCATTTAATGAGCTCTGTTTTAAGACGACTGCCATAGCAGCATGATGTCATCACTACTTTTCCATCTTTTCTGTGCAACTGATCTTCACAAAGGAACAGTGGAGTAAGAAAACTTCCTTTCCTTTAGTCTGAACTTCAGGTTATTATTTACTTTATCTGAGCACTGGCAACACCAGCTAGTAACAATATTTGAAAACACCATCCAATTCAAACACCAGCACTCTGTATGTCCACAAGCCACACGCCAGAATAGCCAATTAGTAGGTTTGCTCAATATGGCATCTTCAGGAAACCTTGATGGAGCTGTGCTGTGACACTCCATGGAGAATACCTTTGTGCACTTTTCCCTCCCACCACCACCAGTGATTAGCACTGTGAGGGCTTCATCTCCGCTCTCCAAACAGCTCCAACGTCATGGGGGAGCACAAATCATACATGCCTCCCAACAAGCCCATAGCAGCCCAATCATGGAGTTATGGAGTAGTACATTGCTGCCACTAGCATGGGAGTCCCTGGGAAGTGGCACATGGTATGGGGATCAGAGGTGCTGAGGGCAGGCACTGGCCCCAGCAGCTCCCTTGGCCCTTCTGAATATACACAGTCCCCTCCAGGGCCCCGTAATTTTTGTGTTTGCTGGTTTACTCTGGCAGGACCTCAAAAGCTTTACTGCAAGTGCTGCATCCATTGAGAACTCACCACAGCTTCAGCTCTAGAGGATACAGCACTTACTGTCCTCACTTCCTGATTCTTCAAAACCAATACCTAGGAAAGCAGCACAGTCTTTATGCACAGTCACTGGGCTTGCTGGAAAAGCATCTCCTGAAGTGGCTGCACACACTGTGAAACTCCACAAGTCTCCTGAGATTTGGCCCACAAAATTTCAGAAGTAATTTTTCCATCAGATGGTCAAATTAAAAATTAATAGAAGAAAAATAAATATAAACCACAAAACCCACAAAACTTGCTTCTTCAGCTTTCAAATTACAGTATACATGAATTTAGCATTAAAGAAGTTAGATGCTTGCACCATGCGCATTTGACCCAGTTTCCTCTTTTTAATCCTGCAGAATCTAACTTAAGCTACTCATGAAATATTCATAAAATTCCTGCTGTTGCAGAACATCTTTGGCCTGTTGTTAGAAGGAAATCATACTTATGTGAGCACAATTGCTAAACACAAGTTACTTGACTTTGAGGACTCACAAAAACTCATACAAAACCTTCCTTTTTTCCCCACAGGGCAATAAAACAAAAAAATTAAAGGCAAGTGCTGCATGCTTCAGCCTTTTCTAGTGCCATTACCCTAAAAGAGGACACTATTATCAGATACTTACAGATTTTTATGTATATCAGTAGGTGACTTGTACTATCAGGCTATTTCAGAATACCTTCCTCATTACTTTCTGGGAGACTGCCCCTTGCACAAATAGCCTCCTGCTGTTAGAGACAGCATGTTAGCTCTGAAAGCCAACACTAATACGGGAAGGAGGTCTGTTTTTAAAATGAAGGTACACTGTGACCGAGCAGCAAACAGCCAAATGTCCTATTTCAGGTTCACACCCCAGAGCCTGGATAAGCTGCATGCCACTGCTGTTGGAAAACAAGTCTTCACAGGCTGTGCAAAAGCAGAGGCAGCTGGAGGGAGCACAATGAGCCTTGCACAGGTTCATTGTAAGTGAGCAGTCCACTGACATTCAAACCAGGGTGAGTCACATAAAGCAACTCTCAGAGACAGCACTGTAGAAAGGCCATGCAGGTACCAGTAGAATAGATTTAAGCATATCCAGCATCCATATCACATGTAATCCTGTAAATGAGAGCATTTTCATGCACTAGTTACTCCCACAATGATAGCGATAAGGCTTTTGGTTCAAAAATCATGGCTCTTTACTTAGCATGTTTACACTTTAAGGCAGATTATCTGCATGGAAAGCTTCCAGGACCATTTTTTTCTGCCATATTTTGGCAATCACAAAGGTCTGATATCACTAACAGGACATCACACTAGATAAAAAAAAGAGAAACAGGTTTTTCCTATCTGAAACTAGATTAATATTTTAAAACAAACAGCAGGCTGTAATTGTGCACTCTGAGAACAGGCCATGCCATGCTATCTGGCCATGCTGCTCTGCCTTCAGCTTCCCTGGCAGACAACAATCTAAGAAGGGGAGACCAGGGAAAACATAAAATTATCATAGTCCAATCAAACCTATGGGAAGCAGGTCTTCAGCTCACCAGGCGCAGCAGCAGGGGAGGGTGCTAAAATGAGGGTGGAACAAATTTGGGCCTTTGGGACCCTTCAGAGAAACCAGTAAGAACAACATCCTGCACCTCTCTCACCCAATGATAGTTACTTGTCCTCTTGTTTCTCATTGTTGAGGAAAACTGCCATAATATACTGATTTTCTGTATGTGTGCTGGTTTTAAAAATTAATACTGGAACAGCAGCATATAAGACTTCCTAAATAATTTCCATGTTTTTATTTCATTTCCCTTCTCTGCAGTTGTCTTCCTTCTTGGTTTTATAGGTATATCAACCTTACCCTGAGTATCACCTCAGACAAATTAAAGCTTTAGATGAAAAAAATGTAGTTCTTTTTTTCATCTGAATTGAATATGTAACATAAGCAGTGTCCTGAAGAAGGGTTGTCTTCCTAGGTCAAGGGCCCATTTTGTACCTCGCTAAAGTGAAACTTTACCACCTACCAAAGGAGGCTGACTTCATCTCACATCAAAACCCTACACACTTTTAATCCTATAATCGAAAGAGCACTCCGAGTTTGGTCACTCTTCTTATTTCAGTCACCATTCCCAAACAGAGGAAGACGCCTTCATTTCTCAGCTGACACAGAGTGTAGCCCTAAGCAAACCCATCCTAAATCTAGGTTCTTGCTTCTGTTCTGCTTCATCACCACAAATAGCACCCCTTCCACAACTGGGTGGGGATCATCCAGGGACTTAAATTGTAAGAAAACTCTGATAGGGTTTCTCAGTAGAGTCCTAGAATGCCAGGTGGGAACGAACTTCAAGGATCATTTAGCCCAATGTTTCTTGACAAAAGCATGATCTAGACTAGAAGTCTCAGCAGTCTGTCCAGCTGATGTGCTTGTCATTTTTCAAGTGGATGCTAAAGCACTGTTGATCAAGGGAAAGGCTCATTGCACAGCAGGTTTACATCGGTTTATGCTGCTTCAGAATGTTTAGCTCCCAGATCAGGCTTAACAAGACCAACCAATTAATCTTATCGGGAAGCAATGATCAACAATACCGAAAACAATGGAAAAACTACACTCCAACAGAACGAATTATTCTTCAGTTCCTCAGACCACATAAGGCTTCAGTTCCTTAGGTAGCCTGGGAAGATGGCATTTTCAGCCCTCCACTCTGACACTACTTTGGAGAGTTCGAGATACTCTTCCTGCTTCTGCTGCCAAAGGCAGACTGCAGAAGGGCTCTGTGTCTAAGCCGGTTTCTATTTATCTCCATCTTACCAAACTTCCCTTCTAGCTCACAGAAACTGGTACCTGGATATTCCATAATACTGACACTGTTCTTTGTACTCCTTCATTTATTTACATTCCCAACAACAGCATTAGTAAGGTGATTGTGAAATAACTATTTTTCAAGTGATTCGAGTCATTAATTCTCACTCCTATGTCTGCAAAAAGTTGCAACATGAGAAATTTTAAAGCTGTAGCCAGGAATGTAAATTTAATGAAGAATTTGTGTAAGGTGGTTGTGAAATATCTATTTATCAATAATTCTTACGAATATCTTCTCAGAAGGTCATAGCAATGCAAAAAAAAAATTTTCTAATCCTGATACTCCTTTTTTATCAGGTTTGTAAAAGACTGAAGCAAGCATTGTCAGCACCAAAATAACCTTTCTTCTTACAGTTAGTTTTGGGAACCTGCGCAGCAGCAAAGCTTTGTGCACCCATCACACAGTGTGAATGATGTGACATACCTGATGTCACAGACACACTTGTTACAGCTGTGTTTCATGCGCTAATCATACAGAACATTATTCATACCTCAACTGCATGGAAAGTTATCCAAGTACTTTCCAAGTAATTAGAAAGAGATATAGCCAGACCTTAAGCAATCAATGCTTCTGCACAGTGAACTCACAGGTATGACTTCATTTTAGGGCACTGGTGTGCTTATATATTTGATGGGTCACTTTCTAATCAAACAAGCAAGACACCACTGGGGTGGGGGTTTATGTCTTTTTTTAATGCCCTATCCATGAAATTCAGCATGTTTTCAGTAAAATCTGCAAACCAGGTATTTTTTAACACTTACTTTCTGGCTTGGGTTTGGGGTATTTTTTTGTTTCATTGTTTTTTTTTTTTTAAATATCATATGACCACAACATCTGTATTTTTAACCTCCTGTCTCCCATTTTCTCTAAAACATTTCATTTTCTAGTTACGGTTTTCTCTACCCCTTCCTTTCCTTTGTGTTTGTATTTGGGGACTGTTTCACCCCCTCTGCTTCCAACCCTTAAAGTAAACTATTCATGATTTTCTTCCCTTTCACTTCACATTTAGCTTCATTCTCCACTCGTAGTGAGGCACAGTCCTTCCACCTATCTCCCACATATCCATCAGAGCTTCTCACCTCTGGAGATCCCAGTGGGAGTGCTTGAGGCTCCAACACTTGCCACCTGTGAGCATTTTCAACTTGGAGCAGGCACAGGGGAGCCAGAAAGAGCAGTGGGCTACCACCCTCCTCTAGTCCCACCTATGGCTCAGGCACTTCCAGAGGACATCTGCATCTCCAGTGTCTCCTCTGCAAGGGAGGTAACTTGCCTCCCTGTTCCACATGAGAAATAGCAGGTATGATGGACATTTTTTTCAAGGAACAGAGTATTTCTCAAGGAACACACACAGAGTCGTGAAAATAGGTCGGTGAGGTTGGCAGGGGTAGTCAGAACATTTAAATCTTAACAATTTTCGGTATAAAAGAGGGTTTGGTTTAAAATTTCATTTTTTAAACAACCTGGAACAGAATGAAAACAGACTGATAACCATTCCTCAATCCTACAAAGAGCTACAGTTAGAAATAAAAAAAAAAAAAAAAGTAATTCAAAGAAGTTCCACTTACACAAACTGCCAAGAAACATTTACACTTAAAAGCTGCCGAGATTTACTCCAGTTTGCACACAAGTACTCTCTGGACTCAGCCCTCAGAGATTCACATGAAACTTTAAAAATCTTAAAACACAGAAATAAGTTACCCCATCAGATTCCTATCATGTAATAACCATTCATCCATTTATGCCCTCACTATTTTCTCCAGTCTATTCAATCTTAATTATGCCCTTGTCCAGTTGGGCAAAGAAATAAGTTACATAGTTGTAAACACATAAATCCTTCATAAAAAATTCGAAAAGGCTGAGAAGCGTAAAAATCCTCCATTCAAATCAGAGGGAAGACATTCATATTTTATTCAGAGTAAGCTCAGTTCAGTGATCACGTATATTGTGGAGGGCAACAGGACTAGAAGGAAACAGCAGCTCCAGTAACACACGAGGAGCTGGGTCCCAAAAGAAAAAACTGTATGCTTCAAATTTAATTTAATTTAATTTAAATTGCAGTTGTTGTTGCAACCCTTACAACTAAAGATATTAAATCGACTCTGCATTCTTAACTCAATGAAGCTGACAACATTAGAGCTCTTGTATACTCTGCAAATGATATTCAGTGAAATGGCATATTTTGCTGATGGTATTTGCCATTATTGCTATTCTAAAATAAACATCTTTCAGACATCTTCCTAATTTATTGTTTTGGTCTGATTAATAAACACAATGCAGCAACATGCAAGACAGCACAGCACTACAATATGAGTAAAATCCACCCCCATTACCCAAGAAAATAGCTGGATTTTACTAAATCAAGACCAATACCGACCTGCCCAGGGAAGTGATTCAGTTACCATTCCTGGAGGTATTTGAGACATGCAGATGTGACACTTGTGGACTTGGTGTCCACAAGTGGTGGACTTAGCAGTGCTAGGCTAATGGCTGGATTTGACGAGCTTAACAGTCTTTGCCAACCTAAAGAATTCTATGAATACAAGAACACACTTAGAGTAGAGGGAAAGTGTTCTTGTTTGGCAGCCATCACCAGCCCAGCAGAGATAAGCAGAGGTTACATATCTGACTGTAGTTAGGAAAACATCTGTAACAGAAAACACTGCACTTAAAATAAAAATACTAGCTGTGTTTCCCCTTACCAAGTGTGGTACTTAACACTTCACATTTTAAAAGAGAGAAAAAATCCAAAAGTACTAGCTCCACGTTGCTGGCAGAAAACAGCACCCCCAAAGGAGCAAATCCAGGTTATAGTATTTGCTCGCAAGAAAACGTTAGAAATACTGCCTGCGTTCCACACGTTCTTCACTGCAGGGACAGCCACAGCAGGAGGCGAGTTTCAAAAGCAAATGAGTGCTGAAAACCTTCAGTCAAGAATTCATTTGTAAATAGTTATATGGCTGTTTTGATGAATTACACACTCAGTCTGCTCCCACATCAACTACACTGCTTATGACAATTTGTTGTTTCATCAAAGCAAAATCTCTTTTCCAAACAAGTATCCTTTGTTCAAGAGAACTGTTAATTAAAAGATGTTATGCAATTAAGAAATGAAACTAAATGGGAAATAAAATGAATTTCAGAGGCATCTCTATCAATCTAACAAGGCCCAGACTGCTGTCTCTGCCTATAATCGCCAAGAAATAAATCCTCTAATAGTTGTCATGGGCAGAAAATACAACTGAGCAAAACACTGGAAGACAACAGACACGTTTGGGGTTTTAATACTTAGGCTGAGACTTGCCCCAGTCCCAGAGTTACCCCAAGGCAAGACTCGAGCTTACAGTTGCTGATGAGGGTAAAAGGTGGCTGCAGGAGCACCAGGCTCTGAGCTGTGGCAATTTTCCTCCCCTCAATACCTGCCCCATCACGCAGATCACAGGACAGATGAAAGGGAGCACAAGAAGCTCCAGAGAGCAACTAATTCTGCAAGCGACATTTGTGAACAGAGCAGGAAAGATCTGAGGGCCACAGGCTCCCAGGTCTCACTCTTGGCTCCCAGAGTAAGACAAGACAGTGGGCTAGAGAAGAAAAGATGCTGTAAAGCAGGTCACATATGCATTTTAACTCACATTTTTGTTTCTACTTAAAACCTGCTGTTGTCTCTCCAGGAATGCATAAAACCTAGCCAAGTATTTTCTTAATATGTACACAAGCCAAATGCCAGAGATTGTACATTCAACAAAAAGAAATACTCTGAGAATCTAGGAGGACTGAATTTCTCTCAGATGCTATCACAAAGACTACATTAAAAAAAAAAAAAACAAAAAAACAACAAACCAAAAAACAACAAACCCATAAAATCAAAGAGATTTCTGTTTCTTAACATCTCTTAACAGAAATTCCCATATGGACATTCCAGAAGGTGGGACCTTTCAGTAAGTTGTCATATTTTTTTATATTTTTCCTGAGTAACACTACCTAAGGTGTGCCAGAAGAGTGCAGCTATGGAGTATGAATGAAGGCACCTCCTTCAAGTGCACTTAGATCCCAATTCAACAATTCTGAAGCACAGTTTCTGTGAGTAATGCACTGCTGGATGTCCCAGCCATCATCATAGAATAGTTAGGGTTGGAAAGGACCTTCAGATCATCTAGTTCCAACCCCCCTGCTATAGGCAGGGACACCTCACACTAAATCATATCACCCAAGGCTCTGTCCAACCTGGCCTTGAACACCGCCATTCACAACTTCCCTGGGCAACCCATTCCTCTGCCTCACCATCCTCACAGGAAAGAACTTCCTCCTTATATCCAACCTAAACTTCCCCTGTTTAAGTTTTAACCCGTTACCCCTTGTCCGGTCACTACAGTCTCTAATGAAGAGTCCCTCCCAACATCCTTATAGCCCCCCTTCAGATACTGGAAGGCTGCTATGAGGTCTCCATGCAGCCTTCTCTTCTCCAGGATGAACAGCCCCAACTTTCTCAGCCTATCTTCATATGGGAGGTGCTCCAGTCCCCTGATCATCCTCGTGGCCCTCCTCTGGACTTGTTCCAACAGTTCCATGTCCTTTTTATGTTGAGGACACCAGAACTGCACACAATACTCCAGGTGAGGTCTCACGAGAGCAGAGTAGAGGGGCAGGATCACCTCCTCCGACCTGCTGGTCACGCTCCTTTTGATGCAGCCCAAGATACGGTTGGCTTTCTGGGCTGCAAGCGCACACTGAAGGCAGCTCATGTTAAATTCCTCATCAGCCAACACCCCCAAGTCCTTCTCCGCAGGGCTGCTCTGAATCTCTTCTCTGCCCAACCTGTAGCTGTGCCTGAGATCGCTCTGACCCAGGTGTAGGACCTTGCACTTGTCATGGTTAAACTTCATGAGGTTGGCATCAGCCCACCTCACAAGCATGTCAAGGTCCCTCTGGATGGCATTCCTTCCCTCCAGCGTATCAACCGAACCACACAGCTTGGTGTCATCGGCAAACTTGCTGAGGGCGCACTCAATCCCACTGTCCATGTCAGCAACAAAGATGTTGAACAAGACCGGACCCAACACCGATCCCTGAGGGATGCCACTCGTTACTGGTCTCCAGCTGGACATTGAGCCATTGACCACAACTCTTTGCGTGCAGCCATCCAGCCAGTTCTTTATCCACCGAGTGGTACACCTATCAAATTGATGTCTCACCAATTTAGAGACAAGGATGTTGTGTGGGACAGTGTTGGACACCTTGCACAAAGTCCAGGTAGATGACGTCAACTGCTCTACCCCTGTCCATCAGTTCTGTAGCCCCATCATAGAAGGCCACCAAATTGGTCAGGCAGGATTTCCCCTTTGTGAAGCCATGCTGGCTGTCACCAAGCACCTTGTTGTTTTTCATGTGCCTTAGCATGCCTTCCAGGAGAATCTGCTCCAAGATTTTGCCAGGCACAGAGGTAAGACTGACTGGTCTGTAATTCCCCAGGTCATCCATTTTTGCCTTCTTGAAAATGGGGGTTATATTTCCCTTTTTCCAGTCATTGGGAACTTCACCTGACTGCCATGATTTTTCAAATATGATGGACAGTGGCTTATTTGTGGGTCAGTTGCTGAGGTGAGCAGCTCGAGAGAGGACGCCTTCAACACCAGAGCAGGGGGAAGCTTAGCGTCCAGGAGCCTCAACTCAGAGCCACGAGAGCCACCGAGGGAGCCTCAAGTCCTCGCCAGGTCCTGCCCAGGAGCCGGCAGCTCAGCTGACGAGAGCGAGCAGCTGACTCACACGGGGCGGAGCCAGGAGCAGCGGCACCAGCCCTGGCTGGGTAAAAACCTGCGACCAGGAGCGGGTCGAGGCGGTTTGTGCGGGCAGGTGAGCGGGATGGTGAGCACTCGCTGTATGACAGGGCCGGGTCTGGGAGCTCTGCTCTGGCTGCCCCGGCGGTGGCAGCGTAGGCACCCAGACAGGGCCAGTGAGAGGGGAGGCTGCAGTGCAGAGCTCGGGGTGTAGAGGGTGCCTGCACCGGTCTAGTGAGGGGAGGGTGCACAGTGGGCAGGGCTGCACTCGGTGCTCCCTGGTGGAGGTCCTCCTGCAGCAGGGGCTGAGCTGCGGGATGCTGTTAATAGACTGCGAGATGTCAGGGAAGCTGAGAGGAAGCAGGAATGCTTGCTCCTGGCCCTAACTGTGCAGGGGCCTCAAGCTTCACCTCTAGCTCATGGTGGAAAGAAGGAGGCCATTAACCGGGGAAGATGGGAATTAGAAACAAAACAAAACAAAACAACAAAGAAAGAAGGGAGAGAACAATTAAAAGTAAGGGGCTTCCTTCTAAATCTGCTGTCCCCACTCAGAACCGCTTTGCTGTCCTGCAGGAGGCTCATGAGGAAACGCACTCACACCAGAAACAGCCGTCTGGTGCACTGGTAAAGAAGATCTCTGCTGGTGCTGCCAGGAAAAAGCGGCGGGTCGTAGTAGTAGGGGACTCTACTTTGAAAGGGACAGAGGCAACCATCTGTTTGCCTGACCCGGTCTCAAGGGAGGTGTGTTGTCTACCTAGGGCACGGATCAGGGATGTTGCAGAGAGGCTGCCTGTTCTAGTAAGTCCCACGGATTATTACCCACTTCTAGTGATACATGTGGGTGCTAGGGATATAGATAGCAGTAGCCTGGGGAGCATAAGGACTACAGAGGCCTGGGAGAGGTGGCTAGGGGCTCTGGAGCTCAGATAGTCTTTTCATCTCTGCTCATAGTTGCCAGGAGAGGGGAATAGTAAGATAGTGGCAAACATGATATACCAACAATAAATAAAACCAAACAAAAATACACTCCCAAAAAAACAGTGCATGCAACAAGAATCTGCCACAGTCTTTGGCTGAACTTACCTGAAGAAAAGAGATTTTTCTTTTTTTGCCCTTTGAAAATGGAATAGACAAAAAATGCTTCAAATGACTCTACAAATCAATTCAAACTGCTTTACAATTGAAGAACTGATACTTATGGATCAACATGACCAACAAGGAACTGAAAATAAAACTCAACACTCCTGAGCACTCCTCATAGGTGTGGGAGAACATTTTCCACCAAACTCTTAAAATCAGATTTATTTTTGAATAAGAATTAGCAGGCCAAAATCTAATGTACCAAAATGTGATTATTCTAATCATGTTGGTTATACTTTGAAAACTATTTAAATGGTGGATTTTATAGTCTCGTTTTCTCTACTGACACCAGGCAACACAGTGGTGCTATAAGAGATGGTCGTTACCACTATTTTTTCTTGTTCAGCTGTGACAGTGAGACTATTTTTGAAAACCTAGAAAGGAAGGAAAACAGGGAGAAAACATAAAGCCAAAAATTCAGTCGAGAGTACACTGGAACAGAAAGTAATCAACTGACCTGTGGACAGAAACACATCAGGTTTTATGTTTATGCCAGGCTGTATTATCCCAATAGCCAAGAAATATAAATGGTAGATTGCCGCCACATGATCTGTATTATAAATCTGTATGTCCTGATGGCAGATGGAAACTATTCTATTTTTTATACTGCCAGCAGAAATAAGAATACAGCTTGTTATTATACAAATGCGTGCAATTTACTTCACACAAACACACTTCCCTTTTGGCAAGGCAGTTAGTGCTTAATCTATGTCTTCCTTCAGACTGCCTTTTTAGAAAGTGCAAAGTGCACCTCGGTAAAGAGACTGGCTCTGAAACAATGACCACTCCCTGAGGAAGAACTGTCCCTAGGTGAAAAACGTATCTGAAAGTGATTAGACTGGAATTTCTACCTGAGAAGCAAAATCAGTAGGGAAATGATGAGAAAAAAAGTGAGATGATCAAAACAAGGGAAGCAGAAGAAAAGCAAGCAGCTATAAAAAACCCTATTATCAATAGGATGTTACAGAACAGCTATTCAGGGCTTAGTGACGGGAAAGAATGTGCATATGTTTTTGAAAATAGGACTTTCAATGCTGACATCTTACTTCAAAACAGAACAAGGTAAATACTCCATGGCACCTGGGCGCACTGGGATGGATTGATTTAATCCCCTCCTGACAATTCACGTTTCTTTGACCTGGAACCCTTTTTTGGGGTGGGCTACAAATTGTTTAAAAAGATCTTCCTTAAATCCTCCAAGACCACAAATTCCTCCTTTCACAACAAGTATTTACATTTTTGACACAAAATAGAACAGCTCCATTAGAGGAAGATAACCACCACAACTACTTAGCATTGCCATCAGGGAACATTCAAGAGAGCAAAAAATTAAAAGCCAACACCCTGAAAGCACAGGAAGAAGCTGAGCCTCTGGGAGGTCTTCCACATTTCTGCAATCTGGTAGCACACTATACTTCAGGTTTGTAAACCTAGAGCCAATTTTTATTCCAACTATAAATAAATTTCAACCTACTATGATGAACAGTCTTAGGGTGACCAAAGCACTTTTTTTGAAAGCAATCAACTGCCTGTCCTTACTTAATTGTCCCATTTCCTGTAAGGAAACCCTCCGAAAAGTATTGATAAGACAAGTTACCTGTTTCTGCACTCACTATAACACTGTCAGCTTGTTTCTGTTGCCCAGAAAAAAATAAATGTTACTTCTGAAGTAATGGTAGCTTTCAAAATAATCCATTTCAAAAGTAAGATGATAATTTTCATTCACAGAATTACTTCTTTGATAATTTAGAGTCTCCTTTCATTTGTGTTCCAAGAGAAACTTAAATCCAAGTTTACTTCCTTCCAATTACACTTTTTATCTGGATTCTGAGAATATTTACTGCCTTAGAAAATGTGTCCTTGGCTCTGTCTGGGGTTTTATTTTGATATAGAAATGAAACCAAAACTGGAGGCAATAGACCTCTCAACATGAACCACAGTCAAAGATCAGGAATTGCTTCTCTCTGTAAGGTGGGGGGGGGGGGGGGGGGGGGGGGGGGAGGAGGAAATAAAGAAAACAAAAGAAAGAAAAAAAGTAGTTTATTCTTTTATTCCTTAGCACAGGACTCCTGCTCCTGAGAGCAGGATTCCTGAATTCTCTTTGGTGTTTGCACAAAAAAAGGCCCATATAGCAAGAGGTGAAACTCTTCTCCAACAACCACATTAAAGAGCGCAGTTAAAACATTCCTTGACACAGTCAGGCATTAGCTTTCTTCTGAAGCATAAACATGACAGTGTTTAACCTAGTCTTTGAGTCAGATGATTGGTCTGCACCACATACAGCTCTGGTCTAGTTCAAAGACACTGCTAAAGCACAGCAGTGCTGGATGACTGCTACCCTGAACAGAAAGCTCCTCTTTCCACTGCTCCCTGTGCAAGGCAAGAGGAACACTCAAACACTAATGTGCTGGAAGGCCATTTTCTTTCAGTTCATTCCAGCTACTATTTTACATCTTCTTTCTCTCTCCTCAATATGCACCCATGTCAAAAGAAATTACCCTTTCTTTTTACTTAAAGAATGGTTTCTGACTGTCCCCATGCAGTAGACTTTTAACATCAAAAATGTTTGCTCACTTTTCTCCCAGTTTAAACACTATGGGGTTTCTTCCAGCTTCTGAACCACAATAAAAAAGGTAATAAAAATCAAATATATTGTAGTTACTGATGAGAGTTGTCTAAACAGCTAGACTAGATATAAACAGTCAGTGATGACAGACCACCATATGTTAAACTTCCCATTATTGTGCCAGAAAACATTATAATCACCTTAATTATAGCAAAAGTGATTTTTTTTCCCCTCAGTGGCAATGTAATGCAAGAAAGTGCAACTACTTCTGTTCTGTAGCATATTAATGTCTACAGCAAAGGCGAGCATACACGCATACTGTCAAGCATTTGTGCAAACAGATCAAGTTGCCAAGTACGTAACTACCTAAATGGTCTCAAAATGGGGAAAGAAAGCAAACATTACCTTGTGTGTTTTGTTGAAATATTTTGTTCAGATCCAAAGAGGAAGCTCTGGAATGTGATTTCTGTGGCCTTGGAGGTGGAATAGGGGGTTCTTCTCCCTTTTTCATTGCATCTTCTATTGATGTACTAGAGTAAGACCTAAGGAAAAACAGAGGGCGTGAAAGGCAGAAAATTATTTTATTTCAGAAATTAATTTTAAACAACTACAGTGAATAGTACCTAAAAATGCAGTGAGCAGAACTCAGGTTCATGGTGGCAATTCCTTGCCATAATGACTAGAAGCTCCCACTTGTACTAAGACACTTGTAATTTGGCAACAGAGGGACCTACACATCTGGAGAATGGAACGAGTCATGCTAACAGGGCTAATGTTATTTTAAGGCCTTTTATGTCACAGCTTCAGACTTTCTTACCCACCTTGAACTGTCAACAGGACAACTGTAGCAACTGCTTTGAATAAAAATGAGTAAAATTCCCCCTGCCACTTAGAGTTTCTGCTGCCTTTCCCAACTGTATGGATAGTGTTTCTACATGTATACTTTCAGCATACCTCTTGCAAGTGCGCATTTTGTCATTTACAATATTCTAATATTTAAAATAAATTTTTCCTAAGACACCAAACTCCACAAAATCCAGAAAAACCAAATGGCGCCAAAGTGACCAAAACTGATAAAATACATGACTCAGTATGTCTTTCCAGGCCTTCCCACATCACATCAATCCCAATGCAGTATGTTTGCTAAGAATTTTGATTTTGCTGAACAGTGTCCGATATTTTTCAGCTGTTGTAGTTACCATTTTTTCTGCGAGACTGAGAGCTGTGTTCAAAATGATCACTGACAATGTGAGATGTTACACTTACTATAACACATTACACATGCCAGGCAAGACCAAAAACACATTCGAGTAGAACAGAAATAACTCTCACTAATGGGAAACTGATTTTTGTTGTTAAAAAACAGCTCTTCAGCAGGACAGACATTTGGCAACGCTCTTCCTATGTTTCTGATATAAACTTTAATAAATACAGGAGTGAAAGACGTTATTGCTTCAAATTTTACATGCAACACAAAAACCTCTACTGATGATGAATTTTTTGTCTTGGCCTTATCAGATCAAACCTAACTAAACGCCCTGAAATAAATGGAAAAGCTTTCAATCAGGATCTTAAGGTTTTATACTCCTACTTCCCATATCATGCAGCGTGTATTTTCTTTGCATTAAAATTGTGCAACTTAATAGTTTGAAATCCTTAAATTCTTTTAAAAGATTAAGTAAGATAGCAGCTATCAGGCAAAAATATGCCAACCCAACAGTGCCAACACAGAGCCCTGTGACAGTGAATCGTTGCTTGCAGCAGGCAGACTTGGCATCTAGAAGTTAGTTAAGAGTCAACAGCCTAAGAATCTACACAGCCTAGGCTAGAAAGCCATTAATCTCTCCAGAGCTGAGAGTTGTAACAGACTCAAATTGTATCTTCTGGTCATCAGGCACACCTGAAGACAGAGACCCTCAAGTCTATAGAGCCCTCCAGGTTATGCAGGACAAGTGCAGCAGAAGGTCTGGGTTCAAAGATGTGCCCAGGAACCTTTAGTCTCAAGTTCTGCATTGAAGCAGTGACACATAGTCAGATGTGAGACAGATATGATACAGTAGTCACATTCAAGTGACTGTTTTCCAACTTGTTTAAGCATTTGCTATTTTATATGTTTTTGCATAAAATACTTTTTTAAGCCTTTTTTTCACATTTTCAATTTATGATTCTCTAACACAGCAAGGAAATTTAGAATAGTATGAAAACTAGAAAGCTTTGGCTAGCAAGAGAAAAATGGCACACAAGGCAGTTCAGCCTGCCTGGATGTAGGTCCTAAGAAGAGAGCATTTCAGTCTTCCTCCATCATGCTTATAGCTGATTCTGTCTTATTAGCAAGCTTTGTAAGGAGGGAGCTCCTGATTATACTCTCATTAACTGAGGAAACAAAAGAATAAAAAATGAAACCCTCTAATTAGCACCTAAACCAAAAGTTTTAAAGGAACCATATGGCTGCATACGGGAATGGTGAACTCCAAACCCAACACATCATCCATTTATACAAAGTATTTTCTGGCACAGGTTTCCCTTTACTTTAAATATCCAGCTTCAGCATACATCATTTCTAGCACGCAACACTGTAAGCTTATTAGCCTTTCCATCACGCACCAACTAGCCATAGTCAAGTACATGCACACCAATGAAAGGATTCACTCACCCACATCCAAGAGCTGAGCTACTATTGCTGTTTCTATGGGAGCATGCAGTGTCTCCCTCCATATGCAACCACTGTGTAGGTTTCACAGCACAAACTTGCTAAAACGTTCCCAGTGATGGGGGGATCCCCACTGCCCCTCCCCAGTGCCCCTGGGGGTAGGCTGGAGGCAGTCACCACCCTGACAAGGCAGCAGGGCTGGGCAGAGAGGCAAACGCCCTAGTGCCTTATGACCAGAGACCACAGGGCCCAAGGACAGTACTTACGTAGGGTCTGTAGTTACAGACCCCTCCTGGTAAACCTGACTCGTCTGAGCTGTACTTTCAGCATGCCACCAATTAAAAAAAAAAAGGTCAAAAATGTGACACCAGTTCTTATGCCTTCTATCTAACACCAGAGGAACGTATGTTTTGTCCTGAAATAGAAATGAAAGCAGTACCTGGATCGTGGTCTGGCTTTAAGTGCATTAGATTCCTGAGTGGCTGGAACAGAAAAGAGAATCACTCAAACATCATATTTAAAATAAAACCTTTTAGCTGCAGAATCAGTGTTTGTTAAAAATGAGAGTGTTGCAAATGTGGATGTGAGAGTGTGCTCATCTCACATGAGCAATTTTTTCTTCTCCTTCCCCTTTATTTTTATAGTGTGTGGATGTCCTAAGAATTCAAAAGCCCACATGTGGTCAGAGCTTCACTTTTTAATTTGGTTACCAGACACAGGTAAAGCAATAGGACAGCTGACCTGTGCTCCTGGACATAGTTGTGGCAAAGCAACATAAGGAATAGCATAAACTTTCCACAGAAAACATCTTACTCCTAGCTAGATGTCTATCAGTTGTTCTGCTTCCCAAAGCACGAAGTTTTATGCTCTTCCTAAATACTTTAGTATAAACATGCATCTTACCATCCATAAAAATAAATTAACACATCAGGTTGAGACTACTTTGATGTTTGGAAGGAAAGATACTTGAAGGTAGAAAGCTTTACAGGCTAAGTGTTGATAAACCACATTTCTATCAATGTAAAAATCAGTTTCTTTTATGTGGATGAATTCCAAACATGCTGCCACACACAGGTTTCACATAATAGGAAAATGACAGTGCTGATTATCTTCTCTGGGTAATTCCTTGAGGCTGTTCCTTGGTTTACATTGTCTTTTTGTGACTTTTGCTAACATCAGATCATTTTGAGAAAACGTATCTGCGATTGCTTTCACATTCAGCCCACTGCAGTATCCTCAAAGTACTACAGTAGTACCAATGATCCCAATGCACGTACAAAGTGAATCCCTGTACTTTTCTTATTATTCTCCCAATTAAGCTACAACACTTAAAGAGAACCAAGTAGGTTGGAGAAAAAAAAAACAAACCAACCAACCAACCAAACCATAATTCTCAGATTTTCTAGCTTCCTTCAGATATATGCCTACTTCCAAGTCAGATGTTTATCACCAGCTACTATACAGCACTACCTGAAATACGGCATATCCTTCAAAACACGAAGCAGAAGCTACCTGTGGTAGCCTCTGGCAAATACTGACTTTTTAATAGCTTGCATTGTACTACTGCATAGACCCTCCACAGGAGGCTTTAAGCTCACAGAAGACAAGCAGCAGCATATGGCACATGTACAGCCACAGAGTTTCTTCATAACAGAAACCGCTTTTAAGGTCACGCACTGCTAGTTGGTGCTTTCGATGGAATAAACCCAAATGCAGCTGGCAGTGACATAAAGGACCACTTATAAACCAAGTTCTAGTAGATTACTGTCACCACCAAACTGGCGCGCAGTCATTCCAGATGTCTGTGCAACAAACTCTTCCTGGCAACTAAAGCACAGAGAGGGAATTATTATTAAAATACGCAGTGGTGATAATCCTCCTCTCTATCAAACTCCCAGAATACAACTTTAGACACCGCTTCCCTACAGCCATATGACCCAATTTCTCCAATGCTGAAATTGCTGATTATTTAATTACATGCACAATTATTGAATATATACCACTTAGAAATAGGAAGCATAAATCCTTTACAAGCTAAGCAATGTTTAAGAGCCTTCAAGTTTTCCTTCTTTTATGGAGACAGTAATTCTCTTCATACTTCTTTCAGAAAGCCTTTCCTCTAAAAACCTCCTGGTAGAACTGACATTCTAACTCTTCAAGGACATCTTGTCGAGGTAAACAGGAAAGCACACAAAGAAAAGAGAATCCCAAAATGACTACTAATAAAAAATGATAGCAATAGAATACTACTGCCAAGGATTTTCTTTTAAGCTTTTGAAAAATCAGGATCTCCAAGGCTACAATAAGCAACACCCAGACTCAGCTTTACCTTTCAATATACTATAAAAAAATACTGTAAAGCAGGTAGCTCATTATTAGGACATGCAAATCACCTTGGCAGAATTTCCATAAACGTGCAGTTACTTCGGTACACTCAGTCTGTGCGGACTTTGTGTTTGGTTTATTCACATACACGACATAATCATTCAAGATGATACAAAACTATTCAGCTCATGAGTCTTCCATATTTCAACAGTGTCGTGGTTTAAACCCAGTCAGGCAATTCGTTCGCTCACTTCCCCCCCTTTTCTTGCCCTCCCCCTGCTCTCGGAGGGACGGAGAGGAGAATCGAAAAGAATGCAACTCCCACGGGTTGAGATAAGAACAGTTTAGTAACTAAGGTATAACACAGATCACTACTGCTACCACCAATGATAATAATGATACAGGAAATAACAAGGGAAGAGAATACAACACCTCAGCACCAGCCGACCGATAACTCGCCCCCCCAGCCCGACCAAGCTCTGACCGATACCTCCTCCAACCCTGCAGTCCCCCAGCCCTTCCGGCTAACTCCCAGTTACATCCTGGGCATGACGTGCTGTGGTATGGAATACCTCTTTGGTCAGTTTGGGTCAGCTGTCCTGTCTCTACTTCCTCCTGGCTTCCCCTCCTCCCTGGCAGAGCATGAGGCTCACAAAGTCCTTGGCCAAACCTAAACATCACTATCAGCTCTGTTCCCAAGCTGAAAGTCAAAACACTGCACTGCACCAGCTACCAAGAAGGGGAAAAATGACTGCTACTGCTGAACCCAGGACATTATCCACCCCTTATTCCATACCATTCACGTCATGCTCAGATCCCACATTTTCAATACACCCATCACTCCACTCTTATCTAAGTGCATGGACTATAAAGCTATATCCCTATAAAGCTGCTGAGTCCATCTGGTCCATGATGTCAGGCTCCATCTCTTGTAACAGTCTTCCAGAGCAGGAGAGACTGTGTGCAGTGTTCACACTCGTGAATAACCTGGGCAATAGTGTCCATTGCTAAGTCCACCCCTCGATCATGAGTCCATCTCTGTGTTGCATCTCTGCTCTGATGGCCTGAAGTGCATTGGGCCCACCAGGCTCAAAATAATTCACTGTCCCCTTCAGCAGTTTCTGCAACTTGTTGCTGGGGACTCCATACAGCTGCCTTCCATCTCCGATGCTTCCAAAGCACTGGAGGGGCCCAGTGGACTAGATACTTGCCCATACTGTCCCACACACCCTGCCACTCATGACTGTCCAGCTTTGGGGAAAATCTCTTGGTCACCCTATATCGTTGTCTAACCCCAGACAAGGCCCAAACCTGACTCTGCTTAACTTTTGAGATCAGACAAAATGGTTGTGGGTAGAACACAGTCTGTGTGCGTGCCAACATGCTGATCCCCACCACAATCAGCAGGCATGTCCCAGGGATACCGAAAGGCCATTCAAAACCTTCAGAACTCTCAGTTGATGCTGCTGTACTTGTCACTGGGGCTGGTGTAGCTGCTGTGCTTGCCGGCTCTCCCACCGCCAGCTTCTCTTTTCCTGAGTCCAGCTCTTCCTCCTCTGCCTTGCTGGGAAATGCTGCGTGGTCTCCTGCATCCTCCTGGGGCTCGGCGGGCGGCTTCCGGGAAATGCTCTCGGCCGTCGCGGGGCTGGGCTCGGCCGCGGGGCTGGGCTCCTCCGCGGGGCTCGGCTCCTCCGCGGGGCTCGGCTCCTCCGCCGCCTTCTCCCGCTGCTCGGCAGCCACCTCCTTCCTCTCCTCGACCGCCCCGACCTCCTCCACCGGCAGCCGTCCCCTCGCGGCCTCCGGCCCCGCTCCCGCCGCCGCTTGGTCCCCGGGGCCGCTCTCCCGGGCCGCTTCAGCAGCCGCCGGCTCCCGGGGCCGCTCCCCCTCGGCTCCCCGCAGCCTCACGAAGATGGAGAGTAGGGCGAGGGCCAGGACGGTGAAGAGCAGCCGGACGGCCACGTACAAGTCCACGGTCACGTCCGTCCCGCCCTGCTGCTGGAGCCCGCCCGTATTACAAGCCATTGCCATAAAGCACAGTGAGACAAGAACCTTAGCCCAGGCCCCATACTTGATAAACACTAACACAGCAAATACCGGCTCTACGTAAGTTACAACATTCTGAAGCTGTGAGATCAAGCGAAAGAACTCTGAGAGCCAATAAATCAGCATTGTGACGAGTGACTATTAATCCAGTCAAATCTGTCGTTATCTCAACCCTTCGTGCCCCACGTTGGGCGCCAAAAAGAACTGTCGTGGTTTAAACCCAGTCAGGCAATTCGTTCGCTCACTTCCCCCCCTTTTCTTGCCCTCCCCCTGCTCTCGGAGGGACGGAGAGGAGAATCGAAAAGAATGCAACTCCCACGGGTTGAGATAAGAACAGTTTAGTAACTAAGGTATAACACAGATCACTACTGCTACCACCAATGATAATAATGATACAGGAAATAACAAGGGAAGAGAATACAACACCTCAGCACCAGCCGACCGATAACTCGCCCCCCCAGCCCGACCAAGCTCTGACCGATACCTCCTCCAACCCTGCAGTCCCCCAGCCCTTCCGGCTAACTCCCAGTTACATCCTGGGCATGACGTGCTGTGGTATGGAATACCTCTTTGGTCAGTTTGGGTCAGCTGTCCTGTCTCTACTTCCTCCTGGCTTCCCCTCCTCCCTGGCAGAGCATGAGGCTCACAAAGTCCTTGGCCAAACCTAAACATCACTATCAGCTCTGTTCCCAAGCTGAAAGTCAAAACACTGCACTGCACCAGCTACCAAGAAGGGGAAAAATGACTGCTACTGCTGAACCCAGGACAAACAGCTATGGATACATAAGCCTAACTTACATGGAACTGATAAAAAGTTAAAGCTGTTGAGAAAATTAATTGCATTACTTAGAAGTTTGTAAGATTCCTGGAATTGTAGAGCCTGATGAAATGAACAGCTTGGTCTGCTATAATTAAAGGCATAGATGATCATGAACTCTTATTTATTTATTCACAGAAGAGTGTGAATCACAGGAGAGTGTGAAGTTTCCAGTTTTGGGTGTTTAACTGCTCCCACACCCCTCTTCCAATGCAACTTCATTTTAACATTCCAAAGGATGCTTATTCAGTACTTTCATCTGTAGCCTAATACGTTACACTCAGCTGGTGCCACCTTGCTTTACAGGCTGAAGATCTGGTGGAAAATCTTACCATAAAAAGTACAAATATGCCACATGGCTAAGAAAAAAAAAAATCCCAAAGAATTCCTCACTAGTCTGAATCCCCTCCACTGACTCAACTCTTAGTGGTGGCCTAGGCAGAAAGCTACAACCTAAACTCTTGTAAATTTGGAACTCAACCCTTTAATAGTATAAGGCCAACAACGATCTTGCACTTAGGAGCCTAAATAAACTGGCCAGATATTTGGAGATGCTGAGCATACAAAGGTTTTACTGATTTCAAACTTCTAGTCCTCCAGATGGCAAAGAAAACTCTCATAATGAAGCATGACAGTATCATCTTTGCATAAATTACATCATTTATATAAACAGTCCAAATGAATAACCAAAGGAGGATGTAAAATTTCTCCTGCTTCATCCCAACTGAGTTTTATCCTGAAAGTGGGTGAATGATGACAATGATGATGACAACAATGACCTTTCAGAATGGTGACCAATTCTGAAATAGCCCCTCAATTACTGTGCTGTGTCAGGCCCATCGGATGAATAACCATTTTTACTCCTAACATCAACTGCATCACGTAGCCTGTGAATGTGCTTGCTCAAACCCTCAATATGCAGGACACCAACGGCGAAACCCGTACAGTGATGGAAGTCATGACGATGGGGTGAAACTCTGCCACCATCTCCATTGGTACAGAAACACAGCAACACTGCTGGAGGAGCACACAAGCATTGGGATGACCTCCCTGACTAGGAAATAAAGGACATGGGGAAAAGAAGTTGGTGGCAAAGGAGATGTTCTGGTAATAGTACGGTTTGGGGTTTTTTTCCTTAAGTGAATCTAAAATGGAACTGCTGAACTGAAAATAAAACTCCCCAGGGTGCTCTGGGTACAACTGTGGGGGGAAGGAGAACAGAACTGAAAGTCTTAACAACCACCCTCCTCTCCTCCTGAGAAGGAAGTGTAAGAGTGTGTGTGTGAAGGAGAAGCAGCAATCATTTGAGAATAGGAGCTGAAGATAACAAATCTGGCAACTGCCAAGTGTTTGGGAAGAAGCCAGGGAAAAAAAAAAAAGAGTTGGGAAATGAGGCATGCAGCTGTGGAGCAGTCATGAAGAAATTGAACTATAAGACAAAACTGCTGTGAGAGGCATGTGGGGTCAGTTTCCTTCATCAAGGATATCTTTACAAGTAAAAACATTTATGCAAAGGAAAAAGAAAGCAAGTCCAGATTTTAGCTTGACTGGGAGCAGGGAGGGCTTGTGAACACTCTTACCACTCTAAGAGAGATTAACAATGACAAAGGCAAGGGAGGTCTGATGAACTGAACTGAACGCACTCAAAGTTTCTGGAGCAGCTAAGTAATTCTGTCATATGCTGTTCCAGAAATAACATTTTACAGTACGATAGGAACAAGGAGTGTATGCTGGAGTTGGAGAAAGAAAAATCGGGGACAGTTTCAACATAGAAACATCCCCTCCAAATCAAAAGCCTGCATCAGTGCTGTAAATGCCTCAATGTCGGTGTTACCCTTAAACTTCTTGACAGAAAATATGAATGCTCAGTTCTCACAAAAAAAAACAGACCATCTCAGAATGGTTATTGAAACACTGCATAGTTATTCTGCACTTTAGAAGTCTTACCAAGTATGACATTCATGCTCTTGCATATTCTTTGTAGCACAGAAAAGCTTCAGACTCCTTAAAAAATACTACGTTATAAATATTTCCCATATATGAAGAACACAAAGGAAACAAGAAAGCCTGACATTCTGAAGTAGTATTCAATATTTATCTTGCACGTAGTAGTCATTCTGAAGTAGAAGCTAATTTCAGCAGTAAAATAGTATAAAAGCAAAAATACCTTAATAAAATGAATCAAATTACACTAATTTAGGCTGTGATATAAAAATATTTTATCAAAATTCTAATGGAAGTAACACATGAAATCTTTTTGTTCTTACCTGTTTTCACAGTCAAGTGCTGAAATTCCTTTGGTATGGTTTTGAGAGCAGTGTTGACTTTAAGAGCTTAATGAAAAAAGCAAAACAATGAGAATTACTTTAAGTATGTGCAGGTAAAATCTACAGGTATCATCTCAGAGAAAGGAGCATCTAAACCAGTATTAGAACATCTAATAGCACCAAACATACTTGAAAAGTAGCCAAATACCTTCAGAACACCCAAGCACTTAAAAAAGTAACAATTTTAAGCATACAAAAGTCAGGAACAGAAAGGCCTATGCCAAAGTGTTCAAATAATCTCAAATTTTGAGAATTTGGGGGTTTGAGTGCCTAAAATCAAGGATGATTTCTATTTTCGAGATGGAACACTCTCACAGAGGCAGAAGCTGGGGACACTTGGTAGAGCTGGGACTCATCTCTCCCAGGTTACAAACCTGGAAAGCCAAGGCATGGGAAGGACCGGCTGTTCTTGGCAACTCACCAGCCAGGAATCTCACAGGGCACCAAGAGAGCTGGGGTCAAAATTTAGGAAATCCCAATCTTTGTGCTTATTCCCCTTCCTCTGATGCCTAACACACACTTTTTTAATTACTTTACTCAGGTGTCCTTAATTCACTATAGCGTATTTTTATGTATTGTAATCCACAGTATTATAAATGACCACTTGGACTGAAGTCCCTCATCTCCATCTGCCTTTATCAAATAAAACACATGGGAAAAGTCTGGTTCTTGTGATGCAATTCTATTTACATTATCTTCCACATTTAACTGTATTATAACCTGACAGTGGAGCTAATTGACATGTACAGTTTTGAAAATGCAGAAGACTTCACTCTACAGGTTCTTGGCTTCTGGGGACATTTCCTCAGTCAGGGGAGCAGTCTGCTCTTACATTTGTCAGAATAGCAATAAATGGTATAACAAGAGTACTTGTTCTTTGCCTGGAAAGGTAGGAATCTGTGTCACAGATACAGCAAATCTTCAGCCCTGAAGGACTGCATGTACCAAAACAGGTTCTCATCTGACTTAACATGTCGGCTATGAAAAACAAAGAAGTTCTTCACCTAAACAGGGAAGAAAAAAATTTCCCATAATAAAAAGTAAGCCTTCCCTAGACTCATTACTTTCTTGAAATACCTTGACTTGTCAAAATGTTTTACAAACACCCATCAACTCTGACAACCCTTCTTTGAACCAGGGACACTGGGACTCTGACAAACATTGTCACACTTGAATGTGGAGGTGGTTTAGGAATGTGGACTACCTGGTCTCACAGCTTGGATGCAAACTTAACATGTGGACAACTGGGAGGTCAAAATTTTATTTATTTTTTTTTTTAAATTTAATGTATAATCTACAGTTCTGAGAATCAGGCAACAAAATACCCACAACTGTTTTGTTTGCACAACTGAGGGACAGCAAGTGAGAACCTGAAACGTTAGCTAAAGAAAATGTAAATGGGAATGAATTCATTGCATGATGATCCACTGACAATTCTGTAAGCCCTGGAAGCTACTGAGTTGAACAGATCACTTCAATTTCACATGGCTTGTTGCTGATGGATTTTAAGTGAATTAAATTAATCAAGTATATTCAATCCAGTTTGTCCAAAACTTTTGTTTTGAAAGAAAATACAGGTTGGTGGGGTTTGGTTTTTTTTTGGTTTTGGGTTTGGTTTTTTTTTTTGGTTGGTTGGTTGGTTTGTTGTTTTTTTTTTCTGTGGGTTTTTGTTTGTTTGGGGGGTTTTGTTAGGTTTGGGTTTTTTCTTTTGTTGGTTTGTGTTTGGTGTTTTTTTTTTAATAGGAATAAAAACTAATTTTTAGGTGTCGCTATTTCCTGCAGAAGGGGGAATCCAAGACTTGGCACACTGTTTGGAACTCTTACAAAATTCCTGATAACAACAATTACAACTGTGTTAAAATAAAAATTGCAGCATTAATTGCCTTCAGACTAGACTTATTTTAGAAGGTGCATTTCATATCATTGTTATATGATAAAACCAATTTTGAAGCAAACCCATTCATTCATCTTCAACTCAGCTGCTACCAATAAGTTGTCTCTTTAACCTACAGAAACACATAGCCATGTTAGAAATTAAACATACCATTGCTTCTATCAGCAAATATATGGGATTACTAAAAACACACAGAATTTAACTCTTAATGGGGAAAAAATATATTTATTAAAATACCTTCTTTGTCATCTTTCTTTCCATCTTGTAACAGGGCAGAGTTATCAGGTACCTCTTCAGCTGATGTCTTCTTAAAGAAAGAAGATCTGTTTATTATACTGACTGGTAGAGCTCACACATTTCCACAGTCAAATATTTATGAGTACAGGCTAACACAAATAAAGGTGATAATCTCTTTTGCACCATGATTTGCTTTGTCACATTGAAGAAGCATAGAGAACCTACAGAAAGACAATATAACTTTGCTTTTTAAAGTACAGCAGTTCCATACCTGAAATTAGTTAGCGAAGCACTTCCACAATGAATTACAAGGAGTTAAGGACTATATGCAAGGAGAAACTTCTCCCAAAAGAGAAATGTCATTCTGTGTTTTCTCCTCAGATGTCACATCCATGTTAGGGTTGAGGAAACCTTCTCTAGCCCCTTCCCAAAATCCAGTCTCCCTAGACAAAACTCCAGAACCCAGTAGTTCTGCATTTAATGCCTTCCAGGCTGAGGTGGCCAATCCTTCAACTACTCTTTTCTTTCAACATGCAGTCATTGAGGTGGGGAAAAAAAAATTCATTAGCATGTCTGCTGAAGGCCCATTCAGGCCTCTGATAGGAAAATGGGGAACTTCTCCCCAGTCTTATTCCGTAATTTTTCTTTATTTCAGTAGACTTATAGGCATTTGTTGTTCTTGTAACTTCTGCTGCCTAACTCGCAAAATGGAACCAGGAACAAATTCTACGTCCATTACCTCTAAGAACAAGGATACACTCTGCAACCAAAACAGCCATAAAGCAAACATCATAAACCTCAAGCTTCTCTAAATATTAAATGATGCTGGTTTTGTTCCCAGGGAAGAGGTTGGGCCTAAAAAAATTGAGAAACAGATTTTGTAGACATTAAACAAAAAAAAAAAAATAAAAAAAAAAAAAAAACAAAACCAACCAAACAAAAAAAACCTCAAGTCAGTAATTCAAGAAGGTGAAGTCCAGAGTAAACATCTATGAGATCTGTTTTATGAAGTTGCATGTTTCTGAGGAAGCAACACAGCAAAAATACGGCTTGAGGACTCTGAAAATGTATGGACAAAACAGTTCACATCCACAACTAGCCCTGACACTCTAAAGAGTGTCAGACTAAAGGCCTAATTCAGTAAATGCTTGAATCAACAGAATGACTTTCACAACTTTCAGTGAACTGTGAACATGACGTTTCTGAGGGAGCTTAGAGCAACCCCAGCCAGTTGTTATATGCATATAGTGTGAAATACTGTGTTTTATCTTTAAGCTTTTGGCAGTGAGGAAGCTTGTGGAAAAGAGCCAAAGGAATGGAGGGTAAAAAAAAGAAAAGAAAAAGAGGACCAGAACTAGAGTGGGAGACAAAAACTTGAGAAAAAAACCAATGGGACAACAAAGCCTCCTTGGTCAAGAAAATGCAGTCACCCTTGTCATTCCTGAGCATAACATCAGCAGTCTTTGCGTGTTTTGTGAGTTTAACGAAGCCTAGCGTTCAGGTGGCCCGTCTCCTGCTATTATTTTCTTTATGGATGCATTCAACAACTGTTCTTACTGTACTGCAGAACCGTAGTGAAGCAGTCACAGTAAAAATGGTCTTCTGAAATGAAATGAAACAGCCTGAATAGATGATAGGTGAAAAGAAACATGGAGATAATGGATAACTGATTGCATTGATAATATATTTTTTTAATGTAGTGATCAAGTATCTAAACTATATTTCTCCAAATAGCCAGGCTACAAATTAAATTCCAGCAGTGAATTACTGCACTTAACACAGAGGGAGATGAATTGTTGATCTGCTAAATGATACTCATTCCATGTATTAATTCTGAACATAAAAATATCAGTTGAACAAAACAAAAAAATTTAAGTCGAGTCATTCTCAAAACAGTTTTGAGAAAAGATCTTCTAGTCCATTAATCTTGGATAACAAGGAGCAAAATAACAAGGCCTTGAAACAAAGAACTTTGTCCTATATTTCTAGGGCCCAGATAGTGAAGAAATGGAACAAACCTAGTCAAACAGTTGTGAGATAGACAGGAACTACTGTCTGTGCTTAGCCAGCAGGCAATCATACTACATGTTCTTCATTTTCAACCTAGCCACAAAAAACTGATTTTGCAGAACATCCTGCCACCCTGCAGAACCTAGGAATGGAACAGAAAATCCAGCTATTCCCCCAAGAACATTATCTGACTGCAAAGGCAGCATAGTAATCTACAAATTATTGGCACTTATGGTAAGAATGTCTCAGGAGGAGAGCTCAGGGATAAGGCAGAGGAGGTCTGAAAGCTTAACTATTGAAAATTGAATTAAAAATTAAACATAAAATGGGATTTGTTGCTTGTTTGGTTTTTTTTACATTTTGTGCTGTATACCTTCTACATCTTTAATTATTACTGTAATATTCCTACTATTATCATCTCCACTGCAGCAGAAAAATTTAAAAATCAAAAAACCATACGATTTCATTTCTCAGGAAATCATCTCCTTCTAGATTTATCCTTACTCTGCACATACATTTAGGGACCACAAACAACAGCAAGCCTAAAAACCAGACATTTAATAAGATTATAAAATTGTACTGGTTAGGTTACTGAAATGATATTTTATTTCTAAGAAACACAAGGTAACTCTGAAAGCAAGATTTCTAAGCCTTCTGAAATATATAAAAGAACTTTCTAATCTCGCAGTCCTGCGCTAATAAGGAGCAAATTTCCTCACAACTCTGCAATAGTCAAAGACCAATTTGCATATATGGGTAGACACTTGTGAAAGCAGTATCCTAACAAAAAAAAAAAAACAAAAAAAAACAAAAGCTCCCTAGGCCACAGAGATACTGCAGCAGATTCTGAACTCAAGAAGTTACACAAACTGAAGCTTTATAAGCATTCGGAAAAAGATGCATAATTATATGTTTAGATCTATTTTAATATAATTTAATTATAAATTATATCTTTTTAACTTGTAAGCAGCATTGGAAGGGCCCATTCTTGCAGTCAGTCTGCCATTTGATCAACTTAAGTACTAAACCCATAAATCCCACAGTGTATATATACAGAGCAGCAACATCCAGGTACAACTCAGTGGCCATGTTTAGTTCAGTTATACAGGATCTTTGAAGTTTCAAGTTTTAACCTCAGTGATAAACTCTTCTCAATATAGCTTTGCTTGCAACAGCCTTCCATTATAAGTATGGTATCTGTTACGATACTGCTATGGTGGATCCACATTCTTCCCTCAAAACACTCTTCCCAGCTCCTTACAATTATTACCTAGACCCTTGCATGGTAACTCCTTAGACTATGAAAAGGCTGGATATTAAAATGAAGACTGAATTGCTTAGGACAGAACTATACCTGTCCATACTGTACAAAATCCGGAATAGTTTCAGCCTCCAAAAAAGCAAAGTACAAGGAATCAGGACAAGCTAAGACATTTTCTTCTCGTCACCAAAACTGGGGGAGCAAGTATGCAGATGGAGCATTCACTGTAAATGGTAGAAACACTCAAGAGCTACGAGTGTCAGGAGTGCCTGACTAGGACAATGTCTGTGCCTGAAGCCTCACATTTTGGACCAATTCCAGTTCAGGAGGTATTTCACCTGTGCACCATCCTTGTGCCACACTACTACTCGAGCAGCGTGGGCTCTGCCCCTCACCACTGGCTCCCAATGACAGAGGACCAAAGGCAGCCCCACAGAACACGAGCAGGTACGGTGCGTTTCTCTGCAGGCTCCAACATCACGCAAGGCTGGAGTCCCCTGATGACTACTGCAAACTCTGTTATGTGGGAGTATCTTTTAAAAAGTGTGTCAGCCCTTTCCACACACTTCAGAAACTGTTGAGAGGGGTTCAAGATGGCTTAATGGGAAACCTGGAGACTCCTAAAATCCCCTCAGAGACTCGCAGATCTGCTGCTACCCATACCACAGTCACTGTGAAGCTGGCCTATTCCTCTGTGCCCTGCAAGAGAACTGCTCTACTCAGGCCTCCTTACCTCTGACCGACTGAAGTCCCGAGTCTGCTGACTGCCTGGCAATGGCTCAGAATAAGAATCAAATAGTGCACAGTCACACATGGGCTTCAAAGAAGCTGCAAGTGAAGGAAAAAGAGGGGGGGGAGAGATATGCCAAGTCTCTGATTAATACACACTTCTTAAAAATGTGTTCCAGCACCATTTGCTCTTCATTTCTGCATATCACTACTGACCTGTACACCACAGATGACAAACACCATGAAGAAAATCTGTCTTATATTTTGAGTAAATCAATGTCATGAAAGGGTCAGCATGTATTTCTGTTGCAGACATAATTGTGAAATTTGGGAGAAGTGATTCTTCGCAAACATTTACTGCCAAACAACAACTATTTATTTGGATTTTTCCTCCTCACATTCCAGTATCAAGTAAGTTGGCCTCATAGTTTATACTTTGTTGTCCTAGGAATGTTGAAGGCACTCACCAAACCTTCTACTCCAATTTTTTGACATTCTAAATACTGAAAAGTATAGTGGAATCTACATTATACACTAAAATTGAAGCAAAAACCAAAGACACCAAACACTAGATGCTGCAGTATATAGCATCTTTACCTGAATGACACTAAAAAGAGGGGAAAAACAATAAAAACGGGGGAGAGGAAATCAACTCTAACTTCTCATGGGAATATTCACAAGAACGTCCCTTCTATTGCACTAGCTGGAAGAGACCCGAAAGATCATCTAGTTCCAAGCCCCCCACCACAGACAGGGACACCTTGCACTAGACCACATTGCTCAAAGCCCCATGAAGCCTTGGCCTCTGACACGCCAGAAGGCTGTGCTGCCATCCAGCGAGACCTGGACAGGCTGGAGAGTTGGGCAGGGAATAACTTGATGAAATATAACAAAGGAAAGTGTAGAGTCCTGCATCTGGGCAGGAACAACCCCAGGTTCCAGTATAGGTTGGGGAACGACCTGTTAGAGAGCAGTGTAGGGGAGAGGGACTTGGGGGTCCTAGTGGACGACAGGATGACCATGAGCCAACACTGTGCCCTTGTGGCCAAGAAGGCCAATGGCATCCTGGGGTGTATTAGAAGGGGGGTAGTTAGGAGGTCGAGAGAGGTCCTCCTTCCCCTCTACTCTGCCCTGGTGAGACCGCATCTGGAATATTGTGTCCAGTTCTGGGCCCCTCAGTTCAAGAAGGACAGGGAGCTGCTGGAGAGAGTCCAGTGCAGGGCAACTAAGATGATTAAGGGAGTGGAGCATCTCCCTTATGAGGAAAGACTGAGGGAGCTGGGTCTCTATAGTTAAGAGGAGACTGAGGGGTGACCTTATTAGTGTATATAAATATATAAAGGGGGAGTGTCACGAGGATGGAGCCAGGCTCTACTCAGTGGCAAACAATGATAGGACAAGGGGTAATGGGTACAAACTGGAACACAAGAGGTTCCACTTAAACTTGAGAAGAAACTTCTTCTCAGTGAGGGTGACGGAACACTGGAACAGGCTGCCCAGGGAGGCTGTGGAGTCTCCTTCCCTGGAGACATTCAAAACCCGCCTGGACACATTCCTGTGTAACCTTATCTAGGTGTTCCTGCTCCGGCAGGGGGATTGGACTAGATGATCTTTTGAGGTCCCTTCCAATCTCTAGCATACTGTGATACTGTGATACTTCCAAGGATGGGGCAGCCACAGCTTCTCTCATCAACCTGTTCCAGTGTCTCCCCACCCCCACAGTGAAGAACATCTTCCTATTACCTGGTCTAAATCCACCTTCTTTTAGTTAAAGCCATTCCCCCTTGTCCTACCTCTACAGGCCCTTGTGAAACGTCCCTCTCCAGCTCTATCATAGGCCCCCTTTAGGTACTGGAAGGCTGCTCTCTAAGGTCCCCCTTGAGCCTTCTCCAGGCTGAACAGCCCCAACTCTCTCAGCCTGTCTTCATAGTGCTCCAGCCCTCCGATCATCTTTGTGGCCTCCTCTGGACTCGCTCCAACAGCTCCATGTCCCTCTTATGTTGGGGACCCCAGAGCTGAACACAGTATTGCAGGTAGGGTCTCATGAAAGCAGAACAGAGAGGGAGAATCACCTCCCTGAATTTGCTGGTCACACTCATTTTTTGATGCAGCTCAGCATACGCTTGGCTTTCTGAGCTGCAACTGCACATTGCCAGGTCATGTTGAGCTCTTCAACATGAAATATACTGAAAGGCAGAATAATCAGTTTGGACATCAAATTTCTAGTTTCTGACTAGCATCTAATTTTCCTGCATAAATTAAGCTCTTGCAATCTTTCTTAACTTACAATACAGTGGGTTACATACAGGACAAATAGCTTTACAGATTCTCTAAATTAGTTTTAAATAAAAACTTTCAGAAAAGGAGGTAGTGAGTCAGATTTTTAATGGAGCTGTGCCAGGACAGCACTGGAACCTGTGCTTGCAGTTTACAGAACGAGCCATAAAACAGCAAGATTAAATCATTCTTAAATGCTCTGTTTTATGCTCCAAGTCACTTTATTTGAAGCTTTAGTACTCTTATCAGATGCAAATATTTCACTTTAACCAAATTTTGCCTCATTCTGAAACTAATACCTAATGAACCTAATGAAAAGCAGTTTTCAGTAATCCTCATTGGGGTTATTATGGAAACATGAAAACAGTTTCTTGACATTTCAGGACTTTAGGCATATGTATGAGGTACTTGCCTACTTACTACTGCTTTAATTTCAGAGGTTGATACAACCAGGCTCTATGCTATTCATAGTGTGTTGGGATGCTGTTCTTTTTATTAATGCGAGTCTTTCAAATGACAGATTTTTGAATCCTGACTAGGTAGAAGAACAAGCACAAGACATTTTCAGATCCTCAAGCTGACCAGAATTAGCATATTAGCTGAGGAATTTAAAGTGTCCACAATAACCAGTCCTCTCATCTCTTCCACACACATCAGCTTGAAATGCTTGGTTGCGTACAACACCATGAAACAATTACCTAAAAGAAACGGTTAAGACCCCAGTGCTGAAAGGGGGAAATTAGGGAAATGGAGGACTCCTCCAGGCAACAACCACAGCTTGCCATGCTTTTCCTCCCATAGACATTACAATTCCCTACAACTAGAGATAAGTATTTCCATTGTGGTTTTACCCAAAAAGGCTTGATGTGAAGACACACTACAAGAACCTGCTTACAAGCTCATTATCATGAGGCGCAAGAGTAGCAAACAAAGTGGTGGTCCTGGAGGGAAAGGGTAGCTGTAATTATGAAAAGGGAATGTAATTAGAGAGACTAAAAGAGAAGACGACTTGGAAGTGCAGGTTTTAGAGGAGCTTCTCACTTTGGGTATGAAGATAGTGAATTATAAGGAACATGACTCCACCAGAAATTACTTCACAAATCTGATACAGGGTGAACATTTAATTTTCCTAACAGCAGCTTGATTAGCTCTTTTCCTGTCTTTTAATATATTCAGAGTCATCAAATTCAATGGAGATTTTATTAGGTCTTAAATATTATCCCTTAGCACTGTAATTATCATCTGTGATTAATCCTCCTTGCCCTAGAAAGTCATGCACATTTTTTAGATGGAACAGTATGTATTTCAATGCTCATTTATAATTAAAAGAGACATAACTGAAGAGAACAAATGAAGGGGCAGGTCTCTTACTGCACTTTCTTACCGAGGTATGTTATATTTCCGATTAATTCATCCCTGTACTACACAAATTGTTGTAATCCCCCCATCATTACTGTAAATTGCTTATAGAAGAATCTGTGGATTACATAAAATAAATTACAAGAGAAAAAAAAAATCAACCTTTGATATAAACCAGTACTGTATATAACAAAATATATTGGCATACTAAGTTCTAAAGCAGTCCAGTCTCGTTTTCAATACATCTTCAAGAGACAAATACTTAAGGGAAAAAATCATCAGAAGAGTCACTGGATTATCTTTGCTATGGGTATCATCTGCCATTTTAGCTATAACGACACCTGAAGCACACTTGAGGGAAGAGGCAGACATAAAGAAGCAGGTAACTGCTACACTTTGCATAGCTATTTTTTGCTTTTATACATTACTTTTACAGCAACATTAAAAACATATGCATTAGAAAGCACCTGGAGAGCCATCCTACCTGCAGGATGGAACATGAAACCTGTTTTACAGGCACACTGGGTTCCTAAGGTGGCAGCAGGAACATGACCTCCCACAGAGACATTACCTGCTTGGAGGTACTCTGGCAGCAGTGTTTCCGGCAGTGTCTTGGGCAGCTGGTAACCATTCTTCCTTGCAACCACAAGGTGGAAAGCAGCACAAAACTCCGGGAGTGTCAGCGCCCCATCACAATCCACATCGCTCAGCTCCCTGTGGATACAAGAGACACATGTTTTCCAAGCCATTACCTCAGGGAAATGTATGTGTGCAATCACATGGGAGACAGAAATGCAACTTTGAGAAGGAATATTTTAATACAAGATGAACATCTCTCATTTGCACTTCATTCTAACTTTGTCTCATGAAGATGAAGCAAGTTAATTTATTGGGGCCTTTAAAAGAAGCCTATAAGAAAGATGTGGTGAGACTTTTCAGCAGGGCCTGTTATGACAGGACAAGGGGCAATGGTTTTAAAATAAAAGAGGGGACATTCAGGCTGGATGTGAGGAAAAAATTCTTTACAATGAGGGTGGTAAAATACGGGCACAGGTTGCCCAGAGAAGCTGTGGCTGCCCCATTCCTGGTAGTGTTCAAGGCCAGGCCGGATGTGGTTCTGAGCAACCTGATGTAGTTGAAGATGTCCCTGCTCATTGGAGGGGAGTCGGACTAGATGACCTTTGAAGGCCCTTCCACCCCAAACCATTATATGTTTCTATAGTGACTTGTCACATTTTGCTTTTTTAATTAAGTAAATTTTTTGTTATATATCATACCATAAAATATGATATGCATATTTTAGAACATGAAATATGTATCTTGTACTTCCAAGGGTGAATTAACTTTCCAAAGGTTGAAAGCACTTTTCACCAATCCATGCAGGATCTTAAACCAGTTCAAGCAGAGAAGGTTACAGACTTCAGCAATGGTTAGTTAGCACCACTGACTAGCTTCAAGAAAAGAGTTAAATTAATGATCTTCACAAGTTTAAATGTTATTGTTAACTTCCCACTAAAGCAGTCCTAATTCTAGGATTCTTCTTAAGCACTAAAACCGCTCTTCATAAATGCAAGAATTCAATTTTATAAATTCACTAAAGCAGATAAACACATAACTTCCTACTCTTTGAAAGTAATGAGATTTTTTCAAGCTGTTGAGGTTATAGTGAAGAAGACTGAAACCTCCCATGTGTTTAACACAGCAACATGACCTGACACATCACATCACAAAATTATAATTATCTACTAAAAAGGAATACTTTTCTTTAAATTTTGCACAGAGAACAACTGGTGTCAGCAATAAAAAGAAAACATGTTTTGTTAACATATTGGGTTAAGCCATTCTTCTTTAGTATTTTTAAATTTAAATTCCAATATTCACTTCCCCCAACACTATGTTTCTTCAGTTGTTTGGTTTTTATTTTTTTTTATTTTCACAACTTTTGAAAAGATTCCAGACATATTCTTTGACCCCAACAGATGTTTAAGCTCTTGCAAGCTTTTTTCTCATTTCTCTTTATAAAAGCATATATAAATTCTATCACCATTTCTGATCAATGTTTAAAACTGTTCTTCCTATCTGAGATGCAAGGATGACACTGAATTACAAAGCACCATGTTGTTTATTGTCAATTTTTATCATGTACAGTTCCATCTGCAATCATTTCTAAATAAGCTCATTAAAAGTATACTGGTTCATTAGAAAAGCACTGATGAATTATGTAGCTGTACTTACTAAAAATTAGGCATTAATTAGGCCTCCTCTGACAAAACACAGCCAGAAACATAAAACCAACAACACATCTAAAACATTCCAGAGGTGCTTCTCCTCTGTGTCATTTAATGAAAAAACATCACTTTCATGGAGCTAATGATGCTTCTTAAGAACAGCTCTCAGTTATATATCTCTTCAAACCTTCCCAGTCCCACTGAGTAGGTGAACATCTCCCCAGAAAACAAGCGTGTCAGGAAGATCAATGAGCACCCTGCTGCTTGGGCCTGAAAGTGATTCTGGAGATAAGAGCAATAATCATAATTGAAGACACTTTTCAGAATTTAACAAGAACTCTTGAATTAAGCATCTTTTATGAAAAAAAAAAGGGGGGGGGAATACAAGGATACACATCCCCAACACTTATTACAGTACTTACCAGATGTGAGAAAGCTCTGGGATGGGCAGCTTTGATTTTGTGAAGAAATTCTTTGCCACAGAACCTGTTGGGAAACCGTGCCTTATCAACCATTGAAAATTAGTTCTCCAATTATTTACCTTTGACCAGAGCTGCCACGCCAGAAGCAGCTGGTCTCTTTACATCCAAGAGACACTCAGATTAACTGAACGCTACTACGGCTGTTGGACCATTTGTCTCTTGCTGAATAAGTGACAGAGAAAGCCAGACAGAGCTGTTGACCTCATTTCCCCAATCCCTCCATATAGGAAAAACTGAAGGAAGGAAAACATGCTTTAGTACTAGCAATTCTAACCAGCATAATTACTATGTCACTAATGATGAAATAACAGACACAAACAACTCTACTTCACTCAGAAGCCATGTGTGTGGCAGTACAGTCCTGTAGCACCTACACTGCTCTCCCAAGACGCTGCTTTAACCATGATTTTTCCCTTCAGGCTCAGATTTTTGGGGGAAGGGGAAGAAGGAGATTCAGCTACCACAGAGCTACTGTCCTGCTGCAGACATTCTCATTCATCCTGCCACAACAGTCCTTCTCATTCTTCTCCTAGCTAACACAGTCGCTTCTTCACCATCCCATATGCATAGGCTATCAGGGTTATCGGGAAGCCCTAGCTGGATACAGGCTCTTACAAAACATAAGGCAACATGAAGCACAGACTTCCAGATCTATACTCCTTTTCCCCTTGGGCATTCAGGACAGATCACCCACTGCAGTACATAAGAAAAGCTGTCCAAGATTTGCCTAGCACAGCCATGTCCTCTCCAACACCTGATACCAAGAGAGGAGTATGTAACCATGAAGAAACCATGTAATAACAATGTACCTCCAGAACATCCCCCACCCTATGACCACGTGCAATTCAGGAACTTTCTCAACCAGGGGTAGCACTTAAATATTCAGTAACTTATGACAGATTTCTTCAATCACAGATTTCTCAAATAACTTCTGGAACCTGAACAAACCTCTAGTGTCCATAACATGCTGTAGCAAGGACTTCTACAGCTTAGTTATGTTCGGATGCTGTGGAAGCTTAAATTTACCATTTATAAACAGTAATTTTAGATAGGCAAGGACTGCCTGAGCACCTTGCTCCACATAAAGGAAAACGCACAACTACCTGAGAGCCTGTATATGCATATATACATGCATACACAGTTCCAGACATATAATAAGTCTTTGAGGAAATACAGTGTTCTTGGACAACCATTTTCTCTTTCAAGATTATATGAAAGAGTCTTAACTGAGGCAAAGAACTGGTGAAGCACTAATTTCTGTCAGCAGCAAGTTATTTAAATTTTCAGCCGGATCCAAGCCTCCCGAACCCTAGTAATCCAGCAGGGCTCAGTAAGAACACCTCTGTTTACAAACTATGATGTCTTCCTTACCAAACCAAGCATGAAAGGTACTGCCTATACCCACAGTGACTCTCATGAGCACCCTGATCCTCCTATTCAGGATGGAAAGGTAATCTCATGCTGTTAACAATACTTTTAGCATGTGTGTGCTATCCAGGATTTGCTTCTAATCACCTGAAGATCAAAATCTCAGTCTGCAGAGGCATAAACACTCAGGCTTGGCCACATGTGACAGTTAACCACATGCTTCACTTTCATCCCATGAACGCTGCCACATTTCTGCTGGGAAAGCAAGCACAACCCTAAGCTCAATATATACCCTAAGTTTTTCAGCTCAGTATACACTGCAGATGTGATCCACAAATACAGTGGATGAAATACAGAGAGCTCACTTTTAATTTCTGCTGAATTGCCAACACTTCTCCTTTAGATACAATGTTTTCTAAAATGAGGATATTTAAGAAAAACAAAATAGCCACAGTACTGGTTTGCTCTTTGAGCTGTCTGCACAACCAATTTTTTCTCATAAGCTCACCCCAGACAGAAAAAAATAATTAATTTATCTACTTAATACTTCTCACTTCTCAGCCTGGTCCCTCTGTTTGACATGCATGGTGTTTGGTAGAAATTACCTGAAACAAAGGCGTTCAGGTCAGGCTGCAGGGACCTGAACTGGTTGATATAGTAGTCTCGCTGCTCCTCCGTTATCCTCCAAGGGTCATCTGAATAATGGGTGCTGCTGTCCTGTTGCTCCCGCTCTGCTGAAAGAGACTGAAGGGAGGGACACTGGTACCAGCCACCAGTGGTGGGGTAGAAGAGCACTGGGCACCTCAAGAAACCACACTCACTCTGTTCTGTTAGGGAGTGATTCACATTTAAAATACGCATTTTAAAAAGATGTGAAGCAGAAACAGCCACACAGACTACTGTCTCACTACTTTTCCAGTCAAGCTGAGGCTAATGTTAGGCATGTTTACCCAGACAATTAAAGAAAGTCTTACATGACCCAAGCTAAAAGAAAAAAAGAAATCTTAAAACTGCTGACTGCAAAAAAGCAAAGTCCATGTCAAAATTTATTACCTTTGGATTTATTTTAGGGGTTCATTTTGGCTGCCATGCATTTCAAAACTGAAATGCACACTGTACACCTGAAATGGATGGAAACAGTAAAGGACCTAAAGCTGTATTTATGCAGCACAGTGCATGACAACTTAGCTTTTCAAAGAAAGTATACATTTAGTTATTACAGAGCTACACCACTTCTATGTGCCCCAAGTAACTCAAGAACACATTACACCAAGGCAGAGAGACATGCAAAACTCTTGAGACCTCCTCAACCCTCTGTCACTTCCTAAGGTTTAGGTAAAAAAATCCTACTTCAGGAAGAAGAATATTTTGGATGAAAAGGACATTTTGTCCATTTTTGTCTTTGTTTTCTGATTGAATTGTCTAAGGGAGGTCTGTATGTTTGGTAGGTTGAGTGGTGATGTCTAGAAGAGGGCTGCTGGTACAGTTACTACCTTTGTTAAAGTGTAATGACTTAATAGTCAAGATAAAGGCCTGGATGACGATGCTTTTAAAGAGGAAGGACAAGAATTAACAATAGCCTGACTCCAACCAGCTCTGAAACCCTTTCTCTGACATACCTGTCCACTTCCTAAGAAGCAAACACAAAACACTTGTTCTGAAATACATCAAAAGATCCCCGAAACGGGCAACATCATAAAGCCTTAAACTAATTTTCATTTCAAAGCGCTACACAAATGCACTCACTTTCCTTTCAAGTTAGCACAAATTACGCGACACTACCTATACATCTTTTCCTGAGGCTCAAGTGACATTTTAATATGGGTGTTGAGTGCTAAGCACTTGGGAAAAGGCACAGAGTCTCTGAGTCTTACTTATTTAGGAAAAGCTAATCCTTAGGGTAAACTACCTGTTCACATAATAAATGCACAGCAGGTATGCAGGAACATTGGAAAGATCTGCTCTTGCAAAAAGCAGGAAAACATAAGACGCATCTCATAAAACCAAAAATACTGTCAGAAAATAATTTATTCTATTTGCAATGTGATTTAACTAACTGGGGTGAAAAAACACTACACAAAATATTAGGCCATAAATTCTGTGCATGTGTTACAGACAACATTCTAAATCAAACAAGAATCTCTGTGAAACCTCATAGGTTTTAAATGAAAACTTTTACTTCTGCTAGGATAACCCAATTTCTTTTTTTTTTTTTACTTTTTAACTGAAGATTCTTAGTATAGTTTTCCTATCTATGCTCTTTGATACTACTTCTACTTAGCTTCAGCAATTTAATTAATTGGACTATTTATTTTAATTCCTCCTTCCCCATTGGCTTTTTATTTTCTTTTTCATATACTAAAAAAGCATGTTTCAGCCTCTACTTTAAAAACACCATGAAGAACACTTCTTACTTCTGATGTGAGAATTTTTCTGCCCTTTTTTTCTTTCTCTGTTGTTTTATTAGTAGTACTACTAAAGAAAAACATGTAACTCATTACCCGATTTGGAGTTGAGCAGGTGAGTGAAGGCTTGGCTCCGTAATTCCCTGATGATGGTCCATCTTGCTGGTGAGTAGAGTGTCTGACTTCATAAGGAACTGCAGACATTTAAAAATAAAATAAATAAAATAAAAAGAATAATAAAAAAGATCCTACTAGGGTAAAGGAAATCATTAAATACCACAAGGTCAAGAATCTACCTTGTGAACCTAGTATCAAAATCCATTTTGTCTTCTGCAACAATATTCCAGCCACATACTTGTCTTTTATTTTACATCATTCTTCAGACATTACTGATAGAAACTGTCAGTTATATATTACTAGATAAGAAAAATCATTGTTCACCATGTTGAAATATATATTTATATAGCCTGTTTATACGTTTTGTATACTTATAGCCATATATAGCACAAGAATGCACTACAAATAAGAAGAAACAATTCAATGGAGCTTCAAAAAAATATGCTTTGACAATGTTACCAATTAGTAAATCACTATTTTTTATATACTCTTCTTTCTCCCTTCCCTAATTTCGACTGAAAATCAAAATACATTTTGCATTCTTTGGAGTAAAGTTAGTAAATAAAAGTAACAATTGCTTCTTTTCTTGCTAAAGTAAATCGCTTGCATTCCATGGCAGAAAATACAGTAAGTGGTGGCATAACAACACATTTAGGAAAAATGTTTTAAAAATAGTTCAAGTATGCAAACAAAAAGGCAACCCACTCATAGACCCTTACAGATCCGAGAACTTCTGCTGCCAGCCTATTCAAAACTTACAGATAGAACTCAAAAGACCTGTAATGAAAAGCGAGATGAAGAAATCTTAAAATAGGTTCTGACCTTAAAAATTATACCCCTAACCCCCTTGTTTTTCTAAGTGGTTTTATCCTGTATTGGCATCTATTTTTATTCCTGTAAGGCATCTATTTTTATTCCTGTACAAGCAACTTCTAATTTCAGAAAAAAAATATGGGAAGGAAGTTGTGAAATATACAGATGCCCTCGGAAAGGAGATTTAAACACAAGGCCACACTGCTCTGTGTTTGCTAGCAAGAAAAGCATCCAAAACTATCAAGAAAAAAGTATAGTCACGGTCGCAGTGCAAAGGGCTGACCCTTGAAGACACACCACCCAGTTTCATGGTCAGACCTGCAGTGCAGACCAGCCGACCTGTGTCAGTGCTGTGTCACCAGCACCTCCTGTGCATACACTAATACAGTGGCTTCCAGAACTATCCTTTCAAATGATCTTCAAAAAACTGGAAGAGTCCTCATCTTAAAGGCCAGGAAGAACCAGTAGGTCACCTAGCTTGGCACTTAGCACAGCATGGGTTCTAAAATGTGATCCACTACTGTCACTGAGAATACATTTGGCTGAAGTATCCCTGATGGGATTAGAATAGGAGAGCTTCCTTTTCTGGAATATAGGAGAAATTCTCTTTCTGGAAAATAACCATAGTGTTCTATACCTGTAGTATTTTTTCAGCTTAAAAATACAAGCTGTTTAATAATTAATTTTAGAAGAAATTGACAGCTTAGATTGGATGCCTCTACTCACTTTGCACAGCCACTGACTCCATGAGTTACGTTTGCAACCAGCTTCAGGAGGGAGGAAGAGGAGAGGGGAAGAACAAATATAAAAACCCCAACACTCAAAATGCCCCCATAGCACTGACCAATCTGGAACAGAGTCCCAGAAAAGAGCAGAGGTGGCACAGTCAGCTGCTCCTGACGGCCACCTCCTGCCTAGCTCTTCAGGGTGTGGGCTATCTGCTACATGTCTTCTTCACTGCAGCAGAAATGAACTGTACCACCTCACTAGTACTGCTTACTTCAGAAGTCAGCCATCACTGTTTTGATCAGTTATGCCAAAGGTGGGGTGAGGAAAAATCCCATCACTGAGCAAACAGCAGTTTACCTAATCAGCAAGTGAATGTCTGTGACTCAGTACTGGTATGATTTTCACATGAAGGCCACTTGACAATGTCAAACACAGTCTTATCATGGCTGTACTGAGTTTCAAAATGAAATAGCTCTGTATTTTCACTCATTTGTAAACAAGGACAACAGCTAATGGACTAGTACCAAACTTCAGTCTTCACTCACTGCAAACACACTAACTGAAGGCAGGAGAAATGAGGGAAGGATGATAGACACAAATGCCTACTATTGCCAGCATCTTGGTCACCAGATGTTGCAATTAGGAGAATGCAAGAATGTTACTAAGGCTTTAGAAGTTCCTGTTACTAATAAAACTGGCTCCTGCCCACTACCTTCTTACTAAAATCGGAATGTTTTGCCACCTACTCTAATGGCAATGAGATCAAGGACAACGTCTTATTTTTGACTGTTTTGCCTATATGACACTGTGGGACTGTTTTTATATTCATGTTTTAGTGTTATTTCTGTTACAAAACCGAAGAGACTAGAGAGATTATTATCCTGCCTGGCATAGGAAGGTTCACTGCCAATCTGAAAACTAATATAGTGGCTACTGAAATCAGGAGATTTTCTTCCCCTCTAATAAAACCAAAGGCACCATGCACTCTGAAAATAGTCACAAGCACCCTGTCACTGTGATACATTGCACATAGCCTTGTCACAGATTACCTATTTGCATCTGTCTGTGAGCCATGACATATAAATCTAACTTATTTACCAGATCATGAATAGAAAGACAGGATTGAACAATCAAAATAAAGTTGATTAAATAATTTTTCAAAATACAGGTCTAGCTAAATTTTTAATCATTATGCTGATTGTCAGTTGCATTTGAAATTTGATGCTTCTGAGAAAGAAAACAAAAAAAAAATTGGAAGCAATGCGTGCATCCCAATTTTTATCCTACCTCCGTGCTGCTGCTCCAGACCACTTCTTGATTTACCATATCCATAACTTAGGGGTATTCTCTGGTAAGTAGATGGAGAAGCAGGAGGTGAGCATATTGGAGACACTGGAGGAGATCTGGGCTCCTATTTTAAAACACATCAACACAAAAAGCAATTCTGAGACCCAAAAAAACACCAAGTAATCCTGCACAGTTATCCAAACACATGCAGCATGACTGATAAGCTGCAAATACTGCAGCTCCTTCAGGCCCTTTTTTTCCACGAAAAAGCTCATGAGAAAGCATGACAGATTTTGGTATTGAGCCTTCTAGAGGTAAAGCATGGCAATGCCATAGCAAAGCTTTGCAATGAACAGCTCAAGATATTTTGCTTCCAAAGATGACTTAAGAAGTACACGTAGAAGGCTTAATGTGAGTGGGTATCTTAGAATTTGCATAACATAGTGTGAGTGCATTCTTTGTGGGAGAGCATTTTCCATATAAAAACATATTAAAAATTAAAATAAGCCTCTTGAATCAGTATTTTAGGCACTCTGTAGATTTGTAGGTGTTACTGGGTAACTACCCTAAAGCTTTCTCTTTCCCTTGACATACAGAGATTGTTTAGGAGGAGGATGTGATCCTGAAACATTTTACTGAGTAAGAAGGAAAATACAGCACAACAAAGATAACCTAGATGGAGCCAGGGGTTTGAAGGCAATGTTCCGCTTCCGTGTCAGTACACGCAGGCAGATAAACATACATGCTCTTCTTCCTCATCCTGTTATTCTCACCATCTTGTCATCAGCTCATTCCTGTCCGTTGACCTCAGGCTGGGAATGCTGTTACTCACACTGGCACACTGTGTGATAAATGTGTGTGCACACTACAGGAAGATAAAGTGCCTGCCACTAGGCACTTACAACATTACCTGATACAGTACCAGAGAAGAAGGTGTCAGGCCTGGGGAAAATTGTGCAAATCAAGGTTGCATTGTGAAGCTGCTTGTATCTGAGTAAGTGCTCTCAACTCTACTAAGTATAGGTAATACAAATCTCCCTTAGAGAGCTTTATTAAATTGGCTACTCAGAACAGAGAATGCTGGGACAATGTTTCGCTGAGGACAAAGAAAAGCAGATTTACTCTGGACCACTCCTCTAAAGGGCCAGAATGGAAGAAAACCTGGTGGTCTTATCCCACCCAGAAATAGTTGCTCATGATTCAACAACTCTTCTCCAGCTGAATATTTCTGTAGTTACTAAATATCATACTGGCCATGAGAAATTGCTTGCTTTCATTCTCTTTCACAGACAGGTTTCTATTTGCTGCTCCTCCCTTAGGCCTCTCCAAGCAGCAGTGCTGGACTAAGTAGGAAGACAACGCTGAAAGAACTTACACAGAATATTACAGTGCTGAAAGCTTTATACAAGCTCATATAGAGAAATTCCCTTCAGGGATGCAACTGGGATGCATCAAAAATAGAGCACAGCCCAATGGGGATTATTTGCATGACAGGAGTTTATCTCCTGTCTAGTACTACGAAACTGAGTAAGCCCCTGTGAGTGTAATCATTGGACCCAGGAGATTGTGTAACGACATACTGGCCTGAAGGAGACAAGCCTGTTACCTGTTTGTCCCCTTCATCTGTTCTTTTGTAGGAATTTTTTTCCAAAGTTGCATGTGGAACCTGAAACTTAACTCCATGGAGTTCTGCTGGAGTCCCGTAACGTGCTTCACTGTCATTTTTCAGCGCCATAAACCGTGGCAGGGGCAATTCTTCATTAAAAGAGAGAAAAATTCAGCTGAGACTGCAGCACATTAAAAGTACTTTAAGCAGTATAGTCTTGTAAAACCAATGAAAAGTTTATCTGTAAAAGACTACTATTTATATTTTGTAACATTTGTAAGTGTGGAACTCCTGTGATTATTTTGTATCTCGATAAAAATGTGAATGTTATACAAAGCTACATTCACTAGCTTAATATATAATCTCTCCATGCAAAGAGAAAGAAATAAGCCTTGTGCACATTATTAAAGCAAGTGGCAAACTCATTTCCTGTCTTCAAAACGTTGTGTGTAATGAAAAGAATGGTTTCCCACAGAAACCGTGGGACTGATGAATTAATCAGTCAGGATCACAGTATCCTCAACACTGCCATCATAAAAGGAACAAATTCAAAATGGTAGGGTTCAGAGATCATGCCAAGGCCTGGTGAAATGACAGTGTCAAAAGGTCCCATGTTGCATCTGCTCTACAGAGCAGCAGGGGTACACTCTGTCACCCTTTAAGACAATTCGTGATTAATTTGAAGAAACACCGTTTATTTTTGTGCACAGTCACCCTGAAAGATCAGTACAATTCAAATTAACAGAATGCTCAAAACTCAGCAAAGCCATACGTTACTTGTGTAATAATTTACACCTACAGCTACTACCAGGAAGAAAAAGAACTCAATTTGGGTTGGTACATGTAACTCACCCCACTCTAAAGGCACTCATATATTTCAAGAGACAATGAAATTAGGACTGGAAGGATTTCAATAAGAGTAAGCAAGCAGGATATCAATGCCAGGACTGCAAGTACCCTTTCTCACTCAAGTCTGTGGATTATTTGCACTCCCCACTTAGAATACTGTGTGCAGTTCTGGTGTCCTCTAAGTAAGAAGGACATGGAGCTCTTGACACAAGTCCAGAGGAGGGTCACGAGGATGATCAGGGGACTGGAGCACCTCCTGTATGAAGACAGGCTGAGAAAGTTGGGGCTGTTCAGCCTGGAGAAGAGAAGGCTGCGTGGAGACCTCATAGCAGCCTTCCAGTATCTGAAGGGGGCCTACAAGGATGCTGAAGAGGGACTCTTCATTAGGGACTGTAGTGACAGGATAAGGGATAATGGATTTAAACTTATGTTTAAGGGAAAGTTCAGGTTAGATATAAGGAAGAAGTTCTTTACTGTGAGGGTGGTGAGTCACTGGAACAGATTGCCCAAAGAAGTGGTAAATGCTTCATCCCTGGCAGTATTCAAGGCCAGGTTAGACAGAGCCTGGGTCAACATGGTCTAGGGTCAGGTGTCCCTGCCCATGGCAGTGAGGTTGGAACTTGATGATCTTAAGGTCCTTTCCAACCCAAAACATTCTATGATCCTATGCTGTTATGTGTAAACAGTAAATCTCAGTTGATGTTTCTACATGAATTTGTTGGTGGTTTTTAGGGTTGGGTTCGGGGTTTTTTTGAGGATGAGGTTCAAATTAACATGCTTAACAAGGATAGCAGTGCCAAGAGAGAGTGCACAAACTGTCTGTAAGAAAAACTGACAGACAAATTCAAGCCACCCTGCTTCACCTCTGGTTTACACTCCCCTTCCAGCCAGACACTGAGCCACGTCACCTGCATCCAATGCCTTCCACTTGGTCAGGAGCCCTGCATCACAGGAGCTCAGCTCACACAGGTCTGCACATGCTTGCCAGCCTGGCTCCCCTCTCAGATGGAGGCAGACCAGGGAATCCCTTCACTGTGCTTTGTAACATAGGTGGATTTTACATTTCATTGCCCTTACAGCAGAGCAGAAACTGTGCTGTGAATAGTGACCCAACTGCAAGGCTATGATTACATCCTGCCTTTCCTACCTCCTCTCTGGTCTGGCAGCTGGTTGCATCACTGCCTTCAGCTGGATGGTGGTAAGCACTCTTGCCCAGGGCATGGCCTCATGGCATGGTTTAAATGTCTGTCTGGGATATGGGAGCTAAAGGTTCAAACCTGTTCAGGCTCAAGCCCAAGTGAAAAGCCATGTGTTTTAAAGCCTGAGCCCTGCTAAGACAAGGCATCCATCAGCAAGGCAGAGCATGCATCACCAAGGTAAAAACAGAGTTCCTGCCATTTAGCTGCTATCAAGGTTTTGCAGCTAAAAGGGACTTGCTTTCTCTCATCACTTGAATTTGATAAGCCTCTTTAAGAAGCATTTTTCCTCATCAAAAATAGTACATCTAATATTGCTGTCAAGTCACTGAGAAGAACAAAGCTGTTTCAAATTACATCTAATACACATTGTCATACCTACTGATAGGATTTTGTCACCATTACCTATTTATTTAAGCAGGATTATTTGCTAAAGCATGATGAATGTTGCAAGCTGCCCTCCACAGGGGGACCTGTGACCTGCCCACATCCGCCACAACAAGCCTCCACCCGACTCAGCAGTAAGCTCCCATTCTGGACAGCTGTCAAGATCAGAGGCTGAAGGTGAGAGAGAAACGCATCTCTAGCACTCATCAGCTGTCATTCATTCCACTCCTTTGGTGATGCTTTTTCTAGAAGGGGGTGTCATCTCAGCTTTACCACACACGTAATTCACTGAACTTTTCTACCAATCACTTAGAGAATATAACATTACCCTCTACGCATAGATATGTTAGAAGAAAAGGTTTACCACCATGGAGAGCTGACAAGCATTAAAGAAAGTAAGAAACAAGTGCAGAGTGCTGCAAGCAAAATTCGCTACTTACCATTCTTAATGCTCTCAATCCGTACTGGGAACCCTGACTGAGCTGCTGCAATTAACTTCAAAGCAATATAAAATTGAGCAGGACCAAAATAACCCACACGCTTGGCTCCACAAAGTTCGGTAATCTAAGAGAGAAGAGACACACTGTTGGTTAAATGCATTTCACTCTTCCAGAGAAGGTAAACACCTCTACATAAACAAAGAAAAAAAATAAATCTTTAAACAATGAAAAATGCTTGTTGTATTTAAAGATTTCTAATAAACATATTTGTTTCAACTCTGGACACTGCTGTTTGATCTCACTGTCCTTAGTATATCAGAGACAGGTAGGTAGTTGTTAAGCTTTTCAGAAGCACTGCTAGGCAACACTGCTATTGTGAAACAACTCATAGGTTTTCATACTACATATGATTTTCACAGCAAGTGAAATCATAACTTGTTAAGTACTCTGTCCAGTAGAACACTTCCACTGCACAAGCTATAGTATTCACAGAAAACTGTACTTAATAATAGCCCTTATAATGACAGTTCAGACAATTACTGTAACTGGAACATAAACACCACAGAAGAAATACCTCACTGCAGTGCCTGAGCAGAATATTTTTCTTTATGAAAATTAAGCTTCAGTGCTGAGACCATGTTAATTTCTATATATGCACTTCACTGCTTCACTTAGCCACCTCTATGAAGAAAACAGTTCCACATTCACACGCTCAGACAACAGCTAAACAAACAACAGCTATCAGCAGGTTTTAAATACAGGCATGAATTCTCCCACCCCTGGAGCTCCCAGATGTTCACAAACCAACCTCAGCTGGGCATTGAGGTAAGACTGAAACCCCATTCTTCACAGATGTAAAGAGAAGCCCCATATTGTTTCCCTGAAAATACACCTCGATTAGCAACATCTCTTAGTTGGCGAGGTGTGTTGCCCACACACAGAAGGACAGCAAAGCTGTGCCAGTCTTTCATGCTCTCTGGAAAATCATGTCCCAAGATACAACAACATGACAGAAACTATTCCCATGTCGTGTGTATAAACAAATAGCACACACAAACTATTTTTTTCATTTATTTCTATATGTATATATATACACACATACAGCAGCAAAATGTCACGTGAAACAATTACTAAAAAAGTTTTAGAATGGTAATTCTTACTAATGAATGAAAATTATCTTCAAGCAAACTCTTCTCTGTAGGTGGTTTCTGCTTTGCCTGAATGAGCTCTGCCTTCCTTCTCTTCCTGCAAGATTCAGAGATGCATGGCTTAATTCCTTGATCACAAGACGCATCAAGCAGCTTTCTCTTCTCTTACTGCTTGATGAAAAGGGAGACTGATTCTCTGTATGAGGACAGCTTCAATTAACTGGTGCTATTTGCCATCCCCTTTCTTCTAAATATTTTTTTTTTCTGAAGTCACTCTGGCTTTTTCTAATTATTTCTTTTTTACACCACCACCCTCCCCCATTGTTGGCCTTATTTCTTTTTGGATGGGAACACAGGGCTCTTGACATGTGACTGAGATGGATGGTGCTGAAGCACGATTAAAAATGGGAGTATGGTGGGGATGAAGAAGCAGGTGGAAGGGAACTCCTCTGATGAGAACTATGCCACATCTGGGGCATGAGAAGAAGTCACACCTCAGTGGATGACGCTACACAGACCCCAGTGTTGCAGAGGACTCCCCACTGCCACAGGGAGCAGCACTGTCCAGTGTAGGGTCCCACTGCACCAGAGGGTACCCCAACAGCAGCCTGCTGGAGTCCTGGGGCAGGAGCTGACACTACAGGTGGATGCCTGCTGAGCTGTGGGAGCACAGAATCACAGAATGCTTTGGGGTGGAAGGGATCTTAAAGATCATCCAGTTCCAACCCCCCTCCCACAGGTAGGGACACCTCCCACTGGATCAGGCTGCTCAAAGCCCCGTCCAGCCTGCCCTTGAACACTGCCAGGGATGGGGCAACCTGTTCCAGGGCCTCACCACCCTCATAGTGAAGAATTTCTCCCTTGTATCTGATCTGTATCCCCCTCTTTCAGCCTCATGCCATTACTCCTTGCCTTATCACTACATGCTCTTGTAAAAAGTCCCTCTCCAGCTTTCTTGTAGGACCCTTTAGGTACTGGAAAGCTGCTCTAAGGTCCCCCCAGAGCCTTCTCCAGGCTGACAGCCAACTCTCTCAGTCTGTCTCAGGTGTGGTGTGGCTGCCTGGCTGTGGCATGGACGTGCTGCTGAACAGCCCATCACAGTACCTGAAGTGTTTTGGGAGGGCTGGGCAGAGCATCAGCACCATTTCTAAACTCCAAAGCAGGTTCTTTCTCTTTGCCCCTGGATGCTCCTAATTCACTCTGTCCTGCTGCCTGCACTTCCCACTCCTGCATGATCCTTCCCCACCAGTGGCACTGTCTCTGCCTGACATGGTGATGTAGAGCTACAAACCGATCGGGCTTGACCCAGAACACGAAGCATACATGACAACACCACTGTGGCAGGTACATGGAAAGCCACCAGCCTGGGGTTTAGTGTGCATACCAGGAACACAAATTCAACAACCTGGGGAAAAGCGGTGAAGAAGGGGCACACCCAAGCTGAAATTCAGACTGGGTAGAGAACCCTGTTTTATTATGGGAGATGTTTGTTAAACAAAGGCCAGTACTGAATAACTGAGTTTGCAAAAGCTGGACATCCCCCTGCACCCAGGCACTCCTGTGGGGATTATGGTGCTCAACTTCTGCTTCACCCACAGACAGCGCTGGGATGGCAGCTACTGTGGCATAAAAACACCATGCAAAATCCCTGGGTGTACAAGGGGTGTACCTTAGAGTGATATTTATTAAGACTCCTTTCCTGCTATGGCATCCTATGCTTGCTGGCACAGAGCAACAGCTTCATAGTGATCTGTGTTTCCTCTCACTGGCTGCTGGAAAGAGGAAACACTTTCACACAGGGATTAGTGATGTTGTCACCTTCCTGAAAAGATACTGAGAGTTAATTTTCCATATCTTTTTCTATACTTTAAAATATTAAGGTTGCTGAATGCCATGAATGCTCTGCTTGCTTCTGATATGGAAACGGGAATATTTTATTCGGATCAAGCAGACTAAAATAATTTTATCAAGGGTACACCATCTCTCAAGAGCACAGTGCTGTTTCTCAAGCACACTTACAGCCAAACAACCTGAAACTGCCTCTCTATTCTGCTCTTTGGTGGGAACAACAGAAACATATTCTGTAGGCACAAGCTCCTCTCTGATATTTGTGCAATTAAATCCTGATCTCTTTCTTAATAGCCCAGAGAAAAAGATACAAGCTGACAAGAGTAGCCAACAATATTACCCAATTCATTGCAGGTATTCATATAGATTAATTGCAGTTACAGGCATTTACTCTTACATTTAAAGGTTTCTTGTACATTTACAGAAGAGGGTCTTGGGTCCATTCCTTCCAGACAACATTTCGTACTACTACATCAGCACCCTGCTTAAAGCTGCTAATGAGAGCAGCCCCTGTCTCCAGTGAACCCAGAGATAGGTATCAGATTAGCCTTTATCCAAATTTAATTCCTCAGAACATGCTGCGGGCTCAAATTTCCACAGCAGCTTAGACTGAATACTGCATTACTTTTTTGTTTCCCAGTTTTACCTTTTGCAGGGTCACTGCACATAGCCTCTTGATGGACAGATTACATTCAGTGATATGCAATACTGAAATTAAGCTAGTTTATGCAATATACTATTAAAAGTCTCCAAGATCCATCCAAATTAAAGGCATTGTATATGAATGTGATATGATTATTTTTTTTTCAAGCTGAAACTAGGCTCTTTTTCTAATAAAACAGAGAGCACTTTGCAACTAAGATACATGAAAACATCCCCTCAAATACAGGGGAAACATCAGTTCTGATTTCACTCAACTGGTGTTTAAAAAAAATAAATTTCTATCCTTTCCTGTTGTCAGTTTGGGTTGCATACTTTTCAGCAAACTAGCAAGGAAACTGGTATTTTCTATTTGTGTGCTGCTAAACAGACACAAATGTAAATCTAAACAAGAGAGTCTAATGAAGAACAACTGACAGTCAATATTCATTGCAGGTTTTTTTGTCTTCAGCAGAAAGCCGCAATCCTCCAGTGACAGCTGAATATTGTAGAAAAGTTTAATGAAGAACATGTTGGAAATAATTTTTCATGGTGGCAGGTTACAGATGTTGCTTGCCAAAACTAACCTCAGGATGATAAATAGTCAAAAATTGATCTATTCAATGGTTTGTGAGGCAAGAACATGATGCTGAGTGGACCAGAACCGAGTTTAAATTTACTGCAAGGTGTAACTGCTTATATAAAACAATTTCATAGGTCATTTGCCAATTATGGATAAAATTTCATTTCACACAACATGTAAAAATATTTCTCAGAGAAGGATAGAAAACTGTCATGTCTAATATTGTGTTTGCTCTCAGGCAGTCCTGGAACAGCCCCTCTCAGTTCAATGGGATTTCAGCAGGCACCCGTAAAACACACGACCATGCAGCCATAAGAAGGGGAGAAAGAGCCAGATCTAGGTGCCTGCACACTTTTCTGACAGGCCAGAAGTTCTTCTACGGTTGTAAAAATATATCCTTTCTTTTAAACAGATTACCAACTCATCAACATTAAAATTTAAAATGTAGCTATGACCTGTTTGGAAGAGTGGCTGTTTTACATTACCATTCTCCACGCAAACTTCTAATAAAAAAGCTTTAAATCTTGAGATGCTGGAAGACAAAGCAGATTTTTGTATTTATTATCCACTCACTGCTCTGCTCTATCGGCTGACAGCGAGTGTTATTTTTGTAATTGCTCCTTGAAGACATCCCACATGAAACAGCTTTTCCCAGCACAATCTGACATTGTTCCAGCTCTCCTGAGCACTCTCCAAACAAGTTTCCACTGCAGCCTCCAAAAGCACTGACCTCGCAAACACCCTGGGCAGGTCTAATTTAGATTGCAAGAGCTAAACTTCAGGAAATGAACATGAGCCTAGAGCTGAAGTATGTTTTCCTTAAGTTAAAAAAGAGGTAAAATCAGAAACAGCTATTCCACAATCCCATGGATAGGCTGAAATGACCATCCTGCAGCCTCAAGGCAAGGTTTCCAGCTGTAAGGCAAAGGCAGAGGTAGGATTTTTGCTTTTCATTTATCTGTTAACATTGCTACAGTACCCTCTGCATCTAACTGGCACAGTTTTCCCCTGTTCTGCACCCCTGTTGCTACCTGCCAAAAAGATGGTCACTGCTTGACACCTGTGGGCAAGCCCAGCCCAAAGGCACTCAAATCTGTGTAGGTTGTGAGATTCTAAAAGGAACACGTGTAAGCTGAATACATATTCAATGCACTTGGAAAGAATCACAGAGTAGTTTGAGTTGGAAGGGACCTACATAGGTCATCTGGTCCAACTCCTCTGCCATGAGCCAGGATAACTTCAACTAGCTCAAGTTGTTCAGAACCCCATCCAGCCTGGCCTCTAATGTCTCCAGGGATGACACATCCACCAACTCTTCGGCAACCTATGCCAGTATTTTACCACCCCCATTGTCAAGAATTTTGCCCTCATATCCAGCCTCAATCTCCCCTCTTTTAGTTTAAAACCATTGCCCCTTGCCCTACTGCAACAAGCCGTGCTAAAAGTCTCTCCAATCTTCCTTATAGGCCCCTTTTAAGAACTGAAAGGCCACATCACTGGCATCTAGGTTAAAGGAAAATTTCTTCTTGTACCTTTCATCTCAGCCCAACCAAAGAAAGCACAACTTTTTTACTTGTCCATTCTCAAGCCATAATGAGGTAGAAAGATTTTCCAATTCATCAACTACCGCTGTGTTTTAAAGAACATAGAATCATAGAATAGTAAGGGTTGGAAAGGACTTCCAGATCATCTAGTTCCAACTCCCCTGCCACGGGCAGGGACACCTCACACTAAACTATGTCACTCAAGGCTCTGTCCAACCTCACCTTGTGAATGCTCCATCCCTGGTAGTGTTCAGCCTCCCTGGGCAACCCATTCCAGTGCCTCACCACCCTCACAGTAAAAAACTTCTTCCTTATATCCAAACTAAACTTCCCCTGTTTAAGTTTTAACCCGTTACCCTTTATCCTTTCACTACAGTCACTGATGAAGGGTCCCTCCCAGCATGCTTAGAGGCCCCCTTCAGATACTGGAAGGCTGCTATGAGGTCTCCATGCAGCCTTCTCTTCTCCAGGCTGAACAGCCCCAACTTCCTCAGCCTGTCTTCACACAGGAGGTGCTCCTGTCCCCTGATCATCCTCGTGGCCCTCCTATGGACTTGTTCCAACAGTTCCATGTCCTTTTTATATTGAGGACACCAGAACTGCACACAATACTCCATGTGAGGTCTCACAAGAACAGAGTAGAGGGGCAGGATCACCTCCTTCGACCTGCTGGTCACGTTCCTTTTGATGCAGCCCAGGATACGGTTGGCTTTCTGGGCTGCAAGCGCACGCTGAAGCCGGCTCACGTTCAGTTTCTCACCAACCAATACCCCCAAGTCCTTCTCCTCAGGCCTGCTCTGAATCTCTTCTCTGCCCAACCTGTAGCTGTGCCTGGGATTGCTCCGACCCAGGTGTAGGACCTTGCACTTGGCATGGTTAAACTTCATGAGGTTGGCATCAGCCCACCTCACAAGCATGTCAAGGTCCCTCTGGATGGCATTCCTTCCCTCCAGTGTACCAGCCAAACCACACAGCTTGGTGTCATCGGCAAACTTGCTGAGGACGCACTCAATCCCACTGTCCATGTCACTGACAAAAATGTTGAACATGTTGAAAAGCTTCTGCCACTATTACCACTATCCACTTCTGCACACCTCCTCCTCGGCCAATGCTCTCTGGTTGACAACCAGCCTTCAAGCCACAGCTCAGACCTCAGCCATGGAGCAACGCCAGGCTCCGTTCTAGATCAACCACTCTCTCATAACTGTTTCAAAGACAAATATTTGCAGCAGTGGCTTATCAACAGCAACTTATCAACAGCTTATCTCAGAGTTGTTCATGCATCTGACCTATTTCACCTTTTTTTTATTTTTTTTAATTTGTGTTTACAGAGCTTTTGATCTGCTTGTTACAGACAAGTTTTGCTACATTCTTAAACAGGTATTTCTTTCTTAATGGATCATTGTTCAGGTATCTGTAATACTACCTGGCGCCTGTGGCTATGTATCTGTCTCTGCATTATTTAAAGCAAAACAAGAAAAAAGGCATCCTGGATCCAGGAGGATTACTGCCTGGGAAGGCAACAGGAGGAAGGGGAACATGCTGAAGCAGTTACGTATCCAGCTGTACTGAGAAGAGGCTCTGCTATGGATTAGGTTATTTAGCTCTTTTCCTTCCTATCAGTGGTATATCTGTAATGATTTATTTTTTCTGTTGTCTTGCCTTTTAAAAACAGATGGTTTATCCATTTTAGACTTTTTTAAACATCACCTGAAGTGCTTACTAGAAATCTAGCTATTTTGAGCAAGCAGGATTCCAACAGCCAAAAAAAAAAAGGCATTTAGAACAGCATAGCTTAAGGCATGAGACAGCACATATACAGTAAATTTTTAAAGACCTAACTACAAAACGCTCTCACCGTTTCAGCTGTGCATGATCATAGCTTTACACTGAAAACCACCACAGTTTTAAATTGCAAGGCATGCTCCTGATCAACTGCCAAAGCATAGCAACTTCAGTTAACATAGCAGTAAAAGCAGCAGACACCAACCATATCTGTCAGGAAAATCTTGCTGATAGCCCTGCCAGGGTTTCCCCAGATTCCCTCCTCTGGAACTACCCAGAACCATTTACATCCATGTGCCACATGTTTGTACATCCAGCATGAAGCACTTCAGGAACAGGGAAGCATTCTTCAAGCAGCCCCAAGCAGAACGCTCTATGCCAACACAAAGAACTACAAGGCTTGTAATTCAGTGCACACTTGTGCACACACATATGCACAGTCCCAGATAGAATCACATGAAACAAACACCAAAACCATTTTCAAACAACTCTTGAGTCTCACAGTGAAGCTTAATAGCAAAAGTATTTTATATACTAGAAAAACTTGATTACTGTGCAGCGGTTAAACCCCCCAAAAGTACAAACACAAATGTTTCCACTCAGCGGAGCCTTGCAAGCAAGCAGGGCAGGAGCAGGGCACTCATGCTCAGTCAGTGCAAAGGTCTTCCAAGTCCTCTCTCTTGCACAACAGCCAGATGCAGATGCCTACAGAAACTCAAGCACATGAATCATGCGGTACTTGTCTTCAAGTAGGAAGACTGACAATGCCAGCATACCACAAAATACTGATCTGAACTGCACAGGTACCAGGACATGTGAGTCAGCACTGTTAATCAAAATATTTCATTTATTGAGTGTTGGTTAGAAAAATGCTGCCAGGGACTAAAGGCTGCTGATGCATGCTAATATTCATAAGCACTGAAGTACAGATGAAAGAAATCCCATCTCCTACACTCAACCTTTCATCTTTAATATGCAAATGTTAATGAATCTTTTATCAGCATGTGACATGGAAAAGGTGGACACTTTCATCTAAGGTCAATCTTACTGGGAGGTTTAAGAACTACTGAGGAATTCCTGACAGTCTCCACACCAAATAAATTATTCTCATGATAGCACTGCCTACAGAATTAGGTCAGAGGTTGTTATATACATTGCTGGTACTTCACTCTGTCTTTCCTTTGAAAGAAAAGCCTAGTATCATCATCATCCTCACTAAACACATGCCTTTAAGAGTGTGTAAAAAGCCTGCAGGAGTGAAAGTAAATTGTTTTCAAAACCTCCTTGCCTTTTTCTTCTCGCTATTGGGAAAATGAATGCCCCAAGAACAGCATTCATCCACCTGAAATTGTTCTAGGTGTGTTTCATGTTCACTAGTTTCTCTCAAACCCATATAAAAAACTCCCTGCGTCAATAAATACAGCTTGTGTCAATAAATTTGTATAGGGTGAAATTTTAATAAAGTTTATAACACTTGGAACTCAAAAATTAGAAGTCTGAAAACAGGTTACTCCAGATTTTAGAACTCAGCATAATGATATCAACCAGCAGTACGGATTTTTATATTATTATGAGTCCACTTATTCACTGAACTGCTTTACATTCTTTGTAGATAATCAGTTCCTTAGCATCTGGATATGGAAACGCAGATTTTCAGCAGGTCACTCTGAAACACTGCCCACACAGCCTTGCCAAAGTCACTATTAAGACCTGAAACCCCATGAAAATCTGCAGAGTACACAGAACTGGGTTATGGATGTTTTATCTGCTTTTCAAATCCTACTGAAGAAGCAGGGGAGCAAGCAAAATGTCCCAAGTAAAATGGCAAGTACAGAGCTGTCACACTGCCCCATCCATACAAGTAAATTGCAGGAAGCATTCACAGGACTTGTCTGAATTTCTCCTGATGCAATCCCCTGCTAAGAACATTTCATTCTCTTGGATGTGAGACATGAGTTTCATAAAGTCCATCCTATAGATGGTTAATACCAGACATTTGATATGTTGCAAATATGCTTCTTTAAAGGCACTAGTCATTCCAAGGATTTCTGTTTATTTTCCTGCTCACCTCTTCTCTTCCAAGAACATATCTAGGGATATAACAGAGAGAAGGTCCAGGACATTACGGAAGAGAACCCACGCCCTCAAACTCCTGCCCGCTTTGCAGAGACATTACCCTGAACTCCCTTAACCCACAAACAACTGACACTGGAAGGAGAGCTTGATGGAAGCACGATATAACTATCCCACACTGGAATTTTAACAGGGCTGGCACTAGGCCAACCAAAATACACATCTGTTCCTAAAACTTTCATTTTCTAAGGGCTGAAATGAAAGTAGTATGGAAACCTTACTACTTGTGACAGTGAATGGAGAGATCTTCAGCACAGAAGATGCAACAGCACCCAGTAGGAAAGAAAATACTGGATGATCACAAACATTAAAGCACAACACTATTTTTATCAAGGGACAGATTTTAGGGAAAAGTAGCATATTCTTGTGGTTTTAGCATTTTAGATCACTTCAGCAACCAAGCTGTTAATTACCTCAAGGAATACTTTCCACAAGCAGTATATACATTAGCACATTTTCATTTTGAGAGTCATTTTTAGTGACTTAAAAAGTGGCAGTCATTTATAAGCTTAAATTCATTACTTAAAATGACATTATTAACTCAAATGTGTATCAATATACTTATTTTTTAATATCTATTCAAAACACTGTCTATAGATACAAGACTAAAATTAAATGGAACTTGAAGATCAGCCTTAACAACCAGACTTTTGCTGGAAAGGTTTCTGCAATCTGTCCAAGCCTTTTTTATAAATGGAAGAATGGTCTCTCCATTGCTGCAGTTCAGATATGGATTAAAAAGCATACCCTGAGTTTAAAATAAATAAATTGAAAATACTGAGGTTTTATAATGGAGCATGAAGACATTTATAATGCAGGACTTTCCTAGCCTTCTTAAAAACACTTGACTGAATCTTGCAGTTTTTTATTTATACAGATAATGCTTATCCTACCTTTTGTCAAATTTCAGTCTCTTAACAGCACCCCGTGGACTGAGAAACCAATTATTCTTCTGGAAAAAAATCTCTACTGGTTTGGATTGAAGTAATTTTTGTTGAAGTCAAAACTCAGTTTGAGTATTACTCATACAAAACAAGTATTACAGAAAAATCCACTTTATTTACATGCATCATGAAGTGTTAAGACTGGATTTACCTTACCCTCTGAAGAAGCTAACATCAACTCTTTGTTCAACTTATTCTTCAATAAATGAGCTAACTTACAACGTTCAGCAACATAATTCCATTTTGTTCTCATGTTAAAACATCATCATAAAAAGCTTCAGTGTGAATAACACAGTTTGTGAAAATACCTCCCTACCACCCATAAGGAAGTTCACCAAGCACACCTAAGGACCACAAAATAACTTGAAATGGCTGAAAGTGACAAGCTTTGAGTTTAGTAGTAAGGAGATAACATCTGTGGACATGCTGTAAGGTTTTATGAATAGACAATCAAAATATCCTCTCAAATTCAGAGACTCTTTCAGCACCTAAGGAAAAAAAATGGAAACAACTACTTGATAAATGGTGAAGTCAAAGTACATTGAAGAAAATGGGCAGAAAGGCATGTAATCTGCTTTGTGAATGTATAAAGATTAAGTGCTATCAGAAGTCTCTTTTGATACTTCTAATGTTGAATTCAAGTGAAGGCTACACAAAATAATGGAGCTTTTCAGTCAAATTTTTCTTTTCTCATTCAATGGTAGCGTTTTAAGACCTCATTCTGTCCAAGTACACTGCATTGCTAGGGGTGAATCTTGAAAAACAAAGCTATTTTAACTTGCCATCACCACTGAGAGGTCAACAGGACTGCCTACAGACAGTACCGCAGTATGCTTCTGCTGCCTCTACAACAGCTGCCTTATTATTTCCACATTTCTTTGCAACTACAACAAGGAAATACTTCAGGAGTTTCACCCTCAGATGCTATGCCAGGATAACTTTACGATGTGTTCCATTTGTAGGCGTTTTCACAGCTGAAAGCATACCAAGAGCAACCGAGAGCAAACCTTGTGACAATTACTGTGATCTTTACATACCTATGCAAAAACATTTCTCTACTTATTTTGGAAGATGAACTGCCTTTTCTTCTCAGTGAGTGCACTTTAACTTGTTGATGGGATGCAAACCCTCCAGCCACTATTGCAGTCCTGCTGCACCCAGTCACGCACCTCAGCCAAATTAGATGTAAATAAAGAATTCATTTCGGATCATAATCAAACAAGGCACCTCACTCATCTCTGATTAAAATCAAAAAACGCACCTCACTATACCCCTCTACACAGGCACAAGACACTTGGATGCTGACCCCCACAGGCCATGTTTTAACTTATAGTACCTCTGTGGAACCAAATTGGTTGCAGATGACAAGAGATCAAACACAGAACATACCTGAAGTTGACCACAAAGATTACAGTAAAACATCTAATGTTTACAGTTTTACATTTCAGTGACAGCTCAAATTATTACAGTACAAGGCCTGTGAGGAAATTAAGAATCTTTTAGCTTTGAAGTTTCTGCGTAAACATGGATTTCTGCTGTGTAAGATCTAGTACACAGGATTTTACGCCAAATAATAAGGTAGTCTGGGAAACTAAAAAGCCACAGGCAGACATGGCTCAGAGTCACTCCAGCCACTGGGAGAGGTAGTAATCAAAACTCCCCACTCGGCAATCATCAGTATTTTACCTCATTTTGGCCAAGATCTTCTGGTCATGAGCAGCAGTAGCACAGCAGACTGACTGCAAGCATATTGAGCCATCCTTCAGGTTTCCTCCCACAAGCTCTTACAAAATCCCTGTCCAAAGCTCAAGAGACACCCAGTTCTCCATCCTTCTCTGCCAGTACTGGAGCCTTTCCCCAACACCTTCAGCAGCTCAGGGGACAAGCAGCAGGGCAGTACCCCGATGTGCCTGTCTGGCTGCCAACCTTCCCCCTCCTGGGCTCACACCCCTGAGTGAGGGTTTTCAGAGCAGTACTTAAAGTCCCTCATTTTGTATGTAAGCATGCAAACAAAGGGCTAGACAAAGAGTTAAAGCAAATGTTGCTCTAAAAAAAACCAAAACAAACAAAGCATGCAATTGATTGATTCAGCTCTCCCATGACTTTTGGGACAAAGGGGGACATAAGCAGGCTCCTAAAGCACCTCCCAGCACTTCCATGCACAAGGCATTCCCAGGGCATGCATGTGGGAAACATGCAAAGACCCCACCAAAATACAGTAACCTAAACCCAACAGGGGACTGATATATAGCAGAGCTGGCCAAAAAAAAACACAGCAGCAAAGTTATTAGCTGCAAGCTTCTGGATTTCACTGCAGAAAGCCTGGTGCATGGATTAAAGCAGGATGGCCTCTCCAATAGAAGACTGCTCATAGCAAGTTTTTTCTACAAGACAAAACTCAAGTTAATCCCTCTGCATTTGTTTTCAGTAGGCCTTGGTTCCAGTAAATAAAAGAATAAAGCTTTGCTTATACGTTAATGCTTAACATAATTAGTGTCATTCACTTTGTATCACAAGATTTTTTTAACTCGGGACAGTGCAACATAGATGAGTGCTTAAATATTCAGTACAGCAACACTGCTTGTTTCCATTTCCTTTCCTCCCAAATCTTTAATTGCTTAAGACAACTGAAAGACCTAAATATCACGATATGCAAAACCAAATAATACACCACTCACAAAACACAGCTGTCTTGCAAAACCTTCCATAGCATTACACAAATAATACATCATTATTCAGCATTAACTTTTAGCAATACAGGTTTAAAGATATAGCAAACTATTTAGAAAAAAAAATATTTTTTTTTTTAATGCAAACCCACTTGAAAAAATCAAAATCTGTACATTAAAAAAAAAGAGAGAGAGAGACCAAGAGTCACACAGGGTGCTTTATGTCTTTTGCAAAGTCCCAAAGGGAGCAGTTGATGGAACTTGTTTTCCAAGTCTTGGTAGCAGGGTGAAGATCTGTGCAATTTAAAATTAATTGATGTGTTATTAGGAGCATTGCCCTCAACTGAAATAGCCATAATTCACTGACAGAGAGGTAAGTCTGGAGTGGAATTCTGTAAAATGATTTTCTAACCACCAGGTCAGTTGCAATTTGAGTGGAACACCTGAGGCCGGTTCACTCTGGAAAGACAAAAGTCACTAATGGCACAGCCTATTTTTCATCTATCACAGATGCTGCATGATCCATCACACATCACTGCTGCAGCAATTTCTGCTCAACCTTTCTCCCCCATCCTCAGCTAAAGATAACAATAGCATAATCTGCGCTTGTGTCAAAACTGCTTTGGACTTCTAAGACTTCAATCAAATACTGAAAGTATATCTCTAACAGCCCCTTCTCCACACAGGATATCTGCTGCACTGCACCAGGGAGCTGCACAGGCTTGCACAGCTGAGGGTAGCAACCCAATGCCTGAAATTTGCAATAGATATGCAAATCTCTGTTTAATTTCTAAGTTCTGGCCCAACTTCCAACAAACATTTGTGGCTCAAAATAGCAAATTAATGCATTAGAACTTAACACATTGGGCAAAGACTGCTGATTTATTTGACTCTGATGAGATGGGTAAAATGGAAAGTGAACTATGGCTGGTATTGCATACTTATTTCAGATCTCCAAAGGCACTAATGATCATGGCAGGAGACATATACTACTATCTGCAAAGCAAGAAGGAAGTGTTCAATGAAATCTTACTGATTTTCATCTAGTAGCAGAAACCCCACACACTGATTTTAAGAAAAATTTTTCACTTTTTTTTTTTTTTTTTTTTTTTTAACAAAATATTACGACTGTTTCCAAAATAATTCCTATGTCTGTGCTTCCTCCTCCTACACATTCACAAGTAACATTTTCCCATTTTTGCACTAAGCAAATGAAAGCTTCTATCCCTGTCTCTCATTTCCACAAGCCAATTTTATAAGAATATAAACATGAGCATTTGTGACCCAGGTCTCATTTCACAAAAGGCACATGAGCCAGCACTTATCTTTAAGCCTGCAAGAAATCCTGCTGCAATCAAATGGGACAATTCACAAAGCCAGCATCACCGATGTTTGAATAATATCCAAAAACAGGGCTGTAAATCTCCACCTGCCTTAGAAAGACAGCTCTGAGCTTCTTTTCACAAACCCTGTTGATCTGTAAACTTGATATCTACAGTCTGCTCTCATAATGGCTATATTAAGCACTTATTTAGCACTGGTCCATTGTTCAAGGAAAAGGAGCTCAGCAGAGACAGCAGAGGGATGCACTGGGAAAGGGTGGCCACGTACCAGTTCCACCCATGGCGCCACCAAAACACCTTCTCCTGCTCTTGCACATAGTGAACTGTGTAAGGAGAGCTCACAAGGTATTTGAAATTCTCAAATTATTCAGAGTTTCTCATTTCTTCAGTCACAATGCAACAACTAACATGCTTATTTTAATATAACTCCATTATTAGGACTAATCGCACAGCAGGCAAGGTATTTAAAAATATTAGCTGTGAGGCTTTTATGACTCTTTCACAGGACTTTCTGGAGTTAATCTAGAAAAAACAAAAAGACATCTGTACACATTCCTATATATTAAAATAAAAAGGATTTGTAAAAGACATGCAGCTTTTCTAAATACCTCTTAATTTTTAGCATTACTTTGCTCCAGCCTATGCACCAGGACAGTGAATGAACAATTCAGCAATCATTTTTCAATTGCTTTATTTTCTTCCTTGTTCTTTAATACTGGGAAGCTTCACATTTAGCAGAAGTCTTCAGACAAATTATTGCTTTATGTAAATGAAAGCTAGATACCAAAAAAACAAGCCTGAATTGCATGCCAATTCACGTCTTAAAGGCAGCCTCTCTTCCTTCTTCTAACCCTCTGCCTTACACTTTGCGCAATACCTGCACTAAATGAAACAGGAATCCTGCAGAGAAAACAGTTTATCTTGCAATTAAACCCTACAACGCGTTCACAAAAGGGGGCCAAAGTGCAAAAGCTTTATTAAGAGCAAAACCACAGAACACTTTTAATAAATCTATATTTTAGTAAGCACATACTCTTTGTATGACTGGGCTAGAAATTCTTTTCTTCTCTAAGAGCTGTACAATTCAAAAATCTTCTCTGAGATTCACATTAAACAGCCCCATGAAAATTCACTAGGAAAGCTCATGAGCTGAAAACCCCCAAGTTTTTTAACTGCTTTGTTAGTTTGAAGCCTGAGAATAAGCAAAAGCAGTAGTACTTAACAAATATATACTCTTGCCCCTATTTTCCTTGCCTAAACCACTTAAATTCCTGAGAGTGCAGGAACCGCTTAAGCTTTTAATTCCATCAGTGCTTTTGCACAGGAATCTGTTGGCTTAGTAGACTTACAACAAGCACTTTGTTAAGCATGAGAAGCAAGATACAGGTAACGTCCTATCCCCAACAGTTGCCTACACTCTGGTCCCACCTAACAAATGCTGCTCTACCTACCTGGCTGCTGCCCGGCAAGGGTGTTGCCACAGAAATTGCCTTCAACTTGGGATGAAGTTTTATTTTACCATGAGAAGTTAAATTTCAGATGTTCTTAAACCACAACAGCAGCTTACAGAAAGCAAGAAAAATAGAAAAGAAAAATATTTAAATAAGACAGAACAGACATTAGTGCTGCATTTCCTCACTTGAAATCTTTCAACTGCGGCTTAGTTTAATTTTCCTGTTGAAACTAGGTCAAAACACAGGAGTATTTTTTCCACTTGTGTGAATACTTAAATTTAGACTGCATTTCATCATTGGTATTGGGTTAGGCTGAAGGGAGGAAAGAAGGGGAAAAGAGTTAAGATATTGTTGTTTGGAGTTTTTTTGCCATACAAGCGCCTGTGGCTTGCACAGGAACAGGGAAGAAATGCCAGTTTTACACTTTTCTCCTGTATTACCCATCCACAGAGTAACCAAAAAAGTTCCTCTATCCATGACCTGCTTCTCGCCACAGCTATAGGCTCACTGCTGAGCACAAACAGGAGTTTTGTCTGTCTTCAACTTCTTTGCCATGCTAACTTTCTAAGAAAATTGTTCTACAACACATGTACAAAGCATATTCAGGCTCTAGAAACAACAATAGTTTCAAGCAGAAAAAATTTCAATGCTTCTACCCAGAAGCACTTTTTCTTCTGTAAACAAACCACTGTATACATATTTCATAACATTACCCATTTGAAAGACTCAGATTTTATGGAAAATATTGCACCAAGGTAAAATCATTTTTAAAATAATCTGTGCTATGATTTTAGTTCTGGATTAAAACAACTTGCCTGCTCCAACAAGACAATTAAGTACAGCCTTGTGCATTACACAGTTAAAAAATATTAAAAAAAATATTAAAAAAAATAAAAAAAGAGTTTCTAATTCTCTGAAAAGTTTCTGGTGAGTACAAAGTCTTGAAGTACTGGGGACAGAGGGAGCCTTTCCTCAACATGTATCATAGAATCACAGAATGGTTTGGGTTGGAAAGGACCATAATATCACCTAGCTCCAAACCCCCTGCCATGGCCAGGGACACCTTCCACTAGACCAGGATGCATGGCAGATATACTGCATAAACTCACTACAACTTCAAAACCACATTTGTGATTGATGTCACAAATAATTCTGAATCTCTGCATGGTACATACCTTACTAGCTCTAAGGAGGTATTTAATACTGACAGATAAAATATAGCTTTGAGGAACTGTATGCCTGTACATTCAGGTGATCTTTAGATATATACAAAACAAGGATGATTTTAATTCTGACTAATGATGACAAATTGTGCTACCTTTTTCTCACAAATAAACAGTGAGAAATATATCAACCTGCTGTTTACTTTTATCTTTCTATGCAAACCAGAATGGAAAAAATGTGACAACTGTAAATGCTCCATTAAAGAGCAAAATCAAGCAAAATACCACAAAAATAATATTTAAACTTTGGGTACCACAATTAAAAAAAAAAAAAAAAAAAAATTGCTCAGAAAAATAACTCTGATTCCTTAAAATCGACCTGCCCTTTTAGAAACCTATTTGCTTACCTGTACTTTTCATTCTTCCAGATTCAGAATGTGGAAAACCCTTTGCTCACAACAAGTCATGCAAAAATGATTCAATTAAATACAGTTTATAATAGAAAATATTTGTATTTTGTACCTTTTTTTTAATGTCACGATATTTGGGCACCATACCCTTGTGTCTTTGTTTTCAAATCCCTCAGAACTGCTTTCATAATAATAATTCACACAACACTGAAAATCTTTGGCACCATACTTCAATGTCAAAAGGAATTAATTCAAACTGAAAAAATACAAAACCTTTTGTCCTTTTAAAAAAGAAATTTTAATATGGTATATAACTGTATTTACTGCACATCAAGAGTACAAATTTAATTCAGATTGCTTAAGAATACCAGATTTCTATTTTTTCCTGGCCTGCTATAAAAGCTGGAGGAATTTCCACGGCGTATTAACCTTAAAAATCTTGACACTCCCCAGCAGGAAATTGAATTTCTACAAAAACTTTGGGAAGGATTTGACTTGGATTCCTGCACAAGGTATTTACAGCCTCTTTAGGTCCAAACGTACAACACAGCCCACAGATGAGAGTGCAGCATATAAAAAACAACACATTGAACAAGTTGGTGCCAAACAAAACTGTAGCGCATAGAGGAACACAATTCAAGAGTTTAATATTTTTTTCTAAGTCTCCTTATAAAACATCCTCTAATGAAATAATTTTCACAGTAACTGCGACTCTTCTATACATTTTGACAGGCATGTAAGATGGCAACCATTCAACCTATCTTACCACCATGAGCTTCATGTATGGTTTGCTTTTCAAGGAATGGAAAAGAAACATTTCCTACTCAACAAGTCATTTACTGTGAGTTCATTCCCTTAGAGAGGAGCTTGGTTTGGGGGTTTTGTGTGTTTTTTTTGTTGGTGATGTTTTTTATTACACATTGGTGCCAGGATTTCCAACAAAGGTCCTCTGAAAACTGGCCTCTGGTAACAGGCCTTCTCTTCTGGTTCACAACCAAGACTGGTTTCAAAGCCAAACGCATACATGACCACAAATGGAAGCCCCTAGCAGTAGGAACAATCGTCTTTTTAAGACGATAATTTTCAGGAAAAACAAAAACACAACAACAAACACACACACACACAAAGAAAACAAAAAAAAAAATCCAAAACCAATCCCAAACACTGGCAAACACACTACGCAGTAGAGTCCACCATTTTAATGCATTAGGAGGAACTCTAACTTCCAGCCTGCCTTTGTGGAAACTAAGATGGTTTTATGAACATCAAAATCTTCATGAACTCTTTAGATTCGCTCACTGGGATGAGGGGATGGTCTTGAGGCAGGCAATGACCCCTGGGCACAATTCACCAATGGACAGTGAAGTTCCTGCAGTCAGTCAGTACGTTTTGGCTGCCTTGGGGACAGCAGCGTCACCAGGGCACACAGCAGACCCATGACCAGGTAGCACAGCCCTGTCCATAGGGAGGGCCTCTCTTGGCACTGCAGTTCCCCAGGGACCCTGGAAACTTAATGGCATGCCTCAGGCGCAAGAGAGTCCCTGCTCAAAGCCCAAAGGATCTGAAGAATCATGACCATATGGCTTTTATTCTTATGTCTGATGTGACCACTTGTATGTTGTCTGTGTTATTAGATAATGCTACCTCAAGATTCTTGAAGAAAAAAATTCTCTGCTTTCATTTTCCCAAGACTTGCTGCAGAAATGTTCAAATGTGTAAACAACAGTTTGCAACACTGAACTAAAAGGAGGCACGATAACAGTTGGCTTGAAAAGGGAGAGGAATTATCTGTTCTTCATATGCTCTACAGACAGACCATAAACACAAGGCTTAAAAACAACCTTCTAAATCTAAAGATAAGGCAGCTGAGGAGTACATTGCCTATAAAAAGATACAGAGCTATCACCAGGGATTAACAAATTTCTCAAGACTAACACAAATGGGATTTTGCTGCAGACAGGAGAGGGTGCCTAGCAATGGTCTGAGGTCCTTTCTATAGCTGTAGATAATCCAGCCTCCTGGAGAGATATGGCTGATCACACCAAACTCTCCCCAGTACTTTTCACAGCCCATTAGCTTTGGTGTCCATTTGGTTTGAAAGAAGGGCAGAGGTGTCAAGAGAAATGCATTTCCCAGCCTCCGATTTTCATGGATCTTAGCAGAATTGCTGACACATCCATCAGGTAGCTAGGGTACCGGTTGTTTCTGATCAAGTTAATGTTTATGCTGCCACTGGCCCATGAAAAGTGCTGTGCAGTGCTCGTGCTCCCATTTGCCTTTTCCCAATATAAAAGGCAATGTTCGCGGCCAGGAGCAAGAGAAGGAAGGCACCTCTGGGGCAAATCTTAGGACATGAGTCCTAAGTACTGTAAGACAAAACAATGCCTTTGAGTCCCTACCTCAGTTGCTGTTTGATGAGAAAACAACAGGAACATCATTTATTTTCAGTGGTATCTGACATCTAAAACAACCACAGACATGCTTTTTGTGATTATTGTTGAGTGTTGTTTATATACATTTCACAGCTCCAGGCTGGGCAGAGAAGAGATTCAGAGCAGCCCTGCGAAGAAGGACTTGGGGGTGTTAGTGGAGGAGAAAATGAACATGAGCCGGCTTCAGTGTGCGCTCACAGCCCAGAAAGCCAACCGTATCCTGGGCTGCATCAAAAGGAGCGTGACCAGCACGTCCAAGGAGGTGATCCTGCCCCTTTACTCTGCTCTCATGAGACCTCACTTGGAGTATTGTGTGCAGTTCTGGTGTCCTCAACATAAAAAGGACATGGAACTGTTGGAACAAGTCCAGAGGAGGGCCACGAGGATGATCAGGGGACTGGAGCATCTCCCGTATGAAGACAGGCTGAGAAAGTTGGGGCTGTTCATCCTGGAGAAGAGAAGGCTGCGTGGAGACCTCATAGCAGCCTTCCAGTATCTGAAGGGGGGCTATAAGGATGCTGGGGAGGGACTCTTCATCAGGGACCATAGTGATAGGACAAGGGGTAACGGGTTAAAACTTAAACAGAGGAGATTTAGGTTAGATATAAGGAAGAAGTCTTTACTATGAGAGTGGTGAGGCACTGGAACAGGCTGTCCAAGAAATCTGTGAATGCCTCATTACTGACAGTGTTCAAGGCCAGGCTGGACAGGCTCTGAGCAACTTGGTTTAGTGTGAGGTATCCCTGCCCATGGCAGAGGGGTTGGAACTAGATGATCTTAAGGTCCTTTTCAACCCTAACCATTCTATGACTATCCTTCCTTTTACTCCCTGTCACACCCTGAAAAGTAAAAATGACAGGCAAAATCCCATCTCACTCTTACTGATGATCGAACCTTACTCACTGTTAGTACTGCCACTCTTCCTGATGATCAAACCTCTGGAATGGTGCTCCTCCCCACCAGTTTCTTGCACTGCAAGTAGCAGGGTCAATAACAAAGAGCAGAGAAATGTTCAGATGTAGCCGACCAGCACTAGAGGGATGAAAGGTATATGGTCTGTTGCTCAATATCCTGTTTCTCAGCAGATGCTCAGCTATGGTGTTTTCAGCACATGCATGAAGTTCCCTCTACACTTGGCAATCTGGTTAAACACAAGCGTACAGGACTCGCATCCTGTGAAATTATTTTGTATTCCAAAGTCTTTCAAAAAAAACCACAACACAAACATTTTGTATAGCTTAAGACAAACACATTTCCAATGTCAAAAGGTACATGGTCAAGCAAAGTTTTACTCATAATTAGATAATATTTTCCAAAGTTCAGTATCGGCAGAAACGATGAAAGATGGAATTTGTAAATTCCACTGGAAATAGTTGTGCAGTTTTTGTACAAGAAAGTATTCCCCTGCAATGTTTATACTTAAATATTTCTGTAAGAAAAGTTTGAAAACAAGGCAAATTTTCCTTCCAAGTTGAGAAAAACAGACAGCAAAGACACAGTAAGAAATCAATTAAATTAATCTATTGCCCATTTTTACTCATAATAATAGCCACGGAAATTTTTAAAGTATACATAAAAACCTGTAAATACTTTTAGAAGGTTACATGATCCTCTTAATTAAGAATGAAATAGATATAATTAATGAGATATATCTATGACAAGATAAGTATTTTTTGTTAGGACATAACCTCACTGTAAAGGGGAATCAGGCAGGCAGGGGAATCTCCTCTGCACATCAGTGCAGCAACGGCAGTTCCTGCACCACAAACAGTGAAACTTCCTGAAGGGAAACCACTGCTGAATGATCTAAACTTGTTAAACATGGCTGAAGAAATTAATGCCTCCTTTCACAAACACATGAGGAATGGGCAAACAGCAATGAAGTTGGGAGTTGGGTACTTGATTTACAAGCAGCTATCAGTTGTGACATGCTGAGATGCCACACTGTGTGTGAGGGGCTTGCCTGCTGCTTATGCCAAGTATAATCCACCTGTTCATCTGAAACCCCCACTTGAGATGACACATCGCATGGGATCACAGGGAACCTGAACCTAAGTATAACTAGGGCAAAAAAAAAAAAGGAATGGGCATGTCCTCTCCAGCTCCCAGACAGACAGCAGTCACAAAGTCTGGAAACACTAAGAGAAAGTACTGGCACTAAAGGAGCAAAAATAGTACTGGCACATTGCCTTCAGCTTCCCAGGGAGTTAGAGGGAATTTATAGGACAGAAAGCCCAGCAGTGATCATACAATCACAGAATAGTTTGGGTTGGAAGGGACCTTCAAAGGTCATCTGGTCCAACCCACCTGTGATGAGGAGGGACATCTTCAGTGAGACCAGGTTGCTCAGAACCACATCCAACCTGGCCTTGAATGTCTCTAGGGATGTTGCATCCACCACCTCTCTGGGCAACCTGTGCCAGTGTTTTACCACCCTCATGAACTCCACAGTAGCGTATTGACCATTTGGCAGCACTCTGCAGCTTGTAGTCAGTGTCATATTTTGTGCCTCTGCGCAAGTGTTTCACACCACATCCAAGGCAGAAAATACACTTTGGAAGTAATACAGAGATGCATTAAATTTGTGCTGCATGTGAACAAGATGCCTGGCAAGCTCTTAGGGGACTACAGTAAACCTCTCAATGGCAATGGCATATTTACTAGCCATATGAATAAGAATCCATCTCCAATATATCAATGTTAAAGTACTTGCATTTTTCTTAATGCCAAAAAACTAAGGAAACCAAAGGGGCGATAGGATTCTGCTGTAGTTTCAAGGACATTTTCTCACAGTAATCCATTTTTTCAAGACATACAATTATAAAAAAAAAAGAAAAGAAAGAAAAGCCCTAAGTAAAGCTGACAAAAAGAGCAAGAACACATCCCTTCCGTTTCTCTTCCCACTATTTATTTATTTCCTGGCAGATGCAGAGAAGTGCTGAACCAGCAGCTCTCTTGGCTGGTGGAAGTCACCAGCTGGAAGCAAAGGGAACAAAGAGCAGCGCAGGTGGAGCTGCGTGGGAAGAGATGGGGGATGCAAACAGGGGCACAGAAATAGCGACACTGAGCAGATATGGAGAGACTCCCCTTCCTCTCCACTCACTACCACAGTAACTTTTGAAATGCTATTCTACAGCCATCTTCTATCTCCTGCCCACACCACTATTTCGAATCATAGAATTATTTAGGTTGGAAAAGACCTTTAAGATCATCAAGTCCAACCATTAACCTAGCACTGCCAAGTCCACCACTAAACCATGTCCTTAAGTGCCACATCTGCATGTCTGTTAAATACCTCCAGGGATGGCAACTCCATCACTTCCCTGAGCAGCCTACATCAGCTCTATTAAGTTGCCCATGAGCAGCAGAACTGACAAATCAGAAATTTCTCTGGACCTCTAACTTCAGGTGACACTCCTCTACTGATTCTTTAATGTTTAACAAGGGCTGAGTTCACCTGGGGACTTTTTTCTCAGCAGGAAAATTAACAGGGTTGTCCTTTACCAAATAACTTGGGTCTTTCATACAACTCTCATGAACTTCTCAAAGTCTCTCAATTTTCTTGAAATTTTGGTGAATTAAATTCAGAGTTATTACTGGGCTGAATTAACAGCATCATTGCACAAGCTTCATTTCTTTTGAAAAAACAGGCCAAAAAGAACCCAACCCACGATGTGGGAAATTGGCAAATTTTAGATTACATTACAAAAGATGATGTGGAATAAGCAGTATCAAAGGAGATCACCTCTTTTTTGTGCTCATTTTTGATCTGAAACCACATGGCTACGTAGGAAATGGCAAGACTTCAGGAATATAAGCTCATGTTTAGCCATACAATAATAGCCAAAAGACAGTTAGTTGGCTGATAATTCCCAGCAGAAGATGAAAGCTTGTGTTGCATAAAGAGCAAGGTGACAGGTTAAGCAAGCCCCTAACAGAGAACCAGAAGAAGAATGTCTTCCCTGTAGAGTACGTTACACATTCAGAAATTCAAATGTGTCTTCAGCCATTTGACCATTTAATGGTTAATTAGACTGATGGATGTTAGCACAAGGATATAACTAGCTTTCGTATTCTGCTTGCAAACTGCATAATAAATGAGCTACTACTGCCATGGAGGGGTAAATTCAACATTCTATTGCAAATGAGTCTTTCTAATATTACATTTGCAGCAGTTCTCCCAGACAGGCCACAAGAAAAGGCTAAGACAACAGAGTGAAACATATCATAACAAGGTATTAAAAGCACGGACAGGCAAACTTCTAATGGAACAGAAACATCAGCAGCAAAATAAACATTTTGTATTTCAGGGGACCCAGTGTCATTTTAGGTTAAAATTTTTTTAAGCATTAAGTTTGGGAAATGGTTCACTATGTCAATGTGTAATAGCTTATGATCCAAATTCACCTTTCCTTGGAACTACACAACTCCAGTACACTCTTTTCTTACAAAACTATAGCCCTTACGTCATCTTACAGCAATGGTGAACTGGTTTTGAAATTGCTTAATGACCACCTACAAATTAAAACTGCTGTACAATGTTGCTTGCAAGACATGTTGTCTTGCAGTAGCCACCAGTGTGAAAAGCAAAATTTCAAGTATTTAGAGCTGGCCCAAATAATCTTACTGCTCTAAACAAAGTTCTTCTCTGTGCTCTGCAGAGTCGCATACAAACCACAGCACTCAACTAGACAGTACTGTGGAAACTGTAGAAAGGCTGTTCTGGGAAAATGACAATTTCACCACAGGACAGTCCTGCAACTATGTATTACCAAAATTTTCCATCTGGAAGGGAATCAGGAACACAGAAAACTAGATAGTACTATTCATCCACTTCTTTAAATGTATTTCACATCTACAGCCCCTGACACATTGCTCCTGTTTTCATTAAAATACCAAACACTCAGATTTTGAAACTTAACTTACCCTGAGTGACCCAGTTATTAGAAGTATTACCCAAGTATTACTGGCCTGTCTCAGTATTAATTTGGTTGTTACTAATATTGGCACTTAGATTTTGCCAAATAATTTAAACTGTATAGTGGGGGAAAAGGGAAGAGGAGATTCACCAACCTATACCCTACTTTTTGCACTTTTGGATGTTTCCCCTACTCAGAGATACTGACCTTAAGACCTGTCCTTCAGTATATGAACAGAAGACCATCAGTCCAATCCCAGAGTGCCTTATTTTATTGCAGGGCTTAAATTTAGTAGTTGTACTAAAATAAAGTGCCTTGGTAGACTTAACTTAATGCTTTACCTCTTGCACACTCCCCCTGCAATCAAATATATGCATGGCAAATAACACAGTCCAAAAACAGCTAATGAGTATTTCCAAAGGAAAAAATATTCCTTTGGAAAAATATCCTCATCAAGGACAGCCCTGATTTAGATTAGATCAAATAAAAGGTATAATTACTGTAATATAGCCTGGGGGAGGGATAGCAGAGAGAGAAGGAAAACAAAGGGACTGATAACATGATGTAAATATCATTAAGAATGATTTTCCTGCTGACATCAGCACTGGCCAGTGCTGCTCGCTCTTGTCCTGAAACAGTATTTGCTCTGGCCAGTGAACCTGGGACCTGCCACTCTATGAGGGGCCAGCTGCTGTAACATCATCACCCCCTGGCTCCCCTTCCTGGTTCCTTTCTCTCACAATGCTCAAAACATGTTTTGAGAGGCATGACTTCACAGTATTATAAGTATCTCTGGAATAACAACTTAGTGCTGTATTTTTAAAAAGTCCATATTAAGCAAGTATAGCAGTAGGTTACAAGTTCAAAAAAACCCAAACAGACTATTCATTGTATGTACACCTCCATCACATACCACGTGGAGAAAACAGAAGGCTGAGGTTCTCAATTTCTAACTTCAGTGGCATCTCATAATAAACTCAACTGAAAAACCAGATGAGATTTGGGCTCTGTAGTTTTGTGTGGGTTTTTTTGTTTTGGGGAGGTATGGGGTTGTTGCTATCGACAGGCTTTTCATAAGACCACTCAAGGACTCTGTAGGAAGCTTCAGGCACCAGCGTAATTTTAAACCTTACATTATCCCTTTTTAAAGGTTACCAGGTTCTAGCCTGTTTCACCTTCTGTCTGCAGCAGACATTCGTATTTACAACCTGCTCATCACCATGCTATCTAAAGCATCTAATAAAAAAACAGAAACAAGCAGCTTCCTGGTTCCTGCCTTTTATTACTCAATAATAGGGAACAGCAGTTAACAACATGTTTATTTTTGCCTTCTGATCTTCTCCCAAACCAGTTATCTCCCAATACACACACTGGCCGACTCCTTTGAGCTTCTTTTCCAATTCATTTTACAGCCACTGCTTGTAATGAGATTCACTACTGCCCTGTTTCTACTACCTCCCAGCTCCCTCATCCTCATGCAAGGTTCTTTATGCTTCCTACCAGCTCAATAAGGGATCCCATGTAAGCACTAGAAGCACAAAAAGCTACTGAGAGGCATGAATGTCAGTTACCAAACCCAGAAAGGAACCCAGCCAGTAACCTAGAAGTCAGCTCACGATAACCTACAAAAACATACTATTGCTTGGGAATAGCCTTGTATTCAGTTTCTCCCTCTTATTCTGTTTAAGAAGGAAATTACTGTATTCTGTGTCCAAAGGAAAATTTCCAGGACCCCTTTTTACCATTAATACTAAATTCAGAATTTACAGAAGAGAAGAACAGACAGCTGGGACATATGGGACATGTCCACATCACTAAATAAGAGAAGACTTCTAGCAGCTACAATTATCTAGGTCTTCCGCAACTTCTAACAATGATAGAAAAAAAACTCATTCTTCAGAGGTTTAAACATTTGCTTCTCAATTCTCGGAATGAGGATCAATTATAGACAACTGTGCATGGTAGATCTGACACGATGTCTCCCAGTCCTCATTCTGAAAGCAGTGGCAGAAAGTGCTTCAAGTTGCTAAAAACGACAGGAAACAGTATCCAAGAAGGGACGAACACCACACACAAAGTCTGACAAATCCAGCTAGATGGCAGCCACCAGATCTAGTCATCTTGAACTAGACTAATTGAAAATACTGCAGAATCTTGCGTTTCTTCCCGAGGGGAAAAAAAAACAAAAACCAACCACCAAAAACCACCACCAAAAAAACATCCCACAAACAAAAAAAGTGACACACCCTAAAATTACCACCATTTCACCCAACATGCTTGCACCTTAGGCGCTGAAATGTGTCGTGCAGCCGGTGATACATACTTGCTTGCATTTAAACCAAGTGCTTGTCCTCAATTCAACTAAAGAGCACAGGACTTCAAAAAAGCAACATCAGACAGTCAAAAACGACATCGTCTCCACTGCCCATGCACAGTATGTCAGCATGGTATAGCACATTTTTTATCACAACTTATATTTGCATTTCTGTCTGTACATACTAAAGGAAAAGCAGCCTATGGCTATTGAAACAAAGTTGTTCCTAAAGACAGCAATTATTCAGACGCGGGAAAGAAAAATAAATAAACAAAACCACATATAAATCACACTATTGAGTTCATTTTGCCTCTCTTCACATTTATTTTTATTTTTGGCACTTGAAACCTCAAGAGTACATCACCTTTTACTGCTCCTCTGCTGTTACTGTTGGTAACAAAATAATTCTGACTGTATTTGTTAGCCCATAGCAGTCATCCTGTTTTGCAAGCAATTAGACACATTGTTTTATTCTGAAAGACCATCATCTTGGCTTCCACAGGACATCACTGTGTAAATTATGCCAAAAGTAAATAATGCATGAAACGTGAAACGTTACCTATGCCAAAGCTGATCTAATGTTTCCTGGTGTGGAAAGTGAGACTTTAAGAAGAAGAAATGATTTTTTTAAAAGTAAATTCATTTGAAAGGCTCATGCCAAAAAACATTTAAGTTTTATAAAAAAAAATAACAGCAATAATAAAGCAATGCTACAGACATTTGCTATTGAAAGTAGAATTCAGTTCATGACTCATACTGCAGTGAGCAAGCAGACACCATAGATTATGTTCAGACACCTTAAATTCAAGCTCAGCCAAGTGTTTCCCATTAGCTGACTCCAAATTTTCAGTGCCACTGAGCCAGTGGGAATTATAAAGTCTAAATCCAGTGTTTCAAGTATGGCCCTGCTCAAAGGAGTAGCTCCCCACCACCTCCTGTCAGAAAGGAAGACCTACTGAGGTACACATTCAAACTGCAGGATTATGTAGATGTGAGGGTAGAATACTAGAAGAACCATTTCCAGCTTTTTTGGATGGGGTATTACTGCTCAGGGGAGTTAAAAACCCACAGAGATAAAAAATAAAGCAGCAGAAAAAAAAAACAAAACACTGAAGATGTGCTTTGGTAGTCAGGCTATCTAAAGTTTCTCAAGACCCTGCTGGGGATTTATTAAGACATTTGCTAATAATGCTGCTGTAAGCAGGGCACTCTTGTTGCTCTTCTCAGTAATTTCAGTTCATTAGGAAGGCCACTGAATAACTCTCCCAGGTCCAAGAGATTATTTAACAGGCAGCATGTAACCATAGGATAGCTTTAAGCAGACCTAGTCCCAACAGGAGAGCACCCACCACACGCCACAAGCACGCTATGCATAGGGCGCCACTTGTCAGAGGCAGCTTCTTCAACACTCCTCTCCAAATGTACCATGTAGTCTAAAACAGCTGCCAGCAAGAAGCAACCCAACCTTAATGTTTGCAAGGCAGATCCATGGGAGAAATAAACATTATTAAATAAACTATTTAAAACACTATAAGTCCTATATATAAGGATATAAGACCCTAACTTCCTATTTTTTAGATTAAGATCTGTCTCATCAGTTGAATCATTAAAGGTCATCATTAAAACAAAATATATTTTTTTAAATAAATATGGTAACATTTTTCTTTTTGCCAGCAACTAATATTTTAAAACATATTTAAGCAACTAGACATTTTAAATTTTATTTTGTAGGAATTTTGCTCCATTATCAGCTCTAATAAGATATACGCCTACTTATGTAAGTACATGTGATACATGCAAAGTTAAATTTAGAGGAAAACTGGAATTCATTTAAAAATACACAGACTATCTACATCTGCTAGGAAATACAAACCACACATTTCTTATGTATACAAACATTTGGAAGTTTATAAAAAGATGTTTTGTCTATTAAACAGACTGGTAAATAAACTAAGTGTAATTTGCAGCTAGTGATTTAGCTGATTATTTCTGGTCACTGTGTCCTACAAGATCAAAAAACCGCTGGGTCTCCTCCCACCACATCCTTCCACCTCATCATTGTGTCTAAACTGCAGTGGGGAGAAAAAAAGAATAAAAAAAAAACCAGTCCTTCCCAACAGAGTTCTCAATTTTATGCAGTGGTCACTAAATAATGCTCCTTAATACACTGGGAAAAGAAAATATTCCCTTTGTTCAGGAAGAGCAGATTTCTATTTGTCCACAGTTGGCTTTCTACTCCAGCAACCTCTTCTAATTAATTATCCACTAACTCAGCTGTTCAATGGTTTGACTGTCTTCAAAAGTTGCTCATTAATTTTTTATTTTACCATACTGTTGGTGTCTTTAGATGTTAATACATCAAAGAGCCTTGCTTTACAAATACCGTATCAAGTGTCTCTCATGATTCATAATATTTTAAATAGATTATTTATCCTGATTCCTTGTCACAGAAATGCTTGTTCTATCTTTCATGAATGTAACTTGGCTAAATTTTTCAGCTCAAATGAATTCATGTTCTCAGAGTTTATACCAACACTCCTTTGTGGCAGGTGTCCGTGGTAGATGTCTGTGCTAGATTCATCCACTGAAATAGGTGAATCCCACACATAACATCTCCTTTGCAAAACAGATTGTGAACAACATCGATCTGTATATAAACATCACAATACTGACAGCATATTGCTTTAGATACATGCATAAGTAAAAAAGGTTATTCTCAACTGTTTGCTGAACCCACTGCATGTATGCAAGTACCATGACAAAACCAATTATTTTTTAAAAATAGTAATAATAAACATTCATCATCATCCCAGCTTCATATTGCAGCAAACTCTTACAAAGAAAGATACTGGGCTTCATCCAGTCTTTTTCCTCTTGAGTTATTTTAAATCACTGGCACAGCAAAGCATTATTTTATTGAAAAATAAAATAATTAATTCATAGTTGGTTGTTATGAGTGTTAATTACTGAAGGCTGCAGGTCCTGAGCAGGCTAATTCTAACCATCCCACTCAATGCCTGTGATAAGCAGGCCTAGGAGTTTCTGGTTTTACAGTGTGATTTGAAACACCTTTTTTATTTATTTATTTTTTTTTTAATAGACAATACCACTGTGATTTTTACCTCTGGATTCTGCATGCTCCTACTTGCATAAACACAGATTTCATTGTGACTCTAGAACAGCAATGACAGTTTGGGGGATTGTGGCCAGAAGTACTGATACGATGATACTGAAATGTCAGTTTTCCTTTCCTTTTCTCTCCTGAAGTACAAAAGGGTGAATTTTTTCTTCTATAAAGTAGCCAGACTTTCCTCACTCAAAAAGCTCCTGTTTTAAACGGCACAGTTCTTGCTCTTTTCTGCCTGGCTGAGGCAGACAGTTAATACCACCCCAGCTATTATGCAGGTAATAATTTATGCTTACCAAAATAAAAATTAAAAAATACAAATAAGCCAAACTTTAGTGGCATTTTTACAAAAAAATAACAACTTGGCAATTTGTTTTTTTAATCTAGTCACACTTCTGCTTTTTTGAACACAAAGATACAGTGTAGAGTTGTAACTATAGAGACAAGTCATGATAAACACAAATTAACTCACAAAGACAAGATCACTGGTCTGTGTTTCTATTCACAGAGCGCTAGAAGGAGAGTCCCAGCTAAAAAAAATGCAGCATTTGTGCAGCTCCAGCATCACACAATTAGTATTTGTCACCCTCAGAGCTCAAAACAAGTGTGTTCATTTGCAGAGGAAAGAATGCGGTTTTGGGTCTCTATGCTTATATAGCACAAGTCCGCATATCAGAATAAAGTTTATAAAACTGGGAATTAAAGATACCATCAGACAACCAAGTGAGAGTAAGTCAGAAACGAATAAAAAAAAAAGATAAGCATTTCAGTGTAAATCTTGAGTCCAATCTTATTCCCCAATTTCTTAAGGCAAAATCTCCAGAGACCACAGTAATACCAACAAACAGTAAAACTAGCACAAGGTAGCTCTCCTTTTCTGATCAGTGAGCAATGACTCTATAAAGCACTCTTCTATCTGAAATCCATGCAGACATCAGTACCATTGGTACTTGGCACCCATAACAAAGGCACTTTGGGGTCCTGGACTCAAGGAGCAAAGGCTGTACTCAAAATGGGGTCATAAATTGGTTTCCCAACGTGAGACAAGGCAAACCAGCCATCATCAACACCTGTGGCACAGCAGTTCATGTACTGACATGCCAATACCCACAGGGAGCATAATCCAGCTGATTTCTCCAAGGAAAAGACCAGAAACCCCAGGGAGGGTTTGCCCTTGTGGGCATGCAAACCTGTTGTTGTCATCTACCGATGGCCATCAGTAGTGCCTCCTGCCCAGAGATGCAGCTACTTCTCCCTTCTTACTTCTACTGCTAGAGTACCTCCGCCAGCCTCCTCGCCACACAAGCAGCATTACCAATACTGACCTATGTAACAGAGTATACTGTGAGACTGTCTTTACCTCAGCAATATTTCTGTGGCTCTGGTGAGTTCAAGACATTTATTTTTGGGGGGACTTTTCTTCACATAAATTCAGTTCTTTTTTCCTTTATTAGGGGCCAAACCACAAGGAGCACCATCTTGAACTTGACCAACATGGGTAAATATAAATCCAGCTGATGCTGATGAGTTTCTTCTATTTCGGACAGTCTACATAACCTCATGGCACATGACTAATCTGCTCCTTCCTCCTTTGACTTAAATATTGTTAAAAATAAATAAATAAAATAAAAACAAAACTAAAACCAATCCTAGCACAGATCTTCCAGATCTGCCTATAAGAGATTATAGGCATTTTACAGAGTTACTTTAAAAGCCCCTGAAGATGAAAGGCGAAAGATCTGCCACAGGTTTTGTGCAAGTCTAAATAAAATCTTAATGGTTCTGCCCTTAACCACACTATATGGCTAGTCAAAGACTTTCAGCACACGGGGGAGGTATGATTATACAGTCTGCAAAAAATACGCTGTTCTGTCCCTGTCATGTCCTTCTCCACCCTGCAAAGTGTCTGACATTTTTATTTTTAGTGGTAATTTCACCCATTTTTCCAGAACTGAAATAACTCGACAAGTTCATACAACTTCTGCTGTACCCTACTGTCCAGCAGAATAGCTAGCTTTAATGAGACTAGGTGTAATGAATCTGTGTTCAATCACTTCATTCTTAGCAAGACCCAGGACTCGGGTGCACACCATCTGCTCCTACTGACCTGGCCATAGCCTGGAATTTTTCCATTTATTCCAGCATTTCCGCTTCTGGCACATGTTCTGACATTCCCTACCGGCTCACTGTTACATAGCCTCTTTCACCTAAATAGCCTCTCGGATGAGCTAAACTAACCTTTAAACCAATCAAAATCCTTGCCTGTTTGCTGTCTGGGAGCATGCATCCCTGGTTTTTCCCACAGGAATTGACATATTAACAGCAGTACTCCAGCCAGGATGTACCCACGTGATTTCTGTCTAGATGGCAAACCCTGCCATTACCATTAACGAAGATGGAAAATTTCCCATGATGGTTATGAGCATCAGGCTATAAGGAAAGGCTCATTCTTTCTTACAGATTTATTCCACTTATTACACAAGTACAAATTCAAGTCCAGTGGCACTAAATCCTACTTCTAGAAGCATACTGATCTGTAAAATTGTTTCTCAATTAATACCTTGAGAATAAAAAGCTGTAAACTGCATGTTGCTTACTAACGGTCCACAGCAGCTCCTTGTCACAGCCCACACAAGAGCCGAGGAATGGTGTAAAGCACCTGTGCAGGCTCTGCTTAGTAGAAATCCAGAACTGGTTTCTAGTCCAAATCTTCCCATTTCTGACACAGCAAAATTCAGCATGACCATTTCTCAGCCAGTCAGTAGGGATGCCTGTATAGCACCAATTGTGACACACAAGGATTTAAAAAGCATTTAAAAAGGAAAAAAATTTCCATGGTCAACAATTAGTTCAATATCTTAACCCACACAAGCTGCCTCTGCCTAAAATGGGTGTTCCCTGTAATAAGCAGAAAACATCTACCATGCACCTCTGTGCCTGTTCCCACAGTTGTTAGAATGGTGGGGTTCTTTAAACAGAAACTATTAGACTGCATTTTCAGAGTATTATAAAAGACAAAATATCAGCAAATATCTCAAACAACTTTGCGGGGGTTTCCCCCTGAAAAAAAACAACCACTTTTCCATTTTTCTTCCCCTCCCCCCAAATACATTATGTTAATTCTTTTTTACTTGAATTCCATTAAATATTAGTAAGAACACCTGACAGCAGTAGGTTCTGAGGACAGGCACTCTAGCCATAGAGCAGAAAGCCTATGATTAACGCCATATAAACAAGAGGGGGACAGCACTAAGAAGGAAGACAAACATCCAAACATCCCCAGATCCCACTGCCCTTATTTTCTGAATATTCCTAAAGCCAATTACAGGGCTATTTTCCAGTAACATTCTCCTCACAGCATAAATATGCCTGGAAAAACAGTAAAAGCCAACAAAAGCATTAAAGAAAACCCCAAAATTCAGAGGCTTAATTCACACAATACTATAAAATGCCCCCCAAAACACATTCTGATAATAATATGGTAATAAATTTCACTTAAATGATAAGGTAAGGAAGTACAAAGCAAAAATACGAGGGTTTTTCCATACTTCTTTGGAAAATGAAAATTACTAATACCAAAGTCACACAAATTGACTAATAAGTCTTTAACAAGTTTCTTAAATATACCTTATTTGAAATTAAATGCCCTCTTCTTCCTCTTTGCAAAAGACCAACTCCTGGTGCTAGATCTGCATGAAAAATGTACTTTCACCATCCCATTCACCTGCAAGACCAAGGCCCCAGTGCGGCTTAAAATGAAGTAGTACTACAGTACTTGGTAACATTTGTGATTTTACAGATCTGGTAAACAACACAAGTAAGAGAGAGAAAACATCCTTGAAATATCATAATTTTCATTCATAATCACCTGTATAATGTGAATTTATATAAGTCATTAGGAGATGACCTGATAGCTATCAGGAAAGCAGGAGACGAGGTTGGTACCCTCAGGCAGTACCCAGGTAGAAGTATATTTCAGCTCAATTTCAATGTAACTCTTTTCTGCTTGATAAATAAAGAGCTCCTGAAGAATAGAATTCCTGTAAGCAAAACTTCAGAAAAGCAGGAATACCCTACCTGTTTAGTTTATTGTCAGAAGTATTATGCAGTTATGGTGCGTTGGTCAAATCACTAACCCACAGGTGGGGAATACCGCAAGTCCAGCTTGCGGTATATCCCTGTCATTGGAAAGTGGAAGACACAAGCCTTCGTGCCCGCCGACAGCTTCTCCTCACAGTTAAGGAGAGTTGCGTCTCCCTAACACTGTTGGGGATCACTTCTGGGCCCCTGCTGCCCTGATCGCATGAGACCCTCTTACTTCAAACCTGAATGTATTTGCTCTCAAGAACAGGCATGTAAATACTGCAACATCATTTCACCTACAGCATTTCTGTCACTTAACACTTAAAGAGTACCAGTGTTAAAGCAGGAACTGGACACACCACATGTCCTTTACAGCTCTGCGAACACAGCTGCCTCTGTGTGAGATTCAGGGGCCCGGCTGAAGAAAGCCGTACCATCACCGACCCAGCCCGCACACCGCGCTCCGCACAGGCTGTGCGGAACCCCGCGCCGCTGCACGGGCACCAGCACCCGAGAGGAGGCAAGGAACGCAGCTGCAGAACACCAGCAGCACGGGGAGCCTGCCTGACAAGACAGCGGGCACGAAGCAGCCCCGCCGCCGCCGTCCGCGCCGCCGCGCTGAGAGGATGTGCCCCGCTCCCGCACCCACCGCCGCGGACAGCGCGCCACAGAGGCACAGGGGCACCGCGCAGCCCTTAACTTTCGAGCAGAGGCAGTGCCTCTCCCGCAGGGCTGAGGGAGCGGGTCCGCTCCCCTCCCTCCCTGCACCCCGCAAGTTCGGGGCGAACCGGCCCCCCCCCCCGACCCACCTGGTGCAGCGTGTCCGGAGGCAGCTGCGAGGCCCGGAACAGCTCGCCCACACTGCTGCCCCCGGCGGCCGCCTCGGGGGGCGGGCAGCACCGCGAGAAGAGCTCGGAGTAGTGCTGCTGCTCGCTCTCGCTCAGCGGCAGGAGCAGACCCCCGATGCCGGCGGCGGTGGCGGTGGTGGTGGTGACGGCGGTAGCAGCAGCGGGCCCCCCCGCTGGCCCCTGCTCCATGACGGGGCGGCGCACGCAGAGCCGCGCGGCGGGGCAGCGGGGGGAACGGGGAGGGAGGTGTGGCGGGAGGGAGGCGGTGCCGCGCTGCGGCGGAGAAGGTGGAGCCCCCGCCCCCCGCCGGTGAGCGCCTCGCAATGCCCCAACTCCGCCGTGCTCCAGTCCCCGCCTCGACCCGCAGCCCCGGTCCGCTACGCTCCGCCCCGCCCCGCCCCGCCCCCGGCGGCCCTGCCTGCGGACCGAGGCGGTGAGGGTCCCGCATGCCTCCTCTGCCGTCACCCCGGCGCTCGCCCGGCGTCTTTTTATCCCCTTTCTTTTGTTTTAGCTGGTTGCGTTCCGGGGAGACCTTGGAGCAGTTTCCAGTACCTAAAGGGGCCTACAAGAAGTCTGGAGAGGGACTTTTTACAAGGGCATGAAGAGATAGGACAAGAGGGCATGGCTTTAAACTGAAAGAGGGGAGATTTAGATTGCACATTAGGAAGAAGCTCTTCGCTGTGAGTGTCATGAGGCACTGCACAGACACTGGCAGAGGGTGGCCAGAGAAGCTGTGGCTGCCCCACCCCTAGCAGTGTTCAAGGCCAGGTTGGATGGGGCTTGGAACAACCTGCTCTAGTGGGAGGTGTCCCTGCCCATTGCAGGGGATTGGAATAAGATGATTTCTAGGGTCCTGTCCACCCCAAACCAGTCTGTGATTCTGTGATTAATCTTAAATGTGTCTTGTGTTTGACACCAGGACAGGCCCACAGGAGTCCTGCACCACCACCACTGCCACCAAGCAGGTGCAGAGGCGTTGGAACCCCTCATGCAGCTGGGTGGCTCATCTCACCCATCCCATGCCACCACTGCACGGTGCCCATCTTTGCCACACACCTCCTAGCCCTCAAGGGATTCCCACCCCACTGCAGTGCCCGTGCTTGTGGAGCTTGGCAGCACTCGGTTTTCCTTCCTGAGATGATGGGAATGTTTCCAAAAGTGCTGCCTGCTGCTGAAAGCACAGCAGTGACACTGCAATACGCGTCATACCTGAATTGAGGCCTAATAGCTCAGCCATGGCAGTTACCAGAGGCGTCTCACCATGTTCCCTACAGTTTGTGCTTTGACATTAAGGTCAGAGAGGCCCTTGTTACGGAGGCAAGACTCCAACACTCCTCTGCCAGCAGTGACACTGCAAATGCTCTTCTTGGAGGCTGAACACCACCTTGGAAGTTAGGCAGGTCATCACCCAGGGTGGGAGGTGGGGCTGGGTACATCCCAGTGAAGAGGATGTTTGTGGCTCTTAAGCTGGTTTTCACAGCTTTTTGTCCTGGAAGTTCTTTGTGGCATTTCAAGAAGCAAGGTAATCTTCCATGAATCCTCTTGAGAAGGCTCTGCAGAGCAGAGTTCTTCCCCTGGAGAGTCCTAAGATGTTGGATGTTGCTGACCTTTTTCTGTCAGGTGCAGGGTACTGATCAGAGGAAATGGTACCAGCCATGGGGAAACGATGTCAGGCTTTGCCTAACTGTTGCCTTATTTATGACCCTTATAATAACAGAATAATATTTCCAAGCTAGCTTTTGGCAGAACAGCTGTCCTAGAGCTCATCCTGAACAAGAGAGATGTTATTCTGACAAGCAAAGGAAAAGACTGTCAGCAATTTGTACTAATTGTGCATTTTCCTGTGTCTGAAGACTGTCACTGATAACTCACCAGCTCAATACTTGTGATGCTCATGTCTCATCACAAAAAAATCCCTGCTCCAACACCCCATCAGACACTGTTTGGCCTTTGTTGATGTTTCAGGCTCAGTTTTTTTAAGTGTTTCTAAGGTGGACCAAGGCAGAAAGATAGGGGGAACACCCACTGTCCCAGAACACAATAGTCTGTCCTACCAGCCACACCTCTTACTGCAAACACTGCAGCTTTTTTTATCTTTAGACAATTTTCTCTTCTTGCTTGACCTGTAAAACCTGCATTCGTCTCTTGATACTTCCCATTCTCATCAGAAAGGACACAATAGCTGTGTTCAAAAACAGTCTACCCCACTATTATAAACTCCAACCTGTCATCTCCAATACACTAAAGAATTGCACCCCCATGAACTGAGGAAGACAGCAGGACCCTTATTTCTGCAAAAGAAATGTGAGCTTACAGGTGTAATAGGTGTGAGCTGAACACCCTGTGGGCATGAGCACCCCCTTTGGGGAATACAGGGGGATGCTCAGGTGCCTGCCACCTCTGCAGCCAACCCCACTCATCTACTCTGCTGAGCCCAACACTTAGGGGGAGCTTTAGCCCACCCTGGGTGCCAGAGACACTTTCCATATGGTCCAGTGCGCCTTGTGCAATGGCACTGATGGTCCTCACATGCTTTAAAGTTCTTGTTAGGATGCCTTGTATCAGACTGGGAGGCACTTTGTGATAACAGAAGCCATACAATTATCGTAGGAAGAGAGACTCGACTTTCCTGTTTACAGGGAAGTTGTGATGTCATTACAGGTTATAAAATTTCCCTATAACTAAGAAATGCTATGTACCAGTAAATCAAAACAATTCAAGTGTTTATTGTTTGCTGGGAAAAAAATCCAGTAACGTAAACTGGATTGAAATCTGACTTATCAAACTATGGTTTAGATCTGTGTGTGGTCCTCCTTTCCTGCTTCCCTCCCCACCCAACTAGTAATGCAGTGACTTGCTCCAAATGCAGCCAGCAGCAGTCCTGCAAACAATTGTATGTTTGCGTGTGGGAGGGAGACAGAAGTCATAGTAAAAAATACTACTTCCAAAGAAGTGCTAGTAGGAATAGGAGTAATGTGTATGATAGATATATCCAAAATCATCAGTGTAAATTGTCACATGTAATATGACATAAGAATACATAATCCCCAGTAAAAGAATCCCTCCCAGTATTTTAGTATATAGGGGATCCTGGGACTATTTTTATTTAAGCAGTATAACCAAAGACGGGTCACTCAAATCTGTATGTTACTTCATTAGCCTTAAGGTTTAGATCATGTCAAACTTGGCTGGTCCAAAAGGCATGAGATCTGGCTGGCAGCTGCTGCCCATTGACAGTGAAAATGCCCCACATATCGCCAAGTGAGGCTTTGGAAATGAATCCAAGTGGTTGGCTGAAAAACTGTGATTTAGCTTTTTGCAAATCAATTTGAATTAATCTCACCTGTTGTTCCTAATACCAACTCTTTTTATTTACTCTCTGCAAAATGAAAGGAGATTTTGACAACAAACAACTGGTGGGGCAGGTTTCCCAGCCATGGCATCAGGCATGCTTGGAGTATAATAGGCAAGCTTGAAGTTTCATGTATTGATTCAGTGTGTGAATACTGTTATTATTATTGGCCTTGTTGCTTGCATGAAGATATTCCAGGAAAAATTGTTAATTAACTGTAAAATTTGATTCTCTGTTTTCCAGCTTGTTACTACCTCTAATGCACGAAAAACCCCTATGAAATAGGAACTGTTTACAGCTCTGACCAATTCATGGTTTTCAAAATTAGATGGCATCATAGGTGAAAACTGCCTTCTCTGAGCAGATTGTGGAGGATGCAGCTCCTGATAGTTTTTTCTGTAAGCAGCTAAGTACATAATAGAGAATAGAAGCTGGTGTCATAAAATATTTGACAACTCTATATTTGTTTTTTGGGTGGGGAGGGAAGCAGGACCACACACAAATCTAACCCATATGTTCAGAAGTCAAATTTCAATTCAGTTTAAATAACTGACATTATTTTTTCTAGCAAACAATAATTACTTGAATTACTTTGATTTACAGGAATGTACAGTTTCTTAGTTCTGGGGAAGTTTTGTAACTTATAATGATATCACACCTAATTGTGTTTAGAAGAGTCTTTTTACAAAGTCCTTTTACAAAGATTTATAGATGTAGTGTGAGCTTGAATGGCATAAGGCTAAGCCCCTGCACACATCTGTGTAAAGGCAAGGCCAATAATAGTATACTACTTTTTAGGTAACTTTCCAGGAATGTATAGCCTCATTCACATTAATTTCCATCAAAACCCCTGGCAGTTTATTTCTTTTTAAATAATGGCTCCACATGAAATAAAATAAAATAAAAGTATATGCATATTTATTTTTAGTTTTAATTTCAAAAGATTATCCACTTACTTTTATATTCCATACATGCAGAGGGTCACTCAACAAACCAAGCATTAGAGTGTGGTTTCTCTATCATTTATACTTTAACTTAGGAAATTCACAAAGCTTTCAGCAATCAACCAGATACCCAGTTCCAACCAGAATACACCCAGCTTTGCCATATTGCAGGGCAATGATTCCTAAAGGTCGTATTGTCAGCACACTCAAAAGCCTGAACCCAGAAATGCTGCCAGGGGCTGATTTACATGATCTTGGAAGTCACACACAGAAAAAAAACAAAACCTTAAAACTAACTAACTAACTAAATAAATAAACAAATAAATAAAAACAGGGACCTATTGTCTTCTCCCATAGACACAAGATAAAAGATCTTGCAATATATTTTGGAAGTTAAGTGTATTCTTGTGGAAAAGGAGGGGAATGCATGTTAGGAAGAAGGGGCTATTACAACAGCATAGATTTAATTAATTAAAGAAAATTTCATAGTGCTTGGTGAGGTGGCTAATGTTCCATCACTTGTTTCTTTGACGAACTGTTACTGGCAACCGCAATCTTAAGTGAAAAATAATCACAGAAAGGCACAGAGACATTAATCATTGCAGTGAAGCCATTAATGCAAAGCAGGGTGCATATTTTCCATTTGAAGAAATTGCAATTAGGTGAAAAATCACTGCACATTCACTCTTTCATGTGCCCTTCAGCTAATTTGCATCTTTCTTAAAATTTTTGCCTTCAGACTTAGAAGACAGTTCTAGGAAGCGTTCTGTTGTGAGACAACCTGATGACCAAAAAAGGCTTTCAATGCTGCTACTACAGTCTCATGCTTCACATGCAGTTTTGACCTAAGTAATTTCCCTTTAAGGCAAATACTATGCCCTTATGCCATTTTCCCAGTTACATTTTAACACTGCAAATGGTCCACCTTGTCCTCTTGCTAATTCATGAACCCTGTATAAACCACAAACAAATCAGCTGCAGTACTATACAGCTTCTGCTGTTAGCAGACAGTGGAGATACACCAGCAATAAATTCTATTTATGACTGATTTTCCCAGACCAAACACAGCTACACCAATGTCACTGCAATTCCAGAAAGTATCCAGACAGGCATTTTCTGCAGGAACGTGCACTGTGCCGTAAACCTTGTAACCTGCACTTGATAAATAATTAAGCATCAGCTTGGGAAGGGGTGTACTTTCACTGCATTGCTTGTTACACAAAAGCAGCTGTAACTGCAGCCTGGCCTGCACTGTGGTAGCAACCTCCAGCTCGCAGATGTCACATGCAAGGATGAAGAAACACATAGATGGCCCATATCTTTCAGCAGGCAGAGCTGCATCTCCCTCATCTGCCGCACCACACCATGACCTCTCTATCTCTTCATAACCTCTCTCACAAAGTGGGGTTTGTCTGGAGCTGGGCAGGGTGATGCAACAAGCGCTCAGGCAGCAGAGATAGGCTGAGTTGCATAGTCACTCTACTACTGTAGTGTAGTGGCTTTCCCTTCTCCCACCCCTCCAAGCTCCCAACAGATACTTCAGATATCGCTTTTAAAGAAAAGAAACCTCAGAGACCTGGGTGGTGTTCATTGGAATCAGGCATTATTTATCAGCAGCACGGAAGAAGGTCTTCCTATTTTCTAGTAAAGATGTCCTATAGCAGCAACAGCCTCTGACCATCAGAGCCCCTGAAGCCAAATAGGAGACTGCACAGGTAAAACAGACCACAGCTGGGCTCTCAATGTTATGTTATTGAGGCAACATCGTGTTAATTATTATATAAAATCTTGTTATTTTAGTTACATATGTTTTCATTGCCACTACTGACTAGCAAAGACTAAATATTATTAGAATAGTATTTGCTTTGTCATTTACATATGTTCTTTGTTTTCCCCCCCACTGTAAGAATTCCAGAGAATTCCAGGCAGTTGACAGCTGACATATTATTATTCAGTATAGAGATTAGATACTAAGTCTCACCATAGTGGACAAAGAAGGTGCATATAAGGAGGGTAAATTACAGCCTTGTGATTGAGAAGTTTATCGTAGCAAGACTCAGAAAAATTTGGTACTGCTGTTACCTTTGCTACATTTGCCATGCAAGTCTGCAGACCCTTTGTTAGTAGTAGAGAGAAAATGTCTTCTAATCATTCAGCAGACTTTTGAGATACATGCAGTCTCTTGTGAGATACAGGCAATTGTTGGTATTCAGATTCTCTCAAAGGGTGATGGGGAGCAAATAAAGTCAGTGTAGGACTAGCAATCAGGAGATTATTCCTTACTGACTTTGGAACCACTTCAGGTGTGAAGATGGTGACTAATAGGAAATAAGCTAGTGAAATACGGGATTTGATTACATGGTTCAGAAGGTACTTCAGTTTTCTGTACAGACAACAAGACTCCACCATACAGCTGAGCTCAGAGATCCCATGCCAGAGCCAGACCCACTAGACTGCAAATCAGAGTGGTACAGCTGCCCATGCCTAAGCTGGCAAGTTCAGGTGAAGACTAGTGGCTGAACTACCCTTCTTGAGTTCAAGCTACCATCTGTGAATGGCACTTGGCTAGGTTGTGGTGAGATACCAGCTCTTTGGTGTTAGCTTCAGGATTTTCAGAGTTGCTCAGCAGTGTCACACAGATGTGCATCAGGAGTAGTTTGCACATGAGAGAAGCTTCCCATGGAGAAGCATGGGAACACAACACCTGCAAGGAAAGCTCTAGATGTAAGAATGATCAGTGGAACAGTAAAAAAGAGAGATCAGGTTTTAGATGTATCTTTTAAATAAAAGAAGAAAAGAAGAAAAGAGCATCTCCCAGACTGCACCTCCTCTATTTCATCTCCCTCCTTTGAGTGATCCTACTGTTCCCAGCCCTGGCTTTGGGTGACATGGGACCTTTCCTATCATCCCTCTCTTATCCTCCTTGCCAGTGACTTATGACTGTGTTCCATATCTTCTGATGCTGGACCTCCCCCCACAAGGTACCTTTCCCTTCTCTTCTCTTTGCAAGTGCTAGAGGACTTTCTTAACTTCTGTCAGAGGATACAGTCCTTTAGATCAGAAAAACCTGCTTCTGTGCTGAAGTGCATCATTTGGAATTTATGGCTGATGCTAATCTTGAATATTCATTTCTAAGCTGCAGCAATTTTGCAACACTGGAGACCAGCTGAGGCAGGCAGGCAGACAGGCAGACAGGCAAACAGATGAAGAAAAGGAGAGAAAGAAAGAGAAAGAGAGAAGGAGAGAAAGAGAGAAAGAAAGAAAAGTGTTTCAGAGCTCTGCCTTTCCCCCAGGTTAGGTGTACATGAAATGGTTGTGAGTGGGAAGCTGCCTAGATGCAACCATTTTCCTGTCCCCTGTCTTAGAGCATAGCAGTGAAGAGCTCCTATCTGCCTGCATGGGTCTGCCTGGAGGTATCCCATGTTTCCCCTTGTCACACAGCACTACTGAACAAAGAAATAGATGCAGCCCTTCCTGTTTACTCCTCTGGGTGTGGTACATCAACAGCTCCTGGCCCTAATATTAGAAAAACAGTTAGGGTTGGGCTGCAGGATGTGTAGCTACTCTCTTGTGCTTGGTCAGTTGGATGTTTTTCAAGTATTTCCTACAGCACTGCGCCAATGCTGCTCATAACTGATATTGCAGTCCCCCTGTTTGGGTGCAAGAACACTGGAGTGAAACTCCGGATTAGCCTGTCCTAAAAATGCACAGCTAGAGACAAAAGGTTTTACAAAAGATTGCCATTCTAAATTAAAACTCCTAGGGATGACTGGTGGTTTTGCTTTCGTACAAACTGATTAAACAGTGTCCATGTTGCGTAGCCTTGTGGAAGCAGTAAAGAGATCTGATGAAGCCACAGAAGAACCATTTCAAAGTAGGATGGATCAAAAGTGAAGCCCTCACTACAAGGTTGGCTGTGTTCATAGTGAATTTTTGAACAGTTGTGTTTTTGAACACTGTTGTACTTTCCACATAGTTTAAATAATGTACATTTGTCAAGTCTTACCTTGTCTAAAACTATGAATAGCTTAAGGGAGGAACATTTCCAGTGTATTGATTATGATTTTATGAGCATGCTTACTTGCAATGTAATTGATGGGCAGATGAAATTGCCAAGCCATTATCCATATCCATCATATTTGAGAAGCTGTGGCAGACTAGTGAAGTTCCCACTGACTGGAAAAAGGGAAGAAGCATAGCTCACATTTTTACAAAGGGAAAAAAGAAAGATCCAGGGAACTATAGGCCAGTCAGTCCCACCTCTCTGACCAGCAAGACCATGGAGCAGATTATCCTGGAAACTCTGTAAGGCACATGGACAATAAGGAGGTGATCGGTGACAGCCAACATGGCTTCACTAAGGGCAAATCATGCCTGACAAATTTGGTCAGAAACTGATGAGATCGACTTGGACTTTTGCAAAGCATTTGACACTGTTCCGCAAGGTGTTCTTGTTTCTAAACTGGATAGACATGAATTGAATGGGTAGATTTCACAGTGGGTAAGGAACTGGGTGGATGATTGCACTCAAAGAGTTGTGGTCAATGGCTCAATATCCAAGTGGAGAATAGTGATGACTGGTGTTACTCAGGGATCGGTATTGGGACCAGCACTGTTTAACATCTTTGTCAGCAACAGTGGGATTAAGTGCACCCTCAGTAAATTTGATAAAGACATCAAGCTATACGCTGTGGTTGACACTGGAAGGACCTTGACAGGCTCAAGAGCTGAGACTGTGCAAACCTCATGAAATTCAACAAGGCCAAGTGCAAGTTGCTGCACTTGGGCTGGGGCAATCCCAAGCACAAAAACTGGCTGAGAGCAGTCCTGAGGAGAAGGATTTGGGGGTGTTGGTTGATGGGAAGTTCAACACGAGCCAACAATGTGCGCTTCCAGCCCAGAAAGCCGACTGAATCCTGAGGACTGATGAAAAGGAGCTTGACCAGCAGGTGCAGGGAGGTGATTCTCCCCCTCTACTCTGCTCTCCTGAGACCCTACCTGCAACACTGCACCCTGCTCTGGGGCCCCCAACACAACTGGGAGGTGGACCTGTTGGAGCGAGTCCAGAGGAGGCCACAAAGATGATCAGAGGGCTGGAGCACTTCTGTTATGGCGACAGGCTGAGCGAGTTGGGGCTGTTCAGCCTAGAGAAGAGAAGGCTCCAGGGAGACCTTAGAGCAACCTTCCAATACCTAAAGAGACCTACAAAAAATCTGGAAAAGGACTTTTTCTAAGAGCAGGTAGTGATAGGACAATGGAAAATGGTTTTAAACTGAAAGAGGGTAGATTTAGATTAGATATTAGGAAGAAATACTTCACTGTGACTGTGGTGAGGCCTGGCACAGGTTGCCCAGAGAAGCTGTAGCTACCCCATCCCTGGCAGTGTTCCAGGCCAGGCTGGATGGGGCTTTGAGCAACCTGGTCTGGTGGGAGGTGTCCCTGCCCATGGTAGGGTGGTTGGAACTCGATGATCTTTAAGGTCTCTTCCCTCCCAGACCCACCCAAAGTTCTATGTTTCTGTGATTTAAAGGAGTAAGAATTGCTTAGAGAGATCCTGGAATTTGTTTTGGTTTGGTTGCTAGTTTATTTTTCCTTTGGTCATTCAAGGTAAACAAGATATGTTTCTAATAACTCTATATCCTAATGCAAGTACAGAAGAATGTATTCATCTCTAGAAAAGCTTGTGCTATCAATGTAACATTTATTATCTTGAAATATTGGGATAAAACAATATGAAAAAATTAATAAATTATGAAGATTTACAGTCAAAACCAGAGAATGGCTATAGTGAGTTTTGGGGTGAATTTTACTATGCTTTGTAGCATAAATGAGTCTTTACTGTGCCAACTTTTGCTGTGTAAATACAGACAGGTAATCCCATACCTTGAAGGCCAGATCTCTTTGTACTTGCTTCACTTTATAATCCATGCAATAACACTAAATTTACACAGGGTTACACAATTGCAAAGTTAAGCACGTGCAGGATAATGCCGTAAAAATTTACTGTAAGATAGACAGCACTGTAAATATTTGCAGTAAATGAGCATGCCAGGTGAGGCCTGACCTCAAACATTAAAATATAAATTTTCCATTTTAGTGAATTTTTATCGAAGCTTTAATGAAGGAGTGCATCCTGAGCAGGCATTTAAATGAAAAGTCATCATCTAAAAAGTCAAAAAACTTCCCCAGTCGTAAGAAATGCCATGGAAAGAAAATTAAATGTAAAGATAAAAGAAAGTTAAAAAGAATACCTGAGCAGGATGACTGGGCATGAGTTTTGCAAATTCCTTCAAGATTTAAAAAATGTGCAGGAATTTTAAAAATATGTAGGCAGTTTTCAGGCAAATAGACTTCTCCTAAGTTATCCTCATTAAGAACATTTCAGCAAGAGGAGCAAAGTTGCTGGAATTGCATGGTAATTTCAAAGATGCTTGAAATTTGCAGTACAAAACCAGTCTCTCTGGGAAATGCAGTGAACAGATGTTCAGAGGCAATCTTCTGCTTGGAGTACTTATAAATCAAAGCCATATGACAAACGTTATAGCTGGTGATGTTCGCAAGAAGGACAGATTCTCTTTTGTGGATTTTTTTTGTGTCAGCTCTAGTAATTCTCGATGAGCTTATAGATTCAGAAAAATCCTAATATCTTATCCTGAGAGAACTCAGCAGAGTTATGCAAATGGAAGTAATTTAGTTATCAGAATTCCTAATTAAAAAAATAATAAAATAAAAAGAAAGTGAGTTTCTGAAGTAAGGTTTTCCCATATTCCTCTCTTCTCTGAATATGTGGGTGCCCACAAGGAGTTGAAGTGAGAGCACCAACTGTCCCCAGTGAGAGCACTATTTTGTTTTGTCTCTACCTTCACAACACGGGCAGAAAGCCTTAGTCAAAAAGGTTGTTCTTTTCCAAAGACTTGAAGACACTGGTGTCACCTTTTACTTGGTGAAGTCACTCAAGCCAGGGCACAGGGATCTCATAACATCATTACTGACACTTTTTTTTTTATCCTTGCCAGATCCATTTTTTTTTTTCTTGCTTTCTTCAGTCCAGTGATTACTGATGGAAAAGAATCAGCCCATTGATGCCTCTTTCCTTTCCCAAGATCTCCCCTATAAACTGGGCATCGCTTAAATTCAAGAAACACTCTCTTGTAGCTTCTTCTGACCATCTGTGAAATTTAGCATCACATATAACAGAGAGAAAAAGCACTATAGCTGCCACAACAGCTATTAGCCAAATATTGTGTTATAACTTAAATTAAAACTGAGAAAAATTAGCATCCAGTTGGCAAGGCAGCTACATTAAACCAGATACCAATCTCAGCAGCACCAGAATTAATTAGGAGTAATTGCAATCTACTTCTGCACTGCAGATAGTAATCTATTTCTGATTATGTATCTTCTTATCTTTATGTTTGAGCCTTTAAGATTATGATCACATTTTTAAATGTTGCTTTGGTTGATAACTGAAGATGGTATCTGAGGAAAGATGCCATTGTATTAGGACAATTCTAGATGAAACATTGTACACAAAAATAAATATTGAGGTTTAAACAATAAAGTGTCCCAAAATTAGCACATGTCACAAGTAAGATAGCCTACACAATGTTACTTCTGTCCTGTTATGGGAACAAAGGCTGACAAATGAAATGTAAAAATGAATTATTTAATATTGAGCTATATTTGCTAAATAATGATGGAATGTAGCAGATCATAGAATCATAGAATCATAGAATAGTTAGGGTTGGAAAGGACCTTAAGATCATCTAGTTCCAACCCCTCTGCCATGGGCAGGGGTGCCTCACACTAAACCACATCACTGAAGGCTCTGTCCAACCTGGCCTTGAACACCGCCAGGGATGGAACATTCACAACTTCCCTGGGCAACCCATTCCAGTGCCTTATCACCCTTACAGTAAAGAACTTCTTCCTTACATCTAATCTAAACTTCCCCTGTTTAAATTTTAACCCATTACCCTTTATCCTTTCACTACAGTCACTGATGAAGAGTCCCTCCCAGCATGCTTAGAGGCCCCCTTCAGATACTGGAAGGCTGATATGAGGTCTCCACACAGCCTTCTCTTCTCCAGGCTGAACAGCCCCAACTTTCTCAGCCTATCTTCATACAGGAGGTGCTCCAGTCCCCTGATCATCCTCGTGGCCCTCCTCTGGACTTGTTCCAACAGTTCCATGTCCTTTTTATGTTGAGGACACCAGAACTGCACACAATACTCCAAGGTGAGGTCTCACAAGAGCAGAGTAGAGGGGCAGGATCACCTCCTTCGACCTGCTGGTCACGCTCCTTTTGATGCAGCCCAGGATACGGTTGGCTTTCTGGGCTGCAAGCGCACACTGAAGCCGGCTCATGTTCATTTTCTCATCAACCAACACCCCCAAGTCCTTCTCCTCAGGGCTGCTCTGAATCTCTTCTCTGCCCAACCTGTAGCTCTGCCTGGGATTGCTCAGACCCAGGTGTAGGACCTTGCACTTGTCATGGTTAAACTTCATCAGGTTGGCACCAGCCACCTCACAAGCATGTCAAGGTCCCTCTGGATGGCATTCCTTCCCTCCAGCGTACCAACCGAACCACACAGCTTGGTGTCATCAGCAAACAGATTATCTGCTATGTATTAGACTGTAAAATACGCATAGACACAGAGATGCACTTTCTATATGATTAAATGATTATGAGAAATGACTTCGCAATAAGGTTATAAAGAAGAGGTGAAAGTATAAATCATTGTAACTTGTCTTTTAAACCAAAACTTTTCTCCACAAGGTTGAAGGATGGAGTTGGTAAAGGGCAAAAGCTTGCAGTGTGCCTGCTCTCAGAAGCCTCTAGAGTGCTGTAGTAAGTTCAGCAAGCTGCTCCTTAGTAGTCTGCTCTGGCTTCTAAGGACATAGTAATTTTTTACCAGTGTTTCTAAATATAGCTTACTCATACTTCCACAATGCTAAAATACGAGAAGGAAAAAAGAAAATCATCTTTTCTTTTGCAACATCTGTGCAAATTTAAATAACTGTAGCCAGTGAAGTAAGAATAAAGCCCACAGTCGCTGCAGTGAATTCTATTCTGTAATTGAATCAGCCTATGTGTCTTTTGGCTCTGAAATTAGATGAAATGCGAAGACTGTTGTACTTATGTATAGCTATGCTAACTGTATTGGTTTCCTCATGATACAAATCAACATACTGTGGTGACAGTTGGTCTGTAATGAAATACCTCACAGTAAAGAACGTCATATGTTAAATAAACGTGAATATAGATGGGCGAAAAAGCTCAGCTGCTCCATTTTTCATTACTGCTCAAGACATTAATTGCAGAAAATGAGGTACCTAAAAATATCTGGATATTGATTTCCTCACAGTGCTGATGTTATCAGTTATGCTCGTTTCTCTCCAGTGTATGTTTGCCCAGTTTTGATGGTCTTTTACTTCTGCCTCTTGACAGCAGAAGCTGAGGATGTTGCTGTCTCCTAGTATTAGTTGGTAAACAGATGCTTTTCAAAGCAACAGCTGCACTTCCACAAAAAACTTTAATTTTCTTTTACAATTTTACAGTGATATAAAGAAGCTGGAATGCTTTGGAGATAAAGGAGCTCATGAATAATTCACTTGACACCTTTAATTGAAGTATGGCTGTCTTCATTAAATAAAAATGCCTCCTGTCAAGGGCAGTGAGAGGGTTTTGGGAGGAAGGCAAAGTTGTTTCCACTTGAGACCCCAGATAATGTCAGTTGGGGGCAAGGTGGAAATCAATGTTGGTATCATTTTGCAACTTTTTTATCATTACCCTTTAAATCATTTCTATATAAAAATCACTGGAAAATAATGCAAAGGTAAAAAACTTTATCAGGTATGTAGGTTATAAATGCTTATGGCCAGCAAAAAAAGACAAATTATATGTGTTTACACAGATGGCTGAATTCACATTCTGCAGTGTATCAGGTGTTTTATTCATTTCTTAGCATGAAGCGGTGCTGGATGCTCTCTGGAGTGTGACTGAAGGGTGCTTGAGGGGGCCCTGCCAGTGGGCTGGGCTTCCCCCCAGAGCTGGCTTAGCAGGGCTGGTGCAGCTCCAGATCTGTTTGTTGTCAGCACCTGCGTGAGCAGGGCTTTGTTAGGATCCAGCCAGATCCTTGGCATTCTTGCTCCCCGCAAGGCAGAGCGTAAGCTGCCGGTGTTTGTTGTCCTTGTTGCTGTCTCACTGGCAGCACTGTAAGAGATGCCACTCTGGTTAACTGCTGCAGAGCAGGAGTGCCAACCCAGCTCTGGCAAGCACAGGATGAGAATGGAAGTGCAGAGTCTTTCTCTGGAGATGGAAGAAGGCTACAGTGATCTGAAATAAGAGTCTCCTGCTCTCCTCCAAAATACCTGCCTGCTCAGATGAAGAAATGAGTTTCAGCTCTCAAGCAAGTCAGCTCATATAGCACAAAAATTTTACTGCTGGTGGGTGTAAGGGAACAGGCAAATTTAATATATTGCACAGATAGAAAAGCTGGGACAGAGACCACAGTAAAGAATGGTCCTGAAGTGCCAGCAGAAGAGGCACAGCCCTTCAGCTGGGGTCTGCCAAAAGAGAGATCTGGAGGATGCCATATCAAGGTATTTACGAAGAAATGAAAAAGATCTAGGGAGTTGGCTGAGAAGTAACAGTGATCTACCTCCTTCCAACTGGGGAACCTGCAAATAAGTGTGGAGTAAAACAGGGTGAGAACCTGCGGGCTAGTCTTCAGAGGAGCTCTGTGTATGGACAATGACTACTACAGAATTATGAATGCCTTGCTAATGTTGTATTATTCATCAGGAGAGATGAATGTACTAATGAAGAAAAAAGCACTTTTATTCCATACATAGTTTGATGAATAATCCTCCTTCAATAGAGTCCCCTGGAGAGAGGATACAAAATTCTCACTAACAAATAGTTTCTGATTGCCAGTCAGCTCTGATGAATACATAGACAGCTTGACCACTAAAATTCCTGAGTAAAATAAAGTGTGTGCCTGTACTGCAGTCAGTATGTGACTGCAGCTTGCAGGAGCAGTCTGCTATGATTTTCTGGGCAGACAATTTGGAGAAAGATGTTGCAGCAGCTCAGTGTGGCCAGCTACAAACTTTTAGCTGGATTCTTAAATGGACTTTGCAGCCTCTAGTGACCTCTATGGCAACACTGTCTATAGTCTCCCTAGCTAGCCTCAATCTAGCTTCAGTATCTCTACTGAAGTTATACTTTATGTCTTTGCCTTCAGGGCAGAGATGGCGTGAGCTATGTGACCTGACCATGCTCCCACAGCTGGTGAAGGAAAGGTGAATACTGTGACTATAGCACGACTAAAAATACCACACTGAGTATGTTTTCTCATTTCCACCCTTGATGGTGTCTATTGTGCATAGTCCAAGTAGCCGCAGCCTTCAATACAAAGCTACTATATTGAAAAGAGTCTTAAAAGGGGCCTGTAAGAAAGATGGGGAGAGAATTTTTAGCAGGGCCTGTTGTAACAGGACAAGGGGTAATGGTTTTAAACTAAAAGAGGGGAGATTCAGGCTGGATGTGAGGAAAAAATTCTACAGTGACAGTGGTAAAATGCCAGCACAGGTTGGCCAGAGAGGTGGTGGATGTGCCATCCCTGGAGACATTCAAGGCCAGGCTGGATGTTGTTCTGAGCAACCTGATCTCATTGAAGATGTCCTTGCTCATTGCAGGGGGGTTCAACCAGATGACCTTTGAAGGTCCCTTCCAACTCAAACTATTTTATGATTCTGTGATTCTATCTCAGCTAGATAGAAGAAGCATAGCTATTCACACTGGGCAGATTTTGGCCAGCTTTAATGATAGCTTTTCTACAGGCAGGCACTTATGGATGACAGTGTATCACTTCTATTTTGAGTCAGCTCAAGTTTGGTGCACTGTGAAGAATTTTGCTCACAGTGATTCAGCTGCAGTCTTGTTAGCAGCTTTAGCATCAGCAGTGCTGCCATCAGAAACCTCAGGAGCAAGAATAACTGACATGATATTGAAAGTAATGCAAAGCTGTTGACAAATACAAGCTCTTATTACCACTGACTGTGCTAAGTCAGGATGGAAAACTTCCCTTGGTACAAGCATGAGTGCAAAGTCATCCCTTGGGTTTTCAGACTGTCTGGTTGAAGCAGAGAATGCTATGGGAGGCTACTGAGTGATGCTACCTGGCAATGTTCCCACACTAAAAATGCAGTGGAAGATAAGTGCTATTTTTTGGGGACGAGTTTTCCTCCTCAGTTTTCTGTGGATTTTATGCTGTGCATATATAATGCTGAATGGGAAGTATAGCACCTCTTTTTTTCACTTAAGCTCAAAACTTCATTGGTCTGGTGCCTTTTTGTTGGTGAATGCTTCTGCTTCTAGCTATGTTTCTGTGAAGGTGTTTGATGGCCTTAGCATGCTATCAATTAGAATGTGTTAAATCCTGTGGAAGTCACATTTACACATTTTTTTACCTCTCATTGAGAATGACTGAATTTATGGGACAAAAAAAAAATAGCACCTATTAAATTTTGGAATCAGTGAACTTCTAGACTTGCATTCTTCACACAGTTTTCTAACTTAACATTTTGAAAGCCACATTTCAAGGCAAAAATCAAATAGTGTCTTCTTTTCAATACAGTGGAAAAGCCAAACTTCTCTTAAATTGTCTCCCAAGTGACTAATGGCCATACTTCTGGAACAGATGCAAGTGAGCAGCTTGTCTATTCTGAACACCCTTATCAGCACTTCCAGGGAGTTTGTAATGGATGACAAAAAGCTGTGGTACAGTAATTACTGTCATGACCGACTAGAATTCCTAGGCTTGTGTGATTTTTCATTTAAGAAATAGTTGCAGTGATTTAAGATGTTGCCAAACCTTCCTCCCCCTCCCTGCCCAGCCCCAGTTATCTTTTCCAAACCTCTTACAAGTAATGTTTAAGTGTTCCTAAGCCAATATCATATGAAATCTGGAAGCTCAGCATCAACTGCCTTTCACAGTAATTTGGGTTCTGTTACTAGACTAGCAGATTTCACATCAAACTGGCTGAAGGACCATTTTACTTTACTGCTTCAACAGAGGAAAATGTGGAAAATGTGATTGCATTCACATCTAGCAAAAGGACAAAAGCAAAGAGTGGGTCAATAACAATTTGTATCATTGCATTTATTTCTTTACTGAATGTGTATCTAAGACCTAAACTACAATTTTGCAAAACCAAAGGGAATAAATGCAGTTAAACTCTGCAGCTGATCACTGTTAGTTACTGCACCAACATTTTCTTAAGTGCTCTGTAATTTTAGTGACTACTAACTCTTTGCAAGCCACTTTAATAAACCTAATCAAATAAAGTAATAGTTTGTAAGAGTCATCAAAGAAATACTACTCCCTTTGGATACACAGTCCTTTATTACTTGGATAGATGCATTTGCTGAAGACAGAGCTCCACTAGACTGATTCAAGCCAGGACAACAAATTTCATCTTCCAGATGACAAAATATCAAAGAAAAAAGAAAAAAATTTTCATAGAACTAGAATGGTTTGGGTTGGAGGGGACCTTAAAGCTCATCCAGTCCCAACCCCCCTCCTACAGTTAGGGACACCTCCCACTGGATCAGGCTGCTCAAAGCCCCATCCAGCCTGCCCCTGAACACTGCCAGGGCTGGGGCAGCCACAGCTCCTCTGGGCAATCTGTTCCAGTGCCTCACCACAGTCACAGTAAAGAACATCTTCCTTATATCTGATCTAAAGCTACCCTCTTTCAGTTTAAAACCATTTCCATTTGTCCTGTCACTACATGCCCTTGTAAGAAGTCACTCTCCAGAGTGATAATTAATGTTCAAATGACATTATTGAGGTAATGCCCTGGAGAGAAACTCTGGCACGCAGCACAAGGATTTCTGGGGCCATACCCCCAGATCCTCAATACTCAAGTACTCTTAAATGTACTGCAAGATTCTTTACAATGAATGGTGGAAAAACTTTTTAGCCATTACAGCGTATAAAGCCATGTAACAGAAATACTAGTATTGGCCTGGATGGAAATGTGCATACAAAAGCACCAGAAGAAACAATGGAGCAAAGGAGCAAAGCTGTATCACAGTGGAACAGCCATTGTTCCTCCTGTTATCTCAGCAATAAAACAGACTATAATCATAACAATATGTGAGATGAAGAAGCAACCAGAATGGACAGCAACCTTGTTGAAGGATTATAAAGGATAAAATAAACAAGGTTGTAAGGCAAAAAGATTGCCCTATAATAACTATTGACTCCTAAAGACTATAAAAACCTGTCCAAACCCTATTTTTTGCTGCTGGTGGAAAGAAACCTAAGACATGTAATGAGGACTTGAAAACTATTTGTTGTGTTGCCATCCATATGATATAGAGGTGATCCTGGCAAAATTGCTTGGGTGTGCATGCATCATAGTGCTTGCGAGTATGTGAACATCAGAGACTGAATCAACTTCTTTAGCAGATTGTAAATTAAAATCATGTTCTGCCTGTCTAAACTCTTGTATTGTCTTTTGTTGCACTAGCAACCTACATGGACTGTGTATCTCTTCTTTGTGTAATACTGTGTTATGGATTTAAGTAATGGGTTTGTTGTTCCCTTGAGCAGAATGGCTCAGAAATTCTGATTCTGTTCTCACAACACTTCATTCAGCAATTTCAAATGTGGGTAATCCTAGACGAATGGAGGTTTTCCAATGTAAACAGCAAGATAAACTTAGTTAATTGTTTTGAAAGTGAAATCTGATAAGTTTGTATGGAAATACATGGCATGATTGCTTATGTAGAGTAAGAGTTGGCTCTGCTAACTGTTGCTCCCTTGCAAATCAATATTCTGAATTGCTGTGACCAGTTCAGATGATTCTGTCATACAGCTGTGTATGGCAAAATGTCTGTACAAATAGCTGAGGACATGAATTCCTGTGTTCTTCATGCTTTGCTTTCTTCTAGGTCAGACCACTTGAGTTAAAAACTTCTGTACAACTAGAGATAACCATTCTTGGGCGAACAGGAATTCACAGGCAATATTCAGTAAAGTAATACACAGAAGAGTCTGGTTAGAGGGGGTACAGCCACTTTGTGTTGCTCAGGGGTCCAGGATAGACAGAAATGACATTATCACAGTAGTGATTCTGGTGATACTGTTACTGGTGAAAGCCATTATAGTCTATATTTAATATGAAATGCTTGCACTTGATTTAGCTCATGGGAAGGATAAATTTCACATTTTTAGGCTTTTTTTTTTCATTTAATTTGTCTTTGCTTTGTCAAAACAAGGAGTTGCTTCATTTGCATGTCCCTAAGTAAAAGAACACCCCTTAACATCCAATTAAAGGTGCTGAAGGATAGAGAGTCCCTGGATATACCTGAACCCCCTTGCCATAACTAGGGGTGTTACAAACCGTAACTGGGAACATTATGAGAAACTACATCTTTTAGCCATGGGAGCTGTGTTTCTTCCACGTTCCTTTGCTTGTTCTTTCCACAGTTGATTCTTTTTGGGGAAGAAATTGACAACATTGGTGGAAATCAATGCGCACACACACACAAAGATATTTCATATCTTAAAAAAAATATACCCAATTGCTCACTTCCACAGAACTCCACAACACTTGCTGGTATAAGGCTTAGTCAGGTATACCTTCACCCAGCTGCAGGCACAGATTTATTCTGAGTGCTTCTAGCCTTTACTTTCCCATGAAAAAAATCAGTTTGCAGCACGCTGTAACCCCTAGCTATATTTCAGCATTATTCTATACAATAAACCAAAGGTTAGTTGCTATACAGTGTATTTACTAACATTTGTGAGGAGTCTCCTCTGTTTCTTTGCTCTTAGCTCAGCAGCAACAAGCGTGCCAAAAAGAGTTTGGGGTTTTTCTCTTTTAACACAAATTCTGTCTGCTAGTTAGGATTTCATAAGTAATCAGACCTGACTCTGTGAGCAGGAGTCTGGTCCAAGATCCATTGGAAATCTGTGCCTTATGCAGAAAGATTACCTAGTAGGCATTATCAAGGTCCTGCTGCATTCTAGACACAAAGAAATGGGAATTTTGAATAGTATTGCACTTTCCTGTATGGCATCAGCTCCCAAACCAGCTTGCTGCCCAGCACTTGCTAGTCTTTGGTGGCAGCAGCTGATTGCTTGCTTTCCTCTGAGACAGTAGCTGCTATAGCACTTCTTCAGGCTTCCTGCAAGCTGCCATCATCCCAGAAAAAAAGGGGCAAGCTCATGGCTGAGAAAAAATGGCATTGTGGCATATTGCCACATGCTGCCCTAACCCACTCAGAACAGATATTTACACAGGCTTAATTTTGTACTGTTATATGAACACTGTACTTAATGCCATTATAGGTTGCTCAGAGAAATAATTCTCAAATATAATGCATTTTGAAGTTTCTATTCTATTAAAACTGAGGGGTTTCATGCTCATAGCACATTTTTAAAGTCCTTTTAAGAATGAATTACAAGTATGACCTGACACTTGGGTTCTGTGCTTTTAATTTTAGCAACTTTTTTTTTTCTGCTATTAAGTTCCTATGTTACACTTATTTATATTGTACTGCAAAGGCTTTGTTGAATAAATGTGCCTGGCATTTGTGGCGACAGGTCATGAAATTTATTGTCCTTCATTCTTGTAGGAGTTGAGTCCCAGTGAAACTGGGATTCTTCTGTGACTACCCTCTCTGACCACCATCTCACACATATATAAGCCTGAAGACACATAACTACAGGAGAGGCTGTGGATGGCTGTACCAGTCCAAGTAAAGTCTAAGGTCAAAAATAGGCTTCACCTCTCTTGGCGCCTTCCTTTCTTCAGTGGATGATTGTGAGAGTGTGCTATGTTTCCCTTTAACAACTTCTGGTAAATTCTTCCCTTCCCTCTCCATGAGCATGGAGACAGGGGAATGTTGCCACACTTCTGCCCACCACCTCATCTCTTTGTGCTCCACGTTACCAGAATATTTCTCTTCTGAACTCTTCCGTAGGTTCTGAAAATGTGCTAGGCCTTAATAAAACACATACAAGATCAACAGTATAGGTATTTCCATTGTGGAGCCAAGCAAGTGGGGAGGAGAGACTGATGAATGACTCTATGGTCACACATGGGAAAGAGGGAAAAGTGTTTCCAAATGTTCTGTTAAAATCTGTAACATATTTTTAAAAATTCTCACATTTCAAGTCAAAATCCCCTAAGAGAGAATATGTGACCTTCACTATCTTTAACTGTTTGTTTCCATACATGCCACTGCCAAAATGCTGAGTAGGCATTTGAGATTTACCTTTAATATGCCATTTCAGCTGACAAGATGCTTCCTGTGAATCTCAAAACTTTGTCCTGAAATAGGTGCAATTTCACTGCAAATAGTAAGCATAGGATATACTGCTACCTGAGCAAATGCCACTGAGGCATTATAGATGATATCAGCATACATAAGAAATATAAGCAAAAAGCACCTGAAAGTTTATCAAATAGCTGTATTCCTTAAAAAAAAAAAAAAAAAGAAGCAAGCTAAATTATTTCTACAATAGCAAGTAGCACCATGCAACAGCAGTGGATCTCTAGAGCAAAGCAATTGGTTTTGAGGACCTTGACTTCATTCTAAATATATTAGTGTGTGTGTGGTTAATTATTTATATTATTTCTGGTCTGGTTCTGTGTGTTTGACCCCCTCATTGGCAGCTGGAACATATTTCTGATTTAGTTTGACTCAAAAAGAACCCAGTTCACGTGCTCTATGGCCAGTCTGCAGTGTAAACCAACGCGCACTAAGTGGAGACAATTAGGTTTGCTTCAAAAGTTCACTTCTGGTCCAAACTAAAATGCTAATGTTAACCCCAAAAGACTTACAATCAGGGCTGTGGAGCAACTCCTCTGGAAGGTAAACTAAACTGAAAAAAAAATATCTGACAAGTTCTCTACCCCTTTTGTACCTACTTGCTTGTTTCACCTGAGCACTGTTCTCCCGTAAAGATTCACAAAGTCATTTTGTGTCTCTTTCAAACTCTCTTTCTATATTATCTCTCCTACTAGGCAGGTTGCAACCATGAGAACTGTTTCTTTTGCCCACCAATAATTGTCTCCTTGAAGAGTCCCATCTTCCTCTATCCAACTGTTTTATTCTCAAAATCTAAGAGTAAAACAGATATTCAAGCCAATAACTGACATCTTCCTATGGTGTCTGTAGAGTGCTGACAGAATCAGGCACTGACCTGTGACTGCAGTAAGCAGCTGTAACGGTAACACATAACAAATAACAAAGCCATCCTGACATCCAATATACTGCATCTGCGTCACTCTTCCAGAAAAGAAACCAGGTTATTCACACCCTCCTTAAGTTCCCATGTGCATGGGTTTTCAAAGTCAGAGTAGCCAAAAATGACTTCTCACACAGAAATATGTTAACATGGAGTCTGTACTTGTCCTAAGCTTCAGCAAAAAAGAAGGTCCTTCTTAAGAAAGAAGGCAGAGGTGTTAAGAGTCCCTGCTTTACTGTTCCCCCAATGTACCTCACAGCAGAGACTAAATGAAAACACAAAACAGTAAATCCAAATGTTAGCATTCCAGGCATGTGGCTAGAAATCTGAGCTAGGATTAGCAGTCAGCAGTTCTGATTCCCTAAATCACTTTGGCCAAGTTGCTTAGGCCCTGTTTACATTAGATTTCCAGCTGTATGGAGAAATAGTTCAAATATAAAAGCTTAGATTTCTATAAAGCCCCTAGTATTAGGGATTTCCTCAGTTGATGGATGCTGAATCTCAGACACTTTTTTAAGTGGCTTTCTGCAGTATCTCAAATCACAAGACGCTTTTAAAATTCAGGTTTTATTTAATTTGATCCAGTTATGCTGCCTCTCAGCAAAGCAGCAGTTTTGTTAAAACCTTCTTCCTTTCAGAAACCTCTTTGAAGAATATTTTAAATGCATGTCAAATAAAGTCTCAGTGGTGTCCCATAATACTGGGAGTCCCTGTACTCATATTTAGCTCAGTTGTTTCCCACTGAAGTCCTAGTTATGTATCACATTTATACCAGTAACTAAGTAGAAATTTTAAAGCTTTCGTCCCATGCCAGCAAAGGAAAGCATGTGAAGGAAGTTTTCACATTCTTTTTCAGTTTCCTCATCTGCAGAAGACAGACAAGTGGCAGAGAGAAGCTACTATACTACCTGGCTGCTCAGAGAACTGAACACTCCAGATTAGCAATAAAAAGCTAATACTCTTGATTTGCACGATCATCTCACAATTGGTGCAAACTAATCTGCAACCAGATGAATGGAGCCATCCCTGCCCTTGCCATTTGCCATGTGCTCCCCATCATGCCAGGTTTAAGACCAGGAAGACATGCAGTGAGTATGTTCAACTTGATCACCTGGCTGAAAACCTTCTCTGCTAAAAAAATATAAATTAGCTAGGCTGGGAATCTGATTCAGCTCCGCACTGGCCACAGGAATGTCAGCACTGACACAAAGGCAGGGGGAGTAGAGTGGCTAGCAAGAGGGAGGAGCAGGTCTTCTGCTGTTAGTAGCATTATGACTTAGACTCGCTTACGCTGTTCATAAAAACGTACTCTGAAATGCATTGCAAAATGGCATTAACAGCATGAGGAACTCTAAACTGGCCCACAGGGAATGTAAGACAGACTACTAATTGCAGAACAAGTACAGTTCCGACCTGACAGACCAGTGCTGCTATCTTTCTTTTCTCCCATTTCTGAACACACGGCTTTGCAGTCTCAGCTGCAGACACCACCATGAGTAGCTAGCATATACAGCAGCTGGGTACTCCTAAGACACTTGGGTACCACCAGTTTTAGAACTGACTGCAGAAACGTAAGCAGGCACCAGCCTGGTCTCAGCAGATCTTCTATCTGCCTGTTCCTTCTTCCCTTACATGATGTTCCTGACACACGGTGAATCCGTAGTTAATTTGGCCCTAGCCTTTGCCTCCCAAAGGAAAAAGCTGTACACCCATCTGACATAACGCCTGTCCGTTACTATATACTCTGTGCAATACTGTAGTTCTCAGTATTCACAACACTTGGAAAGAAGCGTATAAAATTCAAGATCTCTAGAGCTTTCAAAGACAGTTCCAGAGAGTGTTCTGCCATGATGGCAGAGTAAATCAAACAAAACGAACAAAAATCTTCATTACCACAGAAAATGATCAGTGAGCTAAAACAGCCTGGCAGAGTTCCTGTCTCTGTGGATTCACCTCTGAGATCTCCAGAACCTTGAAGCTAATGCTGTTATTGTTTCGAGTCTCAAAAGAGTAAGAGTGAAGAACAAAGAAAGAAACCATATGGTGACCTCAGCGAAGTCTCTGAAAGAGAAGGCCTGGCAGCTCAGGTGGGGAGAGATTAGAAGGCAAGAGCAGAGATCACTTTCCTTCACTGAATACTTGTAGAGGCTTTAAAGCCCTGGAGGGAAAGATGAAGAGGAAATGGATTATCTCCCTTTCACCTTCTTTGGCACAGAACGTTTAGACTTCCTTGTGTTTCACAGTGCTTCAGCACATCGAGAGCAGTAGTTTGCCTCAACTCCTTTCCACATAACTGAAAACAGCAGCTTCTGGATTACAGACTCCTCTGATTCCTGTGACCCAGACACAGGAGTGGAACTACCCCATTCCCGCTCCCCAAGATTCTGCTCTGAGATCACAAGGAGGGAGGCCAGGGCAGCAAGCAATGAGGAACTCCACTGAGCCAAATGCTGGAAGTTTCAGAAGTCAGATGTCTTCTTCCATTTTATTGAAAATCCCCCTGCTGGCAATCATGTAAGCATTCATACTTTTAGAAAACCGATTGTTTGTTGTGCAAACTTGCATGTCTGTTACTTCTATCAAAAAGCCAAAGGATTTTAAGTGAAGCAAAACATTCCCTGCCATTTCTTTTAATATCCCTACAGGTCTGCAAACTCCACATATGGGCAATAATCTGTCCAGGCCAGCAGGCTACAGAACTATAGCAGGCTATATAATGAAAGCACATCTGACATCCTCTTGGAAATGTATAGCATGCACATATTGCAGCACTGTTTCATAAGATGGCCTGTTAAAAACTACTCACATATTCCCCTGCTCCTCAATAGGACAAGGGGTAATGGGTGCAAACTGGAACACAAGAGGTTCCACTTAAACTTGAGAAGGAACTTCTTCTCAGTGAGGGTGACGGAACACTGGAACAGGCTGCCCAGGGAGGTTGTGGAGTCTCCTTCCCTGGAGACATTCAAAGCCCGCCTGGACACATTCCTGTGTAACGTTATCTAGGTGTTCCTGCTCTGGCAGGGGGATTGGACTAGATGATCTTTTGAGGTCCCTTCCAATCTCCAGCATACTGTGATACTGTGATACTGTGTAATAATTCCACCACTTCCACTAATCTGTACAAAATTAATAAAAGTGTACCAAGCCAGTTACATAAATGTTCATATCAATATCTCAAACAATTTGTCTGCCTTCTATATGGAATTATTGAAAATAAGCATAGAAAATGCTAAGAAATGCTGCAGAGCACAGGAACAGCCCAGCCAGCCTAAGTGTTGAGGGAATGCTGCTGTGTCCATGGCAAACAACAAAAAAGTGTTTAGCAGGGTTGGGTTTATTAGTCTGGGCTTAGTGTAGCACTAATGTTATTCTGGGAGAGGAAGGGAGGAGCTTTGTTATATCAAAACAGGCTTTGTTTGTACGTTCCAACATGAACATATTCTACATCAAATATAAACCACTGTCTATTCCTGAATACTGAAGGAAGGCACAAGGCTGCTATAAGATTACTTCTCATTTGCAGCACAAATCTACAGTACAATCAGTACCATCTACAGTGGTTAACTGAAAGCATCACAGTGCTGGTTATCCAAAACAAGTGGATCATTAGTTCCCACTACAGCACCCAAATAGCGGAAACAATGCTATCTCTAAGGTGCAAGAGGAGTATTTGTCTACACTGCTGGATATAACTCGAGTGAGTCATGCCTTCTCCTAAGCACTGACTATAAATTTCCTTGCAAAGTATCATGGCTATGCAGCATACATATGTTGAACATCAGGATAAAACACAGCCAAGCCGATTTAGAAGTGAACTGTCAGAGACATGCTGTCATTAGACAAATCCTAAACTGCATGTCACAGAGAACAAGAAAGTCCAAGATGATGCGACACTGCTACAGCTCAAGGTTTTCCATGACAGCGGGGTATTGGTTAGGTGTGATTTATACTGGGGAGATAATAATTGCTAGGTAAATACAAACAAAAATTGGATGAGCAGTGGGGAAAATAAACATGGACACATTTCAAGAAATTGTGAATGGATGCTTGCATCAATTAAACCAACGTGTGCTTTTCTTACCTGCCTGTTTGATGAAAAGGATTCTTTATTCCAAACAAGCTGCTGAAACTATGGAATGACAGCAAATATATTAGAGAATAACAAATGCTGAAGCTGCTACTTTACTTTTCCAATAGGTAGTTCTGAGGTTTGTGCAAACTTAATTTTATTTAAACAGTTTTCTGACTGAAATGGTCATTCCCAGTAATACCTACACCTACTTGCTGAGCTGTGCTATGAACATCCATCAGCTCTGCATAACGTATGAGACAGAAGCATTGGCAAGCCAGCTAATTCTTTGCAGGGTAATAAATCAGCATACATGTCTTCAAGCTGAAAATTAATAAGTGCATATAACTCTTCGTAAGTATATCTGGCACTTTGAAGCACAATGCAGCACATACAATTGAGGATGCAGGAGACAGATTTTTTTTTTACTGAAACGAAAATGCAGTATTTCATGCTTAGGTTTGAAAGAAGTATAGCTTAATAAAATAAAGCTTACGATTCAAGTCACTCTTTTACTTCAAAACTAATTTATTGCACATTTTACACGTCCTGCAAGTGATGAACAATGGCCTTGGATAATTACTTTCCTTACAAAGTGTGGGAATCAAAGGATATGTTTTAGATGTGTGGTCACAGATATGACCGTGCTGATGAATTGCAAATAACCAGCCTGAGAGCTGATGATGTGCCTTCTTTGATAGCTGTACTGTTTATAAATTCTCTTTTCCAGGATGAGTAAAGCACTTAATAATAGGATTTTTGGTGCATGCATTTAAATTAAAAGAAAGTGTGGCTGTGCAAGTATAGTTGCTAACAAGGAGAAGAGAACTGTGCTGGTCACTTACCAGCTATTTTGACATCTATTTGTGACAAGTTTTGTCCACTGCAGCTAGTACTAGTCCTGGCAGCCTGTTAAGACTCTAACTCAATTTGCAGATCCTACACAGAGTGCAATAATTCATGGAGCAAAATCCTCTCTTCACTTGTAATTCAGCCAAGCCCTACCTGACATCATTGGAGGATAATTTTGTGTATTGTTTTCCAAAACTAATTCACTCTCCCCCCATCGTTTTCCAGGTAAGCTGTGGCAGCAGATACTGCTGTTCACAGCAAAAGCTACAAAATATATCCCACCCAAACACTCACACAGACTTCATCTTTCAAGGGGCCATGTAATCACCCTTCAGTGAGAGCTACCTGAAGGTCACTTAAAGCCAGGAAGCCTGACAGAGGTTTTCCTTTATCCAGTATCTGAGGTTTAAGTAACGCATGCTCTGTAACAATGCACAGACTCTGAAAGGTTCAGTCTTCACCCTCCAACATTTTAGGAAGGCTTCAGCACTTCGTAGAAGTAGACACATACTTGGCAGCAAATACCAAAACAACTAGCATGCATTGCCAAAGGCAAGCTGGTAACACATCTGGTATGATCAAGGCTCTGTGTCTGTGTTAACACACTCACTCCTGCACTCTTGTGTCGCAGATGATTTTGCAGCTTCGGATTAATTTAAGAGGATTCTCATTTTGAATAAGCCATGCATAGCTTTAATTCCCATTTGTGCAGGTTTAAGGAGAAGATTCATATATAGTTATTTAATTTCACCAAAAATATTTTTTCAACAGTCTGGCCAAAAGAGCAACGATTCATTAGGAAAGGCTTCCTGTTTGAGGAGCTGGGTGCTGACCTCAGCTTTCTTCCCTGATTCTCACGCTACAGCCTTTGGCTGCCATTACCAGCTTCTCACTCTCCAGCCTCTCCTCAACATAAACATTTGCCATAACTGGATTCTTTGTTTGCAAAACTGGAGTCCAGACCATAGAAGGCTCAGCCCATGAAGAGTGTCCTCACAGAGGGAAATGAAAAACACTGGCTCTTATCAGCTGCGTTTCACTCTCTCCTGCCACTATCTCTAGCTGAGCATGGTGAGCTTCACTACAGAGCTAATTTCTTCCCCTTCTGAGACTCGAGGCACGTGTGCTTTAGTGATACGAGATTCCTTTCGCTGAGTTTAATACTGAAGCAGGAATTCATCTTAAGACGGTAAGTCACAACATGATAGGAAAACCCTCACAATTCAGAGCCAAAAAGTTCCTTTGTATCTTTAAGGGGATTTGAGAATCTAACCTGATTCCTGCCTCTGTTCCCATTACAGGCTGTTACCTGTAGCAAGCACTGTTTATTTAAGCTGAACACAAAGCAGTTACATTAAATGGTCTTTCGGTAGTGATAGCTGAACAAGAGAACAGAAATGCTGGGCTGGCATGGTGGTAAAGCTGTATGTTTGATTTGTATGTGACTGCTTAAATGAAGCTGTCACCACAGTAGTCAGACAATACCACCGACACTATTAGACAAAAAACAGAATGTAGAAGGCTGATTTTATATGGCTTTATGAGATATTATGTGGATTCCGCATCTCTGGAAGTGTTCAAGGCCAGGCTGGAAGAGGCTTTGAGCAACCTGGTCTAGTGGAAGGTGTCCCTGCTCATGGCAGGGGGGTTGGAACTGGATCATCTTTAAGGTCCCTTAAACCCAAACCGTTCTGTGATTCTATGACTGAGGGTTCAATAATGCAATGCAATGTCTTCCATGCCCTGACTGCAAATAACAGTTCAAACATTAATTTCCTCTAGAAAATTAAGCAACATTGTTCTCTTCAGCACATTGCAGAGAAACAGCAGCTGTTCACCTGTGTCCTCTATAGCCTTTTTACCTTCAGATTTCCCGTTGAAAAGCGGGACTAATCTAAGTATTTAGTATCGTTCAGGGTTTATTAGCTCACACGGGGTCTGCCTTCCTCCGCCTCTTATTCCCCCTTCAACACCGGTAGCCGCCGCTTCCCGCCCTGCGTCACACCCAAAATGGCGAGCAAGGAAGGTAGGAGACCCTCGCTCCCTGCGGAGACCCTCCTCGTGCTTCCTCTCCAAGAAGCTTCCGACCGGATGGTAGTGAGGGAGGGCCGTTGCTCCCGGTGGCCTCCCCTTCGGGACCCAGTCTCCTACCCCTTCCCCGCCCTGGTGTAGCCGCGGCCCGTGTCGGCAGGCTCTTCTCGCCCTCTCCGCGCCGCGGTTCAGCGGCGGAAGGCGCCGAGCGCCTGGTTCATTTCTCTTTCCCACCCGCAGCGCTGGAGGACACGGTGGAGGAGCGCGTTATTAGTGAGGAGTACAAGATTTGGAAGAAGAACACCCCCTTCTTGTACGATCTGGTGATGACACATGCACTGGAGTGGCCCAGCCTCACCGTGCAGTGGTTACCTGATGTGACCAGGTGAGAGAAAGGGGAGAGAGGCCTGGAAGGCACCAGGAAGGCACGGGGCTTAGCTGCTGATTTGCTCAGTTTGCAAAGCAGGAGGAGCTGAGGCTCTGTGCAATTGCTTGTTCCACTGCTCTTTCTGTTTCTGTTAACCATGGTAATTTAAGGATAAAGACCACACAAGATGAGAATAATTTGTGTTAGACACCTCCTTATGAGCTTATAACACTTTATTTTGCTCGTTTGGGTATGCAGAAGCTATGAAGGAAAAAGTTACAAGCTGGTACTTTACCAAAGCTTAGCATAGCAGAAGATGTTGTGAGGTGTGAGGAGAGAAATCTCAATTTATTGGTATGAGACATAACACCTTCCTGTAGTTACAGCTGATCAGAGAAATTTGTGTATTAAATCGGCTTTTTCTTGAAGCCTGGTTTTCCTCATGTGCACTATAGATTACTGATTTGTAAAAGCTATAGTATGTGCCCTTTTTTGTTTAAGTCTGGACTTTTTTAAGAGGATACTGTTCTAAGACTGGTGCTTCACATCCTGGTTCTGTCCCTGGCTTGCTGATGACTTCACATGTTTTAATTTTCCCATTCTTCCACCTCTCCCAAAAAATTATGGTCTCACTGGTTAATTTCTTAAAGAATAGTGAAGGTGGGGATAGATTCTGTTCATATGACAGCTATTTTGATTATTGCAGTAACCACGCAGTGCTCCATTGAGGTAGCGGACAAAGACCAGATCCCTCATGTTGTTGTAAACTGGATACAGCTAGGTTTTAAAGTACCTTGTTCATAAAGTTTGTGCAATAATCAGAGGATGGTTTCTTTCCTCTTTAAAAATTCCACCGTACAAGTGTGAGGTTGTACTTGGTGGTTAGATGATCCCTTCAGAATGTTTGGGGAAGATGTTGAGAGATGCGAGCTAACTAGTTGTGGCATGGAGAAAATGAACTGGGGATTTGAGGGTGTGGAGCCCTTATGAGGAACACTTCTGCTTGCCTCGTATTTTGCAGATTGACTTAATATTCAGTTTAAAACCTGGTATTTCCAATAATATCTCCAGTGTCAAAATATATATGCCATTAAAGGCAAGGACTGTCTCTTTGTATGGCACCTGACATGATGGGACATCTGTTCCTGATGCAAGTAAGTGTGTGTGCATTGTGTGTTTTGTTTCATTTCATATTTTTCTTTCCTCCTCAACATGTACGATGATGCATTGGAAGTGGTGTAGTAATACCTGTGGTAATACAGTGGTATATGATTGCCTAAGTGATTCCTGTTTGTTTGGATTCAGACATGTAATGAGTTTGCTGCTTTCAAGAATGCAGAAACTGCTTGGTTTTGACTGTTCACACTTTTTCCTTTCAGAGATAAATGGCGCTGTGCATCCAGTCTTTCACATATTACTAATTGTTGCAGTTAACCACCAGAAGAGAAATTTCTAATTAGCTAGGATTTGTACAGTTTAAAAATGAGCTTCTGAAATAAAATAACAACTGTTAAAAGCTTCTAAGAGAAGTAACTAAAATAGGTTGCCAATTGTCCTCCATATTTGTTTTATAGAAAGTAGTATTGATTGTTTTCTAAATCAATACTGTGTGACTGCCTTGGGAATTAAAGACAGAAGTAGTTATTAATGTCACCTTTAACTACATACAAATTGTTAATTGTCCCTTTTACTGACTCACTCTAGCCTTGCTGGTTGTATCTTTGGCTTGCTTAAGTCAGGGTCAAGTTCAATTTATTGCACAAGTCTCTTGCAGCAAAAGAAAGGATCTCTTACCTGAGTCTCTCTTTCCTAGCTCTCTGAAGAAGTTTTGACCCTGAGTGATATTAAAGCCATCAAACTTCTGGAACTGAGCATGTAATTTTATTCCATGCATTTATTATCCTAAACAGGCCAGAAGGAAAGGATTATGCTCTACACTGGCTGGTTTTGGGAACACACACATCTGATGAACAGAACCACCTGGTTGTTGCAAGAGTCCAGATTCCTAATGATGATCAGTTTGATACTGCGCAGTATGACAGTGAGAAAGGAGGTGGGCATGCATGAGTTACCAGATGATGTTTCTTGGAGTGGGGAGGATGGCACGAAATGCTGTTTTACCTGTTTAAAATGGCTGGTGTGATAAACTGACCTTCTTCTGACAAATTTAGAGTTTGGAGGCTTTGGATCTGTGGCTGGCAAAATTGAAACAGAGATTAAAATTAACCATGAAGGTGAAGTGAACCGTGCTCGTTACATGCCACAGAATCCCTGCATCATTGCTACGAAAACACCGTCTGCTGATGTGTTGGTATTTGACTACACTAAACATCCTTCAAAATCAGGTGGGTCACACTTCTTGAAGTTAGGCAAAATGCCTCTTGTCATTAACAGGTAAACTTGTATTTAACTGTCATTAGGAGAAGAGGTGATGGGCTCTGTAACCCAAATGAGAGGGACCATATCTTTGAAGACTTTAACTGCCTGGTTATGCTCAATGTCATAAGAGAATCTTGATACAAGCAGCAACAGAAACAAAGTTCTTGAATGATAATGCTCTTGGGGATTGATGTGCAAGGTGAAGCTAAATGGAAAGTATTTTCTCTTTCAGACCCAAGTGGAGAGTGTAATCCTGACCTTAGATTAAGAGGGCACCAGAAGGAAGGCTATGGCTTATCCTGGAACTCAAATTTGAGTGGACATCTTCTCAGCGCATCAGATGATCATGTAAAAAACACATCTTTTATTCTGGTTTAAAACAAACAAACACGACAACCAACCCCTCTTAATTTATGCTGTAATAGATAATTGGAGAAAAAATGGGTTAGTGTAGCTGTATATTGTTATGGTAGGAAGTTCTCACATATTGTAATAATATTTATAAAGGCTGTTAGTTGACTTTAGGCTGTAATCAACAACCAGTTTTTGTAATGTTCTTAATGAGATAAGAACAGAATGTTTTTATAGTTGTCTGCTGGAAGAAATTGTGGTGTCGCAACCCTTTAAACTGGCTTGGGTCTTAGACTATAAGTTAGTAAGATTGTCAAAGATAATTGAACTAATAGTTTATAGATATCTTTGGGCTTTAAAAGTGTGAATTGCTTTTGTGACCTTATAAATAATCCTTGTGCCTTGAATTCACGCAAAACTGATTAAGAACTTGGCTCGCTTCTCACTTTTGGCATATTGAGTGTTCCTTTTCAAAGACAAGAAACTGTTTCAGGAGTGTCATCTCTGTTTATATGGAGCATGTGATTATTTGGTTTTTTTGAAAGATAATACAGTCACAGTCCATGTAACAATAGAATATGCCTCTTATTTACAGACTGTGTGTTTATGGGATATAAGTGCTGGACCAAAAGAAGGCAAAATTGTTGATGCAAAAGCGATCTTTACTGGGCACTCTGCAGTGGTTGAGGATGTGGCATGGCATTTGCTTCATGAATCTCTGTTTGGATCTGTGGCAGATGATCAGAAGCTCATGATGTAAGTTGGGGTTAAGCAGTTTTTGGATGGTGTCTGCTGTCAGGCAATCCAGAGCATTTGGGGGGAAAAAAATCTGAATTCTGGAATGACCTCATTTAACTCTTCAGTGCAGTAATGCTGCAGTCACTGAAATCTGCATGTCATTTAATGTGTTTGCACCATTTGAAAATAAAATGTGATTAATACGTATGTCAGCTTCCTGGTACCGACTGCTCATGTATAACAGATACAAAATACTGACAGGTTATGGAATAAAAACTGCAGCTTTAGACTAAGGCTGAGTAATAGCACAGTCTCTTGAACTAATGTGTAGTGAAAAAGAACCTCCTGTGAAAACTTAATATTTTTTCACTATTGCTCTCTCCTCCCTGCCCCATGCCCTTACCCAAATCCTTCATTGCAACAGTTGGGACACAAGATCTAATACCACGTCCAAGCCAAGTCATTCTGTAGATGCTCATACAGCCGAGGTCAACTGTCTGTCCTTCAATCCTTACAGCGAGTTCATTCTAGCAACTGGTTCTGCTGACAAGGTTTTTACTTGTGTATACTTTAAATTCATGAGTATTCTAGATGATAGCTCTATAGTCATTATAGTAAAATTTCTTGTTACCTTTCTCAGACAGTGGCTCTGTGGGATCTTCGAAACTTAAAATTGAAACTCCATTCTTTTGAGTCTCATAAAGATGAAATTTTTCAGGTGGGTAAACTTTTCTTACAAGCTGTAAACAAAAATACAAGAGTACTGACATGAACAAGATCAAGTAGATTTTCATATGGTGACCAAACACAATAAATAAGTCTGCTAAATATTAAATAGTAAATTTTGGTTCAACAAATACAGACACTACCACACAGTTTCTTACAGCCTTTTCTCACTTGACTCTGAAGCAAGTAGTCAACAACTGATTGCTAAAAAGATACTAGGGGTTTGCAGGTGCTGTCAGTACAGGTAGAAGATTTTTCTAAAATGTCTTTCTGTAGAGAGGACTTGGTTTAAATTTAGTATTGTGAACTCTGCCTATTTAGTAGGTGCAAGTAACAGTGAATTTTAGACAATCAAACTTCATAATAGAGTATATCTCTAACAGTGAAGTAAGGCTGGCTATTCAACTTGAGAAATCTTTGAGACTTTAAAGCACTCTGTTGGCGCTACAGGATATTTTTTTGTGCTGTAAGGAAATGATTAATTCAGTATAGTTACTAAAAACTGGTGGCCAGTTACCTGGTGATGGTCATTCAGGATATGCTTTAGGAATCAGTAACTGGTCCAGTCAACATTTTTTCTTTCAACAGGTTCACTGGTCTCCTCATAATGAAACAATTCTTGCATCAAGTGGTACTGATCGTCGGCTTAATGTATGGGATCTAAGGTGAAGAGCAGTTCCTTTCTTTCAGTATATATAAACACATGGTAAAAAGGCTGCAGACATGCTTTATTTGGTAGGCTTGATTTGTGCTGTTGTCTAGCCTGCCTTGCTTGCTTATCTCATGCCTGGTCTTGCAGGTATACAGTTGAAGCAGCGCAGTACTTAAATTGTTACTTCTCTGTGAGGTTTTCTTGTTGATGAGTTGTTTTCTGTTGTCTTTGGTGAAAAGTGATTTCTGCCTCCCTGTGCTTCACAAGTTAGATTCTCTTTCAGTGTTGGTAATGCCAAACAGCTGATGACTTATACCTGAGGCTTACAGTTACTTGACAGTGAGAAAAAACAATAGCAAAAGCAAATACTGGAGAAACAGGCTAGGAAGTGTCGAGTTAAATTGATGTAGGATGCAATTTTATTTATTAATAAAAAGTATAAACTATTTTCTTACAGTAAAATTGGTGAAGAGCAGTCTGCAGAGGATGCAGAAGATGGGCCTCCTGAGCTGCTGGTATGCTGCTCTTCAGGTTGCAGTCTGCTGACATGCTGTGTGGTAGTAGGATGCGTTATGACTGTGCTACTAAATCTGCAGCGGTTCATAAATCTTTCCACCTTCCTGGTTTTCAGTCCGTTACTCTAACTTGCAGTAGTCTTCCTCTGTTCCATTTGGAATGGATTTTGATTTTTTTTCAAAGCTGTCTTGGACATGATTTGCACATACTCATTGCTGAACATATTTACAGTTTGGCCATGTGCTTGTTTGTACTCTCTTATAACTAAATGTCTGTAAAGCCAAGGCCTCCGATTGTTTATTTTGAAATAGACCTGTTAGGTCCCCCATAGCTAACCTTACTGATGTAGAGTGCAAAGACTTATGTTTTGGTTTGCTTCCTTAGGAAACAAATAATTAAAAATGCTTACAGTTCAGTTTCCCTATTTCCTCCATAACTGTGTAAGTGCTCATGTAATTAGGTAAGGTAATGGAAATATGGCTGGATTTCATAGCCCAACCTTATGTGAAGTGGCACTGTTCTGAGGATGTTAGCCAGTTGTTGCTATAATATGAACTGTTGTCTTAACCACACTTGCAGCAATTGTATCGGCATCCCACACCTTTGTCTGTGTTGTGAATCTCTAGTAGGAGGTTTTTGTTCTTTGTATAGTCATTAGCATGACATTTTTTTTTTTTTTTTTTACAGTTTATTCATGGAGGACACACTGCCAAAATTTCGGACTTCAGTTGGAATCCTAATGAGCCTTGGGTGATCTGTTCTGTATCGGAAGACAACATAATGCAGATATGGCAAATGGTGAGTGTCGCAGCAGCTCCAGATTTGCTCCAATGCTTGTTGGATAAATGAAACTGAAATGGCTTGTTCTTCTTAGGGCAGCCTGTGCCTTCAGTGACTGAAAGTAGCCTGTCCCCTGTACTTCCTACACTGTTTGATTGGAAAGTAAGAGTTTCAAAAGAAAACAGACTAAGCCAACCTGAATAAATACAGCTGCTGCTAATTCTTGACTCCCAGGTCCTAGGTACTAGTTTAAAATAAATGTGGCAGTTGCAAACTTATATCCAATACTAGCCAAGACCTGTTCTTACCCCAGCTTCCCACATGCTCACTGTGAAGCAAGATGCCATTTACTGCTCCAGTTAGTTCATATTATTTTACATTACAGGGGTTTGATCAGTTATCTTACAAATGTGGAATAAAGTCATTTGGGAATAATCTAAGTTAGGAAAAAAAAAGTGACAGACTTCAGCATACATCACAGGTCAGGTTTCCAGTTTTAACACCTGTTCTTTAACTTGTTTCGTGTGTTCAGACTGAGGTTGATACATGTCCGAGTAAAATGTCTGTAGTAAGGCTAATGTAGTTAAATGGCGAATGCTTCTGCTGCAGAAATAAAATGGTACCTGAAGACAGCTGCTGAAGTCTGGCCACTGTGTACACATCTTTAATTTGTCTGCCCCTAAGAAAAGGCAGGGAGAAGGTCTCTTAAAGGCAGGGAGAAGGTCTCTTTAAGGCAGGAGTGATGCCTATGCTGCCTTGCTATTACCATTTTTTTTTCTGTATAAAGTGTAGAAGACTGCTTAAAACCCATTGTGTTTACCACTTTTAATATCTTGTGTCTTTAGGCAGAAAACATTTACAATGATGAAGAGCCAGATATAGCAGCAGCCGAACTGGAGGGTCAAGGAACATGATTTTTCTTCCTTAAGGAAATACTGGTTGTTACATAGTAATGTAATTTGACTACTGTATACATCATGGGGGGGGGAGAAAAACAAACCAAAATCAACCCAAGCACGGGGCAAAAGCATTGCATCTGATCGGGAATATTCTTTATTGGGCACAAAAACTTTGTATAGCCAAGTTGCCATGGGATACCCTTGGTTATTTGGGCACTTGGAGCAATTGTATACTGTACAGCAATTAGCTTTTAGGGAAAATAAGGATGACTTAATACCTAGGTCTGTATATTTTTAAACAAACTTGTGGGTTCTTGTAAATAAAACAGTCAAATCCTCACTTGTCCCACACACAAAGTGCAATGAAGAAATAGTTTTTATTAATATGTAGAAAGAACTTTTCACTTTTACACAACACTTTTGGATTGGCTTTGCATAAATAAAATTTATTAAATGAAGTGTTTGGTGTGTTTAATGTCCATTGACACATGGTGAATGCCATCCCACCTGAATATAATTGAATTTCTGCATGGGTATAGAGATCTGTAGTTTTTTGTAACTTAGCCCACACTTAAGGGTCTGGGGAGATGAGAGTTGTCTTGATGTGAAAAACTTGGAAATTTGAATCCTTTACAAACAAAATGGGCATAGAAGGAGGTTTGGGGAATGCATGGAGAATGACCTATGAGAGACCTGTAAGCCTCAGCTCTTGAGCAAAGTCAGGTAACTGTGGTGAGTTGGGGTTTGGGTGGTGGTGGAAGTGCTGTCCTCTAACATTTTGTTGTCTTAGGTGCTGAGATGGTGAGGTCCTCTCAGTGGACTCAGTTGGGTCCTGCTTGTGTTCACTTAGAGCCTACCTGTAGCTTTGTTTTGGTTAAAATGATGTGAGGCTATCGGGCAGGTGTCTAAAATACATTAATACCTGAACAAACACAAGACAAACATACAGTTTGTTTCTAAAGCTGGGGCTGACTGAAAAGCTGGAGAATTTGGATCATGTAGAATTAAATATCTTTGTGTTTATTCTGGTTACGACAAGTTATGGATCACCTTGGCAGCTGTCAGACAGACAAGTCTTAAGTCAGTGTCTAACTTGAGTTTAAATTAAAGCTTTTAGTAACTTAAGGCAGCCCTTGATTAAATTAATTGTTGGCTTTCCTGATCTTTCTGTTCAAGCTGAAGGAAATGGAAGACATTGACTGACACTGAAAATGTGATTTTTTTGATGTTGAAAATGTTAAAATCCAAGTAAAAGGGAAGTAACAAGTCTCTAGGCTGCTGAGCTCAAGCTGCTTGTACTGGGTTGGGCTGGGATAGAGTCTGCTTCATGGTGCTGTGTTTTGGGTTTATGCCTAGAATGGTGCTGGTAACGCACCTGTGTTGTGGCAAGGGCTGTGCAGCGCTTGGACACCACAGGGCAGGGAAGATACAGTGCATGACAGCTGATCTGAGCTGAGGGGATGCTCCTTACCCTGAGTCCTGCTTGGCAGCGGAACTGGGGCAGAGGAGGAAGGGAGCATGTCATGGTGAACGCTGCTTGGAAGCTGGCAGGGCACTGGCCTGCTTCTGGCAGGGGCCAGTGGTAGTTATGACAAGGGCACAAATTTGTTTTCCAGAGAGAACTGGGTATAGGTGCTATGTACTGGTACTGCAGTATTGGAACGTTCAGTGGAAGTTAGCCCTTTCTGGGCAGAGGTAGTGGTTGTGAGCTGGAACTTGGCTATAAACATCCTGAGGAACAAAATCAGTTCAGGATTTTGTTCCTCAGGGAGGAGCTTGCCTTTATGTCACAAAAAGAGCCAATCTCCGGGACGCACTGTCCTTTGGTTATCTACAGCAGATGGTCCCTAGGCCAGTGCTGTGAGGGGTTGGTGATGAACTGGTAGAGCAAAGGTGTTGGGAACTTCCCATCTTAGCTATGGATCATTCAGCTGAGAGAGTCAGCATCTGTTGACAAAGTCTTGCAATGTACAAGCAGTTTTCTTCACCTCACAGGAAGGGCTCCACAGTGACTTCTAAGGGGAACTTGCACTGCTCTGGATGATAATTTAATTTGCAAGTGACAGCAAATGATATGTGTTAAACGTACTGAGCTCAGAGATGGGTTTTGATCAGGTCCTTTTGACATGCATTCTGACATATACAGCTCTTGGAAAAGTAGGAAATTAAAAGGTTGGTGGCTTGATTACTACTGGAAAAACAGAAGTGTTTCCCACAGAGCACAGTGGTGGCTGTTCCAGGCCCAGAGCGACTGTGGGCTCTACACAACTCCCACTGCTGGTTCTCTTCAGGGCTGGTTCCAAGGAGATCTGCAGCTGCTTTGCACCTGCACGTACAGTGCGGTTCCTCCCTGCAGCTGGTGATTTCAGCTTTGTGTGTCTGTTACAATTGGGGTTGTTTGCTTACATCTTCTTACTGCCTTGCCTCACTAACTAACTGGGAGTGGGAAGAATGGGTGAGCAACTAACTGCAGCTCTTTGCTCTCCTTCAGCTACATGTTTTTGTCTTCCTGCCTGCTGTTACAGGGACCCACCCCCTACGCTGTAGGCCCTGGGTCATCATGCGTAGACATGTCTCCTTCCACACCTTTTCCCAGAATGGTTCCTCTAAATGTGATGCAGGTAGGTGCGAAAGCATCCAAATGTTCCCATGGAAGGCTGAGATGCAGTTGGAGTTCAGCAGGCAGGCGGCAGCTGGGGAGGATGTACTGGACAGTACGAAAGATCTGTGCTGCTGAAGGACAGCTCAGCTGCTGCCTGGTTAACCATGGTCTAGCTAACCACTGGTCTAGCCAGTGTTCATGGGTGTAAAAACACTACAGCGCTGTGTCTGGGAAGTGGAGATGAATACATCTGCTAAGTGTGGTTCTGTTTTGACTAACAGAGGTATACAGGAGGCTTTGGGTCTCCTGCTGAGTAGCCCGAGACAGCCCCTGCAGCTGCTGTGCCAGCACCTCCTGTTGTGGCTGTCCCACTTGCCAGAAACGTCTGTCCCACTGGCTCCAGAAGCATCTCAATGTCCCCTCGGGAAGCTGGATGCTGGTGGCTCGGTGTTCGAGGCCCACATGATGTCCCTGTAATTTTCACGTCAGCTTCTCTGAATTCATTCTTGTCAGAAAAGGGGTCTCTTGTACAAGGCAGAACACGGCTGAAGCACAGTTGGGTCTGGCAAAACCTGGGCAGACTGTTGCTTGTTCACTCACAAAAGCCTAAAGGCATTCTGTTTTCTTCATGACCTTGTTTTGCATCCTGGTTAACTGGACAAAAATCAGATAGATACTGCAAAAGTATAGTGGCATACTGTCCAGAGCAATTTTATTGCTGATAGAATGCTATTGTATGGGTGCTTTTTTACAGGTGTACACACCTTTTAAAATAAGATGTGGTTGTCAGTGTTCCTGGCTTCCTACACTGAGCTGCCAGGAGCTATGAGCCGGAGCTTTATGCCTTGTCACTGTTGGTGGATAGCTTCAGTGTACCACCAAGCCCTGCCACTTCCCTGTAGAGCATGGAGGCATCAGCTAGCCAGGGATCACGGCTGTGCTCAGTATCCATGCTCATACAGCTGAAAGGTGGCAGGATGGGATAATATATTATGGAGCAAAATGAGAGCATAATTTCCTTATCTTTAATGTAGTTCAAAGTACTGCAGTAAATGCAACCTCTATACTGCTTTCTTCTCCCTGAGTCTGAATTCTCTTTCACAATTGTCCTGGGTTCAGTTTTAACAGTTATTTTTCTCCTTCCTATTAGCTGGTGCAGTGCTGTGTTTTGGCTGCAGTCTGAGAAAAAAGCTGATAACACACTGATGTTTTTAGTTGTTGCAAAGTAATGTTTACCCTGATCAAGGACTTTTCAGTCTCATGCTCTGCCAGTGAGGAGGGGCACAAGAAGCTGGGAGGAAGCAGAGACAGGACACCTGACCCAAACTAACCAACGGGGTATTCCGTACCACATCACATCGTGTCCAGTATATAAACTGGAGGGAGTTATGTGGGAAGCCCAGATCACTGCTTTTGTTGGGCTGGGTATTAGTTGGTGGATGGTGAGCAAGTGTACTGTGCATCACTGCTGTTTATTGTGGTTTTTTCCTGTTCCCTTTTTTAGTTTTATATTCTCTTCCCTTGTTATTTCCCTTCTCATTATTATTACTGGTGGTAGCAGCAGTGATTTGTGTTATACCTTAGTTACTGGACTGTTCTTATCTCAACCTGTGGGGTTTACATTCTTTCGATTCTCTTCCCCATTCTGCCAAAAGCAGGGAAGGGGGTGTGGAGAGAAGAGGGGAACAAGCAGCTGCATGGTTCTTCCAAGTTACTGGCTGGGCTTAAACCACAACAACAACAACGTGTGTGCACATACATAGAGTCCTTCACTTGTGGCGACCTTGCACAAGCCTGGTTTTGATACCTCTGGGACATCTGGTCCTACAGCCAGGTTTCAGGGCCAGTATGTAAGAATCAGCCTACATCTTGTTGACTTCAACCAAATATTTTGTTACTGAGTGAGAATGTGCTGCTGGGACCATTGGGACTTTAAATTTGCAAGTCATTTTCTTTAAATACATTTTGTTTTTTCCCAAGCAGAATACTTGTGAAACATTGATAAGTTGTTGTATTTAAGCCTATTTGTCTGAGTGCCTTAAGATTTTTGATTTTATAGACATATAGGAACAGCCTCATGCTCACAGGCCCTTGTTCTCATGGTGGACTTCAACCAACCTGATATCTGTTGGAGCAACGGTAACAGTCCGGCACAAGCAATCCAGGAGGTTCCTCGGTTGTGTGGAAGACAAATTCCTTCTGCAAGTAACAGAGGAGCCGACAAGGAGAGGTGCCGTGCTCGACCTCGTGCTCACCAACAGGGAAGGGCTCGTTGGAAATGTGATGCTCCAGGGCACCCTTGGACACAGCGATCACGAGATGCTCGAATTTGAGATCCTCAGGACAGTGAGAAGAGCGTGCAGCAAGCTCACTGCCCTGGACTTCAAGAGAGCAGACTTTGGCCTCTTCACGAACCTGCTCAGGAAGGCTCCATGGGATACAGCCCTAGAGGGCAGGGGGCCCAAGACTGTTGGTTGATATTCAAGGATCACCTGCTACAAGGTCAGGAGTGTTGCATCCCAACTAGAAGGAAGTGCAGCAGGAGGGCCAGGAGACCTCCTTGGATGGATAAGGAGCTGCTGAGGAAACTTAGAGGGGAAAAAGGAGGCTTATAAAAGGTGGAAGCAAGGACAGTTGGCCTTGGAAGAATACAGGGATGTTGTCTGGGAAGCTAGGGACCAGGTTAGGAAAGCTAAGGCCCAGTTAGAATTAAACTTGGCTAGGGATGTGAAAGAGAACAGGTAGGGATTCTATATTTACACTGCAAATAAAAGACAGACTAGGGACAATGTGGGCCCTCTCTGGAAGCTGTCAGGAGAACTGGCTACCCTGGACTTGGAGAAGGCTGAGGTTCTGAATGACTTCTTTGCCTCAGTCTTCACTGGAAAAGGCTCTGACCACACCACCCAAGTCTTTGAAGGCAGATGCAGGCACTGTGAGAACGAAGACCTTGGGCCCACTGTAGGAAAGGATCTGGTTTGAAACCATCTTAAGAACCTGAATGTACACAAGTCCATGGGACCTGATGAAATCCATCCGCGGGTCCTGAAGGAGCTGGGGAATGAAGTTGCTAAGCCACTGTCCATCATATTTGAAAAATCATGGCAGTCAGGTGAAGTTCCCAACGACTGGAAAAAGGGAAATATGACCCCCATTTTCAAGAAGGGGAAAATGGATGGCATGCTAAGGCACATGAAAAACAACAAGGTGCTTGGTGACAGCCAGCATGGCTTCACTAAGGGGAAATCCTGCCTGACCAGTTTGGTGGCCTTCTATGATGGGGCTACGGAACTGATGGACAGGGGTAGAGCAGTTGATGTCACCTACCTGGACTTGTGCAAAGCGTTCAAAACTGTCCCACACGACATCCTTGTCTCTAAATTGGAGAGACATCAATTTGATGGATGGACCACTCGGTGGATAAAGAACTGGCTGGATGGCCGCACGCAAAGAGTTGTGGTCAATGGCTCAGTGCGCAGCTGGAGACCAGTAACGAGTGGTGTCCCTCAGGGATCGGTGTTGGGACCGGTCTTGTTTAACATCTTCATCGCTGACATGGACAGTGGGATTGAGTGCGCCCTCAGCAAGTTTGCCGATGACACCAAGCTGTGTGGTTCAGTTGATACGCTGGAGGGAAGGAATGCCATTCAGAGGGACCTTGACACGCTTGTGAGGTGGCTGATGCCAACCTCATGAAGTTTAACCATGCCAAGTGCAAGGTCCCACACCTGGGTCGGAGCAATCCCAGGCACAGCTACAGGTTGGGCAGAGAAGAGATTCAGAGCAGCCCTGCGGACAAGGACTTGGGGGTGTTGGTTGGTGAGAAAATGAACATGAGCCGGCTTCAGTGTGTGCTCGCAGCCCAGAAAGCCAACCGTATCCTGGGCTGCATCAAAAGGAACGTGACCAGCAGGTGGAAGGAGGTGATCCTGCCCCTCTACTCTGCTCTTGTGAGACCTCACTTGGAGTATTGTGTGCAGTTCTGGTGTCCTCAACATCAAGAGGACATGGAACTGTTGGAACAAGTCCAGAGAAGGGCCACGAGGATGATCAGGGGACTGGAGCACCTCCTGTATGAAGACAGGTTGAGGAAGTTGGGGCTGTTCAGCCTGGGGAAGAGAAGGCTGCGTGGAGACCTCATAGCAGCCTTCCAGTACCTGAAGGGGGCCTACAAGGATGCTGGGGAGGGACTCTTCATTAGAGACTGTAGTGACAGGACAAGGAGTAATGGGTTAAAACTTAAACAGGGGAAGTTTAGATTAGATATAAGGAAGAAATTCTTTCCTGTGAGGGTGATGAGGCACTGGAATGGGTTGCCCAGGGAGGTTGTGAATGCTCCATCCCTGGTGGTGTTCAAGGCCAGGTTGGACAGAGCCTTGGGTAACATGGTTTAATGTGAGGTGTCCCTGCCCATGGCAGTGGGGTTGGAACAAGGTGATCTGAAGGTCCTTTCCAACCCTAACTATTCTATGATTCTATGAATATTGGGTGACCTCCATAGGAAGTAGATACCACTTATATACTGCTGCTAGTAGTAAATACAATGGGATTTTAAGAAAAAAATAATCTGGACAATGGCTGCAGCAAATTATTTATTCATTGCATTAAACAACAGTAACTTTGGGTGTACTTGCTCAGTACTTATGGAGCATACTTAATTCATGAAGTTATTCCTGCATGCTGGTACATGCTGGGGAGAGGAAAAACCAGCGGGATTTTCACCTACAGGATTCTCTTTTAAAGGGAGCTGTATGCAGAGTTTTGAGACCTACCTCTTCTGTATTACCTGATTTCAGAAGTGCAGGGATAACAAGCACTAGGGAAGGTAATTTAAAGTGAAAAATTGACAATTTAGGGTGACTTCCTCATTTGCGCTCAACACATATATATCTGATGCAATTTTTGAGTGTAAAGGGTATCTTCTCTCTCTGTTTTCAACCTGCATCAAGGAACTCTAAATTCTTTCATCTTTGTAATGAAATATAATATGAATGACAGTGGAATTACAAAGTACATTTTAAACCTGTTTTATTTCAACAGAACCTGTGTTTTTTTAAGTTGAATGATAAAATCTTCAGCTATGCTATCTCTTCAGACCACTTGAGCATTTTAGAAGAGGGGTGGGTAGCTGGAGAGCAGCATGCTGCCAGCGCTGCAGTGTACTTTGCTAGTTTGTCACTATAAAGACAAGGCACATTACTGGTGAGCATGACAATTTCTTTTTCCCACCATTTTCTTCTCTAAGAACCTTTGAGTGTAAACTTGAAAACTAGAAATGTCTCTGTGAGGAGCTGCAAGCAGTTAAGTTACTTACTGATATGGAAATATTTTAGAAGACTGATACCTGTACAACAACAAAGCTGAGAGAGTAACACTCCTTCATTTCTTCTCATAGAATCAAAGACTGGTTTGGGTGGAAGGAACCTTAAAAATCATCCAGTTCCAATCCCCCTGCCACAAGCAGGGACACCTTCCACTAGATCATGTTGCTCCAAGCCCTATCCAACCTGGCCTTGAACACTGCCAGGGATGGGGCAGCCACAGCTTCTCTGGGCAACCTGTGCCAGTGTCTCATCACCCTCATAGCGAAAAACTTCTTATGTCTAACCTAAATCTCCCCTCTTTCAGCTTAAAGCCATGCCCTCTTGTCCTACCACTACACGCCCTTGTGAAAAGTCCCTCTCCAGGCGGAACAAGTCCAGCTCTCTCAGCCTGTCTCCACAGGAGAGGTGCTCCAGCCCTCCGGTCATCTTTGTGGCCTCCTCCGGCCTCACTCCAATTGTTTCCAGTGAGAAAAGCAATTTCAGGGTTTTTCCTTTATTGTGAGTGAAGAACTGCATTTCCTTTTTATTGCAGCACACAAGACTCTTAACAGTGTCAACTCTTCGATCCCACAGAATTTTTGATACACAGCCATGTGGTTATGCCCTTACTCATAGTATACTTTGTTATTGCTGGTGCGCACACTGTACCTTTTCACTTCAGCACTGAAAGAACGGAACAAAGTGCACTTTGTTGGCTGTGTAAACTCTCTACAGAGAACAAGTGCTTAGTGAACTCCTGCTTTGACCTTTTGCTTTTCAGCCACTAAAAAGTCCATTGTGGTAGGTTCTTCTTCATTCTCTCAACATCACCTTATGTCCTGTGAATGTCAAACCCAGAGCTTCCCCCAGTCCAGGCATGGCCCAATACGGGTAACAAGTGCTGACCTGATGTTTGGGAGCTGTGTACCTACTCTTCCCCTTTACTAAAAGGCAAAGATTCTCTGCTTCAAAATTCAAGCCTGCATAAAAGACATATGCCAGATAAAAGGCTTAAGGAGAAGTCAGAAACCTCCTGGCAGGAAAGGGCAGAACCACAATCAAAGCCAGCAAAAGCGCTTATGAGCAGGATTTATAAGACAGGCAACATGATCAAGATTAAATGGCTTTATATGAATACTGGTGGTAGGGAAAAAAACCCCAACCAACCAACCCACCAAATCACACAGCTTAAATAGCAGTAACATATCCTGGACTTGGCAGAACTGAGGTAGTTATTTTGACTCTTGACTCCAAGGCAAAAACCTGGTGGAAGTGACAGTGAACTACATCAGTATGGAATATCTTGTTACACGACTGTATTTAGAATAAAGTTAAAAAGGACTTGAATGAGGACTTGAACTCATCTCCTCAGCTTCAGCAAACAGGGTGTTTAGATTTTTAGATGCTGTAAGAAATTACTTCATGAGTCAGAGCTTTAGGAGCAATATTCTTGGCAAAGTCCTGAACTATGCAGGGAGCCTGCTGCAAGAGTCAACTACCACAGTCCACATAACACGCACACCCCAGGTCCTTGTTTGAGCAAGAAATCCAAAATAACCTGCAACCTCAAAGCTAGAAGATAACAGTTTGAAAAGAAATCAAAATTAAGTCTTTACAGGTAGCACAATATTCTTAAATCACTTAAGTTCAAGGCTAAATGGGGTGCCAGAGTCAGCAAGGTCAGTAACAAGTAGCATAGTTAGATGAGTCTGAGTTGGACTGATAGAAGAAAATACACCCTTCTTCCAAGAAGACATGCCTGAAGAGCAAAAAGGTGGATAATCAGAATTTAAATGTAAAAAAGAAAAAAAAAAGAAAGAAAAAAATCAGAAATAAGTAAAAAGTACCTGTGAAGAATAACTAACTGAAGGCACAAACACAACTATCTTGTTAAAGAACACCAAACACACTTGCCCACCTGCCAGGGAGATGATACCCCAGCAGCTGGACTGAAAGGCTGGAAATGCAGGTGGTGAAAGAGGTTCTCATGTCTGAGCTACTCTTCACAAGAAGAGTTAAGTACAGCTCAAATGTATAGCTGTGTGTGTACATGAACAGAAGAGGCTTAGCACCTAATAAAAAGGCAAATTTCCCAGCTATTAACTGTGATGCATAACCAAATTTATCTCCAGAAAAAGCTTTCAAATCTTACCAGTTTTCATGAGGAATTTAGGAAGACTGGGGAGATCCATGGCACTACTAACAATAGACTGGAATTCTTCATCAGTATGTACCATAACAAAGGATAGAAATAGTAGAGAAGCTGTGGCTGCCCCATCCCTGGCAGTGTTCAAGGCCAGGCTGGACAGGGCTTGGACTAACCTGGTCTAGTGGAAGGTGTCCCTGCCCATGGCAGGGGGGTTGTAACTGGGTAGTCTTTAAGGTCCCTTCCAAACCAGTCTATGATTCTACAATTCTGTACAGGGGCAGAAGCAGTGCCTTTTGTGGAGACAAGTCTCAGATGCGAAGGAATATTTGGAGCAGCAAACAAGTACAGCAAGGACTGCAGTGGAGACCAGGCAATGCACTTGGATTTTCAATACTTGACACAGCTCTAGACAAGGCTCAGGTGTAGAACCTACACTGTTCACTTGTTTGAAGATACCCATTTTATAAAAGCTGAGAAATTTAAATAAACCCTCTTCCCCCTGACTCCTCATCTCAAAGAGTCACAGGGAACATCACAGTGTATTGTAAAACAATCCTATGTGCTACCTAGAAGAAATGTGTATGTAAAGGAAAAAAGAACCCCCAAAATGTTCTTGTAAGTTAGGGGAAGTTGCCAAATGTTAGGGAATATGCCAAAGGTGGCAAACAGAGCGCTTAGCATTATTAGGAAACTGAGAGGGAACTGTGCATTAGTAGGACCCCACACCACATGACAGAATGGGGAGCACCTGATGACATTACTAGAGAACCTGATTTTTAACACAGAACCCCGTATTTCTCATACTGCAGCAGCTGAACCATGGTAGGTAAATTTTTGGGGGCAGAAATCAAAGCAAGCTGCCACAGGATCAGCAGAGCACCGGCCCTCCATGGCCTGAGCTGCCCCCCATCTTACTTCCTGTACTCAGCTTGTAGTTTCCACTGGTAGCACACCACTCACCAACACAACCATGTGGCAGCACCTGCTCAGGGCATTGCACTTGAACAATACACTTCAACTCAAATTTAACATCTTTTAATTTTCATTTTTGATTTTTTTTGCAAACAATACAATGAGCTCAGTAGATCCAGTCAGAAGACATGAATACGATGTTAAAGAAAAACTCAGAGTCCAATATATTAAGCATACTTATTTACTTAATCTATACAGAATTGAGTAGATAAAATTTCAGATTCACATTAGTGAAAAATCTCTACAAAATGTTCTTGAAAAGCAAAACAAAGACTGCCTGTTCATTTATCATTTTTCCTCATGAAAGCAGACATGGGTTGTAAAAATAAAGCAGTGTGTTTAGCACAAACTAGATTTCTGCATCACTTTTTTCACAGTTATTTCCATCTACAGTCCAAAGAGGTAGATTTTCTGCAACACCTGAGAATTGAACTGTAACGTAACCAGGTGTAATGAAAGGAAGGACAAAACATTAGAGATACAGCCCTAACTTACTTGTGTACATATACACACATTTGGGTCTTGAATCACATCCCATTTAGCTTTCTGCAGCTTAAGCATGGTGAAACTGTCTTTTGGGCCCCAGAGTTTTGACAATTAGACGTACTTATTTCTGGCCACATCAGTTTAACAGCCCAGGTTAAACAGTTTATGGTAGTGGGAGAAAGGCATTCATACCAGTTTACTTAAAAACCCTACTGGAACCCACTTGGCTGCAGACTGGCAGTGCAATAGCCTGCTGTATGGCAGATCAGTTAGAGTGCTGAGCTTATCCTTAGATGAATTTGTGGTTTTTAATTATTTATTAGATGAATTTGTGTTTTTTATTTTTTTATTTTTTTTTTTAACAACATTCTCAAAGCAATGCATGGAACTATTGACTGGTTTCAGGAAGCGACGTATAGCTCACTTTGGCCAGATAAGTCAATATGATATGGGTATGTTTAGGGTAGTAAAGAGAAAAGGGTATCCCCGTTTTAAAAGCCTTTCATCACTTGGGGTGTTCTGCTTCATTCACATATTAAGTCAATAACAAATATATTTGTATTGCTGTTCTATACATCTGTCGTGTCTCTAAAAGCCCTTTAAAATATTCTTGCAGCAGGGTGCAAAAAAATCACTCTTGCCTCCATATAGAACAAGCACTATAGAAAGAATTGTTAAAGATACAAATGTTCAAATAATAGATAGTAAAAATAGAAAACTGTATGTCCTACCTTGCCAAGGGTATGATGCATCAGATACAAAGTTTTTCACTTTTCCTCAGGAAAATTACTTCATGCTTAGTGTTAGCTGAAAACTAGTCCTCACAAGTACTATTTTATTTTTTTTTAAACAGTCTGATTCTGTAAAGCAAGTAATTTGAAAAGCAAGTCTGAAATACTTCTTTCCAGTCTTTTTTTTATGCCATATGGTTAGCATGATTAACATTTCAAAGCTCCTAGTCTAATGTGACTGACTGCTCACTGCTACCTTCTTTTCATTCCTGCATTGTGCTTGGACCACAAACACAAACCTTGCACAAATCTAGAAGAAAGATGGCCAGCTTCCCATTTGCTCCACCATTTAAGAAGTGTCAGTTTTGCACAGCTCCTCTTAGTGGTATGAGCTAAAACACATCTATTAGGCCTTATATGACCTTACTCTCTCAGAGACAGCTACAATATCTCAATGTACATTACTACAGCAAAAGGATCAGGAGCTCAGTGCAGTCTGAACATTCAAGTAATTTAGCCACTAAATGGTCACGGGCAACGAGGGTGGGAAGCTCATTGAGAGATGCGCTGGATTCAGAAAACCTCTCCCAAGTAAGTGCAAAGAACTTTAAGTACCAGAAAAGGCTACACATGTTCATATTTCCTAAAATGACAGCAACCAAAACTAGAAAGTAAATACATGGGAACTAAAGTTATGGGTAGCTTGCAGTTTTTTCACACATTGCCTTGTCCGAAGTTAAATGCTGGTCCTAGTTTCTTTCAGGAACAAAAGTCAAAATGTGGCTATCAATTTTTCTAGGATTTTTTTTTTATGGTTAACAAGGGAGCTTCTCTTGTGGTATGTTAAGAATAAGAACTTGAAGTACCATCTTTACCAGATAACCTAACTGGGAAGGCACTCTGCCAACTGGTACAGCTTTGAGGTTGAGCGTGCAAGAAATTCCATGTTGTACTTCAAGAAAAGTATTTGAATCTACCTGTTCACTTATAACCAGTACATGCTTAACTTAAATATACTGCATACAAGGCTGTTAGAGAAAGCCTATATGCTACAGACTCATGTTTTCCATGCCTCCAGCAGTAAATGTCTATTTTTTGGCCTTTCAGATAATCTGGAGATTTGTCTAGACAGCAATGGATTCCTCTAGTCAGGATAACCATGTGATGGACACGCTGCAGCTAAGAGGGAAGAACATGACTAACACCCATGGAATAGGCTACACAATGGCAAAATCCCACTCAGTAACGTTGCTGTGCGTTTTTTCACGTATTTATATTTAACACGTTCACAGATAGAGCAAATAGCCCAAACCAGCCTTTACAACACAACCCTGAGAAGCCTGCACAAAGTTGTACACCCTGTTTCACCAGCTGCAAATTGACATATTTCAAAGCTGTTTTTTTCATACCACAAAGTACGTAAAAGCCTTTAAACATTTTTTACTATGTCCTGGACCTTTAGTTTTCCATTCATATATATGAAAACATACTAGAGGGGAAAGCTGACTTTTTTTTACTGGCCATTAGACATCCTAATGCAGATACATTTATCGGGGAAATCAGTATTCTTTAGTATATTGAGTGACGAATCAATGAACAAAACCAGAATGATATTATTTAAACCAAAATGTGACCTGCTGTCACTATTTTCCCCAGAACGATGTTGTATCTGTACACGGTCTTCCATGACAGTGATCTGTGTTGTGGGGAGGAAATGCACATGCATCCTTTTATGGAAAAATATTTTCTTTTAAAAAAATGAGGCAGATGTGCAACACAGTTGTGGAAAATCTATAGTTTAAGCTATTTAAAGCTGCTATGCAGCTTCCTGTACCACGTAAGTCCAGTAGTTCTAAGAAAATACAGATATGGTAGAAAAAGTAAGAAAATTTTCACCACAAAACCAAATAGTTACCACCAACAGAGAAAGTTATACACAAAATATATCTCTCAATACAGTGTTTACACTTCATTTTAGTCTACAGATTCAGTGCCAGGAACAGGACTTGTTGAGACAGTCTTTGCCAAATTATTTGCCACAAGTGATTCCACATCAGGTTGGATTCCTGGTTCCATGTCACTGGGAGTTCCCAGCTCCTCGTGGGAATTGAGCGTGCAGGACTGCAACACCTGCACAGCTAGATCCACATCTGCTTCTCTGAGAGAAACCTGCTCCTTCAGGACTTCCACCTTCTCATTCAGCTCATTCCTCTCTGTCTGAAGAGCCCTGCATAGCTTTTCCAAGCGCTCCAGTTTTATTTGAAAGCCCTTGTATTCTTTATCTCTTACTGTTTTCTGAAGGACGAAAGACAAAAAGCTCTGTGATTACACTGATTTTGTTTGGTTTTTTTTCCCCCCTTAAATTAAAAGACTGACTACTATTTAATCCTGAATATTAAGTTCTAATTAATCCAGTAGGTCAAATTCCAGAGCAAATTTCCTTAGAATACCTGACCACTAGCAATGGCTTGTCTAAGCTGGAGTGGCAACACACACCTTTAGCAACAAGCAGTTGATACCTCTATAACAGCATAATGCTAATTGTGAGGGCTGAGCATCAGTAAGGATCCCGATACAAGGCATTTACAACCCAAATAATGGCAATTATAGGGAGCAGAAGGGCACAAATGAGGGAAATCTACAATCCAAAATCCAGGTCAGCAGGTATCGTAGTCCTGGTTCTCTTAACTAGCTCCTTAAAAGAACTGAGAAAGATAAGCAGTGCCATAGCAAACCTATAGGACTTAGCACAGCCTAGCAAGATCATACCTCATATACTTAAACTAGACCTTTGACAGTGCAGACAGAACTGTATGCCTATAGTTTCTGTGAAAACTGTTTTAGCTCCTCTTTTACTAGACTACGATTAGGTAGGTAATGGTATTTCATGACGCTAAAAGCAGAAGCAGTGTAGAAAAGTAACTGATTCCTTACACGTGTTATTTCCTTCATGTCTGTCTTGGGTATTTAAAACTTATTTCTATCACAGCACTGACTGAACTTTGCTCAGCATACTACAATACAGGAAATTCATTCAGCTTGCATGATTTTATACACATTATCCCACCAATTAAACAGTAAGCAAGAAAAGATAAGGCTGATTTTGTCGTGAGTTTAGATTTATAAATCAGCTTTTGGTTTTTCATGTCTAAGACCACCAGTACCATTTACAGAACAGAAACCATACAGCAGACAAACCAAGAGGCAGCTACTGTGCAGTATATTCAGTTCTTTAAAACTAAGAAATTGCATGAAGTTCTCCAGGACATAGACTCTAGTTTAGACATACTGCTGCTTAAATGGTAGTTACCTCTTCAGCCATTTGCAGAAGAGCCTTGTTGTTGTTTTCCCATTTTGTACGCCACACTATGGTTTCTTTTTCCAGTTTCTTAATCTTCTTTGTCATCTGCAAGAGACAAACAGAAGACTTAATTTTGTGGCTTGCGTTGACTTCTTATTGTTACTTTCCAAGTTCAGTTTGAACAAGTTATTTTACAGGGAAGTCTTTTTGCTCAAAAATCAACCCCGCACATACAAATTCTGCATTCAAAGAAAACAAGATTGATCCTTAGAAGAAGCAGACTAGCAACTTTCAAGCAAAACTAAAGGGCTCCAGGGAAAGAAGTTTTAAAAAAGCACAGCCAAGAAGACTGAGAAGTATTTTATGCCTTTAATAAAACACTCAAATTAGGATTTTGGTTATTACGTAAGTGTGTTAAAAACTGTTAAAAAAACCTCCAAAACCATTTCTCTTCCATAATATGACAAATTTTTAAGCTCTATGTTATGATCCAAAATAAATTGAAAAATATTTCATATATTTTCAGAAGGTAAACACTGTTATAAAATCTAAAATGCATCCCAGTAACAGCATGCATGTTTATATTACTTTTTATGAAACCAGGTAATCCTGTAAGTACCTTCTCCATTTCTTGCCTGAAGGTTGTAAAGAGTTCATTACTTTTTGCCATGGTGGTCTGGAATTCTTCAAACTTATCCATGTAAAGAGAAAGCTGTTGGAAAAAGAGGCACGAACATTAATCCGAACAGCTGTATACAAATACAAAAATATAGTACAAGGCAAAATGAAACTCAAAATATTAGAGGATTAAAATTTTTTTTATACTATCCTATGATCTCCATTTGAGAAGCTTGCAGAACCTGTCTGAAAACCTGCTATTGAAACCGAATATAAAGGAGTTCCAAGATTACAGAACAGCAATATATTCTTAAGTAGAAAGGGTATTATGCCTAATAAAATGTTTGAAGACATCACAGTTCATCACTATCTCATTTTTGCTTCCCTACTGAAAAAAAAAAAAAAAAAAATAAAAAAAAAAATCATCTCGACAGATACAGGAAATTCAGCACCTGGTTAGTGAAATCATACTCGAAAAACCTCTCCATAACCACCCACAGGTAACAAGCAAGGCTGGGACAAAATAAATACGATTCATTCCAGAAATCAAATACACATTCACAATTATGAAATCTGCCCACTAAGCAAAAAGAATGGGCAGAGAATACTGACAAGGAATTAATTTAATAGTGAAAAGGCTTACATTTTAACAAGTGAAGAATATTAATCTACAATGACAGAAAATTTTCTTGCCCTACATCACAAGGCCAATAATTAAGGAACTGAAAAATATATTCATTAACATAACCTGTTTAAAAAAAAAATATCCCAAAACCTTATGGTCCTTACTAAAACAACCTATAATACCAATGTGTGATTTGATGTTCTAAGAATACATGACCATCTTCCTAGTCCACCTGAATAATCAGTTCTCTCAATTCTTACACTGAGGATTAAAGGACAATACCGTTCAGAACACAAATATATTTTGCCCTAGTACTAGAGGCAACTTCATAACAGGAATTAGCTTGGCTTGTCAACAGTACATGACGACTGCTGCTATTGTAACTGAACCTTCTAGCTCATCTTATTCTACAGAAGAATCTGTCAGCCCCAGGAAACCACAAACTATACGCACCGTTACCATTAAAATGCGTAACAAAAAGGCAGTGGCATTTTGAATAAAAGGTAATCAACTACCAAAAAAAAAAAAATCATAAAAGACTAAGCATGACAAAAAACTACTTGGGATAATTTGGGTATTAATGTATTGAAGTTCAGTGGAGAGGTGTCCACATGATTACATCTAACTGCACAAATACACACACACTTGGAACAGAACTGTTGGAGAGCCTGGAAAAGAATTAGGTATAGTAAGCACAGAAAAAAGGAATGAAATAGAGCTTGCAAGAAGACTTAACACAAAGCCTCACAAAAGTGAAGCAGTAAGAGGTATACAATAAAAGAAATAGCTACTGCTTCTCAGATGCTATGTATATATGTGCTGAACCAACCACTTCCCTCTGCCTTATGTGCTGAGCTTGCGTTTGGACAATGACTGCAGGTGATCCAGAACCAAAGTGCAAAAACTGGAGGCTATTTCTCCACTCACAGAGAAGATTTTGCTGTAGCATTTATAGCAAGAAAACAATCCGAAGATAGCAGGTTTTTGTGGACAGAGACACTCAGGTTACTAAATCTGAATAACTACAGAGATAGATGTGACATGGCTTGTTCCCAGTCCTCTACAACAGGATGAGACAGAAACAGTAAGGAACAAATTCTGGGTAAAAATCCTCACCCAACTCTCTATAGTCACAAGGGCCTCTCTGGTTCTGAACAGATACATATATATCTCTCTATATAGATATATATATCTGTGTGTGTGTATATATCTATCTATACACACACACATACATAAACACATTAAAACCAAACATGATTCATTCCAGCAAAATAAAATTGTAGAAGAGAAAACAAGAGTTTCAGAGAAGCCAAGGAATGGTGAAGTAGCCATCACAATGAATAGACTGTTAAACTTTCATATATTCTGGTCTTTGTAATACTATCACTAATAGTTAAAAAGTATACTAATTCCAGCAATTCAATGTTTAGCACCTCCCAGTTACAGTACTCTCCAGAAGTATTACACAGCAAGTACAAAAATGTCTTTACAACTTGCATTTCACACTTCACTATCGAAGAGTTAACTACTGGAAATTAAAGACAATTAAAAAACACCAAATAATTTTCACAAGTAGCGTATAACATCTGAATGATACGTATCTGCACGAATGATAACATGTAGTTTTTCTGTATGTTGCATTATGTTCACTACAATCACAAATATTTTGGTGTTTTCTTTTTAGAAAAAATGTATTGAAGACAACTCTGTTAAAAAAAAACCAAACAAAAAAACAAAACAACAACAACAAAAAAACACCAAAAAACAACCCACAAACAAACAAAAAACAAAACAAAAAACAACCACCAAAAAAATACCTGCTGCTTCAGCTGAGCTTCCTGCTGCTTCATCTGTTCACATTTGTGTCTGGACTCAGTAGCTTCTTTTAGCAACTAAAAAAAAAAAGCAAAACAAAAAAAAACAAACAACAAACAACAATGCAGAAAGCCTTATAATGCAGAAAGTACTCCTATAAATGGCTTCATTTATGACGAAAAAGAAACAAACATTAACATCGCCTAACTGCCATCCAACCATGTTTTCTCACTTGGGCTTTTTTATTACTATACTTTCACATATATGATTTGAAACATGTGCTGGCACGCAGAAATTTTTGAGACATTTTTCTAATTGGTAGCATGAGTCAACATTTCTATTTCTGCAGCAAGTTTGAACTGCTAAATTTATGAGTAGCTCATTAAGAAACTGTATGCAATTTATAACTGTTTTGTAACCTGATTTATTTTCTTCCTCCATTTCTCCAGTCACTAATACTGCCTTTACAATAGCCTTTACAGTCTAGTTAAAACCAATTTTGCTTCAACTTGACACCATTTTGTAGGTTCATCTTTGAAAAGATTTTCATCAGCATCTGATTCCAAAATTATGTTTTAAAAATACAGAACAACCCCACACTGGATGATCATTTTAAGATAATACAGGAAAAGCAAGGCTTTGTCTAGAAGTTACAGATACATAAGGAACACTGGCAAAAAAAAACAAACAAAAAAACAAACCAAAACAAACCACCACTTCACCTAAGTATTATTTTTTTTTAATTTGAAGCAAACTTCTTGGAAGACTGCAAGTAAATTGCTGATTATGAACGTATAAATAAAACATCAGCCATAGTTTTGGAGACAAACAAAAAAGCATATGCTTTATTCGGCACTTGTTATTTCTTACAGCGTAAAACCAGAAGTTACAACTCCTGACCACAAGAGTACCTTTGGTGTTTCAGCTCAAGACATTTCCCAGTAAAAAAAAATCTAAATAATATCCAGCCCGTTTGCTGAGAAAATGCAAACGATAACATTACTTGCCTGTAAATATGGACACTAATATTGAAGGCATTACACATACACAAAACTTAAATCTCAGTCTCAGTGTTGAAATCTATCCTAACTTTCAATAGACAGTACCCTCAATATGCCGAATCTGTTTCAAATCATGAAAAATATGGTTTGGTGGGTTTTGTTATTTATCTTTACAAAGAATTCACTTACAAACTCCCTTTCTCGCTGATGTTTCTCCTCTGCTTCTTTAATAAGCTGGGTAGTTTGCTGAAGTTTGGCATCCACAAGTTGCTGCTGCAGTTCTTTATGTTTGAACACTTTATCAATATGCTAAAGAAAGGAAATCATATCAGTCAAATATAAACAGTGCACAGGTCAATTAAGGTAAATATACATGTATGGGGAAATGCATATTGTTTAGAAGTTTCATTCAAAAGAAACAGAGGCAAAGGCTGTTTTACATGCCTTTTCTCTGCTATGTCCATGCACTGTAACTACGCTTTTATTGTCTTTCACAGAAGCCAGATGCATATTGTATTAAACTGGTACAATGCTGTAAGTCACTACACACCAAACATACAAAAGTCCTGTAACAGGTAGTCTATATCCTTTCTTCTAAAGGTAGTGTATTATCTCTAACCCTTACTGTAGTTGTTACTTCTAGAATCTCTGGTCCTCATTGTTAAAAAAAGCTCAAAATGAGCAAAGTTTTCAACAACAATTTATTTAGCTGATGAAATTCCACAAATCACTGACTTTTGCAGTCTTACATGCATCTGTAAGTAGCATGAGGCATCTTTCTACCTTTTCTCTTCCCCACATTATCTCATGAAGGTGGGAACTAGTCTACAGAAAGCTCTCTAACTGTTCCAGGTTTAAAACTAACCAACCTCCCCACCCCCAAGAAAAAGAACCACAACTGAATAACTACATTCCAAATCTCCTCTGCCAATTAAAAACTAGCAAGCTAATCTTAGCTGTAGAACTCCCTGAAAGTCAATTCTCTCTTTGACAAGAGCTGCCTTTTTCCACTACTGTAGCTTAGACTGGCTAGCTTACATGCTGGTGCCAATTGAAGCTAGCTCGGTTAGTCCTATAATAGAGTCATTTCCATACCACTGGTCCAAATATATTCTTAAAGCACGATAGCTTACTTTGATTCTGTGCCAACAAGAGCAGCTACATACATAAAGGAGCTTCCCAAAAACCACCAACCATAATGAATCAAAGTAAAACAGACAATAACTCTTATGCTGGTAAATTTATAATTTAGAAGAACTTCAAACACATACTTATGTTGGAAATAACCTTTGGAAGCTTTAGTTCATTCAAACCCCAGTCAGCTGCAGTGTCTGATCAGGCTGCTCACGTCTGGCCCAGCTGAGTTCTGAATAACTCTAAAGACAGATTTCCCAGTCTCTAGACTACTCATTTCTGTCTGACCACTTTCACCATGAAAGATTTTTTTTTCAATATATCTTGAATTTAGATATGCAAAACCAGACAGAAAAGGCAGACAGTGGGCTCAACGGCTACTTAATTTTTCACAGTAGTGAAGTAAAAGGAATAATTTATATACATGATGGCTGTAAAATATTACAGGGTTTTGTCCCCTATAAATAGTTATCTGATCTTTACAGTCAAGGAACTAACAGTATCCCATTAGAAGCATAATGTAAGCACCTCTTCTCGCAGTGCATACTGCTCAATGAGTTTCTTCAGTTTTTCCCCCAGTTCAATATTTTCCTGGCGGAGCTTGGCATTATGTATACCATGCTGTTCCAGTTGAGCCTGAATTTCATTCAGTGTAATCTGGAAGTGTGCAGTTGCTTCTTTCCGTCTTTCTTCTTCCTCACGTGCTTGCTGCATGTTTTCTTCCTTTTGTGAGAGAATATTAATGTGTTCAAGCTAAACCATGGACCTTTTTCATATTTTTGAGTCAGAAATAATAGTAGTATTACACTTCTGTACAGTTTCAAGTTCTAGAGTACTAGAGTTAATATAAGCCATAGCATGTTGTACTGACTACCCATATGAAGTGTGTACATACAGAAACTCCAGAACTTCTAAAGAATCTTTTCTTTACCACTCTGAACATTACAGAGAGGCTGGTATTACAAGATGTTACATGAATACCTTTGCAAGTGTAAGAACTACCCAGATGTTAAAACCAGCACTGATTTCCTACAGTGATCACAGATAAGAATATCTTGGCTCTCTTCCATTATACTCCCATCCATTATATTCTGACAGAATCAAGCCTTTTTTGATACCATGCCATTTCATGCTGCCATTATATTTCAGTTGTGCTATTTTTTTCCCCAGAAAAGCACTGCTTCCAGAACCAAATATGCCAAAATTACATACTGCAAGTAATAGAAGGGGAAAAAAAAAAAATAGCAAGGTTAATTATACCTACATGTTTTACCTTAAAATCAGGGACACTTACATCACATGACACTCTTCTTCTGCAGGTACAGATAACAAGCGAAGTGATAAGTAAAAAGCAGCAGCCTTGATTTTAAGCAGTAGCCAATAAAGTCAGATTTCCACCACCACTGGCATTGTAATTTATATAAACTAACCTTCAAAGTCTTGTTATGACGCTGAAGCTCCCGGCAGAGAGATTCCAGTTTGCTACGTGCCAAAATGGCCTTGCTATGCTCACTCTGCAAGTGGACTTTCTCCTTCACAACTTGTGCTTGCTTCTTCTGCAGTATCTTCATCTGCTTTTGAACATTTCGACTCTCCTCCAACTAACATTAGAGATTATATTTATTAAATAAACATAGGTGAAACTATATTCTTCTAGATGAGCAGACTGAATAAACTTTTACAACTTTCAGATGAAAGAAAGTAAAATAACTTCATTAAGACCCCCAAGTTGACACTTAAAAAGAAACTTCCATCATCCTACAGACAATTCTAAATGTGCAAGGACAGAAGATGGAAATACACAAATTCCAACTTAGCCTGTGAGGATAAGGGACCACGGGCCTGCATTCAGCCACAGGGTTAGAACTAGCTCTGAGAAAGAAGGATGTGGCAGATGTAATTAAAAACCAACTGAAACTGGCTTTTCAACAGGTCACAATGTTTTCCACTCTTATCTGCAAGGTACACACAGCTGTTTATCCAACAGGTCTCTCTCTAGTATCAGAAACAAAAATCCACATAAATGTGTGCACAGTTCTTTCTTGTCAGCAGGAGCTCCTACCAAAGGAAGCAGTAATTGATACAAGTTTGTAAAATGCTAAGGTATTTCAGAATGGAACAGATACAACCAGCAGCCCTGACAAATCAAGTACTATTAAAGCTGCACAGCTCAGACTTTGATGACTTAAGAGTTCTGTAGTCTCAACTATTTGAAGCAAATTCTTTGTTGTACCTCTTTAGGCTCTTTAGACTGTAAATGACAGTGTTAAACTACGTATATGGTGCTGACTTCAATATATATTCTATGAATATCCAGTGAATAGAAGTTTCTTGCATTAATATCTAGTTGAAAGTAAGTTCCATTACACAGGATTTCTGGGCTCCCCAAGAAACCATTTTGTTTAGTCTGTTCTGTTGTAAAGAAGGTAACAATTAAGTTCAACACTGCTCCTTATTAGTGCCTCAGCCTTGGGACACCACAGGAAAAGGCGGCTGACAACAAGGAACATCACCATGATAGAATAATAATACAGGGCTGGTTTTTTGAAAGAGCTCAAAGTAATGCTGAAGCACAGAAGAAAGAATAAATACAATTAAGCACCTCCATGACAACAGTAAATTAAATGTATATTTAATCTAGTTTGGAGAAAAGGATTGTTAAGGGAATATTTTGATATTCAAACATAAAAAGCCCTTTTCTTGGGTGGCCAGAAAAAATACTTCAAGTGGCTCTGCTGTCTGCATATCTATGAAACTTCAGGCCTGTAAATGTATGCCAGCATGAGACCTATCACCACGGATGCAAACCTTCCTACATCACAAACTGATCTCCTGATAGATTCCAAATTAGGAAAAAAAAAAAATAATTGTGGAAGATCTTTTGCCAGGAGAGAGGCATTCCTACCTTTATTGTACAGTCCTTTTCATGAGACACCACTGAAAAACCTGACAGTGAGCTTTAAAGATGATGAATCTTTAAAAAAAGAAAAAAAGCATTGTAGGTGCACTGTCATAAACAGTTCAAACCTCTGCTGGCATTAAAGCTGACACCTGTGCCAGTGGCTCATCACCACTATCATGAAGAAAAGAATGCATCTTAAAAGGAACACAACCTAAACTTTCTGAGGGAAACAGAGTACCTCTGAGACTCATTCAGCTAAAACAACTATTGCTACACCTGGACAACCTCCCACCCAAAGTCTCAACAGTTCTGAGCATCCTGGGGAAAGCAACTGGCTTTCCAGGAAGGTGACTAACTATGGGCTGTGAATGGTTATGCTGCCTATGGACTACAGATCCTCTCCTGGGAGGGGAAAAAACAATGTGAACATGTTTCTCTCCTGATGGTCTTCAACAAGAACGCTCAAAATTAAGATGGTGCAGATAATTTTTTTTTTCCACAGAAGCAAGAAATTCATGCGAACCTAGCCCATCATGCAGGCCATCACCATCACTGTGATTTGACATGGGAGTTGCTTGCTCAAATAGAAAAGGCATCACATGCACAAGCAACTGCTCGTAACAACTGATTTACTGCATTTTCCTCTCACAATATCAAAGCTCATTTTCAGGTGGGCTCCTCATCCTTGAGTTGCACTGTGAAAGTATTATTGTATCTCTTTTAAATGAAAGTGACTTCTTATAGAAGCTGCCGGTTTTGAAGGAAATTAACTCATGTGGACAAGAACGTGCATGTGAGAGAGCAGAGAAAAAGCTAAAATGTAACAGATCTCCAAGGAGGATTTCCTAAACAGAACTAATCTAAGTCTATTCTTAAGTAATTAGTATTGCCTTTGTGAATAAAAAGACTACGTGCTAGCTCATCCTCAAGCTCTGGAGACATCCTGAATCTCACAGGACAAAAACACCCATTATTTCAGAAGAGCTACGCTCCATGTGGTGCAGCCATTATGTCATTTTCAAAACCACCTTTGTATATAATACACCTGACATCTACATAAGGAAAAAACCTCATGCTTTTGTCAAACTCCTCAGTTATCTCGTTTTACATTCATTTTGTAACTGCAAATACGGTGGGAAAGCATGCACACAGTATTTCCAGTCTTTCCATTCTTGTCTGTTCCTGTCTCAAGATGAACAAGTCTCCAGGGACATTCTGAAAAGTGAACTCATGAGTGTGTGTCCCCAGTTTTATGATCATCTAATTTAGAAAATAAATTATAATTTCTCCTACTAGGGGTAGGAATGCACTTTATGATCAATCACTGCTAACTTTTTGACTTTTTGATTTGTTAATGAAGAAATGTTATTTTTCTATCCATTCTTTTGCATAATCAGAAAGCACAAAGCAAAATTAAACCTAAACCTAACTTCCCCTGCTCCCCAAAATCACTTAAGAGTTAAGTATAACTTACTTTTTCCATATCTCATTATCCCAATATGTTCTTTCCCTTTATCCTAAAGGGTATAAATTATAAAATGCTAGCACAAAAGCATTATTGACAGACAAAAACTAAGAAAATAATTACTCCCCAAAGAAACTCTAAACTTCTCTGTTAATCCTAATCCTACGCTTCAACGCCAAGTTATCAAAAAGTTATCATAACTTGTTTTTTCTTTGGATTTAGTCAGTCATGTAGAAGCAGAATGCATGCTAGTTTGGCTGAATTAATACCCATAATAAGCCTGAGCTTGCTTTTTCTTCCCCTGCCAACACTGTGAAATATTCAAAATTGTTACTGTCCTGTATCAGAAGTTCTTGTATTCCATAGTTAATATTAACACATGAATAACTCTTGCTATCTTTACAAATTACTTACCAGATCAGCATACTTCTTGCACAAAGCTGCCAGCTTTTCCTCTGGTGTAGAAAGTGTGTTCAAGGCTTGCATTAATAACAATACTTCTTTTCCTATGAATTGGATGAAAACCACCAAATTGAGAAAAGAAAAAAAAAAAGTACCAGAAAAGAGCCTATCTTTAGAAAAGTAAAATACAGATCCATGAGAAATTAGCACAAATTAAGTTGTTCTTTGGTTTGATAGCTGCATAATCCTAAGAGTTGACACATGGGAAGCCATCACAGTAAGAATTTGTGTTGCCTATGTGACATTACATAACTTGGATAAAGTTACAAAAAGTAAAAGTTATTACTTTAACCTTAAAACCACAAAAATATTTTTACATATATTTTTAATAGCACAGATAAAAAGAAAAATCTAAAAGAGCAAAATTTAAAAGGTTAAGTTTTTGCTAATAAAGGATATTCACACAAGTGTTTTTAATAAGGTTCTGGAATTTAAATATCAGCAGTGCCTTGGTAGCATTGGACACCACAATCCCAAATTTAAAAGTTAATCCAACCACCGGAAAGTTAAAAAAGCTGATTAGTAATTACCACATTATTACTGTTATAAAAGTTCCTTTAAAAATAGCATTACCAGCTGAAGGATTCTTACATATGCATTAAGAATTGTCTTTTCCTAAGCAGAAGCGCACCTTTTCTCAGAATACCTTGTTAAAGATGACAAGTTTTGGCTACAGAGTAAACCTGAGACAAAGACAGAGCAAATGCATTGCTATTTTATGAAAATATTAAAGCCATTTAAAAATCAAAATGCTGAAGAGAACATACCCAAAGTTTTCTCCTTGTGTTTTTCACTCTCTGGATCTTGCTGGCCATCAGGTGGATCAGTACGGGCTTCTTCTCTCCCAGGAGTTTCCTCACGAGACTCTTGAGAGCAGCATGTGGACCCCGGGTGCTTTCTGTTCTTTGTGATACACTCAGCTTCTTCCAATGAAGCTGTGTTTTCCAGGCCACAACAGTTGGACTGTGCGTGCCGCAGTGGTGTGCCAGACAGTTCATCGCACTTGCTCTTCACCAGCTGATCCTGGTTATTCATTCCCATCTCCTGAGAAACAGCTTCTTCCATTGCACCAACAACCAACTTCAGAAGGGAAAGGAGGACGTGAACAATCAATCAACTATACTAAAAACAAAAACTTTCAACTTTCTTTTGCATGGACAAGTAAAAGTAAAATCCCATCCTTATTATTATTATTTCGAGGCCTTGGGTGATATGATTTAGTGTAAGGTGTCCCTGCCCATGGCAGGGGGTTGGAACTAGATGATCTTAAGGTCCTTTCCAACCCTAATGATTCTATGATTCAAGTTGATATTCACTGCTGTTAAGGCAGGTATATAAGTAACTGTAGACAGAATGAGCCTAAAGAGTGATGAAGAAAACAGCATACAACAGTCCAAAATCCTAAGTGCTCTTTTACAAAACAAATTTGAAACCCTGTAATTGCAGGAATGTTTATACTCTAGAAATAAAAAGTTCCCATGGAAATTTGTTCTTAAAGCTCCAAAACTAACTGGCTATCATCTCAGCACACAATCTTAAATGCAAACACTTCTCCCGTCATAGTTCTTAAAATCTCACAAATCAACACTAAGTATACCAAACCTAAAACTCAGCAAGAGTTTAACTAGGTTTATGTATTGTTATCTGAAAAATAAGGTATATAAATTGAGACAGGAGGACAACATTATAAAACCCAACATTATTACATATTGGTTCCAGAAAAGTGGAACATACCAGTTCTGAAATAACCTGAGATATACTGCAAGAAAGAGGGAGAGGCAGGGAGGGAATTAACCTACTAGGAAGTCTAAAGAAATACACAGAAATACACTGATAACACACCTAGGGTAAGAGTTCAAACTACCTCAATCAGAATGCCAAATAAGAGTGTCAGCTCATGACTGGAGAATATCTGTTGTTTTAACAAGAATTATAAACGTAACTGGAAGCACATCCATTTTTTAAATTTAAAATTTAAATCTATGAAGTCATCAAAAAAAGTAAGTATTAACTGGCTTCAGATTTGGAGTCCTACTGCCTATGATTTTTAACAATACATTATTTCTGCTCAATTAAACAACTTTCTCTCCAAACATTTCCTAAACACCCAAAGGTTTAATCATTTAACCAAAAAGTTAAACATCACCAGTTGCTTTAGAACGCCAGTGATATGTCCAGTATTTTGGAGCAGTAATATCACTCTATATACTGGTAATATCACTCTATATACTACTGAGCAGCTACCAGACTCCTCTCTCAACCACCAGGACAACATTCTCAGTTTCTAGATATATTTAAGGCTGACAAGAGAAATTCAAGGGCGTGTGGTTGGGTGTTCTTTTTTTGTTTTGTTACAGTATAGAGGCTGGGACTCCAGACAGTACTTGGCAGTGGAATTTTTTGCTGTGGATTTGTGATCCTACTATACAACATGCATCCATGAATGAAAGTATAATAAGCAGAGCTGAACTCACTTCACTGCCAAAGTGATCATTCTAACTGATTTGTTTTCAGTGAACAGAAAATGTTTTGTTAAAGTCACAAGAAATTATAAAAGCAGGACCCATTTATATGCAGAATTTCATTGTTTAAGCACAGATTTATTTCATATTACCTTATATTTTTAATATTAAAAATGTCCTAAATCTTAAACCTGGAGTTTGTACTGGGTTTTGTATTCTGCACAGATGTACTCCTTTCCTCTTCAAAAGGAATTTGCCAACATCAAAAGAACGCAGCCAACACTAATAATATATTGTGAGATATATTTCAACTCCAAATTTGTTCAGCATGCTTTGAAGAGTTATTTAAAAATCATTAAACAAATGTGTTAATATTGTTAAAGAGCTTATGACAGCTTAGCTGTTCTCTACACGTAAATAAAGTCCCTTGTTTTAGACCTTATCTAAGGCAGATTCATTCTTCAGAATGATGGAATTCATACAGTATCTTTCATGAATGACAGTAAGTTTTTTAACTGCAAATAATCTGCATACACATTTAGGAGCAACTTCTGACTTATAAAGGAAGATTCACTTTCACAGCTTTTTACAAGTGTGGAAGTGATGCATGTGGTTTATGGGAAAAAAAAAAAAGAAACAAGGACTGCCAATTTTATTCTCCAATAATGCAAGACAAAATATTTGATAAATGCCTGCAAAGGTAATGCAGTAATATAACTGCTGTAAAAAAGAACCAAGATTTAACAGACTTTTTAGAGCTGTAAGATGCATATTTTTTCCTATGTAATCTTAAACTGTGGGGCTTCCATTGGCACAGGAAAGACTTACCCCTCCCAAGTTTAGGGTCAGCTAAACAAACAAGATTCTTCTTAAAAAAGGACAAGAAATGTGAAAACAACAGAGACTGCTTATCCTTTTCATAGATATCAAGGTCTGAAGACATGGCAGAGATCTCCACAAATCATGATTCATACAGAAGCCAAAGAAACGATGTTGCATTAGAGTGACAAGACAGGAAAGATCAGAGGTATCAGATCACAATGTGATACCAGAGCAGAATTGCAGTACCAATACAACAGCTGAAACTTGCATTTTTTCTATTACATAGGACATGAACTTCTGGTTCAGATACTTGTACCTAAGAAGCCTGGCAAAAGGTAGGGAAAGTCTGCTCTAAACTCGAAAATTCCTGGTTTGGCACATTATTTCCAGACCTTCTGAAATCCATAAACAGACTCCCATAAACTTTTGAAAGCAGAGCACAAAATTGCCAGGAACTTCAAAAGGCAGCTGAGAAGGCTGACTGGCTCCATTTGTGGTTACACATTGAACAGCAGCAGCTCTCTTGCTATCACTTCATTCCCCTTTTTCATACCCACCCCTGTTGTGCTAGCCACAACATTCACACAGCTTGTTCTAACAGTTCATAGCCAGACTGGTACCTCAGTCCCGCTCACTGCACAGTTAACAGGCAATCCTCCCAACTAGGAGTGCTAGCACGATGGTTGGAAAGAACCCAAAGAACGAGAGTCACTATAAAAAAGTAAATCTAATCACAGCCAGAGCACAAGGAACTAAATAAAAAGCACCAGTTAAATAGTTAACACTGACTACTGAGGTACTAGAACACTGTCAGCAAGATGACGTTCATGAGAAGCACTGCTCCAAATTTAAACAACCCAGAATTTTTAACTGGTTTTCAGCTGAGAAAATTCTGCCATTTCTGGGGAAAAAACCAAAACCCACAAAAAAAAAAAACAAACCCAAAACACAAAAACCCCACCCCAACAACAAACAAAAAAACCAAACAATTACTGGTGGGGGCATACCTGTGACCAGTAAGACACAAAATGCCCACTTCTAGCAAACCATCATAGTAACCTCAACTCTTGTCAATTCAGAGCTGGGGCAATTAGCATTCATATTCCACAGCACCTGAAAGTTTCACAGAGTGAACACCACCACCTCATTAATTCAGCAGGGCTTTTGCAGCAGTCAAATTAGGTGTCAGTCCAATTCTGTAATGACAATAACAACCTCTTAACTCTGAGTATTCTCCATCCTTTGTCAAGAAAAACAGGATTTTCAGAACTTCATGCTCATTCTCTGAAGTCTAACAGAGCAGGCAGAAATAACCTACCAGAATACTGAATTCAAGAAAAAGATTTATGTACAAGCATCTTGTACATCTCAAATATCTTTGAAAATAATAGCCATAGTGAAAAAAACTATTAAACTTGACAACCTTCTTTTGGTTTTCCAGTGAAAATGGAAGAAATCCAAGCTTAGTGACAAGCAAACATGCTTGCTGCAAAACCAAAGCTCACTGTGGCAGTAGAGAGATTTTGTAACAATATCAAATATTTTCAGCTTAAATACAATTAAAAAAAATCAGTGACCACGTACTGTATTTAAAGAAGTGGTTCCACCAGCAGCTATAGCAACCCTAATAACAAACCAAAAACAGCTTAAAAAAAACTAGTTAAATTCTATCAAGTTGTGGTCTGTAAGTTCTAGCAAAACTAACAGTAGTGGCACAACATAAATACATTAGAATTTTAATAACTTAGATTAGAAAGTGGTTTTAAACAGAGAAGTCTGCTATTGCCTGACTAGGGCCACAAACACTAATAGCTAGATGACTTCCCAATTATGACTAACCAAGAATTTTCCCCATTAGCTGTCACTTTAGATATTAACACATAACCAGAAGTCTGAACAGCCTTCCAACATTCAATATTATTCTTAAACACTTTACTATAGGTAGTTCAGATTTGATCTGTATAAAGCTTCAAGCTGGAGCACAGCAATAATAAATGTCACACAGAGAATGTTAAGTACTAAACAATTCTCTGTCACTGAAATTGTGCCCCCCCCCCCCCCCCCCCAAGACAATGGTTAGAACAACCCCAACTATTACCTCTATCTTTTCAAATGAGTGCTCATCAGACTAGTGAACTTCTCAGTTCAACATTCCAGCCAGAACACAGAACTTCCAAAAACACATTGTGTAATAGTGCTGATTCAGTACTGACTGAATAGAAACAAAATCACCCTGCCAAAGACCTTCTACTGAAATCTCCGCTACCTTTTCTAGTTGATACCATGCTTCCACAGCTTCCAGCTGGCTTCCAACCTGCTGCTTCTAACCAACTTTAATGATAGGAGGCCTATAATCTGACAGGCCAGAATTAAGACTGTTACATACCTAGAAAGATGTCCAGTGAGAGACAAAGTATGTTGCACAGGTAACGTGTAACATTTTTAGATCACAAAATCGTTCACAAAAATTCAAAACTCTACCATTACAAAACAAGATACTTGCCATTTACCTAGCTATTAAACCAACTATTAAAAGATGCTGACACTTCTGAATTAGTGTATCATCTTCAAGCTATTTAAGACAGAGTCATAAGTCAAACAACTTTAGGATGCCCTGCAGGAAAATTACTGGTAACACTGCCCCTGCTCATCCGCAAGTTTTCATTTAGTCTTTTGCTATGTTCTCTCAACTTGTACCTAGATCAAAAAAGTTGCGCATCAAGAAAACTCTCAGTACCTAAAGGATGAGAGTACAAGAGAGGTATCCTATTTATGTAACTGGCTATGATCACAAGAGTCTAAGCCAACTTTACTTCAAACAGTTCTGCTCCAGTAACGTGCACTGCATGTAAGGACAAAACAGATACTTCGGCAGAACTTTCCTTACCATGCCAAAAAGTATTAATAAGACTTACTTTTTTGTTCTCTTACCTACAAGAGCCCGTAACACACAGTCAAGTGCTACCTGATATATACTGTACTTATCATTGCTACTACATGTACTCAAATACCTATATTTTATACGCCTGTGCATACACATACTCAGTCTTTTCCTGAAAACTCTGTATCTCTTATTGAAAATAAAACCATAAGCAGTAGTTACATCCACATCTTTTTTTTTTTCCTATATGCTAGGAAGTTACTCTAACAAAAAAAAAAAAAAAAAGTACTGGTATTAGTCTGTCAAAACATCTCTTACTGCGCCCATAGTAGCAGATGGCCTGAACTGTGAGAAGACTTTTACAACCTTAGCCTTCAGAACTGCTAGTACTTTTAAATAATATCCTGGAAGCTTTAGAACAAATGCATGTACACAAAACAGATCTTCACAACTGTAAGACAACCTAAATATATAAGCAAATATGTAATCATTGCTCAGCATCAGGCTCAAGAAAAGTCCATTTAAATAACATCACTCAGCTGACTACATCCTCAAACCTACCACACATGTAACTGGGCATAAAAGCCTTATAAACCTTAACCTGATCAACTGCATTCAAACAAACAGAAACAAAAAACACCTGTAACAGCAAGAAGTATGTGATTTCTCATAAATGTTTATGGTTTATAGCAAATGTTATGCTTCCTGCATCCCAGCAATTTACTGTTACCTGCTAACATGTTTTGAAAACGTTTGTGTGATATACTTTTCCTCAATACAGATATTCAAGAAGAGTTCATTTAACATAACTATTGTGCTAAAAGAACAGTCATTCTTGGTAGCAATGTTAGTCATGTCTTCTCCACAAAAAGTAGCATTTTGGGATGTCACAGAATTCGGGTTTGAATTTTGCAGCAGGTGCACCTTCATCCACTGGTCTAGACACAATAATTCAGGCGCTTGTGACCATGAGACTAGCTTATTAAGGTTATTTCTCCATGCAATAAATACTTTCCTATACTGTGTTCACTGACTTGGATGATCATGCAGCCTAATTACACCTTTCTGAAAAAGTGGTGGCCAAGGTGCCTTCCCCACCAAACTACAATCTTAATTGTGAGATCAGAAAGTCACTTCAAACAAACATTTCACCTTGTTCTGTCATTACATTAAAAATTATGTTCTATGTGCTCATTTACCTACTTTCAAAACACTGGACTGAGGCACCTGCAGTACTGGTCATCATTAGTTTCAAAGCATTGCAAGCTTGGAAGTAAGTCCCAACACAGCAGGAGGCCGATTAAGAAATACCTACTGTGGAAATCTGTATTTTATCTTTATAAGTCAATACAAAGTCAATGTTAACAGACCGCTATTAACACTGCTGGCCTTACATCAAAGATTAAGTGTCTAATATTGTTTCAAACACATTGTTACATGACCTTTGCTTCTGGTCCTTATATTTCTGTTACCCCTTCCATGCTTCTTGCTCTTACTTTCATCAACCTTATGCTGCAGAAGAGATTCCTGCTTTTAAAAATAGCTTTATTTACCTCAAGCAACCTCAAATGAAAGAAAAATTTAAAAAAAAAAAAAAAATTTCTTTTGTGTCATTCTTTTTCCTCTGTGCTCTGAAAAAAGTAATTAAAACCATCTCTTCCCTGCTTTCCCTTAAGACATTAAAAATAATTCCTGTAATTCTAGGGGAAAAAATCCCAAAAACCATTGGAAGAACCCAAAGCTTAAATGGAAACTTTCAGGGCACTTACAGGGCCAAGTGCTACACATTTCACCAGTCCTTTTTTAATGCAAGGGGCTGAGACAGGTGCTAATTAAGAAAATATTTAATATAGCATGAATCACTTCCACCAATGAGGCTTCACTTCCTCTTCACTATAACCCTAATGGTTTTCTAGTCATCCACATTACGTTTCTGGAAAAAGCAGGATAGACGAGTTCCGAATTCACAATGCAAACAGGTCACAAAGAACCTAAAAATAAAGAAGCTCCCCTGTACCAAGGCAGGGGGAGGGACGCTGCAAGAGACTGCTTAAGGATTTTTAATTCACAAAAAAAAAATTTGAAGTAAAATTTGCTTAATATTCCCTGTCACATTTCACCTTTTTAAAATGCTCAATTCCATTCAACTGCAGGTAGATGAACCAGCGTGGAGATGCCAGTCTGTTTGTGTGTTTTGGATTTTATTTGTATTTTGGTTTTAATCATCAGCATCTGCTTTCGTCGCAGATGCTAAAGTTCCTTACAAGCCCCTTACAAGCTCCAGTAAGGAGCTTCAAAAAAAACACACAGCACAAGAGATGGTTTTTCTTTGAGGAAAAAATACCTCCAGAGCCTCTTAAATCCCTCCCCAAGAGCCAAAATAAACAACCACCACCACCACCAAGTTACTATGTATGGGACGTTTTTATTCTTTGTAGCATTCAAGAAAGGTCCCACAAAAAAAAAAAGCCACTTGGATTTATGTAAGGACACAGGATGAGATACCTAAGTGGCACATGAGATTACCGTGGCAGTTCTGTCAGGCAGCGTGTTGGTGATGTCACGGCTCAACTACTGCACGTTTTAAGTCTTTGCTGTTCGCTGCACAAACATTTTAGGTTTTTCCTATATGGACACGCAACAAGACATTATTGTAAAGTCACCGAGAACACCGTCGCTTTTGATGGCGTGCCGGTAGAGGAAAGAAAATGAGAGAAAGAACCATTTTTCACCTATTTCGAAAGGAAGCACTCCCCCCACACACGCACCGCGCGGCAGGCACGCAGAGCCTCCGCTCTGGCACGCGTGCCTCGCACCTCAACCCCACGGCCCGCACCGGTGAGCGCCAACTGCCGGCACGGCGCCTGGCACCTCTAGCCAGCGGGATCACCGTGGCGGGACAACGGCAGACGGGCAAATGCCTCCCGGACCCCGACCCGACCCGCCTCAAACCGGGCCCCGCCACGTGCCGCCCTCCCCCCCCCCCGCCAAAGGCCCGCCGCGCGCTCGAGGCAGGGACCGCCTCTCGACCCTCGGGAGAGGGACATGGAGAGCGGCTGGAGCAACCCCCCAGCCGGGGAAACGCGACCGCGGCTCCTCAGGAGAATGCCGACCCTCAGACACACACGCGCGGGTCCAGTTCCGTGGGAAGCGGAGAGGAGCTTGTCCGGCCCCGTGCCAGGTCCCCGAAAACCATGGAAGCGGCGGGGGTACGGCCTGCCCCAGCCCCAAGCGCCTGCAGGGCGCCGAGGCCGCGTGGGGATGGGGGAGGCGGCGAGCGAGGCACCACAAGCCACCGGGTGGGGAGCGGGAGCGCCCTCCCACCATGCCCGGCTGCGCGCTGCCTCACCTCCGGGCCGCCGCTCGCTGTTACCGCCGCCGCCGCCACCGCCTCCTCCTCTCCGCTGTGGCTCTGGCGCCGGCTGCGTCCCTGCGCGCTGCTGCCGGTGCCGCTGCTGCTGCCTCCTCCGCGCGCTGCCTCCGCTCCGCGCGTCGCCATGATGTGACGGCAGCATCCAAACAAGCTGCCGACAGCCGAGGCACACCGGAAGCTCTCCCTGCCTGCCCGCCCCTTCTCCCTGCGGCAGCCAATCGCCGCGCGGTCCCCGGCCTCACGTGAGAGGTCACTGCCCTCCGTGCCCACTGCTCCCGCGGGAGTCGGCGGAAGCACGCCGGGGTCCCTCGGGGGCAGCGGACTGCGCTTTCCGGCGTGCACCGCGCGGCTCCCCCTTTCCTAGGACATGCCGGGAGCTGTAGTCTGGTCTGCCGCGGGGGGCGCCCGTACTGGGGCGGGGCGGCGGGCACGCGGTGGTGTCAGCGGCCGGTCATCGGGGGACGTGTTGTCCGCTCCGCCTTCCTCGTGGCCATTGGTGCCTTTGCCGTGGCTTGGGAGACGCGGACAGCTCAGCGGCGCCGCCGTGACGGGGAGTCGGGCGTGGGGTGGGTCGGCGGGCCGCCTGTGGGTAAGGCGGACGCCGGGGATGCTGCTCCTGAGGGAAAGCTGGGCTGGGAAGAGAGGTTTAGCCGGGAATTGCTTTGTGCAGGTGTGGCCGAGGCCGGGACGGTGGACAGAGCGCTTGTCAGGCCATAACCTGGAACACTGTTTTCTTCCCCGCCATACAAAAATTATGTGGAAGCTTGTGACCCCAGAGAAGGGTCACAAAGATGATCAAAGGGCTGGGAAGCCTGGCTTATGAGGAAAGGCTGAGAGAGCTGTGTTTGTTTAGCCTTGAGAAAAGAAGGTTTGGGGAAAACCATATCGCCATATTCCAAGTACTTAAAGAAGATGGAGACTCCCTTTTTACAAGGAGTCATATAGAGAAGACAAGGAGTAATGGGCGCAAGTTAATCGTGGGGAGATTCCATTTGGACACAAAAGGAAATTTTTTCACTATGAGATCTATCAGCCATTAGAATAATTTCCACAGGGAAGTGGTGGATTCCCTAGCATTGGACACTTGTAGGATCTGGCTAAACAGGATGCTGGGATATCTACTCTAGGTCATGCTTTGCTAGAAAGGCTGGACCAGATGACATCCGTGACATCCCTTCCAACCAGGGATTTGACAATTCTACAATTCTTTAGGCCAGCACAGACTGAGGAGCCACCTGGAGTGAGGTAGAAGCCCTTCTGGTGAACGTAGCCATGTGCTGCTGCAGCCCAAACCTCAGCCAGGCCTTCCCCTCTCTGCAAGACTTCAGCAAGTGGAATGGCTGCTGTGGGGTTAAGGATTGCTTCTGTGGAAGGAAGGTTGACATCACATGCTGGAGGGAAGAATGAAGTTGCTGGGGCATGCATGCAACCCTTTGAACTCACTACGGGTTTCCTGGGTGTGTGTGGATCTTGCTGGACTGCATGCTGCACATGCAAGCACACATCCTGGTAATACAGATGTTCCCGCTTGTCAAGGAAATAAACTTAACCTCTATAACCCAAGGGGAACCTTGATGTTCTTTCATAGAGTTACTGAATAAAAGTACCACTCTAAACCTCCTTAAGCACTTACTGCTTCAGAGAATAGGTGGATATTTGTGTTGAGTAAAGTAGCTTCTGTGAGGGAGTACCTGCTTGAATTGTTTTGGCCTTACAGTCTAAATCTGTGCTTCCCAGACCTAGTCAATTGATAGTTTCAAGATGAAAAATAATTTTTTATTTTTGGGTATTATCCCAATTTTTAGATGGAGGTTTTCTCCCCTAGAATAACACTTGTTCTTTTACAAACATGCATAATATTGGTACAATTCTTGGAAAAAGAAAAAAGTGTCCCTCTTCTCCCCCAGCAGAATTTTGATGTTTTAGGATTTTGCACACACATCCCTCCTGTTTGAGAGTATCAAGAGATCCATGCAAATATGCTCCGGTTGATCGCAGGATGGCTCATGAAATCCATAAATAGGGCTTTAAGATTGCTTTTAATATCTCAAAAGCATTATTGGAACGTTTATATGTGTAGTAAAACATAAATTAACTCTTGCATTCTGTTCCCCTCCCCCTGATAGGCACTTTCTGGAATAGAAGGAAGATTAATTACAAGTATGAGCTACTTTGAGAGAAAACAGAATAAAGACCCACGGAGTTCTTGCTGGCTGTAAGCCTTTACTGTAATAAAATTCATTGTAAGGCCTATTTTGGTGAATTTGGGTGCCAGAGAAGTTAACACACATCATGCAGTAGAAGCAGGCACAAGGCCATTCTGTCAAGGGGGACAAAGATTTCATCAAAAACTACTAGATGTTAGAGAATTTATTTCCAATAGTAATTGTTTTCGCACTTGAACTGTCAGGGGTTTTTCTGCTGATTCTGTGACACAGATTGATTAACATGGATTGCTTATAATTATTTTATGAAGAAAGACACTGCTTCCTACCAAGTCAGTTTTTACAGAAGTTTAGGGGGGTTTGAGGGTAGCTGATTCGGGCTTAGTAAGGGAAGTACCACTGGCTTCCAAACTCAGTCACAGATCCCTGGTGCACCTATTGCTCCCTGTGCTGTTGTCCTCTGAACACCACAAATGTGAAACTGAATAAAAAAAAAAAATACCCAGCTTTTAGTATTTTAGATTGTATTTATGGTTTTCTTCCTGTGTCTTTTTGAGTTATTTTGTGAACTGTTTTCTCTCAGAAATGCTCAGAATTCTCTCAGAATTTCTCTCAGAAATGTTGCCATGCACTTGCCAGCAAAGTGCATGTCAACAGTACTGAAAATTCGTGTTCCACTCCTGCAAGTAAATACACGTACTGACAGGAGGCTGAGGACTTATTTGCAGTTGTGCCCTGCTCATGACCTTGCTGAAGATTGCTTGTGCGAGGGAGGAACAGTCATGGACTATGTACTGGGAGCAGCCAAGCAAATGTTCCACCCAAATAGCTGTTGCCAAGTAGCCACTTAATTATTGGGAATCAGAAGAAGCGCTCTTATGTTTTGACAGGCAAGAAGCTAGTATCTGAGAAAAAATAGGGGAGGGGTTTATTATTATTTAGAATATAACTAAGCATCCTTTGGTAAGAATCTTTAGTCATTTTCAGGGTAACCTAGCTTTATGAACTACTTCCAAGTTAATGTGGTTATTACCATACTTAAGAGTAGTCTTAACTTTGTGAACCCTCTCAACTACTTCACTGCCCTCACTGGGGTGGGCACTCCTAGGCAATTTGGTGAAAAATGAATTGCTTTGTTATTTTTTTAGAAACACATCAGTAGGGTGACAACTAGAACAAGATGTTTAAAACTCTAAACAAAGACAATTGAGAAACTGAAATAAAGACGGTATTTCTTTTCTTACAGCATTGTTACAACATGCAGTGCAGTCAGGAAACCATTGAAATGGAGCACCAAATTTAATTTTGTCCTTTTCTCATGATTACTATGATAATGGCTTTCATAAGTGTTTTCAAGAAACTCTGGACTATCAGAATTGTTGTTGGAACACTCTCCCCTGGTACTGAGTAGGAACCATAATTCTTTCAGTGTTACTTTTCACAGAATGACCAACTGAAAATGAAGGCAAAGGGAAACAGAAAAATACAAACAAACCAAAACCCTAAGAAAACAAAACAAACCTAACCCAAATCACCACTCTTCTACTTCACAGGATGAGTGATGGCTACTGGGCAAATCGCCTGGGGCCCATTGTGGACAATATGGCAAACGTGCTGGCTGAACATGCAGCTAGAAATAAAACCAAACAAGGTTTTGGTGTACATGTGGAATGGGATGAGGAGTAAGAGAGAAAATGGAAATAGGATGTGTCAGCTGGGTGGTGTGTTCTCCTGTGTGGTGTTGCACATCACACCTCCCTCCCATAAAATGAACTCCAAAGGTAAAAGGGATCTGAGAAAGCTGTCAGAATTTACTGGGTATATGGGAAAATGCCATCATTAAAATATGACAGGAATGAAAAGTCTGAAGTTACTTCCTTGGTTCAGGAAAGTAATGTGTGGGACATGACGGAAAGAAAGTAAAGTTGGGTTGTTTTGTTTTCCATGTCACACAAAGTTCAGCGGAATTACAAAGCGGCACATTCGAAACGATAAAAAAAAGATTTTCCCCCTTCCCACATTAAGAAATTAATTATCCCACACCATCAATGAAGTAATGAACTAGATTAAAAAAGGAACTCGACATTTGTATGGTTAAAAATGATAGCCAGTTACAGCTTTGTGCAGATGTACTTTGAAAGAGAATTTGGATGAGATGCCAGCCACCAGGGTCTGAAAGCAAGCCATGGCTCACTGTGAGGAGGCAGGCAGTCAGTCTGGGACTCCAATGAACCTGGCACTGCTTACCCTCACCCTATATGTGTGCTGGTTTACACAAGCCAGGACTGGAGGCAGGACACCCAAACCAGAGGCTGTGCTTGCTATTGTGAGTTAAATCTGCCAGTGATCATCCTCTGGCATCTGGGCCAAGGGGGTGCAGACTGTTCCTTACAATATTCCTTGATGCTCAGGCTCCAAAGCTGGGTTGCACACCATCTCCACTGGGAATAACTCAGTGGCAAGAAGCCAATGAAGAGATTGCTAGGTGGCTCAGGGGAAACATTTGTAGGGCTCTTACTAACTGTTTATAGGCATTCAGATTTCAACACATGCTCAGACACATCAGTCGACTAGTGCATCTGTAGCCAGAGAGACTTGAAGTGTGACTGATAACGTTCCTCTGCCAGAAAGATCCTATGTAACAGTATTTTTGCTGGCGTAGGCAATGGTTTCTGCTCTTTCATTCACATGCCTACTAATTCTTTGACACTACATCCACATTAAATGTCTGAGGAGGCTCCTCTCCGCCCCAGTAATACTTTTACAGTAGCACTTTTTATCCATACAACACACTATGGGCTTTAAAGTCTTGTTACATGATACAGGATGCAAGGCAGTGATGATACAGCAAAAGAAAAACTGTTTGATGTTTAAATTGCAGACATCAAAGTCATGAAAGGGCATATGGCCAGCATTAAAATGTTTCTGAAGTGAGACAAGAAGCTGAGTGTAATCGGTCTGTTCTTTAGCCATTATTTGACTGTGAGGTAAATTGGCCCATTTCTCCTTGGGAAGGTTACGAAATGCAGAAGAGCAGGAGCTGTGCCTGCTCCTGAAACCTTCACATTTGAGTATGGAAGCCATAGGTAAAGAGAACAAATAAATAAGAGAAGTGCAAAATAAGGTATTGTGCATGTGTACAAGTAAACAACCACACACTAAACAGGGTTTTCATTAAAGCATTGTATATCAAATCATGCATCAAATCCTTTATTTTTCTAGTTTTATATATAGCCCTTTACTAATTGCACTTCTATCTTCCCCTACTTTGTCAGAATCACAGAGCTAAAATAACCTTTCTGCCTGTGTAAATTTTGGATTAAGCATACCTCCCCAAATTTATCTTATCCAAACCTGGAGAGGTTTGTCATAGCTTCATGAATCCCTGAATTAGCAGAGGAAAACATTCCCAACCTGTGCCAGAGTGAAAACCAGGCTTTTAAGAAATAAAGCAAGTGATTCATTCTTCCAGATGATTCCTACAGAGCACAGTCTCATTAAAAATGATACAGTGACAAACTAATGATTATTATTTTGGTTGCTCCTCCTCTCGTGATGGTATCTAGTTAAAAGTGACAGCTGAAAAGGAAAAGTATATTATGATTTTTTGAATATATTTAGACACTCATAGATGTAGGTTTCTATTTATATATGTGCATGGTCTTCAAATGTATATATAGATAACCAATACTGGGCTGTGCTGAGAAGAAAATGAAGCCATACATGTCTTCTGCTATTCTTGTAGGAAATGTTTTCTGAAATAATTAAGTATAATACAAAGAAAATATAGCAAGAAATTAATTCACTGTTACTTACCATTTTATTTAAAACAATTGGAACACTGATCTGAAAAAAACCTCAAAACAACTCAACCCCCTAACATTTAAAGCAACAGAAGAAAACATTGAAAATGAGTAGTTTGGAACAAAAATCTGCTAATGGATAACGTGATTTAAGGCTAGGCTGCTGTACAGCTGTTGTTATATAATTCAGCACTTACTGATCTGTATAGTATCAGGCTAGACAATACATCTTCTGAACCTTGGCTGAATCAAAAGGTAGGCCATTATCTGTGTGGTTCTCAGCACGGCAGTCATCCAACCAGACTCTAGGTACAGCACATGGACTGAGGACCCAGTGGGGCTGCTGTTGCTTGGCAGCATGCCGGTAAGTAACCAGGCATGCTTTGTTCCCTTTTATGTAAGGCCTATTACAAAGTAAAAGTCAATAATATATGAGTGGCCAACAGTTCAAGGATGCATCTCATGGTCAGGTGATAGACTCCTGTACAAAGGGTTATTCTTTTAAAACCTCAAATGCATGAGGTTAAAATTGACATTCTGTGCTTCAGTACTACAGGCATAACCCCATAAAACAAACACCAAGATAACCAAACAGTGAGGAGAAAAAAAATAGATTTTTGACCCAACTGAAGTGATAAAATAAAATTTACTGAAATAATTGAGGAAATTGAAAGCTTTGGTTAACTTTTTTTTAGAGAACAGCTGTAAATGAACAAGTAAAAATCATAGAATGGTCTGGGTTGGACAGGACCTTAAAGATTACTTAGTTCCATCCCCCTGCCACAGGCAGGGACACCTTCTACAAAAGGTAGGGGAACATTTTACTACACTTCTTTTATTGCAGGGTTTTATGATCTTTCTTCTTGTTCCTCCTCAAAAAAAATTAGTGAATCAAAAAATTCTATACACATCTGAACTAATACCAACTGGACTAGTAAACTAAAATAGTTGAAGAGGATGCTTCAGTGCACAGATTAACTAAAGATGGTGTTTCAGAAGAAAGTTGTTAGTACTGTTCCAAGCTAACCTAATGATTCCTGGGCAATCTTTTCCCTATTTCTCAAGGGTTAATTCCAGAATCTGCAAGCTTATCTTCTTCTAAGAAGACCTGCCAACAATCTTCTTGTTTGTTTGCATTTCCTCAGTGTTTTAAACAACTGCATTTTCAGTTAAATTGTCTTCACGGGTTGGTATTATTTAACACCCATTCTTGGTTTCCTTTGGCTTTGTCACTGATTTTTAGGAGCGGCACCATCCCAGTGCTTGGAATGATGTTGTTAAAAAAACACCGGCATACATGCTTATGAAATATGATGACACATTTGGGCTACAGATGCGTACAAAATTCACCGTGAACATGAAGAGGTCTACCTGAGTTCATCTCATGTGAGAAGTGGAATGCAGACACTTTTCCTCTTACCATGCACAGTAATAACTGCGAGACACTGTTAGCACTAACCTAATGGAAGGCATTGCACAGCCCTGAAAACTGCAGGAGTACATAGACCTTACTTTAGCTTTCCAGGTTAAAACCAGATATGCGGATTTGAAAGTATTAATACAATTTTGGTAAGACTTTAAATACCAGAGCTCAAGTTAGACTTGGCTTCCCTATGTTACTGTCTTTTTAAAGGCAAATTTAAGTAGTGGGTTGATTGCGTTTTCTTTGGTTGGTTGGTTGTGGTGTTTTTGTTTTTTTTTTTTGTTGGCATACTTGTTTTTCACAAGACTTGGAAAACAAAAGTTTTACTTGTAGGCGGAGCCAACATTTATGAGAGATGGAGTTTGAAATCTATAACCATCATATATGCTATGCTCACATGAAAAGAGAGGTAAAGCTTGATATACAGATCTCATGCAAATAATCCTGTCATGTACCTCAAATCACTAGCAGTTATCAGGCTGGTTTTTAAGGAAGTAGACATTTAGAGCAATTATTCTGAGCTTTTAGTCATCCAGAGAAGATTGGCCACTATAAGAATAGAACTACCCATCTTTTTAGGATGTGTTATGTCAAACTGTATGTAGACAGATCCTAATGTCTCCAGCTTAAATCTGTAAGCAGTTGTATTTGTCAAGTGTAAACATTAAGCTTTGAATAGTCTGATTTTTGTAAGCGTAACAGATTTGACTTTTGCAGCCTTTAATTAATTCCAGATATTAAAAGCTCCAAAAGTACTTATTTAGCATGACTTGCATCTGTTAACCAAAAGCGAAAAACACTATAAAGAACACAAATTGTGCTCAAGATAATTTGTAGTTGAGAAAGTGAATGGCAATAAACTAATTGGAGAAGCCAAATGGATGCAGGTTTAAATCAATTCATTTCCATAATAAGAAATACAGGAGGGCTTTCCGTCCAAGTTACTAACAACAACAATTTTAAACAGTCCTTTTTTACAGCAATAGCAGTTAAACATACTTAGCGCTTTTCAGTTCCCATGGGATGAATATTGACTGAATAGTTACAGCTGAGGCTGAATAACTTCAGCCTCTTTACTAAAAGTTTCCTGTTGAATTTTGTCATTAAGACAGAGTTTACTGTATGTAACATACCTATATAATTCAATTGGGCTTAATGGCTCCTATCTACTTAATTTTATCCACTTTTCCTTCATATTTGGAATTGCATGAATATTTTGTCACATAAGTTTATAAAACAAATGACAAATAGAACATAATATTTCATTTATACACAAAGATACTGACTTAACGGTAAAGCTACAGGAAACATCCAGATGTCTAAGAAGAATCAAAGTCTTTTAAAGAAAACTTTTCTATTTAAATCCCATGTCTTATACATGGTGACAAAAGTATATTTTTGAAACCTGTCCAAATCTTAAGTATGTTTGTCTCTCACTCTGCCCTCCTCCAAGCAAATGAGCCAATTTTATACATATCTACAGTATTTAATAAAGATGCCCAAACCAGTCATGTTTTTTACAGAAATGTTTCAGCACTTAAAATAAAGAGAAACAATCTGTTCTCACTCAGACAGCAAAATTAAATGGAAACATAACAATCTTGTGAAGAAAGAATGCATTAAACCATATCTATGTGGGAAAAGGCAGCATCTTAATATTATGATGTAACAACAGCTTAATTCAAGCAGTTAAGAACTTTGTTCTTATTTAAATGCTTAAATGTTTGCCAGTTAATCATACCTAGTTGATAATTAATCAGTACTTCTTTTGGAGTCTGATTTAGTATTTTGTTTAACAAAATATCAGAAGTTATTCAATAGGGTTTTCTATAAACTCTTTGGCTACAATCACTAGTTAAATACACATGAAAGCTACGAGCTACAAGTACCTTAAAAATAGTACACATTTACAGATTATACAGGGATCAGAGTGCACAGGTGAGGAAAGAGTTGTTATCAAGGTCTAAGTTACTTACAACATCCATTTTTACATCCAAAACTGAAGGCTGCAGACAAAAAGTTTGAGATTCTTAGGTTTAGAAATCTCTTTGCAGAGCTTCTTGACCACCTAAGATGGCAACAAACTAAACTGCTGCTTCATGTAGTGTTACCGCTTTCAATTATGACATATAACCTGCTATGTCTGTCTCCTCTTTTTTTTTTTTTTTCTTTTGAAGAATGTAGTTCAGAAACTGCTCATAAAGAACAGAAATACTGGTTGTATTCCCATATGGAATTATAACAATTTTAGATTCTTTTATGTCTTTTGAAGATATTTCATAAGCAAAATATGAAAGCAGAAAACCGCATCAGTCCTCAGAAAAAGCTTAGCGCTGTGGTGATTTTGTGAAAATGCTTAATTTTCTTCTTGGAGCATTTCTTCTATTTCTTTATCCCAGTTTTCATCACGCTTTTCTGATTCTGTTACCACCTCATACTCCTGAAGCTCTTGTTGCAATTCCTTTTCCCAATCAGCAGTTTCTTCTACAAAAGATAAATAATGTGTAAGAATTAACTTGATAATATAGCATGTAGCTTATTTACATAAAAGTAGATGAATTTGCACTCAATCTCTTTCATATTCCCTAAGCTTTATGAACAATTCTCCTTAAAACCTAAAGAAACGTCAAGACCAGATAGTTCATCATCTTATTGACCACAAACAGGAATGAATTACTATACAAGTCTATTATAATACACGCATAGGAATAGAAAGATACAAAAAGTAAACAGGTGGCTTAGTTGAAACAGGCGTCCCTTTGCAAGCTCATTTCCTACAGTCTTTCAGTTTAATGTCAACCAGATTTCCTTTTGTACTTTTAAATCCCCAGCAAAAAATTTAATGAAGTTCATAAGTTTGTTGGATAAACTCCTACGGAGTTAAACAAAACCTCAAACCCAAGATCAAATACTATGGATAATTTAGAAAAAGCAGCAGGTACTCTTTTTGCTGACATTTGTAGCTAGGCAGGCTCACTTAATCAGTGTTAAGGGTAATCATATTTCATACTTCAGGACAAAAAATGAGTCAGAAAGCATTCCTGTGTTGTTAATCTGTTTTAATTAGCTCTACCTATCATATGCAAGAGTATGAGGGAGGAGATGGGCGTTTGATGTGTTACATGTTGGTTAGTACTTCAGCCTAGATATGAAGATACGTAATTCCATAGTCCAAGTCACTATGGCCAGCTGAGATTTTTCCAGCATGTTGCACATTAATGACTTACTGAAACACTTCCATCAAAAAGCTAGATGCAAAGAACTGATACTACTTATTAGAATTCTTCAAGCTTGGCTACGTATTGAAAAAAACCCCACAACTTCAGAAAACAAGGATTCAGCAACATAAAAAACATATTTTAAGATGAATTCTGAAAATTATATTAGGATAAGCATCTACACATACACGTGTCTTCACAGTAAGCTGTTCATTGCGTATGGACAGAGCACATTATCACAGATTGCTTTTCTGCTTTTTACACTGATACTAGTTCTTCTGAATTAAGTATAATCCCCATTTTATTTCTTTTCATCATTCTCAAAGCTATTTCTTAAATTTTAACTTTTCAAAATGCGTGAAAAACGTTTTACAGCAGAGGCATCTGCAAGCTCACAGTCCGGTGCAAATACTGCCTTTTTAGCTGGTGTAACAAGAAGAAAACATTGCCTGACTTTCACCTGGAGTTACTTTACCTCCAGGATGTCAATTAAAGAAAGAAAAATTTGTACACATGAAGACCTATGAAAGAGAAGGCAGGGAAAGGAGGAGGTAGACAGAAAAAAAGATATTCTACTGTCAGTTCCATAAAAGAGCCACTTTAAGAAGGTTCTTTGGATATAAATTCTTAAGAGCTAGCATTTTGTATAAAACATAGTTCAACTGTGGTGAGAATTAGCATTAATTTCTGCAATATATTGCAGGTCATTTCACTCACTTTGAAACAGGGTAAAAAAAAAAAAATCTACTTTCCTAAATTGAATTATTTATTACATCAACCTGTCTTAGAATTTCTGTATTTAAGATACAGAATGTAATAATAGCTTTACCTTCTACTACTGAAGTCTCTTCTTTCTTTTTGTCTAGCACCAGTTGTTCCATTTCTTTTCTTAGGTCTTCCTGATTCAAATTACAGGCATCAAAGGCATCACTCACAAATTCTGATACACCTGGACTTGTGGAAATCTCTTCCTCATCCTGCAGCAAGACATTTTTGTATAAGCTTATGCAAAAAGGGGGGGAAAATGCCACCAGTGCATACTTCCATTTACGTGACTGTCTTTTAGATAGTTAACAAAAAACAGCAAATCAAATGCATTACTTTTAAAGAAAAATAGCCCACAAAGAAAAATAGTTGTAAAAATATTTTTGTACAAAGGGAGATGTTAGATAGTTGTACTGAAAATTATCTGCTTTTCATTCTAGGCTTCCTGCTGTGTTCTCCTTTGTTTCCGTAATCTTCAGGAACAATAATAAAACAGTACCTATGACTAAATTTTGACTACAATTTTGTGCAGTTCTCTACACACAAGTAAATTTGAGAGAATTGTTCTTTGTAAATCCTTCCAGCTTAATTTAGTCCACTGCATATTACCTGTAAGTGGAGCTCTGCTTCTGCCAAGACTGTCTGCTGGCACGATTTTACAACTCAGAAATGAACAAGTCATTATGTATCTAACTGAAAGGTTTTTCAAGTATCAAGCAAAACTCTTCTTGCTATTACAATAAAATAATGTTGCTATTACATTGTATCGTTTAGATTTCCTATACTTAAGCCTGACAACTGCTGAAGAGTTGGACAAACATGGATCATGACTATACTTTTATGAAGGCATTCCTCATGTCTAAATATACAGTGCAAACCTACCCAAAATATTTTGGAAAGATCACTCTTCAGAGTGAAAACATGTCTTATTATAATGTGCAGGATACTACTGAAAGTATTGCTTAGATAAACTACTGTTTCCTCCTTTGAAAAGGAGTTTAAAGTGTATGCACTAAAAATTAGTATCACAGCAGAACAGCAGCAAGTTAGGACTGTCAGATATTATATTACTATGGCTTCATAGCACAACTTGCTCAAACTCCCTGTTACCTATAAGTAACAGCTTCACATACTAAATATCGGAGAAAATATAACAGCATATTTACCTCTTGAGATTTTATTCGAGGCTTTATTGCAACAGGTGGTGTTTTTGGCCGTACTGTTTCTATTAAGGGGGGGAAAAATAAGGTAGATTACATTTAAATATTTAAAGATCTAATTTAATCTGCATACCTATTAAATGTACAAGAAATTTTTAAGTTTTAACGAATCCTTGTGGTTAAATGCTGGATTCAGCCATAGATAAAGCATTTGCAACAACAAAATGGAGGAAAAACCATTTTCTATTCTTAATTAAGGCAAATTTAGCAAACCGTTTCCTCATTACGACTCTAGAGTTAAATCACAGGAACCCCCTGCCCCTCAAAACCATCCAGAGAACTAGGTAAATAGGAACAGCTGGGAATCTCAAAGAATACCTTCTTTCAGGTAGAACACTTAAAGATTGCATCACATCACAAGATCTTCAAAGTGACAAACGTAGACCTGGCTGGGTACTACCACTGACATGAGCACTAGTGTGCTCTTTGGTATACCAGACTATGTCTGTATGCAGACCCCTAAATGCACACAAGAAGAGTGTTCCTCAGCCTCACCTTCTTTCACATAGTCAAAGAAGCCACCAAAAAAAACCCACAAAACCTAGAAGGGGATCCCAGTTTCCTAAGAAAACTCACTATGCATTCTGTATATAATAGCATGGTGCCAGGAAGACAATGATTCTTTACAAGCAAAGACAGATCTTTTTATTGGCAGGTAAAGGAACACCGAAGCATTTTTCCTCATGCAACTAGCAGGTTAGAGGAGTCACAATAAAGAGCCAGGTTGCTGCAAGAACAATCAACATAGAGGGAAGGTTGTGGTAGTGATGGAGTGCTTGCTTAGCAGTTCTATTTGTTTAAACATGCAACGCTGCTCTGAGCTTGCAGCTTTGCTTACTGCAGTGTGTCCAGGTGGAGCCTTCCTGCTTACCAATTTCTGAAGGGGGCATTATTTTTTTTTTTTTAGGTTTTATTTTTAGAATTGAGATCAGTTCTAACGAAAATAACTCCTTAATTGCTAGGTGTCATTGCTTATACAGCTCATCTACTCAATGCCCACTGTTGTTTTACCCTCTCTTCCTTCCCTTTGTCTTCCCAGTCTTCAGAGGACCTGTTACTGCACCCAGCTCCACAAACAGACTCCAGCACTCGTAGTTCAAGGAGGCTGTAGAACATGGTACTCTTTGGTGTTCAGCACCAAATGCCCAAACCACTGTGAAAGAGACGTGTTTCAAACTCCACCTGCTGCTCTCATGCAAAGGTGGCACCGCAGCTCTGCACTGGGCCATGCACCAGTCTGATATGACTAACATACCATTAGTCCTGTGCTGGATCTACCGGCCTGGCATCGTCTCCTCCACTGCTGATGTGCTCTTTGCCCCTGAGGTAACTCCACTGCCAAATAAATAGTTACTAATACCTGGAGAAGGCCTAAAACTTCACATTTTGTTATAGATCTTACATAGTCTCTACACCAAGATCCATATGTCCCTTCTTCTTTCCTTTCACATCAACCATACTAATTTTACTTTGTGAAAACAGCAGGTAAGGAGGCGACAGATAAAAATAGAAGGCAATTAATTCTATTTTATAGACAGTCAGCTTTAAGAAGAAGCTCTTAACATTATGAAGAGTTACCAACAGGCAATTACTTGTTAACCCCCAGTTAGAGAACTGAACCTTCAAAAAGGTTCTTTAAATCAAAAATAACACTGATGATTCAGAGCTTCCCAAGTCTATACAATTTTCAAATCAAAGAAAACATGCATTTACTACAGTCTGGTAAATGTCTCTCTGCCATTACAGTAAGTCTATCTGCATGTTCTGTACTGGTCTTCTGAATTTTATAACATCTGTAAGAGATCAAAAGATTGTGCTGCTTTTTTTTTATTTATTTAGATGAAGGTATGTTTTGTTTTCAGTCACAATGGTAATTTTACTATTATCCAGCAACTTTATCTTCCAAGGGTTTAGCTGACTCAAAGACAACAGTTTTGTCATTCAATAGGGTCAGTTGCCATCTCTTCTGTAGAGTTGAGCCACTTCAAGTAAAGCAGCTAGTTTAGCAAATGTGAGCACTGTGCTGTTCAAAGACAAACAAAAAACCCCAAACAAACAAAAACCAAACAAATAAACCAAACAAAAAAGAGAACCAAGATTATGCTGCTCAGGAAACTTACAGTTTAATACTGCCCATTTAATTACATATTTAGCTTACATAAAGGAATCCCTCAGCACTGTGATTAATGATAGAGTAACTTTGATTTGACCTGCCAGTCAGCCACAACAGTGGCAGCTTGCTTTTCTTTTCTGAAATTGGTTTACTGAAGAGACGATATGCAGAAACAGAAATAAAATAAAAAGCTGAGTGGAAAGGGGAAGCAAACTAATAACAAACAGACTTCAGTCTTATAAACAGCAGTCAAGAAAGTAACTTCTGGCAGAATTTATGTTTCTAATCTTTCCAAATGCAACCATTTCCTCTATACAAAGGACTAAATGAAAGGATCCAACACTCAAAAACCTATTGTGAGGCACTAGAGACACCAGAGGAGAAGACAGTCACTACTTCTAATAGTCTATAATATAATCCTATCAGTTGGTGTAATTAAAAAAAACAGAGAACAGAAATTAAAATTAAAAAAAAAAACCCAAAACAAGCGAAGAAATACAAGAAGGAAAGAAAATTTGATAAATGCATTTAGATGCCATTTAAGTGCAAAAGTTTATGAAATTATGAGAATTCCAGCAATTTGTTGAATTGATACCACCTGTATAGGGTAAGAGTGAATGCAATTTGCTCACAGAAAATGGCAAAAATGGGAGCTGAATATGGTGGGAGTGTACAAGTGACATGACCAGGGAAGCAGGAAATGAGCCCAAATACAGTCTGCACTGAAAAGTAAAGACAAAAGCTTTCTGTTATGACTAAAGAGTTCATGTAGGACGTTTAAGGGCAGCTCTTTAAAATGAGGGATAAAAATTAAGTCTCAGCTTCCATAACTCATTAGTTGTTTCTCCACATGTATCATAATTTCTCTATCACTTTTCTGTTTCTATGGTGAGAAAAAGAACATGCTTACAAAACTATGAGAACAGTAAGAAAAATCACTATCATGTAATTCTCACTTTTTTTTAAACCTGCACATATTTTAAATTAAAGGTACAGAAGAAAAACCCCAAACACAAGTCTTGTACTCCTTTGCTTAAAGCAGTCTTTTGAAGTACAATAAGCAAAAGAATTACATCATTATAGTAAACACCTAAGTCATTTTGGGCTATCTGTATGATGTCTTTCTCAACCTTCTCAGGGAGGGAACCCTGCTCCCAACAGCACATTGCTGTGTGTTGGCAACAGTTACTCTTCAAAGGTTAGCATCCTCTCAAGTGCACATGGCATGTGGTCACTTGCCAGACATTTGCCTAGATCTCTGTGCTCCATGTAATACGATCACGAGGCCATGGTTTTTTAAGCTTACAAAGCTTGAAATAGCATGAGTAGTGTTTCTGTGATTGACAGCATGCTGTTCAACATGGGGACATGTTGCCATGTGTGACTGTATAAAGCCCATTGGGACAGCAGACAATTGTTTTGGATAAAAGAAGTCAGAATTGGTGCTTCTTGGTCTGCAGTAGATTCTGGAGTGATCTGTCCTGCCACCATTGCTTGGAATATTACTTTTTTCATTCTAGATAGGGATCTTGCCTCAAGAAGAAAAACACCAATATGAAAAGATATATTTGAAAGGGGGAAAAAAAATGAAATTAATAGTGATCAGTTTGTTGTCAGTCACGCCAGCAGGACTTAAGCATTACCTATTTCATGGATGATGACAGATTTTTGATGTAAGGGATACAAGAATCTGTTCCAAGATGCAGCAAAGGCTTTCTCCTTCTGCCTAATGCCTACCCAACCTGCCAAGATCCTTCAGGTGTGTAACCAGGGGTGGTGAGCATACCTAGCTTAAGCTAAGATTTAATAAGCTACTAGTTACTTTTTGTGTCTTTGCCAGTAACTGCTTTCTACTCTTTATGCTGCATGTACTCTTGCTTGCAGAATTTGTTTACATGCAGGCAAGATGCCAAGTGGCTCTTAAGAGGGTCAGTAAAAATCACCTGTATAAACTGATAAATGTAACTGAAGACACTTGCATTGAAGTGGCTTTTCCATCTCAAGGTTTAATCCCAAGTTGCCTCCTGGTCTCTATCTTCCTCCACTTCTATAATACACTGTGGAACTTTCTACGTTCTGCAATCATCTCTGCCTCCAACACCACAGTAATTCTACCCCCGTATCACTCATTAACTTCTGTTTGGCCTGAGGTCTCAGCAAAAGCTAAGAGCAAACCATGTGCCAGCTGGCTGGGTTGGCTAGTACCTGTTGTCTTACTAGGTGAAACAGTTACCTCCTACTACTTTTTGACAAGTCAAAAAAAGCACACCAGAAACCACTAGGGGTCTTGAGCTGCTACAAGCCATGTACAAAATTTTCTCTCTTGAGATTTCCACTCTTCGACAAAGTTGGCTGAAATCGCAAAATGGTTTAAAACCACTAGGAGCCTCCTCTTCCCCAGTCTCACAAACACACCGAGTATGACAAGGGAAGCCCCAATTTAGTGACAAATCCAGAATAAAAATTCAATGTCACCTGATGTACACTATCAGTATGCCTGACACTAACTTAGTGAGCTGTCCTAAAACAGATCCTTTCCATACCTTTCAGTTGACTATCCTCTTCTCTGCCTTTGTTCTCTTCTTTTCCTCCTGCTTGCTGTTGAGCTGCAAGTGCAGTGAGTTGTGCAGACTGTTTAATTAGAGACACCCTGTAGAAATAATTTCTCCAGAACACCTCCTCCTTTACGCTAGAGAGAACAAACAAATTTTGATTACTACATTTGGAAATACGGTTCCTTTTAACATCTAGCAATGAAATAAAATTAAATTTGCAGAGGGACGAAGTAGACATAGGTGCCATTTAAGTAAAAACTTTAAAAAGAAGTTTGTAATATTAACACAGTTAAAAAAAAATAAATCTATCATTGTAGAAGTTTGATCTCTTACAAGACAGTTACAATTGACTTAAACATATAATAATGTTATGACTTTACAAAAGCTTAACAGCATGCTGCAATACATAATCTGGAAAAACAGCATAGCATAATATCTCTCTTGTCAAAGTACGTGGGGAGTGAAGTTACCTTCCTGTCCATTCAGGCAAACAGTGATTATTGAGACTATGAACAGGGGAAAAAACCCTGTTAAGCAATGTAGAATAGGCAAGGACATGACCAGAGGCTGAAGACAGAGCATCAGAGACAGATATGATGAAGACCTAGAATATTTACGACTGACAGTAGAAAAACAACAGCAGGGAAGGGGGTAAATAAAATGAGAAGCTGGGAAGCTTTATATAAAAGGAGGAGACAAGACAGAAAAGCTCATGAAGATGTTTTCTTTCCTGTTTCCATCCTTAGACAAGGAGAGTAATGTTAGGAACTCCTACTTAACAAGAATGTTGACCTGTGAAACAAGCTTTAGGAGCAGCATCTGGAACTGGACCAGAAAGGAGAACAGCACTTGAAGGAAGCTGGGATCAAAAAGCCATAGTGGAACAGGCCGTAACTGCTGGGACAAAAGCCTTGTGGATCTTTTACTTAGGTCCACTAGAAGGACAGCAGTTGCAACACACAGCTTTTCCCGCTGCCTATTCAAAACCAGTTTTCCTTACTTGCACTGCTAGTGTTTTGTGATGCATTCTTTTACCATTTCTGCCGGGGGCCTCTGACTCTCCCTAATAACCTTTTTGGGGTGTCAGTTACACAGACAGATCTAAGCACTTTTGTAGCTGCATTTACCATGGTTTTGGGAAAAAGATTTTCAATTAATTTACCACACTGAATACAGAAAAAAATTAAGGCTTCTCCCATCCATAAGTCAACAGGTCCTTATTAGTTTGAATGTGTAATGGATCTACTTGTGTTCTATCCTCCAACTACTAAACCACAATGCACATGCAATATTTCATGCATTTTAAATTAGATCTAGAGGAAGTACATAAAGAATTGAAGGAAGTGAAAATAACAAGAAGTAATTTATGAATATATACAGACACATCAGAAGCATAAGGATACATAGTTGTAAGGGCTGGAGCACCTCTCTGAAGACAGGCTGAGACAGCTGGGTTGTTCAGCCTGGAGAAGACTCCAGGGAGACCTTAGAGCAGCCTTCCAGTAAATAAAGAGTAAAGTAATTACAACAAACCTGGAGGGACTTTTTACAAGGCATATAGCGATAGGATAAGGAGGAATGACTTTAAACTGAACATAGGTAGATCTAGATTAGATATTAGGAAGAAGTTCTTTACTGTGAGGGTGATGAGGGACTCCACAGGTTGCCCAGAGAAGCTCCATCCCTGGAAGTCTCCAAGGCCAGGCTGGATGAAGCTTTGAGCAACCTAGTCTAGTGGAAGGTGTCCTTGCCTATGGCAGGGGGGTTGGAACTAGATGATCTTTAAGGTCCTCTCCAACCACAACTGTTGTATCATTCTATGATAGTAACCAGAAGAAATTACTTACTGTTTGGGAACGAGATCAAACCTCATCCTATTGAGAAGTTCATCTTCCTGTAACATCACCATTGCAACAGGGTACATTTGATCAAAGTCAAAATTAAATTGCACGCCTGCCGGAGGATCCCGCAGAAAATTTCGTTTATCCTTTGAAGAATATATTTATGGTCATTAACTGGTATCAGAAAAAGGATAACATATTTCACACACAAGACCATCAATGGAAACCTGGTTTCCACATAATTTTATCATACCACAAAGCTGCAAAGCTTTTGTTATTGGCTTTATTACTGACCCCAGTAATACTGGGGATCTCCTTTGGCTCAAGTTGATCCTGAAAGAACTATTCAGTCTTGCATGATCAGTGCAGCGACAGACACATTAAGAAAGGACACTGAAAATACATAATCTAATGCCAGCCAAAAAATAAAAAAAATAAAATAAAAAGGGAGGAAGTTTTAACCTCTCCATTTGGAAAACTTTAAATCTTACAGGAAATGAAATACTCACTGCTGATAAGGCCAGTATTTGTTGCTGTATTGTCTCTTCTTCATTGCTGTCTACCCAGGGAGGTACTGCTGCTTCTGTTATTGAAAGAAAGAAAATAATTGCATATGTATTACTTGAACAAAACCCGCCTTAAAGTAACATATACCATAACAAAAATAAGCCATCATTTCATTTTCCTAAACTAAGCACATGGGACATGAGAGAAACTCTAGGAATGAATTATTGCTTATCAGAGGTAAACTACCTAACTAACTAAATATATAAATAATTGCCAATTTCTGTTATTGTAAAACTGTGGGATTTTCTTTGCAGTGTGCATCACTCAACTTGGTACCTCTTAGTTACTGAAGTAGTGCTGTAAAACTGGTTAAGCTGCCTGCAAACAGAAATATCTAGATTCACTTTAAATGTGTTAACTTTGTCTAAATTAAGTTTTAAAAATAATTTGCTATTGTATTAATTTTTGAACACCCAGAAGACACCAATTCTTTAATGGTGGAGAAAATAAGTTATAAATTTGTTATAATACATGCAATACACTGCATAAGCATACCTGAGGTCAGCTGATTTATATGTTTACACAGATACTTCCAAAATAGTTCTATAGGCTATATACAGAGGAAAATAAACTACTGTAGATCTACAGAAATGTACTAATCTCTTCACTGTCAATGCAAATTCAGCCTACAGAGACATTATGATGCATCTGTAACAGTTAATTCTTACGCACTTTAACTAGCACTGCTTATTTGGCTATGCATCTGACATCAGCAAGATCTTTCACACACATGGATTCCCATCTGATGCTAATGCTTCTTTCAGTAAGCCATCTGTTAGTCCTTCTTTTGTCAATCTAGCTACCTATTTTCATAAAACTTTCAGAAACATATTAACAGATGACAAAGTTTACTAACAGAGACAAAAAGACAGAAATACAGACAAGTGCAGTCAGAGAAACAATCCTGCAGGAAGAAATCCAGCTAAAATATTGTGGACAGTATGCAAAATTTTAGAACAATCCATTTAAAACCAGCTCATTTTCAAGATTAACAGTAGAGCCATTAATTACTCAAATTGCAAGAAATCACTGCATCCATGTAGCATGTTAAAGGAGATAAAAGCCAATGATGAAATGCAACATAAAAAAAAAAAGTGTGCTTATTTTAAAGTTTCAAATAGATCCACTGCAGTTAATAGTACATGGGTGGATAACTCAAAGGATTTAGATCACAGATAATTATAACGCAAATGATTTATGGAAATGTAAAAAAGCAATTATGCTTTTACTGTAAGCAGAGAAACACCTACAGCAAAACAATTAACTACAATAGTGCAAACCCTAACCCATGTTTTTCATTTCAGTATGAAAGTGTGATGATTGCTAAAGCTCAAAAGAGAAATAATCAGCATGCCTGTTTTCAATAAATACACAGGCTTAAGATCCAAAACAACAATAAGAAATCAGCTTTGCTAGCACAGTGATATTTGAGTTAATTTCAGAAAGCTGAATTTGGTTAAAAAAGCAAATCTAAAACAACTAGATAATGTAACACTAACCTCACTTAAAAATGTCATCTTCCTATTCCATAACATACTTTAAGTTCTGCCATAATGTGTTTCATTAAACAGAGTTTTGATAGATTAGGTTTAGATACAGCTTAATTATCCAGCTTCCAGCGAGTTTTAGCGTAAGCAATGTTTATGCAAAAAATCATACCTGATTTTTTTGTTTGCTGCTCTTGGACAAATTTTTTCTGTTCCTTCTGAAAATCTCCAATAATTGTCTGAAATAAAAATTATGGAACCACAATTAAAAAAAAAAAAATAAAAAAATTCACTCCTTTTGTTTCGTGTTCACTCAGAAAGTGCTTTCAAATACACTGCAGGATCATGTTCTTATATCCCTGGTGGCCCTTTTTATAAACATTTGATTTTACCTTTAAAAGTTTAAACTATTGTGTACGCTTTCAAAATTACATTTAGAGTTCTATCAAGTTCAGGGGACCACAAAAATACTGGAGGAAAATCCTAGCTGATAATTTGAACATTAGCATACTATGGCTATATACTTACTGCCTTACCGTATCAAATACGGACAACACAGACTGTTTAAAGATACTCTTTGCCTTACAATAAAATTTAGGAGTTGCTCAAAAAATATATCCACTGGAATAAATGAGACTTGTAAAATTGTTAAGTATTACTTAAAGAATGTCTGCTTGGCTGACATAACTTCTCCATTTCTGTTGATGACAAGTTTTCACCAAAAAATTATGTTCCGAAACATCCTGTATTGAATTTGGAATTAAAGATAGAAGAATTATCTCAGAAGTCAGCATGCCAAAATCTAGTAGTAACAGTGCAAATGTTCTGTTGAAAGCAGAGGCAAAGAAAACATGAAGCTAGAAATGAATACTTAACTCACAAAATGCAAAATTTTATACAGTGAGGTCTGTGGCTTAACAAGTTGCCAAAAAGCACACAAGTTGTTAAGCCTGATAAATTGCTATAATTATTTTTTCCTTCAACAACACAGCATTCAGTTTAACACCAGTAAGAGATGCCTTAAAGAAATGCTATCACATGCCAGATTTGCCATGTTATAACAACAGTAAGAAAACATATTTTAGATCAAACGTCTAGAAATAAAATACCTTATCAATGATACTATCTATTTTTCCTTCTTCTACAGACTTCTTTATCGTCTGTGCTGTTTCAGCAACGGATTCAGATATCTTTTTTGTAGCAGCAGTGGCAAAATTGAAGAGGTAACCTTTCAAAATAAGAAAGAGAAAGGTGAAAAAAAAATCCCTTGTTCTCTTACTATATATATTTTCCTTTCTCTAATCATTTGGACACTTACTTGAAAGCTGCTTTCAGAATCATTTAATACCACTTCTGACCTCCAAAGAACTCCTAAAATCCTATTTATCCTCTTAGTTCATATTCTTTAGTGATGATGATCAAACTGTATGTTTGATCACAACTGTCTGTAAATCAAACTTTTACACATGAATCTTGTTTACCAAATTAATGGTCACTGAAATACTGCTTTCCAATAAATGTTCTGAAGCAAAAGAAAGTGTCTTTCCTAATTTCATATAAGTATTTCAGAGACATTAAGCAGGAAAGTAACTTTAACAGTAGTATTAAAACAGGGTGGTTATTTTGGTCTTTTTAAGAAAATCAACATACACAATAAAGTCTCCTGGAGTAAGACAACAAATGCCTGAAACATTTCAGTCAAGTAAAATTTGAGATTCCTTCAAAAGTCTTAAGATAGAAGTTTATTCCTGTTGTTTACCCTTTTTCTATTTTGCATTATCTTCCTCTTTTTAGTCTCCTTGAGAGGCACTATTGCCCTGTTGGCTTACTTCTGAATACATTCAGCGCCAGAACAACAGTAACAAGTATTTCCAAACACTAACCAGCATTTCTTTGTATTAGCAGTGCTGAAGTAAAGAAAGGTGGCAGGGAGAGAACTATGTGGCATAGGCAGTTACAGGCAGCAAGATGTATACTACAAACCTTCAGAAACATTAAATACCAGTTTATTGACAATGGATTTTAAAATAACATTGGTATTATTTCCTCAGGCAATGACACTGTCACAAGCACTTTATTATATTTGAACAGTTGTATTATGACTTAAGATCACAGTTACAGTGCATACAATGATAAAATATTGGTAAGTGCCACTGTAAATATAATAACTGCAGATGGATCTAGACAGATTGGAGCATTGGACAATCATCAACAGCATGAATTTTAACAAGCTGAAATGCTGGATTCTGCACCTGGAACAGAGTAATACCAGACACAAGTATAAATGGGGAGAGGCTGGAGAGGAGTCCTGCAGAAAGGGACCTGGGGGTGCTGGTTGACAGCTCGCTTAATCTGAGTCAGCAGTGTGCCCTGGCAGCCATGAGGGCAAACTGCATCTGGGGTGCTTTACACACAGTATAAGTAGCTGGCCAAGAGAGGCGATTGTCCTGATACATTCATCCTGATGTACTCAAGATGTGTAGACTCACCTCGATTACTGGGTGCAGTTCTGGGCCCCATGACTTAAGAAGGATGTGAAGGTCCCTGAATGTGTTCAGAGGAGGGCAAGAAAGCTAGCTAAGGGCTGGAAGGAATGTCCTATGAGGAATGTCTGAAGACTTTGGAGTTGTCTGGTTTGGAGAAAAGGAGGCTGAGAGGTGACCTCTGATTGCTCCCTACAGCTTCCTGAGGAGGGGAAGCAGAAAGATGTGTTGATCTCTTCGCCATGGTATCCAGGGCTTGGACACTTAAGAATGGTTCAAAGCTGCACCAGGGAGGTTTAGACTGGACATCAGGAAGCATTTCTTTGTTGAGAGGGTGAAGAAACCCTGGAACAGACTTCCTAGGGAAGTGGTCAATGCCCCAAGCCTGTCAAGTGTTTAAAAGGCATCTGGATAATGCCCTTAATAGCACACTTTAACTTTTGGTAAGCCCTGAATTAGTCAGGTAGTTGGACTAGTTGTGGAAGAGACCTAGATGAAAGGGACCATCTAGGTCCACTCCAACAGAAACAGACTATTCTATTCCAATTCTATGGTTAGAAGTAGTAATGGTAGATCTAAACTGCACAGTAACTATAAAAAATATTTGAGGCATTGGTAAGAATGAAAAGCACATGAGATGATAAGAATGTTTTAGTTATTCCCCAAATTTTACTTTGACCTTTATACAAGGGACTTCAGAAAATCCCCAGTATTTGTTTCAAACAAAACCTCCCAACTTCCTTCTCAAGACCTCACAAAGATTCCACTTTCCTTATGGGTTAGAAATGTAAGAAATAACCCTGAAATGCAAAAAGATGAGTTATTAAATGAGCTGTTAGCCACAGGTAGAATGAATTACTTCAGATCATTCATGTCACCTTTTGGAAACCTGACCTTTCTGGCATATAAAATATTCTCTTATTATGATATCACCTCTGATATAAATACTGAAATATGCAGAGGTCTAGCCAGCCCTTAAGAAAGTTATTTTTATATGTAATTTCTAGTTATAAGCCACAGAAAGGTGGCAACCAAACTTCCTTCAAGTACTTGCTAGCATCTTTCATAACCATTAGCAGGCTTTACAACCCATCACATGCTTCATGTGGTAAAAATACCCGCCTTTCTTCTGCACTTTAGATATAGACACATTCTATATAGATACATACTATTCTCCTTATGATAGCAGAGGAAGCAGCAGTCTACTGAACTGTTTCCCTCCTACCAGCTTGTATTGCTTGTTTTCTGTATCCCTGTAAACTCTCATACGCAATTGTTTTAGGTGCAAAAGGTGCTGAAACATTTGCTGTCCATCAACGTTTTGATATTGTTGGGCAAAGTGGTTTTGGCCAGTCCTGGAACCAGTCAGAAAAACAAAATGCTTTTTATTTCCATTAAGGGCAAATTTTCTTCTGAACTAAAGTACTTTAAAACTTCAATAAGAGTTGCCACTTTGCCTTAGAAAAATAGAACTAGTGGTAAGCAACATTTCCACTTTCAAGTGACCAAGAAACTTTCCCTCCCTCTTATAAATCTATGCCCATATTAAGAACATGTATCTAGCAATATATCTAGTATTAGTTCACACTGACAAACTCTCCTAACCTTTGTAAGAATAAAATAATGAGGAGGAAAAAAGAAAAAAAAAAAAAAAAGGAAAGGTACGTAAGGCTTCAGTTTTACCAGTAAAATTCTTTATGTGCTAGGGGAACCTCTCCACACAGCTACACTGGTTGTTAGTCATGCAGATATTTCTAGAGTTATCATGTGTTAAAACAATGATGTGCAAATCTTTATGAAAAAGCCTTTTCATCACAATCTTCTCTAGTGTCATAGTCAATGAATCACTAAACCAAATTCTCACTTTCAGAGCAAATTATGGTCTGGACCTTTCTATGTGTAACAGTCAATACTTACTTTTCTTCTAAATTCAAAGTCCTTTCTCCATCCTGAACAGTGACTACCATATTAGGATTGCTTTACAATAACCAGACAAGTATTTGTCTGAATTCAACAAAATCAAACCCTATTCCTTTCCTATAAAAGGAACAAAATCACAGAAATCCCACAGCAATTTGTGAGGTACATTATATGTGCATGACTTCTCCCAATGGGAAATGTTAATTTAGTAACAATTCTGAAAAAAATGATAACTGAAAGGAACATTTGCAGTCATTTACTTGGGTCATATTTTAAACACTGAAGGGTTTTGTTTATTTAATGTGTTTTGCTCTGCAGTGAGGCAACATTCCTTACCAATGCACAGAATTGTGTGCAATAAAATATTTCTCATTGCCAGTAAGTACTAAAACAAATCTCTGAAATACAGAAAAATGATGAAATTAGAGAATTGCGTCACTTCCAAACTTCCAGCTTTATTAATTGCATAGGATTGTTTCATAACTGTGGCAGAGACTACAAAGCTGCATGAAAAACTCCATCTTGTGAAATACACGGTAGTTATCCATACCACAGACTGGACTTAGCAGACATGATTTTAAAGGAGCTGAACAACAAATATATGCAAAAACAAAAACAGAAAAAGGATAGCAAACAATGACTTATAAAACTTTTCACCAAGATAGTTTTCCATACTACCTAACCTAACCTGAATTATCATTTACCTCTTAAAACATATGCTTCAGGGATATTTAAAAAATAAAAAAACAACGTCTCTAGGTCACATAAACTTGTGTTCTCTGTTTTGCATCACTGTGCAAGCTCCACTGGAGTTGCTGCCATCTAGATGAAAAGCAATTTTCCTTTTTATTTGTCGAATTGAGAAACATGCTTAACTCATCTGAAAACCTATCTGTAATTGTCTAGCTCAGCTTAAGCTCTGGTGTAAATGCCAGTAGTACTAGTAACTTCCCCTCTAACTTGTAAACATACATAAATCCGGCCTACCTTCCTCTTCCAATTGCTACAGTACTCTCACCACACTGCAGGACCTTACTTCTGAGAATATACAGCTTTTTTAAACTAAACCCACAGCAGCACTCCTCGCATAAAGACGCCTGGGCACGATATCCCTCTCCAAGTGAGACCACTCTTTCACTCAAGCTTTCTCTTTGGATCAAGGCCCCCAGCAGCGACGCGTGTGTGAGGGGAAGGAGCCCCACTTCTCACCGCTGCAGTCTCGGGGACTCTCCACCCGCAGGGCGCTGCCCAGCTGGGTGCGGGCGTGTCCCGGAGCTAGCGGTGCTGGGCCACCTCCCCCCTGCGCTCCCCAGCGTACAAGGATGGGACACTCACTGCCGAGCCCCTTAGCCTGGCTGAGGAGCGCCTCCGAGTCCAGCTGCTCCGAGCTCTGCACAGTCGCCTCCTTATCGACCACCACCACCTCCTCCTCCTCCTCTTCTTCTTCTTCCTCCTCCGCGGAGCTACTCCTCTTCTCCGCTGGCAGCAGCTTCTCCTCGCCTGCCCGCTCCAGCCCCAGCCAGCTGCCCAGGCCCCGCAACATGGCTGAGGAGTGGCAGTCGCACTGGCCCGTTAACGGGCACTCGACGCTCCAAGGGGCTACTAGCTCCGAAAGCGGAAGCGCAGGAGGCTCGCTCCTTCCGCATGCGCCACTTCCGCCACCGCGTGTGTGTGTGTACAAGGCGGGGCGGGGCGGGGCGGTGGAGCCGGCATGGGAGGAGGGGGAAGCGCCACTGTTTCGCCTTGGGTTCTCGCGCTGACGCCCGCCTGCTCTGCTCCTCCGCCCGCGGATGCCTTTCCCCGCCTTGACGGGGTTACTGTGCGGCGCGGGGCCGGTAAGGGCTGCTGTCGTGGGGTTTCGCCGTCCTCTGTGGAGAGGTGCTGCTTCTCCTCCGGGTGTTCGCTTGAGTTCGGCAGACCCTGGCGGTGATCCAGCAGTGGTTACCACGCAGCGGGCGCACCTCATCTTGGTGGGACAGCCATCCGCCTTTAAGACCGCAAAGGTGTCGCGGGGCGGCGAGTCGCAGTCCGGTGACTCACAGGAGCCTGGGAGGAGATTGGCACTCTCTTCCCCCGCCCTGCCGCGATCCTCTGCGCCGCCGGCCTGCCTCCCGGCCCGGCTTCTGCTCAGCGGCAGCCCTCTGAGGGCACTTCACGCCCCGCACCTGGCCCTCAGGTAACGGCCGCCCCGAGGTAACGGCCACCCGGCGCTGACGGGTGAGGGCAGCCCCTCTGCCGGGACCGGCTGCAGCCTGCTGTGGCGCAGCAGTTTTCGGGTGGAGCGCTTCCAAGTTGCTGCTGAAGGCAGCAAGTTTCTGTTGGGGCAGAACAGAGTAAATGTTCCTTTCCACTTGTGCTGATTTCCTGTTACCAACAAAATGTCTTTTCCCAGTATTCGCTTTCTGCTTTCCCTCCCCTAACTCTTTCATTCTCCTTTTACAAGTAGCTTCCCGAACCACCTGGAGTCCTTTGTTTCTATTGGAAGTAAGCTATGTATTTCCTTAAGCTGCTGGAAAGTCGCTGTTCTTGCTAAAATCACAGCGGGCTCTTCATTGTGGTTCCTCTAAGCAAGGTAATAGGGCTCATGAGTTTTGAAGCAGCATGTGCTCGAGGTTTATACCTGTTGTCGAAATAACTTCTCTTAAAATTCTAGGCTACTAAAATAAATTGAATACTAAAATAGCAGGAGAAAGTTAATTCCTGATTGAACCTGTTCTCCTCAGTTAAATATTTTTGATGCCTGTAGTCTTCCTTTTGTCCATGTTAACAAGGAAACAATAATTTAGTAGTTCCTGTTATCAAGAATGATGACATTGATGACATTTTTATATTCTTGAACTCTAAGAGGAGTCTCTCTGAGGACCTAGGCCTTGTCTTCAGTATAGTAAGAGGAAGGCTTACAAAGTGCATTCACTAGCTGCTGCTTACTGCCAGCAGCTGAAAACCATGCTGTGTTGATTTATACTGAGTTCTCTTAGGTCATGTGTTTTTGCATGTTGCTTTGGATGAATTCAGTGCTTGAGTAAGGAAAAGATTTTCATGACTTTAGAAGTTTTGCTCTGGTGAGCCATGCTGCCACTATGGAAAAATTACTCCACTGATTAGCCTCCACAGCTGCCTGAATGTAATATGAATGTGACTATGAATGAGATACATCATCCTGTTTCAGATGGGGTGGAAAAATGGTGGCAAAATCTAGGCTTGTCTGAAAGCCAGATGAAGGAGACGACCAGCAGGGACAACATCAACAGAAGCTGGTGCGAACAGCAGATCATAGCAACAAGGAAGAAACCTTTCTAGTTAGGATAGTAATTATCAGAATGTTTAGGGGGTGGTTTCTTCATCTTTTTCTTAATAGTTCTGGATACTTTACTATTCATACTCCTACACAGTGCAAAGTGGGATATGTGTATTAGCATCTACTACATTATTCTCCTCCCGGTCATATGATTTATCTAGTATGATATTTGAATCCCTTATTTCATTATAGGTCTCTTACAAAGAACCAAATTTTCAAGAGAGTAAGTTTCTGTACTTGAATAGCTGTTGTTGCCAATGCTGGTACTATTCCAGAGTGATGGGAAAAATGGTATTGTATCTGATTGAGGCTTCACCACACATAATTGGCATTAACTGTTGTGTTTCTTTTTTTAGGGTATGAGGTTTGTTGGGTATTCACAGTTCCGTCCTGTGAAGAATAATTTATTTCATGGTCTAGACAGGGAAACAGAGGCTCTGACAAGTTGGCCATGCTATAGGTCTCAGAGCTGCTTTATCCAGGGCTGCTATTCTGAATGCATGATGAGTGTCATGGGCTTTTCTCTAAATGTGAAACTTAAAATGAATAAAATGTTGTTTTCTAGAAGAGCATTAACTGTTCCTCTGCATTGCAGTCCACACATGCTAAGTGATTCTTTTTTTTCTCTCAGAGTAATTACACGGAGAGGGAGAATGGGTAGGACTGTGAAGGAAGGACTCTAAGGGTATTATAAATACAGACATTCTGGTTCAGTTTTTCTTTCTTGGTCTCATGTTCTGTTGATCTATAGGATACTGTAAGACTTCGGGTGAAACAGTTGATACACTATGAATTGGAGGAGTGAAAGCTACTGGAAAGTGGGGTGGATGCTATAGCCCAGTTTTAATAAATTTTTGAAGCTACAGTCACTTTTTAAAGGTAAAGGTACTGGATAGAGCATGTGAGTGTTCTGGCTAATGTAGCAATGAGCTAAATTCTTAAAATGTGAAGTTATCAACTGCTTTAGAAAAAAAATTCAGGGTGAGATTTGTCTTGCCTGACATGTGATTCTGAAACTTAGGTGGCTTTTCCTGTCACAGGAGAGGGATATGGCAGATGAACTGTGTTTCTCTGGCACATCCATGGGGCAATGTATCAAAATGGTATCTGGTTTTCCATTGCCTATGGAGTAGATTTATGCTTATGGATTGGACTGTAAGATGGGAGAGATGAATCCTGCTCCCAGATTCCAAAATGGTAATTTTTGTTGTCTGTTTCCAAAGGTCATTTCAACCTAGATTCTTTGTTTACTGAGACTGTGTTCTTTCCTAACATGAATTTGCATTCATCAGATGTATGTCTTTGTCATTTTAGATTTTCAGCTTGAGATCTGTGTGCTTGTGCTGATTTTCCGATGAAGTACATTCTGGTAACTGGTGGTGTCATCTCAGGCATTGGCAAAGGGATCATTGCAAGCAGCATTGGCACCATATTGAAATCATGTGGTCTGCGTGTCACTGCAATCAAGATTGATCCTTACATAAACATAGATGCTGGAACCTTTTCACCGTATGAACATGGTATGGAGAGCAGTGCTGTTCTGTTTTGCATAAATATTTGTATTCTTAGTAGGGTGGTGTTTATGGTGTCTTTAAAAAAACAAACAACAGTAGTAGTTAGTAATTTTATACTCTATTTTGCAATGCAAATTCCTTCCTTGCTATGTGTTCTCAAGAGCATTGTCTGCTCTAAGTAAAAAGAGATTATCTGTTGAAAATACTTTTGGAAGTAGGTGCTTCATTTCTACAAAATCCCATTTTGTTAGGAAAATCCTAGCTGTAGGCCTTGTTCAGTTATTTTCAGTTCAACTTGATTAAAAAAAATAGAATAGTGGTATAAAACTTATTTGAAACTGAAGTAGTTAGCAGTTACTTATGAATGCTGTTATCTGGGTGTCAGGTGTCAGCGCTTTCTAGTGTAAATGTCTTCATGAGGGTTAGATTAAGTTCTCATCTAAATCTATAAGGATCTAGTCAAAACCACCAGAGAAGCTTAATAATACCATTAGTTTGTTTGGTTAGTTCTCTAAACTAACTTGATTGTATTGACTACATTGCTGATGAGCAGCAGGTCAGTCTGTCAATATTTGTAATGTTGCCTGTTCCTTCAGTTCTCTGGCTTGTTACTTAGACATTTATTAAAAATGATGTTTTAAAGTTCCAAAGTACCTTCAGCCAATAGACATTTCTAATTCTTTTTATTTGTTAGATTTTTTTCTGCCTACTTTTAGTCTAGTCCAAAAGTTTTGAAACTGGAGGTAAACATATCTCAACTAAAACAAGACCACTTTGCTTTTTTAAGTGGAAGAGCACAGCACATCAGACCTCTCCCCAAAAGCAAAATTTAACTAATTAGATCAGGTACAGGGGAAGAGGGGACTTTAGGGCAAGTAATACCCACATGATATTCCCCCCCATTCTGTTCACTTAAGAGTTTCTTAATGTTTGTGAAGAAACATCAGCTTTCTGGATAGTAAGTAGAAATTCACACATGCCAAAATGGCAAGCTTCTTTTGTTAACATTTTGGCAGAAATATGATTGAGTCACAGGATTTTAATTTAGAGATTTCTGGTTAACATAAGAGGTTTTTTAGTAATATATTTTTTAGTTCTTCCAAGGCCTACATATGAGAAATCTTGGTTCCACTCTGTGTCTGGCTTAGATGATAACTTAGTATTAGAGAACGTAGTCAGTGCCTCTCAGGATCAGGGATAAGTCTTCTACCCTTTTGTAAGCATGGAATCACAGAATCATAGGATAATTAGGGTTGGAAAGGACCTTAAGGTCATCTAGTTCCAACCCCCTGCCATGGGCAGGGACAGCTCAGACTAAACCATGTCACCCAAGGCTCTGTCCAACCTGGCCTTGAACACCGCCAGGGATGGAACATTCACAGCTTCATTGGGCAACCCATTCCAGTGCCTCACCATCCTCACAATAAAGAACTTCTTCCTTATATCCAATCTAAACTTCCCATGTTTAAGTTTGAACCCATTACCCCTTGTTCTGTCACTACAGTCCCTAATGAAGAGTCCCTCCCCAGCATCTCTATAGCCCCCCTTCAGATACTGGAAGGTTGCTATGAGGTCTCCGCGCAGCCTTCTCTTCTCCAGGCTGAACAGCCCCAACTTTCTCAGCCTGTCTTCACATGGGAGGTGCTCCAGTCCCCTGATCATCCTCGTGGCTTTTGTTAAACTCTTCATTGGACTGTTGTGTCTTAGCAAGATATATTTCTGTAGTCCACACTACCCTTTCAGGAGGACTCTTTTCTCCTTGTGCACTGGTTCCATAATTTGTTTAACCATTGGTTTATTGAGTCATGGCAAAATATTTTGTTTTTTTTTCTGAAAAGCTTTCCAGCCTTACATCAAGATCTAGCAACTTTAGTTCCTTCAGAAGTTGATTAGATTTAGAATTTAGAGACTCTTTAGAGGTCTACGAAAAATCTGAACCCGAAGAATATTTTAGTTAGATTTTTCAGGATCAGAACGCTTGGTGTGGACATAGTGTACTAAATGTACAAGATGAAACAACTGAATAAGAAACAGTGGTCATGCTTGAAGAAGCATTTATGTTTAGCCTGACTTTACTCCTGGTCCAAGCCACAATCATTAAAATAGATCCAACCAACAAGAATTTACAGTGAAACACTTTGAACATGCATAATAATTCATGCTTATAAAAGCAGTGTTTTGCAAATTGCTGTTTTATTTGTTGTTGATTTATGATTCCTGGAGATTGTTTTCTTCCAATCAGGGGTTGTAGTATGCTGTTAAAATGCTGCTTAAATGTTTTAAGTCACTTAAATATTTTGGCAATGTAATTTAAACTTATTTGCAAACTATATGTGACTGAGGGGTAGACTAAAAGTAAAGACTTAATATCCAGGTCACACAGAATGACAATGCAGATTGAGCTGCATCATGTGCTTTATTGATACGTTGTTGTAATACATCATTTTAAAAAATATTTCATAAATTTTAAGAGAAGTTTGTGGTGTTCCTGCTGTGTGTTTAATAATTCCTCATTATTTTACTGCTTTTCTGTTGGTTTTCTCTTTATTTTTTCAGGTGAAGTTTTTGTATTGAATGATGGTGGAGAAGTTGACTTAGATTTGGGAAATTATGAGAGATTTTTGGACATCAGTCTCTATAAAGACAACAATATCACCACTGGAAAAATATATCAGCATGTCATTAATAAAGAAAGACATGGTGATTACCTGGGGAAAACCGTTCAAGGTGATATTCTTAATTCTGTGGGATACTTGTCCGTTCAGTCTTTGCTGAAGCGATTAGCTAGAACAAGCTATACCCTGCTGCGTCACTTTATTCCTTTCTCTTTCCCAAGAGTTTTGGGCATATTCCTGTAATGTTTGGCTTCTGGGCTCAAGGAAAAGACAAATAGAAAAAGGAACTACTAGTTTCCTTGTGATATTTTTGCTTATTTTCCCCCTTTTGCATGCAAAATCTGGCATGTGGGTCTCAAGATACGCTTGCTTGCTTTGTTTTTTTTTCTTGTAGTTGTTCCACACATCACTGATGCCGTTCAGGAATGGGTAATGAATCAGGCAAAAGTTCCAGTGGATGATGACAGAAAAGAACCACAAATTTGTGTAATTGAGGCAAGTATAGAATCTTTTAGGATATATATTCACAATGAACACAAAACAGCTAGCTTGTTTTCTCCTTGCTGCTTACTCTAAAAAGGTCAGACTGAAGTTTTATGGAGAGCAGCAATGCAAAGGCACATTATATTTTCTTTGGTTTGTTCTGAAAATGACAGGTGTAGTCTTTATCCCTACAGCTTCTGTTTACTTGACTAAATCCCTTCTAGAACACTGCTGAAACTAAGCTGCTTAAGAGTTTTCCCTTTGCAAAACCTTGAAGGAGTTAGACTGAGTATGTGTGTCATGTAGTCTGAAGTTTTCTGCTACTGGGTGAGCACAAACGTGCAATTCTGTCAAAGGCCACTTGATGGCACAGAACAGTCATGAAATATGACTACTCCATAAGACGTAGGTGCTAAACACTGCTTTATTCAGTGCTTAGTCTACTTCAGCTCTTTGTGTCTTTGAAAGACATCTAATTCCTGTCTTTGTAACAGGGACTTTGTATTGGGTGTTGGTTTGGTAATATAGAAAGTCTTGCATAATGTCAGGTATTACTTCATGTTGTCCATATGGCTTTTATCAATGTTGGAAAGTTATGGTAATACCGCTAAATGCCTGTATTTTGTTGCTCACAACTGTTCATTAATCTGACAGACAGGAAAATAAAGGGTTTTTGTGTGTTTTGCCTATACAATTAGTTGCATGCCATCCAAAGCAGCAGATGTAAGCACAATCATTGCAAAGCCTGTTAGGGGGAAAAAAAAACCAAAACAAACCCGAAGTAAAACACAACAGCAGTCATTGGGTTTCTCCTTAATGTGTGTAAACTCTTTAAAAGCACATATTCTGAGTAGTTGTCAAAAAAACCAAAACTTTAGTTTGAAATAGTTGTGGTTCATACTGTCAGCATTGCTCATTGTCAGCCCTCACAGTTGACCTGGCTCACTGGACAGAACTGCCAGAGATTGCCAGGAGCCTGGGGTGTAATACAGGTGACTCCCGTAGAGGGAGATGTTGCTTTGCTTCTGCCTTATTTGGAAGCTTTTATCCTTCACTATTGATTACTTGTTTACCACTTCCAAGGCATCGTCAAAGCATGTATTATTCAGTAGCACCACTCATCTTCCCAGGGGAAGCGTATGTGTTTGATGTAAAGTGAATATAAAAAAACTTGAAAATTGTTCTGTTTTCCACAGGAAACAAATATGCAGAATAGATCAGGGCTCTTTGCAGAGTGTGCCTGCAAGTTTCAATTGTCTTTTTTTTTTTTTTTTGAAGGTAAATATTTCAGAAAACTTGGTAGAGGTAGACTTTAGTTTGGTTGGTTTGTTTTTGCTTTCCGACACTGACATATCTAAGCTTTCTTTTTCAGCTTGGTGGAACTATTGGAGATATTGAAGGAATGCCATTCATTGAGGCATTTAGACAGTTTCAGTTCAAAGCAAAAAAAGAGAATTTCTGTAATATCCATGTTAGTCTAGTACCACAGGTAAGTTATTAAAATTGATAAAATAGATTTTAAAGTGTATTGGGCTTCATATTGTTTACTTTTTCCATTAACCCTTTCATGGTTGAGGGTTTTAGACACGCAAATATGAAACCCAGTCACACTGGAGTAAATAAAGGCTTTGATATTCACTTTATTGATGTGAGAATTAGTTTTAGTATTCTGAGTTACTGAAAATCCTTGTTATCAACACTGATTTATCTAGAAGGCTAAATATAGTTATACTTAGCACGAGAAGGTGCTGGTACATGATGAACCCAGTAAGAAAGGCCCTCAGACTCTCTAAGGTATCATTTAAAATTCAATTTTTAGAGCTAACACTATATGGAAAGAATGGTATAAATTACTTTATGTCCCTTTAGGTGAGGGGAGCCCCAGGCTGTGTAGCATTGAATGGCCCTGACGTGCAGTGTGCTGGGCAGACCACATCCGTAGAAGAGATCCTCCCCTTTTGGTCATTTGGGCTAATAGATAATTTCATTACAAGGAAACAACTGTATCATCTTTATTGTCAAACAGAAAGGATGTTTGACAGAACAAACATCCTTTCTGGAGAACGTTTTGCTGCATTCCTAGATAAAGAGAAGGCCACACAGGTAATGGAATTGCAGATCTTGAGTGGGAGCTGCCTGCTGGCTCCTCTGTTACAAGAGCTGGCTAAGTTTGTCCTGCAGCCAAGGGTTTTGCGCAGCACAGTGGTCTTCTGTAAGGGAACCCTGGTGTGGATCACTGACTCCTTGATGTACAATGGTCTTCTGGTCAAGGCTGCTGCAACTTTTTGTGCAGGGCCAAAAGTATGTTTCTATTCAAACATTCCATTCTAAATTTTACTTCACAAATATGTTTTCTTATTATTTTAAGAGATAAGTATTCACTGGGGAGATTTTGGTAAGCAAATACTGGTAATGATGATATGATTGCACCTAGTACGGATACAGAGAGAATTATTAGCCACCACAGCTTTAGATTGGAGGATTGGTCAGTTATTGGTAGGATTGATTCTGTGTATTTGAAAATAGAATTTCTTACTACCTCTGATAATATTCAAGAACAGTTACTGAAGGCCATGTGCTGTGTTGGGCCTTCTCTGTTTATTAGCAAAATCCAACTTGTGGAATATTCCTTTTCTACCACCTGAGTCAGTTGCACTGAAACTTTTTCTCTGAAGAAAAAAACAAAACCCAAAACCCTAACCAAAACCAAACATAAAACCCCAAAATAAACGTGACCTCAACTAGGGCCTTGTGAGTTCTTCAGAATTTCTTATATAACAGTGTTGCCATTTCTGTTTCTGCCTTATTGTGGCTCTGTTTGGATATGTTTACTTCCTTCAAGTATTATTATTTGCAGTGGCTTTTCTCTTTTTACCTTGTAACTGCTTTGCCATCTGAGCTTTCAAAATACGTCTTTCCAGCCTAATGCCACTGGTGAACAGAAGACAAAACCAACACAGAACAGTGTTCGAGCACTGAGGGGTCTAGGCTTGTCTCCGGATCTGGTGAGTCAATAAATGCAGATTTTTATTTACAGGTCATCTAGAAGTGTCCTTGTGTAACGTGTCTTCAAAGTATAAGCCTTAGTGTTCCATGAAAGACAAGAATTTTAGAAGAAATAGAAAATACATGCTTCACTGCTTCACTAAAGCCACAGGAAATCAAATTACTCGAATTCACTTTAAGTTAACTTAATTCAACTAACTCCTTGTGATATCTTGGGACTGTAGCTCTGTTCTTCTGAAGTTCTTTGCAAGGAAATCATTCTGTACTGCTAAAAAGAATCTAAAGTCTCAGTTCACTTTGTGGGAAGACCTAGAATGCCTCTGGCCTCTGTTCTCTCACAAATTTCTTCTTATGCATCTATTGCTAAGAAGAAGCAATCCTACCTTTGAAGTACAGCCTTTAAAAAAATATTCCTGTTTGGAAATGTAAACATATAGGCAAATCTCCAAAGTAAGGTTCCTCAATTTCTGTCATAGAATTGTAGAATAATTTGAGTTATGAGGGACCTTTAAAGTCATCTTGTCCAACTCACTGCAGTGATCAGGGATATCTTCAACTAGATCAGGTTGCTTAGAGTCCCGCCCAACCTTAATTTGAATGTTTCCAGGGATGGGGCATCTGCCACCTCTCTGGGCAACCTGTTGCAGTGTTTTATTATGCCCACTATAGAAAAAATTCTTCCTTATATATAGTCTGAATCTGCCCCTTTTAGTTTAAAACCTTTATCTCTTATCCTGTCACAACAGGCCCTACTAAAAAGTTGATCCTAATTTTTTTCATAAACCCTCTAAGTACTGGAAGGTCCCACTAAGGTCTCTACAGAGCCTTCTCTTCTTCAGGCCTGACAAGCACAACTCAACCTTTCCTCACAGGAGAGGTGCTCCAGCCCTCTGATTTTTGTTGCGTCCTCTGGACTTGCTGGTAAGAGCTCCATGTCTTCATTCCTGTGCTCAGGGCTCCAGAACTAGACACAGTATTCTGGGTGAGGTCTCTCCAGAGTGGAGTGGAGGGGTAGAATCGCTCCCTTCACATGCTGCTCACACTTCTTTAAGTGCAGCCCAACATATTGCAGCTTTCTGGGCTGCAAGCGCACACTGCCGTATCATGTTGAGCTTCTCATCCACCAGTACCCCGAAATGCTTCTTGGCAAGGCTGCTCTCAATCCCTTCATGCACCACATACTATAGTGAACCTAAAGCCAGCAAGTTACACCTCATGCTAGTTGGCAAATGATCAAAAACCCAACTCCTTCCGTTTTTTCTCCCCAGTGCTTTAGTTAATGAGTATGTGATCATTCACTGGATGCAGATTTTGCCTGTTGGTACTTCTCCTTGGGAACAAAGGGGAAACACAATTAGAATGCAGCTCCCTGTTGTGATACGTGTCTGACACTGATGTTAATCTGCTTGATTAAGTGCTGACAGCAGTGAAGCCAGGGCAGCACAGCTTTAAATGCCAGTAAAACCTCAGTTCAAACTTATGCTCCTGTCTTCCTGTGCTGCAGCTGGTACAGCTGAAAACACACTCTATTTCTAGGTCTGCTTGAGAAACAGAAAAGGACAATTTGGCTCTTTTGTGTGAGGCTGTTTGTTACATCAAAGAATATTTTCCTTACTTGATTCTGGAAGTTCTTGAACCTTTTCCATTCCCATAAAGTCCGCAGGGAGAAAAAGCTTCCTAGCCCTTCTGTTGTGGCTTAAGCCCAGTTGGAAACTCAGCCATGCTGCCCTCACTCACTCCCCCACTTCGTCCCCCCACTCCTGGAGGGATGGGGAGGAGAATCGAAGAATGTAACTCCCACGGGTTGAGATAAGAGCAGTCCAGTAACTAAGGTATAACACAAAACCACTGCTGCTACCACCAATAATAATAATGATAAGGAAGATAACGAAGGAAGAGAATACAACTGCTCACCACCCGCCGACTGATACCCAGCCCGACCGAGCAGTGATCTAGCCCTTCTGGGTAACTGCCCCCAGTTGTACATCCTGGGCATGACATGCTGTGGTATGGAATATCTCTTTGGCTAGTTTGGCTCAGGTGTCCTGTCTCTGCTTCCCCCAGGCTTCCCCTCCTCCCTGGCAGATCATGAGATTCAGAAAGTCCTTGGTCAGAGTAAACATTCTGACCAGCAACTAAAACCATCGGTGTTATCAACGCTGTTCCCAGACTGAAAGTCAAAACCACAGCACTGCACCAGCTACTGTGAAGGAGAAAAATAACTGCTACTGCTAAACCCAGGACACCTAAGAAATGAAAGAGGAGTGAGAATGGTTACTGGTTCTATATATCTTCAAAGAAGAAAGCTTACTCTTAAAAGAATAGTCACACAGTTACATTTTGTGCTGTGCTTTCTGATTATTTTTTTTTTATTCTTGCATTTCAGGTTTATCAAAAAAGCATGCTTATAACTACAATATAAGTAGGATATGTGTACATACAATATATCATACAATGTGTACATACAATATATCCTTAGCTTATATAGGTGTTGTGGTTTAAAACCAGACAGAGCTCCTTCACTCACTGTCCCCTCCCTTTTCTTGCCCTCCCCCTACTCCCGAAGGGACAGAGAAGAGAATTGAAAAGAATGCAACTCCCACGGGTTGGGATAAGAACAGTTTATTAACTAAGGTATAACACAAATCACTACTGCTACCACCAATAATAACAATGATAAAGGAAATAACAAGGGAAGAGAATACAACACCTCACCACCAGCTGACCGATAACTTGCCCCCCCAGCCCCACCAAGCACCGACCGATACCTCCTCCAACCCTGCAGTCCATCAGCCCTTCCGGCTAACTCCCGGTTACATCCTGGGAATGACGTGCTGTGGTATGGAATACCTCTTTGGCTAGCTTGGGTCAGGTGTCTTGTCTCTGCTTCCTCCCAGCTTCCCCTCCTCCCTGGCAGAGCATGAGGCTCACAAAGTCCTTGGCCAATGCAAAACAACATTGTTATCAGCTGTGTTCCCAGGCCGAAAGTCAAAACTCGGTACTGCACCAGCTACCAAGGAGGGGAAAAACGACTGCTACTGCTGAACCCAGGACAATAGGCTTTATAAGTAGGATATGTGAAAGGATGTCTTGGGTAGCTTCAGATTGTTGTGATGTGGCAACTGTGGTCAGCTTGTGTAGTGCAGTGCTGCTCTATATTCCAAGCTTCAGGCGCTAAATTTTGAAATCCCTCTTCAGGTGCTATTTGCGTATGGAAAGTTGCCTGTGATTTTTAAAGCCTTTAAGATAATTCCAGTGCCTGACTCCCTCCCTGCCCTTCAAATTAATTTTTAAAAGCCTGCTAGGTGTGTGTAATAAAAGAAAAACAGGCTGATCTAGTCACTTTATCGCATCTTCAGTTCTTGCCTGAGGCTGCTGGTGACCACTAAAGCGCTGAGAGATTAAACTCTGAGCACAGCTTTTTGGCACCGCTATGAAGTTGCTTGGGCACTGCTTCAAGAAAATCTTTAAATGGTTGCTGTCTTGGGCAGGGGCCCAGGGCCAAAGCAGCACATGGGGAAGATCTTAGAACAGCAGGCAGGAGGGCTTCCTTCATAAGCTGTGCTGCCAGGCTGCCTGATCTAAACTTAGCTAGACCTGTTCTTAATACCTGCTGCCTCCCTGCCTGGGCCCGGGCTTCCTTGAGGTGGCATGCTGGGCCAGCCTTAGCTGTGCACCTACAGGAGCTTTTCTGTTTTCTGTGGGGTGTTCTAAGTGCTTAATGAAAACTGCTGTATCCACAGATACAGTGGGCACTGTAACAGTGTTTTGAAGACTGATTATACACTTGTCGGTGCTGCCCTATTCAACTGGATTGTCACACATCTTTGTTTCTTTGAGATCTGTCTCTGCCACTGTAACCAATTCTCTGTGACTGCATTAACTTTAAATTTGTCTCGGCAAGATGGATGATAGATTTCAAAGTGGATTTAATTATATGCTCATATTACCAATTATATATTACTACTGTTTGAAGATTTGTATCTTCAACCAGTATCCAGTTTTTAAGTATAAGTTGTGCTTAATTGAATAGAATGTGCAAATTATTTCATAATTATTTTATGATTATAAAAATGTGCACTGGTTTTCCCTTATACTTGCCACTGGTTTTCTGTTTCTGGAATTTCTTGCAAGGGTAGGGGAAATTAATTTGATTTTGTCAGTATTAGTGTAACTAAGCTGCACTCTGGCAAGACAATCAAAGATCAGCTACGAGTTTCTGAACAAAAAAGGGCTTAATGCACTAAGTAGTTGCATTGGCTGGACAGATGGGGAAAATAATGAGTGAATCAGGATCATCCTACTTTCCATTACGCTTTTAGGATTCAAAATAGCTTCATGTAGTAGACTTGAATAATCAATAAGCACACTGATAGAGCAGTTCTGCGTTTGTCTGAAGTTACATAATGCAAAATAACACCTTCCAACAAACACCAAATCACATGTTTGTTTATTGGTAAAAGTTGCCAATATTTTCTAAAATTCTTAAAATTCTTTAGCAGAAGAGTAACACCAGGAACACCCTACCCCTCTCCCCCCCTCCAAAAAAAAAAAAGTGAAATAGTTTTCTCATCTTTAGCCTTCTTTTTTTTCATGATATACAAATTAGAAACTACAAAAAGGTGCTGAAGTATTGAAATACTGGAGAACATGCATGTAAGCTAAGTATTGTTGCTCAAAATTTATCAGTTCTTTTGATTGATCATATTATTTGTACTTGTAGAGCTGCTAGACTTTAGGTAGAAAGTATTACAACAGTAATGCAAGAAGGGAGAAGATGCGGAAGCAGTACTACAGGGAATACCAAAGATTCATAAAAGTGGGTCAGTATGTGCAGGTGACTGATTTACTTCTGCCTTGCTCGCAGGTATTGGTGAGCTATGATATGTTGTGAAACTCCAAAAGAGAAGAAGAAATAAAAAAAGCACATAAATTTGTTCTGTGCCTCCAAAGGAGTTAATTTCTCCATGAATAGTATTGAGTGTTCTGTTGGTTTGCCTAGTAAATGCTCAAGTCTTTACCTTCTGTTATGACAGATTGTCTGTAGAAGTGCAAAACCTATAGAAATGGCAGTGAAGGAAAAGATTTCCATGTTTTGCCATGTGGAGCCTGAGCAGGTCAGTACTTTAATATTTTATTCATCATTATTTAAGTATGTGGGAAAGCATCCAAGTATTTCTGTGTGTTTCTGTTTTTAACTTTAGACTGATTCTAGATGATCTTAAGGTCCTTTCCAACCCTAACTATTCTATGATTCTATATTGCTTACAATTTTTATCTTGCTGTTATGTGCTCTATAACACTTCAAAAGTATTGGGAGTTTATATGTTAGATTCTATGTCAAATAATTATTAACAATTTGAGTGGATGTTAAGTGAACAGTTAATAAAAGGAATAGATTTTGAGCACATGGCTAATTCCTATACATAGTTGTGAAAACTGTGCACTTCTGAAGCTATGGTTGGTTATTGTCCTTAAATCATCTCAGGTGGTTATAGTAATGGATGAACAAAGTGTGGGTAAAGCTAGGGGGTTGCTTATGTCCCTAGATCATCACAGACACATGAAGTATCTTACTGTGATAATATTTAATAGGCTGTTCATGCCCTTTAACATGCTTGGAACATCTCCGTGTAGTTCTGTATATTTTTATAATTAATGTGTGATTTTTGCATTACTAGTTTGTGATTAATTTCTGTTCAAATACTAATTCTGATAAATGCTCCTTAATATTTATGCGAGTGAGAGCATTTTACTCTTCAATGTAATGGGTAATATAAAAGGGATAACAGATGCCAACAGTTACGCTTTGTTTCAAATATGTGTCCATGTTGACCTGTCTTTCTGCAGGTGTGTAAGAAAAACCTTTTTATAGTAAGATTCCAGATGAGCATGTAGAGGGCAGGGGCCTATTACTCCCGCCACCACTCTTCCTTCCATCTTACTATCTGTAGAAGTGTACAGCTCCCTTGAGCTAGTTTCTGGAAATCCTTCAGAAATGCCTTTATGGTTCTCCACCCAGAGACAGACAGATGGAAGTTCAGTCAAACAACAATGCTGTGTGCTTTCCTGTCAGTATCAGGCTGTGTGTAATCATGTGCACAGTTAGATTCCAACTGCAGTTATGTGACTGGACTAAGTCCAGTGTGCCCCTGAACTTCCCTGAAGAGTTCCCTGGCAGGAAGGGGGCTGTCTTCATGATGGTGTTTTGTTTCTAAATTTCTTGTCTTTTAGGGTAGAAGCTCAGCATTTAGTATACAAAAATATAGAATGTTATATTTCCTATGAAAAATTATTAGCTAAGTCTCTTTTTTTGTTAGGTGATATTTGTCCATGATGTATCTTCCACTTACCGAGTACCAATCCTGCTGGAGGAGCAAGGCATAATTAAGTATTTTAAACAGAGGTTAAATTTGCCTATTGATGACCATCCAAGTGATCTTCTAATGAGATGGAAGAAAATGGCTGACAGGTATCCTAATTCCTGCTGCTTTTTCTAGAAGTATTTTAATGCAAGTTAGGATTGTAGGTCCTGTGAAGTCACCAAACTCGTCGGGGGACAGTAGCATGTTGCTGATCAACAGCTGTGAATGGTCTGGGTTTAAAAACTGTCAGTTTTGAGATTTTTAGTTGATGACTTGTGAAGTTAAAGCAAACATTGTTAAAATGTTTTCTTTGTGAAAATCAGTCTAATAACAAAAAAACTTGTTTTTGTCAGATATGAAAGGTTGCTGAAGGTATGTTCCATAGCTCTCGTTGGCAAGTACACAAAACTAAGTGATTGCTATGCATCTGTTTTCAAGGCTCTGGAGCACTCCGCACTGGCAATTAATCACAAACTGGATTTAATGGTGAGGATATTTTTGGATTTTGCTTTCAGGGATACTTTGAATATACTCTACTATACATCATGGGAGGCAGTTTTAATTCATGTGGAAATTAGGAGATGCATCATGCAGATAAATACTAACTGGCCAAAGATCCCATTTTTTCAAGAAGTGTGTACAGATTTAGTAATTTTATTTGGATCTAAACATACTTGAAAGGAATAATGCAGTACCCAAAAGTGGATCTGATGAAAAAGCAGGGTTTACCTGCACATTTCTCTTTACATCAGAGGTAGGTTTTGCTCACGAGACTGCTTATCATGTTAGTAAGATTAGCTTAAAGGCAGAAGAAAGCAGGTAAACTGAAAGCAGTTTAGTTTGTTTTTAAAATCCTGTGCCAGAAGCTGTTGCTCTTTATTTCGTTTAATATTCTGAGAGCTATCCATTTTATTTTTAGCAGAATTCTGTTATCAGAATTGAGCCATAAACCTAGTAATTCCTCAAATACAGAACTATTTAGGGATGTAGTTTGCCTCTTATTAATAAGAACAGAAAGTTGAACTACATGTGGGAAAAGCTTACCACCTTTCTTGCTGGTAGAATTATCATTTTCCATTGTTGAGTTTGTTCCAGAGATGGCAAGCTTGGAAATTCACTTGAAAATATTAGGTTGTCTTAATGCGTTTAAAAAGTTGCTCTCAGTGGAAGAAAAGCCTGTTTTATTGCATGTTTTTTTTTTTATTAGTACATAGATTCAACAGAACTTGAACATTCTACAGAAGTGGAGAACTCGGTGAAATATCACCAGGCATGGCACAAACTGTGCAAGGCAGAGTAAGTAGTATTGGGTATTCTGTATCCCAAATGCAAATGATAATTATTTCCTGTGATGAAAAATGCTTCAGTAAATAAGTTTCAGTGCATCCAAACTTCGGTTACTTACATAAAGTGATAGATGTGCATGGTTAGTGACAAGCTTCAGACATAGCAAATTATAGTATCAACCTTAGCATCTGCTTTTAATCTTCTTAGAGAAGTTTCAGTTGTTTGCTTGGTTTTTTTTTGTTGATTCTTTGTTTTTGATAGCTAGATTTTCTTCACAGTGCAGGTCAATTGCCACAGATTTGTCTTTGTCAACATGCATCATAGTGAAAGGTAGTTAAATAAAATCTTAGTAAATGCTGGTAACACTCTTCAAACATAGAATCATAGAATAGTTAGGGCTGGAAAGGACCTTAAGATCACCCAGTTCCAACCCCCCTGCCATGGGCAGGAACACCTCACACTAAACCATGCCATCCAAGTCTTCGTCCAACCTGGCCTTGAACACCACCAGGGATGGAGCATTCACAACTTTCCTGGGCAACCCATTCCAGTGCCTCACCACCCTCACAGTAAAAAACTTCTTCCTTATATCCAATCTAAACTTCCCATGTTCAAGTTTGAATCCATTACTCCTTCTCCTGTCACTACAGTCCCTAATGATGAGTCCCTCCCCAGCATCCCTATAGCCCCCCTTCAGATACTGGAAGGCTGCTATGAGGTCTCCGCACAGCCTTCTCTTCTCCAGGCTGAACAGCCCCAACTTTCTCAGCCTATCTTCATACGGGAGGTGCTCCAGTCCCCTGATCATCCTCGTGGCCCTCCTCTGGACTTGTTCCAACAGTTCCATGTCCTTTTTATGTTGAGGACACCAGAACTGCACACAATACTCCAGGTGAGGTCTCATGAGAGCAGAGTAGAGGGCCAGGACATCTGTTAAGAATCATTGCCAGGATTTCAGTTTGCATTGTTTGTTGTCAAAGTGCATTTAATTTTTTCAGTGTTATTTAGTAGACATTAAGTTTTGGTGTCAAGATAAAGTAGTGAAAATGTAGCAAGTTTATTTAAACAATAGGTATTTAAGCAGTGGGAGTTTCCCTGTGAAGCATGAGGCTCAGAGGAGAATTGGGGTGGGTAGATGAGACAAATCTCCAAATTGTGAGTTAAATTCTGTGTATTCTGAATGGTCATATAAAATGCCTTTTGTGCCTTGTGCTTGTTTTGGTATAATTTCAAAAGTCTTCAATTTGTATGGACTTCCTTTGCTGGCTGGATTCTACATGTTGGTTGCATTATATATTGGTGTCATTCCAGTGGCATTCTGGTCCCAGGAGGGTTTGGAATTAGGGGAACAGAAGGCAAACTCCAGGCTATTTCCTGGGCAAGAACAAAGAAAAAACCCTTTCTTGGTAAGATCATTAAGAGTCAGAAATTGTTGTGTTTTGGGAGTGTATAGCAAGCTAATTGATCTGATTAAAAAGAAAACAACACTCTGTGGAAGGATCCTGTCTTAGGCAGTATGTGTGCTGTTGTGAATATTTGCCTTGTAGATAATGCCCAGGGTTATAGTCATGTACTATATTTGCTATATAAAGGAAGGAATAAAAAGACTGTCCCTGCTTCAGAGGTTTTATTTGCTATATTCACATTTATGTGGAGAGTCTTTGTATCTCGTAATTTAATCAGCATCATTATAGATACTAATCAACGTGCAGAAAATGTAGGTGTCTTTGGACACATTTGCTATATTAAATAATTTTTCTTGCTTTATGGTATGTTTTATTATGGTAAAGTCTAAAGATGCCATCTAGCCTATAAGCTAAGTGCTGTTTGTGTAAGCGCCTCTGAAGCTTTGGTCCCTAGTCCACATTTCTTAACATTTTTTAAGTGACTACTTGGTCTAGTTGCCAAAGCAAAATTTGTATCTGGATATACCCAGGATTTCAGCTTCTGTGTGTCTTTACAGTAATTACTGGTAAAATAGATGGGAGGAAAAAAAAATATTTGAAAAGGCTTAAAGCACTTAACTGTGTCACATTTATTTATCAGTGTGCCAAATTTAAAGAGTTTTTTGCATTGAGCAGTCATTTTGGTTTAGCTTGTTGTTAAGTCTGTGTATATACACTGGGTACCAAGATTTCTAAGCAGTCAACTTTAAGACAGAATAGGAAATACTTTCAGTCCTGCTCTTTGCCCTGTTAAATTCTGGGGACTTTGTTTCCTCTTCTAGGAGTTTGTCTGGGAATGCAATTAGCAGTTGTGGAATTTGCAAGAAACTGTTTGAATTGGGAAGGTGAGCTCGGTATGCTTGTGTGAATATGATTTGCTTAGAAGAAATTTTATTCTGTATGTGAAGTGTATATTTACTATTAGAACTATTGTACAAATCCTATCATCATTAGGTACTTAGCTCTTCAACATGATCATTTTCAGCTCAGCACCCTGTGCTAACTTTCTGTACAAGGGGATAGGAACTCTTCTTATGCAGGTTGCTTGAAACCTGCTTCTTGATCTAGCAAGTGTAAGAGAAAGTGTTCTTATAGTCTGCCTCTGTAGTCTCGTTCTGGAGTGTTCAGGTGGTGAAGAGTAGAAGTGAGAAGTGGTTTTCTCACTTGCTTTTATTAGTTTGAGTAGTCAAACCATAGCTATTGCAGTAGAAGTATGAAGAGATTTAGCTCACCAAATAACTTCTGCAACTGACAGCTGGGAGGAAAAAGTTACGGGAAGTAGGAAAGGCAGTGTGTATGACAGAGGTCATATGCTTCCTGTGATTGCTCGAAAGTGGTACAGTGTGAGTTTAAACATATAAGATGGTAGCTTAAATGCAGACAATGAAATGCCACAGAACTGTTATGATGCATTTGTATTGCATGTATAACAATGGAAATATACTGTTTGTCTTGAACGTGTTTCAGATGCTAATTCTACAGAATTTGACCCAGACACAAAAAACCCTGTTGTAAGTACTGATTTATTTTTTTTCTGTGTTAGTTTTGTGAACATGTATGTTTTGTTAAAAAGGGAGTTAGCTCTGTGTAAGACCTATCTATAACGTTGCATAGTAACACATGAAAAGGCATCTGTTATCCCTATTCAATATTGTTTAAAAGGGTATTTTCTTTTAATAGTGCCTTGCCTTCACCTGCTCTGTGTGTGATTTGTCTTAGCTTTATGTCTTGTAATTTTTCTAATAGTTTTCTTGCCTGTAGACTGATGCTGGGAGTAGACAATAATGGTTAGATTGGCTTTCCTAGAGAATAATATATAAAGAGAAGCTGGAAGTGTAGCACAAAGCTATTATCAAAGTAGAAATTTATATAGAAAGAGAAGGATTGTATAAAAAGCTGTTGAAAAATTCTTGTGTTTCCGTTGTATAAACAGTATAAATAACCACTACACTCCTTCTCCCTTATGAATCTCACAGTCCTCCTTTTGAGAAAAATTTTAGTACTGTAGGTATGACAGGGCTGAATCTTACACCAGTGGTAGAATCTTTTTTTCTTTTTTCCAGGTATCTCCTAGCTCAGGAGATTATAGTATTACAAGATCATAAGAGTAAAACTTAAAAGTGGTCAGTAAGATAGGGTTTTTAAAAAAATGAAAATAAATACAGGTGAAAAGTAAAGTAGCTTCTTAGTGTCAGATGTAAACATCTGTTCTAGTGATAACTTCCAGAGACCTACTGTTCCTGTGTCAGATCCCTTCAAAAGAGTTTTGTTGGGATTTGTAGGTAAAATTATATATATATATATAATTTTTTTTCCCATAGCTGCTTAGTCTGAAGCAATGCAAGTAGGAGTTTTTAAAAGCACTTGGCCTTTTTTTTCTGAGGTTGTTTATGTGCTATGTGTGTCATGTTTTAGAGTGTCTTGGTTTAAGCCCAGCTGGTAACTCGGAACCACACAGTCGCTCGCTCGCTCCCCCCCTTCTTCCTCCTCCTGCTCCTGGAGGGGTGGGGAGGAAAATCAAAAGAATGTAACTCCCATGGGTTGAGATAAGAGCAGTCCAGTAAATAAGGTATTAACACAAACCACTACTGCTACGATAAGTAATTTTAACGGAAATAACAAGGGGAGAGAATACAAGCGCTCACCACCCACGACTGATACCCAGCCCAACCTGAGCAGCGATCTGGGCCTTCCAGGTAACTCCCCCCCAGTTTATATACTGGGCATGACATGCTGTGGTATGGAATACACCTTTGGCTGGTTTGGGTCAGGTCTGTCTCTGCTTCCTCCTGTCTCTGGTCCTGTCTCTGCTTCCTCCCAGCTTCCCCTCCTCCCTGGCAGAGCATGAGACTCACAAAGTTCTTGATTGGAGGGGCTTTTTAAAGCTAGTTTCATTTAACTTCTTGTCGTGGTTTAAAACTGTGGTGTGGAATACCTCTTTGGTCAGCTTGGGTCAGGTGTCCTGTCTCTGCTTCCTCCTGGCTTCACCTCCTCCTTGACAGAGTATGAGACTCACAAAGTCCTTGGTCAGAGTAAATGATTTAGCAACAACTAAAAACATTGGTGTTATCAGCGCTGTTCCCAGGCTGAAAGTCAAAACCACAGCACTGCACCAGCTACTAAGAAGGAGAAAAATGACTGCTACTGCTGAACCCAGGACACTTCTCATGACTGCATTTCAGATAGTCACCTCAGGTACCTTTTTGGGATACAGCTAGATAACTGGGGATTGAGTCCCCCTTTGCAACTGGTGGTTTCTCTACATTATTGTTAGGATTGTTCACAGCAGCTGTCTCTGATGCAAAGCTCCACACTTAGCTGAAGTCGGGAAGGTGGATGCTTGTCTGCTGCAGCCCTACTGTCAGTTTCTTCTGTTACAGAAATTGTAGTGTGTATTAGTACAATATATCTAGGACTAAATTTTTATTCCATAACTAATTAATGGAGTGATTTGTGATTTGCATTCAAGAGCAAGTAAGGTATATATGTTAAAGAGAACATTATTTGGACATAAAATTAAGAAAATAATGGAGTGAGTGCATGTGTCATGGAAAGTTAATGCAGTGTTTACAATCAAAGCAGTATGCTTGCAGTATGTATAACGGATATTCTTTTGTTCTGAGCTACATTAAGGTTCTGAAATTGGTTATTACCAGTCATATTTCAGCATTTTAATCTGATCTTTGACATCTCGGTTCTGGGCAAGGAATGGATGTAAATCATTCCAAAGGGGAAATTTGCTCTGTCAATAGTTATAACTGCTAATAATCTGTCTTAACAGAGTCCATGTTGTGCTAAAACCAGTTTAGATATTCTATATAATCACAAATCAATAAAAACAATCAGAAGAGAAGCAGGTTAGTGAAGCTTGTGAACTACTTAAGTGGTGTAGGTGTTTCATTATTCAAGAAAGTTAGTTCACTGTATTAGCACTGGTATCTTGCAATGCCGCTGTGTTGTTCAGCTGAGGGCTAACTTAGGACCGAAGTTATATACTTTTCTTTTGGTTCCTGCTCTGTTGGAAACTGAAGTGGGGGAAGAAAGGCACTGGTAGTAGTAGCAGTAGTAGTTCTATTTGCTTTTATTTTTAAGAAAAAGAAAAAAAGACAAAAGTTCAGATATGTAGGTTGGCAGAGGAGCTCAGGGACAGCCGTAAAATATGTAGCTACTTTTGCATCTCTTAATTTGCTAAGCATTCAGATACTCTGAACCGTACTTAACCAAAGCTGATAGTTTTTTCTGAAGTATGTATAAAATATCTTGGTCTACTTTGCTTCTCTAATGTCTGTGTCTGTGGAAATCTGAACCTTTTTCATTAGAAATAAAAAATTGGGAGTGTAAAGTAACCATGTAACTCAGAATTAGGCTTCCAGAGAAAAAACAGGTGTCTGAAATGATGAAAAACATCACTGGTAGTTTAAATAACACAAGTTATTGTACTACAGAGGAGCATTGTGTGCGTTACTTAAAAGTTTTGAGGATCGTAGAAGTCTTTTATGTGGTAAGGCAATTATGATTTGTTTTGTTTTGAATAACACACAACTGAAGGTAGAGAGTTGCCTGCAATGCTGAATATGTTTCACTGCAGCTGCTCATGTATTTCTACTGACTATCATTACAACAGTGTTGCTCAACCTGGGTTCTGCAAAAGCACCCATGAGTAACTTTATATAGGAAGGGAACCTTGTATAACCCTGTACTGCTTGTTTTGGGGAATATTGATATCAATTATATTGGCATGTAAATGCCTAAGTATCGTGAAATTAAGGTGTCAAGCACCTTGGAAAAATAGTAGTCTCTGCATACAAAAATGGAAGCTAATGACTTAATAGTGTAAACCAGACAAAATTGCATCTTTATAATACTGTAGGGAATAAAAAAATCCTGAAACTGAATATTTGTGTGATAAAAACTTAAAGGAAATGAGACCTAGAATTTTAATAAGCTGCATTTAACAGATTAGAAGTTGATACTAGATTTTATTTAGGCTTAAACTAGAAATGTGAACTCGGAAGGGGGGAAAAAAATAAAAGGTCTCTGATATGGCAGTTACCTGTATTATCAGACCATACAATTTACACTACCAAAATACCACCTTAAGGTTTTGGCTTGAATTCCTGTTTAACACACATTTGATTTCAGTAGGAAAAATGAGGGAGGTGCATGAGCACTCATCACAGCCCATCAAGTTCTTGATCTCATCTTGGTTGATTATTTGCAGGTCATGTTCCCATTATATATAGTCTTAAGCTTTCTGCTTTACTTCCTAGCCTTCTGCAAAATAATGATAGGTAAATTGTTACTGTTCTTAGCAGGAAAATAGCTGTTCAGAAAAGTAATGCATTTGCTTGAGAGTAATGCTTAGTATGAATTTTCTGTTGCAAATGATAATTTTAAAATTAACTCCTTCAAAGGGAAACTGTATAGTCTGTAAACTGCTAATGAACTGGATTCACTGAATGGCAAAGGAATTATTTTTTTTGTTCCATTTCCCTTGTCTTCCTCAACTATTAAGCTTAGATTTATTTTTTTTTGGATGAGCCTTTTAAGTATGTACTTTGTCAATTTTTTTGTAACTGCATCTGACTGTTACAGGAAAATAAAAAGATGACTCTAGAAATAATTCCAATACACTTCTTTTATTTTTCCTCCATTAAAAAACCTCCAAATTTTAATTGTGACAGTTATTCTTCATGACCTATGCATCTTGTGTAGCATCATGAAACTTCAAAAATTTCACTGGGGAAAAAATGCATTTCCTATAAACTCAAGAAATTGTGCAGAAATAGATTTTACCAGTAGATGACACTATTGTAACATGTTTGTTCCTTTATGTCCACTTTTCCTATTCAGGAAGTCAGTAACCTGATTGAATTAAAAAATTTCTGAGGTCGCCTAAAAGATGAAAGGAGTGTATGTCCCACTCCTGCAAAAGCACCTTTAAATTCTGTGATTTTATTTATGTGCCTAAAGTAGCTACTGTAGCTTAGTAAACAAATGTGTGTGGGGTATATTTAGTTTTGAAATTGGAGCTTGTTGTTCATTTAGAATATATTTTTTTTCATAAATCAGGAAAAGGTCATAAATATTATTTACTTCTCTTGCAAGAAACATAACACTTTTTAACAGCTGAGGGGTTTGTGTAAAAGAACAGCCCAGGAGCCTATTAGAACATTCATATCATGTTTAAATATCAGAATTTTTGAGGCTTCTATTTGTGCATCACTGGTGTGGAGTAAGTTATTCCTCATTTCATGGACGGGAAATTCAGGGGTAAGAACCACTGTCGTATGGGATCTTGAACATGCTTGATAGGCTTTGCAAGTAAGTTGAGCCTTTAAGTCCTTAAGTAACTCTGAGATCTCACTGGTTTATGAGGATAATGAATGATGTTGGTGTTAAAATTCAGTTAAAAATTCCAAGTTCTCTCTGCCTAATCCACTGAATTACTTGTCTTCAAAAATTTTCATTATTCTTATCTATCTTCTTGTTCACTAATTTCCTCTTAAATAGTAATGGCCATGAGATGTGTGTGAAAATATGTCACAGGTACTCATGCAATGAAAAGGTTAAAACTGCACCAAATAAATGTAATGAATATTTTAATTGCAAAAGCAGTCAGTCAGTTCCTCTGTGTGTGTATACTTAATGTGTTCCTATTTACAAGAGTCATAACACAAACTAAATAGTTATGTAAATATAATTTAAAATGAACACACAATGTTACAGACATCATACTTAACATTCTTATATTGTTATTGAAAATAAGTACTTTATGGTTTAAAATTTTTTACTGTTTTACTGTTTACACTATGCAAGTGGTGTTTTATGTGAATGATGAAACTGAACTGGGAGGAGTATTGGATAGTATACGCTAAGGGACACTGCTCAGATGGAATGACACATCTTTCCTTTTGTGTGTTTTAGAAACCATTTGATTTGAATTGCTCTAGAGGTCTAAACGATAGCTCAGGTAAAACAGGGTTTGGATTTGTTAAACACTTTTGCAAATGTAGTGTGAAATAGAAACAGTTCTGAAGTAATTGTGAGGCAGCTTAGCTGTAAAGGGTGGCTGGTAAGTGTGCAGGAGACACAGTACAAGACATAATTTGTTATACATCAGATCTTTATTCTGTATGTTTTAAAATCTTAACAAATCTGTGGGTTTAGGTGTACCTATAATGTACACATGTGCCAGGCTCTTCTCCCTCAAAGCAGTGGTGTTCATTCTTGCAGATGCCTTACTGTCCTGTACCAGTTATCTTTTTTATAAGCATCACAAACTCATCAAAGCTGATGCTTCCATCATTATTTTTGTCCAACGATTTAATTATATTATCAAGTGAGAATGAATCCTGTTTTATTAAAAAACAAAAACAAAACAAAAGAAAAAGAGAGAATGAAATAACTAGATTGCCACAACTATTTTCCTGTAAGGAATGTTGCCAAGAAGTGATGTAGTCATTAACAGTCAGTGTTACTTGAAGGTGTTGTACTTACCAGTTTTACTCGTTAAACTAGAAATACAGTGCCTGCTCTCCCCTCCCAGAAATGTTAACAAAGATATGGTAACCATTTAGAAATATCAAGTATTACTCGGGTTACTTCAGTCTTATGTATAAATTTGGAATTTAGGAAATGGAGCAGGTAGAATAGCTGCAGCATGTACAGAGTCACCAATACAAAACTATTATGCATACTACTATTTCTTTGTTAGATACTCATTTGGGCCCTGCATACGCTGTTTAATGAAAATAGTAATGCATTTTTAGGCTTTGGATCAGGACCTGAGAGTGTCTTTCCCTTCCCTTTTTCCCTCTTTACTAGGAATACTGTATTCACTGTTGAAAAATTCTTGCTAATGTATTAAATCTAGTTCAGCTTATTAGTTCCTTTTATTTGTCATGTCTGGTAAGAGCACATCTCAAATCCTAATGCAGTGAGTGTTCTGGTAACATCCCTGATCAGGCTAGTTAAATAGTATAAAAACAGTTTTGATTTCTAATCTGAATTTAAAAAAGTTTTTGTTTCTTCATACTTTATGCCTGTGCATATTTTGTAATGTCTCTCCTGCTTTTATGTTGATTTATTATGGTGCCATGTATTTCTGCAAACAAAGTAGGTTCTTGAAAATATCTGATATCCAGACAGAAAGCAGCAGCGTTGGTTTTTTGAGCTCTTCCATTTCTGCATATCTGAGAAAATGGGTATAGTGCTAACTTGTCCACAGCTAATATAAAACCCATTGTATTTCTGAATTTGCCATCATATTTCCTATTAAATTTTGACAATTAATTTCTGACAGTTTTTAAGAGAAAAAACCCTTTGTGTTTTATTATTTTGGTGGGGTTTTGATTGTTTGTTTTAATTAGCCACTTCATATTAATGAAATTACTAAATTGAATTACTGTAGTTCTCAGCGTACTGGATTTTTCTATTGAGGCGCAATTTTTTTCAGCCCTTTAGCAAAAATTGCTTTTTGTCAGCTATCCAAAACACAGTATTTAACAATTTGTCTAGGAAAAGAATCTAAATTGGGTCCTAATGCAGTTCAGGAAAGGTCTGGCAGAGAATATGTATGAAATCAGAACCTAGAATTTTTTTTTAATTTATTTTTCTTTTTTTTTTTTTTAATTATTCCCCCTCTTCTCCACTCTCCCCGGAATATGGGTATTTCTCTCTCTAGCTTGGTAGTGTCTCTTTTCTTTACATGGCTTCTTTCCGGAAGGGCAAACCTTCTTTTATTTGGTGGTGGTGGTAACTTAATCTAGATAAAAATTAGCTCATGTCTCTTCCTTTTAAATGTGTCCTACTGATGTACTTGGTTTATATATTTTTCTAGATATTTTCTAGATTCAGACTTATTACTTAGACTTGAAGCAAAAATATTTATAAGACTCAGATGCAATATTCTGTGTGCGATTTGGCTTGCATAAAAAAAAAATCCAAACAAAATGGCTTCTTAGATTTTTGCATTCATAGAGCTTTGTTATAAACTCCCTACACAGATACCTGTTTGGAGCTGCTGTTCATTAATGTGAGTGGAGTTTTTTATAAGCCAAGCCTTAAGAATTGTTTATAGAGTCAGTGAAACCATTTGGGCACATAATCTGCCTTGCAGTGTCATTGCTTGTATTTCCTTTTTCCTATCCATTTCATAGGAAGCACAGTGAATATAATAATACATTATATAAAAATATATATGAATATAATAATATCATATAAGAGTGAAACTTACCTTCAGGTACTGTGCAAATTGATTCTGAAGTAGATTTTTCAGCCCACCGATGGACAGTGCACTGGTGCTACCCTCCATTAAAGCATACTGGGTAAAATACTTCAGAAGGTTATCATTGAGTAAATGTTCCATGTTTCTCAGATGTTGTCTTGAAGAACTGCAAACAAAGCAGACAGTAACAATGCTTGAAATGTATCTGAAATCCTGCTTGTTGTTACTAACCATGTGAAATGATTAATATTTAACCTAGCTGAAAAGAATTGGTTTTGGTTTTGTGTTTTTTTTTGTTTTGCTTTTGTTTTTTTGTTTTTGTTTTTTTTTTGTTTTTTTTTTCCCTCCCTCATACTGGATCAACTTTCTGAAGGCGAAAAAGAAAAACCAAAACCCAAAACAAAACAACAACAAAAGTTAGGTTCAAAGATTTGAAATACCAAATATGTTTAGGTTGTTCTTACCTGACTCAAAATCCAGAGCTTTCAAATGTATTCAGCAGAACTGAGAGGTTGGGGCAACCTTTATAGTTGCTTGCATGCTCCACCCTAATTATGAAACTAGCATTTGTCATTGAGTCAGTGCACTAGTTCTGTTGTCTTTTCAATAGTCAAAGGAGTAGGATACTTTAGTAGTAGAAATGAGTAATTTTTTTTTTTTTATCTCTGGAATGGGTTGTCATGAGCACCCACTGCTGCACGTGACATAGATTTACTTGGTGTTCATAGGCCATCCTGGAGGGAGAGGTTTCCTCTCTTAGACTTGTGTATTCTACATTTGTGTACCACACACAAAGAAGCCTGAAAAAGGCTGCTATGGGGATATGTATAACATTTGTTATTGTAATGGACTTTTAGAAAATGGTAAATATGTTTGTTTTAAAAAGATCCAATTAAGTAAACATGAAGAAGCTACTTGCTCTTTGTGCGAGTTGATAATCACTGATGCCATAGCCACTTCTCCAAATTTTGTGCTGCTACCTAGCACAGGAGAGTATGAATTTCCTCTGGAATAAAATTTTGGTTGCTACTGTTAAGAATCAAAACAGTCTGTGATGTGAATGGAAAAGCACTGAAGTATTCTAAATGGGAAAGGTGAATCTAAGATCCTGAAAAACTGTTCCTTCTTGCAGTCATCTTCCTAACTGAGTATTGTGTTCTTCAGGTTCTGAAATCGTGTTCTGTTGGTGGTCTGTGGAGCGTTTTTGAGTGATATTCAGCCCGTGGTCAATGCTTCATGGCCCAACACTGCTGGTTTTGCAGCTGCTGAGCTGCTGGTTCTGGCTGTGGTTTCTGCATGTGGTTTCTAATCTGCCTGATGTCTGCTGGTGTCTGGTTTTGATGCTTAGCTCCAGGCTCACTTAGTAAATCTTTTACCCTGTGCGTCACTTACTGTGAATCAGTCACTATTGTGTCACTTATAACCCTAAGCTAAGAGCTTTGGGGATCTGTAGGAGATAAATGGGTTGGAAAGTTTTTGGAACTGCAGGTATATGAGTTGAGGGTTCCATGACAGTTAAGTACGAGGTTTTCTGAGAAGACCAGGCAAGCTTTGCTAAGTGCATCATGTATATGTAGACATAAAGCTAGCAGTTGCTGCTGTTATCACTAGTAGCGTCTCTGATGCTGCCAAGGTATATGGTGGTAGCAGTGCAAGCAAGCCTGGGAGTCCTGGTCTAGAATAAATGGTATGGGTTAGGGTAAGACCCATGCACCAAACCTGGGCCATGAACTCTAAGCTCATTCATGACAGATAATCTGAAGTTCCTTTTTCTTCCTCTTCTTTTCACAAACAAAATGAAAACTAAGCGTCTGTATCTTTCTCCTTGCATCCTGTTTTCCACTTCTAGTAGATGGTGAAATTTTAGTAGCAGTGTATGACTATGTGATCTGCTAAGGCTTTGGCTCCACATCTGCTAATTCTCCTTGCCTACAGGTCCTGTGTGTGGTAGCCTCACGATGTTTACTCCTTTATCCCTTTTGGGAGCAGTGTCAGAAAGCTGGTGTGCTGATGTGTGCTGTTGACATTTTAAGTGTTCACATGACTTGTCTTTACTTGTACCGAAAGCACATCCCTGTCTTCAAGATGTGGTAGTAAGATGCTTAGTAGTATGGAAGAATTGCATTTCAAGGGATCACAACTCAAGGAATTCAGCCCATTAGCCTTACAGATTTGTTAAGGTTTTGTTAAAGAACACCACTTAATTGCAAAATAGCATAACCAGTTTTACTGAAACATCTTCCCATGGAAGTGAGAGACCAATGTCTGGAAATGTCTGGAAATGTAGGTGACCTGCCTAAGAGTCGCACACAGAATGTGGGGATAAATCCAGTCTCTTCAAGATCAGTTTTATTCACAAAGCGCTGTAATCTCTTAAGAGTCAATCTGAATGAGAAACTGACAGAGTTGGGATTTGTAATTTCAGCTCCTGACTCTTTGTCTTCTTCTCTCTCATTTAGACCACAGTGCCTTCCTCCAGTAATTTGTGTGGCATCTCTGAACACTGTATTGGAATCAACAGCAGAACTTAGTTTGACAGGCCCCAGCACACTGTCTTTGCCAGAAGACCCTTTTTAGAGCATAAGTGCTCTTCTGTAATAGGTACAGTTTGTCCAGCACAACCCAGCAATGGCAGAATGATTATCAAGGTGTAAGAAATTCTGGTCGTTAGCCAAGAACTTGAACATAAGTAGGGGAAGTTGCTGTTGCCACTATTAGATGATGTGTAACTAGCAGGTAGCAGCATTTATCAATGCTGAAGAACAGCACTTGGTACCAAGCTTTGTGCAAGCTGCCTTGCAGTGTAGAAGTAGCAGTCCAGCTTTGGTTACAATGGATTGCTGCTCTTTCTTGGATGTATGAATATATGTCATTTCTGCAGTTTATGACATAATTCAATTAGGTTTGCCCTGGGCTAGAAAAATCATGTTAGTAAGCACCATATCCTTTTAGAATTGACATTTTTATTGTAGCTTAGATACAAAGCCATTAGCAAAAAAAGAACTAAGTTGATGATGTTGTGTGAGTCTGTTTAGGGCTGCACATCACACCCATGTCCCTGTGATGATTGTGTGTTGTTTCAGTGGTGGTGTCTGCAATAGTCACTCAAATTGGTTATTGCTGAGTATTACCCTAGTAAACTGGTTTGCTGGTGTATTTGGAGCAAACACACTGGAGAGTAAAACAATACAAGCTGCAGAAATGGCTGAAGTTTGGGCAGCACTGCTAGTGGTAGGAGGGGTGAAGCTTATGGCATCCTGATCACGTGGTCTTCATGCACATCCTTCCTGCCACCATTGACGGCTAAATGGTATGTGAATCTGTGCCCCTTGCTTACCTTAATGTGCTGGACTAAACTAGGTTGGTCTGCAACTGAATCTCTATGCCATTGACTGATACTGTTGGATGGGACAAGGCACCTTCCACAGGGGTGTGGCTGTCACCTGAGAGCAGCAACTGTCATCCTGTTTAATCCTTTGGTGATAGGTTAACACCCTAACCCTCCAGTATTTTTCCATCTTCTCCAGTGTATTTTATAGTAGCAGTACTACTGTTACTTGTGTGTGAGCACAACTAATTCAAAGCTAGTTGAGGAATTTAGGTAGATTTAGATTAGATAGTAGGAAGACATTTACTGTGAGGGTTGTGAGACACAGGAACAGGTTGCCCAGAAAAGCTGTGGCTGCCCCATCCCTGAAGTGTTCAAGGCCAGGTTGGGTGGGGCTTTGATGAACCTGGCCTAGTGGAAGGTGTCCTTGCCCATGGCAGGGGAGTTGGAACAAGATGGTCTTTATGGTCCCTTCCAACACAAACCGTTCTATGATTCTATGTTAATCTCTGTGAGGTTTATGTTACAGCCTGACTGCAGTATAGAAATGTCTACTGTCAAGATGAAGTTTTGCTATAATTGAGAATACGTATTTGTAGATGTTGTGCATTTGTAAAGAAAGGGCAAGAGGTGATTTTGTGCTTATTATTCACCTACTTCTACTGGTATGCTGCTTGTGCATCATATCTAGCTTCTAGACATCAGCCACTAGATCAAGGCCCTTTGTTAGCTTTGGTTACTTTCTGGAGTGGAATCTGGAGTGGAAGTGGAGAAAGGTGGTGGGACAATTTAAGTAAATTGGACTGGATTAGGGGTTCTGTGGAACATACGATTCCTTATCTGATTTGCAAAAGAATCTTACATGGGTCTCAAATAATTTTGATTTGTTACAAGGAAGCAGAGCAGCATTTGTATAGTACTAATGCTATCATAAAGAACATACATGTGTCTACGCCTGTTGTAAAATACTAATGCCCACACTGAAGTTAAATATGGGACATGTACAATATTAGATCAGTAGGAATAATTTTTTTTAAAATACTTGTACTGCAGTAATTAGCAAATAATGAAAGGAAGGCCATGGAGATGCAGATGTCTTCTGCTGCCACTGTAAGGGTTTTGATGAGTTCTGCAGAGAATTGGGCCTGCAATTGCAGGCATCTTCAGACTTCAACTTTTCAGTGTTGCCAGTGCCATGGGTTCTAACTGTTGGGCTAGGAGGAGACAAAGGGCAGATGGAGAGAAAGAATATCCGGTTAACAAATTTTCTGAGAAAGATCAAATAATTATGGCTGAGAAATTCAGCAAACCACACTACAGCCATTATAGGGAACCTGGCATTGCTCTGAGGTATGGAACTGTTAGATGGAAGTTGAAGACTAGTTGTAAAATCCTTTATGTGTCATAAGTGATGCATTACTTATGTTAAAAATGCCATTGTTTGTAAAAGCTCCAGTGGTGATGTATGAAAGGGTTGTCTCATCTCACAAATTAAACTTGAACTATATGGCTTATCCTGACAAGAGTTTCTTCCAGGCCCTCCCTTGTGACATATATCTTAATGAGAGGTTGAAGGTGTCTTTCTAAACAGGACTGGGCGTGCCTGCTACAGGGATGAATGATTTAATATGATGCGTTGTTTGTAGTCATCTTTAAATTTGTGATGTGTTATTCATCGTAGCTGTATGTGTCAGCTTTTGCTGTCATGTACACATCTGGCAGACAAAAGTCATTGAAACTCCTTGTGATATAGACATTTTGTGTTACACGAGACAGTTTTGAGGGAGAATGTGTTTCAAGAGAGGTTTTATCCTTCCATTTTCTGAAAATGAAATCAATGACGAGAGATAGAATCTAGTTCTGTAGTTTGTTCTCAAAGCATTGCTGCTGCTCTCAACAATGCAGACCTGATGGACTGTTAAAAAGAGCTCTAGAGGTGTATGTAATAAACCACATGGGCACAGAATGTAGGTGTTGCTCAGCACTGAGATGCCTAAATCCTTAAGTGTGAACATAGAATCATAGAATAGTTAGGGTTGGAAAGGACTTTAAGATCATCAAGTTCCAACCCCCCTGCCATGGGCAGGGACACCTCACACTAAACCATATCACCCAAAGCCTTGTCCAACCTGGTCTTGAGCACTGCCAGGGATGAAGCATTCACAACCTCCCTGGGCAACCCATTCCAGTGCCTCACCACCCTAACAGGAAAGAATTTCCTTCTTATATCCAACCTAAACTTCCCCTGTTTAAGTTTTAACCCGTTACCCCTTGTCCTATCACTACAGTCCCTAATGAAGAGTCCCTCCCCAGCATACTAGTAAGAAACTCCTTTGCTCAGTTTTTTTCCTGCCTGGAAGTAACTATAGTGTGTTGTCATGCAAGTCCAGGACTACTGTTTGTCAATGTGATAATCCTACTTGTGTGAGTCAGAAATGACACATGTGGTTGTCTCAGTCCTGTAAAAGCCTAATCCATTATGTATTCTTACAATTAATTTATTTAATATGATTTGATAGAAAAAGGGCCTAATATAATGCAGGTTAGTGATGCTTTCTTTTAAAGCATGACTACAACTTGGGGTGATATGGTGATGTGATAGGATACTCTTGGTTCTCTTTGTGTGCATGTGGAGAAGATGGGGAATCTTGAGTTCTGGCTTCTCTGTCTAAAACAATTTTGCCTTTTACCTTAAACAGCAGGAGCTGGGAGAATGAGTATTCTGAATTTCTGACCACACGGATCATCATGTAGTCTTGCATGGATGTCTTTGTACATTGGGTAGGGACAGTGGGTCCTCAGGACTGTTACAGTGCTTAAGCCCCTTTTATTAGAATTGTGCTGCAACAACCCTCTAGGTCACTGTGACCCTGTTGCAGCTGGGCTGGCTTTGCTGCTGAGGCAGAAGGAAATCATTGAGACAGTGCCACAATACTGAGTAAAAGTGTTTGTGCTAGTTAATGACCACTTGCTTTCCTCTAGGAACAGGTAAGTTTGGGGAAAACAGCAGCAGCATCCCTGAGAGGTGCTCTTAAGGGAGGAAGAATTGGAGGTCATTTTGCAAGGCTTCTTTGATAGCAACCTCTGAATCTCTCAGTTCAATTTCTTCACCTTCAGTACTCTGTAGAAACACCTAGATCAGCCTTGCTGGCCTGATCAGCCTCAGCAGCACAAAATGCAGAGGCAGAAAATTAAACAGAATAGTGGTAAGAACCTTGAAACTCTCTGTTTTGATTCAAAGATGCCTATATGCACTGGTTGAGCTCAAGTAATTGCTCACTCTCCTGTAAGTGTGCCATGCCATACCATGTAAAATCAGATTATTAGTATTATTCTGGGATATGTTTAATTATCAATGTGAAACATAACAAATGATATTACCAAGTAACGGCTTTACCTTTGGCATACAAAGCCCTCATCTGCTAGCACTTTAATGTGTTGTAGATATAACAGATATTTACTAAATTATTTCCAAAGGAAGACTGTCAAAATTATACTCTTGGAAATGATGAAAATGTATATATAAAAAGAGTTTGTAATTATTGCATCGTGGCCTAAAAGGTAATATAGATCTAATTAGCTGTGGCTTCCATTAAGATAATCATTTGGCTTGGCTAATTACAGAGAGCTTACATAGGGATGAGAGATGTAACTTGCCATGAAACTGTTAACATTGGTCTTCACTGATGAAAAGGAAGCCCAGCAGTTGGCCAGGAGCCTGGGAAAAGCACTAAAGCCTCAGTATTGCTCAATCTGTAAACTGAAAAATTAATTTTGACAAATCACAGTAGACATGCTGTGTCTGCAGACAGCACAGATTGGCAACTCATTGTTTTATTGCACAGCTTATCTTTGTGCAAAACTTCATCTTGTGGCAGAAAAATATTTTGAATTTTCTGAGAATACTCCATTTTAAGTCAAGATAATTAGAGTTCTTGCAGGGTTTCTGTTGTCTTGCTGATTCTCTTACTGTGAATGTGGAATTGTTAAGTGATGGTATAAAGAAAATATACAAATTCTGTAACAGAATTCATATGGACGGGGGAAAGATATGTATTTTGGAATAAACTACCATTTTGAAATTCAGTATCATTAGCACCATTATGTAGTGAATAGCACTGTTTCACCCAACTTAACTACTTCTTACATGTGTTTTCTGAGCTGAAACCTTTGTGACAAAACACGTTCAACTGTCTCTGTCTTCTTGGGGGTGTTACAGAGCCAGTACTTAAGTGAACAACTGAAAAATTGTCAGTTCTTTTGTCAGTGAATTTATGTAGTTTCTTCTTCATTCCACCATGCCCTTGCAAGCTCAGCAAAACCTGAAGTTCAAGTGTCAAGTAGCTTTGGGAGGACCTTTATTTGAGATAATGAATTAAAAGGGAAGAACCCTGCTTTCCCTGTAAAACACAGATTGAACTGTTGAAATGTATTTGTGAACTAAGCACCCTTATGGTTATATCACATGTAGGCAATGAATTTGGTTTTTCCAGTGATTTTTATGGTATCACCTTTTTAAGAAAAGCACATAGTGTCATGCTACAGCTCCATCTACACCAAAGTCCCTAGAATACCTCTTGGTCAACATCAGAGGGGTCTTCTCAGGGGGGATCTTACAGTAGGCATCTTCTGCCAACCTCCAAAGCAAGATGATAAGGCCAACAAAGCAAGCTTTGGGTCACCTTAGCAAGCTTTGGGGCAGTGGAACCTGGTTCTTATGGGTAACTCCAACTACCCAGGCATTTGTTGGAAGAAAAACACAGCAGCCCACGTCATCCATCAAGTTCCTGGAATACGTACAGGACTGCTTCCCTCAGACAAATGTTAGATGTGCCAACCAGGAATGAGGCACTGCTGGACTTGCTACTCATAAAGCAAGAAAACGTGCTTTGTAATAGCTCAGTTAGTGATAACCTTGGCTGCAGTGATCAGAATATTGTGGAGTTTGGGATCTGTCTGAGCACGCTGAAGGTTAGCACTAAGATAAAGGCTTTGGATTTCAGAAGAGCAAACTTCAGCTCACTCAGAGCTCAGCTGGGGGGGACTCCATGAGAAACTTCTGTGGAGCATAAAGGAGCTAGTGAGTACTGGGAGATATTCAGGATCACTCTCCTGGAAGCACAAAATGAGTTCATCCACTTTAAAGCTAAGGGAAGTAGGTGGAGTAAGAAACCCCTTGGCTCAACTGCTAGCTTCTGAGCCTGCTCAAAACCAAGAGAGAAGTGTACAAGAGAACTATAGGGGCATTGCAGGGTATGCCCAGTTGCAGTTAGAAAAGCTAAAGCTCAGCTTAAATTGAAATTGGGCAGAGATGTCAAAAACTACAAGAAAAGGTTCTTCAGGTACTTAAAGAACAAGCAGAAACAGGAGGAAAATACTGGCCCATGTTAAGCAGAAAAGGTGAATTAGTCACCAGCAATGCTGAAAAGGCAAAGATTCTCAATACTTTATTCAGCTCTGTCTTTACCAGCTCTGCTGGGCCCCAGGGCTGGGAAACAAAATTCAAAGTTGGTGCAAACACAGACCCACCTTCAATGAAGGAAGAGTTGGTATGTGAACTGTTGCAGAAGCTTGACACCTATAAATAGATGGGCCCCAGTGATACCCACACAAAGTTCCTAAGAGAGATGGCTGACATTATTGTGAGGTTGCTCTCCATAATATCTTTTATGTTCTGGAGACTGGGCAATGTCCCAGAAAACTGGAAGGCTAATGCTACCCCCATCTACAAGAAGGGCTGAAAGGAACATCCAGTTTTACTTCAGTCCCTTGGAAAGTGGTGGAATGAGCCTGCTAGGGGCTATCACAATTCAAATGAAGCACATGTGTGGGAGAAGCCAGCATTAACCCACCAGGGGCAAATTGTGCTTGGCAAACTTGATCAGCTTCTGTGACTCAGTGACCTGCTTGCCCCCCAAAACCACCCATGCAAACAACCTTCCAGAAATTGTGTATATATAAAAAACCATAAAACCACAAACACCAAAACAACAAAAAAGCGCCCCAACCCCACAACATTTGAAAGAATGAAATGGATTACCTGTAAGCTACAGTTCATATATTGAAAACTATATGAAATCACCTCCAATATTGTGAATGTCATCTCCATAGAAGTTTCTCCTACCTGGATAACTGACCACGTTACACTAAGACACTGGCTTTGTTAGATGCTCACCTAGGAATGTATGAGTTTCAGTATCATTAGCTGCCTTGTTTCTAAAGTGTAGGAACAAGATTAGGTGTCACAGAGGTTGTGGTTCTGCTAAGTTAAACAAATTGCTTAATCTGCTTTGTTTTTCTCATACCAAGTGGAGGTAATGAAACACTTGCATTTCCAAAATGGCTTGATGTCTGTGTTATGGTTTAACCTAAGCTGGCAACTAAGTACCGTGCAGCTGCTCACTCACTCCCCAGTGGAATGGGAAGGAGAACTGGAAAAAATGGAAAAATCTGTGGGTTGAGATAAGAACAGTTTAATAATTGAAATAAAAGTAAAATATAATACGGTAATAATGATAATATGAAATAAAGAGACAGAAAGAGGAAAGAATAAACCTCACCCCTGAGAAATGCACAGTGCAATTGCTCACTACCCACTGACCAATATACAGCCAATCCCAAAGCAGTGATCAGTGGTTCCTGGCCAACTTGCCCGAATTTATATACTGGGCATGATGTGCTGTGGTGTAGGATACCCCTTTGGCTAGTTGGGGTCATGTGTCCTGTCTCTGCTCCATCCCGGCTTGTCATGCCCCTCCTCACTTTCAGAGCATGAGAGACTAAAAAGTCCTTGATCAGGATGCTATTGAGCAACAACTAAAACATTGATGTATTATCAGCATTGTTCTCAGACTAAAGCCATAATACAGCACTGTACCAACTACTAGAAATTAAAATTAACTCTGTCCCAGCTGAAAGCAGGGCAACCTTTAAATTAAAGGTCTGTGCTGCAGCTGAGGACTTCCACTCTTTTTGTAAGAGCCCTGAAGACATCTAGGAGTGAGAATGGAAATTGAATGTGTGCCTAAGAGTACGTGGGCAAGAAAAACAGGAGGAATTCAAATCGGTTGCATAATTGGGTTGGAAGGGTGCACTTAATGAGATTTAAGTGGTCTGTTCATTATGTTCTGAATTATGTGGTTTTAATTGAACATAAAAGCAATTAGCCAAAGTTTTATTTTTAACAAATGTTCTGGCTCCCTATTAATACAAAGATTCCCCCCAAATTAAGACTTATTTATTAAATGAGGTTTTCTGTATTTTTAATTTTATATTTGTCTTCTATCCTTGATTTACGTGTGATGAAGCTACAGGTTGGGCAGAGAAGAGATTCAGAGCAGCCCTGCAGAGAAGGACTTAGGGGTGTTGGTTGACAAGAAAATGAACGTGAGCCGGCTTCAGTGTGCGTGTGCAGCCCAGAAAGCCAACCGTATCCTGGGCTGCATCAAAAGCAGTGTCACCAGCAGGTCGAAGGAGGTGATCCTGCCCCTCTACTCTGCTCTTGTGAGACCTCACCTGGAGTATTGTGTGCAGTTCTGGTGTCCTCAACATCAAAAGGACATGGAACTGTTGGAACAAGTCCAGAGGAGGGCCACAAGGATGATCAGGGGACTGGAGCACCTCCCGTATGAAGATAGGCTGAGAAAGTTGGGGCTGTTCATCCTGGAGAAGAGAAGGCTGCGTGGAGACCTCATAGCAGCCTTCCAGTATCTGAAGGGGGGCTGTAGGGATGCTGGGGAGGGACTCTTCATTAGGGACTGTAGTGACAGAACAAGGAGTAATGGGTTAAAACTTAAACAGGGGAAGTTTAGATTGGATATAAGGAAGAAGTTTTTTACTGTGAGGGTGGTGAGGCACTGGAATGGGTTGCCCAGGGAGGTTGTGAATGCTCCATCCCTGGCAGTGTTCAAGGCCAGGTTGGGCAGAGCCTTGGGTAACATGGTTTAGTGTGAGGTGTCCCTGCCCATGGCAGGGGGGTTGGAACTAGATGATCTTAAGGTCCTTTCCAGCCCTAACTATTGTATGATTCTGTATGATTGTATGATAATATTCTGTACTGTGAAGTTAGAGACTGAACAACAGAACTCCATTTGAAATGGATTCTACAGTTACTCACTGTAGATTTTAACTAAAAATTCTTTCTCATGTTTTGTGACTTTTTTCTGCCATTGGAAACAAACTATTAGGTAAAAGATAAAATGACTTCTGTATGGGCACCGTTAAATAACTGATTACTTTGTGAGGTTGTAGGTGTTCTGTGTTGCTTTGTATGAGAACTAGCTGCATAGCTCTGTGATACTGTGCCGGTTGGTGACACAGCCTAGAACTTTTGCTGTGTGGCAATTTCTTTTGCTGGTTGCATGGTAAACATTTGTAGCATTTGAGTGCATCACTGCATTATCTGTTGAATTGATCTGTGCCTGGCCACCCCCGCTTTTCACAGAGGATGTCTGAATTATGCTGGGTGTGTTCATCTGATGTCATGCTAATGAAATACTTGATTTGTGGTAGCATAAAGGTGACATTACTCTTTAAATGCTACTTTCTTAGAAACGGTACTGGTAAAATATTTTCTGTAGGCTTTCACTATATTGTTGCTAAATAAGAAATGATCTGAAGTTTCATTTATCCTCCTCTGGCCTTTTTCATGATGATTCTCCACTTGCACGCACATATCTTCTCTGCTTCTCTCTTCTTACTTCCTCCCACATATCTCTAGCTGGTTATATTTCAAAAATGCATGTACCATATTTACCTTTAAAATGAGTATGTAGATTTGCAGTTCTGGTTTTATGATGCATTAGTAAACAAGAACTGCACACATATGTCTCTACTGTCACCTTAACTCTGGATCCTGTAGTTGAATACAAGCATCCCGGTGATGCTCACTGGTGTCTTGCTGGGGAAAGAAGTGATTAACATTTGAACTCTGCCAACATAGCATGGATGCAACTGGTTAAGCCACTTGTCTTCTAAACAATTTGAACTTGAGCCTGATACTTATATAAACACAATTAAGGAAAGCAAATTCTAGAGAAGTCATGTCATTTTATGTTGAAGACGATAGTGTTAGTGTGCTAGAAGGATGATTGCAAGGACTGCAGAATTAAGTTATGATTTGGACAGTGATGTTTAGCAGACCTTTGGAGGAGGCAGGACAAAGTGAGGAAAGAAGGAGCCTGCTCAGAAGGAAGACATTGTGGTTCCTGCTTGAAATAAAAATTATTTGGATTGTAGGTCATAAGTCTTCTACCAGAATTAAGGTTCTTCCAGGCAAGATGATCTTCGGCTAGCTGAAACTTTTCTGACTGGAAGCAGAAAACTATTATAAATGTATTGTAAAGCATGTGACTCAGAGCATCCCTGAAATGACTGACAGTGATAATTAAGGTAATTAATCTCTGCTATAATATTAATATGTATTATTACTTTTGGTTTTCTGAAGCATAAAAGATAATGTACTGTTGTTGGATAGACAGTAATGAAAATGCCAAAGTACTTTTCTGCAAGATAATCTGTTTAAAGTTGTGAAAGTTGTGTCATTGCAATTATCTCCCTATACTCTGGCTTTTTTTTTTTTTTTTTTTAATATAGTTTACTGGTTTATGTTTTTGGTGTTTTTTTTTTGTTTGGTTGTTTTTTGTTTTGTTTTTTTTTTTTTGTTTGTTTTTGTTTTTGTTTTTTGTTTTTGTTTTTTGTTTTTTTTTCTCCTGTAAATCCAAAAATTAGAAGTCGGTGCATTGATTACGTTGTATGATACCCAGCACTTGTTTTAGTTCTTCCAGTTCTCCACCTGGAATGTATGAGTGGAAAGGATGGTAACGACTCATGGAAATAATGTCCACTACTGCTGTTGACTTCATGGGGCAAAGAAAATCCTATTATTCATTGCTGGAGAGCTTTCCAGAGGATGAGGTGTCCATTCTATATGCCTAATGAGATATCCAGCATCTTCAGATTGTTCTTTGTAATTTAGGAGAAGTTACAGGCATGAATGACCAGACAGCCAAGGTACTTGTTTTTGGTATACCATGGAAGACAAATAGAAGTAGTTAAAATTAGTGGTTGTGCCAGAGGCTTTTGCTTATAAATTCCCTTTTAGAGTATTTCTGTTCTGCTGTTAGGCCACAAGATTGTCTTTACTAGAATAACTCAATTTACTAGAATAACTCAATTTAGTAAATTAAGTAGGAGAACCACTAAGTCATGGGGTGGCCAACTTTAGTTTGATAAGTACTTCCATTTTGTTACGGGGAGCAGAATGTTACCAGGTAGTAGAGGTGAGGGGACTGGCGTGACATTTAAACAGGAGTTAAACCAAGAGGAAGCGAGAAGGAGGGCAATACAAAACTACATATAAAATATTCCAAGATATCTACATAGTAGATATATATCTCTGTTTAAACAGTAAAAGTGATCCTGCCTTCCAGAAACAATTACTTTAGCTTGCACAGTGTTGTTCCTGGGTGTGATCCCTTATGAGATGCTGTTTCAAAATGTAAAAATGAAAACAAAGAAAAGAAGGGGGTAGAAGAGAGGAAGAAACATGACTATACTGTAAATTAGTATTGTGTTAGTATGATACTCTTCATTATCAACATTTCTTCATTCATCTATCTTCATTTCTACAAAGTGACAGCTGAAATGTAGAAGTAGAGTTGAAAAGAAAATATACTTCCTCATCAGAACAGTTTGCTTCAGTTAAAGGCTACAATGGTTGGCATAAGCTGGTCTTTTTGTGTGGTTTTGTAGAATGGACTCAGCTAAGCTGCTTGTTAAAGGAATTAGATTGGCCCAAAATTCTGGCGCTGGAAGTAGAGTAACATTTACTTTCACGGCTCTCTGCAATTCTCTACCGTTTTAGTGGGATTTTTTTTGCAAAGATATACAACCTGCAAAATACCTTGTGGAAGTTTAACGTGTCTGCACTGCAGTGCCTTCAAAACATTTCAAGATACTTTCTTTTTCTTTCTATTCAGCTGATTTTAATAAAATGCTCACCTATCAGAGATACTCTTTTAGATCAACTAGTAGAGAATCAGGGTTTAAATTCTGGTGTCCCTTTCGATATGTGGTCAACCAATCATTAAAGCTAATGGTCTGCCACTGATCTTTGGGTATGATATGAAGTATAATGCCCTAATTGTGAAACTGGGCTGCTTCCAACGTATCTATAGCACAGAAATCCTCATGGATCTAGTGTCCTTTATTTCGGTTTCCTTCATCTAGTCCAGGTTCTAAATAAGGCATTTTCTTGTGGCAGTATCAAGCAACGTGATATTTTTTCCTTCAGTTTAAAACCTCTATTTAATGATCTGTTAATCAAATGTACAGTAGGTAAAGCTAGTTGGTGAAATAATTAAACTGCATGAAGTTGTTCATCTCAGTCAAGCATGTGTTGTCAGATAACGTAAAAATGATTAAACTGAATCACATACAATAAAGCAATTTTTCTTAAAACAGAAGTTAAACTACTTTGTGAGTACTTACTTGAAAACTTCCAGATTCTTTTTCAATTTCAAAGTATAGTATTGTACCATTACCTTACTTTCTTTTTTTCCTATTCAAATATTTGATAGGATGCTTTTCCATCTCCAACAAATAAAAGAAATAGTCCACAGATGTATTTTATTTCCATTACAACAACTGTTATTCTTAGGATGTGCACACACAATTTAATAGATTTGTGGCAAACGTGCCCTGCACCTGATTTGGCAGGCTTGAAAAGGAGGAGGGCTTACAAAAGTAATTACAAACAAATGGCTGTGGCTTGCTGTTCTAATTTGAAAGAGATTACTTGAAATCTTCAAACTGATCCAGGACCTTTCAAGGGATTTTTTCTTAGCTCTGAAATTAGCTGGGAAGTTTTACACCACCACAAAAGTACCTTCCAATTAAAAAGTACCTCAAGCTAGTATATAAATGAAAATAGGGAAATCTGTAATTTTCTACTTGCTGCCCATGCCCTTTCTAAACTAAACCACTTAGTTTCTGCATCCCTGATCATCAGCTACTAAATCACCGTTGGGCAGAAGTGGAAGATAGGTTATCAGGATAGTTGGTGACACCGTTCTGTGAGAAAGATCAGAGGTTGAAATGCAGTCAGTCTTACTCACCAGTCTGGAAGTGGTCTGATTAGGTTAGGGAAACGGGATGGAAACCAGCTGCTTGTTCTCCTTCCCTATGAGGATGCTGATTTTTATGGTAGATGAATAAAATTTCTTTAAAAAAATAGTAGGGTGGTGCAGGTTCTGGTACTAAGCATTGCCTGGAAGCAGGAAGCAGAAATTTTTCTGTTGAAGGTCTGGAGTAGTGAGCACTTGAAGTAAGCAATCCTTCTGCTTACTTTCTTTGAAGTAAATTTTCCTTCTGCCTTGTGTGCTGTAGGCAGAGATAACTGATAATGAAATGATTCTAATGCTACCTTGTTAATGAAAGAATAATGGTTGCTTGCTTATGTGTAGTAACTCAGGGTGGAGGAAGTACAGAACACAGTGGACAGTTTTGAGGGTAAAATGTGTGCATTGTTTCTGGTAAGGACAATCTCATGTCTCCTTGGCTACTTTGCATAGCTTAGTTAGTGGGGCTTGTCTGTGGGCAAGTCTTCCGTGGCAGTTGCCTGTAGGATATAATCACCTGAGTCAGGAAGCATCAAACATCTACTGTTTAAACAATCTTAGGCTGTGTTTGATTATCTATGTCTTGTCTTTGTGGCTGGGGTGTTTGATGAAGAGAGCACCAGGCTCTGCCTCCCTCTCTAGGTTCTTCCCTCTGCTTTGAAATACTCAGAGATACACACTTACTTCATGCCTTCCTCCTGATGTACACATGCGGATTTAAGTGAATTAGTAAAGGCAAAATTTCGCATACTGTTAATTTCAGTTTGGAGACGTCTCAAAGGCAGTGACAGAGTTCTGATTTTTTAATAGATGTATGTGGTAGGAAGGAAGGATTTCTGCTGGCTATAGATGTGCTGATCTTTCTGAAATTAAATTAGTTAGTATTTGGTGATTAATTGTAGTATGAGCTGGACTGGTCCAAAGCCTGAGAACAGCCTTCCACTTTCTTTTAGTTATTCAAGTCTGACAAATCCTGCACACCCTGGCATGGCATGACTGGCACTCCAGTGTATTTCTATAGCCAGCACTGCTTGACCTTATTACTTCTGCTAACACAGTTTGAACATTTCTGCTTGATTAAATATTTAAGCTGACTCTAGGACTTATGGTTGGAATAACTACAATGAGTTCTAAAATCTGTTAAGCAATATCTATATAAGCTTTGCATATCAACATCTTAATTAATTTTTTCTGTTCAATGCACTTTGCTTATGAGTAAGCAAGCACTGTTTGAAAAAGAAGTTACACCCTTTGTGACATTTTGCGAAGAAAATGTTACAAAACATTCTGCACCAGAATTTCTGCTTATTCAGGCACAATCCTTCTTTGAGAGTGTTTAGGCTTTAATTAAATAAATGCTGAAGGGCAATTACTTAATTCTAAAACAGGAAATAACAGATCTTTGGAAAGGAGGATTTTCACACTGGAAAACGTTTGGCAATAACAGGCTATGGGCTATTAGGAGTTTAAAAAATTTAAGCTGATATTTGTTGGAATATTTGGATACTGTGATGTAGTTTAGTGAAGAGAGTAGAGAACAGGATTTTTCAAGCTGGTTGCTCATATTACTGTATAGCTGCACGAGTCAGCTATAGATGATTTCTGCTTTGATTTTATACATGGTGGTGGTAATAGTTTTGAAAACAAATGTTACTTTAATCAGAGTAATAGAGCACTGAGTAGTCTGAAATCTGCAAGTGGCTTTATAGCAGCTACTTCCATCCTTGGGGGCTGAGTGCTTTAGGTAGGTAGGCAATGATGGGGTTTGCTTGGAACTAGGATATCTTTGGGAAATAAGGGAATAGGGGATTCTGGCAGGTATGTGGTCCTTTCACCTTCTTTCAGTAACTGAAAATATTTAAACCTTGGTTTTGAATGAACAGGGAAAGAATGTATTTTTGCTTTACTTGCCAAGTTGGAAGCTGTCAGTATCATACTTAGTATTGCATCTGTGAATTCTTTTCATTAAAATGATTGTACTATTGTTTCTAAAATGTTAGTATAAACATCCCATTTGTAGGTGGCTGGGTCTATCTATTGATGAACTTGTGAATGAAACAGATGAGGTTGAATCTATCCAGTACTGACAAATCCTGAATGGAAGAGGCAATAAAAGAATGGGTTCCTCTAGTCTGGTTTGAGTCCTTGTCAGTTTGTGTTGTGTTTTTTTTATAGCTGTGTTCAGCAGGGATGAATGTTCATGAGTACCTGTCGCTGTGTTCCCTGCTCCTGTTTGCTTTCCCTCTGCACATCTCTTATGCACTGAGTGTCTTGGAGCCTCTTTTCAGTGTTCAATTAATCTTCAGGGTCAGGGCTTCGCCTGATGCCTTGATCAGCACTTAACATGTGTAGCAATTTATTTCAGCAGTGACAAATCATTTCCTTGGCAGACGAGAGCAGAGTAAAAAAGCAAAAACCCTAAAAATCTGCTTCCAAAGCTCACTTCCCAATGACTTGTTCAAATAAATAATGTTCCTCTCCCTCCCTGCCTTTCCTCACCCATCCTTCCCAGCCAAAACCCAAACAGACATGCCTAACATCCCCCTGCCAGCCCCAGAATCCATAGTAGATGTGTTTTTCAAAATGCATTGCAGCCTGTGAGACAAAGCAAAGACAAAATTTAATGGTCTGGGGGTGATTACTAAAATGGTAGGTGGTGTATTTAGAATCATAGAATCATAGAATAATTAGGGTTGCAAAGGACCTTAAGATCATCTAGTTCCAGCCCCCCTGCCATGGGCAGGGACACCTTATGCTAAATCATATCACCCAACGCCTCGTCCAACCTGGTCTTGAATAATTTTCAGGGCCTTGGTTGCTCCGTATTGAGTGCCTGGGCTTGAGAGGTTTTCTCATTAATTTTTATGTGTGTCCTGACAACAATGAAACAACTCAAGCAGTAGGTTTCATCAGTAGAATGATTTAATACTGATTAGGCTGTTTTATATCTAGGATGTGTTTTGTGTTGTGTCAGAGTGATTATTTATTTCATGTTGACTGTCTGCTAAGTGTAGTATGTGGTCTCTGTAAAATCCCTGTAGTACTGGCAGTTCTCAGAGATTTGGGTAAGAAATGCTTTATCTCTTTTTGCATCCTCACTGCTGATGCCTTTTTGTTGCATGTGGTACCTCTTGTTCTATGCTGTTCTCCAGTCTCTCAAAGAACTATTGCATAGTGAGAGCTGGTTTATTCTGTGGCAGGAAGCATAAGCTCTTTGAAGAATCTATTCAGTTGCACAGTTGTTCAAAATAACCACCACTTGAAGGTTCGTCTTTTATCTGATCAGATGAATTCTGATAAATATGGCAAAATTTTCCATAATTTTCCATAATGAGTTGCTTTTCTGATGCTTATTACTGTCCTTGGGGTGTAGGGCAGTGTTGTCACTTTGCTTTCAAAAGCTTCTTGCACAAACTTTGTTACAGAGAAACTCATGTAATATATAAATACTGAGGGATGTGCTCTGATAGTTGCTAAAGTTGATCAGAGTCACAGAGCATATCAAAAGGAAGATCCAGAGTCAGAATAACTTGGAGGTATTACTCATAAGTAGCTCCTTTCCTCACCTGACTGAAAAAAATATTTGAAGTGTCTATTTTCTTACTATCCTAAACATAAAAATCTTGGGGAAGATGGAGAGCTGGTTTATAATGAACATATTAAAAACAAAATATGAACACATGCAGTAAGCTGCTTGATATCAAAACTCAATATTGCTGTCATATTGGCAGAAAATCTGCCACTGGTAGAAATTAGGTTGAACAGTTGTATCATGTGATGTTTCTTAAAAGACATCTCAGTTAAGACTCAGCAGATGTCAGGGAAGGTTTTAAGGATTAGATTATCTTTTGAATATGTGCTCCTGACCACACTAATGTAACTGTTGAGTCACGGAAATGGGCCTTTTTGAAGACAAAGATTAGTTGGGGAAAATTCCATGACTCTTCCCTGAGAGTCCATTTCTCCAGTGAAATGTTTGTTGGGCTTGCAGCCCCATGTTGGGTTCTGAGAGAGGGTGGCAGAAGCCCTCAGGAGAGCAGATGAAGCTGTGCTTTCACAGTGTGGCTTCATTCCAGGTTCCAGTCTAGATTCCAGGATTCCAATCTAGAGCTTTAGTGGGACTCATGAGGATCAGTGTTTGTTCTTTGCCTGCTGAAAGAAGGAAGAGCTGAGAGTGTGGCCATTACCTTTTTGAACTGATATGCTCTGTGTAACTGAACTGGAGACCATGTATTTGCTAACTGATGATTTTGAGTCTTCCTAGAGGACACATTTAAGCACAATAAATTAGTGAAATCTGCTAGGCACTGCATAGACAGGTCCGCTTCATTTGGAGCCAGGTGTTTAAGAGCTGAGCTATGTCTTTCAGGAAGTTACCATCCCACGTATTGTATCCCTGTGCTTCCTTTTATTTGTGGCATTGTGCTCAAAGTTTTGATAGAGAGAATATCTTAGTACAGCAAATTCTGAAAGGTGAAAATAGTAAAATTTTTTTTTTTTTTTTTGGGGGGGGGAATGGAGGATGACACCTCAAACACCTGGGTATTACCATGCTGCAGTTAGCAAAATTAGGCCAAAACATCCTGCCCCAGATTTTTAGGAAGAACAATCTAAAGGTGAGAAAAATCTAAAGGGACAGTATTTAGGTGCTTGATACACTTTTGAGGATGAAGGGGTGTCTAGTCTTGACTTTAGCCTCCAAACTTAAGCAAACACAAACAAACAAAACCTGTCAACTGCAAATATTTATTAAACAGCTGTTAAAGTGAAATTTTTGTAATTGCAAGAGAAACAGATACTTGGAAGTACTTGATAGCTGCTTGTTACTACTTCATGTCCATCTTACAGGAGTCAGGAGCATAACTTTTAAGGTTATCTGTGGTGTAGGCAAGTAAATAACACCTCACAGAAAAATTGTGTTTGGTTTCAGAGGATCAGTGTTTGACACATACACACAGTATACTGTATACATTTTAACCGCTTCTGATGTCCTGTGTTGTTTTGTGGCCACTACTTCAGGGAAAAAGTGAGAGCAAATGGATGGAAATAAAGTAGAAATCAGACAATTTCAGATTTTTGAAGTAATAAGGTTTCAGTGAATATTTTTTTTTCTGTATAGTCCTCACCTTTATGATTTGAGAGGTAATTAAGGTATTTGTAATATCCCACTAGTTTGATCACAACTCCTGTTTGTGACATTTTGTAATGAGTATATAGCTTATAAATAACAGTTTGAAGGTATAAGGTTATACAGAGATAATTGCACAGCTGAAACGCATTGGCACAAGACCAAAGGCCACGCACTTTCCACCATCCCTTCTAAATTGAATAACTTCACTTTATGAGGTGTATCGTCAGAAATTGTTTTCATTACTCCCAGAGGGCAAACTGAGGTTGGTAAAAATCCAATTCCGTATTACCCATATGTATGAATATTTATATTTTAAGAATCTTTGTCAGTTACATTCCTCACTGGCTGTCTCTGTGTGAATACATTGGTCATAGTTTCTGCCTATGTGCTTCTACACTTTTAAACTGGTTTACTTCTCTGAGGCAGACTTCCTTTAAGTCTGCCTTCTCACATGATTGTGAGGCCCAGCAGGATTTTTCGAACTAAGCAAAACTAAACATGCTCCTTTCACTAAACCGTAGTTTCTCACATCCTCTGAATCCCACCATTCTGGATTCCACTTGACCCACATAGCATCCATTTGACTCATCCATTTCAGTCCTCAAACCCAGTATTTGTATATTTTCTTCACATTTTATGTTAAATAGCATATTCCACATACAAGGCAAAGTATTTTGTGTATTCTGAGGCAATCTGAGAAACCCTTTAGTAAAGGGGAAACTAAGGGAGAATGTTTTTCCGTTTTCTGCCAGTGATAAATTAGTGACTTATGAAATCTTGGAGTCACATCTTTTATTACTCTGCTTTTACAACATTAGATTATAGTCTTGTTTCAAGTGCCTTCTTTCCACTCCTTTTCCATGCCTTTTCACTCCTCCCCACTCTCCAAAAAAGAGGACTTTTGCTGTCTTCATACAACAGCTGTTTCCATTTCTTAGCGTAAGAAGGAACATTCTGTATAAAGAACAGTATAGGAAAGGGACTGGTGTACAGAAATATTTACCCAGGATAATCTTTCAGCCTCTATCACTGTGTGGTTCAGGGACTTGCTTTTTCAGAGATGCTGTCTTTATTACTTGGAGGGTTTTTTCATCTACGAAGTTATCAGTTTTAAAAAACATATGTACTGTTATAGAAACAATAGCTTTTGGTAGAATTATCCTATTGCTCATGTTTTGGTATCTGGGTTTTTGTTTCTAGCCCAAAAATTAAATTAAGGAATTAATAATAAATTATTTTTGTTGGTTATTTATACCATTGCATTAAAAAGTTTCACACCAGTTAGCTAATACTCTCAGTCTATTACACTCCCAATACTTAGAACAAGGCTTTAGGGAAACCAAAGAGTAGTCATAATTAGGAGTGCTTGGAGGAAAAATTAATAATGTTGTCATTTATAAATCTCTGCAACCTGTTATGCAGTTATTGCTTTTTTTTTTTTTTCTGTGTTGGATGAAACGGTGTTTATACAGTTTTTCTCTACAGGTTATTGACATGCCAGAACACAGTCCTGGAGATATGGGTGGAACAATGCGACTGGGGAAGAGAAAGACTGTTTTCAAAACACAAAATTCCGTTTTAAGTAAGTTACATTTCTGCTCTTATGACTTGCCTTTTGGGTAGGAACTCTGTAACATAGCAAAGCAAAAATGCCAAAGCACATTTTGTTACAGTACTGCAACCTCAAGCAAGCATTTGGGTGACAGCTTTCCTGAGCTCATTCATTCTGGTCCTGTTCCTATATACGTTTACCCAGGATTGGAATGTAAAGAAAGAAATGAGAGACATAGAAGTCCCAGTGAAAAAATCAGTTAGGGTCCAACACTTTAAATAAACAGTGAGGAATATGTTGAGATAACTGGAAAGCAGATAGTTTAATTCATTATTTTTTTGAGAAGATCAGAACATTTTATTTTCTTTATGAGTTGATAGGATGTGTGAACCAGGACTGCTTGTTCTACCCCTGAAGCTTTTTGGTACCCCAGTCTCCTATGCATTATGCTCTTGACAGACCTAAATATTGCTTGTCATTCTCTAGAGTTGCCAGTATACCTCAGCTTTAAATGTCACCTGGCCTCACTGCCACAGTCCTCACTTTATGAAAGACTCATAGAAAGCTCTGGTAATTTACTCAGGAAATTTTATTCCTGGTTTTGATGCTTTACAGCTTGAATGGAAAGTTTGAAAAGGCAGTTCCTTAAAATTAATGCATATTTGCATTTTTGTAAAATTACAGTACTGTCACTCCACAATTTTTTGAGATCTTGGCAGTCTAGTTCCTGTACGAACCATTAAGTGGGATAGTAGTCCTAATGACACTAAGATAAATTGAGAGCAAAGTTTGAGCCATGGCTGTAAGTGAGAGAGATGATTAAATTCTGGTTTACTGCATGCTTCTAACTTACTCCTTGTTTCTCTGGAATGTAGAGTGTTCCAGATTAGGCTCAGTGAACTGCAAGAGTCCTTTGGGTAATGAGATCAGGAAAAGAGAGGAAAACAATATTCTCTGCCATTGGAGGTATTATGCCAGCTGCCATGCATAATCGATTAAAATGGAACAGATGCTACTAAAAGGCTTCTTTTGCTGCACCTATTGTGTACAACTGTTGTAAAACCCTGAAGGGATTTTATGTTGCTTGTTCATTCAAACTTACTTTATTTTAGGCTTTACAATTTAAATTAGTTTAAGTGTGACCTTTAGACTCTAGTCTACCTATGCTATTTCTGGTTAAGGAATGTTGAATGTGAATCCCAAATAAACTTGGGCAACATAAATTAAAAGAAACCAGTTGTCACTCAGAAAAGCATAATCTTGGAATGTCCTGTTATGTTCTAAATTTGACATTTTTAAATTACATCAAAGTGTTGTAATAACTATTAAAGCAACACATTAGCATTAATTTCTCTTTTGTTGTATATTCAGGGAAACTTTACGGTGATGAAATGTTTGTGGAGGAGCGGCACAGGCATCGATATGAGGTAAGCACTGCTAGTGTAGGTTGTACTCAGAAGTTAAAAGCTCAAGCAAATTACTTTTGTCTTGGTAGGCATAATTCTCTTTAAAGCCAATGTAGAAGCATAACCCAAAATTTAGTAATAGATAGTATAATTTAGATCAGAAGGAACCTCTTCAGTCTTCTGGTCCAGCTTCCTGTTTTGAGCTGAGCCAGCTTCAAAATTAGATCAGGCTGCTTAGGATTTTGCTACATCTAGTTTGAATCTCTCTGAAGATGAGGATGTTGATCTTTTGACAATCTGTTCCAATGCTTAACCACTTCATTATGATCCCTTTTTTCCTTTATATCTAATAGGATGTTTCCTTTGGCAGTTTGCTTTTTATTTCTCGGTCTTGCGCTGTGCATCTCTCAGAATAGTCTGGTTCAGTCTTCTTTATACCATTACATTAAATAGTTGAAGTCAGCAACAAGATCCAGTCTCTGCCTTCTCCAGGCTGAACAAATCCAGCTCATCCAGTCTCTCCTCCTATGCTGCAATGTGGTCCAGCCCCCTAATCATCCTGGTTGGGTCTCCTAAGGACTTGCAACATTTTGTCAATCTTTCTTGCACCCAGGGGTCTGAAACTAGGCACAGTATTGCAGAGGTGTTCTTACAAGTGATCTGTAGAGAGGCTGTGTACTGTTTTTGTGGTAGAGAAGTTGCAGTGTCTTAGCAAAATGGTATTGGAGAGTGATGTCAGAGATTATTTGACTTTCTGTGAAGTATTTGAAAGCTAAAGGCTTATAATCCTTAAATGTGTTGATCCTTGGCTGATTTGGCTTATTTAACAGCTTAGATTATGTCCAGGTAGTGCACATTCTTTCATACATGGGTAGACTTCAGGCATCAAATGTAGGTGGACTTCAGGTATGTACAACTTGGAGGCTAATACAGATCACTTGCTTCCTAGCATCCAACTCTGTATGCCTTTTGTGTAGGTCCACTCCTCTGTTTGAGAACATCTCTGTGTATTCAGGGTACTGTCATTCAAGGAAACAAGTGAGAGCTGAACTCCTGGAGTTACTTCTGAGATAGTTCAGAAGGGACCTGACTCCGCCAGTATCTACAGAGGGGCCTGAGCTATGAGATGTATGCATGCTACAAACTGATTCAGACCATGTTAAGTTTCCTTAAAAAGCTCGGAGGAGAATGTGATCGTGGTAAAGGTGCTCAGAGTTTGAATAGTAACTGAGTGGTTAGAACATCACCAAGGAAATGAAACAGCTCACTGCAGAATTCTTCAGTTTGAAGGAGGAGCTGAGCCACAGCTTGTGTCATAACCACTGAAATGCAGCGTTCAAAAAGGAGGTCAGCTTTTATGCCTACTGCGGTGGGCCATTTAAAAAATGAGAAATGCAAGCTGCTCAGAATCAAAAGGACAGCAAGCAGAAGAGACCCTGGGTTTAATTTTTTTTAATATTATGTAGTAAGTTTTAAGATTACTAATTCACCTCTTACTAAATAAGCATGCCCGCTTTTACAAATTTATACCTGAGAGTTGTTAGAACAAGAAAGCAAAAGTTCCCAACTCTTTTTCTCAATCCTTTTTATTCTTGTATGCATACTGAAAACATTACAAATAACCTCTACTTTTTGTTAAATCCAGAAATAAATAGAATTACAATTATTATTACTTTGAATATTTCAGGTGAACCCAGAGTTGACTCACTGCTTTGAAGAGAAAGGTTTGAAATTTGTTGGCCATGATACAGAGGGGAACAGGATGGAAATTATTGAACTGGAGAGTGAGTGTCTTACTTGTCTGTAGTACTTTCTAAGTCTATTAAAACCATGTAAACTATCAGTTTTTCAGTTCTTAAATGCATATAGGAATAATATTTATCTGTCATAACAGCCAAGATCATGTTGGGAAATGCTGCTGACTCCACCTGTGTGTTGCAGTGGGTGAAGATTCAGAGGGTGTTAGGAGGCATCTTACTCTTGTCAAGGATTGTGCATGTATTTGATTATCAGGGAGACACATGCTCCTTTTCCAAAAGGTCCTAATTCTAGCTCATTGGGATTTGGCTGAGTAGAATCATAGAGTGATGTAGGTCAGTTGCAGTCAGTCTAGCCCTCTGCTTCGACACAGGGCTGCCTTCAAATAGGGATCAGGTTGTTGAGAGCTGCATCAGTCAAATTTTGAGTATCTCCAAGTATGCTGTTTGTTGGATTTCAAACCACTCACCACTAGTCTTTGAACCCAATAGTCCAGCCATTTTTTAACACACTTTGTAGTCTACCCGTAGTCCACAGCTCCCAGATGGGATGCTAGGAAACCATATCAAAATCCTTGCATTGTGAAGTTGGGATAAAGGGAGGCTACTGCTCTCCCTTAATCCAAAAACTGATTGTTCCCAAGGTTGTTGTGCCCGGTTGTCTTCGTGTCCTTCATGTGTCTGGAAATGCCTTAGAGGAGGGTTTGTTTCATAATCTTGCCATAAGCAGAGGTTAGGTTGACTGTCCTGTAGTTCCTTATATCTTCCTTTTTGTCTTGAAGAAGAGCATGGTGACTGCCTTTTTCCAGTCATGAGAGACCTTCATGGTCACCTTGGCATTTCAAAGATAAAAACCATCTTCACAATGACATTGGCCTGCTCCCTAAACACCCTCTAATATTCTTAATTACGTCCCAGTAACTAATATATGTTCGGTTTACTTCAGTATGTGAAGTATGTATACATGCAGTACAGCCAAAGTATAAACCATTGCTGGAATAAATTACTTAGAGAGGATGTGAAATCTCCATCCTTGCTGGTAGTAACCTTCAAAACTTTACTAGAAAAAGCCATCAGCAACCTTCTCACCTTCTGCTTTGAGCAGAAGGTGAGGCTAGAGACCTCTCAAGATGTCTTCCAATTAATTTGTCTCTCTCTCAGTTACCCTCTGATTAGAATTATAGAAAAAAGTATGAAAATCAAATAAAAAGCAAGTTCCTTTCTTTCACAGAGCTGATTCAGATGAAGGTTTGATACTGTGGAAATCTCATAGATTCAGGCTGCTTTAGCAAGGAAGAGCTGATTTCTTTTCTAAGAAATTCTGAAATAAAAAGGAAATAGACTGCATATGTTTGGTGTATGCAACACAGGGTAGCTCTTAGAAACAGTCCCTTTAATTTTGCTTGATTCTTTGGTCAACTCCTTGCTTTTAAGTCACTGTTGGCTACATGACTATCAGCCAGCTGAAGATGAAGGTACAAGTTTTTTTTGTTTTCTTACATGTCCTCTAATTGCCATTGGTTAAGATAAATTCCATGCACGGAAGCATGAATTTATCATAAGAATACATTATCATCCCATGGAGTGCTATTTGTGACATGATGCTCCTGAAGATTCATTTTATGTACTCCATGGTATGTTGAAGAACAGCACTATAATTTTGAACCAGGGTTTGAATAGAGTCACTTACAAATAATGTCAAACAACTGCCCCACAGGGAGTAATCTGAGAGCAAAGGATACATGTGAATTCATAAAATACTAATCGTCATGGTGGGTTTTGCTTACTATGTTCCTGTTGTATATTACCTTTGTTATGCATGCTGGTGTTGGGGAGCTATTTTGCCTGCTGTGTCTGAAAGAATTTCCATAGAAAGCATCTTGAAATAAATCAGGCAGAATTTTTAAATTTCATGTTACTGTGAAAAGAATAAAAGCAGCAGTAAAACCTGGAATTATTTCACAAAGGGCTGCAAGGAGACTCTGATTACTAAAAAAAGACAATGATCGTGTGGAGGAGGGTGGGTTGGAGCAGAAACACAGAAATAACAGTACACAAGATAGCTTAGGCAAAGCTTTTAAGCAAAGTATTCCCACAGGAAATATTTGGTGCTTTGTCATTGTCTTGTTTTGCACCTTTAAAGAGCTAAACTGCATGGTAGATAGAAGTTATGAGAGAAATTTAGGATCCAGGTTCTCTATAAGGCATAGCAGCAGAGAGAAGAGCAGTATACTAGATCATATTATCTTCATGGAAGAAAAACAAAGCTTTTTTTCTTATCATTTATTATGTAATGCGCAGAAATTCCTTGAATGGGATTTTTTTGGAAATTGTTGAACCAGAAGAGATCTGTGGTTGATTTCATTCAGTGTCCTGGCACTAGAAGTGATTAATGTTATTTCCTTTAAAACAATATTCAGAGATGGAGCAGGTGCACATCATGGAAGACAGCGAAAACATTTTTCCTTCCTTCCCTTTTGAAGAAGACAAAAGGAAAGCAGAAGCAGTAGTTAAAAGAATTTATTTGATTTGTAAACAGAGCGCTGAATGTTTAAGAGAGATGAAGCAGCATGGTTTGTTTATCTTAGCAGGCAGAGTTGAATGATAGTGATAGTCATCCTTAATCACACAGTCCAAGCAGCAGGAAAGAGCAGTGCCATAAGAATTAATGGCAGTATATATAAATTGGCAGTAACAAAGATGCCCTGTGAATTAGGAAAAGGTTTCAAAGCAAAAGGAAAGAGTATTATAAGAGTTTTCTAGTAGGAGCAAAAAAAACCTAGGGGGTGTTATGGCAGAACCTTGGCCCTGTGTGCTTGAGACTACATGATGTAACTGCATTCAATAACAGGAGACTGGACTTAATGTCCCAAGAGATGGATTCCAGGCCTAATTATTTGAAGCTTGTTTCCCACAGTTTTCTCTGTATGTTCCTTTCGTGTCCATCTCTTAGTGTGTAAATAGTGGCTATATGGTGGTGCTTGGTCCTTTAGGAACTATTTTATTTTTTTCCCTCAGATATATATGGATGCATGTTTTGAATATACGTGCATAAATATATATTGGAAACCAAACTACTGTGAAAATAACATGATAAATGGAGACTTCATGGTTGCTTCTCCCTCCCCCCTCCCCCCATGTCAGTACAGGTTTATTATTAAGCTTTTAATTACATCATTGTGCATGTTAGGGTCGAATCACAGCATGCTTTTTCCTTAATTTATCTTACTAATCTTCTGCCTCTGTTGTCAGTTGCTTTTTGTGGAAAAAGTAAAGGTATCCTGCTGCCTCACCCTTAAATTCACACATGCTGATCTGACTTCTTGAATTCTGTGAAATCTTCAATAACAGTTGTTTTACTATCTTCTTCCTACATCTTAGAATTTTTTTTGACATCTGTCTTGTAGATCACCCATATTTTGTAGGAGTTCAGTTCCACCCAGAGTTTTCCTCAAGACCTATGAAACCTTCGCCTCCATACCTTGGACTGTTGCTAGCAGCAACTGGGACACTCAGTGCATACCTGCAACGTGGATGTAAATTGTCTCCAAGGTAATCTTTCTTACTTACTTGCCTGAGGTTTGAAGTCAGGTTTTTTGGAGGGACTACCCCATCCTTCAATTCAGGAGTCTGTAAAAGGAAAAGGAGTTCTTAATGTGTTGATTTACTTGTTCCTGTGCATGCCTGACGTAAACCCTGGTGAAAAAGTGACTATAAGCAGTAAGCACAGTTCCTGACTTCCTCATTTTCAGAGGCTATTAGGGCTAAACATGGATCCATACATTGTAACCAGAAAGAAGCAAAAAAACCTTTAACAAGTCATGTGAAATTAGTGTCCTCCTGTGTTAACTTTCCCTAACAGTAGTTTCACAGGGAAAGGTATTTGTCAGAGGATCAAGTAATGAAATGAAATTCTTATCTAGTTGTATTTGAATGATGATAGTACCGAAAACAGAAAACACTGATTTTATTTTTCAGTAGCTAAATAATTAATACTGTCTAGCAGAGACAGGCCTGAAACAAAGTGGTTGGAATACTGTTAGACTTATAGAAGGGTTTGGATCTAGATCAAAGCTGAATGGTGCAGCCAAACTAAAATTATTTGTCCCAGTTCCCTTGGACACAAGAGCTTTTGGTTTATTGAATGTAGCAATAGTTTTTAGCCAGTGTTAACTCATTCTTGTTTATTTCAGTGATATCAATAACTGTTATAATTTCATTACAACAAGAATAATAAAGAGGTCAGAGGGAAGGGTACAGTTACAAAAAAGAAAAAAATTAAAAAAGAAAATCACAAGGACTTAATAAGACAGAACGGATGCAGTGCTGACTTACTGCCTTTTCCTCTGCACAAGGCTCCAAACTTAGTAGTTTTGTGGGGGTGTCATTTTGGTTTTTTGTATTTTTGTTTCTTTTTGAGCTTCCTTTCTATTAGGTCCTTTTCTTAAGTGAGAAATAGAAATTTTGTTCTGGCCAAGCCAGGTCAGATCTATCTATTTTGGTACTCTGATCCTTATGGCTGTCAGTTGCCTTTCATAAATGTACTTCTTTGCGCACCATGGCCAATTGTGCAGTGGTGTACATACATACAGAATTTCTTAACAATCTGGAAGCTACAGCTTGGTTGATACACTCCTATTAGCATATCCTGTTGTTGGTATTAGTGGTCAATAGCTACCTTTTAAAATTTGTGCCAGTGCATTATACAGTTCAAATTTTTGTGGTGCTTGACATGAGGGAGTCTTCAAGCTCAGTGGTTTTCAGTCTTTTCTTGATGTGAGCACTCTCTGCCTCACAGTTCATCTTGTTGCCCAGGTCCCAATATCCTTCCTCGTATTGCTTCCTCCCATAAGTATACCTATTAATCTCTCTGATATAAAGAAAAATTACTTTTTTAAAATGGGTGACCTGTATGTGTCCTAATTTAAATTTAAATCCCTTAGCATTATACAAAATATATTTTCTAACCCTGACTTTAAGTTTCAGCACTTACTGAATGCGCTGCAGTTAGGCTTATTTCAATTAATCAGTAAAAAGTATATACCAGTCTTTTTCTTCACATTCATACAATAAACTCCAACTAGTACTTAAACATTTAGGAAAGACAAAATTTAGTACTCTCAAACTTTATATATAAAATAAAAATTTTGCCATTTACCTAATTACATGGCAACCAAACCACTCTGTCTTGAGAAAGAGCATTGGAATAGAAAAATATTTTGAGAGTAATAGAAGAGTATTTTGCAGGGAGGAACGTTCAGGAGGGAATCGCAGTGGTAATTGCAGCACATCCACTTGTTTTAACATATCCACCTGTTGAGTGGAAAGGATTTCCAATTTAAACCTTTAAATCCCAGAATTCTAGTGATTTCATTGAGCCGTAAAGCTAAGGCATGTCATAGCAAGATTGAAACAAACCTGAAGAGGGGATTTTCTGCACACCTCATCCAGCACTGCCTACATGAATTGTAGTCATGCTGTTGACTAGAGCCAAGATGTTACCTGAAAGAGAATTTGTGGAGACCAGCAAGTTGAGCAGATTACATAAACTAAGCTATTAGAAATACCAAAAAGAGAGTTAATGATGGAGTTCTGAGACAAAAGCAGATACATATTTTAGCATGAGGTCCTTAACAGGAAAGCATTACCCCAGAACATTTAACAGCCCCATAATTAGAATGCAAGTTTAGGACATCTGACACCTGGACAGAAGCCCTAGCTTCTAAGCGAAGTAAACTGCAAATTTAAAGATGCATCACACCTCCCAGGAGAATACCCTAAATAAATAAAGTGAACAATAATAAATGAATAATTGTGAGGCTTAGTCTGGTAGACAGTCTGAGACAATGCTTACACATAGGAGCAAGCATACCTACTTTGAGATTGGAATGCATCCTCCCAGTTAAACTTAGTTCCCAGAAGCTTTGGTGTATACAGAAACAGTCAAGAACTGAGCAAAGGGTCAGAGTAACTCAGTGATGAGTTACTACTTAGTTACCTGAATTGGTAGTTAGGCATCTGAGTTGTCTTTGTTGTTTCAACTTCTCGTGCTTTCTGGCATGAGTGTCTAACCATCAGGCAAAGCCATGTACTTCATTTCCTTGTGAATGGTTTTAAATTGTGAACTTCCAAATATTTCCATGGAAATACTGAAATCGCCATTTAATATGGAGCTGAGGAGGATGAGAGGCTGCCAGTTTACATATTCCATTTTAAAGAACAGAGGAGAACCACAGGAGACTCTCAGAAAATGTACAGTACCCACAAATACACTGCTTTTTAAGAGAAGACAAAAAGTTTTAATAGAAAAGTAGTGAACGAAGAGGGGAACTCTACACGTAATGTTGGCTTGTGCTGAGTATTACAGTTTGATTTTAAAAAAAGTAATAAAACCTGGTTTATCCTTGGGAACAATGTCATATGGATTGCAAAACCTCTGTTGTACAATAAAACCATATTGCTGTTCCCCCCCCCCCCCCCAAGTTAAGCATCAGCAGGCTTTATTTCTTCTCTCACCTTAACACACATCTTTATTAATGGCCTGCAAGAGTAGGCTGCAGTGCATTAATGGTATTTGCAAATGTCATTTAAATAAGAGCTGAAAGCACTATTCAGAACGAAGAAATAACATAAAAATATATAGGGAATTCAGACACCTGTGCTGAAAATAATGAAAACAGATGTTTATGTAGAGGAAGAGGATAGTAAGCTAATGATAATTAACTTAAACACAAATGTCCAGTAGATGGGAGGAAATGCAGGAAGTGTGAAACGTTTCTAGGTGAGAAAGTGTGGGCAACTGACTACTGCCAAAAGAAATTTTTGCATGTCAGTAATGAATATGCTAATGTGCCAATAGGCACCAATCCAATGCCATCTAATCACAGAGTAGTCTGTTAAGTTCTGGGAAGGTTATTAATGAAAGATTAAATTAAATAAAAGATTAAGAAAAGATTTTGGGTTGCATTCAGAGGCAGGGAACAGAAGTGTCCAGAGGTGTGGTGCATAAAGACACTTGGGAAGATTTGCCCATGTAGTGCTTACTGCACTAAAATGGTCCAAGTGCCTCCTAAATCAGCTGTGTAGAGAGGTTTGGGCAAGCACCTATAAACAGAAAAGGAAGCAGCCTGTGAGACATGTTCTTTAGTGTATGAGGGACAAAGAAGGTACGGGCAGGGCTATCTCTTATGTCACCTGTACATTGTCCCCAACCAAGAACGCATCTGGCACAGTATCATATTTCTACCATTGTCCAAATCCAGACATTTCAGAGGAAGTGAAGGATATCTTGTGATTTGAAGACTTAAGAGAGCAATAAGAGAGGGGCTGCTCTACAAGATAAGGCAAACCAGGAACTGGGGTGGACGGTGTACTGGCAGGGATAGTGTCCTCACCATCAGGAGTCAGAACCACAGTCACCAAAGAAGGCAGGTGAACTGACGTCAGTGTCAGTCACCATATCCTACAGACAGTCCAGTGCAGAAGTGCAAAGTGATGAGATAGGTCTGAGGTCAATCCAGGAAGTCCAATCAAGAAGTGAATACAGAACTACAGAGTTGGGTACAGGCATGCCTACAACATAGCTCAGGCAAGGATTAGGAACCAAGGCTCCCGAGCCCGTCAGTGGAGGCCTAAGTGAGGATGGTCAAGGCAGTAAGACCTGCTGGGACCCTCAAGGCTCTTGCAGAAAACTACAGAAAAAGATTTAAAGGAAATCCTTTCAACAACAGCAGTACAAACTTAGTTAAGGCAGTTACTTTGTCATTTTAATGTTAGGTGTTTACAGTGAAGACACTTCTGAGCTAGTCAGCCTAAGTCTCTTTCTGTACTTGCTAAGTGAATATGCACTTTGAAGGAGTCAGGTAGCTCAAGATAACGCTTAAATGGGTCAGAAGCATTATACCTACTGTACAAGTGCCTGTTTCTCTCTATTGATTGTAAGCAGCTGAAGATGAAGATGTTTAAAGGTGAATGAATTGAACCCTATGCGAGAGACTCAGCTGAGGGTTTTTATAAAACCCAGATCCATTCTGGCATCTTGGTTGTTATTTTTGTAGTGCTGGGTCCTAATAAAATTATTATCCCAGGTCTAGTTACGTGAGTGCAGCATTTATTTTAAACAGCCACAGCCTATGCTAAATGTAATTATGTTTATCTTTAATTTGCACTGACGAAGAAATGCACTTAGCTTGGCTCTTGCCTTTGCACAGAATAACATTACTATAACAATTGTTTAAATTGCTTACATTTCTAGAAAAGGACTTTTTTATCAATTATATGTTGAAAAAGAATGAAACTATTTTCTGAAACTGTGTCAAATACTTAATTTCTAAAGGACATTGATCTGGATTTCCAGATAAAACAAACAGAATGTTCAAGGAGTACCTATTTTGCCTGTTTCTTAATAAAGACATTGAAAGCAGGAACTTTTGAGCAGCTGTTTGAGAAACATAGATTTAAAATTGATCTTGAGACTTAATTCTCATGATTCTGCAGCTGAGATTAGTTGCTGACATGATGCATTCCAGCTTCATTCCATGTAGCTCCAGCTATTGGCTGCTTTCCATACCATACCAATAGGATGGTATGGAAATACCATATTGCCATAGCATATGGAAATACCTTGCCTCCTTCCATGGTTTGGACTGATGCATAGCAGATGTGTAATGATACTGTCAGTAGAACAGAGAGATCTGAAATGGGCATAAATTTGGTAATAATGGAGCCTGTGCAGGGGGAGGCTGTTTTTATTGCTTACATGTTGAGAATACAGGGATCTGAGGATGAGTGAACTTCACAACAAAACAAAACCCCATAATGTAATTTCTGAACAGAGGATATTTCATTTCACTGCAAAGTGAAATGCCAGCTAAGTACTAGTATATATTTCATGTTGTAGTTAACTGCAAAGTGAAATGCCATATAGGTTCTGGTGATTCTTCACTTTGCAGTGGATGTATTTCCATTAACTACAGGTAGATTAGGTGTAAGGATCAAAGTGACCTGAATTCTTCATCTTGAAGACTGAAGTGACTGACTAGATGCAGTGACACTGCATGCTCTTTGTTTTGTTTTTCTCTTGGCCACATCTTTATACTCCAGAGAAAATGAAAAAAAGAAAAAAAATAACTGCTGTGGACACCTTAGATCTGCTCACTAGCTCCTTTTTGTTGGGAGTCCAGTGTTACAAGAATTGTTACAAACAAGAAGTGGGTGTCAGGTTCCTGCCCAAGGTAATGACTAGGTAATTTGTACACAAAGTGAGTAAAACCTTGCTGAAGGAAATGTAAGACTTTTTATTTTTCTATTTTTCTTTTTTTTGGTCAGTTTAGGGCTCCGTGTGGAAAAGACTGTCATGAAGGAAAAGCTGGGCTTATTTGGTTTACCACCACCACTTTCATAGCCAGCGCATTTAAGTAATGTTACATAATACCATCTGTAAGCACAAAATATCCATTTAGTTTTTGAGTTTAATATCCGTGTAGCAACTCTGTAATTTGGAAGGAGGTACTTTTTATTCACTTTTTATTTATTCCAAAGAGAGATGATGACTCATTTGTGGTTAGTACCACCCGGAGTTTTTCTTCAGGTGACTCATCAGCTGAATACAGCTCATACAGTAAATGTTATAAACTGGACATCAGCACTGCTTTGCAACTGTAACATGCAAGTGCAACTATGCCAAGATTCATGAGTTCCTGTTTGCTTTGAAGTCCACTGGCAGCATAATTTTTGAAGAGGCTCAGGTTGTCTCAGAGCCAAAATTGTTCTTAATATGATAACCACAGCTTCTGGGGATACTTAGAGATACTATTCAAGCAGCTGAAACTGTGAGACTGACAGTTACCTGAGTCTGAAGCTCAAGAGCTGATCCTTACCTGGGTATTTCCCCTACCTTTCTTGCCACTGTGGCCTACCTGTTAGAGAGAAAACTGGCTTACATCCAACAGGACAGCTGTAAAGTAGGGGAGACCACGAGGTGCTACTGCAGAAGTCCAAAGCGTGATGACAGGATCTTTTCTCTGTGATGTGGAGTCAAATCTTGTACTGAATTGGACAGTGTGGTAATAGTAACAAAATTGTCCTTGGCTGAGTAAATGTTTTAGCCTCTGCACTAGTGGCTACCCAAGTGACCCTCAGTTTCAGCAAACTGGAAACAGGCCTGAGAAGTTGGGGTGGTTAAGTCAACGAAATGATGGAAGCATCCAGCATTGTGTGACTGCTTCTATTTGCAAATGCCTCTAAAACCTGTGGCATTTGGTGGGGGTGGACCTGTGATGACAGCACTGGGTGGTGGGGATCAGCGCCTGTCTTTAGGAGGTGAAGCTGGGAAGTTGTCCACTCACCTCATTGGTCCTTGAGCAATTTTCCTTAAGCATCTGCCTCTCATACCGTGTTCTGTACAGAGCTCTGGCATATGTTTTTAGGCTGTGGCTGCCACAGGGCAGCAAAACCAATTAAAAAAAAACCAAATTGTGTGAAGATTTTGGGGTTAAAACCAGAGGTATAATAAGATTATGCAGCTCTTTGCAGTCACTGTTCTACCCTCTGTTTTGTGGACATTTTTTTCTCTTTTGCTGTGATGTGAAAATGCAAAACTGTTTTAATAATAATGAATTTTTATTCCATGTTTCCATGGGTACTTTCAGAAAGAAGTAAGTACAATGTTGGTGATGTTGTGTTTGTCTGTGCACATTTGGCATGCTTGATCATACTGTTAACACTTTCCTCACTTGAACTGTGTAATTGCCTGCCTGCTGGTGAAATTATCAAGTTGAGCATTTCTCTCTAGCCTGATAAAACACACTCTTTGTAAGAACTGCATCAACAACATGTATGTCATGTGAAGAAAGGGCAGAGTGCTGTAGGAAAAGTCTTAACGTTAGAACAGTTGGAATTTCTATGTTGTCTTGTGCAGAATATGGTACAGTGATGTAACTGTGGGAAGCTTCCCTAACAGTCAGGTAGAAATTAAATGATATGACTGTTGGTGCCATATCTGCTGTCCCACTCTATTAAAATGGCTTTTAGGTTTTACCTAATCTCTGTTTTTTTTTTTGTTTTTTTTTTGTTTTTTTTTTTTTGTTGTTGTTGTTGTTGTTTTTTTTTTAAAGAAGAGAGCATGAAATTCAGGCTACAAAATTCAGGCTTCATCAGTGCCCAGTAACAAGCATTAGTATAGCTAAGTGCAGTATGTTCACTGTTCCACTTTGCTGTTTAGATCAAAGATTTCCAGCTGTGGGGTTACATAGTTCCTCTTGAAACATTACACAGCAGGCAGTTACTGTAGATCAACTGATGGTGCTGTGTTGAGGTGGGTCATGGGCTGATTATGTGCTTGATGTCTCAGTAGAAGATCATTCCCAGAGGTGGGGAGAGTGACGTGACTGATATCCTGTTAGCTGAAGACTGAAGGTGTCTGTGCAATGGCTGGAGTAGAGTTGGTACTGAGGCTGACATGGGTATACCCACACAAATGAGGTCTGAGATTCCCCACCTGTACAGTTTTAACCATACCCTGTGCTCTGCAGTACCACAATACTGACCAGAATTACTGCTGCTCAAAGGTACTTGTCAGTTCCTCAGGCTCCCTTTGCTGGCTTCTGATCTTGGGAAATTCAAGTATCTGGAAAAAAGATTGTAGAAGTAGGGAGAGGCTGAGGCTTGAGGCTCTTCTGAAGAGGTGCACTTAGAGTTAAGATAAACCCGGAGACCCAGTAGACATCACAGCTGACTGTGGATTGTTGGCACTTCTTTCTTTCAGTCACTGCTGTGATTCCTGTTCTTCACTGTTTCCTTGTTCTGGCCACTTACAAAGCAATTACTTGCATGGCAGTTTGTTCTGTGAAAACCAGTCTATTTCTCTCATGAAACAGCAAAAGGTGATAAAACCTCAGAAAAAAAAAAGCTGTCAGGACATTGCTTGGAGCAATAAAAATTATTTATGTTCTGATTGGAAGAGCAAGAATTGTGATTTAAGTATAAATGGAAGCATTCTGAATAAAGTTGTCTTAACTTTTTCTTTGGTCAAACAATAATTTTCTTTATCGCAAAGGAGAAATTCCTTTTAGTCTTGCTCTGAATACTTGCTGTTCTCCATGTTGTTAATCATGGTCATAGGCACAAAGCACCAGCAAACTGTAGAATGAATGCACAGGAGCCAAGCGAAAAGAAATTGCACATACTGTTTCTCAGGTAAAATACTTTTTCTCATCAGGTCTTAGACTCCAAACTTAAGCCCATTCCTGTAGAGGAAGGCATTCTAAATACCAAAATTGAGCATGAGCTTAAAGGAGGTTTCTGGAAATGGACTGCATTTGAGGAAAATGTTGGTTATATGAATCTTTTGGGTTGGAGGGTTTGAAATAAAATAATTCGGTTTAGATCCTTCTGACCTGCGTATTGCTTTTAACAGTGACAGCTACAGTGACCTCAGTGATGACAGCTCTCTAGAAAAAGAGTTTCCTAATTCAGAAAAAGCTGAAATGATTGTATGACAGCACAGAAATGGATGATGCTGTTGAGGTAAGCTGAATTGTTGTGATACTGCTTTGTGACATTTATTTCTTCTAGACTTAAGACACAAGACACAGTTATCTTGATACTACCTTTTGTTTCAAGTCCCATCTGAGAGCTTATGTTTTCTTCCTTGCCTGCAGCACTTAATTTTTTTCTTCTTCTTCTGCTTAACTCTGCAATTGTGATATTAAAGTCTGCTAAGTGTTTTGGGTACAGCTTGTATGTAGGATGCTGTACAAAGTTAAGCTGTGTTAGTGTTTGATGATACAATGAAAATACAGTTTAAAATGATGTGAGGGTTGGTTTTTTTTTGTTATTTCAGTTTTCAAGTTTGGATCCCTTTGAGTACACTATGTTGGCATGACTTTCTGCACTAATACTTGCTTGTAATTTCATCTGATGCATTGATACATTGAAGACATCCAAGGTTAATACTTGGATTTAATCTGCAGAGTGACAGAGATACAAACCAGTTTTATTAAGTCATAGCTTTGTTTGCTGTAGGCTTTGCAAAAGCAATATTGGATTGGTTGTTTTTTTTTCACCTGTGAACATGGTGACTACAGATTTCCTTTCAGATCTTAGTCTTTATTTTCCCTACACAGGTTCATCAGAGTTGTACCCGGTGTGGTACTCTGTTACATGTGTGCATTCATGCTTTTCCGTATTTCTGAGCACTTCTGTAAGCAGGAGACAACTTTTCCCTCTGATTTCATTCCTCTCACATGGTGTAGTTACTAAGCAGCTGTGCCAAACAGATGATTAAGTCTGCATATGAATGATGCATTTCTGCCTGATGGTCTCCTGATTAAAATACTGGCATGAGATGTGAGAAATCGGAGTCTTTAGCTGCAGTATGCATTTCTTCTGTATTTTTAATTTATTTCTTTTCCCCTCTCATGTACCACGTTAAAGATAATAATACATCTCAAAATCATAAGAGTGAAGAGCAGAATGTTCAATGATTTCATGACCTAGTGCATGCAGATACAGTAATGATGCATGTCACAGAGTGACCAAAAATAAGGAGTCACAATGTGCCTATTTGCTCTTGCCCAGATTCTTCCCACCTCCAAACATCACTATGGCTCTGTTTCTTGAGGCCAGCACATAGTAATGGACAGCCCCTTTAGCTTTGACTTTGCTTTCCTCCATGGAATTTATGAATGGTAATTCTGTTTACCATTGCAGATGTGACTTTTTCATCACTTTTGTGATGCTTTCAAGTAGGTATCAGTAAAGCAGATTTTATTTGAACATGTTGCTAGTGGATACCAATTGAATTCAACAGAATTACTCTAGAAAGGATTAAATAACTAATTCAAAATATAAAAGAAGGATACAAGCGTTGGCTCATTTATCTTTATCTCAGGGTTAATCAGAACTGGATACACGCATAGTCTATATTTACCTTTGTGGTTTTGCTTAAGCTGTTTGACCTAGATGAAGTGCATCCACCTGCAGTATTTACCATAGGACTACTTCAAAGTAAGTCGACAGATTTGAGAGAAACTGGCATGAAATAGACTGTTACAGAAGAAATATTTTTAATCATGTTTTTTTTTCCATTTATTCTTCCTTACCCTCCCCCTTTATGTTACAGAAAACTGGGAACAGTTCAATACTGAAGAGAAGAAAGTAGAAGAGTAAGCTGCTTGTGATCCTCATAGTGTCTCCACCTATCATGTTGCTTTACTGATGACAGTTTCTTGTAGCAAAACCAGTTCTGTATAAATGTTCTTTCTCTTTAAAAATGACAAAATGGTTGCGCACCTTAGCTGTAATCATTACTGATCATATCCTGTGTTTCAGAGTGGTCTCAGGTAAATATGTATTAATTTGCTAGTTCACAACTGTTCTTGATTTGAAGGAAGATTTGATTGTTTTCAGTTTGCCTTAGAACAGGAAGATGCATTGGTTCTTGTGAAGGAGAGGGAATGCACTAAAAAAATTTAAGCAAAAGTTGTTTTATCCATGAGCAGTAGAGAACTGTTTTGTTTTGCTATTTAGCTTGTTGCATATATATAATTTTACTTTTTTGCTCTTCAGTATGTACAAATAAAAAAATTGTTGCTGTATTTCAGCTCTTTGTGATTATAAAAATTGATGTTGGTTACACCTCTTTTCACTTTGCTTTTATAAGTGATTTCACTTTTGAAAAGCTCAAGTTTGATTTGCTGTTTCTGCTGTTTCTTCGGGAACTCTGACTGAATACTGAACGTAATTGTGATCTACAAAATTACAGAAGTAGAAAGCATTTTTGTATTTGTATTTTGTAAGAGAGAAATTAAATACACTGATATGTTAAAATGTAATTTGAACACTTGTGTGGAAATTGTAGAAGAACCAGTCATAAACCTGGAGCATTATCTGGACTCCAGCCATGTAACACTCAGTTAATTTCAATAACTGAGTATGAAGGTGAATTAAGGTTCACTCTTGTTTTCTCTCATGCAGTGACCACTCCATGGTCATGGCATTCTTTCCCCAGTAGAATAAAACAATTTATTTTAATTTAGAAATCACAAGTTATTCCACTGTATGACAGTTACAGGCACCCTTGCAATACCAGGACTGCAGCCTGAATCACTGACACAGAAAGGGAATGCGAGGGGTGCTGTACCATGTTTAAGGCTGAATCCTATTAGCCCTGTAGCATCATCAGACTTGTCAAGAAGCTGGACCCAAGCTATGTAACTGATGGGGATCCAAATACCTGGGCCAGCTTTTCCTACAAAGAAAACTGGAATTTTGAGCTTTGTGTTTCATTGGTTTTGGGATGGGACGGGTCTTGTTTAACATCTTTGTCGCTGACATGGACAGTGGGATTGAGTGCGCCCTCAGCAAGTTTGCTGATGACACCAAGCTGTGTGGTTCAGTTGATACCCTGGAGGGAAGGAATGCCATACAGAGGGACCTTGACACACTTGTGAGGTGGGCTGATGCCAACTTCATGAAGTTTAACCATGCCAAGTGCAAGGTCCTACACCTGGGTCGGGGCAATCCCAGGCACAGCTACAGGTTGGGCAGAGAAGAGATTCAGAGCAGCCCTGCAAAGAAGGACTTGGGGGTGTTGGTTGGTGAGAAAATGAACATGAGCCGGCTTCAGTGTGTGCTCACAGCCCAGAAAGCCAACCGTACCCTGGGCTGCATCAAAAGGAGCGTGACCAGCAGGTTGAAGGAGGTGATCCTGCCCTTCTACTCTGCTCTTGTGAGACCTCACCTGGAGTATTGTGTGCAGTTCTGGTGTCCTCAACATCAAAAGGACATGGAACTGTTGGAACAAGTCCAGAGGAGGGCCACGAGGATGATCAGGGGACTGGAGCACCTCCTGTATGAAGACAGGCTGAGGAAGTTGGGGCTGTTCAGCCTGGAGAAGAGAAGGCTGCATGGAGACCTCATAGCAGCCTTCCAGTATCTGAAGGGGGCCTATAGGGATGCTGGAGAGGGACTCTTCATTAGAGACTGCAGTGACAGAACAAGGGGTAATGGGTTAAAACTTAAACAGGGGAAGTTTAGGTTGGATATAAGAAGGAAATTCTTTCCTGTGAGGGTGGTGAGGCACTGGAATAGGTTGCCCAGGGAGGTTGTGAATGCTCCATCCCTGGCAGTGTTCAAGGCTAGGTTGGACGAGGCCTTGGGTGATATGATTTAGTGTGAGGTGTCCCTGCCCATAGCAGGGGGGTTGGAACTAGATGATCTTAAGGTCCTTTCCAACCCTAACTATTCTATGATTCTATGATTCTGTAAAAGGTAAATATCTGTACAAAAATAGAAAAGCCATTATTGCAGCTTTGTAAAACGGTAAGTTTAAAAGCTTTGCATTGCTTTAGAAAATCTCAGGTTGCACAGTTTATCTCTTCACTAAAAGAAGCTTCAATGGTAATAAAATATAAAATGTATTCCTCTGGAAGGGTTTATCTAAAGCGGTTTGCAAATGCATGCATGCCTTAGAAACAGGAGGTATTGCCAGAATTGGTGTCATTGTATGTTTCCCCCAATGAGAGACACTGTTCTGTGAAAGATGAAGCATTTTCCTAAGATTGTCTGAAATGTGCAAATGTATTTTCAAATATATTGTGTTATTTAGAACTGTTTAGATACTGTGTTAAAGAATCATGGTGCCCACTGTGAACTGTGCTGTCAAGGAGGGAATTTTTCATTTAGTCAAATGAAGCTGGAAACAGCGCCTTCATCTTTTCATCTCCTAGTGCCATTACCGATCCTCTTGCTAACTGTGCTACATAAAGGAGTATCCCTGAAGACAAACCCATTACTGTCACAAGGGATCCATCTCCTCTTTGAGCTGACAGAAGCAGCAGCATGCCATTTCCAAAATGGAAAAAGGCAAATGAACTTTTTCCACCCAAATCGTGGGCTACAATTAGGAGTGTTGCCAGCAGATCCGAGGAGGTGATCCTATGCCAGAGTGGATAATCATGTATCTACCTGTTCCTGGGTATGTTCTGTAAGCCTGTACAGTTTACTAGCCTGGGCATAGCTGAACCACTCCGTCTGGGAAAACCTGACTGAAGAAATGTTGGGTGTGGGTATTGGGAACTGAAGCTCTGTTTTGTTGGGAGGATCAGTTGGGTGTGTTGGAGGATGACGTTTAAAATCTATGCCTGCCTCGTCCAGAAAGTGGTCCTGTGCTGATGCCAGCTATGGTCAGCTTTTCCCTCACAGGAAGTTTGGTGGCTTGGTTGAGTTGGACCAGAGTCTGCACTTGTTTCTGAACAAGAGGAGCAGCATCCAAGCTTGGATGTGACTGTGGGGTAGATATTGCACTTAACTGATACTGTAGACAGAGCTGTATCTTACTGAGTATCTCTAGTCAGGTGTTGTATCTCATCAGCACAAGCTTCTGTTTCACTGTAAGATTTACAGGTAAAGTCTTTTAGCATCTGCTCAACATATGTAACATGCCCTGCCTTGAATCTGAGGTTTCTTTCCTTGTTTATTTAGCAGCTTGAGAGATAACCTTTGTGTGCTAACGTAATGACTGCAGAGGTTAAATCTAATAGAAAGTCTTACATCTAAGTTTTCCTGAGACACTGAGGAGGATTTGCCTGGCCACCCAGACTATTCCTCATCAGGGAATGCTTGTGGAAAGGTGCGCCAGATCTTGCAGTAGCTTGCTGTTTTTCTGAAGCCACTGAAGTGATGCCAATTCATATCACACAGTGTGACTATTGATTACAGGGTGGTACTGAAGAGTGCTGTCACCTGGGATTCATTGGACTCAAGCGTGGTTCTAAATTCCTCTGCAGGTGTCTAAGCCCTTGCTTGCCAGGAATACCCTGGAGGTTTTGAGCAGTAGGTTGGAAGTAAGGCTGACTTCACAGCAAGAATCTGTGTGAGCAGGAAGTACAGCACCAAGCCAAAGGAAGTTTTCAGGAAAGAAAAAAGCAGGCAGTGATGGCAAGGGGCTTGCTGCTCAAAAGGGTGTGGAGGAGGTTAAGGAAAGAACAAGTGTAAGAGCAGCAAGTGACTTGCCAACCTAAGCTGACCTCCTCATGGGAGCTATGTTACACTTACTATAGCAATGCAAATGAAAGGTTCTCCCCAAACTCAGGGTGTGTGTCATGATGACAGTAGGGAGTGTAATTACAGCATACAGGACTTCTGAGTCATCTTGGTTGCAGCTGACAGTGAGGCCAGATCAGCATGGAAGTGAACAGGAGCTGTGGAAACCTATGTGGGACCGGCTGAAGCTCATTTCCCCCAACTGTACTGTTTGCATATGTGAGGTGACTAAAATTTGCTGAGAAGGGGAGTCAGGTGGATCAAGGAGGGGATCAGAGTAACATTGCTCTTGGGAGAGCACGTGGCCTCCTGCAGCATCCTGGGAAAACTCACTGCAACGTGACGGGATGCAAACAGTATAATCCTTTCTGTACCTAGGACTGAATAACACCTTATCCTTGCACACAGGCTGGAGGAGGCTCCTTCACTTGGGCATCTGCATGAGAGTTGTGATACATTTCTGTGCCTCAGCATTACATCCCACATACTGCTCAGTTTTTCCCTGCTAGCATAGTGAATTGGTAGCTGTTATCCCTGTGGTAACTTCCAGAAAAATTCTTCCTCTTCCCAGTGCACCCCATCCCCACTCTTGACATAGTCAGCGCTTACTTCCAGGATTTCACTCATTTTCCAAATTAGCATCCTTTATATTTTTAATGTCAATGAACTTAGTGTTTTAGATATTTCTCCTTGTATTGGATTCTCAGCTCTGTCTAGATTTTTCAGGTGTTCAGCTGTATCTCATCTGTTTACTACCATGTGCTGACAGAGTGAAATGAATTAAGGACTCATCTAAAATAAGGATACAAAAAGAATCTATGCATTTTCTGCTGTTTAGGGTGTTCATATTTGTGTAATTCCCCTAAAATGATCCAGAATATTTACATAAGCATCTATTAGATATCTGAAGAAAATGTTGCCTCATCTGGAAGTTCATTTGGAATAGCAATTCCAGAAATGTTGGTTTTCCATTCTCTGGTTGACTATATGTAAGCTGCTTTAAAAAAACCCACCACCACCACCAAACGTGAAACAAACCAACCAAACAAAAAACCCAAACCAAACAATATATGTGTTTTAATATGAATTAACTTTCATGGAGCACAGAAGTAAACCAGTTGTGTTATTCTTTATTCATATACAAGTGAACTGTTTGGTTCCTTGCTCCTTAAAATTCCTCATGGATTGCAGGATCTAACATCCTGGTCTGACCTAGCTGACCTTTTGCTAGAATAATGTCTGTTAGACTGCCTTTCATCTTGTAAAAACTGTGTACTTTAATCTTTACACTTTGATGGTTTGTTTATATATGAAATACTTTCTCTGCTTGTAGCCTCTTAGTTAGGTTGAGGAAATTGGTTTCTTTATAGAACTCCTGGCAACATACTAGCATAGATTTGGATCAGAGCCTAGAAAACCAGCTTTTGCCTGAAGTGTAGATAATGTTCTGTGCTTTAGGAGTGCTCCTGGAAAGGTAAGTCTATCTTTTCCACCTCTGTGGACTCTCTGTTAATAATTTAAGAAATAATAATTTAACAGTTGGAAGTTTCTTGTGAAGTAACAGTAGCAGTTTGGGTATCCTAAGAACTGACTCAAGCCTTGTATTAAAGCAAAATCCAGAACTATATGTATTTAAAGGAGTAGTTAAGATAGTCTGCTCTGAGTTTCTGTGCAACATAACCTCACTCAATAGCACCTTCAATAAACTCATGATTTCACAGGGTCAGTTTGAGAAATAAACTAAAATACTTCAGGTGTCTTTTAGTTTGAATATCACTTTTACTACCTTTGGAACATACTACTCATTGTCTAAGTCTAAATAGGCAGTTTGGAGAAAAAGTGCAGTTTTGAAGCAAACAGTTTCTATTTACTGCCTGTGATTGCTTCCCACTGCAGTTGTTGTGCTTGAGACCTCAGTTTCTTTTGGACAAAATAAGACTGAAGATCCATTCCAAATACTGGTGTGGTTCAGTTCTGAGCCCACTGGGTAAACATGCTGCCCTTATTTCCTGCAATGTTCATCTAATGAGCGTGTGCCAATAGAAGGCTCTCAAACCATCAAGTGTTCCCATGACATCCAAAAATGATTTATATCCTATATGGGTGTGGTGTTCCCCTTCCTATCTACCTTTTTTTTTTTCTCTGAAAGCTTCCCCAAACTTCCACTCAGGCACCCTGTTCTTAGTTGCTGGGTCTGTGTTCCCGCATGAGGCAGGCAGCACAGTGCTTGAGTCACCCTGGATGGCCTGATCTGGGTCCTCTATGGGCTTGGTAAGTATCTTACCTGAGTGGTAGGATATTATGCAAGATGCAGCACCACCATCCTTGTATTAAAATAGGTGGACTGTGCTATTCTAAGTGCTTGCACAGTCTTAATTTAGCAAAATGTCAATGCCTGATTGTGAGCAACTCACCACAGGCTCCTTTTATAATCAGCAGAAAAAAAAACAAAACAGGTGCTTTTCAGTCATCCTTAGCAGATCAGATGAATCACTCATGGGTATTGCTCCTTTCTTGTCATGAACCTTAAAGAAGAGCCTGGCCCAAATGGCTGAGATATACATTCCTGATGTGTTGGTGCTGAAGGGGGAATTAGTCACTACCATTACCTCACTGTTTCTAATCAACTATATTTAACCGGCTCTTTGTTTTTGAGGGCTGAAATAAGCAGACTCATTCCTGGTTAGCCTAAGCTTCCCCAGGGTACAACGTTCCAGTGGGCCTCAAACTATCTCTGTGTTAGTTAAGGCCTCAAATTCGGCAATCTTCCTTGCCTAAGCCCAGCCAGAGCCCTGTACCAGTGTCTTCCCAGTGTGGGTGCTCAGGTAAGCGCTCTCAGAATGTTATCGCTGGGTCCATTTCCACTCAAGATGCAGCAGCAGAATCTGCTGTTACGTGTTACCACGTAGTGTGCCTCCCTCCCTTGCTGAACAATAATCCATTTCCGAGAGCACTTCCCTGGGATGTGAGAGACATGGCTAGTTTCCTTCTGAGTTTCAGAGGCAGCTAGGCACCCTCTCATTTGGGGGCTGCCCACTCAATGAAGTTAGTATCACTTCTTGGTGCTGATGTTCATTGCTGTCACAACTTAGGGCAATCTGTAAAAAAAAAGAAAAATCACTGGTCCTGCACTGGAAAACAAGAAGTGTATGATTCTGTAGTTGAGGCAACAGGAGGTTGCTTGGGAAAGGAAGGAGGCAGGGAGAGCACCTGAGCCCAGGTCTTTAGACTGTGTATTTTAAGTAGTTATTGAGCAAAAAAGAGAAACAGTCACTGGCAAAGGAGCTAGATCACAGGACTCCTATTTGCTAAACCAGTGGTATAATAAATAGGTTAAAGAATTCCTCCTGCTTTCGTTTTTTTGGCCAAATAAGTCTCAGCCTGCATTTCTGTGGCGGCACAGATTTGGCAGGAAGAAGTGACAGCACCTCTTATTTTTCTCTAATGGCTGGAACTTGCTGCATCACTGCTTTGTCCATCCAGTTATTATCCCTGTTGGTTCATAAGAGCCTGTGCCAGATTCTGCTTCTGCTAGTGCCAGCCTCAGGCTGGGGAATGCTTATTTTCTTTTCTTCTGGTGGATGTGCTACTCATTCAGCTGTCCTACCCAGGATTTTTATTGAGTTTATTCCAAAAAGGGTAGAAGGAAGCTTGTAAACATGAAAGAAAACTTCTCAGCACAGTTCCGATGCAAGCACAACCTGGAAAAGCTTGAACTCCTGTTGACGTACGTGCCTAATAATATGCCTTGGTTGAGTCTCAAGGTTTGAGAAATTGAATAGGCAGCCAAAATTTTGAACAGTCAAAACATCAACTTCTAAGGCTTGTGGCTGTTTTTAATGTACTTTCCCTGTGTTTAATCTTGGGAGCATAATGTGACAATGTTTGATCAGTGCTAGTTTATAGTTGAGTATAAAGCAGGTTCCCAATTTAGAGTTATTTTTGTGTACACTGTCTTGCTGATAACATCATTATTACAGACTCATATACACAGACTTACAGGGGTATCACTCTTGGGAGCATCTTTCAGTTTTACAGAAGCTTTAAGAAAGGAGGTTTTGGACCAACAAACATTTCTCTCCAACTAATTGAAGATGCAAATCTCTCCTGGCTCCATGAAGTTAGGTAGCACAGTACTGTGAGCAGGAGAGAGTCAGACCTCCTGAGGGGCATGATTTAGAAGATTTGCTACTTGCATAACTAAGTGAATTAGGGATGAGATTATGCAGGCAATGATGTGCTTTTTACTCAGGGTAGTGCAGCTCTGTGTTCACTGGGGAACAAAGACATGATTGCTTGTTAAATTGAGAAGTGTGTAGAAGCAGTCCTGGGATTGTTTTAGTTGAGACTTTTGACAGAGGGTTTACTAGAGCAGGTTAGAGTAATCACACAGAATTGATGTGCTTTTATATTTAATGTTGCAGTGAAGCACCTGTAAGTTCAACCAAGAGCCTATCCATAGCTTAAAATATGAATGTGTAAAGTAAAACATCTAGATACAAAAGTAAACGTGTCACTGTTAGTTCTCTGAAACTGCTTTTTCTAAGGTGTATGTATGTTCAACACCTGTTGGTCATCTCTTGTGAAAGGGTAAAAGACCGTTACCCAGTCTGCTTGCTTTGCTCTTTAACATTAAGGAGCCTTAATTTACATGAGTGCTAATTTATGTCATTTTTGTTTCTACTGTCCAGACTTATAAAAATTCTGGTAATATCTACTGCAGTGTACAACAGCACGAACCTGACGGAAAGAACAGGTGTCTGCTTCTGCCTGAACTAATGCCCTGTGCTTTGCTGACTCTTTGGCAGATTGGTTAACACTTTGACTGTGAATTAGAGGAAAAGCAAATTTGAAGGCAAATGTAATAGTCTTCATGGAATGAAAAGAGTTACCTAGAAGAGTTTTGACAAGCTTTTGGGTCGTCTGAAGGAGAGCTCGTGTACCTGCAATTTAGCTAGTTTTTGCCAGTGATATAACTTGATCTAGTAAAAATACTGCTTCTCCCCACAAATCCTGTGTCACTTTAGCCTTGGTCTGTGGTCTATCGTTGCTGTGGCAACAATCCCATAACAATTTAGCAGTATTTTTCTGCTGTATTTCTTTCTCCAGGGTGGTCTGTGATGCTCTGTTACCTGGTTTTTATTCTTTAAAGAATTAATTATATTTTTAAAGGTTTTTAGGTGCTTAAGGATTAAAACTCAGAAATAGATCTAGCATCTACCCAGATGGATGTCCTTTGGGAAGCATTGTGGATGAAAAGTATTATGTAAGTATTTGGTGAGGTGAAAAATTAAGGAGGCTTATAATTTCATACGTTATGACCTCAGCTGAGATACATTTTAGGAGTCACATGCAGCTCTTCTGGATTTGAATTAGAATTTGTAACTTCAAATACCAAATGAAGTTCATTTATCTGTCTACGTAACTTACATTAATGTGCCCAAAGACAACATTTGACCCTCTCCTTTCAGCTAAGCTGAAAATGGTAGAGAAAGCTTATGTTAGAGTAGCATTAATAACTTAATTGCTTTGAAGCTAAATTACTGTAAAGGATCTTCTGCTGCCTACCTACAATTAAAGATTGGTGCATTATGGTGAATCTGGAAATGAAAGTCCAGCTTTAGAAAATGATATTCTGTCTATTTATTCTATCTATTTAGTAATGCAGAACTGAGGAGCTACCACAGAATAACCATTTCAGTTGGCTGAACAAATATTTAATAATGAGTTTGTTTATTAAGAATCCAACACCAGAACATGATCCAGAATTTCCCCTCCCCTCATGAAATGAAATAGCACTATTTTCTTCCTAGTTTCAATTTCTTCTGCTAAATAAAAAAAATCTTATTGCAAGTGAGCTTTTAAAAAATTATGTGGGCTAGTCATGTTCTTTGTAGGGGAATTTCTTACTAGGAGTAACCTGGAACATTATTGCTTTCACAAAGTCTGATTGTCTTTACTACCAACAGGTTTGGTTTTTTTTTGCCATTTATTTTAGGAGACTTCAGTCTGAAAGTAAAATATATTCTGCTGCTCTTTTAGATGCTGTTTTCTTTAGTTATCTAGAGATGGACAATATCATAATGACACACTGTTCTGAATTTCCCTGTAATGTCAGTTGCTGCCTCTAAGCCATACTTTGGCATCAGATTACTTCCCACAGCTAAGGAGACTAGAATCTCATTCTTGCTTAATTGAAATAAAAGTGCCATGAAAACTGTGAAAAGGCATTTCCTATGTATAAAATCCTAACCTTGTTGAATCCAAATACTGGATAAACCTGTTCCACAGTTCCATTGATCTACTTCTGGTGTAATCATCATTAAGTACAGTATCTTCCACATGGAACCAGTGGGGATTCTACCCCATAAAGATCATAAAGATCCCCCATTCTGTCTGTTTTAAACTTAGAAAAGTGAGAGCTAGCCGTCTCAGACCAGACACATTTCACATGTTAGGATCTGATGGCTGGCTACAGTACTCCTTTGGACATAGCTAGGCATTTTTAGAGGTTGACCTGAAAACCAAGTCTTTAAAAGATAGAATGGCTTACTAGTACAACACAGTGTTATCGAATCAGATATTTATATGCAAGAATGAAGCAAGAATAAAAGTTGCATGTATGTATTCTGTCTTGCAGTAAGTAACGGAAAGCAAAGAAGGAATAGAAAGGTATAGCCGGGGAGAATACCTCACTAGTATGTTTTCTTGTGCTACTTAAGGAGAATGGGTCTAATAAACATTGCAACAGCTGGGGTATTATTTTTATTTGTCCCAAGAGTTCTCAACATCCATGGAGAGATGTGTATTCTGGGCACGTTGTGCCCTGTTTGAGCCTCCTTGCTGCCTTCAGAGATGAGGGGGTAAGTCCTAGCACAGTTGCCCGTAACTGCAGGGCAGAGTTGTTCCTGCTGAGGCTTGCCCTGGTAGCACTGCAGGTCAGCCCAGCCTTCACTGAGCTGTTGCACTTGCTTGGCTCCGTGGTGCTTTTTGTCAGTAATACCTGCTTTTTACCTAGTTATTTCTACCCTGTTTCCACAAAGTTTGGAGGAACATTTCTGACATCCCTGTTTCTTTCTTGCACTTGATTGGCAGTTTCCCAAAAGTCATGAGAATTTCACTGTCAGACTAGGGAAGAGAGCTGGGAAAAAAATGTGCAGTCATAGAAGTCTCTTTTTCTTATGAAACAGGACAGAAATTATACTTATCACTCTATTTTTTTTTAACATCCCAAATCTCTTATTATGATCACAGCCTTATGGCATGTTGATGAGACAAAGCTCTTACCATAAAGACCTTATAATTTGTTTTAAGACAGACAACAGAGACAAGCAATTCTGTAGTGTTTAATAAATCACTTTAGAAACAATTATTTTTTCAGGATTGGAGTCCAGAAGCTGCCTGCTGTCAAGTATGCTCATAGTCATTTCCATTTAGTGCGGATTTAAAAATCCAAATATTGAATTTGGTTATGTACAACATATTTCGGGGAATAGGACATTAAAAATATATCTGCAAGTGCTAGTCTACCCTATGTAAAACTATATCCCAAAGCCTAAATTACCATGTAATGTTACTTAACAATGCAATGAGCTGTAAAATAGACAATTTTTATGCAGCTGAGCCCTCAAGCTTATTCTTACTTCTAAGACACTGCTTCCTTACTGTGGAAACAAACAAGTGAGTAATACAGATTACTTTCTTTAGTGTTCTTTATGCCACAATCATTTTTGACCAGGGAGGACAATGAGATAATCTAAATGATATAGATCACTTGTTTTCTTCCCTAGTAGGAAAGATAATGAATGGCTTTGTTTTGATGGCTTTATTGCCTATAAGATAATGAAGCATCCCAGCATGGATTTCATTAGACTTTCTCTACTCTCGCTATGATACACTCATTAAGAGTCCAGATCTGCTCTTTGATGTACGTGGAACCAGACATATCAGAGTTTAGCACACTGTGAAAATCTGGGCAGGGATGTTACCAAAACAGTTCCTGGGTCTTTAGATCAAGGCTAGCTTTGGCCATGAGAGACACAAAAGCACTAATACAACTTACCAAAGTGAAATAGATCATGGTGCTTGTAGGTATGAGGCTGTGAGAGCTTTGACATTTAAACTTCCTCATTATTCATGGGGTTCAGGAATTAGAGAATGTGTGCTGCTTAAATATCCAAATACTCACACTGGTTTCATTTGCTGCCTCCCAGGGGGTGGTGAAGATCACAGGGCTATCTTGTCACCAGCAATCCAGTCTTATGGAGAGTCAGCCTCAAGACAGCTGCAAGGAAAGACTTCTTAAGGTGTCAACTGGGAAGCAATTTAACAACCTGGGGCACAAAATGATAAGGCTGTAAGGACTGGAGGGAACTGAGATACATGAGCCCCATGTGGTATTTTTCTGTTAAAACATCCTGTTCCTGTTAGGAACAGCTGCACATTTTATCATAGAATCATAGAATCGTTAGGGTTGGAAAGGACCTCAAAATCATCTAGTTCCAAACCCCCTGCCATGGGCAGGGATACCTTACACTAAACCATGTCACCCAAGGCTCTGTCCAACCTGGTCTTGAACACTGCCAAGGATGGAGAATTCGCAACTTCCCTGGGCAACCCATTCCAGTGCCTCACCACCCTAACAGGAAAGAATTGCCTTCTTATATCCAACCTAAACTTCCCCTGTTTAAGTTTTAACCCATTACCCCTTGTCCTGTCACTACAGTCCCTAATGAAGAGTCCCTCCCCAGCATCCCTATAGGCCCCCTTCAGGTACTGGAAGGCTGCTGTGAGGTCTCCATGCAGCCTTCTCTTCTCCAGGCTGAACAGCCCCAACTTCCTCAGCCTGTCCTCATACGGGAGGTGCTCCAGTCCCCTGGTCATCCTCGTGGCCCTTCTCCTACAAGGATGACTACAAATAATGCATGTTGGAATAAAACCAGGAAGATACATTGCATGAAAACATGAATATCATCTATTTGATCCTTACATGAATAAGAGATTTTTTTTTTTTTTTTGACAACTGTTTATGGGGAAAAAAGCCTAACACAGTTCTGAGTTTTAGTATATGCCTATTGGATACGAGGGAGCAGGAGCCGGAGAAGGTCACAAAGAGATAAATTGCTGCAACTAAACTAAAAAAAGAGACGAAGGCTGTGCTATAGCCTGAGTTCTAGCATTTCTTTCCTTTCTTCTTGTCACATCTGTACATCTGCCAGCTCTTATCAGTGATTATTTTATTGTATCACAGTTTATAAAAATGTCCCAAATAAAAAATTGGCAGCAACTCTCTAATAAATTAGTGCAGTAGAAAAAAGGTTATTAATACTTAAAAATTCTTACTGCAGTGTCCTTAAGGGAGGCACATGCAGTCTCTAAAGCCAGATGTGCCTGCTAAAAGAAGAGGATCACAGGTGAGATGCCTACCTGTGCTTTTACCTCCCAGGTTTCCTTCTTCTCCATGGTAAAACTTATGTGTGGTTTCCTGGGCAGAATTGACCATTGCACTACAGGCAATATGAAATACTGCGACTTGAGATTAAGAGAGGAAAGTGAGTTTCTGTCCTTCTGTCCTTCTCCTTATACTTGTCTGAAATGGGATTAGTCTTTTGCTGTGGCTGGAACCACAGTGACAGCTTTCTAAAAGTAGCTGGGGAATGGTCCTTGCACCATTGTTTTCTCACAAAACATGAGTCAGTTCAAAAGTTACCCTGAAAAAATCAGGATATCCGATAGCTAACATAGATTGAAACAAGATTTCAGGTTTTCAATCTATTTTGTGAAGAAAGAAATGGAATCCTAGGCATTAAGAGTGTTTCCAGTTGTCTCATAGCTCCTATCCCACTAGTGTGGATGGAGAAGCTGAAGAAAGGTGAATTAATACTTACAAGGCCACCCTTCCTGTCTCCATGACTGCTATAGACAAGTAGCAGTCATCTTGATGGCTCTGTCTGATGAAGCAAAATAGCAGAAATGTCAGGTTGGGCTGCTGGGCAATTTCATCAGTCACAGCTCTACAGGTCTGATTCAGTACTGTACAGTGACATATGCTTTTTAAGAATACTGAAGCCAAGTTATTTTGAGATGAAAGTCAGAGAGAGATTTGCCCATCCGCATGCCAGATTAAAGTGCTTTACCCGTGTCTGGCCTTTTTTGTCAAAGCCATGCAAATTGATGTAATTTTTTTTTACAAAGCGTAGCCTAATACATGTTTGAATTGCCTTTATTTTTCTTCATGCCTTTTCGGAATTCACAGGAGAAGAGATACAAGGAATAGACCAGCCCTCTCTCATGACAGATAAACACAGTAGGAAACCCTCATATGATTAAAGAGTAGAAATTACTTCGCTCATCTGTAGGTATACCACCCTGCCAACATTTCCCATCCAAATGTTTGTCAACTGCTGAAAGACAGCAGCATCTGGGTTGTCCTCACTTTTCTCTTTTTTTTTTCAGGATTATGTGGGCTAAATTGTGGCAGCAAACAGATGCTCTGGGACATAAACTTTGTGCTGAGCATTTGCACAGCATGAATTTAGGTTGGAGAGACACGATTCCTGCTGGAAGATCTGTGATGATTTCAGACATGATTGCTCCCTCAGGTGGAGGAAATGTGAGGTCTCTTTGCCTCAGGGCAAAGCAAGGCAAGGTAGGTTAAACTGCCTTCTAGTGAATATTAAACCAACCTAGCAGCTGACACAGAACTGATTAAGAACTCCAACAATCTGTTCTCCCAATTCACGTGGAGAAGTGTTCACCCCCATCAGGGAAGTGATAACATACAGATTGACAGTCATTTCTGCAGTGTACATCTGGCCGTGGTTAGATTAGCCTCAGAAGCCCAAACCTAAGGAGGTGAGGAGAAAGTTTTTGGAGGAAGTCGTTGGAAGATTGAATTTCTCAGATAAGAAATGAAAAGACCTAAGCCCAAACCCACAGAAAATAAAATATCCAGTTTAATTTCTTCCATGGTGGCCTGGAAAGGTGATTAGAACAGAGTATCAGAGTCTGCTTTGACAGCTACCCCCAAGTGCACTGGGACTCAAACAGGTTAGGAGACAATTCCTTTAGGTATCCTGCTGACAGAGTTATTGATGGCTCTGTTGAGTGGTTGGATAATGCTTGGTTACCCCTTGTGTGGTGGGCCAGAAATAGTCAGCATACCTGCAAGAAGAACAAGAGGATTAGTAACAGTGAATGTGTTAATTTTGCCTTACTGTTTCTTTAATATTTATTGATTAGAATAATCAATAAATAATCAATAAACTTTGCTTTCATAAGAAATATATGCTTTCTATCAGGTAGTATTCTCTCCTGCCTGGTGATGAGCCATACCCCCTACTACCTTCCATTTCTCCTTCCTCCCCTCATCCTGGCTTTCCTCATCACACTGAGCTGACACCTCTTGGACTGTAGTGAAGTTTCTGTCTGCACGCAGGGAGCTTTTTTCCCATGAAAACCACCTTGGAGAGGACATGATATGTGTGAGGGCCTCCACAGTGTGGAGGCTTTTGGGCCACCACCTGGGTGCTTGTGTAAATGTATGATCATAGAATAGTTTGGGTTGAAAGGGACCTTTAAAGGTCATCTAGTCCAGCCTCCATGCAATGAGCAGGAACACCTTGCAGTAGACCAGGATGCTCAGAGCCCCATCCAGCCTGGCCTTGTATGTTTCCAGGGATGAGGCATCCACCACCTCTCTGGGCAATTTGTTCCAGTGTTTCACCACCCTTGTTCTACAAAATTTCTTCCTCATATCTAGTCTAAATCTCCCCCTTTTAGTTTAAAACCCTTACCCTTTGTCCTGTCGCAACAGGCCCTGCTAAAAAGTCTGACCTCATCTTTCTTACAAACTCTATTTAAACACTAAAAGGCTGCAATAGGGTCTCCCCAAAACCTTCTCTCCTTCAGCCTGAACAAAGCCAGCTCTCTCAGCCTGTCTCTGTAAGAGAGGTGGTCCAGCCCTCTAAGGATTTTTGTGGCCTTCCCTGGACTCACTTCAACAGGTCCTATTCTTTTGGGGGCCCCAGAGCTGAAGACAGTACTCCAGGTGGGGTCTCACAAGAGCAGAGTAGAGGGAGAGAATCACCTCCCTCGACCTGCTGTCTGCATTTCATTTGATTTGTATCCCTTCCTTATTCAAAGTGGGGCTGGTGCCTTCCATGGGTTGCTTGAGTGCTGCCAAAGACACAATCAGGTACAAATTCTGTGATTGTCTCAGGTGGGTCCAGAATGGCTAAGCAATGCTACTCAAGGGAGTTTCCTACTTCTTCTGCATGTCAAGTGGTCCTCTGGATTGTGTCCCAGTGAGGGAATTGGGCACAGTACCCTGAAGGAGGGCTGGACCTCTGGGCATCATGGCTAGCAAACTCTTCAGAGCATCTGTGAAGTGTCTGAGGACTGTGAAGCTTAGCTGAGTTTGGCTAGACCCTATGGGGTCTAGGCCTCATGGGGAGGCACAATTGCAGTTATTGATGCCTTCACTTCCACTTTCTACTACATTTCAAACCTCTCCTCCAACACAAAAGTTAAGAAGGTGGAAAGAAAGGTCCCAGAAAGTAAAAGGGCCAAGCAGTATCCTATTCACTCTTTCAATTCTTGGAAATGGTTCTAATCTTCTTGCTAAAATTTTCTGGAAGAATTAGCCAAATTAGATATTGCATATGGAAAATTTCAGTTCAGACAGATGAAGTTTTGTGGGGAATAATTAGCTCAAAAGCAGGTCTTCTAATAGGAAATACCTAGCCACCTTCATAACAGCCAACACTACTAAATTTGCTATGACTAATGCTCAGTATTGATTTTTTGGCTGGTTGTAGAAGGACAGTTTGTCTGACTCCTGTAATTTAATTCAGTTAATTAGAATAAATGACTATGCCATTTGCCAGGACCACTGCCTACTTGCCTGTTTTCTTGTTTTATGCACAGCTTCTCTTATGCTGCCCGAAGGACCATTAAACCATGAAATAAAGCTCCCACAAACTGATACTGTCTTTTTATATCTGAATGTTATCTCTCTATGGTAGCTAAGCCAAATGTTTAAGTAACCATGTTTCATGATTTCCAAGACTCCCAATGGGAACTGCTTACAAAAATATGTTTATTGTCTTGCAGGCATATACTACCCCTATCCAACTAGGGTATTTTAGCCATGGTGCTGCTAGGGCTGAGGGTCACACTGTAGTAGGCCCTCTCTTTAAGAAAACAAGCTAGCTGCACTGGGCGTTTACAGTTGCTTAAGTGAGTTAAAAGCTGTGGAGATGATCTTGCAAACAAATGGGATGGATGAGTCCAGGTTTTGAGACCTTATCACACTGCATTATAAGCCATTCACATCGTGGACATGCCTCTGTTCTGATGCTGGGTTTAAGAGCTGTCAGTTAAAAGGCATTTTAAGGAAGCAACAGCACAGATTTTATACTATACTTGATTGCCCTGTTTTTTAGTTCTGGTCACAAGCTAGATTTTTTTCTGAATATTGTAAATAATGCTGCTCTAAGGGGCTCTTAGTGTAAAGGTAGAGATGGAGGAAGGGCTTTCTCCTGCCTCTCTCCAGGGAGGAAATTCAATCACAGCATTATTTTGCTGTACCTAGAAAATGGGAAGCTTCCTGTGTTGCCCACAAAGGGTGATGCTGATTAGGAGAGAATTGGTACATTGAGTGCTCAGCTGGAACAGGAACAAAGGAGAGGTGACAAGCCTGGGGTATGCCTCCACAGTGACCATTGCTATTCAAGGTCATACAATGAGTTCTCTTCTGCCCCAGGTCTTCACTCCACCATAATCTCTTCCCTAATCCCCTCCACAGGGATTCAGAGACTGTCCTCTACGCCTCACTGGAACACTTTGCCTGGAAAGATGCCATTAGGGGTGGGTGAGGAAAAAGCACAGCTCTCCTGTCCTGCTCTGCTGCTGAGTGCTCGGAGTTGCTTGTGGAGTCAGGAATTAGAAGGCTCTGTGGCTGAGTTGCGCAAAAGGCAGCTGGGCTGGGCTGTGGCTGTGATGCAAGGCAGGGCGTAAAGCCTCTGTTCTGAAGGTTCTGCATTTCATTTATGCATACATGCCCGAACAGCGTTAGGACTGTTGGCATTATGGTGTCGCACAAATGTAATACACTCACAATGGCACACTGCCCACTAGCAGGCTGAACCTGTTCCTGGTTCCTGCCCCATTCTGTGTTTCAAAGTCTCAGATGTGCTGGGAATTGCACTAAGTGTTCTTACAAAAAAAAAAACAACAAACCCAGCTAAGGCATTCTCAAGTAATGTTAACCCTTCTCTGGAGTGCATTACATTAATGAAAATACAGCCCATGAGATCATTTTGATTTCAACTTTACTGATGGGTCTATCAGGTCTTTTGGGTCTATCCATACGGGCCTCAGACAAACCAGATCCCCGGGTTTCCTTAATGAAGATTTATTTTCAAAAGCAAGCTGTCCTCACAGCCTGCATCAATCAACAGGATAATTGGTGACCAGGCATGAAAAACAAAGCAAGGATCAGAGCAAGCAGCACTATCTGAGAAGGAAAGGAATCCTTTACAGGGCACTCACAGAAACCTATTAGTTCCCAACAACCTGTGGTGTGGTAAACATCCAAAGCAATCAGCATTCAGAGAGCTACCTGGATATTTCTGAGATGAAATACAGCTTCAAGTACTGCTGGGTTCTCCTGGGCCCTGTGGAACCTCAGGGGACCTTGGAGAGTGCAGTAGGTAGCTGCCACAGTGAGTGTGATCCAGCCAGAGAAGGAACTTCCCAGGCAGAACAAAACTCTCCACAGACACGCAAAGCTAACTACTGCATATGCACCATTAATCTTTCTTGCCCGGAGGATAGCCCTAAAGAAATGCTGTAGCAGAAGTGTAGGCAGACTGCAGGCAGGCTGTGCCCTGTTGAACAGATCCTCAGCCTGGAAAGTCGGAGCAATCTAGAAGAACCAAAGGGCACGGAAGGCTCGTTCTCATTACAGCTACCACAGGGTTTGTGTTTTCTTTACACTGAGGTGACAGCCTGGCTGTCTCTGGGGCTCCGGTTTAGCTTGCCTGCTCCAACGAAGCACTGTCCCTCAGGGTCTGAGCAAGGGAGGGTTGGTGGTACTGGCAGTATCCGCTGGCAGTCCCAGATGAAGCAAGGTAGTGAGTCAGCTTGAGAGTCCAGCTGGCAGCAACAGAGACACAGCTGTGATGTGAGTTTAAGGTTCATGCAGGAGGCAGGGCCAGGCAGAACAGAAAACCAGGATGCCAGTTGGAAGGGATGCCAGAGGGGACAGGGACCTGCAGTGTAGCCCAGGGGCATGGTTTAAGCCCAGCTGGCAACTAAGCACCAGGCAAGCTGCTCACCTACTCCCCCCATCTCTGTCACACGGGATGGAGAGGAGAACTGGAAAAAAGTAAAGCCTGTCAGTTGAGGTAAGAACAGTTTAATGATTGAAGTTAAGTAAAATATAATAATAATAGAAATAATAACAATATTGCTAATATAAAAGAGAACAGCAATAAAAGGAGAAATGAAATTCAGAAAACACATGCGATGCACAGCTGAAACCAGGACACCCATTCAGTGAGAGAGAAACTCCTGGGTTACACGTTTCAGATCTTAATACTTGCTTTCTCTGAGGGGTTTTTACAGTGTACTGTTTTGCAACAACATTTTGGTCACATGTCGATAAGGTGAAATATGCATTAATACAGACGTAAAAAGTAGTTTTGCTTTTCTGAAACTCTTCAATGCTACTATGAAGTCCATTATGAGATATTTGGAGTCTACTCAAATGATGCCATTGTGGGAATAGTACTGAAAAATCTTGACAGTCCATTTAACTTCCTTAAAGCAAGGTCACCTCATATTTAATATTTTTTTTTTTTTACATAGGGTACTTGGCTTGATAAGGAATGAGGAACAAAATGAGCTGAAAGCAATGTTGAATACAACATCTTGTATTTCCCATAATCTGTAAATGATATTCTCAAGACCTGTGCATATGCATTTATTTCAGTGTGCGTGCCCAGGAAACAGCTGTAGTATAGTTCAAGTGTGATGGAGAGCATTTCATGAACAAACTCCTGTAACCCTGGCAACATCCTGCCTTGCCTACCTCCAGCTTTATCTTCTGTCCATCTTTTTTCTCTTAAATCTAACAATTAGGTCAAATCCTCTACTTCTTTAGCCACACGAGAAATATATGCGAAGCTGAATCCTTCAGGTGATTATAGAGATGCTAGTAAAAATGGCAATGAGAAGGTCTTTTTCTACTAGTTTTACCAAAGCAAATGTACTGTTTTACTGTGTACTGCAGAACTATTTCACATACATCTTTGGCTTCTTTTCCCCTGGCGTTCATCTCTGTGCTTGCTTGTGTGAATGCATTTGAGTATATTAATATTTGAATACTTCTCTGAGTTAAAAACATGTTAGGATTTGCAATATGAATGAGAAAATTACCTTCTCAGGTGCAGAATGAAGAACAATAGTAATGAAAGTGGAGTACAATTTTCATGGATGTGGTTAGTGACAAGCTTCCTCATTAATTACCTACAAATATCCAGCGGGACCATTAGCATCATATATGTGATTTTTGCCTCAGAGCCTTGTATTATGAGTCAAGTCCATAACATCTGCATTAGGTACAGTGTATTTTGAAAGACTACCAGGCTTGTTTTCATTTCTCCTGGCTTCAGGCATCTGCAGCGCTGATGAAGACTTGCTACATTGAGCCACTGAGAGTGTCTTTAGAATCTGTAGAGAGAGGCAGGTGCCTGTCAGACTGATCAGCAAAAACAGAAAGGGTAAATCAACACAACAAAACAACTGTCTTGCAATAAAGAAGATTATGACTGAAGTCAGAACCACAGAAAAATATCACTCATTTAGACTTTGTAATGCACCTGAAAGCAAGTAAGAGCTTCTTCAGCAGTATAGATGCCCATATAAACATGTGACATAATTGAAAGATAGCTTTGGCAGTAATTAAATGTTACCATATTTTCAACTGAACCCAGTAATTCTGAACTTGATGATAAAATATGCTGACTTTGAATTCAAAATGCTGGATGCAGTCAAACTAGAAACTTGGGCAATATTCACCCCAGAAGTCTGAAAGAATAATTAAAGGCAAGGAACTACACAGAGAATATTATAAAATACAACATAGATTTACAATCTCCTGACAGTAGATTGTCCCAGTGTAACCTAATACTTGTGGCTCATGAGTCAATTAATTTTTGATACAAGGGAAGTGAAATAGCTCCGATCTGTCTGGACTTCAGTAAAACATTTCCTCACTGGAAAAGATTAATCAATCTTGAGTTTTGTGTGTTAGTTAGTATATAATAGCTAAGGAAATGGACAATAAGCAAATGGCAAGAAGCTTATAGTGTAGGGGAACTAATCAATAGGAAGAAAGAGAAGACTCGAATTCCTCAGGGACTGGATGTGGGATTCAGAAATGTCTTAGAGATTAGTAGAAAAAATAGGAACATCCTTAATGAACTCCTGATGGCAACAGCTGGGAAGTAGGAACAGTAAAGGAACATCAGAATGACCTTAAATCTTGATGTAATAAAGAAAAAATGAAATTGTTAAAGTCAAAATTACAAGGCTGCTAAGCATCAAAAATTCCTCCTGTAAGCTGGAATTTATCAACTGGAAACAAAGGAGGAAGGAACAAGACCTTGTTATACTAAACAGCTGTAGGGTAAACAGGTTGAGATTCAACTGCAGGAATGCCAACAAGGGGCCTATGGCTGGATCAGAGTACTACCTACAGAGACTGGAAAAGTCTTATTTACCTCATGTGAACCCCATGTAAGTTCCAACCCAAAGCACTGCACACATCTGTGCTGATATGTCCTTTCTGAAGAGTGGTAAAAATGGGGACAAAAGGGAGAAGAGGATCAGAAGAAAGGAAAACCCATTTCCTGGCAGTTAACCGAAGGAACTTGCTGCATTTATCTAAACTAAATACTAATACAAGAATAACTGGAAATAAACATGACACAAATAATTTTGAAGTGGAAGTGAACACAATGTTCCTAACAGGTAGTTGATTCCTGATAGGAGCAATAACAATAAGTTATGTACTTGTCTGTTTATGAAAAAATGTGTGTGACGTGGCCAATTGAGATGACAAAAGACTAGGCCTGATGATCCAAGAAGATCCCTTCTCTCTTCTTCATCTCCTCCCATGGTCTTTAACTAGAAAAAGAATTTAGTAAAAATCCACCAAGTTCTCATGTCTTTGAAATGGGTGTGAAATGGGAGTGTGAAAAGGAGACATAGTTAATATCTGTCTAAGTATTGAGCTGATCAGATATTTGGTATGGTGCTTTGTTCTGAAAAGCTTTTTGATTAGAATGAACCAGAACAGTTTGTACAAAATGCAGTTTCTCAGTAACAAGCAGTAATAAAGAAATGTTCTTGATAAATTTGTGTAATCTACCACCATTCTTAATATACTCAATATTATTCATCTAAAAATCTACTTTGTAAAATATGGATGGGGTTATACAGAGGCATGTTATAATGTATAGACACGTGCAGGGATCTTCAATGCAATTATAGTGTAGGAGCAGGTAGTATAAGAATGCAGCAGTTATTTAGGTAATCTTAACTATGAGTGCTAGGTGAAGGGAGTCTATAAATCTCTCTTTACTTGTGTGACTCCCTTCTTAGACACCTTGTGATATTCTGTATCAATCACAGGAAATCTGATATAGAGCATACAGGGCTGATAGGGCCAAATTGTAATATGGATGGTGCTAACAGATGGTGATGCTAATAGAAATGTTTGCCTTCTGTGAAAGCTATGCTGAAAAAGGAGAGGTGCTGCAGGACACATAACAGGTTTGCCCTTGACAAAATTGTTCCTAATATCCAGCATTTTTATGAATCTGCTGCTTGTATTTTAGAAGGCTTCTTGTGAATAGCTGTATAGTTTGAAAAATGAGATATTGGTAAGATGAAATGACACTTTATTTATTGAAATTCACAAGTAGTATGAACTAGATGATATTTAGGGTCCTTTCCAACACAAAACATTCTATGATTCTATGATTTTGTGATTCTATGATTCTCTTTGCTGCCTGCTGTTGCTGCAATTTTCAGAGACTCGGCTGCTTTATTTGGGTAATTTTTTTCATGGGTTTGGAAAAAAACCAAAACCTTTGTTATATTACTGTACATAATGACTACACTTTCGTATCTGTTTCTTGCTCTTATAAATAGAATATGTTGCTAAACCTCTGATGCAATTATTTCATTCCTTTGTATCTATGTCTTCTGCTTGACTCTCAGGGGGTCAGTATGGTAAAGGCTTTTCATTTACAAGAAGCAGCAAAAGTATTGATGTTACTTCCGGGAATTATGATAAAATTGTTCCATTGGGGGGGGTCATATGTGCTGGTAATTACTTTTATATTTAGAATCGGAAATGACAATCTGAAATCAAAATATCTCATTAGTGATAATGAATTTTAATTTCTGACAAATGAAGTAATCCCAAGGAAACTGCAGATGTTGTTAGAACTACAGCGAATTACATGAGGTTTAAGGTGCTTCAATAACTGAAAGTCAGGAATTTAAAAGTGTCAAAACATGATAATAGTTCTTTAATTGCCTACAGTAACAGTGTGTATCCTTTTTTGCCAATATCCCAAATTTTTACTAAGTGAAAAGAGATTTGTGACAGTCCTAAAGAAACTCAGTTTTAGCATGTGTTTTGGTCTCTTCTTGCCTAGCAGCTATCAACAAACCCTTTGTTTGTTCCATTGTTTTTAAATTCAAGAAACATAAAATATATTTTAGATAATGACAATTTCAGTTCACATCAAGGTAGGTAGAATGATGCAGATCTGTATCTAAGCAGGCCTTTTTCTTATGGGAAAGTTCAAAACTAACCCTACAAATAACTTACTTGTAACTTTGGTTGGTCCGAAGTCCATGCTTGGGACAAAAGCAAAGCTTGCCTTTTTTTTTGGCTCTTTTTAATTTCTGAAACTGAAATTATTTTTTAAATAAAGCTAAGCTGGAAAAAATCTAAACTGTTACACTGCCTCCACCTTTTGGGCCATTACCTGTATATAAACATGAAGGAATAATGCATTAACTATTTTAAATGACTGAAATGAAGTTGACTGGCGTGACAAGTTCAAGAGAGAGAAGCTGGATCTCCAGACAAAGTCAAAACAGTATGAAATGCAATAACAAACCTTTTAAAGAAATCAAGGGGGAGATGTTACTATGGTGTCTGCATTCAAGATACATGGCCAGAGCACAATGCTCTTAAAGGCAGCTGCTTTGGTTTGAAATTTGCCCTGCTCACTAACCCTCTGTGTGTGCTGCAAAAGGCTTTTGGTGAAGGGGGTGCATGAAGGGAGATCAAACTCCTATTCTCACAACAACAGAGAGGGAAAAGGGGCTCTTGAGAGTGTCTGTGGCAGAGTCCTTCTATTCCAACTGCTATTTTGTCGATATGTTTGTGTTCAGCTCAGCAGTGCTTGCGCAGAGTGGCATCCCTACATGCTGGGTGCTGGCCAAAGACCATCCTTGCCTCCTACTGGACAATATAATTAGGTGACAAGTTTCCATGGGTAGACATGGACAGGCAGGGCGGTAGACATCAATTTCAGAAACAGCAGCTGCCTTTGCTGTGTCAAGGTTTCAGAGCAAAAGGGGACTTGCAGCAGAGAGTGAAGTAGGTAGAGGAGGAAGAGCTGAAGAAGGTTTATGTAGAAATAATTATGTGCCTAGAGGTGCTTGAAAAATCCCAAGGAAACAGCATTGCCTGGCTTCTGCAGAGTGACAGAAAATGAAATATTCAGTGGAGATACCTCAGGCACAGCAGAAGCCAGGGAGAAAGCAGTCTGACTGTATGCTAGGGTGGCACCTGGGGCTCGGAAGCCACCAAGCAGTTGCTGTGTAGAAACTCCTGGATTTCTGTCAAGTAGCACGGTAGAAAAGTTCTTCCTACTTCAAATCCAATAAAAAAAATAAAGTTTGTAATCACACTTCACCTGGCCCCTAAATAGGCCTTTTCCGTTCAGATATCTGTATTCCTAGGCAAGCAGTCAGTTAGGAAATAAAGCTGTATTTTAAACAAGATTCAGAATCTAGGCATGATCAGTGACAGAAACAGATGGGCTGAATAAGCCATTCCCTGCCAGTGCTTCCTGAATGCTGCCAGTATTTGGGAAACTACCAGTGGTCATATAAAAATGTTTTCTCCAGTAAGAGAAGACTATTTCAAATCAGGAAAAATGGGCAAACCCAGCAATCCGGCAGATCTAGGGTGTGAGTGGGCAGAAAAAGAAATCAGTGCACAAGGGAAAAAGACAGTATCTTCATCTTAACCTTGCAGCAGTATTCTGAGGGTTGTAGAGAACTTGGCTTCGCCTGTGCAAATGTTTTATCCCCATATGGTCAAATAAACCATTTAATTTTTTCTTAGAACATCTAGCCACTCTGCCAGCAGTGCCATTTGTTATGAAATACACTCTTTGCAGATGGAGTAGAAACTATTTTTGAAAAACAGATCACAGTCAATTGTGAAACTGTTTTCTGGCCATGCCCCCCTTCTCTTCCTCACCCAGCAGACCAACTTCCTTCTCCTCCCTGCTTTCATTAGCTCTCTAAAAGACAGAGAAACTGCTTAGTTGGAAAGTAGTTTATGGTTTGTTTTAATGAGGTTTGGCAAGTTAGCAGGATTGGTGTCACATGCAAGCAGCACTGTATGGTACATTGACAGCCATCGTTAAGTTACACCATGGTCAGCTGGTCCGTAGCAATACTCTGCCAAATGCATAATGTCTGTCTCTTCTGTAAGAAAAAATTTCACCTCCAGAGCATGGAAACGAGGTATCACAGGAGCAGATGGGAAACCACTGGAAACCCATATAATGAGCCTTCTTTCTTGCTAGATCTTATGTAGCGCTTCTTCCTCCATTCACAAGCTGCTGTTCCCTGACTGCTGTCCCTCATGAGTGCAGCTTTGGCATTCACCTTCTTCAAATCTGCACTCTAACAATCTCCTTTTCCTGCCTGTTCACAGCAAGCAAATGCAAAAATACGGGGGAGGGGGGAAGAAGTAAAAAACCCTACCTAAAACCAAGAAAAAAGAAAATCCACTCTCCCACTGCTGCAAACAGCATCACACAGTCCTTTTCAGAAACACACCAGGCTCCAGCTCAAGGTTTAAGTATTTTTTTGTCCCTGCAATTCTAACAAGAAGGTTTTTCTAAAACCCCATGCTTTGATGTCGTGAAGCCTTTATCAGATCCTGATTATGTGGTTACATGTCATCAAGGATGCGATGATCTATATATATCCTGCGGTCAATTCATTCTCAAGTGTGTACTGTGCAAATCTGATCGTTCCCTGATTGCCCCCAGCTCAGGCTTCTTCTGCCATCTATTATTTCAGCTCTAAGCTTGTTAGAGGACAGACTATCGTTGCATTTGTCGAAAGTACTATGCGTACCTCAGGAATTGAATGAATAATGTGTTGCACTAGTAAAGACTGAATATGGACTTAAAAGTTCAAGCAAAATGAAGTAAAATTATTAAGTAGCACAACTGGTGAATAAAAATGAACCAATTTTAGTAACCAAAGCTTAGTTAAAACATGGGTGATTGTGTATTTACTTAAGAAACAGCACAACAGAAGAGAGAGAAAGTAAGTCGTATCAGACAGAGAGACTAACAGAGTAAATAGACACAGAAGGACTTCTTCTGACAAGGAGAAAACATTATATAAATGAATGTGGTGGGTTTACCTTGGCTGGCTGGCTGCTACGTGCCCACCAATCCCCTTCAGGACAGGGGAGAGAAAATAAGAAAACTCAGGGGTCAAGATAAAGACAGGGAGATCATTTGTCAATTGACATCATGAGCAAAATAGACTCTACTTGGGGAAATTAATTATATTTGTTGCCAATTAATTGTAACAGACTGGCATAGTGAGAAATAAAACAAAATTAAAAGCACCTTCTCCTCCCACCACTTTCTTCCAAGGCTCAAGTTCATGTCTCAGTCTTCTGCCTCCTGAATGGCGCAGGGGGACTGGACATGGGTTTTGCGGCAGAGATGTGTGATGAGCTGAGACTCTTCCCTGGCTCCACTGTAGGGTCTTTCTCATGGGATACAGGCCTTTACACGCTTCTCTGGCATGAGTCCTTTCCCTGGGGTGCAGTCATCCAGGAACAGACTGCTCCAGCATCAGCCACATATGGGCACCACAAGCTCACAGGTCCTGTCAGAAAACCTGCTCCAGTATGGGCTCCTGCAGCTCTCCACAGGCTGCAACTTCCCTTAGGACACATCCCCCTGCTCCAGCATGGGGTCCTCTATGGGCCGCAGGTGGATATCTGCTCCACCATGGACTTCCCATAGGCTGCAGGGGGCCAGCCTGCCTCACCATGGTCTGCACCACAGGCTGCAGGGGAACCTGCTCCCCTCCTGCCCTGACCTTCGTGTCTGCAGGAACATTTCTCTCACATTTTCCCACTCCTCCCTCCCACCTGCTGTGCAGCATTTTTTATCCTTTCATAAATATATTGCTGATGGGCTCAGCTTTTGGTGGGTCCATCTTGCAGCTGAACGGAAATGGCTCTATCCAACATGGGGGCAGCTTCTTGTGTCTTCTCACAGAAGCCACCCATGCTGTGCACCTGCTACCAAAACTTTGCTGTATAAACCCAATACAATGAAATAAGAGAATAATTTGAAACAGCTAGTAAGAAAGGCATTGACTGATATTTTTCCTGCCTGGAGATTTAATTTAGAAAACACTGCTTTTTACAGCCACTAAGAACTCCTACCTCTAGTCGACAGCCTGTATATACTCGGTATTTCTTAATGTCACATTAACTGAGTTTGAAAATGATGACCTGGCTGTACAGGTGTGCTGGAACCAAGAAGAATTGGCCTGGAGGTTTCCCTAGTGTTCTCCAACCTTCTTACTGACCATTTTAGAAATACCACATACTCATACAAATTTTGTTCTCATTTTCTCAAATTATATATTAGTACTTGTTTTTACACTTTTGTTAACTATTTGCTTTATCAAGATTCTTTAGCACAGACATATTTGTTGAGAAGTCTTTGATAAAACATATCACAGTCATGCAATTTATGAAAAGAATGAATAAGCCAGAATGAAGTAGAACAGTGATATTCTATAGCTGTATCTTGCAGAAGAGACAGTAGAGCACGGCATGCACAGATACTAAAGCATTCATCCACACTTTCAGTTATGAGGACCAGTCAGGTCCTCAGCTAAGACATAGCTGGGAATGCGGGAAACTGCTGAAATAACTGGTTCTTGGGATTCTTTGGGAACTTCCCTCACCAGGAGTTACAAAGCTACTTGAGGTAAAATTAACAAAGGGTTGGGAAAAAAAAAATAAATTAGAAACAGACTGATAACTAACTGAACTTGAAACTTCAGGAAATGGCAGTTGAATCTGAATGCTTCTGCATGTGCAGGAGAGCAATAGCCATGAATTAACCTTACAATTACTCCATCCAATAGTATAGAAAATGAAATGAAATGCATTAGAAACACTTTAACAATAAATGGTGGTCTGTATAGGGCAGGCTGTACAATAACAATACCCTTCCTTCCAGATGCAAACTAAAGGAAACCCTTTTTAGGACTTCGCGAAGAGCAAGAACGGACAAAATTTCACACATCCATGGATTTGTGGAGTATTTATTAGCAGTTTGTTATTTATCAAATATTTTGTAAATGAAATCAAAATAGCTTTGAGAGTCTTAGTCTTTGAAGAAGACTCTTCACAGTGTTTTGAAAGTGGGAATAAAGTTTGAAATAATTATGTTTTGAAAAAATTATGTTTTGATAAGTGCTGAGACTGTTTGAGTTCAATGTCACTGGAGCAGTAGCTGCTTGCTCTGTTTCCACGTGTGAGGAGAAAGGAATCTCTGTGACGTCCTGCTCCCATGCTGCACAGTGAACACTGGCCACATATGTGGAGCTACTTTTTTCATTGTCTATTTCAGTACACAAGCAAATTGATATCTAACAATGTACCTTCCAATGCTGTCTTGTCCTGACGCTGGTCACTCCTTTTACCCATTGAGCTGGATCAGTTTTCCATGTGAAAAGTTATGTGATACTTAATTTTAGAGAGTAGAAGGCTACTTCTCTGGTGTTTGTCCATTGAAAAGAAATACATGCATTAAAGGTCTGGACCTCCGCAGACACAAATGTTGAGAGGAATACATGTAGTCTTTTGTGCAGAGGTCATCAGTTTGGTGACACTATTGTTGGCTAGCCCTGGAAACCAGAAAGGTGACAATAATGAAAAAGTATCTCTCTATTCACCTGGTTTCTGAAGAAATTAAGCTCATTTTCCATAACTGCACATATATGTCTACCATTATCTCCCTTCTTAATAGCTGTCAAACTTGTGGTTCAGTTTTGACCAGATTTAAAGGACTTCTGAAGGCTTCAAAGACCCTCATTTCAACTCATTTTTTACTGAGGGAAAGATATTTCAGCCTCAGCTCAATCGTACTAGTAGCCAGAGGATCTGTATGGTGACTGAAGGGATGCTGTGGCTGCCACAGGCCTCCAGTGAGTTGTGTTTCATGGCTCACTTTCAGCTGCACAATGCATAGGGTTGGTAACGAGTGAAGAGTCCTGTCCTCTGTCAGCGGTTGGGTCCTAAGCAGATTATCTGGCATTTATGACTAATAAAAACCCAAACCTTGCAGTTTTCCTCAAATTCATGTTCTTTCTCCTCTGAGGGGTCTCCCATATCTACTGACATGGTGAGTTCCTGCTGTAGCCTTAATGCAATTCAGCTACCCACAAGACACAATCCATTGGAAACTGGGCTCCACCACTTCTGAAATTACTTCTTGAATTTTTTTGTCAGTGTTACTTTCTCTACAGCTGTTAGCAAGCACAGTGTCAGTGTATACTATGCATCATGGCTCTTCTCTCCCACTGCTGTTTCATCTGATGGGAAATTTGTCCACTGCAAACATTTCCAATATTACTCTTCTATGGCACAATTTTCTCATGAAAGGGAAAAACCAACAAATAAAAAATCCCAAACCAAAACCTGACAGCAGAATTCATTGCTAGAATTTAGGGAGGTTTCAGTGATATTAATGAGGTTCCATTACCAAGGGAACATGGGCTGTTTTCTGCATAATTATTACCATTGATATAACCATCACATCCAATGTATTATCTTCGCATACTCGAAGCAAGAACGAGGCTCTTTTGTGTTGGTCTGCATGCATAATACATTTTGGTGTGCGGGCACAACCCATAAGGGAATGAATAGGGACCAGTTTAAAGTCACAGAACAGCTGCCTGCTGGTTTTCTCAAGAGTGAGGCATGAAAATAAAACAGGATGTTATCTAATAGGCTATTTGTTTTATTATAACACTCCATTGTTATTAATTGACAACAGCTGTGTGGCAAGTTGTGTGACACCCACTGCTGGAATGAAAGTGCTCCAAGTAAATTGAATGTAAAGGATCCTAAAAAGAGGCAGGTATCACACAGAAAGAAAATTCACCTCCCCGTCTGCTCCCACCAAGAGAGTTAATTTCTTGCTCAGCTGTTTACAGTACTAGTGCATGGTTTTGTGTAATGTCAGTACAGGTATTTTTGCAGTAGTTCTCTATACCACATAACTGCATATTGATGCATTCAGGGGTGAACTGTTTGCGGACCCAAGGGCAAAATGTTCTAATATGCTCTGAATAAAGCAGGCCAAATTCTGTGGTCAGTGGTGTATGTGCATCTGTATGTGTGTGCATCCCAGAATGTATTCTAACTCTTTAGAATAAATCTTGCTACAGATGAAAACTAAAACATCTACTTCCTCCACCGATACAATCATCACCCCCCAAAATCAAAGCCAAGTCATTGTCAGAGTTTGTTCCTATGCTGCTGACAAGATGTATTCACATTTTCCACTTCGATATTAGTGAAAGAAAAACTCCTAAATGTTTTCTTCTGCCAGCGAAAGTGAAAGAAATGTAACATCATCTCAAAGATGGGTAACACAGGAAGCTTTCTGCTTTTGTCTGTTAGGGGTCAGGACAGGCTGAGAGCAATCACTGCCTGAAAGGACAGAGTAAGGGGAGACCACTGGTCAAAGAATGTGGATCTGATCATGAAATCACCAGTTCCCAGTGACCCTAATGGACTTTCCCTGGGAGGGGTAAGGTAGAGCTTTCTCTTTCCCTTGGTGTCCATTTTGCTCTACCCAGGAAAAGTGACCAACTCTTAAGTGGTGTGGAGTGTCTTATGTGGTTTTCCCTCAGCCATTTTTAATCAATTTGAGTATGTTTCTCTATGAAAGGACTGCACCTGGCAAGTGTCACACCCAGCAGAGTGCCCTGGGCTTGGAAAAACAAAATATGCCCTTTTCTCATTATGACTACTGACAATAGCGCCTAAGTATGAAATAATAAGAAAAAACATTCTGCAGCTGTGAGGGAGAGTCTCTGTGTTGCTCTGTAGCAGATAAATTTCAGGCTCCTTAGGAAAGAAACTGGCCAAGGAATTGAAAAGGGGGCTGCTGATGTTAGGAAAATGTTTCTAATGTAGCAGCTAAAGGTCTTTTCAGTGCAACTTGAATCCAGCCCTAGTCATCATTTCCACAAGAGATATCTTGCAGTACACGGAGAAATTGCACTTTATTTTCCCATCTAGGCCATCCAGGATTGCACCTTTTACTCTGTGCCGTACTACAGAATAACTCAGGATTTGCCAGTGGAAAAATACTTCCCTTCACAGTCTTGGCCACTGATGCTGGAAAAATCTCAGGCAGGTTACTTCTCTCTTCCTGGTCCCAGAAACGGGGAGTAACTTTAACTGGTTTTGAGGCCCACCACCACTAAGCAAGACCCTGAAATCCTGCCCATGTGAAGCCCAGCAACCCTGAGCATCCCTGCATCCTTGTCCTGCTGCCTCAGGACCAGCTCCACAGGGAGCAGTATCCATGAGCTGGATCTGTGAATTCTCTGCCATTCCTTGGCTGCACTGGAGAGGTCAGAGGATGGGCACTCACTTCTGCTGTGCGTTAAAGGGTGTAGGTGGAATAAAGAGTCAGGAGACATCAAAGCCTCAAAGACTCCTCATACATTATCTCTGCCCCTACCCACCTCCACCAGCACAGCAGCTAAGTTTTCACACTTCAGGGGAGGTGAGGAGAGCTTGGGGGATGGAAAGGATAGGATGATAAGATTTCCTTTCACTCTTTCTTTTCCCTGGTTTCTTTTATGAATAGAAACCTTCATATCTTTTAAGAGTGCAAGAATATGTCAGAGCTCTTAGGACTTTTTGAACAGAAAGTTTGGAAAAAACATTATGAATGAGGCTGGGCAACGAATTCAAAGAATGAAACAAAGCCCAACCTCTTTCTTAATAATGGAAAACAGAGATTATTTTCTGTGATTTTGTAAACTTCACAGCTGGGATAATGTAATTCACTGCGAGCTATTGAAAATCAATGCCTGCAGAAACTTCCTCATGTGAAAAGCTGGAAGTACAGAGGATTCACAGCAGCTGCAGGCAATGCATCTTTGTCCAGTTAGTGGACCAACCAATATATAGTATTGACGGGCAATAACTCATCACATGCTTTTGTGACATTTCACTGAAAACCTCTTCAGTCAGGCTGGAGTAGCTTGGTCCAGCTGTTTGGCTCAAAGGCATCTGCAACACTGAGCTCATCAATTATATATCAAGGTATTATTGAAATCTATTCCCTTTGGCTGCTTATAAATTGATAGAGTAATTGGTATAAGGTGGCATGATCTGATGATAATGAATGGAATTTTGAAGATATAGAAGATATATTCTACCTATAGAAGATACATAGAAGTCAATTTCTGTATTTATTTAGAACAGATTATGTGTATTAAGATGTTTACTTTCTATTTGCCAAAATAAAATAAATAAATAAATAAAAAGCATTTGGTAGAGAAAATGAATTCTTCCTTCCATACCATGGATTGTTTGATTTGGCAAACCTGCTTAATATGAGTTATTACATATGGAAATGCACATGTAAAATACCCGTATCTGTGGTTTATGTAGTTGAAGTTTCTGTCCGTATGGAGTTTTTGTCTGGTCCCTAGATAATCTTCATAGAAAATTATAGTATTTGAAAAGGATTTTAGGACCCATTTATCTCTTTAAAAGAGAGAGGAAAAAAAAAGACAATTTATCTCTTTAAAAGAAAGACAAACTGCAACTATAGAATTCTGGGGGATAAGTTTTAAATCTACAGGGAAAACACAATTCAACAGAAACTACCATAACGCATGCAGAATTCAAGAGAATGTAAAAAATCTTCTGTAGGTTCCTTTTAGCTTCATGCCAGTGACAGACCTTCAGACTTTTCCAGGAGATAGCTATTTTATGAAGATGATGCCTGCCACCATTGTGATTTTTCATAGCTGCAAGATAGGTTAGCAAACCCATTGGCCTCACATGCTCTTGTTCCTGCCCTTCTCCCCTTGACTGGGAAACAGAACTATGCTGGTGCTCCCTCCTCACCACACACCTGTGGGCAGTTCTTTCTCACATTATGGTACTGTTTCTCCCCACAGGTTTGGCATGTTTAGAGAAATACTCCCTTTCCTGGGATCAAGTCTCTGTAAAGCAGTCAAATATTTTTTCTGATAAGGACTCCTCAAGCCATGATTCGTGGTCACTCTTGCTGGCGGAGCATTGTGTCTCAACACATCTGCCCTGAGCCAATCTCCCCCCACATTGACAGCTCAGCAGATACAACTCCATCATCCCAAGACCTCTGCTCTGCTTCTCAAGTAGCATTCAGTTTTGGATATCTGTTTTTACCTTGATATGTCTTCAAAAATTTGAAAACAGGAAAGAGGAGGCACTACCATGTGAACAGTTATCTCTCTGTAAGCAGCCAGCAGAGACAGCAGTGATTGTCAGAAGCCTGTGGACCTCATGTGAGAACAAGCTTGAGCTTGCAGCACAAACCCTAAGGAAAAGGAACCTGCTCCTTTTCCCCTCCTGTAGTATTGCAAAGCCTGTCAGAGCAAGGGTACAATTTGGAAAGCCCATGTTGTTATTCTGACCTTTTTCTTCCCCTGTGCCTTGCTCCCATTTCCTACAGATCTAGCTTCTTCAGCTAGATCAAGATTTCCTCCTAGATCTGTACAGACCTGGAAGGTGCTCATGTCTGGGGAGTAGACATTTTTGCATCTGAAAGCGGGAATGGGTAACCTATGATGTGCATAACTTGCTTGACAAAAGCTTGTTTCAGTGGTCATCTGTGGATGTCTGGGTTTCCCATGATAGCTTTCCAGTCACCTCCTAGCTCTGCAGAGTTGAAGTTCGTGACCTCCAGAGGGCTGTAGTTTGCTGTAATGCCAAGCTTTTTTTTTGTCTTCAAGCATTTAAGCCACTCCTCTCCACTTTGCAAAACATGGGAGGTTCTTCTCTCCACCTGGTGCCCTGACAGCAGCTCCCTGCCAAAGGGACAGCTCCTTTTTCTTCCCTGATTGAAAAGATCATTTTGGGCAATGGTTTTCCAGACAGAGATTAAATTACTCATTAAGTGTTGCAGGTAAGTACTTAGGCAAGGCACTGCTGCTTCTCAGCACTGAACTCATTTGGGAGAATGCCGTATTTCACTCCACGGAAGTCTCGTTGGGGAAGCAGCCCACAGCATGTACTATGCCTGTGGTCCAGGCAGCTAACACTGGTCCAGGTAGCTAATGTTGCAGACTGGGCTCAGTGGGGAAATTGCTCTGGGACAACCAGTGCTGGTGCAGAGACTAGCTATGCTAGCAGCTTCACCACCCAGCATGTCTTTGTCTCAGAGGCTGGTCCAATTTCACAGCAGTTCTGCTCAAATGCTTTGGTGCCCAAAGCAGCCCTCCTTGGGATTACTCACATTTGAAGTCCTGTTTAGCATGTTCTGATTCTTTTGTTTCAGCGCTCCTCACAGCAGCTGCTCTAGAAGTCCTGAGATTTCTGAAGGAAGTTGGATGAAAATTAGTGGAGCACTTGGTTAACCTCACCCATAAAGAAAGGAAACCCCATGTGTCATCCGCAGGAGCTTGCTCCCTTTGTCCAGCATCTCTTTCCCACATTTAAAAATGGTTCCACTGTGCAGCTACTGCAGATGAACAGGCAAACCTGTGACAAGGTCATCCTGTTCCCAAGTTTTGTCTGGGAGCAGTCTTTACAGAAGGCATCTAGAAATCCATAGGAAATCCACTTGCCTTCCTTTTCATACTCCATGTATTCAAATCCATAAATGCCAAGTAGTGCTTAGAGTTACAAAAGTAAGCAAAAATGTCCCAGTAAGTAGAGCTAGCAAAGTAAGCAGTTTATTTTCAGCATGTATTTGTGTTTGGACTTTGGAAGAGTATATGAGACACAGTATTCTGCTGATAAAACTTGGAACACTGTGAACTAAAAATGAGGTTGTTTATGTCTGTTAAAATCAATTCAGAAAACCGTGTGCATAGTGAGCTGCTTGAGCATAGGGTTCATATACTAGGAAAAGAAAACTGAACATATTTGAAGCCATAGGTGTTCAAAACATGCTGTATCAATTTAAACCTCTAAACAGCAAAACTTCTCCTTTTCTGAACTGTACACTAAATATTCACCTATTCAGTGCTGTGAAGACCTAGCATGTCTGCTGGATGAGACCATATTTCAGTGATGAAACCAATAAGGTAGATCATATACATCTTCACCTTGCTGCGAACATTTACACTGTCCCTGTGTTGCTGTATAGCTCAGAGAACATTTCCAGCAAAACCACTGCTCACTCCTTATTTCCAAATCAAGCTGAGCTTATGAAAAGTTGTTCAAAGAGCAAACTAATTTCCTGAATTTAAGGTTCTGCTTTAGTGACTCACAAGGAGTTCATGGGGCTCATGGAGCAGCGAGCAGAGATGGGTGCACCTGGGAGATGGTAGTGCTGCCTTGGAGGACAACAGCTTGTTTTAACTGTGGTCCTGTGACCCCCAGATGAAGGTGAATTCCTGGGTGATCCTGACAACCTCCGTCACCTTTGGGTGCATGTGCAGGCCTAGTTCAGCTTCAAAACTAACGTGATTTGTTTTCTTTTCATTCTGGAATTTCTTAAATTAGTGTGCTTTCCTTCAATACAGTAGCTTTTAACTGACCAATTATTGATGTCTGCAAACTCCATTGGGACTGAGCTCAGCTATACTGGGTGCCGTTCACCTCCAAGAGTGCACAGACCTGTGTCAGAGACCTTGCTGGTCTGTATTTTCTCTTTGAGGTTAGAGCGAGAGGAATTACCTATTGAGGAATAAGTGTGGTTTGACCCCCAAAGGTTTTCTTGCTGGATAGACAGTCTGGTGGGGTTTGATATCAGTTCACATGATTACTGCTTTTGTGGCTCCTCATAACTAGTGCAACTAGTTAGCTATAATTATACAACTATAAATAGCTACATAACAAGTGACAATAGTGAGAGAGCAACACTCCAGTGTTGAAGAATCCTCACTAGTAATCACTCTGTGTTTATTTTCTTGGTGATTTTCTATAAGAAAGCAACCTTACCTTATCTTAATTTGGTTGCATCATGTTCTGTATGTATAGGAATTTAATGCACATATATGTTAAAAGAACTTGAGAAAGTAGGAAAAATGGCTCTGCAGTCAGTTGGGGTGAGGTAAAAAATGACTGGGTTTGTCCCCTCACAAGCTCTTATTTCCATGTATTTTGTGGTAATACCATCACAGTGGGACTTGCCTGTAAAGAAGGATCAAAATGAACTAGATCCCTGTCTAGAAATGGGAAGAAGTAATGAGAATAGGAATCACATGTCAAGCCTTAAGTATATTGTTCCAGTATATTATCTCATATTACAGTCCCATTCTCTTGAAATAGACTTGCCTTACATTATTTTGATTTTTGCATCTACATTTGTCTGTAAGTGCAGATTAAGGGATGTATTTATTTTAATCCTGCTTGCCAGCCCTGCTTTAGAAGGGCTTCAATAGCAGCCACATTTGCCTTCTGGTCTTTCTGGTGCTAGTCCTAGCAGATGAGTGCATACAGACGTTACAGCTCCTTCAGGAAAGCACTGCAGCCATGAGAAAAAGGAGCCACTTCAGCACTGCTGCCCTGCCCTGAGTTTGCTTTGAAGACATATTTACACTGCAAAGTAATTGCTTGGGTTTGTTGCAGATAACAAGTGCTGGTTGCTTCAACCAACACTTCTGCACTTCAAGATGTCAAGATAATTACATCGGATACAACTTGCCAGTGTTCAGCTGTTAAATCTTTATATCTCTTACCCTATTTACTAGGCCCAACAAATTTGTACCTTTTGCATATAACTTATTAAATCAATTCTAGATGTGTTGGATTTTGCATCATTTTGCACAGTCCACTTGTGAAGTGTGGTCTTTCTCATAGAATCATAGAATAATTAGGGTTGGAAAGGACCTTAAGATCATCAAGTTACAACCCCCCTGCCATGGGCAGGGACACCTCACACTAAACCATCTCACCCAGGGCTCTGTCCAACCTGGCCTTGAACACCGCCAGGGATGGAGCATTCACAGCCTCCCTGGGCAACCCATTCCAGTGCCTCACCACCCTCACAGGAAAGAATTTCCTCCTTACATCCAATCTAAACTTCCCCTGTTTAAGTTTGAACCCATTACCCCTTGTTCTGTCACTGCAGTCTCTAATGAAGAGTCCATCCCCAGCATCCCTATAGGCCCCCTTCAGATACTGGAAGGCTGCTATGAGGTCTCCACACAGCCTACTCTTCTCCAGGCTGAACAGCCCCAACTTTCTCAGCCTGTCTTCATACAGGAGGTGCTCCAGTCCCCTGATCATCCTCGTGGCCCTCCTCTGGACTTGTTCCAACAGTTCCATGTCCTTTTTATGTTGAGGACACCAGAACTGCACACAAAACCCCAGGTGAGGTCTCATGATTGCAGAGGAGAGGGGCAGGATCACCTCCTTTGACCTGCTGGTCACGCTCCTTTCGATGCAGCCCAGGATACGGTTGGCTTTCTGGGCTGCGAGCGCACACTGAAGGCAGCTCATGTTCATTTTCTCATCAACCAACACCCCCAAGTCCTTCTCCGCAGGGCTGCTCTGAATCTCTTCTCTGCCCAACCTGTAGCTGTGCCTGGGATTGCTCTGACCCAGGTGTAGGACCTTGCGCTTGGCATGGTTAAACTTCATAAGGTTGGCATCAGCCCACCTCACAAGCATGTCAAGGTCCCTCTGGATGGCATTCCTTCCCTCCAGCGTATCAACCGAACCACACAGCTTGGTGTCATCGGCAAACTTGCTGAGGGCGCACTCAATCCCACTGTCCATGTCAGCGACAAAGATGTTGAACAAGACCGGTCCCAGCATCAATCCCTGAGCGACACCACTCGTTACTGGTCTCCAGCCGGACATTGAGCCATTGACCACAAATCTTTGCATGCGGCCATCCAGCCAGTTCTTTATCCACCGAGTGGTCCACCCATCAAATTGATGTCTCTGCAATTTAGAGACAGGGATGTCGTGTGGGACAGTGTTGAACACTTTGCACAAGTCCAGGTAGATGACATCAACTGCTCTACCCCTGTCCATCAGTTCTTTAGCCCCATCATAGAAGGCCACCAAATTGGTCAGGCAGGATTTCCCCTTAGTGAAGCCATGCTGGCTGTCACCAAGCACCTTGTTGTTTTTCATGTGCCTTAGCGTGCCTTCCAGGAGAATCTGCTCCAAGATTTTGCCAGGCACAGAGGTGAGACTGACTGGTCTGTAATTCCCTGGGTCATCCATTTCATCCTTCTTGAAAATGGGGGTTATATTTCCCTTTTTCCAGTCATTGGGAACTTCACCTGACTGCCATGATTTTTCAAATATAATGGCCAGTGGCTTAGCAACTTCATTTGCCAGCTCCTCCAGGACCTGCGGATGGATCTCATCAGGACCCATGGACTTGTACACATTCAGATTTTTAAGATGGTCTCAAACCAGATGCTCTCCTACAGTGGGCCCAAGGTCTTCATTCTCACAGTCCCTGCGTCTGCCTTCCAAGACTTGGGTGGTGTGGTCAGAGCCTTTGCCAGTGAAGACTGAGGCAAAGAAGTCATTCAGTACCTCAGCCTTCTCCAAATCCTGTGTAGCCAGCTCTCCCGAGAGCTTCCAGAGAGGGCCCACATTGTCTGTCTTTTATTCAAAATGTACCTGTAGAATCTCTTCCTGTTATCCTTAATACCCCTAGCCAAGTTTAATTCTAACTGGGCCTTAGCTTTCCTAACCTGGTCCCTAGCTTCCCAGACAATGCCCCTGTATTCTTCCCAGGCTGCCTGTCCTTGCTTCCACTTATTATAAGCCTCTTTTTCCCTTCGAATTTTCCTCAGCAGCTCCTTATCCATCCAAGGAGGTCTCCTGGCCCTCCTGCTGCACTTCCTTCTAGTTGGGATGCAACACTCCTGAGCTTGCAGCAGGTGATCCTTGAATATCAACCAAGAGTCTTGGGCCCCTCTGCCCTCTAGGGCTATATCCCATGGAACCTTCCAAAGCAGGTTCCTGAAGAGGCCAAAGTCTGCTCTCTTGATGTCCAGGGCAGTGAGCTTGCTGCACGCTCTTCTCACTGTCCTGAGGATCTCAAATTCAACCATCTCATGATTGCTGCATCCAAGGCTGCCCTGGAGCGTCACATTTCCAACGAGCCCTTCCCTGTTGGTGAGCACGAGGTCAAGCATGGCACCTCTCCTTGTCCATGCCACCTCTATTACTTGCAGAAGGAAGTTGTCTTTCACACAACCGAGGAACCTCCTGGATTGCTTTGTTTCAGAGCCTCTCCTCCCATTCCATTCAATTTATTAATGTTCATACAGCCTGTTGCCATAGCACTTAAAACCAGAGATATTGGGAAGGTGCTTAATTTAGAGAAACACATACTCCTTGAAGTAAGGGTTGGATTTTGATTTTGCTGGTTTTTATTTTCACACTGAGCAGAAAGCCAGTGCAGAGGAGAGGGGATTGGGCACTGACACATGACTGGGTTGCATGAGCATCTCTGAAGGGTTGCTGAATCAGAATGACAGTGTTGTATCCTTGGGTATGGAGGTGAAATGTGACCTCCTACAGTCCCACTGGGTGCTCGAGGCCAAGATCTCTCCCAGGACACTGGAAAGTGGGAATTAAGCCTTTCTGTGCTAAACATCCCCATTTGCAGGGCTGGATTTGAAAGGGGCATGTGGGGGTCTGTGAGGTACAAGGGGTCCCTGGCAGTGAAAATGAATGCACACAGATGAGTGTAAACCCAGTTTACAGGGCTTGTTTCCACTGACCTGAGCTTCTTCAGCCTCACCCTAAGTAGATGTGACAGGCTTGTAGCTCTTGCCTCCACTCCACTTTCCACCCCTCTTACAGAGTGTGTCTCAGGCATCATACCTGGGGTGGGGAGAAACCTTCTGAACTGTGTGTTAGTGAAGTGCTATTATATCTTAAGGAAGAGTAAAAATAAAATGTTTGAAGTTCTGTGATAAACCATGGGACTGCTGAACCAGTGGTGGAAATGTGTAGTGGAAATGCAGCAGGCACAGCACTGATGACATACCAAACTGGCCCCAAGGGACCTGTCTGCACTAACTGGCATGACATTAAAAAAGAAATGAAGCTGAAATACAGCACAAACTCTGATGTTAATAGCTAGAAAGTGGAATACTGGAGAGATGGAACAAATTGTGATGATTCGGAGAAGCTCTGGATGCTCCATCCTTGGCAGTGTTTAATTCCAGGTTATATGGGGCTTTGAGAAACCTGGTCTAGTGGAAGGTGTTTCTGCCTGGGGTAGGGGGGGTTGGAACTAGATGGTGTTTAAGGTAACTTCTAATCCAAGCCATTCTATGATTCTATCATTCTATGACAAATATTTAGAAATTTTTTTCTTTTTCTAATTTTTGTAACTTTGTTCCCAATACATTGACCCTGTCTTCTGTGACAATAAATATGATTTTGCTTTTCCCTTAAGGTGGGTCAAGCAATAAAGAGGATTACAAGGTGAGCTGACAGTGGGGGATCCTGTGCCTACCGAAACAGCAAATCTGGTTAAAGGCTGGGCTGCAGTGCTCAGGGAATGTGTGCTGGCCATGGACCGCAACAGCATGGTGGGTGCATGCTCTTCATGCCTCAGCTAGGGGGCTGGTGATGTATGGAAACTCTGTCAGACTTCTGACACACTGCATTTCCCTCAATTCCCTCCAGGGTAAACCAAATGCAAACACCCCACACTACACTCAGGCCTGCAGTTTAGATGTGATTTTACACAGCAACATTGACTTCAATATCTGAGGCAAATCCTCGTCCCTGTTTAACTCACTAGGAATATTATGATTGACTTCACTGGGGCAGCTATTTTTGTGCCATGCTCATCCCCAGTATTTTTAGATATATACGTATGAATGCAGTGATATAAAGAGAGTGAGTAGAGATGTATTACACGGGGGAGGCTTTTTGCAGAGAAGCAGTTAGCAGCTCTGTGTGTGAGTTCTCATCACATTAACAGGGTGGCTGGTGGTTCTTCTTAGCTCTCTGAGTCATGCTTGAGGGTTTCAGCCCTGCTGCTATTCTTATATTCTGCAGACAGTGTAGAAAGGCAAATCATATAAAAGCAGAGAGCTTATTTTTCCACATGTAAGCATAAGCAATGAGCTTAAAGGTGAAAGTCTGTATGTCTGAGTGCAGGTGAGAAGAGTTTGTGTTCAGTACATGTTCAGTCCCAATAATTATTAACTACAGTTGTACCCTACTTATTTACTGAAGTGGCTTGCTAATGGGTGTATGCTTTGGATGTATAAAAACAGTAAATAACAGCCCGTTATAGGGTTCAACACTGCTAGTATCACAAACCATATTTCCCTCTCCAGCAATATACTTGTGACAATGCCAGTTTTCAAATAAAAACTGTAATTTTGTACATTGTAATTTCTACATGTTAATAAGTGTTTTTCACCATACAGATTATCAGAAACATTTTGGTTTTCTGCTGAGAGAAATTATATGGTTTTCCTTCAACATGAAAAAACACATGACTGTTAAGAATTGCAAGAAAAAGTATCCCTTCCTGTCCCCCTTACAATTTACATCAAGGTATCTCAAAGCACTGGTCAAATGAGGATTTTCTCACCCTTGGGTTGCCTGAAGGAATTCCCTGGTAACTGTTTTACGAGGACAGGAGCAGGAAAAGGAAAACCTATGTAGCCTGTAACTTCTTTCTAACCCCTCTGGATAGGATCCACAAATCTGTGTTATTGTTACCCAGCAGCATACAGCCTTCAGCTGGCTTTTTTTGGGGTGTGCAGTGCCACCTAAAGACTTTGTTGTCTTAAGCTGTTTTTAGTAGGGGAGATGATGACTTTCCAATTCTAAGTACAGGTAAGGAATTTCCCTGGCTGCATGGCCAGCTGGTGTGGACTGGCTCATGTCTGTATTGCTCCCACTGTTAGTGCAGATTGGTGATGTCTAAGCCGCATATTACTTGTCCCAGGGTTTCCATTGGGCCCATGCTGATGCTCCTCTGCCTCAAAGCTGGGTTTACTCTTCTGTGTGTACTTTGAGTTTCCCTGACTAAGACAACAGGAGTCTGTATTTTAAACCATCAAAATGGTGTTTCTATTGAGTGAGATAGAAGATACCTGTCCTAAAGTGGGACATCTGTTTGAGAGAATTATTCTGCTGTCATCTGCACTGGGCATGGGTGAAATCTTAGAGTTAGCTGAAGCAATCAAAAGCATATCAAGGAATAAGAAAAGTTACAGATGCTCAAAGGTACAACATGTAAACTTCTTTCCTGGCCCTTTGCTTTTAATCTCATTAACAGTCCAAGAGAGTGGAGGGTCTTTTTTGTTAACTACAGAAGGGGATTAGGAATGCCATGCATACATGCTTACATAGTTACATAGATGACAAGGGAACTTGCAGAAGCACACTTGGAAAAACAGGTGATATTCAGACGCTGGCTCAAATGAAGAGCAAAGTCTTGGTTTTACACCTAGGTTCTCCAGTAAAACTTTTGTGGAAGTCTGTTTTGGGTTTAAATATCACTCTTTGGCATAATTAATTATATTTGGAGCTTATGGAATGATTCATAAAACAAAAAAGTGCTTTGGCCAGAGAGTAGCTCAGATGTGGATACACATGTTAAGTTACTAGTGAACTCCTTTATTCTTGGACAATGATAGAAAATCATACTTCTTATACCCACAGATCCTCAGGAAGTGTAAAGTGGCATAATGTGAGGCAGTAGAAATCTGTCTGGCCTGCAAAAGCACGAGGATACCTAAAATGAATGAACTAAACTGACATTAGTTTGTATTTTGTAGCATTCTTTTTCTTTTTCTTTTTTTTTTTTTTTCTGTCCAGCCCTGTAAGCAGAAGCACAGAGATTGAATTGCCTGAATATGGTGTCATTTCTGCTGCTTTGGTAGCTGAGACGTCTGTGTGGCACTGGGGAATGTACAGTCATGGGAGGGCTGTGCACTTGTGGAGCAGCATCTGTCAGCTGGGGAAATCTGTAGGGCATGTGAAATGACACTAGATGCCCTGTGTTGGTAACTGAACCCTGTTGACTATGTTAAAGAGGATTATTTTAGGAAAAAAAAAAAAAAAAGAAAGAAAAAAAGAAAAGAAAAAAGAAAAAAAGAAAAAGAGCCATACAATAAGATTCTGTTCAGTTCTGTTTTTTGTTCTGTTCCCACATTTCAATCCCATTGAAAAGTGAAGGCAAACTGTAGCATGCCAAAAGCTGAAAGGCAACATTAGGAAGATAAATGACTTAAAAACATCACCTCTGAGGGGCAGATTGAAAGATTTGCCTTTGTTTAGTCTTAGGAAGAGAGGATAGAGGTGGGGAGCACCCTAATAGATTTCTAATAAGTAAAAGGTAACTGTGAAGAAAATAACAAATAATAGCTTTCCATGTCCAGTTGTTTTCCACAGCTGGCAATAAGTATTTGGTTTACTTGCAGAAAGGAAAATGTAAGTCAGATCTAGGGGAAAGAAAAAATCCAACTCTAAAGGTATAGAATCATAGAATCATAGAATAGTTAGGGTTGGAAAGGACCTTAAGATCATCTAGTTCCAACCCTCCTGCCATGGGCAGGGACACCTTATGCTAAATCATATCACCCAAGGCCTCATCCAACCTGGCCTTGAACACTGCCAGGGATGGAGCATTCACAACCTCCCTGGGCAACCCATTCCAGTGCCTCACCACCCTCACAGGAAAGAATTGCCTTCTTATATCCAACCTAAACTTCCCCTGTTTTAAGTTTTAACCCATTACCCCTTGTACTGTCACTACAGTCTCTAATGAAGAGTCCCTCTCCAGCATCCCTATAGCCCCCCTTCAGATACTGGAAGGCTACTAGGAGGTCTCCACTCAGCCTTCTCTTCTCCAGGCTGAAGAACTCCAACTTTCTTAGCCTATCTTCATACAGGAGGTGCTCCAGTCCCCTCATCATTCTCATGGCCCTTCTCTGGGCTTGTTCCAGCAGTTCCATGTCCTTTTTATGTTGAGGACACCAGAACTGCCCGCAGTACTCCAAGTGAGGTCTCACAAGAGCAGAGTAAAGGGGCAGGATCACCTCCTTCGACCTGCTGGTCACCCTCCTTTTGATTCAGCCCAGGATACGGTTGGCTTTCTGGGCTGCAAGTGCACACTGAAGGCAGCTCATGTTCATTTTCTCATCAACCAACACCCCCAAGTCCTTCTCCGCAGGGCTGCTCTGAATCTCTTCTCTGCCCAACCTGTAGCTGTGCCTGGGATTGCTCTGATGCAGGTGTGGGACCTTGTACTTGGCATGGTTAAACTTCATAAGGTTGGCATCAGCCCACCTCACAAGCATGTCAAGGTCCCTCTGGATGGCATTCCTTCCCTCCAGCGTATCAACCGAACCACACAGCTTGGTGTCATTGGCAAACTTGCTGAGGGCGCACTCAATCCCACTGTCCAGGTCACCAACAAAGATGTTGAACAAGACCGGTCCCAACACTGATCCCTGAGGGACACCACTCGTTGCTGGTCTCCAGCTGGACATTGAGCCATTGACCACAACTCTTTGTGTGCAGCCATCCAGCCAGTTCTTTATCCACAGAGTGGTCCATCCATCAAATTGATGTCTCTCCAATTTAGAGACAAGGATGTCGTGTGGGACAGTGTCAAACGCTTTGCACAAGTCCAGGTAGATGACATCAACTGCTCTACCCCTGTCCATCAGTTCTTTAGCCCCATCATAGAAGGCCACCAAATTGGTCAGGCAGGATTTCCCCTTAGTGAAGCCATGCTGGCTGTCACCCAGCACCTTGTTGTTTTTCATGTGCTTGTACATAGAAACAGAGACACAGAAGGCTTTTGAAATGCATCAGAAAATTTCAAGAAGTGACTGAACACTGATCTGACAGGGCCATCTCTCCATCAGTGTGGGGCAGGGTCCAGATGGCCTCTTGAGTTTCTCTTTCCCTCTGTATTTGCTCCGTAGGAGTATTCCCAAGTGTTTTCCTGAGAGAATGGCCTGATCCATTGCAACAGCAAAACAAAATAGGGAAGACATTGAAGGCAATGGTGTATTAAGGTAAAAATGAACAAGCTCTTAACTCAAGGACTGTAAAGAGACCCTGTGCAACCTTGAACAGTTTCGACTTATTCTTCTTTAAACAAAGAAGATAAGCAATTTTAAATACTGGACTTCATATCATGCTAGAGGAGAGTTAAGGGACTGTACACAGAAAGCTGTGCATTAACTGCTGTGCTTAAAGCCTTAGAGAACACTCTAATTTTCTTTGATACAGTAATAAGTTTTGCAAGTTTTAATTTATCATACTAGCTTTTGGAGAAGGTGGTTTCCTTGCTAGCTCTTCATGTGGATGCTGAATGGCTCATTACAGAAGGGGTTGCGAATTTCTATGCAGGGACTGTTGAACATTTTCATGCCAATTTTTAGGAGTGGGAGAACTTCATCAATATTGGTTGACATCTGTATCTAAAGAAAAATGCTCATCTTATACAGACAGGGTGCACTAATGAGACAGAGTTCCAAGAATCCTAATATAATACTCTACCTGAACATAAATTGGAATCTGGTATCTATTAGATGATTTAGCTTGACAATGGATTTCAAATAGGTAAAAAAAAAACCCAAATAATTCTGTGAAAGAAGTCTCTGTATTTGAATGGAAAGCTTATTTTTCATACAATACCACATCACAAAGACCAGACTTGTTGCTGCAGGAGAAAAGGCATTGCTGAATCTAACATAAAATTTAACTTCTATATATGTTGAAATTCCTGTGGAAGACAGTTTTGATGATCTGGGTATGTTTAGGAGAGCAAGTATAGCCTAGAACTACACCAGAATGAAGGTAATTACATTTCCCTACTGCCAGTAAAAATTAACCACCCAAGAAGAAAGGAATAAAGCATTACCAACTGCTTAGTGATAGAGAAGGCTTGAAGGGATCTGAAATTCATTTCTTTTTTTCATCACCGTACTGTAAATGAAGGAGATGTAATGGACCATGAGTTTAATGTGCCTGAAGCTATTCCTGTTGCAGTACATAGAATACTTTCTGATAACTTCGCTAGCATCTTTGTTCAGCCTACACAAACTCTTTGTACTAGCCAGAGCAATGTTTTCTGAATAATAAATAAAAAAAGTAAAGCCATCTATGCTGATTTCTGAGTGCAATTGTCAGCCCTTTCTAAAGAGAAGAAAAACAAGAACAATTTGAAGACTGAGATGATTAGATTATTTGTGAGAGTTATAACTGTGTGATGTTGTGGCAAATGAAAATACTGTTGAAAATTTATAAAAGATGAAGTTTTATTAATGAACCTTACGATACATCATGAATACCAAAGACTGAGGGACTCTCTAATAACCAAGGTAATAATTGATTTTTTACCAAAACAATACATTCTGTAGTCACCTTGTACTTATTGACTATGGTTTTTCTACTTACGTTTATTTTGTCATTATTCTGTCATGAGAAAAACAATGCCAAACTCTACTTCTAAACTTTTCAGCTGTTGTAACTTTGGCTTGCTGCTAGGGCTGCGCCTTCCCAGGGAAAGCAGGGCTGCAGCGTGCCTGCAGAGCTCTAACTGGTCTGAAACTGGTTCCTGCTGGGTCCCTGCATGTTGCAAGCTATGGAAAGGATCCGTCTGTGTTTCTGAAACTCTTCCTCTGGATTCGCCACTGAGGGGAGGGAAGTGTCCTTGTCCATTCTGAGTCACCTCAGCTTGACCAGCACCCTCAGAAAGCCTAGACTGTCCTTAGGGAAGTTGCTGGCACACAGGAGAGAAGCGGCTGTATGTGTGTGGCAGTTGCCCTTAACTGTGAGGCCTGTGGTCTGTGGGACCAGTGAGTCTCTCGAATGGACAGTGCATGTTGTCCAAGGTGGTTAAGGTGGCATTGCCCACTGGGAACGTGTACGTAGTTACAAGAGAAACAAGTCTGAAGAAAGAAGCAAGAAACAAGCATTCCTAAAAAATCCAAGAAAAATGTTTGATTTACACAAGTCCTCTTTGAGGAGGAGCAAGGTATCCCTTTTAACAGTCTGATTTTGCATTCTGATTTGCAGTGACATGCCTCCAAGGTTTGCATGGGACAAGGTAATTGCTTTTATCTCAACTCATAGCTTAAGCTTCTTAAAGTAACTTCTGCCAGTTTTTGCTGTCTGAATGCAGGTAAAGTTATGGTTTGCCTTGCCACAAACACTTGTTACTTTGACGCTCTCTAAGCATCATTACATGGGTAGCATTTTTCTAAGCACCTGCGACTACGACTCATGTAGGACCCCTGATATCAACATATTATCATGAAATATGAACATGTTGAACAGCTTTATAAACAACATTAAATCAAATCAAGGTTAACTAATTATTTAGATATTAAAGAATATCCATAGTACAGAATTCAAGTTTTGGTTTGTGCACACAATGAGCTACATGTCCCTCTTTCTCACCCCATCCATTTACCCAGTCCCTCATTATGGACATCTTGGGAACTTCAGGGTAGATTTTGTAAGGCACACTAAAGGGCAGAATAAGAAGATGTCTAACTCTTACTCTGTGTTTAAAATACTCTCCAGAGCTTTTATTTTGCACGGGCAGTAAAGGCTGGTGGAGACGTCTTGGTGGACAATGGAGGCAAACCCATGGTTTTCTAGCTGTATTTCTGCTTTGTTAGAAGCTGCTCAGATTTAGTTCTCCAAGTGCAAAAAAGCTCACATAAAACAACCATCCTTCCAAACTCATTTCTTCCCCAAATCCCACATCTGAGAAAACTACATATGAAGACACGTAAAAGGAAAGATTTCATTTATTTCTGAAAACTTTATGGTCCACACAGGGAGAAAATCCAAGTAGAAACATCTCTAAGACATAAGGATAAATATTTTTTTTTTTTTCCCAAAGTGCTGTTACCTCCTGGTAAAAAATTATTGTCCACATAATTTGAGCTTAATTTTATTTCTCAAATGTCCGATTAAATAGCCCTTCATCACTAAAATGTGTCTATGCTTTGATCTCAGTGAATTACCTGGTGTAAGAGATACCAGGTTGAATCAGCAAGGAAATTCTATTTTTACATTTATATCTAATAGAAATAAAATTACACTCTGCACTTACACATCTTCTCATTGATGTGAGAAAGAAAAAAGCTTTCAATGCATGCATACTCAGCAGAGATTAAAGAGCAGAGGACCAGTCTGAAGCGTCTTGGCCATCTTAATATTATGGGTTCTTGAAAGGAAGCTATCAGATAAAAGAGGATTCTTTTTGGAAACATAACTCTCCCCTTTCGTAGCCTTTACAATGGAACTGCAAATTGAAATCCTTTTTATTTGAATTTTCCTTCATGGGGACAGATGAGGACATATCATCTTTAGTTAAATGGAGATGGCTGCAGTAGAAAGGGGACTACATTGTGAGGGTTTGTTTTTGCTTCCCTATATGGCATCCCAATGAAGAGGCTTTGCAGACTAGAGTTGTAATAATGAATTTACAACGTTATTCAGTTTGCCTCTTCCACACTTGTATTCCCAGTGGTAAGAAAGCCGCAGACTGGTGACAGCATGGGAAATTCCAGACAGCGACTGTCAAAGCTGGGCAGGAGATGAAAGATCATCTATCTCTTTGTACTGTGCTGGGTGGCACACAAACTGACAAAAGGAAATCATCTGGAGACGTAAGGTGAAGGTTTTCATGTCGCCAGAATAAAAGCTGTCATTATTCAATGGCTTAATACTGACTGTAAGACCGGCAAGACATCTTCCTATAGGCCTCAACCTGTCTTCTGAAACTTAGTCATATAGGCTATAAGAAAGCAGTAAAAGTGTAATTGCTGTGCTCACCTGAGTGCAAGCTCATGCATGCTATAAATCCATTAAATCAACATTCGGGGCCTTTCTAGAGCCATTGCCAGAACCATTTAGAAGTAGTTTGCAAACTTTGATTTTAATCTGTCATGTTATGTAATAGAAGTTGGTCTGCACACTCACAAAGGAGCTTGGAGAGGCAATGGCAGAAGGGAGCTCAATTTAAACATTGTCCCAGGCCCAGCCCAAGGGCCATTAGCCCACCAGAGGCCCATCCTCATCTGCCCAGAGTAGCTCAGGGGCACAAAGGCAGGTGGGAATCCAAATCAAGGACTTGGAGGAATGAACGCTCTGTCTGGACCCCTTCCAAGGCTGTCACAGCAAGGCCTCAGTTCCAGTATCCAGGTATGAAACCCATGATAAGGAGTCACTGGGAGTAGCTCTCTAAATCACCTTTTAGACTAAGGGAGAGTTCTGCCAAAGGCTGGAACACATTAAGCAGCACAGAGGAAAAGCAGTTCAGGATTGCACAGGACTCACTATGGGATATTTAGGGGATGACACCCTGCCTCCTGATACCCTGCCAGTTGACCAATATAGGCAGCTAGGTAGGACTGACAACACCACAACCCTGCCCCTCAAGTGACACGGGCAGCATAGCTGGATGCCACCCACATGATTTATGTAAGGTATGATTCTCCCTAGTCACATTGACTGTGGTGGAGCCAAGGGACCATGTGACTCTTACATTAAGAAGGCATTTGCACAATTGGCTGTTGCTGCCAGATGACCCAAAACATTCTGTGTCCTTGGCATACCACCAGAGCCATGGCATCGCTTACGATTTGGTGTTCACTGTGATAGGGTGAGTTGCCATATGGGTGTGTTGCTGATCATCTTTCTTACTGCCTCAATAAACCTTTGGTTTATAAAGTGCTTTCAGGCTCCATCACTGTTCAGACCACAGGGGAGGAGCCAAATGTGGGAAAAGGCAAAGCCAAAAATCGGCAGACAAGATTAGTTTAAGAAATCAGAACAAGAGAGTATCATGGAATCAGATGACAATTATCTGGAGATATGTTTTGTGTGTTTTAGGCTTGTGACTAAAACAGTGTTGATAACAAACCAACGTTTGCTATTGCTGACCTGTGCATGCAGAGTGTCAACACTTCCTCTTTTTCCCACTTTGCCCCCCCAACATGAAGGATGAGGGTGAGCAAGAGGTTGGGAGGGACACAGCTGACCTGAACTGACCAAAGGGATACTCCATACCGAATGTCGTTGTGCTCAAGGAAAGGGGGAGGAAGGGGACACATCTGTGCCTATGATGTTTTTTTTCCTAAAAAAGCATTATGAGTGCTAAGACCCTGCTTTCCTGGAAGCAGCTAGAAAATTATCTGCTGATGGGAAGTAAAGAATAAACTACATATTTTGCTTTGCTTCTGTACTCTGCTTTTTTTTTTCAGTTGTCATTATCTCAATCCATAAGTCTTCTCATCTTCCTTTTACTTTCTGGCTATCCTGCGAAATGGTGGAGTGACTGAACAGTCTAGTGAGTGTTTGATACATAAATATGCATGTGTATCACATTGTAGTGTGTTTCGAGCTGGAAATTGTCTAGGAATATTCAGTTCTCACTATTTTGACTGGAAATTGAGTTTCTGAATGTTTGAAATAGACTAACGGAAACAGCCTTTGGAAAATTCTGTTCATCCATATGATAACATGCAGCATCTATACTAAATCGAATCATAAAGATTTCATCCCAACACTTATTCTTTACCCACCATTTAATCTGTTAAATTTCTGTAAGATTACCCAGCTTCTTTGAGGAGGAAAAACTGTTGCTTGCTAGGAACTTACAAGAGCGGAGGCTACCCTGCCTTTTCCTTCACATGCCTGGGCAGGCGTCTGTGGCTTTCCCAAGGACAGAGATGGGGCTAGCATCTGGACCCTTCCTGTGTTTTCCAAGAACAGGCATCACTTGCCTCTCTCCTGTGCCTGTACAGAGAGCTGGGGTATCTAAGTACTGGACATCAAGTGCTCTGAATTGCTTGTCACCTCCCTGTATGATTTTAAAAAGTCATTGTGTTAGGTCACAATGAGTGCCATCAAACTCTATTCCTCCAGTCTATATGCCTGAATTGGGAACCAAAGGACTTCTGCAGAGCTTTGAATGACCTGCTGGACCTCATTATCCATTCAGGCACCTTATGTCCTTAAAGGGACTCCCTGGCCCTACTACCATCCCACCAATCTGCCTAAGGCAATCTATTAGGTGGGCTGAATACGGCTTTCAGTAATCCATTTGCACCAAGACCTTTTTCCATGCCCCCCTGAAAACTCACATACAGGAGAAGAAAGTCATAATACAGAGGAGTTATGTGAAATGAAGACAACTGCTGGTCTCTACAGCTTTATTGAGTGTAGTGATGAGCAACTCACAAACGAGAGCTTAACTTTGACAACTCATATGATGGCAGAGCTATTTTTAGAAACAGAATACCTCTAGATTTGCAAATTGAATATCTATAATAATCTTACAGAAAAATGATTTGCATCTAGAAAGTCACTTTGCAGGGTTTAGGCACCCTGAAACAGGACGTGAAAACCCATCAAAATGATCCTGTAAGCAGGTCCCCTTTGCAATATGCCTTGCAGAGTGATAGGTAAAAGGAGCCCAGTGAAGAAGGACTATCATATGCTACACTGGCTAAGGCCACATGCAGAGCTGCCACAGATGATCACTCTACCACCCTTTACAGAGTACCTATCCACTTATGACCCTGGCAAGCGCTGGCCATCCAGCTCCCACCAGCTGGCAGCAGCCAAGGCTGTAGCTCAGGAAGCAGGAGGAAGCTATGTGCTGCATAAGCCTCCTGCCCCAGTCAGGTTGTGCTATCTCTGCATCACAAATGCAATAAAAGCTCTTTTGATAACATACAAGTGTTATTAATATATGGAATATTAATAAAAAGTAGTTGACAAACCATTATATCTGTATGTAGCTATCCATCTAGCTGCCTTATAGTAGATCACCATTTTTGGTAGAGTGAACTCTTAATGCCTACAGAACATGGATGTATGTGTGACTAGGTTGTGTTGTTTTTAAATGTCAGTAATGTTGCCGTAAGATTTTATTTGATGTTGAAGAAAACCTGGAAGACATCAAGGACCTTGAAAAATGCAAGAATGAGGTGAGATAGGCCATAGGCAGGGACACCTCACACTAAACCATGCCACACTAAACCAAGGCTCTGCCCAACCTGGCCTTGAACACCGCCAGGGATGGAGCATTCACAATTTCCATGGCCAACCCATTCCAGTGCCTCACCACCCTAACAGGAAAGAATTTCCTTCTTATATCCAACCTAAACTTTCCCTGTTTAAGTTTTAACCCATTACCCCTTGTTCTGTCACTACAGTCCCTAATGAAGAGTCCCTCCCCAGCATCCCTATAGGCCCCCTTCAGATACTGGAAGGCTGCTGTGAGGTCTCCATGCAGCCTTCTCTTCTCCAGGCTGAACAGCCCCAACTTTCTCAGCCTATCTTCACACAGGAGGTGCTCCAGTCCCCTGATCATCCTCGTAGCCCCTCCTCTGGACTTGTTCCAACAGTTCCGTGTCCTCTTTATGTTGAGGACACCAGAACTGCACACAATACTCCAAGTGAGGTCTCACAAGAGCAGAGTAGAGGGGCAGAATCCCCTCCTTCCACCTGCTGGTCACACTCCTTTTGATGCAGCCCAGGACACGGATGGCTTTCTGGGCTGCAAGCGCACACTGAAGGCAGCTCATGTTCAGTTTCTCACCAACCAACACCCCCAAGTCCTTCTCTGCAGGGCTGCTCTGAATCTCTTCTCTGCCCAACCTGTAGCTGTGCCTGGGATTGCTCTGATGCAGGTGTAGGACCTTGCACTTGGCATGGTTAAACTTCATAAGGTTGGCATCAACCCACCTCACAAGCGTGTCAAGGTCCCTCTGGATGGCATTCCTTCCCTCCAGTGTACCAACCGAACCACACAGCTTGGTGTCATCAGCAAACTTGCTGAGGGCACACTCAATCCCACTGTCCATGTCACCGACAAAGGTGTTGAACAAGACTGGTCCCAGCACCATTCCCTGAGGGACACCACTCATTACTGGTCTCCAGCTGGACATTGAGCCATTGACCACAACTCTTTGTGTGTGGCCATCCAGCCAGTTCTTTATCCACCAAATGCTGCTTCTATCAAATTGATATTTCTCCAATTTAGAGACAAGGATGTCGTGTGGGACAGCGTCGAACACTTTACACAAGTCCAGGTAGATGATGTCAATGGCTCTGCCCCTGTCCATCAGTTCTGTAGCCCCATCATAGAAGGCCACCAAATTGGTCAAAATGTATCATATGCAGTGAAAAAAGATTCAAGGAGGAATGATGACCAATGAAGAAAGAGTAAATAAGCAGTCTGTATTAGCTAACATGTAGCCGTAACCCCATTACTAATGTCGGATTCCCTCAGGGATGAAAATGGGATCTCACAAGTGCCAGTCATCCTGGGGAAGCCTAGTGCCACTGAATTTAGAAACTAGAAGGGCAGGAGAAAGATCAACAATATGCCAGGGGAAGGATGGGTATGAGGGAATTAATGCAGCACAATTTTAATTGTATTATTAATTAGGCTTTTCCTGTAATAATTATAGAATTTAGACAATAAATTTCATCCTAACTGGTCTAGTAATGACTCTTTGATTAGACTTTTGCAACTTTAATTAGATTAATGACACATTTTGGCTTTGCAGATAAGGTGCATTGTTTTAGCCCACTGAAATTGTTTGGGGCATTTTGTCTTGAGTCTTAGTTTCAATTTGGACGAACTGTATCCACATCTTCTGTTGTGCTGCAGCCAGTATCTGATGTTTGAGGTTCAGCACTCCCTGCCTTTCTTAGGAAACGCATTAGAATCTGGTGCTCATTGCTGTTAAGCAACCCTCTCATAGCAGTTTCTATGAAACAGCTGGTTTCAGGTAGCAGAAAATTTCTGTCATGACAGATATCTCAGATTTGGCATTAACACATGAGTTGAGGTGTACAGTAGTGAAAAAAGGGGTGCATTTTCCTCTTGGGAGAAAGAACTTGCTGCTACTCTCTTCCATGCTGCTGGCTGCTAGTCACATTGCAAATGAAAATATGCTTCCTGATGATTTGAATCTGTTGTGGTGAATGATATTTCTTACACTGTTGTACGTTTTTTGTTTCCTTATATTTGCTATCAACCAATCTGCCTTCCAGAAGAAAACTCAATGTGAAAAAAGCCCTTCTATATTTTGTTTGAAGGCCATACAGCCCCCTGAAAGTGAAATGAGGGGAGGGGGAAAGAAGCATTTGGGCTTTGCAGACTTTCAGTCAGATTCAGAGATTTCTGCAAATAAGCGAAGAACTTTAATTCAGAGGAGACTGAGTTTCTCACAAAAAATTGCAAGGCTTATGCATATCGGGGAAATTCTTACTCTGTTCAGAGGATATGAAAGACACAGCCTTGAAGAAAAGACATCAAAGAGCCTATATAAATCTTATCAGCATAGTGCGGGGAGCAGGGTGATATTACAATAGGAAGGATGTTGCCTTCTCCAGCTGTAGGAGCAAGGGTGACAGTTGAAAGACTTGCCCAGACCCCAGGTAGCAGACAGAATGGAAGCAGGGGCTCTGGGTCTGCAGCTGGGTCTGCAGCTGGGGCTTGAGACCTGCCAAGGACAACATGTGTTGCTCTGACCTCTCTTGCTGGCCACTCCACATCTCACAAGTCACTCACACAGCTTGCAACTGTTCCAGAGTAAGCCTGTGAAACCCATTCCAAGAGAGAGTTTTGACCATGCTCTTTTTTTGTTCAGGTGAAAGTTGAAATCGTACATTTCCCTTATGAAGAAAAATAATATGAATCATTTTAGTGAAGCTTTTTAACCTTTTTATATTAAAAGTTATGCTTTATTATGAGAAAATAAAATAGAAAACAGCAAACCTAATTTTCTTAAAGTCAATATGATTCCACTGTAAATTTTGTGCTTCTTCAGATTTTCCCCATGAAAAATTTGTCTGTGTGAATTCAAATTTTTCTTGTTTTCCTCTAGCTTAGCATAGCTGCAGAATTCTGACAAGTTTTTATGTTCACATCATGTAATATTTGCTTACGTGATGGTGTTTTGTTTCCCTCTGCCACTTTTGGTCTGAATGATTGTTTCATAGGAGAACAACTAAAAACAAAAAAGGAGCATAGCTTTTGTAAGAATAGGGGTAAAAACTGTCAAAAAGGTCCTCTATTATTGCTATCCAACAGTCAAGATGATAAAGGTTCTTGCTTCATCTGCAAGTGTTGATGACAATTATCATGTTTCGATCTTTATGTCTGCGAACCAGCAAAGGCGGGAAAATGTCTTCTTTTGAATATCTAAAAATTGAGCTTGGAGGAAATGTTCAAAAGGGATTTCCCTACCTATTGAGCTGTGGTTCCTTTTCTGTCCAGTCCTTGTTAATAAAGAGAGTTTGGAAGTAGTATTTCTCTGCTGTTGACTTGCTGTTGCTCATTAGTATGGCTTGAGCATGTGGCAATTCATTCTTCAGTTGAATTGTTGCTGTAGAAATATTCTGCTATTTGATCTCTGCAGATTAAAAGACTTTTCTCAATGAGAGAAAGTATTCAATTTGCTGTTACTTAGAGTAAATCTCAGGCCTTATGGAGCTTGGATGGGAGTCAAAGTGGATAATGAAAGGTGTGCTTCTCAAATAATGAAGACGTCAGCACAGTCTGACAGTTTAGATAACAGGAGCAGCAAATTAATTGGCAGCAGTCTATTGAAAGGATGGCAAAAGCTTATCCTGAGGAGCACAAAACAAAGATAAGTTTGCATGTTCAACATTGCGCTGATGGACTTCTCAGGCCCCAACAGCCCTTCTGACATGACTGCTAGCATCATAGATGATGGGAATGAGCAGAGATGCCCTTATAGGGCTGAACTGGTTTGCAAGGCAATGGCACCACTTTCTCGCATGCAGCAACCTCCAAGCTTATTGCTTAATCCCCTGGAATTGTAATGATCAGTTGAAAGATCGGATGAACAGGATGCACTCTCTTTAGATAAATGCAGTTTCTAAATTACTGTACTGCGTTTCTTGGAGCACGTTCAAAAGTTGCCTAAGTATTCAGTGCATTAGTGCAGACAATAGATTTAATAAATCATCTTTCTGCTGGTTAGTGGAAAATGGAGAGTCTGGACATGTGTGAATTTGTTTTTGGTCAGAAAAAGAAAACAGGCTATAAATCCAAGGAGTCAGAGAGAGACTGCACCATAGGGTTTGAACAGAGATACCAAATTCCTTTCCTTAGTAAATGGAGTTATTGCAATGATTGTTCCAGTTTTGCAACAGGCTACTCACAACAGGCACAGGGAATCTGCAGCTTGAGGCTTGCTGGTATTTCAGCAACTTGTTAAAATCCCTGGGTTACAACTAGGAGCTCTGTGCAAGTCTAAATGAGGCTGGCTCAGACACCAGCAGGCCCATGATTCTCTAAGGAGAGAAGTACCTCTTCTTGGACAACCAGCATCACTCCTAGAGCAATTCAGCTACCTAGTGCAGCCCTATCTTAACACATTTGTACAAACACAGAGTGGGATGCTTTCCCTCATGCTTGCCACAAGAGTTCAGCAGGGAAGGCCTGGGATCACAATTTCTGGAAAGCTTGGGTGCTGCTTCTTACAGGCACAAAGGCGGAGAAGCCACCCTTATCATCTTGATCAGAGGCAGCTGCAGGGGATGGGAAACTGTATTCACTGACCTGAGCACATCTTGCCATTCTGAGAGGTGAGTTTTTTCTTAGTTGTGATAAGAACAAGGTTTTCAGCCTTTAATGTCATCTTGCAGTTCATTTCTCTCTGTTCCCCATGTTGCTGTCACTGGATTTTCTGTATTTCCACATAAATAAAAGCTATTGCTCCAGAATGTAAGATGTTCAAAGCCGCCATTTATATCTTATTCACTGCTTTGCACATGCTGTGATTAGAGGTGAGCTCTCTCCTCTCTGGATGGCAGCATCTGCCAGTGCTGGCTCAGACCATAGCACAGGAGGACCTGCATCCTAAGGGTTCCCACCCTGACAGAGTACAGGGGTCACCACAGGCAAACTGGCAGTGCCTTGCTCTTGGAAGAAACCTGGGTTCCCTCCTTCCCTAGAAATTGGGAGGGGTACCAGTACCCTGAAACACAGGCTGCAGGGCTTTTTCCAGTAGAAACAGTGGCCACACAAGGGTCTGCCCGTGGTCCTCTGCCTCAAAGGGCTTTGCACATCGTCCCTGTAAGCCCTACCTTGGTAGCTCTTGTTAAAGGTGAGCTGAACATTTCATTAATTCATTAATAAAGAGGTAAAAAAACCCCTACAAGCTGCTTTAGAAGTTAAAACTACTGCTTGATAGTAACTGAGCATTTAGGGAATTTGTATTTTCAAGGCAAGTGCATCTCTGCATCTGTCTTCTGCTTTAATTCACTACAAGTTATCTTCAAAAACATTTTGGGGTTACAGAGAAAATTTTTTTTATTATCCCTGTATGCTCTGCAACTCTCAGAAATACTGTTCACAATCAAACAACAGTTCTTCTAATGGAAAATCTGAATGATTTGTCTTTGATATCATAAATATACTTTTTTTCATTGATTTTACCACATGCTCCAAAGTATAACTTTTAGTTTCTAAAATGCACACTGAGCACCACAAATACAGATCTCTTCCTCTTTTCACTCCCACTTGCTTCACCAGCAATATTGTCTTCCAGGTTTGTTTTCAGGAGCACAGATATTTTTCTCAAGCTGTAACTGAAGCATTTCTCACCCTGCAAAACCTTTTTTTCATGTGTGTATCAAACTAACCACATAATAATAACAAAAGAAAGGATATTCTGATTTTTAGATTGCTTTTTTTCTTGTTTAGTAGAACTTGCTGTTTCTTGATTTCTGTAGTGCTGTTTGCTCCCGCTTGCTATTCCTTCTTCATCTTCCTTGGTGTTCCAGGACCAAACTCAACCTCTTTTTTTTTTTTTTTTTTTTACTTTGTCTTTTGTTCTCAGTCTTTCTCTCTGTAACTCTCAAATTTTTTCCTTACAGCGAAGTTATCAAATGACTAGGCTCCTCTTAACTTTCTCCTCTTACCATTGTCTGACCTTTTACCATTCCACTGACCTTAGCACTTTCACTCTCTGCTCTCAAGCATAATTCACTCTTTTGTTACCATTTCGAAATACACCTTTCTTTCGCCAGTTTCATTTTTCTGGGGGCTTTCTTTGTCTAGCTATTTTTATCCTGTAATTGTCTAAATGTCCTCCCAGAACACACATTTTGTCTTTTCCTTTTCTTTCACCTGTAACCTCCACACATTGACTATTATTATTTTTAATGGAATTGCTGTGTCTGTTTCTACCGTCTATGTAGCTCCTGGATTTGAGGTGCTTCATAGGTGGTTGGTACGACTCCAGCTAAATGCAGTTGCCAGAGCTGTGGCTCAGACAGTGAAGAACTGACATTTTTTTTTCTAAAAGCACACACATGTAGGTATTACTGTGTAATGCCCTTGGGGACTTGGATTTTCTTTCATTTTTCTATTAGTAAGTAGTCTAACTAAATGAGATTCTGACCCATGGCTGGGTTTTTTTTTGCACTACTACACATGGAGAAAGGGATAATAATGACAGTTATCTCATTTTGTGACGTAGGCACTAATTCCGAGCCACTCACTGTATGCTTTCTTCCACATCCTATCCATCTAGTTAGTTACCTATGTCCATATGTTTTGGCTAATGTCTACTACAAGCCATAAAAACAACAGCAGTGCCATGGACTATGTGCAATAACAGTCTATTGCTGTGCTCTGACAATTGTAGTGGCGCTTGGTTAAGACTAGGAGTGTGTAAAAATTAAAATGCTTCTTGTCACTGTTCTAAAAGTGATCTTTTTAACACCTGCCATGGCAGCAATACCATGAAAAGAATTTTTGCCTTTGCAGTGTTGTACTATACAACCTTAGGCTCCACATCAAGAGTTAAAGAGAAATGTGGTCTTCAACAAGAGAAGAATTTGTGATACTTAATATATATTACTGTAATTCATGTTACTTATGCCCTGTAGAGATTTAAATCTGTATTTTAAAAAGTACAGCAGCATTTAGGCTCATGAACAGTGCTGGAAAATGAGTTACTGAACAATGAGAACAGCCAAAGTGTGTACATGACAAAGGGCAAGAGCAAGTGGGGGGAAAGCATGCAGCAGCCATGCTGGTCACAGCCAGACTAGCTGTGTTACAGCATCAGCAGCAAAATCAGCGCTGACCCTGGGAATAGTCCTATCTCCTGCGAGTGCCTCCCTGTGTCCCTGCACTGTCCCCATCCTCACTTCCAGCTCTCCCTCCACACCCTAGGGCCAGCCCAGCTTACCTGGGAGAGACATGAGGCTCCTGGGGGAAAGGGAGGTCTTCGCAGGAATAAGGCAGGGCTTGGGGAGGACTGTGGATGGGACCTGTGTAGGAATTCTGGGGAGGAGGTCTTGGGGAGAATATGGGGCATTTCACCTCTGTTCTCACTTCCTGGTGAATGACCCAACATGCTTCACTTCCTCAGGCATTTACATTTCCAACTCAAACCACAGGGACCACTTAAGTTACAGTCTCAGTGATTCCTGAAAGCACTACCTGCCTCCAAACACACACCCGGCTCACCTCATGCCACCCTCTGCTGCCGTTGTTGCTGTCCCCAAAACATCTGGGAAAAGAAGGATCAGAAGCAGTCAGCCACCATGGCAGAGCACTGTGTTTGCTCAGGAACCAGGGAAAAAGCATGTGTCTGGGCAGAAATGGTCCTAGAGGTCTGCAGCTGAGCTCCAACCCTCTGGTGCAACCTGCCATCCCCACATCTTGACGGTTTATTGTAACACATACCAAAACATGAACAAAGTAGGGGAAAAAAAGCCTAAAAAAAACCTCAACAAACCAAAACCAAAACAAAAGTATTAACTGTAGTGTTAAAAGATTAATGGGTTTATACAAAAAGAAAAATGAGTATGAAGGGAATTAAGTAAGCTCATGGAGAAAAGAGCTATTACATACAGTGATGACTATCCCACCTTTAGTTAAGAACTCCTTGAAATGTTAGTTTCTACAAGGTAGGAGGACCTGAAAGGGCACAAAACTGTTTTTTATACTCTATTCTTAAGCATCTTTTGGAAAGAGGCTGTTAGATTCTTGCTTTGAGTCTGGGTGTGTTTATATTCTTAAAAGCCCTCTAGAAGTTGCCAGTGACACTATGGTTTATACCAAATCCCAATTTTATAGGTCACTTGGGCGACAGACTTGTAGTAGAGGATGTCTGGGAACTGCCCTGCTGATCTATGAAAGCTTCACCCCCATACAGGATTTTACTGGGCTATAAGGTATGCAGGGTGTTCTTTTCCTGCCCTGGGGCACAGCCATTAGGAGGTAGTGCAGAGCCTCTTGAGAGTCCCGAAGACAAGAAGGGCAATGAGCAACCAGGCAGGACAGATTTGGAAACCTCCACAGTGGATGCAGCTGACATGAAGCAGTGAGCTGTGGCTGAGCTCTCCCAGAATCAAACTGCTATTTCTGGAGCGGGGGAGCTGCAATTTGGGTCACAGTACACTGCAACCATGACATGAACAGCAGTGTTGCCCAGGGAAACAGCTCTATGGACAGGCATGAAGGGCATCCACAGGTTCATCATGTAGCATGGGAAAGAAAAGGCCAAGATGATCAGAGGGCTGAAGCACTTCTAGGAAGACAGGTTGAGAGAGTTGGGCTTGTTCAGCCTAGAGAAGGCTTCAGGGAGACCTTTGAGCAGCCTTCCAGTACCTAAAGGGGGCCTACAAGAAATCTGGAGAGGGACTTTTTACAAGGGATATAGCAGTAGGACAAGGGGCAATGGCTTTAAACTAAAATAAGGTAGGTTTAGGTTAGATATAAGGAAGAAATTCTTTACTGTGAGGGTGTTGAGGCACTGGAACAGGTTGGCCAGAGAAGCTCTGGATGCCCCATCCCTGGCAGTGTTCGAGGCCAGGCTGGATGGGTCTTTGAGCAACCTGGTCTAATGGAAGGTGTCCCTTCCTGCCCGCAGCAGGGAGGTTTGACTAGATGATCTTTAATCCAAGCCATTCTATGAGTCTATGAAGTGCAGAAGTGCATGATTTCTTCTGTTCAGAGCCTGCCTTCTCCAGACAACTCAGCACTGTTTCAGAAATGTGCAGATAGGGGATTCTTTAATTTTAAAAACTTTCTGAATGGGGACAATTCCCAGGGGTGCCAAAAGAAAAATATGGAAGCTGAGCTCCTTCTGAAAACAGTCCAAGATTCCTCTACATCAATGCATAGATACCCATGCTGTGTAGTCTGTAAAGTGGACATAATTTGTGCAGTATCAATTACATTAAAGGTGTTGGTGATGGGCTCAAAAATTATTTCATTTCATAACCTACCTAGCATTTCCTTGCTGTGATGGTGGGATAGACAGTGTTCAAAATGGTTAATGGGAGCAGCTAGCTAATTTTCTTATCTGGCACATTTTATGAAAGGAGAAAGGAAATATGAACAGAAGCACCATGCCCTGCATCATTATGTAAGGTGTAATCAGGAAATACACTCTTAATTCATTCTAATTTAGAGGGAAATAGCTGTAATTCTGGGATAAGTCAGCATAATAGAATCAGTTAATGATTAGCTCACCTGCCTTACAGTTTTTCAATAATACTCTGTTTTCCTGCTCCATAAACTGCAGTTTAATTGCTGCCTAATGAATGAACTTGAATTTTTCTTACCTCCTGCAATGAGGATGCGGTTTTAATCCATACATCTCAATTTCATGCTTCTCTTCAACTGAATATTTTGCTATGTTTTGTTTTGAACTACACTAGGATAGTTTAGAATACATTAAAAGTGATTAGCGAGGGATATCATTGCATCAGTTGTGACATCACATAACTTGTACTCATCAGTTATATAGGATGCAGTTTTGTTCTCAGGACTCAGTCCTGAGTCAGAGGTGGAGAAAATTTTCCCCTGCCTCTAAGAAGTATAAAAGTGTCACTTGATAAAGTGACACCAACACCCTCACCACCATATTGCCTCTAGTTTGGATGCCCCAGTCATTTGCATCCTGCCTCCCTGATGAGAGGCAGGGTGGACGTTGAATTTGGTCCACGCCACAGACTGATTTGCCAGCAGAGATGAGCAGGACCGACAGGGAGGTTCCTATAGGCAGGGCAAAGCAGCAGACGGCATTGCCCTGAGCGGAACTTCTTGCTTAGTGTCAACCCAGTGTGGACACCTCTGGGACAGGGCTCACCAATTCCCCACTGCAGGCAGGAGGCAAAGCACAGGCAGAGGGAGTTTCTTTCCATCCCTCCCAAGATAAGTTTGGAAGTAGAGTTATACTTTCTGGCCTATAACTGCAGTTTCAGCTACAAGACTGCGAACTGACTTCCTGAGAAGGCTTTAAATGCCTTAAAAGTTTTAAATGCAGAAGCACCAAGGGACCATCACCATGTGTTGTCCACGAGAACCTGCTGTCATCACTGCGCATCTCCTCTGTACCCAACCCTTGCCACTGGAGGCAGTGGGTGCCCCATGTGCAGGGAGGAGTGGACCAAACAACAGTGGTTTGCAGAATCCTGTCCAATATCTGAATGTTAGATTATACCAGTACTTCACTGCCATTAACAACTGAATTACCCCTCATTACTGAACTGCACATTCAGTATATATTATTTGAGACACTTGGTCATTGGCAGTTATCTTTTATTGTTACTGTAAATGGTAAAGTTATGTATTATAATCCTTTTCATTATAATGATACACTCAGCTCAGTGATGATAATGAAAGAGATTTTAATTATGTCAGGCTTTTAGACAGTAACTGTCTTAAAACTCTGTCCCAGTCCAACCCTTCCTGAGAGGTAGAAGAAAACAAGAGGTAGAGGGCACAGCTGAATGAAAAATAGCTGAGACTCAGAAAAGTACTTGACCATGGAATGCCTCCCTTTTTGATCTGCTCTCCCAGCTGCAACAAAGACAACTCATTTTACTCCAGAAGTGGTGGGTGGAGGGATAAATAAGGGTGAAAATACAGTGACATTACATGCTCAGTGGAGGTGGGAGCCCCCAGTAGGCACCCAGCTTCCCTGCTGCTCTGCAAATTACTGTTTGAACACTTTTTCCAGCAGGTACAACTTCACTTCGTAGGGTGAGCAAGTTAGAGAAAGGTACTCTGGGACTGTGGAGGTGGCGAGGGCTGACTGGGGCAGCAGGGCAAATAAGTTGAGCAGAGGGGAGTGATTTGTGAATTACCCCCCCCCAACAGACACAATCAATAGAAGATATGTCTTCGCTCTGTTCATGTACATCCCTCACTGGCAGAGATGTCCATACTCCTGCAAGCTGCATGGCTGGCTGCGGATCTGTGACATCTCCCGGATCCTGTCCCTGGGCACCTGGCTATGCAGGTCGCACCACAGCAGTGCACTGGGTCTTACTGCTTTGTAGAAGTGACACAGCACATCCTAACCTTGTGATGTCCCACTAAACCATGCAACACGTGGTCCCACAGAAGTGCTCCCAGACGCTTCTGTCATTAAGCTCCCAGCCTTTGTAACTCAAATACTTGAAAAATAAAAAGAGCCTTTGAGGAGGCAAGCATAAATTTAACATTTCCAAGAATAGAGTGACTGTCCAAAAGGTTATTTTTGTGGAAACAGGGCCTTGGAAAGGCTGTAGTTTGATAGAATGTGGGGAAATTTAATTTTACACACTTGTTGCTAAATTTCTTATGTGTTCACTTTCATCAGCTGATTACTTCCATACTTCTGAATGATTAACGTGTTAGGTTGGGGTTTTTTTTAAAGAAAAGCTTCTTAGTGTTCTGACCTTTGTGACCTAGAAATACAAAAAGCTGACATCTTTCCTCACTGAAACTTGGACAAAATGCCTCCTCAAAGGTGTCTGAATGCTACAATGACTCTTTTCTACCTTCCCCTCTCAACCCTCCACCATGGGTCCACCTCTTTAAAGGAAGTTTGGTTTGCTCCTCTGTTGTATTGGGATTATATGAGAGACCTGCCCAGTGTTTTACTAGATTGCTCAGTCATGTGTGCGATTACCCTGACAAATCAAATATGGTTGCCATTTATCTTGTACTTCCGCTCTAAAACAATTTTTATGAGGTTTCTCTTCCTTCCACTAGCATACTTTGCCCTTTCAAATAACCTCAATCTTTCTGAGAAATTAGGAGCCTATTAGGCAATTTTATATTTATGAATTCAAATTCTGAAGAAAAGCGTATGACAGAAACAAGATGAGGAAGCTCTTTTGGTGGCCTTATGAAATCATAGAATCATAGAATAGTTTGTGTTGGAAGGAATCTTCGAAAGTCATCTAGTCCAACTAGCCAGAAAATATCTTAGAAGTAACCACAGGGCTGATGGAAGAACGTGGGCCTGCCCCAGAAAAAGATTAAGCCCCCACTTTCCTCTATTTTTACTGAGTGAAGGTATGAGCAAGAAGTCTGCTCTTTGTCGTCCGTGAAAAGTCCTTGACCAAAAAGCATGTGGATCATCTTGAAATACCATAAAGGTGCTCTGGTGCTGATCTTAGTGTACGGTGGTGATCTTGCAGAAAGCTTCGTATTATCACATACTGTCAGGTGAAAATGCTTTTAAAGCATACATCATTGAGTCACTGAGCTGTTTGTGCTTTCCTGCGTAAGTCATCACCCAAACAAATAAATGGAGACAAATTAATTATTCTAAGTATGAAAAATTAGCATTAATCCTGTGTAACTCTGAAATAAATCAGTAAAATGAATTAAATTATTCTTGCACATAACTGCATCGATTTAATGCAATTACATAGCAAAGTTGACAGATTTCACTTCATTTATTGTTCTTAAAATGATTACATATGTTTCTCTAATTCTTTGGAGGGCATGAAAAAGATAAATAGTTGGAAATGAAGACTACTTGGCAGCCTGTTTTTGGAAGAGAGTTGCAGAAGCTGCTGCAAGTTCAGCAAATATATTGTGTAAGGGACAGAAAGATCATTAAGATGCTGGAAGGAAAGAATCCTTCACTCCAGTTCTACTGAACTTGGCTTCAAGTTTGAACCCTTTGGATTTATTCTTTCCTCTTTTCTTCTTTGATCATGAGCCACAGATAGATGTGCCTGCATTCCTTGCAGAAGCCCAGGGGCTGTCACCTAAATCCGGAGTGAACCCAACTCCAAGTGTTGTTGCAAAGACTTGAAATAACAGGTGCTATTGGCAAAGCTGCGCTGGCCAGCCGGTGTCATGGGGGCCCCCCTTATTAACATCTTGCGTGTTAAATTGGCTGATTTGTTACAGCAAATGGAGAAAAAGTAGTTCTTCAAGTGGCAAAAAAGTTTAGTGTCATTATTCCAGGTTCCTGGATAGAGCCTCTAGGCAGTGTTTCAGTGGCATGTCCTTTAAATTGGACACCAGCCCATACTGCTGTTCATCAGCTCCTAGAGAAAGGACAACACCTGGAATGACACTTTGGCCTTGATTCTCATGCTTGCTATGGGGCTGGCACCAAAACAAGCTGACATCAGCTCTGAAAACACCTTTAACACCTTTGCACCATTCCTAACTGCTTGACTCTAGTCAAGCAGCAGTTTTGCACTCCATCTTCAGTGCCAATAGGATGTCTTGTGAAGCTACGCTGTAATCCAGATCACTGAAGTGGCTGTAGGAATATGCTGAACACTTAACCCTGCAAATTCCTGCACCAGAAGAATCTGCAGATTTAGCTTGTAACTTCTGTGCAATATGTTCCTCAATGTTTTCCAGATGTTAAAAAGACCCCAAACCCTAGAAAAAGAACTTGAAATCTGACATAACTGAAGTAAGTGCAGTAACCTGCCAGGAGATTTTTACTATGTGGATAAAAGACAAGTGAAAAAGGAAATATCTAAACCTGGAAAAAAAATTAAAATCTACATCTCCAAATTTAACAGAATTAAATGTATCAGGGCTGTGCCACAAAAATCTGCAACCGTATTGAATTAAGTGGTCTAAATGCTCTTTCTTCTTCTATTCAGTTCAAACTTTTCATTTATTTCAGTGTCATCAAAGCAAGTAGATATAGGTGCCCAGGAAGTAGCTAAGGACAAGCTGACCCTTGAGAAATTGCTTATAAAGCCAATGATCTAATTTGGTGAGAAGTAGGTGCTGCTCTGTCTTTAATGAGAGGGCATAGTGAAAAGCCTGTGAAGGGTTTATGATTTTAAGATCAGGCTCAGAGTTTTAAAGATCTCAGCCAAATTATCTTGTTCTCCAGCCATTAAAATAATTATTTTAACATTTTCCTTTTATTCTTTGTCTTTCCTTTGGTGTTCCAGTAAGAATGGCTGGGAACTGTGGGGTGGGGAAATGGGGCAGTCACAATGTTCTGTGCATTATAACAGCATAAGGAAGACAGCTTTTTTTCCTGCGCTGCCTGTATGCAGAAAAGGTTGAAAAGCCATAGTACAATAGATATTTCAACATATCCTAAAATGTAGATTGTGTTATTGGCAAAATCTATGTAAGAAGTTTATAACCTACCTTGGCACTTTTTCACTGGAAATCAGAGATAAGGATTTAGAGGATTCATAAGCAGATCAGAAAAAATACTCTTGCTTATAATATACTGTAGTTTACAGTACTTTGACATTTTCTCATCTTCTATCTAAGCTTAGTTTTCTATTAACTTCTGTCTTGTGAACCATCCCATTTACTGTTAGGTGAGATGTTAGGTGAGATTCCAGTTAGAATTAAACTTGACTAGGGATTTGAAAGGTAACAGGAAGGGATTCTGTAGGTACGTTGTGAATAAGACAGACTAGGGACAATATGGACCCTCTCTGGAAGCTATCAGGAGAACTGGCTACCCTGGATTTGGAGAAGACTGAGGTTTTTAATGACTTCTTTGCCACAGTCTTCACTGGCAAAGGCTCTGACCACACCACCCAAGTCATAGAATCATAGAATAGTAGAATAGTTCAGGTTGGAAAAGACTAAGATCATCTAGTTACAACCCCCCCTGCTATGGGCAGGGACACCTCACAGTAAGCCATGCTACACAAGGCTCTGTCCAACCTGGCCTTGAACATCGCCAGGGATGGAGCATTCACAACCTCCCTGGGCAACCCATTCCAGTGCCTCACCACCCTCACAGTAAAGAATTTCCTTCTTATATCCAATCTAAACTTCCCCTGTTTAAGTTTGAACCCGTTACACCCTGTCCTATCACTGCAGGCCTTAACGAATAGGCCCTCCCCAGCATCCCTATAGGCCCCCTTCAGATACTGGAATGTTGCTATGAGGTCTCCACGCAGCCTTCTCTTCTCCAGGATGAACAGCCCCAACTTTCTCAGCCTGTCTTCATACAGGAGGTGCTCCAGTCCCCTGATCATCCTCGTGGCCCTCCTCTGGACTTGTTCCAACAGTTCCATGTCCTTTTTATGTTGAGGACACCAGAACTGCACACAATACTCCAAGTGAGGTCTCACAAGAGCAGAGTAGAGGGGCAGGATCACCTCCTTCGACCTACTGGTCACGCTCCTTTTGATGCAGCCCAGGATACGGATGGCTTTCTGGGCTGCGAGCGCACACTGAAGGCAGCTCATGTTCATTTTCTCATCAACCAACACCCAACAGCAGCCCTTCTCTGCAGGACTGCTCTGAATCTCTTCTCTGCCCAACCTGTAGCTGTGCCTGGGATTGCTCCGACCCAGGTGTAGGACCTTGTACTTGGCATGGTTAAACTTCATGTTATAACACCTCACAAGCGTGTCAAGGTCCCTCTGAATGGCATTCCTTCCCTCCAGCGTATCAACCAAACCACACAGCTTGGTGTCATCAGCAAACTTGCTGAGGGCACACTCAATCCCACTGTCCATGTCAGCGACAAAGATGTTGAACAAGACCGGTCCCAACACCGATCCCTGAGGGACACCACTCATTACTGGTCTCCAGCCGGACATTGAGCCATTGACCACAACTCTTTGCGTGCGGCCATCCAGCCAGTTCTTTATCCACCGAGTGGTCCATCCATCAAACTGATGTCTCTCCAATTTAGAGACAAGGATGTCTTGTGGGACAGTGTCGAACGCTTTGCACAAGTCCAGGTGGATGATGTCAATGGCTCTGCCCCTGTCCATCAGTTCTTTAGCCCCATCATAGAAGGCCACCAAATTGGTCAGGCAGGATTTCCCCTTAGTGAAGCCATGCTGGCTGTCACCAAGCACCTTGTTGTTTTTCATGTGCCTTAGCAGTTTTCTTTCAGCTATAGGTTATTCTTTTTTCTGTCAGTGACAGCATACCAGAATGAAAGGAATTTTTAGGGAATCAGTGTTTTGTGGGTGTTTGAAATACAGGAATACAACCATGATGAGAGAACTGTGACTGCTGCTGGTATTGTGGTGGCAGGGAGTCTTCTGGTTAGACCTTAAAAATAATAGACAAAGAACAAAATGGGAGCACATTTTCCAGTTAGGAATTCCATTTTTCTTTAAGTTGGTGATTGTGATATCCATTCTGACTTCAATTTTGTAAAATATCTTACTTTTCAATCAGTGACTATCCTCATGCAGGGGAGAAATAAAACAATAGGTCTGGCAAATGGATTTGGAACTCCAAATACTGAGGGTAGAAAAAAGATATGCATCTTTCTTTACTGTGTACTTCATCACCCGTTTCTTTTACTTGGTGATACATAAGAAATCACAAATGTTATTTGTTGGAGCTCTTTCATATAAATGTCAAATATTTTCTGTCTCATTATTTTCCTTCTAGAACTTCTGATATGGAAAGTCAATGGTATCCATCTCATGCTTTTATCTGGAAGGTTATTCTTGAAGGGTGAAATGTGATTATTCTGAAGCTCTGCCTTAATTTTCATTTCCTTATCCCATTCACCACTATTCACACTATTTTCCTACATGCAGCTTTTCCTCTTTTGTATAAGATGACTTCTTTTTTTCCTAAAGAAAATTTGCAGCTTATTTTCGAGGGTAGCACAGTAGATTTGTCTCCTATCAGCTTCTGGCATAGACCACAAAGTATTGATCTGCAGAAGCTGCTGCTGACCTCGTATATACAAGCGCACAGTTCAGAAGCCATAGGGAGCTCTTCAAAATGCTAGCACATAAATCAACATGTTAAATGTAAAGATTGACCAGATGTCAAAACAGATATTAAGATACGAGCCTGTAAAGCTGCCTGCAGTGATGCAGTTCAGCATTGACCTGATATTCCACAGTATACTATGGGTAATAAAAAGACAAAGAGGAAAGCAGGATATTATCACAAATGCTTTGAACACAAACCACTCAGGCCAACAAGACTAATTATCCTGCATCATCTACATTTTATTTGAGGAAAGGTAGAAGGAAGTTGAAGTTGAAAAGAAACTTGTTCTTTTCCCCTTTTAATTAAAGCATCCCCCCAGAGACAATTACATGTATTGTGACAGAGTAATGAAATTATCTCAAACCAGAGCTATCTCAGTCTTTACAGCCCTTTCAGTGTGCTGTTACTGATGTGATCTCAGTTGTTTTCAGGATACCACGACAGATGAGCTGCCTGTCCTCCAAAGGGTCAGAAAGGACTGCCCAAGTATATTGTTATTCAAAGAAACCCTTATGAATGTACTTAACTTTCAGTCACCTCTGTGATTAATGATGTGCTTAAAATAACAGAAAATACAAAAGGTAGGGAAGGGGAGAAAGTATGTTTTCCTTAACCAAGACCTAAAGAGATGAAGAAGGGAAAAATTACAGTTTGCATGAATAAGGGCCAGGTTATGTCCACGTCTTCCTGGAAGATGACACATGGCTATGGTAAGGTGTCTGCAGGTCTGTGAAAGATCTCGGTCTCTGGCTGGGCCCATGCTGGTGCTGTGCTCTGTTTGGGTTGCTGCCCTTTGTGGTTTCCAAGGCTGGGTTACACTGAGTCACACCTCGGTACCTCAGGAAACTCTGTATGGGCACATGACCCTGAGAGTCTTCATGGATATGTCTGATGTGTAACTGGCTCTGAAGAACTCCCGCAGGCTACATCTCTACAGCTTGCCAGCTTTAAAATGTGCGCCGCAAGCTTGTAGCTGTGTGGCTGGTAACATGCTGAACGGGTGCATCTGCTGTGCTGCCTCTTGCGGGCTCAACATTTCAAAAAGGGCATGCTCAGGAGAGGACTCACACTGCTCTCTGTGAGAGTGCCCACAACAAGGAAAGAAATGTGAAAAAGCATTTTAAATTGTGAACACTCAAATCATTATACTCTCTGAATGACATCTGAATGGCTTCTCTCCTAGGTGCTGATAGTGTCTGTCTAGTGAGTTTCAATAGAGGAGGATATGTTCTGACAGGACTTTCGCATATTTATCACATAAAGATATTTAAGCAATTTCCATCAGCTCAGCTTTTCTGTTTGTTTTAGTTTCAGGTTTGGAAGAAAAATATTTTATAATGAGATACTGCTGTGGTCTTCCTTCAAAGATACGTATAATGTGTTCATCATATACAGCTGACGTATGCAGAAAAGAGTAATTGCATCTGATTTTCTACCCAGAATCAACACTTTAAAAACAGTGGATGCTTGTAATTGCTGTTAATGTCTGACAAACTTACATGCACACTGCATCTATTTTTTTTTTGGTGCTTAAAGTAGATGGAGGCTTACCCTGTATGAAGTACATGACAACAGTGGATGAATGTGAGTGTACTAAAGGAGACTATGGTAATACAGAAGAGTGCAGATGCCCACTCTCATTGTCCTCCTATGTAAAGACTTCTTATCTGATGGGTCGTTATTGTCAACAACACTGTAGATGCAGTCTGCTCTGAAAAGTGTTCTGGATTTTCTTCTAGTTGCCCTGGCACATTTGACTATTTTGTTAGCCAGGCAGCAGGTTCCATGTTTTGCAGCCACTTGGCAAATAGCTCCAAGCATCAAAGCAGCTCTGGGCACAGAGAAGCCCTGGAAGCTAGAGATGGTTTGCATGGTTGCCCAATCTGGCTTGTGACCTGGTCCCAGTCCCCATCACATCCCCCTTGCTGGGTCCTGCATGCTGATGCTAGGTGATGGTAAATGCTGCAGTGGCTCTTGCACAGTTGCCCTAGACTGGCATGGTGCTGCGGGGCTCTCTCAGCACCTAGGTAGGTGATACAGGGATATACTTTCTTCTCTTTGAGTGCATCTCACTCCAGCAGCTAGAGAGAAGGGAGAGCTACTAGACCCAGGAAATTGCTACATGTATGTGAACTCCCTTTTGTTCCTAACCGTCTTACTTCTCATTCATGTCTTCAAATAGACCTGATAACGATGCCTGGCATGCCAATGGAAAAAAAACAGTAGCAAAAAGAAGGAAATAATCACTCATTGGCTGCAGATGCATCAAAAGAAACTAAAAACGCATTAACAGCATGATTGTTGTTTTTCTCTCACAAAGCTATGGCCAGTCTGTTTTTCTCATGAGACACAGTCCACTACTCTATGGTGGCTGCTACTGCTTATCTCCAAAAAGCCAGAGGCTGTCAGTTACTTTCCATCCATGTACAGCAGTATGTCATGGCACTAAAAATAATTTTTAAACTTCCATTCCCCAACAAAGCATTTCAGATGTTCCTTATGCTGGCAGGGACTGCAAATATTTTATCAAGTGATTTCTTTTTCACGCATGAGCAAGTCTACGAAATGAAAGGTAAATTGAGTTTGTTCAAAACATTGTCCAAACCAAGGGATCTAATACACATAGCTGTTCTACATGAGAGCTCTAGATTTTTGCTGCTTTAAGAAAACACTAACCATAGCTTGCTTGAAAGCTCTTTTTTACCTTTTTTTTTTTAGGCGAAACTCATAGACTTATATTAGCAAAAAGGACCAAGTAGTGACTTAGGAAATAGGAATCATTTGCAAATAAGTTACATGGAAAGACAGATAAAGGGGAGAAAAGGAATAATTGCAGGTAATGATTAGGTATTTGAGTAAAAGGGCTTTTTGTGCTGAAACGCAAACAAATACCCAAAGTTATCACATCAGTTGAATGTCATGGATGTGCAAACTGTGCACATCCCTGCCAGAAATAAATAGCAAAGATATCTTATACTTTATGGTGCAATGCTGTCTTGGCCATAGACTTCAGAAAAGGACTGTTGGATGCTCAGTTTTTTAAAGAAAATGTTACTGCAGTGTATTCCAAAGCAAACCGCTGGAGTGCGGCTCTTGTACCTTCACCCAAGACCTCATCTCAGTCAAAACCAATCCCAAGCACCTTCTTTTTCATTCTTCATCTTTTTATTTGTATCTTCTTTTTTTCTAATTCTTCTTTTGCCGCCAATGCAAAAGATTGCCATCTCTAACTTTAATGTGCTCCGCTGAAACTGGTGCAAGACGTGTTTATGCAGCTACCAGCTTAGACTGCTGTGCTGGCTCTAAGCTTTTGATCTCATTAACCTGACCTTGCTGTCTGACTCAGCTCAGCTTCTCTGAGGGGTTTCTGTGACTCCCACTTGGAGGGGATGAAGTGCCACCACAGGGGGCTGAGGAGTGCTGTGAGAGGGTCTTGCAAATGAGTGTTCAAGTGGAGAGCACAAACATGCTTGAGGAACTTCCAGTGAAATTCTCAGTTCATTTACCAAAACAACTGTGGCTTCTATCGTGAAATTGGGTAAAATATTACAAGCAGTGTATTTCTTGTTGTTTATCTGCTTTCAGCACATTTTAGAGACATTAATATTCAATACAACAAGTGCTCTGAGGACTTTCAGTCTTTGCTGCCTCTTGTTTTAGCAGTTTTATCTTTTTTTCTTGTTTCATTAGTAAACCTGCATGAGAGATTTCTGGCTGTTTGTTTGTAAAGCAGTGAGACCATATTTTTGATGTATTTCTCTTTTCCAAGATAACTTTCTCAGTGTTTGCTCCCAGTATGTTGTTAGCACTTACACTGCCCCTCCAGACAACAATTTTTCACAAGCACATTAATTTTAGATCAATGTGAATTGATGTGCAAGTTTTCTCTGCAGCAGATCTTTCATTATGCTTATATAGAAGGATGTCCCTGTGAATTGGCTGTCAGATTGGATGTCAGCAGAGTTGGTCAGTCTATTCTTGTCTAGTCTTTGAGTGAGTGTTATTTCCAGGCTACCCACTCTACAGACATCTAACCAGCTGGTTTATTCCCAGCTTAACTTGTTATATGATATTGTGACAAAACACTTGATTTTCCCATGGTATGAATCCCTTCTGAAGCCTCACCTTTTTTAAAAAAAAAAAAAAAGAAAAGAGAAATCTGAAGTCTAAAGCTGAGTCTGAAATGCTTCTTATAAAAGTTTTTGGTCATTTCTTTTCCTGCCTTTGTGCCTCTGCAACCTATTGGGGTAGTGGTTCTGCCGAGCTGTCCTCAATTGTCTTTGCAGGCTCTTAGGCCTCCTCTGTTGTAGTTTTTCCATTTTATGTAGACTGGTCAAATACTAAAGGAGAAGAGAAGGAATGGGACATAATTTCTCCAGGAATTGAGGGTGAATCTGAGGTGGCAGAGGGAGTTACTTAGGAGAGAGATGATCCACCTGTGACATAGATGGCTAAAATGGACTTCATTCCATGGGGCTCTTTGTGTAAGCCCCTTGTTCAGACTGTGGCTACCTCTTGCCCTATAACATCTCCTGTTATCGTAGAATCATCAAATCCTAAAACGGTTTGGGTTAGAAGAGACCTTAAAGATCATCTAGTCCAACCCCCCTGCCGCAGGTAGGACACCTTCTACTAGAGCAAGTTGCTCAAAACTCCATCCAGCCTGGCCTTGAACACTTCCAATGATGGGGCAGCCACAGCTTCTCTGGGCAACCTGTGCTAGTGCCTCACCACCCTCACAGTAAAGAACTTCTTCCTTGTATGCCCAGATAATAATGCAATGTAAGTCCATGGTGTCTTGCATTGGCTTGCACAAGCAAGGACGACATTGCCAAGCAGCTTGGCACAAAGATCCTGGCTGGAAGTTCTGGTTTGAAATGAATGTTTAAGTGTTAGTTAGTGTCAGTGGGTTTGAAACCAGAATGAAATCCATGAAGCAGTGGGTGTCACTGGGGGTGAGATGAGACACCCTTGCATCTGTTGATGAGACACACTGAGCACTGTTGCATCTGTGAGTTGTTAGACCAAGCAGTAACACCTGGCAAGAGCATCTTGCCACTTCCACAGTCCACAGACTTCCCCATGGTCAGCCTACAGCTGATGTGTAAAAGGACATACTGCTGCTGTGGCTCAGTTTTTTTTCTTGGATTGTGTATGTTTACACCCGACTTCTCCAGGTCTATAGAGTATGGCCACGGCACCATCCAAACAAATCATGACCTATAAACCCACCTGCTTGTCGCCAGTCCTCTGCAGCTCTTGATGTGTGTGCAGAAAGCAGGGAAGGAAAAGAGTGATTTCCATGAGTTGGGACATTTTCTTCAGAGCACTCTGCTGTCACCTGCACCCAACTATGGGGATGAGGGCAAGGCCATGTCACATAAGAAGCTGTTTTGCAAAGCCCCAAAGCTGTCCTCCTTTAGTTTTCCATCTGTCCAACTTTGCAAAGAGATACTTTTAAAAAATAGCAAATAAACTGAGAAAGTAACATAAAAGTGATGACATAATGACATTTTGTATGAAAAGAAATTTATATCAGTAACTACAGGGCTAGGCACCAACTCTGGCAGGCTTTACTAGGAGATTTTGCTGAGAAAGAGGAATGATACATGCTGCTCACTGGCTGTCTGCCTTATGTGTCTCTGAGGCAGTGTTTGCTTTCATATCTTCTTTTGTGGTGCGTTTGTGAAACAGACACACAGACGCTTGTGCTTCTGCTCTGCCCACCCTTGCTGTCAGCCAGGCACCATTTGCAGTGCACTCTTTATAAAGTTGGAATAAACCCTCATTTTGCATTTGTCAGTCATATCTGGAGGTTCTCCAAGGTCTGTTAACCATTTTAGTGTGAAACCCATTTCACTTCTGCAGTAATATTTTACTACTTTGTAGATGAAAAACCTGATTGCATTCAGATAACGTGTCTGGGCAAGTCAAAATTTGGTGATGTACCATAATTAGTGAACCTACCCTTTAGTCCAACTGCTTATTATGTGGAAATGTGCAGAAATATCCCCTCCCTTCTTGACTGTCTCTCCCCCTTTTGCACTGGCTGCTGAAGTGTGAACACTGGTTCACTTGATGAAAGAACTGCTGTCTGCCACAGCTTTATGTCAATGTTTTGGCTTCATCTTATCCTGAAAACTAGGATTTTTATTGAGAGTGAGAAAATTGACAGCCAAAATTAGAAGTTATAATTTTCTCTCAGGGTGGGAAAACTGAGCTTTTCAGTCAAAGTAGGAAAATGTTAAAAGCACAATTAAACTTAATAAGTCTTCAAATAGCATTTGGACCTCTTCAGCTCACCAGAGCTCTAAAGAAAAGGTTCTTTAGAGAAAAGAGCATCACTGTTCATGGAGGAAACTCTTCTAATCTTCTTATTTCTTGGGTTTTTTCAAAGCATTTCTTGAAAACCTGAAAAATTCTACCAAATTCCCCTTGCATGATCAATAATGTAAACTACGCCAGATTTAATAAAGCCAGCATAATAAATGAGCCATATCACAGGACATATTATATGACTGTTGCTGTTTATTGATATTGTTCTGTTCCAGTAAACTCCAACTTATTCCTGTAGCATAAAGTTACAAATCAGTTTTGCTTTGATCAAAAGAACTCTAATGTGTGCTAGCAAAATGTGTGTTGATACATCGCAATGAATCCTGCCTATTTGAAGCCAGAGCTCTGTGGGAACGTGCAGTGAAGCGCCATAAAATAAGCATGAAATGCAACTGGGAGAGCTGCATCTGGCATTAGTCTCAGTGCTGGGTTTGCCTTTCAGACCATTCACAGGTTCAGCTGCTTCAGACCTGTGGGTGGTCACAGCCAAATGTCCATATACCCCACAGCTGTGCAGTGAGACTTCAAACAGACGTTGCTGAGATAGAGAAACATCTTGAAATGGTCCATTTTCTAGAGTTTGCTCTTCCACTAAAAGCTGCCTCTTCCAACTGCTCCAGCCCACCCAGGTCATTCTTCACACTGAGCTTTTCAGTTTGTACTGGGCAAAGAAGATTTTCTTCATTATCTGCTAAAGAATAATAGCACTTTTTCAGACTTGTTTGTTTTCTGATGAATTGTTGTGATGATGTTCTAAAGACATAAAAGATTATTTATTTCTAGAACTATACAGTATTTCTTAACATTCCAGGAGTACTTTGTATGCTATACTGCTGTCTTTGCTGAAATACAGCAGCAACAAGTGATTTCTATGCCACATATGCCAGCTAAACCAGAAAAACAGTCTCAGGGAGAAATATTTCAGATGCTGGAAGGTGCAAGTTTTAGAAGTATTTTGGCTTCTTAGTGACAATTTTCTCCATGTTGTTTTAAGCTCACACTTTTAATCCTGTACATTTTGGATGTTATATTTGAAGGAGAAGTATAGATCAAATGAGTTTAAGGATAGAATAGTCTTCTGTTACTTACACACTGCTGGGGCTTGAGAGAATTTTGCATTCAGCTGAATGGTGGGACCATTTGAAACTCTTGAGTCCCCTGCTCATTTGAGCTCCTTGGGTGGACCATGCATGTGAGACCAGGTTCTCCATCTTGCTCAGTTGTTGATCCATTTGACCTCACAAGTGAAGATGGACCCATCTTTCTTACAGTGAAACTTTCTCAAATGCAGGATGTCCTTAGCACAGCCTTCTCATTCCCATTTAGGGGTTTACAGGGTCCCACTGATCCAAACCCCTGGCAGCTCTGCAGTGATGCCTTGCTGGGGAGAGGGAAAAGGGCTACTGGGAAGAGCACTTCACACAACTTCTGTGAATGCTGGACAACATTATTCAGAACTCTCGGTTCTCACTTGTACTGCAAACAGTGGGATGGTACTGGATCTGCAAAGGATGCAGTGGGGAACAGGCAAAGGAAACTTGTAGGGTTTTTCTGAATTGGCTTTTATTCTCTGACCATGAATTACGCACAGACATAGCTACTGTGGATGGCAATGGTTTGCACACATCTTTGTTAATCAGGGTGAGAGATTTAGGACTTTATATTGTATAAATGAGAGAAAGCAGAGATGAGGAAACACGTTGCACAGTATGCTCATGGACAAAGATTTTCCTTAGTTTTTTTTTTTTTTTGTACTGTAAAGCTTGGTTGAAGAGTTTGATCACCTTTGAATGTAGGAAGCCTCACTTTATCATGTACTAATAATGAATGAGCCTTACATAGGAAAGAAAAGGAGGAAATAAACACAAGGAGACTTCTGCACCTTAGGAATGACTTACCAGAAGTGCAGTGGGATACTATGCTGTACATGCATGCATAAGCAGCAAAGAAATCAAAGATTTCTTTCTAACCTTTAAGACACCCTAATACTGAAGGCAGTGGTCTCCAGTATAGCCTGTGTTGCAGACAAAAAAGGCATGTAAGGATCGATATTGATGCAGTGCTTACTTGTCTTGGCATGCCTTTTTTAGACCCAGTAGTTCTGGACATGTAGGCTTTGTGGCTGTCCGAACCCTAGCCATAACCCTAACTTTTACAATACCATAATATTCAGGCTCATGTCTTCAGCACCATGGGTGTTCCAGACATTAATGATGTACTGTGATCTCCCTTACCTGACTTTTGCAGACCCAGTGTCCCTGGAACTTTAGGCTTCATGGCTCTCTGAACCCTAATCCTAACCAGAACCCAAACCTCTGTGACAACATAATTCAGAGGCACAAGTTTTCAGCACCATAGGCGTTGCTCATGAGAAAGCTATGTAAAGAGCAATGTTGATGAGTACTGTACCCATCTTGGCATGCCTTTTGTAGTCCCTGTCTCTGGACTTGTAGGCTTTGTGGCTCTCTGAACCCTAACTGTAGCTTTAACCCTAAGCCAAAACCAAACCCTAAACCTAAACCTGACTTAATGAGGCTTTGGAGCAGAGGCTGGGTTTCACAGCATCACAGCTGGCCAAAGAGAAAGATGTCCAAAGACCAATGTTGGTGCAGTACCCTTGTCAGCTTGGGATTCCTTTTACAGCCCTGGTATCCCTGGACTTCAGGCTTTGTGGCTCTCTGAACCGTAAACTAACACTAACTCTAATCTTTAAGGAACTGTAATATTGAGTCTGAGAGATCAAGCAGAGTCGGTTTTCCACATGAGAAAGGTGTGTAATTACCAATGCTGGTGAAGTGCTGTGCTAGTCTTGGCATACCTTTGGCAGCCCCAATGTTTCTGGACCTGTAGGCTTTGTGATTCTCTGAATCCTATCCTTAACCGTAACTCTAACCTCTATGACACCCTATACTGAAGAGAGTGGTCTCCAGTAGTTTGTAGTTTGTGTTCCAGGTGAGAAACATGTATAAGGGTCAATGTTGATGCAGTGCCATTCTCATCTTGGCATTCCTTTTGCAGCCCCAGTGTTTCTGGACCTGTAGGCTTTGTGTCTCTCTGAACCCTAACCTTAACCCAAAGCCTAAACTTGATGACACCACAATACCGTGGCTCACGTCTCCAGCACCATGGGTGATCCTCATGAGAAGTGTGTGTTAGGAACAATGCTGGTGCAGTGCTGTACTCATCTTGGTATGCCTTTTGCATCCCCACTCTGTCTAGACCTGTAGGCTTTGTGGCTCTCTGATCCCTAACCCTATCCTGAATGGCATATGAAACTGAGACCATATGTTTAAAGGCAATTGTTCAGCACATTCCTGGCTGACAAATGGTCACTCCACTAAATAAATTTACACAAAATATTAATATAGGATAATTCTCACATGTAAAGTTCAGGAAGTTAATGAATATTTTCAGGATAACGGCTTTCATTTCTCTGTGAAACAGGCTGAAAACTTACAAGCCTTTTTCAGCTCCAGTTTCTTTTATCAGATCATTGTATTCTGAGAAATGTATATATCAGCATTTCTCAGATTGAAAATGGCTCTCTCAAGAGCTGCTGCATTTCAACCACACGAATGTTCACTGTATTTTTGTATCTTACCACAGTATTGGGAACAAATGTATTGGAATACATTTGCAGTGGCTATGGGTATAAGTAGTATTCAGGACTACCTTCAAAGCATCAAACTTTTAGTCATGTCTTAACTGATTAGGGGAAAACTCCAGGAACAAACTTGCCAACAAAGTTTTCAAGCTGACAAGCAGGTATTCTTTATTGCGGCACCAGGAGACACGGGGGATAGCTCCTCCTAACATGTGTCACCCCAATTGCCACACAAGCTGTCCTTTTATAGCCACTGGGCATACATACATATTCATGAGGCTACGTATGGATTACACTGTTTTCCAGAGAGTTCCTCGCATGCGTACAGAATGGTGGTGGTGGTCTCTGAGGGTCGTTTGCTTCCTCCAACAATCTTCATCACTTCTGACAGCCTTTGAAGCACACGCAATAGATGCTCATACCAGTTTAATTGGTTCGTTAGCACCAGAGACATAATAATCCTCCTGTCCTTGCACTTATCAGTTAGTTTAACTGTAGCCCATCCTGGACACCTGCAGTTTCCAGATACTCCTTATCCTGTGTCCTGTTCTTCTAGACTGCTTTTTTCTTAAAACTATGTCAACTGTAATGATTTATCTTGTGAGAATTCTCAGTATGTTCTCTAGCTGCACTCTTTTTTTTTTTCTATGCATCATGCACCTCAGTAATTTTCCATTGCTACTGTTACAAAGCCTTCAAACTTAACATTACTTAAAACTAATTCTGAAGATTTCTATATTCCATTTTGTGATTTTGTGCCCCCCCTTTGTCTCATAACGAAATCTTTTCATGCACAGTGATGCCAGTATATTTGTGTCAGATACACATGACCCAACCTGAGCTATAAAAATCCTAGGCTTCTTCCTTACAAGCACCATCAAACACCTGACAGTTATTCAGTAGGTGGAAAAAGGGAAAAAAGTGTGGACAAGTTAAGATTATTAGTACAAGCCGTCAGTAGTTACAATTTTATCTAAACAGCAAATTGCAGGCTATAAATCAACTTATGTCTCTAGTATGTAATTTGCATGTAATTTTGGTAATATCTGTATGTTCTACATAGTTACAGTGTAACTTCATGGTTAAGCTAAGGCCTTTAACGATACTCCTTAAGGTTTCCAGTGCTTTTCTTTTTGCATAAACGCCAAGAATTTTGAAACATTGTACATATTATTCGAACCTTATTGAGAATAACTATGTTACCTGTGTAAAACTAGTGAATACTACCCAAGCCAATTTTCATAAAATGTCCCTTTAATTTCCCATTTGCTATTCTCTTTGAACCATTATGTGTGCAGCTGTAGGCTTTGAAAGAGAAATGAGTGAAAAGAAAGCAGTGTCTTAATATAAGACTCCGCTTTATTTTGTCATGGCAGAATAAAAGGAAGTTTAAAACCAAAGTAGGACAAAACTTCAGCTTAAGGCCAAGACTCTTCACAGTTTCACAGTATGCTAGAGATTGGAAGGGACCTCAAAAGATCATCTAGTCCAATCCCCCTGCCGGAGCAGGAACACCTAGATAATGTTACACAGGAATGTGTCCAGGCGGGCTTTGAATGTCTCCAGGGAAGGAGACTCCACAACCTCCCTGGGCAGCCTGTTCCAGTGTTCCGTCACCCTCACTGAGAAGAAGTTTCTTCTCAAGTTTAAGTGGAACCTCTTGTGTTCCAGTTTGTACCCATTACCCCTTGTCCTATCATTGTTTGCCACTGAGTAGAGCCTGGCTCCATCCTCGTGACACTCCCCCTTTATATATTTATAGACACTAATAAGGTCACCCCTCAGTCTCCTCTTCTCCAAACTATAGAGACCCAGCTCCCTCAGTCTTTCCTCATAAGGGAGATGCTCCATTCCCTTAATCTTTGTAGCCCTGCGCTGGACTCTCTCCAGCAGCTCCCTGTCCTTCTTGAACTGAGGGGCCCAGAACTGGACACAGTATTCCAGATGCGGTCTCACCAGGGCAGAGTAGAGGGGAAGGAGAACCTCTCTCGACCTACTAACCACCCCCCCTTCTAATACACCCCAGGATGCCATTGGCCTTCTTGGCCACAAGGGCACAGTGTTGGCTCATGGTCATCCTGTCGTCCACTAGGACCCGCGGGTCCCTCTCCCCTACACTGCTCTCTAGCAGGTCGTTCCCCAACCTATACTGGAACCTGGGGTTGTTCCTGCCCAGATGCAGGACTCTACACTTTCCCTTGTTATATTTCATCAAGTTATTCCCTGCCCAACTCTCCAGCCTGTCCAGGTCTCCCTGGATGGCAGCACAGCCTTCTGGCGTGTCAGCCACTCCTCCCAGCTTAGTGTCATCAGCAAACTTGCTGATAGTACACTCAATTCCCTCATCTAAATCATTGATGAATATATTAAATAATACTGGTCCCAGTACTGACCCTTGAGGCACTCCGCTAGTTACAGGCCTCCAACTAGACTCTGCCCCATAGACTACAACTCTCTGGCTTCTCTCCTTCAGCCAGTTCGCAGTCCACATCACTACCTGATCATCCAGACCACACTTCCTGTGGGAGACTGTGTCAAATGCTTTGCTGAAGTCAAGGTAGACCACATCCACCGCTCTGCCATCATCCATCCACCATGTTATTTCCTCATAAAAGGCTAAGAGATTGGTCAAGCATGATTTCCCCTTGGTGAAGCCATGTTGACTGCCCCTCATAACCCTCTTATCTTTGATATGCCTTAAGATGGCACCAAGGATAAGGTGTTCCATCACTTTCCCAGGGATGGAGGTGAGGCTGACCGGTCTATAGTTACCTGGGACCTCCTTCTTGCCCTTTTTGAAGACTGGAGTGACATTTGCTTTCCTCCAGTCCTCAGGCACCTCTCCCGTTTCCCAAGACTTGGTAAAGATGATGGAGAGTGGTCTAGCAAGGACTTCCGCCAGTTCCCTCAGCACCCGCGGGTGCATCCCATCTGGACCCATGGATTTATGGATGTCCAGATTACTCAACTGGTCTCTAACCCATTCCTCATCGACTAAGGCAAACAGCTCCTTTGACCTGACTGCATCTAAGATCTCAGCTCTTCTCTCTCATGAGTCAGTCCCTGGGAGCTTTTACCTTCTGGGAGATTTAAGACTGTGGGAGAGGCACCCCTTTTACCTTTTCCCTTATCTAAGCAAGAACAGAACATATGTGCTGCTGGCCTCATCCTGCAGTGGGGCCATGCATAATACAGAGCCTAACATGCTTCCCTCCAGTGCTTTATTAAACACTTCCCCTTGGCTGATTTTCTCCCTGCTTTTGTTATTGGTGTCCTCTCAGTCACTTTGCAACTCCTGGAAGAGCACACACGTACAAATCAAAATAAGTTTGGAACAAAATATTTATGTGACATGCTATCAAATGCTTTCCCATAATTTATGTATGACAGTCACCAGTTTTCTGCTACCTACTAATTTTTGTTTAATCCATCCAGAAAGCAATCAAGGTGGTGTGACAAACACTATTGTGGTCTGCTCATCACTCACAGTTTCATTACACAGTGAAGGTCTAGTGAGTTTTTTCTTGTCACATTTATACTAATCATTTACAAGGAACGGAAGTTAAGAGTTGATCATAAGTGTCAATTCATCTCTGTCAGAGACCCAGGCTTCATAACGTGTGAAACCATTTCTGTCATTCACTGTTTGCGGCAGCAGCAATAACATTAACTGGAAGAGAACTCTTCACCGTTAATTTTCTGTCATCTCTGAAATAAATATTGAAATACATTTCTCTTTGCTTGGCCTTGGCTTTTGTGTTCTCAGTGTGTGATCATGGCAGGAGAGCAAACACATATGTTTTTAATATTTTACCAAGAAGGTCAATTCAAATAAATCAAAAAGTGATTAACACTAAGATTTTCCAGTTGGGAGTGAAAGGACACCTGATTCTCTTAATAAACTGTATTTAACTTTTTTTTCATGGTAATTAATCCTGTTTGGCCCTGAGGAGAGGAGGCAGGGCAGCTGAGTTGGTATTTGGATGCTAAGATACTTCCAGAGAGAAGGTTTTGGGCATAAAGAGTCACACTGAGGTAGGGAGGCTTGCAGACAGACTTACATATGAGCACTTAAGGGTCTAACAGGTGGACAAAATTCGGGGTATGAGAGTAGCAGGGGCCACTTTTCTTTTTTTTTTTTTTTTTTTTTTTTGTGGCAACCCCTTGAAACAGAGCTGGTAATGCAGGAAGGTGAAGAAAGGAATACAGTAAGGAAACTTAGTGTGTGAAATCTTCTCCGAATTGTCCTGCCCACAGAGTCCCATACTGATGCACTTCCCACACTGGAATGGTCTGGTGGCTGGCTGGGCTAAAGAGGACTGGAATGATGATTTGCTTTGGGCTATAGAGGAAGTAGCCGAGAATGTCTGCTAATGTACTTTAAAGGAGGATGTGAGATGAATGACAGGATCTCAAGGACGTCTTAGCACTGGCATAGCTCTGACTGCAGCAGACTCAGCTTCCTGAAAGCCTTCAGCACTATCCCTCCATGGGCCAATGAGAGGCAGCACAGATGTGGCTCCTCTGCTTGCTGGCAGACCTCCTCGTGGCTAGAAGTGGGCAGGTGTGACTCACTGCATTACTTCATGGTTTGCTTGCTTTTTAATGGACTCATGATTTTTTTCAGATAAAAAATCAGTCCTGTAATGCTTGTGTGGGTCTGGATCCCTGCAGCCTACTGAATTTCTTCCATTTCCAATGAAAGATCATACCATGTACACACTTTTCTATTCTCCCTCCTAAAGCTCTCTGGCCCATCTGGTCATACTGCCTTCCTCAAAAGCATCCATTTCTCTCTGGATAAGAAGTGAGTAGTTTGTGGGTCTATCAGCTCTACTGCTCTGAGAGCTCTTCTTCCCCAGTGCAGATGTAGTCAACTTCTTGCTCCTTTTTCAAGACCCAAACTGAAGGACCGGCGTAAAAAGCCCAGCTTGATTTTGGGTTTGTTTCCACAACAGTTCTTGCTGGTGTTGTGACATTTTTACCCCTTACCTTGATGTACCTGTAGCTCTAGTTTCACCACTAAAGTCATTGTGTCCAGCCTTTGGCTTATATCTGATTTTCGAAAACTGAGAGCTCCCTTTGTTTCAGACTGGAGGTTACCTGCTCATCAGCCCCTCTGAGCCATCCCTACTGCCTGTTTGCATCCAATCTGTGCACACTTGGTGAAGTCTGATGACTGATGGCCTTCATTAACCTTCTTTCAAATGCTGGGAATTGCTTCACTGTTTGATGCTTCTTCAGGCTGTGCATGGTACCCTGAGGACTAAAGCACCAAACTCTATATATGCCCCCCTGATATGAGTCTCTTAAATAATTTTTGACTCTTTTCATCTCTGTATCTTCAGGAGGGTATTCACTGCTCAGGTATAATTTACATGGTTGTTTTCTGTTGGTGTGTCACAGGTGAGTTCTGGGTCATTGAATATCCTTCAGGAGAAGGATATTCAGCTGCCATCCAGCCTCAGAATCAATCTGAATCTGAGTTAATCTTGTTTTCTTCTTTTTCCTCTGATTAAAAGCTTTCCCAAGATATTTTATCTGTTACACAGAAGTCAGTACTTCAGCTCTACGCTACAGTTAGGGTCAGTGATTAACATATCAAGCACTTCAGTGCAGCCTGTTGTCACGTACTTGACTGTTTTCCTCTTTTGTTGGCCGTCAGTGCCTGTGGATGCAGAGCAAAAACCTGCTTTACCTTCTCTTCCTGCAGCTGCTCTCTTGTTTCCAGTCCCAGATGTAAGGGCTGCTCTATTTCCCTAGTTGGCACACTTGCCATTTTCTGAGCAATGGCTTGGGAAAGGGCTCTGCCAGGGACATGCCTCTGGTGGTGCCTACCTTCCAGGTGCTCTGCTCTGAATTATACATCTCTGCACAGCGTTGTCTCTTCTTGGTTCATGCCAAAGCCTCTTGACTAGAATTCTCTTTGTTTGACAATGGAAGTGTTACTGCCGGTAACAATCCCAGGGCTTCCAGGATTCCAGCCTCCTCTCTATAGGAAAGGTCTGATCAGAAGTTGGCTCAACATCCAAGTGACGTTCTTCTCAGGGGCTTTCAAGCTATCTAAACCCTGCCAAGTGGGTGAACTCAGATGAAGGCTGTTTTATCACCAGCTTCTGTGGTAATTCCATGAACACAAGCTGTGTCACTGGTTGGAAGCGGCCTCTTCTTGCCTTTTCTAAACTTCTGGGTATACCACTTCACAATCTCTGAGAGGTTTCTAATACCCTGAGAACCAGTTAGCACTGTGAATTCTTTCTTTTGATGTGCTTTAGAAAGGATTTAGTCTATTTGTTGCTTCCTTCTACTGGCTGTTCCTTGCATTATTTTTCAGCTTGACCAATTGTATTTTCTCACTCGTTTTTCCAGACTTGCTGATCTTTTCTTCATTTGAACTGTCCTTGTTTGGCCATCTGGGCCTACTCTTTGCTTTAACTTGTGGTGTGCATGGCTCTGTTTCTTAGCATCATGCCAACCTGCATGCTTTGTGTAGGTATTTAGTCTCACTGGAAAGATTTTAGATTTCTGACAGATAAGAAGGATTTTGAATTCAAATGAAATACAGTCTGGTGCCTTCAAATACAGTCTGAAAGAAAACATTCCCTTCTGAAGCAGCTACAAGACTTGCTGAAAAGGTGCCTAATGTTTCAGCCAATGTAAAACCCAGTCAGACTTCAAAACCGATCAAAGCTTTTACCTTGAGATCTCACAACTGAAATGAAAGCAAATAAAGGACTGACTGTAATAACTGGTGGACACAGTGGGTGGGTGAGGCTGTGGGATAATGGACATACATTTTTAAAGGCCATGAATTGGCAGAGTTGCCATAGCCACGCCAGTACATTTAAGTCTATAAAATGATATATCAGTGCTCTTCTTGGTATTTTACCAATCTTCCAGCCACTCTAAGGTCTCAGGCTGAGAGGCAGTATAGTTTTTCTTCCAACTTATTTTTTACCTACTGTCATGCAGAGTCTTACAGTGAGCTGTCCAAAACAAATTCTCACCATTTGCAGGCTCTTACTACGCATCAAAGCATTTCTTCAAGTTTTCCTTCTTTTATCCCTGCTTGAAATAATTAAGTCTGCTGCTTAAAAATCGTTACTGACACTGCTCATTCACTAAATTTTATTTGGTTTCCTCTGAAGTCTCTGGGCTGCTTCAGTCCCAGGAAACTCCACTTTGAAATAAAGATGAACCATGGGAATTCAGCAACAGTAATGACCAAAAAAGCAGATCCTCTGATATCCCTCATTTCCACCCGGCGTCATGCTACAGAGGTCTTTTTGCACCTTGCTCACAAGCAAGGCTTCTAAACCCAAGGAAATTAGATCTTATCTGCCTCTCTGCCACTGAATTTGTTCCTCCTTGTTTTTTGTTTCTGCTGTGCCTCTCTCCAGACAGGGGCAATTGACAAGCTTGTCAATTTGCTTGTCAATGAGCTGCTTGTGTTCAGTGCTCAGATCAAGAGTGATCTTTCCTAACTTACATGTCTTAGCTGTCAAACAGACCAGCAAAGCAGCTATGGTCCCTTTCAGTGAAGCCTGCAACTCCCCATGGTCTGCACCGTGCTGCCCCTATCAAGGCTGTGTCTGCACTGGGGCTTCCCAGCACTTCCACTGCCACAGCAGAAGACATCCCATATCTCCCAGACTTCACACTGGCATGTCCCAGTTTGCAGGACTGTGTGGTCACCATGCAGAGGAAACTCATCCAGTAACAGGATTCAGGGTGGAACCTGCAACCACCACTTTCAATACAGGGGGAAACCCCATGGCCCATGAACACATTCTTTGCAAAGCAGCCACTTCACCTCTGATTTCTCAGGTCTGCTCCTCAAGGAAAACCTGTAAGTAATTTTGAAAGACAGGTCTAGGAATGAAAATTAGACGTAATAATGAGAAAAAGGTGGTTGTAACAGAGATGGTGCATTCGTGTTTGGTTTTATAACCTCTCTGGGTCAGTTAGAAATGATTTTTCCAACTGTTTCCCTAGGAGTTAGCTAGCTGGGTCATCTGTTACCCTCTCTTCTTTTGCTGCGCCAGCGTCAGCTATCAGCTTTTAATTGGTCCAGCCTGTATGCATCCAGTTAAATTCTGAATGGTTTTCTCAACTTGTATTTAGCTTTGGGCTCTCAACAGCTTGTCCAATTTTTCAATTAATCTAATAAAATGTATGTCTGCAAATGTAACACTTTTTCTAGACTGTGACTTTAGATAGCTGTGGCTGCAGCAAAGCACTGCAGGTTTCTAATGATACTGGGGTTTTCTCCTGGTATAGCCAACCCATGGGTCAGGTACCTGTTCTTGCACCGGCCTCTCTCAGCCCAGCTCTTCCCTATGATGTAAATCATAAAGACATACTAGGTATAAAGGTAGCTTGAATTCAAACGACAGTGAATAAAAATGTAGCGGGATAAAAGTTGAAGGCAATTGCATAAAGATTTGCAATAATTCATGACATTCCTTTGCAAATCTTCCTTTGGTTATTAGAGTTATGCAAAACCCACCAAACTCCTCCCCCCAACACAAAACAGAAAAAGCCCCCAAAACTCTCAGGAGTTTTTATTTTCAACTTCAATTTCCAAAATTACTGTAATCAGAAGTCTCACTGAAATACTGTGGAGCATCTGCTTTTAAAAGCATGATAGCCAAAGATATTTAGGCATTTAAGATGAAAACATGAAAACAGGAATTATCAACAGGGTTGGTACACCTCAAATGCTGTTAAAAATGCAAGAATGAGGTCTAAGGGATCATTGTTTTTTTACTCCCAATATTGTCCTTTTAGAAAAAAAAGACGACTTATTAATCTTCTGAAATTCCAGCACACTTTCAGTTACATAATAAATAAATCTATAATTTTAAGATATTATTTTAATTTTGTGGGCTTCCTACCTGAAATGATGGAAAGTTCAGTTATTATGTTACACGTATCATTCAGTTAAATCTATTTTATATTTGAAAATACAAGCATTTGTGCCAGACTTATGTATTAGAACGCTGAAGAACAGATGTTAAATTCTAGTTATTCACAAGAGGCTTATTTAATAGTGGACTCTTGCTGATAAAGTTTGATGTCTTCCTATTTGGAAAATTATATTTAATTGAAGCTATTTTGAACAATGTTGAGGAAGATGAGAGATGCATCTTTTACATTATGCTGTACTTTATAATGGGTTTATAGCTACTATCAATTGGTCTAAAAGTCAGAAAAACTGCCTGGTAAATGAGAACATTAAGTCCCAGGTTTCTGGTTCATTACTGAATGAGAACAATGATCTTTCATCCTATTACTGGAATAGATAATTGAAATGTAGGACTACAGAGTAGCCGCAATGTGAGGAGAGTGTTTGGGGTGTTTTTCCATAAACATCACCAATATATCCTTTCCATCTGCCCTGTCTGGATTGCAGCAGATTGCAGGCCGGCCAATTAGCCACATTAACATCTAATCTGGGATGGAATGAGTCAGTAGAGAAAACTGACGTCTTTGTGATCCCTTTTCCAATTCTCTGGTTTTGTGCGTTTAATGTGATAGTCAAATTAACATGGGAATATGCATATCTGGCAACCATTTTGTTCTGTATATATAGTGATGATTTTGAATTAAAAATGCATTCACATAGACATACCTCTGTGTTAACAGACAGTGTAGGCTGACTCTCCAGCTTCACCAACAGCAGCAGTGAATCAACCCTATACCTTTTTATGAAGGATGGTTTGTAGGTAGAAAATAGAAACATCATTTCCTATTCCACTATAAACACAAATCGGAATAAAAATATCTTTGTTAGGAAATGAGTTATTCTGTACTCCCTAGGTTGGTACCAACAGTTTGACATTTATCCTAGACTCAGCAGAGCAGAAATAAGCTTTTTAAAAATAAGCAGTGTTATTAGAAATAACAAATTTCAACACTGCTTAAAGAAGATGCTCACTGGAACACCTTTTCATCCCACACAAAGAAACTTCAGAGACTCAATCTGTAAAGCTATTAAAATAATTAAAATCAGCAGCTGAATTTAAGAGGAAAAAGTTGGTTTCCTTTGCCTGTTTTGAAATGTGAGACTACTTTCTGGTACAAACCTTAGAGCACAGAAAACAGTTTTATACAAGTGTTCATTCATAGCACTGAGGAAGACAAAGCAAAAAGCATCCTACTGCAAACCTGGATTCATTCTTTATCCTTTCTTAGAGGGTGTGTCTTTGTTTAGCTCTGTCTGCTTCTCATCCACATAAAAGTGTTGTCAGAATGACAACATGGATTTTGAAGACACTGAAATTTGTGCCATAGTCCTCAAACTTAATCAAGAGTCTATAAAAAGCTTTGCTTAAATGACAGAATGAGGAAAGCGAAAATATGCCAAGTTTTCTAGAAGTTTTACTTAAAATATTTAATAGAAAAATAATAACCATTTCCACTTCATTTGCTTAACAACAGACTGTTCACAACACTGTGATGAAGCAGTATGTTGGGCTTTCAGTCCTGCAACACAGTCTTCCAGAACTTCCAGGAGAACTTCCACTACATAGGTAATTGCAGTGGCATCTGCAGTGCATCAGGCTTTCCTCCCAGCAATTTGGTGGCAATCTCTGCAGTAGCAGGGATCTGTTGATAACAGTATCCTGCTTGCTGTGCCTCAGAGGGGTGGCCAGGTTTGCATTACAAGAAATCTAGTGAGAGGCCTGATATGCCAGCTCATGTCTTGTGTTTTTTCCCCCAGTTCTGATGCCTTAACTTTCAGAATTTCACAAGGATTCATGCTTTACTTAATGCTGTTTGGCATCAATGCAAAGATACACATTTGGTATAAACACAAAGATCTGGGCTCAAACTATCTTTTTGGTAAACCTCTAATTTCTTCTGGCTGTTTTAATAAATGCTAAGTGACCAGCTGCCTAGACACCAGCTAAGGTCCTGCTTGGCTCAGCCAATGGGATACCAAGCACTTCACATCAAAAGCTGCATAATCAGAGCACCGTTATCACTACCCGGTTGGCTTTCTCCTGGCCTTTTAAAATGCTCTGTGTGCTTGCCTACTTTGTAAGAAGATCATTAAGAATTTCTTCCACTAGTGTAAGTAAGTGCAGATCTTTGAGGCTCACTGCAGTTCCTCTTGGGATGGAAATCCTTCTCAGAAAGACACTGCTACAAAGGACAACCTGACTCTGGTGGCACCTCTGTGAATTTGAGAAGCAGTAGTGTGGAGGTGGAGGGAAACTCCGTGCTGCTCCCCACAGACAATGTTGCATATTGACCATGAGAGTGGCCTTGCAGAGCACATACCTGACCAAAGGGGATACTTTCCATCCTGAGCTGTGCTGTTGATTTGGTTATAAATCAGCAAGTGATTTATCCCCAGCAGTAGAATTAGCCTGTGCTGCAGTGAGCCTATCCACCACCACCATCGCTTTCTGATTTCATAGCTGCTCCTCCCAAGTACCAGCTGCATGCACTCCCTTGGCACCTCTATTTCTTCCTCACACAGCTACTCGGTGAGACCGAGCTTGACTCTGTTGTGCTTCCCCCCACTCCCTGGCTCAGTAATCTGTTCAACAACATTTTACTTTGGGATCTTCTGTCATAGGCTTTCCTGACATGTGATGCAGGTGAGCCTCCTAATGGTACTGGGGATTTGTCAGTGCTGTTACCTCTACAGGAGTTCTGGTTTTGCCTGTGTCTGTCTGGCCCAGGGTACTTAACAAAATTAGTGGAAGGATGGAAACAGTAAGACTCGCAAGCTATTTGGGAATGATTTGTGAGCAGGGGAAGTACTGAAATCATTGAAATAATTATCTTCAGTGAATTATTAGTCCTGCTCTAATTTGAAGTCTAAGTTGGAACACATAATAGATTTCATGAAGGTTTTTCTCCATCATTCATTGTGATCAGCAGTTTACATACATCCCTCTTCATAGAGAAGCAAGTGACTTCATTCATAACTCAAACTTTCTCACACACTTCCTCCCCACTTCTCCTACTCTGGCCAGAAAGTGTCAATGCTTGTTCTATTTATTCCTGTATTTTGTTGTACCCTGTTTTGAATAGATGCCCATGGCTAGTAAGCCATGATGATACATGGAAGTGGACGTGGAAGCAGTATTCGCCACAGCTGAGGTTACTTCTCCCGGGTTTGGATGCACACAACCGCAGAGCCGGGCTTTGAGAATAGTTCATGCTAGTAAATCTCTGATTTTCTTGTTGTTCCTGTGGGAAGCTGCACTTACATTAAAAATCATGATTGTCAATGGAAAGAGAAACCTTGAGAACCACCGAGTCCAAAGGCAGGTTTTGTTATGGCTCTGCCTTGACTCTCTGGCATGAATAAAAGCTGTTTAGGTTCCATTTCGGACAAGTGGCAGTTGTCAAAGTGTTTTATTTTTCCAGTAGTCTTGTTTGCCAGGCTGGAGAATCTTACTTTCTTGGGTTTTTGGTGTGGTAATTTTTTTTTTTTTTTTTGAGCCAAAACCTGGAACTGGACAGTTTTGGCATCTTCTCTCGGAAATTTGTTTCTTAGTTACTGCTCCAGTTCCATTTCTAAGTCTTGTTTTATGTCTAGTCTGTGTGGCTGCTACAGAGAAGATGCTCTGGGTCGGTTTTGTCTCAATCTATTTCAAAAGGAACTAAGCTTTTTTTATTCTTTAGATTTTATAGACTGTGTAATAGTTCCTTCAAGCTAGACTGGTAATGAGAAGACTGAAAGATTAATGCCAGCAGAATGTGTTTCTTCTACACGCAATAAAACTGCTCATCAGAAGAGATGCTGAATCCTCATATCTGAAGACAGGTGGGTACAGGAGGGCAAAGGCTGATATTCACAAGTCCCATGGCAGGCACAGTCACTGGAAAGCAGGAGGCACAGTCAGGTTCTGAATCATGTTAGAGGCCTGTTGCAGGAGGAGGTGAACACAGGGGATGTGTTATTTCATACAGTAGTTAGGGCTGGTCTGAAAAAAAGAGAAAACAGGGTTTTCTTTGGGACTTACCTAAACTTAACTATTGCTTTTGATCGCAGTCTTCTGGAACCTAGGAGGGACAAAAGCCATCTGATGGTCTTGTCAAATCTTTGGTACCTGTGATGCTCAAGAACAAATACAGCTCATCAGACAGAGTGCCTCAGGGTTAACCTCCCAGGACTTTTTCTTTACAGAAAAACAGCACATCTATCTTTCCAACCAAGACAGGCAAATTTTGAGGCATCAAAAAGTAGCAAATGGAATTATTTTTTTTTTTCTGGCTCTGTCTCTGCTAGGCTGGCTCTATCTACTTAATTGCTTTGGCCAGATACACCCACTTCATCACTGTTGTTACCACAACAGTGTTATCAGCCCTTGGGCATCACTGAGAAGATGGCAACAGGCAGCTGAGACCTCACCAAGAATAACAACCTAAAGCGCAGCTTGCCAGCTTGCCTTGCCCAAATTAGGGTCAGACTGCTCCCAGGCACATAGGTAAGTGATTTTGGGAGCTGTTTCTCATGGAGAGCAACCAGCTGTCCCTTCTCTTCCCACAGTGTCTGCAGGAAGGTGACCCAAAGGACGAGCCTACAAGCACTGTGGCTCCAGACTGAGTGGGAGCAGTGGACAGAGGCATCTAAAGCTCAGAGCCTTGTGCTCATGTGTGGAATGAACATACTATGTGGGTAAATTCTTAGGCACATTCTTCGTAGCTAACTTATTATTTTGGTAGCCACCCTTAGGGAAGTCAGTCTCCTTCACTGAGTGGCGTCACCAATTTTCAGGGCAGCCAAAGTTTGAGCTCAAAATGACCATTTGTCCACTTAACAGGAAGAGATCTGCATAGCCTGGCGAAAAATACTGGCTGCAACCTGTGTCTTAGGAAGGAGGTCATTCCTTAGGCCTGGCCACCTACACCATACTTACAGCCATTGCACCAACATCGTGGTGTTGATACCAGGCAGACAAGATGATCCAGTGTCCTTCTAAGAAGGCTTGAAATGTCATGTTTTTGCAAGAGCAGGTTAGATTTATCTGCTGTCTGAATGGTAGGAAATGCCTGCACCTCACAGTGCAGACACTGATGTATTGCCCCGTGTAGACTGTTACAAGGATACTCACACAAGTCAACTGCTACAGGAAATCTCTTATTCATGGGCAGAAGAAAGATGAGACAATGAAATTAAGAAGAGTAATGTGGAAATAGAAATGGATCAAAGGAGTGCAACAACAGCATGAAAAACATAAAAATGTGTCCAGGATATCTGGCAGATGGATGTGACTGGATACAGATTTGGAATTTGTCAGATGGCTGAGGAGAGTTGGCATTCAGATTTCCTAGTCTATGTGAAGAAAGACCATATTTACGAAACTGACTCAACACCTTGCAGCCCTAGGCTGAGTTAGTTTCTAGTCCTAGAGAGGAAAGCTTTAGCAATAAGCTAAGGACAAGTTTGCATTCCAGCTGCTATTCTTGTACCCTTATACTCCCTCTGGCTTCTTGCCCATCTCCACTGCATCTCTGCCCTGTCTCCACCCAAGTTTTGTAGGTACTTTTTTTAAGTTTTTTTTTCTATGCACCAAATCATTACTCATTTGAAAAATAATATGCAGCAGAACCAGGTAACCCTCATCCTTGGTGAACTGTGCAGAGAATGAGTAGGTTATATATACTTTGAAAGTGGTTTTCTAGCTGCAAGTTTGCGCTTCCTTCCACTTAATCGTATGAGAGTCTCTCTCCCACATAATCTTGAGGACCACCCGCCTGCCTTGGCCTAGGTCCTGTCTGATACCATTGGCTGGTATGAGTGGTGAAAGCCTTCACACACCTAACTCCAGAACGAAAGGAGCTTTAAGGGTACCAATGCAGTTCTGTTTTTTGACCAGCGGGAGGCCCTTAGAGACCATCGAGTTGTCACAGTGTAAAAATTACACTTGGGATTCAGATAGACCTCTATCTGCAGACCTGCAAGCTCTTCAGGGATTTTGAGGAACAATTCTGATCCTAGTTTTAAGACTAGAGATACAAACAGACAGAAGAGGGGACTTCCCAGTCATTGTAGAATAAGTAAATGACAATAGTTTATGAGATTTTATGCAACATAGAAAATGATAATGTCCCTTTCCTCATGAACAGTGAATCATGTTCATACACTTTTATAGTTGTTTTCTTAAACATTTGGCTTGCCCTAGGAGTTGCTTAAGTAAATTAACCTTTATAGGAATTTCTTTAATTTATCCTTATGCATCTTGTCATGTTGAAAAGAAATCCCAAACGCCCATGATTAATCTCTTTCTTTTCTGGCTCCAGACAACCAAATATCCAATAGAAGTATGTTGTCTTTTTCCTTTGAACAGCTGCACCAGGCACCGAGCCCTTGCTGGAACTTTCTGGATCACCTCCTCTGTTTTCTATGTGTTTTATTGACACAGGTTTCAAACACAGAAACTCCTGTCTAAGACAGACCATTTAGCAACTGTGATTTAGCCTGGAAATGTCTTTGTAGCCTTTTGATACAATTCATCTGCTAGTAAGGAATAAAAACCTGATGCGAGTTACCATCTTTCATAAATGGGCTGAACTTTGGTCTCAGGTGCATCCAAAAAACTTGCTTATGATGGTATCAGTCGCTCCAACAACTAGAAACTATACAGGATGTCAAGCAAGGAAGACTCCTTAGGCTGCATGACAGTTTTCTGCTAGACAAAACATCCATATTTCAACTCTTGCAGAAACATGTTTATCAAGGTTATGATAATGTCCACATTGATCTGTTTGCCAAGCTTGAAATGTTACTTTTTATTTATTAGTAGATAAATGGAAAATGCAGAGGAACAGCAATACAAACTATAAAAAAAATACCTTGAGTGGAATAATAAAAAGTCATTGTAATGTTTCAAGTCTCCCTCTGAAAGTATGTGAAATGATTTGTGTTAGGGAAGAGTAATTTTTTCATGTGTTCAGGTTATGATAAAAGCATGTAAATTTATTGTAGATGTACAGCAATGGATTAGAAATTTTAATTTCTTACGCTCTCTGTTTGTGTAAACAGCCCTTAACTGCTGGACTGCAACACTTGCTGCTCCTTTTGGCAGCCTCAGTTTGACCCTGATTCATCAGCATGTTCAATCTCCAGAAGAAGCAAAACTGAGTATGCATACATGTTAACTAAAGTGACAAGGCTGGAATGATCTGTGTGGAAAACCCAGATCTGTTTTCATATATTTCTTACCAATCACATTTCACTATTCCCCAACTTTTCCCAGTCTGGGACAAACAACATTCAGAGTTTTCTAAGCAGTGGGGGAGATAAGCAGGAAGTTTTTAGGGTGGTAAAATACTGGAGCAGCTTGCCCAGAGAGGTGGGGGATTCACCATCCTTAGAGACATTCAAGCCTGGATGTGGTTCTGGGGAAATTGATCTAGTTGAAGATAGAATCACAGAATCATAGAATAGTTAGGGTTGAAAAGGACCTCCAGATCATCTAGTTCCAACCCCCCTGCCATGGGCAGGGACACCTCACATTAAACCATGCCACCCAAGGCTCTGCCCAACCTGGCCTTGAACACCGCCAGGGATGGAGCATTCACAACTTCCCTGGGCAATCCATTCCTCTGCCTCACCACCCTCACAATATCCAATCTAAACTTCCCATATTTATGTTTTAACCCATTACCCCTTGTCCTATCACTACAGTCCCTAATGAAGAGTCCCTCTCCAGCATCCCTATAGGCCCCCTTCAGATACTGGAAGGCTGCTATGAGGTCTCCACGCAGCCTTCTCTTCTCCAGGATGAACAGCCCCAACTTCTTCAGCCTGTCTTCATACAGGAGGTGCTCCAGTCCCCTGATCATCCTCGTGGCCCTCCTCTGGACTTGTTCCAACAGTTCCATGTCCTTTTTATGTTGAGGACACCAGAACTGCACACAATACTCCAAGTGAGGTCTCACAAGAGCAGAGTAGAGGGTCAGGATTACCTCCTTCGACCTGCTGGTTACGCTCCTTTTGATGCAGCCCAGGATAGGGTTGGCTTTCTGGGCTGCGAGCGCACACTGAATTCAGCTCATGTTAAATTTCTTATCAACCAACACCCAACAGCAGTCCTTCTCCACAGGGCTGCTCTGAATCTCTTCTCTGCCCAACCTGTAGCTGTGCCTGGGATTGCTCCAACCCAGGTGTAGGACCTTGCATTTGTCTTGGTTGAACTCCATAAGGTTGGCATCAGCCCACCATACAAGCATGTCAAGGTCCCTCTGGATGGCATTCCTTCCCTCCAGGGTATCAACCGAACCACACAGCTTGGTGTCATCGGCAAACTTGCTGAGGGCGCACTCAATCCCACTGTCCATGTCAGCGACAAAGATGTTGAACAAGACCGGTCCCAACACCGATCCCTGAGGGACACCACTCGTTACTGGTCTCCAGCCGGACATTGAGACATTGACTGTGGGGAGTGAAGGCGATAAGATTTGCATGAAAAAAATTTTGGGAGTGAGCTCTGAGGCCTTGGTGCTTGACAAGCCCTGGGCTGGTAAGTTGGGATGTTGAAGGACAGGGAAGATGGAAAAGCAAGCCCTGGGGGAATGGGCCAGGATGCAGTTGTGGCGGGAATCTCAGTTGGATGTCAGAGGATGTGGGGGTTATGAGAGGGTCTGCAGCATTGTGATTGGACTATTTACCTGGAGGGTTTCACAGTGGCCAGTGAGATTGAACGTTGCATGTATGTGCAGGTTGGGAAAGTACAGAACAGGGGGTAAAAAGTACTTGGTGGTAATAAAGATGGTTTTGAATCTCCTCATCAATTTGAGTCCGTGTCGTGAAGTCCCACAGTTGACCACAACTCTTGCGTACGGCCATCCAGCCAGTTCTTTATTCACCGAGCGGTCCACCTATCAAATTGATCTCTCCAAATTAGAGACAAGGATGTCATGTGGGACAACGGCAAACGCTTTGTACAAGTCCAGGTAGATGACATCAACAATGTCCCTGCTCATGGCAGGGGCCTTGGACTAGATAGCTTTTGAAGGTCCCTTCCAACCCAGAGTATCTTATGATTCTATGATATTTTGACAGTGTCCAGACAATTCTTGCAAAATTATGGATTTAACCTTCTGAATAGGAAGAAAACAAAGCGTTTTAGTTTAAGCAGTGTCAATCAACTTCACACAAAATTCTGCCTTTCAGCCTGGGCTCCACAAAGGCCAGCTGAACCCCTTTTGCAGTCAAGAGCAGATTTCTAACCATCTAATTGTGAATATGGGAGGCTACCTCCAGATAACAACTTCTGAAAACATGATGGGCAAGAATTACTGTGGACATCCCTGCAGGGAGCATGGCAAAATGTGGAAAGGAAAGGAACCACCCTGCAGCCACTTCATCTCTTGAGGAATGCAACAAAGTTTGCAAGTGCTAACTCTTAGGTGTATCATAGCTTCAATGAAAGAGAATGAAATACACTGATAGTTTCTGCTCTAAGGCTGCCTAGGTGTCAAAGTGTACCACGTCAAAGCCAGCAATTTAACAGCTTGATTAGAGTTTGCAAAATGCCGCAGAGATGAAGAAAACCCCTCAAGCAGACAGCATCTGATAGGTTGAACTTGGTTCCTATAGCAGAAAATGCATAGTAACACTTGCTGTGAGGTTGCTCTTTATTTCACAACAGCCCCATTCCAAGGAGGTAGATTTATTCTGAGTGAAGCAGCAGGGCAGCAGTCTGTAAAGGACACATCAGGGGTGAAAAACAGGGGAAGATGGGACAGCATGTCACCAAAGGAGGAAAGTAGACAGAAGCAAGCATCTCTCTTACCTTGGGCTTCCCAGGACAATGAGAGAGGAATAGGTGAAAAAGGAAAGTGCAACAGAGGGAAGAGTAGTTAATATTGTTGTATTTTATTCTTACATTGAAATAATGGAAATAAAAAAAGGCTTTTTGAAGAGACTTCAAGAGATCACGTAGTTCATTTCTCTGTCAGAGATCAGCTACGCTTACACCCTTTCTAGCCAATGTTTGCCTAAAAGGATGTCAAGAAAAACCTTCAGGGATGGATTAGAAAATATTGATGGAAGCTGTATCAAAGTTGAGTAGAGCAGAGAGGTTATTCTGCATGTTTTACAGGATCTTTCTATTTACACAGCCCTGTATTACCTCTCACTTTTTAGGTTTTGTTTTTGTTTTGTTTTTGTTTTCCATAAACTGACATTGTCAATGGCTCAGTGTTTGTCTTACAACCACCACTAGATACTATTACAAAGAAAGAGTCTAGCCATGTGCTCTTTATCCTGCCTTTGTGATCATTTCTGTCTGTATAGCAAGACAGCTTGTGCCACTAAATTTCATCTCATTTTTTTCCAGGCTGTTTCCCCAATTGGTCATGGCAATTCAGAAGTCAAATTCTGCCCTCAAATGTGCCTTCAGCCTTGCCTAAATCAGTATGCCCTGCAAGCTTCTTAAGGGCAAAGTGTCTTATCAGCTCAGTTAGTATAGAAAGTACTGGGCGAAACTGTATTCAAAAGAGACACCTGCTGAACCCTGGTTGTTCTTTGACAACAAACCCTTGATAGCTCTTTTTTGAATACTGCTTTCCAACCAGTTTTTCATCCACAGAGTCCTTAGCTAGCACAAAACTCTTTTCAAAAGTGAAGTTCTATGTAGCATCTATTTCTTCCTTTCCTCTCTGAAAAGTCTGTTACCCTGTCATAGGAGGCAACTAGATTGTTTTGATACAACTTGTTCTTGACAAATTATATTTAGTTGCCAAATCATTACAAACTTGCTTGTGCATGAAAAAACAATAATAACTGCTTTTGTACATGCCTGGAGATTTCAAACTCTCACCATTTTTTGGTTTTAGATATTTATTTTATTAAATGAGAGGCTAACCAAAGGAGTTACAGAAGGTTTCTGTTTTCTGTCATCCACAAGCAAACCTCAGGAGTCAAAGAGGGTGACATCTTTGGCCATAGAATACCTATTTTATTTTTTTAGTTTGCTTTGCTACCTGTGGTTTTTTGAGCTTGGTTTGGGAAATGTAAGTCTTTTCAAGCAGTATGTTAACAGAAACCTTTAAGAGATGTTCTGGAGTTTTCCTGTTTTATACCCTTAGCAGGGAATCCTTCATCAAAAATTTGGACTTCAAATCCAATGCTTTTACATCACAGAGGCCATGTTTCACTTGGGTTCCCCATACATATATATGTAAGGACACATGTTACTCACAGGTTCCCAGATATGCTCTTTTATCTGGTCCCACTGCTGACAGAAAGACATAGTGTTCTTGCTGTCACCTGAATCCACTCGGTCCACCTCACATACAGTCTTCATGACCTAAAACCCAAACAAACAGAAAAACCCTAGGTCCTTATATATATGAGAATTTAGATCAGCCTTCCTGTAAAAAGAATAAAAAAGAGGTAATTAAAAACTTCAGAAGAAATCAAACTTAATAGCAGAAGGCCTGTGCAGTCACTTGCTCTATCATCCCTGAAAATCCTCAAGATGTGCCTGGAGTTTTGAGCTGTGGTCAGCCTTGGAGCAGCATCACCCTCTTCTCAACACTACCTTTGCTTCTGACTAGTGCTTATCTCTTCCTTCCCTTTCTTTCAGCAATTTACAAATAGGTTCTGAAAATACACACACCTGATTTCCACCCAGAGTCATCTTTTGTCATGGATACAGGTAATTTCTCCTATAGGTTCCAATAAGCTGATCATGTAAGTGCTGTTAATTGCTCTTGCTAGACCTGGGCATCTGAGATATCTTATGGCAAGAGATATTGTAGCCAGTGCACGTGTTTGCTGTTTCCTTACTTTCTGCACTAGCCCCCTCGTCCAACACTATTGGTGTTTCCAAATCTCCTAATAGGCAAAATGCTGCTTAAAGATGTAACTTAGATACATTACCAGGTTTCTACAGATGTGCTCAGTACACACTAACAATTGCTTTGTCTGTTGAAGTTACCATTCTCCCACCTCCTCTTGGGTGTTAGTTGGCTGTCAGGGGTGCTGTACATCACAGGCTGGCTGGAAGGGGCACCCGCGGCTCATCTGGCAGAGCATCAGCCATGAAGTGCTTTCTCAAAGGGCAAACAGGCAGCAGCACCTTACAGGAATGGACAACCTTTCCAAAAAATAGAAGGAGAAGGCACAGGAATGAATAAAGTTTTTCCCTAAGAAAACAAATGTCACTTGGCTATGAAAAAAACTAAGAGAAGAATATGTGAGGGTGCTTCACCTTTTAGGAGAAAGAGATGTCAGAGATATTTTAAAACCAATATAAACTATATTCTAAAGACTGATCTTCATCACCTCTCCTGTCTTTCTTCTGCTTAAAGTAGTATACCCTTTACTTTAAATAGATTTTCAGTATATATTTTCCCTAAAACATTCAATTCCTAAAGATTGGAAAAAGTTCTAAAGGAGACATTAAGTCTCTTTATCTAACTCCTATTTCATGTCAACAAGATAAACTTTGTTTTTTTTTTAATACTTGAAATATATTTCTTTTTATAGATTCATATTAGAACTTTTTAAACAATGTTTTATTTAATTCCCCCCGATATGCTTTTAATGTGGTAACATGAAGAGTAACATACAAGGAAGTCAGCTGAATTCTCCAGTCAATGTAATTGTTACTTGGCAGTACATTAGCAAATACCTCACCGAATTCAGCTGTAAGAATTGCTTTCCTGAGGTTTTAAAAAAGAAATTCTATTGACTGTGAGAGAGAATGGGCTATTAAACTCCATAGATTCTGTTCAAGACCTAATCTGATACTGAGTTTCTATTCAAACATTAGAGCTTAAAATCACTTTTCAGAAAATAGTTGAATAAAAGACAGTTATAGCTCTAAATATATCAGATACTTTCCTGAGAGCTCTTGGGCAATTTCTAGCTTTACGTACTGCAGGTTGTATAACCAGGAGCTGGAGGATGATTAACCTCAGCCTGGAAATACGGCAATTGAATGAGAACGCAGCAGCTTCAGCCATGTCAAAAGGAGGCCCCAGGAAACTCCTCTCTGTGGAAAAAGCAGAGCTGAAAGTTTCCTTCAAACCAAGTGAAAAATACTTTCTTCATCTCTGGCACGTTGACAGCACTCATCCAGTTCCCTAATTCCAACTCTGCAAGCAGGTGAAAGAGGCATTCTTCAGAGAGGAGGATAAAAGCATCCTCAGCCTGTCATGAAACCTGGGCTGTCCTTGCAGGGGTGAGGCAGAGGGGACCAGTGTTTCTGCAGAAGACAACGTGTTTGGAGTGGTACTGGAGAGGGAGGAGGTGCATGAGGGGAAATGACTATATTCAATGCCCTGTGGCCCCACACCTCCTTGAATGGCTTGTCATAACTATTTTATTATTATTTTCAATTTAATAAATTTTGTCTATACACATTTTCAGATTACTTCAAAACCAAGCAGAGACACCCAGAACTTGAACCTTTAAAATAAATTTTGCCATATACATTTTGATCCAACATAAGCTGTTGGATCTATGACAGGCTGAAGTACATCTCAGTGCTAGTTTGGCAAATAACTTCAGTCCATTTTGAGAGTCAATTTTATCTCAGAACCAAATCCCTCCCAGAAACCCTTCAAAACAAGGCATATAAAAGGGAAGAGATTGAAATATTTATTATTTCTTGTTTGTGTTCTGTTTGGCTTTTTCTTTGATTTCTTAAACTTTCATAGAAAGCCATTTCAAATACTCGCAGTATTTAGATTGTCCTTAACTTTCATGGATGATGACATGGTGGAAAGCCCAATACAACAACAAAAAAAAAAGAAAACAATTTCCCTGATTTAAGATTAAAAACTTAAATATACTTTCTTTGCTTACTTTTTCTAGATTATTACATATTTTCTAAACAAGTTGTCTGGCACTCAGAATAGAAAGGCCACTTTGTGCTGTCACAGAAAAGTGGAAGGAAACAAGCCATGTTTTTTTTAAAACAGATTTTGTTTCTTGTCACAGTATGGGAGAATAACAGAAATATGGAAAAACCTTATAATCTGTGTCTCCCATGTTTTGTGAGTCAAATTCTTTCCCAGCAATTTGATGCCTCTGAGTTTTGTTAAAGCCTATGTAGCCCCCAGGGGCCTGCAGGTAGAAGTCTTAAATTCCCTTTAAGGTTAAATCTTTTTTTTTTTTTTTCTGTGTATTTCTGTGCATACTCAAGGTAAATATATATCCTTATAATGGTTTTGTACATGCCACAGTCTTAATTGTCCTATTTATTTTTATAATACTGACATAACATGGTTTATAGTCTAGCCACCGTAACAAATGGACTGCGTAACAGCCAAACCAGATAAATGCTGTCTCCGTTAAATAAAGAACTTATTTCCCCAAATACCAATTCTTGCTTTATGTTGTTACTTTTTTTTTTTATCCCAGGTTTTATTTTAAATATACTTAGTTGTGCCATGATTTTTCTGGTAAATTCACTCTTCTCCCTGTTAGTAATTTCAGAGAATCTACACGTTCTTAAATCATTGAATCAAAATTCTGTGACAATTTAAATGGTAGTTTAAACAAATCAGAAGCAAGTGATTGCTACCTGTATACCATCACCTGTATGGAAAAAGGTGTTAATACTGGGAGAGAAGCTACCCTAAAGTGAAAGTTATAAGATTATAATAAGCTATATGAATGTGTCATAGGACCCTTATTTGGAAAATTCCTGCTAGTTTGTGTCCCGAGGTTCCTTTTATGTGCCATGGGTGTTGACAAGCATTTTCAACAGAGAGGGAAAGCACACATCAGAAATAAAATACTTGGTAGCTAGGTTACAGAAATGGTCAGAAAAAATAAAGCAAGTAATCCTTCACAACTTGAACTGCTATTTGTGCACACAGTTTTTGCTCCTTGCCTTGCCTTGCCTTGCCTTCTCTTCCTGTCTTGCTTCAACAGTCTCCCTGATGCTGAATTCAAGGTAAGACAGGAGGACTGCAGTTGGTTTCTGGAGGTTACAGCCCTAAAGTGACCATGTTTGTCTAATCTCTATTTGCACATGCGATTTCCAAATTTGAAACTGATGCAACTGTCACGTCTTAAAAACTGCCTAGGAAATTGTGGCTGCATGTTGTGCTTCCGCATAATTCCAAAAATATTTCTTAAAAATAGGCTTAGTCAGATTTATTCAAGCTGAGTATGTCAGACTCAGGGGTGAAAATCCCTAGTGGAAGGGAATCTATATTACATAGTATTTCTGCTCAGTGGTCGGTATGTGTCATTGTCGGATGGAAATCGAAGTGCAGCTAGCCCTAGAAGAGATTATCCTTGGGGTTTATAGCAAAGGTAACATTATGCCAGCACTCCACTGAAGCAACTCTCTGCATGATATTGCAATTTAAGGTTATTTTTTAAATCTCCCATTATGTCTAAGTAAAAACAATCTAGTTTGTTATTTTCTGAGGCACAAGCATGTTAGCTATTAATCTGATGAATTTCTTTTCTGGTTATCAAGAAAAATGTTGCTGTACCACTGATGCTGTTTTCAAATAAGTAAGGCTGAAAAAGAGCTGCTTTGTCTAAGTTACTCATTACTTTCTACTTATTCTTATGAGGTTAAATTTTTCTTCAGGGTGAGTGTAACTCTCAATTCCAGAATTTATGCTCATGTGCCAAAATTCAGTGTGTGACCAGGACTACTCTTGTAGCCTCTACAGACCAGTTCTGGGCCCCTCAGTTCAAGAAGGACAGGGACCTGCTGGAGAGAGTCTAGCGCAGGGCAACTAAGATGATTAAGGGAATGGAGCATCTCCCTTATGAGGAAAGACTGAGGGAGCTGGGTCTCTATAGTTTGGAGAAGAGGAGACTGAGGGGTGACCTTATTAGTGTATATAAATATATAAAGGGGGAGTGTCACGAGGATGGAGCCAGGCTCTACTCAGTGGCAAACAATGATAGGACAAGGGGTAATGGGTACAAACTGGAACACAAGAGGTTCCACTTAAACTTGAGAAGAAACTTCTTCTCAGTGAGGGTGACGGAACACTGGAACAGGCTGCCCAGGGAGGCTGTGGAGTCTCCTTCCCTGGAGACATTCAAAACCCGCCTGGACACATTCCTGTGTAACATTATCTAGGTGTTCCTGCTCCGGCAGGGGGATTGGACTAGATGATCTTTTGAGGTCCCTTCCAATCTCTAGCATACTGTGTGTGTGTGTGTGTGTGTGTGACCTGCCCAGCTTTGGACCTGCCACCAGACCCGCAGCAGGTACGTTTTTTTTCCATAATGGCAGACACCATTCTTAGGTCTGTCAAGGCTTCATTTTGGTGATTTGCTAGTAAATTGATAGACCGTATGCTCCTCATGGGGACATATCTGAGCACAGAGCTAGGGTATTTTGCAGTAGCACTTGGAACTGTGCTCATCCTGCAGTGTTATGCTGTTGCAAAATGCTATTGCCCATGGTTCCCACTGCTTTGAATGTGGGCCTGTCATGCTCTTTCCTCTGCTGCTGCCTCCAGGGGGTTTTGGTCTTTCTGCTCTAGGTGAAGAAAAGTCCTTTCTCTTCCCTCCCAGTGCCCCAGCTCACACTACCTCATCCCCAAAGGGTTTCCCTTGGATGCCCAACTTGTTTTCATCAGGGCTATCCATAAGCTGCAGAGATAGGGGACAGTATGTGTGAGAGACTCCTGGAGGAGGTGCTCAATAGATTTTGGAGCAGAAGTGTTGGGCATATGGAGTGCCCAGTCAGGAGAAGAGCAGCTGGCTGGCCACAGGACATGCGACAAGGCCAGGGAAAATGCTTTCCTGCAGGTGAGCAGGCATAAGGCTCGTGCCAACTCACAGTTAACCTATCCTCACAGAGAAAGGGGAATTTCAGCCAAATATTTATTTATACAACAATTGATGCAGATTAGGATGATGCTGGGCTTCCCAGGGGGTGAGTCCAGTCACAGGATGAAAAGATGTGTGGAAAACATTCTGCTCATGATGTTCCCACCTGCTGTGGCTGCTGCTCAGTTTATAACTGGAACCTCTGCCTGTATTTTTGCCACTTCAAATTGCAGCCGATGCTGTGGGAAGATAAGTGGTTTTGCCTTCCTGAAGCTGTGCCTCTCCAGAGCCACCATTAACAGTCTCAGCTGGCTCTTTTCTTTAGCAAAGTAAAGATTAGTGCTGGCTCACTGATTAAAATGAACCTCAGCTTCACCAGTCACACTCTCCTTCACAACTCACGCTGGTTCTGCTCTACCCTGTCCTCTGTGTTAAAATCTTATAGTCATATTTAGCAGATATTTGCCCTGAAATTTAATCACACCTACCATATATCATGTGCATTTTCTGTTATTAGGCCTGCAATTTCCTGCTGTCTGGCTGTGTCTCAACAGATGATTTGTGATCCAGCAGTGTTATTACCCTTCCTGAGAACTGACATTTTGTACTGTTTAGCATCAGCTCATTCAGCTACATTTCACACATGCTTTAGCTCGTCATTATGCCTCAGGTTGAGCCAAACAATCAGGGAGGGTATAGAGCTGCATCAGGTACAAACCTTCAAACACTCCAACAGGGTGAGCTCAAGTCCCAGGGCTGCAGGGTCCTGCTGTCACAGGCTGCTCCCTCCTTCCCACTTCTTCAGTCTCAGCTCAAGGGCTCTAATTTGCAGTTTGGAGCCACACAGAGCTCCCCTGATGAGCTGCTTTTGGCTGCGGTAAAGTTAATTTTCTTCATAGCAGACAGTATGAGGTTGTGTCCTGGATTTGCGCTGGAAACCATGCTGATAGCTCAAGGATGTTCTAGCTATTGCTGAGCATCACTTACAAGAGCTAAGACCTTTTCTGCTCCTCACCCCACCAGCAAATAGGTAGGGGGTTGTACAAGTTGCTGAGAGGGCACACAGCTGTGACATCTGACCCCAACTGACCAAAGGGATATTCTATACCGTATGACATCATGCTTCTCAATAAAATGTGTGGAAGAAGGAGGAAAGGGGGGATGTTTGGAGTGATGGTGTTTGTCTTTCTAAGTCACCGTTATGCATGATGGAGTCCTGCTTTCTTGGGGATGGATGAACACTTGCTTGACCATGGGAACTGGTGAATTAATTCCTCATTTTGCTTTGCTTGTGTGTGCAGCTTTTGCTTTACTTGTTAAACTGTCTTTATCTCAACTGGTGAGTTTTCTCACTGTTACTTTTCTGATTCTCTCCCCCATCCCACCAGCATGTCCAAGTGTCACATTTCTAAATATACTTGATCACTTTTCTGATAGAAGGACACTCTACACTACAACCCAAAGCAAAAAAAAAGTCATTAAGGATATTACTATAACCACAGTTGTGATCTGAGCTTTGCAGAAATAATTTTTGCCTCATAAATCTGCTAAATAATAAAAATTGGATTCCACAAATATGTCATAAACTTTATTTTCTGATATCATCTAATGTCCACTCAACAAATCTATATTTCTACAGAGCTTTCTGTTTTTTGTGTACAGAAATATGCAATGGTTTTGTTTGACATATTGGTTCCTTTATATCAGTAAATCAGTCTGTAGGCTGGGCTGGAACATCCTTCTCATGAGCATGCATATTTTAGAAACATAGTGATATGTCCTTACTTACTTCTTTGTAAGTCATAAACCAAGAGAAGCACAGACATGCAGAGGGTTTCACTTGACCCATTACCCAATACCTTACAAGTGTGTCAGATTTGGCTCCTATCCTTTTCCAAATGTCTCCCCAGAGACCTGTGAGACATTTAAATACATGCACAACCGTTTCATTGCCCTATCTCATCTTTGGTCAAAATGCAGTCAAGTTTCTGATGTTGTCACCAATGCACAAACTTCATGAGGTTTATGATGTCTATGACAGAAACTCTTCTACCTTATTGAAGTTTTCACTCACTTTTTTATTGCATCAGTATTCTGTTATCAGGGTTCTTACATACTAAAACATGTTTTCCAACATCAAGAAACATTATGTGTCTCCTTCATATCTTAAGGCACATGTTTGCACTAGTTATCAGTGTGTATGTGCGCGTGAAGAGGAGGCTAGGAGAAGGCCACATTAAGCCCCCTTCCCTGTTGCTTTTCTTTCCCCTGCCTCTTGGATGCTCAGCCTTCCTGTGCAAGAGAGGCTTCGGGGATGTGGGTGATGCCTGGGCAAGAGTTGTTGTATAACCTCTTGTGCTCTATGCAGGTAAAGAGACCTCCCAGTGTCACTACTTACCCACTACCTAGGAAGCGAGTGCTGTTGGTTACTGTTGGGTGAGGAAAAGCTCAAGATTAGATTATGACTGAATCTGGTGAGAGCATCAGACTAGTCAGTGTTTTGGGGATGAGATAAAAAAAAGTCCTCATCACCAGGCCAGAGTACATAACTTTTCCTGCTTTCAGCCATGAACCATGAGATCTAGTGTTGGTTTGTATAATAGTATAACAATTACATGTGTGTATATATATACACATATATATAATGTATATAATATGTAGTATATATAAAATATATATTATATAAATGTATATGTACATATATATGTATGTACATATATACAATATATACATATATATTATATATGTAGTATATATAGTTATATATATACACATATGTAGTTACATATGTATTTAGTTATAATGAATTGCAAAAGGTATGCTGTCCAGTGGCAAAGATTCAACCTTATTTTGACGTTTGTGGTTGAGTATCATCAAATCAGCTGGTGATGTGGAGGTAATTTCCCATTTTTTTTCCCTCATTCTCTACTGACAGATAATATGTTAACAGCAGGCCTGGTACTCAAAGGAAGAAACAGAGTCAGAAAATAAATCTGGGGTTCCCTGAGACAAGTTCAGTGAGCTGCTCCTGTCCTTCTGACATGTAAAACACAGCTGTCAAACATTAGCAGTCTGATTTGGTGGTCTTGGACATAACTCACGTACATAAAAACATTTCCACTGGGAGAAACTAACATCAAAGTTAAGAGCAACATTCAGACAAATGTCTCTAAAATAATACTTAAAGAAAGGATGTTGAAATAGTTGTGAAGATTTATGTTTTTTTTTCCACTTGTCTTTGGTATTTTCCTGAGTCACACTGGGAACAGAAACCTGCCAATACAAGAATCGGGTTTTGTTTTACGTATGTCCAATAATATGACAATTGTCTAGAGCTGCTAACAAGGCAGCCCCTCATGAGTAAATGCATGGAGAGACAAAATTAGATTTTACAGCTGCTGGGTGAAAAAAAAATGCAGCCATTCCCTGAAGTGATTCAAATCATTCTCTGCCTATCTAATATGCAACAAGGATCCCTCGATCATGAAAAATCAGGAAGCACCCTCCTCTCTCTCTTCCTCCCTCCTTCCCTGACAGTCCAGCTCTGTCAGTGTGATTCCTGGTGAACACTTTCCAGGTGATCCTCTAAGCACTCTGGGGCAGAAGATATACTCTGCCAAGGTCATGGTCTTCATGTGTAAAGAACCATATTAAGTTCCTCTAGCAGGTGTGATCTCTTTCCTCCTTCCCTCCCCACTTTCTGTTTGAGGTGGCAGATAGTTTTCAAAGTCAGACATACTTCCACTCCCACTTCCCCCATTCCCCAGGACCTGTGATTTGTGTCATCTTTTCTTAGAAATACAGTTATCTTCCTCCAAACCAGTTGTGCAGAAGCAAAAAACCAACCTCAAACACATTCCTCTGGTGCTATTCCTCTTGCTTACACCTGGTGTGAACTGTGAAGTCATTGTTACAGCATTCAAGCTTTCTCCCCTGTCTAAGTTTAGGTAAAATAAGCACATCTGTTCTACCCAGCAATAACAAAACATGAAAGGAGATAGAGCAAGGAAACTCATCTTCTCCCAGAATGTACTTCTATGCTTCTGAGTTTCTTCCTGAGCCCATGTCCCTGACATCCTTTCAGGAAAGATTGGTACTTAGGCCTGCTCTTTGACACTTGCGTTGCACCTTTGACAAGAAACTGAGAAACCTTGTGATACTTTATAGGGCTGATACAGGAGGAGGAAAATCCCACATAGAGGTAACTCTGCTTTTCAACCTCAAAGTATTGACAGCAGCTGTTTCACACACCTTTTTGTCATGTATTTTTTTTCCTCAATGCTCTTTGCCAGCAGTATGACAGTTTTCAGGTATTTAAACAACTTGTAAAATGAGCAGGAAAGAAAACAAGGCTTTCCCTTAGCACTGATCTGTGTTAAACTGAAAAAGAGTATGTTAGCTATAATGAAAATTGCTAGTTAGAGGTCACGGCTCAAATACTTCTTAGCGGGAGCATTTGGCATCCTTGTTTAGCTCAGCTGTGTGTAACACTAATGCACTCCTTTCTGCCTTCATATTTCCTGCAGCGCAGCCAATAACCCATATCATTCTCTCACATGACTTTTGTTTTCACATCAATCTGATGCTCAAAAGCAATATGGACCCCAGTTTCAAAGCCTTCACTGAGAAAAATGAGCAGAGGCTTCATATACTTTAGACTGTCAATTAAACATATCTCAAACTGCTACAACCTATTTAAATCTGGGAAGCTGGCTTTTCTTTTGAGTTATTGACGGTTCTGTGCTGAAGTATGAATTTGGCAAAACTGAAGCAAGTATTGCTCTTCTATTGCTTTCGTAAATTTCTTTATCTTCACAGGGAAAGAGTTTGTGATTAAAGAGATTCAAATATTAATTTACAGACAATACAATGTATAATGTATTAGCACTACCGACATAAAAAGAACAGTTGTAAGCTTTTCAGTTTCTTGCAGAAGGAGTGAAAAAGAAATTTCTTCGTTGGATAAGAAGAGCTACCTCAAAGTGGGGTGGTTGAAGAAGTCTTAGAAAAAAAATGTAGAAGGAATAGTAATAAACAAACAGAATGAGATCGAATTCTCCCCGGTATTCTCAAAGAAGTCAGATCTGAAATGGCCAAAATATTATTTGTGGTGTGTGTATCTCTCTTGAACCAGTCTTGCTAGAATGAGAACAGAAGGCTCCAAATGCTATGGCAAACTTCAAAAAATTAAATAAAAAAGATCAAAGAAAGCAGTTGTCTTTTCTACCAAGAAAACAGGAAGAAATCAGTAGACTACTGGATAAGTATGATGAAATTGAGAAGAGTCAGCGTTTTCCAAACTCCCAAATGGAAAATTCATTGTCCTTATTAGAATTGTGTAAGGAGTCTATAAGGAGATGTCATACTCTGATTTTGAAAAAGGTTTTAACAAGTTTCCTCACCAAGGAGTCTGCACATGTTTATAAGAGGAAGGTTTCTTTTCAGGTTTAAAAGCTTACTAAAGGACGGGAGCGAAAGGTTAGAATAAAAAGTCAGCCTTTAAAATGGAAAGGTTACCGATGGAGTACAAAAGAGACATGTATTTATAAATGATATGGAAATAAGAATGAATAATAAGGTGATGATGTTTGCTGCAGATCAGAAATTGGACAGGAGAAAAGGAAATCTAACAAAGAGACTTTTGGAGGAGTTTTCATTACTGAGAAACCAGGTAGTAAAATAGTAAATGAAATTCAGTATTGATAAGATGCAAAGTAGGACACGTAAGGAAAACCAGCTTTAACCATATTTACACAGTTATGAGCTCAAAATTTGCCATTATCATTCAGAACAGAGATGGTTTCTGTTCATGCTTTGTAAAAAATAGTTCAGTCTTGGCAGTGGTCAAAAAAAACCACAAATGGCATGTTAAGAATCATTATTAAAGGAGTAGAGAACAAACCAGAAAACCTTCTTATGCTCTGCACAAATACATGGGTTGTCTAAATTTTGAATATTGAATACAATTTTGGTCTTAACTCTCAGTATATAGTATAAAAAGAAGAAGCTACAGAGAAGGGAAATAAAGATGATCAACAGCCTAAGTCAGTCTCCTTGTGAAGAAATTAAACAGGCTGGGGCAAAAGAGAAATGTCTGAGAGGGTATAAAACAGATCATAAAATAAATGTTAGGACACAGAAGTGATTAAAGAACATCATTTAGTGTTTCTCATAACCCAAATTCTAAGAGGTATTCAGTTAGATTATCAGGTGGCATTATAACACAAAGGAGTATATTTTTCACCTCAGTGAAATGAATGGTTACCAGATATGTGGAAGCAAAAAACTCTAGATGTGTTAAAAAATTATTACACAAGGTGTGAAAATTCACCTGTTCCAATTAAAGTCACCCATAGCCATGATCTCAGGACACCCCTAAGTCACAGGTTTCTAGGAGGATACGTGAAGAGAAAAAACACACTGTATCTCTCCTGTTTCCCCAGTTTCCTAAAACTTCTGATACTAATCTGCAGTAGGGTCAGCATAATGGAGTAGATGGACATGTACAAATGCTTTTATGCTAGTAATATAAATCTTAAAATATATTGCCAATAAATGTGTATATATATATATTTAAAAAAAGAACAAGAAAGAGTATATGCTGTGCTGATTTGCACAACTTTGTCAGCACATTTGTGGTATTGTGCTCAGAAGAGGTTACAGTTTCTGCCAGCACTTATAAAAATAAACTTGCCTGTAATCTGACAGGTATCAAGGAGTCATTGCTCCACTAGTGCTGACTATTCTGCATCAGCTGGCCACCAGGTTGCTTGGCAGAGACTTCCTGTGATGATTTTTCCCTATAGTGCAATAATGAATTGGCCACTCAGAGTCAATTAATTTGAAGATGATTTTCACTGGGCCTGGAAGACAAAGCTAATTTTGCAGGAAAGAATAAAAATAGGAACCTTTCGGTAGATATTCAAGTCCCGTGACGTTCAGAGGGAGCTCTAAATCCAAACTGGCATTCACTTTGTGTCCACGCATAGCTAGTGAGAGTTACTCTGCTGCTGGGAAGATTGAAGCTCAGAAGCAGACACGTGTGGTGAAAATGGTCTCTCAGTCAGTGTATGTGTTCAAAGGGATGCCACAACACTGCTCACTGAAGATTGTATCCCAAAGCGCTACCTCCAGCCAGTTTCTTCCTGGCTCCCGGTGTAAGAAGATTTTAAATCTTCACCTTACTGCAGACAGCATTAGAGACACGAATGGCAGGAAAACCACTGTATCAGTTTGGTAGGGGGGCTGAGAGATGTCAGGCACCTTAAGGATGAGAGAGGTAAGGGCACCATGTGTGCTGATCAGGAAGTGTGAGCAGAGCTCATCTGGAAGAATAGAAGAGCAGATGAGCATGCAGGCACCAACCAGCCCGCCTGAGCAAAGGGTTTCCTGGAGGGTCTGTTCATAGATAACAGTCAAGCATTATGGTTTTGATTTGTTTCTCTCCCTTTAATTCAGTTCAAATCCACCGAGTGAGGTCAGGGTCAAGTTTCATAAAGGATTTGGAAACCCTCCTACTGTTGAAACATCTTGGAAAGACTAACATAATGAGCTGGGAAAGGCAGAAGTTTGAGACAGAAAAATGTTGTGCGCTAGGGCTCCTTAAGCACAGTCAAAAAGAGATGGAGGCTAGCTCTGGTAATATAAACCAAATTCACGGGGCTTGAAGCAGACCAAGCTAATCGTAGAAGAAACACAACTGTGGAGACAGTACTTTATTATAACAAATGGACACATTTGAGAAACATGAAAGAATGGAAGGGGCTGAAAATAACAGCTGTGTTATTGTGTGAGTGCTATTTTTTATTATCAAGTTGTAAATGTTCATTGTGCTCAATGTCTCTTAATTCCAAGTTAATCAGTACTTTAAAAGAATCTTTGTATCTTATGGTACATCAGTTCCTAAGTACTCCTCCATGAGGGTTTCTGGTTCCAAAAGTCAGGCTGAGGTCTCTATCAGCTATAAGACATTTCAGGTACTGCCTAATACATGGGGAAACTGACAGTAAAGCAATTTTGTTACATATGAAGTGAATGTGTTTTCCATGAACCTGAAATACCCATCAACATTGCTGTAATGCTCCTGGATGGAACTGCAGTGTGAGTGGCCATACAGCCCAGTGGCTTGGAAAGCACAGGTACCACCTGGCTTCGCCATTGCCTTGGCAATAGATCTGGAGCATGAAAACAGGCGTGATTTTCCCTTCTCTGTGACCTTATCCTTTCAGAAAAAGGACCTTGGGACTATGATTTATCTCATCGTACTGCAGAAATATCCAGGTCCCTTGAAGTCACAGAGTGAAAATGGCATTTTTGGAATTTGAGTCATCTGGTCTATTTTAGTGGTTAATGACAGGATAGGATGAGTTTCACTTTATAAGTGCCTGTTTCTCTCTGGTGATGATAAGGGGACTAGAGGGTGACTAATTTAATGTCTGTTTTGTGGATATGTTACTCTGAGGAAATAAAACCCATTCTCACTCTATGTACAACGATCTCCCAATGTCAACAGCTCTCAATCTCTGTAACACAAATCATGGAGTATATTTTTTCTCTGTGTTACAAAACATGAATTTCTCAGATATGAAACTTTCAGGAGGAATGTACCAGTTGTGAAAACTTCCCTTGGGAAGGTTCTTCATGACCAAGACGACATTCCAAATAAAAAATAAGCATGATTCTGGCAGTCAGGTGAAGTTTACAATGACTGGAAAAAGGGAAAGATAACTCACAGTTTTGAGAAGAGGAAAATGGATGACTTGCAGAACTACAGACCAGGCAGTCTCACCTCTGTGCCTGGCAAAATCTTGGAGCAGATTCTCCTGGAAAGCATGCTAAACAACGTGAAAAACAACAAGGTGGTTGGAGACACCCAACATAGTTTCACTAAGGAGAAATCCTGCCTGATCAATTTGGTGGCCTTCTATGGTGGGGTTACAGAACTGATGGACAGGGGCAGAGCCATTGACATCATCTACCTGGGCTTGTGCAAAGCGTTCGACACTGTCCCACAAGACATCCTTGTCTCTAAATTGGAGAGACATCAATTTGATGGATGGACCACTCTGTGGATAGAGAACTGGCTGGATGGCCGCACACAAAGAGTTGTGGTCAATGGCTCAATGTCCAGCTGGAGACCAGTAACGAGTGGTGTCCCTCAGGGAACGGTGCTGGGACTGGTCTTGTTCAACATCTTTGTTGCTGACCTGGACAGTGGGATTGAGTGCGCCCTCAGCAAGTTTGCCAATGACACCAAGCTGTGTGGTTCGGTTGATATGCTGGAGGGAAGGAATGCCATCCAGAGGGACCTTGGCATGCTTGTGAGGTGGGCTGATGCCAACCTCATGAAGTTTAACCATGCCAAGTACAAGGTCCTACACCTGCGTCAGAGCAATCCCAGGCACAGCTACAGGTTGGGCAGAGAAGAGATTCAGAGCAGCCCTGTAGAGAAGGACTGCTGTTGGGTGTTGGTTGATGAGAAAATGAACATGAGCCGGCTTCAGTGTGCTCGCAGCCCAGAAAGCCAACCGTATCCTGGGCTGCATCAAAAGGAGCGTGACCAGCAGGTCGAAGGAGGTGATCCTGCCCCTCTACTCTGTTCTTGTGAGACCTCACTTGGAGTATTGTGTGCAGTTCTGGTTCCATAAAAAGGACATGGAGCTGTTGGAACAAGTCCAGAGGAGAAAGGCCACGAGGATGATCAGGGGACTGGAGCACCTCCCGTATGAAGACAGGCTGAGGAAGCACGGGCTGTTCAGCCTGGAGAAGAGAAGACTGTGTGGAGACCTCATAGCAGCCTTCCAGTATCTGAAGGGGGCCTATAGGGAATGCTGGGGAGGGACTCTTTATCAGGGACTATAGTGACAGGACAAGGGGTAACGGCTTCAAACTTAAACAGGGGAAGTTTAGATTAAAGAAGTTCTTTACTGTGAGGGTGGTGAGACACTGGAACGGGTTGCCCAGGGAGGCTTTGAACGCACCATCCCTGGCAGTGTTCAAGGCCGGATTAGAGCCTTGTGCGGTATGGTTTAGAGTGAGGTGTCCCTGCCCATGGCAGGGGGGTTGGAACTAGATGATCTTAAGGTCCTTTCCAACCCTAATTATTCTATGATTCTATGATTAATATAAACACATCATTATAAGACCCATAATCAATGGATCAGAACACTTACTTGGGAGTTGGGTGGGTTATATGAAATTCAGGCCTTTGCTTTGCTGGACCTTCCACAACATGCACAGTGCCTTGGACACCAGACGACTGGATAAACTCTGTGTGTGTGTGTAAAAGCTTCAGTGGACAGAAGAGAGCTTTCCATTGGTCTATGGTTGTACTTTAGTGGGAGCATTACTTTATTAAATATAAAACTGAAAGCTGAACGCAAATTTCAGGATTTGATGTGATATGCATGTGGTTGTTTCACATACACTTTCTACAGTAAGATAAAAGATTTGAAAGATTACCCCAGAGCACAATTTGTACCTATTTACCTTGGTCTCCCTGAAACATCCTGTTCTTTCATCATTATTTTTTAAGTAAGTCAAAATGAAGATCTAAAGTAATAACCTTTACAGATTGCTAAAATGTGGCACTTGTGAAGCATGCTGCTTAGTCATCTGGTCTTAGAAAAAATGCTCTTTAAATGCAACATGCAATAATGTTTGTGCAGTGCCACTTAATTGCAGACAGGTAATTTTATCATACCAGACTGAAAATTCGTGTTGTATTTTTTGGAAAAAGAAATCAATTTTTTCATTTTTTTGCCTACAGCAGAATCACATTGTCCTGGGTTCAGCAGTAGCAGTCATTTTCTTTTTTTCTCCTTCTTAGTAGCTGGTGCAGTGCTCTGTTTTTGACTTTCGGCCTGGGAACAGCCTGATAACACTGATGATTTTAGTTACTGCTCAAATGTTTAGCCTGGCCAAGGACTTTCTGAGTCTCATGCTCTGCCAGGGAGGAGGGGAAGCTGGGAGGAAGCAGAGACAGGACACCTGACCCAAACTGACCAAAGAGGTGTTCCATACCACAGCATGTCATGCCCAGGATGTAACTGGGAGTTACCCGGAAGGGCACTCCCTGCTCGGTCGGGCTCATTTCGGTAGGTGGTATCGTATTCTCTTCCCTTGTTATTTCCCTTATCATTATTATTATTGGTGGTAGCAGTAGTGATTTGTGTTATACCTCAGTTACTGGACTGTTCTCATCACAACCCATGGGAGTTACATTCTTTTGATTCTCCTCCCCATCCCTCCAGGAGTGGGGTGGGGGTGGGGCTGGGGAAGGAAAGAAAGGAGGAGGAGAGTAGAAACTGTGTGGCTGACTGGGATTAAACCACGACACACATACAGATTTCTTTCTTTCTGAACATTTTCTTCCCTACCTTTTGAAACATCAGTGTAGTATTCCTTGACATGGTTTGCAAAGAGCAGTTGAAACAAAGAGATTTCCATTCTTTTTTTTCCCACACAAATTTGTTAATGAAGAATTTGAAGTATACTGCTTGCTTTATTTCCTAAGTGAATAGAGCTTGTGGTGTTGCCCTGACTTCTGCCCTTTTCAGCCCCATTCACCAGCAACCCTGAATTTTGCTGTCAGATTTCAACAAAATTTCTTTTTGGTCGAAGATCTGTATTTGAATGTTCTACCACCATTCTGTTTTAGGACTCAACATTTGATAAATTTTACTATGCATTTTCTTCCTCTGGCCTGCATCCTAACACTGATGACAATTCAGGCTTCCCAGGCAAGGTATTTTCTTGGGAAATAGCACTGGGTTCCAAAGAGACAAAAAGTACTGCAAAGACAGCACCAAGTAAAGCAAAACGTGGTGCCATCATCCTTATATGGGTTGCTGGGCTATTTTTGAAGCTCACCTTGTTTGCACAAATCTTTCACTCCTAGCCAAATATTTTAAAATGACTGTAACAATAAATGTCTGTGGACTGTGCTGCTAGTTTTGCTCCCAACGCACTATGTTCATCCTGTCTTTGCCTGGCTAACTTGGCTATGCTGCAAGCCACAGCTGGGTTTCTTTCTAGGCTCTTCTGATGGGACTTCTCATATCCAGCCAAAAGCGATGGTTGAATTGCCCTCTGGAAGTATCTGATTTCCTAGGGAAACTTAGGGAATTTGGAAAACTGGCTTAGCTTACAAATAGTGCCCAATAATAACCATGATTCTGTGATGAAACGAACTGAGAAGTCCTTTGGAAACAAAAAAACCCCATGTGACTGATGTAATTTGAAGATGTGTAGGAGTGGAGAATTTAATTTTGTATTTGAAGAGTAATTTCTTGGTTTCATCTCTGCCACAGCTTACTATGGGGATTAAAGCACATATCTAGAAGGAAAAAAAATGCATTAAAATATTTATTAAAATTAAGAAGAGAAAAATATATGAATTGGTCTTCTAACCACTTGTTGCAGCTGATAAATCTCTGTCTCAGGTTAAAAGTGATAGACACACTGAAGAAAAAAAAACCCCATCTCTTGCATTGATCTCTGTCACACAAACTCACCTTAGGAAACTTGGAAAGGGAAGATGGCTCAAGTGCAATGTGGCTGGGTTTCCATATGAGGGTGACATGTTAAACCATGACCAAGGCAGCATTTTGATCTTCCTAAATATTATGGCCTTTTTGACATAGATTTTAGCTGAGGCAGCAAGTTGCTTGCAAAACTCAGAATTTAGCAGGGTATTTTTAATATCCATGATTAGGTTGATCTCTGCTGTAGCAGACTGAGATTCACCAGTGTGATTCTCTTCAGTGTGCCTGCTGCGCCTGAAGAGAAAGTATTCTCCCCTGCTTGTCAGTGCTTTTCACTGAGTTCACAACATATCTAGCCTGCTTATCTGGGACATATACATTTCTATAGCTTTCAGCTATAAAGAAGAAAGCACAGGTAATTAATGAAGTTGGGTGCCTACATCAACCATTGAGGTCAGCTAGTGTTTGAATGCAGATTTGCAAGAATAATGAGCACAGGTAAAAACACTTCTACTGAATAGTTTGCAATCATGCCACAGGCTGGCATTTTGTTTCAGAAAACATTCGCTGAATTATTTGGCATAGAAACCAAATGAGTAAAAATCAAGTTTGTGGAGACAAACCAAAAAAAATCTCTATTCCTTCTGAATGCATGGTTTACTGTGAGTCATTCACATCTGATCGAAAGAAAAAAGATTACAAGCCAGTGGTAGAAAATATTTGATGCGGCAGAAGCAGGGATTAAATGAGGAGGAACTATATGCTGGACAATCCCTAGTATCTGAAGGTCTAAGCTCAGATATTCTGAAAACTTCCCCACAGGTGCACGTCCTTTTCAAACTGCCTGTTTCACAAACCAAACTATCATGCTGCATTAACATCAGTCTCAACACTCCTCTTTGAAACTCAGCTGATTGCATGATTTTGATTATTATGAGAATTTCATTGGTCTCCTGACATTCAGATGTCCTGTGAGACTTTTGCATGGTTTCTCACAACCATTGCTTGCAAACCTGCTCCCACACAGAATGTGACAGGTTCTGAGTCCAAGTGCCCACCAGATCACTTTTGCCTCTATTTCAGATACATATATTATGAGCTAGCTCTGTGAGAGGGAGCAAGAGATGGCCCTCAGAGGGCTTTCCTCCCTGGAATCTGTGTGCTGAGAACCTGGTACAGACAAGCAGCCTGATGAAGAGAAAAGCTTATGGTGGCACTGATTGGAAACATTTTCTTTCGGTGTTTCATAGCAGTAGAGATTTAATTAACCTGGTTTGACCAAATTGCAAATATTTCTAAATTCCCCCATCAAATGGAAATTCTCCGCCTGAGTTTTACCCATAGGAGGAGATGCTGGCTCACCACTCTCACCACTCACAGATTCAGCCTTGCTGGTGTTAGTGGTGTGCCAGTCTCCTCTGACTCCCCATCTTCCCCACCACCACAACACACTTGGTCTGCACGGAGCACTTCCGCAGACACTCTGTTCTTTTGTTCTCTTCTGCAGTGTAGCAAGGCAATGACCTGTATTACTTACCTATCTGTTGGATCCTAAAGGGAGACAAACACTTGCTTTATATATCAGGAGGTAGTAAGGCAAGAAGATAGCAGGCAGCATAACGCCAGCCTTTCTCCAGGGCTTAATTCACCTATCTTGCCTTGGAAACTGCTTGCCTTCATAAGGATAACTGATGAACTTTAGTTACCCTGCTTCCTTTTTTATTTGACAGTGAAGCCATTGCAAGGAAGGTAAATTTGTTATTGTCTTTCTGTCTGAAAAAGCTACGTGAATGTAGCTTCCGGAGATTTTAGGTCCACTTCTATGTACTCTGGTAGTAACCTCCTGGTTACAGAAGAGTTTGAGTGTTGCTCCTTGCATCAGTATCCAGGGCCTTTCCGTTTCCTCATCGCTCTCTTTGAGGTGCTGAAATAGGCTAAGGTTTTTAGGAACCTGGTTGAAGGCTTTAGGGACAGGTCATGCATGCTTCTGTTTGGGATGTCCTAGGTACAGAATCATATCTTTTGCAGCAAACTCAGAGCAGCTCAAATGAATGTTATAATGGTGCCTTATACATGGTAAAAATAAAAGATGAAGTAAACCTACCTGTTTGATGTTTGATGGTCACAAAAAAACTATACCTTTGTTTATGCACTGTGTCTTCTGTCTATAAATATATGTGTTGCTTGCTTTCATTGTATTGAAAGATTATTGTGCTCACTTCTTTGGAAAGAAAAATTTATATATTTTAAAAATACAAGGCAGAGTTGTGTAGAGAAGATTCCACAAGCTCACATTTTATTAGATCGCAAATCTTTTTTCTTTCTAAATTAATATTAAGGCATGTTTAAACTTTGTTTGTAAACTTCAGCATATTTGAAGGCTGTTGCTCAAGTACTGTCTTCCTCAGACATTCATTCTATTTCTCCTAGTCAATAGTCTCTTGTTTGAGCCAAAAAATTATTTCTTAATTGTTCTGTGGAACTAGACAAGATGACAGTAGCATCTCACAGCCATAATTTACAGCTGTCCAGAAAATTTTGTTCTTTTCTCTATTGTTCCCTATTTGATTTTTATCCCAGTAATAAATCTTAATAATAACAATAGCAATAGTAAAAAATCATATTCTTAGAAAGACTAAAGACATTCTCTAAAAAAAATAAATCATAACTCACTGAGTCCTGCATCTTTCTTAGACTTAGGCAATGGAGGTTAATTCCTCCTTCACACCAATTTTATCATAGCAAAACTCTGTTGATGGATTTCTTTGTATGTGCATCAGTTCAAGGGAGAGAGGGCAATTAAATCTTCAGTGATAAAGTGAATCAGAGTTAGGAAGATTCTCTTTGCTTCTTATGTGTTCCATTTATCAAGGAAATAAGAACATGGCTCAATACACTCTTCATACAGGCAGCCATGTGGGTACCATATCTATTCCCCATTAATATCTTTCTGATGAAATTAGCTTAGTGTTCTTGCAGTACTTTTTCAAGTTGATGAGCCAAACTATTATCTATATATCCATTTTTGTGTGTACAGCGAAGATACTGTTCAACTTCAGCAAAGAATCTGAGTGCTTTAAGTGCACAAATATTGCTCATCCCCTTAACTTCACAGTCATGGAAGAAAACATTAATTTTATGCCAAGTTCTTGCTATTATTGTCCCCATTTTACAGAAGGAAAGCTGTAACACAGGGTTCACATATTAAGTAACATAAAATCAGTTTACAACAGCATGTACCTCAGGTGAGTACCATTGCTATTTAATGGGTAAGGACAGTAGGGATTTTCTTGTTCATTCAAGTGAGTCAGTGCAAATATTTCATCTCAATAGCTTCAATGCAGTTGTCAGTGTAAACAGTTCCTCATTAAATATAAGCTCTGACGATCACATCAGAAGTTAATGATTCTTCAAATGTGAAAATAAAGATAACAGTAGGCTTCTCTCTGTGACTCTAACAGAATAATTTGTTCACTAGAGGAAAGATTTTATCTAAGCAGCTATTAATCTCATATGAATGCTTGTGGTTGAGGCATGTTCCTGGGACCACATAAAAAAAAGAGAAAGGTTTTGTCTCCCTAAACAGCAAGCACCAAATGCAAAACTTTCCCTCTGCACTCTAATTCTGGACACAGAAGGGGTGAAAAAATCCACATCTTCATAGCAGATACAGTCTGACAAATCAGCATATTATTATATGTTCTACCAAAAAAAAAATAAAACCAAACAAAAAATGACAATTACAATCAGTTTATCTGCATATTATGCAGATTAGGAATTATGTGAATATGTGGCAACTGGGGGGAGATTTATAGGGGAGCCATAGACAAAGTTTGTTTCCTTTTCCTACATAGTTTTGTGCTTTCTGGGGGAAGCCTAAAGAGGCTGCACTGTACAGACCTAATGGCAGAGATCTCATGAAGCACTGTCCTGGCAAGTCAGACCAAACCCTATGCAGCCCAATATTCTACCTGTAATGCTGGAAAAAATAATGCTATTTAGGGAGCATATGCAAACTTCAGCACTTTCAGTGGTCCATTAACCTGATGCTTCCCCAGCATCCAAAACTGGTTTATTAAGGTTGTTAAAGATAAGATTAGGTGAGATATACTGTGATTTCTGCATTCAATTTATCTTCCACCTTCAAGATCTTTTAAACCTCAGTCACATGCTCTTGTCAATGTCCTCAAAGAGCCACAGTCTTTTAAATCTCTCTGGGTGAAGCAGCTGCTTCACAGTCTTGATTTTTGTAGTTGCCTTTCTCTGCACTTTAACTACACTCCATTCATCTTGAGATATGAAGACCAGAATTACCCACTGAACATAGTACATGACTTTGCTTTATACAGCAACAAAATACTGCCCTTTGTTTTATTCCCTGTTCCCCTCCCAGTGATGTTCAATACTTTATTGGTCTTCTTGGCTGCCACTGTTCATACAGTTCATTATTTTGTGGCCTGTCAATGGGTACTCCAAGGTATCTTCTCTGCTGGCTAGGTGCTCAGCATCATGGAGACAGTTTTTAGATTATTTTTGCATCACTACATATTTCTCTGCTTTGAATGTATCTATCTGCCATGTTTTTGCCTATATTAGTTATTTCTGGGATGACTTGCCCTTGGAATTGCACTGCTGGAAAGAGCTTAGTACCATCTGCTGACTTGGGGAATTTAAGATGGACTTATTTCTTCAGGTCACTGACAAAGATGCTTAATAAAACTGGTCCCACCACGAGTCCCATTGCTGGGACTAGTGATCACAGATTTATATTTGTCTTGAGGAGTCTTACCTGTTGTTTCCTATTTTTAACTAGCTTTAAACCTGCAGATATTTTTATTACTTTTTTTCTGGATGTACCGAGACAATTAAAACATAAGGCCTATACAGAGCAAATAATAAAAATATTACTGGGCTTATTATCTAGCTTTTAAGGCTAAAGTTTAGTATCAGGCACCTGGGAAAGGGGAAGAGAATGGTCTCTAAGTTAGATTTTCTGCCCGTCTGAAAATCTTGTTCTGTCTTGTCCTCTTTGCCCTGAAACACTGGGTATTTTGTCCTGTTTTCCATATCCCCTAAGATTGGTTCACCAGTCCTGTTTTCCTTTCTTCATTGAATTGAAAAGCATTGAGGCCCAGCACAGTGACAGTAAACTCTTAAATGTCACTAAATTTGTCTGCTTAAGCATATATATTGGCTCTATACAAATGCCCATAGCATGGGGAACAAACAAGAGGAATTAGAGATGTGTGCACGTCTACGGGGTATGACATAATAGGCATCACAGAAACGTGGTGATATGGCTTCTGTGACTGGAGTGTTGGAATGGAAGGTTACAGGCTCTTTAGAAAAGACAGACCTGGCAGGCGGGGAGGGGGAGTTGCCCTTTATGTTAGGGATAGGCTGGAGAGTATGGAACTCTGTCTGGGGACAGGTGAGCAGTCCACAGAGAGTTTGTGGGTCAGGGTTAAAGGGAATATAGCTATGGGAGACATTACTGTGGGGATGTGTTACAGACCGCCTGATCAAGAAGACTCTGTGGATGAAGCACTCCATAGACAGATAAGAAAAGCCTCACACTCGCAGGCCCTTTTTCTCATGGGTGACTTCAACCACCCGGACATCTGTTGGAGCGACAGTAACAGTCCGGCACAAGCAATCCAGGAGGTTCCTCGATTGTGTGGAAGAGAACTTCCTTCTGCAAGTAGTAGAGGAGCCGACAAGGAGAGGTGCCCTGCTTGACCTCGTGCTCACCAACAGGGAAGGGCTCGTTGGAAATGTGACGCTCCAGGGCAGCCTTGGATGTAGCGATCATGAGATGGTTGAACTTGAGATCCTCAGGACAGTGAGAAGAGCGTGCAGCAAGCTCACTGCCCTGGACTTCAAGAGAGCAGACTTTGGCCTCTTCACGAACCTGCTTAGGAAGGCTCCATGGGATACAGCCCTATAGGGCAGGGGGACCCAAGACTGTTGGTTGATATTCAAGGATCACCTGCTGCAAGCTCAGGAGTGTTGCATCCCAACTAGAAGGAAGTGCAGCAGGAGGGCCAGGAGACCTCCTTGGATGGATACGGAGCTCCTGAGGAAAATTCAATTGAAAAAAGAGGCTTATAAAAGGTGGAAGCAAGGACAGGCGGCCAAGGAAGAGTACAGGGATGTTGTCCGGGAAGCTAGGGACCAGGTTAGGAAAGATAAGGCCCAGTTAGAATTAAAATTGGCTAGGGATGTTAAGGATAACAGGAAGGGATTCTACAGGTACATAGCAAATAAAAAACAGACAAGGGAGAACGTAGCCCCCCTCAGGATGCTATCAAGGGAACTGGATTTGGAGAAGGTTGAGGTTCTTAATGACTTTTTTGCCTCAGTCTTCACTGGCAAAGGCTCGAACCATATCACCCAAGTCTTGAAAGGCAGACACAGGGACTGTGAGAATGAAGACCCTAGGTCCACTGTAGGAGAGGGTCTGGTTCGAGACCATCTTAAAAACCTGAATGTGCACAAGTCCATGGGTCCTGATGAGATCCATCTGTGGGTCCTGAAGGAGCTGGCGAATGAAGTTGCTAAGCCACCATCCATCATATTTGAGAAATCATGGCAGTCAGGTGAAGTCCCCAACAACTGGAAAAAGGGAAATATAACCCCCATTTTTGAGAAGGGGAAGATGGATGACCTGGGGAATTACAGACCAGTCAGTCTCACCTCTGTGCCTGGCAAAATCTTGGAGCAGATTCTCCTGGAAGGCATGCTAAGGCACATGAAAAACAAAGAGGTGCTTGGTGACAGCCAACATGGCTTCACTAAGGGGAAATCCTGCCTGACCAATTTGGTGGCCTTCTATGATGGGGCTACAGAACTGACGGACAGGGGTAGAGCAGTTGATGTCATCTACCTGGACTTGTGCAAAGCGTTCAACACTGTCCCACACGACATCCTTGTCTCTAAATTGGAGAGACATCAATTTGATGGATGGACCACTCGGTGGATAAAGAACTGGCTGGATGGCCGCACGCAAAGAGTTGTGGTCAATGGCTCAATGTACGGCTGGAGACATTAACTAGTGGTGTTCTTCAGGGATTGGTGTTGGGACTGGTCTTGTTCAATATCTTTGTTGGTGATATGGACATGGGATTGAGTGAGCCCTCAGCAAGTTTGCCGATGACACCAAGCTGTGTGGTTCGGTTGATACGCTGGAGGGAAGGAATGCCATCCAGAGGGACCTTGACATGCTTGTGAGGTGGGATGATGCCAACCTTATGGAGTTCAACCAAGACAAATGCAATGTCCTACACCTGGGTTGGAGCAATCCCAGGCACAGCTACAGGTTGGGCAGAGAAGAGATTCAGAGCAGCCCTGCGGAGAAGGACTGCTGTTGGATGTTGGTTGATAAGAAATTGAACATGAGCTGAATTCAGTGTGCGCTCACAGCCCAGAAAGCCAACTGTATCCTGGGCTGCACCAGAAGCATGACCAGCAGGTCAAAGGAGGTGATCCTACCCCTCTACTCTGTTCTTGTGAGACCTCACTTGGAGTACTGTGTGCAGTTCTGGTGTCCTCAACATAAAAAGGACATGGAACTGTTGGAACAAGTCCAGAGAAGGGCCACGAGGATGTTCAGGGGACTGGAACACCTCCCGTATGAAGATAATCTGAGAAAGTTGGGGCTGATCAGCCTGGAGAAGAGAAGGCTGCGTGGAGACCTCATAGCAGCATTCCAGTGTCTGAAGGGCAGCTATGGGGATGCTGGGGAGGGACTTTTCATCAGGGACTGTAGTGACAGGACAAGGGGTAACGGGTTAAAACCTAAATGGGGAAGTTTAGGTTGGATATAAGGAAGAAATTCTTTCCTGTTAGGGTGGTGAGGCCCTGGAATGGGTTGCCCAGGGAAGTTGTGAATGCTCCATCCCTGGCAGCCTTCAAGGCCAGGTTGGATGAAGCCTTTGGTGAGATGTTTTAGAGTGAGGTGTCCCTGCCCATGGCAGGCGTCTTGAAACTTGATGATCTTAAGGTGCTTTCCAACCCTAACTATTCTATGAGTCTATGATTCTAATCTATGAATCTATAGCAATATTGGGGAAGATAGTATACAGGTTCTCAGATGATGTCTGAATACCAGTTATGAGCTATTTTTGCATTAATTTCATTTTTGGTTTGTATCGTAATGATTGTTCTACTTTTTAGCACTCATTTCCCTGTGGAAGACACAGCTGAAGTGCTAGTCAACAAGCCGAAACGGTCAACAAAAATCACCATCCAAATACAAAGGTGGTGGACAGAGCAACTGTGGTGCTGCAGAAGTAGGCCTATTGCCATACTGACATGTTTAGCACTAATTTAGTATCAAAGTGGGAAACCTACCATGTGTTGATTGCAAATAATTTCAATGCAGTTGAGCTCCCTGTAGACTTGCATGGATCACAGATTCTATCTAAAGGTTTCTATTTTAACAACTCACTCCATGCTTTATACAGCTGTTATTAGATCTCATGAGCAATAAGGATCAAGTGGTTCTTCTCTTCTGGGTCACAAGGGTTGTTATATTTTCTTTATGATGATTGAGTTTTTCTTGAGACTGCTCTCACTTGTCTGGCTGCTCCTTGCCGGAAGAACATAAGATAACACACAGCAGAGGAACTTCTCCCATTATATCCTACACTTGATGATACCTGCCTCCAAATGGACACTTACAGCTTTGCAGAATGTTCTGAGATCAGCAAACTAATTTTGAGTCTCAAATACCTTACACAGTTTCTCAGAAATGCAGTTCTGTTTACATCTATCATTTCAATTGAAAAATGCATGCTTTCTTCCTAATCAGACTTCCTGAGAATTCTGCTAACACTAGACTTTGAAAATTCAATACAGTACTTAAAACATTCTCTTTAATCACCCTAATACTACAGCTAATATGTGGATTTGGGGATTTGTTTCTCTTTCATGTCCCCCGTTCACTCTCAATTTTCTACACAAGGTGAATAAGATCAGCCCCTTTCTTTAAGACCTCCTTTTTTTGCCCCTCTCTCCCCACCCTAGACCTGCTCTATTCTACCATCCTGGCTATCTAGTGCTTTCCCAATACAGTGGTGCAAGGGAAGCTACACAGAGCTCTCTGGCCAAGTGATGTGGGGACAAGTATTCCTTCTTTTTTTTTCCATAAGATTTGATTTCTTTTCCATCTACACAATTTCCCTATTATCTTATTATTTTCAAAAAAAATAGTGAAATCATCCAGGCTTGCTTTACTTCAGATTACATTTTTGATTGCTTTCTGTACTTTGTAAATCATGCCTGAAATGTCCTCTCTACAGACACCTTTCATAGCACAGTGTTTAGCAATCTTGCGTTTTCAGGCACCAGATGTAGTACTGGCTTGGCATTTCTATTTCTGCTGATCTCCCCAAGCTCTACACTGTCCCCTTCCAATGGCTTTTGAAACTCCTGCCCTCTTCCTGTATATTCATAAAGTGCACAATGCTGGCATTTCAGCTTTTATAGTAGGAAAGGTCATTTGGTTTAGTATTGAGATATCTTCCTGATGAAGATAAAAGAAGGGGAGAAAAAAAATATGCATTCATATTTAAATTTCAACTGTGAAAGCTTAAAACCCCTAAATTTGGCACATAAAGTCAGGGAGCAAATGGACAGGTCAGATAAGAAAAAGGTTCTTGTAGAGCACATAGAACTTTCTTCTTTGGTAAAACTGAACCAAATTCAACATTACACTGATAATGAATCAGGAGACAGAACACTGCAAGTTGCACAGCTCAGTTAACCTAAGCTTACCCTTCTGTCTCAAAAGTGGAAATTATTTTATTTCACACTACCTAAGCTCAAGACTTTATCATCCAAAGAGTGACAAATTCTGTTCACTTACACATTAAGACATTAATTACCATTTTCTAAGGGTTGTAGCTGCGATTAACATGGTCTTTTCATTTAGAAGTAACACTCAGAGCATACTAAACCAGAAAAATTTACTAAGAGGAAAATTAGAATTATCCTTTTGTAGGCAGAGAAATACTGTTGCTGTCCTTAGCAACTGTAGATGTCAGATAGTTTGCATGATGGTGGAGTCATTTTTATCTTGTTGGGAAGTACCAAGAAAGAAGACATTAAACATTTTTCATGCAAATATGTATTGTTTCATGCATCTTTATACATATAAATTATTACCACACATTGCTTTACATGGGGTCAAGAGTGGCTTTAGGAAATTTGTTTTAGAACCTTACAGTTAATATATCCATTCTTTCCAGCCGACTGCAAAATTTGCACATTTCACATCATCACTGTTAAGATTTTAAAGAAGACGTAGAACCTATTCTCCAGAGAATACTAAAGCTTGATTTGAGAGCTGATTAGAAAACGGACAACTGCAAGGCAACAGATGGATACTGCAAAATAGGTGGGGTGTAAGAATCTCATGTAGACATCGTAGCCAGAGAACAAATGAGTGAAACAGTGACTACAGAACAGTAGTGATTTATGTAGCAAAAGCTTTGAGAAACTAGAAAAAAAGAGGGACATCCTGAAGAGGAACATGAAAGAAGATAAGGTAATAATTTTGAAGGCATTAATAAAGCAAATTTTGAATTGGAAGCACTATAGAAAAATTGCTGACATGGAAATGGAAAACAAACTTAAAATAAGTAATCAAGATGGAAATAAATTGTGGGGAAAGGATGGGATTAAAAATCAACTGCGCAAGAAATACTATGCAGAGCAAGCCTGGTCATAAAAGACCTTGTCAGTGAAGACCAATTAAGTTATGTTGATGTATTGCGGAAGGGATACAAGGCATAGATGCTGTGATGAAAACAGCAAGCCATGACAATTATCTATGCAACACGCTTCATATTGAGTGAGGAGGACTTGTAAAGGTCAAAATTGAGAACTTCTAAACAACTTGCTCTCAGGCAGATAAGGAAATGGATATAAACATGCAAATAGAGAAGAACACATGAGAAAGCAAGCTAGAAACGAAAGGTTTTACTTTGAGGCAGAGCAGCAGGAGATAGTTAAACATCTTTCCTAGTGTTTGTCAGTCTTGCTCGATTTTTGTGCCCTTAGACTTTTTAATATTATTTTTAGCTCTCTTATCGGAAAGAAGCCAGTACTGTAACATTACAACAGCATCTTATAAGCCAGATGCATATTGCAGAAGCTCTTTCCCTGCTCTCAGGCTTAACTAAAGCCACTGCTAGGCAAGAGAGATTTCATGCTTTTGAATGAACTTTTTGGAAATGATGCTTGCATGTGAATATCTATCTTACATCCACTCAGCCTGAAAAAAGGCAGTAGTGTTAAGATGCTCTCCCCAGCTACGTGCAGTCAAGGAGCAGAGAAGCAAGGCTAGACTAAGCTGGCATATGCAAGATGAGTCCATAATGTCTATCATGGCAATTTGCAATGGGGTCTTTTTTCTTTTACTCACTGTCTAGATGTACAGAGCTGTAATGACATTAAGAAATCCAAATTGTAACATGGAACATACCATTTAATAAGATGAAAGCCAATGGATGAGCTTGGTGACAAAAACAGCTGAGTCTGAAACCCCTTTTATGGAACCTCAGTCACTTGTTTTCAGTAGAGTGGCTGAGACAATGATATACTTTACTATTTGTCATGCTGGGGGTTGCAACTAACAGTAGCTCCTTAAAGTCACAATCTGTGCTCATATATTATTTCTCATCAACAGACAGCAATCTTGAGATTTGACTATTGTTTTAATTGCCCTGCCAACTAATTATGAACATACTGGAGATCTTTCTCACTACTGAGAATCAAAATAAACTTTCTAGGACCACAATGGCAGAAGTAAACACAAGCACAGTGACTCCCTTTCTTTCCTTGTCTCTCAGTGCTTTGCATATGTTTTGTCCAATCCCCATCATGGTACATGGTCCATGCATTTTAGATTCCAATATCTACTGTTCTCAGCTGACTCCCCATGTCATCTTCCATTCTATCCTGCTTCCCCTCTAATTTTATTCTTCTTTTATTCAGATTGCTCTTCCTCTGCAGATTCTCTTTCCTAGTTCTTCCTGGTCTTTGTTCTGATCATTGTCACTTAAATATGTGGAATTCCTCTATCCCTCCTCACCAGTTCCTCACTGTCAGAGCTGAAAATCTCGAGTGGCCTTCATGGGTGGATTGATCCTTTTGCAAGTACAAAATGCATAATACAACTCCACATTAGACCTTTCGCCTCAGCTGCCTGCGGTGTCTTTTCATCTCACGCTGGACTTAGACTGCATGCCAGCAAATTGACATCTGCAGCTGGAACCCAGAAACAGAAAACAAGAAATTGGCACTTGGTCAATTTTTTAGGCTTCATTGCAAAAGAAAGTCCAATCTGCTTTTCTTATGAAGAGAAAACGTATAATAGCAATACTATGCAATTGAAAATCACACTAAGAAACACCAAGGCTCAATTAACCCTGTCCAAATAAATTTGCTATCCCAAATACTGAACGAAAGCAATAGGAAAGAAATAAAAGATCAGCCGTTCATATGGATGAAGATGAAAAAACTTGAACATAAATTGCTGAAAGAAAGATAAGCAAACGGATAAATTGCAAATCACCATGTGGCACAATTTTACCCTGAGCTACTAGCTTTAATTGGAGGTATTTTGGGATGCTTCTATGAAGAGGATAAAACTGATAGACTTTTCTGCTCAGGTCTTTATCTGTTGTGGTCCTGTTTGAGTAGAAAGAGATGGCAAAGCCTGTTTTTCTGGAAAAGCAACAAGTAGGCCATTGGAGACAGTCCCTTTTTGCTGCAGCTCAAGCACCCTTCCTGCCAGCAACTCAGAGAAAACAAAGCTTTCTTGCTCTCAGCCAGCCTCCATCCACTTGGATGCAATCTCAGCAGGCTACTCCCCTCCCCCAGCATTAGGGACCATGAAACCTCCCCTTTGAGCCATGTCAATCACTCCTCAGATGTGGAGCCATACACTCCATGTGTATTTGTGTCTTGGTATATTTGTGTCTCGGAGGTACCATCTGGCAAGGTGGGAACCCTACAGCTGTAGTGCTGTTAGTAAGTTTAGTTGCAAGTTCCTAATGTTGATGGCTTGACATGGCTCCTTGTGCAGCTCATGAGTGTTGTCACTCCCCTGTTTGCAAAGGGTCAAGTTAACCAGGCATGTGCATTAAAGGCTGTGTTATCTGAGGCATTCTACTTTAAGCAGCTGTAAAAAAACAACTTAAAAAATCAACCTAAAGTGCTCAATAAATCCTCAGTAGAGTATTTAAGAACATTTCTGACTGATGCTTATTTCAACAGTATATCCACTTTGGATATTCATAAAATAATAGAATCATAAAATAGTTAGGGTTGGAAAGAATCTTAAGATCATTCAGTTCCAACCCCCCTGCCATGGGCAGGGACACCCCACACTAAACCATGTCACCCAAGCTCTGTCTAATCTGGCCTTGAACAGTGCCAGGGATTGAGCATTCACAGCTTCCCTGGGCACCCCACTCCAGTGCCTCACCACCCTCACAGTAAAGGATTTCTTCCTTATATCCAATCTAATATACTCCATCATATCTGATGCGGAAAACATTTGCAACACGTCTTGAGTGGTTCTTGGTTTGGTTGTCAGTGGTTTTATTTTACAAGAACTCTAACAGTCCTGAGAAAACCCCAGCAATAAAAACAACCAAGCCTTCAAACAAAACCAAAAACAGAAGTGAAAAAATAGGAATCAGTGCAGAAAAAGATGTTTCCAGTGCATGCAAGGATAGTCATATTGTTAGAGGTTTAAATGGAAACAAATTATTTTTTCTAAAAATTAGAGTGATTCAGAAATGATTTTAGATTACTGTGTTCATTTCCATCCTGACAGACACAGAGCAAGCCTTATTTACAGAACGCAACTAGGAAAAAACGGCAAGATGATGGGAGCTTTGGCTTGTGCCAATAATCCAGTAAGCGCAGTACCCTGTCACATGTAATGAAGCTATTAGGACAGACCATGTGAAATCTAGCATTAAGCTGCCTGTTACTTAATCACTGCTGACCTGGCTTCCACTTGCCTGCAACCAAAACTCCTGTTTGTGTGCAGACGTCCTGGGTTCAGCAGTAGCAGTCACTTTTCTCCTTCTTGGTAGCTGGTGCAGTGCTGTGTTTTGACTTTCGGCCTGGGAACAGAGCTGATAGCGATGTTTTGGTTTGGCCAAGGACTTTGTGAGCCTCATGCTCTTCCAGGGAGGAGGGGAAGCTGGGAGGAAGCAGAGACAGGACACCTTACCCAAACTAGCCAAATAGGTATTCCATACCACAGCACGTCATGCCCAGGAGGTAACTGGGAGTTACCCAGAAGGGCTGGGAGACTGCAGGGTTGGAGGAGGTATCAGTGGGTGCTTGGTCAGGCTGGGGGGGCGAGTTATCAGTTGGCTGGTGGTGAGGTGTTGTATTCTCTTCCCTTGTTATTTCCTTTATCATTGTTATTACTGGTGGTAGCAGTAGTGATTTGTGTTATGCCTTAGTTACTAAACTGTTCTTATCTCAACCCGTGGGAGTTGCATTCTTTTTGATTCTCTTCTCCGTCCCTCTGGGAGTAGGGGGAGGGAAAGAAGGGGGGGAGTGAGTGAACGAATTGCCTGACTGGGTTTAAACCATGACAGCAGAGGAAGAATGAAATGGACAATAAACTGAGATGGGACAGGAAGGTGTGTTTGTAAGTCTTTTAGTGAACTGTCTCCAGTTCTTTGCTTTCTTCACAAGATTTCTAACCCCCTTGTTCCTTCCTAAGCTAGCCTGAGCTAGGGCAGGCTGATCATCAGGCACAGAGTCTAGCTGCCTGCTTCACCACTGCTCTCTCTATGTTACACTGATTCATCTAGTGCTCTTCCTTGGCTGGGCCAGTGTGAACAGTCTTCTGAGCCAGGATAGGCTGCTGGAGGGTCTGCAGATATGTGCTCCACTAATCTCTTCTGACTTTTAGGAGTTACCTGGGTGAAAGCATCAGAACCTGAGGCTTTCTCCCTATAACATTTACAGGTATCACAGGCAGGTCTTGCCCTCACATCCTGAGAAAAGAAAACCATGGCTTTGTGTGGTCTTTAGACCCCAAGCTAAGAAGCAGCCTATTGCAGAGGTAGATTCCTGAAACCTACCACACATTTAATCCTACCACCAGCCAATGTAATCATGCCAGCCCACCTCTTCCACAGCAACACCCACCCGACAGCCCACCTAGCAGTGATATATATCAACCAGCATCACATAGTCTCTCCATGTCTAGGTGAGGGGAAGGCTGCCTGAACTACTTGTCAGACCATGGCTTTGTAGCATAAGTTAGAGTTGAAGATTTCTATGGCATGAAATTTTAAAACAATAGGGAGACTCAGAAATCAGCCTGGGGACATTTTCTGGCTTGAGGAGTGTTATCAGGTGAGGCATGGTACATAAGCACATGCTTGAAACAGTCAGAGGTGTTCCGAAAACTATCCAAAGTTGCTCCCATCCAAGGAAGGAGAAGATCTTGGCTCTCAGCTTCAGAGGAAAAAGCAGTGAAAGCTAAAATGTCTTCTAAAAAGAAGGCACTGGAGTGTTTGACTGGGGAGTATCCTGGGAGATTCATGGGGTTGCAGGGGTGAAGAAAGGAGCTGTATTAATTCCTGCAAGGCACCACTGCTTCCATCACTATTGTTCTGCCTGGACCAGGTGTTCCTTGCCACAAGGAGGATGAGTAATAGAGAGAACCCAGAACAATAGCATTTTGTCTTCTTTCATGTTCTCTCTGTTGGCGAAAGTAAAGCAAGGTGTTAACAGAACATTCATGACTGGTCTGATTTATGTCCTGACACACTTAGTCCATTACCGACTGCTGACATGATGTCTTAGTTTTTCACCAGTGAAGTGCAGGGAACAGCAGTGAAACAAGCACCAGAAAGTCACAGTGTTATATGCTGTTTTAGCAACTAAACACATAACTGAGTACTGAGATTGGTATTACTTGGGGGTTCATTTAAGTTGTAATTTTCTCTTTATTGATGGATTTTCCTTCTGTCTCTCTGGGAAGTGGCTGTTACAGCTTATTTTTCAGCCTAGTCCCCAAAAGAAATGAAGCTTCCCTGGCCTCTGTGTGTTTGTACGTGTCTGTGTGTCTATTCCACTCTGTTAAATTTTGAAATACAGGCCACTTTCAGTGCACATTAGAAAACAGTTCATAAAATTAAGAAGCCAGGTAAAAGAGAATGCAGTATTGCCTTTACAGACGATAGGCTATTTTTGACCCCACAAAATCCAACTATATAGAACAGATGGCAATGGGTACTGGGATTCATTAGCTCTGTTGCTCACATGATTATTTGTTTTCTGTACTAAAGCCTACATAACAAGGATCAGCTCTTTCTTGTTAGCACCTCCACAGTCAATCTCGCTAGAGGATATTTCCAGGTAGTCAATAGGTCAATCAACTGGCCTGTGCTGGAATAATATTAAAGAGTGCTGCTGTGAGCTACTTTATGACATTTCAGTTTAGTCCTTGGGCAACAGTTGGTCTTTCTGATATTGTCGGGTAACATTTTAGACAAAAATCAGGCCAACATTTTTTTCTGAGAACAGCTATACAAAGCTAACAGATCTTCACTTTGCATGGTATAGATGTGAGCTCACTTTGGGTATAATTCATGCTGTTATATGCAGGTACCTGGAGAAAGGTGATGTGATAAGTTTAGGCAAGGTCCAGACTGACAGACAGGCTTCTTGCTGCTCTTCTGCTGTAAATCTCATCCTGCCTTGCTGACCTCTATGTCAAATGAGGCTACATAAGGTGACTCCCTTTTTGCAGCATTTTCTTCCTATACTTTCTCCATGAGGATGGAACTGTTCTGAGCACTGAGAGGCAGCCTAATTGGAGCACAGGACAATGCACCCTTTGCTGAAACAGCGAGCACAAGCCTGGAGAGGAAACCAGCCAACCTCCCAAGGGCGGGATTCAAACGTGCTCTAGTTGCTCTGCTAATTTCAGACACAAGAAGCCACTAGGGATTCCCTGGTAAACAACTCAGTGTGATCTTTGCTGCTTAAACACGCATAGCTCAACATGCCTTTACTGGCTGTTTCAAACCACTTTCTAGCTCCCTGCTGTTATTTTACCTTTGCCTTATATTTGCAGAGCTTGTCATTGGGCTTTAAATATGACAAAGCTAAAGGCTGCTCCATGTGGCCTAAATACGTCTGTAACCAATTTCCTCCATTGATAACGTAAGGATGGCTCCTTTCTGCTCCGGAAACCAGGGTCGGAATGTAGGAGCAGTCCCAGGTTTTTCCTTTTGGGTACCCTTGGCTGGAAGCATGGTGCCTCACCACTCACTGACAGATGCCAGGGGAGTCCTCCACCAGAGGACAAGCCTTCGCTCTTCCCAGCTGCATGCCAGTGAGATACGCTGGCACCCACTGTCAGTGGGACAGCTCTTGCATGACTGGGTGGTGTCACATCGGCTCAGGTGCTGGGAGAACAAGATAAAGCTCAGGGTAACTCCATGCCAGGACAGCTTGGCATTGACTGGCTTTTGCTGATTCCTTTATCGTATATATTTTTACTCTCTGTGTTTTCTCTTCCAGCACCAGTCATCTTTTTATCTCTTTCTACTGTTGTCTTTTTGCCAACGTGCCTTTGCCCAATCCCATGGGCCTCCTGGGTCATCCCCAATCCTCAACCCTTCTCTGACACTGGGAACTGGCAGGAGGACAAACCCTTTCCTCCACACACTTCCTCTATCCTTTTTCTGACCCAGCCCCTGTCCCACATATAGGAAGTCCCACCCTACATTCCTCCTCCAGGTCCCTCATTCATGTCTGTATCTCCCTCTGACAGAGCAGCGTAATCCGTGCCTTCAGTGTGAAAACAAACAGGAGACAGCCATCATGCCACTCCACAGGCATCTAAAGGCCTGTTGAAGCTATCATTTTAAACACTGAATGGTTTGGAAAGCTTCTGTGCTGTCACAGGAAGAGATGTTCCTCCACATGCTGTATCTGTGGTCTGGGCTTCATGTCAGGGAAACTTGGCTTCTGCATTCTCAGGATGCCTTCAACTCACCAGGCATCTGTCTTCCTGACTGGGCACTGGAATCATTTGGGGAGGATTTTTCTTAGCGTAGAGAAAACTCCCTTTCAGACTGTAATGTTCACACAGATCCCCTTGCACTTGTGCACCATACTTATGGAAACTTACTTGTGGCATTTCAAGGAACTAGCTTGGCCATTGCTATGGATTTCTGAGAAGTTGATTATAACACAATTTGGCTCAAGATTTTTTACTATCCTTTTGCTTTTATTGTCTTTTACAGCAGTGATCTTTCAGCTCTACTTGTAACTTTTTTCTTATGGTCTCATACAAATACGATATGCAAATAAATACTTGATACCACTTTTTCCTATATATATTTTCTGTACTTAACAGTGTGTTAACTCAGACTCCTTCTCTTTCAAAGAGGAGATTTGTTAGCTTTCTCCTCGCAAGTCCAGTTTGAATTTTACTGCTATTCAAGGCTTATTTCCTTTTCCTTTTTCTGCAGTCCTGATGCTCTCCTCAGTGGGAAAATTCTTTGGCAGTTGCAGAGCTATACTGATGTGGTGGGTTTTCATGGACACACAAGCAGCTTTTCAAAACCTATTTGAAATTATATGTTTTATGCTTTTAATGGGAGTACAAAACAAATTGTGTACCTTGTTAATCACTTAGAAGCAAATCTGTTTACCATGTATTGACTAAACAGTTATGTTTCTATGTTTCTTGGGTAAAATGTTTCTACATGTTTCTTGGCTATATGTTTCCTGGGTAAAAATACTCCTTTCTTCAATGTCAGAAAACCAATGAGCTCTTAGTATCTATTTTGCATAGGCTTATTTTATGTCATAAATCAAAAGAGAACCTTAGGGAAATGCAGACACCTCTACTTTTTCTGCCAGCTACCAAGTTCACTGCTGCACTAGTAGGCAGTCTGATGAAAGGCAGCTACCAGTGCAGCTGAATCATATTTCTCCTTGGTCTGGCATCCCACACAGGTTTTATGTCTTTCCCAGTAGCTGCCTCATCTAAAGCTGCCCCACAGTACCCTACACAAGCTGCAGATGAAACAGTAAGAGCCATGATCAGTAGAACTTCTTTGGAGCGATATCAAATGACTGAACAATGTGTGTGATTGTGCCACAATCACATTCAAGCCATACTTCCATGTGATGAGAACATCAAAATTTTGCTTCAAGCTCAAGCTCTTACAGAGGTAGGAGAGTACTGAAGATGGAAAAAAGAAGGGTTTCATTTTTTAACATTTTATCTTGTGAATATCTTGGGGTTTTGTGTCTCTTCAGTTGAGTCTTTGGCTACTAGTGACATCTGTATTCATGAGGTTTAGTTCCAGATCTGTTGTGGTAATTTTTATAACCTTATTCCCATTACTGTGTGTTCATTTGGAGTTCTTAATTTCTCAACAAAACAAAACAAACCACCCCCCCCCCCAAAAAAAAAAAAAAACAAAACAAACAAATAACAAAAACCAAACCAAAAACAAAATACAAACCTCTGGGAGTCAGAATTCTTAATTACAACAGTTAGTTTTGGTTATCCTTCAATTTAATTTAACTTGAATGATCTTGGTTCCCAGAATCCCAGAGTATTTTCTACAGCCACCAGTAATTAAAATCAGCTAAAGTAACATTGCCTCTGCCTGGTGGCAGGATAGCCACAGGAGCTTTACACCGAGAGTGATGGCAAGCATGGAGCAGATCTGTATATCTGCTTGCAGACTTTGATGTGAAGGGTGAGATTACCCAGGGAAAGCGTAAGAAGGGAGAAGAACAACAAGCCAAGGACATATCCTCATGAATAAAAAGAGACTCAAAGACTTGCAGAGAAACCTGTGGTGAGATCACAGTATTTTATACTTGCGGAAAAAAATGACACCAAAAGCTCTGTAGTGAATGTGTGAGAGTAAATTGAGCAATCCTAGGTGAGTAATGATTCCCATTGGTAGGACTAAAAAGGTCTGGATAATAAACATTGGCAACACACATTCCCTTGTTAAAATAGAGGATACAATTCTGGTGCAACTCTTAACTTGTGAATGTGCTTATGTACCAGACTAAATCCCAAGGTAAATTGTAGTTGTTATTGTAGTGTCACACATCCAGAACAACCTCAGAACTGGAGAGTATGATTGTCTTGTGCTACTGATTATTGTTTAAAAGAAAAGAAAATGTGCCTTGCCTTATTGCAGAGGTCTGCATTTGAATACAGCAGCTATGCTTTAAGTGTCCACTCAGTGGATATTCTTTTGAAGCCTTGCTACTGCAAGTTAATCATGACAGAGAAAGGAACACATTAGGATTGAGAATAACTGTGTGTGATGCCTGACAATCAGGTCCTGGAAATGCAGTGTTTGCTTGGCTGCTCATGGCTAAAGTTATTTGTGTTCTAGTATGTTCTTGGTAGCTCAAGCAAAAAGACCATGGGTTTTGAGGTGTCAGTCAGGAATATAAGCACTGTAACAGGTGGCCAAAAGAGAACCTGTTACCACTATGTCAGAAAGCCTTTTCTTTATAGAGTAGTGACAAAACTACCACTTTACCTTCCTAACAGACAAACAGCTCAGGACTGGAACAACACGGGGACATGTTCTTACTTCATGGTAAGCTATTTTACATGTTAAGAAGCCTAAACCAGCATTTTCTCCCCCACTTTGTTTTACATATTTTAAAAAGCGGCCAGTGAGAATCTGAATTTGTAGTTGGGAATTTAGAGATATGTTCCTTCAAATGGCAAGTTTCTTCCTTTTTTTTTTTAATTGACTTGGCATATCACTGCTACACTTAGGTGGATATAGTGGCATATACAGGGAAATGGACCTGAGCATTGTTTGACATGCTGGGACACCCTGTTACGAGTGTGTCCTTCCCTTTGTACATATGGAACAGTACAACTTGCATGAGTGCTGAGAGTTAAAATATGTTTTCTGAAGGAAGCACGTAAACATCCACTCAGTAATACAATTCACATTCTTACACTGATGGTTCATCAGGGGATATATAAAACTGTACTGGGCAAAGCAGTATTTAATATATGCTCAGCAGTAGGCTGGTAAGAAAGAAGCAAAGATCATCAGAAGCTCAGCTGGATATCAGGTAAGTATCTAGGGAGTCTGTACCATTCCTTCAGGGGATCCTGATTGTCTATTCTGTTAATGTCAGTCACTTCATACTGTTACTGATTCATATTTTTAGGCCTTTGTTGCTTTTGTAATTTCCTGGTTCAATATGTTTTTTATTCCTTACATTTTCTTCTTTTTATCTCTCTATCTTTTATCTAGGAAAAAAAAAGGGAGATATAATTTTAGATCTGCTAACATGTATTTCATATTTGTTCACATTTCATGTCTAATAAGCTGGAGGTGAAAAATACAGTTAAAGAAAATTTGGCACTCTCCAGAGTAGGATAGTTTTCATTTAGGTGGGGAACAAAAACTGGAGCAAGTAACAGCTTTCTTTTACTAGATCTCAACAGTTTTAAATTATGCCTCTGGTTACTGCTTTTGTTTCGTTCTGTCCATATTTCTGAGGTTTCCACTCTTGATACCTATGCACAACAAAGACAGAGGAGCCAAAAGAAAAACTACTTTATCAGGGATGGATTGCCTTCCTCCAGTGAGTGCTAATTAGAAATGTGAAGAGTAGCCTTTATAATTTTAAATAGGATTTAGTAGTTGAAGAGGGGTTAATACTTCCACAAATGCTTTGAAAATTCTTTTCCTCTGTAAACAATCTCCACAAGCTATTGTATTTTTTTTTATATTTTCCCTGCTTCATTATGGCCTAATCATAACCCAAACACACGTCTGTTTTAACACAGCATTTGTTTGACAATAATAAGAACTCATATCTTTGCATAGGGAATTGAGATGTCATTAAAAATGTCAACCTGAAAACAAAGAAGAGGCCCACCTGTTTGTAATGTCAAGTTGTGTGCTCCTTTCATGGCGGGTATGTATTTTGCAAACATCATGAAACAGCGTTTGCAGAGTATTTCCTTTGCCCTTGGAGAGAAGTTGTTAAAAATAAAAATGAACTTGGCATGAAGTAGGTGCAGAACAGAGAGAATAACATGATTATTGTCAATAATTCATCTGGAAGATTTATGTTTGGTGTAGATGAGATGAGGAATGGAAAAACCATGCTGTAAACTACCTTTAGTACTGACTGCCTTGTTCTTGGCCAGGGAAGCTGTTGCATGTGCTCATATGCTCAGGTATCCTTCCCAAGGCAGGAATGGAGAATGGATGGCATAAGTTTATTGCAACTTCCTCTGCTATCCATTAGGGCAGGTTTACAATCTGCTTTGCTCTGATTTAGGAGCCAGAAAAGAAGCTCTTAGGCTCCACCCCCTACTTTTTTCACATGAATAAATAACAGTAGTTGATAAAGAAAAATTAAGCTACAGTTGTCTTTGCTTTCATGGTGAGACTTATCAGCAAATGTGAGCAACTTACTGCTTGCTTATAAAAACTCTTTGTAGATAACTCATATTCTAAACCTTCCCAACTTCTAGTAATCCATTTAGTAAGAATGTTTTTATCTCTTCTACAGAACAAAATCATGTTGTCAATATTTTTTTCTTTTCAATGTCATTACAATGTTATCTATAGTCCTCCAAGGTCAGCAGCCTAAATACAATGCTCTTTCCTCTCAACACAGACCATTTGCAGCAGGTACATTTCAATTGATTTACAATCTAAAATCTTTTGCTAAGACTTCCTTTGAAATAAGGTGCTACAAGACAGCATTTCATTATGCAACTTTTTGCATGCTGTTTTCTTGCATTGTCCACCAACAATGTTTTATTTAAGCCTTATACTTTGTATAACTTTGAAAATTTGAAATTGTAAACAGCAGTTGCTATTTCTTCCCCCAGAGTTTACCTCCTGCATGGATCTATAGAATTATAAAGTTATAGAATGCTTTGGGCTGGAGGGTCCATGAGAGCACTGAAAGGCCACAGTAAGGTCTCCCTGGTTCTTTCTCTTCTCCAGGATGAATAACCTCAACTGTCTCAGCCTGTCTTCTTAGGAGAGGTGCTCTAGCCCTCCTGCTGTAACAGGTCCATGTCTGTCTTGTACTGGAGACCCCAGAGCTAGTTGCAGTGCTCCAGGTAGGGTCTCCCCAGAGCAGAGTAGAGGGAGAGAATAACATCCCTGAACTTGCTGGCCATGTATCTTCTGATGCAGCTTGGGATTTGATAGGCCTTCTGAGCTGTCACTGTCATTGTCATCTCTTGTCTAATTTTTCACCTACCAGTATTCCCAAGTCCTCCTCTGAGCTGCTCTCAACCCATTCACCCTCAAGACAGTATTAATACTGGTGGTTGCCACACCCCAGGTGCAGGACCTTACACTTGGCCTTGTTAAAATTCATGAAGTTTGTATGGGCAAGTTAACAGAATGATGTTATCTCACTTCAGATGGTGACAGGAGCAATGTCATGAGCTAGGGGCCAGAGCCTTCCCAGAAGCCAGCACGTAGCAGTCTTCTCTGAGACTTTATCATTTATTGAAGCTTATACTCAGTAAAAAGATCTCAAAACAGCAAATTCTTTAGATATCTTTGATTTGTCAAGTTTTTAAAATCCAGAAGGTCCGATATCTTGAAGTTAAGAAGAGGTTTAAGGAGCTTTTCATAGTTTGGATAGGCTAACAATGAAGACATGGAAAATTTCTGCTGACTATTGTGACTTTGCTGTCACGAAATAACTAATGATCATGCACTTAGGTTACATAGTTCCAGCACAAACCTGTCATTTCCTGTGTTTGGAGGCTGGTCTTCAGGGTAGAACTGACTTCAAGATGCAAAGCCTGATGAGTTTCCTGTACTCCCAGCTTCTTCAGCTCAGTAAGTTTATCCTGGCCACAAGGCTTTGTTAGCACTTGGTCCCTCAGAAGACATCTGATACTTAATTTGCTGAAGCCTCTTCTTTTGCTGGAGCAGAAGAAAACTGAAAAACTCTCACTAGAGAACAGAAAAAACTTTGTACCCAAGTGGCAGCAAATGCAGAAGAATTTGTGCTGAAGATAGCCCAGCAGTAGCTATGTGGCTCATCTGTCTGCCCAATCTATCCACCCTTTCAGATTCACATGATTGATTGATCCTCTACCCCAGAACTGCGGAATGCCTTTTAGTTAGCCTTTGCTTTATTACTCTTTTACTTCTTGGATACAATCAATTATCCTTCCACATGTCGATACTTTAAAAGATGGATCCTGACATAATTTTGTCATCTTAATTTTCTGTCTGCCATTTCTTGCTATTTCTCTTCTTTTTCTTCCTGTTTTTTTTTTTCTTTTCACAGTGCTATAACTCCATCAATTACTAGTACAGTACCTATATCTCAACTGATGCTACCTCTTAAATGCGTATGTTTTCCTTCATGAACTGCCTTCTTTTAGTCTTGATTTTAGTTTTAGATTCAAAGTTGTCTTCACTGCATTGACTCAGAGACAAACAGTGAACGGTGAAAACTAGCTAATCTTTGCCAGGGGTGGGGGAAGAATGGAAGGAGGCAAACTTTTAGCGCATTTGATTTTCAAAATTTCTCCTCAGGATAACAGGAAAACTTGACGGAGCTTGAATGTCATGGCTGAATGTTGTTGTTGATTTGGGTTTTTTTTAGCTCTAAACATTCAGCTAAAATCAATTTTTGCTACCAAAAGAAGAGTTCTGAGTAAGTGATATTTCACATAAGGATTGTTTGGCTGGGAATAAACAAGGGAGGAGGAAGGTATGTGTATGTTAGCTAACAGAATAACTAAAATCTCCATGTTATGTAAATAGGATACTAGAAAATAATATTTAGGAATATGAGCTACAAGATGAGACCTTATGTGGAGCTTTATTCTATGATGTTAAAAAATGATGGGCTCAAACTAAGACATACATACATAGGGCCATCGAAAGATATTGGGTGCATCTTTACAGGAAGAAAATGAAAGAGCTCTGCTCTTCTTCAACCTAGCACTCACTACAAAGGCTGAGCTAAGATTTTTGACTTAAAAACTTTGTAAAGGAAATATCAGGGCAAGAAAACTAGTCATTAAGGTAAATAAGAAGGCAAAAATAATACATTTGGGCTGGAACAGAAGAGGCATTTTCAAAACATCAGAGTATCCAGACTGGGAGAGCTGCTCAGAAGGAGGTGTCTGAGATAAAACACTTAAGTACTTTAAAATAACTGTTTAAAAAGTTCATAAAAGTTCATGTGTACAAAAAGAAAACAATGTCTGCAGAAGATACTGTAAACAGCTGCAGTACTACTCCTGTGTCAGGGTGCTTCATCCAGAGGAAGGACTTTGGAGAAGGGCCACATGCTTGGCAGGTTTCCATGCCCAGAAGAAACAACTGAACACATGCTAAACCCAAACTTGTACTTCTAACTACTGAGATGCTGCCTAAATGGCCGTATCCTCATGTGAATGCTTTGAGGATGTAGTGACACAAGTAACTTGGCAAAAAATGGCAGGAAGCTTTGGAGTGACCTGACCTATACTTTTTCTCATATCCAGTATTCATCAAACCCAAATCCATTAGCTCTATTCAGATCTTCCAGAAATTGTGAGTTAAAATGGTGCCACTTTCACCAAGCAAAGGCTCTATAACACTGTACTTTAAAGTGATAACCTCATTTAAATGATCTTTAGTTTGACTTGACTTGAGATGAATAACATTCTTAATTGTTTATTTACCAAGAATGGGATCTCAGGTCTGCCATTTTTAAGACATTCCACTTAAATTCCACTGAAAAATACTACCAAAACCCAGGTTGTTAATGAAAATGAAAGAATGAAATTTTAATTAAAAGCTTTGGTAATTGATGTGGTTTGCTTTGCACAAGCAATCCTCTGCTCTGACAAGACTATATTTGTTTTCAAGATTTTGTGTAAGAGGGGTTTTAAGTCATTCATAAGGGGTAATGGCTGCAAACTTAAATAAGAGAGATTAAGGTCACATATAGAGAAGAAATTCTTTACTGTGAGAGTAGTGAGGCACTGGAAAAGGTTGCCCAAGGAAGTTTTGAGTGCCCTATCCCTGGCAGTGTTCAAGGTCAGGCTGGATGAGGCCTTGAGCAACCTGGCCTAGTGGTAGGTGTCCTGCCCATGGCAGGAGGGTTGGAACTAGATGATCCTAGTCTTTCCAACCCAAACTATTCTATGATTCTATGATTCATTTTGCCAGTTTAAGAACCTGTATTGCTGGGAAACACTCAGCCCCTCCCAAAAGCCCTTGGCCAGAGGCTGATATGGAGTTATCACATCTTAAGGAGCTGGATGTAGTTCATTGTTAGAGTTTGCAGATTTCTTACTATTTGTCTTGCTAGTTTTGTTGATCTGGTGTCCTTTTCTCATCTTTGCCTCAGTACCTTCCTTTTCCTAATTTTAACCACTCAAGATTGTAAGATTTTTGGGGAAGGATTATGTCTTGTTGGCAAAAGTATCAAGATATCTCAGCAAAGAGGATGAACAGAGGCAGTTTGTAAACAGAAAGAGCTAAAAGTTCTTTCTCATTAGTTTTGGCCTCATTTAGGTGATGAAGCCAAAATGTAGCTTACATTGTAATATACTCTTTTATTCTTAAAAAAAGCATCCAGTCTTACAGCTTATCTGAAATCTTGTCTCATTCAAAAGAGCAAATCAGGGAGTGTGGGTGTAGCAGAGGAGGAAGGGAAGAGAATGGATTTCTGTATACTTCATATCCCCAAGGGCTCTGTTAATAGCTTTCCTTTCTCCCTCCCTCTTCTCTCATGATGACAGCAAAATCAGCTTTTGTCTATTGCTATAAATTACCTCTGTACCAAATGAAAACATGGTTATAAAATCCCATAGTATTAATGATAAAAAATCAAGGAAGTCCTAAAAAAAAAAAAGAGAGAGAGAAAAGAAAAAGATGTCTTCTAAAATACAGAAGAAATGTGTGACAGGTTTCTGACCTTTTCACCAGTCACATACAGTGAGGACAGACCTCCTGCATGATGTGTTGCAAGGGGAAGGAAGGGGGTGTTTTCACACACACTCCTGAATCCTCTTCCCTGACTGAAAACTACACTGTTGGGCTAATGCCTGTCATTAAATTAACTAAGAAACAAAACAAAAGAAAGTCCTTAATCCCCAAATTATGTTAAAGTGTGAGGCTGGATACAAACATAAATTTAAACACTCCACTGGACGTGTCCAAGTGTGTGCTGTTTAATGCAACACTGCCACAGCATTCGCAAGCTTCTGAAGAGATGGCATAGTTATTCTTATTTACAGATGTGAAATTGGACAACAGTTTTTCACAAAACCTCTGATGGCTCCAGCAGTGTCTGAGCTTCTGGCTCTTTCCTGGAAAGCCACCCAAACACAGCCACAGCATGTGGAGACCTACGCTGCTCACTTGCGTGCTAGCAGTGAGTGTTCCTGGTCATTCACTGCATCTGCAGGCAGGTTTCCCCCTCACTTCTCATGGTGCTACAAGAAAATGCACCAGCCTTGAAATCCTTTAGCCAGGGTTGTGCATGACATCTGCAACAGGGCAGCTTTCCTGACTGCTAAGAGAAATCCCTGAGTGAGAAGGGTGCAGTGGGCTGGAGGAAAGCAACTGCACTGTACACCCTGCTGGGGGAACACAGTCAGGTGTCCCAAGTACCACTTCTGTTCCCTAGCAAGGGGTACTGCTGTTTGTCACTAAGGGGAAAAAGAAAGGTAAACCATGAGCTGGGGAAGGAAAAGGAGGAAAGTACTTGGTGTTGAAACACGTATGAAAGCCTTACTATCTTTCACAGCCTGCAGGCTGAGTTTACTCATGAGCAGCTAGCAGGTAGGCAAGCACACTACCGAGTACACAGGTGCAGGAAAAGTTTACACAGGCTGAAATTAGTGAGAAGTTGCTCGGAAGTGCATGTGTGGAAAAGCTAGAGCTTCTGTGAATTTTAAGGTATTCTGCTATTCTAAATGTGAAATATACATATACTTTTGATTTGACAAGCACTGTAATGACACCTTCATTGCCATGTATGATGGAGGAAGTTTTCTTTGCAGGAAATTTATTTTCCCTAAACCTCATCCCAGCACTTTTTTTAAAGACCCCTGGAGCTTCTGTTTACTTATTTGCATAATACAAAAGCCTTAGTATTATAGAGCACGTATTTCCTTTTCTTTCACCCTACTTCTTTCTCTCCAAAAGTCAATATTCCTCCCCAAAATAATTTATTTTGCTGTAAATTTAGAGTGTGTTTGATAGTTATTGAAGTAGAGGATTAATGGATCTGTCTGGGGGCAGGCAAAGACAATCAGCAAACCCCACCCTACAACTCTTCTAATACAGTGCAACCCTTGATATGTTATTTCTTTCTTCAGTCTCGCTTTTCAAGAAAAAGTACTTAGCAGTTCTCACAGTCAGTCTGTTCATTATACGACTAAGAAGACCATATACAAGCATATGCCTAGGAGGAATTTTCCGAACTAACTGGCCTGCTGAGGAGCCTTTTGGCACTTGGGCAAAATTACTTTGCTAGGAAAACACACATCATCAATCACCTCTATTTTTTAGCATCTACACAGAACATGTGCAAATGCAAACAGCCCCTTCTGTGTCTGCTACAAGTTCACACCAGACACCATGCCAGCTGTTCTGTTAGTTCTGCACTTGGAGTATAAAAATATAGCTGTAACAAAGTTCACTTTTTAAAAATTATTATTATTTTCTGGCACCCCTTCAATCACAAAAAGACTGTCCTGTTTTGCATCCCACCCGTCTGGTAAGCAGTCTCTACTTACGTATGAGATTTTGGCACAATGGATGATTGCCAGTTGGCAGAACTTCCTATAGTAATGATAAGCATCTTCTCCACCAGTCAATACCAGCTGAGCATGTTGATTTACATGCCATTTGCACTGCAGATGAAGCTGCCTGACAGGGTTTTATGGAGGAAAGAAAAGAAAATGACAGATGTTCCAAGCCACACCTTTCGCTGTCCCATAGGGGTGAGTTTTCTGGTGTGTGCACAACTTACAGCTGGAGCCAGGGCTTCCCAACAGAGCTCAGCTGCTATTCAGGCTGTTGTTCATAAGAGCTCTCAGCTCATCAGGCATCAAATACTTGAGAAATCAACATTGTATGTGTAACAATCCTTCCTTTTTTTTTTTTCCCCAATTAACCTGTGTATCATTTCAAAGTTAATTTAATCTATCTGCTGAGTTTGGAGTAATTAAACTAGCATAAGGCCAAAATGAATATACTCTCTCTCTCTTGATTCAAGGAACAAGACTTTATTTCAAGTGTTGTTCTCCATGTATTAATTTGGTGCACGCTGTATAAAAGAGCCATTTCAACTGACACAGCTTGGTAACAATGCTATGGCAATGCAATCGCACACTTACAAATGGCACATTATAAAGGTCGCTGCTTTAAGGTCAGTCTCTCAGCATCCTGGCACTACACCTGCATGTTTGGGCCTCCTTTTGATACCAAAAAACTCAGCTGTGACTTTGTGAAGTACCCACAAGGCTCAGAAACTGATTTCTGCATACATTGTGTAGGACTGTGCTATGTGCCCTTTCAATCTTGACCCATATGGTCCGCAAAGGTAAGAGTCTGGGCCCAGTTAAAATCATCAGACATACCCAGGCACTTCACTCCTCACCTTAGAGAAAGGCGAGGGCCCAGAACATGTCTTGTATGATGCAGATGGTAGGCAAGACTTGCACAGGGAAAGGAGTGGGATAGTTTGTATCCATGAGTCTGGACTGTTCAGTTTATTTGGACAATTTTAGTTAACACTTTGGCTTTGAGACATCTTGCTGCTGGAGTTACACCAGCAAGACTGGAATGTTGTATGAGTAATCCCAGGGTCCCTCACTGGCTAGTGGGAAGAAACACATTTACATGCTGGATTCATTCTTCTTCGAACAGAGATGAATCACACTACAGAAGTGCCTCTTTCTCTTAATTGACCATAGAGGTATCCCAGGGTGACAACTTCAGTGCACATATCTATAGTGTAAAAAACTACTTCTGGTGAGATGAAACTCACAACTAGTGTCAGTTCCCAGTACTTTAAAAAGAGAAGGTAGCTTACAAGAGAAAAATGCCCCATAAAATGTGAGATGAGAGTTTCCCTCTTTGTATACCTATGATAATCTTGGTAAGTGACATTTGGCAAGATGAGCAGGGAGATGCTAGCACAAAGAGGTACTCTGGGGTCATAGCTGAGATGGACAGAGTAAAGAAAGATAAGAAACAGAAATCTACTGACCTTTTCATTATTTAAAACAAAATAAAACAGGGAGTGGGAAATAAGAAACAGCAGAATTGTGATTAATCATGAATTAGCTGGATTTGTTTCCTGCAGTGACCCATCAGGAGCCTGCCATTTGGAGCTGAATCATTCTCTAAGGTCAGGCGTAGTGACAATCATTTCCACTGAGCTGATACTGAGTGCAGTTTTCAGTCTACACATGAGAAGCAAAAGATATCCTTCAGCATTGTTACTCTTCAGTGGTCTCAGAGGTATCTTTTCAAAGATAAACAGGAAGCTGCTGTTTAACTATGCTTGATCTCCATGTGAGCAAGGATTAGACACTGGTTTTTGCACCTGCATCACTATTTGTGCCATTTAAAATATAAAAAAGTGTCAGCACTGTAACTCACAACTCTTAAACAAGCCCTTTGGCAGCTTTGGTATGTTGTTCTGGTTGGAGTTTTAAAGTATAGTCATCACCTGAAGGAAGATTTTCATACATTGTCACCTGATCCTTTGCTGCTCATTAAGCATATAGTAATTTGCAAAACAGCTGTATTGTGCACCATCAGAAACCACTTCATTTTGCTGTCTGAAAGGTCTGCACAAAGACATATGGCATTAGGTGAAGGAGGAGATAATGCGTTACTCTTCCGTTGTCTGGGTATGGTGCTATCACTGTGCTATTACCCAAGTAAGTGAACAAGCTTGGGATAAAACACAGTGTACCACTCCACTTCGGCTGTGGCCACAGAGAAAAGCAAAGAACAGTTACAACTGTCTTTTTGATGGCAAAGATCCTGGTAGTGTGTCTTAGTGACCCAGAGAAGGCTTTTGTGGGAGCCTGTGGGAGTTGTTTGTCACAACCACGTGGTCTGGCCTCGCATTGGAGTGAGACACCCGCAAATGCTGTCTCCAGGGTGCTGGGACCAGCATGGTCAGGGCCAAGCACAGACCTGCAGCAGCAAAACTATAGTCAAGTGCCTGATGGTTCAAAGGTGCCTGTAGAGTGATGCAATGAAACTTAAGTTCATCAAGGGCATATTTTTGGGCTTTGATATTTTTCAGAAGAGCACATATGGACTTTGTGAGGATCAATCCTCACCATGCCATGATGTGGCAAACTTGTTTTCTGCTGAGAAAAAGTAGCATTTCTATCACGGTTGTCATGGAAGACTGGAGAAAGTGGAAATTACTGGACACAACGGAAATGAAAACCCCCAGATCCGTCCACATCTCAAAAACAGGTTTTTATCAGCTGTTCCCAAAAGAAAATGAAGCAAGGATGTTGTTCTTGGAAATTGCTGCTCAAATGATAGGCAGGAATGTTTTTGGGCTTGTGTAGCTTGCTTCAGAGTTTATAAATGCTTCAGTCTGCGTCTGTACAATCTCTCCTGTGTGAATATTTCTTTGCCTAGTGTTTTAACAATGTCTGTTTAATACAGTGTTTAACATTTACAAAGCATTACTTGCCTGTGTGGAGAAATAGCAATTAATACTAATAGACTATTTCTTGTTACAAAAGTCCACAGCCTTTAATCAGCATGGGTGTTGGGAGGAGACCTTTCTGTAAGAAATGGGAAATAGGTGAAGAAACCAAGGAGAAAAAGTAATATATTTAAGGATTTGCCTTTTCCTCCCCTTTTCCAATGTAATTAACTACTTGATTGCTCCAATACGTGTGCCTGCTGTTCTTGTTACTGCTTCTTCCCTAACAGCTCAGTTCTTTCTCTCTGTTTCTTCATTGGCCGTCTCAGCTCCAGAAGGTTCAATTCTTTTAGCAATTCTGACCAGCTACTTGGCCTCATTCAAACAGCCTGCCATGGGATCCTATGCACCATGGTTTTGGGCACTCCCTTTTACAACTGAAAACTGCACCTTTGAAAACCATTATGGCATCATGGTTCAGCTCCTTTTTAGATATCTTGTAGCTTGGGACTTGACTCTAATCCACTCCACTATCCATCCCTGCCACAAGTACCTTCACTTCTTGTATGCTAATTCCACTTATTCAGTACCCTTTCTCATCCCCTGGTCCTCTTCATGACCCACATTTTCAGTTATCTGTTTTCACAGGAACTTGATGTCTACTTCAGTCCCAGTTAACTTTCATTCTTGAACTGCAGCTTCTGTATTACAGGCTCTGTGTCTTGGTTTCTACAGTTTGGAAAATAGCAATGCTTTGATCTTTAGATTTGCTGCAAGAATACTATAGGAGAAAATACTTAGAAGATATGGGGGCTTGGAGATAATTAAACTGGTCATTGACAACTTCTCACCTCTTCTGCCTCGTGTGGAAGGTAGGTATTTCTTTCTAGTTAAGCTGATTTAACTTCTAAAATATATATATATAATAATTCTTCACCAGAATCAAGAAACAGAAGCCAAAATTTCTGATCTGTGTAAGTGACCAAGTAATTCAATTCTACCCCATGATCAAAACATCACATTGGAAAAAAATATATTACAGGAAATGCAGAATAAATCAATCTTGTGTACATGCTGACATCCACTGTAATGTGTAGGATGCTTTAAGACCTTAAGGAGGCTGCCACAGAAACCAACGGAACTCCCTGTGTTTGACAGCTGCAGGTCATGGTAGTCTTTACTTTTTCCAACCTTTAAAACAATTCTTCTTTCAATTGAAAACTTGCTAAGGAAGAGGCATTTCAATAGCCAGTAGAAACCACCACTATTATTTTCATCTTCTTCTTATTTAAGAGATTAGAATGAACAAGCCATGTTTTCAGATCTGTGGTTTAAGGGAGAGCTGCTAAATCAAAATCCTTAATAAAAAGCTAACACTTCTGCCATGTTGGACATTTGCCTGAAAGGGGAAGACAATGAGAAGTATGGAAAATTTAAAACTGCCCACAGAGATCCTGGAAATGTGGTAGGAGGTGAAAGAGAAGGGAGGGAATGTGTTGGGAAGAAATGAATGACAAAGGGAAGGTAGCATAGAGGCTGAGATGGGATTGTACCTGTAAGATCTTCCAGAGATATTTACTTTTGCTCATCTCGAGATGGAATTTGTTCTGAGGTAAAAAATAGTTTGATGCCAACTTAAGGGATATTCATACTGAACATCCCTAGAAGTAAGCACTTAAGCAAAACCTACCTCACGATAACCTCTGTACCAGAGCAGATTCTTAGTTCCTGCCACACTACAGTATCTGAACCTCCTCAGACTTTAGACTCCAATTTGGTCACAGTGATATCTGCAGACACCTGGCTTCTCGGGAAGTGTCCAGAGGTATGTTGGATTACACAGCTACTGTGTAAAGAGCTCTTGCAATAGCTAGCTAAACCCTTAATTTATGGATCCAACTTCTCACTGTTCAAAGAGATCTAGTATACCTGCTGCTGTCTTCCCCAAGAAAGAAAAATTATCTTTGGTTAGATCCTCATTTGCTCTGCCCTGTGTCTGGTTAGCCAGGAGCACTCAGTGCTCTGCAGGTGGTCAGAGGAGAAGGGGTGCAATTTTGATGGTCCTATGGCATATCAGCCTTGTTTTCCATGTATCTTTTAGGGAAGATTGAAAGACAGAAACTCATTTGACTGCCAACACGTTTCCAAAAAGGAGAACAGAAGCAAGTACGGAATGACTAAATCTTGCAAGTGTTTCTTATTAATGAGAACATTTTGTTAATTAGGATTTATTGTGGGGAGGTTAAACTCTGTTTCTGTGGTTCTGTGATCAGTGCTATATTCTTGGAAGACTGCAATCTTGGTCTAAAAACTGCAAAATATTTATGAAGCATCTACCACTCAGAGACTCTAGCTGCAATAAGCTGTATACCATAATAACGGGCAGTAAGGTTTGAAGTAAATCAATGAAAAACAAATATAAAATTTACCTTCTAGAGTGGCCCATTTAACCATCCCTGGGGGAAGCTTGGACTGTTGTAGCGAATCCAGCTGAACACAGTATTCTTCAGGACTCTTACTCATCTGCTTTTATGGTCCTCAGAAAGCAAGAGAAAGGTAAACATTTTCAATTGAAAGTCCAACAAGTTATTGCAAAATTTTATACTGTGTACTCTAATAATTTCCAAGCACTTAATGATATTTTTCAAGCTCCTTTTTGCTCTCAAAGTAGTTAAATGACTGCATGAGTGTGACACCAGAGAAAAAAGGAGTACTGTTATTTTGTTGTGAGGGCTCCTGTGGGATTTTGAGGGAATTGATTCAACAAAAATTACACAGAAGAAATTTGCAGCACTGATAGGAATAACAGTCTCACAGTTTGTCTGTTTGTATCATCATTATTCTTAATGGTCTGTGCTTGTATTTGTAGAATACAGTGTACCTGAACTTGGAGGACTAGCTGTTCTTTGGGACTGAGTACATTTGGATTTAAAGCTGCATTTTTTCTGGATACATGATACAAACTTGAGACAAATGCATGCCATGAATATATTATCTTTCAGTATATTCTTTTCAGGCAGTCACAGGTGCTGTAGCTATGCCCGTTTGTGCTCTTTTCCTTTCTTCTTTTCTCCAAAAAGTTAAAGACTGCCAGAGATAACGCTGAAACCCGGTCTGACTTCTAATACACCTCTAGAGACCTATTGGATGAATTGCTTCTCTTCTGTCAAAAGATGTTTTTTCTCCTGCACATCATTTATATCTCCCATTTTCACCATAACTTTGCAATGGTTTCTTCCAGACCGCATAGTTGTCATCAGTTCTTAAAATGATTTTGCACAAGAAATGCAAACATCCATGTTGTTTCCTCTGAGATATAGTTAAATAAGCACCCACTTTTTTACTGTGCACACAATATTCTAACAATTTTCTTTAATTTTAGGAGGCTAATCTGCATTCATACTTTTGTAATAAGGGATGTCTTTACTTCTAACAGCCAGCAAAGGAAGAAGCAAATCAAGAATGAGATCACTCTCACATATCAGATTTCAGGTGCATTCATGTGGTCAGAAATCTTTTGCTACCCAAAAAACCATAAAAAATACACCAAGTTTTTCAGAAGTGGCTATTTAAAAAGTTAATTTATTGATTATTTTTGCAGGAAAAATACTGGACACATTACTTTCATAGAGTTTTGCCTGTCAAATATGCTAAAGATGAAGCTTTTTACCATACATCTTTCCTCCCACATTCTATATTTACATGCAAAAAGACTTGCCCCTACTGAAGATATCTTACACATAAAGACTAGGCATGCTGGAGAAAGGAAATGCTAGAGATGGACGGTAATATTCTTATGAGCAGCAGCTGAGAGAAATGAGGTTGTTAAGCCTGTAGAATAGGAGGCTTAGGAGAAACCTTGTCATTCTCTACAACTACCTGAAAGGAGGTTGCAATGAGGTGGGTGCTCGTCTCTTCTCCCAAGTAACAAGCAATAGGACAAGAAGAAATGGCCTCAAGTTGTACCAGGGACAGTTTAGATTGGATATTAGGAAAAATGTCTTCATCACAAGGGTTGTCAAGGATTGGAGAAAGCTGTTCAGGGAAATGATGGAATCGCCACTCCTGGAGGTATTTAAAAGACGTGTGATGTGGCACTTAGGGACATGATTTAGTGGAAGACTTGGCAGTGTCTGGTTAACATTTGAACTCGATGATCTTAAAGGTCTTTTCCAACATACATGATTCTACGATTAAAAATTTACCCCACTTGGACTGAACTAAAGGTAGCATAAATGGTGGTATTACTGAAAGTAAAGTTTTTTTAAATCACGGATAGTAAAAATGAGGCTTCTGTAAACAATAAGGCACTGAAGAATAGGTATTTATAGCTTTTATCCCAATTACTGATATGGCTAAACCTGCATTTAAAGCTTAATTTTAGAAAGGCACTAAAAAACCAAGACGAAATAGTCGTTGTATATCTTCTGGTACATAGATTTGTATGTACTAGAGTACGTAAGTTTTCTAAGTCTCTAACAAACACTCATGTTGGCAATTTCTTAAGAAAAAGAAAATGTAAAAAGAAGAGCTATAGCAGACATCATTCAAAAGACTAGTGAACACTCAGAATCTAAAAGATGAAGGGAAAACATTTCTTTGTACATTGCATTTGCTACTTACCAAAACCACCAGACTTTTTGGTGAAATGAATCAGAAAATCTAGGTCATGTATTATTTGTGGCATTGAGTAGTTGCAATTTGCAGGTTAAAGGGTGGCAGAAGGAAAATGAATCAAAGCATACAGCTGAGATGTTAATATGAAACACAACTTCATATATTCTCCAGTGAATTCTTTCACTAACCTGCTGTCTCCTATCAAACCTGTGGGCTTCTATATGCCCCTATAAACACTATCACTTTGGACATGCTGTCACTTGTTAATGTAGCCATTCTGTGATTAGGTCTCTAGTGACAGATGTTGTTCATGATGGGTTTGTGGTAACAGCCTTTGGGGAAGGCATTCACAGCTGGGACCTGGAGGGTGACTGCTCTGAGAGTGTGCAGCTCGTAGACATCCCACCCTAACGTGAGTTCACAGGTGAATGGGGCAGTTATTTGGACCACAGTGCCCATGTATTGATAACACAATTCTGTAGAGGTACATCTTCAGACAGTGTAATTAGTGCTATTAATTAATCAAAGAAGTTAATGAACTCGGGCTGCTCTGCCTGGTGGTCTGGTCACTTAACTGAAAGATCTAATGCTGTTCCTGTTTTTTTTCTGCACTATGTGTCCATATTTCCGACTAACAAAAAAATTACAGTTTTATTTCTAATCAATTTCAGCTTGTATCAATCACAGCTAACAGTACTCTGTGCCCCTGTGATTAGTTCAGACACATGTCTGTCTTGGCATGTTCAGTTCATTGCACAGAAACTTACAGCCTGAATTTCAGAAAGCCCAATACATTAAACTCAGCAAGCTCTACAATTGCTCACTGCTTGCAAAGTTGGGCAGTTAATGCTGCTTGGCTTCCAAAACCTTTGCTATTTTGTAGAGCACTTCCTTTCTCATCCAACTTCACAAATTGCTTATGATAACTGTTAGGAAGATGAGCACTTTTAGAATTATTTAGTAATCAGGCACATATTTAAAAAGCACAGTATCATTTTCAATTATAAAATGCTAAATCTGCGTTACACTTATCCATCTATTGCATAAATGGTTGCTGCTCTTATTCAGAGCCTTGCTTTCTCTCCATACAGCATGCACCCATTACATCTGTAGCACTAATAAATAGTTTTAATTCTTTAACTGTCTTACAGGCTGTACAGGTAGTTTGGTGCTCAGATACCTAAACAGCTCAACCTCAGAAGCAGCCCAAGTGCACTCCTCTTGTGTTGGTATTGCTCTGAAGACAAGACGTGCTGTTCCAGGTAATTCAATAGTTACTTTACAGTGATGTTCTTCTTCTTTGATTTCCCAATTGGAAGGTCTGGGTGCAGTTCCCTTTTCTTTGGCTACTGGCTTTTGAAAGACTTTTGCTGTAGTACTAAGGAATCACTGAGTGTTGATCTCTCCCAGACCATTCCTCAGGATAACCTTTATTGTTTACCGCTTTTGCCTAAGCATTTTCCATAGAGATTGCTTCTCCTCTGAAAGATCAACACACCTTTCAGACACCCTGGTTTTTCAGGCGCAGGCCTCTATTCAACAGGAATGTCAGTCCTCCTGCCTTACTGTATAACTTGCATTTAGCTACACCCAAATGCACTTTCCTCAATGTGGTAATTTACTGAATGACCAACATGCTCTGTTTTCCCAATCCTTTGTGGGTTTTGACCTCCTTGCTAACCTCTGTCATGACTGTGATTTAGCAGAACTGGCTGTATATCTGCTTGCAGATGACTGACAAAGTTGCTTAGTACCTGGGGAAATCCATGAGAAAGATATACATCACCATTCATGACCTCCCTGCTGACAGAAGCTTGAAGTCTGTTATCAAGCTAATTATTTTCCTCTCCAACCTGAGTTTCTACATTTTTGAATTACTAAATCAAATGCCACACAGTGCAAGTCTATCACTGCAGTTATCTTTAATCACTAGATTTGTCATCTTATTGAAGTAAGAAATCGTACTTGTTTGACAAGATTTTTGTTATCCATGAAATCGTGCTGAGCAACACTAACTAAATTTCTATAATCTATTTTTTTTTAAATCAAATCCTTACATTAGCTTTTCTGACATTTTAACTGTGATTTATGTCAATCTGGGCTATGAAAAAATGTTCCATGAATGGAGAAAACAGGAGGTTATTCTCTCTCATCTGTCATTAGTCATGCTGTTCTGCACAGCAGTGCCCGAGGTGGCCCCAATCTGTTTATAAGAACTGAGGCATTTTGGAAAAGTAGCTTAGTAATTATATGAAAAAGAAAATCCTTTCACCCAAAGTAGGCAAAGATAGAGGAATAACTTTTTCTGCTTTCTAAAGATGAAGTACAGAGCATTGAACTGACAATATTTTGGATACATTCTATTTAAAAGATGCCAAGAAAATTCTGTAATTGAATTATTAATGAATAGTATTTATTTCTATCTGTTTATTTAGATGTATTATTATAGAACAGTTTCTGGGAAGGGACCCTGTTTTCATTCAAATATTTATTTTGCAGAGCCTAGTCCCTCTCACTAATTCTGCTTATCTGCTTTTTTTCCAAAGCAAGAGCTCTGGGCATTCCCAGACCTTTTGACTGTTCCCAGTTTTAAATAAAATATTCCTTTGATAAGCCAAGAGTTTTAGCATTCTATTAAATCTATCAGTTGATGCAGGAGAGCAGCTGAGGAGCAGGGTCCCTGGGCCAGCATTTGAGAGCCGGATGAACACCTGAGGTAGAGTGATTTGGCCATATGGGAAAGCCCACATGGCATTTTTGCTGGAGTTGGATGACATGGCAGCTGCGTCTATTATCAGAGCTGACCTTAGCCCCACAATTACAAACACAGATAAACTCACACAGGGTGATGTGGTTTCTGCACTGTCATCTCTCTCCTAAGGTCCTGGTTTTGCCCAAAGGTGTGCTGAGACTGGAGGCTGGCAAACGGTCCATCTTTGCCTAGACAATACCTTAAAAGCTGAGAAGGGCTCCCCGAAAATCAGAGCCATTTCAGCCTGTGCCACAGATACTTTTTATTTCCTTCCCATCTGTGGGAGCCAACAGGTCACCACAGCATATGACAATCTTGTGCTGGAGGCATAGGCACGTAAGTATGAGGTACAGGAACAGGAATGTGCTTATTCAGGATAAAGTACTTTGCTGTTAAGGTATTCCTACACCCGGGTCATTGCCTGTCTTGTTCCCTCCTAACTCAGTGCTTTCTTCCTTTCTACAGTCAGTGAATTGTGAAAGCAACAGAAAAGCTAGCTGACAGTGCACAACAGAATTCTGTCTCATCCCAGTCTGATACTGCCTAGCCAAAACTGTGGGCACCTTTCAGAAGGATAGGTGGGAACAACTCATTTCATCCCTTGCACAGTTGCTCTTCTGCATCCTTCTGCTTTCCCTTCTTCCAACTTACCAGACTTCTGCTGTCTTTGATGATCTGTCTCAGCATGCCTATCCACACCACTTCCACTAGTGCTATGCTAAGTCCACCTCCCGCAACAGATCAGACTTGACAGGATCCTGGCTAAAATGCAGAGTTGAAAAAACGCACTGATACTCAATCCCTTTTCTGAGCATGTGTCTAAGAATTGTCATGCCAGGTTATGGATCTGGAGAATGGAGGAAGAGGCTATCATAAATGGTGAGCATTCTCATTATATATACTAGACCCATCTGGTATATGATTTCCATAACAATAATTTTGTTTCCACTGTTTTCTTAGAAGTACCTCTCACTTTTCTTCAGATCAACAGTAGTGACTCTCCCAATAAACATGAAAAAAGAGAATGTGGAGAATTACACACCAATGACCTTAAGAAATCATTTGAATCAAATGATGAAGTATTTAAAAAAATATCTAAAAGAAAGAATTAAAGAGTCAATGGGGATTTGTAAGGAACAAATCGTATAAATAAAATTTAATTTTCCTCTGAAGCAGATAACCAGATGTTGAACTAATCTATAGAACTTCACTTTGGGAACTCCGTTGATTTGATATTTTATGACATTCTTATAAACTAGCAAAAGAAATACGAGCTGGGTGAAATCACTAGATGGTGTATACAAAACATATTCTGTATTTATACTCAGAATTGGTTCAATGGTAAAATATAAAGAGGCAGCAAGGGCTCTTCCAGAGGTCTTTCTGCTCTGATTCTACTCAGTGATTGAACCAGTGATCCCATTCCTATACTTAAAAATGACACAAACCTGGTTTGGAAAACAGGTTTGGGGTTCAAATTTATCTTGACAGAGTAAAGAGTATGAAAACCAAGACTAACTGCAAGGGAATGCTCTAAGAGATGAGCACTCAACTTCATGGGCATGGTGTATTTAACAAGTAGTCAAGTTGCTGTTTTCAGAGGAGGATCCATGGGGGTTGTAGTGGATCACAAGCAGAACACAACAATGTTGTACTGTTAGGGAAAAGGCAAACATCGTACCATTATATATAAACACATGGGGATCTGGCAAAACACTTAGTGTATCAGTAAGGCCTGAGAAGGAATATCTTGTGAAGTTTTGGGCACCGTGGCTCAGTGAAACTGGAGGCCAGCTGAGGACTGTCAAAGAAGAGCAATGTGAGTGCATCCATGCTGTTGAACTCTTTCGCCCTCTAAAACTGGTTATGGGCAGACACCTTCTCAGTCTATGCTAACTTGTCCTGTATGCCTTGCTGCTCCCCAAGACACTGATAGCTGATGCAGGCCAAACTGGGCCAGCAACTGGTTGTCATGACCTAAAGGGTTACCCAGCATGCAGATCATGACCATGGGATTGTAGAATTCTTTAACAAAGGACACAAAGGCTTTATCCTCTAAATTTCTCTATTACAGATCACCACAAATACCACACAAAATCACCACTAGCAAGTATATGCATTATTAATGAAATAAATATATATATCAAACTATTACAAATTACTATCGACAATAATATAGTATCAACCAATTGTACAGCAACAATCAATATTATTGCAATCAATAGCCAAGAACCAGTAACAGCAACAACTAAGTAGGTGTATATACTATTAAAGGTTACTACAAATTATCATAAGGAATCAAGCTCATCAACAATTTACCAACAGATATGCTTACAATAGATTACTTTTATAGATGTATAATACTGGTGTCAAATGAATTAGATTTCAGAAGGGGCAACCAATTCCAGAGGTTGGAGGACAAATCAAACTGACCCCAAGAGTGGTCCCAGAGGGTGACCAATAACAGAGAAAGTTTAATTTCAAAGATAATCCACTTCACAGAGCCTGGAGTCAGCCAGCTGGGTCTCAACTGAGAGTCTGAGATCTTCTAGGAAGTTCCTGTAGGGTATTTAACCTGTTTAACAAAGGAAAAGTATGTGCAGCACACCTTGTTCTCAGAGATATTGGCTTAATTTTGGATAAAAATCAAGTCCTTTTCATATAGTAGAGACGTAAGAGAGCACAGACATCATCACTTCAAGCAGCCAGTACATGCTGTAAATTTTGGTGTTTCACATGTAACAGAAAATAGATGATGATGGTATTGACTGGGTTTTATTTTTTAGAGCAATTTTTATATTTCCACATGCTTTTCCACTTTTTCAGGTTGTAAGTTGCCATTATAGTCAATTGTTTTTGCACTTATCAATGGTATTACAGGACATCTCTTGTTTTTAGGTACCCTGGGTATACTTCAAATAGACAAGCTGCATTTTTCAGGATGTTTCTGGTTCACAGACCTGGTTCCCAGGCTCACAGCTCCCAGGCTGGCATGCATTTTGTCTGTCAATGTATTTCAGCAGACATTTTCTTCTGTTCAGTAATTTTCCCCTTCCAACCATGTTACCTCTGTGGTTGCTCTCATCACTGGTCTAACACCTACTGCCCAGTTATACTCTCTGATGTTGTCTGAATTATAAAAATATCCTGGTCTGACATGCTTGGCATCACCATGTAAAAGAGAGCTTTTGTCTGTGCATACTGGTCAGACCGTTGGAAAAACATGCCTTCAGTTTTGGGGAGTGATCCTTAGTTTGTCTTTCACCCTCAGAAGAATCTGTGGATTTTACCCCTTTAGTTAGAAATCAGTAAGAGTCCGAGTCTCACTGATGTATAGTGATACTCAGACTTTTTTTGTGAAGGGGTCTTAGAACATCTCCAGAGTTGACTTTTGTAGAGAACTTCAACCAAGACTAAGACTTTATATTGAAACATTTACTGTGCATTGTGAAAACCAGCAATAGGTCTTTGAGACATACCTGAGTATACTGATTTATTTGGTATTTTTTTCTTCTGAGTAGTCTGCTGTTATATTGAATTATTAGTTTAAAAGAGAGCTCTTTAAATTGGTCTGGAGTCTATCATATGAGATGAGAGAGCTCTTCAGATTTTTTGTAGGACAAAATGTGGTCTCAGGGGAGCATATACAGTAAGGGCCCCAACTTGTTGTGGGCTCTTTGCTTAGGGGTCCAGGTGGCAAAAGGCTGGCTCCCCATGAAGTGTCTGTTTTCAGGAAGCTCAGACAGGGTGGTCTAGGAGAGATGGGGAATCCATCCCATTAATGTGCCAAGCAGTTTTCAAATAATGACTTGATATATAAATGCTGTTTTTTGAGGATCATCCATATGAGTCTGTTCCTTCACCACCACTCTTGTAAATGAGAGATTTTTCATCTGAATGAGGTAGCTCTTTGCTATCTCTCCACTGATACCTTGTGTGTCTTTTCTTCTTGTGTTGCCCAGGAAGGTACTTGGCTCTAATTTTGCCTTCAACTCACAGAGAGACATACAGACCCTGAGAGGTGACTAGCACTTGTTTTTGTCAAGATGGCCTGAGCTTTGCATTTCTGCTCACTGGGATGCTTTGGAAAATGTGGTCTAGGCCTCCAGGATCCCACAAGAGCCACCCTGGGAGCACAACGGAGAAAAGCCACAGGACATGCTAGGAGGGTTTGGGCACAGTGTCTTCAGCAAGAGGCTCAGCTAATCCTGTACCTTCTCCCCCATCTGGGCTGTTAAAAGAGGTTTAGGGGAGTGTTATAAAAATAGTGCATGTGTAAAGAGATACTTCCTGAGCCAGAGATAATAACAAGACTGCATAGTAGACTTGGATGGGCTTTCTACCCATTAAATAATCTAATCAGTTTCTGAATCAATCCAAATCTCAGGCATCCACGAGATTGTGTGATGATTAATCCATGGATAAATTATTCACTTATAACCTTAGCCACCATGTTCTTTAAAGTTCTAAACATGCTACCTGAGAGTTTAATCAGTTCACATTTACTATTTTGTTGTGAGTTCCTATTCACTCCTACATGTCATTCATGACTGTGTACATATATATGTACATAGATTCCTCTCTAATCCTTTTGTCTTAAAAAAATGAAAATATTTTGAACTCTTTAACCTCTCCTCATATTGAAGTTATTCCATATCTTTGACTTCTCTTGCCTTTCTCTCTGTATTTTCTACTTTTCTTCTCTCGGAGGAAGGAAGAAAGAAACAGAACAGCGCATTACATTCACTATATGAGCATGCTTTGCATGCATAAAGTGGCAGAGGATTATTATTTTGTTATTTCTCTGTTTCTTTCTTAAGAATTCTTTTTTGATGGATCCTGAGCGTGGTATTGAGATTTTAATGGAATTATCAACAATAACTTGAAGATAATTTTTCCTGCATGCTGATAGCTAATTTAGAGGCCATTGCTGTTATGCATGGTGAAGAATGGGTTTATCCATGTGCAATACTTTGTGTTTATTAGCATCTCATCTGCCATTTTTTGGCCCAATCACTCAGTATTGTGAGCCATCTGCAACTCTTCACAGTTGAATTCCATTTTATTGCCTTAAATAATAGAGTATCATCAGGAAATTTCATGACTTCATTTTTCCAGATGATTTATGAATGTGTGGGATAACATCATTCCCAGCACAGATCCTTTCAAAGAGCTACAAAGAGCAAAGGCTGTGTTAACTTAATGATTTGAGGACATGGAATGACAAAAAAGGAAAAGGTGAGCAGTAGATGGTCTCTCTGCCTTTCCCTGTGATATTTTTTTGCCTTTACTGGTTCTCTGAAGAATATCTACAGAGGATATCACTGCATGTTTCTAAAGATTCCACCTTTTGCTTCTGTGACTATTGCATTGTGTTACTTTTGCATAATAATCTGCCTTGCTCTGTATCAGGGCAAGATCTCGTTTATCACTCAGTGGGTGCTACTGGTCTTTATGTTATATTGTACTTAGGCTTCTCATCATCTGATCCAGAGATATATTTTTAATTTTCGTCCCATACTTTCTACTTGTAATGTCACAGAATGAGAAGTCTCTAAGTCTCATCCTCCCATTGTATTGTCAAACAAATCTTGCAAAATCAGTTCACCTTTCACACAATGACTTTTTTTGCTCCACTAGCTCCACAGCACAGGTGAGAATTTCTCCATCTCCACCACTCCCCTTTCCCCAAATACAGTAAAGGGCTGCATAATTGTCCTGGGTTCAGCAGTAGCAGTCACTTTTCTCCTTCCTAGTAGCTGGTGCAGTGCTGTGGTTTTGACTTTCGGCCTGGAAACAGCGCTGATAACACACTGATGTTTCTATTTGTTGCTGAATCATGTTTTCTCTGACCAAGGACTTTGTGAGTCTTATGCTCTGCAAGGGAGGAGGGGAAGCTGGGAGGAAGCAGAGACAGGACACCTGACCCAAACTAGCCAAAGAGGTATTCCATACCACAGCACGTCATGCCCAGGCTGTAGAACTGGGGGCAGTTACCCAGAAGGGCTAGATGACTGCTCAGGTCAGGCTGAGTGTCGGTTGGCGGGTGATGAGCGGTTGTATTCTCTTCCCTTGTTATTTCCGTTATCATTATTATTATTAGTGGTAGCAGTAGTGATTTGTGTTACACCTTAGTTACTGGACTGTTCTTATCTCAACCTGCGGGAGTTACATTCTTTTGATTCTCCCCCCATCCCTCTGGGAGCTGGGGAAGGAAGTGGGAGGAGAGGAGTAAGCGAGGGCTGCGTGGTTTCTGAGTGACAGGCTAGGCTTAAACCACGATAATAATAAAGAACTTTTCATAAAGAATGTTGATAGCCTCTTAAACAGCTAATGTGTAGTCAGCATTACTTCCCTTTTCCCAAGCCTCTTGCATTCTATACAGGGGCTTTGCATTCAATAAGGGGCCCTGGTGTACTGTCAACCACATCTCAGCTTTAATGTCTGCTTTGAGACATATATATATGCAGTTCATTTCTTTTCATCAGCATTTGAGGCGAGGCTTCAGCAATTGCATTTTTTCCCAGGCACAATGCCACAGCAGTATACAGTCCCAGTTGCAGCATCAAGTAGTGACATGTCTCATTAGGCCTCTAAGACCCTCTCAGCACAGAGAAGAGAATGCTTTCAATGGGAGCACCTAGCCACAAAAGCATTAATTTCTCACTCTCCTCAGGGCAGCTGAAGGAGGATGGTATTTCATCCTCTCTTCTTCTTGGTCTGTGGTATTTACAGATTAGAAATAACTGTGTGTTTATAAAGATGCCTGTCTGCAGGACTTCCCCCACCTCATTAGATGGTGGAAAAAAAGAGGTCACATTGGAGCCAGGAATTGGAGTACAAGAAGCAGCACAGTTTTGCACCCGGTCTCCATCACTGCTCTCCAGCTATTGCTGGTGCCTGGGTACAGAGAGGGGCAACTAGGATGCAACAGTGAGCTGCTCCCTCTTGGGGATAAAAATGGAATGGCAGCCACTGGAAACTAGGATTACAACGTCTTAGTTTAATTGCCTCAGTAAACATGTATAAACAGCTTGAATAAGCAGACAACCAGAATGTTGAACAGAAGCTTTATATATATATTTTAAATGTACACTAGACAACTGAGTATCATTTATATTTACAGTTAAATATGTACAACTGTGGTACAACTTGCATACGGATTACCAAATACTTAATACATGCAGATTGTAGTGTTTCCTTGCAATCATGACTGCAGAAGAAAAGAGAAAGAAAAAATTCCCAGAACGGTGGAGAGGAGCAGCAGGTACATGCTGACATACTCTACTTTCTTTGACCACCTGATCCTGCAGACTCTGTCCATGTTTCCCAGGTGAGGTGCTGCAGTGGAGAATTCATACCTCTCCCTGGTAATGGAGTCACCAGAACAATTTGAGTGCCTTCTCAACAGCTCCTCCTGAGTCATTACAGTGGAAACTGCTGCAAGGAAGAAGCCTTTTTAATCTCCTGCCATTCAGTGCTCCTTCTGTCACAGCTTTCTAAGCATCCCATTTCCTAAGTCTTTTGACCTGGTGAACCAGAGTAATGAAATTTTTGTGAAAGACCGACTTAACTCTGAGAACACCATTCACTGCACATCATCATGTGAGGTAGCAAAACTGATTACTAAACCTTTCAAGGAATCAGGATATTGAACTACCTGTCACCAAGACCCAAGGGTATGTTTTATTTAGCTGCAAAAGCCTCCAGGTCCAACTGTCACAACCAGTTCTCTTCGAAGAGGGCCACGAGGCCAGGAGACCTGAAGGGGGAGCTGGTGCAGAGCATGAATGGGGAGTGAAACATTACAGAAGCTGGTGTTGCACCTTGCAAACTGGATGGTTCTTAGCTGGGAAACTTTTCGAAAAGAGAGAGGGGTAGTCTTGGATATTTGACAGACTGTCCAATGGGATGCAGTCCAAAATATGAAAAGCAAAGTAAAAAAGAAAGAACTTTTTTTGTTACTTCTTCTAGTTTCTGGGAGGTGAGGGGGGAAGAAGAAATTGCAGCTCTGAGAGGTGCACTAGACACTCTCTGATTTTGTCTGTTCTGGTTTAGCTGTCACAGATAAAAGAATTTATGTATTAAGCTCTGCTTCAAACTCTCTGATTCCACAAACATGAACACCCACTAGGCGGAAAAAAGTAATATATATTTATGGCTTGGCAGCGTGTCATGACAGTGGGAAATTGGGTGTCCCTTTCATCTGTTCTAGGTCACTTTGAGTGACAGCAAGGTTTATATTGTGGTTTATATAAGGAGCTGGCAAATAAGCCCCACACAGCCACTTGCTCACTTTCCCCTGCAGGATGGGGAAAGAATTGAAAGCATAAAGAGAGAAAACTCATGGATTAAGATAAAGCAAAAGCTGCCCAGGCAAGCAAAGCAAAACAAGGAATTCATTCACCACTTCCCATTAGCAGGTCACCCTCACAGTGAAAAGATTTCCTGATGTTCAAATGGAGCAGCCTGTTTCAGTTTGTGCACATTCCCTTTGGTCCTGCCACCGGGCACCTTTGTGAGGAGCCTGGATTGGTCCTCTTTGTACCATCCCTTCAGCTATTTATACACATGAATGAGATTTTCCCCCTTCCCCCTTGAGCCTTTTCTCCTCTAGGCTGAACAGTCTCAGTTATGGCAGGCAGCATTCAGCCATCTCCGGGAAAGCAGGGGTCCATAACATGCAACAGTGACTTGGGAAAACAAACTCCATCACTCTGAATGTCCTCTTCCGTCTTTGTTCCTCCTGCAGCTTTATGTGCTAAGCATGACATCATACGACATGGAATACCCCTTTTGTCAGCTGGGGTCCCCAACTCCTTGTGCACACCCAGTCTACTTGCTGGTGTGATGATATGAGGAGCAGAAAAGACCTTGGCTCTGTGTAAGCGCTGCTCAGGAATAGCTGAAACATCCCTGAAACATTCGAAGAATACAGGGATGTTGTCCGGGAACTAGGGACCAGGCTAGGAAAGTAAAGGCCCAGTTAGAATTAAACTTGGCTGGGGGTATTAAGGATAACAGGAAGGGATTCCATAGGTACATAGCAAAAAAAACCAGCCTAGAGACAATGTAGGCCCCCTCCGGAAGGTATAGGAAGAGCTAGCTACACAGGATTTGGAGAGGGCTGAGGTTCTGAATGGCTTCTTTGCCTTGGTCTTCACTGGCAAAGCCTCTGACAGCACTACCCAAGTCTTGGAAGGCAGATGCAGAGACTGTGAGAAGGAAGACCTTGGGGCCACTGTAGGAGAGGAACTGGTTAGAGACCATCTTAAAAATCTGAACATGCACAAGTCCATGGGACCTGAAGAAATCCATCCGCAGATCCTGAAGGAGCTGGGGAATGAAGTTGCTGAGCCACTGGCCATCATATTTGAAAAATCATGGCAGTCAGGTGAAGTTCCCAATGACTGGAAAAAGGGAAATATAACCCCCATTTTCAAGAAGGAGAAAATGGATGACCCAGGGAATTACAGACCAGTCAGTCTCACCTCTGTGCCTGACAAAATCTTGGAGCAGATTCTCCTGGAAGGCATGCTAAGGCACATGAAAAACAACAAGGTGCTTGGTGACAGCCAGCATGGCTTCACAAAGGGGAAATCCTGCCTGACCAATTTGGTGGCCTTCTATGATGGGGCTACAGAACTGATGGACAGGGGCAGAGCCATTGACATCATCTTCCCGGACTTGTGCAAAGCGTTCACACTGTCCCACACGACATCCTTGTCTCTAAATTGGAGAGACATCAATTTGATGGATGGACCACTTGGTGGATAAAGAACTGTCTGGATGGCTGCACACAGAGTTGTGGTCAATGGCTCAATGTCTGGCTGGAGACCAGTAACGAGTGGTGTCCCTCAGGGATCGGTGTTGGGTCCGGTCTTGTTCAACATCTTTGTCGCTGACCTGGACAGTGGGATTGAGTGTGCCCTCAGCAAGTTTGCTGATGACACCAAGCTGTGTGGTTCAGTTGATACGCTGGGAGGAAGGAATGCCATTCAGAGGGACCTTGACACGCTTGTGAGGTGGGCTGATGCCAGCCTTATGAAGTTTAACCATGACAAGTGCAAGGTCCTACACCTGGGTTGGGGCAATCCCAGGCACAGCTACAGGTTGGGCAGAGAAGAGATTCAGAGCAGCTCTGGAGAAGGACTTGGGGGTGTTGGTTGATGAGAAACTGAACATGAGCTGCCTTCAGTGTGCGCTCACAGCCCAGAAAGCCAACCGTATCCTGGGCTGCATCAAAAGGAGCGTGACCAGCAGGTCCAAGGAGGTGATCCTGCCACAGGTGAGACCTCACTTGGAGTATTGTGTGCAGTTCTGGTGTCCTCAACATAAAAAGGACATGGAGCTGTTGGAACAAGTCCAGAGGAGGGCCACGAGGATGATCATGGGACTGGAGCACCTCCCGTTTGAAGATAGGCTGAGAAAGTTGGGGCTGTTCAGCTTGGAGAAGAGAAGGCTGCATGGAGACCTCATAGCAGCCTTCCAGTATCTGAAGGGGGGCTATTGGGATAGTGGGGAGGGACTCTTCATTAGGGACTGAAGTGACAGGAGAAGGGGTAATGGGTTAAAACTTAAACAGGGAAAGTTTAGATTAGATTTAAGGAAGAAGTTCTTTCCTGTGAGGGTGGTGAGGCACTGGAATAGGCTGCCCAGGGAAGTTGTGAATGCTCCATCCCTGGCAGTGTTCAAGGCCAGGCTGGGCAGAGCCTTGGGTGACATGGTTTAGAGTGAGGTGTCCCTGCCCATGGCAGGGGGGTTGAAACTTGATGATCTTAAGGTCCTTTCCAACCCTAACTATTCTATGATTCTATGATTGCTGTGTTATCAATACTTTCCATCACAAATCCAGAACACAGCCTCATATTTGCTGCCATGAAGAAAGTTAACTGTATCCCAGCTCAAATCAGAACACCCTGGCAGACAAAACCATAGCATGACAGATTTTTGTCTAACTCCTTTCCAGCACCTCCAGACACATCAACATGGCAAATAATCAGGATAATAAGCAATAAAGACCCCATATATTTATCCTGCATTTATATGATTTATTCTTGCTCTGTGTTGTTTCTCATGTCCTACTTTTCTGCATACTGTACTGGATGATATGCTAATTTTCTTCTGATAATAATAATAATTATTATTAGCTATTAAAGTACAGATTAAAATTTGTATTTAAATGAAATTTCTGATATCTTTGACACTAAAATAACCCTCCAGGAATGTAGAGAGATTTGTGTAACTACTGAGAAATGGAAAATATTAGCAATTTCTGAAAGACAATTTAGAAATAGTAATGGCATTTTTCTCTGTGAGGTTGAAGAAAGCATCCTGCAAAGACAGGAAGGGCAGATGCAGAGCATCTAATAAGCATTTCAGTCATGGCACATGAGTGATGAGGTATCCTGAAAGGCTTGGGTATTTTGGAAGATGGTAGTAGAGCAGGTGTCATGATGAAATTTATTTCTCATCTTGGGCTTTTACAAAGTGTCCTAGAAGCATTTCTTCAAAGTGTTAATTAATCTAATGTGAATTTCAGGCTTTGTGGTCTATTTCAAGAGGTATATTAAGGCATCTCGTACATTTTGAAGAAGATTGGATTATCATGGGAATTGAAATTTCCGTGACATGAACAGTAGGTCAAGATTTTATCCAGGGTACTATAACTCTTAAATACAACCATACACCTACTGAAAAATGTCCTTGAATCTGTATTTTCCTCATAAAACTGCCATGCAAGTAGTTGAGAGTAACCTGGAGTTTGCAGTGTTGTCTCCATGGTCAAGTATGAGGTTAATGACCCTGATGGGAGAAGTCCAGAGCACCTCATGTTTATAGCCTGGTCCCCTGGGGAAAGAGCTTGTACAAGAGCTGGTGTCCATACCTGACTGATGCTGCATTTGCAGCTCCCTGTAGAAAGACTCATAGACATTTCTGTCGGTACTGACAGAATCAGGTCTTGGAATTTTCTTTGGCAAATGCTGGAATATGCTAGCCACAGCTAGGATCTACGTCTTCCGCAGGCTGCCAAAAGGTGAGTATGCCACCATCATCTAGGCAGACTGGAAGCATTGTGAGACTGTCGTGGTTTAAGCCCAGCAGGTAATTCAGTACCACGCAGCTGTTCGCTCACTCTGCCCACCCCCCCTTAATGATGAGGGAAATAACAAGGGAAGAGAATACAACTGCTCACCTCCCGCCAACCGATACCCAGCCTGACGCCCTTCCGGGTAACTGCCCCCAGTTCTACATCCTGGGCATGACGTGCTGTGGTATGGAATACCTCTTTGGTTAGTTTGGGTCAGGTGTCCTGTCTCTGCTTCCTCCCAGCTTCCCCTCCTCCCTTGCAGAGCATGAGTCTCACAAAGTCCTTGGTCAGAGTAAACATGACTTAGCAATAACTGAAAACATCAGTGTGTTATCAGCGCTGTTCCCAGGCCGAAAGTCAAAACCACAGCACTGTACCAGCTACTAAGAAGGAGAAACATGACTGCTGCTGCTGAACCCAGGACAGAGACTAAAAAATTACCACAGTTATATGGAAGTGTTCTAAAAATCCCAGCTTTGCGCAAAAGATATTACTGGAGTGAGACACCAGGAAAGACTAGGGATACAGTGCTGTCACAAGCTTGTAACGACTGACAGACTTGTGCCCCATCAAGCATGAATGCTGTTCCCTTGCTCTTTAACCACTATCAGGGGCATGTTTTCACCAAAGCACTGCTGGAAAGAAGTTTGAACCTACGATCCAAGTCTTCAGCCTTTGTTGAAGCAACATGAACAATTAGAATGGACTTCAGTTGTACAAATGGGAGCTGTCTTGGGGTGTCTCAAGATGGTCTATTACCAATATCTGTAACTAGAATTATTCCCTTTAAGGTGAGAATTTACCATTAACATTCATCACAGGAATGACTCCTAAGACAGTTAAGAATTGCAATTTGAGAACTTTTATCTTTTTTTTTACATCTCGAAATCCACACTACCTGACTTAACTTTCTCTTCAACCTGTCACCTTTAATGGAAAAGTTCTCTGACAAGACCGTGCGCACACAACATAGAAAATAAAAGGATCTGGGAGTGCCAAATGCAAACAGATCTCTGATGTGGCACTCTGCACCTCTGCCCTTCAAACACTGCCAGAGAAGCACAAAAGAAACCACCAGTAGACAAGGACTATTCAGATACACCCAGGAGAAGTCCCACATTCACACACCTCTCTTCAGCATTCAAGTCAGACCCATGTTTCTCCACTTTGGAAGGTGAAGGATATATTCAATCCAAAACAACACCTAACTCCCTCTACCTCTCTGTAAGAAAAGTCTAACGGGTTTTCAGTGTATCCTTGAAGCTGATGGACCATTCATCCCTAAAGCAAGTTAGAGGTGGTGCTGTGCTCTGCCATGCATCCAGCTCGTAATCACTGCTGCACACAGGGAGAAGATGAACTTTGTTTGTCATTGGGACTATAGTTTAAATTGACTGACAAGGCTGATAAATGCTTAATCAAAAAGACTACTTTACAAAGGAGTTGTCAAGCATGAAAATTAACATGATTCTTTTGTTTCATGTTGGTATAAAGCCAAACCCTTCCCTGAGGTCTCTGGAGATGTAGCTCTTATGGTAATGGTGCCTATGAAAGCACAGAACCAGGATTTTTCTGGTTTTTTTTTGCATTTTGTCTGTACTGCACTGATTTTAATCATAAAATTAATTGCAGCGAGAAGAACAATATTTTTGTTTTTATTCATGTGCCTTTGCTTCTTTTTGGAACCTTGTTTTGGACTCACTTTAATGTCCTCCATACGCTGCCAACAGCTATGTTCAGATGAGAAGCTGACCCTGTGCTCATGGAAGAATCACAGAATCAGCTAGGTTAAGATCATAAAGTCCAACTTTTACCCCAGGACTGACAAATCCACCACTAAACTATGTCACTAGGGGCCTCTTCCACATGGTTTCAGAACACTTCCAGGGACAGTGATTCCACCTCTTCCCTGGGCAGCCTGTTCCAATACCCGACCACCCTCTCAGTGAAGAAATTTTTCCTAATATGCAATTTAAACCTCCCCTGATGCAGCTTGAGGCAGTTAGATCTTGTCCTATCACTTGTTACTTAGAAGAAGAGATCAGCCACCTGAAAGTCAGCATAATAATTATGCACATTCAAATAATGTAATGAAAATTATTTAAATACTTAGCAGGACTGAAATAAGTGTGACTCCGTATTTTCAAAGAACAGCGTTCAGCCAAGGCAAGGTAAGGACCAGCATTAGTTCAGTGCAATGCCCACAGTGGAGGTAATGGCAGGGGCTGCTGTGCTTTGAGAAGTGTCTTGAAGTTTTAGCTCTGAAAAAGAGACTAGGGTAACCCTGCTTTTTTTCACTGAAAATAATTTTGTGTGGACAGTCAGTTTTGCAAACTTCAGCCTTCCTCTTGGATTTCTCCACCATCTTTTTTGGTTGTTTCCCTGCCCATTTCCCAGGCACAGGAGCACGGACTGCTTTTCTTGAGAAAACCTACCTTGAATTGCTTGAGAAGATTCTAATCATCCTTCCCTACAGTTTCTTTGAAGCCTTATTTTCACATGACATCTAGAAGAAATCTGGTCAGTGCTTTCCAGTGCTGGTGAGGGAGCTGTTTTACATGTGCAGGGACTGTTTTATGAAGGCTTTCTGTTACCTCTGTGCTTGTATACCCAGTGTGCTTACAGCTGGCCCTCTGACCTCTCCTCCTGATTACCAATCAGTGGATCACCAGTTTTGATGCCCAGGATCCATACCTGCTTGTATGTATACACTATACATACAGCAGCAAGGTCCCGCTACAGAAAGCAAAGAGAAGGTGACACATTTAATTAACAAGGTACATTACAGGATTTTGCAATGTTAGTGAGTGTTGGTTCAGCTCCCGCTATTTGCAGTAAAAGAAGGCTTGCTGTGTGAGCAACAGAGTGGCACAGGTTTGTGCATGTGTTTCACAGAGTTTGTGTTTTCTTATATGAAGCTGAAAAAAGACTTAGATACATCGGTAGGGTTCAGGAGACATTTTAAGATTGTTCTGCCAATACAGGCCTGAGCTCAGAGAGGCTTGTTAATGGGGTATATTAAATAAGATTAGACTGCACAACTAGGAAGCATTTCCTTTACATAGGGAAAACTTTATTTCCAACATTGGAAATGTGTCAGCTCAAATTTCTCAACTGCTGACACAGCACAATTCAGCTGTAGCAGCGTTTTACTTGGTCCTTCCTGCTTAAGTTGATCCTTGTTACTGGAAAAGCTCTATGTATCTGGCAGACTATGTATCAGGAGAAAATAATTGCAGAGAGTTATCCTAGGCTGGTGAGACATGAGGGAGAGCGCATTTTTCTGTCAACAAACTTTTTTTTTCCCCAAACACCACATGCCATATTTCCTTTTTCAGTGCCAGAATGCATTTCATAGAATCATAGAATAGTTAGAGTTGGAAAGGACCTTAAGATCATCTAGTTCCAACCCCCCTACCATGGGCAGGGACACCTCACACTAAACCATGTCACCCAAGGCTCTGCCCAGCCTGGCCTTGAATACTGCCAGGGATGGAGCATTCAAAACCTCCCTGGGCAACCTATTCCAGTGCCTCACCACCCTCACAGTAAAGAACTTCTTCCTTAAATCTAATCTAAACTTTCCCTGTTTAAGTTTTAACCCATTACCCGTTCTCCTGTCACTTCAGTCCCTAATGAAGAGTCCCTCCCCAGCATCCCAATAGCCCCCCTTCAGATACTGGAAGGCTGCTATGAGGTCTACACGCAGCCTTCTCTTCTCCAAGCTGAACAGCCCCAACTTTCTCAGCCTATCTTCATACGGGAGGTGCTCCAGTCCCCTGATCATCCTCGTGGCCCTCCTCTGGACTTGTTCCAACAGTTCCGTTTCCTCTTGATGTTGAGGACACCAGAACTGCACAAAATACTCCAAGTGAGGTCTCACAAGAGCAGAGTAGAGGGGCAGGATCACCTCCTTGGACCTGCTGGTCACGCTCCTTTTGATGCAGCCCAGGATACGGTTGGCTTTCTGGGCTGCGAGTGCACACTGAAGGCAGCTCATGTTAAGTTTCTCATCGACCAACACCCCCAAGTCCTTCTCCGCAGGGCTGCTCTGGATCTCATCTTTGCCTAATCTGTAGCTGTGCCTGTGATCGCTCTGATGCAGGTGTAGGACCTTGCACTTGGCATGGTTAAACTTCATAAGGCTGGCATCAGCCCACCTCACAAGCGTGTCAAGGTCCCTCTGGATGGCATTCCTTCCCCCCAGCGTATCAACCGAACCACACAGCTTGGTGTCATCGGCAAACTTGCTGAGGGCGCACTCAATCCCACTGTCCATGTCACCGACAAAGATGTTGAACAAGACCGGACAGAAGATACAGAGATGGCAGAGTTACTGAATGCCTTCTTTGTCTCTGTCTACTCTGCTGCAGGCAGTCCTGAAGAGCCCTGTACCTCTGAGACCTTAGATGAAGTCAGGTCAATGGAGTGGTTTGCCTTAGTCGATGAGGAATGGGTTAGAGACCAGTTGAGCGATCTGGACATCCATAAATCCATGGGTCCAGATGGGATGCACCCGTGGGTGCTGAGGGAACTGGCGGAAGTCATTGTTAGACCACTCTCCATCATCTTTACCAAGTCTTGGGAAAGGGGAGAGGTGCCTGAGGACTGGAGGAAAGCAAATGTCACTCCGGTCTTCAAAAAGGGCAAGAAGGAGGACCCGGGTAACTATAGACCGGTCAGCCTCACCTCCATCCCTGGGAAAGTGATGGAACACCTTATCCTTGGTGCCATCTTAAGGCATATCAAAGATAAGAGGGTTATGAGGGGCAGTCAACATGGCTTCACCAAGGGGAAATCATGTTTGACCAATCTCTTAGCCTTTTATGAGGAAATAACACGGTGGATGGATGATGGCAGAGCGGTGGATGTGGTCTACCTTGACTTCAGCAAAGCATTTGACATGGTCTCCCACAGCATCCTCACAGCTAAATTGAGGAAGTGTGGTCTGGATGATCAGGTAGTGAGGTGGACTGCGAACTGGCTGAAGGAGAGAAGCCAGAGAGTTGTAGTCTATGGGGCGGAGTCTAGTTGGAGGCCTGTAACTAGTGGAGTGCCTCAAGGGTCAGTACTGGGACCAGTATTATTTAATATATTCATCAATGATTTAGATGAGGGAATTGAGTGTACTATCAGCAAGTTTGCTGATGACACTAAGCTGGGAGGAGTGGCTGACATGCCAGAAGGCTGTGCTGCCATCCAGCCAGACCTGGACAGGCTGGAGAGTTGGGCAGGGAATAACTTGATGAAATATAACAAGGGAAAGTGTAGAGTCCTGCATCTGGGCAGGAACAACCCCAGGTTCCAGTATAGGTTGGGAAACGACCTGTTAGAGAGCAGTGTAGGGGAGAGGGACCTGCGGGTCCTAGTGGACGACAGGATGACCATGAGCCAACACTGTGCCCTTGTGGCTAAGAAGGCCAATGGCATCCTGGGGTGTATTAGAAGGGGGGTGGTTAGTAGGTCGAGAGAGGTCCTCCTTCCCCTCTACTCTGCCCTGGTGAGACCGCACCTGGAATATTGTGTCCAGTTCTGGGCCCCTCAGTTCAAGAAGGACAGGGACCTGCTGGAGAGAGTCCAGCGAAGGGCAACTAAGATGATTAAGGGAATGGAGCATCTCCCTTGTGAGGAAAGACTGAGGGAGCTGGGTCTCTATAGTTAAGAGAAGAGGAGACTGAGGTGACCTTATTAGTGTATATGAATATATAAAGGGGGAGTGTCATGAGGATGAAGATAGGCTCTGCTCAGTGGCAAACAATGATAGAACAAGGGGTAATGGGTACAAACCGGAACACAAGAGGTTCCACTTAAACTTGAGAAGAAACTTCTTCTCAGTGAGGGTGACGGAACACTGGAACAGGCTGCCCAGGGAGGCTGTGGAGTCTCCTTCCCTGGAGACATTCAAAACCCGCCTGGACACATTCCTGTGTAACATTATCTAGGTGTTCCTGCTCCGGCAGGGGGATTGGACTAGATGATCTTTTGAGGTCCCTTCCAATCTCTAGCATACTGTGATACTGTGACCCAACACCGATCCCTGAGGGACACCACTCATTACTGGTCTCCAGCCAGACATTGAGCCATTGACCACAACTCTTTGTGTGTGGCCATCCAGCCAGTTCTTTATTGACCAAGTGTCCATCTATCAAATTGATGTCTCTCCAATTTAGAGACAAGGATGTCATGTGGGACAGTGTCGAATGCTTTGCACAAGTCCAGGTATATGACATCAACTGCTCTACCCCTGTCCATCAGTTCCGTAGCCCCATCATAGAAGGCCACCAAACTGGTCAGGCAGGATTTCCCCTTAGTGAAACCATGCTGGCTGTCACCAAGCACCTTGTTGTTTTTCATGTGCCTTAGCATGCCTTCCAGGAGAATCTGCTCCAAGATTTTGTCAGGCACAGAGGTGAGACTGACTGGTCTGTAATTCCCCGGGTCATCCATTTTCTCCTTCTTGAAAATGGGGGTTATATTTCCCTTTTTTCAGCCATTGCAAACTTCACCTGACTGCCGTAATTATTTGTAGATGATCTGCTTTAATTTGAATTTTAGAGTACTTTCTAAGATATCTTTGTGTTTCTGTGACCGTATAGAGACTTGTTATCAGCTTTGTTCCCTTCTTACATGAAAGCTTCACTCTCAGTTTTCCTGGAGTCTTTCCTGGATTTTTAACAAATTCAGGAAAACTTAGTACTCATAAATGCAGACTGATAAAGAAAATAATAATCTACCTAAATCAGAGGCCAGTATTCTCTGCCTCTGAAGGACTAGCAGGCAGTTGAGGTTGCACAGAACTTTGCTGGGTGGGGAAAGCATAAGAATCAGTTCTACATTGTATTAATTAAATGGAATTGATGAAGTGGTCTGAAGGACCCTTGAGTGAGTCCTAGTAAAAATACCCTTATCCACATTTTATCATCAGCTGGAAATGAGAGAACAGCTTATCCTCCTAATGTAAATATAATAATGGAAAAGAAGCTTCATTAGCTCCATTGCCTGTTAAGGGTCTTCTTTAAGCCTGTGGCAGAAAACTTAATACAACCCAATAATTTGTGAAGCTACTAGTTAGAGATATGAAGTATGTTCTTAATGAATATCTTTATAAATGCCTGAGTCTGTGGTAGGAAACACTGAAGAAATGTATTTTCCAAGCAGGGAGTCTGCAAGATCTCCCATGTAAATGGAAATACATATGAACTGGTAATTAATGTTAACATCAGACACCGTGCAGCAGAAACAAAGAGAAGCACAGAAAAGCAGGCAAAGACAGAATTTCTGCTGTGGAGCATTTCTGCTATCTGAAAGTAATGTAAGGCAGTATAAGGACATTCTTCATGCAATTGTATGACAAAGCTCTTCAAGAATTGCTAATGCATGCTACTATACAAAGGTACAAAACTTTCCTAGAGTTAATCAATAACCTATTTAGTAACATATTAGAAGATATGATCTAGCATTACTATTAAATGTCCCATTTACATTTTAAAGCTATTCAGATAATTCCTCATACTCCAGGACTTTTCGAAAATATCAGCAGGAGTCCATATTTCTTTAAAAATCCCAGTCTGGAAAGCTATGCAAAGATACTTAATTATTTTTTTACTCTTTTATGTGCACAACTCAGGAGATCACTGATGTGCCAGCACAATTTGTACTAGCCTTGCTGCCTAAGCAGAAACAAACCAGACTGCGGACAAGTATAATTTGTGTTCTCTGGGCACTTCATCATGTGCAGTGCTATGAGAGGTCTTGCAACACTTTACTCCACACTACAGGTCATCCAAGGAGTAGCAGGGACTTTGTGTAACATGCTAAGTTGAAAACAAGCAAAAAACCTTGATGGGATATTATTGGACTCCATACCTTTTCCTGTCAAATTCACAATGGAAGGTCTGAGTTTTGATACCAATACTGTCTGAAAATACCTACTCAAATGCAGTATTCTGCTTATTTCATGGTGTTTATTATAATACAGAGATCACTTCCATGAAAATGTAGTGTAAGAAGCAGTTTTACGTAATAATGCATAGCACTGTGACTGTAACCAACAGGGTGGAAAAAGAAATTCAAATTTTAAATGGTGTTTAGTGCAAACGTCCAAAGAGAACATCTACAATAAGCAGTCCTTTGTTAGTTACCTATCCTGTTTAAGCTTTAAATAATATTATTAATATTATTAGTCAAACATGGAACAAATTGTGAGCAGCAATATAAATCTGCATCAGACAACACCAAGCAGGAGAAATTCTGCATGAAAGACTCAAACAGCATCTGTTAGTATGACATTTTGCCTCCTGCAGCACTCTTACACACCTCATGTCTGTGTCCAGCTTCCAATGTTGTTTGTAATAAGGATGGAAAAGATGTTAAAAGGCTTGATGGAATGAATTGATGACTTCAAGTGCAACGACACTCAACAAATTCACCGTGTACTTTAAGCTACAAGGTGCAACTGATTCTTGGGAGGACAAAACTGCTGTGTAACAGATGCTCAGAGTAGTATCGATGTTAAAGCAAAGGCCACTCCTAGTTTCTTTCCAATGAGCCAGACACAAAGCCCACTGATGACAATGCAGTGCATGAGAGCTTCCATAACATGCCTCTGTATTTTTCCTTTAATTAATCACCCTAATGCAGTGGAGTTTCACAGCCAATAGTTGTTGGGCACATCCAATTCTTCTACCACAATTGCTCTGAGATTTTTGTTTTTACATGCAACACCAAATCCAGCTTTCCATTTCTTTCTCTGGCTGTGTCCTCCTCTGTCCCCTGCTCCACCCACATCCCCCTTGCACTGCATCTGCATCTCCATTGCTGCTGCATGTCAGTGGTGGCAGAAAAGGGATTACTAAAAATTTAAAAAAACCTCTGCCAAGTCCTTAGGGTCTGTACATCTGTTATCAGTCCAGTGTCACCCACACAAGCACCCTGGATCTGGGATGAGAATTCTCAGCAGGAAATGAGAATTTCTGTGGTTTTTAGACAACTGCCTCTGCCATTGTCTCTTTGGTAGCTGGGAGATAAGCATCTCTGATGCCTGAAAATTGCCACAAAATCAAGTGAATAAAAATTCTTATGAAACGTGTGATTTTTTTTCTAACTAAAAAACGAAAGCCTTATTTTGTTTAACATGCTGTAGTAGCTGCAAGTTTTGTGTAATTCTTTATTTACTTTCTGATAGAGTGTTCAGTTTGAGTCCATATTTCTGTATGAGCATTTTTGAAAGCATGATGTATAGAATTAGAAAACATATCCAAAGGCAAAATAAAACCAACCTAAACGAGAACACATGCTTTCACTTTTTGACTTTTTTCTCCTGAATTTCCTTCTAAATGCTTTTTCAAGGGAGCTGAGACATTAACTTTTTTGCAAATTTTCATTTGATAAGGAAATGACTTTTCAGTGGTTTTCATAACTGCTTTTCATACAGCCTCTGGAAAAGAGAAAGCAGAGCATGTTTCAAGTGAAATAAACTGCACTGCTTCTGTAGACAGTGTTTCAAGATATTTGCATTCTATACAGGTGGTTGAATGCATACGTACGTTACATTACAAAGCAATAAGGAATATTTATAGGAGATATTAAATTTACACACGCTTTATGAAATATGTACAATCTTGTAGTTTATAACCAAGCTTTTTCACACATGCACTTGGAGACTAATATGAATTGGGTTGTGTCTTCAGCTGTCTTCAGAGCGCATTGCTGGTATTGCTAGTGTATGATATGTAACTGCATCTCTCTGTCATTGTTTTTATTAAAAAAAATACTGTATCATCTCTTTCAGATATTTTTTAAGGTCATGTCATGGTAATGGATCTCCATGCTTTGTGAATTTATTCCTGGTTTGTTCTAGGCTGCCAGCAACTGGGCCTGAATGCACATTCAGAACAGTTAGAAGCACACAATGATATTTCCTCCAGGAACAACCAACTGAAGTGTAGATGATCTTCTGGAGTTCAGTGTCCACCTATCTTTCGTAGGGTTCAGCTTCTTGGAAGTGAGGTCAGTTCTACTTGGAGATGCCTAACAGCTGAGTGAGGGAAGTGTTTCACATTGTAAAATTAGAGAATGTTTCAACCTAGACGCTGTCCCTCAGATCATACAGCACAGCTTACTTCTTCCCTGAAATGCCATGCAACACAGACCAACTTTCCCTGACAATGGCAGTAAGAAATTTTTATTTCTGAGTTTTCATCCTATTCAGTCTGCTACATAAGTAACCATGTGCTGCAGGGGAGAAAGGCCACTGCTATGTTCGACTTGTTGTCTAACAGAGCTTGAGCAAGATGTCTAATGACATCCCAAAGCTTGACTGTGGCCATTAGGTGGGTATTCACAGAAGGTTCCCCCTGTCATGCCAGTGAGAGTTACATACAGCCAGTCAAATGAGCAGAAGCCTGAACCACCACCTGAAGAGGTCTCCTATGATGTGCTTCATTAAGGTAATTTATGAAGAGTACAAGCCCCTTTCTCCTTGTTAAATCATCTTAACAGCCTGTCTAATGTGGCATTGGACAGTGGTGGCGGGGCTGCAGGCAGCAGTTAGTAACAACAGAAAATATGAGGCATTGTTTGTGCCCTTCTGCTGGCCAGCATGGAGGCAGGGCAGCCAGTGAAGGGCCTTGGGCTGAGGAGAGGTGTGACGGGACTTGGCTGGCATTAGCCATTTAAAAGTTAAGCATATGGCCTATGCTGGTCATCTAGAGTTGGTCTGGGTGGTAAGGGTGCTATGTCTCATGCAAAGGGAACTGTTGAAACCAGGAGGTATGATGTGCGCTAGTGTGCCTCTCCATCTTGATGAATGGTGTCGAGAGTATGGATGCTCACTGAGGATGGGTGCCTGATTTTTCAGGGCAATAGGTAAGAGACAGGTACACCACCCTTACACCACCCCTGGGGACTATGCTCAGCTTTGTTGCTGACCTCCAGGGCCAGTAGGCCATTAATTGCTACCTGCTTTGGCTTGGGCTTATATCTGTCATAAAACACAGAACTAAATATTCTTTCTTTTTTTTTTTTTTTTTTGTCTGCAAAATTCACTGAACAATTTGGCCAAGAAGGCTTGTTCAGCGGGCAGGTGTTATAATCATCCTTCTCCACCTCACAGTGTGGAGACTGGTGTCAAACCCGTTACCCACTAAAAAACAGCACTAGGGAGATGGTGGTGTGAACAGCAATAACAAACTTTCTGACTCTGGAGCTGGAAGTGCTGACACAAAGCCCATTCACTTCAAAGCAACATACTGGATGGGCCTAAGGGACTGACTTGCCATGAAAACACAGAGCAGTACTTACAAGGAGATGTTCAGCATAAGGCAAGCATCTTACCATTAAGTATAATTAATTTTCACTAAGATAGATTAAATCCTTTATTTCAAAAGGATCTTATGATCAGTTCTCTTTAATTCATATCCACTTATGGTAAAGCAGTCAGGCTAATCACAGAAATCATTTGAAGTAGCTATTCCATAAACAAGCAATTAGGCACTTTTAAAATGAGTTTTGGATGTGATTTTAATATGAAATTAGATACAGTCTTCATGATAATCTTAGCATTAAGCAGAGTGCTATTCAGTCTGTTCTTCAAAGGTTTTACAATTGCAGTGATCAATTATTATGAAGCGAAGACACATAAATACTCATCCATCTGGCCAGCAGTGATGGACTTTCCAAGACGGGGCTCTTTTCAAAGGGAACTCTTTCATCCCTTTTGTGGCATGACCTACACAGATGACCTACTGTGAGGACTCAGCACATCTGACTTCAAATTCAGAACCGATGCAAGGTTCTGAATCTTTAAAGATGGCCCATTCAATTAAACTTCAGGCTTCCCAGAAAGAGCTCTGTAACCTGGATGCAAGTTAACAGCACTTGGACTGCCTGAAGTGTGATTTGAAGATGTGCAGTGCATCTCCTTACAGGGGTCCAGAAGGATGCTGTGCTCATCTACCCCATATCCCAGCTCTCCTCCCACCCAGTTTCTTACAGTCCCAGCTGCAGGCAGGATGGCAGGCGTAAAACTGTGACAGGTTTTATGGGAATAGTGAGGGGTTAGTGACAAGGTGGTCTTCCCAGAACAGGTGTGCAGGCATGCAGCTGATGCAGGGCTGCTGGCTTTGGGGAAGCAGTGTGACTGCGGTCTGTGCATGATCTGTGTAGCCCACATGCAAGAAATGCTGTGCAAGGGAGGGCTGCAGCAAGAGCAGCTCATCCAGCTGACCATCCATGGTGGAGACCCAGCTGCAAAGCTGGCTGAACTCTCTTGTGAAGGGCATCTGTAGCTACCCAAGCTAAAACACATTTTATAGCCCTAAAACAACTTTTTTGTTCCCAAATAAATATCAAATTACAAAGGGCTCATATCAGCTATCTCTTTACATGCACATTTTTCAAGCTTAAAAGACAGTATTGAGATAAAGATGGTGTCATAAAAATAAGACATGGAGTAAGGGTAGCAGAAATATTTCATTAAAGGGGCAGGAAAATGTCAGTTTTGAACAATGCTATCAAAATACTTCCTTGTCTCCTTGAATTGCTGCCTTCTTTCTCTTGGAAAGGGCAATATAAGAAATCTCTAGTAATTTATTGTGAATGGTACAGGCCCATCACCTGCTGTGTTTTCCTATGATGAAGATGATAAGCTACCCCTTTATCATTGTGGTGCCCAGCACCAACAATGAGCCTTGCAGTTAACATTCAGGGGATTGCTTACTGCTCAGATAAGCAGCACTGAACTTCTTGCCTTTAAAGAGGGCTGAAAGACAGTTCTTTCCCCAACTGAATACACACAGATGGCTTTCCGTTGTTAAAAAAAGAATGTGTTTTGTCAGAAAAATGAGCAAGAAGGTATATTATTTCTGCCAAACCATGTATTGAACTGTAATCTTTCTGGTTTTTAACTATAACATTAACCTCATAGAGATCTTAGTAGGTAAATAGAGGCTCTTCAAATTTCTGTTTGCTTGTTTAAAACAAAGAATAATTAACTGCCTTGTATATTATTTGTTGGGGGGGGAGTTCAGTAAAAAATATACTTGTATTCAACAAATATTTCCATAAATAAAATTTGTGTACAACAACACAATCCCTTTTTCCACCATATGGCATTTTTTCTTGCTTACTACTATTGTCACATGCAGGAGAATCACACACCTTTGATTTTTCATATTTAAACATTTCCTAAAAACCAATATTTGAAACACAATACAAATGCCCCTTATAGGCAGAGCTGAGGAACCCTGAATTCTTCACCTTTCAGTATCAGAAAGTTTCTATACTTCTTGATTCTTTGCACCTGTTTTCCAAATTTATGAGAAATTGTTCTAAAGCCTAACAGCACTGAATAATATTAAGCTAAAGCAAGAACAGCTGAAGGCTGTGATTTATTCAGCACCTTCATCTTCCACCATGTTCAATGGGAACAAAGGGAATTCAGGAATCTCAGCAAATTCAAATTCCTGATGAAGAGTAATGTTTTGTCCTATTTACTTTCTCCTGAAAACATATGTACATAACTCAATATGTCCTTATTTAATATTAGTTTTGCATTTCACACTGATTCATCTCATGGTAGCTACATATTTTTCATAACCCTCAGACCTGTAGTACATCTGATCTGGGATGAAAGCATAGCTGCACTGCAGTAAATAACAATACTCCCCCAGTGTGTAACATACAGCATCTTGACCCAGAGACCGTTTTTCCCACACCCTACAGCTGGTTGAACATAATGCAGCTGCTACGTGTCAGACAGGACTGAGCAGACCAAACTCAAAGGGCTATCTGGTTCAAGAGATATTTCATGTGCTTCCAGTTTTAGGGGTATCTGTGCAGAACAGAGCCAGAGATCCTCCCAGGAGCCAGCTGTCTCGGGGGTACTGCTTTACAGATCTCCAAAATGTAGTGTTTCCCAAACATGGTCTTAGATGCCACTGCAACACTCTCGGTGTTAGTGGGGAGAGTCAAGCCAAGAACCAGGGTGCAGAGCCACCCCAGGGTCACAGCCACTGGCTCCTCCCATTGACATCTGCAAAACTTCCCAGGACTGGGCAGCACCCAAGCTCGCAGCTCTGGAGATGTAGGCCAGGGAAGGGGTTTTGTCTTGGGTACTTTGAAAATTTATCAAACACACGAAACACTGCAGACAATGCTCCAGGCTGAAAGAGTCAGTACATCATGGTTTTGAAACTAAGGTAGTGAGAAAAAGAGCAAGAAACAAGCAAACAAAAAATTACATCTATAAATATTTAAATTTCATGATGGGGTATTTCAGAAAACTTTCTTGAAGTTTCCTTCCCCAACCTCAACTGATGCATTGAATTTTTATTACTTTAATATGAGGATGAAGTAGAAACAATTCCAACCTTAGATTTGTTCTTTCTATGGTATTACAAAATGAGCGTAAGTTTGTGAAATACATTCCAAAATGCTCTTGCAATGAACTTTATTTCAATGGATTTTTTTATTTTTATTTTTCACAGAACCACCTAATTGTCTTAAAGATATTAAATGAAGAGGCAGGGATCTGAACAAAATGAAGAATATTCATGAAAATTTACATCTCATCTGAAAGAGCTTGGTCTAAGTTGCTAAAAATTAAAAGAAGTTGTCGGTATCTCGGATTCTGATGAAAGGACTACATTTTGCATTGAACTCCCCCAGAATATTTGCATACCAGCTCTGAAAGCAAAAAGAAAAATTATACCAAGCAAATTAAACTACTGTGAGCCAAAGCCATCTTTCCTGTCCTTGGAAGAGTTGCCAGCTCTGTTAGGAAGAAAAGGTTAAAATCAATAACATCTATTTAATTCCACGGTGATGTATCTTCATTCCTCTCCTATGTTCAAAACAGCATCTTACTCAGGGAGGCAGGGTCTGTATCAGCTTAGCCCTGAGGGAGCCAGAGCAATGCACTTTTCCCCACATTCATGATTTTCTCACATTATAGCTGTGCTTTCCCCTTTCCCTCAGAAACAAAACATCAGGAGCTACTGGAGCCTTCTGTAGAGCAACAGTAATCTGTTGTTCATTACTGAGCAAGAGGACACAGATGGCATGGCTCCTGCTGAGGTATGTAATTCTTGCTTGCCTTCAATTGAATTGTTACAATGCTGAAGAAAATATTTCGTTAAAATCTCTTAAGCCAGATAAAGGTTTCTTATTTTGAACTAGTTCAAAATATGACCAAATTCTCTGAAATGATCACAGGCTGGGCTTCTGGTATGGTACGTGGCTTCATGTTAAAGATCAAGGAAAGCGGCATCCTGCTGAAGATTTTAGTAAATGAGGACTTCAGACAGGCCAGTAAATTGAAATCAGTGCCACAGCTACACAGTCAGCTAAGCAAGGGAATTCACCCATCGCATTAGTTTTCAGGCTGATTGGGGCGTGGGGGCACTCAGGACTGCAGGAGGGTGTGACAGAGGTGGGGGTGCCCAGGGACAGAGGGGACACAGGGTAGGACTTCTTTTAGCAGCACATCAGCAGGGTGGTGTGGCCACATCCTGAGCTCATGTACCTGTGTGTTGAGCCTCATCCGGAGGACAGTGCTCTCAAAGGTAAAATCAGTGAAAGTATTCAGAGCTCTGCTTTCAACATCACAGGCCTTTTGCAATCCTTGGAGACAGCAGCTCCCACCAGCATCCCTGAGCAGCCACAGATACAGAGCTGAGTGTTTTTACAATGCACGCAGGGCTTTTTCTACATTCACAGAGCAAGTCCAACAGAAAGTTTTACCTGTTTTCTTTTTTCTTTTGCCATGGAAAGGAAAAGGATCATCATCAAAGAGGATGAGGGCCATTAAAAACTCAATATTCTGCTACAGTGATTGGTTTATGGCCTCATTTTGTAGCAGCTTTATCACACGTGTGGCTTCATTGCCTGTCCTGTAGTCCATGCACTTTGAGAGTTTGTTATCTTCAGGACACTGTGCTCCTGTTTTCAGAATAGCTGTTACCTGGCACAGGAACTGCTTTTTCACTGGAGTGAAAATTACAAAAGACCTGATTCTCCAACACGTTAGCCAGTTCTGGCACTATGTGGGAAACTAGAAGGAAAAAACCTGTGGGCTGGAGATCAGACCTTGCATTGCTGATAGCTTTTACTGAAAAACTAGTGTTTTACAAAGCACTACTGCATGAAAAATAGTGGTGCTTAATTTTTCTGTTAATTGCCTGCCCTGGGTCAAACCCAACTAAAATTTTGTGGTACCCCTTAGGTGATGAGACATGCACTACATCACACCTTGAAGACAGGAAGAGCAAAATAGTAATGCTTAGAAAATACCCTGCTGTCTCCTGCACAGCATGGGAAAAGCTCACACATTTGAAAACTGTAAACATATTCCAACTCACATTTATTCACGTTACTGCTTTCACATTGATGTGGTGCAATATACTGCTCATTTCAGATGAGGCCACCAACAAGCCCCAGTAAACTCTTGATCTCTTTTATACCATGAATTAATACTGTACTCAGAACATTAATAAATACTTGAAAAGTCTGTAAATGACCTACATTGAACTCCTTCATAAAAGTATTTTCCTTATCTAAATGTATTTATTTTGGTGTCAAAATATATTATACCATGAACTTCTGGATGCAATTTTTCTGACAAATTCATGCACCTGGTATGGTCTTTGTCACTGTTGCTGTAAGTTTGCCTGAGTTTGGGATTGAGCAGAAAGTGATGTAGAACCTGCAGAATCAAGCTGGATTTGATCTTAAGATGCTCACTTTCCTCTCATTAAAAGCAGTTTATCTTGAAGCAACGCATCACTTCCCAGGGAGCTCCTGTAGGCTGGTGGTCAGTGATCTGCTGCTCTGGAGATGCCACAGTCCAAGATGAAATGTTGGATGTTTCAACCTTAGCACAGGATGAAATGTTGGATGCTTCAAGCTCCTCTTCAAGTCTGCATTCATCAGACTTCCTTGTATGCACATGTGCATGTGTGTGTGTGCATGTGTGCATGTGTCTGCTACTCATCATCCCCACAGGGCAAAACTAAGCAGCTAATGCTAAGAACATGATGCGGCCATCCCTGACTGTGCCCTTTAGACATAGCCTTCGTGGCAGACATGGTTGCCATTGATAAGGCTGAAAGTAGCCAGGGAATGGTTGGTGCTCTTGAGGGAGGTCATTCGTGTGGTACTCCTAGCCATGCTCTGGGACCGGATGAGGAGGCGAGCTCTGCAGCAGAACAGCTGGTTGTTGAACTGTTTCCGGAAGCTCTTGCTGAGCAAGTAGAGAGCAAATGGATTAACACAAGAGTTAGTGAATGCCAGGATCCGAGCACAGATGCTGGCAATGAAATGCAGCACTGAGGTGTCTACCTCTGAGTAGTGGTATGACCGGTATAAATAGATGATGTGAGTAGGGAGCCAGCAGAAAGCAAAGAGGCACACAAAGACCAGTACTGTCCTGGCAAGACGTTTACGGGATTCAATCTGGAAGAAGAAATAGAAATGCAGATTAGCAGCTACTCCTAGTTTAGACTAGTAGCTAACTATTTTTGCCAGTGCTGCAGCTTTGGGGTTAGAGCATGGCAGGCAGCACGGCCAGAGCAGGGCAACCTGGTCTTCAGGTGAACACACAGTCAAGAACGCCCTTGTCCCACCGCAACCCCTTGCCCTAAAAACAAATAATTCTGAAAATTTGCTACATGAGAAGTAGCATTTCCTTTCCTGATTAAAGTTGCAGTGGCTTGTGACTTTGTAAAATCCCATCTCCAGCAACAAAAGTGTGGATATCTCCTGCCATCTTGCACTCCTACCAGTTTGATGCCAGTGCCAGCCATAGCTGCCCAGAGCCTAGAGAGGGATTGCATGAAAGCACCAGAAGAGCAGCACAAAAGAATTCCAGCCACTCCAGCCAACTTCACTGGGGGCCCAAGTTAAACACCTTATGTAAATGCATGGGGAATAAACAAGAGGAGTTAGAGACATGCACATGCCTGCAGAGCTATGATCTCACTTGCATCACAAACACATGGTCTTCCCTGGCAAGTGCTCCAGCCACGCTGCCCAAGTCACAGAAGGCAAAGTCACAGGCTGGGAGATGGAAAAACTTTCCACTACAGGAGAAGATAAGGTTCAAGACCATGTAAGGAACCTGAAGGTGAACAACTCCATGGGACCTTATGAGATCCATCTGTAGGCCCTGAGGGTTGATAGAGGTGAATGAAGTGGCTAAGCCACTAGACATCATATTTGAGAAGTCAACATTGAAGTGCCTGCTACTGAAAAACGAAAACATAACCCCCATTTTTAAAAAGGGTAAAGGGAAGACACAGAGAACTACAGGACAGTCAGTCTCATCTTGGTGCCTGGTAAGATTATGGAGCAGATCTTACTGGAAAATACGTTAAGGTACATGGACAATAAGGAGGTGATTGGTGACAGCCAGTAAGTCTCAACTAAAGGCAAATAATGCCTGACAAATTTGCTGGTTTTCTACAAGGTTATGGCTTTGGTGGATAAAGGTAGAGCAATTCATGTCATCTACCTGGACTTGTGCAAGCCATTTGGCACTGTCACACATGACATCCTTGCCTCTAAACTGGAGAGACCTGATTTTGACCACTTGGTGGATAAGGAATTGGCTGGGTGGCTGTACTCAATTGGCTGGATAGCTGTACTCAGAGAATTGTGGACAATGGCTCAATGTCCAAGTGAAGACCAGTGGTGAGTGACACTCCTCAGGGGTTGATATTGAGACTGGCACTGTCCAAATTCTTTCTCAGCCACATGGACAGTGGGATTGAGTGCACCCTCAGCAAGTCTGCTAATGAGATCAAGCTATGTGATGCAGTTAACATGCTGGAGGGAAGGGATGCCATCAGGAGGGACCTTGACATGCTTAAGAGGTGGGCTGATGCCAGCCTCATGGAGTTCAACAAGGCCAAGTGCAATGTGCTGCACATGGTTTGGTGAATCCCAAGCACAAATGCAGGCTGGGTGGGGAATGGATTAAGGGCACCCCTAAGTAGAAAGACTTGGGGATGTTGGTTGATGAGAAGCTCAAGATGATTCAGCAATGTGTGTTTGCAGCCCAGAAATTCAACCATATCCTGTGATGTATCAAAAGGAGTGTGAACAGAAGGTTAAGGGAGGTGATTCTCCCCCTCTCCTCTGCTCTTCTGAGACCTCACCTGGAGTAGTGTGTCCAACATAAGAAGCATGTGGACCTGTTGGTGCAAGTCCAGAGGAGGCCATTAAGATGATCAGGAGGCTGGAACACCTCTCCTATTAAGACACACTGAGACAGTTGGGGTTGTTCAGCCTGCAGAAGAAAAGACTCCAGGGAGACCTTAAAGCAGCCTTCCAGTACCTAAAGGAACCTACAAGAAATCTGGAGAGGGACTTTTTATTATGACATGTAGGGATAGGACAAGGGGGAATGGTTTTAAACTGCAAGAGAGTAGATTTAGATTAGATATTAGGAAGAAGTTCTTCACTATGAATGTGGTGAGATATTGGAAAAGGTTGCTCAGAGAAGATGTGGCTGTCCCATCCCTGGCAGTGGTTCAAGGCCAGGTTGAATGGGACTTTGAGCAACCTGGTCTAATGGAAGGTGTCCCTGCCCATGGTAGATGGGTTGGAACTGAATGACCTTTCAGGTGCTTTCCAACCCTAAACATTCTACGATTCTGTGATCTGCATTAGTCATCCACATATAATATTGACATACATAATTTTTATGTATTAACTTATTATTATTACTATTATTGTTATTAATTATGGTTGAGGGGTCTGGGATCTTTCACAGAGCCCAGAGGCGGGACTTTCTGCCTTGGGGCCATGTGGTGTATGTACACAAAAGTGCTGACAACAGCTCACGGCCCTGAGGGACCAAATACAGTGCTTGAAGGCTGAAGGAGCCAGAGAAATGGAGAGAGGAAATTCTGTACTTGGAGGAACACAGAGGCAGTGGTGATGGGCACCCCTCAACTGAAAGAGCTGGGGCCATGAGAAGACAAATGTAGGTGGTGAATAGATGGATGACTACCTCTCTTAGTATAATTTGAGCTTTTTCAGGGAAAGGTGCTTTTACAATGCCAGCTAGCATACAGTATAACCTTCACACAGACAAGCCACACTTTTGTTTTTCTTATGTGTACAGGCTTGGAGTCAATCCAAAGGTATTGCTCAACTGAGGGTAACTGAGGTAACCAGTACCTTGTCCTTTGTTCACCAGTGCTGCACACTGAAATAACAATGCCACTGAAAACCACATCTTTCTTCCTAATGAACACAAGAGCAGTGGCAGAGGTTGCCCAAAAGGAGAGCACAGGCAGAGTTGTCCAGAAAGATCTGGTAAAATACACTGGTCCCTGGGAGAGGTTGTGCATCCACATATTTGCAGGCATGGAAAGTGTAACACCAGTGACATTTTAGGGTTTCATAATGTTCTTCCCTCTGGTAATCTCTGTACCTCTTCCCAGGCACTCCAAGGGAATTGGTTGTACCCCATTTCCTGTGTTTGACTAGAACCTGAATGGACTGAAACTGCCCCTAAACCCAGTCTTTCTGCCCTTGCTTCTGCCCTGGTGCAGCTGTAGTGCCTGGCCAAGAGTCTTGGACAACTCCCCATCCTCACTCCTCTTCCAAGCTGCACGGGTAAATTAGAAACTAAGCATTTTACACAGGCTGATCTTTCCTCAGGACATGTGCAAGCAGGGAATAGGCAGGAGAGACCTGACAAGCCCATTTTGACTTTATTTTGTGCCCCTTTAATGGCACTGACTGAAAATCAGACATTGAGCTTAGGAAGGATTGACATGTACCAAATGATAATGTCTGTAGAGAACGGCCTGAAAATTAAATCCTTTGAGAAAGGGTTCTCCTTGGCTGAACCATATATTCTTTTTAAATGTATCCTTAATTCGATATAGGGCCATTGAGGCCACATCTGCGCTATAGAGAAAGGAAGCAACACAATAAAGAAATCAATACCAGTTATCTCGGAGACATATAGCTCATGAATGCACTGCAGGATAGGAATGATGGACCGACAGTATTAGACTGCAGCCTGGCCTTTTTTTTTCTTTAGAGCTCTCTCCCCAAAACCAAAGGGGGAAAGGGCTGCTTTTGCTACTCACTTTATTGTCACTAATCAAGACAATCATCAAATCACCAGAAAAATGGTCTGCACGGGAGAAAGTGTTACACGCATTCAGAAGGGGAAAAGAACAAGGATTTTGTGGATCAGAAACCATTTAATGGGAAGAAAACACAACTTTCCAGACCTACTGTTTCACATGAGCACCTGAAGGTTGCATGAGATGATAGCGATAGGTCATCCTAAGGTGGAGATGTCAGCTGTGTGCAATTATATGAATAATTGTTCAGCTGAAGAATGACTTGTGTCAGTTTAGCTTAGGCTGAAGCACACCTCAGTTGAAAGGAAGAAGTAAGGTAAATAAGGTAAATAAGTTTTTTAGAAACAAGTTACTGTGCTGTTGCCTTCTTACTTGGACAGCCTAAGGCTCAGATGCTTCACATTTAAGCACTGACCTGAAATACCCAGTTGCTCATGCAGAATTTGGATTTCCCCCTGGAGATTTTTCTTTTTCTCACCAGTTACACAGAACAGGAGCAGTAAAGAGGAAGCAGTCTCCAGCTGAAAGGCTGGAGTTAGGCTTGCCAAATCCTGGCTAATTCCCTTCACTTGGTTCAGGACTTGCACATTTCCAGCCACACATTTTCAACCAGGGCATGAAACCCGTTTGAAATACATGAGTCCCATCTGAGCAATCCCAATCAGGAGCTCTGCAGTGGGATGGCTTGGGAAGTTTTATAAAAAAAAATCCCACTCGTGAATGACAGTAACAGAAGTAACTCTGCTTTCAAAGCTATAGAGGGACGGTTAAAAGATGGCATTATTCCAGAGCAAATGGCCTGTTTATATGAATCCAAGACTAAGGTGAAACCTGAGGCTACCAGTTATTGGACCAGAAGACTAACCAGTCTGGCTTGTAACAGAGGGCATATAACAGGTGGGTAGATTATTCTCCCCTCCAGAGACCCTAAAAAATTAAGCACTTTTAAAAAGACAATTATAATGACCAACTAGTTTAAAGGAAGAAGCCAGGACTCTTCTCTTTTCCTGAGATTGCACACCTCAAACATCAAACCATCGACAAGGCAGGTAACTTCAGAGCATCTGTGAGGACCCCACACTATCCTGCTCCATCCTCCCTACTTGAGACCCTGTGCTCCTATGGTCTCCACTTCCCCAGTCCCTCTCTAGTCTGTCCTGGTTGCTCAACATGGCACAGCACCAGTAGATGAGATCTGGGGCCAAGGTGAGTACAGCAGGCATTGCTGCTGTTGTGGAGCAGTCACACACCTCCCTGACTGACCAGGGCTCCTGGCCAGGGAGGGACCCTTGGAGAAAGGGCTTCCCCTACCTTCACTCCCCCATTGCTCTGTTCCATTCACTTTTCAGTCCAGAGTATTGAATGGCAGAGCCAGCTTTTCCGTCTGTGCAAAGAGGTTCTGCTTCATGGCACAGGGCTTTATCTAGAGTCCTCTCTCTAACAAAGTAACGTTGAGAAGTTTTGATTTTCTGTTGTGTCACCCATCAGCTTCAATCTCCAGGCATTGTATCCAGCTCTGCCTCATTCCCTGCATCCCAGTCAATACCTTCCCAGGCTTTGGCACTGGTATCCTGCTGTGTTTGCCATGGTAAACACCCTGCTAAAGTCTCTGAACTTAGAAACTGGAGAAGCTGCTTTAACTGTTTTACCCCTGTGTCATATCTTGTTTCAACCATTTTAATACTTTTACCCCACCTAATCAGATACAGTCTATCCCAGTATAAATTTCCCTGCATTCCCTCTTTACTGCCTGATTCAGAGGGAATGTGCATTTTTGAAGAAATTTAAGTACCTGTTTCCTCACGTGCACGTTGCCTTCCACAGGGATGTTGTAAGCGCTCCGGATTAAATTCTTAGCAATGAAATAATAATAGACTGAAATGACAGATAGAGGAATGACATAAAAGATAAGAAATGATGCCATTGAGTGAATTTTGGGATGCAGACCGTCTGAATGTGGGTAAGGAGCACAGCTGATGAAGGTTTTATTAGTGCCTTTGTCATGGAAAGGGTGCAGATCTGAAAACACTGCTTCAGGGATGGCAAGCAACATGGAAACAATCCAGATTATAGCAGCTCTCATACAAATACTCATCAGCGCATGGGATGCTTGGATCTCCATTGGCCTTACTATAGCTTTATACCTAAAAAAAAAAAAAAAAAAAATTAAAATTTATTGGTCTCAGCACTCAGGCATTGTATTCTTGCTTCTTCCTTCCATTTAGAAAAAAACAAACAAAACAAAAGAAACAAAATCCTTTTTTACTCAAGGCAGTGAAGCTTTTTTCTGGTGTTTTAAATGTTGATGTTTTCAATAGAGGTCTCATTTTAAAGCAGAGCCACCTATCATGGGTCCAATCAGTTTCATGTGTATAAATTCTGAGTTCATTAAATTTGTAATTGACAGAACAAAGCACAGTGCTGTCTGACATTAATATGTATGTGTCCAAATAGCTTTAATATAGGAAGTGCAATCACAGACTTCAGAAGTATACGGCAGTTTGCAGCCCTTCACAGAATGGTGTAGAAGGAAAGTGGATTGAGATTTTTAAAACATTTCATTTTGAGCTGGGAGTACACTGGCCTCCTCTGAGTCAAATCTTACTTTTTCTCAAGCTGAAAAATGCATGTTCCCATTTTTAATTGCTATTTGGTGGTATAGTTGGCAATTAAGAGTTGTCCATAACTCAATGAACTCCAGCTAAGTAGCCAGAGCTGGTAACTGACTTTTTTGAAGGAAAAGCCATCGTTACTTTCTATACTAGACATATAGAAGATGTTTCTTGATTTTCAATTTTGTCTTTCATTATTTCAGGCTTTCAGAAAATCGTACTTTAGAATCCAAGGAAATGAAAGAATCAAACTTATTTGAACTCAATGTGTGAAATGAGAGAACTGTAAAACAGAAAAGCTTCCTATCTGCTGGAGCCCTGCTCTGGCAGGAGCCTACTTTCCAAGTGAATCACGATTCACAAATGCATTTAAGAAACACAGCAGAGGAAAAAAGATAATTTGGAAGAAATATTTACAGATTTCATAAATCAGTATTTAGGGTCATTATCATAACAATTACAATGTGTTGTTTTTTTCTTTCAGGATCACACTGTGCATCACCCATTTGGTTCCCTCTTGGTCACTGTCAGCTTCCTGGGGATTGATGGGTGTCTGGTTCCTAAGCTGTCCCAGACCACTTTTGGCATAGCAGGTACATTTCTATGTGTCTGTTCTGGAGTCCATTTCTAAGCTCTTATCAGGATCCTGGCTCTTTCAGACAAATTGGCCACTGGGGCAAGGGCATAGGTAGTGAGCATAACACACTGCCTGTGTCTAGGCAGCATGCGGGAGGGTCCATCTCTCTGGCAGCCCAAGCCCATGCTCTGGGATACTCTGTATACATGATTGATTCCCCACATACTATAGTCTACCTTATCATAAAGCTCAGCATTTGAGAGGGAAGTCTATCAGTCCTGCACTGTTTTAATTGAGTAATTACCTTATTTGCAGGAGAAGCATGTATTCAACTTCTAATTGTAAGCAATAACCTGCCCAGCATACCTACTCATTCCTCCTATGTATGTATACATGTGTGTGTCTACATCCCTGTCTGTGTATGTTATATGAATACACATAGCTATATACATATATTTGATACATATCCATGTATATACATGTATAAGTAAGTACATGCATAGATTTAAATTTATTTACATTTATTTTTATAAAGATATATCTGGAAATCTCATAATTTGCAGGTGTTTCTTCATACAGGTTTCTTGTGTAGGTGATTGCTCCTCTAATGGACTGCAAACACGTTGCTCAGTGCTTTTCTGGACTTACTCCTCAAGCTCTCCAGCTCCCCTTTATTCTATCTGTACAGCTGCAGCAGCCAGACACAGTAGTTTTAAGACTTGCTTAGCACCTCTTTAACTTGCACTCTCAAACTGGGGATTCAGTGGTGTCATACTACAAAGCACAATCTTCTGGTGAAGATCATAATCTCAGGTGAAGAAAATCACAGCACTTAAATATGATGTTATGACTACTGCAGTAATAAAATGGAAGAGCCAGGCAAATTACTAAAACAGTGTACTGAAATAGCTAATTTATAGCCTGATTCACCACATATAGAGTATTGACAGAAACAATAGCTAACTGAACATCCTCAGTAAGCCCTAAGGAAGATAAATTAAAAAAGAAATTAATCACATATCAATGTAACAATAAATTTAGTTAATTCAAAGGTATTTCTGCAGATTATTTTTGTATGCTTATCAACACGGTATGTTAGGGTAATTATTTCAGGGATTTTCTCATATAATATAGCCACCTGAGAGAATATTTTCCAGTATTAATTTCTAGTAACATAAATGAGTTGAAGAACACAGAGAAAGAGGGCTCCTGTTTTATTTTTATCAACAGTAATAGAGTAGGCAGAGTCAGAAAATGAATCCATTTCAAGTTATTAGCATATTTTAATTAGAGATGGCATTTTCAAATAATATAATTTTGAAAGAACGTAATTAGAAATAGCTAGGAATGCTGGCACTGATTATTAGGTGTTTTGTTTATTTTGAAAGCCTCCTACAGCAGATAGAAAAGATCTGAGAGAGGTTTTGCTTGCAAGGGGCTCAGTGTAGACCTGAAGCATGAGGTTGAAAGCACAAAAAGGTAAAACAGAAAAAAAGGCTAGGAAATGGGTTTTGAAAATGTAAGTTCACAGATATAGGAACACAGGTAGATATATTGTTAAAAGTCTGACAATTGAATCAAATTATTTTTCTGATTGTTTGGATTGGTTCTTTGATGATAGGCTTACTTATTTAAAAATCTTCAGTAATCTATGTTATCCTGCTATCCTATTAATGCTCATCCTATATTATATTACGTTATCTTATTAATGCTTAATTGACCAGTATTGATCTGGTGGGAGTCTCCATTTCCAGCCACCTTGCTGGTGGTTTGATGCGTTTCTCCCCAGCTCAGTCGTTCTACTCTTGAGGGACAGCAACTGCAGGGGCTGCTACGTTTGAGGGCATGTGGGACACGCAAAAGCGATTGCACCCCCAGGCTGGGCTTGGGCTGGGAGACCACTGGGAGATTTGCCTGTGGTCAGTGGTCAGAGAGTGAAAAAGCTGCATCTCCTGTCTGGTTTTTCTGAGTGGGGCTCAGAAACTCTCACTCCTTTACTTTCCCACACCACTTTCCTGATAGGATCAACCCTGGATTTTATAATTTACTTGATATTTCTTAAGAACTTCAGCTGCTAGATTTGAGCAGCAGCTGGCCCTGTTTTTCAGCATCTGTATTTCCAGCTTGTATGTAAAATATTATTTCAAGCTTTCCATTTTAATTATTTATTATTATAAATATTATTTCAAGCTTTGTCCTCTGCAACTTCTTTTTCAGTAAGTTGACCTGAGGCACATAACTTTCACATATTTAACATCCAGTCCACTTTGAAGGGAACACTGATGAATATGTCTATATACCTCAGTGGAGCGATGGACCTAGGGGGCCAGCTGAGTGAGCCATCATGCTAAGATCTGACAACAGTGTTATTTTTAACCCATTCAGTAGCACAGGCTCTGATGGTACGCGTCACACTGCATGCTGAGCTTATCTGCAGAGCCATGTGGCTCTGGATTTATCACCTCCTGCTATTCTCACATTCAATCTCTGTTTATTGTTTTATATCACTCTTCTTTTTTAAGTCGAATTTCTTTCCCAACCCATATTTAAAGATTTTATTTTTTTTTAAGATTAAAAACAGAGGTATGATTCATGTCCTACAACAAAGGCCAAAACTTTGAGAGAAAAATGTGCCTTCTGAAGTTTCAATTGAATAAAAAATGATACAATGAAGAACTTGTGTCAACTCCAATTTCTCTCCAGTTGTTAAATAATGCAGATGAAAATGACTGGGTTGCCAATCCAACTGGAAATATAGAAGAGATGCTGAGCTTTGCTATAGTTCAGTCTTTGAAATTCTCTGTTTCCACCGTGCTTGTGAAGCAGCAACCTGACTTGTGCACAGCAGCTCCCAATGACCTTCTGTCCAGCATGGATGCCAGTGATATCTGTGTCTCACAGTCTCATTCAAAGAAGCCCACACAAAGAAATTACATATGGGGTTATTTTAAGTGCAGTTAATATAATGGCAGTTCATGAGGCACTGGGAGGATTCACCCTGTAGGGTAATCCACCCCTATACCAACTTCAGTGACTCCGATGCTATCTGTCTTCTCCAGATCAGTCTCCAGGTCTCCAAGAGAGCCTGGTGAGAGGGTTGCTTCAAACCAGAATGCCAGAATTCAATAATATATAATACATGGTAACTTCTTAGCATAATCCCCAAAATTCATTGGGGTTGGGTAGGAGCCCACAGAGTGCACAGCTCTCCATTGAATCCTGGAAAATATTTTATACAGGTCTCTTAGGATCTCAATCTTGTTCATTGAATAATTCTTTCTCATGACCAAACCTACTGAAATGACCATAAACCACTAAAATGTGACACACACCTAAGGTTTTCCTGTGGTAAATACTTTTCCCACTGAAGTTAATATGCTAGGGAAACTGCAAAACTCTCATTATCCTTGTGTTAATAATAGTGTAGCGATAACACTACCTAATGTACTCTAAAACTTTACTATGCAAACACTGGTTAATACCAAACACTTAGCCCCAAAGCTGCAGCTTCAAATATAAACAGAGAAGTAGCTTTAGCGTGAAAAAGACAGTTACAGATATACTTTCCAAAACCACAGTTCAAAATAAGGCCCCAAACTGATGTCAAATTTTCCTAGATGCAGCTTCTTTGCTAGTGCAAAATATTTTAGCAATCTTTGTGCTACTCCGCTGAGCCAAGAAAATACACACCAGATGAAGTTTAAACAGGCTTTGCCTTCAAAGACATATTTCCTACATGTTCCTAAACACAGAGATAGCAAGGGTTGCAAATTTGCTCTCACACTGGGGAAGAAAGGACCTTATTCCTAAGGTTGATGCTTCATTGCATCCCTAGCATTTTTTTCTTGTCACCTTCAGCCACTTATTTGTGCCTGCTAAAACAGCCACAAAAAATGAAACAACTAAAGCATGTGAGGAAAATCAGACATTTCCCTTGGATTTTAAATTAATTTTGCTCCATATGTATTACTGCCTATTTGGGTTTTTTTTTAGGGATATAACTTTATGCTCTTTGGGAAAGCTGGTGCTGTAGTCAGCCTTCACTTGCTTTCCTCTTTCATGATTGCTGTTCCCCCTTCCCTTTTGCCAGCAATCAAAACTAATGTAATGGCTCATATGACAGCCTTCATTGTATATCTAGTAGATACGGGTTGCAAAAAAAAGAGGCAGGCTTAAGCTGGGAAATACCACCTTCTGCAGTGTCTTTACAAGTTGTAGGTCAGCAGATACTAATTTTAGCCAAAATAATTTGTGTTCTCTGTAATAACTGCAGTTGCTGCTGGTGTCAATAGGAAAGAAACATCCCTCCCTCATGGCAGTGAATGTAGCTGCTCATACAGGAAGGTGGCTATCATTGATGTTCCTCCTGTCTGAGTATGACAGCAAATATTGTATAGCAACTATGTGCCAGCCACTGTATCCCTCTCATCTATTGAACCTGACTTGAAAAGATATATTAAGTTGCTTCCATGACTCTCCCTTCCTTACTTTTTCAGCAGTAGGAGTTGGCTTGCTCCTTTTTTTATCCGTTACTGCTGCTGAACCTCACACTTGCAAGAAATATAAAAAGGGAAAAAAAATCCTCCCCATCCATCTTGCGAGGAAATGGGACACTGCCCCTCCAAAACGAATTCCTATTTCAAGTCCTACACTGTTTGTTTACATAAAAAGATGCTGGGCCTCACTCCTGAATTTGTATAATGGTTTGAAAAAACAAGTGCTCTAAAACCTGCTCAAACAAAATTTCAGAAGGCTTGCCCGCCCTTGCTTCACTACCAGCCCCACTATTTAGACTGCATGAGGCTGGTGGAAAGATTTGCCACATTGCTGCTTTCTGGTTTTCTCTCTGATGTGAGAAATCCACTTACAAACTTTTGAATCTGTTTAAACTGAGCTCGATTTTGAAATTTTGGGCTAATGTGAACCTGAAACTGAAATTAAAAAAAAATAAAAAAAGCAGGGATTAGTTGGAATGAACTGATGTCTTACAAAAATAGTCATGTAAATTTCTGTGAAGTGAAAACTCAGTTCTTCCCAGCTCTAGAAAATGAGTTCCTGAAATTGCCACAACTTCCTACTGCAATGACAAATGAACTGCCTCTCAGTCAGCATGTCGCCATATTTCTTCTGTTCCCACCTGTAACCAAAAGAGAGACAAAAGGTGTGCAATTCACACTTCCTCAGATCCCCAGTCATCTGTTCCCATTTGTAAGCTTGATGTGTACACATTGATCTGGTCTTGGCTGATGAATAGATTGAACAAAAATCTTTTCATTAGAACTTTGTAATTATGTTCTACTAGTATCACATTATTATTTTGCCCTGGACTGGCTCAACTGCCATGCAAAAAAAGCCTCAAGCAACAGAGAAAAAGTTGATGTTGTGCAAAAACTACACCAATGAAGCATGTGGAGCCTTGTTGAGTGTGTAGCTCCACGTGGAAAGAAAAGAAAAAGTCTTACTAAATATCTGAAGACATTTATGAGAAATGCAGTGTCCCAAACTTTCCTTATTGTTTCCACCATCAATGTCATGAATATTTATAGCTCTGAAGATAATTCAGTAAATCCAGAAAATTGCTAGACTGTCTAACCCATCAACACATTCTGACAATCTATTCTGGGTCTATCTGCTTTCTGCATATTTAGTTAAGATTATCATTATTATGTGTGATTCTTGGGTGAACATCTGTTATTAAAATCTTTAGTAAATTGCATATGGGCACAAAGACATCTCTAATGGGCTAGTCTTACATACATTGGCAGGTACTGCCTACTTTATCACTCTTTTAATTAATTAACATTTAAATGGAAAGAAAAAGGAAGCATTGATGGAAATTCTAATTTTTTGAAGCATGTGTTCAGATTTCAGACTGTATACCTGCATACTACTAAATCATTCTGGAATCTGGACAAATGGGTATTTCAGTCCCAGAATGACTAAGGTCAAAATTGAGACAGTATTTTAGAGACCATTGAACTGCACTATGCACTGGGGAAGGAGAGCTTAGGTAGTAACTCTTTCATAGTTAAGGTGCTATTCCTAATCATGACCATCCGGAGCACAAAATATTTTGGAAATTAATTATACATATGGACAGCAATGGATGTAAGGGTTACTTCAGGAAGTCGTGGAAGTCCCACTCACCATGCTTTCCTTATTAGAAAGACCCGCTTTCCACCCTTTATTCTCTGTAGGTGATCAAAGGCAAGTCTCTGAATGAAACTATGACCCAAGCCAAAGATTTTACTGGGGCCAGCCCTGTAGTTTGTTGCAGTCCTTGCAAATGGATGTGCCTGCTCATGCAATGGGGCACAAGATCACATGCCGGTGGAGCAGCTTTCTGGTACTAGGACTGAAATGTGGTGTACCCAGAGGGGAGCTGGGAGGGCTAGTGATAGCACCTGGTCCATGAGGAAAGTCAAGGAGCAAGCCTTTCCATCCAATGCTTTGCTGTCTCCACTTGAGTCTTCAGGGCTGTCCATGGCATGGAACAGTCCCTCTGCATGCTGGAGGACTGAACTCTTACCAGGGCATCTAAAGCTAAGGTCTCAGACACAGATCCCTCATCTCACTAGAGAATCATCCGTATTTCTCCTGAAAGCACCATTTGTAGTGCATAAAACCAGTATTACTGGTTATCCTAAACATGTGGCATAATTGCTGAATATCTCACAGAGCCAGTTATAGAAATTTATTGGAGTTTCTAAAAATGGTAATTTCTCAACCTAAAACAACCTGCCTGTGATGTGCAATAAATCAATACTGCACCTTCTTCTGCCAGAAAGTTCATCATTGACCTAAAAATTAGCAGTTTCCTAATCTATAATAGTTGTATTGTTCTTATCTTAATTTTGTGGAAAAACAATATATATATAAAATATATATATATATGGAGCTTCAGCCTTAAGTTAAAAGCAGCCGTCAGATCAACTTACTGGGAATATAAACGTAAACAGGGCAGTGCTAAATATACATTAGTAGCTGACACCCAGCCTCCTCCCTTGTCTCTCCCACCTTTCCCTAAATAAACTGTTCAGGGCAAAAAGCTGCCCTGAACAAGAGAAAATGAGGAATCATGCTAAAACCTCAAAGAAGTAATAAAAAAAAATCAATATATAACAGATGGGAAAAAAAGCAAAAGTAAATGACAGCAAGTATCAGTTTGAAAATGTCAGTGACTGATAAGGAAAGGCAGAGGGGACAACAAATTATCAAAGGTTGCTGTGTAACAGACAAACATGCGTTTTTAAATACATCAGAAACAAAAAAAAAACTATGTCAGGCATACACTTAAATGGTGAAGATATGAACAATGATGAGACAAAGTGAAAAGCAATGACTACTTATTTGTCAAGACCAAATGTGAAGGGCGTATATAGACCATGCATGCAGTATTATAGATGTAGCAGAAAACTCATCAGCTGTGTTGATGAAGATGTGAGCGAAGTGAGCCAACATCTAATAACACAAAACAGTTTCACACCATCAGGCCTGAATAATTTAGACCTAGGATTATTAAAGGAGCCAGCTGAGCAACAACTGGTGTTAATTTCATTTACAAATCTTGAAAAAGTAGAGAAATTCCCCAGAAGTGGAGAACTGGCTCTAAAGTTGGGACGTTCAGAAAGCTGGAAGGTGTGACCACAAAACCTGCCAGTATTTGGGTTGCCCAAGGGCAGTTGTAGATAGAATAATGGAGAGGTTGATCCTACTAACAGATGATAATTAATATATTATCACAATATTGTACCTGATGTAAAATGATGTGGGCCATGCTGGTGTGCAATGCTCCCATGGGCATATTGGCACGGGTGACTATGCATATAAGTATGCACGTATGCCAGGGCACATGTGGTCTTCCCTCCCCTATCCACTCCCATGCCTCTCCCACGGAACAGAAGGTAAAATTAGCAGTCCTGGACTGGGAAGGGGGGGGGGGGGCGGTCCAGGTGGGTACCCTGAGCCCCATGGCCTCTCCTCCAGGTCCTCAAATGCACTGGTAAAATGTAGCAGTGTGTTAAGCCATTTCTAGCTTGGTCTTTGGAACCTGCGATGTTATTTATTGTTTATATCAGCTGCCTTGGACAGCCTCTAAAACCTTTGCTGGGAAAGTTTGCAGATGACACAGTAGCTGACTAGACTAAAAAGATTGTAAAGTCATTGGGATAAATGGCTGTAGTCTGACAGAAGCCATTTTTACTCAGCCAGGTGTGAAACAGTGTATCTAGGACCCAAATGAGTAGATGATGTGATCTTTCAAGGAAAGAGGAGACCAAGAGAAGACATTGGAGCATCACCTCTGCACCTGACAAAATGAGACATCCTGTGCTATTCTCACCATGTCATGGCTTTAGTGTAATCAGTACCTGAGCTAGTTAGTATAAAGCTAAGTCAGTTATATGATGCTTAAGTCCTTTCTGCGGCGTCAGTAAACATAGGTGATGTAAGTGACCATCACCTTTACATGGACTTTCAGATGCATGTTCAGGTCAAACGATCTAGTGCTATCCTTGACTGCTCTTATCACAGAATAACAGAATGGTTTGAGTTGGACTGGATCTTAAAAATCATCTAGTTCCAACCCCCTGCCACAGGCAAGGACACCTTCCACTAGGCCAAGTTGCTTAAAGCCCCGTCCAACCTGGCCTTGAACACTGTCAAGGATGGGGCAGCCACAGCTTTGCTGGACAACCTGTTCCAGTGCCTCACCACCCTCAGAATGAAGAATTTCTTCCTTATATCCAGCTAAAGCCTACCCTCTTTCACTTTAAAACCGTTGCCCCTTGTCCTGTCACTGCAAGCATTGGTAAAAAGTCCCTCTTGGTCATTCTTATAATCCGCTTTAAGTATTGAAAAGCCATAATAATGTCTCCCTGAAGCCTTCTCTTCTTCAGGCTGAACAACCCCAACCCACTCAGCCTTTTAGTTATTAGCTAGATTATTATGGTTTATTATGCAGTGGTTAGAGGTCAGACAATTTTCAACCTGAAATATAAGCTCTAAGCAGTGATGATAACAGGGTGCCAGAGACATATGGTGGGGAGAGGGTGATCTATCCACCTTTAGTGTGAATACTTGCAAAGTTGCCCAGTGTCACTGAAAAGATCTGTTTCAAAACAAATCCTGTGAGATATTCAGCAGCCGCTGTACACAGGCAAGAAACACTGCTGAATTGGATGGCTAGAGCAGTTAGTGCTAGTCCAGCATCTGCATCTCTGGTTTTCCTAGGTGATTGGACATCTGAATCTCATGCTTCAGAGCTGTCTGCAGGTTCTCTGAGTGTGTTGTGGTACTCTTTTCTGTCCTGCTTTCCCTCAGAGCTGCAGACTGGCCATAGCTGGAGGTCAGGCAAGGAAAGGATGGGCAGAGCTCTGACAGCACTTCTCCCTTTGATGCTCTACAGTCTTCTGCAGTTTGGTTAAGCTAATCTGGTCCAACTGACATCAGGAAGGGAATTTTCTGCAAGGGAATCCAACTCTCTGCCTTTCTCTTTCTTTCAATAGCAATGGGCTTGCTGCTAGGACACCTTCTTGGCATCCTTAGCTCTGTGAGGTCACATGCAGCAGGCAGTGTTGGGGGGAATTGAAGAGTCTGCTATGGGCAGGAGCTCGGCCATGATTTCATGGCCCATGGTGTCCCACATGGTATGGGGTCAGGTGGGCATGTGGGCACAGAACTGATGAGAAAGAAGGTGAGAGGACTTTGCAGGGCTAGCAGTGGAGTTTCTTTCCAAAATAAAAGGAAACCAGGTATTGCGAGGGTTGTCCATGAGCAAAGCATCTACTGTATGTTTCACACCATATGCAGGACAGGCTGTGCTTGCTTCTCCTTTTTTCGTCTCAACTCCATTCTACTTTCTTAGCCAGGCTGTTGTCCACATCTGAGCACTAATTAGTAAACACATGAACCAATGGGACCACCATGCAGATGCTGACGTGCCAGCCCACCATGTTCAGTCTGACACACAGCTGACAAATTCTCTTCAGCCAGTTGCTCTCCTTATTAATAGTGTGTGCAGCACCTTGTACCATGAGACCATGACAACTGATGGGGGTTTTCAGGTTTTACTGAAATGTAAACAATAGTTAATCCAACTTTTCTCCCTTTTGATTGCTTAAATATTGACAGTCTCCAGCACATTAGCACTGACTCTAACCTCAGATTTGCACATTGGTCCCACTGCTATAAACAGGAGCTCTAATGTTCCTGGTTATAGAAGCTCCATGTATTATGTTTTGGCCATCTGCTCTAGCTAATCAAGATATTCAGAAAGTTTGTGCTGTTTGATCTGTTTCTCCTGGTACAGATGATGCAGGGGCTGAGGAAATGAGAGCTAAAACCACGAGTGTTTAGAGTGTTTATCTTATATTGACACAGTGGCCAGCAGCACAGGATCTAAGACTATACATCAGCTGAAAGGGGTATGTGTATCTCTCTCTGCAAGTACCCTGTGCAATCAGTACAGGAGAAGCAGTGGCATGGACACCCAGCCAGCAGCAGGAGATGAGGATAGGCTGCCCAGTGCCTCAGAGAAAGGGAAGACTTTGGGCTGGGGTCCAAAGTCCCTCCAGTTTTTTTTCCTGGCTTGGAAGGACTGGTGCTCTGGCTGGGATCATGTTAGTGGATCCAAAATGTACATGTGGGGGTACCATTCTGCTGGTTCGCATTGACTGGCCTAGAGGTTGTCTTAGTTCAGAGAGTGGCTTTCTCAGCCACCCTCTCAAAAGCTTCCTGAGGCTGCACAGTAAATTACAGCACGAGTAAATTGTTCCAAAATAGTGCCTTAGTGACATGAAGGGATTTCATGAATTCTGTGACTAGACTGCCCAGAATAAACTTTGGACCTGACACTTTACTGATGACATTAAAAAAAGTGTCACTCAGTAAATCAACTCAATGGAAATCCAGTTTGGCCTTCCATAGCTTCATTTCAGAGTGGTATGCTTCCCTTAATCCTCTTGTGGAAACATAACCTAGTCATTGTAAAATAAAACAAAATAACTGACAAGTAGATGTTACTCTTCCTCTGATATTGTATGTAATATTAATAATAGGGGCTGGAGACATCCAAATCACTGAAGAGATGAGTCCACTAAACAAAGTTTTTTTACATATTTAAAAATATCTTTCTAGAAATTCTGGATTTGTTTCTTTCCTTCCACCACTATTTTTGGGGAGAGAGGGTTGTTTAAAGCTTTACTTTCTTAGATAAACAGTCATATGAGTCCAGAGGAACATCAGAAGTTGTGGCTGTGACCCACTCCAAGGGACACAGCATAGCTGGATCCCTGCATTCATCCCAGCACTCAAGCATTAAGGTCAACATTTCCAAAGTTAATATCCTCATTTCAGGTCTCCCACATAACTGCAATTCCTGCTGCCTGCAGCTGGTCTTACCAAGTAAGCCACCTAACCTCATGTGTAATGTCACCCCATACATCTCTCTATGCTGTCTCTCCTTCAGCACAGGACAGGAGGCAGCTCCGGCTGGCAAGTATTGCTGCAGTTTTCCAGCACTAAAATCCAGATAATCCAAGGTGCTTAAAGTAAAGATGTTGCTTGTAACCTCCACTTACACTTTACACTTACTCTGCTGTGTGCTTGTAAAAACAGAATTACTTCAGGAATCTTTCACTGAATGAGCACTTGGGCATTTTGATTTTTTTACTGTGTCAGCAAAACAGCGGGGTGTATGATCAGTGCTTGACAGCTTGGGTAATTCAAATGCAAATGTATAAACCCTGTCAGTCAAGGGAGAAACAGGTAATTAAATACAGACATCTCCCATGACAAGGGCAATTAAATGGTCTGCTTCTCCTCTTACACTGCAAAGATTTTCCGGTGTTTCCTGTCACTTGCTGAGCCAGCTTTGGCTTTTAAGCCTAGGCTAGCAGCTGAGGTGTCACCACTCCCACAGGTACTCTTATCCCCTTTCCCCTTACACCAAGGAGGACGAGGGCAGTCCAGCAGGCAAACACAAACTCCTTTGCTGGGATGAGCTGAGCAATAGCTGAAGAAATCCATTGCCTTGACAGAACAGAGAAGCACGGCAGACAGATGTCCTTCCCATGCCAACCTCATTTACAATCCTTTTAAAACACACAAACACACACCCATCAACTGCTTGTTTCCTCGCTCTTGTAAACTCAGTCCTCCTGCCTTAGTACTCATGGAAGGTGGCCTTAAGCACATCACAGGCCTTAACCCTCTCCTGGCTGCTCTGCAACTTTGCCAAGCTTGCAGGAAAATGGGTCTGGTTGACAGCTCCCACTGCTTCTGTGAATGCAGCTAGACAGATACAAGTACCATGCAGCCAGGGGAGTAGTCCCACAGAAAATACATTTCTAATATTAACTCTTTTTTTTTCTTTTTTTCTCTTTCTTGCATATTTTCAAACAATTTAACTTTGACCTTTTGCAATCTGATGATTGAACACAAAGCCAACCTAGGCACCTGGGAATTCATTGGCTATGCCCTACCTAGCCAAAGCTGTGCAGGCATGCTCATCTGCATCTATTTGCATGCAGAGCACCTTGCAGGGTTGGAGGCTCCCACTGCAGGGAAAGCTGAGATCAGCAGTTTGTCCCTCTGCTTCTCCTTGAGAAAGGCTTGTAAGCAAGCAGCCAGTCCCTCTGGACAACCACTAGGTCTTAGCGAGTCAAACCACTGAGCAGCTTTAGGTGCTCTGTATTGGATGCTGACACTTAGCTGAGTATTTGCACTCACCAGCAGATGATGGATTCAGTATTATTAGTATGTGGGAAAGTGGAAATGGGAGGAATAAAAGTATAACACTAGGAAGTATACTGCTGTAACCATAATGTGGACTGTTCAAAAATCTATTAAAACTGGGCCTTTTGTTTTCGGAAGGTGATCCGAAGCAACAGATGCAACAGATTTGTACAACTGTAGTAGCACATAGCATACGTGCCTCTCTGTTCTCTCACATACTGTATTTGTCCATTGCACCTACCCACTGCCTTTAATATTGTGGTCCCATCTTTGGAAATGACCCTGTTGTATCACCAATGCTTTCTTTACACAGCAGATTTCTGACCCCTGCGATGCAAGGTCTCTCTAGGCATTATCACGGTACCTTCAGTAATGCCAACAGTTGTTCCCATTCTCTTTTGGCAATGGAAGGATACTGGAACTGAAGTGGGTTTATCATTTTTTGCAGAAGATGAATCATAGGCAAAAGGTCTGTGGTGCACTGACAAGTCTCCCTTTTCTTGGAGACAGTGCCATGTCTGCTATTCACAGCAGGTAGTTTCGGAGTTTTTCTGTCCCATGGTCTATGGCTTCAAATCATGAGAACAGGGACATTCGCATGCTTTACGTGAGCATCTCAGGTAGGATTCACATCACTGAACACTAGCCATCTCAAATATGGGCATCTTATCTGTGCTAAACAGCAAGGCTTCCTCTGTTTCTAAGGAAGGATATAGGTATCCTCATACGGTGGTTTATCCTCTCTCCTCTGGAGGTACCTCTTTCCATGCTCTAGGAGACACTTTGCTGATTATTCTGAAGCGTCTCCTCACCTCAGACAACAAAAGCCAAGTGAGATGTGCCATGTCTGAGCAGTGTTACCTGCTGGACTCCTGAGTCATCATGTTACCCTGTTCTCACCACCATGCCACTGTCTTCTGCAGATGTTTCCCTGCAGGACTGAGCTGCCACTCATCCATTGTACAACGCCACATCTGACCTTGGATATGGCTGTCTAAGACAACAGCCAGTGCTGGGCTCAGCATCTCCCTAACCCAGAGGCCACAGCAGCGTGTGAATGGCTGCTGATCCCTTCGCAGACTCAGGCAGGCATCACCATGCTGGTCACAGACAACTTGCATCCTGGAAGATTTCCCTGTACATTTTAAGTTCATTTCCCTAATGACACGATTAATACCGGGGCCTAGAGTTCACAGAAACAGATTAAAAAAAAAAAAAAAGGCTAACTGGCTGTGAGCTGACAAAATATAGACTGCATTATTTTATAACAAAATTATCCCAGCACAGCAGTTAATATACCAAACCAGAAACTTCAGCAAACATAATAGATAAGGCCCATTTGTGGTTCGGTGCACAGCATTTAAGATTCATAGGTCTAATAAAGGTAAAAGTTTCGTTATTATCTCCTTCTGCAATGGACAAGAGGTGCATTAGAAGAGGGTAAGATGATACCTTGAAAATGGGGACATAAAGTCTTCTCCCACATGCATGTCTGTCTCCCTTATAGCCAAGTGGCTTTGAGAAGTGTGGTAATATTTGATCACCAGTGCAGCACAATGGTTAACAGGATCCATATAAAGCTGAAGTTCAGAATTTAGTCACCAAACCTGAAGCTTGCCACAGCTGCTGTTTTCCGTTCTCTTCACTCACTTCAGGCAAAAAACTCTATCGATATGCTGCTCAGTAAAAGCATTTGCAATGTTTACTTTATGTGGCACGTGATCAGAAAGCAACAAATCTCCCTAATTTAATCTTCTTTATGGTGCATTTTTCTTTCCCTGACACCCCTTAAAACAATTTATATTACAGCTTTGTAAAGATGAGTTTCCTGGGGAAATACGTCCTATTTTCCCAACATTTTCTTTGAGCAGCTGGGAGGGAATCAGCCACCACATGAAACCTGGGAATAAAAGTGTAGGTGGTCCTTTACTAGGGCATTTGTGCAGTTCTCATATTTTCTCAACATTTTTAGAGCAAATTGCTTGAAGACTTTTGCCTACATATAGGTCTGTTTATCATCTGCTATTGGACAGAGATTGCTATTTTCATTAGTATCCTGATGTGGAGAAATTACTAAACATATTGACTAGCCTGTCTCTGAAACATTATGGAGTCTGCTGTTATTAAGATCACATACTGGATATTGAAATATGTGCATGAACTACTTGGAAATTGAACAACATAGTCTGATGTTTTATAGTAGCTTAGGAGGAGAGACACAGAGTGGCATGCAAGGAACTACTTAAAGCAAACCCAGTTTCATTTCTTAGTGATCAAGAAATATGACCCCCAGCTCCTTTTTGGGCAAAACAAAACTGAAATAAGTTTTCTTTTTTGAAATCCTAGTACTTCTATGAGACTTTATAACTTTAGCATGATTAGAATGTATTCCTTAATCTTTCTGAAGCACCCAAATCAGAAACAAAATATCCTAGATTCTATGATGTACATAGGAGTTTCTGTATAAAACAACAGTCTAATCAAAACAGTCTAATAAATATTTAAAACCTTTCCAGAAAGGTAGACTTCATCCTTCTAAGTAGCATTCAAATTAAAATTAAAATGTCTTTTGAATTTAAATCTGAATGCTTTGAGAGTTTTCTAAAGCCTCACAGAAATCTAAAATAGAGCTGGCTTATTAGAAGCAGTTCATTTGTTAAAGTCAAACTTAGTTTCACATATTCTAAAATAGCATAGCTACACGTTATTTTATCAAACAGTATTGGAAGACAAAGTTTCCTAACCAACAGCACAGATCAGTTTTGATTGGCTAAGGGGTCAATGGTTTAATCAAGGGAAATAAACTGTCTATAGTGAACTGAGATTCCTGGCTTCAGGCATCCTCATTTGAATATTTGGAATATATTTCATGAAATATTGCCTCATGTAATTAGCCTTAAGGAAGCAAGCCACTAGAAAGAACTGATTCAAACTGTGCTTTAAACTGCTGCTGCAGTACCTTCACACTTCATGAAATATGGTTCAATTATCATTTTGGTAAATTTGAACATGAGAGCTTTCCACAGAGCTTTGTTAATGGTATTTTCTCTCTCTGGTCTTTAGCATGATTTGCTCTTGTTTTTCTTTTAATTAAGCTAGACTGTTAGCTAAACTGCACAAGCATTTAGTTTAACCTGGAAAAAGTATTCTGTGTTCAGCCTGCATCCTCTTCAAGTTGTGTGCTCATAATATCAGAAATCAAATGAAGTTGCTCTTTTCCCTCATTAGGTTAAAAATGATTGTTACCTGAAAATATGCATTTGTAATAATGTATTTTATGGACTTGTCATTAGGCAGGCTTCTTTCCAAGCTACAGCAGCCAGCTTACCTGTCAGCTGAAAGAGCAGTGAGAGTAAAGACTGACACCCCTACAGAGGTGAGCTGTATGAAGGGGATAAGTTTGCATCCAGTTCTGCCGAACAGCCACTCATCAGCAAGGTACCTGCTGGCATCCACGGGCACACAAGTCACTAACAGCAGCAGGTCTCCCAGAGCCAGACTGGAGATGAACAAGTTAGGGACATTTCTCATAGATTTTACAGTACAGAAGATCTTAATCAAAGTGATATTGCCAATAAGGCCTATCAAAATAATGATCCCGTAGATTGTGGGGATGGCATAGAGGAATGCTGGGTAGAACCACTCATCACCGAGAAGGGAGAGGTTTGCACTCTGGTTGACAGAAAGGTTGTAGAGAATGAAGTTATCTGTTTCTAGGTCTAGCAGAAGGCAGCCTTCAGATGCCATTGTCCTACGTTGCTCTTCTCAGAAGACAACTTTCTTCTTGGGAGATGATCGAATAAATTTTTGGCTTTAATTTTGCTTCTGCTTGCTGGCTTTAAACAGTCAGAAGAGTCTAAAAGTCATATCTCTTTGTGACAGATCTTGACAATAAACAAACCAAGAAAGCAGCTGCAGCTTGCACAGGGAGAACTGTTTCCATAAGGTGAAAGGAGAATATTTTCTAGCATAGTTTGAATCCTGAAACTTGCCTTTTGACTTGTCTCGCTGTCAGGTGTTCCTCAGCTCTGGAAAGCCATTTGTCAAATTCAAAGACCAGTAAGTGGGAGGCATTTTCACAGTGGAGGCTTGCTAAATTCTCAGTGCCAGGTCTGCTGAGCAGAACCAAGTCCAAAACAAGGGAATTACAAAAAGCAAGAACTTTTGGTAGCTGCTGTCACGCTGCATTGCCAGTCTCTCCCTCTTCCAGCACCTGTGCTTGCCAGCTGGATTTAAAGTGAGGAAAAAGCAGGGTTCCGCTGGCAGCTCGGATCCTATAGGCGGGATCTTCTGGACGTCAATTCTTCCCCTGCTTCCCAGGATGAGAGCAGGCTTACTGAAATGACTGCGGTAATTCCAGGCGAGCGCCGGAGAATGCCAGCCACCTGCCGGAGAGTCTAATCACTGCCGGGGAGCGGGGGGATAGAAAACACACCAAAATCACTGTTAACTCTTTAGAGGGTAAAAAAGGAAATAATAATTAAAAAATCTGCTCATTTATAGCTCCTGAGGTGAAGTTCACTGCTTCTCTCCCCCCCCCCCCCAAAAAAAAAAGAAAAGAAAAAGAAAGGAAATAACTAGCTCATACTGCAAATAATGTGATCATAAAAGCAATTGCACCTTCTTAAATAACAGCACACATACTTTACACTCCGGTTTGCACTCTGGAATTCAATCGTTCCAATGAAAGAGAATAATTACATGGAGCTAAGTTCATCCCCCCCCCCGCGCAAATTAAGTAAAGCCAATTAAGATAAAATCAGCATTATAGTTAAGGAAGGCAAATGAGTTTTAGCACTATGCACCTGCAGTTGACCAGGAAAGTCGGAACCCTGCACATCTTTTTAATATGTTTTAGTTTGGGGGTAAGAATAACAAAGGGGACAAAATTTACCATTCAATGTGATCATTTCTCCGTATGAAGTACTCATCACACTGGCATCTATAAGTAATGCATATTGAGATGCAGGAGAGAGAGATTTGCTTGGCTTTTAACAGTTTGAAAATGTTCTTTCTTAGAGCTTAATTAAGATATAACTATTACTGATTCCTTACTTCTTTATAACAGGCTATTTACTATTATATACAAGGACTTTGCAGAGAAATACAGTTAATTTGTAAACAAGCCTGCAGGATTAAATGAAGCTGTAATTTACACCTCCCCTTGCAACTGCTCATGTTTGTAGACAAAAGAATGTTTTACCAACTGCTAGAACTACTTGGAAGTGAGGGGGGAGATGATTCAAATCAGGCATTAAATTATGATCACTGGTTTCTAGATAAAGGAGGCATTTCAGGACATGATTTGGAAAAATCCCCAAGCGCTTGGGAGCCATGTCCAAGGGTGGGATTCTGAGCAGGAGGCTTCAGGAGCTGTTTTTCTGCCTCATTCTTGTGACCCAGGTCAGTGTTTTCAGCTGCTTTGCTGCTGTTCACTCTAAGTCAACAAAGGACTTATGTGTACCCTTAACTTTAAGTAGGGCTACTTAGATATTTTTTTCAAGCCAAACACCCAAGAGAATGCTGTTCTGAGAGCTCAAGGGAACAGAGGAGAAGCAAAATTTTCCGGTATTAATTTCAGATAAAAGTCTAGTTTTAAAAATAACCCTGAGATTGCCACGGTTAAAAACAGAGGACTCAGAGCTACTGCATGCAGTCTGATCAGGGCAAACAGGGAAAAGTGCTTCTGCAGGTCAGGGCCAGCCTTGTGCAAGGCTGCCTGGTTGGGTAGAAGCCAGCCAGAGGCAGCACCATGTTTGGTACAGCAGGAGGTACCAGAGGCATGGAGAGGCATCATGTAGCTACAGAAGCAGCTGAGGCACAGCATCCTGTGGGAAACCTCTCCGTGCTTGGGAGTCTGTTAAGAAGGGCTGCATGACAAAAGGAAACATGCTTCCCCCTATTCGCTTTCCAAGGTTTGGGGTAAAGCAGAAAGGACGTGGCTGGAAGAGAGAGGGAGAAGTGGGAGCAGAAGTGTAATCCTGATGGACCCAGTGCCCAGAAGTCTGGTTGGTGGTTGACAGTGACCTGCTCTGAGTGGGAGCTGGGAACAGAGACTTCCCATTGCCCCTTCCCATTCAAATGACTTGGTGATTCTGGGTTTCTGTAGCTTGCTACTCAAAGACATAATAGCTCTAGCTCTCATCCTGAGCATTTATTCTTCCAGATGGACAACAAAATAGTCTGTTTGCCAAAACCCCTCTAATAGAACCACTACAGCATCATATATTGCTGTTCAAACTCTTCTATACTGAAATCTCTTGTACTGTTACATAGTGAGCTATGTGGGATGAGCAAGGAAAGGAAATGCTGGAACCACTTATCTTTCAGCAGACAGTGGCGTTGGTCACTCTTCTTTTGAGGTGAGTGTAGGCGTATCACCTTATCCCAAGTGCCTCCATCAGTGACAGAAGTCTCTCTCATGATGTCTGGAAAAAAATCACTTTGCCTTCACCTTTGCCAGGCTGATATTTCATTCCAGGAAGCACTTCAAGTCCCCAGCTACAGCTCCCTAATTTTTGGTTTTGACAAATCCAGGCTTCAAGTGTTTGGGCCTTTTGGCCACAGAGAATGAGAAATTGAAAAAACGAATGCAGAAAAAGAGATAAAAATAACAATAAAAACCCCTAACAGATCCTTGAAGCTTGAAACTTAGTTTACATCATAAAAACATCCATTATTTATGTCAGGCATAATGGACTGTTTCAGGTTTTATTTGCAATTGCCTAGGCTGCAGATGTTCCCCAGACCAAACTTAGAAAAGTTAAGGTTGTTTCCCAGAGGTGTTTTTGTCTTGTCATAAATTGCATATGAGATGTTCTGTTTATTATAAATGGTGTACCTTTTTCATTATGTCACTCTAGCATTTATCTTCCCTGAGAAGGCAAAATGTCTGGGCATTTTTATGAGCATGGCCACCTCTGCTGTAGTGTTCATTTCAAGCTCCCAAGCCTCTCTCCAAAGGAAGGTAAGCATCGATACTCGTATTTCACCAGTGGAGTAACCTTCATGCACACGCACAAAAAAAGAAGTGACTGGCATAAGGTTACTTAACAGGCTGTTGGCAGAGTTGTGAATAGAATAGTGCAGGTCTTCTGAGCCTGGTCCTGCATTATAATGGTTTTCCACTGGATGATGAGAGATTCCACAGATACTTTCAATAGATGCTCTTTTTACAGCTCTCAACCTTTATCCAGCATCCAAATGACAGCTACAAAGAGACAATCATCTTCTTACTCCTTAATTGTGCACAATGGAGTAGATTTGGAAAAGAGGTCAGTGGGTAACATTTTCAAAAGCAGTTAAACCAATTTGAAAGGTAATGAAATTTAAGCTCATGAGCTCACCACCCAGAAATGGAGACAGAGTTTCAAACAAATGCTGTCTGCACTGAGAAAAATACATGAGGACCCATTTTACAAAGGCACTTGGAGAGATGCAGCTGCCACAGGCAGATTTCCAAAGGGACCAAACACTCAGTGTTCTGAGGTCTTTTGAAAGGCACTGGTCATTTATTCTACATATCTAAATGGACTTCTTTTGAAAATCTAGTGCAACAGAGGGGTTCTGAGCCCCTGTGAGTTTCCATGGGAGATTCTCTTGTGATGGGTGCCAGAGCACACTGCTGTGGCCACCTGCAGACTCTGAGGCTGTCTGAGGCTGGCACAGCCACTGCCTTGGAGGACAGGAGCACTCCAGCTGCACCAGGGCAGGCAGTCCATGCAGCATCCTCCACACTAGGCACCCTCAACACCAAGGGGACAGGGGGATTTATGGCAATAATCTCCCAGATAGTATGGCTGTTTGACAAGGGTGTTCTGTTTATTATCTTGACACAATAAGAATTTTGTTTGCCTCTTGTATATGTCCTCAGACAAGATGGATAAACTCCCTTCCACAGCCAAGTATGAGGAGAGGAGTCCCTCTGCTCAGGGTGCTGCTGTTTCCTGATAATTGGATTACTGGGGGTAGGAGCCAGGGATTACTCCCTGATGAGCTTGCAAAGTGTAACATCCACCAGTATATAAAATATCCTGGCCCTGCTGGCTTACCAAATATCCTCCTGCAAACTGCTCATGTCCCAGAGGAAACAAAGTGGTGGAAAACATCCCACCTATAATCACTTCAAGCAAATTCTTCATTTTTACTGCTTTCCCCCCTGCCTTCTTATATCCCACTCCATGTCTGAGGTCACTACTCTGTTTCAGTCACCAAAGTTAACAGTAACTGTTCATAACAGGATAATTTTCTAAACCAGTCCATTTTAGGGATTTGATTTGCATCAGATCTTTACAGATGGTTGATTACACTTTTTTGTTTTTTTAATCAGTGATGTGGGCTCATACCTGCATGACTGGAGGTCAGAGGGGCTGTGGAGGGAGCTGAATATAACTCACAGTGTAAAAGGTAAAAGTCCCCTGAGTGAATACTATGTGATGGTTTCTTGCATGTGTAAAAATGGAAATGAAGCATTGTCAAATTTTCTCCTCTGTCGCATGCCTTTACTGATGCACAGCCTGTACTACAAATGAAGATGCAGGCTACACAATGTGAAGTGCTCCCACTGTGCCTTTGAAAATAGCTTATTCATCCTAAATTGGACAACTCCTTCAGTTTGTTATTGAACTTCATAAATCTCCTACTCACTCCCAGCATCTCATCATGACACACAAACATCAAAAACTGACACAGCTGGAAGGGATGCCTGAACTTCATAGCACCTAGGATGCGTGCCCACAGAGAAGGAAGTATTTGAAGAAGAGACCATGCAGATATTTATTTACAGGAACCTCCTGCCGGGCTTGAAGAATAACACAACCATTAAGGCATCTGAAAATGCAGTGAGAGAATAAGGTTGTATGGCGGGCCAGTTAGGAACAAGGAACCAGACTGCATCTGGCAAAAGAGGAGTGAAAAGGGGCCTGAGAATTAAGAAAGCTGCCTGCATGGGATGCTGTCAAGGAGGGGACATTTGGAAAAGATGCACAAAGAGAGCTGGTGTAAGCTGATTGGAAGGAAAAGGAACTTGGCAGCAGCCCTCTGTGCAAATCAGAGGAGCAACACTGCATTTTTGAGAGCAAATAATTCTGCAGTAAGCAAGATATGAGATAGTGGGCATCTGAGCAAGAAACCTTCATTAGTTACAAAAGGGATAGCTACATCCCACATGCTTTGTACAGAACCTCCCTGTAAGACAGGTAGACCTGAGGATGCAGTGAGAGGAACAAGTAGAAAGTAAGTTTGTAACCATGCTGAGCACCTGCTGGCAACAGATCATTCCCGAGGAAACATTGCAGGACAAGATTCCCATTCTGGTACAGGGAGGCAAAACCACAGAGATTTAAGAGTCTTCTGCATGAACAGAAGACGTAAGTTTGTGGATGGGGTCTCAAAGAGGCAAAGAAGGGTACAAAGAGAAGAGCTTTCTAATACCCCACAAACAGCTAAGGAGAGATGAGAAGAAGCCATTAAACATCCTGCAGAAGGTTATTCATTAGAAAAAGAGAGGGAAGCAGAAGAAATGAGGGGAAGCCAAGATTTTGGTTGAAGTGTATAATCAAATATATCATCCTAACTAACTACCTGGCTAAGGAAGGTGAAGCTAGTGCCATAGTTCTTCTGCATGCCATGGGCCAGCAGGGAAAATTTTTCTTCTTAAATCAGCACCTACAGATGCCCTGGGCTGAGTACTGCTGATGTTTCACCCCAATTTCACTCCCTTCCCTTCTACATCCCAATAACCTCCTGTGGGCTCCTGGGGGTGAATCATTTTTCCTGTCTAAGTGTTGTTACTAACAAGCAACTGGTGCAATAAATTATTGCTGAATGCATGGTATTTTCTCCCTTTTATAAACAAAGACATACTGAAGATGTACTTTTTTTTTCCATCTTGCTTGCTGTGGGAGAGGAAAATTCCCCACCTAACAGAACATCAGATAAAAATGGAGATTTTGTATTATGAATAATAAAAATTGTACTCTGGGAGATGGAAATGAAACAACACAGCATCAAATACATATTGTAGAGAAAAGAAATTGTGAGACTCATTGTCAACAAGGCTGTTTAAATTTTTTTTTCTAAACAAGTAATTACACTGTTAGAAGTGGAATTTTCTAAACAAGTGACATCCATAGCTGGTATAACTTAGCAATAAATGTATTAGAGAAACACGGCAATGTAATATTACCATTTACCATCTTTGTATTGCTCTTGAGGGATCTTTCAGAAAAAGAAAAAATCACATAATATAGAAGCATTCAGTAACAATAACTGAACAAATTGGTTTTGTCTAACTCTGGTATTTGATTTGCTTTTTGTTATATTCTCTTACATAAAAAAGAGAGCAGATCTCAGATAAGAGCAATGATTTGCCTTCTAAGCTACTAGGGAGGACAGCTGCAGTAGTGAGAAGAGGGAGCAGAGGCACCGGAACTCCCTGTGATGATCTGGTTTAAGCCCTATGTGAATCCCAGCATCAAACTTGTACCTCTGTCGTGGTTTAAGCCCAGCTGGCAACCAAGAAACCACACAGCTGCTCTCTCACTCCACCTCTTCCTCCCCCCGCTCCCAGACGGATGGGGAGGAGAATCAAAAGAATGTAACTCCCACGGGTTGAGGCAAGAACAGTCCAATAACTAAGGTATAACACAAATCACTACTGCTACCACCAATAGTAATAATGATAAGGGAAATAACAAGGGAAGAGAATACAACCGCTTACCACCTGCCGACCAATACCCAGCCTGACCCGAGCAGTGATCTAGCCCTTCCAGGTAACTGCCCTCAGTTCTACATCCTGGTAGACGTGCTGTGGTATGGAATATCTCTTTGGTTAGTTTGGGTCAGGTGTCTTGTCTCTGCTTCCTCCCGGCTTCCCCTCCTCCCTGGCAGAGCATGAGACTCACAAAGTCCTTGGTCAGACTAAACATTTGAGCAGTAACTAAAAACACCGGTGTTATCAGCACTGTTCCCAGGGTGAAAGTCAAAAACACAGCACTGTGCCAGTTACTGAGGAGAAAAATCACTGCTACTGCTGAGCCCAGGACAGCCTCTCAGCCCAGGCCTCCATCTTTGCAGTGTGCCACCGTAGTTTCTCACAGGAACAGGGGGAACCCCAAAAGTGGCTACACATCCCCTTGCTAGAGGTGATAGGATGGACAGATTGCTTCCCCCCTCCCTGGCATGGCTTCTAGCAGGATATGAGATTTCTAAAGGAGGAAGAGGTCCTGGAGAGCAGGGCTGGGTGTTAATCACTAGTCCTTTTTCCTCTTGATCAGGACAGCATTGGCTGGTAATCTTTAGCTTTTAGCGTTTTTGGATGGAAATACATATGTTGTCTCATGCTAGTTATGAATCTAGTTCTGTGCTACCAAAACCATGAATATTATCATCCATACCTCCAGAAGTCATCTGAAAGCTGACCATAAAGACATATGATCACCGTTGGCCCAGATCCACAGAAATATCCCATATTTAATAAGTCCCATTGTGATCATTGGGAGTGAAGTACCTAAATGCTTTGTGAATCCAGTCATCCACAGCTGAATTCTGATTCAGTGGTTCTAGATCAACAGAACTGATAAAACATGGATTAAATTTTGAATTATGATCTCTGGATGCTCTTGACATTTTTGTGCTAATTGACATATTGACATATCCAAAGCTTGCATTCTCTGATGAACATTCGTATTTCATTTATAAAGACAAGATATAAGCCCTGGGCTCTGCCAGTGTGCTAACCAATACATCAATGTCAAGAATATCCCAGTATCATCAGAAGCTTACAGCCTTTCAAAACTCATGGCTGGGCTAGAGGGGAGAGTTGATGTTTGATGTAATCACCACCTCAGTGATATCCGAAAGAATTCCCCAGCTCTGCTCATCAGTGAACTTTACATTGACTGCTAGAGATGCCATAAGCTTAAGAATCTTGAATATTAGGAAAAAAATTTGGAAGTCAGAATTTACTATCATCATTATCAGATCTTCTAATTAAATAGACATAAAGGCAATGAAAAGGAGCTACAGTTTCAGAAAAATATCAATTTCTGTGGTAGCAACCATGGTTTTACTTTCATATGCATTTCTCCTGAATGAAATCTCAGCTTCTCATTATTAACTGGGATACTTCAGCCTTTTTTCCAACACAGCGACAATTGACAATGCACTCATAACAGTTCATTTTAGTGTTCTCCAATAAATTTGAATTAATTGGTTTCAGTTAAATTGAATAATTAATTCTGGTTGGTTTTTTTTTTTTTTTTGTGCCAATACTGAATGAAAGTCTCATTTACAGAGCTGGCTGTCATAAAACTCTCTTGTAAGCTAAATTTTACAGCATCCTCCATGGTGCCTCACATCACTGACTTGGATAAAAGGAACAGAGACTAACATCATCTACCTGGATTTGTGCAAGGCATTTGACACTGTTCCACATGACATCCTTGTCTCTAAGCTGGAAAGGCATGGATTTGATGGATGGACCATTTGGTGGATAATGAATTGGCTGAGTGGCTGTACTCAAGCAGTTCTGGTCAATGGATCGATGTAGAAGCAGAGACCAATGACAAGTGAGGTTCTTCAGGGGTCGATATTGGGACCAGCATTGTTTAAAATTTTTCTTGGTGACATGGACAGTGGGATTGAGTGCACCCTCAGCAAGTTTGCTAACGACATTAAGCTGTGTGGTGCAATTAACATGCTGGAGGGAAGGAATGCTATCCAGAGGTACCTTAACATGCTTGAGAGGTGGGCTGATGCCACCCTCATGGAGTTCAACAAGACCAAGTGCAAGGTCCTGCAAATGGGTTGATGATTCCCAAGCACAAATACAGGCTGTGCAGACACTACATTGAAAGCACCCGAGGAGAAAGACTGGGGGATTGCTGGTTGATGAGAAGCTCAAGACAACCCAGCGACATGTGCTTGCAGCAAAGGAAGCCAGCAATATCCTGTGCTGCATCAAAAGGAGCGTGGTGGCTCTCCCCCTCTACTCTTCTTTTGTGAGATCCCGCCTGGGACTTTTTACAAGGGTATGTAGTCATAGGGCAAGGGAAAATGGTTTTAAACTGAAAGAGGCTAGATTTAGATTAGATATTAGGAAGAAATTCTTTGCTATGGTGAGGCACTGGAACAGGTTGCCCAGAGAAGCAATGTCTGCCCCATCCCTGGCAGTGTTCAAGGCCAAATTGGATGGGGCTTTTGATAACCCCAGTCTAGTGGAAAGTGTCCCTGCCCGTGGCAGGGGTGTTGGAACTAGATGATCTTTAAGGTCCCTTCTAAGCCAAACCATTCTATAATTTTATGACTTCACAAGAAAAAACACTTTTGCACCCTGGAAAATATTGCTGGATCCATAAAAGACAATAGGTCTGCAAATTACAGTTCTATGTGGCAGAGGACTAATGTGGAATGTATTTTTATGATTTTTTTTAGAATATATGCTGAATGAGACCTTTCTTATCTGTCAGGAAAATGAAGGATTCCAGTTCAAACCAAACCAAAATTAAAAACTTACTTTGGAGTTTCTGGGTGGGAAATCTGATTTTTTGTATTTTCAGTCAGAAGGTTATTCTTACAAAAAACACCAAGACCTCTGTAATGTGCCCAGGATGTCATGCTGTCCTTGTCCCTGCTGTAGACTGCACAGTCATTGTTCTGCTGATTAAGGGGAAGAAGATTAAAATTCAAATAAATAAAGCTAAAACATCATCCATTGGAAAAAAAGTTAAACCAGATAATGCGAAAGAAAGAAACACATTCTTTGATTGTGTAGTAGCTTCTTTAAATGTAGTTTGCAACAGACAGTTCAGTAGTCACAGTATAGTGATAAGCTGCCAGCAGACTGGTGGATGACATTATTTCACTTGTCTGTGTGTGCTCTCTCTTATGTCAGGCCCAATTCAATAGCTCCCTGAGAGAAGGCTTTGAGGACATCTGAGGCTTTAACTCTCCACTAGCAAGAACATTTCCCCCAACATCATGCTGAGAAGAAAGAGAAAGAAGGATGAGCAAAACACAGCACATCCGTGACATAACGTGCACTGGTGTGAGGCAGTGGGGAGCAAACACCAGAGGACTGGAACTGGGATGGACTTCCTCACACCAGAACCTCTGCTGAAGACTTCCCCACGTGAAATTGTACCCTTACTTCAGGCTCAGTGGTTTCAACTGCAGGGCAGACTCTGCCAGAGGTAGGCAAGGCTACTTGGCCAAGGGGACATATTTAGAGAAGTTCTTTCATATAAAATACTTCTGAAAATATATGGGTTGACCGATATTCAGAATGGTCTTGTGATCTCTAAGCATCTAATGTATGGTGAGTGAACACATGAAGAAAAGGGGAAAATCAATCATTCTCAACAAGTAATTAGATTAGCTACAGTGAAGACAGTGGGAAGATGAAGGCTTTGAAACAGAATTAAAAGGCTGAAAAAACAGAGCTTTTACCCCCAGAACAGATACTGCATCAGAAGGGAACCTGAAAGTGTGAAATCAGTCAAGATTTGTCTTATTTGGAGCATGAGTTTGCTTGCAATGAGACAGAGAGCTGACTCTGATATCACACTGGTTTTCTAATGGCATGACTTCCCTGAACACAGTGGTATGCTGCCTTGATTTACACAAAAAAGCATATAACAGTGTTCAGTAAATTAAATTCTGCATTTACAGCAACTGCAGAGAGAGGCAGGATTAAGATGCAGGACTATGCATGCACTTGGAAAAGTCAGCCCTGACTCAGGAGAAGAAATCTTGCCACCTTTTGTAAAAAAGAAGGGTGCAGTGTGTGATTCCCGCTCCATCTACAGAGAATTCATTTATAAACATGTTCTTAAACATCAGTGGGAAATCAGATTGCAAAAGGTTTGTAATTGTGATTTACCAACACCTCAATTCACTTAATGTCATTCAACTCATATATAACTCTTCTTCAACCACAGCTTCCTACACTGGATGTTATCTATATGAAAGAAGAGATATGGGAGAACCCTGGAGTTTACAACTGTGGCTGTAATGTCTCACTGTGAATTCCACAGAGAAAAAAACATTTCAGAAAGATGCATAAACACTCAGCTAAAATTAAATTGAACCCTGTGTAAAACATTGTCTGTATTCATGTATGTATTGACAGCTCTCAACGCTCATTTCTAAGTTTTGGCAAGGCAATGTACCATCTTTTTTAACTGAATTAACAAATTATTGGTTTTCTGGGCACACAGACAAATGGGTGGAAAATAAATGACTTTTTGAATCATTTCCTCAGCATAGCACTGTGCTTCAGCAAACATACTGTTCATAGAAATCCCAATTAAGTGGCTTCTGATACAAGTGTAGCTATTGCTTTTTCTGCATTTCATGGAACTAATCACGATATCTGTCAGACTGCAACATTACAAGTGGCAGGAATGCAAGTACGAAGTGAATATGCCTGGAAGTTCAGTGAAACTTTGAATAAAGGAAAAGACAAAAGCATCTGACAAATGCTTTGAGGATTCTCTACTACAAAATGACTCTGTGCAATCATTCAGCCAGAGCTGTAGTTGGGGCACCTTGCTTTGATCTCTTACTTGGGACACGTGCACATAGGACATATATTTAGTTTGGGGTGTTTTCATCCATCATGCAATCTACTTATTAGCATACTTCTAGTTTGCTTGTGTTGTTAACTTGAATACAATATGCTGTGCTAGAAAATGCAAAAGAACAGTTAATAGCTGCCAGTAAATTTTTGCACACAAAGATTGCTTCCAGCTGAATTAAACTAATTTGATCATAATATGCTCCTGTATGCTCAGAAGGTGTATGTCACTTTTAGAAGAAATTCACTTTTCAGCATGGGGCAGGAGTTACAACATTATTACTTACTCAGACAATACAGGGCTCCCAGGTGGTATGAAATATGCATTTTCTTTTTCACTTGAATGTCAAATACAAAGTTTTGTTTAAGTAACTTATGATCATTAGTAGTTACCTTGCTAGCTGAATTCCTTCTCATGTTATTTCTGACCCTTACATTGAAAGCTGGCAGGGAAGAAAGGGCAAGGAAATTTCCCATCAGGAGTAGATACCATCATGACCATGGTATTTTCCAAAGAGTCACAAGTGAGTAGACTGAACAATAAAGATACAATCATGTTTATATAGCAAAAAAGATAATTCTCCAATTTATTTCCAGATCCTAGTCCATGCTGCATAAACATGACTCCATGGCTGAAACAATTAGTTTCCTCCCAAACAAAACCAGGGACCACTCTCAGCAGTCAATGAGTGATTATGTTTCATTAAGTTTACACAGTCCTCCAACACTATTTGTGGGGGTCTGACACCTCATGAGTTCTACAAATATTCTTATGCCACCACATCTCAAAGCATGTCCTATGTAGTCCTGCTTGAACAGCAAGGGTGAGACCCTGTGAACACTGACAGTCAGAAACCACTTCCCAGACCAGGAGCATTTAGCAGTGGAGATCATAGAATCATAGAATAGTTAGGGTTGAAAAAGACCTTAAGATCATCTAGTTCCAACCCCCCTACCATGTGTAGGGACACCTCGCACTGAACTAGGTAACACTAGAAAAGCAAAAAATGACCTTGCACACTCAGAGTGCCACATTATCAATTGTAATACTCATTGTCCCAAAATGGCTGTGTGTCTTTTGTTAAATCATCAGCAGAAATTCTTGACTGACACGTATTCAAATGGCAGTATTTGGTCTGGCTGATATGCAGCTGTAGCGAAGTTATTCACTTCTTTTAAGGCAAAGGAGTTAAAATCTTACACAATATGAACATTTTGTGAACTATATGAAGAATATCTGGGTCCTCATCTTCTACTCAAAAAATCTGACAGGGAAGACTTCAGCAGGCATTTATTTTGCAAAAATATTGTCAAGAAATGTAGAGAATAACCACTCTTAGAAAAATAAATGTTCTGGTAGGACATTTGACACAAAGAAGAAAGCCATCAGAGGAGCCTGAATTATCAACATCTGTAACACATGAGTTATGCTATTGTAACATGAGTCACACTGCTATTTTCTTCTAGCAGCTTGGGCAGTGACTGATAGCAAGAGCACCCTTCACCCACATCCTGTGAGGTTAATCATTTAGTCTAATCCAACCTGTTCTTCCCTGTGTGCCATAATACAGGTATGATACTAATGTGAAAAATGCTAGGGAAAGAAAGAATAGAAATAATTAAATGCTTTTCCTTCCAACTCTAAAATCCATTCAGTTCTTTAGATGGAAAAAAAGAAAAAAATCAGTAGTACTGAGAAGACATTTTGCCCCAGTAACAGTTCAGGCTGCTCTCTGTAATATATAATGCAAATGGACCATTTCAAACATGTTAAACATGATGCAGGTATAACGAGGCCATGTCCACAGCAGTGTCTAAAACAATTTTCAGACAGTCCCAACCCAACAGAGATGTGAATCTTCAGCCACATCTGAAAATCTAGTACAGACTTCCTTGTTCTTTTTCAAACCCTTGGTAGTCAAATGGGAGTTTTTCTATTAAAAGTTTGAACCGTGAATACTCTCTGCCAGTGTCTAAACACAGCCATTTGCCTGCCACGAAAACCTTGCCTATACTGGAGACTAAAAAATATCAGGTTACTTGCATGCAGAAAGACAGCTTACATATCCCACCTAAATATTTCAAAAATAATATTTATGAAGGGGACTTGAAGTTTAAAACTAATACTATACTTTTAGCTATTCTACTGGTTCTGTAGTAGCTATTCCCAGACTCCCTGACTACTTTAGCAATATGGAAATGAGTGGGGAGAGAGAGATTGCAGCCTTGAAGGGAAAGTTGGGAGTGACAAAAAAGTTTCATCAAAATAGGGGGGGAAACCAGGCTGCAAGATATTACTCTACAGGAAAATAATAGTGAATGGCCTTCTTATTTGTTTTAAAGGAGCTCAGCTGTGGCCATAGAATTGAAGAACCTCAATGAATTATACCCCTGGATGTGTTCAAGGCCAGGCTGGATGAGGCTTTGAGCAACCCGGTCTAGTGGGAGGTGTCCCTGCCCATGGCAGTGGTGTTGGAACAAGATGATTTTTAAGGTCACTTCCAACCCAAACCATTCTATGGTTCTATGATCTAAATAGCTCTAATCTGAGACTAAAGAACCAGAAAAGCTAGAAAATGTTATTATGAAATCTCTGTGAGTGAGCTGATAGATGAAAATACATTTTTTTGACAGCAACCTCTGCGTGTAAACACAATGAAAAGGTAAAGCTCTTTTTATCTGGGCTAACAAAGCAGGTGGAGGCACTTCACCTTGCTGCCCAAGCTGTTCTTTCTCACAGTATTGATATTAAGAGTGGTCGTTCCATGTTTCATGATGAGAAACTAGTCCACAATAAAAAGCTATGAGCATAAGTCTTCCACTCTGAGAAATCACATACCAACTTGTCTGTGGAGTTTAATGACCCACTTAGAGTTGCAGGCAATTTGCTTGGATTTTCAGTATATGCCTGTCAGTGTTTCCAAACCTGTAAATTTTATTCCGAAATATGTAATTTCAGCAAATTAGGTTCATGAAGCTAAAGGATAACCAACTGAGCTCTGAGAAATTATGTAAGTCACAGTGCAGCTGCAGGACCCCTAATGCCACCAAGCTTAGTACTTACAGAGGCACAGCACTTTCAGACAGATTTTCTCGCTTGTAACCTCTTCATCTGTGAAAAATGCAGCTCCTCACCTTCTGCCACAGGAAACAGTCACTCAATTTTTGGAAATGAGCATGACTGGCAAGAACCTGAGCCTACAGAAAACAGCAGTAAAATGCATGCTGACTTCAGCAGAGTCAGGATTTCACCCCTGTGGCCTTGATTGAAAAGCACAGTGTGATGACAGAAAATAAAGATGGTTCTGCAATTTGTTTTCTTCATCTGCTTCACACTGAATGAGTGAAAAAGTGGAATGATGGTGAAAGTATGTGTCAGTGGGGCAGATCTCTCACTTCACTCCCATGACCAGGGCGCAGAGCATCCACATAGTGCTGTGGCTGGCCATCCTACATTTCTCACCATGGCTTTCAATCTTCCTGTTCTGGAGACTTGTACTCTCTGTTAATGCCTTTGCCTCTGCACCTTCCCTGAATGTAGTGGCCATTGCTCCAACCAGCTCATCAATAATGATTTCCCTCATCCTTCCTGTAGCTGGTTCAATAGAGTCATTAACATTTTCACTGGAGTTGGCTCAAGTGACCCTAATCAAGAGGAATTGGTGTGCTGGCAAACTCTCTGCAGATACCTGTCAGGAATGAAGTACTACCACCTTTTCTGTAATAGATACCAGGATTCAAAAAAACCACCCTTCCCCTCATCTCCCCAAGTTCATTATTAGAAACTAAGGACAGGTTTTCAGGTTTCTAGATTAATGCCACAGGCCACTCCCTACAGCATGGGGAGAGATGCAGGATAAGGGATCTATATCCCTTTGTGTAATCTACTGTAATTTTTTTCTTTTCTTTTTTTTTTTTGTCTAAAATGGGTTGATGCTTCCTTTGATGTTGAGGCACCACAGCCTATAAATAAACAGGTAAACACCTGTTTACTAATGGGTTATACCTTGAAAGACAACTAGCTTCTCTTACAAATGCAATTCTTATCAGACAAAGGAAGAAATTTTTTTAATTATGGAATTACTGGTATTTACTAATGATTTCTAGAAATACCAGCTTCAGCCAGATAGGAACTCTAGATCAATATAATCATCCAGCAATTTTATGGCCGTTGGAGCAAAGCCTTGTGAAGTGTGTGGCAACTCACTTCTCTGTCACTGAAGAGAGAAAGAGAGGATGAAGATGGGCTGAGAGACAGCTGAAATCTTATCCATGTCTCTGCAAGGCAATTATCAAGCTTGGGTGTGTTACCTTTGGCAGAAATGCTTGCTCAGGGCAGCAGTGCGTATTGTCTGAGGCATAAAAATTAAAAAAGAGGAGTCAAGTGCTGCTATGCAGTGAACAGAATGAAGTCATAAATAAAAGTCTTATATACTCTGGAAATGAAGATTCTTCTTAAAACAAACAAACAAAACCAACAACCACCTGTAATGCATTAACATGAACCACAACTTCAAGGCTCTTATATTGTTGTACTGTATCATGAGTCTCTTTGCTGGCTGTTGTGCCCAGTGACATCCTCTGTCTCTGTGTCTCAGTGACTCCATTCCAACTTGTTGAGTGCTTCTGCTGCTATTTACAGATGCAGCCATAGCCTCTCTGGACAGGTTTTAAAGGGTACAGATCTGACTGATTGAGACAGTATTTGAGCTGACGTGTGAAATGAGAGCTATGCTTCTTAATAGCTACTTATTTCTCCTTAGAAATGCTGAATCCACTTGTGCCCATGCTGACAATGACTTGTGTTTATAAAGATTTATAACTAAGTCATAGATACTCTGAAATAGCTTGAGCATCCCACAGCAAGTGTGTGACAAGAACACATTCAGGACTAAAGAGGATTGAAATGGGAACAATAACATCTTTCATGCTGACATAATAATACCTTGACATTTTATGCTCTTTCTGCTATGGCTGTCATTGCACCTAGGATCCTGCTGTACTATCCATACTAACATTAGTCAATACCTTATTTCACAGGTGTGATCAGTGACACTACTTGTGATGAAGATGCTATCTCCTGTAAGTGACAGTATTGCAGTCCTTAATGAGTTTAAATTGTTTAAACAGTGCTCAAGTGACCAGTATGGAGACTATAGGGCCAGGCAGCAATAATGACTTAGATTGTGTGTAAAGGTAAATATTCTACTTTTACAAAGCTAAAAAATTTATGAGGGGATCTCAAATTATAAATAACCTCACTGCCTTTTGTACTAGATTTGTTATTTCTCTTTTGTCACTTTTGCAGGGCAGTACTTTTCACAGGACAGTCTGTAAGATGAACAGTCTGGATATTTTTGGAAGGAATCATTTATTTTTCATTAACCAAACAGGATAAAAATCTATAGTACATTTCTCCTTAAGAACGTGTGAACTGAGATTAGGCAATAATTAAGTTATTTGGTATTGGTTTTACATGCACTATCAACTGACTAACTCCCAGTTAGTAGAAACTCTTGCCACTGTGAGAGACAGAGCCTTTATACTAATGTTGTTTTTTTTTCAAAGTAAACAGTAAAACATTCTCTGTGCAATTTTCACAAAAATGTTCTCATTCTTTTTTACCCCTCAAAAAAATACATGAACAGTTCTATTCCATAAGCAGTTTTTTAGCAGATTATGATTTCTCATTTAGATCAGTGAGATCTGGGACCACTCAATATCTTGCAGAATAAAGCAAAAAGTCTTCTCTTTAAAAGCTTGTACTAAATAGTATCCATGGGAAAATCAAAAGACAATCACGTTTCTTGATCCAAAACAAAATAAGCCCACCTCAGCTGGAAGGTGAGCAGCGCTGAAGAGCAGCTCTGCTCAGACAGGAGGCTATTTTGCAGGCCACACAGAACCCATGAGAAGAGCCACATGCCAGATGCAAAGAGTTAGTACTGCCTTGCTTCTGGAACTACAGGATGGGAGAGTAATGGCAGAGGATGGGCACAGGGAGTAATGACAAGGCAGGTGCTGGGGTAACAGCTTCCTGGGAAAAGCAGTTGCTTTGCAAGAGCAAAGCATGGGACAGGGGCAGCTTGGGAAAAAAAGTGGTTTTGCTCCCAACCACAAAGCTGGGTTACACCTTTAGGCTTAACAGCCTAAAGACATCCATCGGCAAGCACTCATTCCCGAGTGTATGCTCTGAGTTCACAGGCAGGCTGTGAGCAGTGCATCCCACTGAGAGCTGGAAACTTGCCAGCAGGAAACTTTCTCAAAGCTCTGCTGGATCTTCTGTGTCATGTTTCTCCTCCTGTGAAACATGTGTTGTACCCCCCACTTAAATCTGCAAAAAGTGGGACCAGCTGTCAAAAGGGACAGCTGTCTGCATTCCCCTCCACTGGGCCATGCATTTTCCACATCCACCTTTGAGCTACCAAGAGTACTCATCCACCTGGGCAGCCTCAACAAGCAAGTCCAGCTAACAATAGGAGCAGCAAGAAATGAAAAAATGCTTTTTAAATCCAGATTAACTCTCAGCTGTGGCCAGAGAATGGAGCTGGAAAGCCTTCATCAGGTAAACTGCATGCAGGAGGATGGTCCAGACCCTCCTCACACACTGGGTGCTGCAGCGGTGTGAAGGATATGGCCAAAAGAAGTAAGAGTACATTGCATCAGACCTCTCCTTGTGCTTCAAAAGAACGGGCAGGATCTTTCAGCAGCACATGCCAATTTTCAGTGTGTGTTGGAGCTGCCATACACTCCATAAGAAGCAATTTGTAAGCCAGGAAACAACTGCCTCCTGTGCTGAGGGTACACTGGGATACCATGAGGAGGGCATGGTGAGCCCTGAGGTTGGCAGTGCAGTTGCCCTCTGCTTCCCAACCCCTGTAACAGAGGAGGAGCGCCAGAAAGGCTGGAGAAGGAAAAGATGCTTTCTGAGCTGTAGGAAAGCCTGCAACATCTAAACAGATGCAGCCTTTAGGGGTGTATTCTCTCCTCTCACCCCAGCACTGCATTATCTTCTCTATCCCATGACCCTGGGTTTGGGGGTGGAAGTAGCCAAGCAAGATAGCATACATGAGCTAGAGTGCAGGCAGGCAGGCATGCAGGCAGGCAATTTAAGGAAAGGTAGCAGGGCAGGAGACTGCTGTTTTACACTAAAGATAGAGGGTTTACCCTCATCCCTGCACCACGCTATAGAGCACTAGGGGAAAGTGTGTTATCTTCAGGGTATTGTTTGCTCTGACTGGCTACAGGGTGCTTTCCTCCTGATTCCCAGGAAGTACCAGGGAAATTATGTCACTGCAGTGCCCATCTAACTGTGTAACAATACTCATCTGCCTACAGTTCTCCCCAGTCTCTAAACTCCTGATGTTCCTTGAAGTTTCTTTTCCAGAAGCAATTATTCCTCTGATAAAAAGCAGGGGTTTTTAATGACAATTTTTCTCACTCCACCACCTTTAAAGCAGGTCAATAAATCATAATAAATGCCTCCACATTATATAAATTGGCTCCTTTGCAGAACATTTTTCATTCAGTATAAACAGAGCAATTATACCTTTTGACTTTTGCCCAGAATTGCTATTTTTTCCCTTTCCGAAGGGGGACTTCTCATCTGTGTCATCTTTTCACTTGTGTTATGCATAAAATTAAAATGTGTTGCAAACGCTTTGTCCCAACCTTCCTTTTTAAAAAGTAGCTGTGTTTGACCTGCTCTTTCCCTAGTCCTCCTTCCAAAGTGTGTTTTTTCCACTGGTCCACTCAATCTCCTTTGTTGTTTGTGCATTCCTTTTGTATATTACTTTCCTTTCAATATTTGTATATTACTTTCCTTTCAATTTTATTTCTTTCTTTTCAGAGCATAGTTGATGCTTCAGTGCCAGGTATTAAAAAGTGTCCTCTTTCACCATGTCATGGCCAAAATTCTTAAGCAGCTTCTTTTATGTTGGGTTATTGTTGTTTTCATAAATCTCCTCTAGGTTTCTATATCATCCATCGTAGTGATGTCCCTAACACAAACAGCTGGGTGCTAGAGCACTTCTGCTTCTCTGCAACACATTGTGTGCTTGCTCTGTATTTCACATCAGTGTTACCTATAACAATAAGGTTTTGAATCTAAAGATCCGAGAAAGCCTGAACAAAATATGGACAATGAAAGCAGAAATTCCAGAATATAGCTTTTGGAGAAAGGCATGGGAGCCTCAAAAAAACAGCAAGCTCAAACGTTCCTAAGGTATCTAGAGAATGACAGAAATAAACATCCATAGATAAATATTCTCAGTGATGAGTGTCTTTTACCTAGTTAATGACCTAATTGATTACTGAGAATTAAGATTAGTTTCGTGTCCCATTTTATAAACCGAAGATGTAACCTCAGGGATGTCTGGCTTTGAACACCCAAGATGATTGCTGAGTTGCTCGAAGCCTAAGCTGCAGCACAGTTAAGAAACCCCAACATACTCTTTTGTTAAAAGATGAATTTTGGTGCAGTTAAAGTAATACAGATATTCCTTATTGCTGTAACTATTTCAGATAGAAAAATCCATGATGACAGTTTTCTTCTCTGTATCATTTATTTTCTTAATTGTTTTGCTGCAGTGCTTCTTTAATAAAGAGACACATGGAATCAGTCACCTGACAAAGCGCTTTTTCAGTTAACAGCATTTTTCAGACTGAAGTCCCCATAGGTACTGGTAGAAACTCAATGCTGGTTTTGTTCCTACAAGTGCATCTTGTTCCTTCTTATTCCTACAAGTATCATCTTTCCTTCTCCTTCAGTCAGTGTTTTCAAACAAAAAAGTCAAGTAAATCTTCTTCAGCCATAGCTTTTTGATCAGCTTTGTCTGCAATGCTGTAAACTCTTCAGCATTCCTGAAGTTAAAGCAGTGAAGCGTATCAGTTTTTCTCTTGGCCAGCATCTACAGTGCATTTTTAGTTGATACAGACTTTACTGCTGTTTTCTAGAGAATGCTCTTTATAGCCTTAGCAGGAAGCTTGCTGATGTACAATTATTTGAATGTTTCCAGTCTTAGATGAATTGATTGCATTGACTTAGCAGAATTTACCAGAGTGAATTTTTGCTGCTACATATAATCTCTACTGTTTTTTCTTTCCCAGCCAATTAATATTCCAGTGGCTGAAGGATGTATTAACTTTGTCAGTCAACATCATAGCTCTTGATAAAAATGTTGGTACATCTGCACCATGAGAAGTCCCAGAAATGGAGGTGAAGGCAGGATTTGGCCTCAAATCTCTGGCAGCTGCATTGAAGGAGTCTCTCTGGAAATATTCTCAAAATCTTTAATTGCTGTCCTTCAAAATGAAAAATTATTTATTTACAGTAAAGCTGGAGACACTTACAGCTACTGACCACTTCCATACACATGACCATATCCATGCTCTACCTTTGAACTTAAGGGTTTTACATGACTTGTTTTCCCTGGACTCAGTAGAAGAGTAAGAAAGAAAAAATCTGTGGATTTAAGATCCCTGAAGAGCCTCAGCTCAAAAAACTAAGAAATCATCTTGTGTGAGAGTCAGTGTTTACTGTCTCCAGGCACAGAACATGCCTCGTGACCAAAATTGTAAAAAGTGTTTATTTAAATGTTTAAACTGGTGACAGCTTTTTCGTTCCCCATTAGAGAAGTTTTAGTGTATCCTTTATTTTATTTGAACACACTGTAGGCAAATCATCCTTGTTTGCCTCCATGGCAACCCTTTCTTGCTCTCCTTTTCAGTCTTTAGTGGGTGAAGCCTTCACTTTCTTTCCTTTAGGCCTCCCAAAAGCTCACTGCCAGCCCCGGATGCCACTTCTACACTATTCCCAAGTGCTTTTAATTCATTACGGCCCCACGTGGGAGCTGTTACACACTGCTCTGATCCCCATGGACTTCAGATGCAGCAAATAGGAGAAGTCCTGACCTGTTGACAGTAAGTAGATCATGACTTGCCTTTGCCACATATGGGTCTAACAATGCAGTGACTGTACCCAGCAGTGCCGCAGGACATCAGAGACATTACCTGTCTTGCTCAAAGTGGTTAATGCATTGGTTAATTTTACAGCATTTTATTAAGCAGAAAAAAATGTAAAAAAAATCTGGTCACATAAGTTTGCTCTGTAAGATGCCCTCCAAGCAAATGCTGAGGACAGGTGGAGAGTATTCATGCTAAAATATGATTTACCTTGGTTTTGGCTGGATGATATGAGAAGAAGGGGCAGCTCATCCCTGTGGTACAGGTGGAAACACAGTTAGAAAATCAAGTAATAAAAAGATTTCCCATGTTGCTTGCTCTGTACTGGTGCTGTATGGGAAATCTGTGATATGTCACAGAGCCAGCATCCCCATCGGAACTAGGATGTCAAAGGCCAGCAGAACTGTCAACTTTATTTCCCATGCTTGGTTTATAAAACGTGACTATTTCTAAGGTTCTGGCCACCAGCAATGATCCCTGGTGCCAATGTAAGCTGTATCTTCAAACAGCACAGTTCTTTCAGAAGAAAACTGCACCAAGTTTTCTCAAGTGGAAGTAACACTGCTGTGGTGTATGCCTCAGCCATGGTCAAGGGCCATTTAGTGAGGTCTGAAATCCCACCCTAGACAAAGCCTCTAGCAGCAGACAGGAAGCATAGGTATTTTGTGCCTAAAGTTTAGACACTCCGGATCCGCTAGACTGTAGAAGTGCTTAATCTTGTTCCATTACTGTGAGTGATCTGTGAGTATTCTGGGGAATAAAACCAGTGATTTAGTTTTAATTTATTTTCATAACAGTATTAATCACTTAGAGTAACTAGAACAGCTTCCTGAAATTTGGGAAAAAGTTAATGAATTCTTACCTAATTTAATGAGTCACCATGGAGCTCATATTACATTTCAGACACATAGAGTGTGCTAGTCATTATTCACCTGCCTCCAACTTTCAATCAACAGCTCTGGGAGGCAGAAAAGTATAAAAAACATCTGTTGAAATATACTCAGAGAAAATATTTTCTATTGCGTATGGAAATTAAATGTGTTGGTAGAAAGTGAAATGATTCCATAAATGCTTCGCGACAGGAGTAAATTTACTACCAGTTCTATTTGTAATGATTCAGTCAGCAAATAATAGAAGTAAGCACTTGATAAAAAATTACTGTTATTTAGAAATATGATTTTGAGATTGATGCAAATACAGTCTTAATAGAATGGTTTCACTATTTTGCATTTAAAGTGGGGAAAAATAATTGGAGACCAAGATCTTGTGAATATAAGACTTAGTGATTGCATCATATGTTGGGAATGGGAAGCTTACTACAAAGGTTTCGAAAAAAGAACTTGCAAGCTGAAATTGCAGATCAAAGCCAGCAAACCACATGCTTCATAGCATGACATTAACTCAAAATCCCATATAAAATTTATCGTATCCTCCCAAACTGCTCAACACCACTAAGCCCAATTGATGCTATGTATAATAAGGGTGTGTGCATTGACTAAATACAAGTTATTTTCTGTGTTTACTGACTGTACTTACCTTTATGGAAACTTACGCCATGTTCTGGCAGAAGAATACATAGATGCCTGAAGGCTGTATGACATGTAAGGGCATACAGAGGAATGAATTTCAAAACACTGAGGTAGACAGAAATGTGGTCTGTACAATGCATCATCAATTCCAGGCTTCCTTTCTGTCTTCTTTTTCATACAGAAAATCCTTAGCAAACTGTACTGACTGCCCTGGAAACACCCTTTGTCTGGACTCTTAATGATTAAACAGGTTTTGAAGTGCCAGCTACTTATTATAGTCATGCTGTTAGGTGAGGACATTCTGCATAGGTGGAGTAAGGCAGAGCTAAATCTTCACTACACCCTCACAACAGAGATTAGCTGCCTCATGTTTTTGTGCTCAATTTCACCACTTTAACAAAACATCACTTTGGATTGGTTTATGACATTTCTTCTTCCTTCAGCAAGGGTATTTATATTTTAGTTACAAAGTAGTAATCTGATAGTCACTTTTAACGTTGGTTAGGACTTTTGACTTTGCCATGATAATGCTTTTAGATAAACAGGAGGAGGATGTAGATGTCTCAGGCCATCTTTCCCTGTGCAGGAGTTTGCACTATGGGAAAGCCCAGTTGCAGGTAAGCAAAGGGCCGTGGCACAGGTCCCCCAGTGAAAATGCTGGGAAAGGGCTTTTAACAGCCAGTCAAGTCAGGGTCCAGGCACCTGTGACATGCAGGGTGATGGGAAAGAGGCAATGCTGCAGTCACACCTCTCATTGCTCCTCCCAATGCAGTGGGCCTTCCTCTTACCACACTCATCTCCAAGAAGGCTCTGTGACCGCAGCACTGAGTGCTTGCACCCCTGCATCTAAACCTGGGCTGATATCCTTGCTGCAGCTGCACTGACAAACAGGCTGCTCCTGGACATTTTTACATTTCTGTGAGATTTCTGTCTGTTTATTATTATTTGCCAGTTTCGGGGGCAAACCAGGCGTGCACTGAGGTAGCTGTGTGTGACATGAGGAGAGAGATCTCCTTTACCCTGACTGTTACTAAGATTTTGGCTTTTGACTCAGACCTCTTCGTTAGGATATGCCAGGTTTCATTTGTCAGTGTCTCTCGAATAATCCTCCCTTAAAGCCAATTTATGAAGAGGCCGCCTTTGAGATTGTTAATGGATTTTAGTGAAGGAATGCCCCTTACAGCTAACTATATGTATTATTGCCCCAGCATGAAACACTAAAGGAGAATCAACAGGCTTGATATGGAGCTATGAAAGGTTCTGAATCACATACAAACCAACTTTACAAATCCCCCTCCCGCTCCCGAGATTCTGATGTTTGTACATCTTGAGAGAAATACTAAAAGACATGTTTCAAGGTAGGGTACCAAGTATATACAGGTATGTCCTCAGTTGTCTGCCAGGTTGCTTCTTCACGCCTGTGTAAATGTGTCAGTGCTTATATATATATTTAAGACACATGTAAACCACCAGTTGCGCTCTCTATGGATGTACCAAGTCACCTCCAAGAGCAAACTCAATGGATTAGGTCCACAACGCTCTGGAAATAATTCTCTCTCAGTAGTATCTGTTAACCTGAGCGCTGTGATAGGCTAACATAGCTGAAGTAGGGGACTGTCTGCACTACACAGTGCAGCCTGCTCCCATTACTGCTGTAAGTTCTCATAAGAAGGAATGTGAGCATTAAAGCAGGTTTAAAATTCAGACGAAATTGCACATAGTAACATACAAAATGTAGCAAAGAATTTCTTAGCAAAGAATATCCTTTCCATCACAGCTTTTCTACCAGTCTCTGGAATACAATAGAAATACTATTAAGCTTTGTAAAACTTACTCAGTCTACTGAAGCAACTAGGAAACATCTTCCAGACTTTGAAGTGTTCTTATAACAATCAGAGAATTCTATATTTTCTTTTTTTATATTGTCAGATGTATTATTTTTAATATTTTGGGGGGGAGGGGGAAAGGGAAGGCATGCAGTTCTCCAGAAGAACGTAGACTCTAGTCAGGTTATTACAGAATTAAAAGCAATTTCAATTTGCAGGTCTAGAGGAGCATTTCATATTGAGCTGTGAAACATTCAGGAATTTAGCCTGAGAGAGGCAGAAATGTAAGTAAACAGGAGCCTGACATTTATAAGCATGGATGCATCTTTGTATTTGAATCTACATATTGAAAAGTTTCTCTGGTTTTGCACATAAGCAGATGGAGAGGGGAACAATGCTGAAAAGAAATTACCAATTCAGAAGATGACATGACCACTTAAATTCAGTTTTAAATTCATGACTATTTTTGGAGCAGTAAGGCATGGACACTTTGAATGTCAATCACTGCCACTTGCGGACAGCTCATGAGAAACATTTCTGAGCTATTTGCTCTGTCTCTCAAAGAGGCTTAAAAAATTGGGTTTTGATGTTCTTTGTGATTAAGAGGTTTCTTACTCATCCACCATGGAATATAGATAAGTTTTCATTCTTTGTGAAAAGATACAGATTTTGCAGGATTGTTCTAATCCTCTGAGAGGCTGCACCTTGAACCCTCTGTTCTGGGCCCCTCACTAGAAGAAACACATTGAGATGCTGGAGCGGGTCCAGAAAAGGGAAACGAAGCTGATGAAGGGTCTGGAGCACAAGTGTGAGGAGGAATGGCTGAGGGAAATGGAGTTGTTTAGTCTAGAGAAAAGGAGGCTGAGGGGAGACCTTACTGCTCTCTACAACTACCTGAAAGGAGGTTGTAGTGAGATGGGGGTCAGTCTCTTCTCCCAAGTAACAAGTGATAAGACAAGAGGAAATGGCCTCAACCTGCTCCAGGGGAGGTTTAGATTGGATATTAGGAAAAACCTTCACCGAGAGGGTGGTCAGGCATTGGAACAGGCTGCCCAGGGATGCGATGGAATCACTGTCCCTGGAAGTGTTCAGAAACCATGTAGATGAGACCCTTAGTGACATGGTTTAGTGGTGGTCTTGGCAGTGCTGGAATAATGGGTTGGACTTGATGATCTTTGAAGGTCGGTCTTTTCCAACCTAGTTGATTCTATGATTCTGTGACATTTGAAAGGCTTATTTACCAGATCTGCTTAGGTGTTTGATTTCAAAGTATTCATTATGTCGTCATAAAAATACTTATAAAATTGATTCATATAAATTATTAATTAGTAATGATGTAAATTTTTGTTATTACCTCATGTTTTTCTTTGTGCAGCACTGGTTCTGGGAGGTATTTCCAAAGTAACACTGCTAATTTGTCCTTTCAGTTTGAAGACCTCTGCATGGCATTAATGTATAAGCAGGTGTAAAGTGTGGGTTGATGTATTTCTATGACATCTTACAGTATAATATGCTGCTTGCTTTCTGTCCTGGTTTCAGCTCTAACAGGTTATTTTTTTTCTCCTTCCTCGTAGCTGGTGCAGTGCTGTGTTTTGGCTTCAGTCTGAGAACAGTGCTGGTAACACACCAATGTTTTAGTTGTTGCAAAGTAATGTTTACTCCAATCAAGGACTTTTAGTCTCTTGTGGTCTGCCAGTGAGGAGGGGCACAAGAAGCCAGGAGGAAGCAGAGACAGGACACCTTACCCAAACTAGCCGAAGGGGTAATCCGTACCACGGTGTGTCATGGGCAGTGTATAAACTGGGGGGAGGTGGCTGGGAACCACTGATCGCTGCTCGGGTGGGGCTGGGTATTGGTCAGAAGGTGGTGAGCAGTTGTATTGTGCATCATTTCTTTCAATTCTCCTCCACATCCTGCCTGGAGTTGGGGGAAAGTGGTGGGGATGATCAAATGGCTGCATGGCTCTGAGTTAACAGCTGGGTTTAAAGCACAACACCTTCCCCAAGGAGGAGTCTCACTTTTAATTTGCAAGTGTACAGGCTTTTACTAGGTACTAACATCAGGCTGTAACATCAAGCAGAGATGGGGGTGAGGGGGAGAAAGACCTTCTGACACAACACATGGGAGATCCAGACTCTATTGATACACACAGTCTATGTCTACACATATAAAATGAACTAGTGTAAAACAGTCTGTGCTCACAGCAGCAGCTGATTTTGGGGGATGCTCCAAAATGGGACAGCACTATCCAAACTGCCAGCTGTTGTAAACTGGCCTTGATCCTTTCTGGCTACAGAACAGTGCCTAGAGCCATTAGGTACCAACTGGCCCAAACCAGAACCGTAGCTGGGACGATTCTAACAATTACCCAGCTGGGGCGAATTGGACTCAGTGTCTGGAAAGCTCCCTCGTACTGCTTTAATTTGCAGGCAAACCCCCACAAATCTGGAAAAAAAGAATGTCTTACCAGTTGTGTTCCAAATCTCAGTCTTTCTTTATTGTGGCTAACACACTGTAGCAAAAGTACATTCTTTGCTCTCTAGAGCAGTCATGAATACCACATTTAAATCTGTCCCAGTGGTATTGGTATCCAAGGCTATCTCTGACCTTGGAAAGTAGCTAAATAACAAGAATGGGAATTGAGAAGCATGGCATAATACTGTTATGTCTTTGGGGCCAGAGTATGCATCTCTGGAACTCTTGCACCTCATAGTCATTTGCTTTAATGAGCTTTTCCGCTGCTCTCATCATGTAAAGCTGCCTTAAGCTGCTTAAAATGTACTTGGTATTGGGATACTTTTTGGACTTCATCCAAATGTGCAAACGTACAATTTCTAATTCTTAAGCCTGGCAGAAGTCTGGCTACTTGAAACTGGCAGTGCAATACAAAATGCCTTTAGTGTCAGAGAAAACCAGGCTGAATGACTTTGTTCTTCCCTTAACTCCCTGGGCACAGATTCAGACCGTATTGTGTTTATTTTAAAGTCACAGAACCCCCATGGGAATCATTACATAATTTCTTTGAATTGTGGTTTAAACAAAACACCACTTGCTGTATTGCTTCAAGCAATAACTGTTTCCAGGGAAATTACCTTAATGAAAATATTTCACTTATTTCTCTTATTATTTGTACCTTTCTCTTATTATTCACATCCTCCTGTGGATTTGCTGGCACTAGCACAGTTTTACACCACTGATTTATCGAAAGTTTTAGGGGGATTGATTTGTCAGTTTTACGCCATCTCTTAAATTGCAATGAAACAAAAGAAATTTGCAGAAAACAGCTATTACACCTACGAATTCACAGATGACAGCTTATTATGGAAATGATGGCAAAGAGCTGAGATGGCAAAGAGCTGAAATGGCAAAGAGCTGAAATAGCAAAGAGCGTCCTATGTCCCAAAACTGAGTTAACCTGGGTGAGAGGATGGGATTTTATGCATGTATGAATCTCTTGCACTTTAACAGCTTTTCCTTAGATAAGCCATCAAACATCTACCTGTATTTTCACCCTGCACCAGAAAGTTTCATTTTGATGTAATGAAACACCATCTGACAGGCTACTACATGGCCTTAGCATCACTTCAGGTTCTTTGACCATTTCAGAGCTCTGTGCCAGTTTGCCTCAAATGAGGGGACTGTTCCTTGGTCTTACCTTTCCTTAGTGTCCAAGGGGTCTCCAGACGCAGGTGATCCTGAAGCATCAGTATTTCCTGGGGAGTAAGAACGTAGCTGTCCACATTTAAATGGCACAGCTGTGTTTTAAGCATGTTTTCAGTATCATAGAAGGTATGGTAATAATACTCTTGACAGGTTTTTCATCTGCCCTAAAACGTGCAGTTTTAAATGCCAGCATCAGTTGGGCAGCAAGAGCCAACATTAAAATCTTGTGTGATGTACTAGTCTGGGAACTAGCACTGACCAGCATGTTCCTGGTGATGGTGGTGGTGAAACTCCCACCAGAAGCTGATTTTCACCTTGTAAAAGGCTATAGACTCCAAATAGCCATGCAGTCATATACAAAGCTTACACTGAGCAGAATGTTTCAAATCCAGATTACTGCAGCATGTGGCAAGCAAACCCAAAGCAAACTTCTGTAGCTAAGTATGGCTTAAGGTGGTTCTTCTAGGCAGGCTGGTGTTATGGTGCTAACTATCTGTAAGACTGAACCATTTGGCACTGCCAAAGCTTGTCAAACTGTACTGAAAATACTTAGGCATTTCACCATATGCAGTAAGAATCGAAAATAAAACAAGCTGTGGTGTCTAGCAGCTGGTATGTCACAGATAAGTAAAAATAACTGAACTAAAACTGTGACTATTGACACAAGAGACATAATGACTGCCTTAGGACAGATGGTGAATGCAGTCTGGCATAGTTTTAGTGAGGTGAGTGATTTTGTGCTGGGTAATCCCAACTGATGTGCTGATCCTGAAGCATTACTGACTGAACTGGGGTGGGGGTGGCTGCAAGTCATGCAAAATTAGAAGTAACAACAAGACAACTTGTGGTTATGATCAGATTCATCAGAAGTGACCTAACAGCATATTTTCTCTATGGGCTTTCCTGATACTTCCATAAAAGACTGCTTCTATCAGTATTTTCAGTGCAGACAAGACAGCTGTATTGGGAAATGATACCTGAGCTGCCCACTGGGGCACTGGGTAACATTTCTGCTTCCTAAGGTCCCTTTATGTGAAGATATCTGAGCCTTTACAGACTTGAGTCCAAACTTGTTATCACTTGTATTGCAGCAACACAATTGAGATTAATGGAGCTACGGTGTTATTAACATTGTTTACAGGCTAAAGCCAAAACACAGCACTGCAGCAGCTACTAGGAAGAAGTTAAAAATAACTGTTACAGCTGAACCCAGGACAGGCGGGCAAAAACAAACAGAATAATTGCTTTAATTGTATATAACTGCAAATAATACTAGAAGTACTGAGGCAACCCTGAGAGGCTGAAAAGCAAGTGGCTGGAGATAAGAAAGGGCACAGGAGGGTCAGTCCTTCCTAGGGACGAGGTGCCTGTCACCCACTCCCCGGTGGCTTTGCCACCTCCCTCACTCAGTTGTGCACATCTACTGCCTGTTCCTGCCTGTGCTGTCACGGGCAGCGTTTGGGCTGGCATGTGCATCTGTTCCAGTAGAAATCCCCTGAGAAAAATTAAGCAGATGTGACCTGAATTTCACTTCTCAGCAATGACAAGCCAAGTTAAATAATGCTTACAGGCAAAGAGCTGGGACAGCTCACAGCAGCACAGAAAACCTGCATGGCACTATATGATACCCTCCTACCACCCCTTGCCTCTGTTTTTACTGCTTGCATTTCAAAGGCCACGCCACAGACCAGAAACCTTTCACAGCACAGCCAGATCCCTCCTCCGAGACAAGGCAGCTTCCCAGCTGTTCCCAGTGACTTAATACATCTTATGTGTATAGATATATATATACTTATGCATGCATATATACAAATATGTGTATATGCATACCCATATGTATGCACATGTACTCACACATAGAAGTCTATCAGTAGCCAGAGATACTTACATATGCAATGCCCTGTTTGGTCCCATTGTCTGTGAAATATTCTTGATTTTTCCCCTTTCAAATATCTTGAAAAGAACTTAGTCTTCTTTTGAGCAGTATTAGCACTATAAAACAATTTGGCATCATTTTTCCTCCAGATATTTTGAATCATCTACTTAGAATGAGCAAATAATGTCAGCATAATTAACATTTTAAAAATTCAATCAGCTTTACCCCCAATTAAAAAAAATAAGAAATAATTTAGACATGAGGGCGAGACCATGTGGTACGAAGTAGCAAAATATCAGATTGCCCCAGTCCTCTCTCAGTTTATCTGCCTTTCTAGCTGATCCCTCTGACTTGTTTCTCTCAGAGGTGAAATGCTACCCATGTTGCTGGTGCTTATGTAGCCCTGCAAAAGCTTTTTGTCATCTCACCATCCTTGCTGCACCTACTCAGCTTTGCTTCGGTGAATTGAATTACTGTGCTGATTATTCAGTACAGAACAAATAACAAGAACAAAACCCAAGCAAGCAAACAAATAAAACAAAATCAAAACCAAAACAAGAAGAATGGATAAGGGATAAGACAAGTTATTTGGGGTTTTGGAACAGAATGGTAGATTCTGTCACTAAAAAAATCACTTAATGATCTCTCATGACCCTATGAAATGAATAATTTTTTCTCCTCTGAGTGCCTTTAAATTATTATTTTTGGGGGTTTTGAACATTTTTTTTACAGTTTCAGTGCTGTCACCAGCTGACTTTTCATTTCCTGGTGCTCAGGTGACTTCAGTTTTTGAAGTGAAGCAAACAGCAAGCACCCAGACACATTACTCACTGGTTCTGTTTGCTACAGCCTGTTTGCATGTCCTGACAAAGTCAGGAGTAGCATGCAACTTGAGGTCCAGAAAAAGAGAGCTTTTCCTCTAGACCATGTAGCCTTCTACCCCAATGACTGGAGAAAGAGGCTATGGCAGAGACATGAACTGTTCTGATTCTATCAGGCTTTGACCAATATCTCACAAAAGCCTGATAGATCTAAGTCTAGATAAAAATCCTAGATATGTAAAGCCATTTCTGCTCTCTCATTTGTTTGCATAGTTTGGGGGTGAAGAGGGTTGTTTGGTTGGTTTTTTAAGTCTTACAATAATAATAAAATGGTACTTTGGTAATATTTATACGATTTATATCTAACCTGAATTGTACATAAATACTCATTTTGAAGCCCACCAGAACACTGAAACTCATTCAGGTTAGTTCTAGTCCAGCAGCAATTGCTGAATGAAGACTAATTTAAACTAACCTTCATACCAACTTTTTTTTTTTTCTTTTTTAATTTAAGGATAAGACTATCAATAGCCACTGTTAGCTGCAGTTAGAGGCTTACCAGGTAACGAAAACTATATGCACAATTAGATAATGGTAAGCGATTTTATCTTGAACTCACAGCTAGTGTGTGATAAGATGTTGTGGTTCAAAGGAAATGTATTCTGCTTATACAAGGCACCTTACTGCACAGATACAATGAGCCACATAGTGAGGGATAAATCCTAAATAAAATGCCTGAACATTTTCAGCATGTGAGACTAGGTAGTGTGAACATCTTAAAAGGGAGATAATAGTATTTATTTTATTGCTAGTCATCTGTAGCACTGGTGACAACCTTCAGTAGTACTTTTGGTAAGTGACAGCAAACATCTGGTGGCAAGCTGGCAATTAAAGAATGTGCTGCCTTTAGACATTTGTTGGGAAAGGTGGTTTTGACTTTTGTTCCTTTGAAATATGTTATATCATACAATGTTTACTCAACAGGACATATCTTATAATTTGAAACCACTGGTGAGCTACTGATCAAGGAAAGAGGTTTTATTTTAAATAAATATCTGTACTTTCAATTTATTCTGGGAACACTGAATGTTGATGTTAAAGCTGTAATTATTTCAGCCATGACAAAATCCAAAGTCACAAACTAACTGCTTCATCATCTAAACAGAGCGACTCATTTCCCTTTAAATTGCTTGTAAATTGAAAAAAAAAACCAAAAAACACGAAAACCCAAACAAACCGATAACAACAACAAAAAGAAAACAACAAAAAAAAAACCACCATCACTGTCTGACAGACAAAAGGATTATCAAAATAGGGGGAAAATATAGGATTGGAATAGTAAGATTTGTCATCACAGTCCTTGGACTTACCTTCCTGGATCTGACAAAACAACTGTTTAAGTTTGCATGAAAGGAATGGTAGGTGTGAATACTTCATAGTCAAAACACATTCAGCAACAATGCTGACTGCTTTGGAGGAGCAGATGTGGCACTGACAGTGGCCCAACAGTCTGTAAGGGAAAGCTCTTCTTCGGGCAGTTAGCACTTGCCATATGTCCTCAAGCATGAAGAAAACTCTTCTCTATAAATGTGTCCAATCAAATGCAACTGCAGATGTTCTCATTATGTGGAACTGACTCTCTGTGAATTGCTAAATTTTTGCTCTCAGCATTATCCTCTGGCAGTGAATTTCATGTGCTGCATGCTATGTGAGAAATATTTTTCTTTAGTCTTTCCATTTCATTTAATGCTGTCTTGTTCATGTCTTCTGAGAAAGGGCAAATGAGAGGCCTTTGAATTACCTTCTCTGGATCATTCATTACAATAGGCAGAGGTGGTACAGCTTCCTATTATGAAGTCTGGCATTTCCTATTACAATACCCTGTTTTCAGTTGCTTCTAACTTTGCCAGACATGAATGCTTCAGGCTGAAATGTCAGTGCTACATACCTGCCTTAAGCTGATTTTTTCTCAAAGGTTTCAGGCAAAGCAGATTAGCCAGTTCTGAGAATTAAGAAAAAATCTTGGGGAAGCTGGTCTTCTGTGTTAAGAAAAACCCCATGATCTCATTTTGAGAGAGATTTAAAACCCAGGCCCTCTGGCTCAAGCCTTTGGACCTGTGCCTTCTCCATCAGAAATTGCTACTGTAGGAAAAGCTGTGCAGATCTGAATATGACCTCAGTCTGAGGAATTTCCACTCTCTGCCTTCAGTAAAGTTCTGGGAGCTTAATGGCTTCCTCTCCTTTGAACATCTACCCTGTGATGGGTGCTCTGTGTAGGTCTGGACCTGCTCTGGACCTCGCAGCTCCCAGTTCAGCCTGGGAAGAGTGATTGGAAATGTCAGTCTGGGGACACTGAGGCTGGAAGGGGAGAAGGGAGGAGAAAGTCAGGTCAGGGAGAAACTGGAAATAAATGGGTGAGGAGACTGGGCACTGGGAGGAATCAGACTCCCCCACAGCATGAGAGAGGGCTGAAGACCTTGAACTGCACCCATGTTGTGCTTCCAACCGGCAGATGAGGGATGATGGCCAGGGTGTCCAAGCCCAGCCCTTGTGACCCAAGTACGGCAGGAGTCAGTCCAGAAGCTGCAGTGGAGTTACCTGCAGGTAATCCAGCCCAAGCACCCAGCCGTGATGGAAACAATACTGTGCAAAAAAGAAATATGAAAATTAAGCACTTCAGAGCTAAGAAAAACTAGATTTGAGTTTGTTAGTGCAAAGGGATTGCATCTTTCTTATGCACTCTATCTTGGAGTCTTCAATTATACGATCACTTATCATTTCATCCAAATGTCACCTCCTTAGTCAAAACATAAGAATTAAACTTCTTAATGTGTAAGTATCTGACATGTAGCAGAGGAGACAGCTCCTTGTAAGATCTCAGCACCGTTTACTAAAGACAGTGTGAGGAGTTGCAGGAGCCTATTGGAGGAAAAAGGATAGTTAAGTGCTGATGTGGAGGATCAGCTACAATTGTCTCTTCCTCCTGTGCAAGACCAGCCAAGGAATATAGTGAACTTTTCATACACGGTCAAAAATGATCATAGATCATAGGTTGGGAAAGTACAGAACAAGGGGATAAAAAGGACTTGGTGGTAATAAACGAGGCTTTGTGTCTCTGCATCAACTTAAGTCTGTGTCGTGAAATGCCACAATACAACAAACTGTATCTGTTCACATCCCAGAAACCGTGTGCAGATGTGAGAGAGACAAAATATTGCCAGCACTGCTCTCATACCGAAGACCTCCAGATTCTGTGAAAATTAGTGAAATCAGTCTAGTTAACATATTCCCAAGAGAATAATCTCTTAAGGAGATGTGCACGGTACTGGCTGGGCCTTTTCAGCACAGCATGGAAAATATGGTGCATTTTGGCAATAATATCTGGTGGCTCCTGGCTTCTCTAGCCATAGTGGCACAGTGCTTCCGAGACATGCCCAAGGCTCCAGGGGCGTGAGGTCTGAGCAACCTTGCCCATCCCTGGGACAGGATATCTTGCAAACATTGCATGTGATAGATAAGGCATGCAGGTACTGGGAATTAAAAATATACCAATGTCAAACTGCCAACAAAATTTCTCTCTCACCTAAAAGACAGGCAGTGACTACCTTTCTCCATCCAAGACTGGGCATCTGTTAATCCAAAATTTCTTGTTTCCAAATTTCTTCAGCAAGAATGGGATGTGTGTGGTTTTCCAGCTGAATAGATGAAAAGACTGACGTTATGATTTTCAGTCACAAAAGACATTGTTTTTTAGCTTGATGAAGAACTCCTATTTGGAGTAGCTTAACACAGACTAAATAGTTTTAAGATGGGGAGAAAATCAGAAAGTGAAGAATAATTGCAGTTGTCTGTTTATGATTAAAAAAGATTGAAAAAAAATATGCCATGTTTGAAAGATAACTTAAGAGGGTATTTATTTTGGTGGTGTCCATACAAACCTATTCTAAACCTATTCCTAAATAAATAAGTAAATAACACCTAGTCAATAAAACCTATTTCTAGTAAATAAACCTATTCCTAATTCAAAAATCATATTTTCTGCATCACTTAAGACAGCAGTAGGAGCACAATAGAAACATTAATTTGAATGAAAATCTTTCACAGTGCCAATTCAGAGGTGCTAATTTGTTGTAAAGAATCACCCATCCATATATGAAAGTAGGGAAGCCCTATTATAGCTGACTCAATGGTGTCTTGAAGTAGAAGGGGAAAATTCATGACCTTAAATCTAAGAATATATTGAAGAGTTCAGTGACTAGCAGTGCAGTAGTATTCCATGAAATGCTTCTGCTCAGTACAGAAGACAGGGTTTAATGGGATGTTGTTAAGCTTAACATGTTAGGAAGAAGTGGGTAAGTTGTTTTATCCTGTAAGACATTGACAGGACTCTTTGCCTTGTGTATCATATCTCATCTACAGACTGTAAAAGGTGAAAGCCGGGCAAGTGTGAGAGGAAACTGAGAAAACTCTACATGTGCTTTTAACAAGTAAGAAGGTCCTTGGGATAAAACATCAATGGATAGAAATATGGACACCAGGATGATAGTAAAGTTTCCTATGTTGTTTAAGAGACCGATAAGTTACAGGAAAGGAAAAAGGAACTGTCTGTTCTACCCAACAATATTACATTTAAAAACACGTTCTTGACTTTGTAAAATGCAAGAACATTAACATAAAAACTTAACCTTCACTGACTGTTTAATATTTGCTCACTTGACATGTTAATAATTTTTAAAATGTAGCAGTTACATTTACTTTGATATAGTAAATTAAGCTGGGGAATAAATCCAAACTGTTACACATTATGAATTTAGAAATATTTTCCATACATACATACTCACACACACCCACAGTCTCATACATCACTTGCTAAGGCTTAAGCATAAATTTGATGTCTAAAATTAACAGACTGTGAAAAGCAAATGTATCTTGAGAATTTGTTTGCTATGAGCTGTAGAACTGACGTTACTTTGTGGAATGCTGATTAAAATGCAGAACTGAAAGAAAAAGATCATGGCAACAAATGTGTATAATTTAACAGCAATATAATGCACCAATAAGCAAGAAACCCCTGATGTATGAAATGTAACTAAATCCACTAAAGGAAATGGCTGAAAATATGATTGTGTGATAACCCCCATGAAAAGTGGTGTTTATGAGCAGAAGAAATATTCCCTCTGTCTCAAGGAACTTGTGTAGACCCAAGCAAAACTGACGTGGTTAAAAATATTTGCCTAGATAAAAAAATGTGTAACTGTATCTTTTAACATTTATCTTTGCTTTGTTGGTTGACTTTATTACTTATAATAAAATGCCACATTTTATAAATCTCAGAGTCTGTTTGCAGTTCTGCTTTTTATCCTTTATTCTCCCTCCTTTTGAACAAAGCCTTTGAAAAAACTGAAGTAGGGCTATTAGTCAGGGGAAGGGAAGCATTTTCTAATCTGGTAACCTTGATTAGTGTCTAATTCATTGAACAAAACAGCCAACAAATTCACAACTATATATGCAACACAAACATTAGTCATCAGCAAATTTCAATTTGTTGCCTTAATGTTTCACATTTTAGACTGTAAATATTTGTCTCAATGGAGGCCATCTATTCTACACTCACAAAAGGGACAGTTGCTAAAGGGATCAATTCTCAGACTGTAGTCCTCAGCTGAGTGTTGTGCTGTGCTTTCTGACAGCAGCTAAGTGGAGGATATGACAGGGGATAGAAAGGGGACAGTATGAGGGCACTGGCAGGGTGATGGGTGCTTTTCCTGAAGAAGGCTGACATACTTCCCAGGAAGCTAATCACAGTTAGGAGCCAGTTTGGGACCTGTAAGAAGTCTTTAATTGCTGCTTGATCAGCTCTCAGAGTCTTAATGATGGCAAGATTCCTGCGGGCAGCAAATCATGTCATGCTGCCATGCTGCTCTGGAGTCTGTTCCAACATCACTTCATTGGAAAGGTGATGCAAGAACAGTCTCTCAAATCTAATGGACAGCTGTGTCAGATTTATATCAGAGTCCCTGAAATGCTGCTCTTTCCTAGGTGAGGATGTCCATTGTCAAGGAATAAATCACTAGAGTGTTTTGTGCTATCTCATAATGATACCCTTAATTCAACTCTAAACTACTCAGGCTCAGATTAATAGGACAAAATATAAAAAAAATGGTTATGAAAGAGGGTTAAATAAATATATTCTCTTTTCCAGCTGCAGCTGGAAGGATGATTTGTAGCGGGAATGAAGCATTAGGCAGAACTGACATCCATGTTACTGGGCATGCGTCTTTGCTTTTTTCATTCCTTAAAATGGATCCAGCTGAGACTTGCCAAGTCCTACAGATCTGACTTAATGACCTTTTCACATCACAGGACTTTAAGGAATATTTGAACTTCTAGTTTGGAACAAACAATTTTGAAATATCAAACAATCAATATTAAGAGTATTTTTTTTTCCACTCATTCAGTCAGCATTTGATTCCAAATATGAGCACTGCTAACATCAAATACATTCAAATGGTGAGTTAGTTTCCTTCAGGTCAGGAGACTTCTAAAACAAATTTAGTTTCCTTTCTTTCCTGTTCTCCAGTATCCTTCAGACACACTCAGTCTTTTAGGCCTTAAGATCTTGAAACCTTTTGGGTTTCCTTATGAGAAGCTCTGCTCTGGTCCTCAAACAGCCACTAGTGCTTGAGGCATATTAGGCATACTTCCTGGGTAACAAACTTTAATTTAATTTTATTTGAAATTATTTTAGTTCATGCGTTCCAAAGTGAGCCCTACAATGAAAACCAAAGATATAATAGGGATGATGATGAGATTTCTGTTGAAAGTGCACACCTGTTTCAAATTAAAACACTAATGTAGATACACCTTGAAACAGATTATTAGAAGAAAAGATAGCAACTCTCCTAGCTGTTCTTCCGCCCCTGGCGCCCAGGCTCCCTGCCTGTCCCAAAACCAGACGGTTTAGGGTCACTAAAAGAATCACTGTCAGAGATCTTAACAAAGAAATTTTAAAAGAAATTTATAATTTTTTGATCCAACAGAATTTGATTGCAAGGTACATTCTAGTACATACAGAAAGATCGTGTCAGAATTGGCAATGATTTGTACAGGATTGGGTTAAAGTGATTTATACAGAATTTAATTGAAATTATGTGTATAGAAACCAAAACTACAATGGAATAAGGGAGACCCATGAGGTTCAAATTGGAAACTTCCTTTTGAAACTTCTTCTCAGAGAGGAATCTAGGTGCGACTGGACCTAGTCATATTCTCAGATTTGGAGAACAGTTTATATCTAGAGGATTGCAAATGTAATTTAGCAGCAGTTTGTATTGTTAAAATGAATCACAGCACTTGATTAATGAAACTAATATACCTACACTTACAATTAAGTATCTGTCGTAGTTTAAGCTCAGCTGGCAACCCAGAAACCACACAGCCACTCTCTCACTCCCCCCCCCCCTCACTTCCTCCACCTGCTCCCAGAGGGATGGGGAGGAGAATGGAAAGAATGTAACTCCCACGGGCTGAGATAAGAGCAGTCCAGTAACTAAGGTATAACACAGATCACTACTGCTACCACTAATAATAACAATGATAAGGGAAATAACAAGGGAAGAGAATACACCCACTCACCACCTGCCAACCGATACCCAGCCCAACCAGAGCAGTGATCTAGCCTTTCCAGGTAACAGCCCCCAGTTTATATACTGGGCATGATGTGTGGTATGGAATGCCTCTTTGACTAGTTTAGGTCTGGTGTCCTGTCTCAACTTCTTCCCGTCTTCCCCTCCTCCCTGGCAGAGCATGAGACTCAGAAAGTCCTTGGTCAGACTAAACATTACTGAGCAACAACTAAAACCATTGGTGTTATCAGAACTGATCCCAGGCTGAAAGTCAAAACCACAGCACTGCACCAGCTACTAAGAAGGAGAAAAATGACTGCTACTGATGAACCCAGGACAGTATTCACCTTATTCCATACCATCCACATCATGCTCAGATCTCACATTTTTCAATATGCCATCACTCTTGTCTCATATGTATATATACATATATATATATACACACACATGCACACACACACAAAGGGAGTGAGAGATCATTCCTTAGTGCATGGACTAATCTCTATAAAGCTGCTGAGTTCAATTGGTCCATGATGTTGGGCTCCATCTCTTGTAAGAGTCTTTAAGAGCAGGAGAGGCTTTGTGCAGTGTTGGATTGTTGTCTGCTGATGACACCACAGAACTCATCTGGTTTCATCAAAGTTCATTCTTTGTTGGGATGATGGTCAGAGGGAAGTCGGGGCCAGTCCTTGGTGACTTGAAGACATCTAGCTGGTGGGCCATAAAAATGCTACATAGCAGGCAACAGCACACAGTTGAGCTCATTGGCTGTTTTCCCCTAAAATCAAATCCCCCTGAGGTATACATCGGACTTCCCCATCTTCCCGCATTACCCACCAAGTATATCCAGGTCCCTGAGCAAAAGCAATCCCATGAGTGGGTTTGCCTTTACCTGAAGCAGGAATAACCCAGACTGTCTGCCCCAGCAAATTCTTCATATGCACCACGGGAACTTTGTCCCCCTCTACAATATGTAAAAGGTCTGACTGGGCTGGGCCAGCCCTGTTGGCAGATCCTCTGGTGTTGACCAACCAGGTGGCCTTTGGTAAGTGTGTATCCCAATGCTTGAAAGTTCCCCCACCCATTGCTTTCAGTGTAGTTTTTAACAGCCCATTGTACCGTTCGATTTTCCCAGAGGCTGGTGCATGGTAGGGGATGTGATATACCCACTCAATGCCATGCTGTTTGGCCCAAATATCTATAAGGTTATTCCGGAAATGAGTCCCATTGTCTGACTCAATTCTCTCTGGGGTGCCGTGTCGCCACAAAATCTGTTTCTCAAGGCCCAGGATAGTGTTCTGGGCAGTGGTGTGGGGCACAGCATGTGTTTCCAGCCATCCGGTGGTTGATTCCACCATGGTAAGCACATGGCGCTTGCCTTGGTGGGTTGGTGTCAGTGTGATATAGTCAATCTGCCAGGCCTCCCCATGCTTGTACTTCAGCCATCTTCCTCCATACCAAAGAGGCTTTAACCGCTTGGCTTGTTTAATTGCAGCACATGTTTCACACTTGTGAATAACCTGGGCAATAGTGTCCACTGTTAAGTCCACCCCTCGATCACGGGCCCATCTCTATGTTGCATCTCTGCCCTGCTGGCCTGGAGTGTCATGGGCCAACTGGGCCAAAAATAATTCACCCTTATATTGCCAATCTAAGTCCATCTGAGCCACTTCAATCTTAGCCGCTTTATCCACTTGTTGGTTGTTCTGGTGTTCCTCAGTGGCCCAACTCTTGGGTACATGGGCATCTACATGACGTACCTTCACCACCAGGTTCTGCACCCTGGCAGCAATATCTTTCCACAGTGCAGCAGCCCAGATGGGTTTACCTCTGTGTTGCCAGTTGCTCTGCTTCCATTGCTTCAACCACCCCCACAGGGCATTTGCCACCATCCATGAGTCAGTATAGAGATAAAGTACTGGCCACTTTTCTCGTTCAGCAATGTCCAGGGCCAGCTGGATGGCTTTCACCTCTGCAAACTGACTTGATTCACCCTCTCCTTCAGCAGTTTCTGCAGCTTGTCATCCAGGACTCCATACAGCTGCCTTCCATCTCCGATGCTTTCCCACAATACGGCAAGAGCCATCAGTAAACAAGGCATACTGCTTTTCACTTTCTGACAGTTTATTATGTGGTGGGGCCTCTTCAGCACACATCACCTCCTCCTGTGGTGACATTCCGAAATCTTTGCCCTCTGGCCAGTCCATGATGACTTCTAGAATGCCTGGACGACTGAGATTTCCTGTTTGAGCTCGTTGTGTAATTAGTGCAGCCCATTTACTCCATGTAGCATCAGTTGCATGATGTGTAGAGGAGACCCTGCCTTTGAACATCCAGCCCAGCACAGGCAACCGGGGTGCCAGGAGGAGCTGTGCTTCAGTGCCAATCACTTCCAAAGCAGCTCGAACCCCTTCATAGGCTGCCAGTATCTCTTTCCCAGTTGGGGTATAGCTGGCCTCAGATCCTTTGTATCCCCGACTCCAAAAGCCGAGGGGTCGACCTCGAGTCTCCCCTGGAGCTTTCTGCCAGAGGCTCCAGGTAAGACCATTCTCCCCAGCTGCAGTGTACAGTACATTTTTTACATCTGGCCCAGTCTGAACTGGTCCAAGGGCTACTGCATGAACTCTCACGTTTAATTTGTTCAAAGGCTTGCTGTTGCTCAGGGCCCCATTTAAAATCATTCTTCTTCCGGCTCACATGATAGACAGGGCTTACAATCAAACTGTAATTTGGGATGTGCATTTTCCAGAACCCCACTGCACCCAAGAAAGCTTGCGTTTCTTTCTTATTAGTTGGTGGAGACATTGCTGTTATCTTGTTGATCACATCTGTGGGCATCTGGCAACATCCATCTTGCCATTTTATTCCCAAAAATTGAATCTCCTGTGCAGGTCCCTTGACCTTACTCCATTTTATGGCAAAACCAGCTTTCAGCAGGATTTGGATTATTTTCCTCCCTTTCTCAAAGACTTCTTCTGCTGTATCGCCCCACACAATAATGTCATCAATGTATTGCAGGTGTTCTGGAGCTTGCCCCTGTTCCAGTGCAGTCTGGATCAGTCCATGGCAAATGGTAGGGCTGTGTTTCAACCCCTGGGGCAGTCGGTTCCAAGTGAACTGGACACCCCTCCAAGTAAAAGCAAACTGTGGCCTGCACTCCACTGCCAAAGGAATTGAGAAAAATGCATTGGCAATATCAACCGTGGCATACCACTTGGCTGCCTTTGACTCTAATTCATACTGAAGTTCTAGCATGTCCGGTACGGCAGCACTCAATGGTGGTGTGACTTCATTCAGGCCACGATAGTCTACTGTTAGTCTCCATTCTCCATTAGATTTTCGCACTGGCCATATGGGGCTATTAAAGGGTGAGCGGGTCCTGCTGATCACCCCCTGACTCTCCAGTCTACGGATCAGCTGATGGATGGGAATCAGGGAGTCTCTGTTGGTGCGATATTGCCGCCGGTTTACCGTTATGGCCGTGATTGGCACTTGTTGTTCTTCAACTTTCAGCAACCCCACAGCAGAGGGATCTTCTGAGAGACCAGGCAAGGTGGACAGCTGCTCAATTTCCTCAGTCTCCAAAGCAGCAATACCAAAAGCCCATTGGTACCCTTTTGGGTCTTTGAAGTACCCTCTCCTGAGGTAGTCTATACCAAGGATGCATGGAGCCTCTGGACCAGTCACAATGGGGTGCTTTTGACACTTCCTCCCAGTCAGACTGATTTCAGCCTCCAGTACAGTCAACTCTTGGGGCCTTCCTGTCACTCCAGAAGTAGAAATGGGTTCCACCCCTTGACAGCTTGGTGGCATCAGGGTACACTGTGCACCGGTATCTACTAGAGCCTTACACTTCTGTGGGACTGATGTGCCAGGCCATCTGATCCACACAGTCCAGTAAACCCAACTGTCCCCTACCTCCACCTGGCTGGATGCAGGGCCCCTCTAACAGTCATCACAGCACTGGTCACTTATGTATTGTTAACAGGGATTAGTCTTTATCAAGGAGCTGGAGTAAAATTAGCTCTCTTTATCAAGGAGCTGGAGTAAAATTAGCTCTTCCATTCCATCTGGGAACCTGCTCACCAGAGACTGAAGCTGCAGCTTTCATGGGATGATCATCCTTGATTTTTTATTAAATTATTCTTTTATATTTTATATTTATTAGACAAAAAAACCAAAACCACCAAACCAAACCTGGGGACTTGTGCCCATCAGTACCTGTGAATAATTTCCAGGTTGTATTTATCCAGTTATTGCTTTTATCCCCCCTGAAAGATCTTACACAATTTGAAATTTTTTTAAATCATTGTTTATTTTCAGTGTTTACTAACTGACAGATAACATGAAATATTGCTTTAGGACAGATTAATGCATAGCATTTCCTTATGAAAACTGGGTGATAAATGACACCTTGCATAACCGAAAGATGAGCTGACAAATCTCAGAATGATAGCATTCCTCTTTAGTGTCTTTGCCACAGCCTGCTCGCACATCCTTCGTCTTTGAACACAGCTTGGGATGAGACTATCTGTTTTTCTTTTCTAGTTGAAATCAGAGATCCATCAAGATGATATATATTCCCTTTACATGAAAAAGCATTTGTGATTATGATGCATTCAGCCAGGATCTGTTTCTGCAACACCAAGACTATTCTCTCTTCCAGGAAGACTTATTTGAAAGTTAAATAGCAATAAAGAGAAATCATGATGCAGTCTGGGAACTGTAATAGAGTTATTTCTTGTGCTTTTTAAAAGAATATATATTCAAACATGTGGAAACAATATAATTTAAAGTAATCTTTCAATGATGAGTAGAAGGGAATGACTTGAAAAAGAAATCTAGTAGTTTCAGACAATCAAGGCTCGACTGGGTTCAGGAGGGGCATTTGCCAAATGGAAGACAGATTTGGTGTGGCTCCTGCAAAACAGGAGAGGGTAGGGTAGCATTTCTGTTGTTTGCATTTCTTGCTCACTCTCTTGCCATATGGCACCATGGGCACCAATCTCATCCACAAGGGAAGGTCTGGGAGTACCCTGCCTCATACCAGGTATCAGGAATGGCTTCAGAACCCAGAGTATCACAGTATCACAGTACGCTAGAGATTGGAAGGGACCTCAAAAGATCATCTAGTCCAATCCCCCTGCCGGAGCAGGAACACCTAGATAATGTTACACAGGAATGTGTCGAGGCGGGCTTTGAATGTCTCCAGGGAAGGAGACTCCACAACCTCCCTGGGCAGCCTGCTCCAGAGTGCTCCCTTTCCTTCCAGAGAACAGGGAATAAAGCAGCATGGGGCATCCTGAATACTTTTTTGTTCTCTGGGTTTTGAGCTGCACAGATTTGTAGACCTCTTGGGTGAAGCTGGTTCCTCAATGTTTCTGCTTTTCTGCTGTGGTGGGCAGGAAGGGGTGGCTGGTGGGGACAAAGGGATTCACTGAGCCGCCCTGTCCACAACTGGTAAACAGGTAGAGACAAGCTTGATGTTTTGCTGTATGTACCAGATCTGTCTGGGACGGAGTTAGTTTTTCTGCCTGCTGTGCTTTGTATTGATAGCTAAGACAATATTGATAACATACCAGTGTTTTGCTGTATGTACCAGATCTGTCTGGGATGGAGTTAGTTTTTCTGCCTGCTGTGCTTTGTATTGATAGCTAAGACAATATTGATAAATACCAGTGTTCTGCTGCTGAACATCTTGTACAAATCAAAGCTGTCTCTCCAACCCCTCTTGTCCCCAAAGGCCATTAGGTGGGGAGTGGGTGGGCAAGAGGGTGAGAGGGGGCACAGCTGACCCAGAACAACCAAAGGGATAGTTCAGACCGTATGCTACAATAACAGCTAAAGGGGGGTGGAAAGGTGGAGGAGGGGAGAGTATTTCTTATTAAGGTGCTGTCTTCTGAACCAGCCGCTGTGTACTGAGGCCCTGCTTCCCAGGAAGTGGCTAGGCATCACCTGCTGGTAGGTGGGAGGTAGAGAGTAAATATTGTTTTCTTGCTTTCCTTCTGTGTGACCTTTTCTTTTTATCATTAAACTGCCTTTATCTTGACCCATGAGATTTTAATCTGATTTTCTCCCCCCTGTCCTGTTGAGGAGTGGGGGTGATAGAATGGCTTGATGGGCATCTGATGGCCAGCCAAGGTCAACCCACCACATTGTCTCTCCTCTCCTATTCTTCTCATGGAGGACTCTGATCACTGACAGATAAAGTGAGAGGAAACTAAAAACAATAAAACCATTAGGAAGCTCCCTGCTGTGTTTCCAAGATGCTTACACTTGTGGTAGGGGTGGGATACGTGGTCATGTTTAACACACAAAAGCCATGAGTCTGGACTAAGCAGAAGGCTGTGTAAAGGCAGGAGAATCTTGCTCTTCATCATTACCATCTGGCTTCATTCATTTTAGGAGAACAGGCCCTACTCCCAGGCCAAATTTAAAGGTCAGGTTCTTCTCAACACATCTCATCTGTTACACCCAGGTTTCATTCATCAAGGAGTAAGCAAATGCAAAGTAAATTAACTATTCACACTTCCATGCCCTATGTGTTCCAGGAAAAGGTGTTAAAGCTACTACACAAAATAAGTTAGTGTATCTGGAGAAGAAAAATAGTCTTTGTCTGTTGTTTTAGGAGATCTAAAGATCTATGATATGTTGTCTAGGCAAGTAGCTAGTGACTGACAGGTCCATATACCTTATCCTAAAGATCCTTTCTTTGTAACAGGTCTCCATCGAGAACACAGAGATTAGCGCGAAGGGACTGCAAAAACAAAATTCTTGGAGATACCAGTATCCTTGAGCCACTGTGGTTTTCTGACCACTGAAGCTCAGATAATCAGATCCTAATATATGATATTGGATCAAGGCATACATTTTACCTTTAATTTCACTATCAGTATGTGTGATGGGAAGAACAGTCTGTGGCACTCTACAAAGCGTTACACATAAATGAAAGATTTTACTAAATCCTGAAAGGTAGGATTAAGGATTTCACTCATACTAACCATTGAACTGTCAAAACCATCACCTACACCTATTCTTTTCATGGTAAGAAAGGTCCTTTGGGGATCTCCTCTTACAGAAAACAAGGCAAACAAAGCCAGCAGTGGCAGCATGGGAAATGTCACCAAAGAATCGTGCTTTTTCTTGTCATGGTGTAGGTAAAGCAAATACCATTGCACAGAGGAAAAAAAAAATAAAAAATCATCTGAACCAATCCCAGTCTTCTTGCTACCATCCAGTTAGGTCAGAAGCTGCCAACAGCAGCAAAGTCTGTTTTGGATTCTTTGAAGGTTTGACTTAGGGATTTATGAGCATTATTGGTGATGATGATGATGATGATGGCTTGGCTTCACGAGCAAAGATTTGGGAAGGACTTTAACCACACAAGCACGATGACCAAGGGCAAATCTGGTTGGAAAACAAGGGTGCTTAGGCAGTCAGGTAGTGTTCGACCAGGACTGTCATCTCCTGAGCAATCTCGAGCTACCCATGCCCTGGTCCACCCTCATGCAAGGTTGGATCTGCAGCTTCCCATGCACCTTGTCATCTACCGTTTGGCCCTTTGCCTGTCCATACAGACAAGTGAGAGTGAGCCCTTCCAGCCTGTGCAGTGGATTTTTTAGGTGAGGTGCAGCTTGCGCAGAACTGGCCCCACCTTTTACACCTGAGGTTTAACTGCCACGGTCTAGCTAGCTAGGACGGTGACAGTCTTGTTCAGAATGTGTGGGTTAAAGCCCTTCCTGAATTTTTATTAACAAAGACAGGCCTTCCTCACAGGAAAAGGAAAACTCCTATCTTCAAATCCGGGCAGTGGAGCTCGTCTAGCTTTGTAAGGTCTTCCATGAGCAGTATTAGTTGGGTGCGAAAACACACTCATCTGGTCAAACTGGCCAGCTAGAGAAACTTGTTTCCTTGTGAAAGCCAGAATCTGGGCTGTCAGAAGCTTTTCTAAGTATATCTCAGGCTTCTTGGAAAAAGCTTTTGCCTTATTTTTCCTCATGCTCAATGAATGGGAAGAGCTGATTGGTTTTGTAATGTGGTCAGAGTGTCCCATCCAAATGTGCTAATGACAGTCACTTAGTCCAGCGTATGAAAACAGACTCAGGAACAGCATATCTTATTTTTATCCAAGAAATGAATGCAAGGAAGGAAGATAAAAAGAAAAGTCAGAAGCTGGGAACCGTTGTGGAGGGACCAGGGAAAGAGGGCACATTGACAGCCCAGCATGGGGGAGCTCTGTTAGAGCAGTACTACTACCAGGAGAGATGGTGCTAGTGTGGGGATGCTCTCAGAAGAGAAAAGCAAAAAAGACAGGGTTAAAGGATTGCTGTTTTGTCAGTATTTTGTAGCTGCATCCCCAGTCTGGGCTTTTATTTGAGAGTGCCACTTGTAACTACAGCACTTGGGAAACCTGCTGCGTGGGAAAGGTCTAATTAACACTCAATCACCTGTACCCTGCTCACCACCACCCCAACCATGCAGGGAACAGGCAACAATAAACAGCTCAGCGTAGGTGGCTCTCTTTTATTAGCTAAATGCACGCCATTGAAAAGAAGAGGGGGTTGGGGAGGGAAAAGTGGGTCCCAGCTGAGAATTAAGCCAAAAACATTGATTGAATATGGGGTTGGAAAACAGCAGTACTGCCATAGTTAAAAGAGCAAATACCAGCTCATACCAATACTGGTGAAGTGCGGACAAACTGTCATTGTTCTCTCTCACCTGAGTCACTACTTTCATTGCTGGGTTGTTAAGTGAATCATTCCTCTCATTTTCCACTTTGTTATAATTTGGGGTTGTGTTTTCAACCCTTTTTTAATCAGAGTAGGGGAATGCTGATCTTATCTGTTTCCAGAAATCCAATCCCAGCATTCTCATTGGAACCATGTCAGAGATGTGTCTGGATAAATATGGCAGTGTGGGCTGGTGAGGATAGAAGCAAAGAGCATCGGATCAGAAGCACTGCAAAGGTATGTAGAAGGCACCTGCAAGGAGAGAAAGGCCAAGTCTACATTTGTTTTGTGGTCTAGAGCAGTGTAGCCTTTCCAGGGCAAATCTGACCATGATTATAAAAGGGTGTGATGGTTCAGTCCTCAAACCGTTTTTGGTCTACACAAACTAGACCGGTGCTTTTGCTCCAGGTAGGCATCAGCTGAGCTTCTGTTCAGAAACATGAGTCAGAAAAAAAGACTGGTCTCAGGTCTAAGCCATATGTGGGATAGGGGATCAGGATCAGGACCTTTGGGAATTGGCCGAAGTAGGTCCATCATACCCCATGATGGAGTAGATGTCAAGGCCTCAACATTAATGCCTGAATTCACAGATTCAGTCCTACCGTCCTGAGCTATTTGTCAATGTGAACATAGGCAAAAAAAATAAATTTTACTTTAAAAAAGGAGAAATACTGTTTGATTGTAGAAAATGGGTATTATTATCACAAAGGAAGGCCAGAAAACCCAGCAGATGTGAAGTTCTCATTTCCCCCCTATTGGTGTTTTGGGAGGCTGATAAATGTAAGGAAGAGAAAAAGGCAGTGAATATAAGAAGCAGAGTACCATATATCTAACCTGACCAAATGGGGTGAGAGCAGCTGTCTCCCAATAGAACACATCTACAGTGGGGTGCAAAGATTCAAATTGTGTGCAAAAAAAGAAGAGGTCCTTGGTTTGCCTGTCCTACCTGAAATTAGGAGTTTTTCTAATGGGACCTATCAGGTAATAACAATTATTTCAGTTGAAATATGACTCATTTCCACTGCTTTGAAGAACTGGGTTAATTAATTAAAAGAGTTTAGGTCATGATCAAACTAAGGAACATACAATTCACTGATTAAATTGACTCAAGACACAGCTGCTTAATGTGCTAAAATAATAGTATGAACCTCAGGGCTGCTTTGAAGTACTGCTGTAATTTCCTTAACCGCACAAGCTTCAGTAAAGTACTCTTCACCCTTTTTCTGTGAAAGCAGCATTACTTCCAGCTTACCTGTAAGAAACAATCTCACTTCAATTGAACTTGTATCTTGAGTAGCCGTAGAAATTACAGTCCTGAAGGAATTTTCGAAAGTAACCTGAATGTACTTTTAAAAGATTGGCTTTGGCTACCTGCTTTCCAGTGAAACAGGGAAGAGTATAACTTTTCAATATTGAAGTTACACTTTTTGTGTTCTGATAATTTCAAAACCTCAGTAAAAGAAAATTTTCTCATGAGCCAAATATTATTTCAGGTGTCAGTGTAACAGCATAACTATTAATTATTTACAATAATTAAGCTGAATATTTACTGTTAAATTAATTTTCTAATAAAATAGTCCTGTCCATTAAACACTACATTTCTGACAGAAAATGGTGTGAAAGAGCAGCTCATAGACATTTTTCTTATGTTGTGAAATTAAGAGTTTAAATGAACTGATGTTTTAAGTAATTAGACTGCTAGAAGTTTTGTTCTGTATCTTGAAAGACTATATTATCTGAATTCCTATAGTAGTGCTGTGTCAGAAAGATAGTATTTTCAGTTCAGCAGCTAAGTGATATGAATTAACAGCTCTTCAAAATCAAACCATACAACACATACCACGCAGAGCTTCTCACACCAGATAGAACATGTGATAAAGGTTACAGAAGCACAACAAAGATGGTTGAAGTTACAGGCCAGTTTTGTATGATGAGCAACCAAGTAAGTTTGGAGTCTTCCATGTCCAAAAGGGGTGATTGAAGTGGATGCAGCAATTTTTTATGAAATCATGAGTAACCCTAAAACTGTGACCAGACAGTGACTGTACGCTGTTCCTTTGTGCAAAAAGGAAATGAGTAGACCAGCCTGAGGGGGACAAGAGAAAGTGGGTTTTTTTAGCAATGGATAGAGAACTTCTGGAATGTGCTGCCCTGGGAAGGAGGCAAGCAACATTATCAGACTTTAAAATGGTTTGGACAAATTTGGACAACAAGCCCATCAACAGGCAGGAAAGGGAATAAGGAAGGATGTAACTTCCAGCATCCTTAATCCAACCCTTATGGCTGTTGTAAGTAGAAGGGAATACCCCAGAGAAGATAGGTTCACATGCCTTCCCAGATATATGCAGTGAAGCAGATGGAAGAGCTAGAGGTGCCCCTGGTCTGACCCCAACAAGCATATTTCTTGCCCTACCTGCAATAGCTACAACTCAGAAACATTCTAGAAGTACACATAAAGTCCTAGATGTTGTTTCCCATGTAACAACGTAAGATTTCAGTGCTTATAATGCTTCTCAAAATTTTCCTTGAGAACATAGTTTTCCCTTTTACCGTGTGTTTTTCAGTTCAGAAACTCAATTTCCTCTTGAAGGACACACTATAACCCTCTCAGCAAAAGGAAATAGAAGGGAGAAATTCCCTTCTATAACTCCATTCTAAGAGTTATTCCTTTGCCTCAACCCCAGGGAGATTGGTAAGAAATGAGGAATAGCAAAAGCCATATATATATCCTCAGTATTTGCAGAGGGCCAAATGTTAACAAGCAGTTTGCAACAAGGAAAAAAAATAATAAATTGGTTTAGTCTCATTTTCTGTGTTTCAGTTTGCTACGAATATCATTTAATAAAGAATGATTTTCACTGTGACTTTTATTTCTTCTGCAAAGAAAATTAGCAGGGGAAAATTATTCAGCTTTTTGAGAGATCTAGTTATGTTGCAGAGCACAGCTGCCAAATTACTATAAATGTCCCTGGGAGTGTCTTTCTATGCAGTATGGACAAATAACGTGCAACAGTCAAGACCCTTTTAATCTAAAATAAAGCCTTGGAAATACCTAGGTAAAAATACAGCAATGTTTGTAACATTGTAATGTGACTGCAAGCTAAGATGTTTTTGATAAGCAAACTGAAGTTACATAAATGCTTGTGCTCTACAGAGGCTTTGTAGTCAAACCTGCTGTCCTCTAATGTTATATAAATATTTTGAATAAAGTATGCAATAGGGTTCAACAGGGGTTAAATGAGGATCTGCAGGCTAATTGCTGGAATTGCCTTGTAAAACTGTCTTGTTTGTTGGGGGCTTTTTGTTTGTTTTAGGTTTTTTTCCTCAGTTCAGTAAACATTATTCTAAAAGCAGAGAACACATATAAAGGCAACCCCAGCCACAGCTCCTCTTGACATAAATAACAACATTACAAATTCATGTTCTCCACAAAACAAGACCTTTCTGCGTGACTCCTAGGGTTTTATATGAAATTCTTTGTTTGACTCTAAGTATTCATTATTTTTGTTTCTATTTGCCAAATAAAACATTTTGATCGGAGAGTCTCTTTTTTCTTTTTTTAGTTGCAACACTTCCTAAAGAATTTGCTTACTTTTGTTTCAATTCAGGTTTCTGTCATAATTTCACTTCCTAGACACTGTACTAAAAACCCTTTTTGCAGTCTTACCCCTTGCTGGCATCTTCTTCTGCTCCATGAATGCTTACTGCCCTGCTACCTAGAACAACCTAATTCGGGAGGATAATTAAATAAAAGTCAGAGCTTCCAGAGTGACTTTTGTTGTTTTGTCTGTTTCTGACCATACTGGTGCTAACTTGTCCACTTTTCTTGCTGCATTGTTAAGTTTTTGGGACTTCTACAATCTCAGAATCTTCCTTGTGCAGATGGCTGTTCCACTAGAGCTCCTCCTCTAGGCTGAGCTCAGTCTGTCCCAATCTGAGCTACTGCATGACACCAGGATCACAGCTTTTCACTACCCTTTGCATACTAAGCCCATGCATCAAGCTTAAGTTATGTCATGGTCTCCTGGGTTCAGCAGTAGCAGTCATGTTTTTCCTTTGTGGTAGCTGGTGCAGTGCAGTGTTTTGACTTCCAGCCTGGGAACAGTGTTGGTGAAGCCGATGTTTTCGGTTGTTGCTAAATGATGTTTACCCTGACCAAGGACTTTGTGAGACTCATGCTCTGCCAGGGAGGAGGGGAAGCCATGAGGAAGCAGAGATGGGGCACCTGACCCGGGCTAGCCGGGGAGGTATTCCATACCACAGCACGTCATGCCCGGGGTGGGGGGTAACTGGGAGTTACCCGGAAGGACACGGGCTTCTGGGTGGGACTCGTTTCTTGGCCGGTGGTATCGTATTCTCTTCCCTTGTTATTTTCCCTTATCATTGTTGTCCTTGGTGGTAGCAGTGGTGATTTGTGTTGTACATTGGTTGCTGGACTGTTCTTGTCTCAACCCGTGGGAGTTGCACTTTTTCGACTCTCTTCCCCGGTCCTCCGGGAGCGGGGAAGGGGAGAGCCCCGGGGGGGGGGGGGGGGGGTGGGGCCTCGATTGTTGTCAGCTCAGCACCACTCACTGGGAGTGAGTGAACAAGTTACCTGACTGGGTTTAAACCCCAACACATGGTTTAAGCCCAGCCGGTAACTCAGAACCACACAGCCGCTCTCTCACTCTCCCCCTCGCTTTCTCCCCCTGCTCCCGGAGGGATGCGGAGGAGAATGGAAAGAATGTAACTCCCACGGGCTGAGATAAGAACAGTCCAGTAACTAAGGTATAACACAAATCATTGCTGCTGCCACCAATAATAATAATGATAAGGGAAGAGAACACAGCCACTCACCACCTGCCAACCAATACCCAGCTTGACCCTAGCAGCAACCTGGGCCTTCCGGGTAACTGCTTTCAGTTTATACACTGGGCATGACATCCTGTGGTATGGACTACCTCTTTGGCTAGTTTGGGTCAGGTGTCCTGTCTCTACTTCTTCCCGTCTTCCCCTCCTTCCTGGCAGAGCATGAGACTCACAAAGTCCTTGGTCAGAGTAAACATTACTGAACAACAACTAAAACCATTGGTGTTATCAGTCCTGTTCCCAGGCTGAAAGTCAAAACCACAGCACTGCACCAGCTACTAAGAAGGAAATAATGACTGCTACTGATGGACCCAAGACAAGTAAGAAGGAATTTGGAGTATAATTAATTTTGTCTGACTTGTGGTGGCTACAAGAACAAAAATTCACAGATGAGTCAGTTGGCCAAAACTGCCTTTGCAGTCATCAGGGCAAAATGCACACCTTCAACTTAAAATTCATCTTACTATTTTCACTGTCCAATTTGAACAGACACAAACCATGTTCCCAGTATGCTTCTATCTTTACATTGCTTGTCCATGGAAAAGAAGGTGACTAGCTCAATTTGCCTGTCAACAGTGTCAAGATTTGACCAGACAGGACTCATCTTCATTGTTAGGTGGCAGAAAATCCATTGAGATTCCAGGAAAACTGTTACAGTGCTTGAGCACCTACTCTGTTTTGAAAAATTCTGAATTATTTCAGTTTTGGGCTTTTGTTATGTTTTGTTTTTTTTTTCACTAGACTAAGGAGAAAAGCTACTGTCAGGCACATCTTGCCTCATCTGTCCTCAAATAATAGCTATTCTTTAAAATTATAAACTACTATAACCTACATTATCTATGAGAAGTGACTGTTTAAATAGGTACAGCAAGGCTTCATATGATGTAGGATGTGTCATGAGGGCTAATTTGCTAAGCAGCAATAAAATGTTAGGACTCCCAGGTGCAGTAACTGTAGAATAACCTGGATTTCAGTTCAGACATTACATGCAGACTTCTCTACCACAAACCCACACAGCAAGTGGGTTTGAGCCACAGCTCTGCTCCCCTTGCAAAGAAGGGGAGAGCACAAGGCTGAAATGCCTGCTGCTGTCTCCAGGTTAGGTGGTAAATGAGGCAAGTGATAGCCATGGCAAAGAGGATTCAGGAGATTTTCAAACACAGAAAAGGCAATGTTAGATTTCCTCTCCATGTGTCAGGTGAAATAGTAATACCTGAGTCATGTCCCAGAGATCACTTCCTCCAGATGCTGATGTTTTGTCTTACAGGGGCAAGCTCCCCAGTTCCCCTGCACAGAGCACTGGCAGCATTTGGAGCCGCACTTTCATGAAAAAGCAGTCATTCCTATTATAGCAACACTTTTTCTTCCCTTTTCCATCATCTCTGGCTCAGGGACAAAAAGCACACTTACATTTAGAGCTTAAAATACTAAGCAAAGGGATTGTTCCTTTACTTTTTATTTTAAAATGTCTCAAAACATTTTTTGTGTTATAACAGCTATATAACAGTAATAATCTAACCCATTAAATCACCAGGTAAAGTGCAGCCAACCAAAAGGACATGTAAACCAATTAATCTCAAAATTCAAGCTATGATTTGGCAGCTGAACACTAACACTTCACTAGCACTTTTCACTGCAGAACTGCCATAGATACATCCACTAAATCTCTGTCAACACATGGCTTGAAGGTGCAGAGCAGTTGTATTTTAAAATGCTCCAAAATGTGTTACTTCTGCTCATTTTGCTTGTAGTAAGTGAGCTTTTCTTTCATAATAAACACTTCTTAAAACAGTTAAGTAAAACTAGATGAGAAAATCTCATTCAGAATTAATTTCAGGGTAGTCTTTGTCCACAAGATTTTAGAAATATCTTTTGTCAATGTGTTTTCCTGGCCTAATAAATGATACCTGAATAGTTAAGTGGGCAATCAACTTGGAAATCTATATGCCATTAAAGAAAGAAGAATGGGTTTCTTTTTGGCAGAACATAAAAGACAACTCAAATATATCCATAAATGGGTTGCCCAGGGAAGTTGTGAATGCTCCATCCCTGGTGGTGTTCAAGGCCAGGTTGGACAGAGCCTTGGGTGGCCTGGTTTAGTGGGAAGTGTCCCTGCCCATGGCAGGGGGATTGGAACTAGATGATCTTAAGGTCCTTTCCAACCCTAACTATTCTATGATTCTATATTAAGCACTTTGTCTCCTTTCAAGGCTTCATTCAGCTACTGGTTCTCATCAGGAAATAGCTTTCCATTACTGTATTTTTGTGCTTTCTAAATGAAATCAGTTTAGTACCTAAATAAACCACCCCAATTTCTGAAAATGCTTCTGAGCTACAAAATATACATATCTACACCTGAGCAGAAGTAGTTACTTCAGAACTAGAAAATGAAAGCGTTTCATTCATCAGATGCTGAATAATGTTTAAACGCTGGCTTGGGTGATTTATGTAACTTTTATGTGCCTTTTTTTTTCCTTATTTAAAGCATGATTAGTAGATCATATGTCTTGATACCATTATAAAAAAAAATTCATTGTACTGAGGGCAAAGTCCCAGTGTTCCAGTTAGGTTGTTCCAGACTGTTAGACTTTGCCTTAAGATGAAGAATGACACTTTAGGGGGAGCCTGCAATTTACCTTGGAGCTACTCTAACTTACAAATCCACTTGACAGTCTTACCAGCCTGGAAAGAAGAAATGCAGCATCACTGGAAGGAATAGGATTTAGGCAGAATGCCTCTGGACTTGCAAGCCCAAGCACATTCAAATTCAGATATAGTTTACTTTTTTGTTGTTGTTAATGTATTCTATGCTAAGATATTCAAGCACCATTAATATAAACGGGAGTTTTCCTCTAGGAATATCAGTGCAAGTAAATAAATGGGGTGCCATTATGAGAGCAAGACTGCTTAAGAATGTTTTTCCAAGGCAACAGTGTCTGATGCTAGATGCTGTTTGCTCATGGTCTTGCTCTGCCTCCAGCCCCAAGAAAGAGAAGTTCAGATGCTGACAGCAGTCACAGACAAAGAAATCCTAACAGACTGACAGAACACAAGAAAAAAAGGCACCTGGGTTGATGGCTGCTGCAAAAATGTATGCCCAGGCACTGGCAGTTTGCATTAGCAGGTTCAAGATTTGTCAGATCATGTATGTGCCCACAAAATCTTGATTACACTGCAAGAGTATCACAGTGCTCTCCACAGCTGAAATTGTTGAGTTCAGAGTAACCCTCCTCCCCTGTGGCTCAAGTTAGAAAAACCTTTGGTCCATCAGCATATTGTCTGAATAGTCACCAACCTATGGATTTGTGCCTCTTCACTGGGAAAAGGAACAACTATTATGTTTACAGATGAGTAACGGAGGGGCTTGAGCCAGGATCTAGGGCATGTAACCAGGTGCTTGTATATCATGGTCACAGTGTGGCTCTGCAGCAAATTAGGCTGGCCCATAGGCACTTGGCTGGTAATTCTTTGAGGGCAAACACCTCCCAGGGTCCCCTCCTCCCCCCATTTGCTTTGGAGGAAAGTGCAGGTGGTATGACAGCTAAATTTTAAATCTTGAGGTTTAAAAGAGACGATTCCTCTTCTGAGGGGTAACATCCAAGAACATACAGAAAGCCCAGGACTGAATAGGAGCAAACCCAAAAATCAGGTGCTGGTCCAGTGCTTTTGTAACACAGATGACATGATTCTCATACAGAAAGGAAAACTCAGTCTATTGAGAGATCTTGTCCAAAAAAAAACCCATGTGAGACAGTTATCTGGTACGTAATCAGGAGTGAAATGCTAGAGATGAACCAAAGGCTTTGATGGGAAGAACAAAGTGATGTATATCTTGTTTGTGGCTGTCACTTCCCTTGACAGCTATGGCCTGTCTCCTCTGTCTTGTTAGAAATTATGTCAAAGCATTTATTTTCTTCTTTATATCTAAACATCTGAGCAATGAGAAAGGAGGAAAATAATAAATCCAGATGTGATCAGTGGAAATATCATTTGATAGGTCCCTTGCTATGTGAAAGAAGACAGAATTCAGATCATAAAAAGATATTAATCAGAAAGTGTAAAACGGGACAAAAGGCAGAAAGCGCTAAAAGTAAAAAAAACAGTCAACCCCCACAAAACCCTAGTAAAGTATTCCAATTAAACCTCTAAGCTTCCCCTTCTAAACTAACTCTCATTTTATTTACTGCTATGGGATGACAGATCTTTTCTTTCTTCAAAGCTATGAATTCTCACTTTCTGGATATGAATCACTCCATTTCACTAACAACAAGCAGCTGATTGCTGCCATCTTAATTGTAGCCAAAATATTATTTTCAGTATCTGCAAATAACAGGGTATGCTGACTTGCAGAGATATGTGACATGCTCAGTATTTCTGAATTATAAAGAGAAGAAAGAAAATATACTGGAGTGACATAACTAAACTCGATGTTACTGTTCCAAACAAAACTCAGAATTGTATTACTGTAAATAGATAACGAGGGCTTTTGTCGAAAAATAAACCCAATAGCTTTTCAAATAAACGTAATTCAGCCTATAAATCACTGATTAATTTCATCTGAACAAGCTGCACAGCAGCCCAAAGGCAGTAGAAAGCTTTAGGGAGATCTCTCCAGGTTCTTCACTAGTTGGGTAGGCTTTCCTCAGCACATGTGCCAGTGATTTTCCCATGTACAGAGAAGACTTGCAACAACACTTTTCACTGTCCCATAGTAAAACGCCTGCTCTGTTTTGACCTCCTGGTCTTTTCTTTCTGACCTTCACATGGAAAGTTGCTGGTTTGGGGAAACTAAGCATTTCTCAAGGATCTGAGACCTGGAGGGCCATAGCTGCTGGGTGCACGCATCAGAGCAAACCCAGTAGGAGGACAATCAGCAGCACAAAATAGAGCCTAAAATCATTTTTAGCCACAGAATAACAGCTGACAGGAGAAAACAAAAGCAGAGGCACCTGCACATTGTCTGTCAGGCAAGTCTTAGCAGGTCATTTCATGCCAGTCTTTGTAGCAGGTTATTTACCCACTATAGGCTACAGCCTGTAATGACAAGTCTTCATTTGACTGCATTGTATGTTTCCAGCAAAATGCTGGGGATTTTAGCTTCTCTTGGCATTCATCTTGACAAAATCCCATTTTTTTTCCTGACTGAGGAAGTTTGTGTTCAGAAGCATCCCACTTAAGTTAAGAGAAAGTAAAATCTTTCTTGAAGAGAGCTTTTCTTAACCTTTAATGTATCAGGGACCAAAACACTGGTGATCATGAGCCCTGCATCAGACTACCTTCAGCTTCTTCAGGACAAGGCATAGATGCTGAGTGCCATTTACCAGGTGTGTAACGCCATCATTATGCACCACCATCCCCTCCTCAAGGCAGAGATGCAACTTAAATACTTCTGCATGGGGTGCCCAGAGATTAGTCTCTTTTGAGGCAAGAAAACTTCTTACGTTTTTGGTGTGGTACCAGTTTGTTTTGCACTGCCTGTACTCTTAAGAGAGCTTAAGTCTCCTTGTTTACTTGATTGCCTTTAAGCCTTCTTAAAGGCTTTTTAGCTTCCAAAAGGCACAACTCCCACACTGTATTACAAAAATATGATGCAACTGCAGATTATCCTGCATTCCCTTTTGTATGTCAGCCCTTTAAAAAAGAGCAAATGATGCCTGCTGACTTCTCTTCTTTGGCAGCTGTTTACTGTTTGAGGGACTGATTATCTCTACATACTGCTGTACGAGGCTTCTTCACACATCCTTGTCCCAGCCGGCCATGCTTTGATGAGCTGGGGGTGGTTGCTGCTTGGGGCTGTGCATAGCCCCATGGAGGCACCTTCCCAAGGCAGTTCTGCCAGCAGTGCTCAGGTACACATCCTACCTCTTTCCAACAATATTCAAGAGGAAGAGAATTCCCAGCACTGACTTCCATTGGCAGCCAGGACTCATCCTAACAAATAATAGAAAAGTGTCTGCTTCAAAAAGTACAGCTAGGATGTTTTGCGTCCCAGAAAGTAGTTTCTAGCTGCACATTCATTTATCAGCAATGGTGACATTCCTGCTTTTCTGATTATATTTGTTTATATCAGACATGTAAAATTCATACAGCTCTAGAAGAAAATGTATAGGAAGGAACGTTAATTAATTTCCAGAGTCAGCGCCACACATAAATCCTCCATCATTTTCCATTTCTGGATTGATTTAGGTAGATGCAAAATAACTTAAGGTACCAGAACTGCATGACGCAAACAGCAGCTGAACACAGTCTGCAGAGACTTCATTAAACACTAATGAAAATGGACAAACCAGGGAAAAAGCATCAACAGTTTTTGGAAATAAGAAAAGTACTTAGAGGGCTGACTGCCAGAAAAGCACAGGAGTTCTGCTTGCAAGTTATGTTAATTCCTTAGAGGAGCTCTTTGACAGAGCAAACAGAACCTGTGGGCATTATTTTTACCAAATAATCTCTGTTAAATTAACACATTTTGCACAACAATTTTACATTAACCATAAAATTGAATTTTGATGAGGACGTGCAAAGGCAAGGTAGAACAAGGCAAAAATTTGTGATACAAATGCAGTCTGTGAGGAATTTAGTGGAAAGACGAATCACAAGATCTATACGCAGAGAGCTGGTACTCTGGCATATGCATGTTTTTTGTGCCTGCTCAATACAATCATCCAACATGCATAACTAAAATTGTCTCTGTACCCTTTTTCTTAGCTAAAATACGGTTCGATATAGAGTCACAGCTCCCTGACTCAGGCTGACTTGGTCCTGCTGAAATCAAGCAATTTATGCAGGGAGAAAAAGTTTCAGATTTTGCTCAATTTTTAGCAAATTTTCCTCTACTTGAAAATGCATTACATTTGGTTCAAGGGATTTGAAATAGTCTGGGCAACTTTTATCTTCTAGAGATGAGTTTATTCATCGCAGTGGAAAAAGGTGAGTCATTTCTTTCCTCCCTCAGATGATAAGCCATAGACCATGATGAGAGTTGGAGTTTAGCATCATAGCCAGTAACAGCAGCACAATTAAATCTGGTTTTAGTAGGAGGTAGAATGCAAATACACAGTAGATAAAGTAGTGGCAGGCAAGAAAAAAAAAATAAATAGAATATAAATTGCTTTTTATACTTTAAAATATGTTTTATCATAAAAGCAATTTATTTTTCATTAAGCACTTTGTCTCCAAAGCAGAGAATAGCAGTAGAGTGCAGACCATGTAGATTTGTTTCTGTATATCAATTTGTGTTCACTGGCAATATGAACAATGCTATGTGCACAGTGCCTCAAATCCCACAGACTCTGATATTGTATAGGATCTGAAGCAGAGCTGTGCTTCCACTGAAGTCATGCTACCAGAATTTTATTACTGTAGTTAAAATGTAAATATATTCTGTAACAAGCTGGTCTGTTAGCTTCTTGGCTGAAACTTTCTGGGGTGAAAAGTTGAATGATGACTTTATTTGCAGCAGAAAATGAATTCTTTTTTCATACCCTATATCACTGGACCTGTCACTTGGCAAGGTGCAGTAACTACCTAAATTCTGCAGAGAGTCCGGATTTGTCATTAGCAGAAAATACCCAATGACCTTATTTTCATCATAAGCTTTCCCTCACTTGAAGAAATACCTGGAAATACCTACACAAGGAATTTTTCTTATCGCAGTATAACAATCCTCTGAGCATTTTAATCACCAAGCCCTTTATTAGGAGCTATGTTACTTTTTGGTAACTTTACCTACTTTACTTTCTCCAGCCTTCATAAGATTTCAAGTACCTAGGAATAAAACTGTTTGAGTATATACTAGATCACCTGCTTTAGTGTGGGCCGCATCTTCTCTCTGAGAGTTGGAGAAGCCTCTTGGATGGGAGGAAGGTTTTTTTTCAGGCAGTGCTTGGAAAGAGTTGTATGAGCACATAAGAGTTCTCCAGGCCTTGGTGGTTCAGTCCCACCAGAAAGAGACCACAGTTTCTCTTTCACTTTGGTTTTTAATACGACCGCACCTGCAATCTAGGAAAGCTTTGATTCATTTCTGTCACCAAACAAACAATAGCAATTCAAGTGAGATTCATGCATCTCAGCCCACATTGGCTAAATCAGAGTTAGGAAATGAGGTGTTTTTGATGATTGGGTGGATGTGGAGGGCCAGGAATTATATAGAAAGCTATGAGTTCCTACCAGTTTCTGAGAGAGGCAATGCAGGAAAGTCCTTATTTTCACTCACACAGGCTGGAGAACCTGCTGGTTTCTTGGGGAAGAATTCTAGTGTTACCTCCAGCCTTTGCAACAAAAATGTCCACTGCATTCCTGGGAATAGGAGAAAATGGTTGAATTTAGCCTAACTATAGTCTATAAATGCAGTGCATTATTCATTCAACAGCAGGTCTTAAAAGGCTAATGTACTGAACAGCTCTAGGTGTAAAAGACTCTAAGGTATAGTCAAAACCACATCCAAAAGTAATGAAATTCATAGGGAAAACGAAAAGCACTACAAAAAAAAAAATCAGTGAAGCAGCTGTAAGGCTAAGAACAGAGTGGAAAGGATGTTTCTGCAGAAAGCACTCCCACTCTGGGAACCATGCAACAATTCCTGCAGCCGCAGCTGAGAAACACTGATGGCACGGAGTGGTTTGTCCAAGTCTGACTACGTGATTCATATTTGCATGAGCAAATCAATGCACATGCAGCCATGGCCATGACTACCCTGCTTGAAGAAGCAGCTCATAAAAGAGGGTGAAATACACTACTACATCTTCTAAGAATGGGACTTGAGGAATTCAGACACTCAAGCCTAAGAACACACTGCAAAAATATGCTTGTCCAGCGATCACCTAGAGGTATTTGTGTTTTCAATAGCAAAGCCCTTGGGGTGCTTGGGAACACACAGGAACACCCCAGTCTAGTGCTATATGCTGAAGGTCTTATGTGATTTGGAAAAGAATTGAGAGTCACTGAACTCCATTTCAGTCCTGGGAGAGCCTTGTACAGTAAAATGCTTGATAGGCACGAATAGAAGAAACCATGGCTGCCATGGTGGCCTTCTTTCAAACATGTGCTTGAATGACGGTCCCACTTTTCACAGCAACCTAGTTGGATGGGAAGACTCTCATGAAACTAGAGCACAAGCAGAGGTGCAAGATTCAGCAAGCCAAAGGGAGACCAAGGCAGTGGTTATAAAATTTCCTGTTCTCTGATCCAATGCCCAGGATTGTTCACATCATTGTGCATATATGTAACATTTTCCTTGAAATGAAATGCATGGGTCTCAATTGACAAGCTGATTTGCTTAGGATTTTTATTACAATTGGTAGTCAATAGGAGAAAACAAGCAAACAAACAAAACCAAGAACAGCAACCAAAAAAGGGAAAAAAAAACCCAAACCAGAAAAGAAAAACCCACCAAAACAAAACCACCCAACCAAAAAAATCCACAAATCAGAAAAACAACAGTCATAAATTACAATTACAAGCCAAAGTTAGCAAATTTATTTCAGACAAACTCCTCACTTGATCCAGACACTACTTCCCTCTCCATTTCAGCTGTCACCTTCATTCTCCTTCTTCCCTATTTCCAATGGCCTTGAGACTCTGTTCTTCTCCTGTCCCCAAGAGGCACAAGGTATTTGATAAAAAGGTGAGATCCTTACAGGACCCCAATGCTCACCAAGGACTGCTGAAAAGTCCTAGATATCTAAAGTCACTTGCAGGATACTACAGGATCTGAGTATTTAGCTGTTGGGCACTGCAAACCTGGGCTCAGTGGTATGCATAATATGCAGGTATCATCTGTGCATATAAGGAAGAAATACCACAGAAAAGAGAAAGGAAAAGGCAAAAAAAAAACCAAAAACCAACCAGTGAAAACAGGGAAAGGAGAGTTAGAAGCCCTCTGTAGATGTAGTGTGGGTGGGATATTGAGCAATATTGATTGAAAGAGCAAATTAAAGGGAAGGCACAAAGGTGAGAGAAAACATTTTCTTTAATGCTAACGATGGGGTTTTGGACCTTGAAGGCCATTTTTATCTTGGAAAAAGTGGTCTTCAAATGAAGCTGGCTGAATGGCCAGGTCCTTTTGCAGAAGACTGGTTTAAACAGAGAGATATAGGGCAGAAGCATGCAAAAAGAAAGCTTCTCCTAGGAAACCTTGTCCGATATAATACAATCATGTGCAGTGAAAGACATATGCTCTCTGTTGCTGAGCAATTATCTGTTCTATTATCTGAGGCCAAGAAGTTCCGCTATCTATATGCTTCTGGCAAGGATCTATGTGATTAACTGCAACCATAACCCAATTTGGAATCAGCTCTTTTAATTAACTCTGTGTGGCATTTCATCTGCATCTGATTATATCCAAAAGAGAATCTCTTGGACATTGCTAGCCCTGCCAAGCATCTTTTGACTTGTTACAAAAATGTTGCTCTGGTGTAAGAAAACTATTGCACTTGAGTGATTGTGTTCAGTTATTTCTCTCTAAATGAGAAATGCAAACTAGAGGAAAAAGCAGAATCATGGAATCATTTAGGTTGGAAAAGACTTGTAAGATCATTGACTCTGACCATTAACCTAGCACTGACAAATCACCACTAAACCATGTCTCTACATGTCACATCTACATGTCTTTTAAATATCTCCAGGGATGGCAACTCAAGCACTTCTCTGGGTAGTCCGCTCCAATGCTTGACAACCCAAGGGATGTAAAATAGTAAACATGATAATTTTTCTGATTAAAATGAGCTAAGACACTCCTCATCATCTGAACTCCAAATTCACAGGGCTTCTCATGTTTTAGAAGTATTCCTGGGAGTAAAAGGTTTCAATCTTTCAATCTTGCCAGATTTCTCTCAGTTGACAGCACATTGAAGGGAGCTTTGTTAAGGAGATCTGTGTGTAAAGCCCAAGATAGATAGAATCATAGAATAGAATAGAATCATAGAATAGCAGGAGTAAAGCTCTGTTATCTCCATCTGGTTTTGTTCAGCGTATTATTCTCTTCAGCTGTTCACATACAGAAACATGGAGAAGGGACCAGATCTCTTCTACTTAGGCATTTCTGTTACTGCAGAAATAAGCAGATGAAAGAGAAACTTGAATGTGATGAGCTGTGGATGGATCAGGGTTGTGCTGGCTTTTGAAGAGAAGGAAAAATCTAGCATCCAGCCCTGGAAAGTCTTAGAAGCTGCTGATGGGGAAGGTAAGACCTAGGCTCAAGCCTTGCTCCCCCTGAGGATAGGCAGACTGGGTAGTACCTGTGACCTGTGGTAGGATCATCTCTGACTAATCACACTGACATCCTTATAAAAACTTAAAGCCTTAGAAAAGCAGTTTCATCTGAGCATTTTATTGCTGAAATGAAACAGTGTTCTTTTCCACCAATGCTTCAGCTTGCCTTGTTTATCTTTAGCACCATCTGGAAGAGAAGAATAACACTGCTGTGTCCAGAGACATCACCTCAGGGACAGCACCAAAGAACAACCTTTTAAGCCGTCCTCTTAAGCATCATTTTAGCTGTATTATGTATTGGTTCCCAAACATTTCTTAATCATATTGATTAAAACATTGATTAAAACATATAATTATTATTGGCAACACAAATCTCTCTGTTATATCAAGTTTGCATCAATACTTATTATCACATTACCAAAGTTTATACTATAATTATTACAATTTAACCTCATACTCTAATTGATCAAAAACAGTTGCAGCAAACAACACAAACGTAGTAACTCAACATTTCTTTGTTTCCCTTGCTAATCAACAAATAAGGTCATTATTCCCCTTCTGGGTAACAGAACTGCATTTCTATACCTATAGTACTCAGAGTTCATTCTCCTTACTTAAAGTCTTCAGAAGTGTATTTCTTCATGGAATTGTTCAAATTAAACTGCTCAAATTAAATTGTTAAGACCAAATTTCTGAATTGTTAAGACTAAATTTCTAAAACTGGGAAACAACAATATTGGGATTATACTGACAAGCTGTCAATGTACAATTTGTTTATATCAATATCAAGCTCTACTGATAAAAATTTTCTCCTTCAGCAATTTTCCCTTCTTATATCTAAAATCTAATAATAAAATATACCCCAAAATCTATATGAAAGGCAAAGAGAGAGAGGAGAGAAAGTAAATGGAGGAAGGTGGCCTTGCCTATACCTTCTAAAGAGTTTATAGACATCTATTTCAGCACTCCAGGTATGCTAATCATCCCACCATATTCCTGTGATGGAAACACTGTCATAGGTTTCCTGTGCAGTGGTTTCCAGCTCCTCCTGTTTGTTGCCCATGCTGCATGCACTGGTGTAGATGTGCTTCAGTTGGGCTGCCACCTTTCTGGGGGAGAAGCCTTCATTCCTACATGACCATCCTCAAGCACTTGCATGATTTCTAACACATCAGTAATCTTTGCATCATTGCCACCTCATGGATCTCCACCCCTTACTGAAACAGCAGACCAAAGGACCTTGCAAGCACATCGTCCCTCAAACATTGGCATGCTGACCCCAGGCTCATCTCTAGTGAGCCTGGCTTTATCCCTTTCCACCTTCAAATTTAGTCTAAAGCTCTTTCAATGAGCCCTGCTAACTACTGTGAAAAGATCCTTTCCTCCATTCCCTCCCTTAATTTCATTAAACAGCAAGCTATTTCTAACATTAAAAGTATAAGCTCCTTTCCAACAAACTGGCTTGATAATCCCCCCCTTTTGTATATCCTAAAGCATGTACTTCCCATGCTTATATTTGCATAAATATAAGTGTTGCACAGATGTTTTTTATCTAGCGAAGTTCCATAAGGAACCTGACAGCTTGCTCTTTTTTAATTCCTAAAACATCTATTTTACTCAAAGCATCCTCTTCCACATTAGCTTCCTGAATTATTTAGCAAAGGTGACACCTTTTTCAGTCCACCTTGGTGTTGTGGGTTGTGGGTATGTCACAGCTCCAAGCAGATGGCTACAGGCACCTGTGTGGCTCTGCTGGGGATCCCCGCAACTTAGCAAGGAGCAGGGAGCCAGAGAAGCCAGCAAAGGTCTGTGGAGCAGTGAGGAGAAGGAGCCCTTCAAAGGGGTAGATGGTCTAGGTGTGGTACCCACTCCCACCTCTGCTTCTGTATTTTACCCTGAGCCTTTTCATTAATAGACTTGTGCAGTGCCTATGAAGAAGAGACCTGAACACAGGACCTTTCCATCCTGATTGAACACCCACATCCCTGATTACAAAGCTATGCTCCCACACATTCATGCCCTGTGAATCTTATGTTTTCTGCCTTCTGCCTCATTCTCTTTCCACCTCTCTCATCTAGAAAATGTGAGCAGTGGTATTAGTTCTGCTCTGCCTTGAATGCTGCTCTCCCATTTCCCAGCAAATGCTTTGATCAAAGGGTGTTATGCAAGCAATAGCTTGCTTTGTCAAGCTATTCCTAAATTATCTGGCTCTCTAAAGGAACTAGTGGACAAAATTGACCATGAATTTAATCTAAATGCACTGCCTTGAACAGAAGGAACATACACTTTAGGTATGCACAAGAGTATATACGAGCACATACCTAACATACAACACGATACAAGAATTAGACTCAACAGCAGCCAAAATGAGGGGGAAGGGGACAAGAAAATTCAGGGTGATTTCAGGATCACAGGATTGTGTAGGGAAACATGTACAGATCTGGGAAGGTTCATTATAACTTGTTTTGATTTCTTTCATCTCTTGTCTTCTCCCTCACCACTTTCCCACTGCATGGCAAAAATCAGATTCAATGGCTAGGGAAAAATCCCAGACATTTAGAAGTTTCCTCTTGTATTGCTGGGCGCTTAAGCTTTTTGAAGGTGCTTTATAGATCAAATTTTTATTTCATCTGGTAAAGTTTGAGACTCGAGGAGTTAATTACTCTCAGCAATAATAGGTTTAAGCTCAGAAGCTCTCATATTGTATGTGTATTTTCCTGACTAAATTTCAGCGGGATAGTATTCCAAATATTCTGTACTGCATAGATAAGAGAAAAAGTCAAAGGATAAATGTCATTAATTTCCAGGAGACAATGCTTTCCTTTCTTGTTTAACTATTACACAATTACTTTTTATTTTATATATTTCAAACAGTAAATGATAGCATTGAGTGAGTACCAAGATAACTATGGCTTAACAGCTTATTAATGTATATACAACACTACATGGCTTATCAGAGAGAAAACGTAAGAATATTTCAATACTTCTTATGTCTGTGTAATCACATACTAGATCCTGAATAGCTGTAGTGTACTCTAAATCATACTTCAGCTGGTGTACAGCTGGAATACATGAACTGATTGCCATTCACCTTACTTGATATGCTACTAAAAGTTGGACCTTGTCTCTAGTCCTTCTTCTACATTGCCTTCTTTTTGCTTTCCAGTTATAAATTTCAAATTTATATTTCTGAACTTCATTAAAATGCCCTGAAATGGTTCTTCAATAACTTCACATCTTAAAAAACCCAAACAAAACAAAATAAAAAAAAAAACAACACCAACAACTCCAGTCATTGTGCCTGTAATTTAAATACATCTTATGAGTTAGGGTGCTAGTATTTCATGTTGCCACCTTAACAGAAACTGAAATGAGTAAAGTGGTGAAGCGTAAAACAGCAACACATCTAAATAAATTGGTATTTTTTTAATCATAATGGAACAGCAGTCGCACATAAAATTGATCCATGTGGAACACAAATGGAGCATGAGATTGGACTCGATGATCTTAAAGGTCTTTTCCAACCTACTTGATTCTATGAGGAAAAGCCAGTCAGACAGCATCCATTTCCTAATCGCCATGAGGGAGGGGAACTGTCCCAAACTGGCAGTCCTCAGATGGCTCTCTCAGTGCTTTGCTATACTGAGATGATGCTGTGGCTGGGAAGAGGCAGGGGCAGCAGAAAGAGGAGGGATGTGGCAATGTGTGTGTACCAGAAACCCAACAGAGCAAGCTGGTAGCTTGGAAGAGCTTCTGCATTAGGTGATGTGTTAATATTGCTTATCCGGACCTGGAGTTTGCCTCGCTGTGAGCCTCCCAGTGGGTAGGAAGGGCCTGGACAGAGCCCCTGCATCTGCAGGGTAGGGCAGGGAGCTCTGGTAGAGACAAGAAGGGAGAAGATCAAATGCACAGTGAGTCCTTACAGGGCCCCCACATGGAAAACCACTAATCACCTTGTGAGCAGGTAGGAGTGCAGGCTGTTTTATTGACAGTGAGGTATGTTTTCTTTTAAAATGCTTTTCTCCTAAATGATGCTTTGCTCTAAGGAAAATCTCCAGTCACCAATTATAACTTTTCTTGTAGCTGGAGAGAACAAAATTATGAAATGGGAGCCTAAATCAGATTCACCAAGATAACCACGTTTTACCCCAGGGAACAGCACCATCAAGCAGCCTCACAGAGTGGCAGAATCAACTAATGCTGTTCTCAGAAAAAAATGAGGTAGCAGAGAGGTGAAGACAGCAGGGAACTGGAAAGATGAGGAAGCATCGGAAGTGAGCACTTGGTGATTATAACAGTTAGGCTTGGGGATATTCAGTTTGCTACCTTCATAATTACGGTTGTATTTCGGTGATATAAGATGGGCAAACCACAGCATCCAGCATTGCTCTGCTGCACAGAGTCCTGGGGCCACGGCTGCGTCTGACTGCTCATGAATGAAATGCGAAGTGGGCACAAGATGAACTTATTGTCCACAACAGCCTGAGCTCCTTCCTGAGGGGAAGTGGCACATCAATTTCACTCCTGGCCAAATGACCGTAGCAGCATAAAGTTTCTGGCATAAAATGGAAACCTGGGAAGCTGTCACAGCAACTCTGCCAATGATTAGCTTGCCTGGGCTGCGCCATCTTAAGGTATTGCTTGAGCCTCCAAGGCTGACCAGCCAGAGCAACTGTGGAGAAATGTACAACCATTTTCTTGCAAGGCACGAGGACAGTGTGTGTGCTGTGTTGGGCATCTCTGCAGCACGTTACTCTCTGTCACTTCTTAATGGATCCTCCTATTCCTACACTGAGACATACATTAAAAATGCCTTTTCTGTCCCCCCTTCCTTTTTCAATCAGCCTGTGAAAGAGCTGCAGTTGATGTTTAAGTGCCTGTAATGTCACATTGCCAAGCCTCCGAAGACTGCCAAGTATCTCAGTAGAAAGCTTGGATGTGATGTGGTGTTTTTAATGATTAAGTTGCCTTTATGAACAACAAAGGGTGCAAACACCATGACAAACATGACTGATGTAATGCATTTACAAATCATTATTTAAAACAATATTCACAAAAAAGGAATGCCAACAAAACTACTTCAAAATGTGTGAAAATAAGTCCAAGTGAAAGTGTTGGGGGTCAGATACAGTCTATGAAATCACCCAGAAGCTAAGCCCATCTTGGGGCCAACAACAGCAAATGGGTTTAAGCAAAACAGCCATTTATCTTGTTTTTTACAACCTTGGCACTCCATCTTAGCTGCCTATGTCCAGTGTGTCTGCAGCCCTTACTGGATAAAATTAATAGTCCCTGTCAGATGCAAAGCAATAATTTTTTATTTCATGACCTAATTGTTTTGTTTAATTTTAAGTTATATATGGAATTTACTCTTTAAATTGTTAAGAAACATTGCATAAAGTTCAGATCATAACAGTTATAACTGGGGAAAACAAAACACAAATCAGGCACCAACGAGACTGTCATTCTGCAGATATGAAACACTCTCTCTCAGTGACATTAAACTGCAGAAAACTGATGGTTTTGAAGTTTTAAAGGTACAGAAGCCAGTCTGTCCTTCTCAACAATCTCCGCATTCAAGGGACACAGGTTTCCCCAGCAGTGCACCAAAGGCACTCACCAGCCTGCAGATGTGTTGATCTTGAGCATCCCATTAATAAATCCTTCTATGAATAAATCATAGAAAAGAAATCTTGAGCTAGCAGAAGAATGACCAAACTGATTTAGCTCTTTTCAAACCCAAATTTATCAAAAACCTAAATCATAGAATCATAGAATGATTTGGGTTGGAAGGGACCTTAAAGATCATCTATATCCAACCCGCTGCCATAGGCAGGGACACCTTCCACTAGACCAAGGCTGGTTTTGAGCTTCACATTCCCCACCAGACCTTTTCTCCCCACGCTAGTGAGAACAAGGTCCAGCATAGCTCATCTCTTCATTCACTCTTCTATCACCTGGAAAAGGAAGTTATCATCAACATATTCCTGAATTGCTTATGCCCTGCTGTGCTGTCTCTCCAGATATTAGGATGGTTGAAGTCCCTGATAAGGACCAAGGCTTGTGAACATGAGACTGCTCCTACCTGTCTAGAGAGTGCCTCATACATTCACTCTTTCTGGCTGGGCAACCTACAGGCATCCACTATAATGTCAACAGTCCCTACCCCCCTTTAATCCTGACCCATGAGCTCTCAGTCACCTTCTCATGCACCCCCAGGTGAAGCTCCATGCACTCCAGCTTGTCATTGACACAGAGGGTAACACCCTCTCCATATCTCCCCTCCTTGTCTTTTCTGAAGAGCCTGTATCCTACCATTACAACACTACAGCCATCTCACCATGGGATGGCTGCCATCCCACCATGTGTCCACGATGCCAGTAAATGATACAGCCTTCCTACATACTGATAGTAAACCTCAATTTCTCTTTCAGTTTTGTCCCTGGGATCATGGCACACCATTTGTATACAAGATAAGGATTCTCACTAAAATGAATAGAGGTATTTTCAGGGGGTTTCTTATTAAATGAAAAAAAAAAAAAAGAAAAAAGTTTGTTAAAAAATCACTATCCATTAAGATTTTATTAAAAAATCACTGGGTAGTAAAGTGACCATGTCCAGTGAGATTTTAATTAAGTGGTTTCTGCTCTGTGAATTTCACTTACTGCAGTGAAAGCAGAGAGGGTTAAAATAATCTTGGAAGACAGTCGATATTTCATTTCTTTGGAGTTAAGTAACAGACAAGATTACCACTTCTGATGAAGAAGTTTGTAGGACCAGTGCTTTTCAGTTTTACAAGTGCATCCTGATGAATCCTCCCAAAATCCTATGGGAATGGTTAAATTTATTCTCGTCATTTTAAAGGTAGCAACATTGAAACACAGACAGAACATTTCAAATGTGGGTGTCTTAAATTAGGACTTAATCCATCTTCTGACATCTAAACAAAGGTCTGGATGGAAGTTCACCGAACACAGTGAAGAGTTTGGTAAGTATTTAACCAAGTCCAAAATAATTTCATATTGGAACATGCAAAATTTATTAACCTTTTAAGAAAATGGGCAGAATCTTTGTTGAAGTGCTGGGCTTAGAATTCAGATGTTTCTGGCTTTTGTTCTCTCTTACATTTTTGGCATAGACAACAGAAATCAAGTAACATAGTGTTCTGTTACTCTTATTGTAAATAGCTACAGGAATATGCACCAAGCCCCAAACTGGTTTTAAAAGTGGATGATGTACATAATGTTAATTGTTAATTATAACATGTTTGGTCAGAAATACTCTTTTTTTCTTTTTTTTTTTTTTTTTTTATTCCATCATTTTCAAATGTCCTGCATTAAGGGAAGGTCTACAGAGTACTGAAAACTCCCATATTATTCTTCAAGACATATTTGCAGAAAAGAGTGCTGTGTCATCTAAACCCTTGAATCCTGACTACAGGGTTCTGCTGCATCATCTCGTAAATTTAATCCCATTTATACTAAGCAGTGGAATTCAATTACAAAAGCTTGTGAATATATCATACATAGTGATATACTCACAGATGTCGAGTCCAGCTTTCTCTGGAAATTATCATCACAGAGCAATGTACCCAGGGGAAAACAGCAGGCTCATCAGCTTGCTCATGTGTATATAAGGCTTTCTAAGACCACAAAGGCTTTTATAAGATGCTAAACAATAAAACAAATTGATTCAGGTCTGTGTAAATAACAATAGATTATAGTCTCGGATATTACACATTGATAGTATTTTCACAGGGCTGTCAAACACTTAATGGTATAGCCTTCAGTAAAAATGCTGAAAAAAAAAGGCAATTAAAATGGCATCTAATAATGGACTTTATGGTTCGTTTTAATATTTAATATTTAAATGTACATAAACTGAAAATTAATCTAAAAAACTCCTTTCTGAGATAGATTTGAAGGAACACTGCTCCGGTATAAAGGCAAATATACTGAAACAGCTGCAATGCTCATTCCGTTGCACTGTGATATGCATATTTGAGTTCAGTCATAGGCTCTTGTAATAGTTTGATTCTGACATTAAAGGATACTTTGTAATCTGTATTTTAGCATAGTACCACCACCCTATAGTAAAAAATATTTTCTGATATAAGCATGGCATGTAAAACAAGCTGTTTTTTTTTTATCAAAATGCTTCAGTTTTAGCAACTCAAGAAAGCTTTTGCAAATGAAATCCTATAAATGTGTTGTAAATAATAACGTACCCTTCAATTCCAGAAAAGAAAGAGCTCAGCAATGATATTATGAACTCCATAAAATTCCCAGTGGCATAGAGGAGGTGACAAGAAAAATTATATCATTCATGAATTAGCAGGAGTTCTAAAACAATTAAAAAAGCAGAAAGACACCCTGGGGAACTGAACGGGCTGAGTATAAGCTCTTAGTCATTTTTCACATGTGAGGTCAATGGTGGGGTCATTCGCTTGAGGTGCAAGCTGATAAGGCTCTGGAACCACCTCTCTTTCAGATCAAGGGTAGAAGTGGATGCCGTGTAATAGCAATAATAAGAACAGCAAGATATTTAAGCATTGTTTGTGGTTCGGTTCAGCTGTTTGCATCTATCCCTGATTGGCTTCTGTGGCATCACACCCACCAAAGGTAAATGCTGTGGTAGACAAGGAGCAAACAGCTAGAGAGTGGAATTCAGTTGCACATGGCAGAGTAAAAGCCTAATTCATGGAGCATAGAGCCTAGAGCAATACAGCAGTGGCTAAAATAGCTGAGATCTTTCTTGATAAACATTTATTTCTGTGTAACCTTCTCCATGTTGGACTGGAGATACCAACAGGTTGTGCAAAGGAAAGTTTCCAAAGTAACAATGGGACATTCCAGATCACGGCTGTGGGTCTAAAATGAGCATAGTGCAGAAGGACAGTAAAAAAACATGGGATAACCACCTCATTTATGAAATTATTTGAAGTCTGACTGTAAGAGTGACTCACTGCTCCAGGAACTGTCAGGGAAGAAAAATACTTCAAGCAGATTTATTGATGAATTATTGCCAGGAATGCCAATATTTTGGACAGAAAGTAATTATTGTACATATGCAAAGGGTACCTCAGAGTTTTTTTGGCTTATCTTTCTTGTTTTTTCTTGTCTGTGCAAGTGTATCACAGTGGAAGGTGCAATAGGAGTGGCTGTGATGGCTGACTGAAAAGATCTCATGAAAATTTTAGGTCCAACAACAGCAATCTCCCTTAGGAGTATATGATTGTAATTAACATAGTGAAATCCACAATACAAAAAAGCACCTGGCAAGGCAAATTACAGTATTTGAGGTGTAAATTAGGCACTGGGTCAGTAGATGTATAATTACCCAATCAAAAAATATCACAAATGTATTTTCATGCTTGTTGTTTCTGTCCACCTGCAATGGCTAAAATATCTCCTATACCTCAAAGTGTGGTGGGGTGACACTTGTTAATCTACTTCCCCTGTTGGAATTCTCCTTAGGTACCAGCATCTATCAAGAATTTCTCACTGTTTTGTAATGGGACCTGTCTTGGACTGGGGGATCACCATTCCCTTTTCCTTTCCTTCAAAGTGACTACACTTGCAGTGATGCAGGAGCAACCCCTACAGCTGAGCTAAATCTTCCTACAAGGCTATGGACCATGTCCTGATCTGTCAAACCCACTAGCAACTACACCAGTTCAGTTTAGCTTCCCTGACAGCATTTTCTAGGAGAAATGCTTTGTTACGGGGCACAAGATTTCTTTCTAGGGCCACATATCCAATCCAGAAGTCAGGAGGAGCAGTGACTGCACCAAAGTTGGGCTTGCAAAGTAGGGCAAGTTCTCAAGATACTTGAAATGTGTATCTTGGTAAAACTTTATATAAGTAATATTCAGTAAGTACACTTAAACCCAAACAAGTTTTTTTTCTGATGTTAGCTCTGTTCTCAGGTGTGAGATCATCCAAGAAGCAGATCTGTTCATTTGTTTGTGCTTCTCCTTTAAGTCTCTCTTGTAGTCTAAAGCTATGTTAGCTGGAATTCCCTAGGTGTGCTTAATCCCAAGTAAGAGCAGGTTCCAAGTACTGTACGTCTCTGGCCCAGAACACTTTTTTTTAAATTTTTTATTAGTTATGGGAAGGAAAGATTACACTGAGGCTGTGGAGGTCCATTTTCATGTTCTGTTTAGTTTGGGTGTTTTGAAGGTAGTACAAAATACACCGAAACTTACGTATTCATGCATACATCTCACAGGTTAAGCTCAGGAATTTCTGAACCATTAGTTGTACTCAGTGCCAGTCAAACCCTTATATAGTTTGTGATTTTTAATATGATATGTGAGTTTATAATACCACACTGATAGAATTCAGTGTTCACAAACACCATGATAGCACCCACAAAATAGAAGGGCAAGAAGATTATAAATGAAAATTTGTAATAAACAAATGCAAATATAGAATCCCTGTTCTCATTTTGTGGGCTATAATTGCATGCTTACTTTGGAAAAGATAGCCAAACAATATTGCAACCCATAAACAGAGATGTTTAAGTCAAACTTTAGCTGAAGCTCTGGCCTATAAAACCCTTTTTGAAGATGCCTAGTCCGTGACTATGAATAAGGATGAAAGGTTATCTTAATTGTTAAACCTAATGTATTCTTTAAAACTGTATTTTAAATTATTAACAGCATTGAAATGCTGAGAAATGTAAGTTAATGAAAATTTATCTTTGAAAAATGTTACCCTGGAGGCAAATCTGTTGAAGTTATTAAAAAAAAAAGTATTACGTGTTTTTAATAGGTCTGTAGGTATTTAAAATCTAATTTAAAGGTATCTTTATGTATTTCTTATTTCTTTTTTTCAAAAAATTTAACAAGAAATCAGAGAACTACTCAATTCCCTGAAAGAGCATTAAAGCAAACTCAGACAACAAAGCACAGAAGGTAAACTGCCAGTTTCCAAACCTTCACCCAAAGCAAGCCCAAACCTAAAGTCCTAAACATTTTGCTTGTTCTTTCCCCACTACTTTCCTTCTTCTGGGAAAATATCATAATTCAGCCTCTCTTCCAGGAACACAAGACAACAGTGCCTCAAACAGGCTTGAGATCAGCATCTTGCTGGTATTTTTTGGCTGCTACTGATCATACTCTGGCCAGACAATGAACATCCAGCTGCCCTCATATCAGGTATTAGGACTGTAAGACTCAACATACCTGTTTTTCACTTTCTCTGCTCTTGCTATCCTTTATTTCTATGTAATTTTCTCCTTATCTGATTCCAAATTATTATTGAATGTAATTGACTTGTCATTCCTGTAGAAGTGGCATGTTGGCAGGGTACTCTAGGAGACACTTGGCAAATATAGTTAGTAATTTGACTGCTGTGCATAGAAATATAAGGTTGTAAGACCCATTTTGATTTACTGCTGACAACATAAAAATGTCCTATGCCTGTTATTTGATGCAGAAGAATTTTGCTTACAAGTTGTTTTGATATGAATAGTGAAAATGCATCAATCCATACAGACTCATAGCAAAATCTTCATCATTCATTTTCAGTTATTGAGACAAATTAGTAGCAGGTACAAACCTTGTCATTAAGGCCTCAACCTGCAAACACTAATGTAACACACAAATAATTCAGTGGAAGTTTAGGTGACTCCTTCCATGTTCACAAGGACTCTCAGGATGGGGGCTCAGAGGTGGAAAAAGGAAACATAGACCATTATTTCACATCTTGCTCAGTACACCTCCCAAGAGGCAGTTCTTGCCTAGGTCATGCCAAAACCTCCATGCAAATGAACAGGGCTCAGTAAAAGTAGATTCCCTCTTGATTTATGTGTATTCAAATAGTTCTAGGTAAGTGCTGCACTGCACTGGATAGCACCACTTTGCTGTCTTAACTTACCCTTTCCCACTTGCTGCTGCATAACCCACCTTTCAAACCCTGTTCTTTGCTTGAGTGTATAAGCAGAAATACTTATAACACATCTGTGGTTTCTCTGATAACCCCTATTTTTGAAAGCAATGTCAAGATCTATATATGTTGAAACCTAATGAGGTGTCAGTCTCATATTTTCTCAACATAAGTTTAAGCACAAAAATAAAAGCCTGCCTTAAACCAGCTTACAGCCAATACAAGGTATGACAGGCAAAAACGGATTACACCCAAATCTGAGGGCAGTGCTGGGTAGTGGTGGTCCCACCAAACAAACATCCTATTAGGCTTTAATTACATACATATCTTCTAAAAGACATTTTATGAAAAGTTTACACAATTGTTTTGATGTAACCAAGGTACCCAAGGGGTTCTGGTGTATGCAATTCATTTTCTCAGAGCATCCTCATACTCAAATAAAACAATCTGTTTGAAAGGAGTCTTGTTTCAGTGCTTTATGATTCTTCCAGTTGGTAAAATTTTCCTTGACTTACACCATGGAAAAGTACAAACACTTCTGAGCCATACTGCCTGCGCCTACTACACTATGTCTCTTAGTCTTCGTAATTAGTACCTCTGAGATACTACATCTTCATTTTTCTAGATTTGTATTTTAGAGACTTGCTTCAAAAGTCTTTTCAAAATTGCAGTGCTTTTATTCATCAATAATGAACGGTACACACAGAAAAGCAAGAAAGCATCGTGTATGAGATGGGGTCAAAACTTTCTGGTGTTTAGTTTTTTGAGATACTTTGAATTTTCTTCTCCAAAACATCGTGCTTTCATTCACTGCTAGTAAATGACATAGCGTAAAGGCAGATATGTTTTTAAAGGCATCAGGTATAAGACGACAGAATCAAAATGTTGTAATACTAAGGGTCACTAAACTCATTCATGGAAATAGTACTCAAATTCAAGAGAAAATACATTGGATACTGAGTTTTAGCATGGGTTTCTAGTTAGTCAAGAAAGAATTGGATATTCTCAGTGGATAAAATTCAAGAAACAATTTCCAGTCAATTCTACTTGTAATAGGTGCAAAACTTCCTTTCACTTTGAATAAAGCTGGGTAGAGTGATGGCAAAGGAAATGCATGTCTAGCACTGCTACCAGGGTGCTAGTGAAGCATCTTTATCTTAAATTCCCTAAACCAGCAGAAAGGTACCTATGGTTTCAAAGATACTCACTAAGGAAGTGCTGAGGCACAAATTTTATGAGAACCATAGAAAAACATTAGAGAATTTAAAATAAATTTAATGGTAAATTTATGCATAAATACACTGAAGAACATTATTTTCCTTTGTGGATTTATTTAATGAATATGATCTTCACTTCTTTGTATTACCATTTTGAGATTTTTTTTAATGACAGTCTAAATTAATAGAAGCTTTCAGGCTCTGAAACTATGAAAAAGTATGAAGCTTCAGCTGTCAAGCTTTAAAACTTAGCGCACTGAATACAAATCTTTCTCATTGTGAGAAGGCACGAGGCAAAACCCCCCACTTAATTATTCACAAATGTAATATATTGAAGTATCATTAACATTCAGGACTCCATCTTAGAGTAATTAAAATGCAGAGAGACTTAGAGTGGAGGTCATTTAGAAAAATACCTATACAGGGGCATGAAGGAGGATGGCTGGAAGACAGAAGCCAGGCATTTTAAGGAGGAAAATAAATGCTTGCTGACTGAGTGTCCAAAACACCTTCAAAGAGCCTTGACTAAGGAGACATAAGATATCTACACATTTTTATAAGTGTATTTCATCTGAGTACTTTGTACATAAGCTCCCTGACACATCAGCAGCACTTCAAGGTTACTTTTTAGTAATGTGTTTTTTGTACAGACCACTTCTGTCAAGCTCTCTGTGTTGTGTTTGACCTTTAACCATGTGCAAAAACTCTGTGTATCCAGTGCAGTGCCTCAGGCATCTTGGCCTCAAAGCCTTCTGAAAGGGAAGACTGGTTGGTAGATCTGACTGAAAACTGGGATAAGATTTGCTTTGGCAGAAAATACCACACGTGTCTTCTTGTTTCCTCTGAATGCTGAGCATTTCTTCAAAACTTTTTTTTTTTTTAACCTGGATTTAAAATTCAGTTTACTCAGGACTAAAAGTTTCATTTTATGGTCCTCTGACCCTCATCGGTCAAAATCAATATTTAGATAAATGAATTTTTTCTTCCTTCAGTACTGTTTTCCTGAGATTAGGATGATTAAAATTTATTCTGCTAAAAACCCCACATTAAGTACCTTATGAGCCAGTGGCAGATTTAGTGGGTGTATGTGTCTCAATGCTATATGCTAGTGACGTACCTGTGACATCTGAAAGAACAATGTTATCCAAAATGGTTAGTAAGCAAAAGGCAAGTGATGACAGCCCCACATAATCTGACATACATTTCCTCTACACTTGGCTTGTTTTTTGAAGAAAGTGTTTAGGTAGATAAGTCCTCATATGAAAAGAAAGGACGGCCTTTTGGTTGAGACATTTGATTTGCATTTAAATTTCAGTCCTCTTCCTTTTTCTTAGAATCATAGAATCAGCTACATCGGAAAAGACCTTCAAGATCATCAAGTCCAAATTTTGCATCCTACTGCCCCACTAATTGGCTTTTTCCTCATTTTTCTCTTCTATGAAGTAGAGAGAGTCAAACCTTGGTTTTGCCTATTTGGACTGGGTGTTTCTAAAGCAGAAGTATGAATTAGAGGCTGATAAAGACCTTCTCTTCTGAAAAACGCTGCAGAATCTCAGCTGCTGAAAACTGGTTTTCCTGTTCAGCTATCCCTAGCTCCACAGCTTTCATGGATAATTCCTACTTCTTTTGTTAATCAGGTTCCTAAATTTTGTTATTAAAGGAATTAAATTAAAGTAAATACGAGATTAAGGTTTAAGTGTCACGCTCTGCATGTATTGCACAAGGCCAGGGGACAAAACACTTGAAAAAAAACCTCACTGGATTTACTCAGGTTCAGAAGTAGCAGATTTTGACAGTAGGCTGAAGATAGTCAAGTAACAGAAGAGGAACAGCATTTTCTGCAGCAACAGAAACTGCTTCAGACTGCTGAGGAAAGTTGCTAGTATTGGGGGTGGAAAAGGCAGGGTGCTAGTAACACTGAAGGATCACCCAATAGGGGAATGACTTACTACTTCACAAATTGGCTTCAAGGTGTTCCTGAGAGGCAGGAATTTACCTGTGACAACACCATGGTGCTGGGGAAGGAAGATCATCAAGTTACAGAACGGTTTTGATTGAAACAGACCTTAAAGATCATTCAATTTCAACCCCCCTGCCACAGATATGGATGCCTTCCACTAGATCAGGTTGATCAAAGCCCCATATAACCTGGCCTTGAACACTGCCAGGGTTGCCTAGCTTCTCTGGGCAACCTGTGCCAGGGTCTCACCACCTAGATATTAGATATTTTGCTAACATCTAATCTGAATTTACCCTCTTTCAGTTTAAAGCCTTTCTTGTCACTACATGCTCTTGTCACTACATGCTCTTACCTCTCCAGCTTTCTTGTAGCTCCTTTAGGTACTGGGAGGGTGCTCTAAGGTCCCCAGAGCCTTCTCTTCTTAAGGCTGAAAAACCCAACTCTCTCAGATTGTCTCCATTGGAAAGGTGCTCCAGCCTTTGGATTATCTTTGTGGCCTCCTCTGGACTCACTCCAACAGGATACTTCATTCACTCTCCCACAGGAGAAGTGGATTCAGATTCCTCAGAGCCCAGGCAGTTTACAAGTTCTGTGACGCTGAAAAAAATCTCCTGTGTGCCCCAAAGAATGTCTTCCATTTGCAGCTTACATTCATTTCTGTTGTAGGCAATGCCCATCTAAAAGCAAGTAATGGCAAGTTTACACCACCTGGAAGTGTGTGTGATCCCAGGGCAGATCTAACAATGATGGTCTCTAAGCTTATCCCACCTGGGGATGAAGGTCACTAAACTGGGGTCCCAGAATAAGTATACCTGCACTGGTGCAAGCCTGTGTCCAGACAGTTAAACATGTCTTTCAGAAAGCTGTCATCTATCTATTTGTGCTTTCATGGATATTCTTGCAGCAGACAGCACTTCACACCAAGGTATTCACTACTCTCTGTTTTTCCCAAAGTAGCAAAAAAATACACTATCACCCCTGGTCTGCTTGCTCTCTTCTAACACCATATGGACATATCAGCTTTCTATACCTGAACTGTAAGTTGAAATGGTCAGAAGACATTGACTCAAGTATCAGTGTAAGAGTGCAGTACAGATTTTATATCACCACTGTTATACAAACAACACACAGCTTCTCCTTTTTCTTTCCCTGCAGCAGCATTGCCCCTGTCTCTGGAGGGATATAATTCACAGATCATCAGCTGAATTACACAAATGGGCAAAACTAAAGTGATGCTACTCACTCAAGGGCTTGCAGTCATCTGGTCATGAAGCTTGCCTAGTTTAATAAATGCCAACTAGTACCCCATGCAGCAATGTGTTTTTGAAGGTGGGTGCAGAGATACAATGTGTAGTTTTTCTATCTACATTGGCCTTATGTTCCACAAAAGCTCATCCCACCTAATGCTCACACCACATAAGTGCTGTGCAGAGACCTCCAGCTTTACCACAGCCAGGCAGCTCCCATGGTGTTGCATTGCTCTGTGCAGGTGTATCAGCTTGGACATTGAAGCAACCCACCTGGAAAGTGCTCTGCAGGTTCCCCTAGCTCAACTCTACAGTGCAACACAGCTGTACTGCTTCTGATACCTGCCAGCTCAATGCAGAAGAAGTTCAAGTGCCTCTGCATTGTTTGCTACTGCTCTGCTTTTCAGGTTACCTCATTTGGTATTTGAAGTCGTATTTGCAGTTACTTTGTCTTCTGTTACTGTGATGTTAAGTATGGTGTAAAAAAAAAAAGTCAAAAGAGACTCAAAAATCATTGCTTTTTGGCCAAGAACAATTTTAAGCATATAATCCCTATGAAACATCTGCAGTGGTTATTTTAGGGTTATATTGCTTCCTAAAGTCCTTCACACTTCTGTACAAAACCAGCCTTTTTGCTAACAACCTCTGTTGCCAATTCTACTGCAAGCAGCAGCATAACCTTTACAAAAGATAAATACATGTGGAGCAAGAACCGCCAAGCAGTCCAACAGTGTTAATAACTCTCTATGGAAAGCAAACCGTAATGTTAATTTATGGAGTTGAAGATCAAAAAAAGATGTATCTGCACACTTAGACTATTCAAGTGTAGTAATCACTTTCAGATTTTAAAATGGAGCTTTCCATCAAGCCAAGCCGCAGCCTCCTTTCCCTTGCTGTGAGGAAGCTTTGTTGAGGACAGCTAGGTTTGTCTTTCAGAAAATGAGTGCTTTTAGCAAGTGAAGGCTGAGTTTAAATCTCACATCCCTGCACACAGGGACTAATATTTCACTTCAGAGGTAGGCTCACAACTGCGTGAGGGCAATAGAAGTGCGGTAGCCATCAGTTTCGATATTGTTATTGTAGTTGATGTGAGTTCAGTATCTCCACTCCTGAGTATGCTTTAAAAATACACAAGTCAATGAAAGTCATCTTTGTTACAAACAGTACAGAACATCACTAGGAGCTTTGTTAGAAACTATGCTTTCCTCCAGGTCCATGGCATCTAAAAGATATGCTCTCCAATACCAACTGTTTAAAATTCTATTACTTGTCCTTTCTAACACAGAAGCGGACACTGAGAAGCATGATGAGCTTCACTATCTCTCTGGTTAATATATTTGTCTTACACTTCCAATGTTCACAGCACAGGATAAATAGAGGCCTCAAATCAATTAGCAAATGTTTGTAAAGTTTCTTAGAGTTTAAAAAGCTAAGTGCAAGCTATTATTACCTCTTGCTATAATTTTGCTACCATTAATCATTCTGCTTCTCAGGGGGAGGACAGCTGACAACCTTCTTAAAATTTGATTCATTTGTATTAATCAGAAGTATTATCCAAGCCTTTCCTGGTGTGAATACATTAAATACTTCCCAAACGTAATTGTTACATTATGCATATTATTACCCCCTTTGGCCCCAAGTTGGTTAAGAAAACTATGGGGTCTTCCAGGTTATTCCTCTTGGGAAAAGACAAGGATGGCAGAGTAAAGTGCCAGTGTGTGTACAGCTTTCTTGAACGCAAGGGCAATCCAACAGAAGGTGGATGCTTCTTTGCTTACAGCTACAAACTGCTTTCAGCCAAGGCTGAGTACAAAAGACTCTTGGTGCACTTGTTCCGTACAGTGCTGCCCACACTGTTTCACAGTGGGCCCAGTGTTTCTTGACCACTTTCCCCACTTTTCTGATGTTCCTCTTTTCCCCCTCCTTATCGGCATGCCAGGCTATAACCAGACACTTTACTCTGTGACACCATTTCCTACGGCACACTGTTCCCATGTGTGGTTTTGTTTGGGCCCATGCCCAGTTTTCACCTCCGGTCCATACTTGACTTATGTTACATCTAACATAAGTCAGACAAGAGCAGAGACTGATTGCTGAGAAGAGTAGAAAGCAGACAGTAGGTGTGGGATGGGACAATAAGAAAGACTCTTCCTAAGTACCCAGATGGGACTGTGTGACTTTTATTATTGAAAGAAAGAACTAACGACAAGAATGTGAGATTGGTCCCTCTCTTCAAGAATAAAATATGAAGGCAAAGATTTGTTTACAAGCCCTTTTAATTCCTGTTTTTCTGAGTTACACATTTTTGTTCATTTAAGGGCTTTGTTTTCATAAATCTAGCTTTCACATTTGACTATTTTTTCCCCTGGAATTTCTATTTTAGGGAAAAGATTCACTCAGCTTCATACCAAAGCTCTGGGAAGCCTCACTGCAGGTGAATACTTACAGTGTGGTCTGGAGATGAATTTTGCAAGAAATTTGTATTCAGAAAAAACGAGCACAAGACTTGTCCAGATTATAATAACTTTTCACTCTAATTATCTTAATGACTATGCTCAGTTGTCCTAGATGACTGGCTCTGAAAGAACTTCCATGAAACAAATGAAACTGCCTTTTCTGGCAAAGCAGGATATAAACAGGAGCAGAGGGAAAGGTAGGCGTATTTTGTGTGGGAGTAAAATAGATGCTCTTGTCCTGTTTGCAGACTAGATCCTGGGGTGATCTCCTGTCACCCTGCCAGCTTGTCTGTCATCTGTCACGTTTCCAATTTGCCTATCAGCAAGACAGAAAGAAATTCTTTTGAATGAAAGTGATTGACTGTGTCTTGAGGAACCCGAATTCAATCCAAGGCTTTGTCCCAAGATCTCAGGATGTTACTGTGATAATCTCAAAATAGCTTCTGTAAAGGCATCCCAGGCTTCCCTCTGCCTACCCACTCACTGAAAGGTAAGAAAGCTTCAACAACCCTTCTTCCTTTGCTTTTCCCTGCTGTCACTTCAGAGGACATGGGTATATGCTGTGCTTATATGTGCTAATAAATGCAGCCAAATCCAGTCTTTGTATGGGAATTCAGGTGTTTCTGTATTACACATAATTAGTTCACAAAACCCATAGGAAGTATATATTTACCCTCCATTTTATATGTTGACTGCATAAGGGGAATCTTTAATCTGTCAGTTTTGGCAGCATGCTCTGAGAGCAACAAAAGTATTTTGATGTGTGCCACAAGTGACCCAACGCCTATGGAGGCAGCATGCTCCATCTCTGTGGCAGGATATCTTTTCCTGGAGTGTAAACAGAGATTTAAACCAAAAAGGAATCAAAACATATGAAAGCATTAGCTGAATCTTAAAATAACTACAGTAGGACTCAGCAAATGCTCACTACATTCGTAGTCTTAAAGCTCAAGACACGGGCCAAGTATTCAGGAGCTATGTGAGTCTGGGCACTTCTCCATGCAGGGATGAGCTAAGATAGTAGCAGTGATTAATTTAAATGACAACTGCAGCCTTTGTGGCACTGAGGACAAAATCTGACATCAACACATAGTTGATTGTGACTAGAAAGAGGTAGGTTTCTTTCTCTCTCCCCTTACTGAAAATCAGAAAAGTCCTGTTGCTGAACTAGTAGGACAGAGGGATACCAGCATCAGTCTGCCTTGCACTGTATTCAACTTGGTGTTACCAAGTGGCATATATTTGTGGCAATGCATGTAATTCCTGAGCATCTTCCCTTCACATTTCCCATTTCCACTTCTTTGTACTCAATAACTTTCTGATTATAATCCCCTAAAATCATATTGGCTGTATATGTATATAATCATTTGCCTGTGTATTTTTCTTAGTCTCAGGAAACTTTGTTTCTCAATACATGAAAGAAAAAAATTGAAGAGCTCTGAAAATACCTCCACTGTTGTTTTGTTTGTTTGTTTGTTTCAGTTATGCCATTCTCATTCCAGTGTTTTTTCTGACTGCAGTTGGTGTTTATTGGATGTTCAGAAGTATGATACATAATTTCAAAGTTACACAGCACCTTTAGATCCTTAGTCTCTTTTGATATAGACAAAAGAGGCAATTTTTGAGACTTCTTAGCTCCTTTTTGGAAATTCTTAACAGTATCCAAATGACAAGGTACCTGCAAATTCCTGGCTCTTAGCTGAGGCTATGGAGACAGAGAAGGCTTTGCCGGGAAGGGAACGGAGCATTTTAACATCTTCCTTGTCTTTTGTGAACTGCCTGGGCTCTTGTTGGAGACAGCTGATGCAGCCCACCTTTGACCACCGTTCCAGTCTAACTACAGTGTGGTAGATTGTGTCTATATGCTTTTATAGCACTTTTCAGAATGGTAAATTAGGGTAAATTAGGTCTATAGCATTTCCTGGAGGACATGAGGATTGTTTGATGCTTTGATGAAGAAGCAGGCATTACTTGGCAAGATCATTGTTCTCTTTTCCCTTTTGCTGTCTTAACCTATGGCAATATACACATCTTAGTAAAGAGAATGGTTCTGCAAGATGATCTAAAAAGAAGGATAAGCCAGACCCTGGTAATATTCTTTCACAGTTTAGTTTGCAGCTCGAGAACTGTGTCTGCAATTCAGACTCCTTGTGTTGGGCTCCAGGAACTGCTCTGGTAAAGTCATGAACGACTCATGAGTGATAATGAGACCAGTAACATAACTGTACCCAGGCAGTGACCAATAGTCTTGGAAACTGGAACTAAGATTTTTAAATGACTGAGAACATGGCTGAAAAAAACTGAGCCCAATAATAACGTAGTAATAGCGGACCAAGAAGGTAAACTGATGCATTCTCCATTACTGTGCAATAGTCAGCTATGGTTGAAGTTTTTGCCCGTGTGTATAGTAATCTTGCTATATAACATGTTATTAGTGTGAAAGGAATTTTGGTATTGAAAGTCCTAATGAATTAAAGCCTTGTGGGGTACACAGTGGAAAGAGAGATTTACTTGATGTGGACAGTGTTTGGAAGTTTTCTAATTAGGGGGTAGGGCAGTCAGCTTTGTTAGAGCTGGCACGTGTTTTTGGCTAAGTGGAAAGAGAAGTTGCTTTAATTCTTACAATGGGTAAGACATTTAATGAGACAAGTTGTTTTCATTTGAAAATATGTGATATATATGTAAGATACACTATCACAAAGTAAATGCAAATTAAATTAGACCAGAACAACACGGGACTCTAATTTTATTGCCAGGTGATATATATCACCTCTAGCTAATTAATAAACATGTAAATTAGGCAGGCTGAGGATAAAGAATATGTCAAAGAATCACTTTCTGGAACAATTCCTCAAGATGATGTCATCATGGCTACGATCTATCTTGCTTCTACCACACTAAGTATGTAGAAGCTTCTCTGTTTTGGTAAAGCTATTTTGGATTTTAGCAGTTAAGATGGTTATTCCAGATTTTGTTTGACTGTTTAAAGAAGCAAATCTCATACAAGCTACAAATGTGATAAATTAGAAACTTCACTAAACAACAAGATTAATTTATGAGAACCTTGAAGAAGATGATAGAGCAAATACAGGGAAAAAATATTAGAAGGAAGTATTGTTTGCATCTGACTCATAATCTAAATGCAGAGTTCATCATCTTGAGAAGGAAGCATCAAGTAGAACTTTTTTCCTGTGGGAGAAGAAGGCAATTCTTCAAAGTATCGCTCCCTCCTTATGAGATTTCACTCAGTCCTCTTGGATGGAGGGAGATCTCCGCATAGAAACACAGAATGGTTTGAGCTGGGAGGAGCCTTAAAGATCATCCAGTTCAAACCCCCTGCCATGGTCAGGGATACTTTCCACTAGACCAGGTTGCTTAAAGCCCCGTCAAGCCTGGCCTTGAACACTGACAGGGATGGGGCAGCCACAGCCTCTCTGGGCAACCTGTGCCAGTGCCTCACCAGCCTTACAGTGAAGGACTTCCTAGTATCTAATCTAAATCTACCCTCTTCCAGATTAAAGCCATTCCTCTCGTCCTGTCACTGCATGCCCTTGTAAAAATCTCAGTGCCAGTCTCTCCTCAAAATCAGAACAATCTTGTATTGCAATATATTAAAAAGGAAACAGCGTTACCTGACAGTAACAGCAACTGTCACCAGCAGCGGAACTGACAGCATCTCCTCCACCATTAATGGACGCCCTCAAGTTCAAGGGTTCAAGGTGTACAGTTTGGGCCCTGAATGGGTAGCTTCACTGAGTAGCTTTTCCTGCACATAGCACCCCAACTGGACCTGCAAGAGCCCACCATGGCTACCTATGCCACATGAAAGGATTCAGCAGTGGGATTCTTTTACCAGAGACCTCTTTATGATGGGCTTGCCCAAGGAAAATCCTAGTTGAACCATGTATTTATGGAGCCCCAGTAGTTCAGTTCTGCTCTGTACCTTGCCCTGCCTCAGTACTGACCTTGCTTGGCTGGGGAATGATCTGTGCATGGGAACACAATAGCAGGGGTGTTTCGCTTGGGCTGCAGGTAGCTCCAGACCAGGCTGCCCTTGCCTCTGATCAACCCGTGCTCAGCAACTGAAAAAACAGCACAGTGGTGGGAGAACATCAACACATGAGAAAAAGGCACACATTTTGCTGGTTCTCCCAGTTCTGGGTAGATCTTGCTTGACTCTCTGTTTAATCAGACTGCACAGAAGAGATTCCTAAAGCTGTGCCCACTAGACTTTTTTACTTTGCCTATGACCTGACAGTTCTGGTCACGCTTCCTTTCTGCAGAGACCAAATGTGTTTATTAATGTGATTGTTGGGTAAAAATAGTAGCAACTCCTAAACTCAGTAGTGTGCGAAGGGGTTGATGTACCTGCAAGCATAAAGAGAAGTGAGAAAGCCCAAGACACTCAATTTGGAGCTTTGAAAAAATGCTACACATACCCTATGAACTCCAGCCAATTCAGAAGGAAAGACTAAATCCCTATTCATCCTGCAGGTGCTTAGTAATGGGTTAGAGAAATATGCATGCATGTGGGCTGCCTGTGTTCCATGCTGAGGAGTTGCAGGGCTGCAGGCCTGTGCTTGCCCCAGGCACAGGCAGGGACATGGCTGGGAACACTGGCCTTCCACTATGTGTCAAAATCTCTTGGCCACACTTGTGCAAGGCATGCACCTCCCTTAAGTGTCCCATATAATCAGCCTCAAAACAGGTAGCAATTTAGCTTCTACAGACTCATTTTATGTGATTTTTCTCTCAGTTAAGGCATGTGAGAGAGTCTGGGACAGGGTAGCTTTCTTGCTAACTTGTCTTAGTCCTAACACAAGAAGACAGATTAGCAAAAGGGCTGCCTCTGTCAGGGCTACCTGCTCCTGAAGGAGTAAGAGGTAGACAGTGATTCCACTTGATCTGTGCGGCACATGTAGTTATACATAGATTAGTGATCTTATAGCTTGTGGGACATTTATCAGACAGAGGCTATCAGGATAAGAGGCAAAAAGGCAAAGATTCCCTGCACTTTTAATAGCACTTTTTTTTTGTATTATTTTTTTTTTTAAATTCAGATTCCTAAAATTAACATTTGCAGCAGATCTGAAGGAATGTCTCTCTTCCATTCCTCTCCTACAAGAAAGTGTGCAAGTGTTCCCCTGGGGTTATACGTCTACAAACTTCATGACTTTGCAGCTAAACTTACACTAAGCTTTTTTGCTTGGTGAAAGAGCAAAGCACCGTGAAACTGCCAGGGCTTGGTGGCCCTCTCCTGGCCACACTTGTGCCATACACTTGTTCTCAGATCCAAACCCGGCTGTAGCCCGGCGCTGGGCTCCGCGCTGTGCTCTGCACCTCGCTCGGCAGCTTGCTGGCAGCAGGCACCAGCTAAAAGCACACACGCAAAATAAAGTAAGAAGTTGATTATATTTACCTTGGATTAAACAGGACACCCTCAGGTTTTATGTACTGGCGTTTTGCCAAATGGTATGCTAAATATAACCAAAGCTCCTTTATTGCTCATGATATGAAGCACTGTTGGTCACAAATAAATGTAGAGAACCATGCTGATCATTACAGGTAGGGTCCACCTCACCTAACTTTGGCCCATCGGTTCTTCTGACACTTATTATATGTTAGCATCCTTTATAGTTATTCATTTGGCCTCTTTCAGGTTGAGATTACTTGCTTTCTAAGGGTGTCTCTTTCTCTCCGCTTCAGAGGCAAGTCATCAGTGCCAGCCACCAGAATAGTCAGTTAGCTTTTCTCTTTCCCTGTGAGAGGCTGACTGTCTTCTTATTTTCATTAGGGTGGAAAACAGCTATTCCAGCGAAGTCCATCACATTGCCTTAGTATGGAAAACACTGTAGATAAAAGCAGAACTGGGGCCCAAATCTCTTTAAGGATAAAGTTACTGGAATCCTTTTCCTTCCTTTCTCCCTCCCCCTTCTCCTCCTCCTGTCGTTCCCCCACTTCTCTGAGTGGGAAACCATTCAGGGTTTGTGATACTCCTTTTCTCTGAAAGCATGTCAAATTTGTCCTGCCTTGATTTCAAATACTGAAGACTAAAACATTTGAAATGCAAATATTTTACAAATATGCTGTCAACATGCCTTTCATAAAGACTGAAAAGTCACTTAGCAGGAAAAAGAAAGCAAAATACTCATTAATGATGTATTGCTGATGGAGTTTGCAAGTGACAGAAAAGACTGGGCAGTGCTAATGTGAAGTGTTAGGTCACCACTATAGTATAAACTGAATTCTTTGGTGAAGTAGTGAAATTCAAAGGCTTATGTTTTTATAACACCCCATGTCATGTGCATGTAGGAACACAGGAATTCCCATAGTATCAGGCACTCTGTCATAAGAAGCTGTGACTATTTCTTGTATATCTTTTTTAACCAGCTGAATATAAGCACTCAGTGCAACCACAGTCAAAAGCACCAATGTGGTCCCAGGAGACAAACCACCAGCCATGAGATGAGACCATTGCCCACTCTTTGGCCTGAGCAGGGGTGTGTGTACAACTCCACACCCAGTCCTGCTGCCCCAGGTTCCATAACTGCTGGAAAAACAAAGCAGGTGTCAGAGAAAGAAAAGAAAAGGAAAACAAGACAGGTGGAAAATGTGTTTTCCTCGTGAAAAACTGAGGTATCTGTTCATATTTCTCATACAATAGAAGGCTAAGGGTTTGAACAAAATTTCTAAGAACCTACATGAGAGCAAAACTTAGTTAAAGAGCTCACAGACCTGTAGGATATAACAAGCTGCCAGGACTGGAAGGAGAAGTTAAAAACATTTGTATTGAAATAAAAAGATAAACCACATGCCTGAAAAAAAAAAAAAAAGAAGAGATATAAAGGCATATAGTAACATCCTATGATGAGATTGTTAAAGGCTTGTCAATGCCTCAGAGCAAGAAGCAGCCTTTCTTGAGTATTTCAGAAGAGTGTATGATGCCAAGCTCTCATTAATTTGTCTCTGAAAATCTTACACTATGAATACACAATATAAATTGATAGCTGATCTAAACCTTTGTTAGCATAGCAATCACTTGAAAAAACTAGCACAGAAGGAGTTTTATAGCATTCTTATTTGCAGCAAGGTGATTGCTTCCTTAGGAATAGGCTCATGGTGTGAAAAGACTGACAGTGTAAACAGGCCAGATTTGTCCCTGGTCAAGAGCCAAGCCCTTAATCCATAATTTTAGAAAGAAACACATGAGAGGCAACTAAGGACTGGTTTTCCTTCAGGCAGCATTACTTGGCTCCAGGGCTGCCCCAGGCTGGGCCATCACATCTCCTTGGCTTCATCCCTGCTGCAGCTCTTGACTGTAACAGAGCACCACTGCAATGAGCCACGTCAGCTAGCAGCATGCTAAAATGACTCTGCAGCACTCTGCAACCTTGGAAAAACAATATTAGGTTGGCTGATGCTGGCTAGAGCCTGGTACAGGCAGGTGCTTTCCTGTTTAGAACAATATTCTTCTGTAAACACTGAATAGTGCTAAATCCTAACACCTACTGTTACAACGAGCAACACACTATAAAACCTGAATATTTATTGTAATGCTTTCCGGAAAGATTTGTCATAATCTGTAGTAGTCTTCTGAGATTAGTGCTGTTATTACAGACTTCTTTATACTTCTTCATATTTACCTATGAAGGCAGGAAGGGATCACGTAACCTCTGAGATGATAAAACCTTCCTAATACTGCCTTGTGTTCCTTATGTGTTGGCTTGCTCCAGACTGAGTCAGTCTTACATGGAAAGAGCTATCCTATTGTTAACTTCTGTAGACTTAGTGTGCTGGGGGAAAAGGAATTCCTGCGCTTCCTGAACTTTAAAAGTCCTGAACTCTGAATTCAAAGAAAGACATGGTGTTGCTTTACAGACTGACTTGTTTATCTGTTTCTCCCATCACCTGTTTAGTAAAACAAATCTCTGTTACTTTCTGGGACAAAGAAAGCTGTCAAATGCCAAAACATAAGAAGTCTCTAGAATGTGAGAACAAAGAAAGAAGCTGCCAAAGTATGCATTGTCTTGTCTATTGTCAAAGGACTTCCTATCTGCAAGTCCAAGAAGAAAGAAAAAAAAAAAAAAACTTCTTCCAGGGTGTTTTAGCCATTCTAGAATTACATTTAGGTGAAGCTGAAAACAGAACTCCACTTTGAAATTAAAAATCAATATTTTGTTTAAGTGCTTGAAAATGCTCATAATGTGTCTACTTTTCACTTTTCTAATCCTCTAAATGATTCTGTCAATTTGGCTAGAAGTTGCAAATAATTTCAGTCTATTCTCAAATGGCATCATTTTGCAAATGATGTGGCTTTTTATCTTTAAAAGGTGGGATGGTTCTTCTTTGCAAGACTTTATTCTCTGCATGTGTATGGGCACACAGAACTGCATGATCCCTTGGAGAGGGAGATGGAGCTAATATACTTTCTTCAGAGAGAGCTAGCTGAATACTGATAAGCTGCTAGGACATCCTTTCCCTGCCTCTCTCCCTTTTTTGTTTTGTACATCCATTGGGATGTATACAAACTTAGGTGTCGGGGAGAAAATACCTTTTCTTTTTCACCCCAAGCAACTGCATTTATTATAGATAAGTCTATCATGCCCTGTCCCTGTATTTTTAGAGCATAGAGGGAATTATTTGGCTATTTCTAGATCCAAAACACTGGATTAGACAGAAGACTGAGGGGTTCAACTGAATGCAATCCCACTGCTACAGCCCTTAGTAATGACCTTGACAAGCCATGCATGCCCACCATGTTGATGGTGTGCAAAACATTTGGTCTTAACTACCTGTAAATAATTTAAGTGCTGAAAAGTTTGGTGATACTTAGTAGGCCTATTATCCTTAAGTAGGCACTTAATTATCCAACAAGATTCCTAGGGAACTCCAACAGTTCTCCCTCATTAGGACAGAAATATATATATTTTTTTTTTGTCCTATTTCAGTAAATATCTCCTAGACAAACAACTAGATGTGCAAGCTGAAAGCATTAAAGACTGGTTAATGGTCTCCTGACATGATCATAGTAAAAAAGAGTAAAACCAGAACACGCTGTGTACACAAAAAAGACTTCAGCCTACATATCCATGGATGGCATTATGAAGTCTTGTTCAGCATCCACCTCTGTTGCACCATTTCTAATACTGTATTTCCCATCATTAAAAGGAAAAGAAGGTGCTGCAAATCACGTTAACAAGTAGCTGTTCTCAGGCTGTAGATGGAGCACCTACTTTATTGCATGTGCACATACCTGAGTGTCTTCAACCAGAGATGCTATAGTTTGTGACATTTATTCTACTTTATTATTAATGACTACTCTTTGTTATGGCTGGTTATGAGTACTTAGTGCTTTTACCAAAGGACTGTGTGATGGCTAAACAGATTTTGTAAAAGAATGCCACTTTTGACTTTTCTTCTTGTAATGTATTGAAGGAATCTAAGATCATTTCTCAAAAAATGATGGGCAGCAGGCCTTGTGCTTCCAGCCTTCAGGCTGTCAGGGACGGTGTCTATTTATTGCCCTCTGCTGGTGTCACCCCTAAATTTGATGTTTCAAACCTTACTTGTCTACCTTTGTCTCATTGTTTATTTGCAATTTGCTGGCAGTGAAAACGATATTCTAGAGAAAAGATGGATTTGAAGATGGTTACTGGTAAGATCAAATGTCGTGTGCTTAACTGTCAAGAAATGAGGATGTTCACAAACGAGCTGCAGAAAAGCTGTATCTCCTAGGATATTTCTTTAAAAGGGTCTTCACATATGAGAAGAAATATGAAAACACCTCCACAGAAATAGACCCTTGAGAAAGGGAATCACAATTTGAGGAAGCTGAGGAAACTCCTCCTGACTTTTTTTTAATAGAAAGCTCAAAGCAGTAAAACTGAAGGTTCCCCGTTGCTTAGGTATTCATTGCTTTACTACATCAGAAAAACAATGTTTTAGATAAGAAAGTAAAATTACTTTGAAAATAGACTGAAAATGTAATTTCATTTTTAGTTATGTAGATAATGTCTCTGTTCTTTTTTACATCATATAACAAATGATTAAGCCCTTCTGGAGAGAAAATATCTCCTTTGCCTTTAACAAAAAATGCAGTCAGCCATACTAGTATCTGCCAACAGATGTGGTGCTACACAACTGGGAAGTCTCAGGGTGTACTGTCCAGCTGGGTCCTCTCTGGTTTGTGATCTAATAATCCAACTGCACAGCTGAGTTCCTGGTCCTTCTTTCCTATATTGTCCTTCCCCTTCAGCATCCATCTTCTTCATCTATTCTTTTTCTTCTTCCTTTTCTCTTGCTCAGCTCTTGTGTTTATCCTGTCCCTGCCACTTCAAAGAGTTCAAGAAATAAAGGCACCAATTCTTCTCCCAACCTTATTAAATGTATAAAACTAGCTAGAGACTGTCACCTATAAAAAAAAAAAAAAAGGATAGTAAGCACAAAGTGCTGTAGTGGTCAAAGCATGCTCTTTAGAGATAGCAAACCTGAATAAGATACCAAAAGCAGTAAACCGATTACTTTCTTTAGGAATATCTTAAAGTGTTTCCACTTTCTTTCTCAAGAACCTTGCCTATATATTTATTTCTCTCTATGATCAAAGACTGCTTTATTACCTTGCATTTTCCTCTTGTGAAAATATATCACCCATGAACTTGCTTTTATATAAGATAAATAGGCTGAAAGATTTAAGTCTTTGATTGTATCAGTTTCTCCAGACCCTCAAAACTTCTCTCTTTTCCTTTCTCTTCTGTCCTTCAATGTCCCTGTGACATATTTTTTCTCCCAAACATCTCCTTGCTGGGAGAAATATAAAAGGAAAATTCTGATTCTGCTTCTGAATGAATTGAGGTTGACTGCTCCTGTGATCCCAGGCCAATTGTATCTCTGAGCAGTTGGAAAACACTTGGGCTGGACAGCTTCCAGAGGACAGAGCTAAAAAGCCTTCAGCATTTGCAAACTTATAGTAGTTTAAATGTTGCAACTCTGCAAATGTGAAGAAAGAAAATGGTATGCTTCCAAACCCAGGGGGAGTTCTCTGCTCCTGAAGAAGTCCAAGTTCCTGCTCCAAAGCAGAAAGATGCCTGCTGACACTGCTGAAAGAAATTGCTCGTAAAACTGTTTCAACTTAGCAGAGCAATCTGTTCTCTTCTAATTTCAGTCCTGAAAATTGCTAGACCAGTTTTACTGAAACTTGCTTCACTCCTGGGGTCTTCATCCCAGTTCTACCCCAAAAAGTACCAAGCCTAAATACCTCATCAGCCTAAAAACATTCAGCAGGTACACTGCAGTTATATGTAAAGAGCAGCAGGGTAACAACATGAACATCTATGCCAGTCATTAAGCCCCAGTATGCTTTGGATTTTATACCATCCATTACCCTTTTCCTAGAATTACTCTTCTGTTAGATTTCTATAGGTCTCCTTTTATTTTGGTACTGAACATCTCAATATTAGTCACTGAAATTAAGGTGGCGTATTTAACATATATTTTCCAGCTTGTATTTCTTTACATACAAGCCCAAATTTACATGATATATCTGTTCAGGTTTTCTGCATTCTAGTATTTTGGCTGTAAAGACTGATTTGAATAAACATCATATTACATGACTGTCACTTATGATTATGCAACCCCCTTTGTCCCTTGCTTTTCACAAATGTTTAATATTTCTAGATCTGTACAGAGAAAGAAAGCCCTGAAATACCTTTGTTGTTTTTCTGTACATTTTAAAAAAAACTTGCAAAAGGAGTTACGAATATTTATTACAATCATATATTTAAATGGTTCTTATAACATCTTGATCCATAAATGAATACTGCACAGCACAGAATGAATGAGAAATTGCTGAGTATTCTATGAATTCTGTCTGACTTGCTTTGCTGTTCTAAAGCTCCCCTTTTGTTTTGCTGTAGAAGTGAGTTATTGAGATCTGCAAGCAGCTGGTTCACTTCACATCACAGAGGAATACATCAGTCCTGACTAGCAAAGCAGAAGATGGACTGTACTGTATAAGAAAGGCTGGAACTGAGCTAAGCCATGTTAAATTAATGGGTAAAGCTTTCAGAACTAACATTTTATACATGAAGCTCTGCTACTTTCACAAGTTGCCCAAAGCAAAACTCCTTAGTTGAATTATTCACTAAGGGCAGAGTGAATTCTTTTGTCCCCTGAGAACTGCTTTCCTAACTCTCATCGAGGATGTATATTCTTCGGTCACAGTACTCTCCTTCATGCTGGATGAAGTTGGATTGATGCTCTTGCTGCCGCTGCATTCTCTGGTAAATCTTACCAGGGCAATCTTGACAGTGTGAGGCCAACTGATTTTCCACCTACTGTTCTCTTGGTTGATCTGCATTTGCTAAGGAGACACCAGATTTGCATGATTTGTCATCAGTTTTTCCCAGACCGCTGCTAGATATAGCATCATTCACGCTTATTAATCTTTGTGAACCAGACAAATTCAAACAGGAGGCAGGCCCGGCTTCTCCTCAGAGCATCATTTGGTGCAGTAAGCACATAAGGCGGACACCCAGTGACACACTGAGAAAGATTCAAGGCATCTAGCATGTGCTGATGTAAGCTGTAACCTGAATGAACAATAACCATAGCCACACTTTTCCTTTTTGATGTTTACCATAATGACACCTTTAGTTTTCAGGAAGCTCCAGGAGCTGTGCTGGTCAACCCATATTCTTGCAAATGCCATGAAGCAAAACTGGTCAAGAAGTCTCTGCTGCTCACAGCAGCAGAGTATCACCAACCAGAGAGTACCTGGTACCTTCCCCCTTTTGGGTCCCAGTTCCTCAAATATTCCTTGCACAGAGCTCTGCAGGACACAAAACCTCCACACGTAAGGCCAAGACTGGCAGCAGGATTTGGCAGGGGAAGGTGTATGCATTCTTTCCCCAGGGGCAGCAGGGCTTCCCAGCTGCAGGATTTGGCATTCCTGACTCCCTGTTCTTGTGGAGCTCCTGCTTGGGGTCACCCCAACCCCCTTTCTCACAACACAGGACTCTGCACCTCCAAGAAACTGCTGCTCAGCAGTGGTTTTGCCAGCACAAAGTAGTTTCAGTTCTTGAACAGATCTCCAGTGCCCCAGCCACTTCAGCTGAGGTTCCACTGTCCAGTTATAAAACATAAGTAGAACTCTTAAAACCAGTGAAGAGGTGAAGGGGGAAAAGGGACATGCTGGCAAAGATGGATACTTCCATCTGAGTTCCAAGTCTGTCACACCATCCATTAATTTGTCATCTCTAGTCTTGGCTATGCATTATCAGTGACCCAGAGATTGTGGATAAAATCAGGCATCAGCACTGTCAATCTTTTCTTATAGCACAGGCTTTATAAAGCTCCATAGCAATCCTGAAAAATATATGAAAAGCAGGAAGGCTCTTTAAGCTAGAAAAGATCTGTTTGGTAATGACTGCAACATCAGTGCCTGTGCAGAGGAGCTGCCAGGACTGGGACATGTCCCATTTAAAGCTTTTGTAGCTTGAACATCAGAATCCAATTCCAGGGGAGGGAAGAGGAGGATGGGTCCCTCTGCTCAGAAACAAAGATCTATAAATGATCACAGGCAGGTGGGACAGAAGAATTTTATGATGCTGAAACTGTGCTGAAGAACTGAAGAAAAGGTGGGAAGGAGACCCTGCAGTCTGACAAAACAGGTAGGGAGAAGATTGTATGTTGGACAAAAAGAGAAAATACATTCACCAAGGATACTCCTTGGTGTGGGGGAACTAGACTGTTTAGCCCTCATGTTATCTGAAATGTGGGAGCAGCTGTAATAACTAAACATCATGAAGAACTACACTTCACAGATTTCTTTTTCTTTTCTGTGTTTCCAATTCCAATTTCTGTAATCAGCTGACACCATATTTTTATTTTCTAGAATAAGCTTGCTGTCTTGTTCTTAAGTTTATCTGTTATCAAGACTAGGCCCCTCTTGGCAGACGTTAGGCAGTGACCAATCAGTAAGCCACAGCTTTGGGAACCCCACATGATATGAGGAGAGTACAAAGAGAAACTTTCATTCTGTTTCATAGGGGAAGAGGCAGACATAGAAAGACTGCACATATATCTACAAACCAGTGGAGCTCTTAGAATCCTTGGTGTCCTCTAATTATCTATCACTTCTGCCATTTCTAGTGGGACTTCTAGACAAATAATACTTGGTGAATCATAGCCTTTTATCTCTACAAATGCATTCTAGAAAACCCTTTACTTATGTCATTTCTCATACCACCCCTATTTTGCCTCCAGCTGTGCTGGTAAGATGCAAGTATGTCTGATTCTTGAAAAGTTGATGAAGAAATGTTTTAATCCTGATTTCCATACCAAACATTTAATAACCAAACAATAATTTAAAAGAAAATAAGTAGCTTCAGTCAACTAAGCAAGTTCATCACTGTAACAGACAGCTCTTTTACATCAGTTCATAATTATAGTGCAGAGAACTTTCTGTTAGCAAATACCTTAAAACAACTGGACCTTATGCCTTCAGTCATTTCTCTGTGTAACTCAGGCAGATGGCCACACAGAAGGTGTCCACTGAGAAATAATTATTTCCTGAGGTCCCTGTTAACCTCTCAGGCTTCATCCGAGGGTTTGGAAGCATATAGAAAGGCCCTGAGTAAAAATCATTCAGACTTGGCAAGCTTGCTTCAACAATAGCTTGTGGAAGAGCCTATTAGGAAATTTAACGATAGACTACATGAGCTCATTGGCCACAAACTGTATTAGTCCAAAAGGTGGCAGAGGTTCCAGTTAACGTATTAAAATACTTATGCCCTCATGAATGGATTGTGGGGCCAGGGCATAGAAGAATAGTGAGCGATATAATATCTACTCTTATTGAGCAACCTTTAACAGCTATTGAGTTTCAAGTGTCAGCTGTCAATGGTGTTTGTATTTTTCCTAAGCTGACTGTCTTGACCTCAAAAACTCCTACTAATTGAGCTAAATATAGGAAGGGAGGCTGATGAGATAAAGCTGTTGTGGAAGTAGGTTACAGCTTCTTGACAGTCTGACATGAAAACACTGTTTCTGCAAAAGGTAGTAATCAGCTTTCCCCAATGTTGGGATGTTCTCATGCTGCCCCACAGCAGCATGCTGCCCTCTTGGTTGTGCCAGACAAGAAGTTAAGCTCAAAGCAAACTAAAATCCTTCTTCTCATGCTTGGTGCAGGTTGTTTTGGCTATCCAGCCACAGCTCAGCCCCAACCAAGACCTTGGCTAGCAGAGCTGAGAGGAACAGACAGGTTCAGCGAGGGCTGGGGTGGGCAGGCAGGAAGCGGAGGGGGTGGCACTCTTCAATGAAATTTTGTATTAGCAGGTAATGTAGGTCAATAGGAGCAGGTATCTAGAGTGAAACAGTTGTGCTGAAGACTTGGTGCCTATGCTATAGCCATCTTTCTTGGGATGTGTATCCAGCTCTAGCTCAGCTTGTAAACTGAATGCCCATCTATGGCTGCGATACATTCACTGCACTCTTGAAGAACCTCTGCCCCTTCAGTTTTCCCGATGAAATTCAACCAGGTGGGCATTGATCAATTTAAACTTTTCACTGCTGTTTTTCTCCTCTTGATTTATCACACAACACACTTTACTTATTTTCCTCGTCCAAAAGAAGGCCTTCTTGATCACCACAGCTTACAAAGCAGATCTCCAAGCAACACAGTGAAGCCTGCAGCAGCACCTGGCAGCAGGTGGCAAAAGGAAGGGTCCACAAAGGAAGCCAACCAGTTTTTACTCTTGCCCAACCGTCCTACAATGGGAACCCCACCTCTCCCATTCAGGCATTGGATGGGGTCCATAAACACTGTGGGTGGAAGAAAGGAGGAGGCATCAGCATTGTGGATGTCCTCCATCTTAAGGGCTAGAGTGATAACTTACCCTCCCCACTAACAGCAGGTGGGGGAAATATATTCTTGCACTATTGTCTTTGTTGGTCCCATTACTTTTAGGTAATTTAGGTATCCACATAACCTATTCAGTTCACTCATTTCCAAGAATGAAGAAAGAGAAAGGCTCCAATAGAGATTCAGGGGCTGGATTTCACAGCTGCTGGTTCCATAAAAAAGCCTGAGGATGGGTGTATGGCATAATAAATTAGGCAATCTTTTTCTTTTTAAGAGGACACATAAATGACAAACAGATAAAATAAAATGCCTTTTTTTTTTTTCAAAAATGCATTGAAGAGCAGAGCAATTCTGATTTCATCGCCATCAACTTTTGGACATTCAGCAACTTCTATGCTAGAGCCACACGGGAGCTGCCACAGCATTATCAAGCAAATTTACTGAGATTACCATTTTTGTAAAGGATGACCAAAGAATTAATAAGGATGATGCAATTAAATTCTGTGGTTGACTGGAATATGCTATTTAAGTCTATTTAAAATTAGAAAAGGAACCTGAGACTTTCTTTACCTACATTTTAGTTCATTGCTTATTGCAAGAAATAAATTCTAGTGCTCAATTATTTACAATCCTAATGGTGTGGTTTTCCTTTAATTGCTGAATACAGATAATAGTTTCTTTATAGATAAATATATATCATGTTTATTCAGGAGTGAGGGGGAGCAATAATTAAATACAAAATATCTGAATAATTGCAAATTAAAGAAATTAATAACCGAAGAGATAAAATTATGTTTATATTAGTAGAAAAATTATCTCCCATTTGTGATTAAATTCTGCCAATAATATATTATGGCTGTCTTAATATTTTGCACTAGAAAATTAACTTGTCACCTCTGCAGTAATTCTTTACAAAAGATATATTAAGCTGGTCAGAATTTCTGAGTAATCAAAAATATTTCACAAGGACAATGATTAAGCATTAGAAATTAAAAAAATAATCAGACTACAGGATTATTTTATAAGCAGTATTTTTGGCCACTGAATCTGAGCATGGTGGAACCTGTTAAATATTAACAGACAAGTGATATGAAAGGATTAGTTTGGACTGTGAGCAGGTATGGTAAGAGGTAAGCCCTTCATCCTGGGTCTGAGTAGAACTGACAGTAAAATATTTTTCAATACCTCTGAGGTGAAAGCAGAAAAGTGGATTCTATTTGATATTCTAAATGAACAGATACTTGTTTTTTTTTTGTCAGAACATAAATTAAGTGGAAATAAGAGGACTCTTTCCAGTTCTTAGCACTGTTCTCACATTTGGCACTTATAAAATGTTCTAGATGAATATTATTGAACACAATTTTGTTTAAATAAACTTTTTTAATTTACTTTTTTTTTTTTTTACTTTTTTTTTCTACTTTTTTTTTTTTTTATTTTATTTTGTGGTGCCTTTTTACCCAGGAAATCAAGTGTGAACAAGAAGTAGGCTCTAGCATGCAGGAGGAAGGTTATGGCCTCTTGAATTTCCAGTTAATCTTTGTCTGCTGTTTTGATCCTTCCAAGAGTGCTCTTTCAGACAGAGTTACCGAGATGCTGCAGCAACATCTTATCAGTATCATCCATGCTGCTAGAGCTGCAAAACAAACCTGACCATCTTCTACAAACTGTAAGCAGGGCCGGCTCTGGTAAAAGCTCAGTGACTGTACTCAGATGGGTTACTTTGCCACATGAACCTCCCTTATTAGGAGCCGTGGTTGGTGCCTGGGTGCAAGAGGCTGCCAGTTCTCCAGGCAGTGCTGGTGACACTCGGATTTAAATGTTTCTCTCAATTTTTGGACTGTTAAAAGCTTCCTAGGTGACTAAATATGGGTCATGCAACACTTCATAAATCACAGCATCACAGAATGGCTCCGGTTGGAGGGAATCTTTGAAGATCATCCAGTTCCACCTCCCCTGCTATGGGCAGGGACACCTTCCACTAAATCAGGTTACTCAAAGCTCCATCGAACCTGGCCTTGAACACTGCCAGGGATGGGGCATTCACAGCTTCTCTGAGCAATCTGTGCCAGGGCCTCACCACCCTCACAGTGAAGAGCTTCTCCCTAATATCTATATGTAATTTGAATGCATAGTCAGTGAAGGGTTACCAGGATTTAGAGATTCAGAGCAGAAACACAAACTTCAGCATAAACATCTGAGGGGCTTAACCTGTTAGATAGATCACCATAGACCAAAACCTGCACTGACCACTCTGAGTGACCAGCCACAGTAGGACTGAGGATGTCACAGCATGAGATCCTGGCATGTGGACAATCACCCTGCTGAAGGCAAGTCTGTCTTTGGAGAGGCTTTTCACCCATGCTGTTGAGAGATATGTCCATGTATCTGTGTCAGCTGAGGGAACAGACTGTTTCTCACAGAAAACAATGAGATGAGAAAGGGCTTGATGATCACTATAACCAGAAAAATCAATACATAAAAAGAAATATCAGGCTAGGGCTGGAAAGTGATCTTGTTTCTCTATGCAGCAATTGGAAAACTGCTGCTAGAATAGTGTGCCACCAGGGAGGATGTCAGGGAGGGGGAAGTCAAAGGAAAGACACAGAAAATGATCCAGAATAGGGAAGGGATTCTTAAAATGCAGAAGGACTGAGTTATTTAGCTTAAAGAAAGTGTGAGAGGTCTTATAATAACTTTAGATGGGTATCTACACCCAAAAAAACACTGATATGTGGGTTACTTTAACAGACATGAACTCATGGAAAGAGGGAGGAGGAGGATCTAAATAGGGTTGCACCTTACTCTCAGCTCTGGTTGGGGTTGTGTATTTGCTTTTCTAGTGATACAGGAGCAACATTCACACATTCCCCCTTCCTCCCCAAGAAAGCTGCACATCTCCTCCAGCCCCAGCTCTTCCATCTGGCAGACAGCAGCTTACCAGGATTCAGCAGCTAGAAGCTGAACCCTGCCAGATAAACTCAGCTTTGAAATAGAACAAAATTTCCTTAAGTAAGGAAATTAGCAGCTGGAATGATTTATCAGGGGAAATGCACATGCTCTTAAAATGAAATTGTCTTTCTATAAACTGGCTGTCATGCAGTTGCAGAGAACATCCTGTTTATGCAGAAGACCAGAGTGCATGAACGCAGGGATTCCTTTCACCTCTACAGTCTATGAAAGATACAACAGATGTTTGTAGACATTTTGGTTCCTGATTGTGCTGACTTTGCAGCAGTGTGCTGACCCAAGGCAGGATGCGGTGCAGCTCTATTTACTACTTGTCAAATTTGGCAGATACAGGTAGGAGAGAAATGGATCACTTTCAAACAAAGAAAAATTGTGTTTCTTTCACTTTTTCTTCCCAGTGTCAATCAGTGTAGCAGCTGATTAAAAAAAACAGAATAAAATGGGGTCAGAGAGAAAAGAACCAACATCTAGTACAGAATTTCATGCCTTTTTGATCAATTTTTCAAAATAAATATGTGAATGTAGAGAAGTTTTATCTTTGTAGACAGAAGTACCATGCAGAATCAGGTCACTGCTCTGGTGGTTTGCATTTAGCTCCATCCATTTCAATGCAGCATATCTGAGGAGCCCACAGCGATCATGGCCATGCCTTGGCTGACACGGGTGAAGAAGCACCTGGAAGGATAGGAACACCATTGTGCCCTCTTCTTTCTTCTCTGATCCCAGTGCCTGCTGGCTCTGAAAAGGTGGTACATCACTTCTGCTTTTACACACACACTGGCCAAGCCTTAATGCGCATTCAGAGCAAGCTGTTTTTCTTGGGTATGCCAGCTGCAATGCAGAGTAAACAGAAAGGCAAATGGGCTTTGAAGCTCTGATTGCGATGCAGTGAAAATAAAAGCCTTTCTACTGCCAAAAAAAAAAACCCCAAACCCAAAAATATCAATTGGCAATGGTAAAGAGTCTCTTTTCAGTGTTATTCCTTGCTTACACTCGCACCTTTACTCCTTTATGTGCCTACACAAATCGACACCAGTTAAGACGCAGCAGCACATGTCATCTCGAGCGATTTGATGGCTGGCCTGGGAGAGCACTCTGCTCCTCTGTTCTTCTAACTCGCTTTGATCACCAGCTTTCCAGCACGGAGGTAGACAGAGCATGGAGACAGCAAGACCTCCCCTCTTCTTGGCCAGCGTATGAGGCTGGGTGTTGACTGGGCCAGCAGCACCACTGGGACCCAGCTGCAGATTCCCCTTTCTGCAGGTGGTTTTGCTCACAGAGATGCCGTAGGCTGGTTTGGAAACTCTGGCCAGGCATTTCCCACCACTGAGCCTTTGCTTTCCTCCCCTATTTCATCTGGCAAGCTCCTCAAGTCTGGGGTTCTTTTCTTTTGCTGGTCAATGTGCATCAAGTAACATCAAATAACAGACAGCTTGTAACAGTCCATGTTGCTCTGTTCCTCCCCTGGCTGCATACGTAGTACTTCTGCTACTTGATGCTTGTCCATCCTAGTAAATGCAGGCAGATTCCTGAGCACATGACCATAAGTATCTACCCTAAACTGCCCTGACCCCCATTTTGGCTGTGCTAGTGCTCCCCAAGAACAGGTTCCAGGCAGGCTGGCAGTGAAGGCAGCAGGATGTCCACTGCCAGCAGGCAGTGTGGCTTCAGCTGCCTTCATCTGCAACCCAGCAGGTAAACTGGCTGGAACACGGGCTGTCCTGATGGACAGGGAAATTTCTGGGCATGTTTAATTTATAACTGTAGACACATGGAGAGGGTCAGCATGCCTGTGAGTCCATATAGCACCCATACAGACAGTGTCTGTATGCAGACAGTGCTGCACCCAGAGAGCACATCCAACAGATGTTTTTTTTTAACTGTTTTTTTAAAACCAAGCTGGACTGAACTCATAGCCCAAAAGGAGTGTGAGGTAAAGTAGCTTCACATGCATTTTATTACTTTCATTCCTCAGCTGTTCCAGAGGCTGGAGTTGTCTCTGACATAATTAGGGTTCTATTGCTCTGACTATAATGTTCCCTGTAGCAGAGCTCATAGTACAGTCCTAGTGAAGAAACCCTGATGGCAGTTATCCTCTATTGCTAAAAGATTACTGCAATCATACCCTTGGCTTTTCCTTCATTTACTAAAGAGGCTGCAGTAAGGGAGTAGATCTTTATGTTGCACAAACATACCAGAGCATTGGGAACAGCATATCAAAAGCAATAGATTCTATCTTAAATTCATAGGTAATTCTTGAATAGCCAACTGGACAAAAATCTAAATTTAAGTACTCCCAAAGTCTGTCCTCCAGCAGATTTTGCATTTTGGTATTCTTATTACTCAGCTTTGTACCTGAGGTTGAGAAAAGAGCAAATGTGGAAAATATGAGGTAGTCCTAACAGCTATTTATATCACCTTAAATTATAGAAAACATAAGCTTTCTACTGAATAATGCTCGCACCACTTTTTTCCAAGCAGCTGCACAAAATCATTACTCTTTGCAAAACTATGCTTGCTTGACTTTGGAAAAAATAAATTTCACATATCAACATTTCGTTTTGATAACTTAAAAAAATATTATCTCCAAATGCCAATTTCTAGGTTATGATTAACAGCAGACGAGTTTACTTCGAAACTGTCCAGTTTTTACTGTAAAAGACTGTAGGTCTTAGTAGAGGACTTGGATTTATAATGAGGTCCCTTCCAACCCTTGGGATTCTGTGAAATCTGAAAATGCTGGGTTAGTTATTTTGCATCCCCAAGGTGGAGAGATAATTGAACTAGTTTCCTCAGCAAAGCAAGCTCAGGCCTGTGAGATGAAAATCTGACCACAAGATGGCATTTCCTTCTCACAGTAACATTCAGTAATGGGCAGGAATATTTCTGAAAAGAAAATGAAGCAGTGATGGGCATTTCAGTAAGCCAAAACCATTTTAGACAGGGCACTCACTGATCGCACTGCCCAGTACGGCAAAGGATTGAAGCAACAAAACAGGGAGCAAACAGCATCTCTTCTTCTCATGCCATCCAGACTGTGGTTTCCTCCCCTCAATGAAAATTCCTAATGAAAATTCTGCCCTTATGTTTTCAATAGCTGCAATTAAAAAAAAAAAAAAAAAATCAGAATCCACCATGAATATAATGCAAGCATTCTGAGGCTTTTAAAGGGAAGGTTGAGCATTAAAATAGATTTGAGAACGTTTTGATTGTAAATTACTCCAAAAGACAATCTGTAGCTGATTCTCTTGACAGCAAAATATTTCGTCATTCTCAAGGATGAGATAACAGTTTTCTGTAATTCTTCATTTCCAGTACATGCCTAATATCTGTGGTATGTTTCCAGTTATTAAAGAGTGATGAGACACAAAGTAAGGCTAAGGGCTCAGCTAAGAATTACTTTAGTAATCTTACCACAGGGAAAATGTGTCTGGCTCTGGAACTGATGTAGTATAAAGGCTAAATTTAAAAATACACACATTTTAGCTGACACTGCTCTTTAAAACAGAAGGCTTTAGAAAACAAATGTCTTTGATTTCTTATGTGCCCTATTAAGTAGTACCTTTCCTGTCTCAAAGCAGTTTATTAATTAAGGACTCGGTACATGAGTGTGGATTCTTTCCAGCCTCAGACATTTCATTTCCCCGAGTAATGCCACATCCTCCTGCACCAGCAGCAGTGCCCAGGGACTCCAGTGCCATAGGGGATGTTCCCCCAGAGTAGAGGGAGAGCAGAGGCTATAGGGTTTCAGACTGCCCTCTGCCTCAAGGCAGCAGCAGCAGCAGCATAGTCACCACCATCTGGTTTCAGTTAGGGCTTAAACAGAAGCTGGCTGTGTGATGAGGGATGCTGTAGGGAAAAACTGGGTGTCTGCTAGATAGAAGCTGCCTGAAATCTCCCTCTTGGCCTGAGTCATGCCTCTCCACACTGCAGGCAGCTGGGGTTACAGGCAGCTCTGAGAGCAGAGGGATGGGGGCAAGCAGGCAGGAAGTACATGTGCTACAAGGAGGGTAGGGCAGCTTGTGAAATGCCCTGACACATCATTCTATTTGGACATGAACGTGTCTTGTAAATCACAGTCCTGAAGGCTGTTCCTCTAAAGGCATGCATGTACATCAGTCCTTGCTCAGGCATGCTGCCCTACTCACTACTGCTCTTCTGCTTGCTCTGAAGTGAAATATCCTGTAAATGTTCTGTAAACCACAACCTAAGACAGCAAAAATGCTGCATCTGGCTGAAACTGCAGTGAGAGTTTCAGGATTAAGGCTGCTATCATCTGTACCGCTATCATCTGAACTGGATTGACAGGACCTCTTCAAAAAAATTGATGTGGGATCTGTAATGACCATAAGAGGTCATGAATCCACCACAACGGCTCATCAGGAAGATAGCACCATGTTTCCCAGTAAAAAACTGAGGCTTCTGCTCATCTGATGAACCATGAATATTGGCTGATACACCTTTGTCTTATTGAAGGCTTTCACTAATGCACTAGACAAGTATCTTGCTGCAATTAGCATCTGAAATCTAAGAAACAAAAGCAAAACTCTCTTCAACTGTGGCTTGGAGAAATGCCATATCAAAGTTTTCTCAAGCTCTGCCACTTTTGTAGAAATTTAAGAGACTCCTTGTTCAAAACATTAAGTGAATGACTGTGTGCTACTCCCTGTGTTTATTAGTTGGAGGCAACACTTTCCAAAGCTTTGTCTGTTCTTGAACTGAAAGAACCATGCAATAGTAATAATAAATAATAAAAAAATGAGAAGTGTTCAGAAAATATCAGAGAAAAATTAATCAAAATTGTCCTTTCGTTTCACACATCAAATTCTGTGTCATCTTTATCCAGCCTGTTTAAAAATGGCTCTGTTCTGTTTGCTGTGGGAAAACAATAGCATAGATAATTTATTCAAAGCAATCACTTATTTGAGATCTGTTATAGTCAGCAAGCTTCAACAAAGCCTTGTATCATCACAGAAGCTCATGAATGCTATTAAATATCCACATATACCTAATGTGACACTCCTGACACTCCTTGCCACCTGAACAGCTGCAAAAAGAAACCCAAATCAGCTTCAGCACACACTTCAGAGCTGAGAGCATCTTGCAAGAGCTTTCACAATTTAAAACACCGACTCAAGGGGAGGGGGGAGGTTGATAAAATTACTTAATAAATTTATACACATAATTATTAATATTTCATTTCTACTACTGCAGCTTAATTTTGGCTTTTCTCCTCCACACTTTCACCCAGGGGAGCTACTGCTCCATCCTGTGTGCACCAAAACCCTGGCACTTGGAAAGAAGCCCACACTGAATGCCACTGGGGTGGCAGAGCTCATCAGAACTAAATACTACTCAGGTAGACATGACAGCTTTGCCTACACACCATGAGTAAGCTTTCCAAGTCAGAGAGGGAGCAAGAAGACTGATGCAAATTCTTTCCACATAGTCTTGGAACCAGCTCCTTCATTTACTAACACCCAAGAGCTGGGACTTCACAATAAAACTGTTTAGCCCTGAAGATTATCCATGCTTCTACCTCTGTGACCAACACAGAAGTACACTTTGAGTGTGGGTACTTGAACTACAGCCAGAACCAACTATAAACTGGCCTCTCTCCTCCACTCTGGCTCCCACAGGCAGAATGATCAGATGAGATCTGCAATACATCTGCAAGCAAGTACAGATGCAGCTTTAGCTATTAACAGCTTAAAATGAAGGTTTTCCCAGATTTTCAAAGATATGAGTCCATATCCTAATAGACATGTGACATACATAGCAAATAATACATGCAGGCTTCTCAGATTCCAAAATGACTGGATCTTCACTAAAGTTATGCAAATAGTACAGAGATAGATTAAATAATAATTGCAACAAGTATTTGCCTCATTTAGTTTTTCTTCAAGTTAGAACTGGATCATCTAAGATCTTCACAGAAGTTCCATAGCTCAATTTTTGACCATTTGTCATGGTTTAAACCCAGTTAGTCAGCTCGTTCACTCACACCACCCCCCCACCCCGCTTTCTTGCCCTGCCTCTACTCCTGGAGGGACGGAGAGGAGAATCGAAAAGAATGCAACTCCCATGGGTTGAGATAAGAACAGTTTAGTAACTAAGGTATAACACAAATCACTACTGCTACCACCAATGATAATAATGATAAAGGAAATAACAAGAGAAGAGAATACATCATCTCACCACCAGCCGACCAATAACTTGCCCCCCCCCAGCCCGACCAAGCACCAACCGATACCTCCTCCAACCCCTCAGTCTACCAGCCCTTCTGGGTAACTCTCAGTTACCTCCTGGGCATGACGTGCTGTGGTATGGAATACCTCTTTGGCTAGTTTGGGTCAGGTGTCCTGTCTCTGCTTCCTCCCAGCTTCCCCTCCTCCCTGGCAGAGCATGAGGCTCACAAAGTCCTTGGCCAGACCCAAACATCATTGTTATCAGCTCTGTTCCCAGGCCGAAAGTCAAAACACTGCACTGCACCAGCTACCAAGAAGGAGAAAAATGACTGCTACTGCTGAACTCAGGACACCATTATACTTCTTTTGCCACTGAATGTCAGCCTACCTGATATGGCAAATCCTGTGGTCAAAAGATGTTCCCATTCATAGACTCATACCTCCTACCAAAACAGCCCTGTTGACTCTCTTTCTCCCTCTCTCCCAAAACCCCTTCTATGGCTCCATATAGTACAATCTGCTGTAGGGTTGTGACCAGCACACAATGAATACTGTGCTCAGTGAGATCTGATGCAGTCATGATATTGGAGTTAATTACCTTACTTACCTTACCCTGGTGTTAATTCAGTTAATTTGACAGTTGTCATCGTTTAAGCCCAGCCGGCAACCCAGAAACCACACAGCCACTCTCTCACTCCCCTCCATTCCTCCCCCTGCTCCCGGAGAGATGGGAAGGAGAATCGAAAGAATGTAACTCCCACAGGCTGAGATAAGAACAGTCCAATAACTAAGGTATAACACAAATCACTACTGCTACCACCACCACCAATAATAAGGGAAATAACAAGGGAAGAGAATACAGCTGCTCACCACCCGCTGACTGATACCCAGCCCGACCCGAGCAGTGATCTAGCCTTTCCAGGTAACTGCACCTGGTTTATCATATAATGGGCATGATGTGCTGTGGTATGGAACACCTCTTTGGTTAGTTTGGGTCAGGTGTCCTGTCTCTGCTTCCTCCCGGCTTCCCCTCCTCCCTGGCAGAGCATGAGACTCACAAAGTCCTTGGTCAGGGTAAGCATTACTGAGCAGCAACTAAAAACATCGGTGTTATCAGCACTGTTCCCAGGCTGAAAGTCAAAAACACAGCACTGCACCAGCTGCTAAGAAGGAGAAAAATGACTGCTACTGATGAAACCAGGACACCAGTCATCACAGGGAAAGGAAGGGAAAGGAAGCCACATGATGCAGTCAGTATAAGTAAACTTGGTTATGCTGCCTATTGCAGTGCCACTTTTCATACCTGGTACTATGACAGATTAAGAGCCTTCAGAGCCAAAGGTCAGAAGACCATCCTTCCACCCATGGCTGCAACTTCCAACAGCCTAACAACATTTACTTATGTAGTAGGTCTTCTGTGTTTCATCTAAAAATCCATCCTTCGGATACATTTTCTCTTACAGATGTTTTATCCAGATGCTTACTTCTACAAGGAGATTGTATTTTTCCATTCTTCTGCATGTATTCATTTGTGGTATAAGGCTTGCAAAGATTTTAGTATTTGTTCTGGTTTTACATGGTCTATAAGCATATTACTGTGACCCAAAATGAGTGTTTCAGTTCAGAAGGTATATAACCTAAGTACAGATCACAGACACAGATACACCTCAGAAATACACCAGAGACCGGTAACATTCTCTGCTGCTTAGCAAGAAAATTTTCTACTTACAGTAGATTCTTTTCACCTTGGTTACAAAATTTATTTGAAGAATGGGATTTAAGAGAGGCTACAAATGCTACTGTTTAGGAACAAAGAATATTTAAGCCTCGAGGAGATGCTTGAGGGTTGCTCTGGTTCCACAATGAATGGATCTAATCAATTAGTAAAATCAGTAACATCTCATATAAATGATGGTAAGGAATCCTTGGTATTGGTGGCATCATAGTACTACACATAATATGCTACAGATCAGTTGGTCTCTTTTCCCTGTGAAACAGGGAAAGTTAGAATTACACTGAAAACAATAGAAATAATAGTCCAATGTTGCCATTTCTGTCAGGTCTGCAATACACCATTGAGGAGATAAAATTATGTCAAAAGACCACTTTAAGTGGAAATGAAGAGAACTCCCTCTGTTTCACTTCCAGCTGCCCCTACTATGACTTGATTTCTGCATTCAGACTAAAGTTTTCAACCTAAGGTGCAGGCACTGCTCTGAAGTGGTGGTGAAGAAGTCCTGTATGATGCTCAAGGGGTGGGAACACTGACAGCAAAATGCGTGCAAAAATTCTTCACTGTGAGGGTGGTGAGATACTGGCACAGGCAGTCCAGAGATGTTGTAGCTGCTCCATCCCTGGAAGTGTTCAAGACCAGGTTGGATGGGGCTTTGAGCAACCTGGTGTAGTGGAAGGTGCCCCTGCCCATGGGAGGGGATTGGAACTGGATGAGCTTTAAGATCCCTTCCAACCCAAACCATTCTAGGATTCTATCTGCGGAGAAGGACTTGGGGTGTTGGTTGATGAGAAACTGAACATGAGCCAGCAGTGTGCCCTTGCAGCCCAGAAAGCCAATCGTATCCTGGGCTGCATCAAAATCTCCTGAGACCTCACTTGGAGTAATGTGTACAGTTCAACATAAAAAGGATATAGAACTGTTGGAACAAGTCCAGAGGAGGGCCACGAGGATGATAAGGGGGCTTGAACACATCCTATATGAAGATAGGCTGAGAAAGTTGGGGCTGTTCAGCCTGGAGAAGAGAAGGCTGCATGGGGGACCTCATGGAAGCCTTCCAGTATCTGAAGGGGGCCTATAAGGATGCTGGGGAGGGACTCTTCATTAGGGACTGTAGTGACAGGAGAAGGGGTAATGGGTTAAAACTTAAACAGGGGAAGTTTAAGTTAGATATAAGAAGTTCTTTACTGTGAGGGTGGTGAGGCACTGGAATGGGTTGCCTAAGGATGTGAATGCTCCATCCCTGCCGGTGTTCAAGGCCAGGTTGGGTGGAGTCTTAGGTGACATGGTTTAATGTGATGTGTCCCTGCCCATGGCAGAGGGGTTGGAACTAGATGATCTTAAGGTCCTTTCCAACCCTAACTATTCTGTGATTCTATGATTCATTCTGCATTCACCCGCAAGAAACCAGCCTGGGTCCAGCTGGATACTGCAGGATACAGATGGAGGGATCAGACCATGTAGCCCAGTGGTCTTGTATCTGAAAATAAAGTATGAAGACATTTAAATGAATCCCTGATTTAGTCTGTAAGCATCCCAAGTATATTTGTACAGTGCCCAGCACACTGGACTTTGGAAGCTATAGGGATCATAAAATAGTACTACTTGTTTTCTAGATAGGATTTAAATAAGCACTATAAAACTATTTTACCAAATAAATAAATATCTATTAATGTGCTGGTTAGCTTCCTAGACTCTAAATTAAAATGACCTAATAAAAATATCCAAATGTTTCAGTCGACTCAATTTTTTATCTAGATCACTTAAATCAGGATTATCATGTAGCCATATTATTTACCTATTTTTCAGGCCTGATTAAGAAAACACAGTGATTGGAAACTATCTCAATTGGGACATATAACATTTATGTGATATTTGAGCTGACTGGAGACTTAGAAGTGCTGTTTGTTATGCTACAGCCAGTTATGAAACAAATGATCTGGCTCCAGCATGAACTGTTAAACTGAAAACATGCCAGAGGGAAACAGCTGTCAGTACATTAAAAAGTAATTTTCTCAGACAACAAAGACTTAAACCAATCATTTTATAAACATATTTCTTTGCCCAACCAGATTTCTGTAATTCTAATGGTTCATCTGCTGCATGGAGAAATAAAGTAAGCTTTTGCTCATATGATTTGTCAAGAATTTCTACTTGGGAAGAACACACGGTGCTAAAAAAATGAACAAGGATAACAGTATTATCAGGATTTCAACTACAAAATCCATTCTGTCTACACGCAATGAAAATGGATGCAATGCATACCACAAACCTTTGACAATGGCCAATCCACAGTTTGCATTTAAATCAGACTGTTGCCAGTGTCAATGATCATATTTTTGGAGTAATTTTCTTCAGATTTGTGACAAAGGCTTTGGATTATAAATTAAAGACACGGCCAAGCTTCCCAGTGATGTAAATATGCATGTCTCTATTAAATTGGTGGATGTAGGGATTTACACAGCATACACATCCAAAGCCATGCTTTTCAAAAAATCTATGTCCTATTTCATGCTGACCCAGGCAGATTGGTCCTTCCGACAAAGGTCAGAGCACTGTGTTTTCCCCAGTATTATTTTGTCCTTTTGCAGCATCATCCAAACAATTATTCCTGTATCCCACACTGTCTTAACTCCTCTTCCGAAATATCACTTCTGTGACCCTTAGCCAGCTAGAGAAACCAGAGATCCTGAATTACTCTTTCTGTGCCTGCACATTCAATAGCCCAGACAGCAAAGGTAGCACTCAAGTGTAAAAGCCTGAAATCCCAGCTATTGCACTTCAGAAACTAAAACAAAATTCAGCACCAAAGTAATCCATTATCGTAGTGCTGTGGCTTAAGAGTCCTGAGAATTGTCCTAAGGGGACAAGAAATCTCAAGTTCACTAATTTAAGCTGGGGGATTTATGAGACTGGAATAGGGTGGCTTTATAACCCTGTTAATGACTGGTGTCATGAATAATTTTAGCTGACAAGCTATTGCTGGATGAAATATATTTATTTACTTTGCCTTTCACTCTTCAGCGAGCCAAGTCTTGACAGAGCTACTGTCTCTGTTTTTAAACTTATTTTACCTGTTACTTTTCTTAAACGCACAGTTCCTGGTGTTGCTTCGTAGAAATTATTTTTCTTCTTCTTGCTTGTTATTCTTCCCTTTTTATCTACCCTTCTTCTTCTTCTTTCTTTCTTCTGACCATCCCTCTTTCCCCCTTCCTTACTTCCTCCCTGCACTGAAAATCTTAGCCTGCTGTAGAGAGTAAAATACAAATGACCTGTATGGATGCTAACTACCTAGAAGCCAAATAGCAAGGAAAAGGAACCCTCCAACATATTTATTTCTAAATTCCCTAATCTGGGGCCAGGCGTCTCTGGGCTTTGAAGACATGGAACGGATAGCAAGGTCACCCACTAGGATTTAAATCCAGGGCTGTCTCCCCAGTGCAGTACTGCAAGTGGCAGGTGGCAGCCGTGCACAGATACAATGTGTTAAAGCAATAATGATGATTATTACTCAGCACTCCTCTCCAGAAGCAGCACCACTAATGAAAATGTGATCTGCTCTAACCTAAATATGTCATTACCACCGACTTCTAGGACACATCTAACAGCACTGGTTGCATACATCCTCAGCAAGGCCCACAGCTTCTGCTTCCCAAGAGATGGCAAGACACTGCCTCTGCTCTCCCGCATGGAGAAGAGCGAGCAACCCCATAAATTTGCCTGTCTGGTGAATATGTTTTTTTTCTCAGAGACGGTCTCTGTTCATCTGGCTCTGTCTGGCTGTGCCAGTGTCTGCTGTGCATGGGTGAGAGGGCAGCTGTGCCTGCACCTAAGAACCAGGAATGCCCCAAGCTCCAGGCAGGCATGGTCCCTTGGCACAATGGCATCCTTTGCCAGTGACTCTTCCCTGGCTAGATGCTGTTTTCCCCAGCTGAGCAGGATGATTCAGCACTTGCTGGAAGGTAAGTGTAGATCCTGCCAAAGTCTCCTCCATAGTGGCAATGTCTAAATGGGAGAGATACTCGGGGCTCTCAGCCAGTTTTCAGCCTACACCCATCTATCATCCATTCCCAAGTCTGGCGATTTAAGTCTGGCGCTGCTTCAAGGTCCCAAACTGACTTAGCGCCCATCTGTTTCTAGGACTGGGTGGATCTGCAGCAAGGATGCAGGCAAGCCAGAGCACTGGTAGCCTTGCATCCCTGTCCCCTGCAGTCCCCCAGCCATTCCAGGGCTCCTGCTGGCACAACAAGGGCAGGTCCCAGCACACCAGGTAACAGCTCCATGCTCCACTACACACGAGTGGATACAGAAAAGAGATGATGGAAGCATCAGTCACACTGTGGCATGGAAATGCTCCCACGCTGGGCTAATGTATAATCTCAACAAAAGGGCATAGTGGGCAGATACCATGCAAGCATGAGATCTAAACATTCACATCCTGGTCTTAAGTAAAGCTTGCTGTGGCACATGTCAATGTTTATCTTTCAAATAATCTTTCAAGTTTTTAAAAGCACACCACTCCTAATTACAGACATACTCTCATAAAAGTTGTTTTGAGCCTTTATTACATATAAATGCAGGGTAGAAAAGGAAAAACTTTTTTTTTCCTCAGCCTCTAAATACATTTAATGTAACCAATTAAATCAACATTTCCAGTTCAGACTCCACCTGTTTTTTATGATGTTGCATTGCCACTGTACATCGAATTTGCCCAGGAAGGAACAAAGGAGTACAGTCAGTAACTCTCAATTTGCAAGTGTGCAGCAAGTAATCATTTCTCAGACACAAACGCACACATGCCCATGCACAGACACTTTGAGCTCATGGCAAGTAGAGGTTTCTGAAGCCAGGGAGGCTGTGAGGCCACGTCAGACAGGGAAATGGTGGTAGGACCTCTTTCTCCAGGCCATCTACAGTGACAGCCTCCTTAACAACTGACTACTCTTTTCATTGTCAGCTTCATGGTAAATATTTACAAAGGAAGTATTTGGGTTTATATTTTTAAATCACTGTTTGCTCATTAGATTGCCTTTTGTATACCTTTGTAGTGATGCTACTGATGTTTTCTTCTGTTTCCACTTTCATCACAACTAGTTCCATCCAGCCACCTATGACTTCTTCTTGAATTTGTAAGCAAATCAGGTATCCAAGAGAGGAGCTCAAACAAATTAAACCATTTCAGTAGGAGGTATACAAAACCTGTATATTCTTGAGTAGGACAACTCAAGATATGAAAGAAGGTGTGAGGCCTTCTTTTGGGAAATTCAGCTGAGAACCCCATTTGTACTTATTTATTTTCCTTAGCATATTTTAACCAATATGTAGTCATCCATTTGAAGAGCCACCTTCATCTGACAGTCATCACCTCAACTTAACTAGCTTGGGTGTTGCAGGAAAATAAAAGGATAATGTGGGATAAAAGCAAATTAGTTTAGTTTGTCTGCTAAATATGTTCTTAAAACAACAAAGTGCTGAGATGTTATGCCTATCTAGCAGCTAAGATAGAGCCTGCATCTTCAGCCTCCACAAGCTTTAATAACCAAGGTACACTGTGCTTGGGAAGAGGAAGCAATCTCCTGAAAATGATCATTTGTGCACAGAACTATCACTCAGAGCAGGCATCCATGGTGGAGAAGCCACTAATCTCTAATTTTGGACAACTATGCTGCTTTTCAGGATTTGCATCTGCTTCCTTTTTTAGCTACTTAGTTTTGTGATGAATTGTAATGGGAGTTGTTCTGGGTAACACAAGTAAGAGTGGGCTAAAGAAGGCAAGCTGCCACAGAAACTGTGCTGTTTGTTAAAGCTTTATAAGTCACTTAAACAGCCATACTGATGAAATGTTGGTAACCATCTGCTACCAACATTTGTAAATAAATATAAGCAAACATAAATATTCCCTGGCTTGTTGCTCAATTTCAGGCATGGGTCTCTTGGGTTTTGGTTTTTGCTGGGTTTACTTTTTGTTAGGGTTTTTATTGTTATTCTTCTTTTTTTTTAATCTACATGTGGTTCATGCACAGACTTAATTTCTTCAGACTGTTTAGCTGCCTGGGGGTGATTTCATTCCACTGTCCTCTGGTACCCCTCAGTGCAAATTACTCATGACTGAACAGAGAGGAAGGATGCCTAATTCTGATTATTATTTATTATTGATATTATTTATCAGTGGCAAAACTAGCTGTAAAAATGTAATTTCTTCATGCAGACTGGGAAAACAGATTAACTGTAAACTTTCTTTACATGAGTTCCTTTTGCACATCTGAGCAAGTGGGACAAAAGTGTTCTATTTAGAGAAGAAATTTTATAGCATTTAGAGTCCTGTAAAAAGCTCATCTGTTTGGCTCTACAAAAATAAGAGCCAGACTCTTGGAAGTTTGAATCCTTAGTTTTGGCCTTATATCAGGGTCGACTGTATTACACTGTATTACACACAGCAGCAGATCTGGATCACTACTCATTTCAGCACATCCTCTCCCATGCATACATCCTCTCTATTTGTTATCACAGCGTATCTCTTTTGTTTCCACAACAGTTGCTCACTGGGAAAAACTGTATTATGAAAATTGTACTTGAAATCAGCTATCAGGTACTTCTTCAAGTATCTAACGCTGTAAATGTTACATTTGCACCATAGTGCTCCAGGGAGATAAAAGCTGCTCCCTCTCAGATCTGATTTCCTTTCTGACAGCTTTGTCTCTGCAACAAACAGTGCCTCTACGTTAAGAGTGCTCAAAGGGAAACTCACATTTTGGGGAAAGTGTTTAAGAGATTATGAAGAAATTAGAGGACTTCTTGATAGGCAGATTCTCTTTTAGAAAGTTATTTTCTGATGACTAGTAGTTAAGTTTTACAAGATGATTTTACAACTCCTCCAACACATTGAGGACTGTGCACATTTTAGACATCATCTTTTCTTTTGTTGATGCTCTGCACTGAGTTCTCTCTTATTGAACATTGCTTCTAAATAGATTGGTGAGATGTAATATAGTAGAAGCACCTCTTGATTAATTTTTTTAAAAAGTTTAAGTATTCCTTTCTCACTAGAGCGCTAGATCAAATATAAGCAAAGCTGCGTTTTTTTGTACAAACTAATGATCTTTTTCCTTCCAAATGACTGCAATGCTTATGAGAGTTGCCAGGATGGACAAAAATCATTCATGAATTTGTAATAAGGATCTTAGGTTCCACACAGCAAGTATTTTGTAGTAGAAAGAATACATTGCCAAAGAATTCATCCCTGTTAATAGCACACTGCAGTTTTGAAACACTGGCCTTTCAGACTTGAGTAAATTGGAATAGGGCAGAATCCTAAAGTTGGAGAGTAAATGGTCTCTTCTTACTGGGACTGACTTCTGACTGTATTTGATATGCTACTGTACAGGTGGAAACAGAAAGCAAGGCTTGCACTTGAGGAACAAAGTGATCACGGAAAAAGGAGGAGTTACTTGGCTCTCTTGCAGTGAATTTTAACAAATCTTAAGGGGTATGTGCGTGAAAGTACCACAAGAGGCTGTAGAACACGTACAAAAAAAAGTATACAAATGAAAAGGAGGAGAAAACTGACATCAAGGTATCAAAAAAGATGAAGAACAAGTCCAGCGCCAAACCCAGAGGCAAGAAGACTTTCATGACTTTGTTAAGGGTGAAACAAAACGGTGAGGTAAAGTATCACAAACATCACCCCCTCCTAGGCAGTATAAAAACAAAGTCCAAAATCAGCTCATCTGCCAATCAAGGAACCCAGAGGCACAAGGAGGCCTTAGCAGACAGCATCCTTATCCTCTGCGTGATCACACACGTGATCTTGACTAGACCATTTGAATCCACACACTTTGGTGCTTCTGACTGTATGGGTGTGAAAGCATAAAGGGAGACAGTAACTGTTTACAGATACTTAGTTTTTACCGATACTTTGTAAACTCACATTCCCCCTCCATTAGCTCGCACAATAAACTTTATCATACTCATTTCATATGCTTTTTAATTTTTCAAATTCCTTCAAAAACTAGAGATCCCAGGTACACATTCTTTTAACAGATGCATGCCCCCCCGCAAAGGTGTTTGCTGTAATTACCGTTCAGCAGCTTTAAGGTAGGCGGAGCACAGCACCACTACGACAGGCTTTATAAAGTAATGGCAACAGAAGGGGTCTAGACAGCTTGAACAAAACTTCATGCGAATCAAATCTTCTCACATGCAAAAACAGGCAGCGTAAAATCTATGCATCATTTAAATTCTTCTTGAGCCTTTAAAATTAGGGAGTAAATGGCTTACAGGCCTTTAGCTGCGCCAGTTTCATCCTCATTAAACACTTCAGACAAAAAGAAAATGGCAGTAAATGAAGGCCTTGCAGACTGCATCATCCCTTTCTGGTAGTGCCAATAACTAGGCAGATCATGCAATATATTTTCTTTAAAATGACAGAGAAAGTTGTACTGAACTCTCCAGAAGGATTTGAAATGAAAGCTTAGTATAATACTGTAGGATCAGTGTGGAAACTTGGGGGATTTAGGAGTCTGATGATAACACAGAACATTTTAGTTTTAGGTTACCATTTCAGATTCAGACCATTTTCCAAGTTTCCATGAAAAGTTTCTATCTGCTGAAAATCAGGACACATGCTATGCAAATCTGCATCTTCTGTCCTGGTTACACAGAGCAACATGCCAACCTGAGAAAGGCAGAAGTTGGAAAGCAGATTATCTCCTTGGTGCAAAAGGCAGTACCCTTTGGATTCAGGCTCCACACACAGTCAGACCAAGAGGCCTTACAGGATCACCAGTTAAACACGTTTTGTAGCGAGGACAGAAGAGGACACACATGCCTAAATGATTCTTAAGTGGATTTAGAGTAATCAAACTGGGTTCCAGAAAACCTACACACCGTCTTACTCTGAATGTGTCTGACTTCTCAGGTGTCCTATCCAGAACTGTGCTTTGATATATAAAAAAAAATAAAAATTCCTGATCCTGAACAAAATTGAGCCACTTCACATAAGCCTGTCCAACTACTTCTTCATAGAATCAAAGACTAGTTGGAAAGGTTGGAAAGGACCTTAAGATCATCTAGTTCCAACCCCCCTGCCATGGGCAGGGACACCTCACACTAAACCATGCCACCCAAGGCGATTCAATAAGTACTTATTGCTTAACCTGCAGCATTAGCCACTTCACAAACTGCAATGGCATGTACTGCTTTCTTAGGACTGCCAGAAGATGAGCAAGATATATGTGAGGTGCTGCATTCAACAACTCTTCGAAGTACTGATGCATTCTCAGGAATCCCAGCCTCCTCTCTTTCCCTTCCTCTCTCTCCCTCTCTCCCTTCCTCTGAGGAACTACCATGTGAGGCTGAAAAGCCATGTTTCCTCATACAGTTGCTTCTGAAACCATTCAATTCTTTGCTGTAGCCTGTAGCCATGGAGCAGGAAGAAGCACCAGAAGTCCTGACAATTTCTTCATAAATGTCTGCACAGCAGCTAGTTTTCTTCACTTCTGGGGCTTCCAAGCACTACTCCAACATAGACAGTGAAAAAACAAAAGATGAGAACATCACTGAAGTAGAGGATAGAAATCTGCAGCTCACTAGCCCAATGTACACAATGCTACCAACTGGCTTGTGCGTGTCTTATTGAAACGGCTGCTGTGTCTTGCACCAGGCTCAGGCTAATAAACATGGTAAGTAAAAGGAAATCCTTGCTGACTGGCAACTACTACATTTCCCTACCTCATTTCTGTATATTCAGATACTTTCAAAAGTTGGTTTTTATTTTCCAAAGCAAATGACAAGTGTAAAGCATGGTTTAGACTCTGCAATTTTTACAACCAGGCTGCGATTTTCACACTCCAGTTTCCAACTATTCCTTTAGCTCTGAAAATTCAACTTCAAGGATGAACATCTGTGATGCTCATTTTGTAGCTGTGCCTATCATACATTTTGCCTGACACTCATATTCCTGAGAGCTATATAAGACTGTTAGAAAACAACAGCATTTAAAAAAATTTCAATGTCCAGAAGTCTCTCACAGGCAAACCTGTAACCCTTACACAGAAGACACAGATGGGTTAGGATTCCAGGCATGATCCAATGATTTACTAGCATCTAGCAATCAGACTACTAGATTGGAATAATAGTAATTAATTGAGAGAGCTCCATGTAAAAAAAAAAGGAGCTCAGCAATGAAAACTGTCATTTATGGTCTCATGTATACTCACTTTGGCTCCACTGAGATTGAGTGTTCTACATGAATCATACCAGTGCACTGATAGTTTGGCCAATGTTCAGACAATACATCAGGGTAGAGAACTGCATACGATAATGCAACATCCTGTTTGGAGGCTTAAGAGGAAAAAAATCTAGCAATAATCACTTCCAAGGCTAGTAGCTCAGTTCTTATTGCCTTCATAATGACTCCACAGCTATTCAGTCAATGAAAATGGAGTCTGATATTGAGCATCATGAAGATAAATTAACAATAAAATGAGTCTCACTCATACATCCACCGCCTACTTTAGCGAAGAGATACAGTATGTACTTTTAAAAAATGTTGCCCTTCTCTTTAAAGTACTGAGATGGTTGAAAGGGAGGTAGAAACAAAGCCTTTCTCTACTAAATACTGGGTTACTTTCCTGAAAGGGAAGGGAAAAAAAAAATAAAAAAAAATGCTGTTAATATTCAGTAAACGAATTTCCCATTAGAATTAATAGTTCATATTATAAAAGCCTCTTGGTTTATCCAGCATTTTAGCTAAGAGTGAAAACACAACAGAATTCTTTTAGGGGGTTCAGATTTGGCACTAACACCGTGCATTAAGTGACAGATGTCAGGATGTTTGCCTTACTACATTTTTTGTAAGACCCAGTATCACAGACAAACCTACTATATCCCAGTTAATGAAAAACAAACAAACAAACAAAAAACCACACCCGAGCAACCAATCAAGCAAACAAAAACCCTTAAGAATTGACATAAACCATACCAGGCAAATTTAATCTCATTTGATATAAGCTTCCTCCCTCTTTCCCCAGCTTGAGGCAGTCTTTTCTGTGTCTCAAGTTATGCTGGAAATAACCTAGAGAACAAACTCTTGGCTGGGGACCCCAAATGTCTTATGGTCAATGGATATACCCCCTGAAGACTTGCCTTACCTCTAAAATGGAAAAACTAGGATTTTACAAGTGTAGCAATTAAAAAAAATCCATCCATACTAAACCTGGGGGTTATCAACCAAGGTTGAGAAACCAAAATACTGAGTTCATTCTTTAAAATCCATCTTGTTAAAGCCACATTTAGGACAAAAAACAAAGGCTAATGAACAGAAGACTCGCTGTGTCATGTGTAAAAGTAGACTGCATGACATTTGCATTGTGACGGGTCTGTGGAATGCTCAAAGGCTATTATATTATTGTTTTAAGCATCATATGTATCTTTATCAATTTGATAATTACAGCTAGTTCAGTATATTGCTAGTTCAACAGGTGACAGGATAATTTCTTACAGGAACAAATGGAGTCGGTATAAAGAGGCGTATTAGTACAAACTGCAAGGAAAAAATGCAAACAGCAAGTCTCCTAAAGTTCCCAAAAGAAACAGCACAAACAGAAAGGACAGCATTACCTCTGTTTGCCACTGCCCTCCCGACAGAGGTACTCAATCCTGAAACCAACTAACCCGGTTATCGTATCCTCACTTGTACAGCCAAAAGCTGCCTCATTAGCGATGCCCTGTGTGATACGCAGCTAAGCACCAGCACAGAAAAAGACATCAGAACATGAAGCTGGGAATGGAAGGACAAGGTAGGCGAAGTCAGGATTTAGATGATTTGAAACTGCCACAGAATTGCACCTTAAACTGGTTAAAGTAAGCAGAGTCATTTTGAGAGAAATGAGTTAAGGAATGATCATGTAAGTGGCAATCTGGGTAGACTAGATAAAATAGCATCCCCTGCCTGGAACAGTGATGAGGACACGCAGGACAGGCTGAGGAAGACAAAGCTTCAGCTGAGTTAGACACAGCTAGACACAGTTCCCACCATGACTGACATACCACTGGTATCACATGCTTTATGAGACCACCTGAAGCTGCATATGTCAGAGTGATTCAGACCAGAAGGAGTTTTAATTAAGAAACTCCAGGTTAAAGCCTGAAGTAATCCAGCCAAGTAACAGAGGAAGGGGAAAAAGAGTAGAGCAATTGCCCTTGTATCACTGGATGAAACCAGAAACTGAAAGTAAGCAGGAAATCTGACAAAAAAATGAAAAAAATAAAAATAGAGTCCAAAAAAAAAAAAGGAGGAGCTTTGAGACTCTATGTCAACAAATTACATACATTTCTTGAACCATCTGGGTAGTTCTGATTTCACTAAACTAAGCATTTGTAGAGTATGTGGTTTGATTCATATTGCATAAATATTTCATTGAGCTGGGAAGAGACAAATCAAAATACAGGTCTGGTGCAACTACTTCAGAAATTAACTTCTGAACTTCCATTACCATAATGATGCTAACATACTTGAAATAGCTCTGACGAAGAGAAATAAAAGTTGGCTTAAGATCCAGAAGCACCCACAGTGCACATGCACTTTTAGCACAGAACTCATGGGATATATGATGCTAAATTCAAGAACAGTGAAGTGCAGATTAGGAAAGAGATACTTTATGAAAGCTTTCTGAACAACAGGATATTTTAGATCATGGAACAGGATCACAAGAAACAAGCGGGAGCTGCAGTGCGGGGCAACCACAAAGGACAAAATAATACATTGGTATAAAGGAAGGCTCTACGAAGTAACAGATCCACACATATCTGTTACACTTGGTGACAGGTTAAGTTCAAATGAGAACAAGATGGCTGCTAAACAAACATTAAGTATGACAGTGTCCTGGGTTCAGCAGTAGCAGTCATTTTTCTCCTCCTTGGTAGCTGGTGTAGTGCAGTGTTTTGACTTTCAGCTTGGGAACAGAGCTGATAACAAGGATGTTTTGGTTTGGCCAAGGACTTTGTGAGCCTCACGCATTGGGAGGAAGCAGAGACAGGACACCTGACAAACTGACCAAAGAAGTATTCCAACCACAGCACGTCATGCCCAATGTATGGGGGTTAGCCGGAAGGGCAACTGCAGGGTTGGAGGAGGTATCGGTCGGAGCTTGGTCGGGCTGAGGGGGGGCGAGTTATCTCGGCTAGGTGTTGTATTCTCTTCCCTTGTTATTTCCTTTATCATTATTATCATTGGTGGTAGCAGTAGTGATCTGTGTTATACCTTAGTTACTAAACTGATCTCAACCCGTGGGAGTTGCACTGTTTTCGATTCTCCTCTCCGTCCCTCCGAGAGCAGGGGGAGGGCAAGAAAGGGGGGGAAGTGAGCGAACGAATTACCTGACTGGGTTTAAACCACGACAGACAGGAACAAGCCCCTAACATCAGTAGCTTTCACATTCTACATGAACTCTAATATTGCAATTGCCTTATCCATTCAGTTTGGTTTCATGAACCTCATGTCACTTTTGGCTAAGAGTTATAACCTCTGCTGTAAAAAGGGAAAGATAATTGCAGTTTTCCCCAAGTACAATTGATTACAGAATTCCTTGAAATGCCAGAAAAACTGGCTTACCTCTCAGACTATCCATATTTTTACACAAAAGCATTTCCAGCACTGGTTTCTGCTGACACAGCTGTTTGGCAGCCAGAACAACAGGCTTTTTTTTTAAGTATCAATAATAAAAATAAAAGCATGACATATCCCAAAGCACTTGGAGCTACTCCTAATGGAGAGCTACAGAGTGAGCACAATCTTCTCCTGTAATTCCATCACACCATGAAAGGATCTGGTGTTCAAAGTGATCTTTCCTCATTATTGCCACCTTTAATACCGCTGGGGTGGGGAAGGACAGGGATGAGCACCAGCGATGTAGAGACCATTAGGTCCTTAAAATACTTACAAATAAAGCTGCCTCAATTTTGGCCCAAAGAGACACATCTCTTGTGTTTCTTTCAACTAAAATTTCACCTAAATCATCTCTCCAACAAACTCACCAAAACCCGACCAAACCACAAAATCAAGCTGTTCTGGCACGAAAACCTCTCCAGCTGCACAGGAATAAAACCCGATTGCATTTGGGAAACACGACACCGCTGAACACATAACGGGGGCCCATCCTGCCAACCAAGCAAGGTGACTTTGAGGGAAAGCTTCCCGGTGAAAGACGGTGCCACCTGCCCCGGTTCTGCTCCGCACACGCCGGCGCACCCGCAGCGGGGAGGGAACTCTGCTGCCCGCCTCACGGAAAGGCTCAATCAGCGCCCAGACCCGCCTCTGCCGCCGGGCTCTTCCGCCCGCCCCCAGGCGGGGGGCGCACGTGCTGGAGGGAAACACGACGCGGCGCAAGCGCGGTGCGGCCGCCCCCGGGGAGGAGAGCCTTACATCTCCGGGCGCCTAATGGACTGATGTCATTTCCCCGACTCCGTGCCTCGCCAGCCCATTGGCTGCTGGAGAGACCGCTATCTGTAGTTACGCTTCCCGGTTGGCTGTTGCCTCGTCGGCTCTCGCCCTATCCCAATTCGGGCCACGCAAATTAAGGTCTCTAACCGCGCCTTCTGCCCCAGCCCCTCCTACCGCCCCTGCCAGCTCCTCCTTTCGCCGCCTGCTCCTCGCTCTCATTGGTCAATAAACGTGCTTTGCTCCTCCCCCCCTCCTCTGCAGTGAGCTCCCTGATTGGGTGGCGGCGAGCTCCCTCAGGTCCCGCCCCTTGGCTCGCCGCACTGCGCATGTGCTGGTGTCGTGCCCCACGCGCGGAGCCGACGCCGAGAAGGTGGGGGGGGGGGTGTACAAACGCACAGAGCACACCTCCCGCGAGTCCGGTCCCGCCCCGACCTCCCCGAGCGGGCGTGGGGTGGGGTGGGGGGGGTAAGAGGGGCTGGCCGTGGAACGGGTGGGTGCGCGCGCTGGCGGTATCTCCCCTGCCGTCAGTCCCGCTCGGCAGCCGCGGTGGCAACAGCGGTAGCGGTCTGGATAGCGGAGCCGCTGTTTTCTCTTCTTCTTTCTTCTGCTTCTTTTTCTCGTTCTTTCTCTCCCCCAGGACACGGTGAGCACAGTGGCGTGGAGGCGGGCTCCCCTCCCTTACAGCGTCGGGGTGCGGCGGGACGCAGGAGCTGTTCTTACCCTAGATTGCGGGACCTCCTTCTTTCCAGCCCGCCCCGGCAGCAGCCAGTAGCGACCGAGGGAGGGGGCGGCCGGCGGCGGCTCCTCGTCCTCCTGCCGCTCCACACCATAAAGAGGTGCTGTGGCGAACAAGGCGCTGCTTCCTGCCCAGCTCCGCGCCCCAAGCTGGGACGGGCGTCGGCTGCCCCTCGGCCGGTGGGCGCTGGTCTCCTCGCGGGGCGGGCCTGGCCCATAACTCGGCGGCCGGCAGCGTATCGCGGGGTCAAAGGGAGGGTCGCCTGAGGCAGGGGAGTGTTGTGGCGGCGGGTGGAGGAGACCGCGGGCGCGGAGGGTTGTCCCCGCGGAGGGAGCGCCCCGGCATCACCGGGCTTCGAGCCGCCGCTGCCGCCTCTTGTCTGTGCTGGCGCTGGTCGGAGTTGTCATCCGGGACTAGGCTGGGCTTTCTCGTCGTATTTCACGTCTGTCATTGCCTGGGAAACTTCACGAGCTCGAAACAACTTTGAGCGGAAAAAGAAAAAAGTAATTTTCTTTAATGTTATAGCTGCTGGAAAACACAGTCGGCAAGTTCCTCTTATAATTGCAGCATCACTCCTTTGGAGGAAGCGAGACCTGAACATAGGATCGCAGGGAAAGCACTTAATCTCAACTCCTTTTGTGTAATGTGTGGAAAGACTAGGCTTTTCTGTGCCGTAGGACTCTCCGTTGGGAGGTTTAATGTCTTTTAAAGTATTCTGAGGCTTTTCAGAAAGATTTTAAGTGCAAATTGCTCCTGCCGTAAACCTCTAATCTGGTGAATTCAAAATGAATTTGGGTATTTGAGGAGACTGCTGTGCTGGGTTTTGGGGGTTTGTTTTGTGTTTTGTTTTTTTTTTTTGTCATTTTTCTGTAGTAAATGTAAATGCAACCGCAACAGTGCTGGATATTGTTGTCTGAAATTTGGGTGTATTCGCTTGCTACTTGGTGTTTCTGACATCAGTTTACGAAACTTGTGTGTGGTTTCTGCTATCTTTGCTATCACTGACCTTATTCAGCAGAATCCTTTGTGTTATTGGTACTCGCAATCTTGTGTAACTGTCTGCCATGGCTATAGAAATACATAACATGGTTGCAGTTTTCGATGGCTATCTTGCTTCCTGCTTGCTTTTTCTCGCATAAATCTTTTTAGAACTAAGACTGAGAGTAACCTTTTTTTTATCCCCCCTTCTTTTCTCCCTGCCCCCACCCCCAATTCAACAGATGCAGTTTATGTTGCTTTTTAGTCGCCAGGGGAAACTGAGACTCCAGAAGTGGTATGTCCCATTATCTGACAAAGAAAAGAAGAAAATCACAAGGGAACTTGTTCAAACAGTATTAGCCCGCAAGCCGAAAATGTGCAGCTTCCTGGAATGGAGAGACCTGAAGATTGTCTACAAAAGGTTATTCTGTCTCACTAACCTTGTAATTGCCTTACATGACAAACAACGTAATAAGTAGCAAGCAAATAATGAAGGTTGATTTTTGTTGTTGATGTGGTTTTTGGTTTTGTTTTGTTGTTTTTTTCTTTGCTTCTGCTGGTTATGGAGAACACCGACTTCTCCCTTGAATCTAATTTGATAACCAACTAGGAATCATTCATATGTGGAAAATCATTCATGCGTTTAGAAATGTGCTGAAGAAATGAGGTTTCCTTCTACTTCCAGAAGGAGTGGTGGAGTCTTGGTTCTCCGTTGAGATTCACGCAGTATGTAAATGCTTACAAATATGAAGCATGTGAGGTTTAATACATGATAAAGAAAAACTGAATTTCATAAGTCAGTGACTTCATAAATCACCTGAAAATGTAGCTTGCTTTTAAAGGCTTATAGAAATAAGGAATAATTTTTGAGATTACCCAGTTTGTTTTTTTGTCATTTCTTTAATTTTGTTTTTTCTGTATATACAAAAAGGCATTTCTCCTAATTGAACAAATCATGGCTAGCTTTCTTCTGATGGAAGTAATGTATAATTTTTTTTGCAGTAATTTCATTTCTCAGTTGTTCACTAACTTTTCTAGGAGTATCTTAAAAGCATTTTTTAGTTTTGTGCTGATCTTTAGAATGTAATCCTCATCCTGATTTGGTAGGCTGAATCTCTTCCAGCTAAAGCTGGTGCTATGAAACCTTGAGTTATCTCCCCTAGAAGGTTTGTGCGTTTGTATTTCCCTCTTTGAGATACTAAATGATTTGTGCCCTACAATAAATATTATTATATTCTCTCTGTAGGTAAGGCAGAGAGGACTAGAGGTGAAATGAAGAGTTTGTAATTCTTTCATAGTGTACCAAATGCGTAGAATCAAAAAGGCTTAGAGGTTTAAGTCCTGTTTCGTATATATGTTGTTGCATGGAACTTCATGCCCATGAATGTCATTCATTCTAATGCATGTAGCTCTTTAACAGGGAGGAGGAAAAAGGAGGAACAATGCATAAGGCTGTTTTGAAAGCATAGGTAGTTTTTATTTCAGCATCTTGATTTTCTAACAAAACTTCTTGTACATGCATGTAGGCAAGCTTACTTGAATGCTGTGGGTGCTTGAGTTCTAATGCCTACAAGTGCTTCTTTAGCTGGGCTTTTCTGGGACTAAATCAGAAAAATTTAGCATGAGTAAGCCAGTCTGTTCCCTCCCTTGCCCAGTCTTGAACAGCAGTAGCTCTTCTGGTGGTGGTTTGATTTCACGCAGCTGCTTTCCCTTCTTGTCTGTTTATTGCTATTAACAACTTGTCATGTCCTTTTGTGTCTAAGGGAAGTGGTGAAAATGTGGCTGTGACTCTGTTGCTGAAAGTTTTGGTGTTCATGCATCTCAGTATGTGTTGTGGATCCTCTGGTCAGGGAGAATGAAGAAATTTGCTGGGAGATTTATCCTAGACCATTTTGGGCTGGACGTAGACTGTAGCCCGTCAGCTAGGCTGCTGGTGTGCGCAGCTGACTGCAGTAGCTTACTTACTTCACTGTGCAAAACAATCTGGCACAGTTAGCCTATGAAATCTTGTTTATTAGCTTGATACAAGCTGATCTTAACATCTCCAGTCTTTACTTCTGCTTTTTCGGCATGTTCCGTTAGACTAAAACATCATCAGAAGGACTAAGTGTAAGAGGTGATAGTTTAGATTCTTGTATCTGATAACATTTACAGCTTTTAGGTTAGTGGGATTTTTTCCACTCATCACATTGTCATTAAAGGTGATGAGTACAAGCTAGTATGATTTCTTTGAAAAGAGAGATCAGTTATAACTCAAAATTATATAATCCCCAAAAGACGGTTATGATAGTCAAAGCCTAATACATTCTGAAGGGTGGGTGGCTAAAAGAGAAACACATCTGCGTGAGTTTTGCATGGTTTGTGAAACTGCAGAAAGTGTTCCCAGTTGCTCACAGACAAAAGTATCTCCTGGGATCTGTTCTTGTCCAATCTGTTATTGGGAAAGATCTGAACTTCTGTTGCAAATGTTTTTCAATATAAACTAGAAAAGTATGTGCATAGTGCGATTGTATATGTTGCATGTGATGCTGTTAAGAGTCTGAAAGTGCTGAAATTGATGTGCTCTTTTTGTTTTTAGAGTGTATTTACTGTCAACATGTGAGAGAGAATTGATCTAGATATTGCAGCTCAGAGAACTGTTGCCATTATTTAGAAGTGTCCTCAAGGGTTGCATTGATGCACCTATTTTCAAGAACAGAATGAACTGAAATGCAAAATTGGCAAGCCAGTAGGTTTTGCTGCCTTGATACTTAGTGTTTATCAAGAAAGCTGGGCTATTTTGATTAGCCTCCTTAGCTCTCTAACGTGTCATCCTTAGTTTGCTTTCTGAATGAAACTTCAAGCAAATAGAACTGTTTTAAAATCCATCTGAATGTGTGTGATTTATTTTCTTTAGTTTCACACATGTAGCATTGATAACGGTTGCAGACTAGGGTCAGATGAAAAGGCGCCCTGCTTTTTATGTGGTTGTGAGTTGGGATGTATGTACTCTGTAGCTGGTTTGGAAGAGAGTTTGTCTGGCTAGTAGACACTGGAAGATTGGAAAAGGACATGAGTGTTTAACTTCAGGAGACGGAGATTTGAGTGACTTGCTGAGTAAAAAAAAAAGAAATTCAAATATGGGAAGTCAACAACAATTGCACTTTATGAAAATAGAGAGGGAGACATCTGCAGACAGCTGATTAGAAACTTAGCAAACACAGTTGATGATTGCTCTTCATGTTTTGTCCTTCTAAGAACTAGCTGTAGTGGTACTGGTGCATACAGGTTAGAAATTCATGCAGCTGTCTGCTTGTGGCAGAGAAATGTGTTAAATGCTAAAATTTGTAGTTTTACTGAAAAAAGGAACTTAAGATAGGATGTGATTTCCCCCCCCCCCAGATGTCAGCTGGTCACTATTTTAGCTTCTGGTGGTATGAATTATTTTCACAGTATACTGCAGGCAAAATTGGAATTGCAGAATAGCTGATTTTTATATAAATTTCACTTTAATATTTGGCTAACGTGAGGCTTGCTTATTGTTGTTTCATAATTTGATTAAGGTTTTTGCCTTTGCTTTTATATGTTTGAAGTATTAAGTTATAAAACTTTAGCTTGTGCTGCTCTTAATGTTGTGGCAGATGTCTTATACTTTAAAATAGTTTTCCAGAAGTCTTTAACATAACCTAAGTTCTAAAGCTTTTCTTTTCAACTGTCCCATCCCTCTGTCCCCTCCTGATTCCCACCCTCCCTCCCTTCCTTCCCCCCTCCACCCCAACAAAAGACACTCTTCTTTAAGCAGTGTGCCTCTTAAAGTATTATGAACCTAAGGTGCAGGCCTGTGGCTAGTGGTATGTTATGTGCCCAGCAGTTGACATAATCACTGTCTATGTACATCTTAGCTGCCAGTTGTATCTGTTAAAAGTATCACTGTGATGTTAATTAGGTGACTGTGTAAAAAAACTGAATGCAATTATAGTGAATTAGGTACTTGGGTTTGATTATTTTAACTTAATCAGGCCTTCTTTATACAGAATTTCAGTTCATGCGTCACTAAGAGGACCTTGGTATTGAGAAAAAAATTCTTAGATGATTAGCAGTACCAAGTTTTTGTTCATTTCTAAACCTACTGGGGGGTATAGCCTTGCTGAAATGAGAAACTGTAAAAAAAAAAATAAAAAATGCTTAATTTCAGTAGTGGTATTGTTAATCTCTCTATAACTGAATAGTGACTGATCTGCCTGTCGTAAATGCTCAGAACTTGTTTCATCAAACAAATGTGAGTTTTTTTGGAGGAGGAAAAGAATCTTCTACCAATCACAACTTACTAGCTGTCCCAGTTTTCATTGGGTCAACAGCTATCATCAAACAACAGATTCTTGGGCTCCTGTAAGCACCTGCCTGCCTTTTAAAGGCAGCTTGGTTGTCATTTGCATTTCATTTCTGCTCCTGTCAAACTCTGTAAGCTTTAAATTTCTGCAGTTGGGATCTATGTGCAAAGTGACTTCAGATGCTGACAGACTTTTGGCTTGCTTGTAGCTTTGCCTGGTGACAAACTTCCAGGGCTGGCTTCAAGTAGGCGTTCTCTCAGCTAATAGGAGAATACCACTGAACTGATAGGGTTTAATCAGTTATGCTCTGCACTCAGTGACCTGATCTCCCAGCAGAGTTACTGAACCTCGTTGTGAGTAGAGCAGTAGCAGAGAACTCTGCTGAAGCTTTTCCTGCTAATCATGAGGCTTCTTGCTGCTGAACTATTGCAGCTGTTGAGGGGTAGGTTCATGGATTTTTTTCGTGTTGCAAAAAAATCTCTCTAAATTAATCTGTCTGAAGGCAAGAGTTTGTAAAAGTATTTATATGCCTCTTGTGTTTCCTTTTTATTTAATCCACATTGGATTTTTAGTTTTTTTTTTTTTCCAAGCTCTTCTGGGGGCTTCTGTGTTTGCTTCCATGTCTGACAAGTGGAGGGAGTTCTGTCGTAAAATATTTCCCTAAATGAATGTAAGCACCTAACTTGGGTGTGAAGACACCTGCTGAGAGAGAAAAGGGAAAACAAAACAAATCCAACCCAACACAAGAACAAAAAAAACCTCAAACCAACCAAGAAAAAAAAAGACCAAATCCCCAAACAAAACACAATAGCAAGTGGAAGAAAATAGGGCAGAATGTTTCTTACAGACTGCACTAGATTTGCTTTTGTGTGATGTGGCATACTTTACTATAAAGATTTGTCTTTTCAGTGGGTGCATACGGAAGGCAGGTTTATGTCGGGCTCAGTAGGGGAAAACAGCATTTCTGCAGAGCAGAAATCTTTCTTCAGCCTTCAGCACCATAATCTAATTGTCTTTGTAGGGCATTCTCCATGTAAGCTTCTACACTTGGCAAAACCTCTAGTTTATCTGCAGTAGACTAAATGTGGATGCTTTTTTATGAAGCCCTGGCCTGCAAAAGAAAATTGATATTAAACTGTTGTCTTTGAGAATTTGCATCTGAAGAAAGGTATACCTTAGTAGTATGCTCATGCCCTTTGCAGTGATGGCTGACTTGTTTATAGTCTAACATTATTTGCCATATAGGCTTAATGAATCTGCATGTATTTTCTTTTGTTGAGTAGTGATCCATTAGTTACGGTTGCTACTTAGAAAATACTTGGAAAAATATTCTCTGCATATAATGATAGATAGCCAGGCCTCCCTTTCATGTTAAGATGCCCACTGGGTAGTTTTTGTTTCTTGGTATTCTTTTGCCAAAACTGCAGTTGGCAGAGCTTGAATGTGTAGTCTACTCACTAGCTGCCAAATAAAGTCTTTCAAAAGTATGCTATGTTTTCTTTTAAATGAGGATGCTGAGAGCAGACATCTTTCTGGGAAAGTACTTTGTTAGGTAATCTCTCCCTTCTATCCCCACCCCCGCCTCTTCTTTGTGGGTATTTGCATAAAGTAGTTCTGTTCATCAAAAGGGATTCATAAGTAATGGGGAAGCACAAAAGGACTGTTTTATGTGGATAAAATTCAAATATTTGATGTAAATTTGGTAATGTTTCCTGGCATGCGTTTAAAGTTGTGCTTAAGCACTGTAAAGGAACAGTTTAACTACACTTTATAATCAGTGCTGCTCATCTGAATATAAAGAAAGCTATATGAAGAAAAGATGGATCTGGCCTGAGTGCTGGTAATTAGTGCAAATGTCAACTAATGCACCAAAGCTCTTTCTCTACAATGAAATACAGTAAGTTGGAGTTTGACTTCTAAATTCCTCAGTAGATTTGAAAATGTTTTTTCTTTATAGCATCACTTTCCAATACTTTTTAAAATAGCTTTGTCTAAAAGATGCCTTATACAAATTGCATCTTGCAGGCTAGTTGAAAAATTAGTGAGGCACAAACACAACAATGTAAAATCAAAAGAACTGTGCTCAGATAGGATTTCTGATGAGCTGACAAGTCCCTATGGTGAGGAGATGAAAGAGCAGGGATTTAGTGTTAAGTGCTTCAATGGAGGTGTCTTCCTCTCTTCCCTCCCCCTAAAGTTTTGTGGTAGGATGGAAGAATTGGCAGGCAGTAATTTTGTTAAAATAGTTTAAAACTCTTATTCAAAACTTATTCTGGGAAGTTTTAACAATGAAGCCATAGCAATTTGACTCAGAGCTGGGGGGGGGAGGCGGCGGAGTGTTCGGATCATAAATGGTGCTAGGTGAGCAAATTTGAACATACTAAAAAATGCAACTTTTTTTCTTGGCCAGACTTCTAGCCCAAACCCTGACAATTTCTTTGTGGGCTTACAAAGTCCCAGCTTATAAAATATGCATAACGTTTAAAAGGTCTGTATCTCTCTGTGCATGGGAAACAAATGCATATCTTAAATTTGGCATTCATATCTGAATGGCTTCTTTTTTCAGTAGGGCTGGATACGGTGTGCTTAATGTGGCCAGTTGTTCTGAGTAGGTAAACAAAAGCTGTTTCTGTTTCCTGTAAATTATCAGTTACAAGAGGTGTGACTTGAAATCTCAGTTGTGCCATGTGTGTCTGTATAGCATATGGTTTTAGCACTTAAAAATTCAGCTTTCATTTCTGGTTTGTTTTTTTTTTTTAATCAGCTTTTTTTTTTTTCTACACATGACTTAAGAGTATGGTAGAGCACAGCAGAATTGAATGGTCTTTTTGTTAAAGTGGCAAGCCAAGATATCTTAAATAAAGAATTCCCTGTCTTCCAAGGTGGCAGTGGATTGCTAGAAACCAGATGATGGTGTCTTGTTAGCCTTATACCAGGATAGTTGGTAGTGATCGAGTTGTTGACTTTGTAGCAATTGGGGTATATGACATTAGTATTAATTTTGGAGCTTTTGGGGCATTTGTTAAATTCTCTATAAAGACCAAATTCTAATCGTTAGTTCAATTTATCTTTCCCAAGGTATTTTCTGTAGTTTTTATTATCTTAGTGTGTGGCTTTTGTGATAAAAATTTAAGATTGAATCTGTTAATTAGTATACCAGTGTTTGGATATTACAGATAGTAGAAAAAAAAAAAAAATTGCCCCAGAATTCTGCCAGGAGGCCAAAAAAATCCCAAATGCATTTCCATTTCCAATTACCTCTTAATTCCATCAACTGAAGAGTGATAAAGACTGAAGTCTTTCTTGAATCAAGGAGGCAGATCCCATGAGTATGTCTGCTGAAAGTTCTTTGGTAGAGCTTGTATGACTGCTGATGTAGCATAACAGTCTCCTGGACTTGAGTATGAAGGACTACTGAGAGCATAATACATCTCAAGTGCATTCATTTTGTACATGTTCTTATGCTAACATCAGGATTATTTTATTACAGATATGCAAGCCTTTATTTCTGCTGTGCGATTGAAGATCAAGACAACGAACTAATAACTCTAGAAATAATTCATCGCTATGTAGAACTTCTTGACAAGTATTTTGGCAGTGTAAGTTAGCGTCTTCATGTTACAGAACTTCTTTTTTTTTTTTTTTTTATGCCCACAGCTCTTTCAACAGCTAGCTGATTATGTTTTTTAGAGGTACATCTGACGCATGTTGCTTGCTTGGCCTAACTAAACTAATGGTTGCCTATATGACTGTTAAAATACAAAATACCAGTAATTTGAGAGAACTGTTATGAATCCGGAGTTAATTGCCTTGTATTTGTTTCATTTTTGTAATAGCCTTGCTGGAGGTCAGGCAAAATCTTGTATTTAGCTTTCTGGCTAGTCACCCAGACTTCCTTGTCCTTGACACTGCTAGTGTGTAAGCATTTTATCTGCTCCCAAAGGAAGCAGTTGGTTGTGAACTAGCAGGAGCAGTGGGCAAAGAAGTGGCAGACATCTGCTTATCAAGATAGCAAACAACTGCAGTAATGTACATTAGCACTCAGAAAAACTGTTGCTCATCCTTCTACTTTCCAAGGGAGGTGCACAGAATGAATAAGAAATTTGAGATGATTGTGATTTAATGTTTTATGCAAGATTGTGCGTTCTGCCTTTGGATACCACAGGCAAGAAGAGAACTCTATGTAGGAATGTTCTCTTGTTTCATGAAGAGCCATGTTATATTGACAGTTATGAATTGAATCCTTTTCAACAATGAAAATGTTTTGCAGAGAGTTTGCTGTAACTCTACTTAAGCAAAAAAAAAAAAAAAATATTTTTTTCCATGGGATTGATTTTTTTTTTTTGTTTGTTTGTTTTTGTTTGCTAATTTTTGTTGTTGTTGCCCATTTCTTAAAAAATTCCAGCCTGAGGCTAACATCTTGGTTTGGCGAAGCTGTGAACAAGTTAAGTATTGCGAGAGGATATACCTCAATAAATAGTATCCTCCTACTTTCTATTAATGCTTGGTGTTCTTTTTAGGTATGTGAACTTGATATCATCTTCAATTTTGAAAAAGCCTATTTCATTCTGGATGAGTTCCTTTTAGGAGGGGAAGTTCAGGAGACTTCCAAGAAAAATGTTCTCAAAGCCATTGAACAGGCAGATCTTTTACAGGAGGTAAGCAAATTCAGCTTTTTCTGGCCAAAGTAACAGCATGGTAGGCTTGAATTGAAAAGTCTCCTGTTTCTGTTAAGCTTGTAGGAGGTGCTTTTTAGCATGCTTAGCATGTAGTTTCTAGTTGGTTGTTCTAATTGTGCAATATGATGCTCTCTGCTCTTGGCATGTGTATATTGTAACCTACTGTGATTTTTTTTTTTTTTTTTGCTAGAAATTCAAGTAGCTGTTCTGTGTGTATACTTAAGAGAATGATAGTTCATGCTGCTTTAACGTAGTTTTGTTCATGTGTCTTTAATTTCTTCTTTTTATTAATCAACCATTAGTTTTTTGTCATACCTGATGCATGTTCACTTCTTTACTGTTTCATTGCTGAAATCCAGAAGCTAGACTCTCTTCTTTGAGACTCGTTCAGGTATAGTTCTTATTCTAAAGACCTGCCTTTCTGCTATAGGTTGCTTACCATGGAACATTTCTGTCTTTTAAGTTGACAAAGTAGTAAAAGTAATACCATAGAAATGTACAGAATGAAGTATAAGAACAATTGTTTTTTCACTTTGAATGCTTTTATTGTTCATTACTAACTTTGAAAAAAGATTGCATCTCTATACCATTTTCTTTGGAAAACATTTGATGGGAAGGGATTCAATGATATAGAAAAGCTTAGTATAATTTCCCCATGTTTCTCCATTGTATGCTGGTAGGTTTTTTTTATTGTTTTTGGGATGGTAATGGTAGTTTTGGGTTTGTGGTTTTTTTTGTTTGTTGTCTACATTTGTGTTTTTTTGTTTTCTGGGCATTTTTTTTGTTTATTTTGTTTTATTTTGTCTGTCCCCACCCCCCACCCCCATCCTCTGAATTGCTGTAGTCTTGAGGTGAGTGTTAAGGTCCTTCCAAACCTAAATGGAAATAGAAATTCTGGTGTGCTGGGGTACTTGTTAATCTTGTGTGCAAGTCAGTGGAACATCCAGTTTCACAGTGATGGTGAGCCTTAATTTTGTTTAAATGTACTGAGATTTGCGCGTAAGATTACATATAGATGTAAGCTCACTTTTTTTTTTCTTCCCCTCAGTGTATTTCATCCTGTGAGTTAATTGCTTAATTCTCTTATAACAGTTCTCTGTTCCACTTGGTACTCTTTTTGTTGAATGTGGTATTAATAGCATGGGGAAACACATAATGTTTTTACCCTTGTAGTTATGTTTGTAATCCTTTCAGAGTACAGGCAAATCCACAGCACATTACAGTTCTGGTCCATCAACAGCTAGTTAGTGTCATGAGCAAGGTCAGCCATTACAGATTTGCTGCCCTTAGTTTCTAGTAAGGAAATTATATGCACTTGCTTATGGCTTGTATTCTGATGCACTTTTGGTTAGCCCCTTCTTTACCTTTAAAAGTAATCATCTTAACAGGAAGTCCTGTTGCTGTTTACAAAGGGGGTGTGTGGGGAATAATCTGTGTAGTCTCTGAAAATGTTTTGCTGCTCTCTAGATAACTGTTATATCTGCTTTTATATATTCCAATCTGTCTCCTGCAAATGCGCAGTTAATAATACATAAAATAGAATTACTGTACTTATTCACACTAGTTTTGAATTTTGTTTTCACCATTTTCCTAGGGCTCTTCTAAAACCAAAAGGCATTCTACCTGTAGGAATTAATTACTGGTTTCTAGCCAAACAATTAACATTCTCTTTTTACACTTAAATTTTACACAAAAGTATCACTTTTTCAGTGGAAGACTTTTCCCTTGCCCTGATAGATGTACTCTGATTATCCTTCCCTTCCCCATCTCTGAGATTTTCTGTTCTGTCAAGGTTTATTAGGTCTTCTCTGATTAAATTGGAATGTAAGAATTTATCACAGTGCCACTCTGGTCTTATGTTTGATGTTTATGTATTTCATTCTTGGTTATATTGATTGTTGATCAAGTATAAAGCTACTCCATATATCTGATTTTTAGTTTATAAAACCTGTAAAAGTCTGAGTTCATATTTAAATCGAGCTTCCAAGAAAGTTGAACTCTTTCTGCAGAGGTTTGTTTTTGTATCAAATGCTGCTGTGTGCATGCTGAGTTTGATGAAGAGGGTTGTTAAAATAATAGTTTGTCACAACTGGAGACTCTCTAGTACTTTAGTTAATTTCTGCTTCCAAGAGTACTTCAAAGCTACTGTAATGAAATGTGGTTTGATTCCAAATGCAAACCATTTCTAGCAGGGTGGCTGTGTGTTTGTTTCTGTCCATGTCAGATCCTTATTATGTGCAACAAAAGAACTTCTATTTGGCTGTGAATACTCAGGTTGCCTAATTTAAAAATTATTAATCAGTGTTGAATACACAACATTATTAATTAGTAATGCTAGATACATTAATGTATGAAGCACCTTAAAGATTAAAAGATGCACAGAATACTTAATGTATTTGTAATGACTTTCCTTTGCTTAAGTGGCTATTTGTGTGTTAAAAGGAAATATGCAGAGGCATAAATTGCTGAATAGTGAATTAGCTCTTAATACCCTTGCTTGCTTGTTTTTTCTGTGGCAGTTTTCTAGCATGTACTGTTTCTGAGCACCTACTTCAGTTTGTCATTAAGTTCATAGTGCTGTGCAGTCCACCTACTGACGGCTGGAGTTCGTGTGACTGAAACATACTAACTTTTTAAACCTTCCTCACCTTCACTTTCTTGTTAGCTCTTTAATAATGTGCGCATTTAAAATATTCATTCCCTACACCCCATTTATTACCGCCTGTTAACTTGCCAATAGTCAGTTGTCAGTACTAGCTGTGTTATACATATCAATGGTAATAAAACCAAATTATTCCAGTGTGCTTACATGCTTCCTTGTAAATCTGTTGCTAGAAATACTTCAAAAGAATTATGTCATGTAACTGGATTGATAATTTTGTATCTTGCTTGCTGTACAAATCTTAAATATTTCACTAATGATTACAAAGTCATGCCTTTCTGAAAAGGTGTATGTTTGCTTGTGTGAACAGTTTGTACTGAGAGAATGGGCAGATGCAGTATGTTGTTGCATGACTTATACATGTGGTGTGTAAACAGCTAAAAGATAATCCTGTGCATGATTTCATGATACTTGCAGTGCATGAAACTAGGAACATAACATGCTCTAAGCAAAAGAAAAAAGCTGAATTTTTTCACTCAAGTCTACTTAATTGTGGTTTTTACAAGTAATTCCACATGGTGCTAGGAAGTTCATGGTCATTTACTGAGCTAAAATACTAATATCAAGGAGTTAATAATTCTAATGCCTAAACTAGGCAATGATCTATATGTTTAAAAGCAAATATGTACTTACTCACTCATCTTCATTTGAAGGAACTTCCTAAACTTTGGCTTTGAGTGAAAACTCTGTTATTCAACCTACGTAATTTTTATAAAAAGTATTTTAGAAATTACCCCCATTTTGTCCTCCACTGTTCTTTTGTAGGGTGTGTATGTATGTAATATTTGATTGCAGAGCATCTGAAATAATGAAAATTTAAATATTTTTAAGGATGTTATCTCAATAAAAAGACCAGTGGATCTGTTGACATATCATACTTGTTTGTTTCTATCACTACTTTAGTAATGATAAAAAAATCTAAAAGCGATGTGAGTCTTAGGCTCTTGCAGTTTAGCCTCAGGTAGTATTTACTAGTCCTTCTGCATGAAGAAAAATAGATAGTCTATCAATTAACCTTATTGTCCTTGTTATTTCAAGGCCTTACCTCATCCTGTATCAAGAAGGATGCTTAAATTGTTAATGTCAGTTAACTTCCACTAGATGCTTAGGGTTGCTGTGTAGATTTAAGCTTCTATTTTTTAGAATGAGTATTTTTGAAAAAAAAAACTTGGTGTATTTCTTATGCATGCCATGAAAATTGCTTTCTTAAGCATGAAATGTTCTAATTGGAAACTATAGGTTTAAAGTTATGCATGGTAGCAGAGAGATAGTATTAGGTTGTCTTTGAGATACGACAAAATAAAGGAATGTTAGCATAAGCAATGACAAAGAAAATCCCTGTTACCTAAGCCTGGAGTGAGTGGGAGTAGGAGGATTTTTGTCTGGTTTAGGAAACGGCCTTTGTAAGCACCTGTTTCTTAACAGTTGCCTGAGAAACTTAGGATAATTAATGCAATTAATTCATTCTTCATTTAATGTTAGCTCTTCAGACTGCTGCAATAGACTGCCTTCCTAAGTTGGCAGTGACATTAATTGCCTCAACTGTACCTGTATTCCTCTCAATGTGAAACAAGAATGGATAATGAGATCCTTATTATAATGGAGATCTGACTGCCTTGATTGCCATCTGTTCTTCATGTGTAACTTCTGGCTCAGTTTCAGGCAGTCAGCTTGGTTGGTCAGTTCAAGACTGCAGTTCTTAAGACATGTATGTGCTTGATTTTACTCACAAATAATGATCTGAATGTACTCGTGGAAGATAGAGTAAGTTGTGGTAGTGTTTTTGTAGCTGACACTTTTGTAAAATACATTTCAGCTGTCAGTCCCTGGAGGATGTTGGATATGTAGCAGGAAAGAGGAGGTAATGCAGTTAGCATGTTTGATCTTTTGGTTTAAGTATGCAGTGTACATCTTATCCATTTCGATGACATCTTGTCATTGATTCCGATACACTGATCAAAAATAAAGGGGCTTGTTTATGATACTAGTTCCAGATGTTGTTTAAAAACTTGGAATTAAACTATTTTTTATTTTTTTGTGATAGTCTATGCATAAGTAGAACAATTTGGGAATGCGCATTCAACATAATCACTTTCTTTTTGAGGCATTGCATGTTTTTTTAATTGTGCTATTCAAAGTATGGGTGCTTCTGAAGTAGTATGTGAGGAAATGGGTGCATGTGTAAATGGCTTTTTGTAAGGTACTTCAGGTATGGAGAGATAGGGTTTGTGTTTTGTTTTGGTATTTTTTTTTTCCCCAGTCTTGGAAGTAAAAAGTTTAATTGCTTGTTCTTAGACACTGACATAGTTTTCCACAAAACATTACCCCAAATCAACGTAAAAGTATATTGGGCCTAAGTGATTAGTTACTTTTATGTTTGTTTTCCTGTATCAGTTGAACAGATGGTTATTATTCTTTGAATGAATAGGTTTTGTATAACTGCTTGGCTACAGTTGTGCTCTGTAACATTATATATATAATATGCTTCACTTTGTAAGAATTTATTTGCACATTGTCTTAGGCAATTTGTTTATTTGCTGTTCAGTTATGATACGGGTTGTTACTGTGGTCATAAAAACTACACAGCCTCTTAAAGTCAGCATTTGCAAGATGGAGAGCAAAGAGATACACAGTTAAGAAGTGTTAGTGTGCATGGGAGGTGTTTCCAAATGTGTCAGTTAAAGTTCCAAGCCTTGTTATGCTAGCATTTGTTCTTTGTGTATGTTTGTGTTAATTACTTTGCTCTTTGCAGCATTCTGTTTAAGTAAAATGTGACTCAAGATCTTTATAGAACTGTGTTTCTGACTTTAGGTATATACATATATGTTTATGGCTGTCTTGCTTATCATTGTCTGTACTGTAGACTGATAAAGCCTACCAACAGTTTTTGTAAGAAGTTGTCATAGCTTTATGAATACCTAATATAAATTCAGCTGGACTTAAGGTAGAAGGAACTGTAAGAATATACGTAACAAGGAATCATACCAACATTGCTTCTCTTTGAAACAAGCCTCTGAAGACAACTAGTTGTACATTTTATAGTAGCAGACAGATCTGTAAACCTTGATGTCAAAGACGTTTCCATATTTTTAATAGATACTTTTGAGTTGGAGTACTGTGGAGTAAGCTTTCCTGCAAATACTTTACCAAATCATATTCTTCTGTTTTAAAACAGTAGGAAAATTGGTCCAGAAAATTAACAGTATAATCTGCATCTGTTTTCCTCCCAGTTAGGAATGGGAGAGGGGAAATTTACTTTTCCAGATTTAAGTGTAGTCTTGAAGAAGTGTCACTGAGTCAAGAGGTTACTGTGTCATTCTTCACCCCCTTCCCATTCTCAGAGTGCTTTTTTTTTTCTCGCAACGTAAATATTTTACTGGTCTGTGAGTCTTTTAATTATATTTAGAAACATGCAGTTCAGTATTTTAATGTTCTTTTTGAATTTTCTTTGCTTTTCTGGATATGTCATGATGCTTAGGTTTTATCATAGATTTGCAGGCTGTGATTTCTAAATGCTTTAGAAATCTAATTGTCTTTTGAGAAACATTTTGGCAAATCTTAATCTATCCTTGCATTTATGAATTGAAAATGGTAGAAAGCAGTCTTTTTACCTGAGTAGCTTTTGTTCAGACCTTTAAAATACCATTTTAGTAAATCTGTCTCCATAATACTTTCTTCTTCCCGTTTTTAGTGTGTATGCGTGTGAGATGTAAGTGATCTTATTCTATTAAAGAAATCAAAATGCTGATTAAAGTTTTAAGACTCAACAAGTTGTGAGGAAGGGGATGTCCATGTAAGTATTAAATATTCATTCAGTCAGCTTTGCAAATAGAAACGTAAGGAAATTTCAATTATAAGTGAGGCAAGTTAGTGTACGTAAAGTCCTTGCTGACTGATAAATGATTCAGTACCCTGGCTGGTATAAATTCCAGTACTGATCAAGATCATCCACTTTGCAAAATTACCAATGAAGTTGATCATGCATTGATATAAACACTTCTTGTAGAATGGTTAAGGGTGTATTAATGGTACCCTGAATTCCTTATGGATTATAATTCACTTAAGGGTGTGTTTATTATCTATACATTAACCTATAGATTTTTCTCCAGAGATATTCTTCTGTTGCTGTCTGTGGAAGCACTGTGTCAGGGTGATGTGATGAAAATTTTAGCACTGCTGCACATGTCATAACTGTTTTCAGGAGCTTAGCTGTGTGCTTTTGGTCAATAAACATTGTACATTCCATGAATAATTGTCGAAGGCTGCTTGACAGTAAAGAATATCATATCTTCAAAATTACACACTCTCTGAAAGAGCGCAAAAATTTGCATTTTAGCAGAACATTTTCCCTGAATCTGGCAGAATATTGGAAAGAGCACTGTTAATGTTTGGACCCTGAAATAGTGAGGAGAAAATTTGATTTTTACTGGTGGCTGAGATTGTGTGATGTTGCAGTGCTCCTACCCTTTCCTAAAGTTCTTGCTACCTGTGAAGATGAGTTTAGAGTGACACAATAGTAGGTGAAAAGAATATGAATGTCCCCAGGAGATACTGCCATTGTGTTCAGTTTTTAGAGTCATTTCTTCGTGGTCTTGTCTGTATGTTCTACATGTCAGGCACATTGCTGGTGTGTGTTTTGAGGCTTTTATTTATTGTTTTTAAGGGAGATGCTATGGTTTTGGTGTTTTTTTTGTTGTGTTTTTTTTTGTTGTTGTTGCCAAGCTGTCTAGCAACAGTAGCAGTTCTGGTGGTGGATATCAAGATGCATTAAAAGCATAATATATATTAAATCTTATGCTGAAAGTTTGATTTTAAAAAAGAAAAAAGAAAGTGGAAAAACCCCTATTGCTCACAGTTCCCTGAGAAATCTAAGAACACCTGGTTAACAGATGGATTAAAGTAAAAATGTTCAACTTTTTGCACCAAGCACCACTACATGAAAATGTCTGGTTTATATACTGCTCAGCAAGTAACAAGGAGGCTTAATAGTAAATGCAGTACATAGCTCTTGAATTGTTTAAATTACTTTAGGGCCGGTAGGTGGAGAAGTTGAATGAAATTCTTACTTCCTTTAACGGAACAAATCTTACTTTGATATCAGTATGAGTCACTGGATTAAGCATGTTTCACATAAATCACTGGATTAGCTATATGTAAATGTGGTAGTATTCTATTCTGATATGCTCTCTCAATCTGTTACAGTAATGCACAGCTGATCTTAAATTCTCTTTTTAAAAAAAAAAAACAACAACCCAAAACCCCCAAGTTTGAATTAGTACTCCTTCAAACAAAGGTAAAGCTTTCTCAACAGCTGTATAGAATTTATTACTTTAAGGTATTCTTTGTCTTGGTAAGAACTGAAAAATAAACTTGAGGGGTTTTTTTAATGCATCTATTTGGAGCCTTCAAATAGATGTTTTACTGGTGCATATTTGTTGTTTAAGAGTGGGCTTTTTAGTAGGACCTGGTAAAATTGTATTTACTGAGTAACAATAGCTGAAACACATTTGAATGAAATAACTGAATTTAATTTTGTATATAGTTCAGAATATTTTCTAATGTTTGTTTTAAACAGAAGTAACCTGTAAATAATTGGGTGGTTGTTGGGGTTTTGTTTGCTTTTGTGTTATTTTTTGTTTGTTTTGTTTAATTAAGTAGTTGGTATTGCATTTTCACTGCCGCTTGATTTTGTGTTTGTAGAGCCAGAATGAAGACTGGGGAGGTTTGTCTGAGGATATCTTATGATTAAGAGCAATCTAAGGCATTAGCCCTTTTGACCCCCATCTAAATGATTGGTAACTACCAAGTTTACCATTTTGGTGGCATGGATTAAATGGGTGCTATGCAAAGACTGCTGCACGTGTAATTAAGTCCTTGCAAGGGTAAACAGAAAATGGGTGATGGGCTTAACTTTCTGCAACACTTGCATGATGGTCTTTGAAGAGTGCTTTGAGTGTTCCTTTTTATTTTCCTTTGTTTACTAACTGCATCAACTGGAAGTGTCTGACTTCTAGCTTTCTTTGGTGTTGATAATCAAGTGGGATAATGCAAGTTAGAGAAATGGTTACTAAAACTAATAACTAAACAGATGTTTGGCTTTGTTTACTTACAATCAACCTATGTAAATGTGTATTTACTGGAAAATGAGCTTTTTACATCTGCTGTGCAGAGAAAATTGGCCCTAAAAAGACTGGGGGGTGCTGCTGCAGTTGACTGTATATTAAATGCCGGATGCTGCATGACAGAACAAAGCTTATTTGCATATATAGTGCATTGCAACGTATTTTTTGTCCAAAGCATAAGCGGAATACATTGTGGCAGTCCTTTAATAAAGGTAAGATTTTATTTTACATAAGTCATGTTTAAAACACATGTGAAAATAATTTGCTGGAGAAAACTTTGCTGCTTATTTGATACAATGATGAGCAAGTAGTTCAGTAAACAAATTGTCTTTTGTAATGGGGAACTGCAGGAATAGATCTAACTTCATATGCAGCTTTATAAACATCAGGGTTTAGTTTCTAGACAAAAGAAAATTCTAATAATAGACAAAAATATTTTGTAATGTGTTCAAAATCAAATTCAATGTTGGTGTATGGGTATTTTTACCGTTTAAATGTTACCTAGTATATGAAACAGTGTGGTGTTTAAAACCAGTCAGACAGCTTGTTCACTCACTCCCAGTGAGTGGTGCCGGCTGGAAGCAATCGAGGCCCGCGCCCCTTCCCCGCTCCTGGAAGGATGGGGAGGAGAATTGAAAGAGTGCAACTCCCGCAGGTTGAGACAAGAACAGTTCAGCAACCAATGTACAACACAAATCACCACTCTTGCCACCAACGACAATAGTGATAAGAGAAGATAACAAGGGAAGAGAATACAATACCCCCTGCCAAAAAAACTAGTCTGACCCAGAAGACCCTGTGTCCTTCCGGGTAACTCCCAGTTAACCTCCCAGGCATGATGTGCTGTGGTATGGAATACTTCTTTGGCTAGCTTGGGTCAGGTGTCCCCTCTCTGCTTCCTCCCAGCTTCCCCTCCTCCCTGGCAGAGCATGAGACTCACAAAGTCCTTGGTCAGGGTAAACATTACTTAGCAACAACTGAAAACATCGGTATTATCAGCACTGTTCCCAGGCTGGAAGTCAAAACACAGCACTGCACCAGCTACCAAGAAAGAGAAAAATTGACTGCTACTGCTAAACCCAGGACAGTATCTACCCCTTATTCCATACCATTCATGTCATGCTTGGATCCCACATTTTCAATATACCATTGCTCTCCCACATACATACATCCACATACATACACAGACCGAGAGAAAGATCATTTTCTTAGTGCATGGACCAATCCCTATAATGCTGAGTCCATTCGGTCCATGATGTCAGGTTCCATCTCTTGTAACAATATTTCACGACAGGAAAGGCTGTGGGCAGCATTGGATCGTTGCCTGCTGATGCTGATTGTTCCTTTACTGCAGAACTCATCTTGTTCTATCATTCTCTGTTGGGATGATGGTTGGATGGAAGTCAGGGCTATTTGCTGGTGACCTGAAGACATCTAGTTGATGGGCTATAAAAGTATTACACAGCAGGCAACAGCATACAATTAAGTTCATTGGCTGTTTTCCCCTAAAATCAAATACCCTTGAGGTATACATCGGACTTCCCCATCTTCCCGCATTACCCACCAAGTATATCCAGGTCCCTGAGCAAAAGCAATCCCACGAGTGGGTTTGCCTTTACCTGAAGCAGGAATAACCCAGACTGTCTGCCCTAGCAAATTCTTCATATGCACCACAGGAACTTTATCCCCCTCTACAATATGTAACAGTTCTGACTGGGCTGGGCCAGCCCTGTTGGCAGATCCTCTGGTGTTGACCAACCAGGTGGCTTTTGGTAACCGTGTATCCCAATGCTTGAAAGTTCCCCCACCCATTGCTCTCAGTGTAGTTTTTAACAGCCCATTGTACCGTTTGATTTTCCCAGAGGCTGGTGCATGGTAGGGGATGTGATATACCCACTCAATGCCATGCTCTTTGGCCCAAATATCTATAAGGTTATTCCGGAAATGAGTCCCATTGTCTGACTCAATTCTCTCTGGGGTGCCGTGTCGCCACAAAATCTGTTTCTCAAGGCCCAGGATAGTGTTCTGGGCAGTGGCGTGGGGCACAGCTTGTGTTTCCAGCCACCCGGTGGTTGCTTCCACCATGGTAAGCACGTGGCGCTTGCCTTGGTGGGTTGGTGGCAGTGTGATATAGTCAATCTGCCAGGCCTCCCCATGCTTGTACTTCAACCATCGTCCTCCGTACCAAAGAGGCTTTAACCGCTTGGCTTGTTTAATTGCAGCACGTGTTTCACACTCGTGAATAACCTGGGCAATAGTGTCCATTGTTAAGTCCACCCCTCGATCACGGGCCAATCTCTATGTTGCATCTCTGCCCTGATGGCCTGAAGTGTCATGGGCCCACCGGGTCAAAAATAATTCACCTTTATGTTGCCAATCTAAGTCCATCTGAGCCACTTCAATCTTAGCAGCTTTATCCACTTGTTGGTTGTTCTGGTGTTCCTCAGTGGCGTGACTCTTGGGTACATGGGCATCTACATGGCATACCTTCTCCACCAGGTTCTGCGCTCGGATATCTTTCCACAGTGCAGCAGCCCAGATGGGTTTACCTCTGCGTTGCCAGTTGCTCTGCTTCCATTGCTTCAACCACCCCCACAGGGCATTTGCCACCATCCGTGAGTCAGTATAGAGGTAAAGTACTGGCGACTTTTCTCATTCAGCAATGTCCAGGGCCAGCTGAATGGGTTTCACCTCTGCAAACTGACTCAATTCACCCTGTCCTTCAGCAGTTTCTGCAACTTGTGGTCAAGGACTCCATACAGCTGCCTTCCATCTCTGATGCTTTCCCACAATACGGCAAGAGCCATCAGTAAACAAGGCATACTGCTTTTCACTTTCTGACAGTTTATTATATGGTGGGGTCTCTTCAGCACACATCACCTCCTCCTCTGGTGACATTCCAAAATCTTTGCCCTCTGGCCAGTCCATGATGACTTCTAGAATGCCTGGACGACTGGGATTTCCTATTCAAGCTCGTTGTGTAATTAGTGCAGCCCATTTACTCCATGTAGCATCAGTTGCATGATGTGTAGAGGAGACCCTGCCTTTGAACATCCAGCGCAGGCATCCAGGGTGCCAGGAGGAGCTGTGCTTCAGTGCCAGACACTTCCCAAAGCAGCTCGAAACCCTTCATAGGCTGCCAGTATCACTTTTTCAGTTGGGGTGTAGCTGGCCTTATCATTGTTGTCGTTGGTGGTAGCGGTGGTGATTTGTGTTGTGCATTGTTTGCTGGACTGTTCTTGTCTCAACCCATGGTAGTTGAACTCTTTTGATTCTCTTCCCCATCCCTCCAGGAGTGGGGAAGGGGAGAGCTTTTGGGGGGGGGGGGGGGGGTGGGTGGACACGGACCTCGATTGCTTTCAGCCCAGCACCACTCACTTGGAGTGAGTGAACGAGTTGCCTGACTGGGTTTAAACCATGACAAACAGCTATTGATCCATGTTGGGGGGTGGCTAATAACCTGCTTGCATATTAGACTTGTAGAATTAGGGTGCTCAATGAGTCATTTGTTCAAAATAGACTCTTTTATATGAGTTTTGACATACTCTAAAATAATGAGAAAACCTAAATGCTCAAGCTTGATTCTTTTCCACAGTTTTTCTTCCCCATGTTTATTCCTCTTTTTCCTGTTTATAACAAGTTCTATGTATGAAGAGTGTGATTCTCATGGTGAGAATTAGTATTAATACTGTAAAACTTTCCTTGTAATTAAAACTTAAAAGTATTTATGTTGCTTGGGACCTATGCTAAACAGAGCTTTTACTTAGGAGTCTTCATCTGTTTGTTATCTTGGCTACAAAAAAACATTCTGGAACATGCAGCCTCGTGCTTGGAGAATTCTGTGTGACTCCAGTCTCCATAGCTGTCTGCAGTATGTCTCTGATTAATTCTGTGTATGGGCACAGTTTTAGTTGAAATGTGCTTTGCCCCCATTAATTTAAACATGGTGGCATTACTAGATGCCCATGGGATGCTTCCTGGCCCGTACTGTTCCTGGGAAGGAGTGAAGGAATAGTGGCTGTTTACAGAGCTTAGTTTACGTGGTTGGCATGACTCCACAGAGTATGGATAAAGGGGCATGGGACAAATAGATGGTTGTATATAACAGATGGGGATAGTTTGCCTGCTGGAAGAAACTGCAGCTTGTATATTTGAAGGAAGATCATCTGTAGTAAATAACCTTCTTTACCTGAGAAAATATTTATCTTTGGGCAAGGGGACGAATTTGACTTATACAGCTTTTGTGCTTGGATTAACCTGATATTTAACAGGTTATGCAGCTCAGATTACTTAATCTGTGTTACTTTATCAAGCATAAACAGTCACTAGAGGAGGACAATTTGGGTTTTTTCTCTGCTTCAGAGAGATCTGCTTATAAATTTAAGGTATACCTTGTATAATGTTAAAAACCCTAGAGTGGTATACAACTAGAAGGGGTGAAATCTCTTTATTGTACACTCAAGTTCTGCTGAATAGAATTTACGCATTCTGTCAAAAACAGTTTACAGGTGGTAAAGTCATGGACTTGAGTCAGAATACAGTTTCCTCATCACCTAAAATAATGCTGACAGTGTCTTATGTTGAGAAGGATGGATCCATTCCTGCTGCTACTTTTGTGGAGGCACTTGTGTTCATGCACTTGCCCTGTGATTATATGGTTCCTAACTTGTTAGCTAAAACCTGAGAATATGCAGGAGGGCATGAGGGAAGTGCCAGGAGGAGGAAAGCAATGGCATTGAAAAAGGAAGTAAAAGACATCTACTTTTAGTGGCAGCCAGGACTTCTGCTAGAGCAACTTAAATTACACTGGGAATTGTTAAAAATATATGTAATTTAAGTGTTTAAAAAGCCAGTGTTCCCTATATCTTGTCTTCTTTCATGTCTGCTGTGGACCCTTAAGTTAGCTAGCACAGTTAGGTAAGTTCTAATTCACCTGCACCCCTCCTTTTGACCTGAGTCGTAGGAGAGTTGCAGGAGCTTCAGCAGCAGTATTGACTTACGGAGTTTTCAGTTGTCCTTTCCCTCCCTCTCTCCTTTTGTGCCAGAGAAACTTTATATGTGACCATTCTAGAACTAGATTTCAGATCCATTTAAACTGATCGAATTTAAATTGCCTATTTCTAAAAACATATAGTCAGCAGGTTTTCTGTGTTTATAACTTGGCCCTGCAAACATTTGTCCAAAGAACTCTTAGAAGGCAAAGTGCTGCAGAACAAGAAGGAATGACAATGCTTAAATACCATTGCCATGGAAGCTGAATGATACTGGCCATGACATGGTTTGTTACAGCAGTATATTCTGGTCATACCTTCAAAGATACAGCCCTGCAGTTTAAGAAATGGTCCTTAAGGAAAGGGGAGTAAGTAATGTAAACTTGGAGGTGCAGTGCTGGAAGAAAACATTAATGAAACCTTACCTGTGTAGTTTGGCAAACTGCTGAACATACAGATGCTGTGAGATTATCTGATAGAGATCTTGGTGGTTTGTAATAGTTTTGGCTCTAGCTTTACAATAAGAAGTATTCAGCAGCAGTATTTGCTTGAAGCATTTGTGATTTTGTGGTGAGGAAGTGGAGCCTTCAGTGGATGCTTAGAACCATCCTTACCTTTTAAAGATTAGACTGTCAGTTCTTCATAGCTTGTTGTGTAGCAAATGATTGGCAGGTATAAACCACTACCTCCTGGAGAGATTACCACCTGTGATCCAGCAGACTGGAGTAGCAACAAAGAAGCAGGAAGTATCTGCTATTATCCAGTTACACTACATGAAATTTCCACTGGTATTTTTACTTCTGCTTTTGAGGAGGCAGGCAGACTGGCCACTGCTTATCTTATATCATGCCCTTCTGCTCTGGTCTGTTGGGGTGATGTTTCAGAGCCCAAGTGTTTGCACATGGTAAGGTGTTTTGCTGAATAACATTTGCATGACAGCTGCTGCTGTTTCAGACTCTGGTTGAGTATTGTGTTCACTAATTTACACCAATCTTGAAGATTTCTTCTTTTTGTTCTCTGTATAGGAAGCTGCAGGCAAGATCTTGAGCTGGAGCTGGCATTGATGTAGGATTGTACTTTGGTTTTGAACAGCATCATAGTTAATATTTGTCTCTGAACACGTTCAAGACCTCATGGGTGTTTCTAGGTTCTCTGAGAATACATCTTGCACTACTTTCAAAGTATAGTTTTCTCAATAACCGTGTAATTGGCGTTTCTAAATAGTTAGCTAACCAAGGATTGGGAAATGGGTACTCTACTGTTTTGAAATCCCTGAAGAGGCAAGTGAACAGTGGAAATTTCCTAAAGCAGGCTTTCATTAGAAATGTTTCCTAATAAAGTTTCAGAATGAGAGTGTAAAAGTAGTTGCTTCTGAAGCATTGCTAAAAACATTCTTCTTAAGTGTCAGTTTCTTCCTACTGTAAGAATTTCATGTTTCTAAATAGAAGCCTTTGCACCTACTCTCTTTTCCCTATAGCCTGTTTCTGTAGAATTATTCCCAAGCTGCTGTGCACTCTGCAGCCCCACATCTTGTCTGTGGTTCTAGCTTGGGGTTTGTTTAGATGCTGAGAGAGGGGGGGAACCAATCCTTTATCAAAAGATAACAGTTGTAATTTTTGACTGCAGCTTAACATGGATAGCCTTCATAGACTTTATGCTGGTTGTGATGGGAAAGAAGTTAAAATAAAACCTAAGCAAACTTTCCCTGAAAAAGAAGGCATGACAAATATTCATGAAATCTCTGTCACTTCTGTGATGTTGTCAGTAATATGGCAGCATTGCAAAACACTGAACTTAGGTCAGTATGGTGTAGGCATAAAAAATTACGTGTCTTTCTCTTGCCTGAGGTAATAAACTGTTTTCTTGTCCACTGCAGACATGAAATAGCTTAAACTGCAGCAAGAAAATAAATTCCAAATAGATGTTAGGCAAATTTTCCAGCAGTGATGATAATTAAGCATTTAAGTAGATTGCTTGGAGGGCATTAAAGTTTCCATCACTGGATGCCTTTACCAGATTAAATAGCTTTCAGGGATGTTGTAGGTATGCTGTTTTTGGGCCTGGATTAAATGAAGTCACTTCTAATTTTAGTTTTAATTATGATTTTTAATTAGGTTGGGTCATGACAAAGTTGGCTGAGGAAAAAGCTGGGATGGGCTAGCTAAATGGTCTGTTGACTCAAATCAACTCTACCATTTTTATAATTTAAATATCTAATGATTCAGGCTGTCAATTTCAGAGTATTATTAGCTTTTTAAAAGGAGTTGTAAACACAGATGTCAGTTCGAGAAAGATGAATTCTAGTAACTTTAAAATACTGTGGAATTGCAATGTGCAGTTTGTACTGTAGAGCTATTACTGTTTTGGCAAAGCTGGGATCTAAGACCTATCTATGTATTAAAGTCAGGTAAACATTTTATGTCCAAATTTTTAAGTGATAATTTTTCAGAGATAGTATCTCATGTTAGTTTGCCACTGTGTTGTGCTGTAAGGATGCTGTTGCCTCTTTGCTAGCTGCTAGATCAACTCTTTTCTAAATTCATTAGATCCAGATGTCTGACTATCTTAAGGACATGCTTCACAGGCTCAGATGTTTTGAGGTCTACAGAGTCCCACACAAGGTGGGCAAGGTAGTCTAGGTACTGGTTGTAGAAGCTGCCGACATCTGTCCTTTAAGCCAAATTGTCTTTTCTGGTATTCAAACTAGCAGGCTAGCTCTGGAGACAATGTGGCAGGGAGCACAGTAAGATAAAAATATTACTACTATTACTACTACTACTAAAACCACCAAAAAAACCCACAAAAAAAAAAACAACCCAAACCAGGAAACAAAACCAAAATTAACAAATCATAGTTGCAGCTTGTGAGATACTGTAGTTCTGTGATGGAAAATAATGTATCAAACCCTTATTTTCCTTTCTGTTGTTTGTCAGGCAGCCCATAGTGGCAGACCCTCTGTGTGTGATGGTCTTGGATGCTCTCCTCAGAGGTCTTACTGAAACTGCAGTGTTTTCCATCTCGCTGTATTGCTGTGATATAACTTCATATTTTAGTTATTGATGTCTTCCATTTAATCTTTTAGATTCACCTCTTCAATGTCAGTTTATTGCTAGTTTAGTTGCAGGTGGTGTTTACATGGTCTATAAACTAAAAAGCCTCCAGGAGCGAAATAACCACTTTCTTCCTATCGTTACCTGACAATTCATCTTGCTTTATCAGTAGATAATAATTATCTGTCAAGATGAGACACTAATCCCATAACAGTAATTTGAGTTAATAATTTAATTTTGTGTACCAGGATTTTCTCATCAAAGAGAATGTTAATGCCTCAAGCTCTAAACCATTGAAAATATGCATAGGGCAGGGAATACCATAGGAGTGTGTGGGAGGGTAGAACTTTGCAAAGTACTGGAAGGTAACAGGTGGGTTAACATGAAACAAAGACATCCATGTCCTTTTTTGTTTGAACCAGTGGTGTAAAATGGAACATGGTCAGCACTTCCAGGCCAAAGTGTGCTAAATAGTTTGTGCAGCCTTGGACAATCTTTGAACACAACAAGAATGAATTGTAATCAACTTTGTAAAAGTGCTAGAGAGTGAGCTGCTCTCATACCTTCTGTCCAGAGAGCTAGTGTAAAATTAAGGTGAAATCTGTTACCAGGCATTTCAGTGAAGACACCAACTTTACTGGCTCCAGGTTTCCAAGGGTGTGAAACACTGGAAGGCATGAGTTGTCTTCATGAATACATATCATGCCAACAGTGTATTCCTTGGACTAGTATTGTATGTTGCCCATTATGCAGTGCCTTTTCCAGTTAGCAATATGCCTCAATATCTTGTTTTTAATTTAGGCCGACACTTAAGTGCAATATGAGAGGTTTTAAGAGTAAAAATTTCACATCTGTAATTCTCTGTTATTTGTATTCTCTATTGTACACCAAGTTCTTCTGAATTTTACCCTAAAAAAAAAAATCACAGCAGACTTCTTATATTTGTTACTGTCACTTGGCATTAGGTGCTATTGTTTTGTGAATTACTGGATTTGTATTTCGCTTGATCAGAATGATTTTGACTACTGTGGGATAATATCCATATTATTGATAGTGAAAAGCAGTATAAATCCCATAAATCTTCTAAGATATTCTTGTGCTTTTTTGTGATTGGAGATTAGAATTTGAAAATATGTAAGCTTGAATGTGTGAACAAACTGAGATGGAAGAAATTTTTAGGTCTAGAAGTCTTGTAACACTTCTATAATTTTGGGAGTGGGGTGCTAAAATAAGTTGAAGATTTTAATTGGTACATCATGAAAGATTACTAACTGGTATGCAGAGAGCTGTGGTTTGTGACCCCCCAGCACTTCCCCCCCACCCGCCCCCATTCCTGCCAGGTGTGTAATGGGCATACTTCTAAATTGCTATTACTCCATCAAAAATATCCTCATCTGTCTTTGGGGCAATGATTTTAATACAGAAAATTGAGTGTCGCTTGCTTTCTAACTCATCTTTCAACAAATTGCATATTAATGTTCATGCTAATGAAACAAGAGAGTATTAAGTGGTATAATTTGAAAGTAAAGGAAACTGTCTGCTGAGAGGCATGTCTGAGATAGCTCCTGTTTTTCAAACAGGGATGCTTTTACAGATAATACCAAGTAACACCACTGCTGTACTACCCTGCCACGGTGCTGCTTACAACTGTGTTCTAGAGGCCTGTAAACAATCCATATTTATCAGAGCAGATTTGATGTGTGATGTCAAAACTTCACGTAGCTCAGTGCCTGGGCTGTTTATGACAGTAGCCAGTAGTATCTACCGAAGAGGCTAGAATGGAGCAAATACATAGGGTGGTCCATCTCTTGGAACAGTATCTCAGCTTCAGCCAAGTTTCTTTTGAGAAAAAGACTGAGCTTACATAATATAGTAATTACGAAGTTATCCTGTATGTTGTCAGACCCAACATGCAAGTATTGGGGGGTGAAATGATGGTGTCATGTGTTGTCCCCCGCCCCAGAAGTCTAGAGTAGTCAAAAAATACAGAATTATATTTATGTATCAAATGTCCTTTTCATGTCAGTGATACCACAGTGAGATAGTATTTTTGTTTTCTTGCACATCTCTCCACCTTTCTATTATGTATAAGAATATGTACATTTCTTTTGTAGCCACGTCATGAATACTTTAATGTCCCAGTGTACTAAATGGCTTCATTCATCATGCATGCAGAATTTCAGAGGAGATAGACCTGTGACTTACTCATGACAGGACATTATCATCAGCTTGGTGAATCCAGTCATCGTGAATCTAACAGAATGCCACAACCATTCTCTGCTGTTGTACTTTCCTCTTCCCCTTCTGTTTTACAGTGTTGTCTCTTCACATGTCTCCTTTCAACAGAACTTGTGCTTGCTGGCATATGGTTTTAACTTTTTTTGTGTGTAAGCTTGAAGTCTTATGCTTAAAAGTTCTGTAGAATTTTCCGAGCTAAATAGCTATATACTGCAACACCTATACTGTAACATTACTTGACCTGCGTTTATCTTGCAAATAAGTTGTGGTGGTATTTAAACATACTTAAAACCTGTAGATGAAGTTAATATTTACAGAGAAACTAATGAAGTAGTAGTATGCAAGCTGAATACACACAAACGTTAAATGATGTCACACAGTTCTACACAGACCTTGCATCTTAATTAAAGGTGCGCACAGCAATATATTTAATGAGACCTTCTTATAAAGAGGAGGAAGGCAGAACTGATATGGGCAAAAAGAATGACAGGTAAATCTGAAGTTGCAAAATTTGTATTTAATTGTTCAAACACTCTTGTGAATAGTTGAACAATTGCTGCTACTGAAGGAGAGAACAAGCTCATTGCTTCACAAATGGCTAGGGTTAGAAAGATTAATTTTTTAAGTCCATTTACAGCATACTTGAAAAATGTCATCTTCAATTGGCATTTCCAGTTTTAAGTACAGACTACCTTGTATATCAGAGAACTGCCACAAGGATGAATATAAGTGCCATTCATTTAAAAAGTAAGGGCAGAGAGAGAGGGCATGTATTGCATCCTCTGTTTGCCTAGAAGAGGAGAATAATTTGTAAGCTCAAACGAGTGCTGGTTTTGAAAATTGTTTAATTATCAAGAAATTGATTACTGAGATTAACCACATTCTAGTTGCATGTACTATATGTGGTAATGCACTACCTTTTAAATGTTAAACTGACAGAAATGGCAGATTTAGGGGATTAGACAAAAGATCTGGATTGGATTTGCAGCATTCTGAAGTCTTAGAAAACAAGATCACAGGAGTGGCTTTCCACTTCAAAGTTTGCCTTTTTTCTGTAAGACATTAACAATGTGTTTGAATGTCTGGTTAATGCTGCTTTAGCCTGCATTATTTCATGCCTGTTGGCTTAAAATGCTGTGCATTGAGCTGTAATGAGATGCTGTTTTTCTTGTTATCTGTATACAGCTGCTTGCTTCTAAATGACTAGGTAATGAATTAGCTTTCCTGGCATGTTTGAAATAAAGTATTGCATGCACTTTTGTCTCATGTGAATGACTTTTTTCCTCATCTGTGTTCTGATATATTTCAAATTTTCATTGTTTGCCTGGGGTGATTCTGAGCTGCAGGTAGTGTATAATGCTACAGAATGCTTTCCATAACAATTGGCTAAAATGTTTGACACTTCCTAAAAAAAAAGTAATATGAACAAAACATAATTCATCCTACTTGTTTCTTAAAAGTCATAATTGATGAAATAATTCCTCTAACAAAACACATTAGCCTTTAGGTGTTCCTTGAGATTGTACTGTTGCTGTGTGAATAAGAAGGCATGTCTGCCTCAAGGTTACTGCTGTAGTATTAAAAAAATTAAAATCTTACCGAGTTTTAGGGTGAGAGACCTGTGGGGAAGTAGCCAGTGTACTTGAAATACATTCTTTTAAGTTCACTGTTAGCCAATTACCTTGATATTCTTGAAGAAATTTAATCTTTACGTATATGCCTGCTGAAAATTACCCACAACTCTGAATTGGCAGTGGAGACAATAATACTGGGCTGCTCTAAAGACAGTAGCAGCAGTGCACTGTTTCTTCATAGCTATGGAGCAACTCCTCAGGTCGTTTAGTAAATATTGTGTCTTACCACTGAGTAACTGTAAGTATCCACTGCTGTCTAATCAATTTAAAATTGTGAAGTTGTTTTAGTACAAATGTTTGCAAGACCCTGAAATGCCTGAAAAGTTACACTTTGTCACTTCTGTTGCTATTGTTAATGTAGGATTTTGGGTTGTTTTGTTTGTTTGTTTTTTTTTTTTTTGGAGTAAAATGTTTTACGTTGGTAGATAGGGGTGATGCATGTCCTCTAAAACGAATGCAACAGAGTAATCTGGTAATAAAATACGACAGGTTATATTAAAAATGCTACAAAGCCTTTTCTTCAATCAGTATCTCTTTTGGGATATTTGTGTTAAAATACACATGTAAATCATTAATCCTGCCATTCTCTCTGGCTTTGTCAAGGTCACTGCAGCTCTAAGAATATTTAAATATTGCATCAGTGAGGAAAAACCACAACATCGTTAATATAACATACAAGTATCTTGTTTCCAATTTTAACTTATGTTTTTTCTTGCCATTTCTTACTTGCTGCTGGCTTTTGGAAGCCATCTCAAAGTGTTCAGAGGTGGCCTGTTCCCAGCACTGACTGACTTTTAAATGAAGTTGCCTTTAAAATATGGCTTGTTCTTTCAATTCTAAAATCACTTTATACATGAACGAATGAGGATTGTGAACTTGATCATTTTGTGCTACATACAGTCAGGGTTGATAAAGACGATGTTTTGATGTTACTTGCAAGATCTAAGACGTTTAATTATATATTTTGCTGACAGTGTTTTTCTAATATTTAGAAAGCAGTTGAAAAATAATTTGCTGCCTTAACTGTTATCTGCCTTTTTTTTCTGCTTCATGACATGTCTTGGTTTAGGATGCTAAAGTAAGTTTATTCAGTCTGTGGATACTAAACCTGTTTGTTTCCATAGGGGCACAGTATCCCTTTTTGATATTGTTAATAATTATGGAAAAGCACAGCCTAAATATTTCTGATTAAACTACCATTTTTTTTCAGATGCTATAGGAATAATGACTGATTATAACTGATGATAACCCTTTGCAATGTTGTATTAAACAACTTGCTCTGAATCTAAACAAAGCTATTTAAGATTAGAATTAATTTAAAACTTTATGCTTGGTGTGGAATAATACCATTCCAGTCCTGGCAATTACTCCACTTCTGCAGGGGTCAATTTTTGGACACCAGCTGTACCAAGTACTTTGTCCTGGTTTTATGAACTATGTATAGGAACAGTGTGGAAAAAAAAAAAAATAAAAACCTGATCTCCTATGAAGAGCTTAAGGGATACTGTGTCTTAGTTGCATCAGTCATTTCATTCATCCATTTATTCATTGTTCCCTAACAGATTTTTGAGACCTATGAAACAATTCACCACAAAAATCATTGACTCCATTGCAAGATGCTTCCCCATCTGTCCCCATTTCATGTCTTTGTTACTGGCTTGTGATTTGTTCCCTACTGGTACATCTGAATTTCTTTAGTTTTATTGCAGTTAAGGGCAATAAAATCTACCAGCGATTTCTGTGAGCCCTGGTAATCTAATTATCAGTACTTAGAAAATTGCAGCTAATCCTGTGTTTGCAAACTGCAGTACTTCTTTATTTTCATGCCTTTCAGCTTTTCTTCTTTTAATTACGCATTTTTCATACTAACTCAACTCATATATGGTACTGTTAACAGAAGTGCAGGGTCCATTTACCACTGTCTCCTATTTTCCCTCCATAGGAAGCAGAGACCCCACGTAGTGTACTTGAAGAAATTGGATTGACATAAATCTTCACTTCAGCTGATGACATATTAATGTTTCATACTGTAAATGTTCACTGCCTTCATTGTAATGTTTAGCTAATGGTGTAAGATGCTGTTTGTCAGTATTACTGTTTTGCTAAGCTGCTTCATTCGGGCCTACAAGAAAAATACTCCTTTTTGAAAAGGGAGTAAGAAATTAAAAAGTCCAGAAATCGTAAATGAAAGGGAATTACATTAAAATTGACTCAGTGTCTCATGTTGCTGCATTTATAACAAAATTGCATTTGACTTCAGTAAGTGTACTGTTTTTTTATAAGCAAACTTGACTTCAGGAAATAAGTGTATCATTATGACATATCTAAATGAAAAGAAACTATGAAATGTTATGGTGTAGAAATTGTGTTTATGCAACCAAAGACTTTGTTCATCTACATTTCAGTCACCAATTGTGATAATTCTGCTTATTTCAGTTGATGCATAAAGCTTGGAAATGCTAGTTTATTACTGAATTTGTCATTATACCAAAGAATCCTGTTAGGATCTGCATATCTCACTGGTAAAAACTGTTAAGGTGATACAGCTTTTGCAAGAAAACTGCAAACTGCTTAACTCACTAGGCAGGAAATGTAGCTACTCTGAGCAAAACTCTGCACGTTCCTATGCTAAAAAGGGAATGTGTGAATTTAAAAAAAAAAGGAAACTTTTTAAACTTAAAAACCTCTGCACATAAACACTAAAAAGGAGGTAGGCTTTCAGACTGTATAGAGGTGCATAATGAAAATTAGATAATTTTGAAGATGGGGAAGAGGGAGCTTTATAAAAGTGACTTTTCATTGTTTTCTTTCAAACTCTACAAATTAACTTGTATTTATTGGTGGTTTATATTTATGCTTTAATGGGTATATAGGTACCTTAAAAAAACCCAAATCCCACAGTAAAGGTCAATGTCATTTTAACTGCTTTTCTTAACTTACACCTTTAACTGTGACACATCCCTTACAACACTCGTGTGTGACATACAGTTGAACCAACTAATTTGTAGTTAAGAGCTTTTAAATATTAGATTTGTACAGTAGATTCACTGCAACTTACGTCAAATGATAGCAAGTAATATTTTGACACTTGGAGCAGCCAAGCAGTAGTTATAAATGAAACCTCTTTCACTTGCTTGAGGGAATCAGATTCATGTATACTTTTGAGGTCATGCATCATGCTTTAGACTAGCCAAATTCTGCTGTGCATCTGCATGGTCTCTGAGGAGGCAGAGCTGCTTCCCTCTCTTCCTCCCTCCCCAGTAACTTCACTCTAAGAGTTAATATTTTGGCTTGTTTGCTTGAGTCAGTAGTGCCACGTTTTCACAAACCTTAGCTTTGGCGCTGTTGCTGGAAGCAGTCAAGCACTGCTAGTATAAGCATTTACATAGCCATCTGGAGAGCCAGACTGCCAGCTTGATGCCATCTAGGTTAAATTTAACCCACTGGGACTGGCTTAGTGTTGCCACAGCCACCCCTGATACAGATCCCAGTATAAATAAATGCATGGGGCAGCAGAAGGGCAGTGCCAGGGTGGAGCGTATGGACTCACTCCTTCGGCCCTTTCTGGGATTTAAACATATGAATTGCTGGAGACTGTTTCTGTTCTAGGGCACACCAAGGCAGTGGTTTGCATTTCCCCAGTGCATGACCTGCAGGGGTAGGCAAGGGGAAGGTGGTAGCAGAATGACCCTTGTGTGAGCTTGAAGCACTAAAATTACCTTAAATCAAATCTGAAGCAATTTTGTATGTATTAAACATGTTTTTAATGTTTACACTGTCACTTGTATGTGCTTGGCTGGATTAAGCTTTGTTGTGGTTGTGACAAACTGTTTGACCTCTGTCTGTCATATTGGTTTAGTTGTAATAAATGTCCATTTTTACACCATTACCATGTGTTTATATGTAATCAGTTCTGGTATTTGCAAAGAAGAGGCTACTCGGTGCTAGCTTAGAAAAAGGGAAATTTTATTACAGTGCTTAACCTGTTCTTGAGCACTTTATTAAAAAAATGTGAGAGTATACTGTGTCCAAGATTAGTTATTTACATCCATTTGAAGTGTACAGAAAGCAGTGAATTGGCAAGTTTCTGGAAGGCTTACCACATTAAACATGGAATTTATTAAAGTGGATGCGTAGTGCCATTTCATCTGCAAATTGAAACAAACCACGTTGAGAAAGGGTTCTGGATAAGACAGACCGAATATTCATATCCTTACATGGAACTATGAGCAAGTCATTGCAACAGCCACAGTCCTGGTCTCGACCAAAAGTCTCTCAGATCAGTCTGTTCTCCAGCTTTCTGAAAGAACTGAACTGATTGATGTTATCAGAAGCATGGGGAAAACTTCATAAGCCACAACACCATCTTAGGGCCTTTCTTTAGCATGAAATGTTTGTTTCTTAAATTTCATGTTTTACAGGGAATAGGTTGGGGGAAGCTCAAGCATTAATTAGACTTTCTGGATTGTTTAGGCAAGTTGACTGTTGGCTTGAGTGTCTTCAACTTCACTGAATCTTAGTCTTTAACTGAAAGAGCCCTTCCTAAACATGTGCTGTTCCTTTGGGGTTAATGCCATGATGATGATGGTGGCCCTGTGTCTGTGTTTGGAACGGTACCATGTGTCATGGGTTGTGCTTGTACAGCTCGCTTTGTAACCTGCCTCGTCATAGTTTACCCAAGTGTAACCTTGTCAGTGTTACATATATTTTTTTAACCAGAGACAGATAACTGAATTCAGCTCATTCAACAGTGCTGAACAGAAGGATATGTGGAATAATAGGGATTTCTTTTAATTACAACTTTTGCAGTGAAAGCAAAATCAGCTGCACTCTTTAGATGATGTAAGAAAGTAAATGAAACCTTTAAATTATTAAGTAGCACAAACTTTTAATGTTTTGTAAGAAGTGCTGACCCAGGACAAGAAGCAACAGCATCTTTAAGCAGGCTCTTATGTTTCTTTGGGGAAAAAAATAAAAGAATGTCACTAATGAACTTCCTTAGGGCAATTTCTGATATGCCCAATGGAGTAATGCAAAGCTGAATCCAAGAAAGACATATCGTCATCAAAGGATGTAAAGCTGTGAAGTTACTTGGGTTGCATTCCAGGCCTCCTGCTCTATGAGCAATAGAAAGCTTTGCATCCATCTGCCACTCCTCACTCTGCTGGTGGTTAAGCTGCTCTGGGCAGGCTGCTGCAGAGGGGAACAAGCCCTGATCCCTGGTGCCTGAGTGCTGCTGGGCAGCACACACTATTGCCTGTGTCCGCAGGAGTTCTCGCCACGCTGCCATTATTTCCCTTCTGCCACTGGGAAATGCACTCTTCCTGCTGGAGATCTCCCTGCCAGGAAAGGCCTCCCTGCTGCCTTGACAACTTCTTCCCACTCTGTGTCAGCACCTGCTTTGCCCATCACCGTAACCCACCTCAGCCAGCCTTTCAGAATTCACAACTGAAAGAACTTTGAAAGCCACTGCTTTTAAGCAGCCACAGAAATGTAGAATTCTAGACTGGTTAAGGGGCCTTAAATATCATTCAGCTCCAACCCCCTACCATAGGTAGGGACACTTTCCACTAGACCAGGTCACTCAAAGCCCTGTCCAACCTGGCCTTGAACACTGCCAGGGATGGGGCAGCCACAGCTTCTCTGGGCAACCTGTGCCAGTGCCTCATCACCCTCGTCCTTCAAACCAAACCAAACCAAACCTTGGCCAATATGAATTCAGTTTCTAAGGTCCTTTTATGTGGAATAATGCAGAATAACAGGCAGTGAAAACAAGTTATTCCTTGAAAATTTAAATCCTTTCTGTGTTCTTCTTGGGTTTCTCCCCTTTGGAAAGGGAATTAAGCTTAACATTTAAAAACTTCTAGTCTTTTTGTCTCTTCAGAATAAAAAGCTCACTCAGCTAATAAGGAAACACAAAACCATGCATGTAACACTAAAGATTATGAAGTAGGGAAACACTATTGAAGTATATGGAAGTCAGAAAACTGGTTGAATCCCAGGTTTCATGCTAAAAAATACAAAATAAATATCAAGTTTTACAGCACTCAGTTTCTGTGTACTAAACAGATTGCATGTAGAAGAGAATGATAATTACAGCTACCAGTCCTACACTGTACAGGTACAGCCAGTACATTTGGGTCCAGGCCTCAAGAAAAAGAAGCTGAAGCTTCAGCCATTATAGTAGCAGAAATAAAGTATATTTAAATTTTTACATGCACCTCTGAGCAAGTATTTTTTTTTTTTTTTATTATAAGAACTTATTTTTTAAAAAAATACAGCAGCTCAGGTTCCCAAATCCCATTACAAAACCATGGGGACACAAAGCCTAATTACCTGTGGAATTCTCACATGGGCATTAGCTGGCACCCAGTTTCTAATCCTGCAGAAGCCTGCTTTGCTGGTCACGGGTTCCCACCACCCATTCCACTACTGCCCTTTGAGCTCAGCAATTGATTTCACTCGGATAATGCTCAGCTATGGCCTGCCACCTGACACAGGATATACAGTGCACTACAGGTGGCAGGAGTCAGTCTCAACCAGCAGGCTGGTGCAGCAGCAGCTGTGGGAAGCCAGCAGCACCATCCAAAGGGAGGTGTTACTGGCCTGCCAGTTCAATCCTGTTCCAGGGAGCCGAACTGGCATTTGCCACATTCTGCATCAGTGACCCAACTAGACAAGTGAGCATCTATGAAAAAATAGAAACCTTGGGGAAAATCTGCCTGTAAGGTCTAGTCACAAAAAAAGTACAGCACAAGAAAGCAGTGGTCACAAATTTCCCAAATGTAATTTAAAACTTAGTGCTGTCTATCCTTTGAAATATGCCTTTAAAACAAAGTTGTTATTTCAAAAGTTATGCTATTAAGTTACAAGTCCTACATCTGTTAATAACTAAAACATTTAATCAAATTAACTAAGCTACAATTCTGCCTACCGTTATGACAATATATAGTGAAAGTCGTTTCTGAACTGAACATCAATATATAGCACTTTTGTTGTATTACTCCATATTGGACAACAATTACACATGAAAGAAGGAAAATGTATAATCAGCATGCTAGGTGCAGTATGCATTTAGAAAAGCAAAAATATATATATTATACCCAGAAACAATGTTCATTCACTCTGAACTATCCTTGGGGAAAAACATTCTTGTGAGGAATGCTGTCATAAAGTTTAGATATCCAGATTTTCTGTGGGACTTTATTACTTTGTAGGAATTGTTAATGAATACCAATTTGGGATCACTGCATTTCTGCTTTAGGCTTCTGACTTCAGTGGTCAGAACTGTATTCTAATAGCGGAAGCCCAAGTTCTTTGGAGAGGCTGAAGAGATGGACGTGCCTCTGCAGACCCTTCAGGGCACCGTCAGTGCCACAATCTGCTCTCCAAGCACCTAAAGACACCTACGTACCCAAGTTAAATACCGTAAGTTAAACAGTGAAGTACAGTCCAACTAACAGCACAAGTCTTCCATTTAAAAGGGGAGAAATATTTGTAAGGATTTATCTAATTGCAGGTACTTTGCTAATAAAGCTGTCACTTAAAAAACATTTTTTCCCTGATAACTTCACTTTTATGTACCCTGCTCTCCACCTTGACTGTAGGAAAACTAGGCAGTAGGGTGCCTTAAACCATTTGTAAGATAAGCCTAAAAAGTCAAGTCCTCCTCTCGCAAAAACCTGAAGTATTGTTTCACTTATAAACCCTTCAGTTTCTTTAGCCACTCTGCCAGCATCCTGAGCCTTCAAAAGTACATATATGCATCTTTGGTTACCAGACGTGCACTTTTCCACCGCTCCTTCACAGGTCAGGCAGGTTGTTTTCAACTACAAATGGTATGCAACCAAGAGCTAGGACAGTATTTTCTATCCCCACTCGAGGATTACAACCTCATGGTCTCCACTCATACTTGGGGATTAAGATACTGAATAAATCAATTGTTTTTCTGTGTACTTCCTACTTGGTTTTAGTCTACTGCAATCCCTACAGGCACTTAACTCAGCAGCTCCATCAGGGGAGAGAGAAAAATCCAACACAAGTGACCACAAAGCTCCTACTGGGAAAGTATTGTACAATCAAACAGCAATGTCTTTTAGATCCCTTTTCTCCAACTCATAACAGGATTATATTTACTTTGTCTTGAACGAGATTTCCCATGAACAGATGGAAAATATAAATGGCAGTCTTCTACAGAGGCTTCAGGTTGCAATATGCTGCAGTGTGAATTTACAGCACACTGGCTGTTCTGTACTAACTCCTTAAAAGGAGAGTAAACATTTAACACACACGTAACACAGAAATAAGCATATACCAAGTAAGCTTTACTTCTCTCTCTATGTGTACTTGGTATGCATCCAGGTGTTGCAGCAGTTCAGAAGGACAGAGTAGCTAGAGTACTTGACATTCACACCTTATATAGGACTTAAAACTTTTAATTTTCTGAAGCTTAGCACACAATGAATTAGGTTCCTTTATTAGGAAGAAACATTTATTGTGCAAGAACACTTTATTTGAAACTCAAATATCTGGTGCCCTATTGGAAAGATTGCTTTGTCAGCTCTAGGTTTGATCAATTAGCAATTTCTGAAAGTAATTCTCACTTTGTTTTGGGAGTTTCACTATTCTTTCCTCTGCTGCTTGATCTCTTTTTACCCCTGCTCCTGGATCGAGAGGAACTCCGGCTTCTGCTCCTGCTGCGCGTTCGACTATGACTTCTGCTGCGACTGCGGCCTCTCCTCTTTCTGCCCCGGCTGTGAGACCTCCTCCGTTCTCGGCTTCTTGACCTTCCCGATCGACGCCTTCTCTTGTTTTTGCGGCGGTTCTTTTTTCTCTCAGATTCTCCATTTCTCCGGTAAGAATGATCTGGGCTGGGGCTGCCCCTTCTCCTTGAGCGGCTGTAATAGTCATCACGATGGCTTGTCCTTTTTCTCCTTTCAGAGTTTTTAGACGACTGATTAGTCCGTTCAGGAGAAATACGTATGTCTCTATTGGCCTCCCAAAACTCATTGTTTGGATTTTTGAATACATGAAGAAAATTGCAGTGTTTCCCTCTTGGACACTTCTGCCTTTCAAATAAGCCTGCAACAGATTAGGGTTTGCTTTTTTTATGAACCAGACCTGTTAAATCCCTTTCTTCATTATGTGCCTACCAGAAAGAAACTTAATAAACTGCATTTCACATCTTCAAACAGAAAAACATGCATCTGACCTCCCGTCAATTTAATTCACACAAGATTAGTTTTCAATATGTACATTCCTTGGAATTAACTTTCTAACAGCTATGAAGGTTTTAGCTTAAAACAATTTTCATAAATACTTTTACTACCTTAATCTAAGAATGTAAATATAGGTAAGTCGAATGTGATAGTTACTGCTAAGAACTGATGGTTCAGAAACTGCTGTTGCTTTTTAAAAATAAATTGGTACTTCCTGTAGTTTCACTTTAAGATTATTATTTCCAAAGCATAGATCCAAACCTTCTTTTCCAGTCCAAGGCACACCCACTAGAACAATTCAGACACACATGTGACATGGCAGGAGTATTCCCTTTCCTTCCTAGATCTGCAGTCAAGCAAATCAGCATGTTTGTCTTCCAAACAGAAATGAACTACAACATTAGGCAGATCTGAAAGCTACAGGCTAATTCCCTCTTTTTCACTTCCAGAAGTACACTTTCAGTAACACACATTCTCAGTTTGTGACTCACCACATATAGCAGTTTTCCACCTTGTCACAGGACAAAATTCACAATGAAGCTGTCGGCCTGCATACCATCGTCCACTGAAGAGAGCAAGAGCTGCCTGGCAGTCCTTCTCCCTTTGATAAGTAAAAATGACAAATCACGTTATCATCCTACAATCACTTATTATTTACCAATTTTAGGCTCCCATTACAGTATGAGAATGAATCAACTGGATTATACAGACAGTGTTTTTTACTGAACTTTGGAGTTTAGCTGTAAAACTGTGTAAGACTGTGAGTACTTACGACTGATACTGGACATATACATTTCCTCGAAGGTGAGGCTCATAGTTGCAACTGACCTGAGAGGATGGAAACATAAAGTTGGCACAACTCAAGGTTTATGCTATACAGCAGCTCACACATGCTAAGATCCTGCTATTCCAATATATCACAGCTCATCAATGTGAACTTACAAGTGATTCTTCTGAAAACTTAGTTTTAGCCAAAAAAAAAAAAAACAAACCCAAAAAATCCCAAACAAAACACCCCACAAAACAAACAAAAAACCACCCTTCTGACTTATGTTTGATGGTTTCCAGCATTATGCTTTTATTAACTCAGGGACCTCTGCTTCACTTAGTCTGCAAGACAGCCTGTACTAATTGTCTTGCATTTGTCTGGACCACCTCTACTCTGCAACAGCAAAATCCTGCTCTGAAAATGACCAGTAGTATCCTCACGTGGAAATCATAGAATCATAGAATCGTTAGGGTTGGAAAGGACCTTAAGATCATCTAGTTCCAACCCCCCTGCTGTGGGCAGGGACACCTTACGGTAAACCATATCACCCAAGGCCTCATCCAACCTGGTCTTGAACACTGCCAGGGATGTAGGATTCATTACAGTAAGAGAATCTTTAGAGCCATTTACCTTCACAGCATCCTCATGAGATGAGTTAGAAAAGCTGAAGTCGCTAACTTTCATCACTGAACAGTTCTGAAACACCTTTTTTCATAATGATTTAGAATTCAAAGTGTATCTAAAGGTCTCAAAAATACATTATTCAACTTCCAAAAAGCTTGTTGCTAGTTACAAAAGATTCTGAGGTGGGATGGCCCAAGCAGGCAAGAACCCAGTTCTCCAGGGCAGAAGAGCGTACCCAGCTTCTTTTGACTCGAGGCCTCTTCTGATATCAGCACCTAATGAGGCAAGTGGCTCCTTTCTTCACTGAACCGCGACCGGCCCTCAGAGAACACCTCTCTGTCCATTGGATTAGGCAAGGGCTTCAGACACAACCACAAGCAGTTGAATAATTAAATAGTACAGAATAAGCAGTCAAGCTCTGAGATAAACAATGTCAACACAAAACCAAGAATGGTTTTGCCATAGACATTTTTGGGTGGGAAAAGAAGTGTGTTTTGTCAGATCTGCCAGATTCTGATGTAGCTTCCCAGAAAGAACAGCAAGAATAAAACCTTAGGCCACATTGAAAATGGAAGTCATCTCTAAGATAGGGGTGTGCATAATCTGATTCCAAATGATAGCAGAGACTCAGCTCACAGTTAAGACCCCTGCAGCCAACATGCAATTTCTGAGTATCTCTAATAAATGAAAACACCCGTGAGAATCACATTACAGTTGCACAATTGCTTCAGAAGCTGAGAAATGCCATGCTAAAAGTTCTTACCCCATTATTAGTCACAGGGACCCAAGAAGGTGCAACTTTGCACAGTTGCATATAGCAATGATACAAAGTCAAGGATCTGAGTTAGATGGTGAGACAGCATTTCCACCCACACTTCATCGGGAATCTATATCCCATCTTCTAGGTTGGAGCATAGCCTGCTAATACTCCATGAGTCAAAATGTGGAGAGGATGCTCCTCCAAACCAGTGAAGGTTTTTTACCTACAAAGCTTATACAGCTATTGAAAATTCACTTTTTCTACTTTCCTCTTTTTTTAAATAATGCAATCTCAGTTCTGAGGCAGCTGTCAGTAGATGGAAACAATAGGAGAAAAGGCACTGCCTGCCTCCTGGTGACTGCAGGAAAACACTCAGGAATGGCAAGCAGGAAAGGATGCTGCACTAGACTTCACTGCAAGGCAATTTCACTATCCAAGCCGCGTATTTTGAAGCGACATGGGACTGTAAACACACATCATTCATCTCTGGGGTCTCCATACACAGGTCCCTGTTTTTCCCCCATAAGAAATCATAATATAAATGGGGAAAATTCAGTACAGAACGTTCAGCAAACCAAGCACACAAAGGATATATGACAAATCTCGACACCATTTACGTAACTTACCTTTTTATAATTCCTCCTAACAAAACATCTACTACTGTTGCAATTCATTGTAATTTGATATTATTTTATCCAACAAGCTCTAAAGTTACACTCTTTGGGTTTATAGTCCAAATACATTTTATATCCCCACTATTTAATTCCTTAGGCACAAATATAATAGCTCAGACATATTGTCTAACAGTCTTAGTGGACCCTCTGGGGCTTATCAAGGGCTAAGTAAAGCAGGGACTGTGAGGTAAGTGGACTGTTGAGCAGTATGAGTAACTTGCAATATAAAAGTACAAGCTTTTATAACAGTCAAGGGAACAGGACAGAAGATTTACCCGGAGTAAGACAATGCTCTATAACAGCATTGACAAGTTTACAAGTGACATGAGAGACGTACAGTTTGCTGTAAGGAAACTGTATAGTTCTCTTGTGTACATGGGATTTAGCTAAGGCATGCTGGACACAATTCCTGATAAGGCTAGTAAAACACAACTTAGGTGGTATATGTTAGATATTTAACAAGCTTACATTCAGATGCATACCTTGAACTGCACAACCTTCCCCACATTCTGAAACTCAGGGAGCACGTCCTCGTAGAACTCCAGGAACTGCTGATAGGTCTCCTCGTCACTATACTCGAGGCTTGCATCTGTGTCATAGTCATCTCTCCGGCACTGCTCCATGCCAAAAGTAATGAACATCCCTCGAACGAGTAGTGTCTTACTAGATGTTGGATAGTTATGCTTGCGAGAACACCTGCGCATTTGTAGTGAAGAAAGGAAAGTAAAAAGATTATCACTGTGAGCCAAAGATGCATCTATTGAAACTTCACAAATGCTTCCCATTTCAAGTTACACATATTACAACAGAAAATCAGTTAGGCAAAGATTAACATACTTCAATTATTAAAACAGTTATTTCAGAAGTGAGTTTACATATAACCTTAGTGCTTTCTGCCATGCATAAATACATTCTTGCTTAAAAAAGCACATCTGCAAAAGCTGTAGGTACTAGTAACACAGTAAGAGCTGAAGTTCTTTTAGGCTTCTAGGTTTAAACAATGTTCCCCACTTCTGAAGGGCTTTATAGAAAGACTACTGACAATCTTTTAAGACATTTTAAAGCAAGTCCTTGCTCTTTATTTTGCAACTGGAACAACTTTTACTGAAGTTTTTCTTATCATACAGAGGTAGGGAGAAGAATTGAGGGAAGGAACGCACATTTAGACCTGAAATTGGATGAGTACAAGATTGGTGTTTTTCCACTTCTAAAAAAAAAACTAAATTAAAAAAAAATGGATTCTTCTAAGTAAGTCTTACCTTAAACTGCATCTTCTTGGCAGCCAGAAAAGTATTAGACCTCCCTCATCATCCATCATGTTCAGGCTATCTCCCTCACATGCTAAAACAAAGTTCTGCTCTACAAACCTTTAGTTTTAGTACGAAAATGGATTTTAGCCATCGTGTTTATTTCACTGCGCTTTATGATCTCCATTTCAAACACTGCCCTGAGCAACTGGGTCATGCACTCTCCAACACATTTCTCCTTTTCAAGACATGATCAGAAAAAGTCAGACTAGTCTACTCTCTTTATCTAGCACTTGCAAAGCACAGACAAATTGGAGGAGGTCAGGTCTCAAAATGGGCAACTGCAAACTAGACTTCAGATCAGAAGTTTCTTTCTGTATCCAATCAGTCAGAAATTGACTCTCACTTTCTGGTTGACACTTCTGACTTAAAAAAACTACCGACAAAAACAAAACTCCAAACCCAAAACTAAATCCAGAGACAATTCATTTGTTCTATTTGAACAGAATCATAGAATAGAAGCTCATAGAATAACAGCAGCTCAAAATATACCCAACCAATACTGTCTGTACACAAAATGAATACAGCATTTGACAGAACACAATCAGCCTCGAGGAAAATGAATTACCCAAAATCCAGTATTACTACAAAATATTAGGGTTTGAATTACTGGAGAAATTAATAATGGTGAACTCAGCCAGTTTTTACCTTCTTCAAGACATAGTGAGCTTTGACAAGATTCAGCAATTATTTTATTGATAATACTGACTCTCAATTTTTCACCACTGAGGTCCTTTTCAGCTTCCGACCCATTCTTCTAGTCCTTATCCTAGCTGTACCTTGGTCCTTCAACTTATCGTCAACACCAGAGGTTAAAATGACCAGAATATGGAGGAAGCAGGTATATCAGGAGGAGGAAGGAAGATGAAGGAGAGGTAGCTGATGTCAACAACAGGTGAGACAAGAAAGGTGGAATATGATATTTCTCAGTATTTACCAAGGCTGTTCACAGTTCAAAGCAAAACTGATTTTTATGCAATCCATCATTAATCCAAGGAGATTACCTCCATTAAATATCACTGAAACACAAATACTATTAAAAAATATAAAGAACTAAACATCTGAAAAGCAAAAATGCTGCCTGCAGTGAAATAGCTGGCCAAAGTTTTATTTAGGAATTCTGACACATATTTCAGAATAAAGATGTATAAGAAGATGGAGCTATTGGAGCAAGTGTAGAAGAGGGTCGCAAAAATGATCAGGGGGCTGGAGCACCTCTCATATGAAGATAGGCTGAGAAAGTTGGGGCTGTTCAGCCTGGAGAAGAGAAGGCTGCGTGGAGACCTCATCGCAGCCTTCTAGCATCTGATGGGGTCCTACAAGGATGCTGGGGAGAGACTCTTCATTAGGGACTGTAGTGACAGGAGAAGAGGTAATAGGTTCAAACTTAAACAAGGGAAGTTTAGGGTATATATAAGGAAGAAGTTCTTTACTGTGAGGGTGGTGAGGCACTGGAATGGGTTTCCTACAGAAGTTGTGAATGCTCCATCCCTGGGCAGAGATCAAGGCCAGGTTGTATGGAGCCTTGGGTGACATGGTTTAGTGCAAAGTGTCCCTGCCCATATCAGGGGGGTTGGAACTAGATTATCTTAGGGTCCTTTCCAACCCTAACTATTCTGTGATTCTGTGTGGACTTGAAGCTTCCACAGAGTTGCATTATCTCATAATTATCCACAATTTACACCACACCGAAACAAATTACTTCTAGGATAGAGAAGGCTACAATAGCTGGACAGTAGTATAAATTAGTAAAATAGCCTTATTAGTTTATGCTGACAATTCATATAATAAGTATCAGAGTCTTTCTCTGCTGAGTTATAGTTCCTCCATAATACACACAAAAAAATCAGGGATTTTTAGCCAGATGACATACCAAGCCTGTACTAATAACAAACATATTCTGTTTGAATATATCTGTGCATGCTTCAGAGCAAAGGAAAAGTCAGTCTGACCAATGTAACCAGGATGCAACATCAGTAATTTGCCTTAACAACAAACAGTTCAATTCCAGCTAGGGAACGCTTTCGCTTTCAGTGTCTGGTTCCATCATGAATAACATAACCACATCCAAATAAATTAAAAGTAATTTGCATAGCAATTTTTCTTCAGTTTGCATATGACCTAATGAAGTTGCTTCCCTTTCATCTCTCCAAAACACTCCTTTGCTGGTAAATATTCAATTAATTACCTGTCTCCGAATCGGCAGGAACCTGTTTTAATGTAGAATGGGCAATTCGCTCTATCCTTCTCTGTTCCTATATTCTCTGGGGGTTCTGGGTTATGCCAGGTCACACCATTTTCCAGCTGTGTGGAAAAAAAAAAACCCAAACATTAAAATACACAGAAGTTAAAAAAGAATAAGGAAACACAATGTCAAAATAAAACCACTACCACCAATTAAATTCATATGTAGTTATAAGCACCATGTTACTACAAGGCAAGCTGAACCTACTTTAAGCACTGTGTTACTACGCTGCCAAGTGGCTTGGGTCTCTGGTGATGGACACCTCTTTTCTTGGTACTTGCTCAGTTTTAAGAACAAGCCTTTATTATTTTTTTTTTAACAACAATAACAAAAAAATGACTAAAGTGGATGCTTTCTTCTGTTAAATGAAAAACAGAAAAAGAGTATTTTGCTCCTTGAGCAGCAACTTCATTTGTTTTCCACAGGAATTACAAATATTGGACAGGTTCTTTCCATTCAGCTAAGCCAGTTAGCTACTTCGGCCCAGGACCTGCTGAGCAGCCCTTTATACACCTGGCAGATAGAAAGCTAGGACTATTTATTCATTAGTCTCTGCAACAGCTCAGAGCTCAGTAAGGTTACCATCATTATTATTTTTGTGCAGCTAGAAAAGGCTAAAATAATAGTAACATGCCAAAGGCCAGAATTAAAAAAAAACAAAATAAATTCAGCTGGCACTGGAAGTAAAAGCCTCCATACTATAATCTCAGGCCATTAAAAATTTCTGTAATTCAAAATGGGATTATCAAGTTGCAAGCCATCACTGACCACAGAAAGGCACATTTTAAAAAGGGAATTTTCATTTTGTTAACCAAGAGATTTGTACAGCTGACTCACCTAAGTTCTCATTTAAAATCAACTGAAAACTGTTTACTTACAAGCAGCATTTGACCCTGCTACTAGTTCTGTTCATGACTCTCGGACATAATTTTCTTGTAACTTAACAGCACCATTGCTCCGACAGCACGTAACTGATCCCTGTGCTGATACTATAATGAAGTGTCTAACATAGCACATTTCTGCCTATTCCTTTGCAGAAATGACTGCTAATACATCTTGAGCTCTGGGCAGATAGCTCAGAGCATTTTTCCACACATATTATGAAACAGATATATTCCCTACCTAAAGAACAGTTTAAACATAATTTGGAACTTAATTCAACTCCAATGTAGCTATGGCAATCAACATTCAGTGGGTTAACTAGATTAAAACTTCATTTTCAGATTCACACAGTGGTTTAAGCAGAGCAAGAATCTTCATGAGTTTAACACAGGACAGGAATACAAAGCCAAATTATTCTGTAAGGCAGTGGGAAGACTGAATTGATCCTCCTTAAGATTCAAATGAAAACCACACGCTGCCAGCTTGAGATCCATGCTTTTCCAGGCACCCAAGCAGTCAGCTTCTCCCTCCCATACCTTTCATTTTTCCCGTTACAGATCCCTGCCCTCCTCTACTACAGAATCCTTCTATTTACAGCCTGCCATCTGCTTAAAAAGACAAGTTTGTCTTGCCACCCAGAAGGACTGACAGATTTATTGAGAATTCTAATTCACATATAAACCACCACACACAGTGTTTAGCCTTTTTTTTTTTTTGAACAGCACATAGCAGTATTTCCGGATTTATTTTGATTCAGATCTCCTGAAGAGGAATAAGCATGCACAACTGCACTGACACCAACCAGCCAGAAATATGCTTAATTATGTTCCACCCAGTAAATAATTGTTTATAGCCATGCAAGCCACTACATATTAAATTTATTCAGGCCACTAGGCTCTTGAGAGCAGATGGACAACATGCTAGAAGGGAACACTGGATAGCAATTAAATTACTTTTCAGTTCTTTTTGAGAAAGTCTCTGAGCATACCTGGCTTTCAGCTTGATCCAGCATCCTCTGCACAGCTGCCTATAAATGGTGCAAACACAGGACTAGTGAAAACCCTGAAGACACACAAAACATCTGGTTTCTTTAGTTAAGAACCTAATTTACAATATTCAGTGATTATACATAATAAAAGTTTGATGGGGTTTGCTTTAAAAATGGAAGGCTTACTTTTGCTCTGTAGCAATTCAAGTACTACAAAGCTGTTAAAGGATACATCAGACAACACCTTTGTGTAGATGATTTTCTAATTTAAATGCTAGACAACTTTAAGTTTCATTTTCTCTTTTAAAACTATCATTGAGCTACTGAATACTTATATACCTCCTGCTCTAGTACTCAGTCTGGTTACAGACAGGTTCATCATCATTTAGCTGCCCTAAGCTTTTCAACTTGGAACATTCTATGTAACACATAGAAAAACACATTGCTTAGTGAGCTTCTGTTAAAGCAAAATATGTAACTGTTAAGAAACTTTAATATCATAAGTTCACTGTATCTAGCCTTTGAAATACCAGAAAACAATGAGGTTATTTTTCCCCTTTCTTCTTCTAAGTTGGCTGAGCAAAACAAGTCACCCTCCAAAACTGGCTGGAAATGCGTTCTAACAAATTATGCTCGGATGTTACAAGAAAAAAAGAAAAAAAAAATTTAAACCTAACCAATACAAGAAAACTTTGTTCTCATTTGGAAGAGAATTAATTAAATTAAAAAAGAGCAAATTTAAAAAAAAAAAAAAAAAGCAATCCAACATGAGGATCCAGACAGCATTATCAAGTATGTCAGATACTATTCACCTTAATAAAGAAAAACAAATCAAATCAAACATCGTAAAAAAAAACCAAAACCAACCCCAAAATACACACCAAAAACTAAATAATCAAAACCCCAACCAAAACACCATCAAATCAGAAAACCTATTTTCTCACCTTAGGGAGAGAATTTTATTTTATTTTTCAAATCACTAACTCAGAATTTGAATAAACTGCTGTTTAAAGAGACAGGCAAAATCAACTTTCTGCTGCTGAAATGAGTGCCTCCATTCACAGCTGGGTACGGTTTCCCTCTGGGTGACTGTCAATGCCCTCTATGAGCCAATTCAACCCACTAAACCAGTAAAATAGTAACCCAGAAAAAAACACAACAACAACCAACCAAAACCCTCCCAGCCAACAAAAACCCAAACCAACCAAACCAGCCAACAACCAAACCAAAAAGAAAGCAGCTTCCATCTAGTTCAGGGAACCAAATTAGCTCACTGCGGGCTTGGGCAAAGCCAGACACAAGGAGATGGAAGGAATAAAATCCAGCTGTTACCACTGAAGCAGTTGAACCTGCTTGAACTCTCTTGAAACTATATCTCAATGTTAAATAAAGGACATAACCATTATTTTCTCTCCCTATTCTACAAAAATAGGACACTTCACACAAGTGGAAGTAAGACGGGAAATACAACTGCTGTCCTTTTTCATTGCCCATGCAAGTGTTATGTAAGTAGTGACAAAACCAACTATTGCATGCAGGAGCCAGTCCTGCTCGCTCATGTCTCTTCTCCTGCTGTGGCTATGAGACACAGCAGCAAGACACCTCCCAGTGAAACAACAGGACTCTTTTGTGATTGTTGAGAAGCTAACATGACCGATCCTAGAAAGCTGCCATCACCCTTTCCTGGTGATAGGCCAGTCCTCACGTTGGAATTCTCTACAGGACATCTTACATCCAGGCCATTCAACTTCTAAAACTTAAGAAGAATGTATTGTTAACAGAAAAGTTATTATTGCCTTGTATCTTCAGTACCATTTTTATTCCACTCAAAGAGCTCTGAAAAAAGATACGTTCTGTTGGATGAGTCGGGTAAAGAAGAGCTGTATCTTTTAAGAACTGTGTTAAGGAACAGCAGCAATGTAATTCCGTATTCCATATCCTCATAGAGCATTTTCTTCAACACTGGCTGTATTCAACTGGGACATTTTAAGGAAGAAGTTCTTTACTGTGAGGGTGGTGAGGCACTGGAAAATGTTGCCCAGAGAAATTGTGGCTGCCCCTTCCCTGGAAGTGTTCAAGCCCAAGGCTGGACAGTGCTTTGAGCAACCTGGTCTAGTGGAAGGTATCTCTGCCCATGGCAGGGGGTTGGAACTGGATGAGCTTTAATGTCCCTTCCAATCCAAACCATTCTGTGATTCTATTAAGTAAGGATTATCTTTAATGCATGATGCAAAAAGTGTACAACAGAACCTGAATTCACAGTGTGCTTTTGTATTTAATAGATACAGAAATTGCATACTATGAAAACCTAGTTGCTTCTAGGTATATGGATTCACTGTATCCTCTTTATCAGTGAATAACAGTTTCAGGAATATAGACAGAACCAAGAGCAATAGTATTCTAACACATTTATACAATGGCTAATTAGACTGAAATCCCTCTTCCAACATTCAGACTGCTGTATCTGATAATGTAAGAAGATATGTAACACGTTTATCCTCCCACTGCCAGGAATCACCTCTCTCTCTTTCTTCTCCTGCTGCTTCTGCTGTGCCGCTTCTTTCTCTTTTCTTTGCTGCTCTTCCCACTCTTCTTTTATCTTCCTCTTTATGATTAAAAAAATAAAAAAAAAATATTTAAGGAAACTAATGCTTTATATCAATCAAGTTCAAAACAATCCTGTTGTAATACAACTCCCTGACCATTAAGTTTTCATCCAGTCATAAGCAACTAAACCTCTAGAGAAAAAAAGAAAAAAAAATTAAAGAGCCTTTTTTTTCCCTGTTTTAATTTTGCTCTTCTAGAGTGGAAGAAAGAAGAGCTTACACTTTCAAACATATCGACATCAAGAAAACTGAGTCCATTACAGAACAGTAAAAGATACTACACTAAATCTAGCTTGCTGCCAGACACAATTGTAATACTCGATTTATACATCACCTCTTCTTCTTCCTGACGTTTTCTTGCAGCCTCTTCTTTTTCTTTCTTAAGCTTGAACTCTTCTTGGGCCTTTTCTTCTCTCAGCAACCACTGTTCATGTAGCTTTTGTCTACCAAGGAAACCAGATACCACTTAGACAAAATTTAATGACTATCCACAACTGATAGAATTCTCATGCATACAATTCAAATGTTATTAGTTCAGGAATAACTACAGGTCATCCAATCTTCATTAAAAAAGAAAATTCCATAGGAATCATTCAGACTTTAGAGAAAAAACTGTATTGCCCAAAATAGACAAAATGGATTCAATTTTACAGACTATACTGAAACTTTTCAAAGTATCAAAGTGTAATTAACTACAAATGCATCTACTGCATATATGGCATTTTCTAGATTCTTCACCTTTCTGCCTCAAGTTTCTTTTCTTCTTCTTCTTCTTCCTCTTCTTCTTCCACTTCCTCCTCTTCCTCCTCTGACACTGATTCATCTTTTTCTGTAGTTTCTGAGAAAACCCACAAAACAATGCATCTAAATAACGGGATGCTGCACTTAGCAAAGATATACAAAATTATATCCTTTAAAAAAACAAAAAAATCACAACCTACTCGTTCCACTAACAATACAAACCACACTTACCAGAGTCTCTTAGTTTGGCAAGTGCCTGCCGCTTTTTTTTTCGTTTTTCTTTCTTTAGAATAGCTCTGTATTTTTGATGGCTGAGGATAAGAAAATATTAATTACATTAAAACAGCCAAGCAAAGGGTTTTTACTTCATAGATGCACTCAATTTACATCAGCAGTCCAAAACCCCACAAACCACAAAATTAACAGCTATTCATAAGAAACAGTAACTCTACAGGGACATCTGACATGATAATGAATCTGTGGCACCTGCTGTCAGAGCCACATGCAGACAGCAGCAGCAATCACATTTGGACACAACACAGAGGGTCTCAACCTTCCAGAGCTGTGCAGTATAGACGTTATTGCCAACTCCATGAACTCTCCCTTAGTTCCTGAAACCTGGATACTAGGTAAGATTAGGGAGAAAAATTTGCGGCTCTCCTATCCTGCAATTTTGGCACACCTTTCATTTCATTCTAGTCTTCCTCTCTTACATAGGGTATGAAATTTTAAGTCCCTTCCCATCTCCTTTGATATTCTCTACAGGCAGCAGCCTTAATGTACAGGTAAGAAAAGCACACTTCACCATCACTGCGCACAATGCTCAGGTCTACTCTTCTGCTACTGAAGCTTGGCCAGATTGATCCTTCCTTGTCTGAAAGCTCAGCAAGGCTGCCTAGAAACAACACCATGCTTTTGTTATGGTCATAAAACCATTAAGTATCTGAAAGCCTTTTCATATCAACCCCTTTTCTATCATATTTCATTCTAACTTTATTCTTTCTAGCCACTTCATAATGGAAAAATAGGAGGGAAGGATGATCTTCAGCTCTTGTCATTCTGCCATGCAAAATATTCAAATAGGAGATCAAAATCTTCAGGTTTTGAAGTATGTAATTCTAAAAGATTCCACAGGTGTAAATCAGGCAGCCAGAACCTCACCTGCATCTCTCACCCTTCTGTTCAGGCTTACTCACAACCTCACCATCTGCATGCTGTCATGGTAGTTATTTCGGCAACAGAGCGCTTGCCCTCAAAGAGCAATGCCTGACCGCATGCAATGCCCACATCTGAGCCTCCTGCCTTTGGTAAGTCAAGCAAGCCTAGTGACTCCTCTTGTAATGCCACCTGCCTGAAGTGAACCTCATCCACTCAGCAGGTGCCTCAGGCCAGCAAATGAGAATAGCTCCTTCCCAGTCCCCACACTTCCTTAGCTGCTCGTGAAGCCTAAGAAACAGAGCCAGCAACTCGCCTCGCTCCCAGCCCACAGCAGCACACGAGGAGGTGGGCAAAAAGCTTAAGCCCAAGGAGCAGCGACTTGGCTCGCTTCCCCTTCCAGCCACACAGCACTGGCGATGAAGGCCACTCCAGCATGTGCAAAGGGTAGGCGCTTGCGAAGACAGGGAGCGGGGATCCCACCATCAGCGGAAGGCGCCGGATTTGCAGGCTGTCTCCCCGCGCCGCGGCCTTTGCCGAGACTCTCGTGGCCGCCTCTTCCCCTGGGCGTGGAGGGCCGACCTCCACCTCCGGCTCCCCTCTTGGCAGCGCCGATCAGTCCCACGGCACTGTGCCCTCCCCCACCCCCATCGGGCCTCTCCTGCGGGATCCCCCCACAGTCCCGCTGGCCATCCCGCGCTCCAACCTCCACCCCCCACGGGCGCCAATTGCACACATCCCGCTCATCTCCCATGCCCGGCGGCGGTCGGTCAGCCATGGCCGCAGCCGCACGTAAACTGCGCCACTCCCAGGCCCGTCCGCGAGGCGGCCTCAGCCGCGGCCGCCGTACGGCCGGGGTGGTGTCGGCCAGGGCTGGGCCACGACCCTCCTCGGGGATCCCCAGGCCCTTCCCCTTTCCCCTAGAGGCGGCGGGGAGGCCCAGTACCGGTACCAGCCTCGGCCTCACCTCAACTTCCCCAGAGGGGACTCGGGCAGCAACATGGGCGCCGCCATCTTGCGTTACCAGGGGGATGTCACGTGATCCCTTGGCGGAAGGGCGCAAAATCCCTTCCGGCAGCCTGAACGGGGAGCGGCGGCGGGCCCGGGTGGGAGGTGCGAGTACGCATGCGCACTGCGCTGCGGGCGGAGACGGGGACGCTCGAAGCCGCCGAGAGGGGGGCGGTGCGGTCTGAGGACGAGCTCCGGTCACCGGAGGCGGGAGGCGGAGGGACTGGCAAGGGTATCTGCTGTCCTTCGGCGACTGTGGCCGGGTCGCTGAGGAAGGTGCTGGGAGGCACAGGGGCTGATGGACTGCAGCCGTGGGTTTCTAGCCGCCCCTCAGCCGTGTGAAGCTGCAGCTCCAGTGAGCTGGGTAGTGAATGCAGGGGGAAGAGGACAAGGTTTGGGTGGCTGGCGGCTACAGCTGTTCTTAGCGTGTTTATGCATTATCAAAGTTACTTCTGTAAAATGTGGGAAACAAGGCCAGAGCTGTTAATGGAATCATAGTAAAATAGAAATGGGTTGGAAGGGACCTTAAAGATTATCTCGTTCTAAGCCCCCTGTCACGGGCAGGGACACCTTCCATTAGACCTCGTTGCTCAAAGCCACATCCAACCTGGCCTTGAATACTGCCAGGGATGGGGCAGCCACAGCTTCTCTGGGTAACCTGTGCCAGTGTCTCACCAGTGGCATAGTGAAGAATTTCTTCCTAATGTCTAATGTAAATCTACTCTGTCAGGTTAAAGCCATTCACCTTTGTCCTGTCACTATGTGCTCTTGTAAAATGGCCCTCTCCAGATTTCTTGTAGGCCCCTTTAGGTACTGGAAGGCTACTCCAAGGTGTGTCCTGAGCCTTTTCTTCTCCAGGCTGAACAACTCTCTCAGCCTGTCTCTATAGGACAGGTGCTCCAGCCCTCTGATCATTTTCATGGCCTCTTCTGGACTCACTCCAGCAGGTTCTCCTTGTAATTCACATCCCTTGCTCTTGTATTCACATCTGAGAAGATGAGATAAAGTTACTCCTCCAGCCAAGAACTAGGATTCAGCAAATGTGTGGAAAAGTAGCATTTTAAATTCCAGTTTATTAAACTGTCTTTAAAGACCAGAATTAATTTAGTCCACTGAATCTTTCTTAGTGGTTACCTTCCCAGACTTCCTGAGTAAAGCAGTACACTTGGTGCACTGTGCAGCAGCTAGCCTGTGTTTTTTTCAGCACATTGCAGCCTGTGCTACGTCAATACTCCCAACTGAAGTGACTAGCTGCTGACAGCTTGTCCTCTCTTACGTTGTGTTGGTTACCTCGTGACATATGTTTGGAAACATGAGGTGTGCAATGCTTGCCAAAAGGCGAGCTTCTAGTTTGTGTCTTGGCTGCTATGAATACAGGTGATGGATAGCTGTCTAGGCCTACAGCCTATGAAACTGCTGAGGAAAGTTACAGCTCCAGTATAGCAGGGGAACATCAGGCTGGTATATTGATGAATTTACCTGATGCTGCTGATATATTCCTATAATTGTCTCTGAGGCATACTACCTGTCTTGATTATAAATGTATTTCATGGCAGGAAATAAATTACAATGCACATACAGTCATGGGTATGATGGGTCGAAATATGCAAGTTGTCAGTAATCAATTCCTCAGCGACATGCATTATAGATTGCAGTCTTCAGAGGCAATGAATTTTTAGGTTTTGCTTGGGCACATTTTGCATAGCCATTAATAATGTACATTGTTGATTAAGATCTAAATTATTGTCAGAAACCACAGTATAGGAACTTGTGCATCCTAGAGGTAGTATATTGCATAAATAATCTGAGCTGCAGGCAAAGAAGCATACCAGAGCAGGCTTTGTCAAAACTGGATTAATTGACCGTGCTGTTTGTTAACAGCATAATGAACATCCTCTTATTTATGCTGAAGCTCAGTGAAGTTACTCAAAGCAAACATGTGACTGCTGTAGTCAGCAGTTATGTTTGCTGTTTGACCAGTGAATATTCAGACCGTGACCTCTCTGCTATTACCTAACAATGTTTCAGATTCTGGATTGTCTTTTAAAATGAAGGATTTGACATTTTTATTACTTTTACTGTTTGTGCAGAACATACATGTGAAACCACACATGATTTGCTGCTTCTTAGGTACAGAAGATGGCAGTATTGTGCACTTTACAACTGATGGACCATTGACACCCATGAAAGTTTTGAAAAAAATACAATAAAACGTGTTTCATAAATCTTATTTCATTAAGTAATTACAACTGTAACATTTCACCTTCTTTTCAACACAGTAAGTGCTGTACAGTAACCTTCATTTATCTGTAAGTCAAGCCTGACTTTCATTGGTATGCTACATTCTGGCATTTTCCTGATATACTTTGGGAAAGAACCATCTTGAGCTTATATATTTCAGCAGTGAAAAGGAGGATCTCTTGTAAGAAAACACAAAATACATCAACTGTTACAGATACTCATAATGGTTCTGGAAAAAGCTCTGGAAAAACACCTCTTTGAAACAGGAATACAATAATTGTGTTTTTCTCCATATTGTTTATTCTTATTAATTTATACACATAATAGCAGTTTGATATTCAAGTGCAGGCACTGAATTCCATACAATTTAATTGATAAGGTGTCAGAAAGAAACAAAAAATGTCCATTCACGTACCGAAAGTAATGTGGCATTCTGGTTGATAGCTGTTAGCCCTTACATGGGGATTATAGACCACAGACAGGCCTTTTCAAGCAGTTTATTTCTGTGGAAACCTACACGAAGTTTATGGAACTCCCATGTTTCCTAAAGAAGAATAAATACACCTGTATGGTATGGTACTATATGAACCCCATCACGGGAAGGCCAGTACTGGATACACTGATGGTACTTCACAGAACAGGGCAGAACAGAGAAACTTTCCTCCTACAACTTGAAGTTACATATCATACTGCATTGTAAGTCTTCTGGGTGTATTCTAAGACCTGTGCACAGAATTCTGTATGCAGCAGACCCACTCTGGGCAAGAGTACAGGTACTCCATTTAGCACACATTTGCACTTCATTTCCTTGTGCTTCTGGTTTCCATTTCTGTCATATTTCCTTCCATTGTGGACTGACATAATCAGATAAGAGCTGTTCACTCTCTTTGTTGTATGCCAAAGCCCTGTGTTGAAAAAAGGAAGGTAATTTTTATAAGCATGCGGGTTACCTAGAAGTTGCCCTCATCATAATTTTGGCCATACACTCCAATAGGAGAGTGGTCCTCATGGAACCTTACTGCTTTTATTTTCCTTCCTGAAGAAAATTGACATAAGAGAGCATGATACAAATGGCAATAAATCACTGGCACTGATTTGTTTGACTAAGAAAGTGATCTTGACTAGGAGACATTCAGGAAGTGTGGGTTTGAGATGGGAAATAGTTTTTGTTGACACTTCAGGGATGTGAATTGTACTGTAACAGTGAAATGATGGAAGCAGCAGCATCCTATGCAACACCCTCTGCAGCCCATTGTGGGCAGTCCTTGGTGCTTTCCAATGCAGAGTGCACATTTTAAGACAATATATGTGAAATCTGGAGATTTCACAATCTGGAGACATCCTTCCCCTGCCTGCTGCCCAGTGGCTACACTACTGGCTCAGATTTCTCATATACTGTCTGATCTGTGAGCACTGATAAAAACCCTGTAACGGTGTAAGTCACTTTTGCATTATTACATTGATGACAGTGGTGGTGGTCCGCATTCAGCACCCTGTTTCCCGAAAAGTTGCTGGAAAAACTCCCGTTTAATGAGACTTAGAGGACCTGGTCTCTTGGATGATACTGTCATTCACATAGATCCTAATCTCATCAGCTTCTGAAGTCAGCAGAAGGTGTGCAGTGTTTCCATTTCACCTGGGGAATTGCAAAGCACTGTGTACAATTAGATCTACAGTTCTCCAGGTACATTTCCATGAGTGACTAATGCTGACAGTAGCACATTGACTCTTTCCTCATGAGAGTTGAACACAGCTATTTAAGACTAAATATTAACTTCGTCAGAGTTTAAAACTGTTAATTTGTCAAATTTGAAAACTGAGGTTAAGTTTGGCCATAGCTGTTAATTAACTTATATGATAGCTCTCAATATTTTACTTTCCTGGGATTTTCCATTTCAAAGCCTTTGAAAGAAGCAGAAAAGTACCTTGCTAATCATGTTGATAAGATTGAAGGGGTTTGTTTGTTTTACCAAGTCATATGCTTTCTTGAAATTTCAGTCCTTTCTTGATTTGTTTGGAAGTCCAAATTACAGTATACTGTTAAGTACATGCATACAGGCAATACATGAACTTCTGGAAGTCACAAACACTGAAAAAAACCATCAGTATACTGGTATTTTCAACAATTCATTTAGTACAGGAAGAGAAATAGTTCCTTGCACTAGATCAGTGATATTTCTGGGATGTAGATTGTGCATGAGATTCTGCATGGCTACCACCTGTAGCTCAACAGTAGTCAGGAAAAACAAAGTTACTATAAAAGAGGAACTATCTAAAAATCTAACACCTCACAGAGTAACAGAGTTAAAGCCATACCTTGCATATATGCATGTAGATTGTCATTTGTTAAAGCAGACGGATGCCTGACTAATTAATTTGTGGCAAATAAATGCAGAGATGCTTCAACAATGCTACTTATCTGTCTAAAATGGGAGCTAAAATGGGTAATAAACCCATGCATGTAAATTTATTACTGAGGTATGAAGTGACAGGATGTCTGTCTTTGTAGATTATGCTGGATAATCTAAAATTACCATGCATGTAGATTTATTACCGAGATATGAAGTGACAGGATGTCTGTCTTTTTACATTATGCTGATAATCTAAAATGCCATTTGTAACCTGAAAGATTAGGGAGATTTTTAAAACAGTATTTAAAAATGCCATTAATTTGAAGAAAAGTTATCTTTCTGCTAACATCTCTCTAGTCTAGCTTGTCCTTCTAGCTTATTTAAAAAACATGCTGGCTTTGGAAAAAGATTCATAGATGTGCAGCAATCAGTTGTTTACATGCAGTGCATATACAACTGGCTAAGCACATGAGCTGTCAGCTGGATGGGTTTTTCCTGGATCCAAACTGCTATGCACATATATATCAACTGTGCGATGCTCTCCCTGTGAGCTCTGAGCTAGGGTTTTTATCACACTGCTGCTTCTCCTGGCCTCCTCCCCTCTCCGCTGGAAAAAAGCATTTGCCTTGCTGCTTGCCAGCAAGACAAATTGGGGAAAATCAGCCACCCCAGCTGGAAGTTAGCAGCCCTGGTCAGGGAACCGAGTCATGTTGTCTGAGGTTGCTCATGCTGGGTGTTGTGTGCCTTCGATGTACTTTGACACCAGCTCCTTGTGATTCTGAGGGAAAGAACTGATTTACAGTGGTTTACAGCAGGGAGGAATGGTGATGCCACGTATCGACGCTCAGTTCTCTTTGCCTTCTGACAGCAGGGAAACCACATTTGGCTTTTCCCTTCCTAAGTTCTCCAGTATTTTCTCCAAAGGTAAAAAAAGGTTCACATGCTCATTATTGAAGTAATGCACATGAATTTAGAATGAAATTGATCACATTCACATTCTTCTAAGGATTTTTTAAATTACAAATTTTACAGAGAAGTCTTTCATACATCGGTACATTTTTCAGTGCTCTCCTTCTGATCCATGCGTATGCAGTGTGTTATTTGAAGCTGTCATTAGAAGTGAATACATGATTTTTATGTTTTCATAGGCATAGATCAAACGTCTGAGCAGATAATGTATCCAGTAATTTTGTACTCAGAACTGGTTGCCTAGTGAGAGCAAACAGGTGCCCAGAAATTAGTCTGATTTAATTACTTCTAAAGATGGGATATCAAGTCCTTTAACAGTGGCTTCTAAAAATAAGATTAAATTAGTAAAACACTAAGTTCTCAATTACCTGAAAGTCCAAGTATTCCTATGTAGTAAATACTGGTTATTGTTTTCCATAAATTTAGTCACACAGTTCAGTGAAATTTTCTCATTCTTGTGCAGGTCTTTGGTTTTGCAGTCTCAAGACACACTTCTCAGTGCTAAAGGACCAACTGAAAGTAATTTTGAAGCTATTTTCGATTTGTGAACTAACCATTAATCAGAGTGGCTACAGGGGGACTACAGCAGCAGAGTGAAATAAAATAATCCTGTCTTGCTACCCAGAATGCAAAGACTGTTCAAGTACTTATGATACATTCCAGTTTCTGAATTCATTCTCCTCTGCATTTCTTAAAGTATTTTCACATGTGTGCATATATGTATACACAGCATGCCATGTCTACAAAACAGAGTATGTGCTTATTCACCATGCTTCTACAAAGTCTCATTTTATTGTACCTCTTCTTATTCTAGTTGCTACCATAATGATCCTCCAAGAGCAAGAAAGTATTTTTCCACTTTTATAACATTCTTTTCATGCAAAGCAATGCCTCAGTTGTGAGGCTTTTGTGGGGAATGAGACGTTCACTCTGCCAGGCTCAGACAAACTCCTTAGCCAGAAAGTGGAGTGGGGCTTTGTCAGGGTTGGGGGTGCATGCCACTGGGAGGATGATGCTGGCTCGTCAGAAGTCCTGTGAGTTCAAAGGCAAAGAAGAGGAAAATCTGGAGCCCTGTTTTTTGGGGCTGGGGCTTCTGTGTTCATCACTCGTTTATTTTGGGTTGAAAAAGGTGTCTAGTCTTCCTTTATCCTCAGGGGCCCTCTGTGGGGCCAGCCAGTTTCTGAAGGAAGCTGGGCAGCAGCTTCCTTTGGGATCCAGTGGCACCTGAGCTTCAAATTCACCTGCTGTGGGTAAGAACACAGCATCCTACCACCGCAGTCGCTGGCTGCTCAGCTGTGATGTCCCTTGGACATCTGTATGCCTGTCTGACATCGCATATATGAGGAAAAAAGGTTGGTCTGGTGAAGTTTTGTATTATTCTAAAAAGGAAGAAGGAAAATTAAGAAGCTGTTATGGCTTTTTTGTTTTTTACTACATAAAAAAGATAGTAAATAACTAACAGAAGACACTTGTTTCTAGTGCCTGTTTTAGCTAAAATAATGGGGGTTAATTATTAAACCCTTGGTTGCTCACATATGCTCCTGATGCTTTAATCCTGGGTCACAGAAAGTTTAAGAGTGCTTTACAGGGGAGGCTCACTTCTTTTTCTTCAGCCTTTCCATGCTGACAGGATGTTACGGGTTTTGCTGGTTACTCTCTCTGTAGCTGCTATTGCTCATGCTGAGCTCTGCAAGCCAGGTAAGTTTTGGAGCTTATTCCCACCCTTTCCCAGATAAATGTAGCTATGAGTTTACATCTGTAATGCTGCCAGCTTCTCAGATTTCTATTGTAACTGGTTGTCTCTGGTTTGGAGGTTGAAATGCTGAGCATTCACTTGTTTTATGAGTTTGTAAATTAAATCTGGAAGTTGATCTCACTTAAAAAGGTCGTGGTAACTCTCACTGAGACTCTGTAGGGCTATGGCTTTTTTCACGCCAGTAACCTCTGTCCTCCTAACTGGATGATCTGTAGAGACAAATTTAGAAGAGCTGCCATTTGTGAAATAATCAGAGAAGTAAATATATTTAAGTCCTATTTTGGCTGATTGTCAATATATGTTTCCTTTTTTTCTCTCTTCGTGCCAGATACACAGAATGCTTTCAAAGTACGGCTTAGTATCAAAACAGCTTTGGGAGATGATGCAGTAAGTAAAATATCTTCACATATTCATCCTAACTGAATATATAAGAAGTAATGTATACTGTAAAGTTTCTGAAGGCAGCACAAGCAATTTGTTTTGAAGTGTTAATTGTAATAGATGTGCTCAAGTCATGATCCAGGCATCCATTTCTTGACATTTGACTAGTCCGCTCCTTAAAATGGGATCCTTTAAGAGAAGTATAAAGCTCATATATTCATAAAGATAATATTCTGTGAAATATTTTATTTTTTTCCTGGAAAAACAGTAGAAGTATTACACTTTATGCATGAGAGGTGCAGCATAAAACTTAGTCTGTATTTTGGGAAAAGCACTTCTACTTCAGTGCTAATTGTAAAATCAAGTATGTCTGGGAAGAGAAGCAGGAAAAGATTGTTAGGTCTTTATAAAATGGGACTTATGTCAGACTCTCAGACTGCTCTGGGGAGATCATTCAAGCATATCTCATCAATTCTCTACTAATGTAGGGCTTCATCAGACAGTGGCCTTTCTTCTCATGAGGCTCATGAGGACTAGAATGCTTCAGCTTAAAGCAGGTCCTTGAGCTTAATGAAGTACTGTTGTGAGCAATAAGGGTCTGTGATACATAAGAGACTGGGACATTGGATGACTGAATGGTCCTTCCTGATCTAAAGCACTATGAAATATGGCAGAGCTCAGTACTTTCTTTGCAGTTTAGAATGCTTAGAGCAAATCTGCAGTGTGATATAGCATAAAATTAGATATGAAATGTCTTGAGCAGTTTTCTATCTGGAAGTCTGGTGTCTAATTATATTAGGAGCCCTGGGAAACAAAAAGCAGTTGGTTACATAGTATAAGACATTGGAGACATGTAAGTCTCCCTGTGACTGTAGAAGCCTTTCCAAAATTAGGGGTGGTGTAGCTGCTGTGCTTGGAGCTGTGGTAGCTGTACTGTCTGTTGCAGTCGAAGTTTGAGTAGCTGCTTTGCTTGCCACTGGGGTAGCTGCGCTGTTCATTGCAGCCAGAGTTTGAGTAGCGACTGTACTTGTCGCTGGGGGTGGTGAAGCTGCTGTGCCTGGAGCTGGAGTAGCTGTGCTGACTGTTGCTTTGCCCTCAGATCCACTGACATTTTTTTCCTTTTGAAGGTGCTGGACAGTGTTGAACAAGGCCCTGTAAGCATAGGCCAAGCCCCAGCACGTTGCCATGATTTGTCCATCTCTGGTATGTCCAGAATGGCCACACAACTCATTTAAGTGTTTCACCATTCTTCTGGTGAAGAAGTTGTTCGGTGGTGAAATTCCAAAGTACTGGAGGGGCCCACTGACCTAGATACTTGCCCATACTATCCCACACACCTGCCACTCATGACTGTCCAGCCTCAGGGAAAATCTCTTGGTCCTCCTACATCGTAGTTTGACCCCGGACAAGACCCAGACCTGACTCTGCTTAACTCTTGAAATCAGTCGTGGGCAAAATACACTCTGTATGCATGCCAACATGGTGCTCCCCATCACGATCAGCAAACAAGTCTCAACAGCATTAAAAGGCCATTCAGAAACTTCTAAACTCTCAAATGTAAATGGTCTGGGGGGAGGACTGGGAGGGTAAAAGGATGTCTCCTTCACAGGTTGAGCACCTGAGAAGGAGAAAAAAGGTGTGTAATTGCTAAGCACTTCTATTATATACCTCCCAAAGTATAAAGGTGGTGACCACACTGGGAACATAAGCCAGATCAGTTTCATGATCAATGATTCTATTGTATTACAAGTCATTACCATAAAGTACAATGAGACAAAAACCTTAGCCCAAGCCCCACACTTGAAAAACACTAATACAGCAAATACCAGATGGAAGTAAGATACGATATACTGAAACTGTGAGATCAAGAGGAACAACCTTGAGAGCCAATAAATCAGCATTGTGACGAGTGACTATTAATCCGGTCAGGTCTGTCGTTATCTCAACCCTTCGGGCCCCATGTTGGCGCCCAAAAGAACTGTCGTGGTTTAAACCCTAGGCAGACAGCTTGTTCACTCACTCCCAGTGAGTGGTGCCGGGCTGGAAGCAATTGAGGCCCCCCCCACCAACCTGGGGTCTCTCCCCTTCCTCACTCCCTGAGGGATGGGGAGGAGAATCAAAAGTGCAACTCCCACGGGCTGAGACAAGAACAGTCCATCAACCAAGCTGACATTAGCAGGGACCTTATCCTGCTGGTAACTTCATAAACCAGACAAACTGGGAAGAAAAGTTCCAGATACATGCTAAAGTATTTGTGGAAATTCATATTGAAATCAATTCACTTGGGTGAGAGACTTTAATTAAACAGTAGTGTGAGCCTGATTAGTTCAAAAATTTATTGAAAATAGTGTTCTATGGCTTCTGTTATTGAAGCTTCTCTCGATGGTAACTGTAATGTTTCAATTTAATCTTGGTTCAAAATAGTAGCAAGGAATGAAAATTGCAGTTCCCAGTAATGTTCTTTCTTAGTGCTTTTTCCTTCTCCAATTGTAGTAAAATAAGGGGGGGGGGGGAGGGGTATTTGATCATTTGGGACCTTTTTTTTATTATTTTTCATCTAAAAAGGCTTTGATACAAATAATGAATCTTGAAGTCATTTTGTATCACAAGAAAAAAGCAGTAACTGAGGAGTCTATATTTTTTTTTAGATAGTAGTTTATTTCATATATATCTTCTGAATGGGACAGTTTAGAACAGCATTTTAGAACAACAACATGCAGAAAGTGGTATGATGCCATACAGAATTATTCACAAATAATGAACAATTTACTAAGTGCACAGGTAGTAGTTGCTTCTTTCCGTAGGCTTTGCAGTCTTCTTTGCAAATGCCTGAAATTGAAAACTGAAACTACTATCAAACTGAAATTTATTTTGATTGAATAATTTGGGACACTTTGCTTTTTCATTTTATTTATCTCTTTTAGCAAAGAAAAGCATAATGATGTCACTGTATCACAGTAGGACACAGCCTGCTTAGAACATCTTGGTTATGATGATCTGCTGCTAATTCTTTTCCCATTCATTTCCAAGTCACTTCAAGCTGGATTACAACACAAAACACTGATACTGTGGGCATTTTGCTCTAGGATTGGCAGGATAACTCCAATGTGCAGGGGCACAGAAAATAGGTTACTGTCATTTTCCACAAGGTTTAGTGCATGCCACTTTTTGTGAGGCTGATAAAGACAGGACACCATTTTTTAATCTGTTTACAAGGCAGGCTGTACTTTGCGGCAGGAGTGCCATTTCATATGTTTATATGGTTCTTATCACAATGGAGCTGGAAAGAGCAGCTAAGAGACCGTATATATTTAGCTGTTACCATTTTATTTGCAAATAATGGGTGTACTTGATATTGTTTGCTAACTAGTAGGAGGAGACATGGTATCTGTATCCGAAATGAAAGGAAAGTGATTTATGAGTCTGAGGATGATGAGTAGCTTCTGGAATAGGTGCTAGTCACTAGTTGCTTCCTATGCATGGAGGTAGCAGAGTGCTAGAGGGTTAATTCAAAAGGGCCAAAGACAGCTAGGAAGTGAATAGAAATTATATGCCCTGAGAATTCCATGTAAGTCTGTGTCACCACTCAGTTTAAATGTCAGAGTCAAAAAGCTGGTACCTCAGGGGCTGCAGGCAGGTGAAATAGAAGTATGTTCATATGTCTGTAGCCGTACTGTAGCCTGAATGGCTGTTTAATTAAAACACAGAACTGTTCAAGAGGGAGGGGACCTTGGAAGGTCCCTAGTCCCCTGCTGCTCAAAGCCAGGTCAACACTGAAATCAGATCAGGTTGCTCACGGCGATTTTGTAATATTATAATCTATCTTGTTCTGCTACTTTAACATTTAATGTTATCTTCCTTAGAGCATTACTATACCATTTCACCTCATCAACAACTTACACTTATCATCTTTTACCCATTCTATCATCAACCTCCTCTTTTGCTACAGGCACTTAAAACTGACTTTTACAGTCAGCTGTGTCTAATTCTCCTCCTCCGTAACATATAAAGGATGACAAGTGCAACTGAGCCATGGTCTTTGTGTGTGTTCCTCTGTGTAGCAAAGAAGATGGTAAACAATAACTTTTCTGATACTGTCATGTAAGGTTTCATTGATAAACAGAGTTATGCTTATAGTGTGTGGTTGCAAATGATATTTAATATTTCCTCTCTAAGCAGCACAAAATGTGCATTAATAGGTGTACTTCATAGGAACATGAGAGCAGAAGCAACATCCTCAGTCATCAGCTGCAGTCCAGGCTTTTGCAGTTGGAGGATAAAGGTGAAACTGATAAAGCCTGATAGTAGAACAATTCAGGTTTCTAGGTTTCTTTGCACCTACCCCTCTCTGACTGGAGAAAGCTGATGATTAGAAATTGACTTCTGGCAATCCATGCCCACTTGTCCTGAATTCATACAGTTTGTTAGCTTTAAGGTATTCTTGCCATACTTTTCCTCCTCATTATGTTCCCTTCCCCTTGCATATTCCTTCATAAATCATGTCCTGAGGTTCTTGTTCATATGGAGGCCACAGCAACCTTAATCTCCTCTTAACTTCTGTCTGATCACTGTTTTCTTGGGACTTCGTGCCCTTCCACCCAGAAGGTTGTTTGCAGCATCTTTTTCAGCATCTCAAGCAGGCTCCCAGTTTCTGCTGAGCTTTCTCTCTTTCCCCATTTCTTGCAGCTTTCTGTTTATTCTGTCTTCTTTTTAAAGTGCTTACTCTTTTAGCTGGGGATTGAGTTCCTCACTACAAATTATTTTCCCTGTTTTAAGATGCCCTCTGTTACTCTGACTTAAAGAAGCTATAGGCTACTGCATTATTTATGAAAACTGGATACTTGATAGTGACAAATTGTGCATATATACATGTACTGCACTGAATGAAGCATACCAAATACATATACTCAGTAGTACTACATTGCATTTGTGTCCATGAAATGGAGTGTGCGTCATCATTATCCATTTTCAACGCAGGCAACTGATTCAGTTATCTCTACAGCTGGTTTAATCCACTGGATAACAGATGATTAGTTGTTAATGTCCATTTGGACCTGTTCTCAAAGACTGCAGATGGCATGTAGGGATTCAGTCCGTAGTATCACACACAGAAAAAAGATCTTCCCTTTTAGTGCTGCAAATTGTGCTCCATGGTTTAAATACAAATGTCTTTAAAATCATGATAAGTAGTGTTATGGCTCTCATCTGTATTAATTCCTCTACTATATTATCTCTTTCTTTTAGTGCTAGTTGTTGTTATTACTGACATATTTTCATCAATGCAGTGGGATCAAAATGCAGGCTTTTATAATTTCTTTTCAAAGATTCTCTTTTTTTTCTTTTTCTCTTTTTCTTTTTCTTTTTTTTCTTTTTTCTTTTTTTTCTTCCCTTCCCTTCCCTTCCCTTCCCTTCCCTTCCCTTCCCTTCCCTTCCCTTCCCTTCCCTTCCCTTCCCTTCCCTTCCCTTCCCTTCCCTTCCCTTCCCTTCCCTTCCCTTCCCTTCCCTTCCCTTTCCATTCCCTGCCCTTCCCCTGCCCTGCCCTCCCCTCCCCATGATTTTTTGTCAAGAAAACAGAGAACAACTTTTGGAGCCTGCATTTTAATTTCTGTTGAATTAGTAAGGATGCTATTTTTCTTTTGTCTCATGTGCGATGTAGTAATTTGTATTATAGTTTAGTTTGTCTTGTTGCAAAGATGACATGCAACAATAAGGCCATAATCTCATTTTATTTCTTGGTGTCCTGGTATCCAACTCTCAGAGACTACCTTCAGCATTATCTTTTTTTTTTTGAGGGGGGAGGGACAAAGTGAAATAGTCTTTGAGAGTGAATTTAGGCCTTTTGCTTCACTAGGGTTTATCCAGCAAAAGAGTCAAGGCCATCAATGCGGGTGTGTGAGGGAAAATTCTAGTAATATGCCTTATCTTTGGTGCAAGAATCTTTGCATCTCCAACTTTTGGAAGCATTCAATGCATTAAGCTTTTGGAAACATTCTTTGCACTTTATGTTGTGCTTTATAACAGCTGCTCTTAAAAGTCCTTAGTGAACGCCAGATAGTGGGTAGGAATTTATTTTCATAGCACAAACAGAGAATTTATTCATTTTCTTGATCAATATAGCATTTCAAGTTCAGTGACCCTTTTCCCTTTTCTGTATTTCACTGGTGCTGAAACTGATTATCTTCCTTCTTCCTTTACAGTATGCCTGGGATGCTAATGAAGAGTACCTCTTCAAAGCAATGATGGCTTTTGCAATGAGAAGATATTCCAGCAAGAGCACGACTCAGTAAGCACCTACTCTGATTTGCCTTATACATATTAAAATGCTGTACGTAGTGGTGCATTCTTTGCTGTAAAGAACTGTAGAAATCCTTATATAAAGTTCCTGAAAACAGACTATACCACTATATTTATTTGACACACAGATATATGTTTGTCATGGTTTAACACCAGCTGGCAACTAAATAGCATGCAGCTGCTCACACACCCCCCACAGTGGGATGGGGAGGAAAATTGAAAACATAAAGTAAAACTTGTGGGTTGAGATAAAAGCAGTTTAATAGTTAAAGTGCAATGTGCTACTGCTAGTACTACTACTAATAATAATGAAAGTGAAATAACAAGGAGAGACATATAAAACTAGAAGGGAAGAAGAAAAGAGAAAAAAAACCACCACAAAACAAAAAAACCCAGAACCCCAGTAAACACAAGTGATGCACAATAAAATTGCTCACCACTCACCAAACGATATCCAGACCAACCCAAACAGCAATTGGTCCCTTCATGCTTAACTCTCCCCCCGCCCAGTTTCTATACTGGGCATGGCTGCTGTGATATGGAATACCCCTTTGACTAGTTTGGATCAGGTGTCCTGTCTCTGCTCCCTCACGGCTTCTTGTGCCCCTCCTCACTGGCAGATCATGAGACTGAAAAGTCCTTAATTGGGGTAAGCATTACTTAGCAACAACTAAAAACATCAGTGTGTTTTCAGCATTGTTCTCAGACTAAATCCAAAACACAGCACTGCACCAGCTACTAGGAAGAAAACTAACTCTATCCCAGCTGAAACCAGGACTGTGTTAAACATCACACTGTCTTAAGCAATGTTCAGTCTTTGGACCAGTATCCCTGTTGATGTGAGTTCAACAGCTGCGGATCTCAGTGGATTGCGCCGTTTCACTTTATCAGAATCTGACAGTAAGACATGATACTTTCTGCACACCATACGGGGAAGAGGTGAAGGGACACATTGGCAAGGTTAAGAAATGCAGTACAGATCCTTGAATAGGCAGCTTTGGTGCACATTTCAGAGCACAGCTCCAGTGGTATGCTGAAGATGAGCTGACTTGGGGAACTGGAAGGTGGATGGCTATGCTACTGCTCTGTTCTGCTGCGTGTATCTATCCCTAATAGTGCAGTGGTTGAGTTACATAACGTCAAGAAGTTTCAGATACTGCAGTTCAGACATAAATCAGCCTCTAATTGGTTTTGGGATTAAATCCACCCTGAGGTATTGAATATTCTTCTCAGGTTTCTGATCCTTGCAATTTATGAAATTAGATATCAGAATAGGCAGACTATTTAGCAAGCTGTATTTTCAGTATGTATCTTAATTGAGAAACCTTATAAGTGAATTTCTATAGGTCTATTATTTTTTCATTTTTTTTAGTCTTAAAGGAAAAATTTATAGTTCTGGTAGGCTAATGAGAATAAGGTTTTTAATTTACTTTAATAAACCCTGCTTCACGCTGTCATTCTATCAGATGAAGCATATTCCACGTTTGCAAAGGTATTAGTTACCTTTAGTCACATGGTGATTATTGTGGCTGCTGCACTTTCTCTTAAATACAAGGCGATTTCCCTCTCTGTGTAACACGAATGTTTGGTTCCTTGCCGTTTCATTTTTATTCCTCAGAAGCTGTCTCCTTTGAGCAAGAGAGCCATTATACCAAGCTTAACAGAAACAGCCAAGTATGCTACTGCACCCAATTAAAATGACATTTAAAAAAATGAGTTCAAGATACAAGTTAATTAAAGGTGATTATGCAGGGCTTTTTCTCAGGTTTTCAAATTAGCAGAGGTTTCAGAATATCTGATCCGTAAAGATTTGCTTTTGTATACTTATTTTAGTCTCATGTCCTTTTTGTAAATTACTCTCTTTCTTCAAAGTCATAGTTCTTTCACATAGGAAAAAACCTGGGTCAGAAGCCAGTGATCTTTTTCCTCTTTAAGCAAAATGGCTCTCTGCACATTAAAGTGAAATTAGAAAGCTTGATGCAGGAAGAGTTCAAAAATCAAGCCAGTATGAAAGCAGTTAAAGTTTGAATGGAAGTTATCTCTATCCACTCTGGGAAATCACAGAACTTATGCTCACTTAATTCAGTCTCCTACCAAGACAATTTTTCCTATGGACAAATACAATAATGTCAGTGTCACTGCAGTTTGCAGGAGGGGTTGCACATGTCAATAATTTCCTGCTGCTATGTTTGTCAGAAGTAAAGTCAGTATAATATTTGGAAACAGCTAGGTGTGGTCATCTTTATGTCTTTTTAAGATGGTATAGGACTTCCTTGTGTGGGGTATAGCTTGTTGGGGTGTACCTTCGAGGTATAACTGATAACTCTTCTAGCACTTCTAGATACCTCTGGGGTCATGTGTAGACAGCATGTCAACCAACAGCTGTGCCGCTCTGAGATCTGGTCCAACTTGCTAGGCAACAGACTGAGGAGTTTCCTATTTATAAATTTCTCACAAGTCCCAGAGGACCTCTGACTCTTCAGAGTTCAGCAATGGAGAGCTAGGTGAACCTCTCAGTGCACCCCAGCTAACCTGCCTGTTACATGAGATCAGGAAAGTTATGAAAGCCTCCATCCTGTTAGAAATCTGGAAATAATATACTCCTTTCCCCACCCGTGTGGCTGGCAGCTGGAGGAACTGGGTATAGAGGAGGGAGTGCAGCCCATCTCCATCCCGTTCACAGTGGGAATGGAGGTGCAGGACCACTCAGCATCCCAGAGGGTAGAGCAGCATGCCCTGCACACTCTTGCATAGCTGGTAAGGAGAGTGTTAGCACCAGCAGGAGCTGGTGTCAGATGAATTACATTGCGCTGCAGGAGCTTTTACAGATTAATGCCAACACATTTTCTTTGGGAGCTGTAAAAGATCAATGATAATTATTCTCTCATAAAATAACAAACAAATTGTTTGTGACTGCATCCTGGTAGCATCTAAATTTACCCAAATTTTGCATCTGTTTAATTCAAGACTTTTGTCAAAATAAAGACTTATGAAAAATTCACCAGTATTTTATGTAAGCAAATGCTGGTTCTGCCAGGGTATAAATTCTGCACCATCCATAACCAGGATGTGACAAACCTCCCCTTTAACATTGATTTCTAGCACACCCACAGCCTTGCAGTAACTCACAGCCGCAACTAACTCCCACATGAGACCAAATGCCATTAACTTGAGCTAGCTGGATCAGGCCCCAGAATAATCTGTCTGGTGGATCAGCATAACCATTGTTGCAGTCTGTTTCATCATTTTTGAGATTCAAAGTCATCTTTTGTTAGGCTTCTGGAGCTGAATAAAAGCCAGCCTGTAATGACAAGCATTTAAATGTGCCGCTGGAAACAACAGCTGATGGTGTTGTTGCCCTTGTGTAACTAAATGCAAAATGGACAGGATTGCACATTACATCTTGAGTTCTCTAAAGTTAATTTCTAAACTAGAATTTAATAAATAATGAAGCTCTGTTTAATGCTTGAAAGGCTTGTCAAACTTTTCAAGTTCGTATGAAACAAAGACACAATCCATCAAATTACTCAGTAATTATTAATACACATAAATATTTCTTTTTCAGTGAAGAATTAAACCCCCTTTATTTCCTGCTCTATATATGGGTTCTCAATATGTACATTACTGAACTATGTGAGCCAACCTTTGATCTCTCAGTGTTAAAAAAATATTGGCTGTAGTCTGTGTTAGTAACCCTATTTTTTATAATCTGTGACTCATTTGAAATAATATGCATCTCTTTTGGGCCTCAGACTAGTTGATCTTTAAAACAGAAAGAATGTCATCACATTTACTTTCATTCAAGTAATAGAATCTACTTTTGGTATGTCTTTTCCTCATTTGTATATTAAAAAAGCTGAAGTATTCCCCATGAAATGATGAGAAAAATATCCATCAACATTATCCATCTTCCTAAGACAGGCTTTTTTGATACTAAAAATATTGTGTCTATTTAGAACAAGAAAATAAGCTTCTAGAGTTAAAGCTGTTACAGCAAGGTGATCTCATTGCTGCTCTTCGCAAAGAGGAAGAAAGTAACATTTCTTTGCAGGAGCAGCTGCACAGCACTGGCTTGGAAGGGGCCTGATGCCTTCAGGAGTTAGAGATAGGTGCTCAGGACCTGGGGACTGTGGTTCTCTCACGAGCTAACGACCGCTCAAGGCAACCAGCTCCCCAAGTCTCTGGCAGCTCTTTCTTACCCTAACCAAGCCTTTATATCTCCATAAGGAACAATGATGGTGTTTCAGGCCAAAGAACCATCAGAGTTTCCTGCATCCAACTCACTGATGTTCACTTGCATATATTAAAGGAAATGCAATTTCAGACTTCTGCCATGGTGCCATAAAGCAGAACCAGGATCTTGTCATTTTGACGATAACAGTTTCCTATAGTACCTGTGACAAAAGTCTTCTTGCCTGCTAAGGAAGTAAAAAGATGTCCACATATATGTTTACAAATACATTTAATAAGCATAGTGCATGGAGATGTCAGATTCTCAAATCTAAACAATATATAAGCATAGTGTAGTAATTCTTCTGCATGCTGTGAAACAAACCTGTGTGGAAACAGCACAGAGGAAAAAAGCCAAAAAGTGTACCTGCTGCAAAAAAATTTCCACATTGGTGCTTGTTGAACTGGTCTGTTTTGGTGTTTACTCAATCCCCTTTGAAATTCTCAGAAGCAGTATTACTCTTTTTGGAGACTGGGAGGATTTACAGCATTCAGATTCTGCCAATGGTGGTGGCAGTAAAGCCAGATTTTGGATTCTTATAATTGAGCAAAGATTTTAGACAAAATAGGGAGCAGAAAGGAGATAAAATTCAAGTATTCTAGTGTAAGCCTTGCTGCCCAATTGATTGAGTCAGTGCTGTTTGTTCTAGAGAAAGATATGTTGCCCCAAAATGATGAACTGCTGTATCACATGCCGAAAGCTTTGACACTGGGAAGACCCCAGATTGAAGTATCTCTGAATTTCTGAATGAGAGTAAGAAAGTCAGGGTGTTCTGCCAGTCTTTATGAAATTTATTGGGGATCTCTTTGTGGATCAGACTTTCCTCACTCACCCCATTTCAAAATCATCTGTAGGGCAATATGAACTCAGATTTTCTACCTGGGCCAGGTTTTGATTGCACTACAGAAATTCCAGCTTTAGGAACTGCAGTGAAATGAAGCCTTAGGTCCTACTGTTCTAAATTCTCCTGATGGAAAACTTCCTCTGCAGATACAATTTTGGATATTCTGTGAAGTCAGCAACACACTCCCCCCTCCTCCGAATGTTGTGCTTTGCTTTTGTTTTGGGAGGAATAAATCTGCTTTGATCCTCTGACTGTTGCCAGCAAACTGATGTGAACATCTTTCCAAATTCCAGGGGATGACTTTCCTCTTTTTTTTTATAAAAATTCTCTATATTTGCAAAATTGTCATTGTTCCATAATAGTAAAAGTGGCTGTTCCAGCACTGCAGACTTACTGATGTCAATTTTATTGTGTATCTCTATTTAATACATACCTTCTCTGTAAAACAAAAGGTTGCACTACCCAAGATACCCAGAATACTGCCCAAAAAGGTTTTCAGCAGTAAGTAAAATATTTGTGCAAAAATACGCATAATGGAATACTGTGATCAAGCCAATGCCTGTTGTGCCTTAAAAGCAAACTCGTTCTTTTCCGGACAAAGTCTACACATTCATCGGCAATTTTGACTGCCTTGTATTCCGTCCTGCCTCATGCTTCCTGTTTCTCAGGCTACTGCAGAGGTCATTTAATTATGATTGTAATTAGCCGGCAGATGGCACTACAAAACAGAACTCTGCGGCAGGAGAGGTGGCTAGCAGCTGGGAATTCATCACCCTGAGAAGGATCACAGGTTGGAAAAGCAAATGTTAAAACCTGAATTTTGATGATGGACAGGCTAAATCTTAAAACCAATTGTAGTAGTAATGGATGTTACAAACATCACTCCAGTCAATTAAAAGAGGGGCTGCAATCTTCTTCACTGACATGCTGCAGAGTTTCCTTCTCCAGAACAGCAGGAAGTATCTGAAGACTGACCATCCCAACTGAGGTTGGTCAAGACAGGAGAGCTTGTGACCAGGTAGAACTTGTGCAAAGGGGAAACGAGTCAGGGCTGCTCTCTGGAAATAAAAATGATCCTAATTCTTGGTCCTAGACTTTCAGAATATCTGCTTGCTGCTTGGACATGGTCAGTAAACCTGAGTCCTGAGCTAAATTCTTTAGGTTATTTATTAATGATCATAAAATCATAGAGTCACAGAATGGTTTGGTTTGGAAGCAACCTTAAAGATTATCTCATTTCAGCCCCCTGCCATGGGCAGGGACACCTTCCCCTAGACCAAGTTGCCCAAAACCCCATCCAACCTGAAAGTATATAATTATATATGTATATAATGTATAATGATAAAGAACTAAATATTTTTTCCCCATTTTTATCTCTCTAGCTCTCTTTCATAAAGACTTCAGCAGTCCTTTTATGGTACATGTGATGTTCCTTGCCATGCTGTAATTAATGTCACATTATATAATTCCTATGTATTATGCATTTGGCTGGTTTGTTTCCTAGTTGTGTGGATAAACTGGGAACACACAGAAAGACATAAGGGTACCATCTATCCTCAGTCACTACTATGATATATTGCCCTTCACTTTAGTTTAAATACTCATCATGTCATTCCATGGATTTTTTAAATGATGCTTACACCTTTTACTACTATGAGTGATAGAAAACGAATTTGTAAGAATCTGAAAAAAGTCATTTAAAAGACATTTTTTTTTCAGACTTTTTGCATAGTATGCCATAAGAAGCTGTGTGCCTGGGGCCTTCCACTATTAACTTCACATAAAGCTGAGCAATCTTTTTAAACAGATAAGATAAATCTTTGTCATAGCATAAGCTAAAGGTCATAGGCCAGTGTCAGTAGAATGTATACACTTAGCCCGTTGCCCTTACTCTGTGAATAAAGATGTGAAAAAGAATAACATCGGTTTCATTGCTCTTCCCTCCAACAAATGTATCCTATATGAGGACTGCATTTGTTTGAAAATCATGTGGGGAATCCCTCATTCCTGGTTCCTGTGGCATTACCTGTCAAAACCAAAGTTCTTAGTTCAACCAATGCATTTGCCCCTTTATATGGCTTTAGTCACAGCCCTAATGATTAAGATGCAAGTATGTATTTTTCCATTTGATTGCACTAAATGTGTATGCAAGACTATGCAAGTTTGTAATAGATTCAGAAATTCATTTTAAGACTCAAGTTTGGTCTTAGTAAGCTTTTTTTATTATTATTCATATTGGGAAATAGGAAATGCTGGGAGTGATATTTTTCCCTTGAGCATTAACTGTAAACGTTTTTAAAGTAAGAACTTTTCCCCCTTTAAATGAAAGAAATATTTTAAGAAAATCTGTAATATTTCAGTAATTCCTTCTGTGCACTTTAATGATGATTGTTGTTTTAACTGTCTGCAGAATTTCCAATGTGCTGCTCTGCAATGTGACGGATAGGGTGTCCTTTTGGTTCGTGGTCACAGATTCTTCAAAAAATGTGACAACTGTTCCTGGAAGTGAGGTAGAAGCAGCCATCAGGTACAGCCACTGCCTCTGCAACCTTTTCTTCCTTGCTGACTGAGAATGCTTTCTCTCTCTGGACTTGTGTGAATGAGCACTCTGCCTCTTTAAGGATGAACCAGTCCAAGTAGTTAAAACACCAAGGGGTCACTACTGTTTCATGCATGTGAGATTAGAGGATTTTTAACAGTACCACAGAATGCAAAGCACGTCAGCACTGGGATTGTGACTTGGAAGGAGTCTCCCTTACTGCTGGAGCCCCAGAAGAAATCTAGTCCTTTTCTAGAGCTTTACCTGTAATTTGCAGGTACTGTACTGCACATATGCTGCTCTCATCCAGCTGCTGTATTTCCCAGTGAGAGAGCCTTCTCCCTCAGATGAGAGAATTGCACACTTTCTGGGTGTAATTTATATCATAGAATCATAGAAACATTTAGGTTGGAAAAGACCTGTAAGATCATCAAGTCCAGCCATAAACTGTTAACCCTTGACAGTGTTAACTGTCAAGTCCATCACTAAACCAAGTCCCTAAATGTTACTTCAATGTCTTTTCAATATCTCCAGAAATGGTGACTCGACCACTTCCCTGGGCAGCCTGTTTCAATGCTTGACAAGCTTTTTGGTGGAGATGTTTTTCCTAATATACAATCTAAATCTCCTCTGGTGTAACTTGAGTCTGTTTCCTCTCACCCTGTTGCTTGTTACTTGAAGAAGAGAATGACACCTACCTCTTGCCCTGCTAGTTTCAGGTAGTCGTAGAGAGCAATAAGGTCTCCCCTGAGCCTCATTTTCTTCAGACTAAATAACCCCAGTTCCCTCAGCTGCTTCTCACAGGGCTTGCTCTCCGGACCCTTCACTACCTTCCTTGCCCTTCTCTGGACCCGTTCCAGTACCTCAATGTCTTTCTCGTAGTGAGAGGCCCATAACTGAATACAGTATTTGAGGTCATTTAACTTTCATTGCATGACGCATGCGCGTCTATGCCTAGACTAATGGCCACAGGCTCCCTTTTGGTGCTTCTCAAGTACAGTTCATCTGACTTAATTTAGAAGTCAGCTTTCACAATACAAGAGCTCCTGTGAATTCTTTATGACCAGAGCTGGCTGTGTCCCAGCTTGGCTTAAACAATCTTATGCTTACATTCTTTTCATATCTCTTACTAGAATGCCAGTCGATAACGTTGTTGAGCGTTGCTTGTACAAATGACCGTGCAGTACAAAGCAGTTTGCTTTCTACTAAATATCACATTCTGTAGCCAATAAAAGGAGTGTAGAGCTGAAGAAGGGGAAAAAAAAAAAAAAAGGGTAGTCTGACTTCAGTGATCCATCAGAACTGCATAAGGGGTTTATAGGGATGACTCCCACAAGCAGCATAACTCGTACATTTCTGGCGCATGGAGTGGAAAACAGACCTCTTTGTTTTCAGGCATTCTGTACTTTGTCTTGAAAATTCATGTTATCTCTATGGAGGTGTAATGCCTAATTCCTGATGAATGAGTATGCGTTCTTTGGGAAGGATTAACTTAAGCTCATGAGCAGATTAGACTATTTCCTACACAGACACCAAACAATAGCTTCATAGCATTAGTGAAGGAAGCAGATTATTTATTCACTGAAGTTCTCTGTCAGAGTGATGGAATGCAGGGGTTTTGCATTTCTGTTATTCTTTGATACCTTCAGTAGCATAAGCTGATTTATTTAAATCTTTTATGTGCCCTGTTTGCCACAGAAATTGGATGCTGTTATAGTATGTTTGGTTTTTAACTGTTGTCTGTCACCTGATAAAGAATATACTATTTATAGGAACTTTTATAACTTAGAAATGAGAAATAAAATTATCTATAAAACTACAATACTTTTTATTCAATTGCTTCTAATTGTAGGCTTCCACACTAAACCATTATTCTAATTCTTCATGCTACAGTAGCACATAAGAACATTACTCATGGACCATAATTTTATTGTATCATATTCTCTACACAGTAAGAATAAAGTAAACCTTTTCAGAGCTCTGTATGAGACTCAAGATCTTGCATAAATATACACAAGGTATACTTATGCATATACAAACATGAAATGCACCTGTAGCTGCCTGCATGTGTTTCAGCACATAATTCTGTAACTCCAGCTGTTAGATGAGGGTGAACAATGCTTATTTCAGCTGTTCACAATGATTCTTTCATATCAGTAAGGATGAAAATCTTTTCTAAATCAAAGACGGATTACCGTATAACGAGTCTTTTAATATGCCATGGCTTTCAGTCTTCCCCAGGAATGCTAGCTTTTCATTAAGGCTAAGAACTTCCTGTTTAAGGAAAGGCAAACATTATAATTTCCAAGAAAAAAAATTTGCAAAATCTTACTTGCATTTCCCATATATTTGTTCTTAGGAAATACTTGCTTTATGGTAATTAAATGGAATTGTATACAGGAAAGCTGCTTGTAAATCATACAACTACAAACAAAAAGAATCTCTCAAGAAAAATATGTGTAATAAATTTTCTCAAAAATTTTTAGCATTCTGAAAGAGCTAATGAAAGATACTGCTAAAGCCTCTTAAGGCTGCTTAGATTCAGATCCAAAAATGCCTGAAAATACTTAGAAGTAGTGACTGTGAGTGAAAGTACGTGTTAAAGGGTAGCAATTGGAAAAAATGTGCAAAGTATAAATCCTTTTATATGCACCCTGCAGGGAGGAAGGGCATGTAGGCTATACGGGTGGATTCCTCTGGACCAAATTTTATCTTGTGCCTCATGGACCTAAGAAAATCCACAGCAGCAAGAGCAGATGTACCAGCCCATCACATGCAGGGTGGTTCAGTCTGAGGAACCAAGGGGCACTGAAAAGTAAATCCACTTCTCTGCTAATCTTGAATGCTGCATGAACAAGATAACAGAGCCACTGTTACAGATTACAACCTGCTAAGTCTTCAGTGCATGGTCCAAACTAGAAATAAATAATAATACTGCAGGTCTCACCTATATTTCCCAGTTTTTCACATGAACACATACAAAACTCAAGTGTACAAAAGTTTGTAAGTGTGTGGATGTCTGTGGATTACTGACAAGGTCTGTATTAAAATGAAGGTCTGTGTAATCTTGCCAATATCATACTGGATCAAACTCAGCCCTCCCAGACTTGCAGCACCTATATGATTTTTTTTCCTTCTTTTTATCTTTTTAACTTGTAAAATGCCATTATAAAAAGTTGTGATGTTCTTTGTGTTTTTATGAAGGATGAACCGGAACAGAATCAACAGTGCCTTCCTGTTGAGCGACAAAACACTGCAGTTCGTGAAGATAACCTCAACCTTATCACCTCCTGTGGAGCCCTCCACACCTGTCTGGCTTATTGTATTTGGTGTTGTTCTTTGTCTTATTTTGGCTGGAATTGTTTTCCTCGTTGTTGCAGGGATTCATCAACGCAAGAAGTAAGCGGCTTAGCTTTTCTTCTGTCTTAACTGAATACTGCAAGTTAAGCCATCTGGGCTGGTTTTGTTTTTCAGATCAGTCTCAGAGAAATTATAGCTGTGCCCCCCTCTCCCTCACTAGGTAAAGATAACCCATCTGTCTTTTTCTGAGAAAAGGAAGTATAGATGTGAAGTGTAACAACTGTGAAGTATAGTAATGTTGAGTTGTACTGAGGAAATAGGGAGTACAAGAATATGATCCTGGAGAATACCTAACTAGACATGATAGCTTTACAAGACATTTGCTGTCATTGTTCTCAAGGTTTAGTGTGCCACAGGCGAGCCTCCTCTCACAGACTACCCAAATTGCTACCAAGAAGGAGAAGCCTAGCAGTGATTGTGTGCCTCCTGGCAGGGCTAAAAAAATTGCTGCTGCAGTTTGAGAAGACTCAGTAGGGGACACAATAATGATTAATGTATGGCTGAAGAGGGTCTGCTCAATGGAATGGTGCATGGTCTCACCTTATTGAGTGCAAAGAACCCAGCCCTTCACAGATTTCCAGATCTCCCCATGAGCCTAAGTGTTTGCTGTTTGGCAGTAGGGTAGGAGAGAGACACACTCTTTTTCTTTTCATTTCTGCCCTTTTTCTCTTAGTTTCTGTGGTGGCAATGGTGAAAAAGAGAAGGCTACTCATGCTGTCCTAGTGTGAGCATGTTGGAGCAAGACAGACAGCAGGTGGAATTTTGTTTCTGCCCTTTCTGTTGGCTTGGAAGTGGGCATAAGGAATAGAAATTTCTCAGGTCATCTGAGATTCTGCTGTAGAAATTCAGCTTCTGCCATGCTTTAGGCTGCCACAAAGGTTATGCTAAGCATGAAAAAATTATGAATTCAGCAACAGAGTTATATAGGAACAGCAGAAGAACTGAAAAAGGGTAAATCTCTGCTGACAACTAGATAATGTTAAAATTATTGACTATATGGTGAGCTGCATCCCCAAATACAACAGAACAAAGAATTCTTGTAAGAAGATATGAAGAGTGGTGTGTTGTAGAGGCACTTCCTTTCTGCCTCCTTATCACCTTGAAGAACATTATTTTAACTGCAGAAGAACACCACTTATTGTGAAGGATAAGTGCTTCTCATAAAGAACCTGTAGTAGTGGAGTCAGAATCCCTTTAGTTATATTTTGCATTCAGAAGAATTGTATGTATTGCAAGCCCTCTGTTTTTGAACAGCAGAATTTGACAAATAGATGAGAGCTGCTGTTGGGGGAAGAGTCTGGGCAGATACTTCGGGTGTGCGATTAGCTTAGGCCCTGTCACAACCTTCCATGTGGTATGGGCTGAGTTATTTCATCTCTGAACCTAGGCAACTTCTTCTGTAAAACTGGAGAATGATGTTTCACTATATGAAGCCCATATGTGCCCTCTGTGTTAGTAAAATGGCTGTGTGTCTATGTAGTGCTTAACTTAAAGGGGGTCTTTGAACATTTCAAATAAGTGTAATATAGATTATGCTAAATAGCTATGATTTTTTTTCTAGCTAAAATAATAATTTGTGTTTCATATCATGCTGAAAGACATTATTTTCTCCCCTCTTATTTTCAAAATAACTCAGCCGAGCTTGAGCGGTTCCCCTCAATATGGTGTAAACTACATGCTCATATCATCCTACCACCACTAATATGACTTGCTGCCTGCCTGTGGTCAGTTGGCATCCTCTCTGTGTCATGCTCTTGTTGTCCTTTTACTTGTTATGCTTCATTTCTCCTGTTTCCCTTCTTTGCCTTTACGTATAACTTTTCCTCAGAGCAGATCCCACCATGATTCCTCAGAGCAGATCCCAACCCTCCTTTTACATCAATGGCATCTGCAGGCAGGGGCAAGGGAGTGAGAGAGAGGGTAAACTACTGTTACAAAGACTGGAAAAATGACTCCAACCCTCCTTTTACATCAATGGCATCTGCAGGCAGGGGCAAGGGAGTGAGAGAGAGGGTAAACTACTGTTACAAAGACTGGAAAAATAACATGGATGGTCTAAGCTATTTGGCTGCTTGAAAGAAGAGCCAGACATCAGAGAGGAGAAATTAGAAAGTACTCATCTCTTTTTCAGGCATCAAAGTATGTGGCCAGGTTGTCAAAGATTTTAGCATGCCCATTAATGAGTTTTACTGGAAATCTGTCCAGAGCTGACATAGCAGCAGCTTTGCTGCCTAGTAAGCCGTGTTGGAAATCTGGCCCCAAGGACAGTGTTGACTTCTTATGACTCATAAAGTCATATCAACCATGGAATGGTCTGAGTTGGAAGGGACCTAAAGCTCCTCTAGTTCTAACTGCCCTGCCATGGGCAGGGACACCTTCCACTTAGACCAGGTTGCTCAAAGCCCTGTCCAACCTGGCCAGGGATGGGGAAGCCACAACCTCTCTGGAAAACCTATTCCAGTGTCTCACCACCCTCAGAGGGAAGAACTTCTTCCTAGTATCTAATCTAAACCTACCCTCTTTCAATTTAAAGCCATTACCCACTGTTCTATCACAACATGCCCTTGTAAGAAGTGAAAATGTAAAAATCAAAAAAAAAAAAAATAAAAGTTTGGAATTCTGTATTTATAGGCCTTTAAAGTATCAGTTAAATACCTCTGTTAAAGGAAGCCCAAAAGCACATGCTTCAGGCCATTCGTACTCAGGGTGGCTGGGAAGCACGACTGGCCTATAATGGAGTTTCAGGAATGAGTTACACTCATGCCTTATTTCTTGAATTGAAAAATTTTCTTAATTAGTCCTTCAGTGTGCATCACTGCCAACATATAAAATTCCAGCCCACAGCTGCCTGCAGTTGAAGAGCTCTGTGTAATTGTAGCCTTTCACTTTACAGTGAGCTGTATCAGACATACTGTCTCCCAGCCTTATGTTTGTTCTCCTGTCATTGCAGCTATAGGACACCTCCCTGTCTGATAATAGATTTGGCACATACCCAGGGCAGGATCATCCTCTACTGGTTATGCTGAACTAGACTGAAGTCTATCCTTACCCCCCAAAATACCGTCTGCCGCAGAGGCCATAAACATTTGCCTTGGGAAGAGTGAAAACAGAGTAAGCACACGTTTTTTCCGTCTGTTACTCTCCCAATGTCTAATTTACAGCTGGGGGCCTTCCTGAGCTGTGTTGGGTTTTCATGTATTGAGTAACCCACAATGTTTTCTTCTTAACTTGTTAGTATCCCCTTGGACTCAGAAATTTTTGGCTTCTCTGAATTCCTATGGCAACGAGTTCTACACATCTCCTCTTCATGTAATTTCATAGAATCACAGAATCATAGAATGGTTTGGGTTGGAAAGAACCTTAAGATCATCTAGTTTGAACCCCCCTGCCATGGGCAGGGATACCTTACACTAGACCGTGTTGCTCAAGGCTCTGTCCAGCCTGGCCTTGAACAGTGCTAGTGATGGAACATTTACCACTTCTTTGGGCAACCTGTTCAAGTGCCTCACCACCTTTACAGTAAAGAACTTCTTCCTTATATCCAACCAGAACTTTCCCTAAGTCTGAACCCATTACCTCTTATCACTACAATCCCTGATTAAGAGAATTTCTTTCAAACCTGCTTGTTAGCATCTTTTATGTTCTGGCCCCGCAGTTTTTGTACTAAAGAACACTCCTTTTAGCAATGTAAGAGCAGGTACAGCACTCAGAGGTTTCCCCTACTACTGCCCATGTTTATTTTTAGCAAATCTGTAATGCCAAGAATCTCCCAAAGGCCCATAAAATTTTATTATTGTTAATATCACTGTTATTGGCAGTTACACTGACTCAGGTTGTTAACGGTTGTCCTGAGTCAGATTGTTACAGTACATGTTGCAGGATAGGAAGAAGCAGTGGAGCTGAACTTTGAGTTTCTTATCCTCTGAAACTGCTGATGCTGCAGGCTGTAAAGTGTAACAGGTTTTTAAACTATGAACTAGTAGATCTCAAGGTCAGAATAAATCTGGAACTAAAGGAACATCGTGACATGTTGACTGATATTTCTGTATTACATCCTCTTGTGGTTGTATTTTTGGATAATTTTAATATGCTTTCGGTGGGAACTGGAGCCTGGAAAAGTGAAAGCTGTGCAATTGTTTGATCTAGAACACAGAAGTATAAATACTGGGTGGGAAGGTGACTGTTAATGAAGATTGACTGAAAAACACAGATTTGCAGCATTAAGAGTACCTAAGCTCTGGAGATCATCAAGGAGTGTGAGGGCATTCAAGTCTCCACATTTGGACACTATAGTCTTAAGATGATCAGTTTCTAAAGTTATGTTTTAATTTGCCCACATTATGGGGTAAAATCTATAACATACCTAACAGGGTCAGACTAGATGCTTAGTGTGGTCCTTCCTGACATAAAGCAAAAACAGATGTAGAGGTTTTTTTCCATTTTTGTTTTTCGCCAGCTTTTTCTTCTGCACTCTCCAGTCATTCTACAGAATGAGAAGGTGAAGTAATATTTGTAACATGCTTACAACATGTTTACTTTAGGTTTTCTGATTCCTGATTCCTGATCTCAAACCACTAAACCAGGGTTTCCAGTCTTTAAGCCTCCACCCTCTGTGGTATGCTTACAGCAGCAAAGAGGTGCACCAGATTATGCTTTTCATAACCTATAATGAACTTCTGACTATATATGCAGTTTCCTGGCTGTGGAATCATGGTGGAGTGCTGCAGGTCAACAGAATAAGATGATTTTCTCTTTCTTGTTTTTAGAAAGAATAAAAAGTCAACAGAGAGAGAAAATTTAGAAGAGAAATGCGAAGTGACAATAACAGTAGAAAATGGGATTCCTTGTGAAGCGCTGGATTTAAAAGCAGGCCGTATTAACGGAGTCTTTGCAGCAGATGATGAACGGTTCACACCCTTATGAAATGCTGCCATTGCTATCTGGTGTTTTTTTTGAAAGACTCCTGTGCCTACCTTATCTCGTCACTACTCCTCAATGTCAAACATGAAGACAAGAAAAATGTCCTTTCACTTAATTTCCCTCAAGAGAACCTTTTGCTGATGACACATACACTTGAACCTCCATTACAGAGCTTTTGTTCATGGGCAAAGCAAATGAGAAGACCTCAAATGATAGCCATTAAAGATTACCAGAAGATGTGCAGCAAAACAAGGTTGAAACCTGCCTTGTGTCAGGCATTTAATTTGTAATGATTATTTAAATATGTCCGTCGCTTGTTTTCCCCTAATATAAATGTGAAACTGCATTATTCCTGAATGTCACTGGGGGTAACATTTATCATTGTCAATTCTTGCTGGGCTTTCTTTCAAGCCATATGCAAAAGTTTCTCTGTAAAATGACTTGGTTTTGCTGATATGCAGTATGCCTTTGGATGGAATAGTGATCAGTGCATGGAAGTTTTCATTTATTGAGAAAAAAAGCAGGCTTTCACAGCCTCCATAACAGCAGATTAAAAAGCAGCTGGACCATATATAGCTTTAAGGCTAGCAAAGATCTGGTACTAAAACTGTTTTTCATTTAACAGTCAAAGTCACAAAGCATATGACTTGGAAATTAAGAGTTGCAAAAGTTTAAGATCTGTTGAAAGTAGAAGTTTCAACAAAGGGCAGATTTCTGAAGGTGCAGTCTGTAGTGAGTGGCCCAGCTCTCATTAAATCTATGAGGACATTTCACAGCTCTGAAAAAAAAAAACCCTTACATTTTTAAATAGTGAAACTAGAGTAGACATCCAAGACATAGCCAGCCTGGGGTCAGGTGAACCTTCATGTGACAGCTGGAGAGCTTCTGAAAAGGTTCAGTGCTTGAGACACCAGCTGCTGGGCTTGGTGTACCCAACCTGCATGACAACATGTAGGTGGTGGTAAGTTGGCAGAGACTTTTCAGACCTGCGTTGTTGTTTGTGTGGCTGGGAGTTGAGGGCATCAAATGGTGCCAGACCCTGAACTGCAATGTTGGATTGCTTTGAAGTCAGCCATATGTACAGACTGTAGCATCTGGGCCCTGATCCCATTCCCATTTAAATCTGTGATAAAATTCTGACTGATTTCAGAAGAACTGAGCTCCAGTGAAAGGGGGTTCAAGTGTGTGGGTAACTGTACACAGAGAATGGAAGTGTGATGCAGTATCTGAAATCACCAAAGATGCCCATATCACTGGAGGCAGAATTTAACCATTAGGCATCCTGTTTGCTGTGTTTGGAGGCAATATTAGAAAACCCATTTATTTACCAGGGTTATTCCATCAGACTCCTCACAAAGAAGAACGGGGTAAAATAGTGTCAAAGCTGCTTGTAAAGGACCATCCAGTCCTAAGGCTAGAATGTTTCTTGTCTCTCAGGGTATACATCCTTCAGTATTTTGGCTGTATTGAGCACTTTTGGCTGTCAATTTGACTTAGCGCTGGCTGTTGCGAACAGGGTGAGCAAAAGGGGAGAAATGGGGAAGAGGAGGGTAAGCTGCAGGACAAAGGGAGGAAGCTGAGAGGGAGAAGCTCAAGGGAGTTGGGGGAGAAGAGGGCTAAATGCAAAATAAAACTATGGAACCCACTGATAATTTACCTCATGTGGTCTCATCTGTCACAGTTGTCCTGGTGGTGGGTCCCTCTGGACAAGGATGGCATCTTCTCTGTGTCCCAGAGGGTGTGCTGCTCCATTCTGAAAAGGATTAATAAAGTCAGTTATTCATGATAATATCTCAGTGCTTCAAAATTACCATCCACAACGCGGAGATATATTTCTCATAGGAATGTCAAAGATGAAGCTTACTGGTGTTTAAAATTGTATGGAGGGAAGATACAGAATACAGTGTTATTATTGCTTCCTCAGTCATTACCCCAAGGTCTTTCACTTAGGCAGAGTTTTATTGAGGTAATTCAGATCCCATAATTTCTAGAACTTCACACTTTTTGCATTTTTTGTAGGACAGATAGCTACACTGCAGTGTGACCACAATGGGTTGCTGTAACTGCAGCACCTCTGTAAGAACCCGTGAAAGATTTTGGTGAGAAAAGCTTGGCGGTGCAAGAGCAACTTCAAGCTACTGACTAAGAATTACTATTATCCTGTATTGTATTATATGATACCAAAATAAAATTCATTCGATATGGAAAAGGGCCAAGCATATCTGAGCAAAATAATTATCAAGGTCTGAGTGAAGAATTCAGCCCATGGCACTGGTGGATAATTTGAAAATAGATTGAAAGCCTCTGACCAAAAAACATTATGTGATGTGGGCTGAGTCTGGTGGTAAGTATTTAATCACTGACTTCCTCCCAGCTTACCTTTTAGCCACGTAATTACTTTACAGCAGTTTGGTGTAATGTTCTGCTAATGATGACATGGGATTTACTCAGATCATACATCTTGCTTGCCTCTCTGCTGACAGAAAATGGCTTGAGAGAAGCAAATGATACATGAACAGGCACATATCACACTTAGCAATGCTTTGAAGTCAGGGTTGGTATTCGCTCTTTCACTGAAATAGGTACAACAAACTGGGTTAATCAAGGGCACAGTGCTACAGAAAAAGTCTCTGCAGCAGGATCATATTAGAAAACAAAGAGCATTTTGATTTAGTAAAGGCTGTCATCCAGAGCCTGCAAATGGTACAGTACAATTTATATTCCTTGAGGATGTTTTATGTAGCTTTCACCTTTTCTTTTCTTTTTCCTCTAAACCACCTGCCATCAAACAACCTGATAATAAACAGGAAAATGAGGAACAAACAATATAGACTGTACTGTAAACTGCTTCCTAAAACAGTGAGTCGGTTCTGCTTTCAGTTACATTTGTGCCATGCCAATGAATTTTGACAAAGGAACATGGCGTGCCGGAGACTACCCTGTTTAATTTTCAAGAGCTCCTTTTGAGAGAAAAGAGAGTAGAAAAGGAAATTCAGTTAAATGAAGCAATAAAGGCAAAGAAGTTCTGTTTGAAGAGTCGACATTTCAGGAAGGATGTTACAGTTCTGTTCAGCTTACTTGAGAGAGATGTCTAGGCTAGAATGAGCACAAATCATGCATGAACAAGTTGTTTACACTGTCAGTCATTAGCTACACATTTGTAGTGCTAGAGAATGTTGGGAACTCTGCAGTGCCCTCCTTGAATTAGAGCCAGCATTGGTTGTGAAGCAACTGTTTGCTGTGTGCAACCTTCAGTGTTGTATGGATCACAGACTGGTCTTGTAGATGAAGCTAGCAGTCTTTGTTTACCTATATTTATGCAGGGAAGATTGCAAACTGTGAGCAGATGCTGAAGTCCTTACTTGAGCCATTCTGCCACTTGCTTGAAGGAAAGCTAACCATTGTGCACTGCAAGCTGATGCTTACTCTGTGTTAGAAAAAACTAGACTGAAGCTTGTTCTGTCACATCAGCATTTGTCTTTTCCCTTCCATGGCAGTGTACAATACTTTGAGAAGTTCTGTGGTTCTCACTCCTAAACATCTCCCTGTTAGCCACCTTAAAGTCTGGTGCTCACTACTGGACCCAATATTCCTACAGGCTCTGCCCTACGTGGTCGTATTTGCCTGTCCAGGTATGACATTTGCTTCTGTTGCATTGACCTTAATGGAGAACTCTTTCCTGGCTATGCCTTCATAAAGAGACACCTTTGTTATGCATTTTGAGGGAAGACAGAAGCCAGTTCACAGTTTCTACCATTGTTCACAAAAGAGAAGGGTGAAGTGGGCACAAGGAGCCTTAGGTTAGTATTCAAGTGTTGTTCCTTCATCACTGTGAGAATGAAATAATTCCCAAATTAATACAAGTTGTGGAATTAGAACAGGAGCTTCTGGTGTGATAATTTGGTTCTTTGAACTGGGCGTCATTGTTTTCCAAGCAAGGAGAAATACCACACCTTGAAGGAAAGAGTTTTCTTATGTAACCTCCCACATGTGGAAAAACAAAAGAAATTAAATCTTAGGGCAGAAGGGCAACAAAAATGTAAAATAACTCCCAGTGAGAAGTGTGAGTCTGTGTTTCTAGATACTCCTAAAAACATGGCTCTGCTGCCCTCAGAAATTTGGTCAGTTCATCAGTGCAGTAACCTGTGACTCATAAGCTGTTTTAAATGTGCCAAGTTTTTATACAAAATGCATTGACCAACTGTCCACAATCCATTAGCAATGAGCAATCTGTGCTTGGTTTTCTATGAGCAGTTTCTTTTAGCCTCTCATGGTTTTTGTTTCCTTGTAATGTGGCATGCAGGGAGGGATGTGTGCAATGGAGTGACACCGCAGCTTCCTATGCTGACAATTGCTAATGAAAAATTTGCACTGTTAGATATACCTAATTTGATGGGCTGAACTTGCTAGTTTTCAAATCACATAAAGCTAAAGTACATTGACAGTGATGAGTGATACGCACTTGCCAGCACAAATGTGTCAGTATATTCAGTTCCATGAATACATTAAGCACTGTGGATGCACTTAGCATAATGCGTTTGTGTTTTAACTGGATATTCTGTGGCTGGATTGATGTTTGCATCAGAGGAATTCCACCTTTATAGCATGTATTCAACTTTGCTGAAAGTAAAGTCAGAAGGTTCGGTATGAGCTGAATTTGACCTAAGATCAAAAAGAAAAGTTTGATTTTGCTGTTGTCTTCCTTCTCCTGTGTTTCCCTTTCCCTTGGAGGTGGCAATCTGAAGCCATCAAAGTATCTTATTAGCGACAGCAACGGCTAAATAGGAAGCATTTAATTTTTGAGAAATAACGAGAGAGTGTGTTCTGGCGTTCTTTCTGTCAGCTTCTGCCTCTCTCCTGTCATTTAGATCCTAATTGCTACAAATTACAGTGTGTAGTTTTTATCAGTTGTGGACCAACAGACTTTGGACTGATGTACACTATGATATTGTATTGAAACAACGTTGTAGATGCTGATGTGCAGACACATGTTTAGTGTAAAATGAACTGGGAGCACTCAGTAAAACTGAAATGAGAACACTGGATGCCTAGATGAAAAGCTGTGTTTCACAGGATCAGTACCTTTCCCTTCATTGGTGGGGCAAGGTGGCTTTTTGTAATGGGCAGGGCATAAGGAATACAGAGGATTGTGCCCCTGGGTGCTTCCCTCTCCTTTGCTTTCTTAGCATATGGTCTTGATTTTGATTGTGGCCTTCAGCAGTGACACTTTATGATATCCTAATTTAACCTGCTGGTTTGTACACTCATCTGCCTTCCTGAAAATCATTCAGCTTTCTCCAAAACCATGGAAAAAACACTTTGGTTTCCTGACGCTTTGGGCAACTGACAGCATCTTTACACAACTCCTGATATTGTGATGTTGTCTTCAGATGTGGGGCTTGCCCCTACCCACAGGGCAATTCCCTCCTTGGCAGTGGTGAGCACGCTTTGGCTTGGGGAACAGCCACCAGTCTGTGCCTCTATTGGAGCGAAAAAGTGTGGCGCAGAGGTCATAGCTTTTCTTTAAGTCTGAAATCCAGGCAGTGAAGCAGCCTGCCATGGGACAGCAGCTAATGGAGGGATATGAATTAGTCATCCAAGGTGCCAGCCCCAACCCCAGGTTGGCAGGGTGCAAACCCCTCCCTGCTCTATGAAGTTACTGGGATATGGCCGTGTGGCCAGATCAGCTGCAGGAGGTGGGTGCAAGCGAGGTAGAAGCTCCCCCTGCCTCAGTTCTTCCCCTCTGAGATGAAGGTCCTGTGTGGGGGGCAGCAGGTGGGGAGTCTTTCTGCCCTGCACTCATTGCCTTGACCTCCATTCTTGCTGGGCAATGAGGAATTAATTCAACCAGCCATTGATCCACCCTGTCACCGGAGAGGAAGAGCCAGCTATGCCAAGACCGGCTGCTGGTATGTGCCTTTTGCACCGGAGCTGGTCCCAGGTGGCTCAGAGGTTGAGCAGGACAGAATGTGCCTACCTGCAGAGTAACCGAGATGTCCACCCTTGCTGCAGCACAGCTCTGCTCCCAACCTAGGGAGCAGACACAAGGATTTCACATAACTCCCTTCTTGTAGGAGAGCTCGCAGTGAGGGGAAAGGCCCCATCACATGGGCTGAGGGCAACTGGTGAGCCAGAAAGCCAGCACCCCGATCCCGGCACTGGCAGGAGGGCTTTTGTCTGGAAAAGGGCGTATGTCATGCATGCAGAAGAGTTAGTCATGTGGGAAAAAGGCTGCTCAGGGGATTAAAAGGACTATTTGCCCAGCCCCCGGTTTGAAGCACCAGGAAGAGGAGCTGGGATTGCCCCCCAGCAATGCCCAGGTGCAGCTGCAGCAGTGTGGCCCCTCTCCAAGTACTACTGTAGTGTCAGAGAAACGTGCGCTGGGGCTGAAGCCATGCTTGGGCCATCCACTGCCTCCACAAAGCCACTTTACGGGGAGCCCTCAGAGCAAGGACTTGCCAGGTATTTAACTGATTTGAGCAGCTCTTTGGCAAACAGCAGAGGAATGGCAGAGAGTGGCTCAGGCGCAACCCTGCACAGGCAGCGGGACGGCTGTTCCACAGCAGCTCGTCCTCCTTGGGGATGCTCCAAGCCATGCAGCCCTGGTGCTATGCAGCCATAGCCCTTCAGAGCTCCTCTCTGTAAATCAGTCACTGAGTAATGCTTATGTCTGTCTTTTATGCACTAGGCAGAATAACAAAGTGCAGCAGAGAGCTTAGGCAATTATCCTGCCTGGAAAAAATTGCCTGATAATGATATTTTAAGCAATTTAAAGAGTTTGTGGTGCCCAATCCACAACACAGGAGTTTCTTATTGAGGCATGCCCTGACTGCAATTCTTTGTTATTGCAGTCCTAGTTTCATAGCACAGCTCAGCCAGCAACGTGAGTGATGAGGCAGAAAGCTGTTCTAACAAAGCCAGAGTACAGACGAACATTGGCGGGCAGCTATTTAAGTAGATGTCAAACAACTCAAACCCTTGAGACTACTGGACTGGGAGTATCAGGTAGGAGCTGGGAGCCACAGTGCCTCACTGCCGACCCGAGGGGTGGAGGGGAGGATTGGCACACTGGAAAAGAATGAGCTTGTGCCGTCATGTCAGGTTATCTGCAGCCTTTGTACTGTGGCAAACTGACATAGTCATCTTTGCTCTGAGCCAAGCAGGCTGCCTGCCATTGCGTACAACATCTTTGAATGAGACTGGATTTTAACTCCTTGTTGCTCTTCTCCTGTCACCCAAGCCCAAGGGCTGCTGCCTTGCTGCCCTTGCTGGATGTTTGGGTTTCCTGAAAAGGATCAAGCTACTTCCATTTCTCAGTTGTTTGCTGTTTCCTTTTTGCTGTGGCACAAACTATCTCCAGGTTCTTGCCAGACCAGCCAGAAGGTCCACCCCAAGAAATGCTCCCAGCTCATCTGAGAGTGGATGGCATCCTCTCCCAACAGACCTGCCCTCACCATCTTAGACTACACAAGTCACTCCAAGCTCAGAGCCCAGCCATCCTTCAGAAAGCCTGTAGTAAGGCTGACACAAACAAGTCTGTATCCAGTGGTCTTCCATGTGTCTGCTTGCGGAAACAAATCCATCCATGAAAGTATGATGTGTGTGGAGCCCCACTGTTATGTTTTTCAAAACATGTCTTTGTGCTAATTAATCTCACAGGTTAGAGTTTTTTCTCTTGTGTTAAGGCAATGGCAAGAAAGATGCAGTGTAATTCTTGTATTATTTCTCAGATATGATATCAAGTGTTGCATTTAGGTATGCAATAGAAAAGAACTTACAAAGAAGGCTGAAAATCTGCAGCGTAATTCAGTGTGGCTCTCCCTGCTACCATTTTCAGCTCACTGTTTTAGTACCTGAAGAAGTACTGGGTCCAATGAGTGTTCAGGTAATTTACCAGCATAGAGGAGAAAATAAGAGTTAAAGTGAACAGTCAACATAATCCCTGTTGACTAATGGGAGAGAAGAAATCGTATCAAGGTAATAATAGACATAATTCCCTGCTCTGACAGACAGCAGATGAAACAACACAAAAACCTATCAACATTTAAGTACATGACAGACTCACTGACAAATTAAGGAACGATGAGCTAGACAAGAATCACAAAAGGCGCATAATTGCTTTAAAAAACAGGCTTTACAGTTATCAGTCAAGAAGAGGGGCCATTTTAAGTGATAACTCCTGGGCCTTGCTGTATCCCATACAATCTGGATGAGGGAAGAGAAAACCTAACAGGTTTGCGGCATTGCCAGGTGGAAGTCTTTTGAAGGATTAACGATTCCAAATGATCATAAAAAAATGGATAACTGGTCTGAAATCATTGCTATGGATTCAGCCAAGACAAATTCAAAGTATGCTTATTAGTGCCACCCTGGAACCAGAGGTACAGAGACAAAAAAGGAACAACTGAGCAAGTAGCAGCGCTACTGGAAAGGTCACAACTGCAATATGAGTCAATGTTGGCTGATGTTGCCAGAAAGAAGGTGTGTATCAGCAAGGTACATCATGTAAGATATGGATGGTGATTGCACTACTGATCATTGATAAGGTTTCAGTTACGATCAAATGTGGACATGACTGCTGAGAAAGCACAAAATGTAGTGAGTCTGGATGGCGCTGAGAAAAGTAACATGGAATTTAGGGAACGTGGGGAAGGGTTGAGTGAATGTTATTGGAAAAAAAAAGAAGATTGCTAAAAGATTGTTAAAAGATTGTACACAGATGAGAGATCACTTTTACCTGGTCCATGGGACATGTATCAGACAATATTGAAACAAGGTGCTTCCTCAAGGTCCCTAGTTTCTGGCTCTGCTTGCTGGGGATGCCTGTTGCTGGTTGCCCTGCTGAGGCTGTGCTAGTTTCAGTCTCTTGCAGATGGAAGGCTGCTGCTACCTTCTTGGGTTTGGCAATGAAGGGGCTGATTGCTGCTGCTGATATGCAGACAGACTCAGTGGTTTTGGAGGGGCTCTGCTGGGAACTGGAAACCAAACCCATGGATGTGGCTGCAGAGTTGTGTCCCAGAAAACTCCCCCTTGCCAAGAAATAAACCAAGAACCCAAACCAAAAGCAGCCAGGTGATCCTGGGTAGAAACAGGCTAATTTAAAAAAATACCAAGATATTGTCTGAACCATAACACTCAACCCAAGCTGCATTTCCAGAACTAATTCGTGCATCGATTTTCCCATTGATCTGCAGTAAGTGCTAGGTTCCAAGCTAGATTAGCAAAGGTATTTAGATGTTAAACTGGAGTCATATTAGTAGTCAGAGTCACCATAGTACTTAAATCCAGTTGATTTATAGTTCAGATTAGGTCTCTATGCAAGACGCTGTGATCCCACTTATCTCTTGCTATTTTTCAATAGTTCAGTGAACACATTAAAAAAATCTGGTTTTATATGCCCCAGATGTTTTGAAAATGAGGTATATCATCCAAACCACTTGGGCTTTGCAAAGGCTTTTAAAACATGGACCTAAACCCCCAGCCACATACCCTATGTCAGGCTAACTGGGGTTTCTTCCTGCCTGGGAGTTAAGGTTCACAGCTTGGTGTTTCAGTGAAGTTTCTAAATATTTTTACAGCTTATCACCAACTTGTTAAAGGATTCACAGATTCTGAGCTACCAAAGACAAGGGCAGGCTATAGATAAATTGGCCAGCGGTATCATTGACAGCACATTTGGGAAACATTAACCAAAAGTAAAAGCCTTTTATAAGAAGGCCATAAAATGGCAGCAGTAATTATGTTTTCCCAAAGTTAATAATTGACTTTTGTTTATTTGTCTTTTTATAAAAAACTTTTTCCTTTCTCTCCTACAATGGATAAAACCCATAAAAGGCCCCACAAATTGGATTCAGCCTTTTTTCTTCACTCTAGTCATGCTTGAAGGCTGATGAGATATAGCCTGACACAGAAGCTTACCTGAGGAAACCTACTTCACTGAGTGGTTCTTAGCCCAGACAAGAATATGTTGGTCCACCTTTGGCTTGTCTGTGGTCTGAGCGCTGTCGTGACCCCCCAGGATGTCACACTACAAGCCCAAATGTTTCTAGAAGAATTTAACAGGAAGGCAGAAGACATCAGCTATGAAAGCTCCCTTGCCTCATGGAACTACAACACCAACATCACTGAGGAGACTGCCAGGCAAATGGTAAGTGCTCCATCCCACGGGTTTTACTGTTTTTTGAGGAATCTGACAGCTACTTTCTAGCTTATTTTGGTTCCAGTTAAGTTGGCTGAAATTGGACTGCTACTTCTTTGGTAGCTGTGGTTTAGTTTCAGGAGGGTAGAGGGTCTTGCTTTAACACAGCAATGCCTCGCTGGAGGTGCCTGGGCCACTACCAGCCTCTACAGTTTAGGGTTGGTGCCCAGGCTGCCTATGCAGTACATGGGGATGGTCAGAGGCTGGACTTGTCCCTAGCCATTACCCTGAGTCACCCTGGTGAGCGAAGGGGAAAGGCAAGGAAGTGGTGCATGTTCTGCCCCGAAATCTGAGAGAGATGCTTCCTTCTGATTGGGGTCCACCACCACCAGCGCTTCCTGGTGCACCGTTCCTGTGTAGGACCCCTTTCCTCTTGGAGAGGTCACAGGCTGGAGGCATGGTCTTCTTCCAGGGCCCAGGCTAGATGCTGCCTTGCAGCAGGAAGGACCACAGCATTTGTACTTATGTTATCTTGCAGTACAGTTCTCCCTGCTTCTCAACCTCTAGCTGTCGAGGCAGATGGGATCTGTAGGCAGGTACCGTGTTTATGAAGAGCAGTCAGCCATGATCTAGGTGGTTACAAGGTCATGGCTGCCATGCCTCAGCCTAGCATCTCATAACAGTGGAGCCTTTCAAATGGACAAAGACACCTTGAATTTTGTAGCTGTGTGTATTTTAAGGTTAACTCAAGCTTTACAGAAAAACAATTCAGAGCAGAAAAATGAAGCTGAACATCCTACATCCAATTTTCCGTAATGGTTTAACTCTTCCACTTCGTGGTCTTATAGCTTAATTAAAACATGGTTTAATGATCGTATTTCTTAATTAAAGCAAGGAGACTGGTTGCTGGAAGAAATCTGAATGGCTAATCATTGTCAACCTGGAATGTTTTCTGAGGCACCAGGTACTTTAACATTTCCAAACATGTAAAATAAAAGCCCGATATAGTAGCTTCAGCATTAGTGAGATGATAATAAAATACATGAGAAGACACCAGCAAGAAGAATCAATTAGTTCAGTGCTCAAAGAGAACATTTTCTCTCACTTGATCTCTTCAGTAACACTTGAAATAAGCCCACTTATGAGAATCAGAGTTAATGAATACTGTCTTTTCTGGCTCCTTCCCAACCATATTCCTTGTAAACTGTGCCACAAACACCTTAACTATTCCTCTGACTTCTCAACCAGTACCTCTAATTGAGGAAAAATCAGACAGCAAGCTAACTTCTTTCCCCCAGCTTTTATAGCCAAAGAGCCCCCTCTTCTGCCCCACTGCTACTAAGGCACCTATCAATCCCTGCTCAGCACAAGGAGTTCAGACACAGATTTACACAGTGTGCATGAAAGAGCTTTTCAGAGTCAATATGACATTGGTGTTTCCTGATGCTTCAGCAGGGAGGGGCTCTGCTGAGGGAGATGTTACAGGTGCCTTCTCCACAACCCAGGAAGCTCTGGCATGAGCACAAATAATTAAAATGTCCTGAGGATCCAGGTTAATTAGTACTGTTCTTGTTACCATTTGGGGTGGGTATTGATACGCAATGTACAAACACATTTTAAAAAGGGGAATAAAAATAACACAATCCGAAATCCAAATAATGTCTTTATGGGGCTACTTTGTGCACTGAAATCGGGGAGTTTCACATCTCATGGTATAAAACTGTAGCGGTGATAAAAGCAACCTCATGCAAAGCATTGAGGTTTTGCATGCCCAATCTAGGCACCTATTTCTGGGCTTCTAAGCTCAAGTATAATAATTTATTTACCGGAACTTCAGGAGAAATTGATATTTGCATACAGTTATTGATTTTATATATATTGATCTATTATGATATTATTGATATATAAATTGATATATGCATATGGCTGCTGTCTGTCACTGCTACTTGAAGCAGAAATGGGGAATGACATCTGGGATACAGACCTCTCGTGCCCTGACTTGTATCTGGTTTTTGTTAGGCACAGGTGGGTGGAAAAAAGCACTAAAGGAAGAACACATGGTGTTTTAAAGTATCAGGGAAACAGAGGTAGGTGATGCTGGATCAATTATAACAAGCATGGTGTGAGGTGACAGGTCTGCTTTTTGCTATTTCCAAAGAAAAAGTTATCTGGATATGCGAACAAAGCAAAGCCAAAGCATTCTTCAATCATTTCACTGTGCAGTGCAAATGCTCAGCCTGCAATCCCCAGGTGGTCTCCACAAAGGAAGTTTTCCCAGAAGTAGCATTCTTGCCTACTGAGTATTTCAGGATGCTGGACTCTTTCGGCAGAGTAATTCAGGGCTTGTGTGAACCTCTTTCAGAATGAGGCAGGCGCCAAGTGGTCCACGTTTTACGAGGAGGCCTCCAGGAATGCCAGCAGCTTCCCGTTATCCAGCATCCAGGATGCTCTCACGAGGCTTCAGATTCAGGCTCTCCAGGACAGAGGATCATCTGTGCTGTCACCAGAAAAATACAGCAGAGTAAGTTGATGAATGTAGCTCATTTTTGTGAGGTGAGGTGAGCTGAGCTGCCTGCCACAACACCCCCAAGCAAGGGCAGAGTGTTGTTGCCACCCTGCTTGTCTCAGGATGATGCCTTTTTCCAGCACCAGAATGGAGAGTGTACCTGTTCAAGGTACTCATAGCAGTGCAGGACTGATGGGGAGGTCTGGTTTACGAAGCTGGTTCCCATCCAAGTCAGCAGTTTCGTTGTGTAATCCATGCAATGAATTTCGAACATGAACACACGCCTCAAAGGTGTCCTTGACAAATAGCTGTATTGGTCCTAAGTGGAAAAGAGTACCTGTGAGAAGTGCTTGGCTAAGTCCAGACCTAGAGCAATGAGCAGAAAGAGATGGGTCAAAGGACATTCAATGAGTCAAAAAGGTGGAGGAAGACTTTCTTTCTTTGCTCATGTTTCATTATTAACCAGTGAAAAAGGGGGTGTTTTATGCAGCAGGCACACTGGTTTGCCTGAAATTGCAGAGGGTTGGTGACTTCCTTCCACAGAAAGCTGCTGAAGGCCATCAGGATTTAACAAGATTCATAGTAAGGCTTGATTTTTCCACTGACAAGTTTATGTAAGAGGCGTGTGCATGGATAATGACTATATGTGGAGTTGAAATAGCTGTGCAGACTCAAAAGGGATTTATAACCAAACACTTTAAGGCTAAATTAGTTTCCTTTTGCTGCAGATTAAATTGAAAGAGCATTGAACTTGGGGATCCTGCAGTCCTGATTCTAGAAGGATCCTGAGATTTTTCTGCTAAGATCAGCAGTGTTAACCACCATGCAAGAAAAGCAGACTGGATGGATCTCCTGTCTGATCCAAATGAGATGTGTTTCTGGGCAGATTACCTTGGTGGGAATGCTGACAGTTCCTACAAAGTTGTGTTTATTTTGGAACACAGCAATGCACTGATGGCAATACTTTCTCTGTTGAGGAGGATTTTTTTCAGTATCCTCCCTGTTTTGATGCCTGCAATTTCCCAGATAAATGGCCTTTGGGGGTGAAATTGGCTTTTGCTTGAAAAGTGACTTTTTGTACAGTCCGATGGGATTCATCAATACAAAAATTTCTCTAGGCACCAATTTACTTTAATGCTGACAGAGATAAAGTTAGAGCTAGTCATTAACTACCCCTCCCACTGACAGCTCTACATAGTTATGATTTAAAGGTTTAAATGAGAAATAACGTAGTCCAAAAAGAGAAGCTAAAAGTGGTACATGGATTTTTTGAGGTATGAAAATCTGAAACATAAAAAAACACCTCAAACCAGAGCTATCAGCATAGTTTCGGAGGTAGAGCTGAATGATTTCAGATTAACTTGGCCTTCAGCTGACCCAAGACATAAGCTGTAACTTCCCTGTAATGAAGTATAGGCAGATCTATGCAACCAGTGCCACGTGATGTTAAAAGCCGCAAGTAACAGGGAGCGTCGCAGCATCTGCAGAAGGGGCCCTTTTTGCTGCCACTGAAAACCATGACCTACCTGAACAATTTAGGTGCATCCATGCTTACGGAAGCATGTTGCTAAACTGTATTGTTTGATTGCTACTGTACATTGCTAGCTGTCATGACAATCATTAAATCCAGGGCTCTCTCTGACTGTATATTACGGACCTGAATATTACATCATAAATTTGGGAGATTATCTGCCTTTTCCAGCTAGGTCCTGGTTCAGTAATGCATTTAGGAAAATTCTTTCATTAATCTCTACTGAGTTTAACCGTTTGTTTAAATGCTAAACTGGTGGGTGAAGTGTTGAATTGAGCTTTTAAGGAATTAGCATAATTGGCTGTTATTTTGCACAAAGTGTGTTTCTAACAATCTCACACCTAACTTGCAGCTGAGCACTGTGCTAAATACAATGAGTACCATCTACAGCACTGGGACTGTCTGTAAAATCACCGAACCATCCGAGTGTTTGGTGCTGGAGCCAGGTACAGTACTAACCATAGCCCCTACTCTGTCCTTTACACTGAGGGTTCAAAACCAAAAAGCCCAAGAGTGGCTCCTGACTGCAAGAGACCAGGCTGTCATTTCAAAGATATATTCTGTTATCTAAAACTTAGTCATAATTTAATTGCATCGTGTGGTTCAGGGACCTCCAGCGGGCCTGCTGCCCACAAGACATACTGTCTCCTACCTGTAGTAGACAGAATTTGAAGAGAGCTTTCAGCTTGTGTGACAGTCTGCCTGTCACCTGGAGTTTGCCTGTGTCACAGAAAGTCCATTTTTTTTCCCCATCATCAAAGTCTTGTTGGACTCAACATTACATTGAGGCCAGTCCCAAGAACACTGCCCATTTAAGGGAAGCTAATGTAAAGAGAGCATATAAGGGACTCATGATCTGCTCCATGTCTCTTAAAGAGAAGGACAGGAAAAGCTCAAATCAGAAAAGGATGCAATAAAATAGTGAGTTCTTGAAAATTTCTTTTGCTTTGGCTAATTTGTTTCCTGTGAAAGAAAAACAGAGATTCTGCTCTTTCAAGTCTTAGTACTTATTTTTCTGTTCTGACAGGTCTTGACACTATTATGGCCAACAGCACGGATTATAATGAGAGGCTGTGGGCCTGGGAAGGCTGGAGAGCTGGCGTTGGCAGAACGATGAGACCATTATATGAAGAGTATGTTGAACTTAAAAATGAGGTTGCAAAGCTTAATAGTAAGTCGCAATTTTATCTTTCTTTTCTGGCACCCAGAAAGTAACAAACATGCATGAGTCTTGCACAATTTGGAACTGTTTTCTCAAGGGACAATGGCAGATGGCTGCTAGTTTTCTTTTAAAATATCTTTTGAAGTAGCTACATTATCTGTCTCTTGGCCAAACTGCACCTGTATCACCTGCTTTCCTATATCCTTGTTTTGTGAAAAGTGTTAAGCTGGAGCTAGACATAAGGAATAAGAAATTATAGCCTGAATAGTTAGACATGAAAAAATCAAATATTAAGAAATGATCATAAAGAACTTTCTCCATATCACTAAGGAAGAGGCCTCAGCTATGAGACATTTCTACTCCAGGCTTAATGGAGCTCAGTGGACTGGAAGATTTGGTGGAACTGGGAGATGAGTTCCAGTCCTGATATCTACACCTGCCCTGGTGATTTCGTTGCTAGAAGGGGGGGCCCATATTCAGTGTCCACCACCTTACATCTTCAGTGAGAACCCCTTAGTACACAGCCTGACAGAGGCTGCCCTCCCTCATAGCCACAGGTGCTCCAGTCAGGAGTGACAATTTCCTTTGACCTCCAACTGGAATGACCTTAATTAGCAGATAACCGTGACTGCAATAACTGCATTTCTTGGAACACTACCATACCTGCATATTCATGGAACAGAGCCATGGATGAGCACTCTCCCCCTGACTAGACCCTTTGCAGGTCTGCATGGGATCAGCAGGGAGCAGCACTTCTGCAGACCCCCGTGGTTCCATGTGTGGTATCCTGATTTGATGCATCTGTGCTTTACAGGTTATTCTGACTATGGAGATTACTGGAGAGCAAATTATGAAGCAGACTATCCAGAAGAATACAAATACAGCCGTGACCAACTGGTCAGAGATGTGGAGAAGACATTTGAGCAGGTAGAGGCAGGAAAAAGCTCTCATCTGAGCCACAGGGTTGTGTTTTGTGATGGAGGTCTCATGTGTCAATGTTGTGAAGGAAGATCTGCTTTAAACTGACTAATCCTAGTCTGCATGGGGTTAACAGATGTTGGGAAACATAAACTTTTTAATCTCTGCAGCCATTCTAAGATCAGCTTGGTCCCCTTTGGCTGCGCTGTGCCAAAGGCTGGGAAAAGAGGGGGCTCTGCAGAGCTGAGATGTCTCTCCTCCAGGCAGGGCCCATGTGGGAAACTGTGTTTCCCATGGGTAGATGGCATCTGTGATACTCCTCATGTAAAGTTAGCAATTCTCCCTCCCTCATATCTGAGCAGGACTTCTGGGGTTAGGATCTGGACTCAGCACTTGAGCCCTGAGGCAAAGCTCGGCTGCAGGTTTGGGGTACACTTACCTGCCAGGAGAACTTTGTCAGACACTTTTGAGGCTCTCTGTTTAAGAGGGATGAGTGGCGTAGAGCAAAGAGAAAATAATTTGTTTCCTTCTTCTCCTCTGCCTCCAGATAAAACCTCTGTACCAACAGCTGCATGCCTATGTGAGGCACCAGCTGGAGCAGGTCTATGGCCCCGAGCTCATCAGCTCCACAGGATGCCTGCCTGCTCACTTGCTGGGTATGTCAACGCGGCTGTGCCACGCAAGCCTGACTTTGTACACAGGGCAGACCCCTTCAAGGCATAAGGGAAGAGAGTAATCTGCCTGTTTAATCAGGATATTAACAAACAGGTTACAGATAAGAGAAAGGGAGAGGAGAAACAGAGTAAAGTCCCTGGCAGAGATGACACAGGTGCTTAGCAGCAGTGGCAGGTAGGGAAGGCAGGTGTTCTCATCCTTGCTGGAGCTGGTAACTCTCAGCTCAGAACTCCAGCACTGGGTGGGACATTTCCCTCTCCTCTGCAGCACTTGTCTTACTTAGAAATGAGAGTTTCAGAGAGACCCATATTACCTTTTAAATCGTATTTTAAGGACCTGCATTTCCACAACTTTGCCTCCAAAGCACAAAGCATCAGGTTGCTGTAACTGTAATGTACCTGAACACGGCATCAACAATCATGTGGACTAACAACATGAAGTTCAGTTGTGAACAGACCTTTAGGAAGGTGACCTGTTCTGAAACTGCATTTTAAAATAATAGCTGATCTTGTGGAATAAAAGGATCTTTGATCTGACTTTGACCTATGCATGACTTCCTAGAACTTCTGACCTCCACAGCGGAATCAGACCTATTTACATGTATAGGACATCTGTGTATGACACTGCACAATTTCTAGAACTGTCTAGCACTTTTGAACAATATATAATCAATCATTTAAATTATTTCTTTGTTTCTTTCTTTATTTGAAGGTGATATGTGGGGTAGATTTTGGACAAATCTGTATGCCTTGACAGTTCCCTATCCAGCCAAACCCAACATTGATGTAACTTCTACAATGGTTCAAAAGGTAAGACGTGCTTTTATGCAGTACAAATTACGCAAGAAATCTAGATGGAATAACAATTATAGAGCAGATCTCAGCTGCTTTTTTAGAAAGCCATAGCTGCCCTAAGGCAAAACATTGCTTTCAGCATCCTTTTTTGTTTGCTCTTCACCTTAATGTGTTCATGCACTGTACCTTTTCCCTTAGCTGTTCTCTTCTCTTTCTTCTCCAGTCTCTTTGGCTGGCTTAATCTTGGCTCCACATCTATTTTCCTCAGAGACCTCCATCCATTAAGAGATGTATTTTGTACATATAAATATTTCAGAGCTCATGGAGTTGGCTGGTTTCAAATATGACCTTTGCCAGCCATTACCATAATCAAATAGTTTGTGTATTGCAGTTTGGGTTGTTGTTTGGTTTGTGTTTTTTTTTTTTCCCAGCCTTGTTTATTTGAATACAGCTAGGAACTGCAGTGCTGCCTGTTATCTTTTGATAGCTGCATGGCACCATAAGGTCTGTGTTTGAGATCTGTGGTGCTAACAGCTGTGACAACACCTTTACCAAAACAGGAACATGGATGAAGATAAATCTCTGTAGTCTTGACTAAGATTCACTCCTTTTACAAGATAAAAGAAGTGAAGCTCTGGTGGAATTTAATTTCTAAAATGTGATTATTCACCTGAAATCTACCTCCCTTTCAATAGGAGCACTCCATGCAAAAGTTATGCTGGCAAGAGAAGGAATGGAGAAATTTGATTCATAAGCAGTTTGAACAAGTCTGCATCAATCTCACCTCTGTTTTACAGTACTGACCCCCTTGTAGTCATAAACTTATGTATATTAAAGTACCACTGTGAGGAGGAAAGCATTATTTACAGAGCCTTGAGGCAAAGGCTGAACTCATCCTTGTTAGTGGATGTACCCAATTTAGGATTCTCATCCAACTGATCTGTCTGCCACCTAAATGACTCTGAAAACTCAGTCCAGTACATGCAGAGGTCCTCCTATGTAGAATAATAAAACTGCTGAATGACAAAAATGTTTTGAACATTACCATGCAGTTATAATCTGAGAAGTCTTCTAGATGCATTTGCCAGGTTTTATGGTTCTGGCTGAGATCTCCTGTAATACTCATATTCTTGGAGTGCTGCTTTGCTCTCTCAAATCAGTAGTCCCCAGCTGAAATAGCCAAAGGGTTGCATCCCAGATCTGACATGTTATTGAGAGGCATGCCTTTTTTATGTGCACTGCCTTATCTTTGGTTGAGGGCTTCTCTGGTCTGTGTCAGGTGCTATCTGCTGAACCTCTGAGTGAGGAAACCTGTTTTGTTTGTGGAGAAAACACTTAATTCCAGTTACCAGTAGAATTTACGGAAATGCCAAAGGCAAACACTACCATCTTATTCCCAGAAAATGAGGTGCTGATCTGAAGTTCATGGGAGATAAATATGAAGGCAGCTGCCCTGTGTTAAGCCCACCACAGGGAACAGGCTCTGTGGGAAGCAATGGTTAATGGTGGCGTTGTCTCCCTCAGCAGTGGGATGCAATGAGAATATTTAAAGCTGCTGAGGCCTTCTTCACCTCCATTGGCCTCGACGAAATGACTGAGGGCTTCTGGAATAACTCTATGCTCACAGAGCCAGCAGACAACAGGAAAGTTGTCTGCCATCCTACAGCATGGGATCTGGGGAAAAATGACTACAGGTACTGTGTTTACTAAAACCCCTTTTTATACCATCTCATAAAACACTCATATTTTCACTAATGGTACACCATACTGGTATAAGTTATATTTTTTCATTATTAATAATTTTCTTCTAGCTGATAAGATGGGAAAGGAAGACAAAAGAGCAGGCATTCCTGTGGGACTGTAAACCTTTCTGTGTAACTTTTTCTATGAAGATCTAATAACTACTCTCAAATTTATATGAATTACAGAAATGGCTATGCTCTAGAGCTTAAGGAATAAGCATAAATACTGGTATTTGTGGATACCAGTGAGATTTGGGGACACTTGCCCACTCAGCAGCAATGGGACACGATTCCTAAACAGCAAGTGAAAACCTGAGAGCCCACCTTCTTCTTTAGCAGATATATCCAGTTTCGTGAAAATCCAACAATCTCTTCCATATTTGGGAAAGGAGAGGGACAGCAAATTCCCACACAGGGAAGTCTCTTGGGGCAAATTCTGTGCCCTCCCTGCGGTTACCTGGGGAAAGGGGCTGGTTCCCAGCAGAGCCTTAGTGAAAGCTGCCAGCCTCACACCTCACCAGTTGAGGAAGCCGAAAGGAAACGCCATTTGGAAGAAATTCCGTTATTTAATAGTGCCAATGGGAGGCTGAAGTAGCCAGAGTCAGTGGCACACAGTTTTTTTACATTACTCTCTTCCTAAGCTTGATGGTGGGTACTCGCTCTAACACAGTGACTTTATTGCCAAGATTCAAAGTGCATCTGCTTCTCACAAAACAACAATTTTCTCTTACCCCCAACACAATTCCAAGGTGGGTGAAAGTGTTCTGCTGAATTCCCCATCCAAGTATAGCTCTTGCAGGAGAAACTGCATCCCACGCTAAGATGTGTCTGCCCAGGCTTTGCAAGGGGCAAAGGGTGTTTGCAAGTTGTGGAGGCTGCTTTGTAGATAGGGCTTGGGCAGCAGCTGGCTGTACCACTGTCTCTCTAAACACAAACATGTTGCTCTGGTGTGCAGGATCAAGATGTGCACCAAAGTGACCATGGATGACTTCTTGACCGCGCACCATGAGATGGGCCACATCGAGTATGACATGGCGTACTCTGTGCAGCCCTACCTGCTAAGAGGCGGTGCCAATGAGGGCTTCCACGAAGCAGTGGGTGAAATTATGTCACTTTCTGCAGCCACCCCTCAGCACTTGAAATCTCTTGACCTCCTAGAGCAAACTTTCCAAGAGGATGAAGGTAAATGCGTACATAAATATTATATATTTATGTGAAAACACTTGCAGGTCTTATTTTGTAGCAGAAGATTGTGTCTGCAAACTGAGTGAGCAGCTCAGAGGCTTCTGAAAGTCTTACCCCACTAACTTACCAGAAATACCATAAATACCATTTTTTTTTCCCTAGATCACATCATGAAGCAAGGGTCACTACTTTATAATGCTGCTACATAATTTAGAAACAAATAGCTAGCACTTCATTATCTTCAGTACTGAACAACTTATTCCCAAATCTTCATTGTTCATTTAGATGAGACTCCAATAGTCTTTTCAATTTCTGTTGCATGAATCTGTACATATTTCTACCAAGCATGTACTTAGCAGTTCAAATGAAACTGAAACCTTGAGATTTCCATCTCCTACTTAAGTGAATATTGAGCAGACAATGTAGGTAAGCCTTCGTTATAATGCATTTTGTCTGGCTTCTCTGAATATTACCTTATAAAGATGGAGATGTACACTTTGTACATTCTGAGATGTCTTCAACTTGATATTCCCCAGAGCCTGGGAAGATTTCCAGTGGTATATAATGAAATGTAAATGCCAAAGTACTAGATTATTTAAGGGGGGGGGTGGGGGTGGGAGAGAGAGGCAAAAGTGATACAATACCTAAGTGATCTTTTCTCGCGTTGCTTTTTTCAGTAGTATTCACTTTTTCTTTAGTGAAAATTTGTAATTCAAACCAGATGTAAGCATTAGCTGTAAAAGGAAGCAACTTTAGCTTTCTAATCAGATACTAATTGCTACCATAACCATTACCTTAACTACTTCTCTCTTCAGAAACGGAAATCAACTTTCTGCTCAAACAAGCACTAACGATTGTTGGAACAATGCCTTTTACTTACATGCTGGAGAAGTGGAGGTGGATGGTATTTAGTGGTGAGATTACAAAGCAGGAATGGACGAAGCGGTGGTGGGAGATGAAGTAAGTTTGTGAAACAAAAGCAATTTTTTGCAAATGAACCTGCAAAACCAGCCCTTCATAGTTACTCAGTGCAGTGAAGTGTCTGTGCCCCGACAGGGCAGGATCTGTCTTTCAGGCTGTTTCTACATTGCCTGGTAGAATACCAGCTACAAATGCTCAGTGTGGTACAGACAACATCTCACAAGCAATGTGTCCCCATTAGCACTGTGTATAGCCCCCAGCAGTGTACCCTGCCTCTCAGCAGACTTTCCCCTCATTTCTAATGTCAGTTCCTCTGATAAAGACAGCCCTTGGCCTTCACATGAGATGTTCCAGATCCCAGGATTGACCCTGCCATTTCCCTGACACACACCTCTCCTAAGTCTTATCAGCCATAAACTCTGGTTTGCTTCCCACCGCCTTAAGGACAAGTGGAAAGTGAAGTTCATCATGCTTGCCAGCCTGAGAAACATAGGGACCTCAGTTTACCAAATATCTGTACACTCTTATCTCCCCCTTCTCACGTGGTTTTGGAGGCAAATTGTCTGAAAGACTCCAGACTGATCCTTTACTTTCTTATTGAGACACCACTTTTCTCGATCAAGGAAATACAGTTCCCTTGGCAAGTAGAGTCCAGAGGTGTCTTTTCAGATAATGCCCACCAGCCAACCTATTTTCAGTACCCTGGTGCTCAAGATTAAAAAGCAGTTTGATTCAAACTGGAGACTGTAATTTCCCAGGTTTGTTAATATGGGGGCAGAAAAATGCAAAGAAACCTAACAAGCCCACGCTGAAAATGGAGTCTGAACTCTTAACATGACCAAAAAACAGCCTCCACCAGCAAACAAAATCTATAACAAAATTTGATATAAGCAAACCTCCTGACCCACTGTAAAAATCAATCAGCTTCAATTTATTCAAAAGTAGCAGAGATGTCAGAAAATTGAGAATGACAAATTGTTCAGGGAAGCTTATCACATCTATTGTAGCAGCACCACAAAGCTCTCTGCTGGAGCAAGACCTCGAAGTGCAGGTTTATGGAAAATATTTCCATGGGAGCTTATTACCATTTTCAGAATTTAGGGAATGGGCTTGTTTCCATAAATCACACTCTCAGGAGAGGAAAATAAAGAGAAATTTAATCTCCAGCCTAGTGGCACAACAGGCCATACAGCACAAAAAGCACAAGTGTTAGTCTCCAAAGTGGGGATGGCCCAGGGCATGAGGTGTACACATGAAGCTTACGTCTTGTAGATTATTTCATTCCACTAGTTACTCCCTTCACACTCTGCTGTCACACAAATCCCTTTCTTGCACTATCAGTTTCAAAGCAGCTTCCTCTCTGTGGTCTCCAGCTGTGGAGCAGTACTCATTTGGGGTTACTGAGAGCTGTATGGACTTAGAATCGTAGAATCATTGAACAGTTAGGGTTGGAAAGGACTTCAAGATCATCAAGTTCCAACATCCCTGCCATGGGCAGGGGTGGATACCAGGCTATGGATGCAGCCTGGTATCCACCACGGGCGGGGACACCTCACACTAAACCATGTCACCCAAGGCTCTGTCCAACCCAGGCTTGAACTCTGCCAGGGATGGAGCATTCACAACTTCCGTGGGCAACCCATTCCACTGCCTCACCACCCTTATGGTAAAGAACTTCCTCTTTATATCCAATCTAAACTTCCCCTGTTTAAGTTTGAACCTGTTACCCCTTGTCCTATTACTACAATCCCTAATGAAGAGTCTCTCCCCAGCATCCTTACAGGCCTTCTTCAAATACTGGAAGGCTGCTATGAGGTCTCCACGCAGCCTTCTCTTCTCCAGGCTGAACAGCCCCAACTTTCTCAGCCTGTCTTCATATGGGAGGTGCTCCAGTCCCCTGATCATCCTTGTGGCCCTCCTCTGAACTTGTTCCAACAGTTCCATGTCCTTTTTATGGAACCAGAACTGCACACAATACTCCAAGTGAGGTCTCACAAGAGCAGAGTAGAGGGGCAGGATCACCTCCTTCGACCTGCTGGTCACACTCCTTTTGATGCAGCCCAGGACACGGATGGCTTTCTGGGCTGCAAGTGCACACTGAAGGCAGCTCATGTTCATTTTCTCATTGACCAACACCCCCAAGTCCTTCTCTGCAGGGCTGCTCTGAATCTCTTCTATGCCCAACCTGTAGCTGTGCCTGGGATTGCTCTGACCCAGGTGTAGGACCTTGCACTTGGCATGGTTAAACTTCATGAGGTTGGCATCAGCCCACCTCACAAGCATGTCCAGGTCCCTCTGGATGGCATTCCTTCCCTCCAGCATATCAACCAAACCACACAGCTTGGTGTCATCGGCAAACTTGCTGAGGGCGCACTCAATCCCACTGTCCATGTCAGCGATGAAGATGTTGAACAAGACCAGTCCCAACCCCGATCCCTGAGGGACACCACTCGTTACTGGTCTCCAGCCAGACATTGAGCCATTGACCACAACTCTTTGTGTGCGGCCATCCAGCCAGTTCTTTATCCACCGAGTGGTCCATCCATCAAATTGATGTCTCTCCAATTTAGAGACAAGGATGTCTTGTGGGACAGTGTTGAATGCTTTGCACAAGTCCAGGTAGATGACACCAAGTGCTCTGCCCCTGTCCATCAGTTCTGTAGCTCTATCATAGAAGGCCACCAAACTGGTCAGGCAGGATTTCCCCTTAGTGAAGCCATGCTGGCTGTCACCAAGCACCTTGTTGATTTTCATGTGCCTTAGCATGCCTTCCGGGAGAATCTGCTCCAAGATTTTGCCAGGCACAGAGGTGAGACTGACTGGTCTGTAGTACCCTGGCTCATCCATTTTCTCCTTCTTGAAAATGGGGGTTATATTTCCCTTTTTCCAGTTGTTGGGAACTTCACCTGACTGCCATGATTTTTAAATATGATGGCCAGCAGCTTAGCAGCTTCATTCCCCAGCTCCTTCAGGATGCGTGGGTGGATTTCATCAGGTCCCATGGATTTGTGTACCTTCAGGTTTTTAAGATGGTCTCAAACCAGATCCTTTCCTACAGTGGGCCCAAGGTCTTCGTTCTCACAGTGCCTGCGTCTGCCTTCAAAGACTTGGGTAGTGTGGTCGGAGCATTTGCCAGTGAAGACTGAGGCAAAGAAGTCATTCAGAACCTCAGCCTTCTCCAAGTCCAGGGTAGCCAGTTCTCCTGATATCTTCCAGAGAAGTCCCACATTGTCCCTAGTCTGTCTTTTATTTGCAGTGTAAATATAGAATCCCTACCTGTTCTCTTTCACATCCCTAGCCAAGTTTAATTCTAACTGGGCCATAGCTTTCCTAACCTGGTCCCTAGCTTCCTGGACAACCTCCCTGTATTCTTCCCAGGCCGCTTGTCTTTGCTTCCACCTTTTATAAGCCTCCTTTTTCCCTCTAAGTTTCCTCAGCAGCTCCTTATCCATCCAAGGAGGTCTCCTGGCCCTCCTGCTGCACTTCCTTCTAGTTGGGATGCAACACTCCTGAGCTTGCAGCAGGTGATCCCTGAATATCAACCAACAGTCTTGGGCCCCCCTGCCCTCTAGGGCTATATCCCATGGAACCTTACTGAGTGGGTTCCTGAAGAGGCCAAAGTCTGCTCTCTTGAAGTCCAGGGCAGTGAGCTTGCTGCACGCTCTTCTCACTGTCCTGAGGATCTCAAATTCGAGCATCTCATGATCGCTGCATCCAAGGCTACCCTGGAGCATCACATTTCCAACCATCCCTTCCCTGTTGGTGATCACAAGGTCATCACCATCATGGTGATCATGGCACCCCTCCTTGTCGACTCCTCTATTACTTGCAGAAGGAATTTGTCTTCCACACAACCGAGGAACCTCCTGGATTCCTTGTGCCAGGCTGTACCGTTGCTCCAACAGATGTCAGGGTGGTTGAAGTCCACCATGAGGACAAGGGCCTGCGAGCGTGAGGCTTTTCCTATCTGTCTATAGAGTTCTTCATCCACAGGTTCTGCTTGATCAGGCGGTCTGTAACAGATCCCCACAGTAATGTCTCCCATAGCTGTTTTCCCTTTAACCCTGACCCACAAACTCTCTGTGGACTGCTCACCTGTCCCCAGACAGAGTTCCATACTCTCCAGCCTATCCCTAACATAAAGGGCAACTCCCCCTCCCCGTCTGCTGGGTCTGTCTTTCCTAAAGAGCCTGTAACCTTCCATTCCAGCACTCCAGTCACAGGAGCCATCCCACCATGTTTCTGTGATGCCTGTTATACCATACCCCCGCAGACGTGCACACATCTCTAATTCCTCTTGTTTGTTCCCCATGCTACAGGTGTTTGTATAGAGACGTCTGAGCCGAGCTCCAACTGAAGCCAGCTCATTGGCTGGAGCAGCTGGAATACCTCTACATTGCTCAGAGCATTTATTATAGGTGCTGGCAACTGACCGGGTGTGTTGGGATGGAGTGATGCCCCCCTCCCCCAACACATCTAGTTTAATGCTTTTTTGACCAGCCTGGCAAGCCTCCTACCAAAAACCAGCTCCACCAGCCTCCATTAGACCTGGCCTCTCAAATCTAGTCCCATGTTCTAAATACCCAAACCCCTTACTATGGCACCACCGTTCTAACCATTTATTAACCTGCCAAATCCATCTACCCTTCTTAAGGTTCTCACCTCTGGCCTGCAGGATTGATGAAAAGCCTGTCTGGGCCCCAGAGCCCTTAACCACCTCTCCCAGGGCTCTGTAGTCCTTAATGCTCTCTGAGCTACTGCTATCTATATCACTAGCATCCACATGGATCACTAGAAGTGGGTAATAGTCAGTGGAACTTACTAAACCAGGCAGCCTCTCTGCAACACCACTGAACCAGGCCCCTGGTAGGCAACACACATCCCTTGAGGCTGGGTCAGGCCGACAGATGGTTGCCTCTGTGCCTGTCCAAAGTAGAGTCCCCTACTACTATGTCCCACCGCTTTTTCCTGGTGGCACCAGTAGTGATCCTTTTTACTGGTGCATCAGCTGGTTGTTCATGTGGTGAGGTGTGTGTTTCCTCGTTAGGCCCCTGCAGAACTACGAAGCAGTGATGGGTGGGGACATCAGATTTAGGAGGAAGCCCCTTGCTTTTAATTGTCCTCTTCCTCCTTTTTTTTGTTGGCTTTTTTTGACTCCTGTTTGGAAGTGAAAGAGGTGTCCATATGTATCTGAAAATATAGAGGAAGAGCAGAGTCAGGTCGTCCCCGTCCCATCCCATCTGTGTCCCCCCCCCTCTTATTATCTACTAACAGAAATCATGTCTTTTTTCTTCATCCCAGGAGAGAAATAGTTGGTGTTGTTGAACCAGTCCCTCATGATGAAACCTATTGTGACCCTGCAGTGCTGTTTCATGTGGCTAATGATTACTCGTTCATAAGGTAGCTCAGTGTTTAATTAATGCCTTACATTTTGGGTACAGAACAAGCCCCAGCTACCTAAAACATCTGCTGGGGAGTCTCGGGACAATCTTACTTGGTTTAAAGTCCTGATTGGGTCATTGATTTCAGTGGAAGCTTTTCCGTGAACACCAGGGGCTGCTGCATAGCAACGTCTAAGCAGTGAAGAGGCTGCTGAGCTTCTTGTGGGGCAGAGAAGCTTTGTGCTATCATCAAACCATTGGGAGCACATCTGTAGGAGGTGCTTGCCTTTTGAGGAGACAGTGTACCCTGTACCACTGTCACTTGGGCTATGCACATGCAGCCCTGAAGAAACTAACTCTGGATGTCCCTCTATGCCCCAGCCATCTCATTTCAGAATGCTGAGCTGGAGCAGACAGTTGGGCCTTAAAAACCTTACTTGCTCCTGGTTTATGAAGAATCTGGGATTCTTCTGCTGCATCTGATCTTGGCATTTTGTTAAATCTGAGTTAGCATAGCCTATAAATATCAGCAGGAGCACCAGCTGACATAGCGGAGCTCTCCAAAGGCAAAGGGATTATAGGTTTCCTTGCCAGATGACTAACGAAAACTGTGCCTTCCTTATCCTTTCCCTTCCTTTAGGTATTACACCCGGACCATCTATCAGTTCCAGTTTCAGGAGGCACTTTGCAAAGCAGCTAACCATACTGGCCCTCTTCACACATGTGACATTACCAACTCCAGAGCAGCTGGTCAGAAGCTGAGGTAACAAAACAAATTTCTCGCACATAATAAATCAGAGTATAACAAAGCCTAATTCATCCTTGAAAGCTTCTGGAGTCAATGAACCTAGAATGAACCTGGCTTAAAAATTTAGCATTTATCTACTCAGTTTATTTTGATAAGTTGACTAAGTTTATATCTACTGAGGATCTAAACATCAAAGGTTTAATTGCTCATTAATGGGAAAATAATTTATTTTTATTAATAGGAGTGATGGGAGGAAAGGGGGAATTCAGAAGCAAAAAGAAAATTTTGATACTACTTGCAGATTTTTTTGCTAGATTGCTGGATGAAACATAGCAATAACATACACTGCCTCTCCTTCCATGTACCCAGACAACTGCTTGAATTAGGTAGATCCAAGCCCTGGACTCAGGCACTGGAAAGCGTAACAGGAGAGAAATACATGAATGCATCACCGTTGCTCCAGTACTTTGAACCTCTATATAACTGGCTGCAAAAAAACAACTCTGGCAGATACATTGGTTGGAAAACAGACTGGGCTCCATGTATGTATGGCTTGTGGATGGATTTAGGGCCACACAGTAGTCCTCACAATTCTTGATCAGCAAATTCCCTCTCTCTCAGCTATTGAAGGCTCTTCTTCCTAGGGAAGCAGGGTTTTGGGAAATACACACTGAGCAGTAAGTTTCACTCATGGGAAGGCAGTCTGGCTTCCTCATGGCCAAAGTTTGTCACAGCTCCATCAGTTTTCAGAAATAGTTTATGTTATTGAGTAGTAGTAGCACTAAGAATGTGGGATGGCTGTGCAGAGGGAAGAAAGATCAGAGGCTTGGACTTGTTTGGTGCTTGCCTGGGAGTAGTGTGGCTGTTCTGCAGGGCTGGGAGCCACATGTGCTGTCACATGCTAGTCAAAGAAGGGAGCTCAAGGGGAGGAATTGCATATTTCAGCCTATTGTGATGACATTGAGCATTGAACCACCCAGGTTATATACGTATAATCTCTGCCAGTACTGGAGCATACCATAACACAGTGATGTGCCCAATGGTGGGATTTATCTAACCAGACAAACAGAAACCAATATTTGCATCTGAGCTGCTCATTCCTAGTGGTGGGAAAGAGTCACTTCCTTTGGGAGATGTTTAAAGACCAGAGGACTGCGCTCTAGATGTGCTCGCTCTGTCTACTACAAAACCAAACTTGGGTGACTGACAGCTCAGGCATTGATGTTTGCAGTAAAGGTGGTTGAAGGGAAACAAGATCAATCCCACCAAGCTGGCCATTTGGAGCAGGGGAACCTATAAGGAAACTCTAGTCCCCCCAGCATTTCCCAGGGGCAGACTTTCTGTCACTACAGCTGTGACACAGCCCTTGTTTCTTTTTAAACCAGATTCCAACAATGCCATCAAAGTACGCATCAGCCTGAAGTCAGCACTGGGAGACCAGGCGGTAAGTGTGTTTGTGCTGTGGCACTCTTTGCATTGCCTGGGCAACAGAGATGTTGTGCTAATGGTTCTCAGAAAATAAAGCAGGGTATAGCTTATCTTTGCATCTGAAGAGTGGCATCAGCTCAGGTGAAGTGTTATCACGTAAAAGGTGTCTTGTCTGAGTTTGTGCTCAAGACTCCTGCTACAGTTGGTGGAGGGACCTCTCCAGGGAGTGATCCTACCCATTTTAGACAAACATCTCAGCTAGATGAGTTCAGTTATTCTGTGGAAATACTGGTCCATTTTTACCTGTTACAGGACATGCCAGTAGTGTAGGGGAAGTTGTGTACCTGAAAATGACTATATTTTTCCCAGCTATGCTGGTGTGTCTAAGCAAAGCCTCTATCTAATTTCCTCTAATTTTCTTTATGAATGGTACTGTGGCTGCCTTCAGAAATTGCTATTAGAGCAGCTATTTCACATTTGAATGTGGGGCTTAACGCAGAGGAGTTGAATTCCACTAGCTAGTCTCAAATGCTCTTGATTTCATGCTGAAACCCTTCTGTCAGCATTTCTTTGTAGATTTTTGTTTGCCTGTTTGCTGTAATCTTTCCAGGCCTTGATATATTTGGCTGACTCCCTGCCCTCCAACTCCTACGCAGAGACAGCTTTGTTATTAAGATTGCGGGGAGCAGCGCAGCTGCTTCTGTTTCAGACAAGAAGGGCTATCATTCCCAAGAGCTTGTCTGCTTTCCCCGGTTATACCAGCTGGTCCAATAAAATGTATTACAGCAACTGGAAAAACTCATCAAAGCCAAAGATGGCTTTTATGATTTTAAACAGAGCATTGTCTTAGCCCAGCTGCTAAACCCAGGCTGAAAATTTGCTCCCTACTCTAGCTGTGCCTCTTTATGTTAATCTCACAGGGGTGACATAGAAGGCTTAAGTGCAGACACTTCATTCTTGTCAATAGCCATTTTCACCTTGCAGAACATTAGTGATTTTCCAGGAATGAGTACGTCATCAGGCAGATCATTTAGACCGGCATGTTGAAGCCTATTGGACTAGCAAAGACACAATACCATGGACTCATTTTTCATATGAATGGATGCTCTTGCTTCCATTGCTGTCTCACATGCAAACCCCACTGGAGTTTTATTGCTTCCTAGACCACTGAGTCGAGTTAGATACAATTCAAACCTGATATTAGGAGCATGAAAAGGTTCCATATTACAACACATTTATTAGTCATTATGGTTAATGTTTAGCTTAATACCATTTTTATGCCTGCTTTTTGCCATCACAGTCTTTTGTTGTACAATTGAGCAGCTGTAAAATAATCTCATGCAGATTACTCAATTTGAATTATTGTATGGACAGTAGGTTCCTAAGCTCCAAAGAGCAAGCCATGCATTTTCCTCTCAAAACCAGTCCACATTACTAACTTTCAAGAAACCTTTTTTGTACAGTAGCTTTCTGCCTCCCCACAAATTTCTCTTATGCTGAGCTCCCAGGCACATCACTCTGTATATTTGTATGCTAGCAGTGGGTAATAGCACATGCAAGAACTGGCATAGAGAAAAGGCAGGGAGAACCTCAGGCAGGAATCTCAGCCCAGCTACACAAAGCAATATGTTTTGGCAGCTTTACACACCTTAGAGCGTATAGAAGCCGAGAACCTGATGCAACTGTTTGTTTAAGATGTATTTCGAGCTGCTTTGCACCATTATGACAGCAGAAAACAGTCTGAGTATACCAGCAAATCTTTTAATATTTCTGCTTTTTCGCACTGAGTTGAGCAGAAAGGGAAAGATCCCCCCTCCCAGCAGAGGGAGAGCTGCCCTGGGGCAGCTGCAGCTCATGCAGGCAGTCCTGCACCCCACAACTACATACCCTGGCTATTACCAGCAGAGATGTTTCAGTAGGCCAAAATTATGCAAATTAAACTCCCAGACTGACGGATGGGTTTACAACAGCTGTACCAGAGTGTGTGCTACTGCAATTACCCTGCTAATTGTTTTCAGGCTGATGAGATTAAAGCTGCAGCCTAGCTTTGCTGGATCATCAGTGAGGCTGAAACACCCACAGCTTTTGCTTCAGCTGGCCCTTTATGAAAAGTGCCCTTTCAAGGGAAACTGCTACAAGACCCCATGCTTTATCACATGGGGTCTGTCTTATTTAAATTAAAGGGTTCCAGAGTGTCAGTCCCCTGAGCACAACTTGACAACAGGACCCCTCTTCAAACATTGATTCAATATCCTCCACTGGGTCAATGTCATACATCTGATTACACTGTAAAAAGCTGTCACACAAGACAGCGTTAGGGAATGGGGAGCTGTCAGCCTGCGGGCATTTGGACATATTTTACAGTGGAAAATGCATTTTGAATCAGAGGCCAGACTTACACTGTCATTTAAGTCGCACATGGGATCTTGGAGGGAACAGGCTATAACAGAGCAGAGGCACTTAGCAAAGTTCATTTTGTTCTGAAAGCAAAGCAGCCTCTGTAATGAATACCAAGCACCAAGGTAGGTTTCTGAGATGCCTAGGGAAGTTGTGTGGGTACTCATTACTCAAACACAGATCAGAAGCCAGCCAGGTACTTCCCATCCACACAACCAGTAATGGTATTTATAAAGGCACTTGAGAGGCATAGTGGCAATTAAAAGACATTAGAGTAAAAAAAACAAAATATATATTATGGAAATGAATAAATAATTAAGAAGCTAAAATGCTAAGTACAGAAAGCAGCAAGAAAGCAGCAGTAGAGGAATCAAGCTCAATTAGCTCCTGGTTTAAAAAAAAAAAAACAAAAACCAAAAACACTGCAGTCTAAAGATGTTGGGGATAAATGAAAAATTGAGAAACTCCCACAGCAGCATCCTTGGCTGCGATGGTGAACACTGCCAGCTGCTGGAGATAACTGCGGTAACAAGAAGAAGTGCTTCAGCACAGGGATTTACTTGCCACTCAGCAAACAGGAGAAAGCCACAGGCATTCGCCAAGGCGATTCACAGCTTCAACCCTTGCTGGTGGGAACACCCAGAGCTGGCACAGCCCTTGCCCTCCGCTCTCTAATGAGGCTGCTTTGCTAGCAGTGGCTTTGGGACACCAGAGTATTCCTGGGGCCTGATCCTGCACAAATTGACAACAGCAGGTTCTTTCTGCTTTTTCCCTTGTATGTCTCCTTCTTCATTTTATATCAGTGTCAAGAGGAGGACAAGGTTAAAATATGGGGTTTATAAAACCTGTTACAACAGAGCTGCCTTCAACCACACCTTCCAGAATGACACTTGAGTGAGTCAGGAGCTATGTAAAACTATCCCTGGCAACATTTATAGGGATTCCTGCTAGGGTACCATAAACACAGTCAAATCTAGGCAAATCTAGGGGATAAAAAAATTGCTACAGAGTTCAGACAGGAATTTTCCCTTTGTGCCCACAGTGTTGCACAACAGAGCAGGCTGCATTATCAGCTCCTGTGATGGTTTTTGTCCTGTGTACAGCTCTCAGTTCCTGGCCCTGAGAAGCTGTTTTTGATTTCCATTGCAAATAACTTTGGACTCATAAGGCAGATCAGGATGAGTCCACACACAGGTAGTGCATTTTTTTATATCTCCCCTCTATTCTTCAGGGAAAAACAGCAACTATATGCCTGTTTCAGAAATACCGATGAAAAGAGTTTTTATTGAAATAAACCAAACCCCAAATAAAAATCCAAGCTCACCAGGCAAATAAATAAATCACCTTCACATAATAATCCCACCCCAAAGTTTCTCCTCAAAAGACTAGGTCTGCAAATAAAATGATGAGCTGGGACTGCAGCACCTCCAGGACCTCATGTAAAGGTACCAGAAATTGCAGAGGGACAGCCTCATGCAGTGTTTGGCAGCAGGGCTGCCTGCATGTTTATTCTCCTGCAAAAACACTCAGATTAACAGAGCTAAAAGGTTTGAGGAGGTTCCTGAAGTGCTATCATGGCACAAATAAATAATACTGAAGTGCATGCCAAGCATTATGATTGCTATTTCTTTTCAGAATGATTTCTTGGTGTCAGGTAACTTGCCATCTCTCATGAATTTCACTTGTGCTGTTTCTGCAGTATGAATGGGACGAAAGTGAGCTCTTCCTATTCAAGTCATCCATCGCCTATGCCATGAGAAAATACTTTGCAGAGGTGAAGCAACAGGAAGTTAACTTCCAGTGAGTGACTTGCTTAATTGTGCCAGCTATGTCTATACTGCTTCTGGTTCGCTAGCAGCATGAATTGGTGGAATTAATTGTGCCTTCTGTCAAATGTAAGGTGATAGCAAACAGTGTTAAACATCAGCTGGTTGCAAAAGGTAAAATGCCACCTTGGTTACATGCTGTCTTTTCACTCAAGAGTCTGAAGGTTAGGAATAATGTGCGAAGCTTAGGTCACTTCAGTGGATGCAGAAGGCTTTGCCTCCCACAGTTATTTGGTTGAAGCGAGACTTGAGAATTTGACACGTATATGGGAATATCAGGGAAGATGCATTTATGACAATGCGTGTGTATGATACTAAATATACAAGAGGTTTTGGGACAAGGAAAGATTTGTTAATTACAAAACACTAGAATTCTGTGCAGACTTACTAATTTTATCTAGGTTCACTTACACACAAAATCTATCATCTGAAATCTATTCTGGTAGGAAAACAACCCTTTTTATTAGGTCTCTCAAAAATTTTTCAGGCTATCTACTTAAGCTGTTTGATGCTACTTTATAGAACATCAGCCACCTAATATTTAGGACCTATGACCAGCAGGATATAAGGAAAAATGGTTAGGTACTTCGTACATCACCTCATTCACAAGACTTGCCTTGAACACTTTCTTCTGCAGCTGGTTATGTGCTTTGGAAAAGGCACAGGGTAGAATTTCTCCATCTGAGTAAAGAAATAGTACATAGAAAAAGAAATTCTGTGAGGAAATTTATTTCAGTTTCCAGCTGAGGTCACTAGGAAGCATTCACTTATATAACTGAAATTCACTTAAATAAACTAACCCCTGGCATTGTCCATCACATCTGCTCACTTACCCAAATTTAAAGCTAATTTTGTCTCAGCAATTAAAAAAAAAATCTTTTAATTCTGTTTCTTATTCAGAACTACAGACATTCACGTTGGGGAACAGACACAAAGGATCTCCTTCTACCTTACTGTCAGCATGCCAGGCAATATCAGTGATATTGTGCCCAAAGCTGATGTGGAAAATGCCATCAGGTGAGATTTTGCTCTCTGGGGAAAGAAAAAAAACCTCATCAGCCAAACAACCAGGTGAAAGGGTGGAAAGGAAAGCAATGCTCAAGTCAGCTGAGGCAGAAGGGGTGATAAGAAAGTCATTTATGCAGTCAGCAGAAATAGTGGGATGTGAGAAACTGTTATGACAGAAAGAAAACAGTCCATCTATCTGATGATGTCTTGGACAACAGCCAATGTAAAATGCTTCAGCATGCTTGTAAAACTGCTGTAACACACCTAATTGCATCATACTTTGCCAGAAAATATCATATTGCTTGAACTTTAACAGGATCTTATATTCTGAAATACAGAGCACCGTAACTGTGTGTGAATGCATGTGTGTTTTCTCCTCTCATAAGTGAAAATTCAGTGGAAGATTTATTGTCAGTAAGGACTTCAGAACAATGATGTATTAGAAAGATAGCCAGATGTATTCAATTATACAGAAAAGAAGAGGTCAGAACAGGAGATTATTCCTACTTATGGATCAATGAAGAGCTCCTTATAGCACAGTATGACAGTACTGTAAGTCACTGCTGTAAAAATGATAAGTAAAACTGCAATTCTGCAATTTGTCACAGGTAATCTACAGTGGGAAATGAAGAGGGCACAAATCTAAAAGCAGATGCAGTATGAGATGGGGTTGAAAAAGCAGTGAGATAAGTTGGTGAACCAAGGGAGAAGAATATGGCTATGATAGTCACTGTCTGGTTAGCACTCAATAGCAGGAGTTCAGGGAAAAACAAAGCACAGAAAATACACCAAAAAAAAGGGTTTTCAGGCCAGTGAAAAACACAAGAATAAAAACTATGGAACACTGTAGGAGGGAACCAGGTCTTCTGTGGTTTTCTTCAAAGCTGTGGTTTTCTATCACACGTTGAAGAAACTTACAGATAGCTTAAGGTAAAGAGAATCATGGGAGAAATGCAAATAGAGAGGGAGATCAGAAGGCTGTTTGCCTCATTTTTATAAATGTCAAGACTGAGGTTAAGAGTTCATTCAGTGTCTGAACATGCCAGTTAAGCTTCAATACATTAAGAGCTTACGTTACTGTGGTTGTCACTCACTGACCTATGCCAGAAGGAACATGGGCTTAACAGTACCACCTTTGCAGCCTTTCCAACTGAGCAGCCCAGGGGAAGCTGACACTGGAGATTTATAAATCAACTGAAAACTGTTTGTATGCTTCCAATAAACATGCAAAACTCTTTGAATTTTCTCTCAATGGCAGGATGTCTCGGGGACGTATCAATGAGGCTTTCAGACTGGATGATAACACGCTGGAGTTTGTGGGCATACTTCCAACCTTGGCCACACCTTATGAACCACCAGTCACCATCTGGTTAATTATATTTGGGGTGGTCATTAGCCTGGTTGTCATTGGAGTTATTGTGTTGATCATCACTGGTCAGAGAGATCGCAAAAAGTGAGTAATATTTTTGATACTATGATTATGACCGCTGGAAGATGTCCTGATGACTGAATCGCCAGGGTGCTCACAAATAGGCTGCCAAATCTAACTGAAGCAAGTTAAAGAATTACTGCTTAGAATTCCCCTCCCACTAGCTAGTGATAGCTAAAGGCTCAGCTTCCTGCTTTTCCTGCACAGCAGATTTGGCAGCTTAGTGCAATTTCCCCATCATCATCACAGCTGGATGCTGTAGCTTCAGGGAGTTGTGAGGAGCTAGGCTTCTGCCAGCCTCACTGCAAGATTGATGGTGTGGCCTGCTGGGAACACAGTGCCTTCTCTGAGAGCAGAGTTGCCCACATTCATCACCAATGGCAGTTTTCAGTAATCTTGTTGGAGGCTGTCCAGTAATGTAATGTTCTTTAAATATTACTGCATTAACAGCAATATAGCTGGGTTGGTTTTCTGTGTGTCTCCATTAATGGTGTTTCTAAGAATGTAGTAGGTTTGCTACAGTTCCCTTAAAACCGACACAATTCCTTTTATATAAAGATTCCTGTTTAAACACAGTATTATTTACAGTAGGGGATTCTGGGGATCCAGAAGGACTTGAACTGAACAGAGGCTTCTAATAAGAAACTGCATTTTCATTACAGGAAAGAGAGAGAAAGGAGAGGTGAAGCAGGATCAAACTGTCAAGAGGTGAACCCTTATGCTGAAGAAGGAAAAAGCAACATGGGTTTTGAGCCATCTGAAGAGACACAAACATCATTCTAGAAGATGTGGGTACACTAAGGATTTGTGGGATTTTTCATCTCACTTTTAGCAGTAGTGCCTAGCAAGGACCAAAATACTATGGATGTCATAGTGTTATGCATAGCATCTTCTGATTGACCATTAACTTACTGGTTCATAGGCAACATCAACTACATCTATTGTTTATGTGGTAACTAGAAAAAATGCAAATTTGAAGATATATATGTCCTGTGGCTTTTCTATGAGTTATGCACATAATGTTATACACTGCTGCTTTCCATAAGTGTGCTGTATCCAACTTCTTTTTGCTTCTTCTATAATGAGATGCAAAAACTTGGAAGTATACAGTTGTATACAGGTCAAGACAGACATAACAATAGTTCACACACTCCTAATGCCTGTGAGGAAAATCTTGATCATTCAAGACAGAGACCTTAAAAGGGTGTCTAATAGACAGTGAGAAAAAAAAGCCCACTGATCACCAGAAGATCTGTAGTGATAAAGAACTCAATTTGTTATGAAACTGCAATTTTTGCACCTTCAGGAAATCTATATCAATGTGAAATGGATACTAGATGAAGGCTAACAAGCACTGGAACTTTGTTAGGAAGTTGCAACATAAGTTATTTTTCTAACTGCTTGCTTGATAAGTATTGTAAAGACAAATAGCCCATGCTCCCTCAGAAAAAAAAATAACTAAAGATCTCTGTGTTATGTTATCATCCAAAAATGGAATAACTTTCTTAAAACCAAACTATTGTCATGGTTTAAACCCAGCCAGCCAGCTCGTTCACTCACTCCCCCCCCCCTTCTTGCCCTCCCCCTACTCCCGGAGGGACAGAGAGGAGAATCAAAAAGAATGCAAGTCCCACGGGTTGAGATAAGAACAGTTTAGTAACTAAGGTATAACACAAATCACTACTGCTACCACCAATGATAATAATGATAAAGGAAATAACAAGGGAAGAGAATACATCATCTCACCACCAGCCGACCAATAACTTGCCCCCCCCAACCCAACCAAGCACCGACCGATACCTCCTCCAACCCCTCAGTCCCCCAGCCCTTCCGGCTAACTCTCAGTTACCTCCTGGGCATGACGTGCTGTGGTATGGAATGCCTCTTTGGTCAGTTTGGGTCAGGTGTCCTGTCTCTGCTTTCTCTTGGCTTTCCCTCCTCCCTGGCAGAGCATGAGGCTCATAAAGTCCTTGGTCAGGCTAAAACATCAGCGTTACCAACTCTATTCCCAGGCCGAAAGTCAAAACACAATGCTGCACCAGCTACTAAGAAGGAGAAAAATGACTGCTACTGCTGAACCCAGGACAGTAAAGTTTTTCTATTTTTCAGTACCTCACCACCACTATTACAAATATTGCATTACAAATACTGCATGCTACAAATACAAATTGCACTATTATATACAGGGGGCAGTAGACTGGGGCTTGAGAGGTTCAAGTTGCACCTGAAAAAGAAAATGCTCTTCACCAGGACAGTGTTGCAATACTGGAACAGGTTCCCTGTTCCATGCTCTGGGAGAGACTGTGGCATCTTCATGTTTAAAGTGTCCAGAACTCAGGTAGGCAAAGGAACGGCTGACCGAGCAGTGGGGACAGTCCCACTCTGACTGAAAAGTTTCGCTAGGTGACCTCCAGACATCCCTTCCAGCCAGCATTTCTGTGATTCTGTCTCTTGTAGGACCTATGCCATTCCTGCCACCATGCCAGTGCAGTTGTTCTGTCACACCAGGGTCACTGAAAAGCACAAGGTATCTACCCAGTCATGCATTCTGACAAAAAGCTGGTAGCAAACACAAGCCTGCATGAAAGCATTCAACAAATACATAGACTTTTAAAATAATGTGCCTCCAAAATAACCAGAAACTGTAGAAAGCTGGCAAACCTATCTGAAAATATACAGTTGGACTCTGTGGACTCATAAAACACTATCCTAATGTTTCACTCTCACTTCATATTTAAGAGACAAAGCCCTTAAATGAGACAATTCAGATGGTAGGCAGATGATACTGATTAACTGCAAACTAGACAGGAATGTAAAGCAATAAAAATAATTTTTCTCTAAGTTTTCTACCTACATCATATATCCCAGTGCCATAACGTCCCCAAATCTTAGTACTTCAGCTGAACTTCTGAGATAAATAATTCAACTATATGTGGTCTTCCCACTTAATGTGCGGTAAAGGAAAAAGGGAATGGCAAAGCTGGAAACAATCAAGTAACATAATTAGTCATGCCAGCTGTCCTCAGATCTGTTGTTAAGACTAATATTTCCATTAAAGCAAAGCTTTCATTTCAAGCAATTAATTTTAAAAGCTGTGCTATGAATCAAAAAACACCATTCAGAACTGTCAACACATAAAGCCACTAAAAAAAATACAGCAGGATGTTAGAAGAACAGAAATAAAACATTTATATTGAAAAAATCAACCACATGCATTAGCCCCAACAATACCTCATATCCCCTGTGCTGCAAGGGCAGACTCCTTTCAGATTTTGCCTGTGTCAGCACTCTTTCCTGTCCCTTTCTCTGGGCCAGCACTCCTTGGCCCAACTTGATGCATAGGCAGCATCATACCATGCCCCTACTTCTCCATTAAATGCAGCTTCCCATGGCCTTCCAGGCCTGTGTAGATCCCCACAGTCATTTGAATGACCCTAAATGCTGCTTTCCTTCAGATTTGCTCACAGCTCCCAATGCAGACAGGGATGTGCTCTGCCAGCCGCCTTACAGTGCTGGGACCAGGCAACACCAGTGAGCACAGGTGCTGGAACCTCTGGTTTAATTTCCTTCTCCCCACTCCCTACCTGTCTGCACCCTGCATTTCTTACTCTTTACATTCAGTTGAGCTCAAACTGGACCTGTAGAGGTGTCCCTGATAGGGTAGAGCCAGCTCCATCACAGAAAAGGCAAGCAGATGTGACTTGGACTCTTAGAGGCATCACACACTGAACTAGCTGGAATATAAGGAGAGAGGAGAGTGGTTTTTCAGCCTTTATTTTAAACCCCCCTTATTTTATACATACTAGATCAGCATTTTGTAAACGCCAGTGTCTAAGTTTAGATGCCTCAGTTTTTTAGCTTCAGATGTATTTGGTAACTCTAGACTTACTGAAGTTAGCACTAATTTGTGCAGTGCTGAGCACATTTGAAAGTCGGGTGCTCTTATTTAAGTGTTAAAGCCAGGAGCCAAATTTCACCTCCTCAGTAGTAAAGTATTTGGCAAAGTAATTATGTTAATAGCATTTTTAATTTTCTTCAGGTTTTATAGAGATCAGCAAATTTACCATTTGCTATTGCAATGACTAAGGAATTCTGCATAAAACTTTTTTTTCTCTATTTTTACCTGCAGCAGGAAGCAATAACGCTCTAGTAAATACCTCATCTGCTAAGTTGCAGATATCTTAGATATGTAGCTTAGAATAATTTGAAATCAAATGTACACCTTGAGGACTGAAACTTAAGTCAATAGTGCTTGTAAGCAAACATATAATATTTTACCAGTAGTAATTTCTTAGTAATTGAAAGCAAGACTATAACCTGTGTTTCTGTCACTCGCAGCAGTTCTAAATTTGACCTACTTCAGGCATCAGTTTCAGGTGATTACAGAGAAAAAACACATTCAGGTGAGTTATGATAAGAAAAAAACCTAACAAGCATATATTTCCTTGTTTGCATTTGCAGTTAAGGCCAAATAATGACTGCTTGATGCACTGAAGGAGTGTACACAAATGGAATATATATCTCAGTGTCTGAAAAGTCTTTTGAGACAATGTTAACAAAATGAATTATATTCTACCTCAGTATCCTTGCAAATTCTGTCACCTACAGAGTGTTACAAAAGCTTTCTCCATATGCTTCTTTCCCCAGAATGCTGATTAAATGAGAAGAACGCTAACATACAGAATAATAGGGATAGCTAATGTCAGGCAGATTTCAGACTTAGCTCTCATATAGAAGACAGGTGATATGGAACCAGTATGCAGAGTCTTCTTTTTCAAGCTCTGTTGTCTTCTCTTAGTGCCTCAAAAAAAGATAAGAGCTGATAAAAGGCAGGGTGCTTTTCTGGTAGCTAAATGAAGCAAAGATGATGGATAAGGTTATTTAATTTTGAAATCATTCAGGAACTGGAATTTGCATTAGTTTTTCCTGATTTTAGCATGCAGAAATTTGCAGAGACAGTGATGACTATGAGATAAGAAAAATTACTTTTTATATATGTCTTATGCTGTGATAGTTTAAACTTCTTTCTTTGCATTAACATTTCCTCAAATGTAAGCTATTTTTCTTATTTTTCTGACAATTATATTACAAAAACACCAAACATCACTGTCATTTCATGGTATCACCACTAATGTGCCAAACAGTTCTTTGTTGCTGTTGAGACACAAGTCATGGTCCACAGACAGCTGTATAAAATTTCGATGAAGAGGAACAATAAATCAGGATAAGTCTTGGTAGAGAAGATGCAGGTGTCAAAATAAAATGAGCATGGTCAGCATCTGACTTACAACTCCTAGAAGACTCACTGATAGGGTAGCACATCCTTCTCATTCTAAGGGTGGGGTTGCTTCACAGAACTTAAGCTGTCTAAAGAGGCAGACGTTTCATCTACATTTGCTGTTTAAGATCGCTGTATAAGAAAGCAGGTATTTTATTCTGTGGTGGCTGAGATAGAAAAGATAAATGACCGTGGACAGGTACCAGTAATGGTCCTGTAACCATGGAAGGAATTAAGGCAGTTAGCTAGCTCAGCACCCAAATTTTAAACTATTAAATTAGATGAGAAGAATCTCATTCTGTGTATCATGTTGATGTTGAAGTGCACTTATTGTTATTTGCTAAATACATGGTTCTGATAAAAGGGAGCCAATCTTCCTTCATGACCTGTTTCCTGTACTAACAATGTCCTGAATTAGACTGATATATAGAATGTACTACGTACAATCAATGGCTTTTATAAGGGATATTTTCCACTATGAACATTAGTTCAGCTATCAAGAGGGGTTCCTAGTGACCTTTATTATTTTGTTTTCTCCAGTTTGTATGTGGAGATTTACATACCTCATGCCAGCAGTTGTACATTATCTGGTAGATGATGTCTGGAACCAGTTGCGGTCTATAAAGTCTGTATCCCTGAAAAACTTTCTCAATCACCTTCATGTTATCATAAACCTTGTAGGGGTGCTTTCCCAAAGTGACATCTCCCACATTAAGATACCTGCAAAAATTTTCATGGCAATGGAAGACAAAAAATGAAAGTCAAGACATAGAAGATTAGTCCTTGTTCCCAGAACAAGACACACATGCAACATATGACTGGTCAGACTCCACAGAGAATACAGTCCAAAGAAAAGTACAGATATGACTGACAAATGTGATTCTGTACATAAATATAAAACAACTTCTACTGCAGAATAAGGTAAAGTTAAATGATAAAGACAGTTATAAAATATATCTAATGTAGTCAATGATGGATAAAGTAGTCAATGATGGAGAAATCCCAAGATATAGCTATCCATGGACTGAGCTTTTTACAAAATCCATTCAAACATCCCTTTATGTATGTGAATGTACACAGAAAGAGGGGAAAAAAACCAAAATGACAGCTATAGGTATCTATGTTTTTATAGAATAATAGGAAAGATTGCTACTGATTTTTTTTTTGTCTGTGGGACATAACAGAAAGATAGCCAAATACATTATAGTGTCAGCTACACATACCTGTAAAAACAGGATTATACTGAAGCAATAGAAACACTGGATAACATCATAATCATTAATTCATAATGATAGCTTTTACAAGAAGCAATTTTTGTTGTAACTGAACATATGTGATAATCACGCCAACCCTAAAGTGAAAAAAAATGAAATATTTATTTCACAGTGATATGCAATACTGTCAGCAATGATTGCAGCATCTGTAAAGAAAGAGGCTAAACATGCACATGCACACACACACTGCTTTCACAACTAGCTCTTCTTTATTCACCGAAGCATGGTAATACATAGCATGCAGATACAGATCTGAGCCATAAAGCCAAACAGCAGCTACATCATTCCCAGTGACTGTTTTCAGTTACTGTAAATTCCAGTCTATAAACAATCACTCCCCAGGCTGCTTCCCAGCCCGACCTTGCACCTAAACACTCCCTGGCTTATTCAAGACCCAGGTGCACTATCAGCAATTATTCTGAAGAGTGGAGCATTGTACAGTGGGATCAGAATAAAATGGTATCTGAATGCCAGCTTTCTGTGATGAGAAAATTTAAACAAGGTTATTTGTTCTCTGACATCTGCTTTTGGGATATGAATACATCAGTTCTTTAGCCCTTTAAAGACTCATTAGTTAAAACCAACCAAACAAGAACTGATGTATCCTGCTCTCCCCTTGCTTCCACTGCATCAACGGATAGTTTTTAAACGCGGAAAGAGCTTCCAGAGAAAATTAATGTTTCTCACTGAAATTAATGCCAATTTTGAAGTTAACAACAATATAGCCTGGAGCCAGGATTTCTTTGATAAGAGAAAAAAGAAAAAGTATCACCAGAAAATCCAACTTCTGATTTAATCGGATATATTATAAATAACCTGTAAAGGGCATGAATGAGCTGTTTCTCTTGCAGCTGTTAATACTGGGAGACTAGCTGAAGTTAAAGATAAGAAGAAGCCCAGTATTTGGAAATAGTTTCATCTGCTTTATTCACCATTGTTCAATGTCAAGAAAAGTGGATTGCCAATCTTTCATCAACTTGACAGCTGCAAAAAAAAAATTCCTGCTTTAGGAGGATGTAAGCAGAATTTAATCACATTCACAAAAGGCTCCCTTTGATACCTTTTGCAGACTTTTAGAAACAGGGAACAGGCTCCAGGGATTTGTAAATCATAGCTTGAAACGCACTGAAGTAGAAGTTCAAATGTTTGAAATTCCTGGATAGAAAGTGATCTGCAAACATATTTTATTTTTGCTGAGATACACAGTCCTAGCTCACCCACTCTCTTCCACAGCTGGCTCATGCACGCAGTCCACTCTGACCTCTGTGATTAACAGAAAAGCTTCTTTGAGTTGAGCAGCATTGATTTGTTGTCTAGATACACCAAAGATACTGTTTGATCTCCACTGCCAACAGTTTAGTTTACCATATTAAAACACATAAATGGTAAATGGGGAGTAGGCAGTTTTAATGTGCCTAGAAGAAAAACAGTATAGTTAGAAAAATCTGAAGAGTATGGGGCTTGGATGCATAAAACTATTAAACACGAACATAAGCTGTAAATGTTTTTTACATTCCTTAAGTGTGTAAATGTCTATCATTTCTGCTTAGTAAGCTGAGGAAATCCAAACATAGTGGCATATATGCATGTATATTTATAAGTCAAATTCCATACATACCAAAGGCCCAAACATCTGACCTGCTGCTAAATTTAGTGTAATGAAAAACTTCTGGTGCTGACCACTTTACTGGAAACTTGGTTCCTAGTGAACTTATATACTAGTCATCCAGAACATACCTACAATGCAAGAACCAAACTTGGCTGTGACTAACTTGATAAGGAATTGCCTGGATGGTTGCACCCAAAGAGTGATCAATGGCTCAAATGTCCAAGTGGAGATTTGAATCCTGCAAATAGTTGTGTTCATGTCTGCTTGAGTTTTAGCACAAGCAGCATAGCTGAAATCAGACTACCATCACACCTGGAATTCAGATTACAGAACCTTTGCAGAGCTGGGCATGCTCCCTGTGCCTTTTAAGTGAGCCAGTATATAACAGTGGTGTTAAGAGGGAAGACATGAGGCACTGGCAGCAGCAAAGGCTGCAAGTAATAAAAAGTGCTTTTCTAATTGGCTGCAATAATGTTTAATTTTTCTAATAAATAACATTCACACATGTCACAAATAAGCCCTACGTGAATGTTCCAATAGAGGTATTTATTTGCTGTGCTGAACAGATTACATTTACAGAGTTCTACTGCATAGCAGAGTAATCACTCTACATGGAGTGACAAGGCAATGGCCTTATGGCTATCCAGTCCCCTTTACAGTGAAGCACTTAGGCACGTGAGTATTGATTTCGGTGCAGCAGCTTAAGGTTACTGTGTATTGCTGAACTGGGTTGTGGAGTGGTGCAGAAACCCAGCAGGCTTTAGAAAAATATTTATAGGATTCAGGACAGGTGGGAGAAGGTCATCTGGGAGTCGAACTAAAAAAAAGACGTCCTGGGGTGGGAAAGGAAGAACTGAGCCCTTCAGCATCACTAATGGGATTTTTTTCTATGTCAAAGGACATCTTAGAGGTTCAAAAAGGAAGCTAAACCCAGTTAACATTCAGGGTGGTCTGGATGGTAAAGATAACTCTGTCCAGGAAAGACAAAATGGTCTCAAGATAACTTATAGCCAAGACTGGTTTCTCAGAGAACTAATCTATTGGTTTTCAGGCAGTTCCAAAACCTGGTAGATTTTCCATCAGCAGAGTAGATGATACTTCATTTGTTATGAATTCACACCTTCAGGCTCACCTCCTATGTGAATTGTCTGCAGTGTCAGCGCTTGCATAAAAGCCTTTCTCTCTTCTGGGGCAGGAATAGGAACTCCCTACCTATGTCTATAATGACTTACTTCTTCAACACTTGTAAAAATGTAGAAACTTATGAAATAGAGTTAAAATTGGGTAAAATATTTGAAATAATTATGGTGAGAATGGAAAATACATACGCACACACGTGTGACATATATACACAGATGGTCATAGAGCACTATAGTGAGTTTCATATCTTTGGGAAATCAGATAAATTGCAGAACTTCAGGCTGAAGAAAATAATTATCGCCTTTTGTTGATCTGAAATGTTGAGAGTTTGAGCTGTTTGAGGAGTACCAATAATATTGTATTAAATCAAGAATTTTGGAAATTAGATTTTCTAATATTTTCAGGCTTCCTTTGTTGCAAAGTATTTGCAAGACTATCATGATATTGCCAACTTTGTGGTTTTCAGTCCATTCTGAAACTTCAGTGGAAATTACATCTAAATGTGAAAAACACACCCTAAACCTTCCTCTAAAAAGAGCAGAAGAGCCTGAACCATGGATGCAGGTTTCAAGTCAGTTTTTCCTCTCTCCCATGCCATGCTGTAGCAGTTGTCACTCAGCCCTATTACAAACAAATCGCTCTATTGGTACTCAGATTTAAGACAGCTTTGTTTGAAGATGGATGGGATGCCTGCTGTAATTTCCCAATGGCATTTAGATAGCCTTCTGTTTATAAAGTATCACTATATACACTGGACATCTATGGTAGATCCCACTGAGATCTTGAGAGCTGATGTTTCTCACTTTTGAGTGCAGAGAGATCTAAGGATTTTTTTTATTATTATTATTTTCAAAAAATAATTTAGGGTTTTTTTTTATTTGGTTTCTTTTTTGTGGGATTTTTCAGGTTTTTTTAGTTTTTTTGGTCAGTTTTTTGGGTTTTGTTTGGTTTTTTTTCTTTGATAGGTGTTTTGTTTGTGTGTTTTCTGTTTTTTTTTTGTTCAGCATCTCTCTGCTTAGAATGAATTTTTTGAACCTTTTCAAGGTGTAGTGGTTTGTTCCCATACCAAAAGGCAGTGTAGCTATGCTGGCATTATACACTTTCTTAACACCCACTCAGAAGTGTCAAGTCTGATATGTGATAAGTTACCATTCTTCTTCTGCTTTCATAAATATCTTTCTGTCATTTCTTTCCTAATACATAGACAATCAAAGTATACTTTCTTTTCCATTTTACATTCTACAGGACGCAGATGGCAAGATAGAGACATGACTTTTGTAGTTCTTTCTTCTTTTTTAATAATACAGCTGAAAAATCACTCTAAGAGTAGTCTTGTGACATAACATGAAATTCCTAGAAGTCCTTTCCAACCCTAACTACCCTATTCTAACCCTAACTATTCTATGACTCTAGAAGTGTGTACTCAAACAATATGAAATAAATACTATCCTATAACATGTTTCCTAAACTACTCTCTAAATATATCCTATATCCTATGACATGTTTCTAAAAATATATCCTAAATATATGATAAAGTATATCCTAAAATTTATTTCAGAAACAAAGGAGTAATAAACACAGTAATAAAAACCAGTAATATATAATAGTAACAAACATAGTAATAAACATAATAATAAGCATAGTAATGAACACAGTAATAAACATATTAACAAACACAGTAGCGAACACAGTAATAAACAAGTGTCCCAGCATAAGTGTTGTGCCCTCTGTCCCACTCAAATGATCTTCAAGGCCATGTGTGAGATGGAGTTCAGAGGCCAGCTCCCCACTCAGGGAGATGGGCCAGAGGGTGGCATTTGCTGGCAGAGCTGACAAGTGAGCCAACAAGTCCTCCTGCAAAGTCTGGAATGGGTCTGAAGGCACTGCTCTGACTCTGAAGCGAGCTGGTGGAACTTTCCAGACAGAGCAGAAGGACAGGGTGATGCTGTCCTTGCTGCCGCCTGGGTGGTGCTGGGGCAGCAGGGTGGAACTGCAAGCCCAAGAGGCAGAGCTCATCCAGGGAATCCAAGCAGCACAAGGAAATGGGCACCTGCAAGGGCAGACTCAGAAAGTGCTGATGAAGCCATGAGGGCAAGAACAGGCAGAACTTGACTCCTGTTTTTTTTTGAAGTATGCTGTAAAAGGGGATACAGGGGAGAGGCACCTGACATCCATGTTCCCCCAGGGGCATGTACATGCCCCCTGTCTAGGACTCATCCTGTTCACTTCAGGGATGTTTCCTATACTCAGAGCTTTGAAAGGTTGAAAACAGGATCTGCTATACACCCAGGTGCCTTGTTCTCCTTCCCCTGTTTGGATTTACTCAGTTGCCCATCTCTGGCAGCTCGGTTGCCAGCCTTCTCTTCTTAATGACCAGTTGCCAGTTGCTCCCCTCTTCACAGGTTGCTCTTCGCTTCCTGGTGCCCCATGAAGACCCAGGCAACCTTTCTGTTCAATAGCATAGTTAGACAGGTGAAGCCATGATTACCTTGAACCCAGGAAAGCAAGGTAATTTCACTTTCTCTCCCCAGAAGAGCTCTTCAGGTGTTCGCTTTTGGGAGCAATGGGAGGCACCTGCAATGGCAATGTGTAAGTTAGTAGGGGGCAACGACCTCCCTGCTCAATTGCTGCCCTAGCTCTGAAAGGCATATCCCTTGGGTGGGTTTGCTCAGGTCAGGTGAGCCAGCTGTGGTGGGATCACAGCACAAAGAGGGATGGCCAACCTGCATCAGCCTTGCTTTGCGCTTTGGCAGAGCTGCAGGCTGGTGGATGACCGTGCTTGTCCCTGCAGCAGCAGCCCCACCTTCTGAGGGGGGAGTTTTTTGTTATGCTGCTTGTGCACTTCACTTACCTCTGCTGTTTCTGGTGCCGTCTGAGGTGCTGGTGGCTCCTCATCCCCCTCACTAGCCGGCCCAGCCACCTCCTCCCCAAGGAGTTCTTCCTGGTGTTCAATAAAGAGCTGCACAAGCTGCGTCACCTGCACACAGCAGAGCTCTGGTTTCACCAAGGAGGCTGATAAGGGCTCAAACAGCCTTTTCCAGCCTGATCCACACTTCTGTGCAGGAAGGTGCAGCTGTGTGGCTGCTCTTCCCAGCTGCTGATGGGAGGAGGCAGCCAGGGCCCTCTGAGCAGCAAGGCTAAGGTCAGCTGGGGAGGCTGTAGCTGAGAGGTGAACACAGTGTACCTTCCCTGTCTCCTGCCAGGACATCCGGGGGGAGCTCACGGTGGGGGCTGATGAGGTTTAGACCCAGGCAGATGGCCAGGTTCCTAGCTGTCAACTTGCTCATGGCCAGGTTCGTGGTGATGTTATGGAGCAGGGACAGCAAGTGCTGAAGCAGGAGCATGTTGGCCTCAGATAACTTGCTGGCCACCCAGAGGGAACAGAAGCACAACCTTCATGAAGTTGGTGTTGACAACACAGGTCTCCCAGGCTGATCTCACCCAAGGCCACCACCTGGTTTATAGTGGAGGGACTGCCTTCCCTGAGATGCAGCCACCTCCCTCCCTCCCTGCCCTTCTGAAAGAGGCCCTTGCTGGAGCAAGCTCCAATGTCTGCAGAAAGTGATTCCCACAGAGAAAAGATTTTCTGTCACCCTTTCTCCCCAGATCCAAACCCCACATCAGTAGAGGTGGCTTGCATAAACCTTGGCTACTTCAGGCAGGCCACTGCTTTGCAGACGAGTCCTGGCTTGTGCCAGTCCCTGAGGAGCAGGCAGGCTGCTGCCACACTTACTCTTTCAGTGCTGCCAGCCTCTCCTGCCTGCTGGTCTTCTGAAGGGCACTCATCCACTCCTTATATAGCTGGACATCAAGGAGTTTGAAGGGGATCTTGCGGGTGAGATCCTGCAATGCCAAGGGCTCCATGTGAGGCTTTGGCCACTGCCCCCAGGAGCACCTGCAGCATCCCCAGGCCCTCTGGCTCATGAGCAGGTGACTGGGTTTCTGCTTGTGCTCCTGCAGGTGCCCATCAGCACCAAGAGAGCTGGGGGCTGCTGGGCTCCAGGTCAGCAGGGCTCACCTTGAAGCTGACAGCCAGCAGCATCACAGGCTAGTTCTCAAGGTGGACCTCAACCCCGCTGTTGAGGGCCTCCCTGATCTCACGGGAGGCATGCTCGCTCGCTGCCCACCAAAAGATCCCCTCTGTGGATGGTCCATGCTTTTTCAGCAGAACCAGCAGGTCCTGTGGGCACAGAGGAGAGTTGCTGGGCTGGAGACAGGCCCTGAGGTAGGTGCTGGGGACAGCCCTTCTCTGGAGGAGCCAGCGGGATGGGATGAGATGCGATGGGATGGGATGAGGTGGGGTGGGATGGGGACCCCCTGGCCGTGCTGGCTTACCTGGAAGGGTTGGGGCAGTATGCTCTCCTGTCTGCAGAGAGCTGCCAGGTGCCAGCCAAAGAGAGCCTCTGCACCAGCAGAGCCTGGCGGCCCCAGTGCCTCTACTGCAGCTGAGGTCCCTGGCCACACAAATGGCTTGGTCAGCCTCCTTCTGCTCCTACGGATCCCACTGCTGCCAAGGGGAACAAAGCAAAGAGCCGTGGAGGAGAAGCATCGGGAGAGTGCTCCCAGACATCCACCTCAATTTCCGGAGGTGATGGGAGGTGGCTCCTGCTTGGCACCAGCCTGCAAGAAATGTGCTGCGTTCACCAAGCAGCCTTGCAGCAGACCAGGCCCCTGGTGAGCTGCATCAGGCCCTGGCTGTGTGTGAGAGGCTGTGAGCCTGACCTGAGCCTGGTGCTGGAGCAGCTTCTCCAGGCTGCTGGCATCCAGTGTTGAATCCTAGGCAATGGGAAAAGAGCAGAAGATGAGGAGCCATGCAGCTGATGCTGGGGTGGGGCAGCCCCTGGGGCAGAGCAGTGGCAGGAGGGACACTTACAGAATTGCGGCTACTCAGCTCCTTGAGCACCAGCTTGATGGAGGGCAGCTGGGTGACTCCTTCAGGTGGTCTGTGCATGGGGAAGGGGCATAGAAAGAGCTGTGCGAGACCCAAGCCAGTTCTTCCCTCTGCTGCCAGCCTGGGGAGTGCTTCCACGCTGCTCAGAACAGCTGGTACCACCCGGCAGCAGAGCAGGAGCAGCAGCAGTGGTGAGAATGGGGCTGGGTGGTGTTGGCTGGATACAGCTGGATGAAGCAGCTCCGCCAGCTGTGTCCACTCAGCAGTGGGGGCACCTCTGCCTGCAGCTGTGGGGTCACCTCTGCCTGCAGCTGTGCAATTCTTCAGTACATCAAAGGAAAGCAACTGTATTGATTGTGAAGATGTTAGATCAAGTTCCACCCAAACTTTCCTAAAATGTGTTTCAATATTTAGAGTATTCAATATTGGAAGAGAGTCACCATAATGCTGAGAAATACCATAAGACAAAGCAACTTAAGTTAGAAAGAGCATATGGGATTACCATCTGAGTTGTGCTGATGGTAGTGTATAACCTTGGGAATTGATTCAAACGGTAATTTTTAGTGAGGTAATACTTGTTCTCAGGAGTTTTATGCACATGGTAATGTTTGACTGTTCCCTTTTTACTTCAGAAAAGCATAGAATCATAGAACAGTTTGGGTTGGAAGGGACCTTCAAAAGTCGTCTAGTCCAACTCCCCAAAGTGTAGCACATATCAAAACCTTGGAAAGTGCCCTCCAGCCCATATGCTAATAGATCAGTTGGTTACTGAATGAACTGCCACATTCCAGCTGCCCAAATAACAATCTAGTACATGTTACCAGGAAGACTGTTACATTTCCCTTCATCTGATTTCTGCTGGCTGTCACAAACTACCTCATTGTTTTAAACGTGCCTTGGCATGCCTTCCAGGAGAATTTGCTCCAAGATTTTGCCAGGCACAGAGGTGAGACTGACTGGTCTGTAATTCCCCAGGTCATCTGTTTTCCCCTTCTTGAAAATAGGGGTTATATTCCCCTTTTTCCAGTCGTTGGGAACTTCACCTGACTGCCGTGATTGTCACTGGCTGGAGCTGCTGTTGTTCACTGTTGTTCACTGTTGTTCAATGTTCATTGTTGTTCAACAAACATTTCCATGGTTGTTCATATATAAAGAATAAAGGATATGTAGGTCCTTCTGATGGAGCAGCTGCTCATACTGGGCACAGGAGATATTACCAGCATACCGACTTCAAAGAGGAATATTGGGCTTGTTATTCACAGCTGATTTCTGAAAAAGGCACAGCAGGCACATAAAAATGCCAGTCATTGTAAGTATTTTCAAAACTGCTTTTAAAAGCCAGAGGGTAGACCTGGGACTTGTCCTGCATATGTGGCTTTAGGACATTAAAGAGAAATTGCTAGTTCCCATCTGCTTCCTTTATTCCAATGGCTCTCCTCACCCTGAAATATCTGAACTCACTCTGTGACTCTGACTTACAGTAGCTTGTTAGAGGAGGACTCTGCTGCCCTAAAGTTCTGCTAGGATCCCTACCAGAAGTAATTTACTCTGTCTCCTGCTGACCATGACATAGCTGTCTCTCTAAAAGCTGGGCTGTGCATGATTCTTTTCTAATCTTGAACCTTCTAGTTATCATAATATTTCAGTAAACTGAGAGATCCCAAATGGAGGAAACAAGCCAAACATGCTATGTCAGATCAGTTCTGGAAGCTTCAATGAAACTTTTTAAATAGCAGTTCACTTTCATGAAGCAGCCCTTTATCATACAAGACTGATGCGTCTAATGACTTTGTCTGAAAGCAAATACATTCATGCCTTTGAAAGTCTGCTGGCTGTTATGTTGCTGATAACAATATCTGCAATTATGATAATTTTTATGACAGCCATATGTAGGATACCATTGTTCTATGTATAGCAGACACTGAAAGTGGAAAGGCAATCTCTGCCCAAAGAATCCTTTGGATTCTTATGAAGACATATTCTATATACTCACTCATGCTTAATGATACTCTGTTTCTGCCAATGCTTGTTCACTGACCCTGGTGTTTTCCCTGCAAACCAAAACAACATGCTGAAATTATGAAAAATCAGTTACGAAAAATAACTATGGTTAAAAGCCATACTAGGTATGTTTTTTGAATGGTTATGCCATGGTCTACAGCGAATATTTTGAAAAGTTGAGACGTGTTTAGTTGTTTGGATTTTTTGGGGGACTTGATAAACACACAGACTTTCCCCTCCACTGTGCAATGTGTCAGAAAGCCAAATACTCTCTCTGCATACTGTAACAGGCTACGAAACTACACATCACTTTAGTGACCTTATGAAGAGTGCATCTACCTTTTCAAAATTTACATGGCAGACATATAAAGCGCTAGACTTTCCAAAAAGTGTTCTTAGTATGGCTGAAAACAGTGGCAGAAAAAGAGATGCCTAAAATAACCTCTTATGCAAAAATAATACTGATTTATGCTTGCCTTTTACAGGATACTGTAAAAGTAGGGTTTTTTTAAGGAAACCTCTGAATCTTGTGCAGTATGGTTTATGGTAAGATAATCTGTCATACATTTATGGCATACCTTTAATGCTTACAACATCATGTCACGTTACTAAAAAGGGAAAGAGGAATCTGATGTATCACCTTGACAGACCTGGACTCCCTTTATCCTGTACTGGACTACTCACATACATACAAAGGCATGGAAGTGCTAGCAAGGCTGATTTAGTGCCTTGCTAGCACTTCCATGAGTAAAAAGATTGAAATGCCAGCATCGCTGAAGTCAATGGCAAAACTGTATTGATTTAAATGAAATCAGTATTTTCAACTGATGGGTTTTTTTGCATGAGTCAGGAGCACAAACTGTATCTGATTCTATACATTTCAGGAAACTCAGTGTTATTTAAAAAGAAAAATATTCCAAAAATATTGCCTTGTCTTTACTGGGGGGGGGAGGGAAACATTTAAAACATTTAAGCATTAAACATTAAGGAAAACATTAAGGCTGCATATTTATTCATCTTGGCTCATCAGCACTCAGAGATGTCTTTCTCAAGTAAGTGCTCAGTGCAAAATCTTCATTTCCACAAAAAAAAAAAAAACAATTCACAGTTAGCATCTTAAATTTGGTCATTTAAAATAAATAAAGGGATTCAGAAAGTAAATCAGAAAGTCAATTTTTAGAATGTCACTGGCTGAAATGATCATGGTGAAAACATTTCTGCTTTTACTTACCATATAGCAAAATAGAGAAGTAATTTGTTTTAGAAAGTTACCTTTCAATGAAATAGTCTTTTCACTAGCCACTGAAATGGCTTCTTCCCCTGTGATTGGTTTCATCATATGGAACGATGCGAGCAGCTGTTCAACAATATCATTACATGTCATCTCAGCTGCTGCGATGAAGGATGCCAGTGATTAATGGGTGCCAGCAGAGCATCCAAGGTCGACTGCAGAAAGTCAATAGGTAGGCTCAGCACTCTTCCTGACACAATGACAGATGCAATTGAGAAGCTAAGCTAAGTGAAGATGGACAGCTGAGCTAGCACTTAAAAGCATCTGGCAGCACGGCATGATAGACCTAAGTTATGGGGCGCAGCAGGCATCTGTAGTAGTAAGGGGTGGGCTATATGCTGTGCCCAAGAGGAAAACAAGTAGGGGGAATAAATAGTACCTTTGAATATAGATAGACATAGAAAGAGTTTCTTTAGCACAGATTTCAGTGAAGTGAAAAGAAAACTGAAAAGGCATGAAAACAGGCGAAACAGGTAACTTCTGCTGTTCATTTCTATTACATTCAACAAAATTATATCTTTTCTTTTCAAGCAGAATTTAAAGGTTTTCTAATGATGTATGTGTGATTTGTCCTTACAGAATCAGTAATGCAAAACTCTCAAGTTTCTCAAGCCAAAGAAAAAACTGTAAATGTCCTCCCTTTCTTTTGACCTTTCCCTTCTCCTCCATTGATCTTAGAGCCCTCTATTCAGGCTTTATAAGCAGAGCTCCCTTTATCATATGCTTTTACATAGCCATAAGCAGTCCAGTGAATACACCTAAGAGTGTATCTCAGCTTACAACATCTCTGAGTTGCTGGCATTGTGTGCTGCTTTCTTCATCCAGAACAGTATGCTAAGCTTGTGAGATATAAAATGCAGACACTTTAGCTTAAATTAAGGTTGCTGATTTTCCTGCAGTTGTAAACTCAAATAAATGAATTGTGAGTGGATTAAGTAATTTTATTCTGTTCCAAACCAGTTTGGGCATCCCTTAGCTCAAAAATTCTTCCCTTCCACATTTCTATCAATTATATAAAATCAAACTCAGCTAGCATCCAACGTGAGACAGACAAGGAATCTTATCTCTTCCAGGCAGCTTCTGTTTGTTGCCTTGCCTTTGCCTCCAGTGTACTCCTAAAGCTGTTTCTTATTTAATAACTTGGGAAGAGACACTCTTTTCTGCCTCAGCTGGATATTAATGAAAAATACCTTTTCTTTTTTTTCTTTTTTTCTGTTGCTAAAGGGGATTCCTCATTTTGTGAACCTCAAAGAGAATAATTAAACCCTGTGTGGTATTGGGTGCCCTTTCTTCATGAATAAGTATTGCCAACACTGGGGAGAGACTGGAGTCATAAGTAATTCATGCCTCAGCAGTTCTCACTGGTCTCCCCTACTGCTACTGCAATAGTAATGGTGTTGGTCTAGATGGTTTGTGTGTATGACACAGGCAACATCTCTGAGATTTTATCTTTTTATTCATTTAAACTAAATAATTGGGAAAAAAATTACAGTTTCTGTGTACATAAGCCCTTCTTCAGGCACATGTCAAAATTAAGACCACCTTTGCTAGTGTACTAGGCAGTGACTGTTGTAAATCTTACTCAACCTGGCAGCCAAGGATGGTAATGAAAATGGAGTTGTACAGATGACAATGAGGCTTCTAAAGCAACATTTAAAACTACTAAGGTAATTCTGACATAGATCCTGAAAGGTACTAGGACTGCCTGCAGTGTTGTCTGTGAAGATGAGGTATGTGGAAGACCATGGTCATGAAACAAAAGTATTCTGCAGGGCACACTTGCCTTTCCAAATCCTTTGCATTCCATGAGTCAGAATCTTCCTCTTGCAATATATAGCATTTATTGCTTCTGACAAGGTGGATAGCTGAATTTTCTTTGAGTTCATAGTTGCACTGGGCCACAGCCATATTCAGGACTGACTTGTGTGGTGATGGCACTTGAGACACTCTTCTATGCTTCCACTTCTGAAGACAGAGGAAATAAAATTATAAAGGGATGCAGCATAGAGTACAGCAATAACATGTCATGTACAGGATCATTTATATATTCAACATGTAGAATGATACTAGTCAAATTAATTAAAGCTAAAAAGATGGCCACAGACAAGCAGCTCTTTCCTCATCCATGCAGACGCACGTCCCAAATATTGTCCATACGTGTGAGACAGGTGAGAACAGAACCAAGTTCTGTGATAATGACAACAGAAGCAATTAACTTCATGTGGAATATGTCATCCTACAGAAATGTCTATCACTCATCACTGATTGTTGAAGAGGCCTATACAAATTACTTGAAGGAGAAGCCTAGCATTAAAGTTATGGGACATCACCCAAACCATAGGCAAAAGAGCATGTAAAATTAAGGCAATGAAATGCATTTAGAAATTTGGGAAATGACATAACTGAGAAAATCCAGGCATCACAATTCTTTAAGAGCAGAGATAACTACACTGACAGCAAAGGATGAGGGAAAATAAGAAAGACTTAGGAGAAAAAGTTCCAAATGACACCTATTTATTATTGAAAACCACTGCAATGAAACACCAGGGAAGAACGCCAAGTGTCTTGAACCAGGCTGTGATTTCTTTAAATCAAGTCCAAGTGAACATAGCATTGTATGTTTGCTTGTTTTCTCTTCACTGACATTTATTTATTTATTTTATTTAAACAAGGAGAAACCAAAGAGCCAAGTGAATGCCTGATTGAGTCCACTGAGCCAGAAGACACACATGATCTCTTCCTGCAAACACACAAAGCCTCATCTGATGCCACTAAGCTCCAGTGGAGATACTCATTCTTTAAAAGATATCACTCACAGCAGAGTCATCTTCATTTGAACAGAAGAAGATCTGTTACTCATCAGCTACTACTACTTGAACCCAATAAGAGTGGTTCCTTTTTTGTCATATCTGACTTTGGTGGAAAGATGCTTATAGCTTGAGGGTATGTGTTAGGCATCATTCAGGTTTTAGATTGGCTGTTTGTTTTGTAGAATAATGACAGAACTAGTGTTTCCTGTAGTTTTCAGAAAGATGGAGAAAATTATAATGCAAAGATTGAACTGTTTTCTCTTTAAAGCATCTAATGATGTTAGAGAAAGCTGATACTCAATACATGCTTTTATGAGCTGATGTGCCCCTCCTGTATTTGGCTTTAGTAATTTTCTGAGATTAAATTGTTCTTTCTTAATTTCCTGTGTTTCACTTGTGGAATGACCAGAGTGTCACTCTTTGATGGAGCTTTCATCTTTTTGTGTGAACAGAAGAAATTTCAAAGCACTGACCAAAGTAAATGGTAGAAAGAATTATTATCAAAGAAATTAGTTTTGCTTTGTCCAACCAGGGACAGGGAAAAGAAACAGCCAAAGATGAGCCCATGACATTTGTGTCCTTCTGAACATGTCTGTTTGCAATAGTCTGTTACAGTATTCTGGATAGACTTCATCTGTAACCTGATAGAGATGAATGTCCCCATTTGTGTCCCTATATGCAGCTTTCCATTTCCAGCACTAGCAGAAAGGTCCAGAGCATTTCCTAACAGTAACTTGGTGAACCTTATTATTTCCTTTATGCTGGCAGTGATATTATTGTGGGTTTCATATTGATGACTGTGACACTCTTACCTAGAGAGAGATGCAGGTGACAGTCTGTGATTCGGCTGTGATGTCCATATAGGCAATGGTTACTTTCTGCAGAACTGCACCCCTGCCATAAAACTGGAAGCATGTCCTGGAGCACTTCAGCTTCCATAAAACCTGTCCAATATATAATCATAAGAAGATGTGTGTGTGCACTCAATGAACTTCTATCTGATCTACTGCACTATTGGTCTGTCCACCATGAACCATTTCCTATTGCAAAGACAGTGGATGCCAGGCATCAGCAGAGGTGAAAGTGTTTCTCAGGCAAGAAGCTGTTACCAAAGCACAGGGGATGTGCCTATGGGTTCCTGTGGAGGGACCTTTGTGCCCGCTATTCTTTGTAATGCCATCGCTCTTTAGGAACCAGCTCCACTGTGGGAGACTTTGAGGTATAACTGAACTGGTGAAAGGGACAGAGGCATCAAGGATGCAGGATGTAAGCATACAAAAGTAATGCCTCATGCAAAAAGCAGTGCCTCTACTCAGTTTTAGCCACACACAGAAGTGATGCCTCTGATCAGCTGGGAAGAAAGCAAGGAGCAAAACTTACAAGGCTGGATAGGTGAGGAACATGAACTGAAAAGTAGGCAGAAGGAAGGTTAGGGATAACAGTAGTACCTCTGGTGACCTAACTGAGTAGATGAAAGAGCATAATGAAAATGTGCTGAGATCTTATAGAAGTAGCTCTGTATGAAAATGTGCTGAGATCTTATAGAAGTAGCTCTGTGACTAAATATAGACTTTCTTACCATAAGAAGTCAGTATTAGCCTTCTTAACCTGATTATATTGTACTGCTTGGGAAAATGAAATCAAATTTTTCTAACCAAATATGGTAGTTATTATACCTACATTTACTAAACCTGATTTAGAAGTACCCATCTGAAAACTGTCATGTTCCTGCTTTTTAAATTTCCTTTTCAAAATATCATCTCTGAACTCAAGCAGATAATAAAAATAAATCATAAAAGCCTAGCAGAAGGCAGTATGTTCAGAAGCAGATTTGCATGACTGGTGATCTCTCCAGATAGGCAAAGCATCTCCTGACAGAAGTCAGGCAAAACAGACCTCAGTATTCGAAACAAGTTAAGCTGCTGCCTGTTCATAATGCTATTACTTTAAAATCTCATTATCAGAAAAAATGTCAAAAGCTTCTTTGTTCATAGCTTCTTTACAAGGCTTTATTATTATTTTTTGTAAAACTCCATTTTACAGCTTTTATGGTTTTATCTTCTGTCTTTTGATAATCTATGTGTTTCTTAAAGCCCTAGCTTTCAGAAAAAGCTAAGATATAGACCCAGATCTAAAGATACAAAACAGAAGACAAAATAAAGCAGGAAATACAGATTTTAAAATCTCATTATTTGAGACCCAAACTGGTTAAATTTGGAGGAGGCTGTGTAACAGTGTGTGAATACACAGTCCAACCATACTGTTAGACATTTCTTTAAGAGATAAAAACATTATAACTGAAGCCACTTTGGTCAGTAATTTAGCTGGGCAGTAAAATTAAGGTCAAAGATATCACTATTGTTCTTGTATTTTACAGGAGGAGATAGATGAGGAAATAAGCATAGAAGCAGATATTCCAGTTTACTTTTTTTAACCCTTCTAACTGCTGACCTTTTTCATCAAGCAACTGCTGTGCTAGGGGACTCAGGATGAATGAAGCCCAAGTATTACCTTTTGGCATCTTAGTGTTATATTTGTCTCTTTGGGTCTGTGAAAGCCTGCCTTTCTCAGATGGACAGTAAGGCCCAGTGAGTGCTGGTGGGACACCACACTCTTGGGCTTTTGTCTGATACAAAGTCAAGATAAAGGCAAGAGCAGATAAAAAGCTCAGATGAACTTTGCAATTTCTTAACTTAGAGGCTGCCTCTGTAAAGTTGGATTAAAAAGGCATCTGTACTCCTGACCCAGCCCCAGAGGAGCACAGTTTGGGACTTGCCTGAGATAAATGTAGTTCGTCCACCATTTCTCACCCCCACAAAGCAGGTATATTTGTTGAAGTCTTCAGTCACAATATTTTCTCGAAGTACTGTGAGCACCATTTTCACTGGGGAGTGTGGTGGAGGGAAGTTTTTGGCATCTGTAGGAATGGGACCACCTACAAACTAGAGAGCTAAGTTTGATGTCATTCCCTGATCCCACTGAAAATAAGTATATAAAGTAAAAGATATATACAATACAAGGGCTGTAGCCAGTACTGCCACCAGCATATTAAATCGAATGTGGCCGATACTTTCCCAGTTTGCCACATGGAGGAGGGAGATGAGTCATTATGTCTGACAAACTGCTGGACACAAAGATTCTGAAGCTGCACTGCAGATTAGAAGTTTACACCAACTTCCAGTGAGTGCTATTTCAATTCTCCATTCCATCCCACACCCTTCCTACCACCTGGATACCAGGTCTTTCCCTCCAGCCAGATAATCAAATGTTTTCACCTACCAGCATTTGAAGGACTGGAGGCAGTGGTTTTAGAGACCCAGTTGTACAACGCAGAGTCACATCTAGAAGAGAGGGAGAATTAAAATAAACCCCACAAATTTAAGTGGGTTTTCATCTCCTGGGGCTCCTTCACTTCCAGATCTATATAGTGGTAGCAACAGCATCATGACAGTTGACATTTCATCTGCCTGATATTCTGACATGCTCTAGCTCTGTGTTTTCAACATTCTCTTAATTCAAGCACCATCTCAATATCCTTAATAAACTCATCAATCATTGTTTTAATCTATGGTAAAATGTGAATTCAGAGAAATTTGTTATTGTATTTAGCTGTGTATTTTTCCCAGTTCTGTTAGCTTAGTTGGAATAATAGAATCACTTCGGTTAGAAAAGACCTTTAAGATCATTGAGTCTGCTCTCTAACCTAGCACTGCCAAATCCAGCACTAAACCGTGTCCCTAAGAACCATGCCTGCATATCCTTTAAATACCTCCAGGGATGGTGACTCAACCATTTCCCTGGACAGCCTGTTCCAATGCTCAACAACCCTTTGAAGGTGAAGAACTTTTTCCTAATAGCAAATCAAAACCTCATCTGGTGCAACTTGAGGCCACCTCCTCTCATCCTGTTGCTTGTTACTTGGGACAATAGATCAACATACACCTCACAAAGTAGGCATTAAGTACCTCAGCCGTTTGCTCATCCTTTGTCATTATGTTTCCCCTCACATCCAATAAAGCATAGAGATTCTCCTTAGCCTCCTTTTGTTCCTAATGTATTTATAGAAACTTTTTTTTTTTTTGTCCTTTATGCCAGTAGCCAGATTAAGCTCTATTGGGCTTTGCCCCTTCTAATTTTCTTCCTGTATAACCTCACGACATCATTGTAGTCCTCCTGAGTGGCCCTTTCCTTCTTCCAAACATCATAAACTCCCCTTTTTTTTTCCTGATTTCCATCTCTCTGTTCAGCCAGGCTGGTCTTCTTTCCACTGGCTCATCTTTTGGCACATAGGGACAGCCTATTCCTACACCTTTAAGATTTATTTCTTAAAGAATTTCCAGCTTTCCTAGAGTTCTTTGCACTTTGGGACTGCTTCCCAAGGAGCTATCAACCAGGCTTCTAAATAGGACAAATTCAGCCCTCTGCATGTAACAGTTTTGCTGAACCCCCCTCTTTTTATTTCTCCAAGAACTGAAAACTCACTTTGTGATTGATTTGATTGCATTCAGAAGGAAACACATGTATGCTTTATTTTTATTCTGGTTCTTTGAAATTGTTTCATTGACATTTTTAGTCTATGAAGCAATGATAAAAACTACTTTCAACTACCCAGTGGTTACAATACTGAGGCTATCTGGAGTCATCTCTACATAGACAGTCTCCCTGTGCTCTGCACATCTCTGTTGACAACCTTAGGAACTTATTTAGGAACAAATTTAGAGTAGATACAGCACATTATCCTGCATGCTTTTTTATCTCAGACATAAACGAAGCATTCAATATAAAAAAACTCTCTTTATCATTCTTGTCTTGGTTAAATCATCCATGACCGGTAATGAGGTATTGCCTTGTCCTTGTAATTGATGGGGGTTTCATGGCCTCCTTATTTGCTTTTGAAACAAGTGATTTTGAAGCTAGATGAAGCTATTAACATTACTGATATAAATCAACCGACCACTCTTTACATTATTTAGTGTTCCATAATGATGAAACCTGTAGTAATAGTAGATAAGCCTGTATAATTCATTTAAATTTTCAAAAATGAATGCCTATTACAAGAAGTCTCACAGATCTAAATCAGGTACCTAACTGCTCACACCTACATTTTTAGATTTAACTTCTAATTTTGTGTTCATATTTTTTTTATTGTGACTGTAAATATGTAAGACCAAAGTTCAACCATGATTGAAATTAGTGGATCTCCCAGTGCTCCACAGTTTCAAATAAACAAGCTTTAAAAGGCTGAAACACAAATACTCATAAACTGGCATTCCTTCTCCCAAACATGGCACTTGTACTGTTTGTCAGTGGCACTCTAGTTTCACTGACTGTAGAACTGAGATTCATGGAGTCTTTAGGAGGAACCTGAACTGGGTAACTGAAACAGATGAAAGGCAGCAAATTTGAAGTTATGGTTTTCTCATCACATTTAATTCTTGAACGTGTAATGCTTTGTGCAGCTCCATCTTCTGATACAGGGCATAGGCTTGGTTTTCGTGACTGTGGCACATCTGAATGATAATGGAGCAGTCAGAAGTAAAATCTTGCACTTGGTATTAAGGCCAAAACAGAAGTGGAAAGAGGCAGTGAAAATCAAAATAAGAATTTTTAAGTGCTTAATTCTGCCTCAAAAAAGTGATAATCACATAGTATAGTGATCTATATATTTCAGATAATATTAAGGCAAATATTTGATAGACCTTTGAACTTAATAGAACCAAGACTTGATCTAAATTCTATCACAGTCAATTAAAAATATTACGTCAAAGTCATAACTTCAGTAATAGGGTTTGCTTTTCTATTTGCTGAAAATGTCAGAACCATATGTCGTGGTTTAAGCCCATCCAGTAATTCAGTAACACGTAGCAGTTTGCTCACTCCCCCCACTTACTCCCCCTGCTCCCAGAGGGATGGGGAGGAGAATCGAAAGAATGTAACTCTCACGGGTTGAGATAAGAGCAGTCCAGTAACTAAGGTATAACACAGATCACTACTGCTACCACCAATAATAATAACGATAAGGGAAATAACAAGGGAAGAGAATACAACTGCTCACCACCTGCCGACCGACACCCAGCCTGACCAAGCAGTGATCTTAAGCCCTTCCCAATAACTGCCCCCAGTTTATATAGTGGGCATGATGTGCTGTGGTATGGAATACCTCTTTGGCCAGTCTGGGTCAGGTGTCCTGTCTCTGCTTCCTCCTGGCTCCCCCTCCTCCCTGGCAGAGCATGAGACTTGGAAAGTCCTTATTCAGACTAAACATTACTGAGCAACAACTAAAACCATCGGTGTTATCAGCACTGTTCCCAGGCTGAAAGTAAAAACCACAGCACTGCACCAGCTACTAAGAAGGAGAAAAATGACTGCTTCTGCTGAACCCAGGACACCATGGAATCAGTTAGGTTGGAAAAGACGTTTCGAATCATCAAGTCTAACCATTAAGTATCATTAGCACTCAGCAATGTCAGCTATTTCCACGCAGGACAGGAACACTAAGTGCAACCGTTTAGGATGACTGTCATCTTGCACATGAAATGTAAATTAAACAGATTTCATGGCTAACCTGAAAAGGATATTGTCTTGCAGGAGGTGGTGCTTCCTCAAGATTCATTGTTTCAACACATTGTGTTTTCTCAATTGATCCCTTTTTTGCTTCTTTTTTTTTTCTAAGAGAGAAAAAACACAGCAGACTGTAAACTAATATTAACACAGTATAAAGTGTTCTACTTTGATGATTTCACTCAATTTCATTTTTCAAGCTGTATAAGCCACAGCTTTGGCTTTGTTAAGCTTTAAAATAAAGGTAGTAAAAATCCTCCCTTGTACCATAATATAATGTTATTCAAATTCCTTTTTAAGTCAGTTACAAGAATTGCAGAACACAGCCACACATCTGTGAAAGCATCTGCTGCAGCTGCAGGAGTACAGGGCAGAAGGAGGGACTAGGAGGAAAAGAAGAAGGAGAAATTAGGAGGAAAACACTTTAATTGCAAACCAGAAGCCTAGCAGCAGCATCCATAATTTTGTTAAGGTAACGGAGCTTATTCTCACTGAGCTTCCCTGCAGTTTTGCAGTGGGATGTATCTCATAGGAGGAGTCCAAATGTGTTTAAAGGAGCAAAAACTTCAAGATAAGCTGCCTGGGACATACACTTGCATTCCTCATGGGAGATCTTCTGAGTAAAAAGCCACTCTTTCACGATATACAGTCACTCCTTAGGAAAAAAGGGACAACCATTTGCTTTGTGCAGCTGACGGATGGGATTCTGAATTAATTATTCCTTATACATGTAACTTCTGAAGCCCATTATTTACATCAGTTCAGAGGGAAGCCTGAAAAAGGAAACATCCTACTCAAGGCAACATAAGCATATGCCAGTGTTAATTACTTGCTTACGTTCTCTTTGGAAGGACACAAACAGATGCTCAATGGTAATCACTGTAAGATTTGTTTTGAATGAAGACACTCTCAAGCCTGCAGCTAAGTGTTTTCCTGAACTGAAACTAGGATCTGATACCCTATAATTCTACTCAGAACAAAGTACACTTGTTGTTACAACACATAATGTCTAATTAAGTTTCACAGAAGAAAAACAGAGGAGTAAGGTGACACTAGAAAATCTTAGACGTTTATGTAAAAAATGTTTCTTATCCCTTTGTCATATTCATAGTAACAAAGGTTTGCTTTTGTCTGAACAAACTTTTCTTGTAATTAATTAGTGATATTTTTTCTTCTGTTGTGATTTCTTTAAAAGAGGTTCTTTTAGAATTGTTTTCTTCTCCATTGTATTACTACTATAAATAAGCATTGCAAGATCAACTATAGAAACTGTAAAGAATATATTAAGAATCATTGTATTCTATATGTTTTATAAAATTTTACTTAATATCTGGTTACAAAGCATGTGTTTAATACTGCTTAAATGAATTTACTGAGTGAATAAACTAAATAACCTTATTTGTTTAAGCAGTATTAATAGTATGCAAATAACAGTATACAAAAATATACTTTTATTATATTTATATAGTACAATAATAGTATACAAAAATTAAGCTACAGATATACTGTAGTTCTAAAAAAAGAATCTCTGTTATATTATTGTCTTGAGGATCTCTGCTTTTAAGACCATGCACCCTTTCTGGCAAAGAGCATAGTCTGCTTTATCCACGAATGTATTACATCTGCAGCATAACATGCAAGTCATTACAGCAGGAAAGAGAATGACAAGAAAGAAAACCGTTCTATTTACAGACCAGAAAAACATACCTAGTGCTGACAATTGTGTTCCCTGAACTAAAAATTTCTCATTCCTTTCTTTCAACTGAAATAAATGTATGTTTATAGAATGGTGACACACAGAAAGATCAAAAAGTAAAAACGTTCTTGCAAGGTATGTATATGCATATATATTTACAGCTATGTATTTTTTTCTTAGCCTTGATAAACATACAATGGAAAATGCCAAGAAGGATGAGATCCACCATATTTCTACAAGTTTAATACAGTTTCAGGTTATCTTACTGAAATGTGAAGAATGTAGGTCACGTCTTTTGCCCTGTACATTGTGGAGCTCCAAGGGGGAGTGCTGAGCTAAGCAACCCACTTAGTTTTGTCCATGTTGACTTCAGAGAGCCCAGCAGGAAAGGAAAATTTTCATGATGCTCATCATACTCACTTGATCTCTCCACTGAATCCCACCCAACACCAGAAAGTACCAAATATCTAGTAGAAACAGTCTGAAGAGGAAAAGAGGGGGCTTTACTAACCTACTGGAGGCTAAGAGACAGGATAGGTGAGGTGGAATTTTAGCTACCATATTTTAAAGCATTATTTGTAGCTCTTTTTTTCCAGGGTTGTCACTCTGTGATCTTTACAAAATTTCTTAAATAACTGCTGCTTGAATTACTCTGAGCAATTACCTGAACTGCCAGGACTGATAACATCATTCATGTGAGATTAGGTTTCTAATCCTCTATATCTGATAGACCTTTGAGCATAAATAAACAAGATTTGATCTACATTCTATCACAATTAATTGAAAACATTTCAGAGAAGTCAGACTTTCAGAAGTAAGGACTCTAAAGACTGAGAGCCCAGAGAATATCAGCTGAAGTCACATGGAGTGACTGCAGTCTATACTTGGTGTGGCTTAGAAAAAAGAACAAGTACTTCCATTACTACTTGTAGAAGAACTAACAAAACAACCTCTGGGTTTGACAAAGTTGTGCCATGAGTGCATACCAAGAAAAAGGTAAAGACAAAAGGATTTATCACAGTCTATAATTTCATTTAAGTATTAGAACCTTACGTTCTATAAATCATAACTTGTAACACCTATTTGTTAATAAATGGTATTACAAATACAGGAATATTACATATATCAAATACAAAATATGAAATAAATATTAAACTCCTGAAAGATTTATTAAACATATTTCTTAAACAAAAATATAAATACTTGTAATATATATATTATTTTCATTTTTTTTAATATAGGCAAACCCACATACTCTTCTTTCTGAAACAATTAGCTGAAAATAACAGTCTGTTCCACTTAGGAACACGATGTTTGTGCATATGTCCTTGCATAGTATATGACATCCTGGATTGCCTTGTGATCTAATAGTAAACCTTCTATCTTGTTATCTGTGGATCTGTGGCAAGCACATGACCTGTTTCTAAGGGTGCAATAGATGGTTAAAGGTACAGATTAAAAGAAAAATGTAAAATAGCCTGTAAGTTTATTACATCCCTTGGTTTCTCTGAAATAGAATACTGTTTTCAGTCTTTGAGGGAGCAGCTGCTTATGTTGCAGCTTATATAAGCCACTTCATTACTGGAGTGTTCTGATTCAAGTTTAAAAAAACGTTTTCCAGACTTTGAATTCTCATTACAATTTAAGATAGATAGAAAACAATTTCAAACTCAAAAAAAATATTGACAGCAAAGCTAATCCTTGTGCAGATCCACTGCTTACTCTTCTTTGCCTTCTTGTGGACAAGAAATTGTAATAGCTGAAATTACGTCAAATCAACATTCTGGGATTTGGTTTTGGTTTGTTTTTTTCTTTTACTTTTTTTTAAAATAAGGTTACAGTTGAAGGAATAAAACTTGCTCGTTTTGCACTGCCTTTTCACTGCCCAGGCTGCCCTTCCTCTGTAACCAGACTCTTCCGAGCAAGTCAGAATGTGCTTGCTCTAACCACTCAGTTGTGCTGAAGTGATAATCCTTCAGTGGAGAAAGTGCGGAGAGTGGCCTGTGCTGTGTACAAAATTCTGCCTACTTACAGAATTGCAGGGTATGGTATCCTCCCACTTTGCTGGGTGGAGCTAAAGTGCTTCAACTGTGAAAGCTAATTTCTCTCTGGAATAAAATAAAAAGCCATACGGAATTAACTGTAAACATTTGTTCCATATAAGTTGAAGAGACGTAAAGGATCTAGGGATCTTTGATTACTTTTGCATGCTGAAATGTGTGTTTTGTGTTCCGAACAGTTGCGGTTGTACTGAGGATATTAAAATTTTCTTTGCTTACATAAGACAGTGTTTCAGGAAGTAGTCTAGTGATCTCATACTGCATGAGTGCTACTCTACTAGTTTTGTGACCTGAGCTTTCTCTGAAAGAAGTATGGACTTAATATACTTAAAAAGCACAGTCCATTACCCTGATAAAGTATCTTTTTGATTGCTGATGTTTTCCAGTATTTCTTAAGCAGTGATCACTTATCTAGACAAATAAAGCTAACAATATAAATTATATACATTTGTAATTTATGTATCAGGTATGATGTAATATCTTCATATTATTGCCAAGCAATCAAAGTACCAGTCAGGTATCAAATAACCATGAAATTAAAAAGAAAAGAAATAGAATTGAAGGGTTTTTTTATCACCTTCAGGTCACTTTAATTTCTTTTACACAAACTTGGAATCTAGTTTTGTTGTCAGTGAGAATTGCTTGTTTTCACATATACGGCTGATTTCAGTAGCCAAAGACTTCAGCAAATCACGAAGTGCCTTGACATTGTTCTACTCAGGTTTTAAATAAGGCTTTCATAACAGACTTACATGTGCATGTAGCCACCAGCATTTCCTCTGTGCCAAAGTGTAAGGCTGACATGGCACACCACCAACAGTAGTATTAAGTTGACTGGGGACAATCTGTACAAACTAGAGAAAAATATATTTAAAAAGGTCTGTGGGACATGTGGGGGTGTATTTGAGGTTTCTAAGAGAGCTAGCTGATGTAATTGCAAAGCCACTCTACCATTTCTGAAAGGTCACAGAAACCAGAGGAAGGTTGTGGACAACAGGAAGAGGACAAAGTACTATTCCCAACTGTGAAAAGAAAGAACTACACAGAAAGAAACTGCACGCTGGTGAGCACACCCTGGGAACAGTATGTAACATGTCCTCGTGGAAGCTGTTTGCTTACTTTTGAAGTGCAAGAAGGTGGCTGGAACAAGCTAAGTCAGATTTACCAAGAGTAAACAGTGCATAACCAACCTCATTGCCTCCTGATATAGAGGAAAGGGAAGGGGAGGGAACTAGTTACATCCTTCAAATATTAATCAAATACTAAATATCAAATAATGAAAGGTATTTATAGAGAAGATTGAGACATTCTTCACAAAGATGAATAATGATGGGGCAAGAAGCAACAGGTCTCAGGAAATTCCATCTGCATGTAAGGAAAAAATACTTCTCTGTGATAAGAATTAATATTGAAATCATGGTGGATCTTCTTTGCCAGAAATAGCCAAGACTCAGTCTGACATATGCAAGGCCATCATTTCCCACAGGAATTTGGGCAGCAGGCTCTCCGGAAGTCCCTTTCAGCCCGGCAAGCATCCTGTGGTTTTGAGCTCTCAGCAGTCTTTCTTTCTCAGGAGAGCCAGCAGATGGCACGGTTCAACAGCACTAAAAATCCGCAAGCAGCAGTAAGGTGTGCTACACACTGAATAGAAAAAAAACCATGTTTATTTAGAAAAAGGACTCAGGAAGAACCACTTCTACTTCAGAGAGGGGTATTCAGCATAGGCTTTTTTTTTAAAAAGAAGTTTATTTTGTGGTCAATTTTGTATTGAAGGTGTGTTGTGTGTGCCCAAGCCATGTTAACACTACACTACATTGGTAGGCCTTCCTGGTAGCATAGCATTAGTTTGGTGTTAAAGGTGATCTTTCCTGGCTCTCCATTTCTGACAGGAAGGCCATTTGACCTTTTAAGGAGCGCCTTATAGGTGTCTTATAGCTAGGCAGCCTCATGTACACATGTGAGCTTGTTGAGTGAATGAAAGACATGGGCCCTCCAACACAGCAGAGGGATTACAGGTTGGTCCTCAGAAAGGTGCACCACCAGTCATCAATGGGACCAGGACCTGGAACTTTAAAAACAGCAGGCATCTGGGACCTTGCTGCTTAACAGTTTAGCCCATACCTCATTTCTGGTGAGCATCTGTGGAATCTGTGGGAAATGCAGAGGCAGGGAGCAGGCTGCACTTTCTGTGTGATTCTTTTCATGTGAACAGAAATGGTTGTTAGAGATGATTAGGGACTTTGTATAAGAGAAAGCAGTGCTCTTTGTATAAGAGCAAGTTTTAAATGAAAAGAGAGTAGATTTAGATTAGATATAACAAAGAAGCTCTTTATTGTGAGGATGGTGAGATGCTGGCACAGGTTTCCCAGGGAATTTGTGGATACCCCATCCCTGGAGGTTTTCAAGGCTGGGTTGGATGGGGCTTTGAGCAACCTGGTCTAGTAGAAGGTGTCCCTGCCCTTGGCAGGGGGGTTGGAGCTAGATTATCTAATGTCCCTTCCAACCCAAACTGTTCTATGGTTCTATGATTAGGCTCCATCTAATTTTATTGTTGATTTACTATGCTGTTTATGTTATTGTGCTTTGATACAAGTCATGAATATATAAAAGCAAATGTAATGAGATAAAAAAATTTCTAGTGAAGCAAAAGACTTCTGGTTAAGTAATATTTGCCTTGGTAAACAGATACGGATGAGAAAGTGAGTAATTAAAATGTACCATGTTCAGGTACATCCGGCGTAAGTTAATGTCACAGCTGGAAGGTTTTCCCTAGCTCTTGTCAGCTTGTATGTATGCATTACCTTAATCTCTGGGAAAAGCTCACGGAAACGAGCAGACATGTAGTATAAACAGTTTTTATAAGATGATGACTACTTGCAACTGAAGTCTTTGTGATTACTGTCAGTTTAGAAATTGTAGTTGAGTGCTTGGAGTAAAAGCTTATTTATCTTTTATTAGTGTTGAAATGATGCTGCTCCTAATTATAGGACAAAGATGCAGGTCCAAACTGAACATTTTGAAGGTGTTTAATACAATGAAGTAGCAACATACTTGTATGAATGTTTGAGGGGGACAAGCTGAGCTGTCCGAAGTAGCATTTGAATGAGTAATGGTAGTAGTGAGGTGAATTTGATGAAACTTGCTTTTGACTAAATTCAGAAGTAATAGTCAATGGACTTAGCCCTGGAAAGCCCACCCTCATAGCACAGTGGTCAGAGTACTCTTTTTGAAGAGTGGGAGGAAAAAGAAAACCTTTCCTTAAGTCATTTCTTTGTCAGGTTTGGGAAAGGAATTTGAAACGTGGTCTTTTTTTCCTGTGGAGCTTTTTTTGCTGTAGGCTGCAGGGGATTCAGGGTGGTTTCTTCTGGTCTTTGAAGCTGCTTTTCTGAAATATGTACTGGATTAAGAGCTGAAACCAAAACCTCTCCAAAGAATTTGTTAATTACCACCACAGTATCAGTCTCTTTCCCTGTGGCCAGTAGTTTTCTAGGTACTGGAACTGGTGTAAAAGGATGAATGTAATGGGTCTCTATCTCTGCTTGAGACAGGAGACAAAGATTTAGTTAAAAGTTCTACTCACAATGAAGCAGAGGAGTGAACTGCACCCTTCTGCAAAGGTGCCAAGACTGTGGAGGACATGAGATAGATTTGAGGGCTGTTTCTCTGCCCTTACGAGTTTAACATTGTTCATTATAAAAAATGCCCACAATGAATAGAATAAAATTATTGGGGTTTCTAATGTTATTTTTGCCCAGATCACTATTTTTCAAAGTTTTGCATTAACAGAAATTTAAATCAAAATTTCTTTAGATTTAACCACAAAACCAGGGATCTTGAATCTTGGAAACACTGTAACTGCATTAATGCAGTGCTTCTCAGCAAGTCTGATTAACCCACAGACAGTGTGGTTCTAATGTTGCTTGTCCTGGAGCTCATTTATTGCGTGATAGTTTGAGGATCTCTGTGCCATAATCCACTGCACAGTGTACGTGTACCCTCAGCCATTTTAATGTCTTCCTTATGTTTCACTCATGCTTTCACTTTGAAAAAAGATTACTGCTCCCATTCCTTGTAATGTTCAATACTTACTGAATTTAGCAGACAAGGTGGGGCTTCAAAATTGAGTCAGTTAAATGAGTTGGTGGAAATTTACAGCAGCAGAGGTTGTCTAGTGGCCAGAAATGAAGGCCAAACAGAGAAGGACAGAACATTTCAGTCTAGCTTCATCAGGCTGGTAGAGTCTGTCAGGTTGCTTACTATCATGTGCTGAAGTAGGAAGCTCTTTGCCCTAGGAGTGTTGGAATTTCATGAGCTTTGTTTGTCATCAGCCTGATAGTGTCAGTGCTCTGATATGAGGATCCAGCCATAGCAAAGGGTCATGCAGAATAACATATGGTGATTGTTAATCTAAATTCCCTTTGATGTCAAAATAATGCCATTGAATAAGGTCCAGAGTAAGGACAAAAAGGGGAGAGAGGGGAAACAGGAAATAGGATGCATTCTCAGAAATGTGATGCAGTGCCAGGAAACACACTGTGGATACATACACTTTTTCTTACATCCCCCATGTAAGGATGGCAGTTCATGCGCACAACAGTATCACATGCTTCTATAGGAAGAAAAAAACTTGATCTTTTCTTTCACTGACCTTTTTTTTTCTTTATATATATATATATATATATGTATGTATTTAAAATGTGTGAAATGACAAAGTAATGGAAAGGACTTGGTTGTACTGAACCGAACCTTTGTATCTCAGTTTAGTGTGGAATGCTGACTTCTGAGTAAAAGTACCCAAAATGCTCAGAGTTGGGCTCAGGGTTCTTCATTGCTAAGCAGGGTATAACCACAGAGATAAGCAAACAGAACTCTTACTCCTAAAAGCACAAGCAAGGAACTCCATTATTGCTCCATTATTGCTTTGCAAAATGCACTGCCTCGTTCCTGGAGTGATAACTGCTGGTTTTGCTCTATTCTTTTATGAAACACCATTTTTAGAGTTTAAAAGCTTACATTTCACTTTATGGCATTCATGCTTTTCCAGACTTTCTGTGCATGTTAACCATCAAATTTTATCATTTTTGTTGACTCTTTCTGGACTACGTCAATGTTCTTTCTCTAAAAGGCTGCCAAATAATTCCCAGAGAATTATAAATGTTTTAAAAGAACTAGATTTAATTCTGCCTTCTTGTTTATTTGTAGCCATTTTTTGGTGTTGATGGTTTCATGAGTCTTCCTAACACCCAAGGCCCTTGTTATGTGTTTGTGTAATATGTGGGATTCAACTTTCATGACCTGTGCAGCAAATTTAGGAAGCAATTTTGCAGTTAGGCTCAAATTCTAAATAAGATTCATTAGGTACAAATCCATATAAAGCTCAGACAAGAAAATGTGCTGAATCTCACACAAATTAAACCTATCTATTGCTGCACATTGTTGTGGTTGTGGTTTGAATGAAAGTGCAACATTGCACTAGCTGGCTGATTTGAGTTTGAATTGTGTTTGTGAGTTTAGACTAAGTCGCATAATGGTTTTGTTAACTCAGAATGTTACATTTGTAAATTCACCCTCAGAAAGGACTCCTGCGATCTTCCTTGTTACAGATGTTCCAACCAAAGTTCTGAAATACATGGAAATAATGCTTAAGATAATAACGACTTTTATGACCTAATATTGTTCAAATCTGAGCCTTGATGATTCAGGGTAGTGAAACTGTGAGCAGCCATACTGAGGAAGGGAACAATTACTAACGTATCAGGCCATGCATTCTTCATATCTGAGAGAATCTTTGTTATTTAAATGTCTTCTTTTTGTGAAGGGCTCTAGGAAGGGTAATGGTTAAATCTCAAGATTCAAAAATAATAGCAAGAAAAAAGTCTGGAAAGGGTTGCTTGGATTTATTTTTAACTGTCAGAAATTGTACTGTATAGACTTTTGTGCTCTTGTCATAAGAATAACTTATTGATGAGCACTGAAACTGCAATTCTTACAGAACAAAAATACTAGCTGTCTGATATATTTGTTTCTGATACTTACAGATTTCACTTAAAAGGAAATTTTTCATTTAGGATATGAAAACAAGAGACTATGATGAGAGAAGCCTTTGTTATTGACTGATCTAAACACTTCCTGATGCTTTTGCTTCCCAAGAACATGTATAGCATTGGAACTGAAGCCAGCTGTGCTGAATTTGATATGCCTACAGAGTTACATGGCTATGCTATACTAGATACAGCCTTGCATAATGGAGTAGCTCACTGCTAACCACAGACAGTGGGCAAACTGCTAGCAAGAGACAACTTGCCTCTTTTTGTTTAGCTTCCATTTTCCATGTAATAGGCTTCTGGTTAATTACAGGAAACTCAAAATTTGGGAAAACAGAAGCAAGTCTAGCCAAAACAGCTGGGTGAAGTTCGTGAACATTCAGAAGAAAAACACCATTTCTAATAGCATTCCTTTTTCTGCATGAGCCTCATTTATAAAAAGGAAGCTGAGGTAAAGGAGAAAATGATCTATGCAAGATCACTCAGATTGCTTTCTCCTTGGCAGAGGTTGTTGGTTAGTGTTTTACCTTCTGCTGAACTGATTTGACTCACTATAACAGCAGAATTGTCTTCATTATTTGCCAGTATTTTCATGTGCATTGCATAAGTTACACTGGTTCATGGAGAAATAGGATGAACAACATGAAAGCTGGCACAACTAAGGCAACAGGAAGTGTGTAGCTGGCAAGAGCAAGCTCTTATGGTAGCTTGCCATGTGTCATGAAAATGCTTCTGCCATAATGCTGGTGGCAGAACATGTCAAAGAAGAGCAGGTGTTCTCAAACTTCATTTATATGGTCAATCTTTTTATTCCATCTGGGACTGGATAAAGCCAATGGCCTTCTTGCTAATTTTGCAATCTTTTGCTTTATTGTGGGCATGCCTGTATATATAAAGAAAAGCACCTCTGTTCACATTATATAGACATAGGGAAGTTGATTTTTTTAGGGTGAAACCATGGACAAACTGAAGGAAAGCAACCCTGTGTCCTAGTGAAATGCAGATGGGGTGTTGCAGGTTCTGAGTGTTATGCTCAAAAGTCAGCCCACAAAAAAATAAAATCAAGCCATTAAAAAATTACTAGTTTCATGCAGCTTTTTTCCTTCTAGATGTGTTGAGTCATCAGGGTTCACATTATCAAACTTGTCTTTCAAACCACAAATGCTTTTCTTTGTTTGTTTCTTAAGGTAAGTAATTTTTTATCTTTATTCCAGAGCAGAAGGGCTACTGAAAAACAGCTAGTATTGTGAAATTCACCTTACTATGGCAAATACAGCTGGTGCTGAGAAGGAGCAGATGTGCTGGGCCAAGGCCTGGGGAATAGTTCTGGAGAGCCAGGAGCTTGGCTGAAGCTGGCTGAGCTCTCAGGAGGGTGCTCTACAGTGTGTTTTCTTTGGAGACAAAAAGTTCTTGCCCTTTGTCATCTGCTGGCTGCTCTTTCATATTCCTGCAACCCTCTCAGTTGTACTAACACAACTGTTTTCCGTTGTACTAACATAACTGTTTTCAGTTGTACTAACAAACTGTTTGTGGTCTTTGCCATAAACTCATTCCTATGTGCTAAAAAAAAAGGGTATTTTCATGATGAGGGCTAGGAATTGTAATCCAGGGTTAGAAATAAGGAACTGAAAAGGGAAGATGCAGGAATGAGACGGGACCTTCATATGTCTGGATTCACACTAAGGAAAGCAAATAATTCAACTCCAGCCACCAGACATTTAGAGGGAGAAAAAAAGTTTATTGAGAGAACTGAAATGCAGTTAACTATCTAGCTGCTGTCTGCTTGCTTGCCTCTTCCCTGTTCCTTAAAGGAAGCATAGGGACTGAAGGGCTGGGAGAGCAAGGAACGGAGGTGCTAGAATGATAGAAACCCATCTCTGCCAAGTGCCAGCCAACTCCATTGCCCTGGTTCAATTGCTGATTCAAATCCCTCTTCTCAGTGAAAATCTTGATTATTTTAAATCAACAGTTTTCATAGAATCATAAAATCACAGACTGGTTTGGGTTGGAAGGGACATTAGAGATCATCTAGTTCCAAACCCCCTCCCATGGGCAGGGACACCTTCCACTAGACAGATCACTCAGAGGCCCGTCCAACCTGGCTTTGAACATTGCCAGGGATGGGGCAGCCACAGCTTCTCTGGGCAACCTGTGCCAGTGTCTGAGCAGTGCCTCACCACCCTCATAGTCAGGAGCTTCTTCCTAATGTCTGATCTAAATCTACCCTCTTTCAGTTTAAAGCCAGTCCCCTTGTCCTGTCACTACATGCCCTTGTAAAATGTCCCTCTCCAGGTTTCTTGTCAGCTGCTCTAAGGTCTCGCTGGAACCTTCTCTTCTCCATGCTGAACAATCCCAGCCCTAAGCCTGTTCTCATATGAGAGGTGCTCCAGCCCTCTAATCATCTTCATGGCCCTGCTCTGGACTCATTATTTTGTTAAAATATTCCCCTGAAAATATTTATTTTAGTACATCTTTTTCAGTTGAGCTTCATGTTTACCTCTTTCTCCTGCTCACCACCTGAGGTGGTAGGGCCTTCCTGCTGTTAGCCATCAGAGTAGTCTCTCTCATACTATTGGCTCCTGCTCTGCCCCCACCTGACAGCCATGCTCTCTAAAATGAAATACTTTCAAAGGAGTATTAGTGATAGACGCATTGATTGGATTCTCCCATTGGAAAATAAATCCAATAAAGTAGTCCCACTTCATTTTTACCCTCAGCCTTGTGTTGCTTCAATGCTGCAGTATGTGTCTACAGGAGGATGCTTATGGGGGCAGCGACATTTAATTAGGGTTATTGCAGTTTGCCTTCATGCCTAGCCTCAGGACAACAGCTTTTTTTTTCCTTATTCTTTTTCCTATTTCCATTCCTCAGAACAGGATCTGGTTTCAAATTATGTTAAAAGACTCAGGTTTTCTCTTTTTTTTTGACACTGACCCAAACAAATATGTTCCACTGGCAAAACCACTCTTCATTCTAAAGCGGTTTTTATTCCTCCTTCTCCACCTTTTTTTAATCTGGCAGAATCTCCTAGACAGAAAATAATGATCTGGTTAAAATCTATAAATGCTATTGTGGGCAGAGCACTCTGAATTGATGAGACACTATTACCCTATGCGTGTGTCTGATTTGGCTATTATGAAACAGAATTTGTGGGTAAAACTTTCTTCAACTATTTAATGACTGGTAGTCTCCCTTTGGAAATTAAGCTCTCCTTCATTGCAGTAAATGCTATGAATAAAATCATGTACTGTTTCAGGATGAAAATTGGCTCTATCAGATGAACTTTACATGGCACTTGCCTTAAAGTTGGAAGATGCTTTATACATTCTTTGCTAACAAGAGTAAGTAGTGATTAATGCATCTGTAAATTGTTCTACTGATGCATTACATTTTAAATTGCCTGAGCACAGCCAGCAGTAAAACTGACGCAGATTTAATAATTGTGGAGCAGCAATACGTGCTTGATATCTTCTTCCTTGGAAAACATTCTGGGGGCTCTGGTAATGTTTACCTCTTATTGTTGGTTTTCCTCTCTACTGCTTTATCTCAACAGTATTTCCTTGCAGCAAGAGATCCAGAGTCACCTGTACAACAGAATGAAACCTCTTTTTCTGGGCTTCTACAATTGGATGATCAGCCTTTCTGCCAGTGGCAGCTCTCTGAAAGTCACCTTAAAGAGGTAATCCAACGGTAACTGCATTACCTGTTCCCATAGCTCAGACACCTGGCAGTTCTTTCTTTTGAATTTATGCACTTTACATTATTAGGTTTAATAAAAAAACAAGTTAGGTCTTTTAGACAAAAAGCTGTGTAAAGATGTGGTCACAAAATCTAAAGCAGCTTTAACTTTTCTGGACCTATTCACAGTATAACAGAATGAAAGGTGAAACATAACCTATAAAAAAGTATTCAGCACAGATTAATCCATACAATTTTTCTCTCCTAGATCTCCATTCAAGGGCCTGATACAACTTCAGTTTTGTAATGGTGTAACACTGGTGACTTTTTCTCACTGTGAAGTTTCAGTGGCATAAATCTAAGTGTGGTAGTAGTAAATTAACCCTTCTTTTCAAAAGAATAGCTCTCCTCTTGTCTTGGGGAAAATAATAAAATTCAGGTTTTAGTTGATAACTGATGATTAAACCATTTGAACATCACAGGAAACATATTAACTAAATGTCTAAATAAATTTAAGAGAAAATAAGGGTTTTTTTTCAGAGTGGACAAGGCATTCAAAGTTCAGTGAGTAAAGAGGTGGAAAATCAGTGGCGAAATACTGCTGTTAGATTACTAGGGTGGCATTGAATAAAGATGCAATATCACAGATTACAATTCATATTGAAAATCGCTGGGAGATGATAACCACAGCTTTTTGTTCTGAAACACTCCTTGTAATAGCAGAAGTTCAAAGTAAAGGAGTGGGATGTACAGAAAACAGGAGATTAGATGGAAATCACCAGATTGTATTGTAAAATAATAAATATCCTGCAGATTGCATTTCACTTGATGCATGGTGTACTACAAACACCATAAACTACAAAAATCTAAGTTTAAAGAGCTAAAATTGTTAGCAATACCTCTGCAGTTGAGTCATATATTGAAGTAACTTCTTATACATCCAGGATAAATGTTAAAAATTATTCTGGTTGAAGCTTTTGATAAAAAGGGGAGAGGGCTTTACTTTAACCTCCTACATGAGTTGAGTTGCTGTGGGTATAATTCTGGAGATGGATTTGCTGCCCTTAAAATTTGATTTTCAGCAACGTTTTTATGCAAATACTGAAAAAGTCATAACTGCATAAAATACCGCCTGACTATAGTACATAAATAAATCCGTGGCTGCAAAAAGATACAGATGTTTTTGTTGAGTTTGTGATAATTTCTGCAGACACCCTGCAAAAACTGCTTTTTAATATTTTGACAAAGTTTTTCTTCATCTTTATAAACATGAAAATTGTTCTAGACCAAATTCACCCATGGCATAAGTGAGCATATCACTATTGCTCTCTGTGACATGTATCTGTGAATTTAGTCTCCTGCTACTGAGATGTATTCCTAATTCACATTTCCTTATTGCTGCCTTCCATCTCCTGGAATTTTATTTCCTCATTCATAACAACTAAAGATTTCCACCACTTTTGATGGAGTCAGGGTGGATCAGAATGGCTGACATTGTCTTTATTTACTCATTTAAAGACATATTCAACTTATTAAAAAAACAACAACAAAAAAAAAAACAAAAACAAAAAAAACAAACAAAGCCAAAAAGGAAAAGCTGCATTCTGCAGATGTGATGGTCTTGGGTGGGTGGGATGCAGTAGGAGAGAGATAGGGTAATGTGAGTGTGTAACAGATTGAGGAGATAAAGGAGATGTCCTGAGAGCCGGCTTGTGAAGGCTCATGAAATAGACAGTGAAGATGAGACTACAGGTTACGGGAGAGGCCAGTTGAAATAGCCATCTGCCTGGCACAGGGGATTTTGATACGGTAGATGGAGCTTCCCTCATGTGGATATTAGGGGACTGTTATTTGCTGCTTCCATTTTGTAGTGACTATTGGATTTGAACTGTTTACTTGCATGCTGAAGTTAGGAGGCTTCCTGTAAAAATAAATGGACACAGTAGGCAATGTCTAAATAAATATATATATATTAGAGCAGCATGATTTCTGAAGGCCTGATATGTGGTTTATAAATGCTTAAGATGGGCTTTCATTTGGAGTAGGCAGACAGAGGCTTTTTGATAATCGCTTCTGCATCAGTCCCTACATGGGGGTTCATATTTGGTTTAACTGGCTATTTATTCTAGATGCCCACAAATGCTGCTTTATGTTTGACTTCTGACTCCTCTTCCATGTAATTAGACTCCTATCCTTTCTCAGTTCTTGGCTTTATTGTCCCAGATCTGTAACTTGTTTGACCTAAATTTTGCTCAAACTACAACTTGTTTTTGTGAAGCTGATCCAGAGATGAGATAGCACGACACCATTTGACAGCTTCAGATGTTGGGGCTCATCTGAGGTGAGCAAAAACAGGTGGAGAAATGCATGAGCCTACACCCAGCTGTCAGCTGAAACTAACTGAGGCCCAGAGATGCTTGTCTAGTGGAAAGTATTTCTTCCTGCCTCAGCACAGCAGTTAACAGTTCAGCTAAGCAGGGAATTTGGCAGCTGGTTCACCCAGATTTAATTTGCACTTTGAAAACCTTAGAGTGAGCATTATGTGCTTGTAGGAACAGCCAGACCTGCAGATGTCTCAACAGTGCTTTCCTCAACATATTGTTGCAGGAAAAATGGCCCATGGCTTGTTCTGTGGTGCTTCTCCTCGTGATTTCCTCAGGACAGTCTTCATAAAATGTGGGTTTTTCTGGATTACCATTGTAACAAAAACTGTGGTGTGCAGGTTTAGTTTCTTAGCTTATTTCTTCTCCTCTTTCTCCTGTCCTAGAAACAATACAAACAAACCTAGACAGAGTGTATTTCTATAGTTAGTGTGAAGTGTGTGGGTTTGTTATTGTTTTGAAAGGAGCTGGCAGTTGTTGAATTAATCTGTATCCCTTGTTCTTCAAGGTAACTTAACTATTAGAGGTTTTATGGCTTATGAGTACTTCTGTGGACATGTGGCTAAGCTGAAACCAAGGTTCACAGGTAAGGAAATCTTGACAGAAAGGAGTACTTGATATATACGAGGCTCCATCTGCCTTTGTATATGAATTGATGAAGACTTTGCAGCCTAAAAGCATGGCATGCTTTTGTTACCGCATCTTTCTGGTATGTTGCAACCAGCTGGTGAAGTCAGCCAAATGTTGTATTTTCCCTCACGAATAGAGCATGTTTACATTCCAGATGAATCCTCAACATGTCATAATTTACTGAGAATCTTTAGGTTTGCACTGATTAAATCTCCACCAGCAGTGAATTACCATGCTTTCTTGATCTGCTAAAGCTGATTAACATTTTAGTGGTATTTTGCAGTGCACCATTTCAACACAAGAAAATCAACAGATAATAGATATGAAAGCTATTGTTTACCTATCTTCCACTCAGGTGAAAGCCTCAGCCATATAAATTTGTCCCATAAAATGCAATTCTCATATTTATTTTTCTCCATCCATACTTCCTCTAATCTGGTATCTCCTGTTGAAGGAGTATAGGGATATTTATGATGCTTTTAATGCTGTGAGTTTTATACCTATGTCACCACACTGTACTTTGTCTTTTAGTGTTTTGCTGGGTGTCTTTCTTACACTGGGAAATGTTTTGTGACATTGTTATGCTCCTGTGATCCTGTGTTCTAAAATTCAGTGTCTGACTTCTGGTTTTTGTTTGTCATCTGTTTGTTAACCTCCTCTTCTTTAGCAGATGAGACAAACAGGTCTTCATGCAATGATTTCTTACTCAGAGAAACTAGTCCATGGACTGCAAATCTGAATCAATTTGAGCAGATCAGAGAAAATGGTAAGGCCTCACTATCATTAGATCTTATTATCTTAATTAATGATAGATATTAGATTAATCTAATAGGTTAGATACTAGGAAAAAATTCTTCCCTGTGAAGGTGATGAAGCACTGGCACAGGTTGCCCAGAGAAATTGTGGCTGCCCCATCCCTGGCAGTGCTCAAGGTTAGATTGAATGGGACTTTGAGCAACCTGTCTAGTGGAAGGTGTCCCTACCCATGGGAGGGGGATTGGAACTAGATGAGCTTTAATGTCCCTTCCAACCCAAACCATTCTATGATCATGAAAGAAAGCAGAAGCACTTCCAAAACCCTGCAAGAATGAAATAATCCCATCCATCACTTCAGGAGAGATGCTGGGGGCAAAGGTAAATTCTTTAGAACACTGTGACAACTGGTCAGTATATGCAAGTGATTTGTGTGCTGTAGAGCTTTATTTATCATACATCTGTACACAAGTTTAAACCTAGCTTGTCTCAGCTTCCTTAAACTTTAAGACTAAAGATTCTCTGGATTTTTATAAATAAGTTTTGAGAGTTGCAGTTCTGTGGTAAATGTTCCATCTTGTCATTTCTAATTAGCAAGATATATTTCTTGCAATACTTCATTTTATTACAATCAGTCTTTCATATGATACACTATAAATCATATTTATGACACGGTTCTCCACTCAGAATGAAAAAGAGTCTTATGTATACATGTTGTTAGGGGAAGAATATCATCAATGTCTCTCTGCACAGGGTTTATCTGTACAACTGACTCCCATGTATAGTTTGAATTCACCCTAATTCTTGTCTGAGAGGGGTTAGTTACCATCAGATTGCAGATCCTTAAAAAATAATATTTAAAACAGGATAGCAGTATTTCTTTAAAATGACTCATCCAGGGGTCTAGTCACATTGACGATAGGTCCTGTTGTATAGCTTTTTATGGGGTGGGCTTAAGAGTTTGAAGCAAGAGTAGAAGGAACAACTACGTTAAGGTAGGTGGCATGAATAGGGCTTTATGCCCTCCTAGGATGTCTGTGCAGTAGGGACTGAGTGTCAGAAGAGGTTTACAAAGCTGGATGTTTACTTGTTCCTCCTGTCCTGGTGCAGTTATGTTCCTCTGGCATGGAGGAGCACGCTACTCTTTCTAGGGTATCTGGGGATTGTGGTAAGCAGACTGCAAAAAGAGGTCTGGTTCTGCATGAATATATTTTCACTTAAACCCAAGCAAAAGGGGACAGAAAGGCAGCCTTTCAATCTTTTTCCACTTATGAGAACTGATGGCACAGGCTGTTAGAAAGCCTCAAGAGAGATTTTCCTTACATCTCAAGAGAGGTGTGTTAAAAAATACATAGTTGTAGCGCATAGTAATGAAAATTACGTGCACCAAAAAGACAGCTACCTTATTAGTCTCTTGTTAAAAATAGGAAAAAAAAAATAAAGAACCCACATTTTTTATTTATTTTTTTTTAACAAATGTCTGGGAAAATATCTATGGAGTACTAGGGTAATATGAAATGGAAAATATTAAATAATGGCAAAAAATAATTTTTAATTTCACCTGCTTATGTAATTTCCTATCCTAGTATTTTTTTTCTTTTGTGGCAAAGTGTGCCTTGTGTCAGAAGAATGAGAGCACAATGAAAAGTGCTTTTATTTCATGTATTACTTCTTGTTTCTGAGCCATTAAAACAAAGAATTCAATCTTTCTTGTATTTGGGATTAAAGATTTTGAATCTGCATGAGTCAAGCTGCTTGTTTTCACTCATAGTTTTGTTACTAGAATGCAATGTGTTATTAGGGTTTGTTTACACACAGATCTAGAATTAAATGGAAGAGAGAGTGAATTTCTTCAGATATAAGGTTCTGGAAAGAAAGAATGCCTCTGTGATCTACAGGAATGTGTCTTGTGAAAGAAAACTGAATTGTCTTTGCTGTGAACCAGCAGGATGTTTGTCTATATCAAAGAAGGTTGGGAGGGAAAAATAAAGCTTGCAGAGCTGCTTCCCTGTGCCCACACAGAGAAATGGTGCCTGCACCTTCCTACTCCGAGCTTCAACTCTGACCTAGGCCTCTGCATTCATCCTGTTCTTTTAACCTGGCAGCCACCTCTGTAGCAAGTCAAGTGCTTGTAAGTGTTGCTGTCAGATATACATGTCTATTTGGCAATACTCAGCCCAAAGGGAGTTCGATCCAGGTGCCCATGCAGCAGGGGCTTTAGGGGAGAGAGCCTGTAGAATTAGAAAAAGGATATGTGCAAAATAAACAACATGTGCAAGGAGAGGTGCTCATTGTTATGCCCTCTGGTGAACCCTTTTGTTTTCCTCCTTCCCACAGCATGAAGTCTGAACATTCTATGATAATTCTTGGTGCCCTAAATAACTGCCTGTACCTTACTGCCTCAAGCTCAGTGAGGATGAATAAGAGTTGTTAGTCAGATCATAGAATCAAAGACTCATAGAATAGTTAGGGTTGGAAAGGACCTTAAGATCATCTAGTTCCAAACCCCCTGCCGTGGGCAGGGACACCCTGCAATAAACCATGTTACCCAAGGCTCTGTCCAACCTGACCTTGAACACTGCCAGAGATGGAGCATTCACAACTTCTGTAGGAAACCCATTCCACTGCCTCACCACCCTCACAGTAAAGAACTTCTTCCTTATATCTAACCTAAACTTCCCCTGTTTAAGTTTGAACCTATTACCTCTTGTCCTATCACTACAGTCCCTAATGAAGAGTCCCTCCCCAGGACCCTAGTAGGCTCCCTTCAGATACTGGAAAGCTGCTATGAGATCTCCATGCAGCCTTCTCTTCTCCAGGATGAACAGACCCAACTTTATCAGCCTATCTTCATACGGAAGGTGCTCCAGCCCCCTGGTCATCCTTATGGCCCTCCTCTGGATTTGTTCCAACAGTTCCATGTCCTTTTCATGTTGAGGACACCAGAACTGCACACAATACTCCAAGTGAGGTCTCACAAGAACAGAGTAGAGGGGCAGGATCACCTCCTTCGACCTGCTGGTCATGCTGCTTTTGATGCAGCCCAGGATACGGTTGGCTTTCTGGGCTGCAAGCGCACACTGAAGCCGGCTCATGTTCATTTTCTCATCGACCAACACCCCCAAGTCCTTCTCCACAGGGCTGCTCTGAATCTCTTCTCTGCCCAACCTGTAGCTGTGCCTGGGATTGCTCCGACCCAGGTGTAGGACCTTGCACTTGTCATGGTTAAACTTCATCAGGTTGGCATCAGCCACCTCACAAGCGTGTCGAGGTCCCTCTGGATGGCATTCCTTCCCTCCAGGGTATCAACCGAACCACACAGCTTGGAGTCATCGGCAAACTTGCTGAGGGCGCACTCAATCCCACTGTCCATGTCACCGACAAACATGTTGAACAAGACCAGTCCCAACACCGATCCCTGAGGGACACCACTCGTTACTGGTCTCCAGCCAGACATTGAGCCATTGACCACAACTCTTTGCATGCGGCCATCCAGCCAGTTCTTTATCCACCGAGTGGTCCACCTATCAAATTGATGTCTCTCCAATTTAGAGACAAGGATCTCGTGTGGGACAGTGTTGGACACCTTGCACAAGTCCAGGTAGATGACGTCAGCTGCTCTGCCCCTGTCCATCAGTTCCGTAGCCCCACCATAGAAGGCCACCAAATTGGTCAGGCAGGATTTCCCCTTAGTGAAGCCATGCTGGCTGTCACCAAGCACCTTGTTGTTTTCATGTGCCTTAGCATGCCTTCCAGGAGAATCTGCTCCAAGGTTTTCCCAGGCACAGAGGTGAGACTGACTGGTCTGTAATTCCCCAGGTCATCCATTTTCCCCTTCTTGAAAATGGGGGTTATATTTCCCTTTTTCCAGTTGTTGGGAACTTCACCTGACTGCCATGATTTTTCAAATATGATGGCCAGTGGCTTAGCAACTTCATTCCCCACCTCCTTCCGGACCCCGGCATGGATTTCATCAGGATCCATGGACTTGTGCACATTCAGGTTCTTAAGATGGTCTCAAATCAGATCCTCTCCTACAGTGGGCCCAAGGTCTTCATTCTCACAGTGCCTGCATCTGCCTTCCAAGACTTGGGTGGTTTGGTCAGAGCCTTTGCCAGTGAAGACTGAGGCAAAGAAGTCACTAAGAACCTCAGCCTTCTCCAAATCCAAGCTAACCAGTTCTGATAACTTCCGGAGAGGGCCCACATTGTCCCTAGTCTGTCTTTTATTCACAATGTACCTATGGAATCCCTTCCTGTTATCCTTCACACCCCTAGCCAAGGTTAATTCTAACTGGGCCTTAGCTTTCCTAACCTGGTCCCTAGCTTCCCAGACAACATCCTTGTATTCTTCCCAGGCCAAAAATGGTATCTCCAAGCTGTAACTTTCTTCAGTCAGAAAGCTTGTCAATTTTATGTTTCCTGTAATGCATGTCGGGCTTTACAGAAATTAACTTAAATCTGGAGATCATGTGTAATTGATGAGGAAAGAAGATTCTATTTTACACATGTTCTTCAGACTAGATGAACTAACTGTGCAGGTGCTTATCTTTCTTTACCTTTTTTACAGAAGGTTAGGCAGGAAAAACTCATTAAAAGATGTGTGCCTGACATGGTTTTTCTGGAGCCTGGCCGTAAATAATGCAGTGTTGACAGAAATAAACTGTACACATGTTAAGTAACAGGGTACCATGACCAGCTTATCTAGCAAGTCTCTGATTACAAGCCCCCTATAGAGAGATGCATCTATACACTGTTTTCAGACTGATTTGGGCTTCTCTATCCGTGGGATGTGTGAGCTGGTTCAGAGGGGCAGGGAGCTCTGCTGCTTATCTTGGTGAAATGCTCAGGCAATCCCAAACTTTTCATTGGGTTTATTTGCTGGTATCTTTGACTGTATCCATAAGACATCTGCTTCATAGCTGGCTTACGCTTGACTCGCTTGCAGTAGGGACAGAACTCACTCATAACTATCTGGATAAGTGCACTCAGAGCATCTGAATAGATGTACAAAATGTACAGAGGAACCATTTCCTAACTGAGGAAGTGGGTGGTAATGGGTTCCATCTGTAATTGCAGACAGATAAATGAAGAGAAGAAACAGCATCCATAGTTTCAGGAATGTTTAGCTTTTTTTGGCTGTTCTAATTTGTTTCTGATAAGCTGATATGAACTAGTATACTGGGAACTGTGGATCAGAAGGGATCAAATTTTTCTCTTGCAAACTGTAGTTTGGCACAGGAAATTTCTTCCTCTCTAAACAGCCTATGAAGCACAGTAAAAGTGAACAGAGAGCACAAGCTTTTTCACTGGATGTCAAGAGTGTTATGGATAATAGAAAGGATTTTTGTGGAGTAGCCTTAAAGGAAGTTCTAGGAATCCCAACAGAGGAATTAATTTTGTAAATGAGGTGTCCTCTGGGGCATCTTTTACAAAGTGTTGATGTATTTTATTATTTGTTCTATAGACCTTTTTCTCTTACTAGTCAATGCTGTCCTAACACACACCTTTATCCTGAAGTCCAGTTGTTTCATACGAAGTCAACAACATGTAAGTGCCATGACGGAAGCAAGAAGCTCAAAATTGTAGAGCACTGCTTCATGACACAGAGCTCATGCCATTCAAAGAATTTGCCTAAAAAATATACTTTTAAGACTGATGCACATCATTCTGCAAGTAGAAGATACTGCAGCGAGAAATTCCTTCATGTACAAAAGAATTGCTATATATGAAGATTCTTACCTTTTGTTGGGAATTATATCCTGGCTTGCCAAGATTGCACCAAAAGTTTGGGGTTTTTTTCTTTTATCCCAACCAGAATAATTAGCTGACTGCAGCATATTTAGAAATACTAGGGATAATGAAAATAGACATGCCTGCTGAAAATCTGGAGCTAAAAAAATATGAATATCAAGTAAGGTTATGCCACCAAAAAAACAGAAGGCAGAACTGTTCTTAAGAGATGCAGTATAGGAATGGATGTTAGATTACTTCTAAGTGAAAAAGCTTGAGAGTTTCTCTGCAAATGTAATAAAGGAAAAGATAGGCCTGGGTTCATTTCAATTCTAGTTCCTTGCCGCCTGTATTAAGCAATGCCTATACTCATCATAGCCTTTTTCAATGAAGAGTAATAGGCACTTACATAATGCTGTGCAACTCTGATCACTCTAAGTTCTTTATTGTCTAGGTAGGTTGGTTGGAGTTACAAGGATGTTAACTTTAAAACCTCAGCTGGGTGTATAACAAGTCTCAGGCTTGCAAATATGCAGGTCATATGAAATGCTGTGATTAAATTTCTTGAAAAAATGATGCCTTTAGGAATAAGCAAGCTGACAAGAGAAAGTATTTGTTATCATCTGTGTTACTGGTAGATAATTAGGGAGAATTCCTTCAACCATAGAAGACTCAAGCACAGAGGGACATTCAGAAAGGACCAGGATTTTAGGAGTGGACAGTCCCTCAAGAAATGCTTCGATCCATGTCTGTACTTTTTCTGTAAGAAAAGTTTTCCTGTTGCTGGCTTCATGCTTAAAAAACAAGGGTTTTCAGGATCTCTCCTCTCGTTAAAGGAGCAAAGACAAATAGCCAGACTTAAAAATGTAAGTAGCTAAATGTCTTCTAGCAAAGATGCCATGAGTATGTAATGATCACCTCATTCCTTGTAAGAACAAATAGGAGCTAAAAGGACAATACAGAATCAGGATGTATTGCTACATCCAGAATGTTGGACAAATGAGTGCTTCCTTGCCAAAACTTCTTCCAACAAAAGAGAAAATCCAACTGATGTGCACGCACCCGAATGATCTATGTTTAGGGCAGTAATAGCCTGGGACACAAAACCCCACTGTGTTTATATTACAAGTTAATTGATGATTATTTATAACTATATTGTTACATTATTTTTTGTAGTGCAGGTAGAGCTTTTGGTGGTTGTTTAGTACCACAGGCAACTTCCTGATGTCATACCAAATGTCTAATTCCATTTCAGCAGAAGGGAGTTAGTGAAAAATTAAATGTATTCTGGGACATTTTTTAGAGAGAGAGGTTATTAACAAACCAAATTATTTAGAGAAAGAGATATTAACAAACAATATACACAACTATGAGAAGTCAGCTAATAGTGAGAACAATGTTATTTTTCAAAACAGAGTACGATACTTAAATAGATCTAGGAACACTTTGTTTTCTGATGTTAAAAGACAAGAAGGGGATATTCAGTGAAAATGTGAAATTTTCAAACTGAAGACTGATGAAAGCTAATGCTTTTTTCACCAAAACTGTATTTAGGCGTTGGAACTCATGCCGTAGGAGCCTGTTGATGCTGAGAATATTTATAAAGATTCATAAATTATTTGACAGAATTACAGTGTTAATAACATTCAAGCTTGTGGTGGTTATATAAAATTTTGGTTATTATAAAATCAGAATGCTATTAAACCACATCTTTCTGACCTTGAGATAGTCTCTGTTAAAAACCAGAAAGACTTCTGTTCCCACATCTGTCTAATGTGGGATTTCTTACTTTTGCTCTTCAGTACCTAGTGCTTGATCATATTTATAAAAAGGATGCTGGCCAATTGGATAGATGCTGGGCATATTAATTTAATAATTCCTTTTCCCTGTGTCTCTACATATTGTATCATTTTCACATATATTTATTTAAAATGATCCCTGAAACAGTTCAAGGCAGAAGATGTGAGTTCTTTCTCTTTTATGGGCATTTATATATGAGTATGTAACACCTAGCATGTGATATTCCTGTTAACATTTTGCTCTTTGCCAGACCACTGTTAAAGTAAACCAAAGAGCAGAGATCATCTCAAAGTGTAGAGCAGCGCAAAACCCAGATGTCCATCTGAATTGCTTTGGCCTCTCATTTCTTTTGTCTCCACTTCTAACTAATTCCTGAAACATAATTGATTGCACACATTTGCTTATTTCACAGATGCCAGCTGCTGTATGAAGTTGTTTCTCACTAATGAAAATAGTAATGAGAACTATTTAAAGTGGAGCATAAAAAGCTTTAATAATTTATTTTATCTCTAAGACTGAAGATTTCTGACAAAGACTCAGGTACAAACTTATTCTTCAGATGGTTCTTTGCATTTTTTTGGCTTTGAAAATCCTGTGAAATACCATCTCAAAGTTCGTGAAGCTGAAGCAGACAACGCTACAGTGGACCCTCATGGAAGTCTCTGTCTCTGCTTTCACTTTCACTATGTCTGTGTGCTAGTTAGCAGCATCACACATGGCCCATTTGCCGAACTAAGAATAGACCTCATCAGTCCTGCATTATTAAAAATATAAAACAAAAGTTATTGCCTGCCTGTTTTCTACTTGTCATTCTGTCTGTTCCTCAAGGTATGCAATTATGTTTACCTGGCCAGGCTCCTCTCCTAAATTTACTCTAATTCTTCTTTCCCAACTCTGTCCTTGTAGGGAAATCTCTTCCTGTCCCTACTGCGGAGACATCACTGTTACTTGCTGCTAAATTTCTGTCTTTTTGCAAGTCACTGAAGCCATCTACAGCAGCTAGTCACTAGTCACATTTTGCCTTTTCTTGCAGGGTGTGTTCTGCTTGCATTCACCAGCATCTATCCTCTCAGTTTTGGTGAAATGCTGGAGCACCTACACAAGGCAGCAAAACTGGATGCTGGATACATTAAGTGATATAAATTGGGTGTCCCAGACTTCCCTTAAAGTACATCCATGTTGCAGTAAAAATCTCATCAAGGAGCATGAGCTAAGTAATGCTTTAGGGGTGTTCTCTGACCTTACATTTCAGTCATGAGCCATTATAGCTCTTGACCTGTATCTCTCATCTTGAAAGGCCATGCTAGACCCATCACTATCTACATAAACAATGCCCTAAAACATAAGCTCAGACAGTGGAAAAAGTATTTTGATTCATGAGGCTAACGAGCCTACTTGTTATAGAATATACCATTTCTGTTTGCATACCTTATGTGACGCAGAATTGCTAACATTCTTTAATGCTAGTATCTGTGTTAAAGGGATAATATAATAATAGCCACACCACCCAAGTCTTGGAAGGCAGACGCAGGGACTGTGAGAATGAAGACCTTGGGCCCACTGTAGGAAAGGATCTGGTTCGAGATCATCTTAAGAACCTGAATGTGCACAAGTCCATGGGACCTGATGAAATCCATGCCGGGGTCCGGAAGGAGGTGGGGAATGAAGTTGCTAAGCTACTGTCCATCATATTTGAGAAATCATGGCAGTCAGGTGAAGTTCCCAACAACTGGAAAAAGAGAAATATAACCCCCATTTTCAAGAAGGAGAAAATGGATGAGCCAGGGTACTACGGACCAGTCAGTCTCACCTCTGTGCCTGGCAAAATCTTGGAGCAGATTCTCCTGGAAGGCATGCTAAGGCACATGAACAACAACAAGGTGCTTGGTGACAGCCAGCATGGCTTCACTAAGGGGAAATCCTGCCTGACCAATTTGGTGGCCTTCTATGGTGGGGCTACGGAACTGATGGACAGGGGCAGGACTTGTGCAAAGCGTTTAACACTGTCCCACACGACATCCTTGTCTCTAAATTGGAGAAACATCAATTTGATGGATGGACCACTCGGTGGATAAAGAGCTGGCTGGATGGCCGCATGCAAAGAGCTGTGGTCAATGGCTCAATATCCAGCTGGAGACCAGTAACGAGTGGTGTCCCTCAGGGATCGGGGTTGGGACCGGTCTTAACATCTTTGTCGGTGACATGGACAGTGGGATTGAGTGCACCCTCAGCAAGTTTGCCGATGACTCCAAGCTGTGTGGTTCGGTTGATACGCTGGAGGGAAGGAATGCCATCCAGAGGGACCTCGACATGCTTGTGAGGTGGCTGATGCCAACCTGATGAAGTTTAACCATGACAAGTGCAAGGTCCTACACCTGGGTCGGAGCAATCCCAGGCACAGCTACAGGTTGGGCAGAGAAGAGATTCAGAGCAGCCCTGCAGAGAAGGACTTGGGGGTGTTGGTCAATGAGAAAATGAACATGAGCCGGCTTCAGTGTGCGCTTGCAGCCCAGAAAGCCAACCGTATCCTGGGCTGCATCAAAAGGAGTGTGACCAGCAGGTCGAAGGAGGTGATCCTGCCCCTCTACTCTGTTCTTGTGAGACCTCACTTGGAGTATTGTGTGCAGTTCTGGTGTCCTCAACATAAAAAGGACATGGAACTGTTGGAACAAATCCAGAGGAGGGCCATAAGGATGACCAGGGGACTGGAGCACCTTCCGTGTGACGATAGGCTGCGAAAGTTAGGTCTGTTCATCCTGGAGAAGAGAAGGCTGCATGGAGATTTCATAGCAGCTTTCCAGTATCTGAAGGGAGCCTACAAGGGTCCTGGGGAGGGACTCTTCTTTAGGGACTGTAGTGATAGGACAAGAGGTAATAGGTTCAAACTTAAACAGGGGAAGTTTAGGTTAGATATACGGAAGAAGTTCTTTGCTGTGAGGGTGGTGAGGCAGTGGAATGGGTTGCCCAGGGAAGTTGTGAATGCTCCATCCCTGGCAGTGTTCAAGGTGGATTCGGACAGAGCCTTGGGCTACATGGTATGAGGTGTCCCTCCCCATGGCAGGGGGGTTGGAACTGTATGATATTAAGGTCCTTTCCAACCATAACTGTTCTATTATTGTATGCATTCAGTTTTTCAGATTGCCAGAACGATTTCACCGAGCTCTCAGCCTATACTTTCAGGTAAAGACTCTTTGCATGATTTCTCCCTTTTGACTAGTGGTTGACATTCCTTCTGGTTTAGTAACGTCAAAAAAAAAGACACTTATGTGCTATCCACTTACTTTTCTTGATCCTAAACATACTTTAAATAAAACCAGATTTACACTGATCCCTAAACCTTCCATTAGCTGCAACCCCTGACCTCTGTACTTGGTCATTCCTCTTTGCTTTTGTTCATGGAGTTTTCCAGTCCATTACTGTTCTCCTGCTAGCTTGCTCACATTAATTTTGTGAGTGAGATTTTGTAAGGCAGATCGCTATAATTCAAGGGTGGTATTTACTGCATTCTTTTCATCCACTAATCTTGTATTTCTGACAGAAGCAGTCAGAGGAAACAATGAATGTAGTGCTGAAAGACAGAAGGTGCAGCTGAGTTCAAGATGTGCAGCACCAGGAACTCACAGTAGAAATATGTTTGTAGCTGAGGCTTCCACTTACACGCATGCAGAAGTGTTTTCCTTCTGCCATTTGTCTAAATACACTCTGTCTGTGTGAACTACTGCAAATATGCCAGAATAGCAAATAGAGTCAGGGGAGATTTATGGTTCCTCCTTGCCAGGTCGAGCAAGTACATATTTACAGTAAGGAAAAGAAAAGGATGTGACTGAAGTGTCAAAGATCTCAGAGGGATGCTGAATAAGAGGACTCTGGGCTTGATGCTGTATGACAGATTTTTTGAAAAGGCAAAGAGTGCAATGATTTCACTTGATTTTAAAGGTCTCAACTGTTGCTGGAGAAGATAAGGGTTTTTTGTTTCCCCACACACTTTCACATGCCTTGAACACAGAACTGGAGCTGCTGTTGCCACCTCTATGAACTTACGTAAAAATAAGTATGCTCCATTCCTGGCGGTGTTCAAGTCCAGGTTGGACAGAGCCTTGGGTGACATGGTTTAGTGTGAGGTGTCTCTGCCCATGGCAGGGGGGCTGGAACTGGATGATCTTAAGGTCCTTTCCAACCCTAACTTTTTATGATTCTATGGTTTTATAATACCTCTCATGAGGATGGATATATGAAAAGGTGAATCTTGGGACCTATGTTCTTCACAGGTTTGTTGGACGCCACTAAAACTGAGTTTAAAGAAAGTCTTGTCACCAAGAAGAACATTGCCTTCTCCAGCTCCTTCCCTTCTGCAGACAGTGTTGCCAGGTCCTGTAAGCTTGACACGAGGGTGTAGACTACTTGGTTTTTCGTTTAAAGCCAAACTTCTGATGCTGTTTTGTCCATCCAAACCAAAATCTTACTGCTTTCTGACTGCTGCGCCAGTATTTTGGGGGCCACAGAGACATGTCCTGGAGCTTATAAACAATTCAGCAAATCAAGATAAGAGTCAACTATTCATTACCAATAGAGTGGAGCCAGATTTTCAGTCCAAATGCCATGGGAGACTTTCTTTGCCAGAAAATAATTGGTGCTTTGCCTTAGTTTATGAAAGTGCACATGGCCTTTTGCATTTTCATGTTTAATAAGGCCATTGCAATTTAAACTGTTGTCTCAGTGGAAGGTCTGAATTAATGTTTATTAACTAATTGTCACCAGTTAATAACTATCTCTTATGTAGTGCATTTTAGACACCCTTTCTGCATGACATAAGGCAGTCATATGTAGCTCCTTCATTTTTATGCCTGTTTATCTGTTTTGCAGAGATACGCATCTCTGTGGTTTTTTTTATCTTTATTAAGAATAACCTTTAGGGGAGAAAGAAAAGGTGAATGCATGTTGAAATAACATTTCTATATCTTCTACTGACATTTGTAATCAGATGCCTTTCAGTTTTTCATGAGTTCTGTTATGTCTAATGGTTAAACACAAGCTTCTTAGTGTTCTAAGAAGCTGGAATGCTTCCCCTTATCCATAGGAAAGGCACACTGAATGTGAGAACAGCTCAGTCCTTTTGGATTTTTTGTTCAAGCTGGCAGCACATTTCCAATTGTGACAGTGGCTGGATGATGTTGGTACCTTTCCTACTGAGACTTTTGTTTACCCTCTCCAAAACCTCTCAAAAACCAGCATCAATGACAAAGCCAGTACAAATCTAAATCCCTAAATAACAAGGAAAGCATGAGCTTTGTGTTAGAGATCCTTTAGGAGTAAAAGTATTGAGGAAATAACAGTGGACAAAGTTGCAAACATAACACGAATTTGACTACATTACATGTGCCTTGTATCTTTGCTTTTACAGTCTTTTTTTTCCAGTTAGTAATAAGGTATATTATCATATAATATGTCTCAGTCTTTCATCTGGGGACAGAACCTGTGTGCAGCCACAGTATGTATAACACTTATGAGTTGTCTCCTGTACATCTACTACATCATCCATTTTGACTTTGAGGAAGAGAACCTAGGCTGCCTACTTCTCAGATGGTAATCTACAGCATTTTATTATAAAATAGAGACTAAGTCCGTGATTTAGACGATGTTTGAAGGTCCATTCCAACCCAAACTGTTCTATGATTTCACACCAAACACTTTTATAGATGAGTCCTCCTTGTCTTGCTCCACAATCCTTTTGTTGGTGAGTGGGGTACAGATAAGGGAAGGAGCCTGTACTACCAGATCTAATTTCAGGTGGTGTTGAACAAAGCCTTTAGTAGTAGGCAATTGTGGCTACATACATTTCTACATTCCCCAAAAGGATTTTACTCTCTATACTGGGGCGGAGTACAGAAGAATTTATAGATAGATTTAAAAAATACCCTCATATTTGTGTCCATTCCTACTGTCCAAGATTTCATGTCCCTGCTCCCTTTCCAAGACCAGGTGCTTGTTCTCAGTGGGTGTCTTTGAACCAACACAAGAAAAACAGCAGCTGCCCAGCCTCCAAGTAGAGCATGAACTGTAGGGTGGCCTTGATCACTTTTGACAAATGGCCACTGAAGGGTGGGTATTTATACCCAGGCACAGTCGTTTGTTTGTTCAGTGATTTTGCTATTAGTATTAAGGAAGAAATAAACGAGAGCAAACATTTGGGCAGGATATGCATTTTTATGAGGTTAACTCATCCTTGGGGAAAGAAGTAAGGCTCTGATCAAAGCATAGCCTTATTGCAGAAATCTGACTGCAGGGGTAGATTTGTTTGTTGAGGATTCAGTTTCTAGCAGGCACAGCACTGAGTGATTTAAGAGACTGGCCCAATAGAATAGCCATACACAGAAAAGAGTTACCACTGCTGTGAAGTTTAATAGTTCTGAATTAAATTGGTTCATTTTCAAAGCAGGAAATATACTACAGCGTTGACATTTACTGCCCTCTGGCAAGAACGTAGTGGGTCCATGTGGTTGGGGTTTTTTTTCTCCTCCTCCCCCCCTCCCCTTTAACAAAAAAAAGGGAGGAAACCTTCTCTTTTTGTCTGTCACATATCTTCCAGCCAGTAATGGGAAAAAAAAATGCTTGCAAAATAGGAATAAAACGGAGGATACTACACCACTTGTTAGCTTTGTTAAGAGATAAGGAGGTGTTTAGCCAGCCAGATAATTGGTAGAAGGGCTGGATATAGAGACTGATCTTCTGATTTGCTGTCCTAGGTGCTGTCTTCAGAAACACCCTCTTTTCGCACTATCATTGCAGCTTGCTATTTTGTAAAATATCCTCAACAGGCTTCCTCAAAGGGACACTCAGTCACACTGTGACAATAGACACAAATCAGTACTTTATGTTATTGCCAATAAAATCAATGGCAAAAATATAACTGCCATTTTTTTCCCACATTAGCATTCCTAATGATACAAATTACCTGAAAAATTCTGGAGTGCAATTCTGTTCCTCATGGAGTCAGTAGAAGTTTTGCCACCAACAGATGAAGAGAATATTCTGTGTATATTCTGCCTGAGGCAGGTGACATTCTGATACAACTTGATTGCTTTATAGTCTACCTTGTTCAAAGCTGGAACTTAAGTCATCATTCCTCATTATAAAAAGTAAGTTTCTGGTGTTGCTCTTGCCTGTGGACAGAGGAGCGTTGTCTACTTCTTTGGCACTGAACTCTGTAAGACATCTGTACCCTGTAATTGGCAGAGACTCTTTTTTTGCTAAAAAAGGGATGAGGTAATCAAGTAGTGAGTAAACCAGCTGACTGCTCACCAGAACAGGCCTAGCAGGGCGCATACAGAAGAAAAGCATATAAATCACCAGAACAAGGAACTACGTGAAAAATTCTGTAGCATATTTGGGCATGTTCAGTCACTGCTATATAGGACATTCAGAAGCCTGTTCTGAGCTTGTTGTTTGAAATTCTTTTGGCATTAGCATACCAATGCAGAGTGTATGGATTAAAAGAAATCCTGCTCTCTCCAGTTGTCGCATTTTGCCCTGCAAGCCAAATTCTGTGTTAATACACCACTGGGATACAATAGCATACTGTGGCTGCACTACGTTGTTTGGGTTTTTTCATGTTGTCTGTGAAGATAAGCAGCTTGATAGAAGTTATATGAAGGTGTTAAGTTTACACTTAGTGACTACCCAGACTGGTTGCCAGCCCCAGTTGTTCATATATACTTTCAATTGTCTTCCTCATTAATTGATGGATTTTTTTAAGAGCTCACAACAGTTGCATCCAGAATTACTATTTACACATGTTCGCATTACTAAATATTCCTTCACTCCTCCTTTATAAACCTTCTGGTTTCAGGCACTTTTAGAATAATTCCTTTGGGGGGGGGGTATTTCTGTGTTTTTCTGTGTTTCAGAAAGCATCTAAGAATCTTCTGTGAATGCTCATTTCAGTAACTTTATTTTTTATATAGATATATTTTTAATGCATTGGCTTACTTTGAATTGCATCTCCCCCCCTAAGAAGACCTCAGCAAATATATTACAAATATAATCTTCTGTAGTAAAATAATGCAGAAGAAAGGAAGAAAGTAATGGAAAAATCCTCCTTTTTCAAGAAGACAGCTTTGACACAGTCAAACAAGCTCTCTCCAAGCTTTTAACATGTCTGCAGCATCTGGTAGAAACAGGTTTTAGCATATTTAGGAGACAAAGCTCAGGGACAATGCAATACAGGGGATCTTGGTAAGAAGACCTTACCAGCAGTTCCTCTGCAGTGTATGTGAGTGTTATAATAATTTTTAGCATCACAGTATTACATAGCACATCTCTCAAAATGGGTAAGCTGGGCTGCAGTGTCAGCCTCAAGGCACCAGCACCAAGTGTTCAATGGTGTTTAATTTTGCAGAAAAACTTGTGAGTTCTTCACTAGCTTTATCTAGATAAGGTTTAACATGCCCTTTGTGTAAAATATGTTGCAAAAATACTATCTAAATTTGGCAAAGATACAGTGAGACTGCCCTTTTCTGGAAAAGGGTTGGCTGATGATCAAACAGGAGTATTTGTATTTGGTTTTGTTTTTAAAACTAGTAAAGCTAATACAACTCTAGGTGTACCCACTGTTCTTTTGAAGACTGCTCTCCTTAATTCTGCTGTCCTTTAGTTATCTTGCGCTAGAGACGTGAACAGATTATTTTTCCCCAACTATTCTACCTACAACTTCACAAATTGCTCCCTTTTCAGTTCATATATGTTCATGTTTGTTCACATACATGAAGAGAATCAGAAAAAAAATATTTTCAAAGATAGATTAATCATGTAGCTTTAACTTTGGAAATTTTATGATAAATAAGTCTTGAATTAATTGTGAGTTAATCGGTTAGTACATATATTTTAATAGATAGGAGTACTTATATGTATATACAACATGATTCAAAAAACCATAGTTCTGTAGTAAACTCTATAAATCACAGAAAATTATATATAAGGTATAGTATAGTATAAATAAACTATAGCATAGAATATATAAAATATAACTTATATGTAGTAAGATATATATAAACTAAACTACAGTTTTTAGAGATAGATTGCTTGGAATAAATTGCAGTCTGTCTTACGTATGTTAACTTATGTGTATGTGTGTACCCTAAAACTAAATGGTTGTGCTTTCTATGCTTTGGAATTTTTGTCTTAGTCCTGTTAATAGTTGTCAAGTAACCTAATCTCAACAGTCACATACTTTTTTGGACATTTTAGGAGGGAAACCATCAGTTGATTCGGCATGGAGACTAACCTTTCACCCCTTGGGGTGGTCCCTTCAAGACATAAGAGAAGGCACCAAAGTGGATTAGTGTCTGGAGTCTTACATTGCTAATGGTGATTTCCACAAGTATCACATTCTTACTGTTCTAGCAGCAACACAGCCCTGCATTAGTGAAACTATCCATCTTTTTCAGATGCTATTTTTGTTCTGTTCTTCTCCTGTTCTTCTTTTATTCTTCTTTTGTTCTGTTCTGTCTTTTCAAACTAAGGTTTTCTGCTGCATTCATATCCTCAGTGCATAGTAACATCATGTGAATGTGACTAATGAAGAGCAGTATCCTAATGGTGTTTTAAGCACTAATGGCCAAAAGTCGGCTATTTCCTGGCAGTTAATGGACATCTGGAGGAGATCTTAATCCGTCTGGTCATTAACTGCCAGGAAATGATTGACTTGGAGGTTGTTACTGCTCTTAAAAATGAAATAGATTTTTTTCTTCTCTCTCTCCTTACCATCATGCCACTGGCTTGTAGTCCTTTAATACTGTCTCCAATGTAAAATTTTTTCTTGATTGCAGAAGGTTTTTTAGCTGTCCAAAGTGTTTTCTGCACTTCACAGAATCACACAAATGTGATCCTTGCCTGGAAAAGTCTATAATCTAAAGCTACAATTTTGTATTTGTATCTACATAGGAAGAATCTTGAACTGGTGTGAAATTATGTTTAGCTGAAAGGAATTCTGTTTGCAGATGCAACTGATAGGCTGTGATCTTGGCAGAAAGGATATCCATTGCAAAAGCAGGAAGCAACAAGAGAATGATAGTAAAAAGTGATTACAACGATCTGTCCTAAGAAAAGTAAAAATTCACATACATAAAACTAATAATTGCCTTGGCCATCTTTGCTTTCACCCCACATTTTTTTCTTTATCTCCTATATGTTTAGATACATTCTAGTGCACCATTTAAACATTTATCATTGATTATAATGAAGGCATGCTAAAGCATATGAAAAACAACAAGGTGGTTGGTGACAGCCAGCATGGCTTCACAAAGGGGAAATCCTGCCTGACCAATTTGGTGGCCTTCTGGGATAGGGGTACAGAACTGATGGACAGGAGCAGAGGAGTTGACGTCATCTACCTGGACTTGTGTAAAGGGAAGGAATGCCATCCAGAGGGACCTGGACATGCTTGTGAGGTGGGCTGGTGCCAACCTCATGAAGTTTTAACCATGACAAGTGCAAGGTCCTACACCTGGGTCAGAGCAATCTCAGGCACAGCTACAGGTTGGGCAGAGAAGAGATTCAGAGCAGCCCTGCAGAGAAGGACTTGGGGGTGTTGGTCAGTGAGAAAATGAACATGAGCTGGCTTCAGTGTGCGCTTGCAGCCCAGAAGGCCAACCGTATCCTGGGCTGCATCAAAAGGAGCATGACCAGCAGGTTGAAGAAGGTGATCCTGCCCCTCTGCTCTGCTCCTGTGAGATCTCACTTGGAATATTGCGTACAGTTCTGGTGTCCTCAATATAAAAAGGACATGGAGCTGTTGAAACAAGTTCAGAGGAGGGCCACGAGGATGATCAGGGGACTGGAGCACCTCATGTATGAAGATAGGCTGATAAAGTTAGGTCTGTTCATCCTGGAGAAGGGAAGGCTGCATGGAGACCTCATAGCAGCATCCCGCTATCTGAAGAGGGCCTATAAGGATGCTGGGGAGGGACTCTTCATTAGGGACTGTAATGATAGGGCAAGGGGTATCAGGTTCAAACTTAAAAAAAGGAAGTTTAGATTGGATATAAGGAAGAAGTTCTTTACTGTGAGTGTGGTGAGGCAGTAGAATGGGTTTCCTACAGAAGTTGTGAATGCTCCATCTCTGGCAGTGTTCAAGGCCAATTTGGACAGAGCCTTGGGTGGTATGATTTAGTGTGAGGTGTCCCTGCCCATGGCAGGGGGGTTGGAACTGTATGATCTGAAGGTCCTTTCCAACCCTAACTATTCTATGATTCTATGATAGTTATTTGGGGAAATCTGCATTTCTAAAACTCTTCATAAGAACTTGTTTGGCAGCAAGCTTGAGAATAAATTGAGGTTGTGCTGAGCCCACTGCCTACCACCATGACATTGCCTTACTGTCTCCTTTATTCCCCCATGTGCTGATATTTGTCCTAAAGTAATATGAGGGCATACTCCAAGTCATCTAGTCTTTTCTTTTTGTATTTGTACAAGAGATGACAGAGTGGCATTTGGTTGATGTCTGAGGACCTAGATCTTCTGTTACTTCAAAGCTGCTTGAGTAAAGTTTGACCTAAGACTTAAAAGGTTTAAGGAGAGAACTGAGAGGAATTAAAAAGAGAGGATGCTTGTGGAACAGCATCTTCTGGTTATGATGCACCGAGTTCTGTCTGGGGACAGATGATGAGCGAGTTGAGAGTCTGTGGGTGAGAATTAAGGGGCAGGCTGGCAGGGGGGATACTGTTGTAGGTGTCTGTTACAGACCACCAGATCAGGGTGAGGAAGTTGATGAGGCCTTCTACAGGCAGCTGAGAGAGGCCTCACAGTCACAGGCCGTGGTCGTCGTGGGGTATTTTAACTTCCCTGATGTTTGCTGGAAGGACCACTCGGCAACCCAGCCGCAGTCCAGGAGGTTCCTCCAGTGTGTGGATGATAACTTCCTCCTGCAAATGGTGGATGAGCCGACCAGGAGAGGAGCGCTGCTGGATCTCATCCTCACTAACAAGGAGGGTCTGGTTGAAGCAGTAAGGGTAGAGGGCTGCCTTGGTTGCAGCGACCACGAGATGGTGAAGTTCAGGATCTTGTGTGGTAGGACCAGTAGAATACCAAGTAGAATTGCAACCCTGGACTTTAGCAGGGCAAACTTTGGCCTTTTCAAGCAATTGCTAGGGGAAATCCCATGGGCAAGGCTGCTTGAAGGAAAAGGGGCTCAAGATAGTTGGTTGACATTCAAGGACTGCTTTTTCCGTGCTCAAGATCGGAGCATCCCGACACGTAGGAAGTCAAGGAAGAGGGCCAAGAGACCTGTGTGGCTAAATAGGGAATTGCTGGGTATGCTCAAGTGGAAGAGGAGAGTTTACAGGTCATGGAAGGAGGGGCTGGCCACTTGGGAGGAATATAAGGCTGCTGCTAGGGGATGTAGGAAGGCAGCTAGGAGGACTAAGGCTTCCTTAGAATTAAACCTGGCAAGAAGGGTCAAGGACAGCAAAAAGAGCTTTTTCAAGTACATGGCAGACAAAACTAACACCAGAGGCAATGTAGGCCCACTGATGAACGGGATGGGTGCCCTGGTGACAGAAGATGCAGAGATGGCAGAGTTACTGAATGCCTTCTTTGTCTCTGTCTACTCTGCTGCAGGCAGTCCTGAAGAGCCCTATACCCCTGAGACCTTAGATGAAGTCAGGTCGACGGAGCGACTTGCCTTAGTCGATGAGGAATGGGTTAGAGATCAGTTGAGCAATCTGGACGTCCATAAATCCATGGGTCCAGATGGGATGCACCCGCGGGTGCTGAGGGAACTGGCGGAAGTCATTGCTGGACCACTCGCCATCATCTTTACCAAGTCCTGGGAAACGGGAGAGGTGCCTGAGGACTGGAGGAAGGCAAATGTCACTCCGGTCTTCAAAAAGGGCAAGAAGGAGGACCCGGGTAACTATAGACCGGTCAGCCTCACCTCCATCCCTGGGAAAGTGATGGAACACCTTGTCCTTGGTGCCATCTTAAAGCATATCAAGGATAAGAGGGTTATGAGGGGCAGTCAACATGGCTTCACCAGGGGGAAATCATGTTTGACCAATCTCTTAGCCTTTTATGAGGAAATAACACGGTGGATGGATGATGGCAGAGCGGTGGATGTGGTCTACCTTGACTTCAGCAAAGCCTTTGACACAGTCTCCCACAGCATCCTCACGGCTAAATTGAGGAAGTGTGGACTGGATGACCAGGTAGTGAGGTGGACTGTGAACTGGCTGAAGGAGAGAAGCCAGAGAGTTGTAGTCTATGGGGCTGAGTCTAGTTGGAGGCCTGTATCTAGTGGAGTGCCTCAAGGGTCAGTACTGGGACCGGTATTATTTAATATATTCATCAATGATTTAGATGAGGGAATTGAGTGTACTATCAGCAAGTTTGCTGATGACACTAAGCTGGGAGGAGTGGCTGACACGCCAGAAGGCTGTGCTGCCATCCAGCGAGACCTGGACAGGCTGGAGAGTTGGGCAGGGAATAACGGGATGAAATATAACAAGGGAAAGTGTAGAGTCCTGCATCTGGGCAGGAACAACCCCAGGTTCCAGTATAGGTTGGGGAACGACCTGCTAGAGAGCAGTGTAGGGGAGAGGGACCTGGGGTCCTAGTGGACGACAGGATGACCATGAGCCAACACTGTGCCCTTGTGGCTAAGAAGGCCAATGGCATCCTGGGGTGTATTAGAAGGGCGGTGGTTAGTAGGTCGAGAGAGGTCCTCCTTCCCCTCTACTCTGCCCTGGTGAGACCCCATCTGGAATATTGTGTCCAGTTCTGGGCCCCTCAGTTCAAGAAGGACAGGGAGCTGCTGGAGAGAGTCCAGCGCAGGGCAACCAAGATGATTAAGGGAGTGGAGCATCTCCCTTATGAGGAAAGACTGAGGGAGCTGGGTCTCTATAGTTTGGAGAAGAGGAGACTGAGGGGTGACCTTATAAGTGTCTATAAATATATAAAGGGGGAGTGTCACAAGGATGGAGCCAGGCTCTACTCAGTGGCAAACAATGATAGGACAAGGGGTAATGGGTGCAAACTGGAACACAAGAGGTTCCACTTAAACTTGAGAAGGAACTTCTTCTCAGTGAGGGTGACGGAACACTGGAACAGGCTGCCCAGGGAGGTTGTGGAGTCTCCTTCCCTGGAGACATTCAAAACCCGCCTGGACACATTCCTGTGTAACGTTATCTAGGTGTTCCTGCTCTGGCAGGGGGATTGGACTAGATGATCTTTTGAGGTCCCTTCCAATCTCCAGCATACTGTGATACTGTGATACTGTGATGTATTGATGCTGAGAGGAGGAGAATGGGAGAAGGGCAAATACTGAATGGATGAGATGTGTATCAGAAAGGCAAAGGTAGGTGAAGGAAGGTGTCAGGTAAAATGAATCAAAACAAAAGCCCAGATAATCATCAACATATAATTCATTCAAAAAAAACAGCCATTATTCTAGAAGATGCCGTGACTAGATGAGATCCATAGAAGCCGCTGTTCGAAGAGTGTCTGAATCCAGTACAGAGCATTTCCAGAAGCAAACCTGGAGAAAATCTTGGCTGATCCCCACCCTGAAATCTCTTTGACTGCATAGCCTGTAGTGTTCCTGGAATTATGAATAATTGATCCTTCCAACCCAAACTATTCTATGATTTTAAAACAACATCTGGATGTAAGATTTTTGGTTTCTTTATTCCATTAGACAATAAATGGGGGAAGACTAATTTGTTTTTAATAAAGTCTTAAGACATAGTTTTTCATACTTCAGTTGCAAACTATAATTTTGTCAGGAAATTAAACACAATACTCTATGGAAATCTAAAACCCAGAACAAGTTCAAACATTACATAAAATATTTTTTAAAATATATTTGTAAAATAGTTATGGGTACATTTGAATTCACATGTTGAAAAATTTATGACTACTCAAGTATGCAGACCCCACTCTGTTTCAGCCTCTCTTTTTTATTTCACTTTTTATATTTTGGCAATAAAATGGAAATATTAAAAGCAGTTCATAAATCAGTTCTAATGTGTAAAAGGGGAATTGAGTGTGGACATGTATACTCTTGCCTCTCACACTTGTGTTAGAAACTCTAGTCAGGGTCTTCCTGTTGGAGCAGCTGTGATTTCAAAAGGCTACATAGCTTATGTGTGGCAATTTTGTTGATTTTTGTGTTGGTGTTTTTTTCTTATAATTAAAAACACATTTACAAATAAAATCCAGGAAAGAAAGGAAAGAATGCTAAGGGTGATAAAATTAAAGACTTCTGAATGGAAACTCTTTGAAGGTCATACAGTACAGGTAATTCTTCATTTCAGAAAGGGAATTTGTAAGCTCAGTTTAGTTCTGATCTGTTTTCTGTATTGAAGCGGTGCGTTTGGTTACAATGTGAGACTGCTTGCTAAGGGTCAGTTCCTCTTCTGTCTTTGTTCTTAATTAGGGAACTATCGAGTGGAGGGGACAGAAATTGTACTGGTAAAATTACAAGAAGGAAAAGAACGTCAAAGAGCTTCTGTTCTTAACAATATTTAACACTTGCTTAGGAGGTAGGCAGCTCCCCCAGGGTGCTCCGTGGCATCTTCTGTTCCTTGGTGGACTCCCCAGTCTCGAGTGGTACTCCAAGTCCAAAGCAGACCAGGAGATCTGTCAGGAGTGAAAAGTCTGTCAATCATTCCCATCCCAAAATAAATGCTCTGGGAAGTCTGTATGTTGTCTTCTTCTAATGTTGTCCCTATAAAAGTTTTCACTCTTAAAAATACAAGTCTGCCTTTCCTTGGTCTGTGTGTAAAATTAAGTCTTAGGGTATGTAATAAAATGTGTTAACCAGTAAGCAGTTTCAAGTTGACTAGGCTGCATGTGCTTAAAATAATATCAGAATAGGCCTTTTTTATTTGCAGTGTGAATGATGAGGACATACTGATTTCATGACTGTCATATGTGTGACAGAAAACAGAGACTAATTAGGTGACAAAACCTAGAAATTCTCAATTAAAAGAAAAAAAAAAAGCTGTCTCAGACAACATCTGACATTTTCCATACTCAGTATTTTTGGGTAATCTATAACCCCTTTCTCTGTGGAGTGATGCCCTAATGTAACTGACCATTGTATGAACTGGAACAGGTTGCCCAGAGATGTATTGGGGTTTCCATCCTTGGAGGTACTCAAAACCCAGCTGGATGTGGCCCTGAGCACTGATGTAGCTGCCCCTGCTTATGCAGTCTCCAGTCGCTCCTTCCAATCTCAAAGACAGTGATTCTGTGATCTATTCTGTGCTGTAAGGCAAATATTCTAATCTAATCTAAAAAACCTAATTTGCCTTGATTTTTTTTTTTTGTTTTCAGTTTTGAAACTTCCCTTTAAATGTGTGTAGACTATGCTCAGATGAAAAGCATCCAGTGAATCCAGGATGGTATTTATCCCCCCTAATTTTAGAAGTCCATGGCGGAGGCATCTGCTGCAGAGTTGGTCACCCTAAATGCTCCTTAGAGTGTGTTGAGAAATTTTTAGGGTTATGTTCTGATATATTTTTGTTGTTTATTTTAAAAAAGAAAAGCCCAAGAAAATTGGGGGTGTTCAGCCCAGAGAAGAGCGGGCTGCACGGAGACTTCATAACATCCATCCAGTACTTAAAGGATGCTGGAAAGGGACTCTTCATTAGGGACTATACTGTTAGGAGAAGAAGTAATGGTTTTAAACTGAAAGAGGGTAGATTTGATTGGATATGAGGAAGAACTTTACTGTGAGGGTGGTGAGGCACCGGAACAGGTTTTCCAAGGATGCTGTGAATGCTCCATCCCTGGTAGTGTTCAAGGCCAGGTCAGACAGTGCCCTGAGCAACCTGGTCTAGTAGGAAGTGTCCCTGCCCATGGCAGGGGGGTTGGAACTAGATGATCTTAAGGTCCTTCCCAACCCTAACCATTCTATGACTCTATGATTAATAATTCCTTGAAGTGTCTGTTTCTCTCCATTGTCTAGAAGTGCAACCAACAGTTAATATTTCAGATAATTCAAAATACTGGAATTGTTTGGGTTGTTTCATTGGTTTTTTTCTTTTTCCCCCAGGTTCTTTTTTCAAGGTTTTAATTATCATTTCTGCTCACCATCAGTGTCTGAACTTTAGCCACTGAAAAAGCCAGGTGAAAGTTATTAGCATAATAAAATAGTACTGGGTTTTTTTGGTAAATTCTCATCTTTTGAGGCTTTGACACCCAGAAACGTACGGAAATTTCTGTATTTTGTAGGCACTGTCTTTCTGTGGAAAAAGTAGACAGGCTTAATACAGCTGTTAACATATTTTGAAATATAATAAACCCTACCGAATTGCACTGGAATGCATTGCGTACATTTATTGTACGTTTGCTGTACCAGATTAAGTCTATGTTTCACAGAGCAGTACCACTATGATATTTAAACTCCATTTACGTCATTGTTATCCAATGTGTATAAATAGAGTACTGCAGGGAAGTTCTACAGGACTCAAAGAATCATAAAATCATAGAATCATAGAACCATAGAATCCTAGAATGGCTTGTGTTGGGAGGGACCTTAAAGATCATCCAGTTCCAGACCCCTTGCCACGAGCAGGGACACCTTCCACTAGACCAAAGTTGTTCAAAGCCCCATCCAACCTGGCCTTGAACGCTGCCAGGAATGGCACACCCATAGCTTCCCTGGGCACCACCCTCACAATGAAGAACTCTACAACCAATGCTCTGTTATTTTGTTATATTGGTTATTTTGGTTTTGTGATTTCACTACAATTATCACTGCAGTATTTTGATTAAATATTTGATGAAAAAGCCAACTCAAAGCAACCACAATATGATCAAGTGAGTGACTTAGATCAGGAAGTTGTCACTGTCTGGTTAGAGAGTCCAAGCTGTCCTGCCCAGGCAGGATACAGAGTCTCTGCTGGAAGATGATTCCTTGCATATGTCCAGTAAGCACTGTGAAGCCTGGCACCCATGGAACTCCACTTAGTTTGCTCACGGACAGTTAACTTTCCTGTCAAACAGACATACAAGTAGCTGAAGTTAGTCAGCAGAGACCTGGAAAGATCATGTCTATGATCATGCAGCATGTATTTGAATAGTCTCTGTGAGCACAGTGAAAGACAGTGCTCCTGCTTCGCTATCATCTGGTGTTTGTGGCCAGCTCAGTATCAGCTTTTCCTTGTTGCTGTGTGTGGAGAGAGTACAATCTTGTGAAGTCTCCTGGAGTCTGGGAGGGATCTTGTGAGGAAATTACATTGGTGGATAGCATTTTGATGAAACAATAATGCCTGAGGGCTCCCTGCATAAGCATAAGCTTTGAATAGATTTTAGCCTGGTTTTAGAACTCTTATGAAGAAATGTAATTCGCTATTAAGCTAATTGAACTAATTAAGCTAATTGAACTTGTCTCAAGGATTTTCTTTCACTTTGTGTGTTAAATCCAACAGGCCTTCGAAAAAGCACATGAGCTCAGCAGCAGCTTTTCCAGGAATAATCCCTAAATTGTTAACTTTGAAAAGAAGACAGCTCTCCCAGAACTGCAAGGTGATCAAATGCAGCAGCTGCGTTCCACAGAGAAATGTCTGTCAACATTTAAACCTAGTCAGGCTTCTGATGACCTCCTAAGCCTGTTTATTACAGCTGAATAGCCTAATGTGACGGTCCCTCTCAGGAACTACCTGTGCTTTTATTCAGCTGCAGAGAGATGAACGCAGAGGCACCCTGGGGTTGTTATACAATACTGCAGAAAGTTCCAGAGAATCCTTATTGCTTTTCTTTTAGGGAGGACTGACGTATATTTTGGAAAATGTAAATACACTTACACTGTCTTTTTATTTGTCTGAGGGAGGGAAATAAATGGGTTTTCTTATGTACATCTGGAATTGCCTCTTAACTAGAAATATTTCCAAATAAGGGTAAGCCAAGTAAACACCCACTGGAAAAATTATTTTACTGCATTGCTATTCCTAGTGGATATTTTCATTACTTTATTTACTCAAGTTCTAGTCACATCACTTGCAGGGATGAGATTTCATAATTGCTATTGATTTCTATAAAGAAATTTTTTTGTCTTTTACCATGAAATTTTTCTCTGTTTCCATGTTGTATTTATACAGCTGCCATTATAGCTTCTATTTCTATAGCCATAATGTTATTCATGTAGAAATCTTCCCCAACTACTACTCCATTTATCTAGGATATTACGCCTTACTTCCAAGGAACAAAAGAAAACAGACTGGTTTTGAACAGTGGTTGATAGCTTCTAAATATATAAACAACACTTTCCTTCTCTTCCTTGGCCACATGCAAGTACAAGATCTATACCTAGCCTTCAAGATGCACAAAGAAGTCAAGCACACAACGCTTACTAACGGTAATGAACTTACTGGTTTTGGGGGGTGGAGGCAAGTAGGAAAAGAGGATGAATTTAATGTGATTCATAGCAAGGTAAAGTATTTCACCTTTATAGGGTGAAAAACATCTTAATTTTGCAATGTTCTGTGTCCTCAGTGTTTAGAAACTTCTGAAAAGGCAGTTACTTGTTCCCAGATTCTGCTTCCAGGACAGAGCAGCACAGTGTTTGACGAGAGCTGGGTTCCTGTATATGAGAGCAAAATATCTCTGTTGATCTGAAAGATAACACAAGAGCAGTTCAAATTCTACTGACTAAAAACCAACAGGAATTGGAAAATGTAATCTCAGCCTGGTGAGTGTGATTTTGAGGTGCTAAACGGGAAGATGGTTATCATCTAGAGCTGGCTTGTTTGGAAAGAATTTGGTCCCTTGGAAGGTTAACCATGAGTTAACACTCGATCTGATTTTGTAGGTCTTCATAGCTTTTTCTTTTTGTCAACTTGTGATGCGCTAAATGAGAGAAGAAACTTTGTCCTTTTTATAGAAAAGCATGCTTTTTTATTCTAGAGATAACGTGTGAGCTCTCTGATGGCTGAAAAAACCCTCAACTGAGAGTTTGGGTCTTTGGTGGCTTTGGTGAATGAAGGCTGCTTAATTTGTGCTAATTAAGCTTAAGAGTTCCACTTGGTGTGAGTTAAAAAAAGAAGCAAAAGTGAAGTTGTTAACTATATAAACTTGTAAGTGAAGAGGTATTCCAAAGGCCTTTGTACAAACCCTCTGTATTAATGTGAATGAATAAGTATGCATTTAGGAGAAAGAATTAAACACAGACAGCTCAAACACATTTTCCATGTGGTATTTCAAATGTGTTGTTTCATTGTTCCTTTTTTATTTGGCTTCTGCAGGTTTATTAATTGTCAGACTGCAACTGGAAGATTAATCACAGATGTTAATCAGATATTTTCATGCATAAATCTACTAGAGACACTTTGAAAGAGAAACCGTGTAGGATTGCAATATAAATTTATTTCAGTCTGAAGTATCTAATAACATATGCAAACCATGCACTGCAAACAGTATCTTGTTTGCACTTCTTTTAAGTAGTCGGGAAAGACCTTTACTATGTGGAATGTGTCTTTCGTGTCAGTCTGTTTCAAAGTTCAGTCTGTGAGTGACTGATGGAGGTTGCTCACAAACAATTATACAAGTGATAATGCAAACTTCCTGCAAACATGGAGACATGGACCCTCTACTGTGAGCCCTCTACTGGGGAAGACTGCAATATGAACTCCACTCTTACTGTCCTCGTGAGAGGGGGTGTTGCAGGTGACTCAAAACCAGATGGAAAAGGTCACTCAGAATCTTCACATCAGCATCAGAGAATTTACAATGGAGAGAACAGAAACAATAAATAAAGGGTGACACACATCCATCAGAGATGTGTTTTCAGGGAACCAGCTGTTTTAATTTCCTGGGTGATTCCTTTAAACTAGGCACATCTAAGAGTTAAGTAGTTGATCAGTGGTTTTGCCCTCAGAGAAAACATGTTTCGGCACATTGTGGAAAGGTGTCTGGGGTTTTGAAAGCAGCATGTTCCATGTGGCTTGGAAAGCATGTGGGTCCACATCGTGCAGCCTTCACCCATCTGATGAATCCTCCTCTTGGGAACAGTTCTTCTCACAGCATACGCTAGTCACAGCACTCAAGGGTTCCCCCCAGGATTAGCAGAATATCAGCATTGCATAATTCTTTCACGTTTGTAACACATTTCTTCCTGCTAGCTGTATAAAAGGGAATTCACTGCTATCTATTGCAGTGGGTTTGATTTGCATCAGAAATTTATCTCAATTGCAGTACAAGATAATATTTGTTAGCTGCTTTCACATAAAAAGGGCAGATGAGGAATAAGATAGTATCAAGCATTACAGCCATGTAACACTGCCAATGAACTGCATAGGGCATAGGTTACTAATTACTTACATATTAGAAGAATAATAAAGATGGGAAGCTGGGCCTAGTGAATTACCCCCAAATTGCACATTATATGTATCATATAGGTATGTAGGAATAGACCTGCAGTTGAGTGGTCAGGACTGTATTCAACTGCTGTAATCAGCATACCAGATCTTGGCTTTGAATTGCTAGGAGAATGATTGGAGGTGGTCATAGCATGTGAAGTAACAGGAACCTAGTGAGCAAATATCTTAAATTTAGCAAAGGGCCAGAGTAACAAGGTGAACCATGAATGACCTTGTGGTCATAAATGAGTTAGAAGATGGTGGCTCTGATTTAGCAGATCACTTCAATCGCAAAAGCACTTGCTTATCTCTTCTTGCATGGTGATGTTACCATGCAAATTTGTACATAGAACTATGGTTTTTAAGCCAGCCCTTTGTGAATGCACAAGTGCCGTAAGTAGAGATAGATGGGTAGTGCTCTAGCTGATGTAAAACAAGTCACTTTTGACCTGTTGTTTTTGAGGTAAGTTCAATGTCATGGGGATTTTGAATTCAATATGTAGATACACCTCATCTTTTTAAATAGTCACCCTGTATTGCTTCTGTCTGTGAACATCACAGTATCCACAAGAGATAATTGCTTAAAAAATGCTGAGCATGAAGTGCTGCATGTCTTACCTTTACAAAACCTAAAAGCAGAGTAATGTTTGATATGGCTGACAGTTTCTTAAAAGATTATCTTGCATATTCTAGCTAAAACTATTGTTATTTTGTCTGAAACTTCTTAAAAAGAAATTGTACTCAAACATTCTTTATATTACATCTTTGCAGCATGGTGATAGCTTACTTTACATTTGGTCTAAGTTTCCCCTGGCAATTTTATCACTCTTGCAGTACTTTCAGCATGTTTGTTACTTTGATGGTGGACCTGATGTGTTGAAGGGGAGAAGCATTTTGCTTTCCATTTGATACAAGCACTCTTCAGTGTACAATGTCCTGGAAAATCTAGTTCCAGGATTTGAGGGATTTTAAAAATAATTTCTTTAAATACCTAAAAGTACTGAACAGGATCCCATAAATTTGAAAAGTTATAGTGAGAAGACTTTTCTCTCTCAGTCAAAAATGTCATAGTTTGCAGATCACTTACGAAGATTTAAAATTGCAGATTACAAAAACAAAAATATAAGAGAAATGAGTTAAAGCTGATTTATTGTCACTCCTCAAGGTGAGACAAACATGAAATTATTAAGCAATCCCATGCAAAACAAATATGTCAAGTCTTTTCAGTTTTCATAATCAACAGTGCTGTTCATCTGATAGGGAAGTTGGAAGAAATTTCTTTAATCTGAAGTACCTTTCTAAGAATAAATCCTTTGGGAGGATGTGGTACTGTTCTCTAGGATAATACCATCCCTGAGATCTGAGCTGATTTCACACTCTTCAGTCACAAAGGAGAACAGTATCAGCCTACTGTACCGAGCCAAAACCAACAGTCTGCAGTTTGGATTAAGGAACCGATTGTGTGGCATCCAAAATCAATTTGTAAGGTAAGCATAAAAGTGAGTCAGACCTGATGTACACAGATGTTCATAAATGAGGGATTGGGTGAGGAGTCTATAGTGCTATTTAGGACTTAAGCCTTGATTTAAGATCTAACTGCAGATAGAGACAACTTATTTTTAAAGGGTCATGGGGGTTTCCTTAATTATCTATTTCTAGTCTTAAAAGCTAGGAAAAAAAAAACAACAGAGGCATACCCTTCATTTTTATAACTGATTAAGTGAAAGCATAAAAGAATGGACGGGAGGGGGAAAAATAGGGATTTGGAAGGTATAGAATAAAAGAGATGACATTTTTGAGAATTTCAGAACTTAAGTGCTTCACCTCTCTCTGTTGTCAGAGGTGATCACCAAGGAGAAATGACTCCTTGCACACAGCAAGTGAAGGGAATATAGAAAATGTGGTCATGTAATTTAGCAGAATTCCTATCAGATGATTTACTGCAGATGTACTCCTAGTACAGTGGTAGCTCCCCAAAAGGAAATGTGAATGAGTGTCTATGAGTGTGTATGGAAACATGAATTCCCATTGTGGTACTTACTGAATATGTGACACACCAAAAATCCTTTTAGTGCAAAGTTACAATTTGGTAGCAATATTAACTTGGCTGCATTGAAGATTAAAGAATAGATCAATGTGCAAAGGACACACCACACTTAAGAATTTGATCAATAATTAAAAAGAAATTTTCCTTCTAATGCTTTCTAACATTAGAAAACATACACCAGATGTGGAGTGTTGGAATTTAACAAATGTATATGTAATATTTGTTATAGCATCTCCAGTGACACTACTGTACATCTCAGATAATAAACGACATCTTCTATTAAATGCAATTACTTCTCCCAGTAGTAGTGCAGGATAGTTCAATACAGAACAAAAGCTGTTTCCTTACATTAATGCAATCCCTGCTGCAGCCTGCATGGTTAAGGTGTGACTCTGAAACAACTGTAGTTAATAAATAGAGGGAAGCTTCTAAAGATGAAAGCAATGTTTTGCCAAAACAGAGAGACTGAATCAAAAAGGGAGTGAACTGAACTAGAGAGAAAACCTTTGATAGAGATTAATGTTACTGTATAGCAACTAAGGCAGAAAGGGATTTGTTAGAAGTTATTAAAGAAACAGACAGTGTGACTAAAAGCTTAAGGAACCTGCAGAAAACTTTGGAAGACCACATTTCACCTTGAGGAAAGAAAGACACGGGGTAGAAATATTTCAGTTCCGGTGAGGCAACCACCCCAGAAGGGATACTTTGTGAATTCTGTGAAAACTGGAAGTCATTGCCTTACATGTTTAAAATAGCTTAAAATGTTTCTAGGAAACTGACATTTTCCAGGCAGTATATGGGAAGCAGAATAAAAATGTATTTGGAAAACATTCTGATTTTACTACATGGCTGAAGGACATCTGAAGGAGTTGCTTGCAGCCCTGAAGACAGCATCCATCTGCACCTGAGTGAGTCACCCTGACCTCAGTGTAGTGGATGCAAACAGCCTTGCTAGGGCAGTCCTTATTTCAAAGCACACGCTTTGTGTACTTGGTCTGATAAATGTAAAAGTCCGAAATTAGAGGAAATTAATCCAGTCATAGGTACCAGTAATTCTCTTGGATACAGTGTAATTTGTCTTAGTGCAAGGATTTTCAGAGGTTAAGTTAGGCTTCAGATTTTCAATGAACAGGCCTGCTAGATTCCCCACGGCCAAAGCTGGAAATACTGCTTTGATATTTACTCCAGTGTGCTTGTTCAAAGCACAGGCATACATGTGCATGTGGGAAGATTTGCACCAAAGTTAGAAGTAGCATATACAGAGCTGCAGTTGTCTGTTGGGGCTTACACACGCACACACACACAGATGTCCCCTTAGCACTGCCTCTGAAGGAGGTGCAATACTCTCCTGGGAAAGTTGGTCACTGTCCAAAATTACCTTGCTGACTGCAAGTGAGTTGTAAAGTAGTGTTAAGAATACTCCAAAATTGTTATGCTACCTTGTTTCTGCCAGTGAGATTGGAAACAAAGAGAAAAGACATCTATCTAAACCTTTTCTGCCTGTCCTTCAAATGGCAACAGTACCTAAGGCTTCCAGGCATTATCCAAAGAGGTGTCTGTGCTCGCTGTTCAAGTCTGTGAAACCCCTTGCTCCTGTTCAGTGCAGCCCATCCTATATACTTTTTAAAACTTGGTACAGTGATTTTTGTGTCTAGCTGTATTTCAGTGCTGACACCTTTTATTCACACCAAGCCCAGCAGTGGACATGTTGGTAAAGCTCTATGAGATTCTCCTTGAAGCTTCTGTTCAGCTCTACAAAAATGGCATTCTGGTGAATGACAAGATGACAAGATTTGCCAATATGTGAGATGCTGCTTTTAAAAACACCAGAAGTCTGTGGTTGAGCAGAACAATGTATGATGGATTGACAGCTCACTGCTTTCATTTCCTCTTCAGTTTCTGAGTATTACTGACACTACTGTGCTTTAAAGAAAATATGCCCAAAGAACAGGTCTCTATTACAAGCTTACTATTCGCACGCTCAACGTCATTTTTCAATCAGATCTGTTTTGCTGCTTGTTGGAACTGATTTAGATCTCAATGCTCTCCACCCTTTTATCTCTTCAGGGTTACACGCCTGCACACTGTTAGGGGAGCACAGGGGCCACCCATGGAGAGCACCATGAGGGGCAAAGCTGTGCCCCTGACAGTATGCTTTCCAGCAGTGTCACCTAGATGTTCACTGCAGCATCTGACTGCTAGCTCTCCTATACTCTGTACATACTAAAGGCATGATTAGGTTGATCAGAGTATAGAGACATAGTTTTCCTATGTTCATGTCTGCAGTCCTAATTCCCTTGCTAAGAGGACACTGATCTGTATATCTGCTCAATACGTCAACCAAAAGAAGAAGCAGTAATCAAAGTTTTAATACGTATGTTATATTTTAATTGGCCTGGTCTGTATGTCTCATAATACTGGGAATTATTGCTTAATCCTCAGTACTGGAAGAAGGGAAGCAGACCCAAAGGGTATTAAATGCAGTAGCAAATAAAAGTCATACTCTATGAAAATATTACAATTACAAATGAAAGATAGCCTTTCCAGATAGCTTTCCTTGAGCTTTTACAAATGTTTAGACAGCCTAATCTAACCACATATTTCAAACAGCTATTTTCAGTGAGACCCTTGTGAACTGTACTGTTAGTTAGCATTCTTGGCCCAGGTTAGCAATGGAAAATATTTCTTATCTGATTTGGCAGTATTTATAAGTGAAAGACATGTAAAATGTATTTTGTCTTTTGATTTTTTTTTGATTTACAAAATATAACAAGGTTCATAATGTGCCAGAAAAATTGCCTGTGAACATTTATGTAGTTGTCTTTGATGCTGCTCTGCAACTCTTTTGTTAGCATTTTATGTATAAATAGCAACATATTTTACATATATAATCTATGTTTATATAGCTAGTTTTCTCCAGTATTACAAAGAGCCTTCAATGTCTGGGGATGTAGTCAAAGCTCTGCCATTTAAGCATGAAGCCAAAAACTTACAATACAGCAACAGGCCATAAGAGCTACATTTATATTTATATGTAATTTGAAATCACAAACTTTGTTGTTTTTATCCATCCCTTAGAAAAGGAGAGGAAAAATTATCCCATATAAAGTCAGAACTTCAATATATTGGCAAACTGGTACTAGTGATGTGTAAATCAGAATTCTCAGAAAGGACTCTAGAAAACAAATTCTTCAGGAAGTATATGTGTCCCTTATTAAAAAAGCACTATTGATGCATTCACATTGCAAATTACTTCATAAATAAACCTACATTTCACTTTGCAAAATGATATTTAAGGCTTAAAAGAAGACATGGTGACAGCAAGGACCTATTGGGACAGTTCTGTGCAGGCAGTGAAATGTATGTCATAAGAATGTAAGATCTTCTTTGAATGGGAATATCCAGTTTTTACAAACTCCATTGTATCACCTTCTTCTGCTTTTGAAATACAGGCTAGAGTATTTTGGCCGTTTCTTATTCACAGTTCATCCAACATCAAAAGATTTTGAGCAATCCTTCATATCCAGTGTTTGAGAAAAGTCTGGCTGCACACATCCAGTTTGAAAGTAGAGGGGAAATGACTTTCTTTCATGGTAGAAACATTCTGAGTCAATACTGAGAAAGAGTGAATCTCAATGTATTCAAGAAAAAAAATCTTGTAAGGATTTAAAGCCAATTACAAAAGAAACATAAATGTTTGCGAGCAAAATAATTTTCAGAAGTGCTTAGAAAGAATATACAGCTTGGTTCCTATAATTTCTTTTCATATTTAAATGTTTGCTTTATTCAAAGATCCTGATGATGCTAAACAAAAACTAGAATTTCACCATAGTGTATTGACTGATGGTACTGTTCAGTTTGAGAACCAGGTACCTCTGCCCTAATAATTGCAGTCTGAAGGACACTTCTTGATAAGACTTAAGATGAGGGTTGTTGACATTGTTGCCATAAGCTGTAACTATGGGCTGCTGCTCATCACCTTCCTTACACCCCCCTGCATCCTTCAAAGTATAAGATTACAAACATACTCTCAGAATTTTAGATCCAAAAGTTCCTAAATATTCCATAATGCTTGTATTTTTATTAATTGGTCCAAATTTTTTTGATTTTCATGATACACATCAATCCCTCAAACTCTGCATTAATTGTGAAGTTGGAATTGGAAAGGGAACCTTTCCATTGACATCAGCAAAAACAGTTTCACCTGGGCTGATCATTTCTTTTAAATTTCTTCTGTAATTCTAAAAAATTAACTGGCCCAGAATAAAGTTTTTTTTCCCTAATCAGAAAAATAAGACAACAATAACAGGCCTGTAGTTGCACTTAACATGCTAACTATTCTCCATGTAAATTTGTCTTATGTATTGCCTACTTTTCCAGCCTTGGGGATCATCTGTGAGACTGCAATGGGAGATAGAATGCCTCTTACATGAAGTCCTGATGAATCTGCATCGTGATAGGATCCTCTCATTCTCTGTGTGTGCCATCTGATCTTTTTCTGTGTTCTGCTTCCTCTTCTGCTGAGTGCTCTTTATTGCATTCAGAACAAAGGTGGGTGGGATGGTATGCATGCCAGAGAAATAATCTAAATGTGGAGTCCAGCTTGGCAGAAAGATTCCAAAGCAATTATCTGTCGAAATGCGTTTATTGTATTTGCTTTGGTCCCTCAATAGCAGAAGACAATTAAACAGGGAAGTCAATGTTCCCTGCATCAAAGGTCACAGAAAATGCAGATCTGCACAAAACATTCCTAATAGCATACATTTTCTAAGGCTTGGATAGTCCCTTGGACTGTTTGTATAATGTTGAATAAAAAGGGAGCGGTCACCTCCCTAAAGTCAAGAGACTTATGTCCAGATGGCTTCAAACCAACTCATTAGGCTATATTTATGAGCAGGTTGGCCAAATCTAGTCTATGTAGCATTTGGCCAAACATCTCCTCTAAGCTCCATGTGATGTTCCTATGGCTTTAAGTAATAATTATCCTTTTTTATGACTTTTTAAACATTATTATACTTAATTATTAGATCATAATTATGCATGTACCATGCCTTGCGGCATGGCAGGAAGACATTTGTGCATGTTGGAAGATGCAAAGCCTATTTGAAAACTATAGTAAAGTTCTGTGTGAAGGGAATCAGGGAATCCCCTTGCTATAGCCTTCTTATTGATAAAGAGCTCTTGCCAGAACCTGGGTGGTATTTCTTTGGAGTGAGCTAACTACAGTGGTTCAAAGGGGGCGAGGGAGCAAGGTAATAATGAATTAGGGCAGAGGAGCAGAGATTCAATACTCAAAACTCTCCAACTGTCTCTTTTTAATGATCTAGAGATACTCTCAGGTCCTAGTCAATCCTGAAAAAAAAAAAAAAATTAAAACCTGTTTATTGGATTAAAATCTACTTCTTAGTGTCTTTTATGGAGCACTGACAATAATTTTTTGAAACCTGAAAATATTTTACTACATCTCCAGCTCTTTAAGTTTTGGTATGTGATAGATAAGGACTGTCCTTATTCCTGAAGGGCCTTCTGTCAGACTGAAGGCATCACAAGAGCAAGAATTGAACATTTAGGTACAGATCATGGGGTTTTTGGCTGTGTTTTAAAACTTGTTGAAAATTTGATATTAGGTTAACTACTATTTTCTAACTTGTCACAGTAGTGATATAGTCCCAGTTTTTACCTAATTAAGGTTTAATTTTCTTTGGACTCATGTTTGCCTGATTTCTTAACTATTTTTTATTACTTTTAATAAGGATATGCTATTTCAGAATTTAAAGTGTTCACTTCTTATATTACAAATTCTCCCATCTAATTTCCCCACTGCATCTACAGATTAACCCCGCAGTTGATATGAACTTCAGACTACCTCATTATTTCACTTATTTCTATTTTTTTCCCTTTTCTTTTTAAACAGCATAGATTGGCTTGCCATTCCCTGACTGCTCTTCTGAACCTAGAGGATTTTGTTATGAATACCCTGGCCAAAAGGCAGTACTAGAGTCTTAAATTCATCGTGTTTTCATCAAATACCACCAACAGAGTAATTCCCAGATGGATGAGGAGGTCTCTCACAGTTGTTGTGACATTAAACAATGCTCAGTGGAAAACCTGATGATTTATATGGTGAAGTGAACTCTTCTACTCTACACCATCATGACTAGTGGGTGATCCATCAGGCTTTCTGTGTTATTTGAACACAGTTGCAGAATCTTACACTTGAGAGCAGATTTGGGGAACAGCAGGCAGCAGTCTGATCCATAAAAAAAAATAGGTTTGCGCTGGATGTGAGACCAGCAGGCTCAGGGACGAATGAATGCCAGGAAACTGGGCCACTACAGGAGTCCTCCTGTGCTTTGAGAAGCTTTGACAGCAACTGGTCTTCTGAACCTTGATGTCTGCAATGGTTGGGCATGGGAGACAAGTAGATCATTTCACATAAGACGATGGCTCTGGAGTGTTCATTTGATCTTGGTGTGCAGGCATAGCTGGGGTAGCACTACCAGCCTGGGGATGAAAACTCTTTACAAAAGCCACTTGGCCAGGCCATCTTTTGTTTTGTTTTCAATAGGAAATGCAGGATGAGGTTGACAATCTGTGTTTATGTTTGTACGCTATTGATAGCAATAGGATGTAATAGAAACAGGAAGCAGAAAACCACAGAAGTGCTTTTAAATTTTAAGTGTGAAATTATTAGATTTAGAGATGAACTTTGTGATATACATACTTTAGGGTATACATTTATTTCTCTAAACATGCTCAAGAGAGATGGTTAATCCTCCCCTGGTGATTTCAGGGAGCTGATTTATCCTTTTATTGGCCTAGTGTTTGTGAATGCTAAAGCAGTGAAATGTAAATAATAACTATTTAATCCCCAAATTTTAAGTTTCACCAGATGGGTTTTATTTTCAGATTACTGAGCTGTTACTCTAGAGTGTCCTCAAATAGGAATAAATCTGGAAATTAACTTTTGGTGCTTTGCTGTCATTATAAATCACTGTGTGTATACTCTCAGGGTGTTCACTACAAGGTCAATTATGCTGAACCTTGTGCTTATTCTGAGACCATCTGTTACATATACATATATTGCTCCAAGGCTGTTGCTTCAGGGTGCTACAGAAGTAGCTACATAAGTAAGAAGGGAAATCACCTGTAGAAAATGAAAGTATAAAGTCACACTCTTGCAGTTATACAACCCATTATATGGTGTCAATTTGCCTAGGACTTGTGTCAATATTTGCTCACTCTGAACCTCCTCGCTTATACTTCTCTGCCTGGTACCTCTGATTTGTTAGTTGACGTTATTTGTGAAAATGTCTGTAAGGAGATTGAGAGTCTCAGTCTGGGAGAAATGCTGGGTAAAGGCAGTTGTTCCAAGGAATTTTTACTGCTGAAAATTTCTGCAAAAAGCTGCTTTGTTTTTGATGAAGACAGGGAAAGGAAGGGAGTGTGAACACAGGTATCTTTAAGCTATCTAATGTTCCTTGTTTGGCCTTGGAATTCCTTGTTGGCCTTGAGGGGCAGGATGTTTTCACAGTATACTCCGGCCAGGTGCACTGGGTCAGGAGTTTGGGACTTGGGCACAGAAATTGTTCCCAGGGGGTTGTTTCTGCTTATTTCAAGGCATCCTCTCCCTGACAGGACATCAGAACTAGGAAGCAAGAAACATCTGAGCTCTGGAACTTGGCCAGACACTTGAACTTGAGCTATTCTGTATTACTTTTAACTAAGAACTTTTCTGAGTAGGCTGGATATGACTAACATGTCTAGAAAAAGGCTAAAGGCTAATTTACATTTTAGGTAAATGTATTTGGTTATGAAATTAGCTTTTTCTGTATTCCTGTTATGATAGACTAAGCCATGCCTACAGTTCCACTGACTGCTAAAGTCTAGCCAAATGTCTGAAGTGCAAAGATGAAACTAATCTTGCATTTTCCTCTTATATCACAAAGTCTGCCTGCCTCAAAATCTTGTGACAAGCGGGGTGAAGCTCCCCAGAAGCACATGGAGGTGATCCTGTGGTAAGGACTACTTCAGAAAATATCCTTGCATGAATTCAGCTTTAAGTGACCAGATGTATTTGCTTTGAGAATGCAACAGTCACTAGGCTAAATGAGTATTTTCTCACCTAACAGATGTTTTATGATGTTATTTTCATCATTATCAGGCTGTGTCAGATCTCCCTGATGTCTTGTAGCTGCTCTGCTGCCACCGTCCACCCTACAGCCACTTGAATTATATTGCTGTAGGACTCTACACTACTGGTTGAAAAAAGGAAATGTGTAAAGTAAAAGCTGTGCTGTTGCTCTTCCATGTGAAAATATCTAGTGTTTTGTTCTGACTGAAGAGTGAATTCCAGCTGGTGCTGCCTTGTCCATTGCAGCAGAAGTACTGAAGTCTGTACAGCAGGAGCAGATAAGGCTCTTGAACCACCCAAGACATTACCAGAGACTGCAAGGTTAAGGTTGTTCATATTACCTGCAGTCACATCTTTCTCTTGAGAAATTCTAGGCTTGATGTGCATAATACAACAAATGTCTATCCAGCTACACAAGTTGCTACAAGCTGCACATACCATTAAGACCCAGGGTGATTTAGTAACAATGCCACGTGTACTGGAGAAACTGGAGAATCTATTATCATTTTCTTCTTTACAAGCACCCATGAGTTCATCTGCTCTTTTCACAAACTGGTATCCAACAGACTGGATTCTCACTGTGCCTCGCAGTTATACTTCGTTTCCTTCCGGTACCATAGCAGAGGGTGAAATGTCAGATGTGTGAAGTGTGAATGCAGACATTGAACTGTTGATGTTGAATCTATTCTCTTGGTATCTGCTTCCTTCCTTGGCGCTGTGAGCTGTTTGTGAGCTGTTCTGACATCTGACTCGAACAGGTAGTGATTCTCAGGTGTACATCAGCCAGCCAGTGTTTTGCAGTCAGTCTGGAGGCAAAGTCTTTGCTATAATAATATATTAATAGTTGTGAAGGATGAGTTCTGCTCCCTGGTCAGAGATCCTTTTCTCCTTCCTCTTCTCTCTTCCTCTATTCTCCCTCCCTCTTTTTTTCCTTCCCTTGTTTCTCCTTAACTATGAGACCCCTTTCATCTTTCTGTTCAGCTTGCCTCATTTCTCTGTAAAAAGAAGTGAGGACTTACAACAGTCACAAGTAAAATAAAGGCTTGTGAATGCTACTGCATGCCTCTGTAATTAAAGTTTGATTATTGTTCCAGTTATGTTCTCATTAACAGTTATGTAAACACGGATGTGAAGACAAGCAGACCCAGAGCTCTCATTATTGCAGATAAATATTAATTGCAGGAACCCAAAGGGAGGTCTTGCTTTCTGGATCAGCAGGGGCTGTGTAGGTTAGGCTCCTTAGAAAAACACAAACAGATGCAAAGGAAGCATCACACCAGTTTCATCATGCTTGGGCTAGCTAAAGCTGTCATTCAGCCCAGCAGCCATCTCCACAGTGGTTTTCCATCTTTTCAGGCATTAGGCATTACAATGTGAACTAGAGAGAAGCACAACAATGCAGCTGTGCTCTTCTTCACAAGGCTGGGGCAGAGCCTTTCAAAGATAGAGCAATTAAAGGTGCGCTCATCTCAAAAGCTCAACTAGAAATGTTTGTTTGTGATCTTTATCTGCCCTTTGCTGACAGCTCTCCTCCTGCTGCATGCCTTCAACAGCAGCATCCCTCCTCTGAGCTGGGCTGCAGCATGGCGTGGCTGACAGCTGAATGGGTGAATATGCTGGTTTATGTTTGCTGATGCTAAGAGTATGTCTGCCTTTCAGCCAAGGATGTGTTTGCAGCTTGTGTAGATGCTCCCCAGTGACCTTTTAGATAGTTAGACTGAGGTATGGGTAGCAGCTCAGCCACCACAGCCTGGAGAGCAGTAGAGGCACAGCACCCAGTTGGGCTGGTCTGCTTATCCAGCAGGTTTTTCAGCCTGCACTAAGCTCTCAGTTTGCTGCAGCAAATAGATGATTATGCTATCTAATTTAAGGGTAGCTAAAGTGTAACCCTATAACATGAAGCAGCATCCTGGCTGCTGTGAGGGCTGGCTCTGGGCGCAGATGGGTGGTACTGCCCCATCACTCCACTAGCACAGCTTCAGAAGATTCCCATCAGGCTCTGAGTCTGAGACTCTGCAGATCAGATTTTGCATATTTTTCTAAATGTTATCAACCCAGCTTAGCATTTGGTGTGATCTTTCAAGCTTTCTGCTATTTGATAGAAGTTTCTGATGTCAGCAGACATCATACTAAACATCATACTAAACACCACTTTATTTAAAATAATATTTTTGATTTAATAGTTACTTGATAATGTATTTAATAATGTGTAATGAGTGGCCTTGAATTGTGACATAATTGCTGTCATGAGCATCTTATTAAATCTATTATTTTAGATAGCTGACACAATTTTTCTTTTTTCTATGTAATTTTCAAGACAAAAAAAGTTTCTCTGTGTGTGGATTACTTAGAGGGAATGTACAGATCTGCTCACAGAATCATCTTAAAAATACTTATTTAATGACTTGCTTTGGGAATTATGTAATTTCCTTGACATTACAACTGAAATTGTGGGAAGTTTTCAAGTGTGAGGTATTGGGTGAAACAATGTTTTATTTGAGGTAAAGGCAATGAACTCCTTTATTGATCTCCAAAGTTAACTTTGCAATCTGAGACTGGTTGATTAAACTGGAGTTTATTTAGGGCCTATCCTCACGAATCTTCTGTGATCTGAGTAGTCCTATTGATTTATGGCTTACTCTTGTGTTAAAAGGCTTGAAAAAAAATCTTCCTTTTGTGTTTTATTACATTGTGTTTCATTCCAGATGAAGATGTTTTTGTTTGATGTGTTTCCCTTCTGGTTTTGTCAGGCAAATAGTATCACTAGTCTGCACCTATCTGCAGGTGTAAGTTATTTTCAGATAGCCAAATGAATTCACTATCTCACCTGAAAGAGCTTCAGCTTGAAGAATACGAGTTGTTCAGTATTTTCATGAAATTCTTCTCTTCTTTGTGCATGTATGCATGCAAGAAACGTGTAAGCTAAGTTTGGCACTAGTTTTTGGGTTCTCGTCGTCTGTACTGGCCTTTTTTCTCTTTATGCGCTCTGGAGCCCAAGTATGGAAACTGCAATGCACTATAATAAGCAGCTATGGTAAATAAACTGCACATGGTCTTCATATTCTATCTTAAAAATAAATGGAAAATACCAAGAAAGTATAATTAAGTATGTTCTTAGGGACATCTACCAAGTTCTGGGTCTTTTATATGTTCTCTTCTGTCACAAAAAGGGAGTACGGGAATCAATGAATCAAGGTTTCTGTGCAATGTATTGTGAGACTGTTACTTTAAAATAAGACTCATGCTTAAAATATTGTTGAATAAATTATACAACGTGTTTGCAGATGAACAGATTTAAACTTCTTTCACCCATTTAAGACATCAGTATTGATCAACATTTGAAACAGACCTGACTAAATTCTTAAGCTCTTCTTGCAAAGACCTGACTCATTGCTCACAGTCTATTAGCTGCTCACCTAAATGTGATATAAATGTTTGAATTGTTTCAATATACAGTATTTAGCCTTGCTGATGTCAGTGAAGCTGCTTATCCAGCTTCAGAGTCATGTAAATAGCCATGTAAATTTTATTTAAGCACTTTTTTTATACAATGTTAGATTAAAGAAATACTAATCCAACCCATGCACAGAACTGAGCAGGTAGTTCTACAATAGCAAACTGAGATAAACCAAGAAACTAGAACGTAAGTATTGTTGACTTCTGTTCATACATTAAATGAAAACATAGGGCATAGTCCTAGGAGGTGTCTGGTCAGACAGAATTCTGTTCCTGCTGTTGTAGGGAGCCTGCAATATAATCTCAACATATTTCTGAGTTTTGAGTTCCAACACAAAAGTATTTAAATTGCTCTCAGTGCAGCAGTAGGCACGAAAAAGCGTAAGAAACCTGTGTGAGAATCAGGGCTGAGATGGTGCCGGAGGGAGCACTGATTCGTATCCTGAACTGGAGTAGAGAGACAAGAGCAATAAGGAAAGGGATGGGGGCAGTGGTGCCAATGATGAAAATGCTGCTTCCCCACAGTCCCTCGTCAGAGCTGCTTTGCTGTCAACTGATTTCTCTTGCTTTGCTTCTACTTTCACTAAAAACTTTGAGCTAGAATTAAAGTCCTCTCCAGTAAACAAAAGGTTTTTTTATTTCTTTGTTAGTCTGTGTCCTAGGGGAGAGAATAGGGCTTTTTGTCTCTGCCTGCGGCATCTAACTTGCTCTTGTAAACAATTTTGGTTCAGTACCTCAGGCTAAATTCAGTCTTTCTGCCAAAAAGCCAGAGTTGGGTGAACTATTCTTATCAACCATTTGCTTTGAGAAAGTTTCAAGTTTCATCTTTCCAAATCTATTCAGATTTGAATTTGGTAACAGTGACAAACTAGAACACACACAAAATATGACCGAGGTGCTTCCCTCCGATATTTCCAGCATAAGCAGCCTTGATTTTCTAGTGCTAGATTGCTAACAGTCCCTTACATACAGTCTGTGGGTCTCACGGGGCAGAAAGGCAATCACTAACTTCACTGTGAGGCTGAGGAAGTGAGACCCCTCAGGTTTGAATTACTTTGCTTGATTTAGATCAGAGTCCTGAGCTGCGCTCTTGTTTTCAGAAACTTGCCTTCCATGCTGATTTGCAGAACATACCACCACAGGTGCTTTTTGCTTTCCCCACCAAAACTGTTTTGCTTCATGTAAGCAGTTAAACACTTGCTGAACTGATGGGAGAAATTCCATAGCTGGTATTTAAAAACCTCAGTGTGGCTCCTGGGCTTTCCCTTGTTTCTGTCAAGTTACGAAGCGGAGAGTTGATGGCTGTGAGGAGGACAGAAGCAGTCTGGCTGATGTCTGGAGGAAAGGCTTGCTATGGGTGCCTGGTCTGGCTGGTGAAATTTTGCACCAGCCCTGCCAGGGGAACAGAGCAGCTCATCCCTGAAGGGTGCTGAAGACAGGCTGTATGAGTATCGTACACATCAGGCTTTAGGGCATGAGGACATGTATTTTTTCTTGCCTGTTTTGTGAATTTGGGTCTGTGTTTCAAATAATGATTCCATACATGAAAGACGCTGATGTCCAGACATTCTACAGGTCAAACAAAATTATTATCACACAGTCCTGAGAGGATGGTGGTTACTTTTGTTTGATCCCTTATGCTTAAGCAGTGCATCAGAGGCTAAAGCATTATTCATTGATTTTAGCAAGGCTTTCAGCTCCTGCAAAGAGATGGATGCTAGTATCAGAAGGAAACAGAGACATTAAAAGGGGTCAAGGTGACCATACGTAAGCATTAGGTAACATGTTAATTTAAAATGCTGAATGAAATCGTTAAAATATTTTAATGGTAAGCCAAAGTACAAACACAGAATGTCCCTTTTAGCATGGGGCCTCTGAAACTGACTCTGACTGTCAGCCTGGATGCAGGAAAGGTTTGAGGGGGAGAAGCAGGTACACAAAGAGAGCAGCTTTTTCACACAGATTTCAAAGAGGTGAAACTCCTGCTGACCTTGTACAAAACAGTGTGGGGTGGGTGGGCGATGACGCCAAAAATAAGAAAAAGATTGCTTTCACAAAACAAGAGGCATAAGACAAAGCTAAAAAATCACACAGTTTTTACATATGTTTTTAAAGGATAATGACTCAGTTAACTGACTGTGCTCAAATAATTTTCTCTGCAATGTCCATTTATGATAAATAGTGAAGGAGAAATTATGCAAGCTAATGATAGTTACAAAAGGATGACTTGTATTTAAGAGAGCTACTGCTTGGATGTCACAGAAGTAGAAAACCAGTTCTCTGAAATATTAGATATGTGACTGGTTTATGTTAACAACTGTATAGTCTGATTCTGTAAACACTAAGCCATGTGAGAGCAGAACTACTCTCCTTAACACAGTATATTATGTTATTAGAGAAATATAGATTTAACATGCATAATTATCAGAGCCTTCATCTATGTTACAATTTTAAATGTTAGATCTCCCATTTTAGAATCTCCATTATAAACTGTGGGGATATACAGAGAAAATGCATGCACAAATTGGGGCAGAAAAAATTACTGTGTTTTGCTGCGTAACAACAGATTTTTTCCTTTATATCTGTAGCTTTATAAGGTTTCATTACAAAAATAAAAGTCTTGTTTTTAACTTTCCTTTTAAAAATCTATTCAGAAAACCCTGTACAACATAAGACAGAACACATTAAAGAAAGTCAGTCTTTCCCTTCCTCTTTTTCTTCTTTTTTTTTTTAAGAAGTAGCATAAAATATGTGTGCTGTGTAAGAACGTGTGTTGAAGTTTCGTGTTTCAGGTAATCTTCTTTAAAATAATGAGAGTCTAGATTGCATCAGTTAGTTTAAAAACTGCTATGCTATTGGTAGGGACAAAATGGGATTAGAGCCAAAGTTTGACTGTGTTACTGCCAAAGTCTGTATCAGATTTAAGACACATGCTTCTGCAAGCTTCCGTGAAGGTTGTGAAAAAAGTTTTAATACAGAGTTGGATTACAGCCTTTGAGCTCGAAACACTGGCCACTACACTACCATCTTAAAAGCCTGCTGTAACACGGAGCACAGAATACGGCAGATTTCTTACGTTTTCTGGACCACAGATGGATTTTGAATGTCTCTTTGTGTCTTGATGGAAGATGTGTGAACTTCATTAACCGGTATCCATACCTGATCACTTGTGAGCGTGTATGTGTATACATACAGATATATATAAACCCTTACCATGATTTTCTTTCAAGTATATCTAAAATCTGCTCTGAGAAATGACATTCTCTAGATGAACTTACAATTATTTTTTCAGCAGTAAGGAGCCAGATATTTGCTCTCGGATGTTGGAATCTTTTGTGAGTTTGTAAGAGAAATTCTGGAAGCTTTTCTGTACTGGTGATAGAGAAATGCATTTTGAAACAGATGCCTCTAGCTGTATGACAACATCTGCGTAGTAACCTGTGGATTATAAACATCAGAATGTACAAACTGTGGGCAACTGTGAATATTTTCATAGTTTCTTTTCTACATCTCCTGCAAGGATCTGACTATGAGAATGGATCTGTGAAGGTAGGTGATCTTTATTTACTGTCATTCTTCATAATCCAAATTGCCAGAATTATATACATTCAATGTGCAAAGTGGTGTTGTTTTTGCTGTTTTAGTCGTTGGTTTTTTTTATGTGATGGTTTAGTTGCACAAATATTTAGCAGTCATAGAGGAAAGAGACTATATAATGAAGAACATATTTGCTGTTTAATATTTTATGTCTTAACTAGTTATTATTAAGTACTTGCCATATACTTTGTTCTTATTTAAACTTTCAGTGTCAGCCATGCAAAATAAAAGCAAAATCTAAGCAAAAATGCAAACCAGAGAATTTAGAATACTCATTAAATACACTGTCTTATTTCAGGTATTTATTATTGCAGGAATTAGTATCCTTGAAAATTTTCCTCTAAAGCCACATGTTCATCACTTGTTCACTTGTTTGCCAGAAATCAGAGAAATATTTTTCTTCTGTTTTATCAGGAGATATTATTGAGGGCTTAAAATAAACATCAACTAGTAATAATAGAGAACATTGCGTGGAAAATAAGCTTTCTTCTGAATATAATAAATGCCACAAAATTTAAGCTGAAGCCTCACCTTGAGAGTAGGATTCTTCAGATCTGACTTTCTGAGACAATGTGAGAACATCCAGGACAATCATTTAGAAAAATCAGAACAAAAACTGGGACAAGTTTCTACATGTGCAGTGGGTCCAAAAATGATTAGTTCGGTGTGTGGTCCAGAACAAATTTGTTTTTCATTGAAAGAACAAAACAGCTAATATTTTTGTTTTCACTTCAGAAAAACCTCCTGCTTGCAAGAGATGACCACACACTAGCCTGTGAACTGCACTGCAGGCTGACCTGTGTTTTAGAAAATAAATGCTAAGATATGTGCTCAATTGCAGACTGCTGCTGCTGGCCCAAGAAGTTAGTAGTGGTGAGCAATGTGTGCCTCAGAATGACTAATAACTAACCACTTTGCCTGCACACCATTCACAAGCTTTTAATTTACAACCTTAGCAATCAGTCCTTTGAAGGCATTAGGACCAGAGTAATCAGCCTTGTATACATTACCTTTATGCACTGCATGACAAATCACTGGTTTCTTACATGTAGCTGTCACTTTATTTAAACCAGAAAGCACTTTCTAATGTAGAATACTAGCCATTGTATAATTGGCAGTGCTTATAGTTCTGTCCTCACAAGTTTATTCACCACAACAGTAAACTCCTGATTAGTCCTTTAACTAAATTTTGAATCTTATCCACTTTGCCTAGAGTAAGTGGAAGAGCTCTTCTTGCTCATTTAAAATAGTTTATAGTTTATTCACTATGATAGGATTGTCTGTTTACCCTATGTACATCTGTAATTGTTTTCATTGAAATTTGTCCACCACTCTCAAGAAGCCAACTTAGTCACAGGGTGCTGTATACAATAACAAATCACTGTTAGTTGCCACTGTTAGATATACGAAGGTATCGTGTAGATCATACTAAAAAGGGCTGTGTTTCACATTCACTGGCCGCTGATTGCCACAAGGGAAAGTCTGGTTTTCTGCTTGTTCTGTTTTTTTTTTTTTTTGTGTAGACAGAGATTTTTGGCTAAGCTGATTATTTTTCTTTTAATGTTTTACATAGTATGTTAGATTTCTGGTTTGTTAAAACAAGCCAGAATGAACATGAACAACCTGTGGGCTTTTGAGTGTGTGCATATAATCTACATAAAGTCCTTCATGTTGCAGTGTTTAACAGGATAGAGGGTTATACCCATTCTTACCCTTTGCACCTGAAACTGAATTTGCAGAACACAGAGATGATGTATTGCATTCACCTACCCCACCTTATTTTTTAAAAATTTCTGTAAGACCTGTGGCAGCATTGCCTGGATAAAAACCACTATGTCAGAATGCAGGTAATACGCAATTAATGAGACCCAAGAAAGGTTAACAACCGGCAACCTGATCTCCTCCCTGTTGTATGAGTTCAAGTAGCTGAGCTCTGCCCAGGACACCTGAAGTTTTAAACGTGGTGATGCTTTAAACCATCAGGTGGTGTCAGTGTGGTATCATGTGGTAGAGTTTCGGGGGGCTAAGGATTTGAATATTATCTTATATTCTGCAAATATCTTGATTATTGCAGTGAACATATAAGCTGCCATGATTCAGCAAGTATCTCCGGTGTGCTTGGCTTCTCCCACCCTTCAGAAATTCCATCCTCTTCTAGGTACAGGAGTCCTTTCCCCCCAACATGTGCACACCAAGGCTGGTTTTCCCTGCCTGTCAGGCCTGACTCCTTTCTCTCTCCATTCCTGACCTGTTCCAGTCCCAGCATTTGAACTGTGCTCCCTCACCTCCAGGACTTGGGCTCTGTTTCCCTACTGGGCTCCCATTCACATTCTCCATGTGCTGCTCCCCTTTCTACTTGCTTTTCTGGATGAGGATGTCCTGCTTCTCTCTCAGACTCTTAGGAGGTCTGTCCAAATTTCTCAGGGACAGCCCTACCAGACCCTTTTGCTTTCTGGTCATTTCTGACCCTTTGCTCTTCCATTCCTAGCTTCTCACTTTGTCTCTGTGGTCATGACTTCCCAGATTTCCTTTTCCTGACCTCACTTTCTAGTCTTGATCTTCCTGGATGCTCTCAGCCTCCTTGGCCAGGTCTTGCCCTCTTCCATCAGTGCTCATGTCCCCTTCCACAAGCAAATCCAGCAGCTTCCCTTCCCTGGCTGCCCTACCCTAGTGGCCTGAAGGAGAGGAAGGGCAGTTCCTCTGTTCTAATTCCCATGGCTGGACCTGCTGTGGCTCTGCTCTTGAATGGAGTGGGGTCAGCACAAACTCCATCTGCTGAGTGTCTAGCTGCTAAACCCTGGCAGGTCCCCGCTGTTGCTCTTGGAGGTTTTTACATTTGGGTGGATTTTTGCAGAGACAGCAGTAGACACATCTGGGCCAACAAAGGTTCCTCAGGTGTCAAAACTTCACATCTGTGATCTACACCAGGGAAACGCCAAACATTTGCAAAGATGAGATTGCCAGACAATGTTTTTTTGCACCGATGAAGAAGGTACTTCATCCTCAACTGCGGTCAGACCATTTTGGCAGAGAAAGCAGAAAAACTATTAGAATCATTTTGGGGCAGACATCTGGCGTGGAAAGTTTCAGCCTGAACATCTAACGTCTGGCAGCATTTTCCCAGCTCTTCAGAAACAACTGGAAGGCAGTCTCATGGTGGGAAGTGGCGAGCAGACTCAGCCATGCAGGTGTCAGGCAGGGCTCATATTGAGGCTGGCAGCAAGCCCTCTGTCTCGCACACCAGTTTCTTGATTCCAGATGCCAGCCTGACATGTGAAGTCCTATTTGAATAATTAGATTTCCACATGGGTTTTCTGAACATTGAGCACTTCTTAATTAATTTTTTTTTTTTTTCTTCAGGAAATGCTTTAAAAATTCCTTGTTGAAGTTTTGTTTCGATGGTCTGTTACATTTTGGAAGCCCCTCAGCCAAGGAACCACAAAATTCTCTGTCTCTTTTCCTGTCTCTCCCCCACTCATTTTTCCACTCCTAGAGCAATGACAGACATGGCTACTTTTTCCAGAATTAAAATTAAATGCAAAGAGCAATGTCTTATATTCATCAGAGCTGAGGTGAATTTCTTGCAAAGAAAAGCCAATGATCTGTCAGAGGTGCTTCTGCCTTCAAACACTAAAACCACCTCTCTAATGAGGCTGAAAGGTCTTGATCTCTGAGAATCGGAGTCTCGTTGCTTCCCACCCTATATTGTCCCATATTAATAAAGTGTTAGGAGGAAGGCAAGAGAAGGGGACAAATGGTAGTGCCCAAGTTATAACAGACTCACAGCCTTTTATTTTTGCAGAGGTCTTCTCCCCATGGTGAGAAGACCTCTGCAACCCTCCTTTGGTTCATTAGAAAATCAGAAATCCACAGCTGCTAGGTATATCACTGAACTAGAAATCTGCTTTCTGATCAGAAAACCAAGGGCATAGATTTGCTTAGCCCAGGAGGTAAACACAGCTGTCTGTTACATGCACTCCTTTTCCACAGCTAAACCTGTTTTACATCTGCACTAAACACTGATACGGCCTAGAGTGATCATTTTTGTTCTAGCAAATCTTAGATTCAGCAATCTCATACTGCCACTGCGAGCTGGACAGAGGTGGAAGCCACTTTCCAAACACAGCTGCTACAAAGTCCTTGTTCACTGGTGAGAATGAAACAGCACTTACCCATGACGCCCAGGCCCTCGACCACCTAAGTGGAGAATGCCTTGCTCTTGGGAAGGCATGTGAATACTGGAGAGCCATCACACCGTGAGTGGAAAGAATCAGGAAGCTCTTTGCATCTCTCCCTTCCTTGAGCCAGCTGCAGTCTGTCTGTGCAACCAAAAAAGAGCTCTGCGCAGAAACCTGAGCAGCAGAGCTGGATGTAACCTTTTGTCTCTGTAATTACTACTGACGTTGTTTTTCACATAGATCTATGCAGCTCTCTAATAACTACTTGCAAATGTGGCTCAGTGTCCAGAAAAGAGAGAATCTATCTCATGGGATAACTTCCTCAAAGGCAACTTCTGAAAGTACAGCAAACTGTTAAACAGCTAGAGAAAGCAACAGTAAAGGTTGTTGGAAACATTTTCTCTGTTTAAACTAGGATTTTTGTCCTCATATCCAGTTTCCTCTCAAAGTTAGCAAACTTTTTTGAATTAAGATTATGAAATTGTGGTTTTTCAGAAGTATTTTATTATCCTCGCTTTGTCAGTGTTTCTTTTGATTCTCTGTGATTACCATCTCTGACCGGCACATGAGCCAAAAACGTGAAAATTTACTTGCCACATTCCTGCAGAAATGACTGTTTGTGCTTTTCCTTCAGGAGTGGGAAGCTATCAGGGAGGTTGTGAGGAAATCCAGTTTGTTCTGACTTATCTGCTACTGCCTTGACAAGGTACAGTGAAGGATAAGAGAACAATTCTGTACTGTCGTCATATCATATGGCATCTGTCCTTGGCTCTTATCAAGCTGGAAAGGAATAAGGGGTTCTAATACACCGCTACTTTATCAAGAGAAGTTCTTGCCTGTGAGAAACAACAAAAAAAATACCTTCCAGCTGCTGATCCAGCCCAGTCCATCTCAGCTAGGATTGTAATGTCTGGGGACAGATCAGAGCTCTGAAAAGTACATCAGGCTGTTTAGATTAACCAGATGCACCATTTAAGAAATTCATTGTGATGGTCAGATGTTTGAAATTAAATCAGCTCTAATTAAACTCTGACATCAGTCATGGCTCACATCTGAAACTCGGTGAAACCAAGGGGAGGCAGGAAGGCAGGTTCAGAGGGCAGCGGACCAACTTTCTGTTAATTTATGGTCTCAAGGCAACTGAAACAAGCAATCCACTCAGGCTCAGGGAGTGCTGCTTGTCTGTTTTCCGCAGCCTACTTGTGCTTTCTCCCTCACAGGCACTTGAGTTGTTTCTAACCACTAATGTGGTGGGATGGAGGCAGGCTCCCACCAGAGGCAAACAGAGAAATAGTCTGCTTGAAAATGAGGAAAAATAAACCTGGTGAAAACTTTGGCTTTTGAGACCTCTGCTGCTGTGTCTGCAGATTTTGTTCTCATCCACACTGTCTCTACTCCAGACTAGATCTGAGTGAGGTTTACCTGTGTCTTATCTCCTGTGGACACCATATTGGTATTTGAAAAAAGTAAATAAAGTACAGTTGTTGTAGCTGGTAACTCATTTATTCTTGTTCTCATTATAAACCTTGTACAGTAGTTTTTACAGTTATCACTAAATGACTTGGATCTGTGTTTCTTTCAGAACTTTCTCTCATCAGTAATATGTCCAGCTACAAAACTGGCCATTGATGTTTCTTGGGCTTGGCTTTGAGATATAGTCCCAAAATCACTGTATTGCTCAGTTTCCCTGGGGGTGAAGAAATGACCTGAGATATTTTGCTGCAGGGAAGCAAATTTGATGTGATACCTTCCCTCAAGAGCCCTTTCTTTAGGGATTTCTTATTCCTCCCACTATGTGCCAGTCCCTTAACTACTTCATTGCCTGCTTCATACCTCCCCAGCATGTTTTTCAAATCTTCATCATTCTTGTTGGGACTTGAGGAATGGAGACAAAAGTCTGCACGTCCTCCCTACAGCTGCAGAGAACCCATTTGCCCCTGGGAAGACCGACCACAATTTGCTTTTTTTTATGTCCTTGTGAATGAGCTATATATGCTCTTCTGTATCAATGAATAGCAGAACAATTGATCAGGGTATTTTAGCTTGCTTGCACTGAGAAAAATCAGCTTCCTTAAGGACACCTGCATATTTGTTCTATTTTCTTCCCCAAATGCGACCTAAAATGTGGGACCCCTCAACTAGCGCTAGAACACAATCTAGGACTCTTGCCACTTCAGCAGAGTCATACTTGAGTATAATGGACATGCAGCTAAAGACATGGGATTTGGCAACCCCATGTTGGCGCCACATGGGTTTGGAGCGAGGTGACTGCTCTCCCTTATCATCAGGATGTCAAATGGCTTTGTCTGAGCCGTGCTTCTAGATGGGAAGCATGCTGGGTTAGTTTTGAGAATTCATAGTCAGCGACTGCAGCGTGGTCACTATTTGTGTGCAGTTGGGGAGGGAGTTCTTTTTGAGTCGGGTTGCATTGCAAACATGTTGCATCATGTTACTGTATCATATAGCACCACTGCATGTAGAGAATGTGCCATACAAACAGGCAAAGCTTTTCACTTTAATTAGCAATGTGACTCAGAAACCACATTAGGATAGTTTCCTGAACTGCTAGGGAAATATTACTTAAGAAAAAGTACAATTCCAGGAAAATGTGTGCGTGAGATTGGGGTAACATAAGTTCATTCAGTACTGGCAATGGCTTTGCTTTGTGAAGTGACATTTTAAAACCCAGCCATCCAGTTGGCTAGTCACACTTCCAAAACATTTATTAAAGTGTCCTGGGGCAAACCCAGAAACTGATGAAAGCACTAACTGAAGGAATCTTCATCACATTAAAAAATATTTTCAAGTATTAAAACACACATAGTCATCTGATTTAATTCAGGTCTCTGCTGCTGAGCCATTCCAAAATCACTGTCCAAACCCCAGTGACTTCCAAAGAATGAATAAATACCAGAAGAAAGTGTCCACAGTCTGGACACACTCTTTGTAAATACATATAATATGCTATTTTTGACATGTGTACCCTATTACAGTGTTAGACTAGCACCTAACATTCTGTATGATGCAGTAACTGCTATGCAATATTTCTAGCTGTGCTCTGGGCCGGGCATCATGGCTGCCTGAACAGATTGCAGCAATGCAAGACAATATGAACAAACATACAAGTAGAGGCTCAGAAAACATACTGTAAGACTCCCAAAGCCATCAGTAACATTTGGGATATATCAAGGATTTACCAACCTCGACTTTCATGACAATCCTTAGTGACCAAAGTGACCTTTCACTAAACCAAGCAAATATACTTTAGGTGATCACCATGAGAGGGCTCTAAAGGTAAACTCTCAATGTAGATGGCTAGGCTTGAAAGAGGAAGAAACTCCATACCATAGCAGACCTACACTTTTCTTCCATCTGCCCATCTGGCTTTTCCATCTCTGCCACAGAATGATGCACAGGGAATGTCTTCCTTCAAAATGACATTCAGCTGCTGTGAGGATGTTTTCTACAAGAGCCAGAAGGCCTGGCTATGGGAAGAAATATTTGTTTAATGATAACTGTAATTGATTCTCAAAATGTTTGATGGCTGGGAAAAAGCCTCCCTCATTTTGGTGTAAAGTTTTAGCTGGCTAAAGGTCTATAGTTGTGAGAGGTATTTTGATAAAATACTATCAGTCTATCATTGCTTTGGGCATGAAAAAGAATATTAAATATTCTGAGATTTATGCTTTGACAAAATCATGCACAATTCAAATGATTTCAGTTCTTTGCTTTGAATATTTTGGTTCATTCACACCAAGAATACCGCATCCAAAATTTCTCATCTCTGAGGATTTTGGTAATGTATACATGCTGCTAAAGTCCGATTTGTTTGCTGTAGCACCACAAAAGATCTACTCGAGTTCAAAAGGCCATTCAAAATATAAAATAGCTGTTCTCTTGAAGCCACAGGATAGCTGATGTGATTTACTTATGAATACATATCATCTTCAGCTAAAGTAGAAGTATTTGTCCCCACCTTGACTACTAAGTTTAAGAAATGGGTAAGTCTCCTGTCTTCACTGTAAGAAAGACTGGAGCTCAGGGAAACTGGAAGTAACTTTTTATCACACTGAACATCAAAGGTGGAGCAGTCTAAAAATTGCTTCACAATTTCTGGGTCTTGGTCAAATGCTGTTCTGACATGGTTTTAGCAAAAGAGGCCCTCAAACCTCACATCTGTATCATTGAGAAATGTGATAGTCTCAGACAAAGGTCTCCCTGTAAGCCCTCTGCCCCCTCACAGAACACCCAGTCAAACTACTGATTTTACCATTTTACATTTCTCCCACACCTACAAGTAACATTTGTCACTCCTTCTTTCCATGCTTTGGCATTTCTCCACTGCTTTTCTTACAGGACAGGGCTCTATGCAGTTTTTCTTTCAGCAGCCATGACTTCAGGATGAAGTGGTGTGATCACACAGCCACCCTTCCTGAGAGGATGGATGGCCAGGGCTAACACTCTTTAACTCTTGAGGCAGACAGGGGAGAGGTTTCACCTAGGTTGTGGGTGGAGGAAGCAAAACTTTTCCCCTGTACCTATTCTTCAGTCCTTGAGCTTTTTCTGGGTAAGCAGGCACTGATGAGGGTAGAGATGTGAGCTTCAGGCTTTCCACTCAGAGTACCATTTCCTCCTCCACACACACAGCAGGAGTAGCTGTCTGGGCATTACAGCCAAATGACACGTCTGATGTATATTTTTGCTGGTGAGAGTTACATGGAGTCTCCTTTTGGTGCAGTTGCAGAAAATGCTCTAGTAGTGGGCACAGCTGAAAATATTAGCAGGAAAATCAAGGCAGTAATTCACGGAGGGAACTTTGGAAAACAGAAGGTGCTGCCCTGGTAATTTGCCTTAGAGTCCCCAAACCCCAGCTTCTTTTGACTATCATATGTCTAATGCAAGTCTCCAGGCTATTAATGCTGTAACTGTGATAATCAAGTTAATGTTCAGTCTGGACAAGGCAATGCACTGAGACAGCCTAAACTGTTTTCTAAGTATCAGAACAGATTTGGGTATTTGTTTAAAAACAAAGTCACCATTTGAAGGTGGAATGAAGTATTGCATGCTCCTGAAACTTCATCCATGCCTCTGATAATGATGGCAAAGACTGTAATAGTTTCTGAAAAATCCCACGACAAACCCATCCATTTCAGGGAAAAATATTAGTAGGAAGTCAAAATACCTCATTGTTTTGTGGTCATGTTCACCATAATTAAGAATAACTTATTATTTATGCACTTATAATGCACAGATAATCAGGCTTACAGAGGGGATACAGTCAGGGATGGTATTTCATACATCAGAAGTTCACAGCTGACAGAGAATCCAAATTCTGATTTTAGTGGAGCTGCTGAAAAGCAGATGTTTATTCTCTCTTCAGAAATGAAATATAATGATGATGATAGAATTAGTGCAAACTACTATGTGTCAGACATGTGGTAGTGTAAGACACCTCATGCTAAATGTTTATGGGGTGATTCAGTTGCTTGTTGATAAGGCAGTAAGTCACTCCTGCAAGCCTGATGTTTTCAAGCTGCAGATTCTCTCACTATTACCCGTTATGCAACACCCCAAGGATACAACATGCTGTATTATAGACAATATTTTTTTAATGATAAAATTTGGCAATGGTTGAGCCCCTGCTATCTCAAATTCATAGCCATCACTCTGAGCAGTATTTTCTGTGTTTCCTTGGTAGTCCCTTTGGATGAATGCCTCTCTCTGATTTCTCTCATTCTTTACTTTGGTTGTAGACATCAGGTTAGGAATCATCTTTGTGTTTGTACCTGACCCCATACTCCTAGGAGTCACAATAATGCTAAAAATTCTAATAAGAATGATGAAAATTCTCAAAAGGAGCTCCTCTTACTGCAGAGACTCCACACAAGCTTGTCATTCTCACCAGGGAAATGGCCAAATAAGAGACCTTCAGACACCCTGTAGATCTTTGTGTTGGCCTCACAATGGCAGGAGTTGTCCTGTTTTCTTGCCAAGAGAGAACAAGACTTTTCCACAGGAACTCCCTTGCAGTTCCCTGGCCACATCAGCTCACAGTCTGTGTGCTGTGAGCCTCAGCACGGCTAGGCAACCACCCCATGGCTTTGAGGTAGGAATTAAAATTCTTTCCCCAGTCCAGGCAGCTGCCATTGCTGCCCTGTAGCCAGTCCCAGGTCCTTCAGACCCTGGTGCAATTGTTTTTCCTGGTTGTTTATATTTGTGTAATAGAAAAATTTGTCTCATAAATTGCTTGTGCTTTGGATAAGGACAGGGGATTTCATGTCATTTGGCTGCTCTCAGCTGAATAGGATTCAGGTCACCTAACTACTGCTGAGCTAGTGACCTGCTGGCTCCTCCTTCAGCATCAACAGAGAAAAAGAGGCTGTTTGGAGGAACAGTTTATCAAACAGACTTTACTATGAGATGAACGTGCTCCCAGTAGACCTATTTTTCTCCATTAACTAGAATAGGAGTCTCAGATATTCAGTTCATATTCAGTCAGGTGAAAACTCATAGGATCCTATTTTTTTTTTTTATAATGATTGTGGAGTGGCAGGGAGCTGTAGGCACTCTGTCTCTGCAAGACGAGCCCATGACTACGATCAGCTCATGGCATAAGAACACCTTGGGGAAGAAAATGCCTTCATGGAAAAAAAGGAGGTAATTTTCAAATGTAGCATACACAGCAGGGAAGTTCCTTGGTATTTTCATGTGGTGATGAATCATCTACCTAGTATTTAAACTGCTTTGAGTCTAGTTCTGAGAATAGCCTTTGGGCATCAATGGAACAAAGGGAATTCAGCTCCTGGTTGTGTCAAGTCTTTGTCTTCTATATGAATTCTCTCAAACTGAATGCATCTGCTACTGCTGCATTAAACACAAAACACTCACATAAAGGTTCAAAATGCCCTTACATGCTGCTAGCACCCTTTGCTGATGTCCAAGTGCCCTCACTTCATGATGAACTCCCACACACACATTGGTTTATTTTGAAAGATTTAGTCTGAACTTAGCTTAACCCTTTTTGGTAATGTTTGTGTTACAAGGGCATTAAGAGAGCCATCACTCTGTTACGCAGCTACAATCTGCTTTCCCTGGCAAGATAAAGCTATTACCTTCTTTGATTGCTTAACTGCTGAGAGGATGGATCATAAAACAGTGCAAGGTTATTGAGAGGTTCCTTAATCATTTGTCCTGGCCTCAGACACAGTGATAATGTTGAACTGCCACTGGTATTTATGCAGCTCTTCCCACAATAGTATCTGTGACCCTAACACAGAAAACCATTCCTTTTCAGAAGAGCTCTTACATGTGTTCAGCTTTAAGCAGAGGTTTATATCCCACTGTGGATAAAGACTATGAGGCAGAAAGAATGAATTGCGAAAATTAAAAAAAAAAGAATTTAAAAAGAAATAAAAGTATTAATTTTGGGTCCTAGGCATGTGTTTGCACTATAGGTCCTCAAATAAATTTAGAACTTCAGTGGGTCTTTCTTTCACTATCGTATTCCACACATCTTTCCTCCATTGTTCAAAATACCTCCAGGAGATCCTGAAACACAGCATTAATGGAAAGGCCATCTATGTCATGCTGCAAAGAGCCGCACATGCTAAAAATGGGTATCAGCAAATGTGGTTTCTGTAGACATCAGTTTGCAAAGGGTAGGATATTTTTTCTCAGGCAAGAAACCTAGGAACTTGCCCAGCATGGAGAAAAAGGTGTAAACTTCTGAACACCTGATAGGAGATCGTCAGTACTAGTTCTCAAGAAGAGGCCCAGTTTAAACAGTGCAGACTATGTGTGGGACTGTGCATCTATGTGACATGATAAGCCAAATATTTCACTAGCATAAATCAATGGGGAATGAACTCAGTGTCCGATTTAAGACAGCATCCAAGGTGGGAAAGGCTACTGAATGTATCACTGCTTTTTCTCTTGTTCCTTTCCAATGCTAACTACTTTTAGGGTTTTTCTGGCATCTGAGATTGCTAGGAAGAAGATAGATAGTCCTTTATGGTTTCTTTTGGAAGGACAAAAGATGTAATTATCCAAAAATCACAGTGCTAATCCACATTATCATTTCCTGATGTCAATGATGTTGCTCATAGCCCAAATAGAGGAAAACAAATACTCCTTTTTGAGTTGAAGAATAGTTCTGGAACATATGAGAGGTCAGCATTACAAAAAAAATACAACTTCATTTAAGTATGAATCTGATATTTATCTCTGGGTATGGAATCCATTCTTAGATAAGGTATTTAGAAAAATTATATTAATAGCAGCAGTAAAAGGAAGAGGTAAGAATGAACTACTTAAACTTACTACATTGATATTTGTTATTGATGAGTTCTATGTGAACATACCTTGTAGGAAATAACATTATGTATTTGTTTGATTAAAGGGTGTATGTACATTTATGGGTACCAAAAGTTGAGGATATTTTGAGTTTTCCAGTGATATAGCTCCACAGGTAATTTGTTTATTTTGTGAGCATACAAAAGACACAGGTTGGGACGGCGCATCAGCAACTTCTCTGGTCAACTTGTTCCAGTGCCTCACCACCCTCATAGTGAAGAATTTCTTCCTAACATCTACTAAACTTGTAAAAAAAAGGGTAAAGCTACCCTTTTCCAGTTTAAAGTCATTCCCCCTTGCCCTATCACTACTTCCCTTATAAAAGTCCCACTCCAGATTTCTTGTAGGCTCCTTTTAGGTACTGGAAGGCTGCCCTGAGGTCTTCCAGGAGCCTTCTCTTCTCCACGCTGAACAACCCCAACTCTCCCAGCCTTTGCAGGAGAGATGCTTTAGCCCTCTGATTATCTTCATTATCTGAGACTGTAAGAGGTTCTGTGTTTTCATTTGATGCTGTAGGATGACCAGAAATTAATGCCTTGGGAAGATTTTGTGACAACACACTAGTCAGTGCTGCTGTGCTGTAGCAAGAAGGTGCCCAGCTGGAGCAATTTAGTCTGTGGTGTCTGAGGTAGTAAGGCCATGCCCTGTTGACTCGGGCTGCTGCACTTTGCACATTCTTTTAATTTTCTAAGCTTTTAGTTTTGAAAGCCTTAAGTTGTGCATAGCTACGTTTATGGTTAATGTGTGTAAAGATGAGTGATGTCCTTTTGGATGCTGAACAGTCTGTGCCCTAACAAGTGTTTAGAAGAACATTTATTGTAGTAGTCTCAGAAGAGTCAAACCAAAAACATAAGGTGGTATTTACTGTTCCTGTTTTAGCTCTTGGGTAGTTGCAACAAAATTAGGTGTTTCTCCTCAGATGTTTTATACCCCAGATAACTGTGGTGAGATTGATTTGACCAAAGATCCACCACACTGATATCTTTCATGATCTTTTGAGCCTGGGTTGGCTGGGCAATTTGTCAATACCACTATGATGCACCAATATCAGAGGTATTTTTTTTATTATTATTACTGGAATTCAAATCCTAATGGAGATGCATTTTTTTTTTGGTATAAAAATGACTTCTACTAATATAACTCATTCCTCTTTCTATACAATAGTACTTGTGAAGGCATGAGTTAGTTAATTTCAGTGTGTTCAGTCCACATTAGGAAATTGTACAGCTTTAAAAATAAAAAAATCCTTAAACTAATACACATTGTTGCTTTAGATAAACCCAGAGATGTTTGCTGACCATGTAGAGGCATGTATACTTTTTCTGTACCCTTTCAACTTAGGCTTAAAATTTATTTTGCTCATATAATAATCATTAATAACAACTCTTGATATTTAGAGTAAAGGAAATGGAAAAGCTAGTCCTAAGCCAGTGACTCTTACAACAAATGCAGGGATATATCTTCTAATTTACAGAATACCGTCATCTCATTTTACAGGTTCTCTGTCAATGCTGTCTAGTTCAGAAGATGCTGATTCAGCTAGAACATCTTTTTGACCTGAAAGAGAGAAAAAGAGTCTTGTTAATGATTATTAGAGTTCAGTTTTAATATTTTTGCTCCCATTACCATGCCAGTGCCAGTTCTATACTCGCATGTTTTGCAAGGTCAAGGAGAAAGTTTGTGAATGGGTGTGAATACAAGCTGCGGTTCTTAGAACAAATGAGTCTTGATGCACTGACCTCAAGCTGAAATTCAGCTTTCTTAGATCAGCAAAATTCCAGATATAGCTTTTTTGTAAAACTATCTTGAAATTCAGTTTCTGGTACTAAGTATTCACATTTCTTCTGAGCTATTTGTCCAAAACTGTTGAAATTGGTTTTCCAGTTTTCACCACATATGAAGGGTATGAGATATCATTCACCTATGAAAACCAGCCATCTCTTTAATGAAACATGGCAGCTTGCTAGAGCACAATACAATGTTCTGTGTGGGCATAAAGAAGAGCAAATAATAACTTATTCTAATTTAACTACATAGGGAATTTTAGGTCAGTAAAATGTAATTACCCCAAAACAAACTTGGCCCGTATGTACAGGCTAACATCTGTATCATTGCAAAATAAATGTCACAGATGTTTTAATAACAAATAACAGATGTGCTCAGTGCTTGGGTTTCAGATCTCATCTAAAAATGTTCCTCTTATAGGTGACCCTTTCCACCACCCCTTCCCCAGTCCTACACAGAGCACTTACTTGCTAGCTGTTCAGACTACTACACAACTCCTTGCCAGCTTCCTATAGTTCAGCTTTGCTTTTAAGAACTGCCACTTTATTTATGATAACTGGCACTGCAGCTCTTTATATGCAAGTCAAAAAGTACAGTCAACTACATGACCAGAGAGTATAGCTGGGAGCACAGGCCCAGTGCAACACGGCCGTTTACAATGATAATCTTGTACTTGGGTTGAAGGCAACAGTTTTCAGCAGATCTGGGTGAGTCAGTGGAAATAAATACTCAATGTCTTGATAAACACACAAACACAGATGTCAGAAAGCAGCAGCAAAGACACCACTATTGTTCTGGGGTTCTATGCACTACTAAGTTTTCGTTAAACAGGTACTTTTTTAAGAGAATAGCAATGTTAAACTGATGGTGTAGGTCTTTGTAGGGAGTGTTCTTCCCTGGGAGCAGGGGGCAGTCACATATATCACTCAGGTGGAAGATGAAATGACTGTGTTTAATGCTGCTGCGCAGCCACAGTGCTGAAGTTGGACTTGAAGCCGCTTTGGCTGACTTGGGCATGACCCAAACAGTAGTCAGATGGGGAATGGCAGGTGCGTCCTGTACTTTGCAGCATGTTGAATGCTGTGTTTGCCTGACACATGGATAGGCCCTCGTACTTCGGGCAGCTTCCAGCTGTACCACATACAGTGATGTCTCATGGCTGGCACCACAGTTTTGGCATCCGAGGTGGCTTGCTGCAAAGGCACGTGGCTTGTGCTCACCAGCTGAACTCATTCAGGTTGTCTATAGGGGTGATTTGGGATTCACACTCGCATGGCCAGCCAGCTGAGGCTGATCATCATCAGCAATGCCACTGATATCTGCCAGGTTCCCTGGTGATCAGGGAACAGCAAACCCTGCATTTGTCGAATAGCTCTGAGGGCTGTGATGGAAAAGGTGGATATCCCTCCTTCACACTTTACATGGACACAAATCCTGCAGATCAGTGAGGTGCTGGGCACTATCAAACCCTGGGACATCTCTGTGTGCTACTGTATTCCTAAGTACTCTTGGCTGCTCTCAGTAATGTGCTGCCTTTTTCTGCAAGTGCTCCATGTGCTGCAGTGGTGGAAGGCTGTAAAGGTACTGGCTTTCTAACTTATCCCTTCCCTTCCAGAGGACATCTTTGTCAGCATTGGAGAGGTCAGAACAGCAGATCAGGAGAGCATCCAGCCTGGAAGAGCTGCTTCGCATCACTCACTCTGAGGACTGGAAGCTGTGGAAATGCAGGCTAAAACTTAAGAGTCTGGCCAATTTAGACTCCCGCTCTGCATCACATCGCTCTACCAGATTTGCTGCTGCTTTCTATGATATTGATACACTGAAAGGTAGGTGCAGGTTTGCAGCTGAGTCTGATCTTGGCTTCAGGACCATTGATTCTTGTGCAGTAAAGTGTTAAGGACCAGGGTTTCCTAGAATACACACGTATTCTAGGAATACACTGGGAACAACAGAGCATTGATGGAAAATGAATTTGTATGAAAAAATATCAGGCAGCAGCCTGAGTATGCCTCCCTGTTTTATGTCCAGATCAGGCTTATTTTTCTCTGTATACTCTCCAAAGAGAAGATGTATTATGTATAGGTTTGTCAGCTCAAAGAATGGAGGGGAAGTCAATGTGCAAAGAGCAGGTTGGAATGGCTGACCAAGGGACCAGCCAGCAGCATTGTCCTAAATCACAGAATTTGCTTGCAGGCAGAAACACAAGCTTTACCTCTGGCATAGAAATCCCTTTTTTATTAGGTGTGCTCTGATACGAGGCACTGCATCAGCAGCAGAATTGCAGAGTAAGAAGGTATTGCCCTAATATCAATCTATTTGAGGAAGTATGTCCAGAAAGAAGTAAATCTTGAAACAATAAAACAACATCTGAATGCAGGCAATCACAACTATTCCCTCATCTGCTGCAAAAATTAATATTGTTCCTTCTAGGTTAAAGACTCAAGATGCATTATATATTCATAGACATAAAGGCTCAGTTACCACACTTTGGTCTAGCAAATGGACATCCTACAGCAAATCTACCCTGTAGACTAATGAAGGATAGACGAAGCTAGTCATTTTTTTGTTCAGTCTTTACCCTGAAGTGATACAATCATATCAATTTCCTTTGGGGAAACCAGATATTGCTGATCTTGTTCCAATACCACTTTCACAATAACCACAGCCATATTTACACACCATTACTCAGCTAAATTATGGCCCAGCAAAGGCCTTAATTTGCTTCTCTGAGCCACAGCTCAGAAATGCAGCTATGAGTGCCAGTCTGAAAAGGGTTTTAAACTTCTTATAGAAATTTTGTACAGAAAAAAGCTAAATCAAATACACATTGGCATAACAATAAAAAGGGCTTTAATTAATGAGAAACATTTTGTTTACATAGCTGTACAAGTCTACACAGCAACATTAACAATTTATTGAGTTATTAGAAGTATTATCCAGGATCAAGTCCTGTAATTCTCTACCCACCACTGCTCATTTACTGAGCACTAGCATTTCTGAAAAATCAAAATATTCCTATTGTCAAAACAAGAAGACAACAGGGGATGTTATCAAATGTTACTGAGGAACTGCATATTGCAATGTTTGGTTTTTTTTTCAGTGGCAGAATAATTTAACTGTTCAGGTAATAAAGTCAGATGACTGTTGTCATATAGATGTAATTTTCTGCTTGGAACAGCTATTAAGTCACTTCCTACTTTTCCTTTAGAAGTCTAACTCTAGACACAGACATGTTAACTTTCTCAAAGTCAAGGCACTGAAAGTTAGGTTAAAAAAAGCCCAACAGGTCATCTTCTCCATTCTGCAATCCAAAGTGGAATTACCCCAGAACAGAAACTATCTTTGTTCTAATATTCTAATATGTTCAGGGTACTAAAGCTCCTTTTAAAAAACAAGCTTATAAACATGTATTTTTCCCCCCCACACACCCTTTCCAGTCATTAAACAATGACCTTTTTGCCAAGGGCATCTGTTTTATTTTAGTAAAGTGTTTTGACAAGAAGGCTGGGTCAAGGCTGTTCATTGCTTCACTGCTAGATCATCTTCCACAGCACCCCAAACTCCTGCAGGGAAAATTCAGGAGTTTCTCTTCCTCTTTTCTAGATCTTTAAAGATAAATACATGGAAATTTCATGTCACTGTGTCTAACCACAGCCTCCCTGAGTAGCGCAGCTCACCTAGGACTGCAGTGCTCTGATGCTGGACTCTCTATCAGAGCCAAATATCTCAGCAGCTGCCCTGTGCTTGCACATCGAAAATACCCGGTTGAACAAAATGTGACACCCACCTCTTTGTGACTGCCCCTTCCTATAACAGCCCTTCTGCTAAAGAAGTGGTTAACAAACTGAGGATGTGTGCAGTTGGAAAGGTCATCACTGCTTATACTTATTGAAGTGACATCTGAAGTGATTACATGCACATACCTTAATGAGTCTGCCAAACAGTTTATTTTCTATTTTAAGTCCTAGTATTAGATTGCTGGTTTGATAGACTAATATTACGGAAAAACATTACATAAAGTTCTATTGATTTTAGTGATTCTTCTCTTAATTTATTGTAAAATCATAATTCAGACCCCAAGCTCTTATTTCTTGTGTTTTTTGTACGACTGGAAAGTGTAGTGAATCAGCTTTCAGGAAGGACTTTGCAGGAATAAACAAACTGATTTAAATATACATGGTTGAAGAAAAAGTTAAAAATAAAAGGAAAGTCAGGTAGGAAAGATAGAAATAAATGCTTGCCTGAAGAAAAAGTATAGCATGTAGATTAAAAGTGCTCCAGATTTTTTTTACATTTTCTTTTTCAGAACTTCCCTGTAAATGTATCCACTGCTTGCACAATAGTAGGGTGGTGGGCTGCAGTGAGAGAACAATTGTCTTGATAGTACAAAAGTTGCTTTTGATCTTTCAGAAGCCTGATGGAGGGGGGCAGACAAGAAAAATATTTTTTGTGATTTTAAGAGGGACTAAAGAATAAGCACTGGTGACTTTTAAGTAATTCCATAACAGGTAAGCAAAAGCCAAAAAAAGCAGGGCCACCTCTTAACAAGACTCAAGATAATATTATGTAAATGTCACTGTTTTCTCCCTCTGGGGTTCAGTCAGTTAATGCATTTTTCCTTCTCACAGTCAGAATTTGACAGATCAATCTAAAATAAATTACTAGTCTACAACAACTCAGTATTTGAAAGATGCCACAGTGTTTTGTACAGATAAATCATGCTTGAATTCATATTCCTGTTATTCAGACTTGAACCCCCTGATGGTACTGAGGTGTGAGAGTGTTTGTCTTGGATTTCATTAGACATTTTGGAAACAGTGTTCGCTGGCTGACATCCAGTAGGAGTATTAATACCCTCTGACCAGAATCTGTTAATCATTAATGTGCTCTTGCAGTCAGGCGCAGGCTCTGCTGAGTCTGTGGTGGGGTACACAGAAAGAAAGGATAAAATGACAATAAAGAGGTCTGCCCTGGAGAAAAGAAGAGCAGGGTGGTGGCCAGCTTTGTCAGTCACCGTGGAGATGACTCTCAGCCAGGGGAAATCAATGCAGCTCTGTTTAAACCACTGGAATTAATGGAGATTTTGGTCATCTGCATTGAAAGCTAAAGGCGGATACATGCAAAAACCTCTCTGCCAGTGCAGCTGGTGTAAGTTACTGGGATAATTTTGCACTCAGACTCTCTCCAGTCCTTAGATCGATCCAAGTAAGTGCAAATCAATCCAAGTAAGTGCAAATGGCCTGCCAGCACTTAATTTTTATTTATATAATGCTTCTGCCTCACTAATCAGAGGTTTAACTTTGCCATGATTGCTCATAAAAATGGTGTTTTCTCCAGTCATAGATGAGGAATGGCAAAAGACTCAGTGTGTGCCAAGGGAAACCTGTGTGGAAGTTGCCAAAGAGCTGGGTACAACAACCAACAAATTTTTCAAGCCTCCTTGTGTGAACGTGTTCAGATGCGGGGGCTGCTGCAATGAGGAGAGTCTGAGCTGCATGAATACAAGTACAACTTACGTGTCGAAAACGGTAAATGAGGCTATTCATCTGTTTCTTTTTACACTGGCCATTAAAAAAGGGAGGGGAAGGAGGATGTTTGGTTTCAGAGATCCTGTTATGGAAGATCTGTCTGCACTATCATAACAAACAGTAGAATTAATTTTTTATCCATGCAGAGTGAATGCAGGCATGTGCAACAGCAATTTTACATTCATGTTGCAATGTTAAAAATGGATATATATGTGTAGAGATGGAAAATCAGGCCCTGAGAAAGTGACTGCAGGCTCACGTGATGTTAAGAAGTTTAATTCTTCTTTAGTGTGTCACTTGGACTTGGGACCTCTGGAGCATATTAGCTCATGGGAAATCTCTGCACCAAAGGGTTAAGAGAGACTCTGGAAAATTTTGCTGTGTGAGACAGGAGTCTAAGCGCTGCATTTTCAAAATTACCATCAGTGCCAAAAAGGCTGGCTAATAATTTTGGATGTACAGTTTTACCAGCCTAAAAAGGAGACATTTTCAGCAGGAGAGACCAGATGCTCTCAATCTGAATACCTCATGATCTGAATGTGCCAAATCACAAGTCACTTTGGAAATGAAAGGCTTAAAACAGTAGTCAATTACTGCTTAGGTATAACAGGTGACAAATACCTGAGTTTTAATGGCCAATGCCAAAAAGTGAGCATAAAGAGAATAGCCAGAAAGTTTCTTTCTGTAGACTCCCTGTAGTGTCTATGTACAGGGATATCTTGCTCCAGTAGGTGATTGAGCAGAGCTCCAAGTTTAGTACTTTCAATCAGCACTACAGATGAAACCAGCTGTGTTCACACCTGCAGAAAGAGCACAAGAGACTGGTCCTCCTTGATTAATCTTCATTTTGTGCATCCCTACTTATAGTTGATAACACCTTTTGACTTAGAGTAAAACATTAAATTTTACTTACGAAAAAGGCTTTTCTTTAAATCAGGACAAAGATGGAGGGCAGTTGATTTAAAAAGAAAATTGAAGTCCTTATGGGCAGCAAGTCAAATTCATGTCTGTATTGGTTTCAGGTTTGTTGGAATCTAATTCCACTGTGTCTAGTTGTACTGTAATATAGCTTGAGTAAAATAAATCAGGGCCTGTCCTTCTTGCGTCAATGTTCATTAATTGCTTTCATTTCACACCAGAAGGAGAAAGCTGTTACAAGCTCTTGGTCACACACAAAAGTCAGCTGGTCAGTTCAGGGAGCTAGGTCAGGCTAAAATGTATTTATTTATTCATGTGGCTTTGAAGCAGCAGTTTATAAGTTTGTTGAAAAACTGAAGTTTTGCAGAGTGTAACATTCCTTCAGCATTCTTCAAAATAACCGTTCCCTCAAAAGTCCCCAGCTAAGTCCCACTCTTGGATACACCACCACCAGTCCAGATTTACTCCTCTAAAATGAATGGAATTACTCCCATATTAGTGACAGCATCTTTTTTTCCTTGTCATAAAATATCCTCTCAAGGATATTCATGTCACCTGAAGTCAGACACTGTGACACCTAAATTCAAATGTCCAAGCAGTCTGTTCTAGGAATACTTTTCAATGCCTACATGTGGCTGCAGTGTTAAGCCAAGACATGCTGGCATGCAAAGACGTACCCTATGTGTGCCTTCATTTCCCTGGGAAGAAAGCTGGCTTGGGGAAGGTACAGGCAGGGGGTGGGTCACTTCAACACCTCTGACATGTAGCTGCCCAAGGAACCAGGGCTTCCACAAGGCTAAACAGAGATCAGCCTAAGCAATCTGCAGGCACTGCAGTTAGGCTGCTTGGTTCCTTAGGCTCCTGCTATAATCAAGAGAGAGATGTTTCCAGGGCAATTCCCTGCAAGAACATGGCTGAAGTGAAATGAACTCTATTTACTCCTGTTTCTTACCTCTCTGCAGAGGCTGTGGAGGTGAAATTAGGCCACTAAACATGCATGCTGTGATTATACCCTAGGACAGTTAAATAGCTGTCTCCATAAGCAACTGAAATTCAACTGATGATATAACTGAGGACAACGTTTCCAACCCCTGTATTTTCCATTTGAACCACGCATTCAGAAGAAATTTTGAGTGTGTTTGCAAATAATTTTGAGTGGTCTTGGGTGTTTAATAGCTGGTAATACAGCACTGGGACCACCATTTTGGCAATTTCCTTTCTTGGTGGGCATTGCTTACTTTTCAAAACCTTCAGTGCCCACTTGCTCATGGTAACTACCTCTGGAAAAAGAGCAATGGTGGGAAAAGTGGTGGCAAAGAATAAGAGGTTTTGAATTAAAACTCCAAATTTTAACTGTATAAGGGAAACTGACAAATAAATGTTATTTCACCCACCTAGCTCTTTGAGATCTCGGTTCCCTTGACAAGTGTTCCTGAGCCCGTACCAATCAAAATTGCTAATCACACAGGCTGTAAGTGTCTATCAAATACCCAGCGCCATCAGTATGCCATCATACGAAGATCTGTGCAGTACCCAGAAGAAGATGGGTAAGTTCCCTCATTTACAGTTTCTGCACATCCTGTGCTGTTCAAAGTATGAAAACTATTTTGTTCTGATTTGGTCATTATAATGGTCCATTCACTTCAGGTTATCCTGATTGTCACTCTCGGTTAGAAAGCTTCAACTAAACCTTGTGGATTAGAAGTGAGTGGATGCCCGAATTCAACAAATAACAGACTAGTTCAGCAGCATCTGGAGGCATTAAGACATCTAGGTGCTTGAGTGGGAGCTCAAGGGCACATATTATCACTGTGCTCCACTGGGGCTATTTAGGTATGTGCGCACATACTTTTTCAACCTGACATGAGCAACTCTGTTCGTGCATTATTGAGGCAGGGCACAAGTGGGCTTGAGTGCTGTGCTCAAACTAAAGCCCTCTGCCAAACCTCATGGCATGTCAGGTAAGCATCAGTGTGAATCGTGGCTTTCCACTTTCTGGTCCAGTCCTGGTTTGCATCTTTCAGGCTCATTGGCTGGAGAAAAGCCATCTCACATCTAATCCAAAATATGATATAAAATACCTGTAGTCCTGGTGAGAACAGGCTATGTTAATTTAACAAAGACTCTAGAAACGCAGATAGCTTGAGTGACTCACTGAAAGTCAGATATCTGTCTAGCTCTGCATATAGGCTTGCCACTACAACTGCCCTTCAGGTAGACATCTGGACTAGGGGAGAGGTGGCATTTCAGCAAAGCCACTTGAGCCTTCAATCAGCCTGCTGACCCCTCAGAATTCTCTTTCTACACGAATACAGATAAACCTCAGCCTTCTTCTTCCAGTTTGTGAGTTCCTCTTCCACAGCAAAGTGCCTGAAAGTCAAACTAGTCCCTCTAAAACTGGGAAAAGTCCAAGGTACATCCTTAATCATGGGCAAATTATAAACTGGAGCTGCACTTCTGGCAGCTTGGCAAAATTGAATACAGTTACATGGCAGAAATAGTGTAAGACAAAGACTACCCTTGTTGGGGTAGAGCTCTTTTATGGGAAAAGGGAGCTTCAAAACTGTAGCTGTTTCCTAGGGATGTAATCTGAAATACGTGCTGTACCTGTTCTTTCTAGTTGCTGGAAGCCAGACAGCTCAGCCCTATCAGCAAAACCACCCAGTCCCAAGGTATTCTTTCTGCAGCAGTAATGCACACAGATGCCATAGCTTCATGTAGTACAAGTGACAGACCCAGCGTACCAGCAGGCTCATTTTGCCAAATGACTACACTGATGCTCCTATATTTTATCTTTTATTTTTTAATTCCTATGGGTTTGGGGGTTTTTGTTTTGTTTTGTTTTGTTTTCCCCTTTTCTTCTAGATGCCCCTTTACCAACAAACTTTGTCATAATGGATGGATCTGGGATAGTGATAAATGTGAATGTGTTGTAGATGTACAGCACCCCAACAGGAGAGAAGGTAAACATGAAATTACAGATGGACACTTATGCTTTACTATCTTCATGCTGGTTTTGTTTCATTATGCTTTTGTCCTATTTTTTAATTGAGGGAGTTTTGATTCCACATCCCTAGATAGACTTGGTTTAGAGTGTAGAAACTCACCTGAAAATAAACACTTGTATTTGCTTATCCCCATCTCCTGCTTTTTTGCTTGTATGTTTTATTTTCTCTGTATAAGCAATCTGAAAGAGAAATAAAAAAGTATTAAAAAGAGTGAAGTAGATACCCTGGATAATTTTTATTTTACATGGGCCTTAAATTGTATGATGTGAACTAGGGAAAACCTTTGAACTGTAGAAAAGAATTGCCCTGGAATATATTGCATGGAGAAGGTGCTAATTTTTTATTGTGGGAAATTCTTAAGAACAGACTTAACCAGGAATAAGATAGGCAAAATCAGTCCTGCCTGTTAGCTGTAGTTAGTGCAAAAGATTATATGACCTTTCAAAGTATTTTACTAGTTTTTATAATAATAATGTTATATAGGAAGCTTTCAAGCTGATATGCCATACATACTCAGGAGTATGCATGTATAACCCTTCAGGTCTGCGGAAGGAAATATAAAAGGGTAAAATTCATACAAGTATAAACTACTTCCCTTATCCCTCTGCTTTTCCTGGAAAACTGTAATCTGTCAAAGAAGTTTGTGGGAAATATTCTGGGGTGTAACTGTGTAAGTAAGTCTAAAGATACTGGCAGTAAACATTAAGAGTAGATAAAAATTCTCCAAGCCCTGTAAAAGGTTTTTTAAAAAAATGTTTTTCTCAGGAAATTGTACTGGTCAAAATAAAATTAACACAGCACTAGAGCAGACAGACACAGAAGGAAGCCTTGCCTTTGTGGTTTAACCTACATGCTGCAAGCAAAAGAATAAACCATCCAAGGCAACAGTAAATACAAGCTGGCAAGCAATTCCTGGACTAGCAAGCTAAAACAAAACTAAATAACTTTATAAAGTGGCCTGTTGATTATAATCTCTAATTTTAATAAGCAAGAGATCATTTTCGTAGTGGTTTCTGGAGGATCCATTCTCACTCTGGATCAGATCATCTGAACATCAGGTTAGGTAGTTAAGCTCAAGTTAGACTTTTCACTCAAGAAAGGATTAGTAAAGTATTTCAGAGTAAGTCCAAAGGACTGTGAATAGCCCAAGTCCTCTTAAGTCTTAGCCTTTTGTAAGGTCAGCTTGGAGCTTTAACATTTGTGGCTTGTTGAATTATAGCTTTTGTTGACACAGACTCAATATTTCCCCAGATTAAATATCATTCTCTAAAGTACATTGTGTTTGGCAGTGACTGAGACAAAATAATTTAAAATCTGTCTTTGATGTTGAAACAAAGTGAGACCAAAACACTCTATACCACTTCACACACGCCAGACTTTATCACCCCAAGGAAGGGGTTTGTCTTCCAAGAATTTTGGGCAGATTCCTTCCTCCCTTCCAATAGGACACGGGTTTTATTCTGTCTGGATATTGGTTTTCCAGCATTAAGTAAATAATAATGAAGGTTTCTTTTAAGTAATGTGCAAGCCTCTTCTGGCCACTGAGATCAGAGCTCAGGCTGCAGAGGTCGCAGACACAGGTTACGTTCCACATTCCATAGGTTAAATCTAAAAGCTAATTGTAAAACTACAGGAAATTACCTTCCCAATGACACATTATATGCCTTGACCTTTAACTGGGGATGTGCTGCTAGCATTTTAATAAGGCTTTCATAAATTGTGGTCCCTTTTTGCAAGGATCAGATTCTTATTGTACTCCAGATGTGTATTTTGAGGGCAGATAAATGAGGTATTAGACAGTGCAATCACTCAACTGGGGTTTTGTTTCTGAACCAAAGTATTTTCTTCCGTATTCCACTGAGAAGTGTGTATATGCTCCTTATTGAAGCGCTAGACCAGCTTGCACCTTACTAGATACAGCATTACTTTTGCAAAATTTCCTCAGTATATGAATAGTGAAGTACATTGCATGGTGAATGTGACAGTTTGCATGGATGTACATTTTCATCTGGGGCATAGACTAAATCCTTTTTGAGATTTTCTTTTTAAAACCTGCTGTCCAGTAAAGATCTGTGCATTCCAAAACCTAACATTAGACTCTTTTAATATACAGCCCCCAAATTTTCTTTTTGCAGGATTAAACTCACAATAAATGGCGATATTAGAGTAAGTGAAATAATCAGTCCAATCCTCTCAAGTCCTTTTTTGCACAGTAAGCTACAACAGAAATTCTGAAGACTAGAATGTGTCAGATAGTACACCTGTGAGTCCTAGTGATTACAAAGAGAGAGTTAGTCTCTTCAAAAGCAGGATTTAGACAAGTAAAGCTTACTACTAATGAGGTATGTGCTATTGCAGGACTCCCTCCTCTTGCTGAGCTGGCTATGTGTGGGCAACATATGGAATTTGATGAAGAAAATTGTGAATGCATCTGCAGACAGAAGTGTCCCACAGATTTTTTCCAAAGTAAAGAGAACTGCAGCTGCTATTTGTGTAGAGAGAGCCAGGAGAGCTGTGCTCTGAAACACAAGATATTTCATGCTGAAACCTGCAGGTACGTGTTCCTTGGCATTCAGTATCTACACTCCAAGATCTGAATTATCTTGTATAGACACTGAAAGTGCAAGTGCTGAACTAGCTAGGAGCTCCACCCAGGATAAAATACCTTCCTGCAGTTAGGGAGATAATAACAGAGATGATATTTACAGTATTTACTTCATAGAAGTAGTCTAAGGTTTACTTAATTAACATGTTTTAAAGAAATCTGGACAAGGATGCTATTCAACTACCAGTATTTATTATTTTTTCCCCTAGTCTTAAGGGAATGATGTGCAACTGTGCTGTAACTGAAATTACTGTGTGACACACAGGATTTACAGTGAGATACTGAGTCTTGCATTTGTTGGTAGGTAGAACCCATCCCATGCTCTCTGCGACCGCTGAATTCAGTCACATGGACATCTAGGGACAAAGGTTCCCTAAGTTGGTACCCACACTATACATTCCTTATTTGTTTTGTCCTCAGAGCAAGTGATTGTCTAGAGCTAATGCAATTTTGTGTACATACAAACCTACTCAACCAGCCATAATTCCACTGAGAAGTAGGAAAATAGTTCTGGAGATGTTATACTACATGCCTTTCCCTAACCCTTTTGTGTAACTAATTTTGAGGTTTGACAAAACTTCAGTGGAAAATGCCCTCTTAAAAAACCTGTTTTCATAGAATCATAGAATCAACTAGGTTGGAAAAGACCTTTAAGATAATCAAGTCCAACCATTACCCTAGAACCACCAAGACCACCACTAAGCCATGTCACTAAAAGCCTCATCTACACATTTTTTGAACACTTGGAGGGATGGTGATTCCACCACTGCATGGAGCAGCCTGTTCCAATGCCTGATCACCCTCTCGGTGAAGAAATTTTTCCTAATGTCCAACCTAAACCTCCCCTGGAGCAAGCTGAGGCCATTACCTCTTGTCCTATCACTTGTTACTTGGGAGAAGAATCTGACCCGCATCTCACTACAACCTCCTGAAAGGTAGTAGAGAGGTAGTAGAGAGCAACAAGGTCTCCCTTGAGCCTTCTCCAGACTAAACAATTCCAGTTCCCTCAGCTGCTCCTCCTAAAACTTGTTCTCCAGACCTTTCACCAGCTTCTCTGGAACCACTCCAGCACCTCAATGTCTTTCCTGTAGTGAGGGGCCCAGTACTGAACACAGTATTCAAGGTGCAGCCTCACCAGTGCTGAATACAGGGGGACAATCACTTTCCTAGTCCTGCTGGTCCATGCTAGCTCTGATAAAAGCCAGGATGCATTAGTTTATTTTTTAAATTTCTCAGAAAGCCTTGGTCTCATGTAGAGAGCCCGGTGCATGCAGCAGCTTGGTCTGAAAGTTTATGTGAGGACAGTCAGCATGCAGTTTCTCTGAGTACCTGGTCACCTACAAGGTCCATTCTCATTAACTTCAGAGGTTCATTCCTGGAGAAGAAGATGTGGAAGAAGTAACCTTTTCATCTTTAGGTTCAGCTTTGAAAATAAGGACAAGCATAAAATAGTTGGCAACAAGTATAAAAATAGCTAAAAGAATCAGCAGAGCTCAAAGTGAGAATACGAGACTTAGTCACTTCTGTGTTTGAGACAGTTGGGAGGGGATCGATGGAATCATCTGTTGTTTCTAGAAGCCATGAGTTTGGCTTCTTGAAATTACTGCCATCTGGACAGAGGACTTTTATGACCACTATTCCTGGAGAACCAAAGCTGAAGCCTCAGGTGAGTTAAAGTCCTTCACAGAATTTGAGGGGAGCACTATCCACTGCTAACACTCCGGACTTCACTGCTCTCAAGAAATGAAAGAATTGCTTAGGTCATAGATGTGGAAAAATGGACAACAGCAAGACTTATTGCTGTAGACAAAAACTGTCAGGCAGCAAAATCTTATCTCCCTGTGTTATAAGGGTGTTGACGCTTTCCCAAATGTTGTCTAGACAGCACTGCAGTGTTCAAAGATTAAAAAGTTGAGGAACGTGACAGTGCAGGATTTTCATATTACAGTGTTCTATCTTTTTGCTTTTTTCTCTTTTATCAAACAGCTGTGAGGACAGATGTCCATCCCAACCCAGAACATGCCCAACTGCAAAACCAGTGTGTTCCAGGCATTGTCGTTGTCCAAAGGAGAAGAGAGGTTCTCATGGGTCCCAAAGCAGAGAAACTCCTTGACTGAGCTCCCTCTATTCTCTGAAAATCCACTGCTTTGCAAAGTAGCTGTCACTGACTTTCAAACCATAGTAAACACAAACATCTTCCACATTAATAGCAGAAGAATGAATCCAGTCTGCATTTATTTATTAATCACTAACTGCAGGTGAATCCTTTGGGACACTGGCAATTGTTCTCTAAGAGGTAGCAACAACCAATGAAGTACTGGCTGTGTCAAAGAAAGAGTGGAAAGCGCTTGCTCAATGTTACTCAATGGAAGATGAAGCTGGTATGTTGGTAAAGAGTCACGGTCACCAGCCAGTCTTTCAGAGATTAAGACTAGATAATCTTAGCCTCTGAATCCTTAGCTAATGCAGTTCCTGGGTGAAACTTTCTTCAGAAATTCAGTGTACAGGATTTGGCTTCTAGTTGGTTCAGCACTGACTTATTTGATCTACTGTCCAGCTTTGATTATCATTTTGAGTTTATTGTACAACTACTGTCAGATGTGCCATATTTAAGTGTATATAAGAAAATAAATACATCAGTTATTCGAATGGTTTTGATCTTCCTCTGTTACTTTAAAACTCTGCCCAACAAAAAGAAAACAAGCAAAACCCCAAGGCCATCTCAAGTACAGCCTTCTTATGTTTGTCCCACTGGGACTGGCTTCTGCCCAAACCCAGGTCAAAACAAGGCCACTTGATCAAATCATTTCAGTAAAAAAGTCATTTTTCCCACGTCTGCTTGACAGCCATGTGTGATTTATTTATTTGTTTCTGCTGTAATGTGTTAATCTCCCTAAGGGGGTAACAGCCACACTAGTACTAACTCTTCAGTGTTTTTTAGAAAGGCATGTTTCACTAAAAGATGGTTTTGCTTTTAGCTTACCATGCTATGAAAATCTCTCTTTTGCACTGAGATTCCTTTCACCGGTGTGAGGCTTGAGTAACAGTGTTTTACCCAAATCAAATACAAGGACAGAATTATTTTCTGAGCCACTGAAGTCAGGACTGAGCCAGACCAGAGAAAATATTGTCAGCAGTAATCCTGAACTGGAAGTGATGGCCTTGATTACTGAATAATTTTTCCACTTTGCTGAATTCTCCAGCTCTACATTGCATTGTGAATGGAGGGAATAGAGCAAATGAAACAACCGCCACAGAGATGGAGAGCTTGACACAACACGGAACAGAAAATGGGGTTTTGATGCACACCTGAGATTTCTTCTTTATACTTCTATAGGGAAAAAATGGATTGGTTTAAAATAATATCAGACCCAGTCCTGTAAAATTGATTGAATTTTGAACAAAGCACCAAACAATTTAATGTGTCTCTTGTTAGAGTAAGCCATTTAGGATTTGACCCTATGTGAGTGCTCTGAGCGCTTCCTAAGCTGTTTGTGATCTAGGTCTGTGCAAACACACTGGCCCGCTGCTTTTGTTATCTGTGCTGGGAACTGGCCTGGGTTCCCCTGGCCAAGCAACACATTCTGCCCTGTGAGCATGCTAGGTGTAGCCCCTGCAGCAAGCTTACCTTCTGGTCCTCACTGGGCTCACCTGCTGAGGGGTTTCCTCCAGAGGAAAGGCCAGATGCAGCTAGCCTTCGCTTTGCATGGATGAGGAGAATGTGACCCTAGTACAAACCCAGGTGAATCACCTTGGTAGCAGCACACCCTCACATTTCCCTCACTCCTCTGAGAGGCTCTAAATTCTGACACATGTACATGGTGGGTGAAGCCCCTGAGCTATGTAAGGGCGCATAAAAGGAAAGAACTGCCCATCACTTTTCACCCAGCTCAGCTGGGGGTACCCCAGTTTTGTGGTTGGATTGACAATAGGCTACACCATATAGGATATTCCTCAGAAAGTAAGGGAGCTGCAGAGGTAAACCAGACACTTAACTGGTGGCACCAGAGGCATATGGAGTAAAAAATGTACATGAAACTATACAACAGTATTTGCACAGCTAAATTCTGTGGGAAGAGCTTAAGCTTTTGTATTTCCAAGCTTTTATTAAATTGAAGTTCAGCAACTGTAACCCTGCATTAATTATGCCTGAGTTTCAGCAGCATTGATCTGTGGAGGCTTCCTCACTTTTCTGTCCTGACTAGTTAATATTAACTTCTTTCATAAAACAGAATGGCTTCAACTCGAGAGACAAATACGTCTGCTTCAAGTCCAGAAGACTTTTAGATAAAGCACTTACTGAAAGGCTGAAAACCATGTTCAAAAACCTTTCTCACTGAGGCACAGAGGGATTTGAATATGAACCACCTTACACCCAGAAGAGTGCTATAGCCATTAGGATACTCAGGCTAGAAAGGTACCATCACTGTCCACCACTGTGAACCCTGCTCTGAGGTTTTCATGCCTAGACCACTGAAAAACAGACCTGTGCCTGGAGGTCTAATTTGGGACTGAAGATCCCAAAGGGAAAGAGTGAGATCTTGCTGTGCATAGCAACATTTTGTGCTTAACTCTTGCAGATCACTTAGTTAAATATTTGTGTAAATATTTACGGTAGAAACATGCTCAAAGGAGAACGTGTGATCTTCAAAAACACACCTGAAGGTCCACATAAAATCCAGTGTTATTTCTACATTTAATCCCCTACAGTGTCTTTTACCAGTGAGGGATTTCAATTTTGGAGCAGCCGTGTGCCAGACAGCTTGTGGATTCAGAACAGGTCTTAGGCTTACTGCAAAGGTAGAAAAGGAAAGTGCTTGTGGTGGCATTCACTAACAAGAGTGACCTAAGCAGCCAGCACACTTAAATATTTATCTAGTTTATAACTTCATTGCTCCTTAGAGACTGTTAGCCCTGATTTCCAGAAACCTTATGAATGTACTTTCTCATGCTTTAAATAGGATTGTCAACTCCAGTACACAAAGCTGAAATGCACACTCAGACCTCTGCAGGGTAAGTCTTGGGGCGCATGTGTGCATGCACATGTGTGAATATGCACACACAACTTCACCCTCAGCTCTTTCCCTCCCGGTGTAGCGCAGGACCTCACACAACTAATTCTCTCTCTGTTAATGTATTAAACTGTCACCCAGCCCACGAGGTCACAAAATGACGTGGAGGTGATCACCCACATTGTGCCAAGGCTGGTATGGGAAGGGGAAACTCTTGCTCATGCTGGCATCCCATACTCAAGGATTCCACACACACCAGGACAGTGCTGCAGTCCTGTAGCCTTCCCCTGAAACTCAGCATGATGGATGCATCCCTTCTAACTTCACCTAAGGCACAGCACTGCCCTGGGCAGGAATGCAGAGACACCTTAATGCTCTGAATTGACCAGATTCCTACTTAATCTGCATAGGAACATGAAAATATTTTTCACTAGCCATGTAAACTAATTTCTTTAGTATGAGCACTGGCCATTCTTCCCCTCCTGTTCTGTTGGCTTCTCTTGAAGAAAGGATAGGGAAACATTTGGAAGGGAAAACTTGACCCACCTACTTTTTGAGCTGTATTTGTGCACTCCTGTGCTTGCAGGACAGGCATCTTACAGCTTCTTTCTTTTACAGTGAATCCCCATCCTAGCAGATCTTCTGCTCCTTAGGCCCTGTGGCAGCCTGTGCATTGAAGCATGCTTCTCTTTTTCATCCTACTCTCCTATAAGATTAGAAGATGACCAAAGCTAGAGTGTACTGCATATTTGTAACATTTCACTGAAATACTATGTGGAAAAGATCAAGAGTTTAAGCACAGCACTGTGAATGCCAGTGCTGACTGGTGGTCTTCACTGTCACAGCCCCAAGAAGATCCAGATATCACTAACAATGTGGCATAGACATAAATCTTTTACATGGAAAATGAGGGCTAACAGGAGACTCTGAGAGGAAATGGAAACATGAGCAGAAAATTAGAATTAGATGAGGATTTAAAAAAACCCATAATGTTATTTTATTTGAGAAATTCCAGATTTTTCTATCAATTTAAAAATATTCAACAAACTTTAAAATATAAATGCTTTATGTTATCTTTCATATTGACACATCAGAATTTAATAATATTTACTATAACAATTCAGAAGATTTAAATGAGGTGTATAAAATTCACAGTGGATCTGTTTTTTGACTGATGTCATTAGCTCTTAACCTATGACTAAATGACCTTCTCAGAGGGAAGGTTATTGAGCAGAGAAATGGTCTCTTTGAAGTTTGAAATGGCTTTTATTACTGTGTTCAGCATGACTTGCTTTTTAAGCATATGGACATGATTTACAGATTTCATAGCCAGAATAATAATGCTAAAAATTCCTGCTATGGTGGTTTTAAAATTTTTATATATGAGGGAGGTTTTTAATGTGATATTTGGATTATGGCCTCTACATAGTCTTGCTTATAATAGCAATGAGAATACTTACACAGTAATTGTTAATTCTAAATGAATACACAGGAAGTTTTAAAAAATTAAGTTTTTACCAGCTAGTTTTCACTAGCATGTGCTTTTTCAGGCAGGGGGCAAAAGAAAAGACTGAATGAGTAAAACAGCAAAATATGCACACTGCATTTGAAAGACGAAATTTTTATACATTTGCAAAAAATTACACTTGACTTCCAGAAGGAGAGAGGTACGTGTGATCCTACAAAATGCCAGTGACAATGAAGAAATTCAAGCAAATCCTGAAAGTACTGCTATTATTTCAAAAACCATCATACGTCATTTACTGTGACATTGCTCATAGCAAGCATTATTCATAGGAAGTTTGACAGACCACATAAATCCTGTCATACTGATATACACTGCAAACATATATATCTGTATGTAACCTTTGGACATTAACTCCAGGTGACTTTTAAGGTCCCTTCCTGTTTCCCAGCCAGGGGAAAAAAAAAAAATGCATCTACATTTTTAGGGGGGTTTTGTTTGTTTTTCTTGTAACCATTGTAAGTCAGGAGTTACGCTAATTAAATAAAGTTATTTTACTATTTTGCTCTATGTAGTATAAAAAAAAAGAGAAACCTTGAAAACCCAACCCAAAATTTGTGGATGATCCTTCAAATGCCCATTTCCCTTGTATTTTCTAAATATCTGATAAATGTGTTTCAACTTTAAAATATCAAAGAGGTTTTCACCTTCCAATTCTGGATTTAGGGAGTGAATTAGTCTCTCTGGAACTACAAGTGGTTACCAGGAGAAATGAATCTATGTTCTCATTTATTACAGTATATATTAAAAACCAAACAAGTCAGGAGTTACAAATGGTGTACTGCCATTCATTTTATTCCTGTCAGACTCCTACATCAGCAATTACTCAAAAACTTCAATGAAGAATTTTCACTCGGGGGGGGGGGGGGGTGGGGGGGGGTGGGGAGAAAGTCTGTTTTAAATTAAGCTAAAAGGAAATTGCTCCTTTAGCCAATAAAGTAAAATGAATACACAAAAGGATGCTGTCAGGGCTTGGTCTGTATTTTGACTTCTATGCCATTAACACCCTTCTTTGTTTCCACTTTTATCATACTTTACAATACTACTCAATGTGAAAGGTCCTCCTCCCAGGTTGAGAGCATTGATGATCCATGACTTAGTATGAACTTCTTAATTTCTTAAACATCAAAAGCTACCTTTAAAATGTTTATGGATGAATAATCAATCATTTGAATGTAGTCTACATTAGTTCACAGTAAATATTCTAAAATGTAACAGTGGTTGCATGAAAAATATCCAGTAATTAAGTGTGATTACAAACTAATCATTAAGAAAAGAAAGTAACAGAGTAGGAAGCATTCCACCTACTCTTCTGCCAGACTTGTTTTGCTAGTGATATTTTTAATCAGTGAACACTGTACCTCTAATGTGTGGCTTATCACAGGTCCAGCTGAAACTGTGATGCAAGATACCAAGACTAACCCATCAGTTTCTGTCAAGTGACTCACTGGCAAAACATTTATCAAAAAACCCAGATCCCACTGTCTAAGCACATTCATGTGTCTCTTTTGCTCTTTTTTCTTTCGTCCTTAGGAAAGCATTTCTTGCTCCCTAAGAACAGGCTAACTGTTCAAAACTGTGTTTGAATACTCAAATATGGTTGCACAGTGGTTATTTAGCTTCACTCTTCAAAATTAAAAAAACAATATAAGTGATGAAAATCAAAGAAAAGGTCAGCATATTCAGAACTATGCAACACTTATCAGTACTGCCTCCATAATAAACTGCAATATTTGCCTGCAGCTCAGTTCCAAAGGCATGTCGTGAAAATCCCTTCTAGTCATCTGGTCTCTCTGATCTGTCATTTCCCTGGACATCCCCTTTTGAGACTACCCACAGCTAACTTCTGAAGTTTTCATAGCTAATGGTGCCTAGGCCTCTCTACCTGTCCCCTCGAGGCCAATCACCTGATCACCTTGCTCTGCTCCATATTAATTAAATTAAACTCAGAGCATTTATTTCCAGGCTGCACAAAGTTGAAATCTGTGGCTTCTGTTTCAAACCTCAAAGAAGGGTTTTGCATGCCTGGAAGCCTCACTAAATCTTTCCAACTCTAACAGCCAAATAGAAATTACTGCTTCCTCTGCGGACTTTACCTTCATTTTATCTTTAGATATTTAAGGCTATAATAACCCTATTAATTTAAAGAAACACTTGTTTAATTTAATGGATTTAAAAGTATAGTTACAATTAATTATTCTTGCTTTACAGTTTAAAATCTGGATATATGCTATCAAAATACTGGATAGTTCATGTTTAGTTTCTATAAGGAACTTTAATGCAAACTATAGAGAGCAGGCAGGTACTACATTAACGGGTATCATGAGCAGAGAACAGTCAGGAGCATGCATATGGTAAGAGCATTAGTAGCAGGAAATAATACATATCAGACGCAGGTTCCTCATCTTTTCACTGAGAGTATTTTGCCTCTCCACCAGGACAAATACATTTTAAGTTTCCAATAGCTCCATCTGCTGTTGTCACTGCACCTTTTTTTCCTCCACCAAGACCTGTTTTAACTTTCAGTTAAACCTGTTTTGTCAGCATTTTCATACCAAAACCCCTCTGAATGTTTTGTCACTTCAGTTTGGATTGACTGTACAACATAAATTTCCAGGATTTTTTAGAAGAGTTGGTCAAGTACAGTCTTAAAATTACAAACAGGAGACCTCTAAGACAGGCCTTCTCTTCTAAGGCTGCTTAGATGCATGAATGCTAAAGCACTTTGATGTGGCCTCAAGGCTGCAGAAACAGAAATTTAAATCTGCAACTAAATGGACAGTAAAATCTAGCAAACCTGGGGAAAAAAAATAAACTCAAGTCTAGTTTGGTCAAAAGGCTGTGGCTTCGTAACAGCTGATACCAGATCTGTGTGTTACTGCATCTCACTTGATCCAGAACAGACACAGGCAGAATTGAACTTCTGTCAAATTAGTCAGATGACTGGTTAGAACTGATGCTGGTTGTGTACTGGCCACAGGGCAGATACCCCTTAGGTCTGCCAGTACAAAGGCTCTTCTGACAGATTTCAAACATGAGGGAGAGCACAGCCATTGCTTTGCATTGTGTGCCCAGTAATTTCTTCTGCCCTGTTCAGGGAGCCCTTAAGCTGGATCACGAACTCAGCTGACAAGGCAGAAGACAGCCAGCATTCAGGCTTTGTTGTTAGGGATGAGGAAGGACACTGAGATCAGGCACTCAGGTGCTGAAATGGTCCCAGCATGGAAGTGGTAAACAGCTTACGTCTAGGTGGTGTAAAAGACATTAATCCACAGCATGTGTCAATACACTCCAAGCAGCTGCCCTGTACTGGTAAGGACAGAGACACAATCTGTGTGCAAGCACAGGGAACTAGAAGACATTCCTGGTATATACCCCCCAACTGCTCCCAAGCTTTCCTGCTCTTTGGCACCTACGCTGCCTGATTTGGGAGGATACATGTCCTTTGTGGTGGCCATCACACTGAGATTTGAAAGCAAAACAACATCTTAAATGGAGGCAGTGGCAGAAAGGTGCACCAGGTGTTCAAGTCAAGATAGGAGGTGATGAGAACATTCTAAGGCCTGGATGCTTTCTGAACCATTGGTCTAGCGGACAACTTGGTATTTGATGCCATGATTACAACCAAAGAGATCTCTAAGAACATCAGAGAGATGAGTATGAACATGGCTTCACGTCCATACAGGCTTAGTTGGAGGGACTTCATTAAGATAGATCTTCATTATACCAAATTAATAGAACTCTTCAATCTCTAGCTGCTAGCTGGTACCATCCCAAAGGCAGAGGAATGTCAGAGTATGTTAGTATCTAAGCTGACCCTACCAGGATGCCAGAATGACACCAATAATTGGTGACCTATTGTGATAGGATCAACTATTTTAAGGTTATTCTCTAGAATTTTAACAGTATGGCTGACCAAGGCATGTCCCATTAATCCATGACACAGGGGATTTATAAGATCAGCAGGCTGTTCAGAAAACCTAAAATTATTACCGCTATTAATGCAAAATAGAAATGCAAAAAGGGAACATCAACCCTGGGAGTTGTTTTTGTTGATGTAGCTAAAGCCTTCAACAGGGTGAGTCATTTTCACATCATCACAGCTCTTAAGCAATCATATTGTTGCCCTGATTTTGAACAATGTTAACACCTACACTGCCCTGAAGAATGAATAGTTGGACCCTATGTGGATCTGGACTGGTGTAAATCCAATGTCTCCAATATTGTTTAACTTACCTATGGACCCCTTACTGTGTAAGTTAGAGGAGGAGGGAAGCAAGATCCAGCATTGCACGAAAATTGAAACAGCTGCAGCTTTTGCAGAATACTTGGTTCTGTTGAGTGGGTGCTGGGAAGAAATGCAGGAAATGATGGAAATTTTAGAGTCTCCAGTGATCATCTACCAGCCTGGGGACAGAGTAGCAAATTCAGCCTAAGAGGAAGCTGAGAGGATGATTATAGAGCAGAGTATATCCAGCAGAGAGTTTTCCTGCATTTTCAAGAACACCAAAGTGGTCTCCTTGAGGCAAAACAGTATCTGCTACCAGAACAAAGCCACAGGAGTCTCTTTCAGCGTCCTTCATCTTCTCTCTTCATTAACTAGATTTATTAGGGTGCTTTAGGGAGCACTGGAGGACTAGTTTGACATCTTTACTCACTGGTTTAACATCTTTACTCTCTGCTTTACATATCCCACAGTCTCCCTCTGACCTTGTAGGTGATTTAAGTGAAGGAGTGAATGCAATGAGTTTATTTTAGAAAGGCAGAAAATTTTATTTCCTCTTCAGCTGTTCGTCCCTTCAGAACAGCTTCACCTGAGATCAGAGCAGGACAGACTCGGGGTCATCCCAGGATCAGTTACAGTTCTGTGGATAAGCAACACAACAATACAGCCAGCGGAAAGTGTGCCATACCCCACCCTCATGAACCAGCCATGGACAGAAAATTTAGCAGTACCTTTGCCAGCTTCACAGTGGCAGATTTCTCTCCTTTCCATTAAGGTTTTGTTTTTTCCTAGCCTTCTTGGTTGACAAATTTTTCGAGGTCATTTGGACATGACAGCTGCTGATTTGGACCACTGACAGATATGACATTAAGCACAACTAGACATGTTTAATGAAGAACACAGATGTCAGATGACCAGAGCTAATACACTGGGCCAACGGCAGGAAGGCTTGGCAAACATGCTTTTCCTGACCTCCTTCAGAAAGATGTTCAGAGCCCATGGCCAGCTGCTGGGAAAGCACCAAGTCCTCTCCAAAGCTCAGATAAATATATAGGGATAAAAACAAATCACAACTGCTGTGGCATATAGAGAGATTTCTGAGATTAAACAGATCTGTCCTATGGAAGGTTTTGCAGGTTGGTGCCAGTATTCTGGATTTGCACAGTGGTTGTTCAGCATTGGCTTATGAAATGTGTCAAATACCACTTCTTTTGCCAAAGAGAGGGGCTGCTGTGTTGAATACTAGTTACAATTTCTCTTTGTATTTTTTAAGCTTGCATACCAAGAATTACAATGTCTCTAGACAGCACACAAAGGATCTAGCATATAAAAAAAAAATAAATAAATAAATAAAATCTTCCAAAAAGTATTACAAAGTATTTTGTTTCTGACAGGCTGCAGTTTCTTCTGAGAATGAAGATCCCAATGGCCTCCTGGCTCCCCATCTCTTCTTTCACAGCAGGATACCTGCTACTGCAGGTGAGAAGCCTCCCCACTTCTGATCTCATCAGCAGCTTCTTATCCTGAAATTCAGGTTCCTGCCACCCCAGAGGAGTGCCTCATGATGAAATCAAGTTTGCCAATACTGGTCTTGCCTTTCTGAACACGAGATAAATTCAGTCAACAAGCAATGTTTTTGTTCTTGTGCACACTAACTGTCTTTCATGTCTTTTCAGTCCCCAGAATGAAGAGCCTGATTTCCATCTTGGTCCTTCTTGGGATTGGTGTCTCCAAACTGCATCTTGTCCTAACCAGGAATCTAGCCAGCAGTCCAGCTTAGGTCAGTTTATACTGCCATCCATGACACATATTTGCACAGGAGGAGTGATGAATCAAATCTGACAAAATCCGTACCAGAAATCTTGGCAGCAAGAAGTAGCTGCCAAGCAGAATTTTGAGAACATGTAGAAAAGGGATGAACAACCCCAGCTCACTGAGGTAACATCTTTCTTGGCAGTCAGCTGCAGTCAGGCCAGTGTTGGAGCTGCCAACAGCTGATTGCAAAACTCTTTTGAGAAGACCAGAAATACAAACCCAAGTGATGCCCACCCAGGGCGCCAGAGCACAACTCATACAACCCAGACGTGTTTCTCAAAGCTGACATGCCTGGCCTGTCTGTAAAAATGGTGGTATTTGTATCTTATTTTCATTTAGAGGAGCAAGATTCCAGCACCTGTGGCAAGAGACAGTATTTCAGGAGTTTCCGTTGTGGCTGAGTCAAACGCTCCACCAGAACAGCTTCTCTGCAGGGCAGGGCAAAGCCTTTGGAGTTTTAGAGGACACAGCTCACTTGATAAACCACTCCGGACTACATTTTTGTGCGCACAAGATTATTTAGGGGTGTTTTACCTGACAGCAACCTGCCGAGGCGGGCTTCCCCCCACAGTAACGACAACACTCTAGTAGGTGAAAAGACGCCCCGCCCTCCGGTGCCAGGCCGGAGCACGAACAACAGGCCTCAAGCACCGCCCGCTGCCCCCTCCCCTCCCCTCCCCTGTACCGGCGAGTGGGCCCCGCCCCACTTCCGTTAGGGCCTTTCTCCTTGCGACGGTTCCGATTGGCGATCTCCTTTTCCCGCGTGATGCAGCGCAGGACGACGATTGGCTGCGTCGCTGAGAGGGGCTGGAGGCGGGAGCACTCTGGTGCGGTTGCCGTGGTGACCGGGCGGCCGTTTCCGGAAATGGGAGGGCGGCGGGGAGTGCCCAGGGAGCGCCGGCGGGCGGCAGAGGTACGTGCACGCACACGCCCCCTCCCCCTCCCCCTTCCTCTCTCCCCACTCATTCCGCCCCCCCCCCCCCCCCCCCCCCGAGGCGGCCGCCGGTTGCTGGCGCGATCGCCGTCTTAAAGGGCCCGCGGCGGCTTCCCCTCAGGTGCGTGTTGTCCGGCGCGGGAGGGATGGCCGGGCCTGGCGGCGATGCCGGGGACGTCGGCAGCGAGGGGGCCGGTGGTCTTTTTGTGCGGCCGGCGGCGAGTGATGTCGACTTGTGGTTTCCCCCGGCAGGAGCGGGCCCGGGATGTCGGCCGGGGTCCCGGAGGGGCGTGCGCACAGCGTCTGTATGGTGTCGGACTTCTTCTACCCCAACATGGGGGGCGTGGAGAGCCATGTATACCAGCTGTCGCAGTGCCTCATCGAGCGGGGCCACAAGGTCCTGGTGGTCACCCACGCCTATGGCCAGCGGAAGGGAGTCCGCTATCTCACCAACGGGCTGAAAGTCTATTACTTGCCCCTCAAGGTCATGTACAACCAGTCCACCGCTACAACGCTCTTCCACAGCCTGCCTTTGCTCAGGTACATATTTGTGAGGGAAAGGGTCACCATTGTCCATGCCCACAGCTCCTTCTCTGCCATGGCCCATGATGCCCTCTTCCATGCCAAGACCATGGGGCTGCGAACGGTGTTCACAGACCATTCTCTCTTTGGGTTTGCGGATGTCAGCTCGGTGCTTACCAACAAACTTCTGACGGTGTCCCTGTGCGATACCAACCACATCATCTGTGTCTCCTACACGAGTAAGGAAAATACGGTGCTGCGAGCAGCTCTGGACCCTCGGATAGTTTCTGTCATCCCCAACGCTGTCGATCCCACCGACTTCACGCCAGACCCGTCAAGGAGGGATGATGCTACAATAACAATTGTGGTTGTCAGCAGACTTGTATACAGAAAAGGTAATGAGGAAAAAAATGTAAGTTTATTTTGGTTGTATTTTTCTTTAAGGTATGTCAGGAAAGGTCTTGGTTAGGTACCACTTACGTTATGTCTGTGGTATAGATTGGATTTTAAATGGGAGTTGGGAGATGGCAGTTCTGTGCTTTTGTGTCTCTCCATTCAAGAAAAGGAAATGTATGTTTCAGTTTGTGCATGTTGTGTTCTGAGGTATATTTCTTTTGTAATATTGGAGGTATTCAAAACTGAAATGTGTAAAATTGAAAGTTTGGCTTACATCGTGTGGGGTGGGGGGGGTGAGGTGTGTGATCTAGGCCCTAATCTATATATTCTGTTAGAAATGTTTTAACTGTTTTTTAATTAAGCAACAGCAACTTCACATGATTTGTGTAAGAGATCACAAGTTGTCTTCTTTTCAGCATTTTGTGTTCAGCAGTGTATTTGTCTTCAAGAGACTTATCTTTTTTCTTCTTTTGAATATATAGCAGCAGGTTACATCATGATACGTTCTAAAACCAAACACATTAATGGATTGCCCTAAATTTTCTACTCTTAGGTATAGATTTGCTTAGTGGTATAATTCCTGAGCTCTGTCAAAAATATCCAGAGTTACATTTCTTAGTTGGAGGAGAAGGACCAAAGCGAATCATACTAGAAGAAGTCCGGGAAAGATACCAGCTGCATGACAGGTTTGTTCCTTGCATGTCTATGACTCTTCAGTGTACTTTAGGTGTGGGGAAGGCAACAGCAACACCCTTTCTGCCTACCTCCTTCCCCTAAAAAGAAAACAAAACCTGAGGCTGAAGAAGATGAGAACTATTGAAGGCAAGGCAGCTAAGACCAGATGCTAACTGAAGGCTTAAAGTTGGACTGTGATCATGCAAGTTAACTGATAACAATAGGCCTTGTATGAACCTTCACTTGAGTCAGATAAAAGCTGACTGAGACATAAATTTATCATATTCCTCTCTAAAACAGTGCTGTTTGGATCACAAATGACTATATGGAATAACATGTTAGACAGCTAGTTTGTGTCACTGCTGCTTATGAGGGTGACTTAGTAATTTATTTTATTATTTCAATATGAAACTCTTCAGGTAATGCTTATCTAGTGTGTGTTCTTGGGGTACTGCAAACATGTTCCCTGGTGCTACTGTGTTATCAAAATGTTTCTGTAATACATGTGCATTTGTATATTTCTTTGGGGTTTACTTACTGTTCAAAGACAGTGTTATGTGGCAAAGACAAGGTTCTTAATTTTCCATTTCCTTTTCTCTGTCTTTTGTTACTCCTTCTGTACTTCAGTTAGTGATTCCTCCGATAAAATTATTTGTTAGTATCTTTCTTATTCCACCTTTTTCACAGTTTCCAAAATAATAGATCCTGATTGTTGTATGCTAAATACAATACAAGTCTGAGATTAATCAAGCCTTGCATTGAAATTACAGATAATACATCTAAACAAAGAAAGGGTGACAAATAGTAATTATTAACTGGATTAATCTGTGTTCTCTTACAGAACTAGAAAGCTTAGTAGCAATGTTTTGAAAGTGATTACTAGTAAAACAAACAGAGCAGCTTCTCCTCCCAGCTTTGTTTTCAGAAATTTCTTTTCGTGCGAAAATAAGAAGTAGAATCTTTTATTTCCCTATTGGTGGAAAAATTTAGAGAAAACAGAACTGTGTCTGTGTTCCTTCTTCCACTACATAAGTGTAAACCATTGGAATATTTTTCAGAATATGTGTAACACTGTACCCCTTTATATGCAGGGTGCGTCTCCTAGGAGCCTTGGAACACCAGGATGTTAGAAATGTCCTAGTCCAGGGACACATTTTTCTCAACACTTCCCTCACAGAGGCCTTTTGTATGGCAATTGTGGAAGCAGCAAGCTGTGGTTTACAGGTAAAAATAAAAATCTCAACTATCTAGAATGCATGTATCCATTTTAAACAAAGTTCATGATTAAATAATACGTGCTTGTTAACACTTGATTTCATCTGAGGTTCTGTCTTTACAAAGGTGAGCAAATATAATCCCTGTTTACAGATTACCTGGAAGCTGAGACAGAAGGGTTAACTGAAACTGCTTAAGCTCCCAGAAGAAACGTGCAGAATTGGCAATAACATGTAGATCTGCTGACTCTCAGTTTTCTGAACTAACCAGACTGCCTCTCCATTATGCTATTTAGTATGTACTCCTTTATAGAGTTGATGTTCATGAAGTTTTACTTTGACCTTATTTTAAGAGGAGGTGTGGAAAAATGGCTTATGAGCATGGTCAGTCAGGCATATTGAATAGTCACACTAAACCATTGTACTAGAACTGTTTTCTTCCTGCACCAAGAACTGACAGTTTTTTTCTTACATTAACTGAGGTTGTATCTGCCTTACCATGTAGGGTTTCAGGATAAGAGTTGGAGAGAAAGAAAACTGTAAAATCCCTTTCTGGCCAATTGACAACCCAGATTGTCAACTCAAAAAAGTTAAATCAACAGCCATCAAAAGCTTAGATTCTCACAAAATACGAAGAAACATTTTTTTAAAAAGTCAGGCTGAGAAGAATACCTAATATACACAAAGTATAGGAAATGCGAGGGACCTTTTTTTTACTTCAGTATCCTTTGACAGTAGTTACTGCCTAGTTGTGGTAGTTATTTCCCTGTCATCGGTTTCTCTCTCTAGAGCTGAGAAAGTTCTGCAATTTTCTTATTGTTGCCTGCTGTTTAGAGATGATTACATAATAGGAGTCTTAATATTTCTTAGTAGTCATCTTAGTATTAGAGATGTGATTTAAAACCAGTATTTCAGATTAAAATTACTGAATTTTAAAAGTAATTCTTGTAAATGTTCAGTAGCCTAGAAAGCATAAACCAAAGGCAGATGTGTTAAAACTGTCCTCTCCAAATAGAGGTAAGTTTTCATGAGGGGCTACGGAAAAGAAAGTCTAATATCTGGCTACACAGATTTAGTTGTATACTGTGACAAATACGTTTAGGTAAGATGTCTCATAAACCACTCATTAGAGTCTTCTGTTTTATCATGCTGCCAAAGAATCATTCTGAACATTGTTAAAGGTAATATACTATGCTGGGTCTTTTCTGAGGCCTAAACCTTCTGTAGATTGCATACAGGTAAAATTTTAAAGAATGGTATTGGTCTTTGCCTTCATGGTAACCACTCATTGGATAATTTTTTTCATGTTCTTAAGTGCTGCATCTAAATAGTTTAATAGTGTCATCGCTCAATTTTACTGTTTTATTGTTAGGCTGCATATGTGCTATTTCTGTTGTTTCTTTCAAAGGTCGTGAGTACAAGAGTTGGCGGGATTCCTGAGGTGCTTCCAGAAGATCTCATTATTCTATGTGAACCCTCTGTGAAATCTCTATGTGACGGATTAGAAAAAGCTATTGCCCAGCTTAGAGCAGGAACACTACCGTCTCCAGAAACTGTTCATAATAAAGTAAAGACGTTTTATACATGGAGGAATATAGCAGAGAGAACTGAGAAAGTATGTATAACCACTTCTATTAAATTCTCTTAAGTACAGTTTTTAAACAGCTGCTGCTTTGAAACATTACTATGTACATTCTCTATATAACCTTTCAGTGTGATTTTTTTCAGTGTTTTCTCTGTCAAACACACATGGTTTTAAACAGGTTCAGAAAATACCTTTTCCCCATATTTACATCCCTAGACATGTGCTGGTTTTTTCCTATTTGCATTTTTTTCTGTGTCATAACTACTGATTAATATTCTGAGGAACAGCCTAAATCTTTAGTTACATTTCTACTCATGCTTTAGTTTTGGTTTTGGTTGGTTGGTTGTTTTTTCCCAGTCTTCTTTTTTTGCATAACTGGAAAACATGCTGTGAAAGATGTCTGAAAAGGAAAAGTTCATGGCAAAGTTTTGTCTGCCACGTGTTAACAAGTGGTTTAGAATTATACAAAGTAGTTTAGTGCCAGTAGGCTGAACCTAGCTGAATTTTCATAAGCTATGGATGCAATGAAAATAAATTGTCACACTCCTGGGAATCATATTTCAGAATTACACACTTGAGTGTAGAAAGTCTGCTGTAAGTGAAGAATGTTGAGCGCATTAATTTTTCAGCTGCCTGTGGAGATCTGTTGCTTTGACTTCAGCCCCTATGTTTTAGGCGAGACTGTAGCTGAATCACACGCCTCTTAACTACATTGTAGTGCACTCAGATGTCTCTCTAAGTATCCTTGAAGTGATGTGGGCAAAATGTAAGTGTAATTACGAAAAGTATGCATGGAACTTAAGTTGTACAAAAGAGAGTTGTTTGTTAGCTTATTGAGTTACTCATATGATGAAGTAGGCAGAGTTCTCAAGGAAGAAACTTTTTTGAGATGTGTGTAGTGGGTATTTATGAAACATGGGGCTGTATTTTTTAATTTTAGTGCTTGTAGTTAATATGCATATTAAGTCACTAGTAACATGTATTTGTCTTTTACATTCATTGAATTTTAAGCATTTTATTAAGAATTACTAGTGTTTCTTTAAATAAAAGTCAGTATCCTGCTATGCTTTGCTTGATTGTTCAAATACAGACATCTGGAAGATCAGCATCCATCTTTGAAAGTGTGGTGATTGCATGTTCAGACTCTTTTCCTATGTCTGGTGTGAGTGTAAGATTAGAACCCACTCAATTAATTAAAAAAAAACCCTAACCCCCTCTATACAGTATTACAAGAGACAAATTAAAGCTTTCCTATTTAATGAAATACTCTTGAGGTCTGTCAAAAAACATTTATTTTCCTTTTACTCCTTAAAAAAAAAAAAAAAGACATTTCTGAACAGTACTTAAAATCTGCAAAGCTTTTTGGGGTTAGTATTTGTCCCATCTTGTAGTAAGGAATATATAATTTATTTTGCATGCTGAAAACAAAGTACTGCCTGTTTTTCATGATAGAATCGACAGTGATTTTAAGTTCTTGCTTTCTGTCTTTTCTCCATTTAGGTGTATGACAGGGTTGCAGATGAAGTGGTTTTACCAATGGATGAGCGACTTAACAGACTTATGTCTCACTGTGGCCCAGTGACTGGGTATATTTTTGCTCTTTTTGCTGTTTTGAACTTCCTTTTCTTGGCATTTCTGAGGTGGATGACTCCAGATTCCATTATTGATGTTGCAATCGATGCCACAGGACCTAAAAGTGCATGGACTAAACAGTATTTTTTGGGGAAAAAAAAGAAGCATTAAAGAAGATCTTCCAAGCTCCTGAAGTGCTGAAATTGAGAGGAAAGGATGCATCAGTCACTAAAGGTTTTAATGCTTGCTGATAGAGACATTACTCTTAAAATTCCTCAGTTTCTTTCTGAAGTCCTTGGAAAGAAACTTGGTTAAATGTACTACCTCAATTTAGGATGATGTTTTAATTTAGTTTTGGATTCATACAAATTTATGGACATCTCTTTTGCACTTAAAATTGGAAGAACATGGGGTTTTATATGATTCAAAAGCCTTTGAGACAAAAGTACAAATTTTTTTCAACAACTTGAATATTACAGGAAGTGACTGTACACTTTACTGGTATTTGAAAAAGCAAAACACACGAATTATTAGCTTACAATAGTTTCTGCTAATTCCTCGGATTAACTGTGATTTCTATTTTGAGACTTATTTAAAAATTTTTAATTAGAAACCCAGCAACACATACCTTTTCCCTCCTAAAATGAAAACGGTACTTGAAATTAGTCATTAAGGCCATTATTGTGGGAATGTTGGAGACTTATTTCCAGTTGTGTCCCAGTGACAGTGTTTTGCCTGTGTAGTATTATTATATTAAAGTTCTTCCCTAGTCAAATTGGATCATCCTGTTGCTAAATTAAAACTCCATGATGATTTTTTTTTTTTTATCTTTTCGGAGGTGCTAAATTTGTCCTGTTCACTTACATGTGTGAAAATGATGTAAAGCTGATGGTGTTTGTGTCTTGGTTTTTTGTTTTTGTTTTCTGTTTTTAGATTATATAGGTATAGGAATTCTATTCTTTAGAAGTAACACAGCCTTCCGGAACAACTCAGGCCTGAAAACTCCTCCAGCAGACTATGCCAAAGTCTGAAGTAATGTGTGTGCACACACACGAGAGAGAAATCTGTGAAGGGCTTAACAAGCACCGTCATGCTTTCTTGCTCTCTCCTTCCCCGCTCCCACGCCTTCTTAGTTTCCTTTTTCCTTTTTCCTTTTTCCTTTTTCCTTTTTCCTTTTTCCTTTTTCCTTTTTCCTTTTTCCTTTTTCCTTTTTCCTTTTTCCTTTTTCCTTTTTCCTTTTTCCTTTTTCCTTTTTCCTTTTTCCTTTTTTTTCCTTTTTCCTTTTTCCTTTTTCCTTTTTCCTTTTTCCTTTTTCCTTTTTCCTTTTTCCTTTTTCCTTTTTCCTTTTTCCTTTTTCCTTTTTCCTTTTTCCTTTTTCCTTTTTCCTTTTTCCTTTTTCCTTTTTCCTTTTTCCTTTTTCCTTTTTTTTTTTCCTTTTTCCTTTTTCCTTTTTTTTTCCTTTCATATGACCAAAATGGCATTTCAGTCCATCTCTGGGAGGGACAGTGTTCAGTGTGTGTGATTTCTCCTAGACCACATCAGAGACACTGGACAGGTTCTGCAAATGAAATCCTGGAAAGGTATCTCTTAAATGGAAATAACCAATAGGTATGCTTTCCAGGGTGGGGAAAAAAAAAAAATTCAAAAGGTCTGGCTTCTCACATCTGTTAGCACTCTTATGTAATGTGTACCTGAGACAATAAGGCAGCACAGCACATCAGTGTGTGAGAGAGGCATTTATCTCATTTATGTCAACGACCTCTAACACTTCCCCCTGATGCACTGGATTAATTTCTTATTCAAGCATCACTGAAGACTAAAAATCTCATGATTTTTATGCCTCTGAGTATTATGTGTTGTTGGACACTGTATTAATATTAAAACTGTGCAATATGAAAGTACTGTTTCCAAACCCTTGAAGGGCAGTATTTAAAACACAGCTTGTCAATATTGTGTTGTTTGTGTAGATATAGTTACACTAACATTTTATAATTCCATTGAATATATTTTCATGAAACACAGAAAAGTAATATGAGAGAAACTCCATAAACAGTCTATTTTCTTTTGCTAGATTTTTTTAGACTTTGATATGTAACATACGATATGCATTGTTATTACAGTTTCAATTTTACATACTACCTTAAAAGTGGATGTCAGCTAAAATGGTGCCACACTATGGATAAACGGGTGGAATTAAGGTAGTTTACTTTTGAAAGTTACACTCCCCCCCATTCAAATTTATAGCAACTTTTTTAAAATACTGATTACCCTTCCAGAAAAATATTATATATATTTATAATAGTATTCTGTTGATCGGTTTTTATTGCTTTTTGGTTTTCTGCAATATCTGCAAACAAATTTTTAACAGGATTGTGAGAATATTTAAAATACTTCTCTGTTCCGGAACATTGTGTACTTACAAATAACATAAAACCTTGTATTTACAGTTTTATTTAAAAGTTTATTAACCTTTCCATAAAGAATTAATATTTTTCGTTAATATTTGGGAACATACAATTAGAAAATACAGAAATATACTCCATATTGCTGCTTCCCATCGCTGGTGGTTGGATTTCTTGTGAGAAAGATGATTATTAAAAAATATTTTTTTTTTTGTATTAAAAAACGTTGTTTGTTGTGACAAATTGTCACGAAAAATTTAATCCATAACAGGTTTAACTACAACTATGCTGTTTCTAAAGTAATGCAGCTTGTATTACATGTAACTCTTTGCAGGACTGATTAACTTGCTAGCCTTGTGCAGAGGAGTAAGGGATGGTGTCATTTAGTTTTAAAAAGCATCAGTGGGTGAAATAAAATAATCACAGTAATAAACTTCCTGAACAGAGATAATGTGTATTTAGAAATGAGTAAAATAACCACTTAAAATGTCTAAAATGTTTCAGTTGTGCTTATAGGTAACATTTAATCATTGTGAAATACCAAGGAAATGTTACTAAAGAGAGAGTGATACTGAGTAATGTATTGCATAGAGCACAGACTGGTAAAAAGGAGGAAGGAACACCCAAAACCCACTTATATGGAAGATCCACTTCTTATGGAGAAGGTTCTGTTGGTCTACAATGAAATTTAATCCCGCAGGCACAAGGAGAAATAGTATTTCCAGTACCTTATGTGCAGACACTGTGAATTAAGGTATAGATGGCCTGCTGATAGTTGAGAATTGTATGTTAAACCAGAACAGGCATCAAGTAAAATATGACTGTAAGATTCATCTTTAAGATTGTGTTTTAGTGGATGTGGTAGATCTGTAAAGACGGCAAATACACTGTAATGTGCTTATTTTTGTGGTCAGGTTTTTCTGCATCTTTTTAAAATAAACATTTTTTTCCCTGTTTTCGTATTTATTTCTCTTCACTAGTCTTTGGTTTGGTTTGTTTTTTTTTTACATGTATGCTTAGGCTTCTGAGAACTTGACCTTGAAAGCTTGCCAACAGTCCACAATTCTCAATAACTTGGTGAAATCCAGCTTCTTATCTTGCTTGTTCAGGCTTCCTCGGGCCTCTCATGACCTTGCTGTATCTTTCAGGATTATTCAGAATTTATGTACCAATTATCCATTCTCCTGTGAGAACACTGCCTCCACATCTCCCCCTTTTTGTTTTATATATGTTTTGGGTGACCCTACTTGAGCAGGGGATTTGGCCTAGATCATATCTCCAACATATGCCGACTACAGGCTGCTGGGCCTGCCCCTTTTTTCTGCTGTATGGGTCTCTGATAACAGGGGAGGCCATCCTTCACATCAAGGTCTGGCATGGCATGTGTCCCCACTGCTCCACGCCTGCTGGGTTGCAGCCAACAGCGGAGCTAAAGGTTCTTCTTGGTGGCAAACACAGAGGCCAACCCAGTCTTGCCCTTGACTGTGGTAGCAGGCATTTTGTCAGCCTCAGTCCTTGCACCTTGTTGTCAATGCAGAGTTTCACCTGCTTCATCCAGTACCAAGTCGCTACTACAGCAAGGCACACACAAATTTACATTAGCAGAGTAACTATTACAGAGTGCAGCAGCATGTTGAAGATGCTGATGGCAGCGAGGGACTAGCCAAAGAAATTTCTTACCAGTGGAATTCTCCCACCCTCTTAATTTATTCCATTACCTGCTTTATAACACTACCAGTGCATTAGAATCTTTCTAGCTTTTGCCTTAGCATTTTCTAGCAGCTACTGCAAATTTGCATACTCTAACATCTCTTTCACAAGGGACAAATCTATATAATACAAGGTGTGGTTTCTTATTAGCGACTGGCTAGTAAATACAGGTGGTTTTACACACAAAATCACAGCCTCTAATAATAGCTACTCTACAAGCACACACACATATTCAAACAGTTACTTTTCAGTTGCCCCCAAGTGATGCTTTGCAATCATTCATTTTCCTCCATCTCATTCTGCTTGGGGTATTCACAGTCAGCTCCTGTAGCTGAGGCATCAGGTTTTTCCATTCGTCTGTCCAGCTCATGGCAAGGCTTCACAAACTTTGCAGGCAGTCGCCATGGACCTGTAGGCAGGAGGACACAAATATACCCCCTCCCCCAGGTTATCAGTTCTTGAGAAGCAGACAGGTTAAACTGCACGTTGTTAACCGGCGAGGAGTTTGCTGCATCATTGCCTTTGGTTTGGTTTTGTTTTTTTTTTTTTTTGATCCAAAGTTGCTCACCCTACAAACGCCGGCCTGCTCGGCAGCAGTTACAGCTGCCTGCCTGCTTCAGCAGCAACCATAAATACCTGCTGGCAACCGCACTTTTGCATTAACCCTTTCATGCCCGAAATGTTAAACTGCTCCCCGTTAAAAACTTTTACATGAACCCAACTACAAAAAAAAAACCACACAGAACACCATCTGCCCTCAGCACATGCACACACACACACACAAACACTTGTGGGATCCCACAAGCACGCTCCACACAACTACAATCTTTGAAGCACAAATTCCAGACAGTCATTACTCCCACTACAGCCCCACGTACAGAACGTGGCACAAGGACCCTGTGGAGACTAACAGCAAACCAGCTCTGAGAAGCATCATTGCAGTGCGAGGTGGCAGGCTCAACCTTAGCGGGCGTCCCCGCAGAGGCTCTGCCTCCCCCACATCGCATGAGGCTTGGGCTTTTATACTGACCAAAATGCACACTCATTCCCACACAGGTGGCCAGCCTGTGCTGGAAGAAGTGGCCAGCAGCATCTACAAAGGTCTCCAAAGGTCGACAGAAACCTGGACATACTTATATTTACCGACTTCTAGTACATGAGTATCACAGAGAGAGTGTATTAAATGAGTTGTATAAGGGATCCCAAGTCCACGGTCCGTCACAGTATGCCCAATACCCCTGATAAGAGCATAAAAGAGACCTTCCCACCACCAGAAAAATCACACAATACATCTGTATCCCGCGCTGATCTCGCTTCCCTGGAGGTTCGGGGGGGGTGGGGGGGTGGGGGTTTGTTTGTTTGTTTGTTTACTTTAACGTAAAAAAGTTTGCTCTCTTCACTTTAAGAAGGACTGAAAACATCCATAAAACGGATGTCCTAAGCTCAAATTTCAATTCATTCAGTCACTGACAAGGGGGGTGTCCTGGGGCGGTGCTGACTCTTTCCAGGGTTTCACCCATTGAGCTGGCACCCACCGCAAACCGGAATCTGTAATTTACACATATATAACCTCAACCAGTTAGTTTTACTTCCACAGGACCTTTCCAAATGCCGGTTTCCAAATCCTTGTACTGGATAAGAATACCCGGAGTTTTAGTCATTTAACCTGAACCTAATGCCTGACCATGTATTATAGCAGGGGAGTCATTAAAGTCTCCTGTCAATAGCACAAAAAAATCATAACATATACAGCTTGAGTATAAGAGGATTTTAACCCATATGTGGTCACCGCTTGTCAGGCCTCCTTAACTATTTTGAGATCAAAAACTTCCCACTCTTTACCCCCCTGCTGTGTAGTAAACACAGGATATGCAGAGAGGCCCACTGAAGAAAATTCACCAGTAATGATCGCACCTTTGATTAACCCGCGCCAACGGTGCGCAGGATTTGTGCCCCCCGATACCTCTCCCACCCCCTCCCCCTGTTTGCCTTCTTTAAGGAAGGGGTTTTACGGAGGATAAGGTGGAGGCACCGATGGAGATGTCTCAGTCCGAGTCTTGAGGGCTTCAAGCTTTTTCATCAAGAACGTCTCCAAGGCCAGTGAGCAGTTGCTGATGAGCCAAGCAGACCGACCCAGGAGACAGAGTCAGAGTCTGGAAGCAGAGGATATAAATCTGGCTCGGATTCAGGGGACTCGGAGTCTGATCCTGGGTTGAACTCAGGGTCTCCGTTGTTCGCAGCTATGTCTTTCTTGTCAGGTGTCTCGTTCGGTATGTGGCCATCTGCGGACCTGGCTCTTGCTTTCATCGGCTCGAGGCTTTGATTTTTTTCGGCACCATTCCAGGTACCACAGGAGGTGCAAAAGTCATAGCCACAGCACTGTGATGGGGGTTAGGGGAGACAGCCCCTTCTGGAGCTGTGGTGGCAAATACAGAAGCTACCGCTGCCTTTTCCAATTTCATCTCTTTCAAAGTCTCAAACACCAATCTCCAAAGTGTAGAGTGTTTCTGTGCACCTTTGGTCCCTTTACTAACCTCAAGATCACGGGACCACTTTAACGGCCTCTGTAAGGCGGCACTATCATATTGCAGTCCTCTCTTAGAGAGAATGTGTTGGAGGAGCTTCACCACCGCCTGTTCCTCTTTGGATAGCGTGGGCCCCATCTCCTCCCCGGCCGCTCACCTGATCAGGGTGAGATTCCCGAAGTTTTGCAGACGTCTGACTTCCCAGCGCCAGGGCAGCGCTGAATTTCGGCCGGCTCTCCGCCCCCTCCTTTTTGTCGGACCTTCAAACTCGTCTTTGTCGAGTTACCGATCGGAGGGTCCCTGTTCGGGCGCCACTTGTTGACGCAGGAGTCATGGACAAAGCAGAGACGATCAATGTGATCAAGCGATTGCCAAATTTAGTGTCATTTATTAGATCAATCTGATGAAAAAGAGATGGCTGGGCTCTCTGTATGTCTCTGTTCTGATCTCTTCCCTTCAAGAAAAACAGTTTCTGTCTCCTTTTTTTCCCCAGTTGTCTTACTTTGAATATATTTGATACTCTCAACTATACACATTAGAAATACACTGCTGAAATTCAAGGATCGTCTAGCATAAGAATAGACCTCTTAATTTCTTTGAGAAGGGGATCCCTCTAATCTTTATTTCATTGTCAGATGTGACCAGGAGTGTTTGGCATTTCTTACTATTGACTAAAGTTAAAGTGAACTGTAGTGCAAACAAGTCATCTAAGCTGCACTGCCTTTTTCTTTTGTGCTTATTCTTTGCATGTTTATAAACTAAGGAGATATTGTCATCAATTTCCAGTTCTTTGGAGGGTCTAGCTAAACCATTCACCATCTCATGACAAGTTTATTGAAGGATTAATGTGTTTCCTGGATTTTGATTTGACAATTTAGTTATTACTCTAGAATGATTTGTTGAGTAGTTTGGACATCTTGCAGAAGTTCTGAGTAAGACATGTTTTTCCTATGGAGGGCTCACCTGTTCAGTCTATCGATGGAGTGGAATAATCCATCTCATTCAACTGACTATGATGCAGCCCAAAACAGCAAGGGAGAAAAGATGAGATTCCTGGTTTTGCACTGTTATTGTTCTCCTATGTTATACCTATGTGGCGTGGTTTAAGCCCAGCAGCCAACCTAGAACCATGCTGCTGCTCGCTCACTCCCCCTCCCCCCTTTCCTCCCCCCTGCTCCCAGAGGGATGGGGAGGAGAATGGAAAGAATGTGAGATAAGAGCAGTTCAGTAACTAAGGTACAACACAAATCACTACTGCTACCACCAATAATAATAACGATAAGGGAAATAACAAGGGAAGAGAATACAGCTGCTCACCACCTGCCGACCGATACCCAGCCTGACCCGAGCAGTGATCTAGCCCTTCTGGGTAACTGCCCCCAGTTTATATAGTGGGCATGACATGCTGTGGTATGCAATACCTCTTTGGTTAGTTTGGGTCAGGTGTCCTGTCTCTACTTCCTCCCGGCTTCCCCTCCTCCCTGGCAGAGCATGAAACTCAGAAAGTCCATGGTCAGAGTAAACATTACTGAGCAGCAACTAAAAACACTGGTGTTATCAGCGCTGTTCCCAGGCTGAAAGTCAAAACCACAGCACTGCACCAGCTACTAAGAAAGAGAAAAATGACTGCTACTTCTGAACCCAGGACATTATGTTATGTTGCTCACTGTTTTTTAGTTTCAGGAATACCAAATGTTTCTGACTAATCATTCCTGATCTTGCTACAGCTTACCTGACTTTACCTGACCTTACCACCTTCACCAGTGTTAATGCTTCCCACCAAGCTGTTCAGCTGTCTTCCCACTGATATATATACTTTTTTTTTCTATCCAGTGCTGTAATTTTCCTGGTGTTCTTGTACGCTAAGAGCAGATGAAGAGATTACATGAGATTTTCTCAAATGATTACATCATTTAACTTAAAATCTTTAGTTGTTCTGAAGCCAGGAGGGTGATTTTGCTGTCATGCAAATAGTTTGTCCTTCTGGAAAAGTCACATTCCTGTGGCTGCTTCCAGGTGAGCAAACTTCCTCATGGTATTTTAGAACACCTGGAGATCTCTTCAGTATTATTGTAATTTCAGCTTTCTTTCAGGGTGAGAGAATTTCTATGGAAATCACCTGGTCTCCAGTTTCTTGTATTTCCTAAGGGATGTGGTCTTGTACAAAACTACCTAATATCTGGCAGGCTGACTGTGAAAGATCAGTGGACCTCTTTTGAAACCAAAGGCCTATTTTCTGGTCTTTCTCAAAGAAGGTGCTGTTCCTTCTTGCTTAAGTGTTACTGAGTGTCAGTTTTGTAGATAACTATACGAGAAAGATTTCTCCATCATCTAGGCTGGCTTTTTCTTTATAATGATTTTTTTTCCCTCCATTTGTTCCTTTTCTCTGCATGCTGAATTTTACGCCTTTTGCTATTCCTCTGGCTTCCAGAGGAGTATTCTCGTTATTTTTTTTTTCTAGGGCTAACTGATCACCCCTTTTTTGGTCCACCTTTGTTTAATAATGCCTTCTTTTTTTTTCCCATTTGAGCGAACTTAACTGTTTTTCTCTGATTCTTTAACTGAACTTCTCTTGCCATGTAATCCATGTCTTCAGCTGTTTCATCCAGTACTAAAGCGATTACAAATAAGTAGTTTCCCCTTTTGGATTCATAGCTATTATAGCTTCTACAGATATATTTTATTACTGTGGAAGGTAAGGTACATGTAATATTTATGGAAGGTGTTAAGTTATTGGTAAAAATGTAATATACTGGTTTAATTCAGAATTTTAGAAAATTTGGTTCACTTAAAAAGTCAAAAAAAAGCCAGCTTGGGTGGGTTTTTTCAGTCAGTCTGCATGTATCTTAAATAGTGTTCTAGTGTACCTCAGAGGGCAGTGTGCTGAAGGCAGCAAGATACTAAGCCAGCATTATTGCTACAAACCAAAACAAATTGCAGCCAAAATGTTCAGTTAAATAATTTGCTCTAAAATGTCCTTATGCATATCCACCATCTCCTTGGGATCTCTGAGAGAGTCATCCTGCTCTTTCTCTTGACAGGTGTACAAATTGACGGGTAAGAGAACCTAGGCAAGGAGGGGCTTCAAAGAAAGTAAATTTCCATCCTGCTGTGCAAATAGCAAAATAGGAATCAAGACAAGTTTAAATGAAAAGGAGATGGGGTGTTCTACATAGATTCAATTAATTACATGCAGAAAAAATACTTTGGTCTCTATGTAAGCCATGTGCCTTCAGAAAGAAAGAAGGGCAGTTAAAGAAAGGCTCCTTACACCTGTGAATCAATGATGGATGGTGTAAAAATATTTCTATTATTTTAAAACAGTAAGATGCTGAGTGCAAGAGACATTAATAGACACCATTCTTTATCCCTGAGTGGTGAAAACCACCAGTATGTTAGCACGTGTTTCTGATTACGGAATTTCAATTTTTTTGCCTCCTAGAATATCTTTGACTTCTTCACCCTGACTTTGAAAATATGTGGTTCCATTTTAGATTCTTTCATGACAATGCTTTTCTTTGATATTCTCGCCTTTGTTCTGTATTTGAATACCAGTAAGGCCTGTTGCCGAGATGGGAAAGACAGAACAGTAGTCTTTTTGCAGTATCTATCTCAGAACAATTTCTGCAACTTTACCTGTGCAGCCTTTGTAAATGGAACTGCTACATCAAGGAATAAATGTAATGTGGAAGTACAGGTTTCCAGACGGTATGAAAAGCATCTATCTAAGAATTTATTCCAATTTATGTAGGTTTGGAGAGGATTTTCTGTTTGTTTACTGTATGGCATGGGATATTCAAACTATCTTATCCTTGGTATTCTTATTTAGTATCAAATAGCCTACACCAAATAAAACCAGAATGTATTTTTGGTAACTGAGGAACAGCAGGTTCTGGAGGGTTTAAAATAGATGACATATGATACCAAGAATAGCCTGGTGCAGCTTAGCAGACCTGAGAAACTATTCAAAGAGCAAATCAAAATGGAGGGCACTTCTGTACTCCATAGTTTCACTAACATTTATTTTGCTATTTTTGCTTTGTTTTGCTTCAAGCTTTTAATTAAGATTTCTTTGGCTTTGCTGACCCATTTCTACATTGTTAAAGGCAACAGAAAAGAGGCTGCCAGGATAGCAGAAGAGATCTACGGAATAGTTCCAGGTAACGTAAAAATATGGACACTCTAATATTTAAATATACATTCGCTATAATTTTTCTAAGTTGAGGATTTAAATTATGGAGCTGCCATGAAATGAGGAATCTATTGCTAAAACCACGGGTGGATGTTTTAACTTGAAGTTCCTTCCATTTCTGGGGTCTTTGTGGTGTCAGTATGTGTTGGCATGATTTAGGTGTGCAAAATATGAGACGCCAATAATTACTTAGATAGAATGAGGACAACACTTGCTCAAGGCACTATGGTAAACAAGAAGATTGTTCTCGGAAGTAAGGCATCCTTTAGTGGGTGTTACATATGGTTTTACTAAATAGACAGCTTTACTGCCAAAAAATATTTAGGAGAAAGTTTTAGCATGTTGATTTTCTGAAAGGAGATACTAGGAGGATATAACTAATGCCTTTATGAACCCAAGCCAAGAACTCCTGTTTTGTTAAATCAGATGTTAAAAATGAATACAGCTAAAATTATTCTGAAAATATATGGCATGGGGATATATTGTATTTAGTATGCTATTGAGTAGGTAATTTATTTTTTTGTTTTCCACATGATTTTACTCTTTCATACTGCTGTCACGATAGTGAGTAGACACATGTTTGCGTGCCCGGTAATTCCACTAAGTAAAATTACACAGTATTTTAATTTTACTACCAATGAGGATTCTTATCAATATTGTGACATCACAGATCTTTATGTGACTCACTTGCTGGGCACTTGCTTTGTGATGAATAATGACACCATGAACAGGTACATGAATGTGAGCAGAACATGGGTGGTGTGAGGTAAGCCATTCAAAGCAGAGAGATTAAAATCTGGCCAAGAGAAATACTGCAGCAAAGCATTTATTACAAAACTTTTATACACAGACATGCCTGGGTTATTAATTTATTTGCTGTTCCCTGTAATATAATTCCAATCATTTATTACTGTCATTCTTTTTTTCCAACTGCCTTCGTGCAATTGTAGTCAGACACATGGCAAACAGCATTCTTTACCTTCATGCTGGTTCTTACCTAATTGAAGTTTAGCAGACCAGAACGTATTTTTATCTGCAAGTTGCCATTTGCAAAAAGCCATTAAGGATAATCTTACAAAACATAAGATCATGTGATGCAGTTGCTGGGCATTATATTGGATTACAGGCGGACCTTCAGAGCCTTTTCTCTTTACAGTGAAGTAGTGCAGCAGCAGCAGTAGCAACATCAACAGGGCTGCTTAATTTATCTGTAGACATTTAGAACGACGCAGTGTTTTCAGTCATGTCACTCACACCTGGGAAGGGAAGATGTGCCATGTATGGAAACTATATTTGCCACATGTTTCAGGGAGGTAGGTTGCTGTGGCGAGCATGGAAGTATACAGCAGCATGTGTTTTCATGGTGAGGCGTGTGTGTGCATACACATGTGTTGTAAAGGCATGTGATGTGCGCTTGCACATGCTACACGCATTAAAGTTTAAATTAGGCACTGTAGCTCTATTGCCGGACTTACATCTGGATCATCCTGCCATATAAGAACCCTAGTTTTTGTCATTTGTAATGTCTTCTGACTTTCTGAACTAAGCTCGCCTATTTCAGACACCAGCATGATGAGGGATGAGGAGGTTTTGGGATGTTTTCAGGAAAGTGTTTCTCAGTTCCTACCTGTTTCCTGTTTCCATCATTTCACTTGGTGTCTCCTACTTGGTCCTTAGGAGCCTGGTCATATCCTTCCATGCCAGCTTCCTGCTTTAGGATCCTAGGAACAGCTTCTTAAATAAATGGGAACAAAAGTAATAACTATAGTTAAAACCATAACCCCATGAGCTGAAGTGCATCCCAGTTCTCAGGTAACAAAAGGAAATTCCCTTGGTGAAGGCTGAGACCTTTGCTGTGTCCTTGGTCTCAAGTCCCCAGGGACGTGTCAGTGCCTCTCACTGATTTCTTCCTGCCTTGCCTAACACCTGAAATGGAGATAAATCACCCTTCCCATTCTCTCTGGTGTGCAGCATAGCTGAAAAAATTAAACAAGACAGGGGTTTCAGATACAGTGCTCATGGGGCTGCTGTACAGCAGAGCATGAAAGCAAACACTGGTATTGCTTCTGTCCTGTGGCACTATAAATACAGCTGGCCTTTGTAGAAATACTTTCTACATACTGTACCCTCATATGGTTATAAATTTTAATATAGGACAAGCAAATTTGCTTTCTACTTTTTTTTGCAGGGATTTAACCTGGGATGACTTACCATGCCTGCAGGGACCTAGCCTAGAGAATTATTTTTTTCTTGGCAAATGAGTAGATTAAGATAAGAGAAAGGGCAAGCTAGCCTACATGAAGGAGTCTGAACAGTTCAACAACTCAAAATGATTAAGGAAGAAAAGTAAAACCTCAGGCAGGATTTATTTTTCCGTGTCTTTTCTGAAACCTTCCAGTGAGAGGGAGAATGAATCCTGTTACCTGGTAGGATAGAGGATATTATTTATAAATTGACAGTTCAGGAAATAAAACTACCAGGGACATGCCAGAATTCATTTGATAGACAAGTCACCCCAGTGTCTCCCTGCTATGAGTCTCTTAACAGAGTGCAAGAGATTCTGGAACATGATTCGTGACAAAAGCTTCCTTCAAAAGATGGAGGCCGATACGGTTTTGAATAGAATGTCAGGGCTCTGAAGTCCCTGAGTAAGTCCCAGCAGCACTAAACTCATTGTCTTTGCTGAAGCATGTTTTTAGCTGGTTTTGAAAGTTCTGCCAAGAAGTTTTTTAGGTCCCTTCATGAGCTCCAGCCCCAGCTTTCTCAGGAGTGCTGTGCCCTCAGCTGCTCTGCTGAAACCAATTCATCAAACAGTTTCATCATTGATGACACATTGATTTCTGTCCTGATCTGCATTTGCACCTAGCTGTTTTTGACCTGTCTTCCTGGGATCTGCTTTTGCTGCTTACCTGAATTAACGTTTATGTATTTGCTTTCAGGCAGCTGGGCTGACCGATCCCCTCTTCATGAGGCTGCTTTCCAAGGACGCCTCCTGTCTCTGAAAACCTTGATTGCACAGGTAAAGAAAAGGTTTGCAAGCAGCATAGTTTCTTCTGAATTGCATCTGTGTGTTGGTGAGCTGGTAATAGACTGCAGCAGGGCATAAGAAATACAGTTGTATAAATAATATTATCCACATGCATGCCTTTGAGCATGTATTGGTTTACTTAGTTAAGCCCACCACAAAGACTGTTACAGCTTGTAGCTTGCTGTATCATAAGCAGTGATCCTTGGTCTCTTTCTCAGCAAACTGGGCTTGAGAACAGGGACTATATATATCAGGTACTAAAAAAAAAATTAAAAAAAAAAAATCAATAGAAAGCTATAGAAGTACATCTTGCTTTATCAAACAGCAAGCATGGTCTTACTCGAGAGAGAGCTGTCAAACTGAAACCTTCGGCAACAAATGAAAGCAAGAGTTGATGCAAAAGATGGAAGAAAGAATATACTAGAGAGGACAAGAAGTTGGATGTGAAAGTGGGCAGCTGCAAAGGGACAGGTTATGGTACTTCCTGCTTTGCCAACCGTATTCCTTGCCACCTTTGCTTAAACTCGGTGCCCTCAACTGGCACCCAGTCCCACCAGTCAGGACCACTGCAGGGAAATTAATTTTCTGAATGTGAGCTCTGTGACTTGGCCACCAGACTTTTTATATCCAAGGTAAATAATTTTTACCAGTGAAGCCACAGCTCGAATGGACAACATCCTCAAGGAGCGGAGCCATTGGTCCAGACATCTATCGAGGCATACCTGTAGCTAGGAAGTTGCTGTTCACAGCAAATTTTCCCCTCCCATTTCCTGATCCCTCTTTCCTTCACCTACTGATATCTGAAGTTTCTATGGAAAAGGAAGGAAGTGATGGAACTTGGGGATAATAAAGAAGAAAGCTTATTCATTCATGGCTTTGCTGGTTTTCTGACCTCTTGTATCTGCATTTATGCCGGCCTTACACCATCTTATTAGTATCTTTTTATATACTAGATACCCCAATTGTACACTGGAGAAGCACCCAGTATTGTGGTTATACATCATTTATTTAACCCACCCTTTTCTGAAGACATTTAATTTTGGAGAGGGGGATTAAGGTCCTTGCTGATTAAAAGAGATTAAGGCAGCAATGTTTGTAGAGACTGAACTCACCTGTCCTGGGTTCAGGACAGAGAGCTGATGCACCACAGTTTGATAAATGTAGGGGCAAAGCTGTTCACAGAGCAGCATAATCATTGCTCATTGCTTCTAATATAGTTACACTACTAACCTAAAATTAAATGCAGAGCTATACTTTAGAGAGTATGTTGGTCACATAAAAGTCTCTGCCATAGGGCTGTAGCTTTCAAGAAAGCCAGTGAGGCTTCTGCTCCCCAGGGGATGCCTGGACATAAGGAGACAATGGAGTGCTGGGGTTTTAAAAGAGCTTAAGAACTTACCAATGCATGTTCCAGCACCAAAAGATATTTCATTTTTCACATATATTGAAAACAAGGCTTAACATGACCAATGTTTGGCAAACAACTATAATGATATCTATAACTCATTCTCCATTTAATAATGGAAGGCTTTGCTGTTTTGTCCAAGATATCAGTATTTCCTCTTTTGCTTGCAATGACCAAGTTTCAATAATTAAATATATATATACATATGAATAATGATGGACAATAGGTCTCCTTATCAAGAGTCTCTAGGAGATATTCCTTCTGAAGGGTTATGCTGATCGTGAAGTTTGAGACATCTACACAATTAGAGAATGGAATGTTCTCAACAGTTTTTCAAGGTTCACCCGGGCACTGATGGCATGGGAATTTTTTTGCGACAGCTTTTACATTAATAGTGCTTTCATATGACTGAAATCCGATTGTTTTTCTGCCCTAGAATATCTATCTTAAAGTGATTACAGTGTTTCCATTTAACGCTTATTGCATCGAGACGAACTTTTTTTTACAGCGTTATGCTGCTCACAAATACTTTTGCCCATCGCGTTTGCTACAGCTCTCCAAACAGTGCGTTGCTGCCATCTTGTGAGCTGTTTCGTTTATAGCATATCAGGTAGAGACCAATTATGTTACAAAATATAAGACATCACGCAAAAAAAAAAAAACAAACCCAAAACCAAACAAAAAAAAAACCCCAAACAAACAAAAAACTGAGCTGCTTCTCACACATGGTTATAAAATCTTAATTACTAGGAGATTTAGCTGCATTCTGGAGAAAACGCATGTGACAATTGCGTTCTCCTCTGTGAGTATGTTTGTTTTCTGTTTGTGCAAAATCAACCCAAGAACTGTCATCTAGGAAAATACCTGTAATAAGGCATTTGTAAGTCACAGTTCTTTCTTCCAATGTAAAATGTTTCCTGGGTGGTCAAATGAGAGGAACTGATTTGGGGGTGGGATTTGTCTCATCTACCTTATGGATTTACCAGGTACTTACTACCTCTGAGTGAAACACACTGGGTGCACTATATAGTCAGTGGAAGTATTTTTAGGACACAATTCACCTGACTTACTAGAAACATCTGGTTTAGCATGAAATGAATCATATCCTAGGGGGGTTGTTTATCTCCACTGAAGGAGACGACGGCTCCAGCAGAGCTGCTGATACCTGTGCCAGAGCCATCCCCAATCAGGGAGGTGAATTCCACCAGCTCTAGCTCCTGGTGCTGGACTTAATAGCAAAGGTAATGCCACCCTTACAAGTTAAAGAAAAGCAATGCCTTTCCTGTGATTGACTGTGCATTGTCATAGAAGAAGAAGGCATAGAAATAGAAGGCATTTCTATGCCTTCTATTTCTATAGAAATAGAAAGCATAGCTTGTCCTTGCTTACTTTAACCCAATCACCAGCTACTGTCTTTGGGCATGAGCACTGAAGCACTGAACAGCATTAATCCAACCCATGCACCTCCCCTGGATATGCACCCATCAAGGTGGCTCTCCCCTGCCATGGTCTGACCTCCCTTTGCACCCAACATGGCCTGGAGGGGGACATGTGGTTTGGGCAGTGCTTCCCCCTCACACCTCTTACCCTGCATTGCAGGGTTTCAACGTGAACCTGCTGACAATGGACCGTGTGTCGGCTCTCCATGAGGCCTGTCTCGGTGGCCACGTTGCCTGTGCAAAGGTGCTGCTGGAGAACGGTGCTCAGGTAAGTCCTGGGAATACTGGCAGGGATGCAGGCACCTGGAGAATGGAGCTCAGGTGAGTCCTGGGGATGCTGGCAGGGATGCAGGCACTTGGAGGAAGGATACTCCTTCCATCAGTAGGGATGTTGGATGGACTGCCCGGGTAGCAAGGCAGGGATGCAGATGGACAGAAGTATCTTGGGCAGAAACAGGGAAAAATAAAACAGCTCTCTGTTTCTGTGGGTGTTGTATTTGCCTTTCCCCAGTGGCTGCTTGAGTCACCCTATTCCTCTGTTTTGTTTTCCCTCTGTATCCAAAATGTAGTTGTAACTGATGGAAAAGGAACAAGGTGCAAATAATCTTGAAAAAATGACTTATCCCCTTCCTTCACCCATAATGATCACTGGAATTGCCTCTGGTTTTCTGTGGGATGGTTTAGAAATCTCGCATAAGTAAAAATAGATGTGCTTGAAGCAATGAAGCATTTTATCTGCTAGTAAAATAAGATTTCTCCCAGTTCGACTTAAGGTAGAATACATGTTAACAGTGGAGATAGAGGAATGGATGAAATATGTGAGAATATATTTCAATCAGCTTGGTTTTCAAGTACAATTTATATGGCAAGAAACTGAGCGACCCAGAAGCAGTCAATCAAGCTATCTGCAGAAGAAAATATATTAACTTCCTAAACTGTATACCAAATTTAAATTCTTTAGAAAGATGAAAGGAAAATCCCTTTCTGCTCAGTTTCACTTATTTTTGGTATATTGATAATATTGTCTTTTTATAACTCAGAGAATCATCTCTGAACTACCTGTTGATTTCCTAAGAAATCAGACTGTTCCTGGTATAATATATAGCTGTGACATTTTTGGTTTTTGCTTTCCCTCTGCTCTCTGTTCATAAATAAAGTCAGCAGGCTGTTGTCTAACTTCTGGGAAAACATGTGCCATTCTGCTGCTCTCCTTTCTTGCTTTGTTCTTCTTTATTTCCATTTTTTTACCAAACTACTTACTCCACACCAACTGTCTTTCCTATTTTACCAGTTAAACCAGTATCCAGTGGAGAAGGAAACCAGGGAAGTCAATTTTCTTCATCACTTATCACCTTTCTTACCTGTGATTATCAGCTTGCCTGAATCGCTGGCGTGGTTGTGAAATGGTGCTGATTGATAGACTCTCAAAGTGCTTCCATCAGCTCCAGCCACATCTGCCCAGTAAGACTGGGGTGACATGGGAGGTAGCATGTAATCTGTCTGAAACACAGATACTCCCAAGGCATTAGCTATTTCTTTCTTTTTGCTGTTTTGCAAGCTGTGCAGAATAAGGGATAGTTTAGATCGGCAATTAATAGGAGGGGAGGAAGATCAACAAAGAGTCTGGGATCTGTAGTGACAATGCTGTTGCAGTTGCAATTGGAGCCTTGCAATTTCAGGAAGAGCAAACCACATTTTAGGCTCCATAATCTGAGCAGACAGATGTCCCCTATGCTGTGGTACCTAGTGTCACCCCATACTGTGCTGGCTTGGCTACCTCTTGGCCCTGTCATAGAATCATAGAATGGTTTCGGTTGGAAAGGACCTTAAGATCATGTAGTTTCAACCCCTCTGCCATGGGCAGGGATGCCTTCCACTACACCAGATTTCTCAAAGCCCCGTCCAACCTGGCCTTGAACACTGCCAGGGATGGGGCAGCCACAACTTCTCTGGGCAACCTGTGCCAGAGCCTCACCACCTTTACAGTAAAGAACTTCTTCCTTATATCCAACCTAAATCTTCCCTGTTAAAGTTTGAACCCATTACCACTTGTCCTGTCACTACAGTCTAGACAGATCTGGTCTCCCCCCACTGTCTGTCCATGAAGGTGAGCAAGCAGAGAATGCACCAAAGAGCAGGGGCTGCCTCCTCCAGTGTACCTGCCTAGTCTGCAAGTGCAGCTTCCTGCGGGGGAATGTGCGCTTGCATTGGCAAAGACTGAATCACTGGAAATGGCAAGAGCTGGCTTGTAATTGTGGGAAAAGCATCCTATGAGAAAAGGAGTTAACGCACACAGCATTGCAATCAAGTCAGTAGTTCAAATGAACAAAAACCAAAATGTTATCTAGGAAGGTATCAACTGCAGGCGGTCTGCTGCTAAATTACCCATGATAAAACAATACGTTTCCAAACAACACTACCTTTCTCTGCTTTAAAGGCAAAAATACCTTGGTTGTTAACTTCTGTGAGCCAAGGTATTTCTACTCCATATTTCCAATCCCTTTCTGATGCAGCTGTGTGCTTGCACAGGTAGCAAAGTTCTCCAGCCTCCCTGGTGGCCCTGGAGTTCTCCAGCCTTTCCTCTCCTGTCTCTTTTCTCCCTGTTTTGGGAGTCACGCAGATCGCCATGTGCAATAATCCATTGCCCTTTTCCAGCATGCCACAGACATGCAGATTTGCTGCATAAATTGCCTCTGGAGGTGTTATAAAAACCTAGCCAATCTGTTTTAATTGATTTTTATTATAATTAATATCGAGAGACAGCAAGCAAGCAGCGCTGGGTGTGCTGGGGAGTCTCTGCTCCGCCCGAGACGCACAAGGGGAACTTCTGGGGATAGTCTCTTATACTTTTTGGTTTCCTGGGTGTCGTGGTTTAAACCCAGTCAGGCAACTCGTTCACTCACCTCCCCCCCTTTCTTGCCCTCCCACTGCTCCCGGAGGGACGGAGAGGAGAATCGAAAAGAATGCAACTCCCACGGGTTGAGATAAGAACAGTTTAGTAACTAAGGTATAACACAGATCACTACTGCTACCACCAGTAATAACAATGATAAAGGAAATAACAAGGGAAGAGAATACATCATCTCACCACCAGCCGACCGATAACTCGCCCCCCCAGCCCGACCAAGCTCCGACCGATACCTCCTCCAGCCCTGCAGTCTCCCAGCCCTTCCGGCTAACTCCCAGTTACATCCTGGGCATGACGTGCTGTGGTATGGAATACCTCTTTGGTCAGTTTGGGTCAGGTGTCCTGTCTCTGCTTCCTCCTGGCTTCCCCTCCTCCCTGGCAGAGCATGAGGCTCACAAAGTCCTTGGCCAAACCAAAACATCCTTGTTATCAGCTCTGTTCCCGAGCTGAAAGTCAAAACACTGCACTGCACCAGCTACCAAGAAGGAGAAACATGACTGCTACTGCTGAACCCAGGACACTGGGCTTCTTGGGTTTCGGCCAATCCTGTTGTCTTCTTTTCCGGGGCCTCTCCACCTGTTGTTGGGGTCTTGTCTCTGGGTGAGAAACATTATGTCTATCACAAGTCTGACCGCCATCTTAGCCCCCATAAATTCCACTCTTTATGTGTTTATTTGTTCAGTGCACAACGTTCTGTAACAGGACGTATCTCTAAGTTACCTACCCCCCCCCCTTCTAAGAACATTCATGCAATTTAAACAATGAACAAAACATTTCTTTGCACAATATTGCAGTTGACCCAGGGGAATTGTGCCCTTGTTTCTTCTTCCGCCTCACTGTGGTATTGACAGGGACACTTACCATGCCCTTTGCACATAGCACAATGATCACAAGGGATTCCATCTCCACACAAAGTGCAATGACCACTAGGACCCCTGAATTGCTGACACGAATCACTCTGAGGTGACTCACAGGGGCTTGCTACACAGTTAAACGTAGCAGCCACAGCGCTGTGCACAGTGCAAGCCAGGAACTGTGTGGTCCTGGGCAATGACAGATGGTGGCTCTTGTCAGGTCTTACATCAGAGGTAGAGGAAGGAAATTCATTCCCTCTTACATGCACCCAAACACACCCATGCATATGAACACAAATGCTTTCAAGCTCCTTTTCTGTTTGGAATTAAGACTATGTTTCCATGAAAATTCCTTCTGCAGGAAAAGTGTTTTTAAGTAAAAGTATTAAATGTAAAGTAAATGTTTTTGTTTAAAAACAAGGCCCTTTTCATCAGAGCATACTCTGGCTTTGGGTTGGTGCAAACAAGACAGGCATGCAGATACTCCAGATCTCCACATTGAAAAAAAAAAAAATAAAAAATTAAACCGTTAAAATCTGATTTTTCTGAAGAAATCTGTGAGGAGCATGGACAGCAGGCAGTGTTACTGCCTTATGGCACTAGCTGCCTGGGAAAGAGGGCAGACCTTGCAGGGCAGTGTTATACATGTTGTGCCGCAACATATAACTCTGAAAGGTGTTAACAAAATCAGTCCTGAAATTAAACAAGACAAGCATCTTATCCTAGTGTATTTCTGGTGTGCACAAGAAGCATGCTGCAAGGGCGTTCCCCTTAAATTGGATTATCCTGAGCATGTATTGCTGTTCCAGGTCAATGCAGTCACCATTGATGGGATCACTCCTCTGTTTAATGCTTGCTGCAGCGGCAGCGTGGCCTGTGTCAACATGCTGCTTGAATTTGGAGCCAAGCCGCAGCTCAGGAACCACCTTCCTTCACCCATTCACGAAGCTGTCAAGAGAGGTAATGTTCAGGCTTTGAGTGAAGCTAACAATAACTGAGGAATACATCTTTTGTTGATGTTAAAGTGTTTTTAAAACCCCCAACTTGTCCATGCTGGTGCGGATAAATAGGCTTGGCTTATTCCCAGCTCTTCCGCCTCAGTGGTTGTACTGGGGTGTACTCTGCTCTGCAGCACTTCAGTCACAGCTCCTCTTCTCTCCACAGGTCACAGGGAGTGCATGGAGATCCTTCTGGCCCATGAAGTTGATATTGACCAAGAAGACTTGCAGCATGGGACCCCGCTCTATGTGGCTTGTACATACCAGAGGACAGATTGTGTCAAAAAGCTTTTGGAGCTAGGTACACCTGGAAAAGGGGCCAAGGGACACCTGTGATGGTGTGAGCCAGCGCTGCTGGTCTCTCCAGGCTGCCACTCCACTGCAAACAGTATGGGTTATTCCTGGAAGAGGTGCTTGGGAGCCTCATTTCAGGCTCCCAAATGAGGCTGGGAGTCTCATTTCAGGCTATTGAAAATTTCACCTGCCTTCAAGAAGATTTTATCACTTCCTCAGGAAAGAAAGCCCTAATTACAGAGACCTCCCTGAGACTGTCTGAATGTGAAAATAAAATAAATAGTTCTGGTTTTCTAGAATGATAACATGAAGCACAGGCAATGCTGGCTAATACTAGTGACCACAATCAACTCGTGATTATGATAAACTGCCATGCTAAGCACTTCGCAGTGGATGATGAAGACAGCAGTAAAGCTGTTTGAAAGAATAATCATTGCAGGTCCAGGCAAAGTCTATGAGCTAGCACAAATTTTTGCTGTCAGTGTGCATTAGCTGACCTGCTCAAAATGGGGCCGCTCCTAATGCCTGCAGAGCCTAGGGAAGCATGTCGCTTGCTGTGCTCCCAGAGTTATTAAAATTAGATACCTAAAGGGTTCCTCTCTCCTCAGTAATTGAATTAACATGATCTATGTTAGATTTTATGTTATTAACAAATTTACAGAGTATATGGTAGGCTTCGAACATCCATTGGGTTGGGGGTTAAACTGCTCAGTACTGTCCAGCGCAGACAGAGTTTGGTGGCTCAGAGGACTTTTACACAGCAGGTATTTGACCTGCTAAGTTTTGCACTGCTGCTATTGAAGAAAATGAAGGAGGTCTGTGTGCCATCTGTTCCCCTTCGGTTATTGAGGCTACAGGTGGAAACCAGCCCGTTATGTATGTTCAGACAGTCCCTGCTGCATCCCAGATCTAACCACATGCTCTTGTTCACTCAAGGAGCCAATGTTAACATGGGGAAGCGATCAGACACCCCCCTCCACGCAGCAGCAAGGAAATCCAATGTGGAAGTAGTTGTCTTGCTGGCAGACTATGGTGCTAACCCAAAATGCAGAAATGCCGAACTCAAATGTGCCCTGGATCTTGCCATACCTAACAGCAAAGTGGAGCAGGCACTTTTGCTTCGGGAAGGTAATAGTTTCCTTTCTTCTTTTTTTTTTCTTATTAAGTAGAACAACATTTATTTCTTTTAGCTAAGTACATTGTCTTAACTGCTTTTATAAGTGATGCTCTATATAAGTTCTCTTGTTTTCTCTACCAATTTCAATTCTGCAGCGTGTGACACACAAATGAGTGAGAGATCTCTGTTTTGCTGCTAAATCTGTCACCAAGTGTTAGGATTTCAGTGGGTAAATTGGTCAGTTTTTCTGTGCTTTTCTTTTTCTGTCTTCTGAAGCAAAATGATACGTATTTACCTATGGGACTCTAAGGATTAAAAGCTGCTATAAGAATTTATTCATAGATAATGTGTACCTGCCCATGGCAAGGGGGTTGGAACTAGATGATCTTAAGGTCCTTTCCAACCCTAACTATTTTATGATTCAGTAATTCTATGATAATATTTTAGTACCACTATCTTGTGTTCAGCCTAACACCATGGCTTAATGTCCTGCTTCCTGCAGAAAATGAAATACGAATGGGGGTGCCCTCAGTTGCCAGGAGAAAGCAGAGCTATTTGCCCAGCGACTATCCAGCTTCATGGCACGGAGCTCTTCCATGTGGTTCAATGGGTTGCAACCCCAGCACAAACCAGCAGTGCTTCTTGCAGCTTATTTTCAGTCTCCCTGAAATTATTTTTCCAGTCTACTGGAAGAAACTTCTGAGCAGAAATGATTTTCTTGTGTCATTTTCACCTGCACCACATACAGTCAGAACTAGCAATATCCCTGGGATATGGGCATGCTGAATTATGTCACCGCTCTCCTCTAGCCTCTGTGTTTCCCAGCTGACTAGTACCCTGTTAGTTGATCTATCACTCCCTGGTGCTTTGTCAACATGGCAGGTAAATGGTGCTCCCCTATGCAGGCAGCTTTCCACCTTCCTGAGCCTGCTCGCTCCCCACCAAAGAGCAAAGCATGATGTGCATAGAAAGCCCCCTTCCAGCTGCAAAATAGCTCTTGGATGGTAAATTAATACTGTCAATGTTGTATATTAGGCTTTGTGTCAGCTGTCTGCACACAGGTGGGTTTTATGGAGGAAATGACACATTGGCTTAATATCCTCTGTCCTACTCATTTTCCCTGTGGCTTTTCATGCAGAGCTTCAATTTGTCATGTCTAAAGCCTTCTGGGAGGACTTTTACTTGAATGCTTCTCACCTCTTGTGACTTCTGTCCTTGTATCTGAGATGTTCCGGACTCAGCAACAGCAGGGTGTGTGAGCAAAGGCAGTGCTTGCAATTGTCCTGCTCCAGTTGCCCTGCATGAAGGAGAGTTAGTGTAGGTAAAGAAATATCCCAGTATTAGTTATTTTATCTTCGTGAGCTTTCTTCTTGATTTCCCCTTTCAGCTTGTCACTCTCTCCTCCCTTACAGCCAGAGGAACTATAGGGGCATGTCAGCTCTCACTGCTTCTTCACTTTTCAGAAATTCAGTTTCCTCATTTTCCTCACCTGTCCCTTCAGTTTTCTGTCAGGTACTTTGCAGCTCTAACATCTGCAAGTGCCCTTTTCCCACATTTCTGTGTTTTCTGAGGTCCTTCTGTTTGAAATAAGCATTCTCAGGTAGAAAAGTTTTCCTTCTACTCCCTGACTCCTCTGCTGCAGTTAGTCTCCCTTTAATTGCTTCTCTTCCTAGCTATTAAGTGATGTGAAATATGAAATACTTCTGTTTTCCTGACTGCTCTGGGAGACAGAAGATCTTTCTTCACTTCCAGTGACAGTGGTACAAGTGCTCTTTTCTAGATATCCCATATTTTTCTATCAATTTCTGCTCAGAGGGGACATTATCAGCCTTTTTAAGCTTCTAAATTTTCCTGTAGTAAAAGCACAGGTTACCTGGAAGATATAAGTATGAGGTTTTAGCACACATCTCTACCCATTGCTTGTCAAATACTGCTGTGATCACTACTGTTTGGCCAGAAACTGAGAGGGCTCAAAAAACTGAGCATGTCTGAGTAGGAGCAAAGGTTCAACCTGAAGCAGCTCCAGCAAGAGAAAAGCAAAGCGGAGGCAGGGACACATTTACTAGCAAGTTGCATTTGCACACGCAAGCATGCAGTTGCAGAAGCAACGGAGCCTTATTTCCAGTGGGTTTGTGCCTGATGTGCACCTCACCTGACCCGTGGTGGGCTGGGGGCATCTGCCTGGTCATCCCATGGGGAAGCCACTAGGGCATCGCTGCCCAAGCTGGCGTCACCATGGTCCCAATAAGTCCTCTGACAGCTTTCCTACAAGTGGACTCTCTGGTGTTTAACAAGAGTTTTTCACATGCAGCAACCTTTCCCCCAAGGCAAGGGAAGGGCAAAATGACCTCTCATCTTTTATTTACTTATTAATAAGTTAATCCTTTTTCTTTTTCCACTCTTTGTGCCTTTTTGCACAAAACTTTTAGAGACTTTCTGTCTTTGAAAGATAGAAAATAAGACTTAATTAGAATTTGATGACATAATAAATTATTTTGAGGAGCACTGATAGACTGACCGACTACATAAATATTCTGAGACAGTGTGGTCACGTAAAAAAGCTGCAGGTACCTGCTGAGACACAAGCAGTTGGTGTCTCTGTGCATATGAACAACTAACTGTATTTGCCATGTCCACCCAATTATGGCTGGTCTACACCAAGCACCTCCTCTGCAGCTCCCTGTAATCAGTCTTGTCTTTTTCCTCACAAAATCACTGGGAGTTTTCTTGTATCTTGAGCAAGGGCTATGCACGCTAGTGCTCTTTCTCAAGTGCAGACACTTTAATGGTATTTTAAGCATTTGCTCAAGAAAAGATGCAGAAGAGCCTAGCCATGCATGCAGAAAGAGGTTTTTAGTGCTTACAGTTTTCAAGTCACTAAACCAACTTTGACAACAGATATTAAATATGAACAATAATATGTTTAGCTCTCCCTGACTTCAGCAAGTCATTGGGTAGTGCTTGATATGGTTTGCAAATCTTGCTGGTGTTTGTTGCTTTCTGACTTATACTGGTGGTGGGTTTGGGGTTTCCTGTTCCTTCCTGTTTTCACCTCAGGTCCTGCAAGCCTTGCCCAGCTGTGCCGGTTGTGTATCAGAAAACATCTGGGTCGGTCGTGTCTATATGCAGTCCGCAAGCTGCACCTGCCTGAGCCACTTGAGAACTTTCTCCTTTATCGATAAGTCTGTGACTATCTTTACACTGGAAAAGAAAGAGGAACAAATGTTTGTTTACTCCAAAATGATTATATCAAAGAAAAAAACAAACAAAGACATCATTTATTGTCTGCTGCATACATCAGATGCTGTATGACAATGCAAATCGAAAACACCTTTTCACAGATGGAATGATATGGACATAGCTCCCTCATGGTCTATTGCCACATCCACTTATGCCAGCCCAAGCAGCTGTAGTACATGAACAGCTAGCTCACTTGACATGTGTTTGTAGATGCACATGCACACATCAACCCACAGACAGAAGTTTCCCCTGTATTTAGTGTATACTTATTTATGTAGTATCTGTGCACTTTCTTCCTCTTTTCTATCCAATCTCACTGTCAAAATCGAGTTAGTGGCTGTTATTCTTCTGCTAGTGAGAGAAGGAAAGCCCACAGCACCCAACATTTGCCATATATAATATATTGCACATCTTTTCTCAGCTTTGACTTTACAACCTGACATCTTTTCCCTATAATCTACTGAAGTTGTAGCAACTTCCAGCAGGCTGTGGCTATGCAACCACCATACCTCTTCTTGCCTGGAGCCCAGCTGCCCCGAGCACTAACACATCTTGTCCTCTGAAGTTCAAGTGATGTTACCAAAGCACGTGTGGATGTTTGAAATAAGCCCACAAAAATGTGTGAAAGTCTTAAAAAGCCCTCCATCTCTTCTAAAAATATCCCTCTAATGCTCTGGAGATCTGCCTGTGTTTATTCATTACATGAATAATTTTTCCTGCTTAATTCAAGGACGGAACTGCAAATGTTTTCATAGGCATTGTAGATCAGCTTTCAATGTCTGTCCTTGGCAAGACAAAGAAAACCAAATGAGTGAGTTGCTGCTCTTTTAGGCTGTCTATGCTTTGACATTTCTCAAGTCCTCAGAGTGTAGAGCAGGACAGAAACAGGGCCTCTAGGGATAACTGCATCACTCATGTTCTCCTTGATGAATATTGCTCACCAAACTTGCCTGCTTTTTCATCCCCTAGAATCACTGTTTCTATGATTCTGCTCTACAGTGTTTCATTACCTCCCTAGGAGAAGGAATTTTTAGAGTGTTCTGTCTTTGCCTGTTGTGGTATTAGTTTAAATATCACCAGGGTTAGCAGCCTGGACAGAGCAGAGCTAAAAATGTATACTTCTTTAAGGTGAAAAATGTGGGATCAAGTGACTGGTACAATGCCTGTGTGGCTCTGTAAAGGTCTGTTCATTTGTCCTCTGGTGTTCTGAGGGGAGAAATGTTTCTTCAGACCTGAGTTGTCATAAAATTGTTCTGTGAGAAAGGTCATGGTGTTTCAGTAGTAAAAGGAAAGTAGGGTTAAAAGGAGAGTCTGTCTCCACTTAGCTCAACTTCACAAGTCCAAGAGGCTGATGATGTGATTTCAGGCTCGTAATGGCTTTTCATTATGAACCAGTATGCATGCTGGTACCAATTTTCACTGACCGTACATCTTAAGTCAGGGAAAATGGGGCTGCTGGAGCCTGAATATGGGCCTGGATTCCATCAGCATTTTAGTAACTGTCCTTGCTTCATCAGCAGCCACCGCTCTGGTTAGATGAAGAGATTAATCTCTTAATTTCCCCATGAAAGCTTGCCTCTCTGAGAGGTAGGTCTAATATTTCCTGTATTTTCTTATTATTAATTCAGCAGAAGTAAGATAAACTGTGCTCCCAGAAGTTCAGGAGAATGGACCTACAATGCTGCAGCCAAAAATGAATGTAGTTTTCAGCCTGTGTTTGCACATATTGAATGCTATCTGATGGCAAGAGATATTGTCCATAAAGTTGTCAGTGACATGAATGACCTTATATAGCACAGTATATCATGAATCTCAGGGATTCAAACTCTAAATTCTCAAGAGTCTCTGAAAATCAAACACTATCAAGAAAGAAATGTCTGTATTAACCTTATGTCAGCAGATCTCTCTCAGTCTTATCTTCACTGCCAGCTCACCTGCTCTGCTTATAAGGTGGCAGTCAGGACACCATCCTCTATCTAGATAGAGAGACAGAGGCTCAGCTGTGTGGGTTGTCAGACTTGCATTGCAATCAAAGCAGCTAAGGCAATTTATGTGATCTATTTCAGAATTTGTAATACTGAATTTATTTCCTACTGCAATACCGGTGAAAACAGTATTTCACTTGCAGAGGAATTTAAATTGAGAAAATGTATCTCTCTTAAGGAAATGCGAAGTCTATTCAGCCTCTCAGAAAGGTTTATGGTAAGAAGCAGCAGAAGCTGCTCTATATTTATTGCTGATATTAGCTTCCAATCAAAAAATCATCTCACCTTTGCTTCTTCCTGGAGACATCATTCTTCCTGAATTTCTGTGTATCAGACCCTCTGGGAGGGAACAGAGACATAAGAAATCGGAAGAGAAGCTCGGAAGTCCTGATGTTAAGAAATTTCATCAGAAACTTCACCTAGACTTTCTTGCTCTATTTTAAAAGATTGAGTTCTCATTGACTGTGCTTTGTGTTGTAACAGTGCAAGGAATTACTAGTGAGGAAATAACTGGAGGAGGTATTTAATTTTTTTTGCAGCTATGCCATATTACATAAGGATAGGGAAAGACTACGACGGTTTTCTAGGAGACTTCTGAATCTTGTTGGTGACTTTTAAGAATGAGTTTGAAAACCATCTCCCTGGTGTGGATGCAGCTGCTTTTCCCCAGGAAGGAGAAGGGACAAATAATCTCACAAAGTCTCTTTCCTACAAAACAGGTGATGTCTTCTCAGTCATTCTAAGATCATTGACAGAAACCAATTGTTTGGCTAAAATATGTGTTTGTTGTTGTTTGTTTTTTTTTTTCTGGAAACACAGACATTTTTCTGTGCTGTAATATCCACTCCTATACCACATCCCTGGCAGTTCATCCCCAATAACTGCCACTACTATCTGCTTTAGTGAAAAGTGCTGCACATCTCAACAGGAATGATTACACAATATGCTGGCTATTGGAAAAGCTTTTCTGAACTATGAACACTTACTCATTCTGAGTACAAACACTGACTTGCAGTATAAAACACAAGCTTGGGCTATGGATGCTCTCTAGCCATAAAGTCCCTGATCCTGAGTGTATTTTGCAAGAGTGGCTTAAATAGGTTACTGATCTGCAGTATACACCCAAAAGACTTCCTTTTATTGATCGCAATCTGTTGGGCCACTTTTCAGTTTTCTTACCCATTTATTATGAGATATCCAGTGTGGGCTCAGAAATGCCAGTGATGAGGACCTCGCAAATGTGAACCTCATCAGATGCTGACTTCAAGCTGTCATTCATTACTCAGTGTATGTCTATCATTGCTCATGATCCAGAGAAAAGCAAAATTAAATGGTTTTTGTATCAGCACTGTCTTTATCTTTAAAATAAGCAGTCTTTATCTTTAAAATAAGCAGTTTTCACTGGTTCTTTCTACCAGCAGATGCATTCTCATGTCTCCAAATATCTTTGCAATCCTTTGTTTTTATTCCTGCTGTATCTTTTCTGACACAACTAAGCTCTTGTTCATAGGCATGTCTTTCCTGGTCAGCTTTCTCCTGAATTCGTGCATTTCTTCTCTGTCACTAAGAAAATGTTTTTTAGTTTCCTCCTTGAGAAGTTTAATTCTTCAACAGCAGGCATCTTAGTGAGGCTCAACCTATCTCCTTGTTGGATGTATTATTTCCCTTGCTTACCACGCTGCTGTGTTGGGTCATCCTCCACTCCCCACCCCCTTCCAAACCTACACATTTCAGCCCTCACTGCCTTCTGTCTAATGGGCCAGCTTCTCAGGGGCATACAACAGTTAAAATAAACACACCACACATTTTGAAAGGGTTTAATGACGATGTTTCTCACAGTAGGAAGAAAAAGTCACATTTTAAGTTGGACCCTAAAAGATGTCTGTTTTGATTTCCTGACCAATCTGTTGGGTTCAAGATGACTTTGCCTCTTACAGGGCAACTCTGCTATTAGCATTTAACAGCCCTCCATCCTCTCTAGGACTCCGCTTTTCACAGCAGATGTGCTAGTCCCTGATTTTCTGTCTGTCTGGTTGAATCTCCCATTCACAGACTGAAATTAATAAAATGCGGAATATGCTGAGCTGCTGAAACCCGTGGTCATGCTATAGGAGCTGAAATTCCTCACATCTGCCTTGGGATGCCAGCATCCCACCTTCCTGGGCAGATGCAGGCTCTGGGGGAGGCTGTTTATCCATCCATCTTTGTGCTCCCTCTTCTTGTTACAGGGCATGCCTGTGACACTTCAGGCAGAGGGACCAGAAACTCATGCTCTCCAAGCTCTGTTTTCCCCTCAGGGAACTCAAGCCTGGTCAATATCCACTTCATGGCATTTAGAATTCTTCTCACCATCAATGTTAGAAATTGGTGTTGTGCTGTGCCTGTGCAAATCGTTTCAATGAGGTGAGTGTCCCCTCCATGCCACTCTCTGCCCTCCACTTGTGGTCTGCTCTGTGCGGCAGTAGGCACAGGTTCTGCCCAACACCTTTCTGTCCGAAACCTGACCACTGTCTCCTGCAGCACAGCTCTGCTGCTGGCACCTAACAACCCTCCAGTCCTTATTGGATTGGAAATACTGGTGGTGTGTCCCAGCAGGGCATCAGAGCAAGTTTTGAAATAATGAAATAATACTAATAATGAAAATCAAACACATTCATTGACTCTTAGTTGAAAAAACTGGGTGACTTGTATGCTGGGCTGACAGTTCATGATGTCTTTGTGATTTTTTTTTTCAGAAATTAAGTTTTTCCACACACCAATTGCGCCTCTTTCTGAGTTTTTTTTTTAATGTTCTGTGAGAGATGTATAATATGTTAATATAAAATACAGATTATTCCACACGGATCTTCTAATTGTTTTCTGTTTCATAAAAATTCCTTTATCCTTAAATTTTATATCATTTGTAGAAACTCATGATGCACATTGCAAGCAAATGGAAAACTATGTCAGGTTTTGAATTGAAAAATCTTCAATAGAAGGTATAGGAAATTGTGAAAGAAAGCGTACTTCACATAACCAGTTGAGAATAACATCCACGGGGGGGGGGGGGGAGATGAATCAGCAGAGCATGTTATTCTAGCAGTTTGTTTAACAAGTCAGTTAAAGCAACACATTAGTCAGCAAAACACTGGAACTAATATATGTGCTTACTAGAACTAGATAAAAGTGCACATGTATGAAGGATTTTGAACATATTTTTCAGTGCCCCGAGGCACATACTTTGCTTGTTTGTATTTCATTATCCTGTAAAGAGATGCTTGCTTCTAATAGTTCCAGAAGGTGAGCGCCTGCTGCCTGTAGCCTGAGATGTGTATAAGGATACTTTGGCTTTGTGGCCCAGGAGTTTTGTGCCTGTCATCACTGAGTACCTGTCAAAGAAAGATCACTCATCCCCAGATATCCCAGAGTGGCTGCTAATTAATGACTGAGACCATTTTGGTTTGCTATGTGTGCTTTCAGGGTTGCTACAGATTTACAGAAAGGCATATATGTGAAATCCTGAATAACTGCAATGACTGAGGAACACATATTTTGGGTTGGGGTTTTCCAAGACTGAAATGAAAACTTTTTTCTAAAACAATGCCAACAAGTAATGCCAGCCTGTTTCCATAAGCAGGTTCCCACTCGCTGTTGGCGCAGGGTGGGTAGGAAATTTCACCCTGAGCCTGACACTGCTTTTTTTTGCTTGACATGCTTTCCAGTTCTGTCCCTAAAGCACTCCCCTCCCATCCGCTGCAAGCAGCCACAGTAACAAGGTACCACAGCTGCTCTGCTAGATGGGTGGCAGCTTGTTGACATTTATGAAAGACTTTTGAGCTGAAATGATTCACTTTGTGCAGAAAATGTCCCTGTCTGCTACTCACCTATTGCAAATGGATGAGAAATGCCTAGGCTTTTCATGCTTGCAGCAGCTTGAGGAAGAAATATGGATTTGTCACTGACCATGAAATCACTTGGTATGGATGTTGTTTTTTTTGGATGTGTCTCAGGCTTGGCACCTAAAAAGGCTCATCCTTGTGGCAGACTTTGCCTTCATTAAAAAATGATAAGCTGAGAGCAATGGTTGCTTCAGGTCTTCAGATGCCTGCCCCAGTGCTGTCATGAGGAGAGATGGTGAGAAAATAACATCTGGGTGCAATCCCCTCACCTGTCTAAGACGGAGAATGATTGGGAGAACTCTTGTTTTGTGGTCTGCAGCTGCAGGCAGCTTCCAGGTCTCCTCTGTAGAGAGCCAGTACTTGAAGAACTGGTCCTTCCAAGCAGTCTGAGGGGGTGAGTAGGTCGGGAGGATGCAGGTGGGTCTGGCCCTGCTGCTTCCCTGCACCCTTGCCAGGGTGAGAAATAAGTGCAAACCTTTTCCTCACTACCACCAGCCAAAGGGCAGTCAGGGTCCCAAGGATGAGCTCTCATTCCTTGTTTGGGATGATCCCAGGACCTGATGTGGAGTGGCCCACGTGCCTTGGGAGAGGTCAGCTGGAGCCTGCTGTGGACAAGGAATGTCCCCACAGGTGAGTGAAGAGGAGGGCTAGGCAGTCCTGCCACACAATTTGGTCTTTATGCTTCAGATTCAGGTAAGCTTTGCACTCTGTACATCAGTTTCCAGAGGTGGTTTTCTTTTTACCTTCTTTCACAACATTAGATATTCAGCTAAGTGGCCGGGCTGGATGAGTGTAACCAGGACAAGCTTGTATACTTGTCACTCTGCTCAGATCATAATCCTTTAGGAAAGGAAACTTATTTCTACAGTATCAGCATTGTGAATCAGCATCCGTTAGCTGTTTCAGAGGATTTCCAGCCTCATGCAAAACAAAAGCCAAGCTGTGCTTGGGGACAGCAAAGGAAACATCTATAAAGGCACACTATTGCTGCAGATGGGTGTTTATTGCAGCCCCTACTTCGCATACAGAAAGTATGGATAGCTCCTGATCTGAGTAGTTAATCTGTCCAGTACCAGGAACGTGGATTTCTTATGACTGAAGATCATGTTAGGAACAGTTCAGGTCTTATGGGCTTGACATAGGCTATTCCACAAGCCCTTTTCCCCACAGCACTGCATGCCATTTTCTGGGAGCAAGGGAGGGTAAGTAGGTTGCTCAGCACAGCCTTGGAATTTCACCCATTTTAGAAGTTTGCTAATAATCTTTTCCAAAAGAAAATGAGAACACCTGCTATGCCAGGGAACAGAAACAGATGCGAGGTTTGGGGATATTTTCCTCTGTCTGCCTTATTTCCCAAGCAGTTGCACTGGCAGTGCAGTTTTCTGCAGGCCATTTTTCAAAGCCAACAGAAGCTCCTGGTCAAGACAAGTGTTTAAGGGAGCATGGGCTAATTTTTGTGCAAGTCCACAGATTGCATTTTATAGTAGTGACAAGGTGGCGGTAACTTTTCCCATGGGGAAGTCCTGGAAGGCCATGGCTGCGAGAACAGCTGGTGCATGCTGTTCCCATCACAGGCAAAAGTGTGAAAAGATACATCACATGAGGGACATTTCCAGAGGTAAGATCCATCAGGGTCTGGAAAGCAGCCCATGAGTGTGGGTGGAAGAGCTTGTTGCAATGCAATGTGCCAGAAGAACAGAGAACATCTAACGCCATTGAAAATGGGAAAGAGAAACACCAGAGCAGAGGAGCCCCTTAATTAAATACCTCCGTCCCATGAGCTTTTTCTCCCCCTCCTGTCTGCCTTTCCTATACTCCTCAGCTGTTACTGCTGTTGCCTCCTGTACTGATAGGCAATGGGAAGAGAGAGCAACTAAGGGGACACATGGAAATTTGCTTGGTTTGGTAAAAACCATCACAGGCCTTTGGGCTTGGGAAGATGATGCATTTGCTGGAGGCCTGCATAATGGAGAATATGCTCTTAATGGGACCAGCCGCTATGGGTGCTGCTTAGCAAGGCCAACTCAGCTGACTTCAGTGATGCTGCTCTTGCTTGTGATACATTTGTTTTTTTCTATGCTGGTCTAATCACTGGGATTGATAGAAAACTATCATTAACTTTTGTTTTTTTGTTAATGGAAATTGGTTTTCTGACAAAATTAATATCTTTGTGGAAATTATTTTGCTTTCTTCAGAAATGGCTTATACAGGAAAGGCTGGGAACCAAAAAAAATTGCCAGCAAACCAAATAATTCCCACTGTTTTTCAAAACTAATAATGAGAAGTTAGAAAAGAGGAGGAAAGAGAAATTGAAATCTTCTTGATGCCTGGATTTGGGTTCCACTTATATTTGGTGTTTGGGAAGACTACCTTACAGTTAGCCAAAATCTAGGAGACTGTAGTAAAAACCATCATAGCTCTCAATTACGAGGTTTAGGGTTTTGTTGTAGTTACACCTATTATCTGCTTACTGGTGTGTATTTGTCACATGAGAACATTTCACCACACTAGTAACCTAGCAGTGTTGCCAAACCATGATTACAATCCATGAAACAGGACAAAAAAAACCAACCCAAACCCAAGAAAGGCTTGGAATTACAATGATTTGATTAAAAAAAAAAAATAAAAAATACAAACATAAAAAACACAACAAAAAACTTTTGGGGTCTGTATTCTTTCTGCATGGACTGTAGTGTGTAAGTCTTAAAGCCAGTTTAGAAAGCAATGTCAAGATTTATTTTGTAGCATATGAAGATGCTTGTGCAGGTGTTCGCTGAGACACATCTGGCACCAGATAGTGAAAAACAGTGTTGCTGCTCTTCTCTCTGTGAGGAGGATGCCCCTAATCCCCTATCTGCCACAAACAAAATACAAAAAAGTTGTGTGCAAGCTCTCATGCTGTTTATCCTGCTCCCTGGGAAATCTTGATGCTTCTGTGTACCTGCAATGAGTTAAAACACAGATCTAGGTGGTACTGACGCCAAGAAGTGTTTGCTACTTCCTTCGGGGTTTGTTTGCTTTGATTTAGAGACTCCCTTGTTAAGTAAAACTGCCAACCTGCATAAGGAAACAATAGTTACTTGCAGAAGTCTGTCTGGTCCCCAGTCAGGCTAATGGGATGCTTGCAAAGTGAAGTTTCTGTGAGGGTGAGAGAAAAGGAAAATGAAAACATTGCTTACTCAGAACACTTAGAAGAACAGCCTCTGGAGGAGAGACTTGCTTTGAGGAAAGGAAATTAGGGTTACAAGAACTGGACAATACAACAAATTTCTCCAAGGGAGAACTTCTTTACTTCACGTCTGCTCAAAGATTTCACAGCAGCTTTCCAAGGAAAACCCAGGTACCTCTGGAAAAGATGCCAGCGATTTAGTATTCCTGCGGACAAGCTGTGGCAGATTTAACTGCTGTGATTTAAAACATGGGTGTCCCAGATATTTGCCTTGCTCATTGGCTGGAAATTACTGCCTTAGAGGAGAATGTGATATGTGATAGTGTCTCAGGGCTCAAGTTTACAGGCTAGAGAAGAAAATTGCTTTTTTTTTTGGTTTTGAACTAGCACAGTGGACTATGTATGAAGATAGCTGAAGCATCAATTTGTGGCCAGTGCTGCCATCCCTTGTAAGGGTGTGGGTAATCTTTGCTGAAAGTGAGGAATGGGAAGCTTAGACAGGCCAACAGCTTAGACCACTGCAGCTAAATCTGCTAGAACTGTCTGTCAAAATCCTCCCCTTTGAGGTATAGGTGCTGTTGCATCCAGAGGCTGTGCGGCACAAAGTCCAGAACACTGCTGACGAGTGGGTAGGGTCCAGTCATTTGGATGTGATTTATCTATACTCTTAAGGTGGGTTTCACTGATTGAACATACACACCTACATCTCTGTTCACCATTTAGGGCTTCCTTTTAGAGTCGGTGAAGGTTGACTCTAAAGGCCTAATCTGTACCCTCTCAAAGCAGGCATCTAAGATAGGTGAAATGAATCACGGTCTTAAAATGCCCATTTCTCTTCATTAGCTCTAAAGGAAAGTTAAGATTTCTGGCTCTGTCTCTGAAGGTAAATTAAATGAACTCCACGTTTTGTGTTAAATTTCCAAATATTTTCTGCAGTTCTGTGGTTTGCACCCTCAGAAACCAATGCTGAATTTGCATGCTATGACAGATTTATCAGCAGTGCGTTTTTACTGTTTGCAGCAATATTTGTGCAAATAAGAGTAATTAAAAAGTTTTATACATTTTTAAAGTATTTTCTATGATGAATAATTGGTATGCAAAATTTAAAAACTGATTAACAAGTGGGAGAAAAAAACAAGGTAGTAGAACATTTATTTGAATTACTTATATAAAGTTAAATTTTTGAAGGAGAAAAAAATGTTATTTTATTTAGAAGATATGCTGCAAACAGAAAAAATAATATTCAGCGCTGTAGATTCAATGTTACTGTGCACCTTTTTTGACTGTGAGTGGTCACATTTGAATGATGATGAAGTGATTTCTGTAGCTAACTTCACTTATGTAGAACTTAGGGATGTAGGTGCTATTTACATGCAAAATAGTATTGTAATGACTAAAAGCTCTGGTGTGTCTCTATGTTGTGTAAGCTGTTTCTGATCTGCATTTGAAGTTGTGTGGTGTTTATCTCGAGATCCAGGTTGATGTTAAAACATGTTCCCTTGTAACTGGAGAATTTTCTGCTTGCTTCCAAAAATGATTTGCAAACTACTCTCTGATGTAGTCTCACTGCATATATGCAGTATACGGGCTACACTCTCAGCTCTGAGCATATCTCGCATCTGCAAATTAATTGAAGCAGAGTTTGGGCTCACATTAAAGCAATATTTCAGGGCTTGAAACTTCTCTCTGAAGCTTCCAGGAGCTCATTGATCAAGGGATCCATGCTTCATTGCCGATGTAGACATAACCAATAAGGCTTTACTCTTGGGAAATAATGGTATGTGTCTTACAGGTTTTAGGAACCTCACATGCTGATTTCCTGGCTACCCATACTGTTGTGGGGAAAATCACAGCAAAGAGAAAGGAGTACAATTTGTGCAATTTTGAAGAAAATCAGCATGTCTTTCTTTTTCACTCTGTTCTCTGTGTTTCTAATTCAGCCTTAATAAAACTTGTAAAGTAAAGTAAAACTTGTGCCTTTACTACAAACTCAGCAGAGTTTAAAATGAGACTCCTTACAACTGTAGGAAGTATGAGCCTTGTTAATGTGCATGACACAGAAAATTGCTGAAAGATAAAATCTGGCAAAACAGAAAATAATTCTTTTTGGAGAAGGTGTGCATGTGCTAGAGAGGCTGTGGTAGGTACCACACAGGACGAAGACAAAGGGTGGGGAAACCCAGGAACCTGCATTTTCACAAACTGCAAGAAAGCTATTTCTGGACCTGTGACTGGAAAATAATGTCTCAGTATCTAGTTATTTGGGATTATACCATGATCTAAAGTGAAATCATAGCCAAAGGGTGAAATTACAGAGTGTGGTTCTGTAGCCCTGAAAGGAGTCGCAATTCTGAGGAATGGATGTAGCAACTGGATCCTGCACTTGTGGCTTTACCCCAGTCTCTGCCACTCTGGTGCTTCAGAAGACAAGCGTGATCAAAACAGAAACTCCTTTTGTGAACCCTGTGTCATCTACTCCCTCAGATACAAATACATGTGGACCAGGACACCAACAGCTCAGCATAAGCATGCCCGTGGATTACCACCCTGCTGAGGGGATCTTGGAGACACCCTTTCAGAAGGGGTGATGAAGGGCAGGGATATCTGCCACTATGGAGGGGGCTGCAGGCTCATCAGCACCGTTAGGTGCTCTGTACACCCTTACCACCCTCCGGGAAGACGTGGTTACAGCTCATCTGTCAAGGCAAAGGCTGATGTAGCACAACATGACCAAAATATGTGCAACCAATAACAGACTATTCAATTACCCTATGAGTCAGTAGGCCTCTTAGTCAAACAATAAAATGGCCAAGAGCTCACTCTCTGTGGGTGACCAGGAACCAAGGAATTTCTGTCTTATTCCTCCATCTTATTGTACATGAATTCAAAGCTCTTAGCTAATACTTCTTCACTTACAAACTTATTATTGCATATTTAGATGCATATGCTGATTTTTTTTAGTGGTGGAATTGATGCTTGTTTTTAAATACTGCTAAATACTGCTAAAAAATACATGCATAAGATATGGCAACCTAACCATCAAACTCAAGCAACAGTAAAGGGGAATTTTTTTTTCCAATCCTCATTTTACATGTTAACAATCAAACCCAATATTTATACCACTTTTTTCATTTACATGTTTTACCCACAACTCCTTTAATACAGAAATTTCAATGGCTAAGGCACAGATGTAATTTCCAGTCAGGGCAAAGTGTTACCTTGAATCCAGCATGCAGAACTAAACCCAGGAGCCAGGAGGAATTCAGAAGGGGACACCTCAGATTTCTTGCATGTGATGTAGATAGGAATAAAAATTAAACCAAGTTGCTTAGACTCAGCTGAGGTAGGATCAGGCTTAGCCCAGGATTAGTAACTTTATATCTCTAAATACACAAATATGCATTCTGCTCTAGTAGGCAGAAAAAAAATCCCTGCAACAGCTTAATTTTTTATTAACATGGTTTAGACTTTTGCATGGAAGCTCTTCATTTGCATGAAAATGGGCAAATATTCAGGGACAGAAAAAGGATTTTGTGCCTGTGAATTATAGTAATGTGGGAAAAAAAAAGGTGCAAATGGAGATGATCCGTGAGAACAGAATTCTTGTGAACAGATCCAGACAAATGAGGCGGAAGCCCTCCTGACAAAATGTTGCCATTTGTTTGCTGGTAGGTCCATGATGCTTATTTTAGACAGATAAATTGCTTGAAACTAAAAGGACACTGCTTAGTTAGGAAACTCTGATGTGACTGTGACTCAGTGAAATTGATTGAACTAGGAGGGAAAAAAATAAGCCTATGCGGTGCTGTGATTTCCACACCGTGCAGAGAGCACAGGGCCTCCAGTGGGAAGTACAGCTCCCCAGACATGTGGGTTTAATATCTGTAGGGTATGCAGTAATCATTGCTGTGCAGCAGGCATTCGTCTCTCCTTTTCTTGCATACAATCAGAGCTTGACAGATAAGAGGGATGGTTTTGCACGGTGTACAGTGTCCAGGGAGGCATGCAGCAAAGTTGCCTGCAAACATCTTGCTCGGAAGTGGTGCAGATCAGCACACGCTCGTATCTCTGTGGGTTTTATTTGCAGATCCCCTGCAGGCAGAGTTTGCTTAACTAGTTGAACTGGCTCTTTCTGTCTTGTTTTTTTGGCAAACTAAGAATTTCCTTCCTGATAAAAACGGACGGCGGGCGCCCCGATTGGGTGCAGGGTTGGAGAGGATGTGACATCAGGCACATCTCTCGCTTCGCCGGATCGCTGGCTGCCTACCAGGGCAGCCAGGGAGCTGCTTCGTTAAATCCCAACCCAGGTACTCGAGTTTCTGCACAAAGTGCTGCCGGCACCATGTACTGGTCTGTTGCAAGTTCTGCTTGTCTCGTGCATGCAGAGTCTGCTTAATAGATCACTCCCACCACTGGCAGCTTGCCGGGGACGATGGAATTTGAACTCTTGAGACCGACCACGAAGTGAAAAAACAGAAATTGGACAGACGGGGCTGAGATGGATGATGAGGTAGCAAATCAAAAAGGCAGCAAACTGCAAGGAGCCAGAGGCCAGGCATCTGCAATGTCTCTATCAAACCCACTGATGAGGGGTAAGTAATGCTCCTGCCTTGCCACAAGACTTCACCTCTGCCAGTGGCAGCAAAGGGTTGGGTCAGGCTACAGTGGTGTGTTGCTCCTGATGTTCTGCTTCCAGGGCAGGTCCAAAGTCAGTCCTACTGTATGTCCCCATGCCCCCTTACTAAAGATGGGATTTTAATAAGCTATTCCTATTTGGTACTGTATTTTTGGTGGGTTTTAGTGTATCACAGAAAAAAAATGTGTCTGATTCTGTACCACAGTTTGTACAAGTGGAAACAAATGCAACACTTACACCACAGCACACTGAAAAAGAAGTTGCAATATGGCAGCTCAACATTGGCTCAGTTTCCCTTGTTTGTTTTTTTTTTTCTCTCTTTTCATTCCCTTCCTCCTTCTTTTCCTTTCTCCTTTCTCCTTTTTTTCTTTTTTCTTTTTTCTTTTTTCTTTTATCCTTTTTTTTTTCTTTTCCTTTTTTCTTTGACTTTTTTCGTCTTTATTTTTTTGTTTGGTTGGTTGGTTTGGGGGATCTATATATTTTTTTTCCATTTTTCTCCTTTTTTTTTTCCTTTCCCTTTATCATTTATCATTTGTCCTTTTCTTTTTCTTTTTTTCTTTCAGATGAGCAGACCTAAGTATTGTTCCCCAGGCTGAACCACTAGCCCTAGCAGGTTTTTCTCCAATGGCCAGGGCTTTGTGGTCAGTTGTGACCAATGCGGTTGTAGTCACCAGTGAAGAGTTATTTAGACGAATGGCCTCACTTTGATCATTGTTCTGTTGTCTGGCCAAGAGCCATTGAAAATATGACATGGTGACAAAAGACAAGTAATTTAGATTCACATAACAGTTTAGCTGGATGTGTTCCCTGTAGTTCTGTTATCTGAGAAGCTGCTCCTTCAGCTGATGGTGAGTGCAGAGGGAATGAGGTAATTAAGATAATGTGACTTTACACTCACTCCTTTACTGGGCTATTCAGGATGCTTCCACTCACACCTCATAGAAAATTAAGACCCTAAAACCACAATGCAAAGATGGTCAGTATATCTGCTGTGTAGTCTGCCTTTCCTCATGTGTGTCACATATGTACACGTGTGTACACATATGTCCTGAGGCTGGGGTGGGAGCTAGGCTATTAACAATATGAATTGAATGACTTCCACACTAGAGATGAGGTCCAGCAAAACGGAGGCTGGAAGGAAGGGAGCCCACATGCCACACTGTTCCACATAGATCGTTTGGTCCTTTGAAAATCAGAGTTCATTCCATTCCTCTTGTGCCTGCCTGTTCCTTACTGGAGTCAATAAGCTCTGCTAGCAACTCACAGCAGGAATGTATTTATTTGTCTCAAGCTACATATATCATAAACTTTAGAGAAAGCCTTAAAATACGAAGAATACCATTTGTAATACTGTTATATCTAATGCCATAGGCATGTGTATATACAAATATGCAAGAGCATACCTCTGACAAAATGATTTCAAAGCCCCTTGAAAGCTCCACTGTGCATGACCACTATGGAAGGAAACTAGCCTGGAGACAGGCAGGGAGTGTCAACACCCTCCACCTGATCAGGGGCTGGAAAAGATACTTTCAACCATCGCCACAAAAATGAGTGCTCTGCTATCCACACAGAGTGGTCAGGGTTCGAATATTTGTGTGGCTATTGCTACAAGGCTCCCTCTGTGTACAGAGCCCTGCCAGCGTTCACATGTCCAAGTGATGGCAGTGCAATTAAACAAGAGGTTTAATGGACTTGCTGGGATTTTCAGTAGCAAAAGGGGAGCTATGGTGACCCAATGCCACTGAAACAGTGGGTTTTGAATGTCTAGATGCTGAAGCTATTGAGGCTTGACTCAACTTGCCTATGGACTAAGGTGTGGGTAAACAAAATTGGGATAAACGGTCTCATTCCTCTGTGAAAGAACAGTTGTACATGTTTTTGGCAATAAGAAATCCTTGTTCCTGTGGTAATACACAGCTCTGCCACCCACATACACTAGCCTCTCTACTCCTTAGGCAGCTCTGTTGCGCAAAGTTTTTTGAGGACTCTCCAAAAGGTCACTATTTTAGAATTGAAAGTCCATGGCATTAAAAGTCCATGGCATTTTCTTAGGCTTTAATCAAAAGCCTGTGTATGGTATAAATACAGATCATTTGTACTACTGACTTGCCTCCTGTGGTATGCAGAAGAAGGGAGTGAGACCCCACCATCTACTTCAGCCTTCCTCCTCCTCCAGCCAAGGAACATCAGTTCCAGCCTGGAGCAGACAGAAAATAGAAACTTTGTGGTTTGCCGGAGCGTGATGCCTTGGGTGCAGGAACTGAGGAATCTTTCCTTCCCCTGCAGGGAGGTTGCCTCCCCAGTGTTGCTTCAGAGTGGAGTGCTTGCTGCAAATGGAGTTAGGGCAGGAGAGATGGCAGCTTGGGGCCATGCTGGTCACGGCAGCAGATTTGGAGGTATGCCATGGCAATTAGTCATCAGAGAGGCCCTTCAACCCCCTTCCTAATGTATCCAGGGCTGGTGTGAAGCTACCATAGCCCTCCACTTCCATTTAGGATGAAAGTTCCTTTCAGCCCAGAATTCCCAGCTGGATTACTGCATGTTGGTACATGCCTCTTTTTATTTTCCACTGACATTTATTTTTGATGCATATGAGTCTTTAACATCATTGTTAAGACTTGGCAAAATCGCAAGCTTGTGGCCAGTCCTGGCCATAGACGACTCTGGTCTGGCTCTTTTTAGTTTCAGTAGAAACTTGTCTTTTCTCAAGAAAGTGCTGAATGGAAAAATTCTGCACATGGTTGTGATGGCATGACTGTGTACCTCCCTTTTTGTCACAAGACTGCTGACACAATAGTATAACAACTCTAGTAGATTGCATAAAACCCCACCTGTATTTGTGTGGCCAAAAAAAGGTCAAGCTGCAGCTCATAAAACTTGTTCTTCAATCTAGATTTTTAGAATTACTATAAAGATGCTTCCCTTACAACTCATGCAGATTGAGCAATGGCATTAGCTTCTAAATGGGAAAATCAAAAGCCTAGTTTAGTCCATCAATAAGCCATTGTTCAGAGATGGTAAGATGCAATGTGTTCATGTTTGCAAAAGTGTGCTACATCAAGTAACTAAAAAATGGTGTATTGTAGTAGCAGAAACAATCCTTTCACCTATATGAACAACTCTTGGCAAGTATATTGCACAGTCATAAAAGAGTCTTGCAAGAATAACTATAAATCTATAGCAGACCTTTTGCAGCCACTATCCTGGCAGAAAAATATCCCTCTACCTAACATAGTTATGCAGGCAACGATATTCTGCGTGTGATAAAAAACATGTTTCAGACACCACCATCCTCAGGTTGCAATTTACATAGTGCAAAATTTTCCAACCACAAAACCATTGTAAGTCTCACTATACTAGATCTTATCTTGTTTAAAGTTCATGTCCTTTACTGAGTATGCTTGAAGATGAGAGAGCAGTAACGCAACAGGCTGGGACATGGCTGACACAGTTGGTTATCACCCTGCTCCAGCACACTGTATCTCTCTGGGTTACAGTGTCTCACCACCCTCACAGCAAGAATTTTTTTAACGTACCCTCTTTCAGCTTAAAGCCGTTCCCCTTTGTCCTGTCACTACATGCCCTTATATAAAGTCCCTTTCCAGATTCCACTGAAATTCCCCTTCTATTCATATTTCTACGATTTATACATGCTATACCTCACTTTGTGGCTTCAACAATGCAGAGAGCACAGTTATTACTTAAAATACACCACTTCAGAGGCTAGCATCAAACAGTGAAAACTGCAAGGCAGAATCTACAGCTTGTATTTTGGTACCTTCCTTGTCAGGTATTGTTTGACTCCAGCCCAGCTCTGAGCAGAGGTAAATGCCTGAGCAGCCATAACATCTTCAAAATGTGGTCCTTTTGCACTAATTGGTTAAGCGTAATGAGCTTGTGAATACAAAAGCACTGGAAATAGTTCAATGTGAAGGCCAAGCTCAGTCAGAGCAATGCAATTTTCTGCAAATCCCTCTGTTGTCTTCTGAAGGGGAGTGCAGCTGCTCAACACCAGCACAGGATGAGTTAAAAACACATCCAGAGAGAAGCTATCCTCTTGTCTCACTCTCTCCCGATAGCTGTTCCAAGGAAAACTTGGCAGCTCAAGTAATAAAATAGAAGAAGAGAGTTTTGCTGGTGTCATGCAGTTGAAGTAAAAAGTATGCTGATGTGACAGTCCATGGAGTTGTTAGCCTTTTTCCTGTCTTTCTTTTTATGCAGACTTTGTTTCAGACTGGTCTCCTTTACACGATGCTTCTATCCATGGACGCCTGTTTACTCTGACGAAACTCATCAAACAGGTACCCTTTCACGGGTTAATTTTTCTACAAGCAGTTCTTTGTCTAGTGCAAGCTCTGTACACTAAGCTGATGGTGTATTGATATACCCTGGGTCGTACTTTAATTCTAGTGCGGGTGATGAGACTCTGGTTGCTGGGGTCTCTGGGCAGCTGGAGAATTCCTTCTGCAACTCCTGCACCTTCCAGCAGTGTTTGGAGCCCTGGCTGAGGAGCAGCTCCAGACCTAGGCAAGGCTCTGGCTGAGACTTCAATTCAACCTCACATACATCTGTTTCTGAATTGCCTGAGGGTACCAGGGCCCCGGCTCCTGCTACAGCAGGGCAGGGCTGGTGAGAAACGATTCCTGAGCCTCACTGATCCATTTCTTTGAAATTCTTGGATTTAGCCTGTGGAGGAGTTGATGGGAACTGAAGGATATTTGAGATTTTTCCAGCTTAACCTTCTGGACCATCAAGCGTGCTAGAAACAAAAATTCCTGTAGAATCAAAACAATGGTTTCTAATGCAGGGGCTGGCTTTCCTTCAGTGTGCCTTGCTACAAGGAGCAGAAAACACCACAAAAGCATTTCAGTGTTTGATCTAGTCAAACAACCACAGCCTCAGCAGGGAGGAAGTCAGAAGGCTTGAGCAGTGATGTAAAAATGTGTCAGTCATGACCTTGCTAAGAACCCTAGTATCAATTTTTCATCTTGTTTTGTTATTTCAGGTTTTGTTATCCATGGTGTGGTAGAAATAAAGTCATTCTGAGTTCCTAAAAGGGTGTCTGTATTGTCCCATTAGACAGTCCACTGCCTACAGTTTTTTGTGCTGATTAGAAGTGTGTGGAAGGCTCATAGCCTCCTTCTCTACTTATTGAGATGAGTAACTCCAGGCAGTTGAGAAAGGTCTGATTACATAAATCTTTAAAGCTAAAAAGTTGGGTTGTTTTGTTTTCTGTAGAAGGATTTTGGTAGTTGGTTGCAATGATATTTTCCATTATTTCATCAGGGAAGTGATGTGAATCTTGTTACAGCAACGCAGGTGTCTCCATTGCATGAAGCCTGCCTAGGGGGTCATGCTGCATGTGTCAGTGTCCTATTAAAACATGGTGCTCAGGTGAGTACATGATAGACAGACCATTATCTCTAGTGTTAATATATTTTATGATCATATTTTAATGCTAGGTGACGTACTATTTCATGCCAGCATATCACTGTGATTTACACCTTGTATTTAGCTCTGCTTAAGGTGCATGTTATAAAATGCCATTTTTAATAATCCAGAAAGCACAGATATAAATGTTACTGCTGTTCTTTAAATAACTTGCAGTGTTCTCATCATTTACTGAAAGAATAAGGGGAAGTTCTTCTTGCAAAGGTTTTATAATCCTGCAACAGTTAAGGATGCACAAACTAATCTCATTGGTATTGATATAAAGAGCCTCAAGTAGAGGTGCAGGACTGTTAGGACAACATGATAAAATGGGAAGAAAATTGAAAAAAACATGCAAGTAAAATAGTGAAATAGGTGTGTCTTATGGCCTCTACTTTTCAAGCGAATGTTGGAATTATAGCGAATAAGAAAACTCACTGTATATTTATTACCTTTCAGTTTAAAATTAAAAAAAAAAAAAATGAGGGTTGCACATTTTCAACTAAAAATGCACTGTTTCAGGAGAGGACTACAGGCAGGTAGGTTTCAGCTAGATTACAGAAATGGGCATGCATTTAACTTTGTAACTTGGTAACTCCTGAGAGAGCCCAGAGTGGCACTGGTACATTCTTTTGCAGGAGGAGAGACCTGGGGGCAAGTTTTCAAAAGATTTTCTTAATTAACTTTTTAATAAAAGTTTGTAATCTTCCTAACCAACAGGCACTTTTTTTCCCAAGAAATTAAATAAAAATTGAAAACCCTGTTTTCAGGGTTCTGTTGAGAAACTGGATAATTTTCATCAGTTTTGAAACACTGAGAAGACCAAAAAAACCCCAAAAAAGCCTGATTGTGCTATTTTCCCTCAGGTGAATGGAGTTACTGTGGACTGGCACACTCCATTGTTCAGCGCTTGTGTCAGCGGCAGTGTGGCTTGCATGAATTTGTTGTTGCAGCATGGAGCCAGCCTACACCCACCCTGTGACTTGGCATCACCCATCCATGAAGCTGCTAAAAGAGGTAATCTCAAAGGCATCACCACTCCTTTCCATGTTGCTAGAAATGTGTTGAAGTGAAAGAGAGAGATAATTTGTTTGACTTTGGTCATGTGAAATACTTTCCTAGTTGGTCTCCTCACAAGTGATGCAGTTCCTCCCACTCCTGGTGCTTATCGAGTGCAGCTCAGCTTCGCTCTTGGGGCCTCTGAGTTTACAGGGTGACACCTGGAAGGAGATCATAGAACGGTTTGGGTTGGAAAGGACCTTAAAGTTCATCCAGTTCCAGGCCCCCTGCTATGGGCAGGAACACCTCCCACTAGACCAGGCTGCTCCAAGCCTTGTCCAGCCTGGCCTTGAACACTGCCAGGGATGAGGCAGCCACAGCTTCTCTTGGCAACCTGTGCCAGTGCCTCACCACCCTCACAATGAAGAATTTCTTCCTTACATCTAATGCATTGTCCAGGTCAGTCACCTCTGATGTGGACATCTGAAGCATAGTGTGATTCATCTCATCTTTGGAAGACACCTGAGTCAGATAAAATGTGAGGGATTTGGCCTGTTTTTTCTAACAGTGGTTTTACACCTCCTGTTTTCCAGGTTGGAAACACTGGAGTGGAAGAAAGTGTTAAACTACTATCTCTTGACAAAACAAAACATTGAATCATTGCCAAATTGCACCACTGCAATAGGGAATTTGACTTTTCCTTTATCCCTTTTAAGGTCACATGCAATGTGTTGAACTCCTCGCATCCCATGGGGCAAATATAGACCACAACATCAAACACCTGGGTACTCCACTTTATGTAGCTTGTGAGAATCAGCAAGTGAACTGTGCCAAGAAGCTGCTTGAGTCAGGTAAAGAGAAAAATAGAGGATTGTGTACTTTTGTTTCCTGCAACAACCAGCTTTGAGTTTTCTATGCATTGAAGATTTAGAGAAGTTCCTGCTCTGAGACCTGAAGATGTTTAGCTCTTAATGGCAGCCATGAGTCAAATGGGGTAGCAGGGTAACCAGAGTCTTCTTGACACCAGAATTCAGATTTACAGTTCCCAACAAATGATGGGTGATCCTGGATTTCACATGGCCACTGGTGGCTGGAACTAACACCATCCTTTCCAGTGTCTGTGTGTGTGATGCCACAGTTATTTGACATGGACAGAAAAAAAAATCTCTTTTTTTCTTTTCCTCCCAGTTTACCCAACACAACTGGCTCAATCATTTTTACATAGGATTTTGGAAAACATTTTACCTACCTTTTAGGTAGGTAGATCATTATTTAGCACAGTGATCTTTTAGGTTTTTGGAAGAAGCAAAATACAAATTAATCTAAATGTTAAATGTTTGGCTATTATTTTCTGGTGTGTGCCACTTTGGGGTTGGTTTTTCTGTGTTTTTTTTTAATTTATTTTTTTATTTGTGTGGGATTTTGTTTGTTTTTTTGTTGTTGTTGTTAGGTTTTGTGGGTTGTTTTTTTTTCAGTCTCCTATAGAAGTGTGTGTACTATAAAAACATTGTGAATAATTCAGAATTATTTCTGCAGCTCACCCTTCTTAGGGTGTTTTAGGAGCCATTAGCCAAGGATAATAGATGGGGGAGCACTCATCAGAGGTGCTTGTTTATTTCCTCCTCTACCTGCCCACTATGCCTCCAGAACTTTTCCATCCTCACATTTTTTTCCTCAACAGATAATCTGGCATTTGAAAATCCCACCAGTTTAAGCCTCCAGTATAGAGCAGGTTGAAACCCTGCGTATATCTTAATGGAATGGGGCACTGGGATGGGGAACAAAGGTGGGCCATAGGTGAAACTGTATCTTTGTCCCGCTTCAAGATATTCATGAGCTGAACCGTGAATGAAGGACTTCATGCACAGTTCCTCTGGGATCATATTCTTAGTCACAACCTCACTCTTCCTCAACCAGTGTGAGTTGTTTGTGTGCAAACTGTAGTACCAAGCCCCAGTGTAAGGAAATCTACTTCTGGTGGATGCTAGAGCATTTATGGATTATTCAGAGAAATAGCAGCTAGTGTGGGAAATGGAAAATGGCTACTGTATAGCCATTATTCTTTGTCATTATTCTTTGTCATGTCTTGGTGTTCAGGAGCAAATGTGAACAGTGGCAAGGGCCTGGACTCCCCTCTGCATGCGGCTGCCAGGAATTGCAGTGTGGAGCTGGTGACACTGCTGATTGACTTTGGAGCAGACATTTGGGTGAAGAATGATGAAAGAAAGAGGCCGATGGAGCTGGTACCACCCAGCAGTCCTGTGGGGCGACTGTTCCTGCAGAAAGAAGGTGCACCTTAACACTCGTTTTATTCTTTCAGTCAGGATATGTTAAGGAAAAAACAGACAAACTGCTGCAGAAGGCTATACTATTCCATGCTACTCACACTATAAAACTGAGAATAGCTAAGTGTATTCCATTCACTAACATATGGACACTGTGTTTTCTAGTGTCAGAGTATAGTGGAACACTAGCAGAGATAACAACAATAACTCATCTTTTGACCTCTGATTTGTGAATCTACTGCATTGGAGAACAATCATATGGAGCTTGTAATATAATGAAAAATAGAGTTTAGAGTGAAAAAAACCAAACAGAATACTCCTTAGATAGATATTAATGGTAGCCTTTTCTGACTACCTAAAGCACTGAAGTCAGCTGGAACTTCTCAGTTCCCTTGTGTCTGAGACAGTAGACCCAGGAGTGTTACCTGGAGTGTGCTGGCAAACAAGCAGCGAATCTTCTCTGATGGGAGTTGAGACTAGCTAGTGAGTGCTAGGACTCAGATCTTTGGTTATACAGTATTCTGACAATCAGGTGTGTGCCAGACACTTGTCTCAGAATAAATGCAAAATTCCAAACAGAAAATATTCAATGCATAGAATCATAGAATCACAGAATGGTTTGAGTTGGAAGGGACCTTAAAGATCATCCAGTTCCAACCCCCTTGTCGTGGGCAGGGACACCTTCCACTAGACCAAGTTGCACAAAGCCCCATCCAGCCTGACCTGGAACACTTCCAGGGATGGGGCAGCCACAACTGTGATACTCATACTGAGATATCAGCATGTAACATTGAGGAAAGAAAAAAGTACATTGAAAGACTGATCTTCTAGTTCTTTGCCGTTTACTTTAATTGCTTGGTCATGTTCCTATGTAGGTGCAAAAGTATCTTTAAAATAAAAAAAAATGTGGTTTTTTTTGTAAGGATTAAGGAAAATTGCACAGAAATTATATAATGAATATATATTTATATATGTATATATATTTATACACTAGTCTGTTTTTAAAGGTCAACATTATGTGCTGAACCATCCAACAGTATCAAACTGTAAGCTTAATGTTTAGGAAGAGCTTATTTTGTACCTGTAAAAGAAATAGTGCCAGGTAATTTTATGTTATAGATTATGAATATTTTAATGAATTACAGAGGGAAATTTTATTTACTATTCTTGAGAAAAATTAGAATAAGGTCGCTAGTGTCTATTCGTTGTTGTACTTGTGTTCTCATTCAGTCAGTAAGCTATACGCATTACTAAATAATCTGGATTTTCGTTATTTTAAACAAGCTGATGATGGTGTGGTCTAGGACTCTGTTGTGCCAGTTAGATATTGATGTGATTTGTTGTCAGAAAAAGTTTACACCAAGGTAAAACTGGAATAACAAAGTGATGAGTCAGGCCCTGTTTGAAATAATGACAGGAACATGAGAGCATAAAAATAACTGTGCTGCACATGTTATGTGTGAGCAACTGGTATTTGGTTTCACAGTCCAATCTGTGGTGCACAGTGGTGTTCTTTTCAGCTCAAATCCCTGCCGTGATGGACTCCCAGCTCCTGTGGCACCACGTGTGTCCTGTTTATTTGAGATAGAATAATATTTCAGGCACACCCTATGGAGCTGGCAGGAGAACCGCTGCTCAGGCTGAGCTAACAGCTAGCGCAGTAAGGAACTTTTCCAAGTGAAATTCAGCAATTGACATCAGAAACTATAAATGTCTGAAAGGCATTTTGCTGCTGAGTAGTGTTTTTCTGGTGTTCTCCAACATGCCCTTCTCTGAGTAGGGTCATGCTTGATGGATGGCTGATGTCCAACTTCTTTTGCTGGCTGAACTGTCAGTTGCAGCCCATGATAGTGCTGTAACGTTACTCCTCTGGTTTCACACAGAGGTTTGGAGATGTGCTGTGGGGATCAGAGTCACCCTGCCAGCCCCACAGCCCCTCAGCACTGGCATGAATGAGCTGCTGCTCTCCTGCCCGTGTCCCACACATGGCTCCTCTCCCCCCATGCCACAGTTTCTGGGGGCAGCATCTGCGGCATTTTTTCACCCCAGAGATGAGTTGGTGAGTGTCCTCACCTAGTCACCCTAGGACTAGCCCAGAACAGGTGTAGTACATGTGGTGGTCTCCCTTCCCATTACTTCATCATCCTGCCAGATCACCGCATACCCTGAATTCATTGCAGAGAAAATTCTACTTGTGGGCTGGAGAACTAGCTGATGATCCAAAAATGCACTGTGTTTTTAAGGAGTATGCTTGTGCTTGCTTAGTATTTTCCAGTGTTTTGGTAAGTCTTTAGGTTTGAAGTAATTCTTATTTTTTTAATTGAAGCTTTTTAAAATGAGATGTTTACAGGCAGGGCATTTATCTGTGGGATCAGAATGACCAAAGACACACACAGCGTGACACTACAATAGCCAATTCAACTTGTCCTATATTAGCTTGCCTTGTTTTGTACCTAGCCTTTGGGCAACTAACTCAACTCATTTGTTGAGTTCTAGCAGAAGGGAGCAGCTCTTCGCACAGCCCTTCCTGTACAGCAGTTTTCAGCCTTGTAGATCTGCTGGAAATGTGGTAACCTGCATGAGGGAAGTCTCAAAAGGTGATTAAAGCTGTCACCTCACTACATTTTTGCTGCAGCCCCTGTTCTTTCCCAGTGCATGCCTGGCAGTGTTCAGGTTGGACAAGACCTTGGGTGATATGGTTTAGTGTGAGGTGTCCCTGCCCATGGCAGGGGGGTTGGAACTTGATGATCTTAAGGTCCTTTCCAACCCTAACTATTCTATGATTCTATGATTGTACTCCTCCACTAGTGCTAACACTTCAGCTCCCTGGTCATTGCTATCTTAGCTGCCTAGCAGGCAGGCATGTCATGTGGTACCTAAATTGTCCTCTCCCAGCTCACCTACCTCCCTTTTGCTTCCTTCAGTGCCTTTTCTTATCTCCTCTCCACTCCCAACACCCCACCCTTTGTCCACGCTTGCTGGTGCTGCCTCCTTGCACCCTTCTTATCTGCACTCCTATAGCTCCTCTGTGACTGTCAGTCTCAAGCAAGAAGTGGGTTGCAAACTTGGGTCTCCCTGGAGAAGTGAGAGGGAAAGGACTTTGAAGGAAACATCAATCATCTCTTCTTAGACAACACAAACTGTTTCCCTCTCATGCAGCTTAAAAGGGAAAGACTGACACTGCTAATGCTAATTGCAACTGTGTAATGACAGAGTGACTAACTAGGCTTGAAGTGCACTGCAGGTGGGCTGATGTCCTTTGGTGGGTGCAGGTCTGGTCTTTCACTTCTGAGTATTCTGGGGCCCATGCACCCCTGGCACGAGGTGGGTTGCAGGAGGTGGGGGGAGCAGTGATGCGCAGCTGATGTTTCAAGTTAACAGTTTTGGAGTGATAAAGCCACATGCGTAACTTTTGTCCTGCCCCTTTCTCCAGGGCCGCTGTCCTTGATGCAGTTGTGCCGCCTGTGCATCAGGAGGTGCTTTGGACACAAGCAACATCAAAAAATAACTGGACTTCTCCTCCCAGAAGAGCTGAAACATTTCCTTCTCCACGTATAAGCCTTACATGTTTGAATTGGTGCCTTTAGTAACACAGCAAGGTTTGTTGAGGAAAGACTTTTCTGATCAGTAGCATTGTCAATGCCTCCAATGTTAATTGCTGGTCTGTAGTAAAGCCATGAAAGGCCCAAGAAGCATGGGACTGACCAACTCGCTCAGAACATGCTGTCACCACCACTAGCAAATCTGTCATTTTGGAAAGAAAGAATTCTCCATGATTGCATGGTGAAGCTTGGAAATGTGACTTGAGAGCGCCCTAGAAAGTGTAGAAAATGAGCATAGCATTTTAAAATAGATCTCTTGATTCTCTGGCACAGGTTCAGAGGGCTCATGGTTCACAGCCCTTTACGAAGAAAACACATAGCCCAGTGCAGCACTATTGTATATATTGAAGATCCTGAGGATAGCACTCATGTGCCCGCCATCTGTGAGGGCAGGCACACATACCCACGCCACTGTATGGGTAAGGAAAGGGAACCCAACTGAATCTCCTTGCAAAGCAAAAGAGGCCCTCTGGCAGATGTTATTTATTTTCTAAGTGTATTACACTGCAGATGGAGAGGCATCAACCACCAATCATCTCCATTTAGGCCAGAATCTGAAACACACATTTCTACCATGACAGCAAGTAGCTCACTGCTGATGGCAGCTCCCTACAGTGCAATCATAGTGGAGGGAAAGTTTTTAATAATCCATTAAAATCACTTATTCCTGATGCTTTGAGACATAAGGGAGACACACTTCAGAACTACATATTTTCTCCTTGCAGCATATCGTTTTTCAAGGGCACAAGCTATCAGCTGCAGGCATTAATTGCTCCCCCTTTCTGCCCTGAAAATTAGTGATATTTCCTAAGTATTTCTCAGCATGTGTCAGAAAAACAACAGCTTCTGTCTCCTTACCCATCCAAGAAAATAGATAATTTTTCTCTTGGAGAGATGCTACTTCATTCATAGCAATTTTCATGGCAGTGGTAATAATAACACCTCTGATGTGTGGTCATAAAACAATTAAAATACTGAATTAAAGTCCATTAAAAAGATAATGGATGATTCCTGCCTCCCAAGTAGTTGCTGAGCTGATGGCTCAGTGTGTGTCTCTCAAACAAGCATGACATGTGGCTCGTATTCCACCGAGGTCACAAGAACAAATATTCCCTCCAGCTAAACTTTAACAATAGTGTTTTTCTTTCCCTCCTAGAAACATGTCCTGCTGCCACAAACCAAATTGCAGTTATGACCACTCTGTGCTCTCCTGGGTGCTCCCCCGGGGGATATCATCTGCCGGATACACACAGAAGCGAGGATGCTGAAGCTTTGACTCTCCTGCCCACCTCCCTGTCCCCTCTCCACCTCTGAACCATGGCGCATCTGCATCACCTGGGGGCAGCAGCACACCACTTCCCCTGAGGGGGTACTGCCATGTCACTCCTCTGTTAGAGGGGCAGAACATGCACTTTGATGATTTTGGAGATCCTTTTCTTTTTCACTTTGCATTAAAGACTGCGGCAAGAGTGGGCTTGGTGTGTGAAAACTGTGATGACGTTGTTAATGCCAGCAATGAGATTATATGGATTCCTCATTTCCTAAGTGAACAGCAGCCTTCAAACACACAGTTATTTTGATGTTTACTAGTGTGCTGCTGTATGCTGTGCAAGCTTTCCTTTTGCACATGAGAAGTTAAAGAGGATGGATCAAAAGCTACCTGGATGTTCATATTTGATACAAATTGCAATTCAAATCCTCAGCTGGACATGTCTGCTGGCTATAGGTATCCAGTATGATGGTTTGATTTTTCTTTTGTGCTGACCAAACACATCAAAAGCAGTTCTGTTGGTATTGTGGGACACTAAATTGTACCCTAACAGAACAAAATTACAAACACAGTTAGGTTCATAACTCCCGTTGTGACAGAGAAACCCAGAAATCCTCACTTACCTGACCCATTCATCACACATAATTTGAGTCATGTAAAAATTCACTGGATTGTTTAAAATGGCCTTCTATATTTCTTCCTTCCTCCTGGGGAAGAAAAATAGACATCTGTCTATGAGTTGAATAAAAGCAGGTATTTTGAGTAGGAAAGGTGGATCTTTATAAAATCGGTATCTTGGATAAGCTGGATCTGCATTGAAAAGGCAGAGAACAGATAATGAACCTAGTGCTTAACATTTCAAGATTTAAGCGTAAAGAATCCCTTCTTTGGTGACATGTCTGAAAGATGAAGGTCCAGCTTATTATATTTTAGATTATGAAGAACCATTTTTTTAATGTATTAGTTTTATAATTTACCTTTAAACATCTTATTTTATAAATTTAGCCAATGGGTTTATAGGAGTAATGCTAATATTAGGAGAAAATTGCTCTGAGAGGGTGGTGAGAGCAATTGCTTCTAGATTGCTTTCTTTTGGAAATTTCATAGTGTGACTGTTTACTTGAATCCCTCTGATCAAGCGTAATTAGGATGAATTCTATATGCTTGGCTTGTATCATCTCAGTATGTTTGCTTATTTATTTTAATATGAATTTTGATCAACACTGGCGAATTACAGCTTTATGCATCAACACTTATCCAGTTATAAACTGTAAAAGTTGTACAAGATGCAAGCTGAATAAGCTCCTTATAGGTGAGGTTTGGATTTTTCCTATATTTGAAATCATTCCAAATGTCATGCAGGACTTGAAAGATTTTCAAGAATCTATTTTACCAGATTCTTTGCTATTACTTTGTTAGCAGTTTAATGGTAGTCAAGCCACAGTTGTATAGGATATTTGCTCAAAAATAAATGGTTTATACTCTTTATTTTTTGCTTTGATTTTTTAAATTGTAGCACTAATTTTGTGTATTGTCTGATACAACGGAATTTTGGACTGAATTCTCATTGTTTGCAATTCTGCCTACAGGTGGTGAGTGTACAGAATAATTCCTTCAAACAGACCTATAGCAAAGATAAGGCTAATATGCAAATAGTGTGCATATCTTGCCTTTTTCTGATAATTTAAGGTAGAGTTCGACTCTTCCAACTTTTTCTACTCACTTAAGGGTTAGTGAAAAGGAGCTGGAGATGTCACAAAAAAAAAAGGAAAGGAAAAGATGTAAATTAACGTATTCACCATCTTTAGTTTGTTTTGGGATCTTTTACTGATTTGCATGAATTTATTTCCCCCGTCTCCTCAGCAAGTGATCTGGATGCCCCTGTGTGGGCCTTCACTGGAAGTGAGTGTGTGAAAACCTTTAGGATCAGAAGTTCAAAGGGTGTCTGTCAGTATCCACCTGAAGCTGGAGAAACATGAGAGAGCAGTAATTCTCTCTCCATTAGATGCATCTCTGTGAGTCTCTGAACACAGAGACCAGCTGAGAGGGCAATAACCAGCAAGTGGCTTTATAGGATGTTTCCGTTGGATACAGAGCTGCTTATGAAAATCATAGAAATGAACAACCAACACCTCAACAAAAGAAGACAACTGATTTAAACAAGAAAATTATCTTTTGATTTATTGAAAGATGTCTGGCACTACAAATTATTGCAAAATTGTTTGGGCTCTACAGCAGCTGGTAGGTGGGACCAGCCATGTCCCAGGACTCAGTTCTTATTCTGCAGTCACGTGCAGAAGTCCACAGCTGCCCTGCCCATTTCTCAACAATTCATTTCTTTCTCTTAACTGGAAATCACAGACATCCTAATCCAGCAAACATAATACGCAGCTTTAGAGCATATGCAGAGAATGTTCTCTTGCCTCTCCACTGAATGAATTCATTTCAAGGTGACTAAAAAGGAAATAAATTTTACTTTACTAGTTTAGCAAAATGGGACAGACCAGATGCAAAAGATCTGATAAGTGGTGCTAGAAGAGTGAAAAGAGTGTGCTTGTATACCTAGATTAGCATATACTCATTTCTCCTCAAACTCATGCTCTTGAGAGCCACAGTTCCAGAACTTAATGCCCTTGAAGCCACTTTTTCTTGCTTAACATATGCACAGTATGTGTTAAAATGGAGACTTCTTTTCCCTGCAGACCCAGCCTAAACCCTGCTGACTTTGGATTAAAATTCCTGGGAGTTATTTCTCTGCATATCGAGCAATTGACATTCCTTGATACACTTCTCGGCTCACTGCTCCAAGGGATACTCACTTTCATGCACGCAGGCAACATTTGATGCCTCAGGGAGTCCACTTTTCTTTAAAATGGCAGCAGTGAGCTATTGGTGGGAAGATGGATGTTTCAAATTCTTATATCTTCATTCAACAGGGTAACCCTTATTCCAGCCCTACCTGAGTACCTGAGCAGGAAGGATACCTGGACAATAACTGGGTTATGTTGCTGTACAGCAAGGTCTTGTTTCTTTTCTATGCCAGGTGAAGCCTTTCCTTTCTGAGCTACTGCCTTTTGCATTTTTAAACGGTTTGAAACTCATTAATCATTACCGATTCAAGAGACACAGGACTAGATGCCTGGCTTTAGTGCCTGTGAAGTAAAATTGAGTTTGTATTCTGTCAGCTGACTCACTTCACAAATTAAACTGTGGAGTCTCTACTGAGTTTGGGGCTTTTGAAATCCCTAGAGCTTTTCTTTATGACAACTTTTTTCTTTCTGAAAAATACAGTGGTAGCTGTTACAGCAGCTCTTTGTATTGTGACAGCACTCTGACTCTGAATCCTGAAGTTTCATACAGACCTGAAAAAGATGTTACAATACCACAAGTATAGGGTTGCCTCCTTGTTACTGAAACTGCACTTTTTATTAAATTATGTATTTTGGGGAACAGAGGTTGTGTTGGTTTTGTATTTGATTAAATAGTTGACCTGAAACAAGAAGTGTTTGTGTTGCAGTCTTCTGTGCGGTGCAAAGTTCCCAGGAGCTGCTTTGCTTTCCCCTGTTCTCCCTGAAGGTGTGTCACCCCTGTACCCAACTTCTCTTTTACACCCTCCTGACAAAAGCATGAGGGCTGAGGCTGACAAACTCTTTGTCCCTTCTAATTATTTATATTTAATTCTTCCTATAAGCTGGTAGGTGGCACCTCTGTCTTTCCAAGAGTCTTTAACAAGAGCTATAGACATTCCTTTCTGAAATATCTCTATTCATATTCATGGGTTCGACTAAGCAACAGATGTATTGAGCTCCTCAGCTAATCAGACCTCAGTGTGCACAAGGTGTGAGCGTATGCTCACATATATGCTCCAGCCCTGTCAGTGTTTAAGGCCAGGGTGGACAGTGCTTTGGGCGACATGGTCTAGTGTGAGGTGTCCCTGCCCATGGCAGGGGGGGGTTGGAAATTGATGATCTTGAGGTTCTTTCCAACCCAAACCATTCTATGATTCTATGATTCTGTATCCTGACTTCCTTTGAGTTAAGTCTATGAATTCGTCACATAGACTAGGTGAAGCTCTCCTCAGGTGCTGGGAGTACTAACTCTCTTTTTTCACTGACTGCTGGAGGGGTATGGCTTTGCTCACAGCTTGCAGCCAATTTTTTAGTCAGTCAGACACCCTACCCAAAAGCTTTTCCTAATGGAGCAAAGGTTAAAAAGTAGCTTTTTCTCTCTTTCAAACTATAATTACTTTTATTATTTCTAAGATTAGAAAATAAACAAAATCAACCCCAAACAGTTCAATCCAAATCAAGCAAATTGTTATTTTTTCTTTCCTATCCCTGGAGAGAGATCCTCCTAATTTTTGGTGGAAACAAGCCTCTCTCTAAACCAGTTTGTCCAGCACTACTGTCTGACTTGAATTCACTGATAGCTTCTCACTGGCAGTGTCAGTGCATAAGAGTGTAAGACAAGATGTTTGCATTAGGACATCCCTGGGGCAGAGACTGGCAGCCCCAGAAGGGATGAGATGGGGCTCTGGGCTGAAGGCAGGGTGCGGGGTGCCCCGGGCAATGCCATGGTACAGTAAGTACTGGTGACGCCCTCAGGGCCTTCATGTCTGGGTAGCCATGCAAATTCACAGCACCCATGGCATCCTATAAAGAGGAGACTATAGCTCCACCACGTATTTTGTGTATGGCTAATTCTCTCCACTTGTTCTGTGAGGATTTCTGGTTGATTTTATCTAAGAAAATGAAAAATTGTTTTGTCCTCTTCTCTTGGTACTCCCTTGATACTCTGTCTTATCCCTCCCTCTTGTAGCTTTCCTTTTCACCCAAGCCAACAACTCACAGTCTCCACTCCTTGGACAGAACCCGGGTGCTTGAAATATGGTGATTCTGTCTGTAAATAAAGTATTCCCCTCCACCCTCCCCAAAAAAGATATAAAAAAAGAGGAGCCTTCTAAATCTTCTGTCCTGGGTTCAGCTGTAGCAATCATTTTTCTCCTCCTTAGTAGCTGTGCTTAGCAGTGCTGTGTTTTGACTTTCAGCCTGGGAACAGAGCTGATAACAATGATGTTTTGGGTTGGCCAAGGACTTTGTGAGCCTCATGCTCTGCCAGGGAGGAGGGGAAGCTGGGAGGAAGCAGAGACAGGACACCTGACCCAAGCTGACCAAAGAGGTATTCCATACCACAGCACGTCATGCCCAGAAGGTAACCGGGAGTTAGCCAGAGGGTGTGATGGACTGCAGGGTTGGAGGAGGTATGGGTCTGTGCTTGGTCGGGCTGGGGGGGGCAAGTTCTCGGTCGGCTGGTGGTGAGGTGTTGTATTCTCTTCCCTTGTTATTTCCTTTATCATTATTATCATTGGTGGTAGCAGTAGTGATTTGTGTTATACCTTAGTTATTCAACTGTTCTTATCTCAACCCATGGGAGTTGCATTCTTTTCGATTCTCTTCTCTGTCCCTTTGGGAGTAGGGGGAGGGCAAGAAGAGGGGGAGACAGTGAGTGAAGGAGCTCTGCCTGGTTTTAAACCATGACAGCTTCCCAGCTGCATTCTTTATGTGCCCTGCAGGGTGTCTCAGACAATTCTCCATTCTTGGATCATGCAATCAAACAGCTTAATCCAAAAGAAATACCTACCGAAATACCCTCAGTTCATTTCCTGAAGGGGTTTTGAACATGCTCTCTCCTTTCAGTTATCTCATTCCATAAAAATGATCTCAATTGTTTTGCATGCTTATCCCATATTAAGGGGGAGCTGCTATGCGCAAAGCTCTGGCAAAGGGCTTAGCACAGAGAGTTCTTTTTCTGAGGTATGGCAAAGAGATCATGCCTGATCCCTGCACACAGTCTGGAGTCTGTCTGCTCTTCCATGTGCCTGCACAGCTGAGGTGGTCAGGCATTTCTTCCTTGTTAAGCATGATGGTTAAAAGCCCCCAAACCATATGAACTAAATGCCAGAACTTTGAGGGACATGCAGGAAAGGAGTAACTGAATACATTTCTGGCTGGGGAAGATGAGATAGTGATTTGCTACCTTTCTCCAGCGCTGCCTGCCTGCTGCCCCAAGCACAAGAGCCCTCCTGGGGCAAGAGGGCAGAAAAGCAGCCACCATGGGGACTTGAATCCCAGCTGCCTTTACCCACTCCTCTGGACAGCACGAGGTTTAGCCAGCAGATGGTATTCCTGGCACACAGAAAAGTTTTGCAAGAGGAATAATCAGTGGAAAAACTGAGCTAGTAGAGTAGAGGTTCTGGGAGTTAATGCACCCTCGGTCTCACATGGACCAGGAAATCACCCATCTTTGCTATTTCCATCCAAAACCCATGCAACTTTTTTACTGTCTTATTATTGCCCAACCTTTCTGCATCAATTGTCCAAAAGTGGGATCCAGGAGGATGCAGTGTTTCTCTTAACTGACGGATTAACCGTGCTTTCTATTTACTTTCCTTTTATGGTAAAAACCAATATTTTTATCATTCATAGATGATGTGAGGAAGGCACTGGAGAACCCTGGAAAAAAACGAACACAAATATTCTCAGTGCTTGGTCACTGTTTGTAAATGACCCGGTAATTAGAGGTATCCTGCAGCACTCCCAGTCTTAGAAAGGTTGCTCATTGACTTAGGGTTTTTTTCCATAGGAGTTTGCTTAAGACATTTTTCCTTCAACACCATTAACACTTGATAGAAAAAAAGAGCATTTCCAGAAAACGGAACATCCATAGCTACTGAAATTACATATAATTAACCAATTAGACACTAAAATGTGCCTTGGTGTTCAGAATGAGTACTTACTGGAGTATAATACCCTTCAAAACCCTTTCTTTCTTCTAAGGAAATAATTGCTACTGCCAGCTTCCTAAATTCACAGGCTGACTGTTCCAACTTTCTATATAGCAGCTCTAGCCAAAAGTCCTTCTCTTAATTTATTTCAGGCAAGAATGCTCCTTGGAGATCTTTGGAGCCTTCTCCTAAAAAGCATGCAGCACAGAACTTTACAAAGCCATTTGGTGTCACAGCCAGGACTTGTCACATCTCTACTCCATGCTGTGCAGTGACAGTGACTCTGATTTTAGGGAAATGTCTTATTTCCACATCTTTACCATGCTTTGTTTATACAGCTTTTCATGTTCTACAGCCCAAGGGATATATGCGTTGCTTATGATGATCTAATTCAGCTTCATGTCTTAGAAACAAATGCCTTCACCTGACTACATGTAGATTAGGCCTTTTCAATGTAATATGTACCATGAATAATTATGGCAAATTTTCATGCATCCTTCTAGATAAGGTAATTCAATAAGACATAGAAGTGCCTGCCTGGAGATGTGCATTTGCCATTTTCCTTGTGTAAATGAAGGCAGTTATTTTGATGGTGCTCTCATTTCTGTGAACGTTCTACAGGAGCTGCCTAGAATATTACAAATATCAGTGAGAAAAAAAAAGTAGGGTGCAGAAATGGAATCACTAACTTAGAGTGTTTGTGCTACTTTGTGCAGGAAATTGCAGCTGGCTGGCATACATAAGGTGGACAGCTCCTTCACCACTTTCTCCTGGCTCCATAAAATCCATAAAGGAAAGGAGATAGAAGCTCTGCTTTGCTCTCCATCACCTGAATGCCTCTGGGCTTGATCTATTAGAATTCACCTCTGCAGCCTGAGCCTGAGAGGGGGAGTGCTGTAACCAGCTGGGTGGGAAGCATGCACCACAGATATCTAAGAGCCGTAGAGTTTTTGGTTCAATTAGTAGGGCCCTGATCTTAAGTGACGCATATTTTAACACTAAGCTCCAGTTATGGCCATCGTGAGGCTGCTGTTCCCTCAGCAGCGCTGAGGTTGCTAATATGGTGTATGTGGGCTGGAATGAACAACCTCATTTTATACCACACACCAGCCTTTGAAGCTACTTCAGATGACAGTAAAAGCATAGTGGTTTAACTACCATTTTGCCTATCTCAGACTTCTATTAAAGTCCAGATATTTTAATATAACCAGGGGAAAAAAATATTTCTTGGTAGAGTTTTGTACAAATTACTTCTGCCCTCTTTTCTGATTACTTCAAACAATTTTCACATTCTTCCTTTCACTAATGCACTTACTGACTCATATCTATTGAAGCACCTTGCCTCCTGGCTAATTTTGCTGGATCATTATGTGCATTTATTACTGCATTTCTCTGAAGCAATTTCATTAAGTTCTGCTTTATGGTTATCACAGAAATCTGTTAGCATACAGTGTACTTTCATGCTCATAGCAAGTGCAAGTTCATTTTGTCTCTTAAATTTTATTAATCTCAACCATTTAAAAATAAAAAAAAACAAAAGCAAAACAGTTCAATTACTGCAGGACTTTGCCTCTTTCCATTAAGAGAAAATAAACCTAATTTCCTCCAGCTTTCTGCTTTGTAGCTCAAAGCTGTGGTGTGGATTACTTTTTTGAGAGCTATTATGATTACCCACAGGCAGAAAAAGTTCAGTGAAGTATCAGCTGCTGAATATCCAAAGAAATATCTGTTGGGGGAAAGCCTGCAGTTCTTTTCAGCCTTTTGTAGCTACTGAAGAGGCATTTCACTTCCCTCAGACTCATGAAAGGTGTCTGCTAACATTAGTATTTTTAAAGTGCTACAAGTATGAGGCATGAATGTGAACATTGTTGAGGGATTTGGAAGGCACTTTTGGAAGAGTGCAAAAGGCAGATAAAAAGAATTGCTGAAAATTACACATTGGCTCAAAAGCACTTTTGCATCTAAATACAGGCCACAAAAGCCTCCAAAATAGACACCTGTAATTTCTGGTAAGTGTTGTTCATGTTCCAAATGACACAGTCCCTAAACTTCCCTTGACATCCAGATCTCAAAGCTATTTAGATGTCATAGTACACAAATCTTGCTTGGACCAGACTGTGAATAGAGGTCCTACGGACTCATGAGTGGCCATCCTTAGTCCAGTAGCATGTTCGCTACCTTACACAATCCTGATGCATTTTCAAACACATCTCAGGAATTAGTTGCAATTAAACCCTTTAATTTCTGTTACTCCACAGTGCAAGGTGTGCAAGCATACCATCTATCTCCGCAGTAGTTTCTGGGTGCCTTACAATCAGCTTCCATGGCTCCTGGCACCTCCTTTGATGTGTGGATGACCTGAGGATTCAGGTTCACAATCTGCATTTGCATGGCAGCATTTCGTCCATATGCAAATGCAGCACATGATGAAACTGCAATTAGGGATTCCCCTCTGTTTTTTCATAATTGCTAAAAAGAAGGATCTGTTGATTTGGCTTCACTGAGGATGAGCAGCATCTGGGTGCCACAGCATAACCTGATTTCTGCTTCAGCCATTGCCAACGTCAAGGACCAGGCTGCAGAATGCTTTTGCTTCCTTCAGACCACTGTGACTGAGTTTCTTTCTCATAAGGAGGAAGGAGAGTACAAAGCAGAGATAATATTTGTCTGAATCTCACTCACCAAGGAGGCAGAATGATGTTTCGTGCACATCTGAAACAGCAGTGTGGTCAGATGGTCAGATTACAGATGTTATTCTCAGTACAGCTGAGAATTATACGGTGTTCTTCACAGCTCTTACCCATCTAAAGACTCCAAAGTTTTTGTGAGCTTATTTATCTGATAGGTGGGTAAGCAAGGAAAGAGTTCCAAGTTGTTAAAGGAATAAGAACAATTTGGCTGGTTTGTTTCATGAAGTATCGGGTGTCGTGCTTCTCCCAGAGAAAAGAAGTAAATATATGACAAAAAATATTGGTGGAGAAATGAAAAAAGAAGAGAAAAAAGCATTTGTCCTACAACTTTGTTGAAGAAGAATGTCAACGAGGTAATAAGCACAGTGTAATGCATCTTCACACCCTTCCCTTCTTCTCCCCAGTGTTTATAAAGGGAAACCCTGGAGGCTTTGCTGGTGTTTTTTGCCTTGGCTATTTCTCAAAAGCATGTATTTTTACCCAAGATATTCTGACTTCAAGGCTGGGGTTTGGATTAATGCACTGGGTAATACAGTCGGCTCTGTTTGGAGAGTCCTCAAGCTACAGCTGCTGCAAAATCAAATTGCCCAATTGTTCAGCAAAGTATGGACACTGAGAGAATATAGCAGCACTACTTTTGAGACAGAGCTGGCTTCACCTGATCTCCAGATGCAGTTCAGGACACTGAATTTGGTGTTTAAAACCTTAGGTTCTAAGGCCCAAGGTGCAAAGTTGGCTTGGCATGACTGTTTCCAGTAGCACCACTTCTTGGCCACCAAGAATGCTGTGAAGCATGTTCCTGCAGAGCTGAAATTGTGGGGCTTTTTCACACAAGGACATTTACTGTGGGTAAAATACAATAAAGAGTGTGATTTAAGGCTGTTTTTCTGCATGGATGGTAAACGTGTTAATGGGGAACATTATACAAACCTAAAGAATACACTTTTTAGCACACAGATCCTTAACTCAAGTATCTCATAGGACAGAGACCTCAGCTCCCCATTAGCTTTTTTTTTCTGGCATTAAAACTAGAATAGAACAGAATAACATTTTGCAGGACAAAGAACTGCAGATGCAGTGAGCAAGGCAACAGATTTTAAGGAAACTTTTCTATCTATCTAAGAAAGATTTCCAGTGACAAGTAGATCCCACGTAGCAACAGCAGAGGCAACCTGTTCATCATTTTGTTTTGTTTTAATTTGAAAAATATGCTTATATGGATTTTATTATTTTGCAAGCATGTAATGTTGTATTGCCACTGCTGGTAATAGGCCATGAGCTTTTTATTCAGTTTGCAAGATCTCAGCACTGAGGCTTGTCAGTCTTGCTCTGTATGAGTATTTCTTGACCTTGCCTACAGCTTTTTTTGCTTGGATCCTGGGGTGAAGAAGAAAAAAACATCCATGGGAACATAGGAACATCATGTTCTTCCAGCAAAAGCCTTCAAATGCTGATGACTTGTTGTAATCACTCCCCATTATCACTAGCATGAAACCACCATGGGGTCCAGAGGAGCAGCAAGAGTCAGCGTAAGTCTTCAAAAGGAATGAAGATTAGGGAGAGTTTGCTAAAAAAAAAAAAAGAAAAAAAGTATAACAGTTCCTAGTTTTTAAAATCGAGATTGCAGCTTGTCACGTACTAATCACCAGGAAATTCACAGACAGTAGATGACCTTAAAACCCTCACTATTTCCATGACTGCAATCAACTATAAACGTGGTAGTTCTGTAAAGTTCTCCATCAATGCAGTTTCCATACTCTACCACATGTTGTAAGACCATAACTATGAGACATAATTATTGTTTTAAACTGAGTCCAGTTTAGCTCTCAGGTGCTGTTTCATCTAACAGTCAATATGTAAGTCGCTCATAGTTATATTTGATGACTGTTGCAAAGACTAACTTGTTTTCTAAATCTTCAAAAGCAATACTTGGGTTTCTCTACTGCTCTATCACTTTGCTGAGCTGTCAGGAAAGAGCAAGAGATGATTTGTAAACCAAATAAGACTGTTGTACATTAAGACTTCCCAAGCAGGTGGCCTTTGACAAAGTTTAATGCAGAAGCCTGCAAACTTTTTCATAGTTTTTCTTTTATTTTTCTCATTGGATGACAAGGAAAAAGTTGGGGCTGAGGTGGAATAGCTACTAGAACAAAAGGGCAGATCACCTTTACCTTAATAGACTGAAAGACTCACCATATAAAATGTCAAAACTTCTTTCAAGGACTTTATCGAGTTCAAGTCATTTAACTGGTGAATTTCTGACACTGCATCTATCTTCAAAAAGCAGAAAAGTATGATTTGGATAACAAAAGAATTGATATGTCCTTTCTCCCCAGAATCACTGTCCTTGATGTTACCTGAAATTGCATGGAATATTCTCCAGTGGTTGAGGAGGTGGAACATAAAACAGTATTGATTGTCCTCTTAGCCCTGTGTCCGCATTTTTCTGCTACCATTTTTTCTCATCCCTGACAATAGGGTGACATTGTTACTGTTGGGAAGTTTGGGCTCTGTAAGCAGTTTGAGATCTGATTCATTCTGCTGGATGAAGGTCTTGCTGAGTAATACCTTCTCTGAAGGGCATCCTTTGTAGAAAAAGGACTGTGATTGTGTAAGATGCCCATTCATGCCAGATATTCTTGAAGAAAGCATCCCCAAAGACAGGTTGTGAGTCAAATTGTTCCTTTGCTAATATAAGACACTTTAAAGATATGATCTCCTGTTTACACAAGTGTGATGCATGGGGGTTGAATGACTTCCTTTCTCTTCTGGTAGGACATACATTAGATAATACCCACTAAGGGAAAGGCAGAAAGGAATTTCTCTCCAAAATCTGCACTTGTTAATTGCAGTCCTCAGAGGATCCCTTTGAAATTTATCAGGAAACACTCTAAATACTTGTGATGTAAGACACTAGTCTGCCTGCACGCACTACTCTTTCTGGAGTCCCTACTTTTGGGAGAACAAAGCATTATGTGTTTCTCAGTTGGTCCATAATTTACTCTGCCACTAAGGCAATAAAGAGGTATAATATTAAGGAAAAAAAAAAATAAAAAGAGTTTATACATTGAGACTTCAATGTCAAGCTTGTCATTGCAAGGTAACCAAAGGGTATAAATTACACAAATGCATGCAATCTGAATTGTTTATTAATAACAGGGCTCATTTTCTCTTACCTCATAGTCCCAGGATGCATCGTGGCCAAAAGAACTGGAGGTTTAATACTAGTGGCAAGAGCCCCTCTTCTGAATGGTGCCCTCAGTTGTTATTTTAGAGTTTCCTGCAGGGCAGCCACCTCAGCATCTTCTCTTCTCTCCATTTCATTATTCAGATTTGGAGTATGAATGCAACTGTATTTTATGGCTCTGTCTGGAAGCTTGGAAGATTCTATCACTCATGGGTTCATCCCTGAAATTGCAGGGGATATAAGGACTGTGAAAATGAAATGTAGGCGCCTTCTGGAGGTGGACACAGGATGTCACCCCATCCTCTGTAGTCTTGCTATCTTTCTTCTGATGCACTCACATGAAATGTTATGCAGGCTGTTGGTTGTAAATGTATTCAGGCAAGCTTACAGTTTCTGATATGTTACTAGTTTTCTACACAGAATGCAGCTGGGCATGGGTGACAGGTTATTAGTTACTCTGTCTGAGCATGTGTATAGGAGGGCAAGCACCCTCTGCTCTGCAACTCTTTCATGGGACCCTATGTCATAGCAACTCATTTTCTTCACTATTTAGCTTCCACAACCCAGTTTCTTATATGAGAACAAGACAAAGTTCTCAAAATCCAGGGAGCAGAATCTGAAGCCAAAGACTTCTACGAAAACAGGGTTACCTTGGAACATGCTGCAGAGGTGCTTGTTCAAGCAATGTTTGCCTTTCCTGATCCCTTGGCCTGCCTTTTCATTCCCAGGCTCTACATGTGCACCAGTGGCCAGGTTAGGGCTCTTGGAGGAAGCACCTGTATCCCACTGCTGCGGGGATAATTATCCTTGCAGTTCAGAAAATGAGGACTGCAGTAAATTACTTTTCTGTACTTTCCAAGTATTTTTCTCAAAATGGAAACTAGAGGAAAACTCTCTGTCTTTACAATTAACCTTTCTACTGGGACATTAGAAAAGCTGTGGCAACCTGGAGAAGTGATGCCAAAAATAAAATTGTTAATACTTTTTACTGTGTGGATGCCCGGGCCCTGGCACAGGCTGCTCAGAGAGGCTGCGGGGCCTCCACCCTTGGACATACATAAAAGCTGTCTGGTCATGGTCCTCGGCAGCCAGGTCTATGTGCCTCTGCTTGGGCAGACGGGTTGAACTAGATCTCCTCTGGAGGTCTCTTCCACTCTGTCATTCTGTTCAAGTCACTGCTCTGCTTGATGCTGACCAAAACTTGCTGGCAAGCTCTTACACTGATTTCCCAAGTCTCAGGTCTAAGGTTTCTACTGTCTCCCCTCCTCCTGGACTTGTTTAACTCTTTACCAAGAACTCTGTATAATGCGTGAAAGGTGGGTTCATAGAACAGATGAGAACCCTAATCATAAAATTGTTGACCTTTAGGATGTTCATAGTACATCTTTTCCACCAGTGTCTGAGTAGAAATTCCAGCCTATCAAATGTAGCTGATACACTTTTGTGAGAAATCTTGCCTTCAGATCACTAGCACTCATCTTTCATCAGAAAAACTCACAGTATGCTCTACCCCTGAGTACTTTAAAATATGTAATTGATCAAGACTTTTATTTTGTTTTTGAAGACTACCCTGTGTGAGTCAATGCACCTCATGATATGAAGGTAAACTTCCTTCATATCAAGCCTGTTTCCCTTTCCAGAATTTTGCCTTGTTAGTGGAGGATCTACTTCTCTGTCCTTTCTTAGAACTCTCAGCCTGCACATGAATTGTCATCAATTGTAGGGGAAAACACAACCTATGTCAAAGGGGAATCCAGCAAAGTTGTAAGACAATGTCCATTCCCAAAAAGAAAAAATCAAGAGAGAAAAGAAAAAGGGCCTACTGTAAGGCAAAAGAAGTTTCTTGAAAAAAAATATAATGACTGGGACCGGTCTTGTTCAACATCATTGTCGGTGAGATGGACAGTGGGATTGAGTGCGCCCTCAGCAAGTTTGCCAATGACACCAAGCTGTGTGGTTTGGTTGAAAGGAATGCCATCCAGAGGGACCTCGGGATGCTTGTGAGGTTGGGCTGATGCCAACCTCATGAAGTTTAACCGTGACAAGTGCAGGGTCCTACACCTGGGTCGGAGCAATCCCAGGCACAGCTACAGGTTGGGCAGAGAAGAGATTCAGAGCAGCCCTGCGGAGAAGGACTTGGGGGTGTTGGTCAATGAGAAAATGGACATGAGCAGGCTTCAGTGTGCGCTCGCAGCCCAGAAAGCCAAACGTATCCTGGGCTGCATCAGAAGGAGCGTGACCAGCAGGTCGGAGGAGGTGATCCTGCCCCTCTACTCTGCTCTTGTGAGACCTCACTTGGAGTATTGTGTGCAGTTCTGGTGTCCTCAACACAAAAAGGACATGGAACTGTTGGAACAAGTCCAGAGGAGGGCCACAAGGATGATCAGGGGACTGGAGCACCTCCCATATGAAGACAGGCTGAGAAAGTTGGGGCTGTTCAGCCTGGAGAAGAGAAGGCTGCATGGAGACCTCATAGCAACCTTCCAATATCTGAAGGGGGCCTATAGGGATGCTGGAGAGGGACTCTTCATTAGGGACTGTAGTGATAGGACAAGGGGTAACGGGTTAAAACTTAAACAGGGGAAGTTTAGATTGGATGTAAGGAAGAAATTCTTTCCTGCTAGGGTGGTGAGGCACTGGAATAGGTTGCCTACGAAGGTTGTGAATGCTCCATCCCTGGCAGTGTTCAAGACCAGGTTGGAGGAGGCCTTGGGTGATATGATTTAGTGTGAGGTGTCCCTGCCCATGGCAGGGGGGATGGAACTAGATGATCTTAAGGTCCTTTCCAACCCTAACTATTCTATGATTCTATGATTTTATGATTCTATGATTCTATAATTCTATGATTCTATGATTCTAAGCTTGTCAATGTATTGAATAGTAACACTAATAGTGATTTCAGCTGTTGAATGACAAATAAAGTAATATTTCCCTGGAAGGGTGTACTCTAAGGAGCCAAAACAGGAGCTCAAAATCAACACTGTGTATTAATGATACAGAAGGTTTTAAGTCTTAAGAAAAACAACTGTATACTCAAAAAATTGAGCTTGCCAGTGTAAAATAGACCTGACAAGGTACGATGAATTGTTGCTGTGGTAAATGTGTTGTCAAATGTGGTTTCAGGCAACTATGCAAGATCAACAAGACTCCTTTTCTGTCACATTAAAAGTAGTCTCGAGGGCGGTTTTTAAGCTATATTTAATTATATATTTAAGCTATATTTAATATATATTAAATATATTTAATTATATATATTTAATCATGATTGATAACTGATAGTTAACAAGTCATTAAACAAACAGTTTTACAGTCAGCACCACCCATCTGTTACAGCAAGTGGTACATGTCAAGAGAGTGGGTAGTGCCCAAGGCACCCACACTTTCTCAGACTTGTACACAATTATTCTTGATCTTAAAATATCAGTAGTTAAGCAAAGATGAGCACAGTATTAGTTGGTAAAAATAAGTAGCACTCTGCATCTGCTGAGGTTCAGTTCATCCTCATCATGTTTTTTTCTTTAACCTTTACACCACATGGAAAATTCAAAGAGAAGTGTTCAATAAAAAGGAGAAGAAAGGTGATTGCTTTGCTGGGTCACCTACTAGGTGTGCTTTCCTCTAAATAATCCTTCTGCTAGGATGAAGGTTTTTACACATAGGATATGTAGAAGCAGGGATAAAGGATCTTTCCTTTTGTCCAGCACAACACTCCCTTGCAGACATCTCTGATGATAATGGTGACCTGGGCTCTCTTTGTTATCTAAGAAGATTAAAATCCTTCACCTTTATGTCTTTGGATAGATGAGCCTGCCTATGACAGAAGATGAATGAAGGGAGGAAAAGGAGAATAACTTGCTTCTTACCTGCCTTTCATCACAGGGACAAAGCTTTTTATCTGATAAACTGAAGTGGGATGTCAAAATATGGCATTTAGCTTTTTGGTCAATAATAAGTGAACTTTGACAGAGGAACCAATATTCTGCTGTTAGGCATCTCTCAAAATATCATCCAACAGTTGTCATTCAGCTGTATTTGGAGGGGAGAGAAACAGACATTTGGGAAAACAGAGGATTCCAGAGATTCCAGCTAGGCTTCGAAAACAGCCTGTATTATTTTGGCCACTTTTTGGAAGGGGGAACATGGCTTGTAGCAGGTGAATGCAAGGAAGTTTGCTTAATAAGATACACATTAATATTCTGGATTCTGAAGCATATACAATATTCTGCTAAACTTTCTCATGAAAAAAAGAAAAAATAACATTCCTATTCAATGCAACTCACCAATGCAGTTCCCAAAGGAAAGAGCAATTAATGGAGAAATAAACAAAGGAGCTGGCCTCACAGACACACCAAGGAGGTCAATATCTTCTGAAGTGGCATGCAAAACACTTGCATTTACAGGCAATCCCACCATGTTCAGAGGGTTTATTCGAAGAGCTGAAAGTTAATTAGAGGAAGTTGAAGGGCTGTCAGATAATGCTAAGCTTCATTAAATGTCTCCCTGGCAAAACCTATGAGAGAGACATGATAGATTTAGTTTAATTGCTTTATGTTTTTCTGTGTATTGGCCACCTTAAATATCAACTGCCTACACAGATATAAATAAGCACACATAAGGCACAAGGCAACCATCACCGTCTTGACAGGGGTTACACTAAGACAAAAAATGTCATTAGTGAACTTATTTTTGTTTACATCAGGCAGGCAGACATTGTAACAGCAAAGTACTCTTGGTACCCACTAGGTCTTTCGTAGAGTTGAAAATCAGACACATGTAATGCGATGAGCAGAGTTAAGCATAATTTTTCCTCCAACTTGAATAAAATTAACCGACCTTACTTTCCTTAGTCTTATTGGAACTTTTTTTCCCTCTGTGTACGAACCATTCTCTGCTATGTGAATAAAACTTTGAGACTTTGGAGAATCCAACAGGATTTAGATGAAATTTGTATTAAGTGGACAAACACAGATGCCTGCCGAAGACTAAAGAGGGTAGCAAAACAGATAATAAGGCATGAACTCAGAACAGTCAAGGAATGAGAAATAAGGTAAATTGATTCAGTGTTTTTTAGGACTCTCAGATCCATAAATCCTTTTCCATGGCTATTTCTACAGCATACAGATACAGTAATTAGGAAGAGCAAATAATTTCTAAGCAAGCTGCTGTACACTACGGAGAGGCTTACTGAAAAGTATTCAGGCAACTGCAGGTCAAAAAGGTTGCAAACCACATGTATAGTCCAGACTAATGAGCAAAGCAAGAGTGAATGATTGTCTTGGTTCCTTTACACTTTTCCGGCCGCAGTCCAGAAGGCCAATCTTTTCTTGGACTGCATGCAAAGGAGCATGACAGGCAGTTCAAGGGAGATGCTTGTCTCCTTCTACTCGGCTCTCATGAGACCCCACCTGGAGTACTGCGTTCAGCTCTGGAGTCCTCAATACAAGAAAGTTACAGACCTAGTGTAGTGAGTCCAGAGGAGAGCCACAGAAATGATCTGAGGTCTGGAGCACCTCTGCTATGAGGAAAGACTGAGAGAGTTTGGGTTGTTCAGCCTGGAAAAGAGAAGGCTCCAGGGAGACCTTAGAGCAGCCTTCCAATACTTAAAAGGGGCCTATGAGAAAGACGGGGTGAGACTTTTTAGCAGGGCCTGATGCAATAGAACAAGGGGTAATTTTTTTAAACTAAAACAGAGGAGATTCAGGCTGGATGTGAGAAAGAAATCCGTTACAATGAGGGTGGAACTTTACAATGATACTGGAACAGAATGTCCAGAGAGTCAGGGGATGCACCATCCTTGGAGACATCTTAAATGCTAGGCTGGATGTGGTTCTGAGCAACCTGATTTGGTTGAAGATGTCTCTGTTCCTTGCAGGAGGGTTGGACTAGATGACCTTTGAAGGTCCCTTTTGACCCAAACTATTCTATGATTCCATGATTCTATGAATTCTGAGCTGACTGACTATATACACTCATAGTCAGCCCTTATAGAAAATTATGCCGTTATTAACATGCTCCTCTGACTTGCAAATCATATCCTTGTGGGATATCATGCACTGTTTTTAGAAAAGGAATAATTTTTAAACCTATAAAAGAGCTCCTATGGTAATCTATCAGTACAAACCGCTTTGAGTGTTTACTCAGCAGCTCCTGCATGAAAAATCTTGATGTGGTTTTACTCAACAGTCCTTTCCAGAGAGATTTGAAATACGGGGGGGGAATTTTCAAATGACAGGGAATCTGCCACATCTCAGCTGAGTTGTTGCAATGCCTCACTGATGATTAATTGCACTTCCATGTCAAATTGAGTTTGCCTAGCTTCTGCTTTCACAAGAATGTATTTTCCCAAGGCCCACTTCCCCTGCTCTTTCCAGAAACTGTCTATTACTTCTTTTAGTAACCAATTCAAAGGACTTATTCAAGATGTTGGGATTGGGAGTGGGTGAGGAGCAATCAATACTGTGTGCTTTGGGAGGAAAGTGGTCTCGAACCTCAGAGACAGTGCAGAAAATTGCAGCCTCAGCTCTGAAACCTTCACAGATAAACTATACCATAGTAAAGTTGTGAGCTGCAGATTTGACTTTTTCTTCCTATTTGCAGCTCTGCCCAGCCTTGCCTTTATCAATAAGCATCATGAAGGAGTGTGTGCAAATCCTGTTATTCAGTCAGAATTAGAAAATCTTTTCTGGCAGATATTTTGATCAGGAGAACAATACCCCCTCTCTTATGATCTCTGTACAATTTGTCTAAAGCACACAGTATTTGCTTACAAACCTCTGGTCATCACCATCTGATTTTCCTGCCAGGTACAGCTCCGTTACTCTTTCTGGTTTGAGATGCAGGACACACCAAGCCTACCACAGTGAAGCAGGTGTCTCGGAGAGACTTCATCCCTGATAAACAGCACATACCTGAAGCAGGCTCCCTCATCGCTGGCCCTGTGGAGGGATTGAGAGAGGCCACACAGCCAGAGCATCCCAAGTGGGACATGCTGTGCCTACCAGCATGACCTGGTGCTGCAGGGCCAGCCTGCAGCACTGCTGCTCTCCTGAGGTTATTCAGGAGTTTCTGCAGCCAAGTCCCCTCCAGAGAACTGCTAAGAGGCAGTGCAGACAAAACCATTGAGTTTTATATATAAAGTGGCTACTCTCTGGTCTCTATTGGCAAATTCCACTGCTTGCATGACCCTAGAGTGAGAGGGTTACTCAGACTTCTTCCCTTCTACCAGGGAAACAGGAAAATGAGAGGGAGGACATGGTCTTCTGGATATCTGGCACATTCATCCTCCAGGCTAAACAGCAGAAAAGTAGCAAAACTTCTGGAAGATTATCCCAAGAAAGACTGGCTCATCTTGCCTATGTGCAAAGTAAGTTGACAAAATTACTCCAGTGCTTTTGATTTGAGTGATACATTTTGTAATTCACCCTTAATTCAATGGTTAGTGTCCATTCAGAGGACAGTGTCTTACCAGGATTAAACTACCTTGTGGAAGTGGGGCTCAGGGAAAAAGGAGGGTTTATTTTCTAAGGAAAGCCAAAGATCTCTTCATATCCCTAGTCAAAAGATCCTTGCATCCAGAGTAGCAGGGCTGTGGTGATGCACACATTTCCATGGTTACAGGGACATGCACTCTCCTGGCAGGCAAGGAGTCATTCTCCCCCTGTTTGAACAGTGAGGCTCTGCCCTTGGAGATCTTCCCTACCAGCACCAGAATGGGTGGCTCAGATCCTGTGGCTCATCATTGTGTAGAAACACTGCACACAGGGAGTGCTCAGGACTGGGCTCTCCGCAGGAAGATTTTCGTGCCAGCTTTAAAAAGCACAAGTGGACTCTGGAGGGCAAGCCTGATCATGCCTGCCATGCAGCTCCCAGCAGGGACCTGTGATTTTACTCAAGTTATGCCAAGGACCTACCTGCAGTCCAACTAGAAACATACTTCTTGATCTGGAGATGGCATTTTTTCACTCTGAATGACTGTGAGCTTCTTGTTTGCCTTGTTACACTGTCATCATTATCAATGACAATCTGCCCCTCAATAATCCCCAGAGAAAGTCCATGTATAGATGCTTGCCTTAATAAGTGGACGAATCCATGCATGAATTAATTCATCTGAGCATTATTCAGAAAATCCTGTGGAGAATATAGCGCTCAGAGTTGTCTGAATGTCTTTCTTTTTCTCAGTCTGTTTTGTGATGCCCTTCTCCATCACCAAAGCATGTTAGGTGGAATTAGAGGAATGTTACGTAATTCTTACTTTAAGAATAAAATGTGGGGTTTCTTTCTCAGTTTCCCAGGTGACGAGTGCCTTGTGACACGCGCTGTGACACACCATTGGCTGGGGAGATGCGTGAAACCCCCTTTGTCAGTTCAGGTGAGTTATCCTGGAAACTTGGAAAAAACATGGTTTTCCTGAAATTTAAGTCAGATGCAGGCTGGGGTAGGTGTTTGTGCCAAATAAAGTGTCTGGAGCTTGGGAATACAGGTTGATAACTTCTCCTGTGTTTTGCCTTTTTCTTTTTCCTGAGGGTTGCATTAGTTATTCAGTCTGTGGTGAACCTCATACTTCCTGGCTGCTGAAGATCTCCAAGAAAAGCCTTCTTGTAGACCTCTGTGTGTGGACGCAGAAGAGATTTGTTTGAGGGTATATATGGTAAAACAGAAGAACAGTGTAGATCATTTGTTTAAGAGTTTAACAAGACAAGAATATTCTACTCATATGCTGGAAAACAGGGAAAAATGGACAATACTTTGTAAAGGACATTGTAACTCTCTCATGTATGTACCTTTTTATGCTTAATCTGAGTTGCCTGCTTCTGCCAGGTTTGGAATAGTCAGTGAAACCTCCACCAAGGGTTGATGTGCAGGCACATACATGCCCTTTTTCTGCCATGCACATCCTGTTCCAGCACACGCTGGTGCCTGCCTTGCTGCGGGCAAATGCACTGCCAACATTAGGTAAAGGGTAGAAATAAGGCTCAGAAAAATTGTGGCAAAGATTTTCTCCAGGGTAAGAGCCACCTTGTGTTCAGTGTGAGAAAAATTTACTCCTGGGCTCTTTTGTTTTAAAGGATTGGATGTCTCTAAGTAGACAAGAGGTAACTTTATCCATGGACAGTTTAACAGATGCCACTGCATAATGCCTTCTCCCCCTTTCCCCTCCAACACTATCTATTTTGTAGTCTGCAGTGATGGTTTCTTTGACTACTGGCACATGAAGCCATAGAAAGCCCTCAAAAGAACCTGGCAAAATGCACTGAAAACAAGTTTTCTGGTTTTGTGCAGTCATTTTAAAGATGGGGGTCTTTTAGGTTTGGTTTTTTGTTTTGTTTTGGTGGGTTTTTTTTTTTTTTGGTTTGGTTTGGTTTTGTTTTTCTGAACCACCACACAAAGGATAACTTTTCTGGATTTTTTTTTTCCCTAACTTTTTTTTAGGTTCAGAAAATTCCTTTTCTATCTTTTCCTTGTCTGCTTAAAGAATCAGGGCAGGCTAATGTTCTGTGAGCCTGTATTCATTAGAGATTGCATTTTATTAGATAACCTTCAATCAAGTGTCATCCAAGGTCATGGATGAATGTAGCTTATGTCTCCATTTCAGTTCCCAGTGAAAGTACTGATAGAATAGTAGAAAAATGTGCAGTCTCAGAGCAATATAATAAGGAACTAATATGTTGAACAATGAGACACTTAATGACACCACTCAGAAATAAAAATCCCAGACACAGGTCATCAATCCCAGCCTACTGTGGGACGCAGGCACTTACCTCTTGGCCCCAAGTCCCCACCTGGCAGTTTCATATTGAACCCACACCTCAACTCCTCCTTTCTCCCCAAGTAAATGCTTAGCCAAGATTTGCCCTAAGAAATAAGTTGGATCATCAAGGCTTAATATTTTTCTTCAAGGCAACAAGAAGCTCAGCATTGGTTCAAATTAATCTTTTACTTTTTCTTGTTGGAAATATTCCTTTAGCCTAAAAAAAAAACAAAACCCCAAAAACAACCAACCAAACAAAATCATTATGAGAATTTTTAAATGTTAATTTCTAATGCTCATAGCTACTGGCTTTCCTTGTCCAGTATATCCCAAGTCTCTAATCCAAAGATGCTGTAACATTTCAGAAGTGAATCAGCCAAGGCACTTCCAGGTTGAGATTTTATCAGTGGGTAAGTAAGTGAAGTTGTCCTTTCAAACTTATTTTAATCAAGGTACCCTAGATTGAATATTAATATAAATAATATAAATACTGGCAATAATGGCAAGTATGACCATTATGTTAGAAGATACTCAAGTACATGTAATGAAATGCCTTTCCAACTCTTTTCTCAGGCCATGAGTAAGTAAACTCTTTTATATTGTGAAAGCAGGTGAGTGACAAATGTGGATGACAAAAAGTAAAAACAAATTTCCTAAAGAAAACAAAAGTAGGAAGTTTGCATTGTTTCAGGTTATCTTAAAGGTTTGCTCTGTATTAAAGTACTGGAAAGCATATAATGGATAAATCACACAGCCTGAGCTGATTAGAAAGTGTTTTGATGCAGGAAAAATTCATTACATGCTAATGAATATACAGATTTTATAGGCTTCTGGATTAAGATGGAAGAAAAAGCCAGCCATTAAACCTATTATTTAAATGATTTTACTATAATATTCCTCTTATTCTAAGTTATAATGTGATATTCCTTCAAAATGTGATGATGGCCAGCAGATATTTTAACACTGTCATTTTTGGATGGCTGCATCAAACTACCATCTATTACGTTGTTACTTTTGTTAATGGGATTTTTTAGAAAGACTAAAATATGTCAATAATTACTGACAGCTCTCTTGACAACAGCTGAATTCACAGCCAGAAGAAAAGGCTATAAATGAGTCTAGTTTTACCTCCTATGTATCTGTGATCAACACCAACATGTGAGTAGAGCATGTTTGCTCTGCCCATCACCACTGAAGGTCAGCACATTGACGCATGCCCCAGAATGGCAACTGAAATTGTGCTTCATGGGAGATAACTACATCTACATAGGATATAACTACATCTACATGGGAGATCCACCTTGAATTTGGATCTGCACTCAAATACACAGTGCACAATTTGTCATAGAATCATAGAATAGATAGGGATGGAAAGGACCTTAAGATCCTCTAGTTCCAACCCCCCTGCCATGGGCAGGGACGCCTCACACTAAATCATATCACCCAAGGCCTCGTCCAACCTGGTCTTGAACACTGCCAGGGACGGAGCATTCACAACCTCCGTGGGCAACCTATTCCAGTGCCTCACCACCCTAACAGGAAAGAATTTCTTCCTTACATCCAATCTAAACTTCCCCTGTTTAAGTTTTAACCCATTACCCCTTGTCCTATCACTACAGTCCCTAATGAAGAGTCCCTCCCCAGCATCCCTAGAGCCCCCCTTCAGATACTGGAAGGCTGCTATGAGGTCTCCACGCAGCCTTCTCTTCTCCAGGCTGAACAGCCCCACCTTTCTCAGCCTGTCTTCATACAGGAGGTGCCCCAGTCCCCTGATCATCCTCGTGGCCCTCCTCTGGACTTGTTCCAACAGTTCCATGTCCTTTTTATGTTGAGGACACCAGAACTGCACACAATACTCCAGGTGAGGTCTCACAAGAGCAGAGTAAAGGGGCAGGATCACCTCCTTCCACCTGCTGGTCACGCTCCTTTTGATGCAGCCCAGGATACGGTTGGCTTTCTGGGCTGCAAGCGCACACTGAAGCTGGCTCATGTTCATTTTCTCATCAACCAACACCCCCAAGTCCTTCTCTGCAGGGCTGCTCTGTCCTTCCCCTGCAGAACACTGCTGCTCTCATTTTTACTCTAATTTTGTACTCTGACTGGTACCAAATTATATTTTTTTCCCCAAGTCAAGTCTGTTTTGGCTGTGCCAGTAATTAGTGAGTGATCTCCTTGTCCTTATCTCGACACTTGAGCCTTTTGTTATATTTTCTTTCTTGTGTCAAGCTGAGGAGGGGAATGATAGAGTGGCTTTGGTGGGCACCTAGCATTCAGCCAGGGACAACACTCCACAGTGCCCCAGCTCTCAATGGCTTTTCCGTCTTGTAATTTCACTCTGGGAGACAGCCAAAAACAATTCTCATATTGATCTTATATTGTATTCCATTGACACTTCAGCACACACAGTGAGACGAATCAGGTTCTGTCTTCTGCTACTTATGGCTAATACCTGATGTGCTGACAATCAGCTCAGTAAATTGATGTGGTGGGCAGATTGTGACCCACTTCCTCAAGAGTTCTTCACTATTAATTAAAAGTCTGGGGTGATATAAATACGCACCAAAGTGATAAATTTGTATCTGTGTGCATGAGTATATATGCGTGCACATACCAGTGACATCCTCTTCTCACCTTAGCTAAACCTTATTTTGCAGCTAGAATGAATGTTGATTTAAAACCACACAAGAAGAAAGTGGGAAAGATTTGAGAAATTGCATGATGAAGGGGTGTCATAATTTACCGACCTGGGATTAATGTGAAGTGTTATACTGCTAATAAGACAGCTTATTGGAAAAATAGCATGCTTATATTTCATAATCACTGCACACTGTTGGAGAATAAAAGAGTTTTCTATCCCTCAAGCTGCCTTTCTGACTCTCTCATGTCTTGTTCTCGATATTCTCCATTCCTCTTTTCGCTGTCAACTAACATGAGGTCCCTCTGGCTTTTCCTGGACTGCTTTTATAATGGAGTTTTAAAAATTATTTTATAGCTTTCTGTTCTACTTTTTCTTCACTTCTCTGGTTGCACTTGTTTTAATTCAGATCTGAGAAGTTAGCAGTTTTTAGCAGTTTTGTGTTAAAGTAGAAAGTATAACCTTAGACAGGAATGTTTTAAACTAATTGGTTGTATCCTCACTTAAGATATGAAATAAACTTGGAGTAAAACACATGATAAGTGTTCCAAATAGTGGTTAAGGTTCATTGAAATGTATAAAAACCTATCATTCATAACTAGATTAACTCTGTCAGCTTACTTGAAAGAGGGCACATGGCAGAATTACAAATGTAACTCATGATGCTAGAACAGAAATTATAAATTTTTTCACCCACAACATTTCAAGGTTTTTGGAGAATATTTGCTCTGTGCTGACCCTGAAATACTAGTGAGGAATTGGATCACCCCACAGAGACTAGGCTTTTATGTCAAGAAAAAAAAAAAAAGAAAAATAAATTTTTGATATAATTTGGCAAATTCAGGTGCTACAGCAACATGCAGAAAATGCTCAAAAATAATGATGTGCCTAGAGAGTGCAAATGAAAACAATTCTAAATGGAGAAAAGTAGTTATATAAAATCAGAGATACCCAATATTTTCAAGAAATTAAAAAGAAGAAAATATACATTTACACGTAAATCTTCTGCCTCTTAATTAAGTTCAGCAATTTAATATTAGTGATGATACATGCAGATGAGAAACCCTGCAAGAGAACAGGTTCAAGCACAGAAACATAAAAATGATTCTGGTCCTCTCTTTCATTATGTCAATCAACAGTGAGATACATTTTTATAAGGTAACTGGATATGATCAAGCCACTTCATCTTAGTCTAAAAAGGTAAAAAAAAAAGGTAAAAAACATTCTTATTCACTGTTTGGCATTCAGAACGTTTCTTTTAGTCTATTGTCTATAAACAGCCCTGGCTCATCATTGTTTCATGCCTCTATAATATATTCATACTGTAATCACCACTTGGTGTAAGTGTAGCTAGATTGATGTATGCTTCCTCTAGAAGCAATAGAAGATGTATGCTTACCTCTAGAAAGCAAAACAAAACTGCTAAACTACTTATACTTGTATTTATTAAGTAATGTTTTTTATTTGCCATTTCCTGCATTATCTCATGTTTATTTCCTTGTCAGCTGAAGGAGAAAGGCTACATTCATTTCCCCTGAGCTCCAGGAGCATGAATCGACAGCCGTAAATTAGGGAATTTGCAATACAGACTTCAGCTGAAGTCTCCTGCATCTCAGAAACACACCACTCAGTGGGCTGTAGATCCTGGCCTACAGAGTAGATAGATAGGTAGGTAGGTAGGTAGATAGATAGATAGATAGATAGATAGATAGATAGATAGATAGATAGATAGATAGATAGATAGATAGATAGATAAGATGGATAGATAGATAGATAGATGATTGATAGATAGATAGATAGATAGATAGATAGATAGATAGATAGATAGATAGATAGATAGATAGATAGATGATAGATAGATAGATAGAAAGAAAGAAAGAAAAAAAGAAAGAAAAACCTGTCTCTGGATACAGGTGAAAACCATTGAGAGATGGTATATGTGAGATGATACTCAAGGGGAGTGGGTCTGAGGAAGCAGTATCAGGGCAGAGAAGGGATTTATCATTGTAAACGTCTTGGTGTCCCCATGATACTCTCATCTCTGAAGGTCATTTTTGTTGGGTGCACTTTGCTGGCCAACAGAAGGGCACCAAATGGAAACTGCCTGTACCTGAGGGCTCAGCCATTTTCTAGAACCAGATTCGGAAATCAGCAACTAATTCATACACTTGGATAGGAGAGAACTTGCTGCTAGAGGATGTGTTCCTTATATGTCAGGTTATTCCAGCTTCCATGCCCATTCTGCAAGACTAACAGTGTCCTCTCCATTGCAGGAAGCACAAGGAGTGCTCCCAGACTCCTGACCTAATACTTGATTTAGACGGTCAATGGCGCTGCCAAGGCTGACAACAGTTGGTATGACCAAAGCACGCTGTCAAAGCAAATCCGAAATGTTTTTATTGGGTTATGAAATTGTTGGTTGACAGAGGGAGATATGATTATCTCACACAATACATACAGGCAGAGCTTTTCATCAGTGAAGGAGATCATTTATACTATAACCTTTGGCTGAATGATTCAGAAGATAGAATTTAGTGATGGTGAATGAGGCATGTTTATACAGGAAGGGATTGCCATGCCCTGTGTATCAGTCTTGATGATGCTATTCAATATAGTTACACAGATGATAGATTTTTGAAGGAAAAGGGAGAGGAATGTGTGGTAGCCTGGAACTAGCCAAGGGCTAACCTTGCTGCTGTAAGAAGAGAAGGTCAGACCCTGAGTTTGAGAAAAGGGACAGAAGCCTTTGAATCTACATGCAACAGGTTTCTACTTTGTGGAATTAATATATTCCAAGATAGGAGCAAGGGTTTTAATAATCTTTTAACCTGTGTTAGGGAACTGCAGCACTTACAAGTAAAATCTATTGCCTATGATTCAATTACATTTCAGGGCCTGTGGGATTATTTACCTTTCAGACAAAAAAAGGGCTCTTGCACACAGCATTTCAATGTACCAGCATGTAGGTCTTCTCTCTGATCATAAAATTACTGTGTGACTCTTCTCCTATAAACTGGATCTCAACAAGCTTCTCCATGAAAGGTTGCTTTCATTTTCTAGTTTTCTTAGGAAAAGCTTAACTTACTTGCAAAGTCAAAATGTCTTCTGATGAGAAGCCATTCCAGCAAGATGTTTCACCAGATTTGCATACCATACACTTTTAGTTTTAAATATAACTTTTTTTTTTTTTTGAGGCATACACTTTGACAAAAGCAATTGTTAATCTATACCAAACAGTAACAGGATTTCTCAAACACCTTACTGGAAAAGATTCAGTCATGCATATTTCTATCTCCTAGCTTCAGCTTTCAGTATATTAAGTCTTTTAATCCCCCTCTCTCATTCAATGTATACACCAATTATGTCACCTGATTCTAGATCTTTATTGAGTTTTACATCACTCGTCTATAAATCACTGGTTATTGTTGCACAAATTGGACCTCTGCCCAGGTCCTTCTCAGACCATGGCCATCATTTAACCCTGGACAAATTCTCTCTACATGTCCATCAGTGTATCCTAAAGACAGGCAAACTGGCAGTGAGAGAAGGCAACAGAAGTGATGCAAAAGGAAAGAGTTGTTTGCATTTTGTAGCTGAAGTTAGATAGATATAAATTGTATCTTAAACTTTCATAGAGAACTTAATCTAGTCTTCAGGGTTTTATCACTACACTACAATTCCAAATAATTGACTACATTAAAAGGGCAAAAAAAGGATTAAAACTGATATCATTTCAGGTGTTACTGAAGTACTGCATTTCTTCTGTTAGCTGCTCCTTGCAGGGTAAGTGCCTGCTCATGATGGCTGGAGGGAATTTTTTCCCATAGGTCAGTACTCAGCAGCATCAACCCTCCGCCCCAGTCCTTTGTAAATGGGCAGCAAATGGCCTCCAGGTCCCTCCAGGAAAGCATTATTTTTATTCATTGCACACAGGGAGACAATGTGTTCCACCTTCATTAGTTTCACGCTATTTCTTCTTGCCTCCTTTCTCACGCTCCTCTCAACAACAAGGGAAGTCTTAATGGTAAAGACAAAACCAAAATTTATTTGCCAGAACTGAAGGACAAACTCTTTTGGGTGGGAAAAAGATTGCATACGAAGCTGCTTTTATGCAAGTTTTAAAATCATGCCTCACTGCAAGTTACTTCACTATCTCTTACTCATTGTTCCTTCAGCATGTGCTAGCTGCGAAAAATGTGTAAGTTCTCTCCAAGCCTTCCAGGTGACAGCCTGAGCCCTGAATGCTTCCCCCTTGCTTTTTTACAACCTCATAGTCCTTTCAGTTTTGTTTAAATCTCTAAAGCTCAGCGTCTAGTATAGTTATCTAATGGAAGGGAGGATTGGAAGGAGCACCTCCAGCACTCTGAAGGCATCAACTGATGCTTTTTTTTTGGACATGCCTATAAATCTTTGCCTTCTACCTTCCTCACGCCTCAACACTTACCAACACCTTTGTCACAAAGAAAAGAAAGCAATATGGAGAACTTGTAAGCTAAATAGCAGAACGTACATTTTTGCCAAAGGTGTGAACTGCAAAATCCTGAAGTCCTGGATGTTTTGCCTATTCATTGCACCAGATTTTTTTTTTTGATTTTTTTTTTTTTTTTCATCTTATGCAGTTTCTCTGTTCTTTCAGTTCTGGGTTTGGAGGTAGTGGGAAGTTAGGTGCACACAGGCAGGTAGAGGCTATGTATTTTAAATTCACTCCAGTGTATTTTTCCATCTTTCCCCACTCCAAAGAAAATTAGAGTTGGTTTTGTTTGGGGGTTCTTGTTATGCAGGGGTCACCTAAGAAAGTTTTTCTTTCAAAAGTCTGTGCAAATTTAGTTCAATTTCAGTAAATCCCTATGCAAATATTCTTTCAGGATGTAAGTCATCCCAATGGACTTAGTTAAGTCACTTTCAAAATCTATTATACTAAACCAAATTAATTCTACTTTAAGTCTGTCAGTCCTGTAGGCAATACAGTAGTACATCAAGGTATCCAAGCTTGGATGTGCTAGTACATCAAGGTATCTAGCTTGAGTGCTAGAAGAAGTGTAATCATGTCAATATGGAACTCTGTTGCAGACAATTAGCTTCACTGAGAAATAGCATCTATTAGCACAGGTGAGCTGCTGTGAACTGTGAGTGCAGCAGTATTGCTTCTGGATCGTGAGCCTAGCTGAGGCATGCTGTGTGGCATCACTTTGGGCAGAGACAGGCGCACCCCTCTAGTTCTGAGAAAGAGTCTCAGCTGGTGTTTAATGAAGTTTAGCTCTGGAGTCCTCAAGCTCTGAAGATTTGCTTTGCAGTAATTTCTTCGTTTCCATGGTTAAGAATGAGGGCATCACCTCAGTATGAGAATGGCAAATTACACTTATCCAGCTTAAATTCCAGCTTAATTTTACACTCATTGCTAATTTAGACCAGCTTTGCCAAGTGTTCCTCAAGCTTACTATGGAAAAAAAAAAATTGTGTTCAAAGGAAGAAACTGCTTTAGACAAAGTAGCTGATACCTCCCTCCATCATGTTGATCTTCCTATGGAGAGTGAAATGAATCAGAGGAAGGAATGAATAGAACAACTTCATGGGGACAGAGTACAAGAGTGCCCTATAGTCTTCCCTACCTGATGAAAAATGAGTAAGAACTAGCCCATTGTTCTCAATTTACTTGATTGGGTTTGGACTATAGCAATAATAAAGCCTTTCAAGTCAGGCATCACAAGCATGTGAACACGGTTAGCCTGCTTGACATCTCTTGCTGAAGCTAGTTAAAAGGCAGACCTTCTGTTGACACATTGTTCTGAACTTGAAAACATATTTTTTTTCCTTTTTCTTTAGAAAAGTTTTGTTAGAAGAACATAGAAGTTAAGTCTGAGAACATGTTTACTTCTGAAACAGGCTTGATACTAGAGTACTAGAACAGCAAAGCCAAAGTGCCCAGGTTCCTGGCTGCATAGCAAAGAAAATGGAAGTCTGATAACCACCAGGAACCTCACAGTTCCCAGACCATGTGCTTGTCCATGGGGACCTACATCCTACTTCCTGCCAAGTTTCTCTCCAGGTGCCAGCTCAACAGGACACAGGGTTGTCAGGCATGATCTGCCCTTATTGAAACCATGTTGGCTGTCACCAATCACCTCCTTATTTCCCATGTGCTGTAACACAGTTTCCAAGAGGGTCTGCTCCATGATCTTGACTGGCCTGTTGTTCCCTGTGTTTTTTTCCTTTTTATGCTTAGGAATAAAAGCTAGGGGTAGGAAGGAGAAAGGGGTGATACATGGAGTTATGCCAGTTGTCTTCCCATGTCAATGTTACATGTAATGAAGCCCTGCTTTCCTGGAGATGGCTGAACACCTGTCTACAAATGGGAAGTGGTGAATGAATTCTCTATTTTGCTGTGGTTGCATGCACAGCTTTTGTTTTACCTACTAAACTGTCTTTATCTCAACACATGAGTTTTCTCAGTTTACCCTTCTGATTTCCTTCCCAACCCCACTGGGGGAAGGAAAGTAAGTGAGTAGCTGTGTGCAGCTGAGCTGCCCACCAGGATTAAACCATGACATCCAATAATATAGGAGAGCAACTGAACAGTTGTTCAGAATGGACAGTTTACATAGGACAGGAATGGATTTTGAAGCCTAAAGATAAACTGTTCTTACTGGGCACCCAACACTTTTTATGCAGGTGATTTTACTTTGAGATAATGACATGATTAATCCCTATGAAGAGAAGCTCACCATCATTTAGGAATGCTGGGGTCAGAGAACTGCTTTCCCTCATCAAACTGAAGTGGGCAAACTACAGGCAGTACAAAGTATAGCTTAACTGCCCTGGAAATTGGGCAGCTCCATGAATCAAACTGGGGCTTATTAAATAATTGTTCTGGGGTTTGTTTTTTCTTTTTCTTAAGTCTGGGGTTAAAATGCCAGCTGTTTTGCAGTGGTACAGCAGCATAAGGTAGGGCACAAGGTAGGTGATCTCAGCTATTCCCAAAAAATCACCAAACCACAGATTTCCTCAGGTCTCTCCTCCTCACCAACTTGGCTCTATCACCTGGGGAGTTTTAACCAGAGGGTCAGTGGATCTCTGTCTCTTTCCACTTACAGAAAAAGGGCATTTGAGCCATATGAAGAGGGAGGGGAACACCAGCTAGTAGAAATGAAGAGAGCGGCCTTCCAAACAGCCCCCAAAACAGAAGTCCCAAAGAACCCTGCAGGCACCTGGCTTCCCTGCAGCTCAGTTGGTGTTGGTGCTGCAGGCATTTCACAATGCTTGTGGGCTGTTGGGTGATGTGGCAACTATTCCCCACACATGCAGATCAACATATTTCCCTTACAGGACAGCTGTACAAGCATTGTAATTGCTGCAATTCTTCAGACTTATGCATTATTAACACAGTGGTTCTTTTTTTTCTAAATTAGACAGTCTCAGAGCTTGTCTGCCTAGCTAACAGGCTATTGAATTGTGGCAATAGCAAACTGCCCTCTTTCCACTCCTAGAATCACCATTATCCACTAATCGCCAAATAGGTTTGCACACTTGCCTTCAGCATGTGCATGCCAGGGTGTGCAAAGCGGATTCCTCAGAGCAGCCTGAGGCCCGGGAGATGGCACTCTTTCCTAGCTTTTGTACGCACCTGATCTGTGCTGCAGCTGCTAATACAGCAGTCAGAGTAAATAACTTCCCTTCAGAAGTGATAATTTTCTGGTAAAATGATCAGCAAATGGAATCCTCTGAGTTCAGAAGTCTTAGTGGAAAAATACCAGATGAGTCTGAAGCTTTACCTTCTGATGCCAGCACATGAAAACTTTTCCCCGACTTACTGAATCCATTTCTTTACTAACTGGTGGTGTAGAAATAGCTTTTTTCCTTATTGGCAAATAATTTCCTCAGCTGCTAGTTTCAGTTCAGTGCCCAAGCTTGCCTGTTGCAAAAATATTCTTGCAGATAAAAGCAAAATGGACTGCCATGGAAGACACAGTGGGAGTGATAAAAAAAGTTAAAATATATGTTGTCTGATTTGTTACCAGGGGCTTAGTGGGATTTAACCAGCTAATCCCCATGTTGGTTTTGTTATCATGCCATTACAGGGAATGTGTTCAGGTAAGGCTGCAATAGCAGAAGATAAGGCACCCTCTGAAGGGGAGGAAGAGCACAGAAGCTGAGCTTCTGACCACAGGTGAATGGGGGATCTGGGGACCAGGGGAACAAGTACCTCTATGTGTCTGTGCTGGTCTGGGGTGCAGGCAATGCTGAGCATAGAGACTCCTCTGTGCAATCAGGCAGAGTAACAGAAAATGGTATTTGTTTGCTCTGGTTACTCTACATAGGTGTTAGGTGCTCTGTTTGCCAGGCCAGAGCATCCCTGCCAGAGCAGCTCAGGTGTCAGGCTGCAGCGGTACGCACATCTTTGGAGGCATATGCCCTTCAATTCTGGGGCCAAGCACTGGAGATCTGTGTTGAAAATTTAGGTCTCACCATGCACGAAGCCTGTCCTGTTGACCAAGGGCAAGATAGCATTGCAGCTTGGGAAGGGGGGGGGCAGTTACAGTAAAGAGAGAGATACTATACACATAGCACAAGCACTGGCCTTTGTGCTTTCCAAAAGGCTTTGCCCATCAATGGCTTGTGGACAGAAAGCATGGAAAACTGCCAGAACCACATGGGAGGCTCCATCCAAATTCATCACCCAGGGCGTGCATCCTCATCCTGCTGCCACCTGTCAATGTGGTTCATTTGGCTTATCTGGGAAAGCCTTCACTTCAGTCAGTTGAGGGTGACAATCCCAATAATACACAGCTCTACAGAAAAAGGAAAAACCAACTGATTCCCCTCCCAATGAAACGAACATAATTTCTCCTTTGCTAATTGCAGATACTGGGCACAGTCTGAATGAAACCATCTGCATCTGTTTCTTAATTAGACCACAGTTTTTCAAATGGGGGAAAATTAGCCACTGGGATACAACTCTTTCCTCTGGGGCAGTTTCCTGTCTTTCAGTGTTGTATCCTGTTGAGTGCTATAAAAAAAGCTAGTTGCCATCCTCTGTCTCTAGCCTCTGAACCTATTAAAATAATCCATAAAAGGTAAATGATCGACCTGTCCTCTGCCTCTGTCACATGCAGTATCTGCTCATGCCATGTTCTGAAACAGAAGATAGTGGTAACATACAGGACAATTAATGTGGTACAGCCCTAACTTCAGTTGAGTGATACAAGACTAATGTACCAACTATTTGGGTGTTTTCTTTTTAATAAATCTCTGTTTTAATGAGAAATTCTGAAGAAAGCTGAAAATAAGATTCTTGAGGACAGTTGCAGAATTCCTGGCTTACACTTATTGATTTCTTCCCATTCAGCATCAGAGGAGACATAAGCTACCAAGACTATATTTGCTATACAATCAAAACTTATTTCTGTGAGCATCACATTCAATACTGCATTGCAAGAGTGCTTTTCTAGACCTTGCCAACTTTTTCCAAGGCCACAGGAACTGAAACAGTGTCATTGCTCCTGAATTTGTAAGTAAAGATTACTGCATTTTTTTCTGCATTTTTTCACTGTCTACACCTTTAAGAATCAAATGTTCAAACACCAGCAGAGAGAGGGAGTGACCATAACAGCTGAACGAACACATACCTTTGAGCATGTAATTAGGATATTGTGTAATGTGGGATCCCCAAGAAGACATGTACTAGATCTTCGTGGGTGGGACCTCTCCTGTTTGCTACTGACAGTAAGTCTGCTCTTTGGGAGGTGAATTTACTATCCATCTACTCTTACTGTTGTGGCTGAGAAGTGCCAGAGAAACCTGTTGGTCTATTTTCCTTGTGCAGTCATTACCAGTTCTGTAGTGTAAATCATGGGATCACAGGCTAAAATTGGTTGGGAGGGACTTCCGTAAGCCACATGGTCAAGCCCCTCACCCATAGTGGGCCCAGCTAAGGCAGGTTCCTCAGGGACATGCCCAGTTGCATTTGAGTATCTGAGGACAGAAACACCATAACTTCTCTAGGCTCCTAATCTGTTGTGGGCTTTTTCCCCTCATTCCAGCTTGTATTCATCATCTCTCATTCCATTAACGTTCACCTCTAAGAAGAGTGTGACCATTTCCTCTGCGCCCTCGCATCAGAGACTTCTAGGCAGCTGTGAGATCTCATCTGAGCCTTTCCTTCTTAGACTGAGCAGACCAAGCCTTCTCAGCTTCTCCTGTGTCCATAAACAATAAACCTTTTGTAAAATTTGATTAACAGTGCCTTGCCTCTGCACATACTGGCTTTCTCATCTCCATTCCTGATCCACTCCCCAGTATTTCTTACAGAGCACCTCACCCTGCTAAACAGGTTACAAAACAAATGTACTTCAAAAAGTTGATATTGTGTTTTTCAGCACAAATGAAAGTGGCCTGGAATGGCAGTAAGATGGCAGTAGTAATGCAGTCAGGCAATCCAACTCTGTGTAGTCAAACTGTTAACATCTAGTGAAAGTCACTTCAGTTTAGTATTATTTCTGCTAACAAAAGATCTAATTAAAAAACTATTAAACATGCATCAATTAATAATTTGAGTCCCTTAGATCATTTCTGCCAAAATTAACATTTCAGTTGAAACAAAGATCTTTTAATGAACCACCACTAACAAGAATGTCTCTCTAATTAACTCAATGTCTTTAAAACAACAAGGCAATTTTTGGAGTGTTTTGCTCTTATCCCTGCATCAATTATGCTCAGAATTCCAAGATTTTGTAAGATTGGACATGCCGGTAAGGAAATTAGAAAAAAAAGTCAGACATTAAAAGAAAAATCATAGTGAAGCTCCTTTGGCTTTAGTACTTTTCTGTTGATTTTTAAATAATACGTGGTATTTGTGGGGAGTTTTAGACAAAGATGAAAAGGATTCCAACCAAGTCTGAAATTTACACTTTGCGAGAAGAACTTCCAGGTAGGAAGTGTTCAAGGGGCTGGAGGCTTAAGAGAAAAATCACAGGTTTTGGCCTGTACAAAGGCAAGAGGAGGTGAAAGGTACACCTCTTTTTCTGACGGACCACTAGATATCATCATTTGGTCTGCAGTCTTTTGGACTCAGGCTATTTATCACAGTGTAGGTCTTCCAGTATCAGAAAGTTTTGTTTAGATACAAAGATCTTGAGTCAGAGAAGTATCCTCATGCAAGCACAGTGCTTCAACATACATCAGCTCCTTTCTCAAGGCAGTTGGATGGCTTCATTGCTTTAGCAAGAAGCTTTGCAAGCCTTTTCTGCTGCTCACTCTTTACCTTGACAGCAGGGTTGGACATGCAGCCCACTTGCTGATGGTGTGAGTGCCTGTGGGCAGCCCATCCTGGTGTGCTTGGCAGCTTCTAAGCTAACAACATGCTAACAAGCTGGTGTGCTGCTGAGGGATTTGCAGGCCATCATGCAGCCCCCAAGTGCTTCACCAGTTTAGATAGAAGGGAAATCTAATCATATAGTAGTCTTGAGATCCCTCAGAAAACCCAGACTTCAAACATAGTGCATTCCCTTTCCAGGTTAATGCCCAGGTGTGCTTCTACACTAAGACTACTCCACCAGGTTGATCGTTCCAAGGTTTTAAAGATCAGAGGCATATTTGAAGAAGGCAGCAATGTTCAGACCAGCAAAGAAATGCAAGCTGGCATGGAGATATTTTTTTTTCCCACCACTACTTATTTAAAATTGAGTGATAAGAGCCTTCTATGAAATGAAAGGGCTGTTAGCAACCCTTAGTTTCTTGTTCAGTTCCCTGGCAAGGCATTACCATTTTCTGCTTAACACCTTGATGCTTTGATCTTGAAAATATGTAATTTGAGGGACCCTTAAAGACATGAAGTCATCTAAACAGAAGTTTGCACAGACGTTGATAATTCAAGCCCTAGTTTAAGTGTAATTAATAATCCCTTGAAATGGCATCTACTTCCTTTGATATCCTCCCTTTTACAAACAGGGTTTAGCTGATGTCAGCGCAACCATGGGTCACTTGATTATGAAAGCCAGGAAGATTAAATACCTGTTCCCCAATAGCTCACACAGCTGGGTCCCTTGACAGCAGAAAGAAGTCAGAAACTAAGACAGTCTAATAAAAATTCCTACATGCACTTCTTGAATATTGCAGGCATTGCAGCTAGATGAAGCCTATTTCCATACAATCACCTGCTTCTTTTCAAATTTCTTTTCAAAATCACTACAACCAATTCTTTCATAATTCAAGGTCTGCCTATGAGCATTCTTCCTAAAACTGCTCATCCATTATCCAAACACTTTTAAAGGCCTGCATTTGAAAAAAAATCCCCCCAGTTCACAGCTTCATTTACCTCCGACTTTTTATCACTGCTTGGAGAGTAAGACTTTAAGGAGCTTTACATATGAAGGACACTTTCTAAAAGCCTATCAAACATATATGGTAAAGGTGTCTCTTCTATATTTTTCTTAAGCCCCACTGGGGCTTGCACATTATACATGGAATAGATTACATTTTTCACATAGTTAAAATCTATTTGTAAACAAATGCATCAAAATATTGGACCAGCTAACTTATAGGTAATGGAAAGGAGAAATAGAAAACATCCAAGCAAGGTAAGGAAAACACCTGAAAGAAGCTGAAATAATTTATCTTTTCCCAACTCCCACACAGTGTACTCCAGTGTCCTCATTCCCCACTCCTCCTTCCCACCCAGTTTGATAACTTTTGCTTTTTCACAGAACAGCAAATCAAAGCAACAATGATAAAAATAGCACAAAGAAATAGGCAACTAACAAAAGCCTGGAATACTTTGGAAAATCTCTTCCCTTTTCTGCCAGTTCAGAATGAGCTGCCCTGATGGTTTCTTCTACTGTGATGTTGCACTTAGACAGAGAATGTATGCTAGAAAACTGAGAGCATGCCACTTCTCAAAAGTCTCGCTGCCTGGACTCAGGTCACTGACAGCCAGGCACCCCAAGCAGTCATTGAGGTTTCAGGTCAACCATAACTCTTTGACCAGTACTCAGAAAGCTGATGTCAAGCACCACTGCTGCCTATGGATCACGACTGCATCGGTCTTGCTCTACAATATCTTATTTTGTAAGCTGTCAAAGGCAGTCTGAGTGAGCAGCAAAGTCCCAGTGGCTTAATAATGGAGACCTTTGCAGAGATGCAACTGCAGTAGCAAAGTCCTTGAGTAACCATGAAGTGGTGTACTGACAAGGAACGGTGTAACTTACCAGTCAAATGCAATAGGTGCTTTGGCATATGACCACCAGCACACAGCGTATCTTAACTATTGGCACCCGTCAGCAGGCTTACTTTTAACCCACTTTGACTGTCTGAAAGAAATGCAATTTCTTAACCCACATTCATAAAAATTTAAGCAAAGGGGTTTTTCTTCTCCAGAAGTGGGGGGGCAGCACCCACACTTTTGGTAAAGCCAAAGTTGCCACAGAGTTTAGAGGAATGTTGGTAACCATCCTTAAGCATCATCTGAGGCAGCATGGGCTTTCTGTATCACACAAGTCATTGTCATGCTTCTTTCACCACTCTGCCTTCTTCCAGTCTGATCATAGCTCAGCTAACGAGCAGTAAGTGATTAGGAGGCAGTAATGGGATGCATGCTCCCAAAATACTGCATATCTCCCTGTCCCTGCTCTTTAGCACTGCAACAGTGCTGGACAGAGAAAAAAGCTGCAGGGATGAAGAACCTCAGTTCTGCTCAGTTGCTATGCAAGACTGTTGACATGTCTCTTCCCCTAAACAAACAAAAAGATGCTTTTCAAAACTTTTTTCTCCTCACATCCTGCCTACATGTTGTGTGGACACATGTACCATATACCTTACATCTCTTACTTGCTGTGTCACAATTAGGAGACAACTGCAAAGAAAGAAACAAAGGAAAACAAGTTTTCTGCATGACCAAGCGAAACATTTCTAGGAGATTCTGGTCCTGTTCATTTTCAATAAAATGTGGTAAAGCAGCAAAATACAGGAAGAAGGAAAAATGCTTCTTCAGACATTTTCTGTCAATTTGCAGTTAAATTCAGGGTTCTTCTCTATAACACAAACCACCAGTTCTTTACAAAAAAAAAACAACAAAAAACCACACCTCAATTTCAAAAATACTAGAACTAACTGCAGAGAAAATAACTCTGAAGCTGTGGCATAATTTCACACCTGTTGTGCAGGCTTGGCATTTACCTAGCTTTCATCCAAGACCTATCAGTGCCCTCTGACATGTGATCTCTATCTTAATCTTATGAACCAACACTAATAAAATTGATGGATTTGCTGCTAAGCATGCCTCAAAGAAACGGATCACATCTGTCCTGTGCTCTGTCTGGACAGGAAAGACCTTTTTGATGACATTGCTATCTCATTGTATAAGTTTCATGTAACCGGCCCAGACTGTGGTTAGGTTGTTAATTTCATGGCTTTCTCAAAAATGAGCTCTGAAGATCGATGTGTTGTAGGCATCTCACTGAAAAGTATACAAACACGGCCAGTCAGCTGGGCTGTCTAGGCCAAAGTGTTATAATTAAGATTCAGGAGAGCTCTTATTCACTTGTAATAAAACTATGCACTTAAGGCTATATTTAATTACCAGAGCCTTTAGTCCCTTCTGCAATAGGCATTGATATTTCTCCATGATCTGCTATATATTTCCTTTCAGATGTTATGGGAGAGAGTTTTCTGACATTTCTGCTTCTAAAGCCTATCATTTGAGAAACAACATCTAAGGTGTCAATGGCATGTTTATTTATTCTCCTTGTAGCGTCTTCTGTTGATTTCTCCAAGAAAATGACCTGAACTGCCAGTCTGTGGGTTACCAGAACTCCCTGATGCCATCAGCAGCAATCCAATTGTCATGTAAATAATGAATTACTGTTATGACATCACTATATGCTTGATTTTAAAGAGGTGGTTGTGGCCACAGTTTGAAGCATGCACAAGGAAGCATTTTTAACATGAGGTCTACAGTGAATGGAATTTCAAGTAGTCCCATTCACATCATCTCAGGCTGCAGTGACCCACACTGGGGCACGGACAGCAGGGAGCAGAGTAGCAAGAAGTGGCTTAGCAGTCTGGAAGGAAGTGCACGGTGGCCCCTGCGGAGAGCACAGAGAAAGAGGAGATGTGGGGATGATTTTGATGCCCGAAGATGATCTTTTCAATACCCCTTGCAGAGCCCAGACTCAGAGATGATGGAAGGAGTCAGGCAAAGCTCTGATACAAGTAGACACAAATGCAGAGAACTGCGTGGTAGCACCTTAAACAATAACCCCCATGCAGCCCTTCAGGTTTACAGCAAAGCAGCCTTTACATCTGCAAAGATTTGCAGGTCTGAGCATATGTTTTCCTCCTGCTCTAAAGCAGTCAGAGTCCTGAGAGATGACATCCAGCTTTCTCACAGACGATAAATTGAGTTCATCTTGTGTAGAGCGAGCCACGGCGATGCTGAGTGCCCCAGCATACTAGAAACGTAAGGAGTCAGAGCTTCCCAACATGGAGCACAGGTTGTGGCTCCCTCTGCAGGCCTGGATGAGTGTCTCCACAGTTCTTCCAACTGCACGAACCGGGGCTATAAGGGCTCTCCTCTCGCTCTCAGCTGCTGCTGTATTACAATAGCCCCAGTTCTGCAGATTACCTTTAGGCGCAGTGAATCTTGTTCACAGCTTAAGCAAATATCTCCAGGTTGCCCAAGTCCTTTCCCACACCTGCGCTGGCAACACCAGCATCTGCTTCTACACCTTCAGCAAATGCAGTGAATGTGAGGCTCTAAAAAATAACTTTAGAATGGAATGTTTAGAGCCTCTTGTCTGTCATTAAATTGTTTTAAAGTTCCTTCCAACCCTAACCATGCTATGATTCTATGATTAGCAACCCCATCATGGTAGGTTAAAAATATTCCGTCATCTGTTCCCTATATGACTGGTACTGAAGTTTACTATCTTTGCTGTTAAGTACCCTGCTCTTGCATGTGCTATCAGACTGTGTCCTTCCTGCAAAACTTGTGAAACTAAACTCCTGCCAAACTTCCCAAAGATAAAACAGAAGCCAAGACCTTGTTGTATTCCTCCCCTCTGGTATGGGTGAGGTGACATGGGAACTGCGCGGGGCAGAAAGACAGGCTGAGATAGAAATTCTCTGCTTACTTGCTGAGCACTGCAGCACCACATGAGCTGGGCACATGCAGGGTCTACTGTGCTGTTTCTGCTATATCTGCGCAAACAGGTAAGCTCGATTTTACACTGTCACTGACTAAGGGTGTAAGACTAAGCACATCTGTATACATATACACATATAGACACACGTCCCTTCACTTCTCCAGCAAGAATTTTATGGAGAGGTAGGCAGAAAGAAGCAGAGCCTTTTCTTTGCCTCAGACTTTAGGACATATGAGGATATATATGTAGATTCAGACATTTTTTTACAGAGCAGCTTTCTATGGAGGCAAGATGATCCACATGTGTTCTTTCGCTCCTGTTCATGGCAAACCTGACCTTTATCCTTAATGCAATGTATGAAGCATTAGCTGTTTTAATTCTACTTCAAACACCAGCTCTAATGCAAAATTTTCTGTATGAGCAGGGGACTGAACCTTCTGCTGAGGAAGCAGAAGACAAAAGAAACTAGGTGCAAGTGCTAATGAATGAATCAATCAGCCAAGAACCCATACCACCAAGGGGAGACAGCAGCATCTGATGATTAGAATGAGATAGGAACAACTGATAGATAGTAGGCTCTTTTTTTGTCTTTTGCATGTACTTCCTGTGTGGCTTTCATAAATTACGTTATTAGTACAACACAATAAATATCCTCAGTATTTCCTTTGTCTAGGTCCTGCTGTGATTTCCCCCTTGCTCTGAAGCTTCAGGCTACATAGGCTGCCAGAGGCAGCTGTGCCTCTGCATGTGAACCTGCAAAGTCCTTCACCTGAGGAGCACAAATTTCTCATTTTCTTGCAACAAACAAGATTAAGGATAGGCCCTTCTGAAAAGTGTTTTAGAATCTTAGTTCATGTGACTGGAAACTTGAAAAACATTTTATATTAATGTTTCCATTTTCTAAACACATATCCTGCTCTGGTTTACAAACAATGTGAAGTCTAAGGGAGTGCAATAAAAGGCATGAAATTTCTGTTTAACCTGTGAAAAACAATTAGTTTGGCATTATTTAGATTTTTATAATCACTCAAATTTTAGAGGCATTGCAATCCGAAATATAAATGCTGGTACAATGAATCTGCCATCTTTATTTTTCAATTGTTTTTAAATTCCCATTTACCACTGCAAATTAAATAGGACTCTAGAAAAGTTAATAAAGATAGCCAGATGTAAAACAAAGAGTCATGGAAATACTTAATTGATTTAACTGTGAATAGGAGAATCTTATGATGTCTTCACATGAATTTAATCTAAATGGAAACTTGAGGACTTGCTGTCAGATGTTTGCACTGGAAGACTACCTTCCAGCTCAGAACAACAACAGCCTGAAGCCAGGCTAGTGTGCTGGAAATTCATGGTAGCAGACCATAGATCATGCTGTAGCCACGTCCTGTGTATAAAGCAACACATTTTTCAGTCTTATTTATACATTGATTTTGAACCCTAATTATGACAAAAGGGGCTGTTGTTTAATCCCGCAGAGCTCTTGTACATGCAGAACTGCAGTAACTGTCTTTGTTCTGGCTTGGTCTTTCTTCTTAAGCACATCAAATTAGCATGTATTCTGTGACCAATCTAGGTATGTACTTACACTGCTCAATAGGAGACAGTCTCTTTTTGCTATGACGGAGCAAAAAACTGAAAAAATGAGCAAGTGTATTTTTCAGACAAGCACTGACACTTCCTTTTTGTTCAAAAGCCACAGGCTTAGCTGGGCTTTTTCAATGGTTTTAAGCTATAGGGTTTCTCTTGAATGTTTTTTTGACGCCACTGAAACAGGTTGCCCAAAGAAGTAGTAAATGCTCCATCCGTGGCAGTGCTCAAGGCCAGGTTGGACAGAGCCTTGGGTGACATGGTCTATTATGAGGCATCCCTGCCCATGGCAGGGGGGTTGGAACTTTATGATCTTAAGGTTCTTTCCAACCCTAACTATTCTATGATTCTGAAGTCGCACGAGAGAAAAACCTTACCCTTTCAAAAAAGGGTGCCTCATTTTAGAAGACTTTAAAAACAAAGCAGGTGTCATAATACTGTGAGACTTAGGACTTAGTAACTGGAGCTGCAACAAAGCTTGCATCAGAGAAGGCAGCAGGTGTGGGACAAAAATGCTAGTGTTTACTCCTGGGAAGCACCTGTTAATCTTAAAGCCTAGCTTGACAGAAAGCAGTCTCATGCCACATAGAGATATTTCAACCTGTTTGTCATTAACTAGTTTGGCTACTAGAAGCAGGACAGCAATGGGGTAATCACAATGTTTCTGTAGTCTGAAAACCAGTAAGCTAACCCAGGAAGAACACTACATGAGGAAGGGCTTCTTCCAGGATCCAGGCTACTTTCAACCTGGCTGCGTATTGGCATGTAGCACCGTATAGCCTTGACCTTTCTCCTGGAGGTCAGAAAACATATATTTGGTGATAACAGCAGCTATTCACTGTCCAGCTTTCCCCCTCTGTGGGGACAGGTAAGGAAAATCCTACATTGGGATTTCTCAGTCCTGCTGCCCTAGATGACTAGTTAGTACTCCTTGAAATGGTGACACTAGAGAAGTCCTGAATGCTGTCAAAGTGCTGTTGTAGGTAGCAATGGCATATGAGTTGATGTTTTCTCTACTATGCTTCCCACCTCAGAGAGAGGAATAAAGCTCAAGAACTCTGGAAATCAATCCAGGTCAAACACTGGTTTTGGTGTCAACTTTAATTCTAACTGTATAACATGATGGAAAAATTGTGCTGGTGCAATTCTTTATTAAAACATCATGAATTGTAATATAGCCAGGTCACAGATAAGTGTTTAAAAAATGGCTTGATTCCACTACTAGTTCTTCAAAGACCCGTTTTTTCAGCTTGTGGAGAATGTGGCTATTAAATTTGAAGCTGTTAAGAAAAAAAGAGAAACGGGAACTTTTCAGCCATTATCATCAAGTAATTTCTGAAGGTTCATTACTTACAGGAGCTATGCTTCCTGTAACATAAATCTGAGCAAGCAGTGAACATTTTGAGCAGATTCTGGATGACCCTGCATTACCTGTGGTTGAGGAGAAAAGGAGGGGAGGACACACGTTTGACTCTTTTAGTCAACTTACTCTGCTGACAAGCTTTTTCCTTATAGTGCTCAAAGGCTGTGATGATGGAATCCCTTCAGTTCCAGCACATCCTTTAAGGTCCTTTCAAAACTTAGAAACAACTATCAAGACTTCAGCTATAGCTTAATAATATATTGTAATAATAATTTGGACAGCAGCATGTCTGTGAGGGTAAAGAGTATTCTCCCTCTCCCTTCCTCGGTGCGGCTGTGTCTACTGTTTCTGAAAGACTGCCACCTTGCTATTAGTGATCTGGGGGAAAATTATCCATAGTGTTAAGCTCACTGACTTCATCAATTTACATGTAGGATGAATTTGACTATTTCCATGTGAATAATTATCAGAAGACCTGCTGGCCTCATGTATTTTATAGACACACATCTTACATAGACAGTAAATTGTGCTTGGGTCTCAGCTGTGACCAAAGCTACCACAGGTTGCCGTGGACTAAATGATGTAAAAAGAAATAGTCTTACTTTCATCCCTTTATATACAAAGCTGGCAAGCAGAGCATACTAATCTAGTTGAAAAATGACTGATCTACATTTTAATTTGTGGCCTTACTGTCACTGCAAGTCTATTTAATAATCTATTACAAAATGAAGTCTCTTATTTTTCTGCAGTGACAATGTCTAATGTACGTCTGTTATCAAATTAAATGGACGAACCAAGAGTAATTCTGCCCAATTTACTAGAAGGCTTTGGCTGTTATTTTGTCGTGGTCTAGTGAATTTTCAGCCTGCTAAGACAAATTAATATATGCCCAAATATGGCACATACCCCAAGAAATAGCTTCCAGTAGTGTGCATGCATGCCAGCCTTGCGCAAAAGGACTCGAGTGAAAGCAAAACCATGGGTGCAGGAGATGAGATTTTTCTGATAAAAAATACATCTCATGTTGCTTTGGGATTTTGTCACAGGTTTAAACTTTCCTGTACATGCCAAATTTCTGTCTTTCAAGGGTTTGTTTTTTTTTAGTTGAGATTGTTGATTTTAGACTAACAGAGTATAACCACATGACACTGCCATCTACTAGGTAAGATGCTGAAATACCAGAAATATTTATATATTAGAAAAAAAACTGCATAGTTGACCTCTAAGATAATTTTCTTTGTTTGTGCCAAGTGTTCACATTTTTAGCTAACTGCTGAGCTCAGCAGAAAGCATCACTGATTGCATGAACAGGTCAAAGTAAAGCTGATATGCTCAGTTTAGTTGAAAGCATTGATATTTCGCTTTCACAAAAATGTGTTTTAAGCTGTGTCCCCCTAATCCATGCTGCCACTGCAAACACACATGCACAAGCATTTTTTCCCTTTATCATGGAAGTGGATTGTAAATAAATCCATTATTGTATGGTAAGCTATATGAGTTGCACTTACTTACGTGTTATTTCATGTATTCTCCTTGCATCCAGATATTTGCTGTTTGGAGCTAGCTGTGGTAGCTGAATTTTTAAGTGAGTGAATGCAGGAAAGGTTCTCCCTGGAAAGTGATGCTTCACCTTTACACGTATTCCCACAGAGCAGGCAGCAAAAAGAGACATCATCATTACTGCCTCATAACAAATGCTTTGCACATCCGACAATATTTCTGATGAGACCATTTCTGAAGCTACCACTCTGCGGGAAGAAGTCCCCATTACGTGACACACTGAATTAATACTCTCCATTTATAGGCTGACCCCATGTGTCGAGGAGCATTGTATAATGCATGATGCTGCATAATTGAAGCTGAAAACTGGAGCACAAAGTATGGACAAGAAGAAGTCACTGGCAAAGTGAAAGAGCTCTTCCAGCTTTGCTTGTATCTCTTTTCTTACAAATGTGGGCTCAACTTAAATAGTAATTCAAAAGCCTCATAAAAATGCTCAGTCCATTATACTGATGTGACAATGATGATTCATTGCCATGTACAAAGTTACTGCCTTGCCATAAAGCTGTATGGACTTGTTAGGATCATTAAGTGACTTTTAGCCTCATAATACCTCTAACATTTTAAGAAGATGTCCTCTTCCAGTTTTCACAGTGCGGAACTGCGGTTCAAGTTTGCAATAGTGGCCTAGCCACATTCACTTTTATTCAGGTCTCTCTTTGATGAAGTATTTCAGGAGCTACGGAGCAGGCTACACAAAGCTGTAATCAAAAGGCTTGCATCAGTCTTTTCATAGTGATGTGAGTATGTGTTTTTAAACAGCTGAATCAGGGAGCTTTCATGCTGTTATTTTCTGGCTAAGAAAGGATATTGGCCCTTCTGCTCAGCACCTGACTTTCTAGAGAACTACAGGCTGATAAATTCATAATTCGGGACTAATATGTACTGGTCTATAGGACACACTATTTCATTAGGAATTTTTGGGGGGGATGATTTCTATAGTACAGATATGAATACCAACTCTTGTGTAGCCACATATTTGTTTAAACAGTGTGATTTTATGGGTATAGATTTCATTTGGGGATGGGTAAAAAACAGGTAGTCGTGTGTCCTGCTGTGTTCTTTGTAACTTCAAAAGTCTAAATTTGGTCAAAATCTTCTGTCACTGTAATAAATAAAAAATATATCAAAATACCACTCAGCATCTTACTGAACTTTTGGTCAGAAGCTCAGTAGGGTTTTATGGTATTGTGAGTCTTCTTTTTCCCACCCTGCTCTGTGTTCCCGAGCTCCCCAGATGCTCTGATCAGGCCAAAAAAGCAGGTCCTTGTGGTACTTCTTCCTGTAGTAGACACCTCAGCATAAGGAGACATGGAACACCAACCTCACGTCAATGGGCTCACTTAGAGAGCCACTAGCCAAGTGAAAGAGTAAAAGCATAGCCCCTTTGGTGTCCTTCCCTCTGAAGAGCTGGCGCAGGAAATCTATGCAGGTATCTGTGCCCAGGGTCAGGAAAACTGATGGAGCAGGGCAGGGGTGCAGGGTGGTTCACAACAGGGCTAAGCTCTGCAGAGAGAGGCAGAGAGGAGTATGAGATTCGCGTTGCATCTCCCAGGATAACTGTAGCTCTTGATCACCTTGGCATCCAGTAGCATCACCAAGGTTTTGGCAAGGGATATTGCCATGGCATTGGTATAGTGCTTATCACTGATCTCACTGCATTCAATGGAAACAGGGAATCTCAAAACTGGCTGATGCAAAGCTAAACAAGTGATTTGCCAGATCTGATGATGCAGCCACCTCTCCTCTTACTCACAGCTTGCTTTCAGAGCCTGCTACTAAGCAGTTTTATGCTGAAAACACAGCTTATATTTTCTTAACATACTATGCCATGACCCCTAAGGGTTAATAATTTGGGAAATAATTTGTAAATAAAACCAATAAAAATTGCATAAGTTATTTATAATCAAGATAGTTATTACTGTATACATAAGTGTTAGGTGATTATGTCAGAAATTATTTCTCGTAGGTATTCAAGCAGTAACTGAAAATGGCTTTGATTAATTGGATTTTATCATTTGATGAAATAAACCTATGTATGAAAAGACCCTGTTTTTCTGAAATCACTTTTCTTCAGAAACAAACTTTGTTCATATTTTTTTCTCCAGTGACATGAAAGAAGGACTAAGTGGTGGTAAAAGTCTGCTTTTTGTACTTGATTACACACAGGTTCCAGTCTAAATGGAAAAAATGCTAGAAAATAAGAGTACTGAAGGTCAGACCTTCATAAAACTCACTGAGCATACAATACACAGCAGTCATTAAAAATCAGTGTATATGAATAGAGGCAATAATGCAGATTGCAAAAACGTAACCTCTACTTTACAGAAAAGAAAAAACCTTCATGGGATCCCCACAACAATCTATGCTCATTAACCTATCCTATTTAATGAATTCTTATTAAACGTGTCAATTACCACTTCTATTATGTCAGCTCAAAATCTTATTCAGGTAATTAATAATTTAAATTTTGTTTTATTATCAGACCTTTAACACTGGGCAGCAGGTGAAAGCAAAGGGTGAGTCCCAGTGGAAGGGAAGTGAGCAGTGAAAATCTGAGCAGAAGCTCTGGGCATCGTACTGTGGTTTTTTTGGTGTTCTTTATTTTTTGCATAATTGATGCTCCATTGTCACAGAACATTAGAAAAGCAGGTATGAAACTGAATGTCGGTCTTGACAAAGGTATATCTATCATTGCCTCAGCATCTTCCAATGAGGAAAACCTAACACCTTTACAGGAAATCAGCTCCAGATCAATCTCCTTACTGTAAATTAGCTTTTCCTATAGTCTAAAAAAAACCTTTCATCCTGTACTTCATGACTGAAAGTTCGTCATGACTGAAAGCTCATGACTTTCAGTCCCATCCACGCAGGACTTGGAAACCAGCTCATTTCATTCCTCTCTGCAACATATTGCTCTTACAGAAAGACTGACTTGGTTTCTCACTTCAGTCTACTTCCCACTTAAAACCCCAGTTTCCTCTATTTGCCCTCAGACATCCTAAGTTGTAGACTCAAGTTTGGATTTGTTATTTTTGTCCTAATTATGTCTTCTCTGAAACCTGAGTCTCAAAAGTGTTTTGGCTGATGTGTACCCAGTACTAACCAGAGTTACAGGATTACTTTTTTGTGCTTTGTACACTCTATACTCAGATACATTCTGCATGAGAAAGTTTACCTTTTTAAGATGTATGTAGCACTGTCAGCTCATAATCATCTTCTGATTTACTAGAAGTAGCAGCTCCTTTTTCTGCAGGGTGCCTTTCTCCTGCTGTTTCTTTGCACAGATGATTATTCCTAAGTCAGAGTTGGGTTTCATTCAGTATTTTGGGGCCATAAATCCAACTGATTAAATTTATTTTAAATTCTGATCCTGTTCTTTAATATAAGGTCAGAGTACTCTTAAAGTTTAAGAAGAGTGTTTTCTACTTCATCATTAATATTTTCTTCTGCATAATAAATGAAAACAAATAGTTCACAAGAACTCTGTAAATCCCTACCTAGTACTTATCTTTAGTGCCACAGTGACCTGTTGCTATCTATTCCCTAAGTAGTTTATATGAACAATTTTGAACCCTCTTATGTTAGCTTCATCTAGACTCTGTTTCTCACTCAACTTGCAAGAAAGTCAGACGAAATAGCGTATAGAAGCTTACTGGAGTCTAGTAATGTCACATTAATGACTTTTTACTTTTCTTTGGACTTGTTACACTATCAAGCAAGTAAATTAATAGTTTAATATAACATGTAATTTAGAAATTAATCTTGGCTCTTCGTTAAACATCTTGCTATTTTCCCTATTATCTGTAGTTGTTTTTTAGGTAATTCATTTCAATAGTTTTCCTGGCTCTGAAGTTGAACACATCTTCTAGCTTCCCAGCAATTCCTGTGTCTCCTGTTGGAAGATGATGCTGTAATTATTCATCATCCATCTTCTGAAATGTCACCTGCCCTCAGCAGGCATTCTCAAAGAAAGTCAACTCTGATTGTTCTGAAATTATTTCAGCCCATTCTTTAAATATCTTACAACAATTTTCATCAGGCCCAGCTGGGCTGAAAAAAATGCAGCAGTCTTTCCTAAACTTTTCCTTTTGTATTTTAACTGGAGTTCTTGTCCTTTTGATGCTGGTCTAAATTCAGTTAGTAATCCATTTACAGCAGCATTTTCTGGTGAAGAGTGGAGTTAAAGACACTAAAACATTTCTGCTCTTTTCCTGCCATCCATCAGTAGCTTTAGCTTGCTGTTGAGAGCCATCCTCCTGCAGAGAAGCTAAAGAGAAAAGGACAAGGGTCCATACTGGGTATCTGTCAAAGTCTTTCTACTTACTCTAATAGACTGGTTCAAAATACGGTGCTATTCCTCTACACAGAAATGAGATAAAGACATTAACAAGCATAAAGGAAAATGAGGGGGATTCTGTAGAAATTTCACTCTGAGGTTAGAAATATGAATGCATAAATATATGTTCATCTCTCTCTTTTCTATTTCATTTTCCAAACTAGATTAAAAAGGGTATTTTTTTTTTTTTATTTCTCCCCTTTTTTGGAAAGTGGCCAGAGGGGGATTGAAAGGTTTAATTTCAATGACATTATACTTCATTAAAAATAATGGGAAAAGAAAGGCAAGAGAGAAGAGGAGCATCATCTTCCAGTAGTATGATCAAAGCATCAACAGATCCTTCAGTTCAAAAGATAAAAGACCTAAGTTTGAACAAGTGTGTACAGATTATATATTCCAACTAATTTTATCCCCCTAGCCCATGGCAGTGAGAGGAATGCTGGAAAATTAGCTGATGTTGGTGACAATATTCCCCAGAAAGGAGCAATGAAAAGTGATACCTGGAATATCACTCTTTTTGGTCTGCTTTTTCATCTTCAAAACATCTTTTCAACTGAGAAGTAGCTTAACTATGTCACTTCAGAGTGTGCATGTATTGACCAAAAAGACTTTATGCCAACATTCCCTAATTAATTTTTCATGCCTATTTTTATTATGTAATGCATTGGAAATCCATCTTACTCATTATATCTTGGGCTGATTCAGAAGACGGTAACAAGCAGACAGTTAACAAGAACTGAATTACAACAAAAGCTAACCATAATTATTACCCAGTCCTTAGAGTTTAATAATCCTTGGGGCTCAGTACTGTAGCCAGAATGTATGCAGGGAAAATAGAATCATAGAATCATAGAATAGTTAGGATTGGAAAGCACCTTAAGATCATCTAGTTCCAACCCCCCTGCCCAGGGCAGGGACACCACACACCGTGTCACCCAAGGCTCTACCCAGCATGGCCCTGAACACTGTTAGAGATGGAGCATTAACAACTTCCTTGGGCAACCCATTCCAGTGCCTCACCACCCTCACAATAAAGAACTCGCTCCTTATATCTAAAACAAACTTCCCCTGTTTGTTTTAACCCATTACCATTGTCCTGTCACTATAGTCCCTAATGAAGAGTCCATCCCCAGCATTCTTGTAGGCCTAAAAAAATTTAGGCTGAAAATATTTGCCTAGTATCAGCAAAAGAATTATGACCATGAAATGTATGTAATAACAAGTTGTTTCTGAGAAGCAGTTACAGTGTGGTTGTCCATTAGAAAAGCAAAATCATAATCATCTATTAAATTAAACCTCCTACTTTCTTACTAATAATCAAAAGCAATAGTAGGTTTTAATAACAACACAAACATGGTGATAAAACAATTAGGATGGATATAGGTTTGATGTAAACATAGTTGAATGATATGAACAGCCGTGAAGACTGACTAAAGATTTTGCCAATTGCAGGTTGGAAAGTATTGGAAAATGAGTGAAGTACATGAAATATTACATGAAGGAATGCTTAAGGAGAGAAAATGATGATTCTGTAGCACTTTTCCAGGCCCCTGTTGCAGGATAGCAATTATAACTTGTCATTCTCCTTTGATGCAATTTGAACTTTTTAAAATAAAAAACTGTTTGAAATGAGTAGGGAAACTTTCCTCAACTCAGTTTCTAGTAAGTCAAATCTGTGGGCTCCTGTACTAATTTTGGATGGACTTTTCCTAAGCAAAACTAGCTAAAATAACAAGTACTTAATTGCTCGTCTTCAATCTGAGATATCAGGGTGTGGGCAGGTGGTAGGGCACTTTTCTGCAGCCCAAAAATGGCAAGCCAGAGACTCTACTTGAGGAGTATGCTCTGCGCTCTGCTGCTTACTGAGCATGTACAGATGTCCATCTGAAGGAGACTGCTTCTTTTATGGTGAGGTTTAGACTGTAAAATTCTTTTGCAAAGGCAGCCTACCACCCCACAGGAGCATCCCTGGCCCAGTTCATAAGCTGCCTTAATGGAAAATTAGTGCATATTTAAAGAAAGTACCTATCTGAGGAGCTGAGATGTTAAACAACTGTGGCAATTAATGCCAAACTGCAGTTTGTATATAGTAGACGTGTTTCCATTAGGAAATGAACTGAGTGAGAAATTATTAATTTCACATGGCCCACCTGATGTCCAGCATGCAGTTTCTTTTTCCTGTCAGTTGCACAAAACATATACATTTTAATGCAGTCCACTCTTCAAGAAATTTGCAAAGAATACCCCTTCCATGCTGTACATTATACATAGTCACATCCAACCAAGGAACCTGAAACTTCACAGCTTAGTATTCAAAAAGCAAAAAGCTAAAAGATATTGCTATTTATGAGATGCAATGAGGAAAAAAATACTCTTGTGCAAGGGGCCCAGACTGAACTGGCAGGCAGATCAATGTATTATCCAGCACTTGAATTGAGGAGAGGTGTATTTGTTTCCTACAGAACTTCAGTTGTAAAAATGAGTCAGAGAATCAGTCTGTCCATACTTTTATGAATATTTATTATCTTGCCATATGGATCCTGCTTCTATTTATAAGATCTTTTAAATATTCAGTACCCTCTAAAGATGCCTACAGAAATGTAGAGGCAAGCTCTTTTTATATACCTCATTCTATCATATGAAATATTTTTTTCACAATAAAATAGAAAGAAAATTAGAATTACTTCTAAATTGAAAGCGGATATAAAGAAAATAATAAATGACTGGTGCCTTAAACAACTCTTTTTCATACTGAATTATCTCTAGTCTCATTGAAACTTTTGCAAATCAGATATTTAAATTAAAGGGGATTGCACTTTTATAGGCTGTGCTTTTGACAGCTTTTTTGTGGGTTTTTTTTTGGTTTTTTTTTTTTTTGTAAAAACCTAGGAGGAAAGGCTCAATCACAAAAATGTGTTCTCTGTTCAAAAGTTCAGTTACACTTTGATTGAAAACAATACCATCTGGTTGCTGGGTGTCCTAGTTTCCTTGTGAAACACGTCGTATTACAGATGATGTTAAGAGCCCAAGCTATAACAGAGCATGTTTGACTCTTTTTGTTGCAATGCTGTTAAGAAAAAAATTGAGCCCTGGGAGGATCCAGAGCCATAGGTCAGCCTTGTTGCTGGACTCATTTTTCACATAATGAGTTTATTAAGATTTGTAGTTGTTTTTAACTTCTATCACCTTTCACAGCAGAGAGGGTTATTGGGCTGTGTCATGGTCTAATTGTACTTTGAGTAACTCATGATCTGCCCCTTCTGGACCTCCCATGCTCATGTACATGGACCGAAGAAGGCATCACTTCTGACTTCAGAATCTGTGAAGGTCTTCAGTGGCTGCAGTGTGTTCCACGTTTGTATTTCTGCAGTGGGTAAAGGCGGGTCTTATTCATACCAGATAGTACTAATTTCTTATAGAAAAAAAAAATCTGTAAATTCTTATGTTAATTGGTGTTACCTTAATGAATTCATAAGCATAAACTGTGAATGTATCAGAGGAGTCAGATTATCTAAAACCTACTTCACAACAGTATTTATAGATACAAGATTGTGAGTTAAATCTGGAGGTCATAATATTCAGAGGCTTTATGCTGATTTGTATCAGCTTAGGGATCTTGTCCTTTGGATGAATTCCACTGTACATCATAGAGGAAGGTACCCATTTCCCCAGGAGTTTGCCCAACTGAAAGCTATAGATCAATCTATGCTCACTCTAAAAAGCAGCACTTTTGATGCTGGTTTCAATTCAAAAGGTAGCAGGAAGAATTTTTTTTTCTGTATTCGATTGTTCCTTAGTTTAAAGCTCAGTAATTCACCCTAATTACAGACCACTTTAAGCCTGAATCAGGTCTCTTAAGTATAGAACTTTAAATTGCTACATGTCTTTAAAACAACTGTCTTGATTTCTGGAAGTCCAGATTAAAGAACATAAAAGAATACTGCAGATTTTTTTTTTCTTTTTTCCTCACTTCTCTTATTTTATACCAACATAACTTCACTGGGCCTGTCTATCACCTACGCTGGTGACAGAGTAAAGACGATCACGGATGTTCTGCAGGTATATGAGGGAAAAGATAGGTGACTAAAGTGTACAATTTGTGTTACATTCAGAGCTGGCGCAAGAGAAACATATTTTGCCAAAATACAAACCTCCACCAAACAGCCTGTCTTCCCAATTGCATCATTTTATACCATCTTCTGCCCATCAGCTGTGAATTTAACGCCACTAGCAGCTGCTGTAACTTCAATTCAGGAGATCAGCAGAGCTATAACTGGGAGGGAAGAGCTCAGAGGTACTACCCAGGTACCAGCAGTGATTTATAGCAGATTACCTTGGGTTGGACTCATATGTCACCTGAATTTGGGTGTCCATATGTGAGTCTGGTGTTCAGCTTCTTTTCCAGGCAGTGAAGTCAGCTGGAGCATGCTAAACTCTTTAGCTCACACCCAGCCTTGGTTCAACTGTGCAGATGTAGGTACCTAGCTAACACTCTGCAAGGTCCCTTTGGTTTCCTTCCTGGTTTAGCTGCTGCACCAAATATATGGGGTCATCCTATTGGCCCTGTACTATGCTTGAGAGTCAAATAAGGGCACTTCAAGCACTCTAGGGCTCTTCAAACAACACTGTAGAACCTATGAATCACAGCCCTTTGCCTTGGCAGCTGAATAACCCTCCTGACTCCTGTGGGTGCATTACCTAGGGGTTCAGTTTGGTTCCCAATCACACATGTGCAAGGTACTTGTGAAGTCATGATGTATACACATGGGCTGGCAAGTGAGGCAAGGATGTGTGCCCTTCTGAAATGGGAGCTACAGGGGAGAGGAATCCTGGTGATCCTTGAGACATGCAGCTGAGGGCACCTACCTCATCCTCTGCATTTCCTGAGAGGCGTCAGGGACACCTCGAAGCTGTGATAAGGCTTACACTGACTTCTACTTCAGTGTCCAAACTTGGAGCTGAATTACACCCTATCTGACAGCTGAGCAACCAAATCAGTGTGCCATGGAGGCATTTTAACTATGTATCCTAAATCAGTGCTGGAAAAGTCGAGAACATGAGTGGGCAGTTACCATGTATGGGTTCTCTATCAAGTGGCATTTTAGGGCACTGCCTTCCTATCATCCTGTGGACTGTCTAGAGGCTCTTTGTAGTCCCTATAGTGTTCACACAAAAGAGTAGACTGGGTATCAAACAGCTTTAAACTGTTAAATCTGTCATTTCAAAGTCAATAGGAAATAGTAAATCACTTAAAGCTAAGCAGGTAATCCACTTCGGCAAGTATGTCTTCAAAATACTAACACAGGCAAAGCAAGAAGGAAATGTAGCTCATACCAGCTTAGTACTGTGATATACTGTCTCATTTTTTAAACAAATAAAATATGAGAATTGCATTAGGACTAAAATAAAATAAAATATTAGGATTAAACAAAAATTAACCACACACAGTAATTGGAAACCTGGTAATGTAACAAGAACCAGAGTGTTTTACTAGGTGTCATCATACAATCTCCGAAGAATCCATGACAAGCTCATACTTATCCCTCCTTTTAATGAAAGAAGCACTATTAAAGAGTCAAGTGCATTAAAGACCTCATAGCAGCTTTCTGACAAGACTGTTTCAATTTCAGAAATTTTATGATAAACAAGAGCTATATAAAGATGATGATAGCATCCGCTGTTTCTTCTTTTTTTCCAAATGGTTATTTAAAATATCAGCCTTATTAAAACAGCTGCAGACATCTCGTAAGATCCATACTGAAATGCTTTCCAGGCCAATTTCTCATTTGGATCCTTAAGACTTGCACTTTGCCAGAAGGATTGCAGAGTCTGCATGGCATTTGTTCATTTTTAATTTTAACATTGGCATCACCTCTTGAAAAGAAGAAACAAAAAGGACAACCCTTGGGGATACAGTTATTAATAGCAGTGTGTAAAATCTACATTTTAGTAAGATGAAAGGTGGTTTGAGTACACTTAGGTACTTTGGGTGCCAATGATCAATGCTCACTTACTGATGTATGGTACTTGTACGATGGAAGTACACAAGTATGTGACTCTAGAAGGACATTTCCTAGCAATAGGAATGATATAAACATAAGTCTGCCTAAAGTTATGTTCTTCAGTTTTGCTTTGATGACTTTAACCAGGACAAAATCTGCAGGTCTCAAAGCACTAGCAAACACAAGGAAGTGTCTTCAGCTGTGGCATCTAAAGAATACTGTAAAGTTCACTCTCTAGAGCTGCTCAGAAAACCTTCATGTCAAGGGGGGGTAAGGAATAGAAGGGTATTTGAGGCCTCAGAAAAAAACCCTGAGGATGTAGCACAACTTTCCATACAGTAGGGTGCAGGTGGTCGGTGTAGACATGCCAGTGCTGTTGCAGCCCGGGGGAAGGAGAAGAAAGCTAAATTCAAGAATTCCCTGGCTGCATCCTCAAGAGCTCTTTGCATTATTCCAAGCTTCCATTTAGCTTCTGGTAATGGTGACTCGAGTGACCCTCTCTGAGGTGTTGGGACCTCAGTGGGAGAAAGCAATTTAAACTTACCCAGCGGTGCTTACCACCCCAAGAGAGAGGAATATGAAAACCAGCAATTAGAAAACCCCAGATGTCCAGAATGTATCAGAAATAAGACCTGAAAAATACCCATCGTTTTCAAAGGGCAAATAGTGGTTTGATGTTCTTCTAACCCACTGTTCACCCTTGTCTATGTGCTTTCCACCTACACTCTGTCCTCTCCTGGAGGCTTGCCCTAAGTCTGGGAGAGACTGAAACAAGATGTGATAGCTGCTCACTTGCTGTTAACAACCAAGGGCCTGAGCTTAGCCACTTCTGTTCTTTGGAAGATATCACATCCTTGGTCCTGCTGATAAGAGATAGCTAGGGGTGATCCATTTTTTTCTCCTCAACTCTCCCATGTAGCTGTTTCTTGGTGTTGTATTCTTCCTTTGCCTTCCAATACAGCTGCCACTTCTGTGGGGCTCTGTGGTGTTTGAGCCTCTCCTCCTTACCCCAAGGTGCTAGTTTCCACACATCCCTCCCAAGCTCATTACCCCATGAGGCTGTGTCAGCAGAATGACCTTCTGGGGCAGGCACAGGGGGATGGTATCCCAGCACAGCCAGCCAAGAGCTTCCCAGGGCAGCAACTTCCATGAATCAGTAAGGGTCACCACTCCTAAGAAAAGCCATCAGTAGGTTTAGGAAGTATGTGAATTTCTTGTGAACCACCCTCCCCCTCCAAAAAATAACCCAAAAAACAACCCTCACTTCCACAATAAGCTTGAGCTTACATTCAGCACATATATAAATACCTAGACTTCTTCTGAGAGGCAGAGAGGGGCTGGAACAACACTTCACAGCAAGGAAAGGAAGAGGAGAAACACTAGTAGGAGCATCTAACTTCTGAACAGTAGTGTGACACATCAAGGACAGCTTACATGCATGTTCATTTTCATGGCAACACATTGCTCTTGGCAGCCCAGATTACAGTACAGCAGACTCTGCTACTAAGCATACTATTTATATGTGGCCATTTGACTCTACCCGCTTGATTGCTTTTATGTCAGGTGGAGTTCTTAGAGCTCCAGGATGAAGAAGTACATAGGTGATTTTATAAGAGTAGACAGAATGTATCTTAGGAGGAGGCACTGAATTTGTAATAGTAGCAGGGTTTTTGTGATGGCTTGTTTTGTTTTCTGGGTTGTTTTTTTTTTGAGTTAATTTATAGCAATTTATAGAAATAATATCAGAAAAGACAGTATTAAGAAGGGCAAGTTTCTGTTGCTGCTGTTTCTCTCTGTGTTAGCACACTGCAGATTCTCCCACCCAGTACGTTACCCAGTCCAGGGACTGATTTTATTTTCAGAATTTGAAGTATTGATTAAAGCTGGTGAAAAGAGTTCCCTGGTATCAGAAAATCTTTGAGGAACAGCATAATATGAATTCCAGTCATGTGCATGCCCTTTCACGGTCTGTTATAGGCTTGACGATAGCAGTATCCCCTAAATGTGCATTAGCATTGATCACCTGTTAGACCGCCACATATGACACCTCTAATTGTGATAAAAGAAAACTTTCTTAAATTATTTTCCTCTCCTGTGGTAATGAGGAATAACAACATTCAGTGTTCACGGATCAAGCAGATGTGAAATATACCAGAAAACAAAGGCTGGTATTTTTCTTCTGATTTATTTAAAACAAATAATCAACAGTAAATATAACTGTCCTTCTCTGATATACATCCCTCTGCTTCCCTTCATTTCCCAGACAAATTCAGGCTATTTCTTCAGACAGTATTAACTTAAACTAATATCCACAATTCTTCACTGGTAGACATCTTATTACTGCACCCCCTCCTGCTTCTGGCTCTGCTACTGACAAGGACATAGCCAGCCAGGGTCTTGGTGCCTTCCGATGTAAACATTAGTAATTATTAACTCTCTATTCACACAGCATATCTTTAATCACTGTGAATAGAAATCCACACTCTCATGCTCGGTTACACTTCAAAAAGTATGGTAAAATGAGGCTAACACCATTCTGTCTTCTTAAGTTGTAGGTCCATCTCCATTTAAGGACCATGCAGGTCTATCGTCTTTCTTATTTAGCACTTGTCTTTGTGGAAGTCATCTCAAAAAACTTCATGGAGCTACAGACAACTCATTTGTTTCTGGGCCAGTAATTGCCAGGCTCTTCTACAGTGAGCATAGAGAAGGAGAGACTTTCAGGGGTGGTCCATTTAACAGAAATGTCATATGCTTCAGGATGTGAAGAACCAGTGTCTTGAGGTTGCAAGACAGACCTCACCATCCTGTCTTTATTTGGTCTTAGAGACCCAGAAAGCACCCAGAAAGCACTTGTGCTCTAAGAAGCATCATGGAGGAACTGCATGGAGAAAATAGTTCCCCAGAGACACTGAAGATCTTAATTCTGTGAGTGGACTACAGATGGCTAAACAAGTTACTTATGATTAGTGTCAGATTTTATGTTCTCATTTAGCCTCAGAAATAAATTAAACTGCAAACTGTGTCACTGAAAGCCATGGCAATTCTGAAGAGGGGACATCTTTTCACGTAGAAAAGATTGATATCATAAAAAAAGCCTTAAACTTACTATCGGTATTTAAACTTGTGAGGAGCTGTGGGTAGCCATAACACTTGTGTGTCTTCTATGCACCCCATCTGAGACAGGCAGGAGTCTAAATCTGTTCAGCTGGACTCTTCAGCTAGACTCGGCCTGGGTTATGTTTCTCCTAGAAACAGTGAGATGGACCAGATCTGGGATTTAGCATTAAAATAGTTGACCACAATTTAAATTAATTTGACATTGAAAGATAGAATTTGTTAGTTCTTCAAGACACAGTATGGGCTTTGGTGATATTTAGAGAAAACAGAGGTGATGTATCAAATGCATAGGATTTACATTTCTTATGGTTGTTCTTTTCAGCGATATATATAATGAAAGTTCTAATGCATCAATCCTTAAATTGATTAAGGAAGGAAGAAGGCATTTTTGCTATAACTCAGCACCTAGCAACCTGGTCTTTACATGTGAAAAAACTTTATGTATTCAATACTGCTGATGAGTACCTTAGATTTAAAAGCAGTGCCATTTTTAGTCAATCACTATCCTGAATTTTTGGCTTTCACTGCAGAGGATGAATCTAACCAAAGCAATAGGATGAGAGTTAATGGATTAGTCTTGCATTGTTCACCTGTGTTCCTTCATTCATTTTCAGATCACTCACTCACCTTCTTGATATTCCTCTCAGTTCAGCCTGGAAAATATCTTCAATTCTTTTGCCAAAGTAGACTTTAAGACTATTTCAGCCACACATTGATATACATTGTTTTTCTTTTGGACTCCTTTTATTTTGGCTTTTAGCCCTTACGTGGAGCACACACTATTAATCTGATACTTTGTGAAGTCAGAATATCTCATCATCTTGTATTTATAGTCTCTTATCCTAGTAGAGCACTCTGCCTTTGAAAGAATGTCTAAGTTACTTCAGAAAGACATCCATTTTTGCCATTGAATGACAAAATCCCACTACCAACTTAAATGCAATTTAAAAATAGAGATATGGATTAAATGAATCTCGAATCAGAGCACATTGCCAAATGAGATGTCTGCCAGTGCATGGCGTGTCAGGTAGGAACAGCTGAGAATAGGAGCGGAAGAAGTCAGAAACCTCCACAGAGGCAAAAGCAGTAGGTAGCTCTAAGAGAATGACTGTTTTTTCTGTCAGACATGAACCCGTGAGTTCTCACTCTGCAACAAAGCAAAACAGACCGTGCTGTGGCTGTTGCAGACAGAGGAGGAGAAAGCTCACTGTTTTGTATGCAAACATACTAAACCAAATCCTTCAGGAAAACTCACCAATAGACTGCACAGAAAGATAATAGGATAAAGGACAGGTTGATAAATTAAAGACAGTTATCTTAAAAACACTGGGTACCACAGCTATTACTTTGGTTCCTGCAACAATACAATTTCCAAAATAAAAAGCCTTGTTAACTGTTCCGTGTTCTTTCTGACCTTAGTTAATATTCTGAAGATCAGTTAGGAGCTTTTTCCAGGAGAAACCCCAGTGGATTTAGGCATTGCTGATGTGATCAAAGGTGTTCAGCTGCAAAAAATATAAAAAAAATAAAAAATAAAAAAAAAGTGCTAGGTCCTGTTTTCTCTGGACACAGCACAGAGGACAAGTTCTCTGCTCCCAGCCTCCCACAGAAATTATCCCTTCGGTTTTTCTCAGCCCCCACTGCTAGCACTTTTGTTAATGCATCCTGTGCTTTTTGCTACCATTTTCCACAGTGGCAGACACCCTTCCCTCTTCCTATTATGGATGGTAGGCAATCACAGTTTCAGCAATCAGTTCTTATATGCCTGCATGTGTCTTGCCCTTCACTACCAAATGATTCATCTTGTTCTCAGTCTCTGCAGCATGCAAGACAGTGCTTGTGACAGCTTTCTTATCATTTCTGCTACCTGGTTGCACAGAGCAGATGAATGTCCCCTTTACATTTCTCTTGAGTAAAAAACATCTCTTACACTAAGCAACTTCAACAACATTTAGCTCGGAAACTTCTTATTTAACAGTTAAAGGTTACATAGGCAAGCCCTAATGTCTCTCCCACTTAAATGAGTTAGATGCCTTTGCCTTTGCTGGGGACAGAATTTAATTTTAATATGTAAAAGGTCTTCTCTGAGGTGAGATGAGCTATTCTAAAGTAATTTCAAAATCTGCCTGTTTATTATGCCTGAATTTTGCTGCTGTCATTCCCTGCTGTCAGATTCTGAGCCCACTGCATAAGCCTATGATAGATCACTTTGTCAAAGACTGAAATGCAGAAAACACTTAAGTGGATGCTTAAACTGAGCTTCAAGGGGATAATCATTATTATAATTATTGTTAGAATATTATTAAACTCTGTTATTGTAGTAGCATTATATTAGACAGGTCTCTAATTAGGATTTTTGCCAAAAATCATGCCTGGATCAAAACTTTCCCTTTCAGTTACAAAGAGGAATATCTATAATATGTATTAAAATTATTAATAATTGTATAAAACACATATCAGCTTTTTATTTTGTATTACTCTATGTTGGTTTTTCTGCTTTAATCACAGCAGGAGTTACAAGGTAATTTAAACTGGCAATGACAAAGGAACCTGTTTTATTTTTGTCTCCATTATGTATCTCTGGTTTTGTAAAGAAACTGTAGTCCTAAATTACATCTTGCATTAAGTTGAGGGCTCTTCTAAAGCAGATGGATGCTAAAGAGAAACAGAGCATTAGAGCCTATATTTTAGATGTAGCCCTGGTGTGTAGGGTTCATTTCATCATTTAAAAAAAAAGTAAAAAATCCAACCTTTGCTCTATTTCTAAAGTAGTTTTTATGTGAATAAATTTTCCAGCATTGAAATTAACTTTTAATAAATGGGAAGGCTGAGTCTTTTATTGTGCTTATAAACTTACAAAAAACTAACATATTGCTTTGTTTTTCAGTATCAAAAATATAGTTCTAGTGACGTCAATACGACTGTGAAAGAGTATCTTGTTAGACAAAAAGAAAGTAGGTCTCTGGCAGTTGAATGCAGGTGTGTTTATACCTAATAAATACAGATTTATTCACATTACTGAGAGAACTCTACTTTTCCACCCACCAAAGGTGGGCTGCTGTGCTGTAAAGTTGCATGTGATGGAAAAGAACTGCCTTTTTTCTTTTGATTGTTTTCATTTTGTACAGCAACAAGGACATTCCTTGATCATCACCATGGATACAAAGAGTAGTAATATTCATATATTTTTACCAATTTTGTACCCTAATTTCATGTTCTCCCTGTAAGCTAAGTATCTGCCTGTACAGAAAGACATCCTTCAAAGCTCAAGCACCCACAAAACATGAATCTTTGTACACCTGCAAAGGTCTGAAAAGATGGTCTATGTTTTCTGCACTGCTACCTTCCTTTCTTTTTTTCCATTAGTTCACATTTAAACTGATGGCAGCTGCTGTCGGCTTGTAAAAATTTTTGTCAATATACCTGCGGCAATCTGCTCCCTGGCAGTGATGGCTGATGAATCCATTGTCCCCATGGCTGACCTGTCAAGGCTAGTCTCTCTCTCTGCAGCTCTGTCTGCACTGTAACAGAGCTTGGATGCTTTCAGCCTCTCTAAAGAGCAAGACACACTGACAAATAGCCGCATGGCATTTTCATTGAAGCATTACAGCTCAGGTCACAAATTCCTGCCAGTACACCTCCCAGATGCTTCAGCCACAGGTGATAGGATGGGGAAATGTGTACATTAATTTTGCAATGACACTTGCCTTCCAGTTAAGAAGGGAACTATGTTCTTTGTTTTCTCTTCTTCCTTTACTTCTGAATCCCTTATCATGAAGTAAAAAGTAAAAATTAATGAAAACAGGATTTTTTTTTCAGTATTTCAGTGCAGAGGTTCTTTGAGGAGGGGTCAGAAATCTGAATTTCCTATTTTAGACATATCTGCATCTTTGGTGAGAGAAAGATTAATTTTCCACTCTTGCAGATCATTGCAAAGAGAACCCTCTCCTTTTGTTCTTGGGGAATTGACTGACGGAACCTATCACTCCTATCACTTAACGTATTTAACCACACCAGAAACAAATGAGGACCTTTCATGCTAAAATTAATGTCTTCAACACATAGCAGTGCCATTTGCAGATGTCTTAAAAATGAGAGGTTCACACCAGCTCTAACAGCTGTCACTTGAGAGGCATTCTGCCTGAGGTGTGTAGAGCTCTGCTACATACATGCTACTTTAGGCACATGAATTACATATTTTGTCTATAACTGCTGTAGCCATCACAAAATGCAGCCATTGCCTGTAATCAACTTGATATGCTATTTTACTGAGACAAATTAATTTTGCAACAGTTACAAATTAAATTACTTGGTTATATTGGTACATTATTACTCCACAATGAAGTAAGATAGGCTGAATTAGGTTAGTTAAAAGAACAGAATGAATATGAAGAATAAAGTCTGTATGATTTATTTAGATTTTCATTTGATAAAGAGGCTTTCAACATCTTATTTGACGACTTATTTTCTGATGGACTTACCGCATTCATGGAAAACTGTCCTAAAGCCCATACAGAGTAACCACATAGGATCAAACATCAAGTTGAAGGAATCAGCCATAGGAGTATCCCAACGATGTGTTTTGTTTCCTACTGATTTTCAAAAAAGAGCGAACAGTGAATGGAATTAACTTCAAATAAAAGGAGCAGAGTACCAGCATTATTAAGAATAATATAAAGGAACCCAGAACCTAAACCACTGGGCAGAAAACAAGAAAATGAGATTATTCCTGATTAAATGTAAGCCTGTATGGGTGAAGAATAAAAATTCAACCTCCCAATATGCCTTGAAGATGCCATAGGATAACTTACATTTCCGTTTTAAAGACCTAATTGCCCAGAAGATTTAGAAATGACAGGCAGAATCATGACATCAAGTTTCCATCCACTGTCAGTTCAGGGACTCAGGATAGTTGCTAGTACTTGGCCAAAAATAAGGAGTGGGGCAGCTGTGACTCCCTTTTTGTTTCAGCTAGAAAGCACTGTTAACTCAGTGCTTCTGACTGTTAGCTCAGTGTGATGATACTGGCGAGGCATACAGCCAGTACTAATTCTTTACATGAGAAAGAGATGAGCCAGGAACCAGCTCTGGATGAACAGTGTCTCATTTCACCTAATAGGAGTTGTGTGAAGTCTGAACTTGTTAGGTCTCCATAACAGACCTCTGCTAAAGATGATTCATCCTGCATGCATTAGTTTCCACACTCTTAATGTTGAGATAAATCACCTTTTAGAGGTCTCTATATTTCTTTATGGATTACCGCATTTTCTTGATGACTATTTGATGCCTTTAGTGCATGCTATGCACCTAATTCGATTAACTCTCAGACTGATTTAGATGTCCAAACTTATGAGATTTGTATTTCACTTATAAAGCATACTTATTTCTGGCTTGTTCACAGAGCAGTAAAACTGAATGCCTCTGAGACTCATGGCAAACCTGCACTTCAACATACAGATCAAAACACATCTGAACTCTTTCATCCTGTGTCATGCATTTTTTTTTAAATCTCATCCTGAACTTTCATAGAATCACAGAATCATAAAATCATAGAATAGTTAGGGTTGGAAAGGACCTTAAGATCATCTAGTTACAACCCCATTGCCATGGGCAGGGACACCTCACACTAACACATGCCACCCAAGGCTTCTTCCAACCTGGCCTGTGTTCAAGGCTCCATCACATGGAGCCTTCACAGCTTCCCTGGGCAACCCATTCTGGTGCCTCACCACCCTTACAGTAAAGAACTTCTTCCTTATATACCAACTAAACATCCCCTGTTTAAGTTTTAACCCATTACCCCTTTTCTTATCACTACAGTCCCTAATGAAGAGTCCCTCCCCAGCATCCCTATAGGCCCCCTTCAGATACTGGAAGGCTGCTATGAGGTCTGCACGCAGCCTTCTCTTCTCCAGGCTGAACAGCCCCAACTTTCTCAGCCTGTCTTCATACAGGAGGTGCTCCAGTCCCCTGGTCATCCTTGTGGCCCTCCTCTGGACTTGTTCCAACAGTTCCATGTCCTTTTTATGTTGAGGACACCAGAACTGCACACAATACTCCAAGTGAGATCTCACAGGAGCAAAGTAGAGAAGCAGGACCACCTTCAACCTGCTGGTCACACTCCTTTTGATGCAGCCCAGGATACGGTTGGCTTTCTGGGCTGCCAGCACACACTGAAACTGGCTCATGTTCATTTTCCCATTGACCAGCACCCCCAAGTCCTTCTCTCAGGGCTGCTCTGAATCTCTTCTCTGTCCAACCTGTAGCTGTGCCGGGGATTGCTCCGACCCAGGTGTAGGACCTTGCACTTGTCATGGTTAAACTTCATGAGGTTGGCATCAGCCCACCTCACAAGCATGTCCAGGTCCCTCTGGATGGCATTCCTCCCTCCAGTGTATCAACCAAACCACACAGCTTGGTGTCATCTGCAAACTTGCTGAGGGCACACTCAATCCCACTGTCCATGTCACCGACAAAGATGTTGAACAAGACTGGTCCCAACACCGATCCCTGAGGGACACTGCTCATTACTGGTCTCCAGCCGGACATTGAGCCATTGACCACAACTCTTTGCATGCAGCCATCCAGCCAGTTCTTTATCCACCGAGTGGTCCACCTGTCAAATTGATGTCTCTCCAATTTAGAGACAAGGATGTTATGTGGGCAGTGTCAAACGTTTTGCACAAGTCCAGGTAGATGACATCAACTGCTCTACCCCATCCATCAGTTCAGTAGCCCCTTCATAGAAGGCCACCAAATTGGTCAGGCAGGATTTCCCCTTAGTGAAGCCATGTTGGCTGTCACCAAGCACCTTGTTGATTTTCATGTGCCTTAGCATGACTTCTAGGAGAATCTGCTCCAAGATTTTGCCAGGCACAGAGGTGAGACTGACTGGCCTGTAGGTCCCTGGCTCATCCATTTTCCCCTTCTTGAAAATGGGGGTTATATTTCATTGGGAACTTCACCTGACTGCCATGACTTTTCAAATATGATGGACAGTGGCTTGGTAACTTCATTTGCCAGCTCCTTCAGGACACACGGATGGATTTCATCAGGTCCCATGGACTTGTGTATGTTCAGGTTCTTAAGATTGTCTTGAACTAGATCCTCTCCTGCAGTGGTCCCAAGGTCTTAATTCTCACAGTCTCTGCATCTGCCTTCCATTTCAGATTCCATATTCCATATTCAGATCATTGTGAGAATTTAAATATGAAAATCACCTTATAAAAAAAGAAATGAAAATTACAGCCCCAACACTGCAAAGTTTTTATATGTGCATAATATCACTAATTTTATTTTTGTCATTGGTTAAATACTAGCAGGATGTAAGTCTGTATTTCAATCAAGAATACACAGCAATACTTCTTCAGACTTTAACAGAGAAAACAAACACTGAAAATGTCCTAATGTGCAGGAGAAATATAAATTTATAGAAGAAACTAGCTAATAGTGATAGTCACTTGGGGACCTCCTAGAGATCTTGTGAAGAAAAGGGAGCATAGTGGTAGAGAACATGTCATGCCATGCCACTCTTTACTAAAGCTTGTGTGTTGATATATGAGAGATATAAAACTCACATGGACGTGTAGCCTCACTGGGCTTGGTTTGCTTATTTCTTTGTCCTTGCTTGAGAGATGATGCAAAGGTCATACTCTGCACAGAGAAGCCTCGTTAAGCCTAGCCGCAGTAGTGCAGATGGTAGGAGTACAATGCATAGCAAGTTGATAAGGTTTGCATCCAGAAGTCCCACTGCAACACAGCTTCCCTTAGCTTGCTCTTTACTATAAAGTATTAATTTGAAACTCATGGCAGGCAAGCTCTGGTAAGAATTATCCTCTGCCCTCAATTATTCATTCTGTAGTGATGGGAAAGATAGTGAAGAATGGTTCATTAGCAGGACGAGGGCAGTATTGTCAAGTTTCTCCAGGGCCTGTTGATGACTGCAAGTTATGTTTCTTTTGTCTTCATGTCTTTAATATTCAAAGCCACAATGTCTTTGAAACTTGCTAAGTAGCAGCTTCTCAGGGGCATTCATATTCTGGCAATCTGGCTCAGACTTACAGAGTATTTTAAGCACAGTTGCTCCTGGGGCTTGATCCTGTAAAGATCAAGCACAAAGTACAGCCCATGCAGAAGTGAAGGTAAGGAAAGCTAATAAGCAGGAGAAGGAGTTACAGGGAACTCAAAACCACATTAATAAACCCATTGTATACCCCACCAAGGACCAGAAACCAGATAAAAATGGTTTACCTGCCTCCTTAGAGTGACTGAGCACGTGTAGATTATTCATAAAAACTGGCTTTAGCCAGAAGGTCTAGTTTCCTTAGGAACCTTTAACAGCCCTGAGGGGATTGCACCTGAGAGTAAGAGACTACATCTAACTGTGGGTATTCTCAATACCCCTTTAGTCCAGGAATCATTCTCTTCATACAGGCTATAGAGAAAGCCTGAGGAATTACTTCTGCATATAGTTCCCAAATTTTTAAGCTCCATCTTCAGCTAAGACAGTACTCCCATTTTATTTCAAATATCTATGAGCAAACATGAAGGCAGGGCAGCACCTTGAAATTCATTGCTTTTCACATTTATAGTGAAATTTTCTAATTTGCCTTCCATAGTCTGAATGCTGTCTTCTCATGTATTTTTATGGTAGGAATGAGAGTTTAAAATTCTTTGTTCAGCCCTGCTGCTCAAAATGGGCATTAACAACACAGTGGAGAACTGCAGACAAAAAGTAGTAATTTGTTCATGGGAAATAAACCTGCAAACATCAGTTTGACACATTGTCTTGAAGGTCAATCCATCTGCATGTGTCCACTTGGCACAGTGAAAGCCACAAGCAAACGTGAGCAAGCTGTATCTGTAATCCAAGAGAAGTGTTGTGCCAAGATACTTTTACAGCCACAAGTTAAATGCAGTAAAAAAGCTCAGAGATTTTTTGACTTAAAGCACTAATATTTTTGGATTTTAATAAATGTCAGGCAAAGTTCATTTGGCTTGTAACATAACTGGGGCTGAGAGCCAGGACTGGACAATTCTCCTGGTTTTGGCTGCGATAGAGTTAATTTTCCTGACACAACAAGGCTGCTCAACAAAGCAAGGCTAACAACCCAGTGTCAAGGTCATTTTATTGTGCGCAGATCCATTCCTATCTAGGCCATCAACAGATAGATGAAGTAGAAGATGTGGTAACGCTTCAATGATTTTAAACATCTTTTTTTTTGCCAATAGATCTGTAAAAAGTCAAGCAGATTGTAGAAACCTATCCAGTGAATTCTCCTTTTCCTAAGCTATTCTTGTTTCCATAGCAGTTTAGTTTCCCTGCTGTGTGGCAGTAGGCTGCTTATATTTTCTGCTCCCTTACTCTTGCCTTGAGATGAGTTATAAAGATGTTGATGTGAAGCATATGTAGAAGAAAAACAAGTTATACCACCTCTGAAGGGGGTCTGGCTGTCATGACAGCTACTGTTCACCAAGGCAATTAAGTGAGGTGCTACTTCTTTCCTTAAAATTAGGTGACATATTTGAAGCTTGAACAATATCCAGGCACAGTCTTTCCATCACTTTCAGACAGAGATAATGACATCAGCCAAATCCTGACAGAGTTGTGAATTTTTACTGCCTCTTTAATAAACTGGTGCAAAGTCCTGCATGCACAGCAGAGTGCTGAGGGCTTGGGTTTGATGGAGTTTCTTTTCTAAAATGGGGTTTTTGAAACTTTTTACTTGAAGCATAAAATAATAGCATGTAGTCTGATTAAAATAAATTGCAAAAGTGCCTCTGAAGCTGAAAAATAGCTTCATATTAAGCACATTTGAAGAACCAATTAACCTAAATTTGTCCTAAATTCACAAGAAGATTATTGGGAAGACATCTCCATCAAGAAGAAGTCATCTCCATCAAGAGTCACATATCTTCTTGTCATCAACTCCAGTTTTTAAAGTGTCACTTACAGAACCAGGAGTCAGTAATTTTTCATTTTAAAGATCTCCCTCAGTTCTAAAATCACTGGCACTAAAGTATTAACTAACAGGGTACTAACACTGAGGTATTCAACAGCACTGAGTTGAGTAAATAAGAACAGCACTGAGAAACTCTGAGTTCAGAGTTTCCCAATTTATTCTTATTTACATAAAAATATAACCAGGTCCTTGTAAGGCAGCTGGGTGACATAACTGGAATAAAAGAATTCCAGAATTGATTTTTTTGGTGTACAGCTGCCTCCCCAAGCAGAAGAAAATAGGGAGTAAGATTTCTCTACTTCCTGAACCCTCAGAAGTGAGTAGAATTTTTGTCACGATAGACATTTTCCTCCCTGATGCATGAATGAACCAGTCCACTATTTTGCAGCTCTTCGGTACTAAGCTGCTAGCAATTTCCTTAAAGAACCAGGAATCTCAAAGCTACTTCTGCACTGAAGAAAAAGGAGGGAATCAGAAATGCAGTGAGTTCAGGTACAGGAACAAACACAATAATAACAAATTCTGGGGTTTACGCTTTTAAAATATCTTTAATTTGTAATGTAATTTTGAACAAAATTATTTAGAATGCACAGCTCTTGTTTACAGGTAATTTTATTAGCTTGTTGCTAAAACCAGACTTTTGCTATGTTGCACAGGAAAATGGTTATAAACACAGGTCAGTTTGCTTTTGTGATTAAAATCTGAGCAGATGACTGCACACAAGAGTAACCACAAATTATATGCAAGAACTAAGAATTAGTTGACTGCAAATGGAATTTCTGAGCCTTACTGTTGGCTGTTTAATCATGTGAAGCAGATCATTTCAGAACAAAAAGCAGTTATAAAAAAATTACATCAGAGTACAAAAGCAGCCCGTCAAACTTCATCATTCCATTCCTATTTTCACTCGCTGAAGATCCAGCTGTTGATTTTAGCTACTCTTCAAGATTTCAGACACTTCACCATTTGTTACCTTTTGGCCACAAGCCCAGCATTAGCTTTAGGGAAATTAGGTTATTTTCCAGCTTCTATCAGCACAAAAGTTGCTTGGATGCTAAATTGCATGACTTTTGCTATGCTTCAGGAGCAGTGAGAGCAGCACTCAGAACAGATCTTTCGTGAAGTCATTAAGGTTCTGCTTCAGTATCCCAAAGTTCCCTTCCACAGATGTACTGCCAAAGGCATTGCTGTAGCAATTACAGAATATTTCAATAGAAACAGTGAACTTGTTTTTCCCAAAACTTGTCTTTTCCGTTGCAAACCAATTCAGACACAATCAGAGTCAATAACGACAGTTGTTGGACTACACAAAGCAATACCTGAGTCCAGGCAGGAGCAGCAGATAAATATGAGGCTCTCCACTAAGCTTGAAGTCACCCCACTTAGGGTTTAGCATTAACAGACAGGCTTGCTCAAGCCTCTGTCAAGTCTGGCTGACATGAACATTTGGAATTGGCTCAACATGCACTGAGAAGATTTCAGCAACTGAAGATTTAAATGATTATTTGCAAACTTGGATATCTCGGCTCTGTAAAGCAAATAAATTCATTCATCTGTAAGGAATTACGAATAAAACCCACAAGAATTTATTACTTGACTTTTTCTTGGGAAACATTCTTCATGGGACTTCCTGTGTCTTCATGCTAATTACTGCATGGCAAATACACAACCTGCATAATGATGGAGTACTTCCTCCTGAGTTCTTCCTTAAGTTAAACCTCAGAATGTATTTTAAGCATTTGTTTAACAAAACAGGAGACCGTCCTTTCTCTATATATTTTGGAGCACAAAAAACATTTCTGCAATAGAACAACAAAAGTGAAATTTTCAAAAAGGCATAGGAGAGTTACAAGCATGAAATGAGAAGTGATAGGAAAATCTTATGACACATTTTTTTCATTGGAAGGAACCATTTCATTGGAACAAACACATTTCAGGGAAACATTAAGTTTTGTCAAAAGCTTAATGCATACATTGGTTTTCTCATTTCATATCAACAATGCCATTTTGCTGCAACAGGGTCATTTCATCAACAACATTAAAGTGCTTATTTCTTTATACATGTTTTTGTATTTTATTCTTGTATTTGCAGAAGTCCCATTAGCTATGTCAATATTATCTTCAGCAATTGTATTCAAAAGTGTTCCATAGTCTCTCAAAACAATTGATAAGTCATGACTCAAACTGTACCAGAAGTAGGGGTCTAGCCCAAACACACACTGTTCTCCAACCTATCTGCCTGCAATTTGCCATACATGCTTGATTTTCTGTGTGGAAAATCAAGGGACAACAAAGAAGCATCCACTGATATTCTAATTTGATTAATTAACCTTACTATCTTAATATAACCTATTTTGTTTCCTTAAGATGATTTAGGCAATGGGGTCTAAAGAGGTCATGCTAGTTTGGATTTTAAGCAGAACAAAATGAAATGCCAGATCTTAAAATTGTTGGGTGCACAGTCAAATGCACTCTATTTGATTAATAGCTTCATTTTGTCCATAAAATTCAATGTTTCTAACAGCGAAGACAATATGAGAAACCACAGAAGAGCAACATGGAGCCAAACTGAAGAGCCATCCTGGAGCCTGAAACCTACTTGATACCTAGCTCTATGATAAACTTTACAGAAATGTAAACACTCAACTGCACTTAAGTGCCTTAGTACTTTTAAGGACCCGGACTTTGTCCAGATATTCATTTAGGGTTTGGGTTTTATAATTCTGCTGGTTTAGATTTGGCAGCTGTTCTGTCTTTCTGCGAGTAATGTGGAAGGAACAGAATTTTTGGGGAACTAAAGTGAGTATTTTATATCATCCCATGAATGAAACATGCTTATTTTGATTCACATTATACTCAAGTGACACAGTGACCCAGCCAATTCCTGATACAAGCACATGGCAACGTTTTATTGCTCTTCTACTCAGTTTCAGTGATGCAGCTTCCACTCTTGATTTTTACTGTGTAAAACTGCAAAAAGAGTACCTGTATATTGGCTGAAGCATTTCTGCAAGGAAAACTTCATTCTGGGAGAACAATGCTAACTTGTGGATGCATATGAGAGACTCCTGATTGCACTGAAAATACTGGATCTGACACCATGATGTAATTGCCTTGTAAACTGCTTGTATATTTATAAACATGCGCATGCATAGTCATTGTCAGGGGGATCCCTCCAGAACCAGTCCAGGAGTCACTCAGCTGCATGGGCCAGAGCAGGTTTGGAGCAGGGGCAGCATGATCCCATGCAGGGTAAGGCAGGGAAAGCCCGTATGACCTGCAATGCATTTGGGCCCTGACTAATACATTTCCTATCTTAATCTATGCTGGAGGAAAAAAAAAAAACAACAAAGCCAAAACAATCCTGTAGATTAAAGTGAAGGGTTAAGAATGTATTGATTTCAGGAAAAAAAAAAGCTCTGCTTTTAGAAAAAGTAGAATTTCTTGATGAATTAGCTTTTCTTCATCCTTGTGAAATGACTGTCATTTTATTTGCCATTCCTGCTGCTGATTAAATAGAAATGCAAAGAACAAGATATGTTTGGGGACTTTGTATGTTCATGTTTCAGCACTATTAAACAAAATGTATACAAAGTGTTCCTATGATATTTCACTTGGCATAGGTATGAAGAAACCATCCTTTATATCTTGGTTGAAGCAAACATTCTGTACGACATGAAAGATGATGGTACGAAAGAACCAATTTCTTCCACAGAGCCAAAGTGAAAGCGAATTTTCCTCCCATATCTGAACTATTGAGGAAAAGAAAGAAGCAGACAGGGTGGCAGAGTCCATCCCCCAGCCTTACAATTTCAGAGGAAAGCCCAGTGCTCCCCTGGGCACTGGATCCTCCTCTGCACTGCAAAGTTAGCAGGAGGTCATAGACTGCTGTCCATCAGCCAGTTAGCGCTGGTCAGAGAAGCATTATCTGGTTTTGTCCTCTTTTAGATTTCACTTGAAAGGGCAAAGGGAATGTACAGGCTAATCAAGAGCTCACTTCAGCTCTGTATTCTAATCTTTTCTCACTCACTTTACTGGCAGTTTGTCAGAGGAGATGTGAAGTGGCTTCAAGTAGGAGATTACAGTCAGTCTGCAGAGTGGGATGCCTGCAAGTGCTCCTGCTCACTCAGCATCTGTTACACCACACCTGAATGATGACTTACATCACCCAGAACACACAAAACAAATAGCCATCTCTTCTTTCTGAAACAGAGTTGGAAATAGCCGTTGTACTCTTGCTACTCATCACCTGGTCTTGACCTAAACATACACATTGCCTTTTTTGACAAACCCCAGTTATCACCATCGAATTGTAGAGAAAGAAAAAAGGAGAGAAAGAAGTCTATCACCACCACAAAACAAAATAAATTTGGAATCAGTTTGTAAAAACTGAGGAAAGGCATTGCTTTGCACAAATGTCAGTCCCACAAACTCGCTGTTTGGTTGCACTCTTGACTGGAAACAGTTACAGGAGCAGACCAGAAGCACAGTATTAAGCACTTGGTTTTAGGCTGTATGCCAGGTAGTAACGGTTTTACATATCTTTTAGTCTAGGGAGAAATAAAAAGACTAGACAACGTTGGTAGCTGAGGTTCTGGATTTTTTCTCTTTTTTTTTTTATGTGGTGTCCTGTATATAGACTGTTACTGGTCCAGGATAATTAAGAAGAAAACAGTTTGATCTCTGTCCTGTGGTCCTTTTTGAGACACAGCTTCATTCTGGAAGCATCTCTTGAACCACCTTTATTCCAGGACATGGAGTATATGAGCAATAAATCAAAATTACATTTGGAATATACTTGATTGCATTGCTGATTATTCTTCCTCTGGGGCATCAGCCTAGCTGGCCTGAATGTCTGCAATTGCGTATTAAAAACTAACAGCAAGGGGGAAACAGGACACACTTTTCAAGAGGAGGTGATCAAACCATCCAACAGATGAAAATATATATCCCTTTGCTCAACATTAGTTTAAGAACCTTCATTAATTGAATCCAATCATCCAATCTGTTTTCAAAAACTCCTTTACAAAACCACTGTAACAAAATCACCCACTTCAAGGTATGCCTGCCAGCTGCAGAAGATGTTATTATTTTAAATTAAGAGGGACCAAATTCTATGGCAACAGGTATGCAGATATTTGTATAACAGGAGGCAAGCTGAACTCTCTTTCAGATGATGTCTTATGAATTTGAAACAGCAGGTACAAGGCAATGTACAAAATTAAGCATGCTTCCGGACTCAGTATCTTTCTAAAGGTTATTCTTTTGCAATAAGGAACCTATAGGCTAAAATAGATTACACGTATTATAAGATATTGTAACCGGACAAGGAAAGCTACTAACAATTTGTAAGAGGTATCAGGCAAACAGACCAGGATGTTGCAAGTAGTGACTTATCTGAATTTACTTATTTCAAACTCTGGGTGTTTGAAAGAGTTTATCATGGAACTGTCCACTTTCAACGAATCTTATTCTGTTTTTCTATTATGCTTCTGATACTTCTAAATAGCCTATACTGAGACCGTAATTGTCTACACTTGACTATACTACCTTATATATTCTGAGGAATGACTGCTGAATAATATTTTAGCTTTAGCCCTTAAAATTACAAGTCTATTGATTCCAGTCAGGGGTCATGTTGACCTTTGCCACTAGCAGTGATTTTCTGTTGTGCTATCTTACACTTCACAGTGGGAGGCATTTTATACAACTGACTTCTGTCATAGAATCACTGTGATTCTTGTAACACTCAAAGACATTCTAAATGTTTTTATTGTGTTGCTGCTGGTGTGGCAAGTTTGGGTGGACAGCAGTAACAATCCTTACTGTGAAGAAAATTGGCTCCCACTGACATTTCTCTTGGCAGACAGCGAGAAGAGTTTCTTATTGACTGTTTCTCCAGTCACACAGTTATTTCATACTTAAAGAAGAATGAAGCAAGAAAAGTCCTTTAAATTCAGCTTTTTATTTCTTACAAAACAGCCCTGTGAACAAAGTGAGTTCCACATCTTTTACAGGGTGCACTGGGGAGCAACACCTCCCCTGATATCACCTTGTGTAGCTGTTCACAACTGGCACAGGAGCATGAAGAGAACTGTCACTCTCTGGACAAGAGAGTGTACAAGTACATGACCATATGAGACATGGTGTGACGAGGTGAGACATGGTGTGACCATGTTCATCAAGTCAGGGTATTACTTTTAAGACAAAAAAGTCCTGATATGTGTCTTTAGCCAAGGGATAGCTACTGGGTAGGACAATCTGCTTCACCCACTGAAAGCTGAAAAGTATTCCAAAAATGAAGGGGAGAGACTTCCATCTTTTTTTGGCCTAGTGTTCCCTCCAATAACATCTCTGAGTTGCTCACAGGCATAGCCTGCTGCTCCAGCTGGTCTTTCCCTCTGTCTCCAGATCTTCAAATCTTCCACTGTCAAACAGTGACTTCCACCCGGGCACACTGACCAAACTCACTGGAGTGACTCCCACTACTGGCCTCCTCCTGAGCTGTTGCAGCTGCCTGAAACATACTCACAGACAGCAGGAAGATGATCACTGAGTGACAGTTGTAGCTGATTAAGTTTTGATCACATCACTTCCCCATGTATTTCCTGCTGTTCCTCTGCTTTAAGTTAATGCTTCAGTAACAGAGCTGCCTTACTCAGTGTTTGGCTTGGTGGGAGTGTTTACACCTGGCACATATTTCTGCAGCATTTATCAATATTCCCATGCATCCTATATTCTTCCACCTGAGAAACCGTTTTGCCTTCTCCCTACTGAGAAGGTAGGATTGGAAACTCCGGTCATCTGCTTCTGAGCTCACGTCATTTTCTTTGAGGCCCTGTGGGGAACCTAAGGAAGGGATTTTCTACTCTTTGGCTTCCTCCAGAAGTGAATAATTACCCTATATAGTGCAGATTTGCTATTATCATACTCAGCTTTGGCAGGTTTGCCTCTGCAGCTGTTTCCCATTAAAGCAGAAAACACTCCTCAACTAAGCTCTCAACATGTAACTGACCTCCTAAGGCTCACCTGATGAGGAGCAGCAGTGTCATTTATCAGTAGGTGCCAGAGCATTTTAGACTTCTTGTTCATAATCTTTCAAAGAAAACCCAGCCAATTTAGGCAGAGGAGAGATTGCAGAAGAGGGTACTTCTTGAACCTCTCTTTTATTTAGGCCCACTGATTTCCATAAAATCCCATGACAAATTCCAGTCTTGTTCCAAGTTTTTCTCACGTCACTGGTTTCCCATGCCAATGAAGTTCTTATTAAAATCAGGGAGGAGAAGGTAGTTGGGAGGGGAAGGAAATAATATGGTATGTAAGAGCAGCTTTTAGCCTGATTTGTTTCACTTTCAAACCTGCATACCTAATTTGTTCTGTTAATCACATATTGGCAGTGTTGGCACACTGAAACGTCTTTTTCTGTGTGATCACACACAAGCAATACCTGCAACCTAAATTACACACGAAATCATGTGCTTATAGCTTTAGATGTTTGCCGTCAAGGAGATATATAGAATAGGGAAAATCTCTAGTTATAGATGCTTCTTTGGCAGAAACATATCTCTTTCTCTGCCTTGCACACAAACAGCTCAATTGTTCACCAGTCTACACAAAAGAACCAGCAATTTGAAACCAATTAGACATGTGAAATGATGTATACAGAGCTCTTCATATCTTTGAAATGAAGAGTAACAGGACTCCCAGCATTTGAAAAGACCATTTCTGTACTTTGTGCTGAGCAGCGTCCTTGCATAGATTTACACTGACAGCAGGGTATCATGTATTTTCTGACTGGTTCAAAGAAAATACTGTACATAAATGGAAACATATTTCCTAAATTTGAGGAAAAAAAAAAACACCAACAAACCAATAAATTCTAGTACCTGACATGATCTGACCATATAAATATGGCAGTAAAAGATCCATCCATGTACTTATAACATACAGATATGGCAGTGAGCCTTACGACGTTTTGCTTTATCCAGTGCTGCTTCAATGGAAACACAGTTAAAATTTCTCCTGTCATCAGGTGTGCCAGCAGTCCTGACTCAGCTTTTGCAGCCATCAGACCCCATCTCCCCACTACCTTTCTTCTACAGCATTCACCAGTATCCAGACACATCTAATCACTGTAATTAAGCTGGGTTAAATAAGAAATCAACTACAGCTTTCCCCTTGAGCCTCTCTCTGAGGGTGTACAGTACCGTTTTCCTCAGGCAGATTACCTCTAACAGCTGTATTTTGTGTTTCAAGCCTCCCAAAGGAGAAGGATGCAGGGGGGAGGAAGAGAGAGGCAGAGGCTCAGGGGCCTCAGCACAGCATGCATTTTGGCAGTGACTGGGCATGCTGCCACTGCCTGGTTGGTGGGCTGCTGGGCTGGAAAGTGAGCTCCTGCCCACCCTTGGCAACTTTTCTGCAAATTGGTGTTGCAAGTGAGAAAACAAACCTCCTGGGGGGTTTCCCTGCTGGGTATGAGGGAGGACATGGTCTGGCCATGCAGCTTGCAGGCCCAGGGCAACAAGATTTTTATCATTTTTATTCAATTTTATATGAATTTTATCATTTGAGAGAGAAAAGGCAAACTGGAATGAGGCCCAGAGTGACAAATTCCCTTTTTTTATTTCTTCCCATGGTGACAGAGTAGGTCAAACATCAGCCCTTATTACAACAGAATGCCAACAGAAAGCAGCTGTGTGAGCCTTTTGGTGCCCTGTTGGCATGTGCCTTGATGAAGCTGCCTTCTGGCGTCAGAAGCAGCTTGGAGGCAAATGGAGTATTTGCAGTGTCCTGGCACAGCGTGATTCCCTGCCCTGTACTGAACAGCACCTCGCCTCATAAGTGAAAACAGAGAGCAGGACAGGAACAATATTAATTACATTTCAACACTGGGGTGGCCATATGATCTTTCATTGTCTGACTGTAGCCACCCAGATCCATCCAGATTTGGAGTGTGTCCGATGTACATTTTCCTCAGAAGCACATTAATAAAGTATCAAGGGCGGTGGTGGTTGGTCAACATATGAAAACAACTCAAAGTGAAGCACAAAATGCAAAGGACTGCTAAAGAAAATGTTGCCTGAGTACAAAGCTAACCGGTAGATCCCCAGCATTCTGCATTTTATCTCCCATCAGAGGCCTTGCCAAGCCTGTGAGAAAAGCGAAAAGGAGTCAGTCTGTTTTTTTGTGGAAGACCACAAGTCTGACATGCGTATCCATAATCTGCTCTTTTTTTTTCAAATGCTGAAAAGTTTACTGCTACTTTCCTGAAGTGGACGAATGATGCTATCTCTCTTTGCAGCATGACCAAACAGTATATCTGAAATATGCATCTTTATTTGCATACATTTTTAAGATGGATGTTAGGGACTTTTTGTAAAGATTTAAACTTAGAAATATTTTCTTTCAAGTGTTTATGACAGGTAAATAAATCAACATGAGAATACGAATAATTTCAAAGCTATTCCATCCTGCCAGATGTAATATTCTTGGGTGCTGTTGGATCCTCAAAGCTGTTGTTGGCACTTTTCCCTGCAAAGTTCACAAAAGGTTCAGATTCATTAAATCTGTGTAATGTGGGGGAAACCACAACTCTGCTTAGAATAAAAGTGCCTCCCTCCGCTCCTGATTTCAGCACTTCAGGTGTCATCCTCATGGGGTTTTATGAGAGCTAATCCTTGCAATTCAAGGCATGGGCCTCATAGCCAGACAAGTCCAAGAAAGGTTCCAGTTCCTGGCACACCTCCTGCAGCTATGCACCTCACATAATTACTTAAGCTAATGTTTTCCAGACAGAAAAATGTGGAGGAAGCATTAAGAAAATGTGGAACCCACGCCAACTGATAGAGAATAAAACACCTATTTTGGCAGAAATTATCTTTTTTAAGTGGAAAGTGTGAAAATGGAGCCAGTTCTTTATTATCAAACTGTGAACATATACAGAATTTGCCTGACATGTAGTACTTTGCTTCTTCTACCTATGCAGTTGACTCCCAGATCCTTTTCTTTGTGGTAGTGTGATGCCATGGATAGAGTTAACCTCATGTTTGTGGAACCAATATGCACAGATAGTCACCCTTGGCTCTCTTTACAGTCTGTGGGAAGAAAGAGGTGCCTATTTCTCTCTGTTGACTGTTAAAGGAGATTAATATGGCCATCTCAGATGCAGGCACCTATGCTTGTTAAAATAAAAAGCTAAGGTAGGTTAGTCAATACTCACGTGAAACACAGTGCAGAAATTCCAAAGTTAGCAGTCCACACAGCCATTAACTGTCTGCAAACCAGCAGCAAGGCAATATGAACAGTAAAATGTACAATCTAATACAACTACAGTGAAGTCACATACAATGGCAGTTGAGGGTCAGCAGTCACTGCATGTTTTGAAAGTTCTTACACTCTGGCCAAAAAGATTTTATGGTAGTAATTATTAGTGTCATATTGCAATATTGAATGCACTAGCAGGAAACTGAACCAGAAAATGGCTTTGTGGGATTGTTGACTGGAATACACTTCTGAGTATATGTTTTTGCTGTATTACACAAGGACCCAGAGCATCGCATTCTATTACAGCAGTCCATGTTCCAGAGACTAATAGAGCCTGTTTGATGGAAACCTAATGTCAAGAGACCCTGTAATCAGAGATGTCCTTAATACATTTTGGCTATTTAAGTTCTGTTCCCCACACAGTGGATGTTATTGAAGGCTGTTCCCTTCTTTCAAGTTCAGTTTCATGACAATGAGGACAGAGCTGAATATGGCACTGATACCCACTGCAACACTGGACAATTGTAAAATAACAGGAAAAAGTAGTTTCTCAGCTGCATTAGCTATGTTTTCATGCTTCTCTGATTTTTTCGGAGTCAGAGGTAGATTAGAACAAAGCCCCCAAAGATTATTGGTCTCATTTTCAGGTATTGAATGTTATTTTCTTGGTGGTATGAAGTGATATTCAGCTGTTCCCTGTTTTCTTTCTCACCCAGGTGTTGCCTAACCTTTAAAATTGTATCCAGTGTACATGTGCTTATCCCAATGTAGGCTGGGATAAGCCTAAGGATAAGCCTAAGGATAAGTCCAAGGGAATTTGTGAGACCCTGTCAAGTTCAGACAGAATGGTAGCTACTAAAGTGAGTACACCAGAAATCTGAAAGCAATGAGTTTATAAACACACCATTTCTCCCACATAACATAAGCTCATTTCCTGTTCCCTCTCTGTCACTGGTTAATACTGTTTCCACTTTGAGCTTGTTTTCATGCGAGAAACATCTTGCAAACATCAATAAAATATTGATCATAGTAGCCATGAGAATGAGGAATGTATATTGCCCCCGCCTCTTAGTGACACAACTAAGGCACAAGGTATGAGAGCACCAGGCATGAGTTCATTCCTTGAGATGAGGAAAGAAATTAACTAGTCTTTTATTTCTACAACTTAGTACACCTATGGTTTTATTCGCATTCTCACTACAAGGTATCACATGAAAATTGGACTACTATCATTGAGGATCTAAAGGAATAGTAGGTCCCCTAACCTTGCCAGTGCCGTGCATTGGGGTATCTGCTTTATCTCACAAAAGAGAAGGTTGTGTGCAGCTCCTCTGCTCCTCTCTCCATTGCTGCTTCTGTATCCACATATAGCCTGCAAAGCTGCTTTGGCTGTGAAGTGCAAAGGACTAGCAGAATAAAAAGTTTGCCTTGTTTATAAGTAATGTGCTATTTACATAGAAAGTTCTGGAAGTAGGAATAAATTAAGTGGGATGGTATTTGAGTTTTCTGTTGCTGAGAGACGGAGAATTGCAGACATCTTCATCAGTAAGACAAAGGCCCTTAGTCATGCATCTGCTACTGAAGAGGCAACTCTGCTCCATGGTTGTCATGACAACACTGGTTATATAAAGAGACATATTAGAAGAAAGATCATTTGCTTTGTGCCATATATTTCAGTGTAGCAATACATCCTCTCTGCAACAAATCTGTTTTGTTATAGACAAAACTGATGTTTCTGGAAAGATAAGTTACGCTCCAGAAAGCTGCCTGCTGGAATGAAACAGTTTCATTCTTGGCACGAAAAGACTGATCCCTTTGCTTCCTTGCCAATGGCTTCATCCACCCATTTCCTAAGCCTTGGCTCTGCAGTTGGTACTTGAAGAAGTTCTTGTCCTTCTTTCTGAGGCACTTTGTGGCTGCAGTACCATTCTTCAGTTTAGACTCCATAAGGGCAAAAGTACTTAATTTCTTCTTAATTCAGCCAGAAAGAAAGCTACTGCTTCCATCAGCTTATGTCTAATGTCCAGGAATCAAGACACACTAGCTGTCTACTGCTAAAGCAGAATCACAGTACTGATTTACTTGAGTGCCTGTGTGCTGACCATGGTAGAGGATGTTTCTTTGCCTACACTTTGGCTGTCTGTATAGATGCACTGTGCTTCATCTTTTATCCAATAACAGAGACCTCAGCTGGCTGAAGATTCAGAATTTGCCTCCAACCATAAGCACCAGTTAAACTGGAATCTGAATCCACAGCTGCTTTATATTCTCCTGACATACCAGTGACCAGTTATGAGGGCTAGTGATGAAATTATTCTATTCTCTTCCCACTGGTAAAACAGCGATGCAGCAGCCACTGACCAGGCTGACGCGGCACAAGTGTGCATGGTCCCAGCATATTCTGTGCTAGGTCTTAACAAAAGACATTTGCTGTTTCCTCAATCTTGGGGGAGGTGTGACTTCAAAATCACCTCCAGCTTGGCAAAAGAGGGCCACAGTTGAATCTTACAGAAGTGTATTTTTATCTTTTTGAGAAAATAGGTTTAAGTCTAGTTCCTATGCTATTCCTCAAGTTATTCCTCAGCAGTGTGATATCAGCAAGTAATCCAATACAGGTCATTTCAGGATGAGATAACAGTTTCCTGCCTACTCATAATGTTTCTTAACCATTAAAACAACCCTCTAGACAGCTATCTGTCTCCTTGATGTTCTTGATGTGCTAACTCTTCACGAAGTTAGCTCTATTTTCCCACTGACCCTTTTGCTATATAATGGCTGGTGGATTTTAGTGTTTAGTGCAAATGAACTCAGCAGAAAACTTAGCTGCTGAAGCCTGCCTGGAAATGAAGGGCTCTGAAATTAAAAGTCTCCAGTACAGCAAGTGAACAGTGCAGAGGGGAGGTTTGCTGGCACAAGCAAAAAGCCTGTGCCAGGATAAGTTGATGCCTCTGGGGTCATCACATCCCAGCACATCAGACAAGTAAAAGGCATCTACCTCACTGGTGAAAGGCAGCCATTCAGCATTGGAAACCTTAAAGACAGTTATGGCAGTTGTTTACACTCCTCGTCCACTGTTTTCTGTTAAACACACAGTCTGGGTGTACTGAATGTGAGCTTACTGTGTGTAAATCTCACAATTTCTTTTCATATACGGGCATGCAGTGGTCCTTCATTCTAACTCCTTAATTTGCTGTAAAATATATGGACAATGCCAGCTAAGAGCTATAACAAGTTTTCTTGCTTGACTTGGCTTTGTTATATGATCATTACATCTTCAGAGAAACTGGCACCTTGCAGAGGCTTGCTAAAAATAGGAACTTGCTTTAAACATACATCAGAAAATATGAGCACTGCACAAGGGGTTTTCTTCCTCCCATAGTTTCAATTGCAATTATCCCATCCTTCCTATTGCCATATTTTTGAGCAATGTATCACACCTCCATTTTCATAAAGGAAAATCTGCGCTTAAGCACCAGTGGCTTACAGTACTAATTCATTATCTGAATGCAATGAAACTGATAATGCCCTGGTGTTGCAGCATAATCCATCACTGGAGCAAGTACACTACTAAGGTGTGTACCCTACAAGGTCCCGTAACAAGCACAGAAGATTTCTGCTTTCCAAAAGGAAAAAAAAAAAAAAATTAAAAAAATCACATTTTTCAAGAAAGCATGCTTTTTACTTGAAATTCTGTATCTCCCTGAATTTCAGGGAGATACAGAATTCATATTACATCAGTATTTATATTATGAGGTAATTTCAGGCTTATTTGAAAATGAGCTGCTGCAAAATCCAGACCTGGCATTAAAGGTAAACATAAATAATTAAAAACCAGACAATTAAAAATTTAGTGGAAAATATCAGAGTTTTGTATAGCGAAACATATGAGGAGATGTGTTCATAGAACCACAAACTGGTTTGGGCTGGAAGGGACCTCAGTGATTATCTATTTGCAATCCCCCTGCCATGGTCAGGGACACCTTCCACTTGACGAGGTTGCTCAAGGCCCCATCCAACCTGGCCTTGAACACTTCCAGGGGCATCCACAACTTCTCTGGCCAACCTGTGACAGTGTCTCAACATCCGCAGAGCGAAGAATCTCCTCCTTATATCTGATATCCCTCCTGTTTCAGCTGAAAAACATTACCTCGCTGTCCTATACCTACAGACCCTTATAAAACGTCCCCCTCCAGATTTCAGGCCCCTTTAGATACTGTAAGGCTTCTCTAAGGTCTTCTCTGAGCCTTCTCTTCTCCAGACTGAACAACCCCAACTATCTCAGCCTGTCTGGAGAGGTGCTTCAACCCTCTGATCTTCTTCATAGCCCTCCTCTGGACTCACTCCAGAAGGTCCATGTCCATGTGTTCCCTCCTTATTTCTCTTACTTCATACATTATTATCATCACATGAATGCTTGAGAACATAAACACTTTCAATCTGACAAGGGCCTTGTGCAGTGGGGATGGGGAGCCCTCGCCTCAGGGCCAGGGCCTGGTCTGGGAGCTCTGCTCTTGGCTGCCTCGGTGGTGGCAGCTTCGGCACCAGACAGAGCCGATGAGAGGGGAGGCTGCAGCGTGGAGCTCGGGGTGCAGAAAGAGCCTGCACCGGTCTCGTGAGGCGAGGGTGCACAATGGGCAGGGCTGCGCTCGGTCCGCAGCGGTGGAGGTCCTCGTGCACTGGGGGCTGAGCTGCGGGGCACTGTCAGTAGCTGAAAGGTGTCAGGGAAGCTGAGGGAGCTGGACTGCTTGCTCCGGGCCCAGACTGGGCAGGGGCCTCAAGCGTCCCTCATAGCGCACACAGAAAAGGAGGAGGGCAGTGATCCCGGGAGCTGGGAGCTCGTAACAAAAACAAAAACAAACCAACCATAAAAAGGAGGAAGAGGTGATTGTGCTGCTGTAATCAGCAGCGGTGCAGGCTCACCTTGAGTACTGGGTGCAGTTCTAGGCTCTACCATTTAAGAACATGAAGGTCCTTGAATGCGTCCAGAGGAGGACAACAAAGCTGGCGACTGGGCGGGAAGGCATGGATGGCAGCAGCTTCCTGTGAGGAGCTCCTGAGGACACTGGGTCTGTCTAGTGTGGAGGAAAGGAGGCTGAGGGGTGACCTTTTTGCTCTCTACAGCTCTTCCCAAGGGGAGGAAATGGAGAGGGAGGTGCTGATCTCTTCTTGCTGAGATCCATTGGCTAGGACATGTGGGAATAGTTCAGAGCTGCGCCCAGGGACCTTGGAAAGCATTTCTTCACCTAGAGGGTGGCCAAAGACTGGAACAGGCTTCTTAGGGAGATGATCAATGCCCTGTGCCTATCAGTGTTTCAGAGGCGTTTGGACAATGCCCTTAATAACTTTTGTCCAGCCCCAAAAGTGGTCGAGCAGTTGGACTTGATGATCACTGTAGGTCTCTCCCAACTTCAATTTTTTTCTCTCTAGTTCCTTCTTTCCCTAAGAGTATATGCTGAGGAAATACTGGATGACATTTCTTCCCAGCCCTGCACTGTATCCATGGCAGAATGGACTGAATGGGGACCATGTCCCATCACAGGCATTGGCTCTGTCATTCTGTGGGAAGGAGGCCTGGGCCTTCAGATGGGGGTGTGAGACGTAGATTGTCTCTGGATGATTTGCGTGTCTGAACAGATTTGCGAAAAACCCGTGTCAGCTGGTTTTTGAGCCTTCTGTGTTCATTCAGTTTATTTGGGTTTCCGCAGGGTACCAAAAGACCACATCTGTGACATCTGTGAGGCTCAAAGATCAAGCCCTCAGCCTGAAGGAGGATGTGCTCCTGAACTAAATGGCTGCAAATCTTTCTTATGCGGGCAATCCCTGCTCATGTCCTTGTGATTTCCACCACCTCCCAACCCCACCCCTCCCCCAAATACTGGTTTGTCAAAATGCCTGAGTTCTTTCTCTTGGAGATACATAACAAAACACAAGAGCCTGAGAATGATGTCACTCTGTCAGGGCTCCATCTGGCCCAATACTCTCTCACCAGAGGCAACCCATACGTGTCTAAAGAAGAGTATATGAAGAGTGCAGGTCTACTGTCAGGCTCCAGAGGGTGTTCATAAGCCTCAGCACCTGGGACCAGCCTCCCTTGGGACCTGCACTCTAGATAACCCCTCAGACCTGCGTTAGAGCTTGTCATGCGGAACTATGTGCATAACATATCATAGCTCTTCTGTTCTGTTCAATTCCATTCCACCCCCTTCTGTTCTTCTGGATTCCACTCCATTTCATTCAATTCCGTTCCCTTCCATTCCCTTCTCTTCCATTCCATTCCCTTCCATTCCCTGCACTCACGAGTTGTATAATGATGAGACCATGATTTACCTGAAATGCCAAGGGGTTTTCAGCACCAAAACACTTTCAAAGACAGAAATCAGAAAGCTTACAGGTGGAAAGAGTATTTTATTTATTTATAAAGTTAGTTTAGTTTAGTTTAGATTAGTTCAGTTAATTTCAGTCTAGTTTAGTTTAGATTATGTTTACTTTCCCCAGATCTTTCAAAGCGGTGCCCTGGTGGTGCAAGAGCAGCTCAAGAACCCAGCCAGAATACTGCGGGAAAGACCTGACGAGGGGTGGTGCTCAATGCTACAGAGGACAAGCAAGTCCTGGGGCCACTCTGGGGCCACCAGGGGCAGACGGCTGCCTCTCCCCGGATGTGGGGCATGAGGGCGACCTGCGTGGAGCACGAGCAGCTGCCTTTGGCCACACTAAGCCAAAGGAGCCCCATGAAGAGGCTGTGCTCGGCTGCGGAGGAAGGCAAAAAACCCCAGGGACGCTTGCTAGTCCAGCCTGGGGGGAAAAAAGCACTTCCCCCCCTCAGCTGCAGGACACGAGGGGCCACCTTCACAGAGCATGAGCACCAGGCAATAACACAGCCAGAAAGGACCGAGGAGCCCTGACAAGTGGTCATGCTCAGTGCTCAGAGGAAGGCAAAAAACCCCCGGGGACCGGTGCCAATCTGCCCCGGGGGAAAATTCCTTCATGACCCCAGTGCTGGCGATCGGCTACTCCCTGAGCATGTGAGCAAGACCTGCTCCTGGTCCACACGCTGGGTATGGCTCTAAGGGGACAAGGGGACACTGGCACTGCCTTTTCTGCCTCCACCTGGAGCTATCTCAGGGGCTTCCAGGAGTAGCAAAATGCCACTGGCATGATCAACCCTGCGGGCAAGAACCCTGCCTGTGCCTGGCAGTGGGAGCTATAAAGCACTGGGGGAGGGCACTGGGCCAGCCATCTGTGCATCCTGTTTCTTATGGCTACACTACACTACACTATCTCCCCAGAATATGATGACGGCGATCTCCCCAATGACTGAAGCAGGGTTTCCATCCATCCATCCATCCATCCATCCATCCATCCATCCATCCATCCATCCAATGAGCTGTGAGTGTGGCCCCTCCAGGAGCTGGAATTGCAGCAGTGAACCTCCAGCAGCTTCAGGCAGTCTTCTTTCCTCAGCCCCTCCAAGTAATTCCACTGGTGCCTCCAGGAATTCCTCTCGCGTGCTTTCAGGCTGCCAGCTCTGTCCTGGTGGCAGTGCCGGGCACTCTGGCAGTGAGACACAGGAGAATGCTGCCCTTATACTGCCTCAGAGCACTGTGACGCTGTGTTGAAGGGTGCTGGCACTATGACACGGGGGTGATGGGACCCCACAGCCCTGCCCACTGCAGCCCTGTTGCTGCTGCCCCTTCACCCAGCATCCCTTGGAGAAAGGCCTTTGGGCTGCTGGCCCTGAGGCAGTGCCTTCGCCCAGGAGGCCCAGGGGGATGTCCCTGCCCACCGCGGCCACACACTGGGCACCACTGCTGGGTGTTCCTGTAAATCAATCTGTGTGTTCAGACTGTATCAATACAGGCTTTTATACCACGTACAGTCATTTGAGCTGCAGGGCACTGTCAGTAGCTAAAACTTGTCAGGGAAGCTGAGAGGGAACTGCACTGCTTGCTCCAGGCCCAGACTGTGCAGGGACCACAAGCATGCCCCATAATGCGTACAGAAAAGGAGCAGTGCATTAATCCAGGGAGCTGAAAGCTAGAAACAAACAAAGAAAAAAAAACTAAAAAACAAAAATCCACAGAAGCAAAAAAAAAATCCCACAAACCAACAACCCGCTGCCCCCAAACAATCTCAAAGAAAATCAACAACAAAATAAGGAGATAGAGGACAGTTAAAAGCAAGTAGCTTCCTCCAAAACTTCCACCCGGAACTGCCACTGCAGACGTGCAGGGGGCTAAGGAAGATACTGCCAGTGCATCAAATGAACATCCTACTGATGCACCAGTAAAGAGGATTGCTACTTGTGCCTCCAGGAAAATCTAAACCACAGGAAGTTCCACCTGAACATAAGGAAGAACTTCTTTACTGTGAGGGTGACTGTGCATTGAAATATGTTGCTCCACAACAGAGAGGTTGTGGAGTCTCCTTCCCTGGAGACATTGAAGGGCCATCTTGACACAATTCTGAGCAATGTGCTCTAGGTGACCCTATTTGAGCAGGACTAGATGACCCCAGTGGTTCCAAGCTCAATCTGTCTATGATTCTGTGATTCCGTGGTTCCTTTCATAGTTTCTAACTGCTATCACACCCTTCTCTGGCAGCATTTCCCCCTTTCTATGCTTCAGCCAGGAAAAGGAGATAAAATGGCTTACGTTTCTGCTGTGATGAGAGAGGAGGTGCTTGGAAGGAGATTTTCTGCCTGTCACCTGTGTAAGGAGTCCTCTATGCTTTGATAACCATGGGCTAAAATTTAGAAAAGTCACAAAATCTTTAATGGAGTCTTGCCAGAAGCATTTCACACAGCTCTCACCACAGGGATTTTAACTGTTCATCAGAGAGCAACCCCAGACAAGTCTTGGGAGAGGTGTCAGTAACTAGCTTCCCCTCTTATTTGCCTTCGGTATGACTCACTGCATTACCATAAATCATGCCCTCAGCTTCAAATTATAAAGCATTCAGGAAAAGTATGTCCTAATCTAGCAAGAAGTGTGGAACTTAACAACTTAATTCATTTATATTTATCAATATGGCATTACTCTGCCAGGAAAAAAATAAAAAAATTAAAAAATTAAAAAAGAGGAAAAGGAAGAAAAAAGGAGAGAGGGAAAAAAAAAAAGAGCAGCCGTTAGCAGAATGTCTTAAAGACATGAAGAAAAAAAAAGCCAACCTCTAGAAAAGAAATTATGTGGAAAGAATCCTGGATTCAAATGGGCTTTCTTCTCATTAACTTGAACCTTTCATCTTCCATTAGACTTCTGCAAAGTGAAAGAAGGGTTTGAATGAACCTTTTAAATCAGTGGTAACCTTTTGCATCTGCTTGGAATAGCTGTGAACAGCTGCTAAATTACTGCAGACACTACTTTATTATTGCCACTAAGAGTATCAGAGCAGTTTGCTGCATATGCAAATCAATTCAGAAATTATATTAGCAAATGAAATCCTGTTGTTTTCATAAATTTCCACACATATTAAAGCATTGATTTCATTGCTTTCTAGACATTTCCAGAAGACATAAAAATAAGAGTGAATTCAGGCAGGTAGCCCTTTTTCCATTGTTCTGGAAGTGAATGAGAACACAATTTAGTGAGTTAAACAATTTAAAAAAAAAAAAAAAAGAAAAAGAAAAATCAGAAGTGCGGGAGTGCTGTGGAAGTCCTTGAAGGTCACGTCTGAGCTAGTAGTCTTCATATGCACGCACCAGTTTGTGATTTACTTTCACACTGCATTGCTAAATCCCTTTTATATGACCAAGCCCTTACAATACGACTTTAAGTGCATATGCTGTCTCTAAGCCCCTTGCCTCACAAATCCCCATTACTTTCCAGAATACAAGGGGCTATAGCAACCATGACATGATTCCCTCATGCATGTGGTGACTCCTAAGATCCAAAATAAAATTGCAGTCTGCTCTGCCCTGCACTTTCCTACATGTACTATCCCTCACAGATTAGTACCACCTGTAGACTTATTATCTTTCATCCTCCAGGTCATTACTGAAAATCTTAATACCAGATCCAAGACAGGCCAAGGTAGGGCATTGCTGCCCTGTATTTGACATTGTGCTACTGAGAATTACTCTATAAGTAGGGTTTTGTACCTGTGCAGCAGAAGCTTCTTCTAAGCCATGGCTCTGGCTCCCTAGACTCCTTCTGAGACGGCATATGACACCTGCCTTCTGCCTTCAGTCTACAGATGTCTCCAGATTTCATGTCTGGCATGCAGGGTTCATCTGCCTTCTGTTGCTGTAGCAATGTGTGTGTCCTACCAGTGTCCTATTCCTGAACAAAGTTTACAAGCCCTGCCAAAGTGCCCAGCTCACCTTCCATCCTCTTCCACAGACTGACATTTCCTGAAATTCCAGAGTAGCTTTTTTATATTTCTGAAATTTTCACTATTTAATGCTGATTCTGTAACAGTTGTGGAATCTCACACTTTTCTAACTCTATATTCATTGTTTTGTCTGTATTGCAGTACCAGCTGTGTGTACATTAAGATTAATCCATGCTGCATAGACATGACCAGGGCTCATCCAACTTTGCTGTCCAGCCCTCTCCTCCTTGCACCTACATTTCCAGGAAAAAGAAGTCCTGGGAATTAAGTCAGAAGAATTTTAAAATGAGCTCTACCAGTACCTTGACCTGGAAAATAAGAGGACTAGGATAGTCCTAGCCCTAGCTAGGAAGCTAGGGCTTCCTAGCAGATGAGTCTATATGCGACCTAGGAGAATGTACTATGGATTAAACCCCACTCTCCCAGTTATGCGTAGACACAGAATAAAAAGACAAACTCTTCCCCAACTGTGTCTATAGAGTCTTCCATTACTGTATTCTGTAACACGCTCGTAAGAGAGAAAGCTTTACATCTGTAGCCTTCTTTTCTTGCTATAATTAATTCACAAGTTTTGCTTCAATGTTTTTTTCTGCTATTGGAATGCTTTTCAGCTCAGAGCTTGTAACTTGAGGACTCATGCCAAATATTTTTTGCTTTCTGAAAGCACATTGTCTGTAAGACAACTGGCAGATATCCCTCAGGATGAAGGCTGCCACAAGTGTTCTGATCTGTTCCAAACCTTTTCCTGCAAGTCATTTATTTCAGACAATTCGCTTTTCATCTGTTATAAAGCAGAGGAAGTCTCTGCATTTAAGGGTCAGCCAAAATAATGTTCAATTGGGTTTTGCAGCATTTATTGCTGTGCACTGTAGCAGACAAATTACTTTGTTATTCTCTGTTGTAAGTGAATGCCCTTTAGATACTTATGCAGATGTTAAGAACCCTAAAGACAATTGAACAGTAAAGCTGCATGGGCATCGAACGCCAACTACGCAAAAGAGGGTCCTGAATATTTAAAAACAAGAATGGAAAGGGAATTAAACCTCAGCTTGAACAAGGAGTGTTTCTGTACTAATCAAAACAGATAACTTAGCTAGATGACAGAGAACTGGTGGGTTTTTTGTTGCTTAATTTTTCCCTGGAAGATCTGTGAATTGAAACTTCTTTGGTGTATGGAAGGAGGTTAGGTACAGCTTCCACTGGGAAGGTCCCAGAGTCTGTTCTTGGGTCCCCACTCAGATGGGAAGGGCTGGACACACTGAGACCACCCTGAGGGATCTCCAAGGAAGTACTGAATGATCCAGCCCTGCAGGTAGGAGCTTTATGAACCCACTGGATAGGGGCCACAGAAGTCCCCTTGCTGTAGTGTATCTGAGAGCTGAGGTAGGACCTATTAGCTGTGCTGTGCAGGTGTGCCCACTTAAACTAACTTGAGTGTGGTGCTCTACTGCATGACCAGGACTTAGCCTCATCCCAAGAAAGGAAGGTCAAATGGAAGTTTGAAATTTCAGGTTCAAGAGCTTTTTAGTTATTTCCAATTCCTGCCATATCTGCTCTAATTTTAAAAGATACTTTTGTGTACTCTGCCCCAATAGGAGACTGGCCGCAGTCTGAAATTGAGGACATTTATAGGTGACCTGTAACTATCCCTTAACTTATGTACCACTTGCTGTCACTATTATGGGCCTATATTCATATTTCTTACTAAAAATATACATACTTGTTTTGATCTGAGAAAATGAATGACATATTGAGAGGCTATTAGCAGATCTACACTTTCCAGTCAGATTGCTTTTATTTTTGATGTATGGGAAAAAAGTATGTATGATGTATGGGAAAAAATCAGCTTCATGGAAAAGCTGTTATCTTTTGTCTGTCATATGATGCCATACTGAGATTATTCCCCCAAGCAAACTATCTCCTAGCAGAAAACTACTTGAAGATCTAAGCTATTAACACATGTACATGTAAGTTGCATTAAACTTTCCAGATACAGAGAAAGCATCCGGCGGAGCAAAGCCCCAGAGCTATTAGTTTCATCCTTGTTACAAAATCAGTTCCATTATTATAGTTTTCATATTTCCATATATTTGTCTTGTGAATTGTCCAAGGAAAGGTGTTTCATGTGGTTCCCTAAAACTCGTTCTGTTTTCCTGAAACCCACATTCTCAGAGTGCAGCAGATATACACAGTCAAGCGCAGCACACTGATGAAAGAAAGAAAACAACTGCTAAACCTGCATAATGTATAAAGCAATAAATACCTGTTTTGCAGTTCCCTATACCTGAAGAACCAGAGATGCACAAATTAGCAGGTTTTGCACTGGTCAAGACCTGCTAACATGTTAGGCAGATTCAGTCTCAAGGATAATTTTTATATTGATGACTACAGATGAATTTGAGCTTGTTGGCTTTCCTACAGCAGAGGACTACTGCAGTAAGTCAGTACCAAGTTACCATAGTGACCCATTACACACAGGGGAAGTAAATTTCTCTGCACTTATTTTTGGACATTTCTGTAAGGCTATATAGTCAAAAAAACACCAGCCTTATAACTGGTGTATGCTACTCACTTCTTCACTGTGCAATGGAGAAACACCAGCATGACTAGGACATAACGCATCAAGGCATCTCAGCGAGGCAATTGTATTTTGGTGTTTAACTGAGTGTGTTATTAGTATCAAGCAAGCTGTGGCTAATTTTCAGAGCTTCAGCATGACAAATTATAAACTTAAATGCTTGCAAAAACTTTGTTCTGGTCTCTCCTTCCTTTGTCTCACATCCAATAAAATCACAATATCTCACATTTTTCAAATGCTGTTTCTTCTTTGAATAGGTTTTAGCATGAGTTAATAGGACTGTCATCCCCCATCTCTTTTTCCTGGCCTCAGTATTTCAGGTAATCGTGAGTTCCAGCATCCATGTAGCTTTCCTTTTCAGTACCAACTATTTCATTCACTGGGCATTTTCTTTCTTCCCTCCCTATTCACACCCAGGTCTGGCTGTGGCAAGAAAGTTAGGCAAATGACAATAAGAAGTGCTTCTGGGTGAATGTCTCAGCACTTGGTGTGCTTCTACACCCAGGCGGCCTCCACTCTGAAGCACTGGCAGAGCAGACCTTTCATACTAGCCTGTGGGAGATGCTCAGTGTGCTAGGATGAAGCCAGAGTGGTGTTATTGCTAACATGCAGTGTGACCAGTGCTGTGGTCCTGGCTGTTCACCCACATGCCCTTCTTCTCCCAGCATGGAGAGAGAAGCTGCATAGCCACCCTGGCATTCCTAGGAAAGAAGAGGGCTGGAGCCTGGCTTGCTTCCCTTTCCTCTTTCTTCTGCAGCGTGGGGGCCTTATTTCTGCTGCTGGGGTTCAGTACTTATGCCTGGCACAGGACAAGGGTGACAAGGGCAAAGAGGAGCAGAGCTTGATCATGACTGCCCATCTCAGAGATTCAAGTGTTTCCTGAACAATTCCTGTGCATGATATTTGGCACTGAGTCAAAATCAGTGTGTTTATCACTCATCCCCGGGGCAGCAACATTCAGGTTGTCAGCTGGAAAAGTCTGAACCAGCCCCTTTTCAGCCACCTTAGTCCATGTTGCTCCTCCCCAACAGGAGCTGCCAAATTCACATTACTTTTACAACCCCCTCTCCCAGTTGCCACGTAAAACTGCTGTATAATTCCCTTCATCAGGGAATATAAAATAAATCAGGCAGTAGTGAGCCACCACCCATTCCTCTCCCCATCCACTTCTCAAAGGGTTAACTTAACATTTAAATCTGGTGCCATATACACATAAAATCTACTCTAACACTGAAATTGCTTACAGTTCACACAGAGGTGAGAAGACAGTTTGGGCATATTTCATATATACACAAAGTTGTCGAGGTTAAAGTAACCCAAGGGCAACAATTATGCTATTTGAAGCATATATAATTGATCAGCTGCAACTCTTTCTCACCTTTAGCTAATACTGGTGCCAATCTGGGTGTTTTCTTACAATTATATGTAATAACAGTGCCACAGTCTTGAAGGGCGGTTAAGTTAGACACAACAACCAAGTTGCTAGTGTATGACTCATTATGTTGTGACTAGAGAAGCCTGTGAACATCTTGTATTAATTTTAGTAATTTAGAATTTATCTTCAAAAACAAAAAAAAAAAAAAATATTTCTGAATGCAGATGCAGTCTAATGACCCTTTCACTAATTTTTGGATTTGCTTAAAAGCCTTGCTCGGCTCCTTTATATTTTAAAGACTACACATGTTTAATTGAATGCGAAACTGACAGCAAGACCTTCAGAAAAAATATAGGCTTTGATGTGAAGTGAAAGAGACTTCAGCCCAGTTAAATTATTTCCCTTTTACACCTGCTTTAATGTTTTCAGAATAAAGCCCACTGTCCTTAAAGGATAACACAAGAAAGTAAAAGATGTCAGGCTCTGGAAAAAATCATTTTTCATTGGGAGGAAAAAGACTGTACCTTAAATTTACCCTTCCAATCAATAACAGCTCCTTGACTGTGCTTTTCTTTATGCTTGCTTAGGCATGAGATGTATATAAAACATACATTTAAAGGCATCGTTTGCCCTTAAATTAATGCAACAGGCTAAAGGTAATAGTCATCAATAAGAATAATGTCTTACCTGCCACCCCTGGGAATTGTTTTGACTTGAGATCAAGCTTTGATTTATACATCAGAAGACTGCACAGCACCTATGCTTCTGTTTGTGTACCATGTCATCTAATGAAACTCTCACCTCCAAGTCAAATACTTACAAGTGAAACTGATGCCAAGGTTTGGGACCAAGCCAGCTTTTTGATATAGCACTAGAAACTTATGTGGAGACAACTGAAGCTCATCCAGAGACTAACTATATGATCACATTGCCTTTAGTTCTTGTTTCATAATGCAGCAGAAAGTTCTTCCAGCATTTCTGAGCAATATGGGTAGAATTCCTTTTTTGCTAAAGGGGATTTAAACTCATTTCTCACATGCCTTAAGCATTAGGGTACATCACAGTCTAAGCATGATGTATCTCTGAATTCCTTCAACCAAAATTGATGCATTTTATTTTATTGGGCCAAGGACAGATTGTTACTTTATCTGATTGTTCATCCAGTGCAATATCTCTTATCAGCAGACACCTCATTGCTGTCAAACCTTCTGTGTCTTCTTGCAGTCTGGCTTTATGTTAAAGAAAACTCTCTGTGACCTGCTCCTTCAAAAAACTCCACACTACTTGAAATGTGGGATTAGTGTACAGTACACCTGAAGAAGAAAAGAAATTTGAAAGCAATTCATATTCTCTCATCTAATAGCAATATAATATATAATGCCTGAAATCCCCTGGAAGAAGAGAATATAGTAATAATGAATAGAATGGACTGATAAAGGCCTCACTGCTGGGTTAGCAAAGTCAGATAGGTAGGTGACAGTGCCTATCCAAACCCCTGAAAGAGAAGTTGGACAGGAGCTCTTATATATTAGTGCAAGAGTGAATATCCTCGTTTCTTGGCTGAAAAATATCTTTTTGTGGAGTTTCACCATTTTGGTTTTCCCCTACCCTAAGACTGACTAAGAGCACAAATGCAAGAAGCAAATTTTGCTCTCTACAGCTCCCTGAAATCATGATGAAGAGAGAAGGTGTCCGGTCTCTTTTCTCAAGTAACAAGAGATAGGACAAGAGGAAATGGTCTCAAGCTCCACCAGCTGAGGTTTAGACTGGATATTGGGAAAAATGTCTTCACCGAGAGGGTGATCAGGTATCAGAACAGGCTGCCCAGGGAACTGGTGGTCCCTGGAAGTATTCAAAAACATGTAGATGAGGCCCTTAGAGACACAGTTTAGTGGTGGTCTTGGCAGTCCTGGGGTAGTGTTTGGACTTGATGATCTTAAAAGACTTTTCCAACCTAGTTGATTTTATGATTCTAAAACCATCAGTGAGAGGTGATTTATAAAGCTATTGCCTTACGGCCAAGATGGAAACAATGGGAGTCTAAATCTAAGCGTGTGCTATCATGTTACATATCTATCCGATATATCTGATGTATCTGATATACTACCAAGCACCCTATGAATACACTGAGCAATGCATCTCACCTCACATACGTTTACATATTTATGGGTTTGGGATGATTGCAGCTTTCATGTCATGACTGAACATAAGGCTGAGATTCTTAAGATTTCTCAGTTTTAAGCTTAATAACTAAAACCAGAAGTGAGGCAGGTCTCTGCTGCCTAAGGGATTTTACTTCTTGACCAGTGAAGGGTTGTACTTGTGCTCTGTCCCTATTTTCTGTGTCTGATGCCACTGAGCTAATGAAAAAAAATTAAGCCAAGCTGAAATTACTAGCAACTGGGGCTGATCAAATTACAAGGAAACTTAGGGTTATGGTCTATTCTGTTTTACTACATTTTGTGGATTATCATTGTTGTCTCGGGTTCAGCAGTAGCAGTCATTTTTCTCCTTCTTGGTAGCTGGTGCAGTGCAGTGTTTTGACTTTCGGCCTGGGACCAGAGCTGATAACAATGATGTTTAGCCTGGCCAAGGACTTTGTGAGCCTCATGCTCCGCCAGGGATGAGGGCAAGCTGGGAGGAAGCAGAGACAGGACACCTGACCCAAGCTGACCAAAGAGGCATTCCATACCACAGCACTTCATGCCCAGGAGGTAACTGGGAGTTAGCCGGAAGGGCTGGGAGACTGCAGGGTTGGAGGAGGTATCAGTCAGAGCTTGGTCGGGTTGGAGGCAGGGGGGGGAGTTATCAGTTGGCTGGTAGTGAGGTGTGATATTCTCTTCCCTTGTTATTCCCTTTATCATTGTTACTATCGGTGGTAGCAGTAGTGATTTGTGTTATACCTTAGTTACTAAACTGTTCTTATCTCAACCCGTGGGAGTTGCATTCTTTTCGATTCTCCTCTCCGTTCCTCCGGGAGTAGGGGGAGGGCAAGAAGGGGGGGGAGTGATTGAACGAGCCCTCTGCCTGCTATTAAACCACAACAATTGCAAACACACAAGATTTATATTTATTTTGATTGATTTTTAAAGAAATCCATCACTTTCACAACATGGAGAGCCATTTTGGTGGGTTTACTCTATGGTATATGACCATATGGAAGAATTGCCACAGAGTTATTGGATGATGTCTGCTGTTCTCAAATCCTAAGTAGCCTTCCTTACGCACAGACTGTACAAGACCTTTTAGATGCCTGCATAAAAGGAATAGCTACAGAATGAAGAATTCACTCAGTCAATAGAGTTATTTAGTGGAATATGTTCTTGGCCTTTGATTTCAAGTCAATGAGAACTTTTTGTTCTGCATACATGGAGTCTCTTGATCAGTTGAAACCTAATTTATTCTCAAGAACTCTGGGCCAGTAATGTGCGATAAATAAGCACAAGTTATAGAACAGCCTTTTGAAACCTAAATTTAATAAATCCTTTAAAGCACAATATGTATCTGAACATATGAAAAGTCTCCTTGAAATCCTTTGTTGGTCTGGGGCCCAGGAACTTGACCCAAAGCCAATTGAAGTCAACAGGATTCTTTCCAACAACCTCATTATAGCATTTTAACTCTAGCTTTGTGTGAAAATAAAAAGCGTACTCTGGTATTGAGTGATAGAACCACTGATTTGCAGTACCAGGAAAAATAGCTATATATCTCCCTTGTCTAAGGACATGCTGGCAAGCACTCTTGGATAGGGCACTTGTCATGTTATTTTGTAATTAATTACTTACAGTCAAGGTTTATGTCACTGTGGTTTCAGCTCTATTCAGACATTTTTATGGACATCTGAGTAGATGTTATACTTTTTATTAGGAAAAGCAGCTGCATTTGCAGAGAATTCCTGAAGAGAAATCTTTGCAAAATATACCTGATGAATTTGAAAATAGATCTAAATCACCAGCTCAAGCAGCTCATCACAAGCAGAAGTGCTTGTACAGATCAGTATACTAAGAGAAAGTTTGAGCTTCCAGTATAAGCCACCTAACTGTTTTCAGAACCCAGATTGAAAGGAAAAATATTGTTTGTGTATACATGTCATATCATACATAAATCCCAAATCTATTCAAAGTAGTATGATTTAGACATATGTAAAGAGTATAAAGTGCTAGTGGGTGTGGATAGAAAAGTATATAATGAGAGGTTAGGATGATCATCTTGCATTTCAGTAGTGTAAAACGTTTTGAAATTGAGAGACAAATATTCCTTCTTAGATACTGTGCCGTATATACCCCAAAAGAGATCTCAAAACCGAGATGTGGTATGTTCATGTCAACACTTGTATGTATTCCTGTCATCTGTGCTACCACAGCACTTGCAAACCTCCCTCCAGTCTTGCACAGGACTTAAGGTGTTAGGCACTGCTGAAATATACAACACACCAGCTCCTTTCTCAAATAATGTATCATCTAATGTGTGGCCTATATTCACCCCATCTCACTTAAGGCACAAAGACCCCCATAGGCTTCCTCTAGTGAGGTCAGAAAGGCTAACACAATAGAAGATAGAGAGTTATAGTCACATACAAATACCGAAAATCCAACTAGAGTTTCCAGCTAATCAACAAGTCTGGTTTTGTAGGATGAGGATCTAATGCTGTCAAGTAGGTATGGGCTTTCCCTGAGAAGGTGGAATGCTGCTAGCAGGGCTGCTGTCTGACTAAGGTGCTTTTTTTCTTGAAGTTTCCTTTTTTTCTTCCATTAAATCAAACTATTATTTTTTGACCAGGTCTAGAGGAAGGAAGGAAAAAGCTGATTTTAAAGTCTAGTGCCCTTGATAAAGGAGATGAATAGGCATTTTACTGGTTTGGACAGACAAGGAAAGGATAGATTTCAAGGGGTGAAAAGGAGGTGGGAGATGACAAATGGCAGGGAAGTAAAATAGCTCTGCAGCATTTTTTTATGCCAACAAAGGAGAAAAGTAGCTAGTAGGGTTTTTCACAGCACAAATTTGTAAAAGATAAGGTCAGCAATAACACTGAGTGGCTCCAGGTGTTAAGTATCAATGCATTTTTTACCTCAGTTCTACCATAATATGAGCGCAGCCTCAGAGAAAAATCCCTTTACTTGAGTTGTGAATGAGGGTTTTTTGATCCTGAGGATTTGAATACAGCTTATGTGAAAGATTTGAAACAATAGAAACCATCAAGTGAACTGCAAAAATGAAAAAACAGACAAAATCTTACTGTTGTTATGCCAAACAGCATGTGGTTATTGCCAGTTTCCCAAGCAGTGGTGTGTTTGTGAGTGCACATCTTCTGCACTGTGCAAAGTCTTATGGTTGTCATTCACTCTTGCACAGGCATGAAGCATTCCACTCATTTGCACAGCAGACATAAAGCCCTGAAGTATTTTCTGGAAACCGTGTTTCTGACCTGGAGAGGCTGTAACAGCATTCAGAAAAAATTGTATCTGTAGTACTAAAACTGGTTTCCAAACATCTCCTATTGTGAAACGTCAATGCAAAATGAATTAAATTAAAAGCAAGATTTAGTTTAAAAAAAAACAATCCAAGGAAATGAGAAGTATTTAATGACATTATGCATTTGGCTATGTAAACTGCTTCACAGCTACAGTGTCAAAGCACAGAGTAAATGAGCACAGAAGGCAATTTCCTAGATTAAATTATAATAATTATAGCAGTTCTGAACAAAATATAGGATCTTTTTTCTTTAAAATGCAGCTTTAGATAGCACTTAAGTAGACTAAATGGCATCTGTTACTCTCATTTCCTTAGCTGAGTATGAGAGAGCTGGAAGTGAAAATGAAAGGTAGCAAATCATACCTTGAAGATGAAATAGAGATGGCTAGAAGGGAGGAGGTAAGACATGAGGTCACTGATTTCTGCATTCATAGTTTGGGCTTTGAGATGTTCATTTACTGATTTTTTTGCGTACTCCGCAGAGCAGCACTTCAGCTACCCATGTCTTCTCTATATATGCGCAACTGACAAAACAGAAACAAGTACAAACCTCCAACACTGTGAGGTGAATGACTCAATTGAACCACAATGTGGCAACAAAAACTGCAGGGGAACACTCTGCCCCCCCACAGCAAGGCTCTGCAGCCGTGCTCCCCACCCCCCCCCCTGCACTTCTCTTGAGGGGGGACTCTTTTTTAATTCTTTTCATTTTAATTCTTTTTCTTTCCACCCTGTATGCTTGCAAATAGCACTCTCTCAGAGAGTAATACTGGGAGTAGGATCCAGTTGTCCACATATCTGAGGTACCCTAGAGTATCCCAGCTTAGCTACAGCTGCCCGTCTAGGGAAGTGTGGATCTTCCATATGTCCTGTGGCAAACCATCCAGCCTATACAGGTGTCTCAGACACCTGAGGACATTCTGCATGGCACCACATCTTGCTTGGAAGTAGCTGGCTCACCCCACCACCTCTTATGGCCAACCAGCACAACCCACCTGTGCTGCCTCAGCTAAATGTCTCTGGACTCCTGTCATGATCTGCATCCAGAAGCAAACCAGCTGCCCAATCTTAGATATCCAATGCCATCAGAGATGCTTTAGGGTATTACAGGCATGTAGGCAATATAGTATGGGAGACTCATGCCCTCTGGAGCGGCAGGAGTAGCTCAGGGAGAAATGGCCTACTACACAATCAGCTCTACATAACTATATTTGAATTGCTCTCAGTTGACTAAAATGAGAGCTTAGACACAATATTCGTGATATACATTTAACTGTCCTAAGTTCAAGCCAAATTCTTCTGCCTGCTGTGTCTTACGTCTCCTCTCATCCACCAAGCTAGTCAATATGTCATAGAAGGCTATCAGGTTGGTCAGGAGGGATTTTGCTTTCGTAAATGCAAACTAGCTACTACCTTCTAGACCTCCATACTTTTGGAAATAGGTTCAAAATTTACCTACAGTTGCAATTGTTGCAGAATAAAAATTTTTAGTATCGACCTTCCTGAAAGACATGGATCAATGAAATAAGTGTCACAAACCTATTTTGGTCAAGAGTACCACAACTACCATAGAGTTGTGGTGGTTCAGGAACATGCCATTTATAGAGTCCTTGACTCTGCAACTAATCCCCACCAATTGTGTTAGAGGTTCAGGTTAGATACAAAGAAGTTCTTCACTGTGAGGCACTGGAACAGGTTGCCCAAAGAATCTGTGAATCTGTGAATGCTTCATCCCTGGCAGTGTTCAAGGCCAGGTTGGACAGAGCCTTAGGTGACATGACATGGTCTCGTGGGAAGTGTCCCTGCCTATGGCACAGGATTTGGAAGTAAAATATCTTAATGTCCCTTCCAACCCTAACCATTCTATGATTCTCTGTTTTCTGTTCTAAAACAATCAAGTGGAAACTGAAAATGAGCTAGAAAACCTCACAGGAGTTAGCTCTTCTGAGTTTCAACAAGCACCCTGAGACATACTAGTGGTCAGATTACTTTTAATCTCAAAGTTTGTTGAAGCCAACAAAATAGTGAGGTACTTGTTAGTACTCCAACAACCAAGGCAACACAGAAAGCAAACACAAGATATGCAGCAGCACTTGCTAGGTGGGCTTCATACTATGCATCTCAATAGTCAAAGTATACCTGCCTCCCACACCCTTCAGAGTGCTCTTTTACCTTCTGTATCTGACTTTGAATAACTTTTAATTATATGTGTCTTGGGTTCATCAGTAGCAGTCATTTTTCACCTTCTTAGTAGCTGGTGCAGTGCTGTGGTTTTGACTTTCAGCCTGGGAACAGCGCTGATAACACCGATGGTTTTAGTTGTTGCTCAGTAATGATTAGTCTGAATAAGGACTTTCCAAGTCTCATGCTCTGCCAGGGAGGAGGGGAAGCTGGGAGGAAGCAGAGACAGGACACCTGACCCAAACTGACCAAAGAGGTATTCCATACCATAACATGTCATGCCCAGTATATAAAATGGGGAGAGTTACGCGGATGGGCTAGATCACTTGCTCGGGTCAGGCTGGGTATCGGTCAGCAGGTGGTGAGCAGTTGTATTCTCTTCCCTTGTTATTTCCTTTATCATTATTATTATTGGGGGTAGCAGCAGTGATTTATATTATACCTTAGTTACTGGACTGCTCTTATCTCAACACATGGGAGCTACATTCTTTGGATTCTCCTCCCCATCCCTCCAGGAAACGGGGGGAGGAAGGTGGGGAGTGAGAAAGCAGCTGCATGGTTCTGAGTTACTGGCTGGGTTTAAACCACAACACCTCCACACTAGAGTTGCCTGGTATAAAGTGTGTTGCAGGCTGTACGCAGACAGAAATGCCTTCACCTTGAGAAAGTATGATTTTCAGTGTTTAAATGAGCATGAGTAAACAGTGTGAGCTAGGTCTTGAGTACTAACAAAAACCCAAGGATTCTTGCTATTGAGTTTATTTTTTATCAGGGGAACAGCCCTGACGATTTAATTTATCATGTCAAAAATCTTTACAGAAAGAATAGTAATTTAAATCTGTCGCCGACAACTGCCCATTTTCAGCTCTAGCCAACAGTGCAGCTCAGGAAAGAAGAAATGCAAGCTGTATTGACATGAAAGGAGATCTCTTTTGCAAATTTGTGGTAAACACCTACCTCTCACCAGAAATGGCTACTGTTTGATTTCAGACACAAGTGTCCACCTCTGCAGTGTCTAATGGAGGTTTAATTTCATCACCTTCCTTAGTAGCAAGTGGTTGTATTTTCCTGGCAATGATAACACTATTGAGTTCATTCAACAACAGGATCGACAAAATGGACTGGCTTGGAAGGGTTTTTAGGTCTAACTGACTTGAGTTTGCTGACAGATGACTCCATAGTAAACTGCTTTCACTGAGTAAACACTAAAATATGTTGGCAAAGATATGTCTGTTTCAGCAGTCAACTCAGTGATTACAGGAGGTACAACCAGAGCTATTAATTAGCTACATACAGTCAGCTAAAGCCATCAGTGTGGCTGTATAGACCCCAGCATGGTCTAACTGCCCAAGTATTTTCTTGCGATGTACTCAGCATGTACCAAATCACTGCAGCTTCCTGGTTACCACTGCTGCAGGTAGCTAACTAAAGCTAGCTCAGGTATGTTTATCTAAGATGCAGTCACAGCAGGGGTGAGCACAGCCTGACAGCCATTTAACAGCATCATGGTCGGTGTGGCTTCAATATTAGCACTCCATAAAGCACTTCAGTACAGGTTGTAAATGTTTGGTGGGACAACAGAAGCCTTTGGGCTCAAAACAAAACACAAAAATCGTGCAAAAATTATGGCATGATAATCCTGGGAGCCACACAAGTAACCTTCTGATCTGGGTGCTAGGACGGTTTCTCCCAGACCACCATTTCTATATGTGCAAAGCAGGAATAGAATTTACTGCCACAAGCAAGCTTTTGTGTGACTTCATTCCCTTGAGAGCTGTGAGCCCTAGAGAATGCCCTGTGAAAGCACCACAGAAATACAGTTTTGTTTATGTAGTGTATCTGAACGAAACAGCCATTCAGGGAGATATTATCTGTTTCCAATCTGAATGTGAAGAAGAAAATACATTGCCCAACAGTGAATACTGATAGAGCAGCAGGCAGCACTGTCAAAAAATTGGCAGAATATTCAGAATACATGACTGTGATGGAACACATCAGGCATGTTACCCTAATTTGTAGAGAACAACATCATGGTAGAAAATCAGCAACTTGCTGGCTATGCTTAGTTTAAGAACACTTCTTTTAAATATGTGTTCTCTGGTTTTGGGCAGAGAAAATCTGTAAGAAGCAGGGCTTGCTTTCATGCCTCCTATACTTTCATGAATCTAAACACGGAACAGCAACGTTTTTCCAGAGTTATCTCTACCCCAAGCAACAAAGTCAGGCATGCAGGCTATGTTAATTTATACTAATTCTGGATGCTGAAGTGAAGTTGTACAACATTTACAAGGTATATGTTTAGCAAAATATTTTATACAACTTGCATTAAGCATCTTTGTTACCTTACTGTCCTTCAAAGCAAGTAGTGGTTTTTACAGAGTAAATTAGAAACCCTACACACCAGAGACTTCTCATAATTTACTGAGAAGCAGACAATAAGCAATGTCAAGCTCAGGAATATATTATATCTCCTGCCTTTTGCAGCTGAGTCAGGGATGTCCCTTGTCAAGTCAAATCCTGGCCCTGGAATCCTCTTCAGAAACACCTTAAAAATGAGTAACTGAGCACGTATTAACCAGACATATTTCATGTTGCAAAAATAGGATGAAAGATGTTTCTCAGTTTGAATGTGCACGAGTTCTCATCACACTTTGATTTTCTCAGTCTCGTCCCTTTTAGGGCTTTCTATTTTCAGATCACTTAATACTGAAAACATGGTTTCCACAGGGCTTTAAGGTCTGTCCTCAGCCTGCAGCTGGCATCTTTTGTCTAAAGGTAGAGAGTTCAAGCTGGGCTAGATGGAAAAAGAAAAGGAGCACAGTACGTAAAGTTTTTATTCTTTATCGAGAAATGCCTTCTAAGCTTCATGGACAACCAGTTCTGTACACATAGGGTAAATTGCTCCAGCCTTACTGAAATTTGGAGCATTTTGTAGAGTGGTTCACAAATTATTTATGGACCAAACTTACTTTATAATGACAACATACTCTCAACAAAAGTATTTTTCAGCTTTCAGTGTAAGTGGGCCAATGACAACCTCATGGAGTTCAACCAAGCCAAGTGCAAGGTCCTACACCTTGGCTGGTACAATACCATGAAGTCCTGTGAAGAAGGACTTGGGGGTGTTGACTGATGAGAAACTGAACATGAGCTTGAACATGAATGTGTACTCGCAGCCCAGAAACCAGCTGTCCTGGAGAGGTACTCTTCTTTAGGGACTGTAGCGACAGGACAAGGGGTAACGGACTCAAACTTAAACAGGAGAACTTTAGGTTAGATATAAGGAAGAAGTTAAGGAAGAAGTTCTTTAGTGTAAGGGTGGTGAGGCACTAGCACAGGTTGCCCAAGGAAGTTTTGAATGCTCCATCCCTGGCAGTGCTCAAGGCCAGGTTGTATGAAGTCTTGGGTGACATGGTTTAGTGTGAGGTGTCCCTGCCCATGGCAGGGGGATTGGAACTAGATGATCTTAAGTTCCTTTCCAACCCTAACTATTCTGTGATTCTGTATTACAGAACTTTTCAGATATGCTCATTCTACCCCCATGAAAAGCTTTACTGAGCCCTGTGGTTGGTAGTCTATCACTAATACAGTCCTGGAGATGGAATGAAAAATGCACACATCAATCCTGTGTGCGTGTAAAGGTTCCTAGCTATAAGAAGTACATCAGTTCCTCTAGGAATGGCATATGCTTCATTTTTTATATGCGAGGGATAACAAACTGCTATGGCATCGTGCACTAAAACCTGCAAACATTGCTAGGTCTTTACAGGTAATACATGAAGTGAGTACACATACACAAGGTGGTGCTGCTGAGCTGACACCATAAATGTTCTATCGGTTTACTGCACAGACCATTTTGTGAAGCAAATCTCAGCCATGGAAAGCTTTCTTTTTTGATTTTCCACTTTCTGAATACTCCACCCTCCCCATTTCAGCTGGTCAGGAAATATCAGTCTTGTTTCATTAGGATGGTGTAAGCCTGACTTTGGTCTTTCTTTGGCTTTTGAGTATTTTTGACAGTATTTTCAGTCTTGTCCTACACACCTTTTCCGCTAGACCAAATACCAAACACCAAACAAGTCTGTGAGCAGAATCTCAGCCAGAATGACCTAAGGTAAAATTTCAAAGTGCCTACACAAGTGTCACCCCAAAGGTCCAAATATTTTTATTATTTTTTTTTGTTTGTAAGTTGAGAGGTAAATTCCTAAGCCATCTAGGCACCTTTAAAAATTGTATTCAGTGCCTCTAATTTAAATCCTTGGAATTAAAACAGGAGTCACCTTAAAATACTTTTATTGAGGATGAAATTCACACCTGTGTTTTTAATGAGAACTTCCATAACACACACTGAGATTTAAATACAATAAAAGACTGAACAAATAGTAACGTTATTTAATACGAAGTATTAATACTAGTAAATAAGGAAATGTAAGGTCTGACGATCCAATGCTTTATGGGAATCATGTGTATATGGGCATATTCCTTAATTCATCAATTCCATTAAGTAATACCAGTTGATGCCAGCTGAATTATTTGCCATAAATTTTCAGATGCTAAGGATTCCCTTCTGTATGTTTATTCTGATGTGAGCTGGAATAATTCTGGAATTTCTTAAGGCTCACACCAGTAATACAGAGAAGATACACAAATTGTTTTGTTAGCCATTGAAAGAAACAAAAGAACTAGAATAGCAATGAACATGTGCAGAATGGCTCTCCAAGAGTATTCTTAGGAAAATTTTAAGTACAGAGGAAATCTTGAAATATTGATTATATCATCTAAAGTGTAGGTTTTCCTACTGAAGTCCTCTGCACTGGCTATACCGGCTTTACTGCTTGAGTATTCACTCTGCACAGAGTTTTTAGATAATCAGAAAGTAATTAAAGTCTGACATGTTTTGCCTAACCATCAAATAGTTGCAAGTTATTTATTCTTCTTTGAAGACAAGAAAGTTCCTGTGTTGTATACGCTGGCAAAACTAACTAAGCACTCCTTTGCTAGAGAACAAATACTCTGTTGTCTGTGATCAATTTGACACAACTTGTTTGAAAATTTTATCACAAGGGCTCTCTTCCTTAATTAGCACAGTGTGACTGGGCAGGACGTTTACTGTGACTGTGAAGAGGACTGAGGCCTCTCTTATTTCTAAAGATTTTAACACAAGCGGTCAATTTGTCATCTCAGTAGTGGTGGCACAAAAATCTGCAGTAAATTTAATATCACCGCCACTTATTAGTTAAACCAGTGTTCTTATTGCTAACTCACATTGCTGATAATGAGATCAAAATCTGGTTCCTAGCAACTGTATCTTGAATTTTGGTTGATAATGTTCTTCAAAATATTCTCCCTTCTCCCTGTTTCCCCAGAAATCCAGACTTTCCTTTTGACAATTGTCAGTATGTAGTATAACAAGAAAGATTAAAATTCCTGCTGCTTTTTGGACTACATTTGTTCTTAACAGAGATATTCCACAGTAACCTACTCACTTCTCTAAATAGTGTCTGCCTTTTTATTTGTTGTACTTTGACAGTGTGTGGGTTTGTTATAGTGTGCTGATTTCTAGATTGCCTGTTGATTCCCATTTTGAAATACTGGCACCTCCTTCTTATTTTTAAAGCAAATAAATAGTAATAATAAAAACCTCTTTTGTATCCCCCAGCTTGTGCATTTTTCCTCTGCCAGCGGGCCTTTTTCTACAATTCCTACTGTAAATTTCCATTGTAAATTCAAACTCTACTGTAGATGGAGCTGTAAGTTTTTTCCAGGAAGCAGTCCATTCACATAAGCCATAGAAATGTCCCAGTGATAAGAGAGGAAGACTCACACAAGACAGTTCAACGAGTGGGATGGTGCCAGGTGCATTTACAATTTGTATTTGTTTTCTTTGCAATTGCCTCTTAACAGAAAACACAGGTTCAGGAAAATCTTGTCTCTAGACTGTCTGTAATCCTCAAAAAAAGAATGAAAGATGGTTGGAGCACCCCTTAAAGCAAAGTGTATCCCATAGAAATGAGAGACAACTTTTCAACTGGTCTGTTGAAAGGAACAGTGCAGCCATCACAAAGCAGAATTACAGTGTAATAAATGAAAAAGATTCCTGCAAGCCACAGTCTACGTGAAAATGAAAGGTCAATGACAAGTTCTAAATAGCGTAACTTTTTTAATGAGATTAATGCTAGCCATGTGTAACAGCAGCAGATGCAGGCTTAAAAAAGGAAAACTGAAGTGGACAAGAGGTTAATTATGTAGGTAAACAACACAGGAACACTGTTAGCAATATCCAGAAAAAAACTATTGTGAAACAGTGAAATTGTCTTATTCATGTAAAAGCACACTTTTCCAGTTACTCCCCATTCATGTAGAAGGGCTCATGTTCACCTCAGCTTTGCTAAAAAGGCCTGAGAACCAAAAACTGCTGTGTACTGGGAAAATAACAGTGATCTGGGCTAGCACAGCCTGTTTTCCTCTGTCCTCATTCTCCTTCCCTATCTACCCTGCAGCAAAGGCCTACCCTGTAACATGTAGGAAATAAGCACACCTTGAGACCAACAGAATTGGATTCAATCTAGAGAGGTGATTTCATGTCAAACAGCACTACTGCTGACCTGATGCTGTGGGCACTGCAGGAAGCAGATCCAGAGCAGCCTGGTGGATAGGAAGTGCAGCAAATCGATCATGTTTAAGATGTGGCTGAAAAGAACTTTGAAACACCAGTCTTCTCTGGTGTGGAGGTGTCGTGGTTGAAGCCCAGCCAGTAACTCAGAACCATGCAGCCACTCTCTCACTCCCCCACCTCCTTCTTCCTCTCCCCACTCCAGGAGGGATAGGGAGGAGAAAGGAAAGAATGTAACTCCCACGGGTTGAGATAAGAACAAGCCAGTTAAATAAGGTATAACACAAATCACTGCTGCTACCACCAGTAATAATAATGATAAGGGAAATAACAAGGGAAGAGATCATAACCGCTCACCACTCGCCAACCAATACTCAGCCCGACCTGAGCAAGTGATCTCGCCCTTCTGGGTAACTGCCCCCAGTTTATATAGTGGGCATGACATGTTGTGGTATGGAATACCTCTTTGGGTAGTTTGGGTCAGGGCTGTCTCTGTCAGGTGGCAGGTGTCCTGTCTCTGCTTCCTCCCAGCTTCCCCTCCTCCCTGGCAGAGCATGAGACTCACAAAGTCTTTGGTCAGAGTAAACATTACTGAGCAGCAACTAAAAACATCGGTGTTATCAGTGCTGTTCCCAGGCTGAAAGTCAAAAACACAGCACTGAACCAGCTACTAAGAAGGAGAAAAATGACTGCTACTGCTGAACCCAGGACAGTATCCACCCCTTATTCCATACCATCCACATCATGCTCAGATCCCACATTTTTCAATATACCGTTGCTTTTGTCTCATTATATATATATATATATGTATACACTTATATACATGCACACACAAAGAGAGAGATCATTCCTTAATGCATGGACCAAACCCTATGAAGCTGCTGAATTCATCCAGTCCATGATGTTGGGCTCCATCTCTTGTAACAGTCTTTCAGAGCAGGAGAGGCTGCGTGCAGTGTTGGATCGTTACCTGCTGAAGACACCGCAGAACTTGTCTGGTTCTATCAAAGTTCATTCTTTGTTGGGATGATGGTCAGAGGGAAGTCAGGGCCAGTAGCTGGTGACCTGAAGACATCAAGCTGGTGGGCCATGAAAGTGCTACATAGCAGGCAACAGCACACAATTGAGTTCATTGGCTGTTTTCCCCTAAAATCAAATCCCCTTGAGGTACAAATTGGATTTCCTCATCTTCCTGCATTACCCACCAAGTATATCCGGGTCCCTGAGCAAAATCAATCCCATGGGCGGGTTTGCCTTTACCTGAAGCAGGAATAACCCAAACTGTCTTCCACAGCAAATTCTTCATATGCACCACGGGAACTTTATCCCCCTCTACAATATGTAAAAGTTCTGACTGGGCTGGGCCAGCCCTGTTGGCAGATCCTCTGGTGTTGACCAACCAGGTGGCTTTTGGTAACCGTGTATCCCAATGCTTGAAAGTTCCCCCACCCATTGCTCTCAGTGTAGTTTTTAACAGCCCATTGTACCCTTCGATTTTCCCAGAGGCTGGTGCATGGTAGGGGATGTGATATACCCACTCAATGCCATGCTCTTTGGCCCAAATATCTATAAGGTTATTCCGGAAATGAGTCCCATTGTCTGATTCAATTCTCTCTGGGGTGCCGTGTCGCCACAAAATCTGTTTCTCAAGGCCCAGGATAGTGTTCTGGGCAGTGGCATGGGGCACAGCTTGTGTTTCCAGCCATCCGGTGGTTGCTTCCACCATGGTAAGCACATGGCGCTTGCCTTGGTGGGTTGGTGGCAGTGTGATATAGTCAATCTGCCAGGCCTCCCCATATTTATACTTCAGCCATCGTCCTCCATACCAAAGAGGCTTTAACTGTTTGGCTTGCTTAATTGCAGCATGTTTCACACTCATGAATAACCTGGGCAATAATACTCATTGTTAAGCCCATCCCTTAATCACGAGCCCATCTATATGTTGCATCTCTGCCCTGATGGCCTGAAGTGTCATGGGCCCACCGGGTCAAAAATAATTCACCTTTATGTTGCCAATCTAAGTCCATCTGAGCCACTTCAATCTTAGCAGCTTCATCCACTTGTTGGTTGTTCTGGTGTTCCTCAGTGGTTCAACTCTTGGGTACATGGGCATCTACATGACGTACCTTCACCACCAGGTTCTGCACCCAGGCAGCGATAATCTTGCCACAGTGCAGCAGCCCAGATGGGTTTACCTCTGCGTTGCCAGTTGCTCTGTTTCCATTGCTTCAACCACCCCCACAGGGCATTTGCCACCATCCATGAGTCAGTATAGAGATAAAGTACTGGCCACTTTTCTCATTCAGCAATGTCCAAGGCCAGCTGGATAGGTTTCTCCTCGGCAAAATGACTCGATTCTCCCTCTCCTTCATCAGTTTCTGCAACTTGTTGTTGGGGACTCCATACAGCTGCCTTCCATCTCCAATGCTTCCAAAGCACTGGAGGGACCCAGTGGACTAGATACTTGACCATACTGTCCCACACACCCTGCCAGTCATGACTGTCCAGCCTGGGGGAAAGTCTCTTGGTCCTCCTATATCATTATTTAACCCTAGACAAGCCCCAAATCCAACCGTTCTTAACTCTTGAGATCAGACAGAATGGTGGCAGATAACGCACACTCTGTATGCGTGCCAGTGTGGTGATCCCCATCACAATCAACAGGCAGGTCTCAAGGGTACCCAAAGGCCATTCAAAACCTTCAGAACTCTCAAATGATGCTGTAAACGGTCCGGTGGGGGAGCTGGGAGTGTAAGGGAATGTCTCCTTCACAGGTTGACCACCCAGGGAGGGAAAAAAAGATATGTAATTGCTAAACATTGCCATTATATACCTCCCAAAGTATAGAGGTGATGACCACACTGGGAACGCAAGCCAGATCAGTTTCATGATCAATGAGTCTACTGTATTACAAGCCATTACCATAAAGTACAATGAAACAAGAACTTTAGCCCACATTTCCAAGTTTGCCAACCAAAGATCAAATAACATATTATTCCTTCCATTATGAATGAGATTGGGCGTTTTCAGGGTGGTGTGGCCATAGATGAAGACAGTAAGCCTTGGCTTGAAATGTCTCCCAAAGCAAATAAAAACTGAGTAAAACTTTGGTCTTGGAAAAGAGCAGCGCTTGCCTTTTACAAATGGTCTGTGAGGGAAGGTATTCTTGCATACACCAGAAGAACTGGATTTAGTTTCATCCTCACCCTTGGGCAATTCACATCCATACCTAAAGGAGAAGGGAGCCAGAGACTATTTCAGGGTGAATGCATCCTCCCTCTCTCCTGTTGTGCCACCCTGCAGATCACCTGGGTCAGTCAAAGAGAGGAACAGTCTGTACTGTAATAGTGCAAGGACTGACTGAAGTCCCTCCAGTCATAGCTCCATGAATTTCCCATGATTTTCTATTAGCTAAAACACTACACCAATGCAGAAGCCAGTGCTCCTCCACAGCGTCGCTGCTGATAAGGGCACTGAAAGACTTTTGTGTTCATGGAACTGGGCTCTTGCAGCCCATACCTCCAGCAAGACACCTGACCTCTGCTTTTACAGACAGCAGCAGCCCTGGCACCACAGTTAGGTGACCTGACTTTTACTCCCATCTCACAATCAGGTGATCCAAACATAAACCCAAACCTCTGCAGGGAATGCTGTAATTAGCTGGAGTGTATATATTTAGCTTACATCTATCTACATTATTAATAGACATTTTAATAAAGTGCTGTAGTCAGCTGTAATAAGTCAAGCAGGTGAACAGGCTGTCTAAAACGATAGCTCATCCCCACTGCCTTCTGTTGGGGTACATGTACCTATCTATTTATGTCTGTAACATGCTGGTAACATTAATTAAGGCTCCATAAACTATTTATAGCTGTTCGTTTTATATAAAAGTGTCATCTAAAATGCAAACACAGGTTTATCACCCTCCACCTCACTCCTGCTTGCAACAGCCCATGACTCAAAGTTTAGATTGATAGCTGGCCTCCTTTTAAGCACACCAGGGTGTGAAGCCCCGCTTTCTTTCAAGATTATTGAAGCTACTCAGAGGTAGGTTTTCAAACCAAATCCATGGGGCTCAGCATCAAAGTGATGGTTTCTGGGTGCAGCAGGTACATTCATTAATTGTGTCAGTACACAGTGAAGTTACAGTGTCGGCGAGAGCACTGCATTAGGAAAATGATCTGTATAATTGCAACCAGTGCATTATTCTAAACACACTTTTGTCTGGAAAAAACCCTATTCATCTCAGCTTGTGCAATGTCATTAGTACCTGCTTCATCTTTAATCGCAATTAACACTACTTTTTTTTTTTTACCTCCCACGTTTCAGAAGAAGAAAAAAATCCCACAAATTAGATGCATCACACTTTCCTACTGTGAAATGCGGTCTCTGTCTTGTTGTTCCCTGTAGAATCTATGATGAAAATGGATCTTCTCTTTGGATTCCAAATGAGATGCAGGATCAACTTATTTCTTTCTATTAGACATGAACATTGTGTAGTATCTTACCAATGATTCACTTGAAATCACCCTCATCTTCTGAAATCCTCTTTATTCAGATTACTGGACAAGCATGACAGAAAATGGAAGCAAGTTGTTCTCAAATCCTTCTTTGATCTGTTTTCAAAACCAATTTGCAGTAAGCTAGCTCCAAATTGATTTCAGGAGTTAATCATCAACTAGAAAACAACATTGATCAATATTATGTATTAGAAAAACTTCCCAATATAATGGCTAAAGCGATTAAGAGTTCAGAAACACTCTCATTTCTTTAATATTTGACATTACGATCATAAATAATAATTATTAATAAACTTTAAATCCTAACTTACCACTATAAATAGGAAACTTTTATAACAAGATTTTAAGACAGAGTTTGCACAGAGCTGAACATACACCAGAAGAATGCCAGTTTCCTTTTAAAATGCTGCTTCTGGTTCTTCTTTCCCTCTTTGTACTGCAGTGCTAATTAGAATAAGTCAACTTTTTCTCTTGATGACACAGAGAGTCTGCCTGTTAGATAGCATTACCTGTCTCATTGTCCAGAAGGGTGCAAATGTAATGACACCCGCTACCATCAGATTGTTTTGTACCAGTTTTGAGAATGCTTGATATGTGTTTAGATCACATTTGCTTGTATGAGTGGTTTTTGTGGCCCTGTGGTGTTTTAATATACCAGTAGCATCTGCAACTGCATAATTATTTAAAAAATAAATAAATAAACGAAAAAAGCAGTTCACATCAGGAAGTTATTTTAATAGCAAAAGATTATGCACTAGAGTAATGTGACATTATGTTAAGATAATTAGATGTAAGAGATTCCATCCAGCCGCATGAGCATTATATCAGTGAACTCAGAGCTTTAAACACCCGTCAGACTTTCAACATACATCTCTGAGACAGTTTTTGGCTCAGTTTTAAATAAGGTAAGGGCTTTTTTCTTCTACCCGTGCTCTGTATATCTGCCTAGCTGATAGGCCAGAACTGCTCTCTTTAAAGTTCTGGTTTAAGGTGATTGCCTACCAAAATGAGAAGGTCTTGCGTTATCATGACATCATGTAGAATGATATACAGCAGATTATGAAATACAAGGTGAAGTAGAAATAAATTGTATGTTGGTGCCACACCCCCAGAGCAGACTGGAGCCTGTTGTGCCGCATATGTTGGTGGTTCTTAATAAACCCAAGAAGCAGCTCCTTCATAGGTACATATATTTTGTATTTTATTATGTTCATATGGTGCCGTCGCAGCAATCCCTTACACTTGGTATACCTGAGCACTTGCATGTGGCAGCGCTCAGCACTGCAGTGCCTGGCACTGCTTATGTTAGTATCTGAGAGAGCCCTCAGTCCTGAAGTGGGTTTCCAGAGTTCACAGCTAAACCATGGGTATATCTGGTATCCTACAAGTAGGATTTCTCTTACCTAGCAGCTAACAGTATAAATGAGAAAACCGGCTGAAACAAGAAAAGTTGCAGGGAGGGATATGGCTCCTCAGAGCTCAGAGCCCCACTATGGGGACTCATGACTTGCAGCCCAACAGGAATCTGCACATTATGCAGCCTCTGTTCACAAAACACAGCTGAAAGACAAAAAGATGTCACAGGATTAACCCAAGGATTGAGGGTTGTAGCAGGATTTCTAGAAGATAATAAGCAAGATCAGAACCTCACCTTTTTCCATGGGTGAGACCAGGGTGCCACACCTGCAGCTTTACTAATTAATAGTACAGCTCCTTAGGTCTCAGCTACATTTCAAAGACAGGGGTGCTACACCCACACTGCTCACAGGAAAGGTCTTTTGAAGACTGACTCCCTGGCCCTGTTTAGTTTGTCAGTATAGCTCCAATTCAAGTGGCCAGGAATTTGGGATGAGCTAGTCCAAAATTTACCCTGCTGTTAATCTGCTGCTGTGGAAACAGTTAGCTGGGTCAGAGAGAAGGGACATGTAGGTCCTGAAGTGTGGATGCTAAAAGACTCACATGGGAGACCTCGTTTACAGTCCCTCTCTCCTTTAAAGACTAAATTATTATGATATACAAATATTAAATGTGACTGTTGCATACTAAATATTTATCTTAACAAAGGCTAGTCCCCAGATCTCACCTTTCCTAGGAAGGCACTCTGACTAGTCTCCCTTTCTGTCTTGTTAATAAAACAGAAGAGACAGGACATGGGCAATTTCATGCATTAAATATGCAAGCTCTAAATACAGCCGGTGAATATATCCACAGTACTTTTGAGGCACCTGTGAGTCTCAGGTGGGGGAATGAAAGTTTAAGTCACATAAATAAGAGAGGGGGCATTAACAGAATTTACTAGTGCTATAATTTGCGTTATAGAGTGGTTAATGAACATTCTTGTGCCACAGTGAAGGTGAATATATTGGCATGACCTCTAAAGCATAGCTTCAGCATTTCAAGGAATTAATGCATACTATTAATGAGCTCTTTCTGTGTCACATGTTCCTTTTACATCCTTATCCTTGCCAACATGCAAGGAAAACATACTCACTTTCCAGTAAGAATACTCATTCTTGCCAATGTATTTTTCCATGCTCAAAAAAGCACCCAACTGTGCCCAAATAACTTACTGCCTGTGAAGGAAAAGCAACAAGACATAAAAGACGAGAGTCAAGTCTCTAACAGAGTGAGCTGTTTGTTTTCTCCACATGCTAATGATTTTGCACAGCCAAATGGTCAAATGATGGCTACTTCCAATGGATTCAGACCCAAAAAATGTAAAGAAAACAAAATGTTTCTTAGCTTCTTAGGACACACATATATTGCCAATCTCTAAATTTTGTTGTGGTGATTTATGGACCAAGAAGTAACTGTATATCTTCTTCATAGTTCCCTATCTTTCATATAGACCTCTACTAGAACAGCTTTTCCCAAAGGTGGCTTGCCAGTGGGATGTGCAGAGCTTTGAAAATCACTTAGGGTTATCTGCTTCTTACTACATGTGCAGTATGGTGTCAAAGCTTATGATGCGATTTGACTTGTAAGGTAACTCCTCGCTGGTAAGAAGTAACACCTCAACTGCAGCATAAGCAAGTCACAGGGCTGTGGGCGACTTGCTGCGCAGCTGAGAAAAGATCTCCAAATAAAACCTGCTACTTCAATGCTCAGTGGGAAGGGGAATCCCTGCTTCTTTTTTTTCAGAGGGATAAAATATCCCATATTTTCCTGGAGAAAGATTGGGAATCCTCTCTACTTACCTCTGTAATACAAAGTCAGCCTGCAGTGCCTGAGCTGGGATGTGAAGCAGGCTGGAGGAATTATCTTTGACCTCATTTGTCTTGCTGTGGTTTGGGTTTCCAGAGAAAAACTGGTCAGAAAATGTGCTCATACCTTCTACGTGGGATCCCATACCTCCATGAAACTGTTTCAGGACCTGGAAATGCAAAGAAGTTGTAAATCTGCTCTTCTAGGGAAGTGAAGAGGATGAGCCTGGCTGACAGGATTGGTTTTAGTGTCCTGTGTGGCTGTTCATTCGCCTCGCATTTTGGGGAACTGGAGATCAAGGGGCTGATCACAACCTCATGGAAAACAAAGAAAATTGTACTTCTCACTCTGATGTATGCTGTAGGCATCAAATACTTTTAAGATACAGTTCACAATCTTTCTGTTGCAGGTGGTGTTCCTCAGTAAACATTTGGCTGATCTTTCTGAGCCTATGAGCATACAATACCTGTTTTGTTGGAAGCGTCTGGTCCTTATTTTTAAACAGAGAGTGAGCACTTCAGTTATTAAAAGAGGAATAAATACCTCACTGCAAGAACATAAATGGCAGCAGCAGCTCTGACAAAACACAATGTTTTTAACACACCACTCCTGCCACACCCTCTATTTGATGGCCATTGTCTGGCTGATAATTCTAATGAGATCATCCTCATGTTATTAACACAGTGTCCCCTAACACTGGCATGTTCTTGCATGCTTAACTACAATCTGGGATACATTTTTATTTGACTTTTATAAACAAAGTGCTTGGGAAGTCCTCCAAGAAAACGTTTGTCATTTCACCCACCATTTTAGGGACATGTTTATCTTTGTTAAATTTTAATATTATTATTAGATCACAATTGTTTAATCCTTACTGCCAGTTTACATGATCTCTTATGCTTCCTTCACCTTAAATAAGAATCAGTAGCAATCTTCACCTTATGCTGTGAGGTGGACTTCATTGAAAGCACTGCTCATACCTGTGGAAGTACTGTATTTCACGACATGCATTTAACCTTCATTTCTAGACAGGAAAGTCCATACTACACAGAAATCTGTGAGACTTATATTCTTATGCTCAATTTATTCCACTAAATGGATGTTCTAGCACATTTCAAATAGGAGCTGTAGGATATAATGCAACAGTAAATGCTGCTTTGCAGTTAGTAGGCATCTTACAAGGTCCCTAATTGCTTCGGTTTTAGCCTTTTTGGAAAACTGCAAAAATTACCATTCTTTATGGGCTTTCTGTTGTGACTGAAAATGAAGAAAAGGGATAAGTTTTCTAATAGAACCCAGTAAAGTAGTTTTGAGTACATCATTACCAAGGGAATTAACTAGAAGGAATAAGTACATTCTTCTTTGCTAATGTGTTTTCTACCCTATGTTCAGTACATCTGAGAAGATCTAGACACAAGATCCACAGAAGGTATTTATGCCCTAATTTCCATTACTCTAACTAGGCATCAGAAAATGAAATAGGAATCTATTGCTTTTGCATATTTATTGATCTGACTTACAGACCTGGGTATTTTGGGAGAAGTGTGTAGGAGTGAAGAGAAAATCCATGCCCCATGGTGTAGAATTAGGCACATAAGAACCCATTCACATGGGTTTTTTTCCTTTCAGATTTCTTTAACATCAAAAGCCAATGACGTTCCCATTCACAGTCACCTCCCACAAGCCCATTTTCTACAGGTGCTCTTATTTGCTACCACAGAAAGGGCAGTGGCACTAATTTAGGCATTTTGAGGAGTGCCACGTACAGGACATATAGGTAATAGCCATTACCTTGATAGCTGTGACAGTCAGTGCTGTCACTGACCTGTCACTCTTAACAGCACTGCTGGATTTGAGGTTGTTCTTAGAAACAACACTTTAGGTAGACTTTGCTTTGCAAAGCCACATTATGGACCTTTCTTGATTAGATGATGCCATACAAAAGACTATTTCAGATGCCTGCTTTTCAGGCATAGTTGATACCGGGACACTGATACAATGACTAAATGTAAATGCTAAGCATGAAAAAGATTTCAGATGTTATTTTTGAGTGACATTCATTTACTGTGGCACCCATAAGCAATCAGCTGGGTTTATACACACTCTCCTCCTGAAATACTCTGTGAATCAATGTGCTTATTCAGCCTGAATAACTAGAAACATCAACCTTTGTCCAGTCTATGCCAGCTGAACTCAAAATAGCACTTAAATTCACATTTTCTTAATTAAAATATTTCCTAATTAAACCCAAAATATTTGTAGATCTTGTCAGACTCCAATATAAATATTAATGAGGTGTAGCTTGTGAATATAGAGAATTTCAGAAAGCAATTCTGACTTTCAAATTATCCAGTGCGCTGTCTGGTATGCAGTATTGATGTATTCATTTGCAGACCTCCCTCCTGGTTTTGCAAGTTATTTCTGCATCTGATAAACCTTTAGAGGCTTAGACCATGTGAGCTCTGAAGCTTATGTTATATACATCTTCTTGCCCAGCCTCACCTTAAGCCTATTACTACAATGCAAGGTTACTGTGAGGCCTTAAGGTTACTTTTGATGACCTATTCAAAGTAAAATGTAAAATCCTAAAGCCAAAATTTTCCTCGCATCATTTGACTTAAAATTAGAAATACTCAAACACACAAAATAATGAAGTTCTCTGAATTCTTTAACTCACTAAGTTCCTAAGGCATACCAGTCACCTGTTTTCTTCCTGTTTCAAAAAGGACAAGGAAAAGTAAAATCTATAATATGGAAAGCATATTATAGACAAAATACCTTGGTTAATGAGAAAGCCCTTCTGCCTATCTTCTCTGTTATGGGTTAGGGTTTTTTTTCAGGACTTGAAAAGAGACGATGGTAGATGCAGACACAATCTGGTGGATGCTGTAAGGAGAGTTTCACAGGATCATTTATGTTGGGAGGGACTCTGATGGCTGTGCAGTTCAACCCTCTGCTCATAATAAGCAAACTTAGATCTTTTGCTGAGGGGTTTGTCCAGTCAAATTTTGACTGGGTGGTTTCTGTGGGTGGACATCCATGCAAACTATCTGGGCAATATGTTCCAATGTCTAGCAATCCCTGTGATACAACATGCTTCTTCCCGATAAATCAGATGTTCCCTTACTGCAACTTGTGCTCATTGACTTTCTTCCCACCACCACCAACCTCCAAGCAGAGTCTTGTCTGTAATCTCCTATTAGATGGTTGAAGAGAACAATAAGACCTCCCTGCACCTTTTCCCCTTCTGTTATTAAGACTAAGCAAACCCAGCTCTCTCAACTTATCTGATAATCACAGGTTCCCACTGGCCTGAAAACAAAAACCTGCACTGAAATAATTTGTTGGCTTCAATCAGCAGCTGGGCACTGGTGAAACACTGTTCCCCACAGCAGCTGTAATTTCTGCTTCCGCCTTCCTTTAAGCAAGATGTCACTACACTCAGTGGATGTTTCTCCAGAGGATGGAAAGTGGAAATAATTCAGCTAAGCAACAAACAAGATAAAAAACAGGTATAAACAACAAAGAAATAGCCAGCTGTCATTGGACATAGTCCAATTCCAGATGAGGTCTTCATCAGGTCAGTGCTTCAGGCCCGTCTGTCCAAGTGGTTGCAGATTAGATGTATCTGTCTTATAGTGAAAAGGAGGGATGGAATAAAAACAAAGCTGACATTTGCCTGAGTAAAAGGAAGCCTCCCATTCCAGGTGCATCCATAACCCAGCCGCAAATGGCTTATCAGTGCATTTGCTGTTGCGCAGGGAAAGGTGATGAATTATAGCACCAGCAAACACGAGGATACCTTTAGCTCTCCTGTTCAAACCCATACACACGCTTGTCAGATTTTCTGCCCTATTTTCTTTCACAGCCACAGCAAGGGCAAGGAGTTGAGGCAGTTAGAAATCCAGTAATGATATCTTGGTACTCAGGCTGGGTTTATGTTTGTAGTTGCGAACACAGGTGATGGCTGCTCTGTGCCTTAGTTCTGCCTGGAATCTGAGGCTGCTGGAGAAGGAAAATGAGGGGTTGGCACAGCAGCCAGTTAAACCAGTGCCTGCTCACCTCAAAAAGCCCAGGCAGGGCAAATGCAGTCATCACCTTTTTCTTTTACATCACTAGCAGTTGCTGCCTTTAATGTAGAGAAAGCTATCTGTCAGGGTATCAGTACTATTCTCCATGGACTTATACAACTGGCAAAATAGGGCTTTGCCTCCTTACATGGGTGGAAGAAGAAGCCTGCAACATGTATTTGACAACTGTTATCAAGAAACAGCTTTTTTTGTATATATTAATAGCAATAAGAATCTTTCAATACTAATAACCAAGCAAGTTAACTCAGTGTTAAAAGCTCTTGGGTGATGTTAAGAGGGTGAGGGTGGCACCATGAAAATCCTTCACCCTTCTGGATGCCCATCTATGGCCCATGTGTGGCAGCAGCCCACTGCTCTCAGGCTGTGCCTGTCAGTCCCAGCAGTGCTGGTTGCCTCTACGCCAGAGCCAGAAGTCTTTGGGCTTTGCTGTTTGCCAGGGTCTGGGCAGGAATGAGAGCTCCACACAACCACAAAGACCAGCTGGCTGGGAGCCAGGCCACTTCCACTTTAAGTTTTAGTATGGATTTCACCAGTTACCTTCTCACGAAGATTTGTCTTAATCTGAAATGGGAGGCGTTGATTTCAGGCTTTTTTCAATTCCTAGCTAGCCTTTGTTCAGGACTGAATTTCTATCAACAATGAATAGCAAAGTGAGACAATGTGTTTTGCTGTAATTTTTATGAATGAATTCCATATAGCTGGTAAGAGAATAGCTCAAGACCTTAAATGTTAATGCATCATCCAGATCTTCAAATCTGATTTTCCCTTAAAATCTGCATCAGCTCCTTAATCAGACATGTAACCTTTTAGTGTCTTATTTTAAACCAGATACTATAATAAATACTAGATTTCAAGAGTATAAAATGAGCCAAAAACCCCAAGACAGTCACTTCCTTACAAAGGAGAATATAAAATTAACTTTAACAGTTAAGATCTCTCATTACTTCACTGCTGTGCTGTGACATGCTTCTTGATTTTATGCCACAAGGAACTGTGAAGTGAACGGAGTGTATTATCAGGGCAGAATTATCATTAAATTAATACAGAGGGTTAATGCAGCTAGGAATGGACCTGTGTCTCATCCAAGTGCAGGAACACCAGTATTTGTTTTCCAGCCTAATTTTCCCTTCTGTATGAACATGCAGTCCGGGGCAGCGCAGATGCTGGACTCAAAGTATGGTAGTTCTCAGATACATTTTTTGTGACTAGTGACACTGATCTCTGAATGGCTGTGCAAAATAATCCTAACAAACAGCCACCCTCTGTATTGTTTTTCCCCCCTCTTTCAGGCTAAAAAGCAATTTAAGGAGAACTTTTCCAAAGTGCTATAACAGCAATTTTCAGTGAGGGCTGCCTAGCAAAGGCCGGCACCCAACAAAGTGTTCAATAGTGTCTATACTCAAACTCTCCAAGATGCCCATGGAAGTTAGGCACGTGAGGTCCTGAGCATTTGGAAAGTGAGACTTTGGTTGCACCCAACTTTTAAATGCTTAAAATAATTAAAACCCTATTCTTAAAAACCTATTTTTCTCCATTACCCCAGCTTGAATCTCTAGCCTGTAAATGGTTCCCAGGCACTCTGTGGCACAAAGTGTTTAGAAATTTATTTTTCTAATTAGGCTCCAAAAGCGCAGCTGATATAATCCTCTTTTCAGTCACATCGCTAGCTAATTCAATCCCTTCTGCAATTTTTTATGATATCTCTGTCTTGAATTTCTATATGTGGAATCTTGACTTCACTGTACTCAAAGACAATTTTTTTGACTTGCAGGCATCAGGATTTCAGTCAGTGTATCTATTTGACACTTGACCCAATCTCAGCTGAGCTTCCTAGGTGCTATGAATGTTTTCAGCTACTGATCTATGATCATCAGATTGGAAGAGAATTAGGACTAAAAGATGTGTATAAATCTCCACAGTCATGTTGCTTCGAAGATTCACAAGCATACAACCCACATCTGAGCATTACCTGTTTGAAATGGGAAAGCTGACAGAGCTCGATAGCTGATGTGCTTGCCTATGTTTCATGTCTGGCTTTCCTTCAAAGAGCTGCTTTATCAGCATTTGCAGTAAAGCATTATTATTTATATAGCCCAAGTGTTTAAGAACACTGATCATGGATGAGGACTCTGCTGTGATAAATGCTATACAAACAAAGATAGGAAAGAGCTTGGATCTAGCCCAAGGACTTTGTAATGTAAGACAAGTGATAATATAGAAATGTAGACAGTCTGGAGAATACTAAGATAAAATAAGTCAATACTGGTCAGCGTATCAGAGAGTGATGCTAGCACACGGGTAGTCTAAAATCCATCAAACATTTCTGTGTAGTTCAGGTCACAACAGAGAATTAAGAAAGGATTTCTAAGAGAACATGGTGTGGCTTGGTACAAAGAGAGCACCCCATGTCTGGAGAGTGCTGTAGCTAAAAGGAAAAAATGTTGTTTGAAAAAATAATAAATGAATTACAGAAGTTCAGGTATGGAAATCAGCTTCTTGATTCTCAGTGAGAGATGATACAGAAGTGAGGAAGGCCAGAAGGGACCTTGAACTTGTAGACAAAAATATTTTTCTCTGTCTGGATAAGGCATGGCCCCCTGTGCAGGAGCTGCAACTTGTTTCTGGCCCTTGCCCAGGTCCTGCCTAAGCTTAGCAGACCCAACCCCAAGACTAACCTCACGTCCTGACCCCAGCCCAATGCCTCAGCCCCACCTCAGTCCTCTGCACTCTGACAAATACGAATGTTGGACAACAAATCCAAAATATGACACAAATTTACTATTGCAACAGCCTGTGTGCATGCAGACAGAGCAAGTCTAGGGGTGCAAGTGTGAGCAGAGCATGTTGCAGATGCTTAGAAAAGAGAGCAGCAAGAGCCATGTGGATTGGGTGGTAGAAGCCAGATTCAGGTATGCTCTGCAACAAGAGCCCATGATGCTGAAGTAAAGCTGGGAGTGATGATCTTCAGGTGAGATTTGGCTTGGAGATGTTAGCAGGTAACAGGAGTATCTGCTGTTCATATAATAACTGAGAAAAGGAATTGTGGAGGAGGACTTAGGAGAAAGGGTCTAAAGGCTAGTTTTAGCCGTATTGAATAAGAACTAATAATTGAACCTCCAAAGGATCAGAGGAACCATTCCAAAGGATCAGAGAGACAAACACTGGAGATATTATCTGGGAGGTATTATTTGGGAGATACTATTTTTGGAGGCAAGCCTAAAGTTAAGGGCTAGTAATCAGACCACCAGTGAGCTAAAAATTATGATTTATATCTAGGAAAAGTTCTTGAAAAGTTAATTATGTGTCTTCACTAGAAATCCAATAATTTCATTATTCCCTGGAAGTAGCTGGAATTAATTTTCTGTATTGACTGTTCTTTCTTTCTGAGAATAGACATACATGCATTTAAGCAATTTTTATTCCAATGAAAATGTATCACCTACATCAAAATGAGGTTCTCTACTCAAGTGTCCTGCTGTTACCAATTTCCATCTCAACAGTCACTCATCTGGTCCTCATCTTTTATTTTCCTAAGTTCATTGAGCAGAGAAGATCAAACACCTTGTATTTGATGAATGGAATATTGCTTACGAGGAGAAAATTGGATTATGCCTTGTTTATTAGACTTTGCTTCAAATGAAGAGTGTATTTTAGCATCCTTAGCCTCTGCAGGTGCACACTGCTGCTGACTTACTTTCTTCTGAGTTAGTAGAATTGTAAATTAATATAACAGGTCAGGCTGGAGCAAACCTTGAAAGATCCTCTGATCCAACCCCTCATGGGAAAGGAAACCTAGATGACATTACCTAGCACCCTGTCCAATCGCTTCTTGAAAACGTGCAATGATGTGGACTCTGCCACATCCCTGGGGAGGTTGTGCCAGTGCATGACTGTGCTCACTGTAAAAAACTTCTTTCTTATATTGAGGTAAAATTTCCCCCTATTCATCTTGTACCTGTTGCCCCTTCTCTTCTCCGTGTGGCTCCTTGTGTAGAGAAAGCCTCCATTCTCTTTCTTTTTAGGTGCCTTTAAGTACTGAGGTACTGTAGCCATACTTAGTAAGAAAGCAAAGTATATAAAACTCCACTTCTTGTGTTAATCCGTTTTGCACAGAAACAAGCTGTGTCTTCCTATTTTACTCTTCTTTTTTAGGAGTTTTAATGTGTTTCACCTTGGCATTTATAATTAACAAATTTAATGAACAAAAAATCCTCTGGAAAATAACTGTATGATTCCAGAATATTTTCTTTCACATCCTCAAGTGGGTGAACAGACATTTGAGCTGTGTATTTTTCCTATGTAGCAAGTGTTTTACCTGGATCCATACAGTCACCTCAGCAGCAGCCATAGGCATTTTCTTTGAATCATTTCTTTCATACTTCTTGATAATATCTTACTCCAGATTTTTAAGGGTAAGTAACTGCCAGCAGACAGATCTTCAAATTTCATTACTTGTATACAAAGAATGTGTGAAATTGACATCCCATACTGTTCTCTCTACCTCTCAAAACACAAAATAAATAGATATTTTAGAAGTAACTAACTATTCATGGACAGGGAGTTGCCAAAATCTATCATCTCAGCTGACAAGCAAGGTCCAAGGATAAGTCTTCTGTAAGTATTTCACTACTTTACCACTGAAGTTGGCAAAAGGCATTGCTGAAGGTGAATGCCACGTCTCATGATGCACGTTCCCATCCAGTCATCCACAGAACAGTTGACTGAGCCTATTTCACCTGCATGTTTATGCTTTAAGTCTGTGCATGCTGATCACGAAGTAAATATGTGATGAGTAACAGGGAGCCTGTTTGCTGCTGCTGCTCAACTAGACTGATTATTACAGAGCAGAGCTCAATACTGCTGACGGCAACAAGCTAACACAAACAAGAAGCCTATCATTCAGCTAAATCAAGTCTGCTTTACAGATGACCGTATATACTTTTGCAACTTATCAGAAAGATCAGAGAGCATTTGCAAACTGACATAGCTGTGGGAATAGCAAACATGTGATGAGGATATGGGCAGTTATACAAGTAAGTTGGCATTTAAATCATCACTATGCGTTAAATCGTCAAACACCGAGTGAAATATTTTGAAATATATGTAACCATTTCACTGAGTGTATGTGTGGCTGTGCATAAATAAATCATAAAGTTTCAGAAAGATTTATTTTGGAAGGAATCTCCTGAGGTAAACAAGTCCAGCTGCCTGCTTAAAGCAGGGAAAACTTCAAAGTTATGTCATGCTGCTCAGGGCCTTGTCCAAGCAAAGTATGCAAATCTTCAGGAATGGAGATGATACAACTTCTCTGTGTAAGATGTTCCAGTGTTAACCTGTTAGAAACACTTTTTATACCCAAGAGGGGGTTTCTTTTTCTGAAACCTGTGACTGTCAGATCTATGTTGACCATGCACCACCATCTTTCCCCTTCAAGAGGCAGCAGACTGTAACCAGTCCTCCCCCTCAGCATGCTCTTTTCCAGGCTACGCAAACCTATTTCCCTAAGTCTCCTTTTCTCCCCCACATTATGTGCTCCACTTCCCAGCCAGCCTGTTGTGGGACACTGTCCAGTTTGATGATGTACAGATATTGCACATAAAGGCACTGTGGTGAGGACATCTGGAGTTCCTGCTGGTGGAGAATGAAGCCCCTTCATGTCAGTTGTGGCCAACAGCAGTTAAAACCTTTTCTTTGCCAAACTGCCTGGATAAAGGTGACTTGTGTGGCAGGTGATGTGCTGCGTTGGGTTTGTTGCTAGAATGGTCAGAGGTCTGTTGCTATGAGCTGGCACATGGCACACACAGTGTCCATGTTCACTCTACAAGCATCACAGGACCTCTGTGAAAAGCACGCCCCTTGGTCCCAAAGGGTGCCCTAATCAAAGTGTGTGCTATGCACAGCATCCAGTCTACTGCAGACTTCACAGAGTCTATCGTTCATTCAACACAACAGGTAGCTGATCTGTGGCAGCCTAAAGTTTATCTGATGAGACACAACATCCTATTTCATCTTAAGGTGAATCTGGTGCCGTTAATACCAAACAGATTAATTCAGTTTAATTATATTCTGAATTTCTTACTTCCTCAAGGGCATGTAGAGTGAATCCAATTATGTTTCATAGATGGGCCAGCTGTTGTGACACAGGGTGACTCCTGGTCCAGGCATTTATTTAGGATTTGTAGTTTTCTGAGGAGAAGAGAGGTAAAACTATTAACTGCTGATAGAAGAATATACAGAAAACCATATTATGACCATATTTCAGGTCTTTGTACAAATCAGAGAGAGATTGGTTTTCCTTTGCTAATCTGAATTTAAGCATTAACCAGACTGATGACAATATGCATCCATCTGCCAGACCTATTCTCAAAATAAACTCCCTCAACACAATGCAGGAATTAACCCACAGCAAGATACAGCTCTGACCTTTGGTGTATCATGGATATAGAAAAGCTTAAAAATTTCCTGACATGTCATCTTTGGCTGTTTTTCAAGGCTTGCTGTACTCTGCAGTTCCTGGCAAATGTGCCCCCTTTTTGTATTCAGAGGGAGAACTGGGTGATAGCTGTTATTCAGCTGAAGAAGGTGATCCTTCATGAGTCTGTCCAGTGTTTGTAAATGGCACCCACCTCATAGATGCCACCATCCCATCCTGTCTTTGTATTGGATAAAGCATGTCCTAGAAGTTACTGCAGAGCACAAAGGAAGTTTCTCAGATTAGCTAAAACAGATAGAGGGGAATGGATTAGATGCCTACACTTAGGCATCTAATTCAAGCACTCTAGGGCATCTGAGGCATCTTTCCTAGGCCAGCAGATATGGCACAGGATCTACAAGGGCACCTGTGATCTCCGGGAGCAGCAGGCAGAGGCCAGTCAGGACATGCTACAACATCTCAGGTGGCATTGGACTGAATCTCATCCTGGATGGCACACAACTCTTAGACCACAGTATTTATACAGGTGTCATGTTGTTGTTCTGCTTGAGTGTCTGCTTGAGGGAAGGGAGGGTCTACAGACGGATGTGAACAGTCTGGATTGATGGGCTGAGGACAACTGTAGGAGGTTCAGCAAGGCTCAGTGCTGAGTGCTGCACTTGGGCCACAGCAACCTCATGCAATGCTACAGGCTTGGGGAAGAGTGGCTGGAAAGCTGCCTGGTGGAAAAGGACCTGGGGGTGTTGGTCAACAGTCAGATGAACATGAATAGCTTGTGTCCAGGGGGCCAAGAAGGCCAAGAGCATTCTGGCCTGTATCAGCAATAGCGTAGCCAGCAGGGCCAGGGCAATGATCATCCCCCTGTAATGGGCACTGGTGAGGCTGCACCTTGAATCTAGGGCCCCTCACTACAAGAAAGACATTGAGGTGCTGGAGCAGGTCAGAGAAGAGCAACAAAGCTGGTGAAGGGTCTGGAGAACAAGTCCTGTGAGGAATGATTGAGGGAACTGGGGCTGTTTAGTCTGGAGAAAGGAAGCCTCAGGGGAGACTTCATCGCTCTCTACAACTACCTGAAAGGAGGGTGTAGTGAGGTGCATATTGGTCTCTTGTCCCAAGTAACAAGCAGTAAGATGAAAGAAAATGGCCTCAAGTTGTGCCAGGGGAGGTTTAGACTGGATATTAGAAAAAACATCTTCACAGAAAGAGTTGTCCAGGGAAAGTTGAATCACCATCCATATAGATATCTAAAAGATGTGTACATGTGACTTAGGGACATGAATTAGTGGTGGACTTGGCAGTGCTGGCTTGATGATCTTAAAGGTCTTTTCCATCCTAAACAATTCTATGGTTCTACAGTTCTATGTAAACAGGTGCCAACAAAGGTACAAAGAAGCACCCGACACTTGCTTGGGTGTACCCAAACAGATCCCTGTGTGTCTGACATTCAGGCAGCTGAAAGCAGGCAAGAGGAACCTCATGCTCTGGTAGCACTGGCCATTCCAGAGAGACATCAGGCCTGACCTGGCATCTCACTAACCACCTGCAGCCCCTTCCAGGAGTCAAGCAGCCACTTCCTCCTGCACCAGGGCCTGGAAGAGTGTTACCAGGAAGTCACTCTTGTGTCTCCGTGTCAGTGGACATTTGTTAGAAATGTCAGAAAAGTTCAGACTTATGCAAAATGAATATCATTTGAAAGCCGGAGAGAAGAAAAATAGTTATTGCTGCTGGTGTGGATTTTCTGTGACTCCTGATTCTCACAGATAGCTTAAAAAACTGATGCTGCTTGAAAGCATTTGCAGTGTGGCCAATATTAGATTGACAGCTCTTGACCTTCTTTAATCCTTTAGGTTTAACTTTATTTATACTTCATTTAAATTTAATGGTTTCAGGCAACCATGGGCAGTCATGCCTCACTCTTTGTACAGTTATTGCTGTGTGCAAGGACACCCTGTCTCCCACTGTCACCAGCTTTCCAGTCCCAAAGTAGTCTCAGAAGGATCATGAGTTCTGACTTCAGTCAGAGCCACTCATTGTAGCCACAGTCTGGAAAAACACAAAGTAGCTCCAACCAATTTAGCTTGCACAGATCTGCATTTGTTTTTTTAATGGACTCTCAAGCTTGACTACTCATCCTTGTTATTGACTACACATGAATAATACATCTAGCTTGAGCTAGGTGAGATAAATTCCCAGCTGCATTCAGTCATCATCTACCTGCTTCATGCCTGTGGAATACAAAACATACCCATCTATTTTTAACTACTGAAGACTAGGAATGATACGCATTATTTAGGGTAGACTCATGATTCATTTCCCATGACTGCCTATATTAATGGAAGGGAGGACTGCCACTACTAAATAAAGTATTGTTGAGTGAGAGGGAAGTCAATGCCAAAACCATCTTCTATTGATAGCACATTGAATACTGCTACTAGGCTTTTAATCCTACAGTATGTTAAGAGTCTATGTGCAGAATCTCTGGCCTGAGCCTTCCTGGGATGGCAAAGCCTTCAGCAGCATGAGGACCCAGCTCCTAAGAGGGAACCCTTGAACATACCTCCCCAGGCATATCTGATTTGGGGCATTTCGAGTACACCATACTGTATTCTATGTGGTATACGTGTATATATATATATATATATATGCTATATTGGACTATATTGGTATATTCAGACAGTATGTGTATCCACATATTTTCATGGGAGAGACAGGGTATTGAAGGGAGTGCAAGAAAAGTAACACAAATCACTGCCACCTGGCAGACAGGAAAGGGTGATGAAGTGCACTCCTTTCAGGGATATAATGGAAGGTGTGATGGAAATCCAGAAATTACCTGTCGTTTCAGTTCCCCTGTAGCTTTCAGTTTGTCTTTCTTTGTTACAGATCAACAAGGGTGTTTTCAGTACAAGAAGGCCCTTGCCTTTAGAAGACTTCTGCACTTTTCCGTTCCTTTTCTGGGTCTCTAGCATTAGGCTCATACTATACTTTATTTGCCAGTAGATGGACTGTAGAGACAGTAGAAATATTGCAAAATCTTCTGATTTATCCCAGGAGGACACTCTTCCAGTGCAGCAACTACAAAAGATACCAGCAAAGTTATCTCCACAGGGCCTCCTCCGAAACTGTGCTGTAATATGGGGTTAGGACCTCTGGCATGCTGGAGAAAAGGTAGAGCAGCTCACAGGGGACTGGAGAAATTACACCAAAATAAAGTCTATAGTCCTTAAAAGGTAGGTCACAAATCTGACTCCAAGCACTCTTTTTGCCCATATTCATGAACTTCAAGTTCCGTGCTATGCATCTCAGAGGACAATATAAATATCATAAATAGAGGATTGCAGTGATGGAGGAGGAATATATAAGAGGAATGGATGAATCCTTCAGCAAAATGCTTCCTGTCAGGGTGCGAGGGAGACCTGCAATGCACACAGAAACCTGCATGGCATCCATCTCTTCCAGGTCTGGAGAGTAACTTCTACTCAAATAACAGCATAGGAGAGGAAAACCATGATTTTTTCATTAAAAGCAGGAAGAGGTCTTAATTGTAAACAGTTCCAGTTCACAGAAATGCTTCAAACAGCAGGGACAGCGATGTGGGAGCCCACACATTGGTCTGCACCGCCCTGGGAACGCAGCAGGTATGGGTTCAGTGGTAGAGGTAAGATGAGCCAGGCTGGAGGCAAATGAGGCTGAAAATGGTCCCTTGGCTGTCATGGACCAGAGTAGCTTCGCTTCTTCTGGAGCAGTGGGGACATCTGTGGGGTGAACCCTGCCTGTGGCCCATGAACAGAGCAGTTCTTCTGGATAGGTCCAAGCTAAAAAATATCCTATTTCCTAGCCAGGGTCTCTGCCTCACTAGCAGGATCCTCTCTCCGTGGTGTAGTAATGGTGAAGGAAGCAGTTGCATGAAAGGAGGAAAGGCTTGCCAAGCAGAACAGCAGACATTCTCCAGGTAGTTGTGCTGCTGCAGATCCACAAGTTGAAAGCCTAACTGCCTTAGTATTATTGCAAAGCAAACACTTCCAAGTGGAAAGGTGACACCTGTAAGCATATTGACCTAATTCCGTGCAGGAAAACACTTTGGTTTTCCGCTCCCCTCCTCACATGTGCAGTGTTAATTCTGAAGCATCCACCAAGTCAAATATACAGTGGGCAGTTTGGGGGAGGGCCTTTCTACCCACCCTTTGTGACAACCTGTCTCCATTTTCTCAAAAGACACTTCGTGTATGAAATCATTAGAGGCATTTGTGTGAACTTCATGGATGACACCATTATTAATTCACTCCAAGCTTGATGTACCTTTTCTGTAGCTAAATGCAAGTGATCATTATTTTCATAGGCTGTGCAGTTATCTAACAACAGAGAGCTCTTTCATCTTCAAGGATCTCATTTTGTTGCATGATCAAAGGTATTTCAACTTCAAATTAAAAACATTCATTACTAACATTCTCTAAGTTAAGTAATACAGGTTCAGGAGAGCTTTTCCTGGGAAAATAAATTGACCGGTTTATGTACTGTGCTGCCACACAAGAGGATTTTCCTACTGAAACACATCTCTAAAAACTCTGAATCTATCTATCTGATCTATCTGAAAATAGTTTTACAAATAGAATCATAGAATCATAGAATAGTATAATAGTATAATAGTAATCATAGAATAATGTTCACTGTTACACTTCGAGGCAATTTTCTTAGTATTGTTGATGGTATCATATGCTTAGTATTAAGAAGTTCTGGCTCTACAAGCACCTACAACTCAGCGTAAATTAATATGGTTTCTGTAATGACAACTAATGAGATCTGAAAAAGCAAAACCAAAATGCACTGGGAAAGACAGATAACAGGAGGAAACATGTCTGAAATAAACTTCAGTGCAACAGTCATACTCAGATCTTCATGGTAAAGCATTGTTTGTTTCAGTGGCTTAGCTTACTGTACTGGTCATAGCTGACAGAAAACTAGTCTAGGTATTTGTGCTGCAGTGTGCAAGATGGATGGATCCAAAGGAAAAAAAAATCACTTAGAGAAAATTTAATAGAATTTAAGCAGACCTCAGCTAAGAAAACATTTATAGAAGAAAATATTTAAAAACACATTAGAGTTTGTGAAAAAGAAATGAGTGGTACAAAGCCTGTTTTTTATGACTCTATGGAAGATGATGTATGCTATCTGCAGAAATTAGGTGTCTGGGCTAATAGGATGCTGTGGTCTAACCCCAGTCAGCAGCTAAGTACCAGCCAGCAGCTCACTCTCCCCTCAATGGATGGCAGAGAGAATTGGAAGGGTAAAAGTGAGAAAACTTGTGGGTTGAGATAACTACAGTATAGTAACTAAAACAAAGGCTGCACACACAAGCAAAGTAAAACAAGGAATTCGTTCAACGCTCCCCATGGGAAGGCAGGTGTTCAGCCATCTCCAGGAAAGCAGGGCTCCATCACATGTAATGGTGACTTGGGAAGACAAACACCATCATTCCAAACATTCCGCTTTTCGTTCTTCTTCCGCAGCTTTATATGCTGAGCATGACTCCATATGGTATGGAATATCCCTCTGGTCATTCAGGGTCAGCAGTCCCGGCTGTCTCCCCTCCCAGCCCCTTGTGCACTCCCAGCCTGCTCACAGGTGGATTGAAGAGCAGAAAAGGCCTTGGCACTGTGCAAGCACTGCTCAGCAATACCTAAAACATCCCTGAAGTATCAACACAGTTTCCAGCACAAATCCAGAACACAACCCCATACTGACTGCTATGAAGGAAATTAACTCTATCCCAGCCAAAACCAGCACTGAGGAGAAGAATTTGTCATTAGTGTGGAATTCCCCAAGGTGCAACACATAGGCTCTAGGGAGGTAACTCACAGGTCCCTCACCTGGCCACCATTAGGTCACAAATCACCCCAGAGTATCACCTTTGCGGTTAGATTGCCCAAAGATTGCTAATTATTCCTGCTCTTTGTCATTCACACAAAATACTCCACTTTTGACATGATGTTAGCAGGTTGGTTAACTACATTATTGGAAGCTCAGAGAGTCTATTGATCCTTACTGGAGTCATGATTTTGCTTTAGAGATTAAATGATGGGCCACTGAGTTTAAAAACAATCATTATTAAATAATCGTTAATTTAATTGTCTAGGTGGGAGTTCGAGGAGAAAAAGAAAAATTAGAGAGAGGAGAAATAACTTCCCAGTTCCCCCCAGTAGCTTTCTGGGAACTCAGCAATGAAACATGTCTTTCCCTTGTAGAATGGAGACCAGCCAGTCTCTGTACCCTCCTGTGTATGTATACACAATAGTAAATAAAAATGTGGCCAAAAAGCGTACATGATTTCCATCCTCTTTTGAGAGAACATATCACAAGTGATAAAATGCACTTCTGATTATTGCAAGATAAAAAAGACAGGAAGTCTTTAAGAGGCTTCTTTGAAATTGCAATTGTCCTCCTAATTTCCTCAGTTCTTGCAAAGTGGTACTGTGCCAGTTCCTAGCTCTGGCTGTTATGAGAACAGAATAATAAAGGGTCCTTTTGCTTTTAAAATAAATAATTATTTGGGCAGTGAGCTACCTGCTACAGTACAAATAAAGAATATTTCTAAACCCATCCAGTGTTTCAGAGGAAGAAGAGGCAAATGATTGGTGTTTATTTGGTGCTCCAACATCCCCTGTCTGGAAGAGTCACATGAAGTTAACCAAGTATTTGCCCTAGTGAATGGGGACAGGAGTTCATGTTACCTGAGCCCTAGTCCAGACTGTGCCACAGAGTCACTCCTTACCCTCTTCCTGCCTTTTGCTTCACCCAGTCTCTCTTCTGTTCACCTCCAGTGGGAATTTCCTCTGGGTGGGAGGAAACTCTAATGTGTCAGTTCAGTGTCCAAACCAAACCAAACCTTTCAAAGGGCCCAAAGCTGTTTGTCATCTTACAAAAGCACAACATCACATCTCACTGCTGAGGCACATTTCCATGCCTGCAGTCACCCATTCTGACAGCCCTCAGGACCAGACCTGCAGAAGGATGCTTGGCTCATTGCAGCCTGGTGGATCTGTTTCCCTTCTTTCTTCTGTACAGAAACCAGCAAGTCTCTATTCCGAGGAAGCTGTTATCATACAAGAGTTTAGTATCTGCTCCTCAGTGCTGGAGGATTCAGGAGCTCCTAGTCTGATACAGCATAGTGCTCTCTAATTTGAACATAGCAGAAGCGCAGACACAGCTTTCACCAATTCAGAAAACCCCATGTGCAGACAAGTTTCTGTGATGCCAATGATATCATATCCCTCTAGTTGTGTACACATCTCTAATTCCTCTTGTTTATTCTCCATACTATGAACATTTGTATAGAGGCATCTGAGCAGAGTTCCAAATGAAGTTGGCTCATTGGCTGGAGCAGCTGAAATAGCTCTACATCACTCCCAGCATTTATTAGAGGTCCTGGCAACTGACTGGGGGTGTCGGGATGGAATGATGCCCGCCTCCCCCAACACATATAGCTTAAAGCTGCCTTGAACAGCCTGGCAAGTCTCCTACCAAAGCAGCTCTTCTGCTTCCTTTGGCAGACTGGCCCTATCAGCCTCCAGTAGACCTGGCCTCTAAAATCAAGTCCCATCTTCTAAATACCCAAACTCCTGACTGTGGGACCACTGTTCTAACCATTTATTAACCTGCCAAATGCACCTGCCCTTTTCAGGGTCCTCTCCTTTGACCTGGAGGATTGAAGAAAAACCTGAGCCCCAGAGCCTCTAATCACGTCTCCCAGATCTCTGTCCTTCTTAGTGATTCGCAGGCTACTGTTATCTCCATCACTAGCACCCACATGGATCACTAGAAGTAGGTAATAGTCAGTGCGAATTACATGACCAGGCAGCATCTCTGCAACATTCCTGATTCAAGTCCCTGGTAGGCAACACACATCACTTGAGACTGGGTCAGGCTGACAGAGGGTGCCTCTGTGCCCTTCAAAGTAGAGTCACCCACTAGTATGACCTACAACATTTTCCTGGCAGCATCAGTAGTGATCCTCTTTACTGGTGCGTCAGGAGGATGTTCATTGATGTGGTCTACATTTCCTCGTTAGCCCCAACCAGAGCTGCAAAGCAGTTCTGGGTGGGGACATCAGATTTTGGAGGCAGCCCTTTGCTTTTAATTGTCCAAATTTTTTTTTTTATTATTATATTTTTTTTTAGTTACTAGCTCCCAGGTTGCTTGATCACTGCCCTCCTCCTTTTCTGTATGTGCTGTGAGGGATGCTTGTGGCCCCAGCACAGTCTGGGCTTGGAGCAAGCAGTGCAGCTCCCTATCAGTTTCCCTGACAACTTTTAGCTACTGACAGTGTCCTGCAGTTCAAATGACTGTACGTGGTATAAAAGCCTTTATAGATACAGTCTGAACACACAGATCGATTTACAGGGACACCCAGCAGGGGTGTCCAGCGTGTGGCCACCGCGGGCAGGGACATCCCCCTCGGCCTCCTGAGCACAGGCACTGCCTGAGGGGGCCAGCACAGCAAAAGCCTTTCTCCAAGAGATGCTATGTGAAGGAGCAGCAACAGCAGGGCTGCGGTGGGCAGGGCTGTGGGGGTCCCATCACCCCCGTGTCATAGTGCCAGCACCCACCGACGCAGCATCACAATGCTCTGAGGCAGTATAAGGCAGCATCCTTCCGTGTCCCACTGCCAGAGTGCCCGGCACTGCCACCAGGACAGAGCTGGCAGTCTGAAAGCACGCGAGAGGAATTCCTGGAGGCACCAGTGGAATTACTTGGAGGGGCTGAGGAAAGAAGACTGCCCGAAGCTGCTGGAGGTTCACTGCTGCAATTCCAGCTCCTGGAGGGGCCACACTCACAGCTCATTGGAAGGATGGATGGATGGATGGATGGATGGATGGATGGATGGATGGATGGATGGATGGGTGGATGGATGGAAATCCTGCTTCAGTCATCGAGGAGATCGCTGTCCTCATCTTCTGGGGAGATAGTGTAGTGTAGTGTAGTCATAAGAAATAGGATGCACAGACGGCCCAGTGCCCCCCCCCCCAGTGCTTTATAGCTCCCACTGCAAGGCACAGGCAGGGTTCTTGCCCCCCGAGTTAATCATGCCAGCGGCATTTTGCTACTCCTGGAAGCCCCTGAGATAGCTCCAGGTGGAGGTAGAAAAGGCAGTGCCAGTGTCGCATTGTCCCCTTAGAGGCATACCCAGCGTGTGGACCAGGAGCAGGTCTTGCTCACATGCTCAGGGAGTAGCCGATCGCCAGCACTGGGGTCAGGAAGGAATTTTCCCCCGGGGCAGATTGGCACCGGTCCCCGGGGGTTTTTTGCCTTCCTCTGAGCACTGAGCATGACCACTTGTCAGGGCTCCTCGGTCCTTTCTGGCTGCGCTATTGCCTGGTGCTCATGCTCCGTGAAGGTGGCCCCTCGTGTCCTGCAGCTGGGGGGGGAAGTGCTTTTTTCCCCCCAGGGTGGACTAGCAAGCGTCCCTGGGGTTTTTTGCCTTCCTCCGCAGCCGAGCACAGCCTCTTCATGGGGCTCCTTTGGGTCATGGTGTCCCAAAGGCAGTGGCTCGTGCTCCACGCAGGTGGCCCTCGTGCCTCGCATCCAGGGGGAGGCAGCCTTCTGCACTCCCAGGCTGGCCCCAGCGTGGCCCTGGAACTCCCAGGCTGGCCCCAGCGTGGCCCCGGGACTTGTTGCTGTCCTCTGGAGCATTGAGCACCACCCCTTGTCAGGTCTTCCCTGGCCCTTTCTGGCTGGGTTCTCCTTGCACTGCTCTTGCACCACCACGGCACCGCTCCTGCCCTGGCTTTCCTTTGTCAGGCTGCAAGGGAGGTTTTTTGCAGCTAAACTGAAGGGTCTAAACTAAACCAGACTAAAATTAAATAAACTAAGCTAAACTAAACTAAACCAAGACAATTAAAATAACTTTATTTCCAAATAAATACTCTTTCCACCTGTAACCATTCTGGTTTGTGTCTTTGAAAGTGCTTTTGGTGCTGAAATTCCCTTGGCATTTCAGGTACATAATATTCTCCTCATTGTACAAGTCATTGTGAGTGCAGGGAATGGAAAGGAATGGAATAAAATGGAATGGAACACAATACAACAGAAAGCTATGCTACATTCTGCATATAGAACCACAGAATAGCTGGGGTTGCAAAGAACCTTAAGCTCATCTAGTTCCAACCCCTTGCCATGAGTAGGGACGCCTCACACTAGACCATGTCTCCCAAGGCTCTGTCCAACCTGGCCTTGAACACCGCCAGGGATGGACCATTGACAGCTTCCTTGGGCAACACATTCCAGTGCCTCACCAGACTTAAAGAGCTTCTTCCTTGTATCTCACCTAAATTTCTCCCATTTAAGTTTAAACCTATCAAGCCTTGCCCTGTCGCTGCAGTCCCTGATGGAGACTTCTTCTCCAGTACCCCTGTAGGCCAGCTTCAGGTACGGGAAGCTGCCCTGAGGTCTCCACGCAGACTTCTCTTCTCCAGGCAAAACAGCCCCAACTTTCTCAGCCTATCTGCATGCGGGAGGTGCTCCAGCCCCTCATCATCCTCATGGCCCTCCTCTGGACTTGTTCCAACAGCTCCATGTTCTTCTGATGTGATACTTAACTTAGGGGTTTAAAACTCTTCTACACAACTGGGTCACTTGCTTGTGTTTCATGAGTGTTGCAGGAAAACCTGCACACGTCCTAGCCAATGGATCCCAGCAAGAAGAGATCAGCACCTCCCTCTCCATTTCCTCCCTTGGGAAGAGCTGTAGAGAGCAAAAAGGTCACCCCTCAGCCTCCTTTCCTCCACACTAGACAGACCCAGTGTCCTCAGGAGCTCCTCACAGGAAGCTGCTGCCATCCATGCCTTCCCGCCCAGTCGCCAGCTTTGTTGTCCTCCTCTGGACGCATTCAAGGACCTTCATGTTCTTAAATGGTAGAGCCTAGAACTGCACCCAGTACTCAAGGTGAGCCTGCACCGCTGCTGATTACAGCAGCACAATCACCTCTTCCTCCTTTTTTTGGTTGGTTGGTTTTTGTTTTTGTTACGAGCTCCCAGCTCCCGGGATCACTGCCCTCCTCCTTTTCTGTGTGCGCTATGAGGGACGCTTGAGGCCCCTGCCCAGCCTGGGCCCGGAGCAAGCAGTCCAGCTCCCTCAGCTTCCCTGACACCTTTCAGCTACTGACAGTGCCCCGCAGCTCAGCCCCCAGTGCACGAGGACCTCCACCGCTGCGGACCGAGCGCAGCCCTGCCCATTGTGCACCCTCGCCTCACCAGACCAGTGCAGGCTCTTTCAGCACCCCGAGCTCCGCGCTGCAGCCTCCCCTCTCATCGGCTCTGTCTGGTGCCGAAGCTGCCACCGCCGAGGCAGCCAAGAGCAGAGCTCCCAGACCAGGCCCTGGCCCTGAGGCGAGGGCTCCCCATCCCCACTGCACAGGGCCCTTGTCAGATTGAAAGTATTTATGTTCTCAAGCATTCATGTGATGATAATAATGTATGAAGTAAGAGAAATAAGGAGGGAACACACGGACATGGACCTTCTGGAGTGAGTCCAGAGGAGGGCTATGAAGAAGATCAGAGGGTTGAAGCACCTCTCCAGACAGGCTGAGATAGTTGGGGTTGTTCAGTCTGGAGAAGAGAAGGCTCAGAGAAGACCTTAGAGAAGCCTTACAGTATCTAAAGGGGCCTGAAATCTGGAGGGGGACGTTTTATAAGGGTCTGTAGGTATAGGACAGCGAGGTAATGTTTTTCAGCTGAAACAGGAGGGATATCAGATATAAGGAGGAGATTCTTCGCTCTGCGGATGTTGAGACACTGTCACAGGTTGGCCAGAGAAGTTGTGGATGCCCCTGGAAGTGTTCAAGGCCAGGTTGGATGGGGCCTTGAGCAACCTCGTCAAGTGGAAGGTGTCCCTGACCATGGCAGGGGGATTGCAACTAGATAATCTCTGAGGTCCCTTCCAGCCCAAACCAGTTTGTGATTCTATGAACACATCTTCTCATATGTTTCGCTATACAAAGCTCTGATATTTTCCACTAAATTTTTAATTGTCTGGTTTTTAATTATTTATGTTTACCTTTAATGCCAGGTCTGGATTTTGCGCCAGCTCATTTTCAAATAAGCCTGAAATTACCTCATAATATAAATACTGATGTAATATGAATTCTGTATCTCCCTGAATTTCAGGGAGATACAGAATGTCAAGTAAAAAGCATGCTTTCTTGAAAAATGTGATTTTTTTAAATTTTTTTTTTTTTTTTTTTCTTTTGGAAAGCAGAAATCTGCTGTGCTTGTTACGGGACCTTGTAGGGTACACACCTTTGTAGTGTACTTGCTCCAGTGATGGATTATGCTGCAACACCAGGGCATTATCAGTTTCATTGCATTCAGATAATGAATTAGTACTGTAAGCCACTGGTGCTTAAGCGCAGATTTGCCTTTATGAAAATGGAGGTGTGATATATTGCTCAAAAATATGGCAACAGGAAGGATGGGATAATTGCAATTGAAACTATGGGAGGAAGAAAACCCCTTGTGCAGTGCTCATATTTTCTGATGTATGTTTAAAGCAAGTTCCTATTTTTAGCAAGCCTCTGCAAGGTGCCAGTTTTTCTGAAGATGTAATGATCATATAACAAAGCCAAGTCAAGCAAGAAAACTTGTTATAGCTCTTAGCTGGCATTGTCCATATATTTTACAGCAAATTAAGGAGTTAGAATGAAGGGCTGTGTGTTTAACAGAAAACAGTGGGCGAGGAGTGTAAACAACTGCCATAACTGCCTTTAAGGTTTCCAATGCTGAATGGCTGCCTTTCACCAGTGAGGTAGATGCCTTTTACTTGCCTGATGTGCTGGGATGTGATGACCCCAGAGGCATCAACTTATCCTGGCACGGGCTTTTTGCTTGTGCCAGCAAACCTCCCCTCTGCACTGTTCACTTGCTGTACTGGAGACTTTTCATTTCAGAGCCCTTCATTTCCAGGCAGGCTTCAGCAGCTAAGTTTTCTGCTGAGTTCATTTGCACTAAAATCCACCAGCCATTATATAGCAAAAGGGTCAGTGGGAAAATAGAGCTAACTTCATGAAGAGTTAGCACATCAAGAACATCAAGGAGACAGATAGCTGTCTAGAGGGTTGTTTTAATGGTTAAGAAACATTATGAGTAGGCAGGAAACTGTTATCTCATCCTGAAATGACCTGTATTGGATTACTCGCTGATATCACACTGCTGAGGAATAACTTGAGGAATAGCATAGGAACTAGACTTAAACCTATTTTCTCAAAAAGATAAAAATACACTTCTGTAAGATTCAACTGTGGCCCTCTTTTGCCAAGCTGGAGGTGATTTTGAAGTCACACCTTCCCCAAGACTGAGGAAACAGCGAATGTCTTTTGTTAAGACCTAGCACAGAAGATGCTGGGACCATGCACACTTGTGCAGCGTCAGCCTGGTCAGTGGCTGCTGCATCGCTGTTTTACCAGTGGGAAGAGAATAGAATAATTTCATCACTAGCCCTCATAACTGGTCACTGGTATGTCAGGAGAATATAAAGCAGCTGTGGATTCAGATTCCAGTTTAACCGGTGCTTATGGTTGGAGGCAAATTCTGAACCTTCAGCCAGCTGAGGTCTCTGTTATTGGATAAAAGATGAAGCACAGTGCATCTATACAGACAGCCAAAGTGTAGGCAAAGAAACATCCTCTATCATGGTCAGCACACAGGCACTCAAGTAAACCAGTACTGTGATTCTGCTTTAGCAGTAGACAGCTAGTGTGTCTTGATTCCTGGACATTAGACATAAGCTGATGGAAGCAGTAGCTTTCTTTCTGGCTGAATTAAGAAGAAATTAAGTACTTTTGCCCTTATGGAGTCTAAACTGAAGAATGGTACTGCAGCCACAAAGTGCCTCAGAAAGAAGGACAAGAACTTCTTCAAGCACCAACTGCAAAGCCAAGGCTTAGGAAATGGGTGGATGAAGCCATTGGCAAGGAAGCAAAGGGGTCAGCAAGTAACAGTGGTCAAAGAGAGGACCAAAAGGGGATGGCATGAGAGAGCTCTTCCATGCACTGACTGCAGGGGCTGGCTCAGACATGAGTTATCAAGGAGGCCGTCCTTGCTTAGTTGTGCTATGCTTAGGGAAAAGGGTATTTGTTACTAAATAATATACTTTCTCAAGAAATACTTGTCTGCTGTTACCTTCTCAAGAGACTCAGGTGGGAGGTTCAGGCTGATTAAACAGCAAGCTAATAAGCTACAGTATTATAAAACCTGGTAAAGTCTGTGCCTTTTAGTAACCCTTACGTTACTAGCTTTTGTGTTTTCTAGATACAGCTAGACATGCTTGATGCCACAGCTTCTGAAACTACCTAAGCACTGGCTTCCATGATAACAAACACACTTAGACTGTTATGCAGCTTGACAGAAAGTCATGTTGTCAGATTTTACTTTGTATGAAATTGACATCCTTCTATTAAAATTAATGGAGCTGCACAGCTTTGCGCCAGTTGAAGAAGTAGCCCATTAGTCTTAGTTTCTAAACAGAAAGAATAGTGCTCTGGTACAATAAATGTCAGCCATAGGCCTTTCACTTATTTCTTTCTAGTATTTTAGAATAATATGGTAAGGGAATAGTGTTTCATAGAACAACATTGTTTCTGTACTCTAGCATTAAACATTAAGATGGTACTGGACAATGTAATGTTTTCTACAGTAATCAAAACAAATGTCTGAGTTTTAAAAAAGAAAAAAACATTAAAGAAGACATGCAAATCTAATCATACAATAAAGTTCCTCTGTTTGCCGTAATAGATATATCTGTAAACTTGTATACGTGCAGAGATCCTTTTTAACAGTGCAAGTAGCTAATCAGCGAAACCACAGGGACTCTTTCTCAGTGAGTTTCTTGCTGAAGACTTCTATTTTCAAAGCCATGTTTTTTTCAGACTCTGTTGTTATCTCCGTAAGGATACTGAGGTATCGCAAAGAGAATTTGCTTTGGTGTTGCACCAAAGAGAAATATGGTCCAGAAAGAGGAACACTATTTTGAAGTGTGTTTCTCAGCAATATAATACTTGCCTACTGACTGTATCCAAATCCTTCTTTTTAAAAACTTGGAATGTGTCTCATGCATGTTTTCCTCCTATATCAAGAAACAAGTTCTGAAACAGAAAAAAGATATACAAACCATGAGCATTATTTATGGGCCTTATGAATAGTATTGTAAAATGCTGAAAAAAAAAGTGCATACTTTGTATTTCATGGATTTGTGTGTGGAAAGTTTAGCTAGTAAAGAATTAAGCTAAAATACTAGATACAAGGGAATTTTGTTCACCAAGATACAAAATATATTGGATATGGGAGCATACATGTCATAGGTCTTTCTACCCTACTAGTTCATGATTATTTTCCTATATACATTTTATGTTGGTTTATTAAACAGTTGATATCTGCCTAACAACTTTCTACTTTATTTTAGAGTCATCTGATATGATGCACTAAAAGAACATCCCATCATACCTATATTTCAACCTGGCAGGGTCTTATAATTTAAAACCAAGACCCCTTTGAAATGCCAGTACACTGTTCTTTTTTACCAGATCAGTGGAAGAGTCTAATTAACTTGGCAGAATACCTGAGTCATCGATTACAACATCTGCTCTGCTGGGAATGATCCAGCACAGCCATCTGTCTTTCACCATGCAAAGCAAGTGGCTGAGGGTAGATTTAATATTTTTCAACAGCAAAGAGTAGAAATGAACATGATACAAAATTTAAAGCTGTGTTTCTGAGACCATCAAGGCTAGCTACTGGAGTTACGCATAGACCAGCATATTGGACTGGGGAGAGATGGTTTGTGCCAGAACATTATTAGAGAAGGACAAGTAGCAAATGCACTCAGTTGGAGCTCACAGGGTTCATTACCATTTTTGTCTCAACTAACTAATCAGCATCAATCCCAATATTATGCCTCAGTCATTCGTTTTTGAGGGTCTCTCAAGCAAAATATAATCTCGGTATCCTAAATGTCATCTTCACAGTGAAATTTGCTAACAGCTCAATATCAATGAAAACAGTGGGAAAGAAAAAGGTCTTTCTCCCATCATGACAGCTATGCCAACAACCCCCTCTGTGTATATCTAATTATGCTGATGGAAGAGTACTTCTGTCAGCTTAAATAACCTTGTTCTGAGAAGCAGCTTTTCCTTGAACAGTTGAGGGTGTTTCTCCTGTGGCTGCCAGCGTTGCATAACCCAGCAGAGCTGAATGTCCAATGGGAAGGACATGCCTGAGACATGAGCCTGGGCCATCCCTAGCTGTGCTCTTCTAAGAGCAAACTTCCATTTTGCTCCCTTGTCTCCAGGATGAGTGGTCAGACACTGCAGAGTCAGTGCCTGCAGTTTAATAGTCCATGTAGGAATGAACAAGTGCGCTTAGTCCTTCTTTTAGAGGCCCAAACCCTTGTTTTCAGAGGCTATCAAGGTCTAATGTTTCCAGAGAGAAAGTGTTGTTTGCAGTCTGGCTGGAACATTTACATTGTAAAATTACTGGCGCAAATACCTCTCTGACTGAAGTAAAAACTTTCACAATCTGTAAGGTTAACTTTCAAGTGGATTCTATTCATTTCACTGATAAAAAAATGTTGACTATTCAAAGAGCAGCGGTATCACAGATTGGTGTTCTGCAATCATTACATGACTAGCAGGTCCAGTCTGATGCTGGATAGCATATAAAAACCACATTAGCCATATGGAAACTGCATCTCATTCTTCCTGTCCACCAGAGGTGAACAGTGGCTTTAACAATAGTGCCTAACATTAATAATGGTGTCTCCTTACCACATAAGACTGGTGACAGGCAAGTGTTGACACTGTGCTACAATGCCAAAACAAGAGGTAAAGTAGGGTTTAAGATGAGGGAAAGCAATCCAGCATTGTTCACTGGTGTATCAATACATACCATAAGATACTGATACGGAAGGACAGCCTATGGCTTGTTTAGTTCATAGATTCAATATTGCAGCAAGTTCCGCAGGAATACAGGTACTGTATACTCCATTGATCTTTCTACTTTCACATTGTGGTAGTGGAAAAATTTGTCTAAGTAGTTGTCTTTTCCATGCATCACATTTTCTTTCCTCTTCTCTTTTCTCGTATCTGTATTTTACTCTTTTTATGTTATGAGATTTCTTTGTTTTTGTTGTGATTGTTGGAGGTTTTCTTTGACTTTTTAAGAGTGCTAGCAGCTTTCCTCAGTGGCTGCAGGGGAAGCAACAGGAGAAGATGAAGGCAGCAGCCTGCCATGGTGTGTTCAAAGAAAACCACTGGGTTTCACCCACATTCAAAGCAGCAGTTTTAGCAGCCAGGTGTTGCTGCCCAGGCTGAAGAGAGATGTTAATTGGCATATAGGGCATCTTCCTAATCACATTATAGACATCATCCAAAGCCCATTGAAGTCAGGTCCTACTAACTTCACTGGTCTTTAGGGCACATGGCAACATGCCCTAAACAGCACCCAACAGCACAATATGGCATACATATGCCCCCTTTGTACTCAGCCTCGACTTTCCCCTCCCTTTCCCAAAATAAAGGAGACCCTGCAGGCTTTGCTGCTTGTTGAAGTGCTGGGTCAACATTCTGCAGTAATTTGTTTGGCCTGAAAGGTAGCTACAGTAAATGTGTTAGTGGGAACATGCTTCTTTTATTCCATCCCTCCCTAATGCCTCTATAAAGCTCTGGTTTGCACAGACTTTAATTAGAAAAGAGGAATTCTGCATGCTTTCCAGCTGGGCTTTGTTGGATTTAATTGTCATTTTAGCTTTTATTTTTATTGAATTTGTAGCAAAACAAATTGATATAATCCTCCAAGCCAAAATAGATATAATCCTCCAACCCAGCAGGGAATGCACTAATGGAAAGAAAGTTAGGATAAAAATAAACCACTTCACCCTGCAAATATCTTTGTCATTTAACAGAAGCTGCATGCTGCCATGTAGACCAAAATCCCTTATTTCCACGGCACTATTTTGATTTCATGAGTTTCAGAATTTTCTTAAATGGATTGAATGACACGTTTTATTTACTTTTTTTGTTTATATTTTAAAAAGGTAATAACACTGGTTTCAGTCCAGACTACAGGGTCACTGCTGACAGCCACACTCTTCAGGAAGAACTGGGCTTTGTTGTTTTCTTCATTCTTCATTCATTTTCTTCAGTCCAGTTTCTTCCAGATGATCACTGGTCTTGAACACAAAGCTACATATGTGGAAGAGGCTGATGTCTGCATCAGTGGCCCATCTGGCAGGAATGAATGGGCTTCATTAAGGAACATCATCTGACAGGTGACATGCCAAAGCCATGACACATAGATTACTTGTGTCCGATGTCAATTCTCCACACTGCCAGTTCAAATACATACACTCATCAGGATGGGCATGATGCGCATAGACACTTGGCATATGGCAACAAAGATTCTGCATTCCCAAGGAAAGAAACGGGGAAATGTGTATGTCAGCTATGGTGGAAGTTAATCCAAATTATTGGGAGAAGACATTGTAGCACTGACAAAAGGGAAGTAAATCTGTTTCTCTAGTGAGTACAAGAGACATGGCTTTAGGCACAGTGGGTAAGACCTTGTTTACCAAAATTTCCACCTGCAGTGAGGCTTAGGCAGAACTTAGACATCTAAGCCCCAGGCAGCTTTCCAAACTGCCCAAAATGAACTTCTTCAACCACTGTGTTTGTCATGGGTGTACACACATACAGAGTTATCCATCTATTTATCTTGCAGCCCAGAGTTCCTTATGGCCCAACTTCATGTGAAGAATGTCCACTGTCTCAACAGCCCAAAGACTGTAGACTGATCCTGGTGTGGGAACTGAGTCTGTTTTGGTTAAAAACGACATTGGTCATAGTATTATATGCCTAGATAAATCCTGCATTCACTAAGGTATTATGCAAGAGATCGCTGCTAACACAAATTTATTCTCAGGTAGTCACTTATTCCCCTTTCACCTGTTCTGAGTCCAGAGGACCTGATGATCACAGATGGTAACCTGGGCATACATACATATTTACATATAGAGATAAAGGACTTCAGTGTAACTAGTATTGGTTAGAGATTGGACATCATAAGCAGAGGAGTTCAGCTCATTGTTAAAGCTTGAAAGACATAATATTGGAAATGGTGAATGATGAATAGCTTGTGGCCTTTGGCCAGCGCTAGGGCAGTTCAGGGGCTCTGCACTGTTGGGGGTAGGACAATGATGGTGGCCAGAAAAAAGGTGAAAATGTAATACTGATGCTGGATGCAGTATGGCCTGCAGGCCTACTACAAGAGCTGCTGCCAGCAGTGTAAACAATGCATTTAGCCTTAGGAAGAGGTTAGGGTTAAGACAGATACCATGAACTGATGACATAAGTTTGTTAAACAACCAGCAAAAGCTTAGAATGGTTGGAATTTACGCCAGTATACAGGATAAAAGGATTTGAAGAGCAATTTCCCTTGTGACTCCTCAAATTTTGGCAAATTAACATATGGACCATTGTTGGGCTTGATTTTGCTAGGTAAAACCAAACAGTAATGTTGCAAGATTAGAAAATGGGGCAACAGGTCTAAAAAACCTGGCACTTAGGCAGATCAGCATCTATAGATGAAAGCTGTGGTTAAGGACAGTTGTCTTGGAAACAATACTTTCTTTCTGCCCTACAAAATAAATTGGATGTTGGGCAGACAGAGTCTCCTGTCTCTGTGAGGAGTAACTCTGTAGTCACATGGATAAAAATGTGACATCCAGTGCAGAAACCCCAGCATCCCATATGAGCTCTAGGTAATATAGTGAAGAGCAGAATGGAGAGAAGAAAAGTGAAGTACAAGAAGAAGAAACCTTCTGAATCACATAGATTCATTGACACTTGGATATTTGAGCGCAGTTCTGTGTTGTGCTCATATCCAAAAATGTGAGGTGAAGCTGGTAGGCATGTCCCCAGTACAACTGCTGGGGGGTCACATTATTTTTGAAAAATGATTCTTCCTCCTGTGATGGAAAGGGGACAGAACCTTTGAAAGAGAAGCTGCATAAACCTTGCTGAACATCTTGATCAGATGTATTATTCTAGCCAGTGTTAGATGGCTGCAATTGACAGCATGGCCCTTGCTGTACATAAGCTAATTAATACTTGGGAAGTGCAGAGGATGAAAAGATAAAAACTTATGTTAAATCATGTTAAAGATGAGAGGATTTTTAGATGATGTTTAGGTTAGGTTCCCTAAAGCAGGCAGCCCTTCCAAAGAGAATACATGAAAACTTCCTATAACCCTTTGGTAAGAGCTGAGTCTTGAAATCCACCGAAGTTCTGTTGGCTTCTTCGTATTACACCACTTCAAAAATCCTTCCTTTCTTGTTCTGCTTGTATAACCAATACCAAACCTTTCCTTTCCATACTTCTTTCCCAATATATAATTTTCACTGTAAAGATCTATCTATAATCAATCCCTTAAGACTAAACCAGGAATGGATTTGGGGATCCTGCTATGCAGTTAATGCCTAAGAGAGCTCTTTGGCTTTCATCTGAAGGACAGCCAGTTCAAGAATGTAAATGAAGTTGTGGTAGGTTTGCGCTGCTCTTATTATCTAGCTTAGATACTTGTTTCCCAGGTGATTAAGAAGTTGAATCATTGTTCACATGCCTAATGACAGCTGGGAGACAGGCCTGGAGTCTGTATGGATTAGTAAAACAAGATTTCAATTTTCATCTTTCTTACCTAATTTCTGGGACAAATGATTGCTGCTTAGTTAATGTGGAGAATATACAAGAAAAAGCTGCTTAAGTACTCTCACTCTGGACTGATATACAATTTCTAAAAGCCCAAAAATTGTCCTGTGGACTGAAGACTATGTGGATGGCACTGGCTGAAGTGCATGGTACCCTTGGGGTGCTGAAAGATTATGGATGGTACCAAAAAGAACTGCTTTTTTGCATATTTTATCTTTCAAATGAAAATTATCACTGCACATTGCAGAAGCAATACACAATAGAAACCTCTTCTATGTAGAAGGGTTTCAGGTGGGTATATTCTTTCCACCGAGATGCTTTGCATTTTCTCTTTGCTTGTTAACTTTATGACTCTGAAGCAAAAGCTGTATTTTGTTCTGTACATACAAAATGGGACACAATATTGCTTATGAAATGAAGAGTCAGAGTAAGTCTGTCTGGAGGATAAGGGATCCTCCTCCCCAGTTGTGGCACAGGGTGTATGTCCTTTCCATAGCAGACTGCATGCTAATGCATATGAATAGTGAGAGGAGCTGCTGAACTGGCTGTTGTTACAGTGATAAACTGTACATGCACATGGTCCACCTATAGCTGGTTTGTGGAAGTGCATGTGTTCCTTGAGGAAGCCAAGAGGCACAAGCCACATACCCTACACACACCAACATCTCTCTGCTACCTAAGACAAAAATGCTCTATAGAGAGGCTGTAGTGCCCTATTGTACTGGTGATTTTAAACTATGGCATACCACCTCAGCTGCTGCATAGCAGGAAGCCAAATAAATCATTATACAATTAATGTAAGTCTGACACAAATGGGAGAAACTGTATAATTGTGACTAATGCAACTGTTACACTACAAAGGAGAACTTAGGATTGTTTTGCCACTTATTGTAAAGAATTACCCGAAGGCAGCTTATTGACATACTAACTATTGCCATTTAGTCATCAAATCACAAACTATCTGCAGTCTGGCTTAGATATTTTTCATCTTAATTCACCAATCTCATTATGCAGATGCCAAATACTGTTTTGAAACTATTTAGATTAAATTCTTCAAAACTCCACAAATGACATGGTCATTGAGAACTCAGTCCAACATCATCCTCTCAAGATGACAGAATAATTTAATGATATTTTCTGTGATTAGGAAAACTGACCAGAGTTATTAACCATTTTATAATAGGAACACATTCAGATATGGGAACATTTCCTGTGCATAAGCAGGCATTATCTACACCCCAGCTTTCCTGGACTTCCTGTTACATGGATACTTAGGTGAAGACATATTTAAGCACATACCTACAGCTGTTTACTTAGATGTATTACTTTAACCAGCCTTCAAATGAAGCTTATTTGTATATACACTAATGATAATATGACTGAAGATGATAGTAACTTATGTGAAATAGTACGCGTCTAATTAAATGATAAGTAAAATGTGAGGTCAACTCACCAGCTTTCCAAAACACCTGAGGGGAAAATAAAAGAGGGAAGAAAATGAGGAGGCCAGTGCATGCCAATTCGCGTAGGTGAAGGTGAGAACTATGAAGCATTGCTGTGTGAATTATAGTCTGTCTGATCTCTCGGGGTCGAAGGACTTCCAATACCTTTTTGAGTTTGTGTAACATCCTAACTACCTCTCAGGAATATTAAGGAGCCAGGAATGGGTGATACACTTGTCTCTCCATTCTCAAGTTTATGTAATGACTGTCTGGATTTTTAAATTTTTTCCAAGAAATAAGTATATAAACAATTAATTATGCTTAGCATTTAGATGCACAGTGATGTGATGGGCAGTGCATGCAATTTCTAATTACATTACAAATGAAATCAATTTCTTTGTTGTTGCATATAAGTGAGATTGAGAAGTTTATTCTTCTGACCCAAAGTTTCACAGAGTTTGTTCTTCTCTTTCTCTCTCTTTATCTTCAACAATGGACAAAGTTACTTGAAAGTGTTTTCACTGAATTCATTAAGGATAGTTTTGTGATGACAAAGACCTGCAGTCAAGGAACACTGACACTGTAGCATGCAGTCATTATTATTTACCATCTTTGCTGTAGGCCTCTTGAAAGCAGCCCCTAAAGTGGCAGCAGATGTTGTTACAAAAGTCAGTGATATATCCCACCGGGAACTGCTTAGGAAAACTCTCCCTCTGATCCTGTTAATATGAATCAACCTGGCAATCAATGTCAAGGATGACTGTCAGATACAAACTACCATATGGGGGAAAGAAAGTTTAATCAGGCAAAAAAAATAGGGTTGGAAAATTTAACTAATCTTGATACTATTCCTCAGGACAGTTATGAGCAAGTCTGAGGTCAGGCAACTTGAGTAGAAAATATTGGGAAATGAACCTTTTATTGCTGGTGTCAGATCCTGTGTTTTCTTTAGGGAACAGACAGATTTTCATAGATAGAGTAAAAACGACAGCAAAGTTTTTGTTTATATTACCATGGGTTATCTGATATTCTTGTTAATAGTTACATAATAAAATAATAAAGTGATATTGCTTTATTTATGTTCAGTTGTCAAGGAATAATACTCTCTGAGTTTTCCATCGTGCCTTCCAGCCTTTGTGACTAACAAAAATGATTGCCTTGCTCAAGATTTGTGCAAGCATCTCACCACCTGTGTTACGAAATCTTACTCTGCAAAAAATTCCATTATGAAATAGTTTCCATTAAGAAATACATTCTCTCTCTTTTCCATAGAGATTGCATGGCTGTAATGAGAACAAGTTGGAACCTTTGTTCTGCACCTTGTGGATGGTTCCTTCTCCAGAGGGTTTTCACTTCCAGTTGTGAGCTGTTTATGGCTTGTGAGCTAGATAATGTGATAGCAGCGCAGATTATCCTGATCTTTTGTCATCTCTCAAGACTATAAAAATTAATATCCTGCGATAATAATAAATGCAGTTCCTTGATTTGCAATACTGTCAAAGATTGATTGTAAATCTTAGTAAACAAAGATTCATCCAGATGTAAGTCAGCAGATATCTCTAAGCAACAAGGCACAAAGGGTAAAAAAAATACAAAGAAGAAATTTTGGTATTTTTTACAATGTAGCTGATAAACAGAAAGTAAAACTTTGAGCTTTAAAACTTGTATTTTTGTGCTGTTATCTGAAATCAGATGGCTGATGCTTGTATATGCTTGTATTTTCAGATTATGAGTCTGCTTTTTGGAATGTTATTGTACAAGATACTGAACCAATTACTTATCTGTGTAAGCCATGAAAGATAACTGCTGGCTGGTTATTTAGAATAATACAGTGAACAAGACTGTAGTCTAGGAACCAGGGATACACATGGCAGGTGGTTAGAGGCAGCAAATAACTACAGCTCAGTTGGCTGTGATAATTTGCAAGTGCTCATCTCCTAGAGACTGTTTCTGCCTCTTCTTTTGATCCGGGACAAGGAATGTCACATCTCTAGGCTCGTTTCAGTCCTTTTCTGTTTTGTTGCCAAGAGAGCAAACTACATCCTGGGGTGCGTCAAATACAGTATAACAATGCTGTCAAAAGAGATGATTATCCTGCTCTGTTCATCATTGGTGTGGCCTCACCTTGAGTCCTGTGAGCAGCTCTGGGCCCCACAATTTAAGTCACAATGTGAAAGTTCTTGAGTGTGTCCAGAGCAGGGCAATAAACTGGTGAAAGGGCTGGAAGAAATGGTTGAAGACTTTGGGGTTGTCTAGTTTGGAGAAAAGGAGACCTCAGTGCTTCCTGCAGCTTCCTGAGGAGTGAAAGCAGAAAGAAAGTTGCTGATCACTTCTCTCTCATATCCAGTGACAGGACATGTAGGAATGGTTCGAAGCTGCATCAGGGAGATTTAGACTAGAATTCAGGAAGAATTTCTTTACTGAGAGGGTGGTAAAATCCCCTGGAACAGGACTTCTAGAGATCTGGTCAATGCCCCAAGTTTGTCAACATTTAAGAGGCATTTGGATAATACCCATAACTATATGCTTTAACTTCTGGTCAGCCCTGAACTATTCAGGCAGTTGGACTAGATGATTCCTGTAGGTCCTTTCCAACTGAAAAACTTGTCTTTCCTTGTATCTTGTCTTCTCCTCTCCTTTCCTCTCCTCTTTCTTGCAGTTGAATTATCTGAATTAGAGCCTTTTCCCAAGCAGTTTGCTGCATCTTTCATAGCAAAGTTTTCCTGTTATGTGTAAAGATAGATACTTAATAAAGGAGAGCTTATGCTAACTGTCTTTAACATGCTTTTTACTGTGGTGCAGTAAAGTCAGTAAACCTAGATTTTACTTTCTGCCATCTTTTACTCAGTGTTTGAAGGCTGTATTATTGCCACAGTACATAATTTTGCAAAATTACCTCATTTTGAAATTTGAATATATTTTCATCTTAAAGATTTTATAATATAATAGAAATACTTTTCACAGCTATCATTCTCCCTTGTTTCTAGGCTAGACAGGTTTTGTGCTACTTTATCACCCCCCAGGAGTCATCTACGCATCCTTCATGCTAACAGGACAGTGGACAAGACTGGCATCATCAGAAAAGGTTGGGAGATTAACCTCTACTTATGCACTGAAAATGGAGTTTAGCTTTAAATTACGCTCCTGCCTCAAGCTTGTGAGTCTAAAAGTCACCAGTGACTCACCATTAAGTTGCTGGCAAACACTCTGGAGCTGTTTCCCCTCTGTACTACACAGCTGGAGACACATACTCTTGGTATGACAAGGGAACTTATCCCCTCTTGTGCCCCATGAATGTGGGGGCCCTCCTTTAGAGAACTTGACAATTTGAAATATACCTTTTTTCTGACCATGTTGACTGACTTAGCTAAATGCTCACAATTTGTCATCATGGAAAGACCTGATGTCGTCGTCTCTTATGAACATATTTCCTAAAAGAGAGCATTTCTCATCAAGTTTCAGTCGAATAAAGTTTCGCACTTTTCAAAGGGTTTCAAGCAAGTCTAGTGCCAAAGGTGATATCCGGGAAAGGTGGGAGCCAGAACACAGAGATGAAATAAACTCAGGGAGGTCTCACAGCTAGACACGTTAATAGATGCAGAGGTTCCTGATGTACAGCCCACTGGCCTGATCTCTTGATGACATTGCCTTCATCTTGCTTGACCCAATATCATTTTCAGAGCAACCTATATGTTCCTTCTCTTCTAAAATTGAAAATTATCATATCCTACCCAAATCAATTAAAATTAAGACAGAAACACAAGGCAAAGCCTTATTGATACCCATTGTCTGTTCTTGTTTTACAAGAGAGCTGTTAGCCCATGGCCATTAAGGTTTTCCTCAGTTTTCCTCTGTTATTTTTAAAAATGGTGTGTAAAACTATCCTTTTCTGAGTAGTGTTGCCCCAACCTGTAATGCTGTGTGGGCTAATAAAAGCAATTGTATATTTTTATTGGCAGTCCAGACCTTGTATCAGTGGCAAACAAGAGCCTTGTAAACCATTTCTTTTCTAATCTTTCTCTAGCTCTGCATATAATTATGCATGCATAAAATGTATAGTAATTTTCTATATTTCCACACATGTAGTGTATAGAGTACCCGAACTCCTCTTTTTTACCACTTTTCATGACCAGAGGGGCGTTAGATACATGTCCATGTGATAACAAGAAGTTTATTCTATTGTCCCCTTTTCCTTTTTGGCATCCCTTTTTCTCACATTGTTCATCTCTGGGTTTGTGTTTGTTACCTGATAACTTGCATCAAAACCAGTACTTTTAAAAAGCTGTGAGATGTCTGCAGCATGAGTTATATTCATCAGGGTATGCAATTTTCCACAATTTTAACCAAAAAAAAAAAAGGGGGAAAAGATAAATACATGATTTATACCACTTTACTTCCCCTGAAGCCCTGTTTAGGAGAGTGTTAATTCCTTTAGCCACTAGGTTGCTAATACCTCCTGTTGTCTGTGATTTCTGCCTGAGCAATATATGTACACCAAAGAAACGTAATACGTTATCAAACTTAGTTGTGTAAATATAAGTCAGAGGCTTACAGCCAGCCAATACAAATACTGATGAATCATTAAAATGGTCATTAAAAGTATCAATGCAGACAAGCTCAAGTAAGAACCACAATTGTGCCTTTATGTTAAAATTCGAGTTTAAAATATTCTTGTTATCCAATACTTTCCTTGTCCTTTTATGAATTTAATTCTTGTGGCAATGAGAAATATTTCTGAATAGAAAATTAAATATACTTCACTCATCAACATCAAATTCTGCCATATTAGAAGTATTAGCAAGGGATTGACTGTCCTTGTGCCCACTGCATTTGACACAGTTATCACTCTGCAGTGCTTACCCCCACCAAACACATACCTTTTACATTTCTTTTCCTTTCTTCTTTCCCCATCAACTCTGAGCCCAAGGGCTGCTTCTAGCAGTGCTTTTAATGGCTCCTTTGAAGTCTGACATTCTATTACAAGAGCTAAATTGAGAGCCATTTAACACCCCCTATTTCATTTTCACTATAAAAAAAAAAAAAGAGTGTTAAATGCAGGGAAGCCTGGTGAAAGACCTATCCAGACCCACAGGGGACTGATTTTATTGATGGCTGCTCTGTGAGGTGTCAGTTCAGTGCCCCACCTCCCTGTCAGCCAGACTTAGGGTTTCAGAAGGTGGCTCTGGCTGTAATCATTGCCTTTCCACAGCTTCTGTTGTCCTAGCTGCTCTACTGGGTTTTGTCCACATTGATAGCAAAAATATTTTCCAGTTAAACTCGTTTCATCCTAGGTGGCCTAGCACATTGCTTGTGACTACTTTCCTGTCTCAGACTGCTTCCCACATCACCCTTCTCTCTTCAGTGAAACGTCCTTCTCCAAGGCTCTGCACCTCACTCTGACAAGAGTCAAACCTGAGGAGAGACCACTGTGTTCCAGCACCACAGAGAAAACAGCTGTTCAGTCGACACGCTTTCTGTGTTCAGTTCAAATAATTGATGCTCAGTGTTTCCCAGTAAATCCTCACTTTAGGGGGTGAAATTAATGATTACAGTATAATCCTTCAACTGCCTTAACCAGATGATAATAATGGGATTGTAAATGAAAAACAAAAGCAGTGCAAAAAGTATACTGAATGGTCACTAATTACATCAAAAAGTGCTATGGTGCTATAAGCCAGAACTTTATTATTGTGCAAACAAAAGAAAAAGCCTTACTGTAAAGTCATGAATATTTTTAAAACACCAGTAAGTAGCTGCACATCTTTCAGTAGGAGCAAGATCTTCTGAAGCCTATTTCAAAAGAAAGTCTGTCTAGGAAAGAGTAAAGATTTTCAGGAAGCAGCAAATAGCTAACAATGACCATAGAAACCATTCCTAAAGAGAATGCACCTTATGCTTCTGAACTTCCAAGTGATAAAGGATCTACTAAAACTATAATGTGAAATAACTTCTAAGTATCAGTGCAAAAGGACTCTGCTGTAGTTTCCTCATCCTCTGCCAAGGTTAAACAGTCATTATGCTATTATAAACACTTCTGTTCCAGAAACAGCCTTGAACACAACCTTTAATGAAAACATAGACAGGGAGATTGAGGAAATCATAGCTTTTATTCTCTGGAATACGCTCGTCTCAAAGTAAATTTGCCAAAAAACATTGCAGGACAGTCAGAATCAGAAGAGTTGTACACCTGTTTAGGCCACAGAAGCAAGGTAGTCTCAATCATGCCATATCTTTCTAAATTAGGTTTGGTAAATAATACTATTTCCTGTATCATACTATTGGAAGATAGGTTCGGGCAAACCTGCCTGATGAGAATATTCTCTAGAGAGTAAAACAACCTGCTTAATCAAGTTCCAGGCTAGAAAAATTCATGGATTTTATATTGCAAAACCCATCAGCAAAGTGCAGCTAAAATGCAGTGTATGTGATATATACGTATCTACCAAGCACATGGAATCACAGAAGAAAAAAAAAACATGTCCCCTTCAGCTGGCAGAAAAAAAAAAAAAGAAGGTACGCATGGCATGAATTCCAGCTTTATTCAAAATGAAAAATTCCTATTGCACTTTTTCTGAGTTTCTACTGAGATCAGTAGAAATCAGTTTTTCAAATTTATTATTTCACTTCTTAGCTCACTAAAACCTTGACCACAGATGGAGCAAACATACTAGCAAACACTATTTTTAACCTGTGCATCTAGGTACTTCTAAAGGGTGTAAAATGAGTAACCGCCTTCAGAAACTGGCTTTGTAATAGACTATGGGGTGTCTTTCCTGTGCCTTCCATATTCTGCAAAACTGTATGAGAAAAGCTGTGCTTTCCACTAAACAAAGGGCACTGCTTTCTTTCTAAAAAATTGCATTCTTATTTTGTAAAATCCCATGTAAATTTAATAAGAAAATACTAAGAAAATATAGAATAAGGAAACCAAGATATGAATGCGCTTTTTTAATGATCTACTGGATGTCATATTAACTCTTGAGCTACAGATTATGGGAAAACCAGGTTGGTTTTCTTTGCGTGGTTGCCTGGTTTTATATATGTTTGCAGTTACTGCTTGGAGCCACCTGTGTCTGATTAAGACTGTCAAGTAACCATAGCATCCAAATACATTCAGATAATAGGATGTTCATGGTTTGTAAATAAAGATGTCAGGTTTTCAGAGAAGAGATCATAACCCCTAGAACTGCAATATTGCCCTTTCTCAATGTTTTACTTTTTATTTTGCTTCCACACTGTTATTAAATTCATATGAACTCGAATGATATTTCTATTTGATGAAAACTTAAATTATTAATGAATTCATGCAACTGGGAAGAAATCCTCTCATATAAGTCTCACATTTGAAGTATTGAAATATGGGAATTTGACCTCCCTCTCAAATGAGACAAAATTACCGAGAGATGTTCAGTAGTATTTGTAATACATACTAATGCAGAGAGAAAAGACTCACTGGGGCTCAGGCCTTTCTTCATACGGTATTTGAACTTGCTGCTCCTTTATCCTCCAGCCAGCTGAAGAGCTGCTGGTGTCAGGCTCCATACCTGTGTTTGGAAGAGCCTCGCCATTGACTGCTCCCTCGGCTGGACTCCTTGGCTACTGCTCCTGACGTGATTCCCTCTCCCCGGCCTGTCCTCCATCTCATCCTTTGAAAAGAAAGTATTTTCACCTTCATTTAAATGCCCTCATTGCCTTTAAACTTGCCTCATTGCTAAAACTGTCCTAATAACAGCATTTCTCTCCATTGTGCTCATATGGTCCTTGCTGCCTCGAAATAGCAGGTCACGCAATATAAGGCTTCAACAGCAGGCTTAAGCACATTATGAGTGGACAATTGTGGCTGTCTCCAGACATCATTCAACCCCATAATAACTGTTAATAGTTAAAATGTTGAAGTGACCCATTCCCACCAGCCTAGGAATGGGTTTCAAGGGGAAACACTGAGCACAGACACAGCAGAAATCTGCTGAAGGTGGTGACTTGGTTTTTTGAGCTGGTCTACAAAGCTCCCCAGCTGCTTGGGGAGAAGCTGGTTTGCCTCTGACAAGTGCAAGAAAAGGTCATGTTTTGTGTCCGTTGCGCTTTGCATATTTCTGCACCTCTCAGAAGCAAGCCAAAATGGGTCTCAATTACAAGTCTCTTGAAGAAGGATTTGAATGCTTTTCTCATATAATAACAGCAGAACTAGAGAGTGGTGTCATGGAAAAAGCATATACAAAGAGAGTGCTGTTTCCCAACTTTTCTTTCTCTACTGAAAGACAATGCCAGAAATCACTGACATTTATGCTGCAGAGTCTGGGTAAATGGGTAAAAAAGAGTACTTATGCAAACAGAAGTGTATAGGTAAATAGAGAGAAACAGAAAGAAACAGACAGATGTATGCATGTGTGCATGTATAGTCTTGAACAGCATGTATGAAACAGCCAGATGTTAATCTTGATTTCTAGAAGACTGAGCTGATGACAGAATGGCATTTTTTTCCAGGGTCTGGGGAGAGGGTACTCCCTACATGCCAAATGTAAGACAGGCTAAGCAGGATTACTCAGAGGTGCTGAGCACCCCCATCTTCAGCAGTGACAAAGAGTGCTGTGGTATATCAGCCTCTGTCCTGTGCCTGAAGACCTCCATGCACTGCTCTGTCCTGGCATAGGCATCTGGTCATAGCTGATGTTGTTTGCAGAAGTAGGAGATCCCTCTTGACTCCAGTCTCCATTGAGAGCACAGGGGATGTCTGACAAGGAAAGAGGTGTGGGACCTCCTGTGAGTTTGCAGCAGGATACACACACGGTACCTGGCCATCAGGGACATCTCCAACAGCACATCCAAGCATGATGGGAAAAACACCACCTTTTGGTGTCAGCCACTGAGTTGGGCAGCCTAATCCAAGAGCTGCATCCCTCTGTTGCTCCTCCTCCTCCCCAGTGAGCCCCTGACAGAACCTCTGGCAGAGACCAAGGCTGTTTCTGCCATTTGAAGGCACCATGAAGGGAGCACAGCCTTAGGTTTGTACAACATAGCAATAGTCTAATACAAGAGTTGATGCATCTGTACCATGGAGCATCCAGCTCTGCTTATGTATATAAGTCTCCTAAAGACAAACAGGTGTTTTCTTACAGCAATGCAATTTCATTTTCTAATCAACTGCAGCAAGTTATTATTTTCTAATCAACTGAAGTTTGTTAATGATACGGAACTTCATTCACTTGAGTCAACCCAAATTCTCCAGCAGCAAAAGTCCAGGTAATGCCATATGGGCCTTGTCACTATGCGCAGAGACATAGCATTATGGCCAAGCATGGTGGAAGTAAATGTGGTAAAGAAAATAAATCATGCTATTTCTACCCCTGTTAAAACATGGGAATTGATCGACTGTGAAAACCTATCTTGCGCGGGCTATATTTTACCCTCATCTTCTGCTCTCTGAATCTTAAACGTCTGTGCTCTCTAACACCTCCCAAAATAAGATTGATTGATTGATAGTCTCAAACACTTAGTTTACACGAGCAAAGATTACCCAGTTCTAAACTTATTCTAAGGAGAGACAGATTCCTACAGATACTAACTGCACTGCTTGCAAGGGTTTGTTACGGATGCCTAAGTCAGGTATAAAACCTGTACAAAATTGTACACAATGACAAGAGGAAACAAGAAGTTGAACAGTTACTTCAGAAATCCTAAAATTCTCTCAGGAAGAAAAAGGAGCCTATGGGTAGGGGCATGTAGCATTCCAAAAAGCTGAAATAGCAGAAAAGCACCCAGAAGATGCTTTCCCTGGGGCAGACTCAGTGGCACAGAGGATAAAAGTTGTTGCACAACACACAGCACCAGGAAAGGAGGGGGATCTCCATCACCCTGTGCTTCCTGTGCTGCTGCTCCAGGGTGGATGGAAGGGGACAGCTGGGACATGAGTCCTGCGTGTCCCCATTGTGCAAGGGCCAGCAGGGTCCATGATATACTCGTGTGCAGCCCCCATAAAGGGCGTTTATTCTTTCTCACTTATTTGCAGACATATTTCTGCACTTTGACATCCCCATGTAGCTATGAGTAAGCCCTTTACCACAGCTCAGTCCTTATGTATTAATCCCCCCAGCTCCTGCAATAAGGAATGTCTAGTATCACCTCTTAGTTTATGCACAGAAAGGCTAGGGGAACTGTAGACCCTCTGAGGAAATCATGGACCCTAATCTGGTCTCCATAGACAAAAGACCAGTGCCTTTGCTGATGGGCCAGCTTTCCATGCAGTAAAGGTAGATGGACTCACTCCTGATGCTGTGACCCCAGCTCTCAGGGATGGCCACACTGGATCAGAAGGGTGGTTCCTCCATCCCAACACCCTCCATTTGTCAGCATCTGCATCTGAGGCAGTGAACAGAAATTGTTTTTTTCTGCCTGTCGTGGGTTCAGCAGTAGCAGTTGTTTTACCCCTTCTTGGTAGCTGGTGCAGTGCAGTGTTTTGACTTTCAGCTCAGGAACAGAGCTGATAACAAGGATGTTTTGGTTTGGCCAAGGACTTTGTGAGCCTCATGCTCTGCCAGGGAGGAGGGGAAGCCAGGAGGAAGCAGAGACAGGACACCTGACCCAAACTGACCAAAGAGGTATTCCATACCACAGCACGTCATGCCCAGGAGGTAACTGGGAGTTAGCCGGAAGGGCTGGGAGACTGCAGGGTTGGAGGAGGTATTGGTCGGAGCTTGGTCAGGCTGGGGGGGGCGAGTTATCGGTCGGCTGGTGGTGAGATGATGTATTCTCTTCCCTTGGTATTTCCTTTATCATTGGTGGTAGCAGTAGTGATTTGTGTTATACCTTAGTTACTAAACTGTTCTTATCTCAACCCGTGGGAGTTGCATTCTTTTCGATTCTCCTCTCCGTCCCTCCGGGAGTAGGGGGAGGGAAAGAAGGGGGGGGGTGAGTGAACGAGCTACCTGACTGGGTTTAAACCGCGACACTGCCTCAAAGTCCTCAGGCTTGGAACTACATGAATTACAGAGAGGAAAAGTTCAATTTTGTACAGTTTCTGCCTGCTGTCGTTACCTGTTGTAAAAAACGAAAGTGGTTTATATTGCTTTGTGGAAGTCTATATGTTTTTCACAAGAGAAGAAACTACCTTACGCAGCATGGCAAAAGGCAGTCTTTCACCTAGAGAATCATACTAAGCTCACAAAGAAAAATATAAGTATCTGTGAGGAAAGCCAGCTTGTTTATCCACTCTTCACCTTTAAGCAGCTTACAGCCTTCAGTGCGTTCACTCTCCAGCAGAAACTTTAGCACTGTTTTTCTTAGGTTCTAGACATTTAGAGGGCCTTTTTGTCTGACAGTCACCAAGCATTGCAAAGAAACACTCTCTTCCTCAGCTTGTCATTTTTACAAATCTCTCAAATGAAATGCCTTCACACAGACTTTCTTGATACAGAAGAGAGCAATATTTAAAACACACGTGAAACTTTCTTGAGGCAGAGTCTCCTGGTGGATCTTGCAAAAGTGCTATTTCATTTTGGGTTTAAAACATGTCCAGTAAAACAAAAGAGTCATTTTTGCCAGTGACAGTGGGCATCCCATCTGTGCAAATCCTATCTGTCTAATTTAGATAAAGCAACTTAATATTACTGGCTGCCACACCTTTCAGTTATTTTCTCTGTTCTTCAAAAATGTCAGAGCCTACTGTCAGAGCGCTGAGCAATGGGAGACCCAAAATTTCTTCCATCATACCAGAGTTGTCAGTCTGACACTAAAGAATAAAGAGGCTGCATGCAGTAGCATCACAATTGTTATAAATTGTGAACAGCAAAGTGTCATGGTTTAACAGCAGCCAGCATCACCCAGCCACACACTCGCTCCACCCCAACAGGAAAAGTGAGAAAACTTGTGGGTTGAGATAACAACAGTAAAATAGGTAAGAAAAAAGCTGCACACACTAGCAAAGCAAATCAAGGAATTCATTTACCACTCCCCATGGGCAGGCAGGTGTTCAGCCATCTCCAGGAAAGCCGGGCTCCATCACACGTACTGGTGACTTGGGAAGACAAATATCATCACTCCAAACATCCCCCATTTTCTTCTTCTTCCACAGCTTTTATTGAATAAATATAAAATATATAATATTTTTTATAATGGAGCATGACACCATATGGTGTAGAATCTCCCTTTGATCAGTTGGGGTCAGATGCTCTGGCTGTATCCCCTCCCAACTCCTTGTGCACCCCCAGCCTATTCACTGGTGGGTGGGGTGAGGAGCAGGAAAGGTCTTGCTGCTGTGCAAGCATTACTCAGCAATAGCTAAAATATCCCTGTGTTTTCAACATGGTTTCCAGTACAAATCCAAAACACAGCCCCATATTAGCTGCCATGAAGGAAATTAACTATTTCAGCCAAAACCAGCACACCAAGAAATCTCTGATTTGTGCTGACAGACCTCTCAACTTCATGAAAATGCTAGTGTACATGCAAGTGTAATCCTAGTTCTTTTCCAGGCTTGTGGGAAAAGGAGCTGAGAAGCACTAAACCCAGGAGGTTCTACTGCACTGCTTGAAAATTTCATCACCTGCAAAAATATTTTCCCTTTTGTGGTAGTAAAATGACTATTATATGCAATATCTACATGTAATGTTAATAGGTACAGTATTGGTAGAGCTCAAACTTTTTTCTTTTTTTGCATTTATGAAGACTTATGCCTTTTGCCTGTTTGCTTTTCCCATACAATCAGGTTGCAAAGCAGATCTGATAGTACAGTCCAAATTTGCTTCAGCATGTGTTTGGAAAATTTGCTGTTTTTCACTACAGCAGCAATGGTACGTGCAATGTAACTGTCTGGAACTGCTCTCTTCTTACAACAGGCACCAGCTTACCAGGCAGAGTAAACCACTTCCTTGTAATGTCAGCCTTGTGTTTTTAAGCTGATATGTTTGAAGATTATCATAACTAGCAATTACAGTGCAATTTACATAAGCCTGATGCAGAGCTATTAGAAAAAAAGATTGCAGGCAAACCCCTGCCTGGTATCTGCAGGGCTCCTTGTTCCACGCAGCCTCCTGCCTCTTGAGTTACAGACATGGTCAGCAAAGAGGTACCTGCTGCAATTTGCCCCTGTCCTCCATGGCAGCCTGCAGTGTGTGTGCCAGCCCTTTACTTCAGCATTAAGTGGCTACTTACAAGCATCCCATGGCTGAGCAACATGTAATAAAAGTGCTTATTCTTTTTGTGTCAGGTGTTAGACAATTTAAGTCCATTACATTCAAGAGCCTACAATTATTTTCCACCCCTCCAGAACTCCAGAGTACCATCTTTACCCAGGGTCCTTCAGGTCTAAATCCTAGCAAGGTACTGACTTACACCAATCAAATATTTTCTCTAACTAACTCAATAACATTTTGACTCTATTATCCTCCAGCATTATGTAGCAAACTATATTGGGAATTGTCTGTCAGCTTCTTCCACAGCTTCTGGAAGAGTGTGCCGTGAGGTTTCAGATACATTCTGGAAGGAAACCCCACGATAAGTAACAGCACAATATATCCCTAGCCTTGAAGAAGATATACATTCCTACCCCAAAGAAGTATGTTTCTAGATCCAGAGTTTGCAACTCATTTTTGATGTTCCAGAACTCTCTACATTTTTCCTAGAGGAGAAATACAGTCAGAAATTTAACTCAACAAATTTAAACTAAAAAAATATTTAATCTAATGCTTCAATATAGAATAAAAAACTTGAAATATCATTTGCTTATAGCTTTGGTCATCAGTTCAAAGAATATGGTTGAGATCAGTTTTTGGTACCAAGTTCTTCACTCAAGAAGAGTGTTGGTTTCAGGCATACATCTCTTTCAACAATTGAGGCTATTTCACACTATATTGACTTTAAAACTGAAAACTCCCATTCATATCAGTAGTTGGGCATAAATAATATCAGTGTAGGCACCACCAGTTCTCATAGTTACTAGTACTTACTACTATTTTCTTTTTAGCTGAGATAGGTAGAAGACTCCTGTATCAATCCAATGCTTACAGGTTTTGTGTGACTTGTTTTTCCTTATACACTGCAACCAAAACTGTAGTCCTCTGCAAGCAGGTTTTGTATCTAGTCAGTCTCTTCATTGATATCAGGGAAATACTGACAACTGGTGAGTTGATGACTAAATATTCCCCTATTTCTCTTTTTACTTCTCTTGAGTTCAAGTCACTATTCAGCCTAAAAATTTCCATATACATGTTATAAATGTATGAATGCCATTTTTGCTGGCATGACAGAGCTTTATTTGAAGCACCACTGCAATTCCAGGCTGAAATGTTTTGGGAGACAATACAAAAGCAGCTATCATTCTGGTTAAGCCAGGCTGCGTTTTCAGAGCAGCGCAAGACAGGTGTCCTGTTTGCTGGCCCAGACAGGCTGGCAAGAGCAGCCCTGGCATTTATGAACATGACTGAGAACAGCTAACATGTATTTTGATTTGAGAGCTGCCAAATCTACCTCAGAGGGCATTCACGTACATCTGACCATCATTACATTCAGGTGACTGATGGGTAACTTAGCTATCAAGACAACATTTTCATAGCATGGTTCAAAGCAATTTTCAATTTGGCTACCAAAGCAATTCCCACATATTTTTTTGTGACTACAGCTTTCTGGAGGGTGTTTCATTTGCCCCGGGAGGACAGTGAACTTAATTTGTGCTGGCACACAGAAAATTAGAAGGTGTCTGTCACTCCTGTGCCCCACTTGTGTGAATTTGGAGGCCTCTGCCTCAGTCCTGCATGAGGCCATCAGACACGTGGTGCGTACTCCCTGCACAGGAAGCAAACTAGCACATCTGTTATGCGGTGTCTTTTAAATGGAAATTTCACACATGCGGGCAGAATGGTACTTGGAAAAATACCTGTAGACTTGAAGGAAAGTAGGAGTCTCTCTTGCACTGTGCTTAACTCCTCCAACATATCATTACACACCAGTTACTCAGAGCCTTGCGCTATGCTACTAGAAATGGTAGGAAATGGAATCATGTTTCATTTGAGATTTGAAATAAGGCATAATTTCACTTAATATCAGTACTTTCTTATAGGAGAAAGAACTTAAAGTACTATCACAGGGCAGGTGTTAAAATCTGAGTGCCCTGACACTCCCCTCCTTCATCTTTTCAAAGCATGCTGAGCACAGCAAGAAAGGAAAGGATTCAGTACTCCAGACAGCTACCTGCAGTCTGCCCTCAGGGGAGCATATTTCAAACACCTACCCTGGAGTCTGCTATTACAAACTGAGTTAGCATTTTATTTTCTTTGGAGGCTTATCTGTGCACCTCTCTCATTCCTGATGATTCATACGCAGCAATGTAATGCAAAAGACAAGAACATTTCATTAGCAAAAGACTGCAATCCTGTTTTGCTAAAGCATGACTCAGATCTAGAAAACTCTACCAAAGAAACAGGTGCTTTGGCAAGAAGATATACATCTCCCCAAATTTCAGCAATGGGAACACTTCAAAAAGAAACTCTGGAAATTTATTTTCTCCTGGTTGAGTAGGCTGTAAGATAGCCATGAAGTTTTCACCCAAGATACAGCATCTAATCCAACTGGAAGATGACTGCATTACTTCTTTATTCTTTGCAAGTTTAGAAGTACTTAAAAAGAGAAGTTAAAAAGAACCTGAACCACAGCATTGAGTATGACCAATAAATCTGGCCACTATTCAAGGAAGCTGGGAATACTGAGTCACCAACATGTATAAAACCATTTGCCCTGATTCTTAATTCTGCCTGCAAAATTAGAAATCATGTCAATCTGCAATATTTCCCAGAGTGCCAGGGAGTTGAGGGCTGAGAATGGATTTGCTGAGGAATGGCATATGATTGACTAGCAACAGCCAAACTAGAAGGTGCTTTTTTTGCTGCAAAGTTGGTAATAGGTTTATCAAGATCTTAAAACTCCTCTGTATTTTGCAACTGTAAGAGTTCTAAAAATTCTAATGCCTCAGTTAATAGGGTCCCATCCAACTGAAAATATTCTACAATAACATGCTTCTTGTCTCTGAATCTCCTGCAAACACAGGGTGGCTTTTCCACACATTCTTCAGTTTTCTAGGGATTGACAAAATCAACATTATATTTTCAATTACAGTAAATAATTGTAAGGAGAACTATTAAAAGGAGACATATTCCTGTTTTAAAGTTGCAGATCTGCAAGCTTTGTCATCCATTGGGCCAGACTGCTATGAGACAGTATCTGCATGATGAAGGAACTCCACGTATATTTCCAAAGTGTAACAGCTAATGGAAGGCAAATCTCACTGAAAATGGAGAGAGCACAAAATCTATTTGTCTACTTTGTTTTTAGAATGTGCAGCTTAGAGCAGACAAAACCAAGGTACAGCTCTGTCCTTGGCTACCTTTTTATTCATCGTGTAAAACACTTCCAGCAGATGCATCTGCCCAGAGTTATGAAAAGAATTAGATGCTCTTCCTCTGATGCTTTTGCAGTTTCTCCTCAATTTGGGAAATTGCTGGCTTAAATCTATGCCCTCTCTGAAGTCTCAGAGCTCCCCATTTTCCCCACCCATATACCAGTATGGGACAGCCAGCACAGGTCTATTGGAGTATTTTAGTATGGGCTAGAAATAAATGACTTAGCAACTAACCCAAATTCCAACACAGATCCAGTGTGAGGAGTGTGAAGAAGTGTCATATCAATCACAATGTCTGCTAGGATAGCAAGAGCTAGGATTACATATACATCAACATATATTTGTTTATGATTGTATGTAAAATTTGCAACACACTAGCATGAATCCTAGGCTGGTTTGGGCTGGAAGGGACCTTAAAGATCATTTAGTTCCAAACCCCCTGACATGGGCATGGACACCTTCCACTTAGACCATTGCTCCCAGCTCCGTTCAACCTAGCCTTGAGCACTGCCAGGGATGGGGTAGCCACAGCTTCTCTGTTCCAATGCCTCACCACTCTTGTAGTGAACAAGCATTGTTTTCTCTGAGGTTTCCCACCTAAATCCAGACTGGACTGAGAAGCTATGTTTTCATATCCACTTTGGAGAACAAAGCCCACTAAACTGAACTCCAGAAGAAAATGCTACTTTCTTTCAGAAAGCACTACAAAATCTTTTTGTGAGTCATCACCATCAGCTGCAAGTTTAAATTAAAAAAAAAAAAAAGGGAGAAAGGAAAATATGATAAATGCTACTTGTGTACAAGAAAAATCACTTCAGGGCATGGGGTTTATAGAAATGAAGGTGCCAGTAGGTTAAGCATCAATCTGTAAGTGTTAGTGCACCAGATTAATGAAGCATCTGTGGTGGTTGCCCAGATTTGCTTTTCCTTTCAGGAATTTATCCAGTTTAGCATTCTAGAAAATAAAAGCTTAACAAATGCTGTTTATACTTCTTTTTCACACTACTGTTGTAATCTGTATTTATTTAAATGGTGTTCCTCCTTTCTGAATTTTCCCTGGGGCCTGAAGTACAGGTGTTCAGATACAGCTAAAAGCTGTCCAAAATGGAGCTGGCAGTGATTTTAACAGATACAGGGCTAGGGAAATACAAGAAAGTTGTAATTTTGAATAATTAAACACCACATAGAATTTGTAAGACTACCTCATATTACTCAGAGGATATCTTAATTCAGATTTCATCATAAACACAAAATGGGATGTTGGCCATGGTGGGACTGATACTGAAGACCTGAATTTGAGTTCTCTTGAATCATTTCTTTGCTAATCTAAGGAATGGATCTGAATCAAAACCTGCCAAGATTCCTTTTGCTTCCACTCCTGGGCCCAGAATTAAGGGAACACTTTTGCTAGAGAGACTGCTTAGCCTGCGGTGGGAAGAGTGCTTCATTATGTAGCATTGCCCCTCCTTACCCTCCTGACTTTCTGGACACAACTGGTATGTGGGATGAATCTTTAGCACTTTCTCATCAGATAGCAATGCTAGTTTGTTGTGTGGCTACTTCACACTATACACATGCATACTGGTATAACAAGAGTAGCTGCAACCTGTTAATTTGTAGTTAGGTCTGTAACAGAAGGTATGTATTCAACTATCTGTTCCTCGTGGTAAGTTTCAATAGGCCAAGTCTTTTGCTCCTCAAGGAGTTAAGTAAGTTTGTGAAGATTTATCTACTGCAGGAGCAAGGTCTGCTCAAAAGTATAGGAAAAAAAATGAGGGACAGTGACTTCATGTTTGGAAAAAAATAAAGATCCTTGAATACTTTCAAGGAAATCACTGCTTCTTGCCAGCTGAATCACCACCAAGTGTTGGCATGTCTCATAGGCTAATCAAGATGAATGAAGGCGTAATTTAACATCCTTCCAACAAGATATTTTTAACAGGATGCAAGCCCTCCAAAAATATTTTTGGGAAAACTACCAAGTGACAGTAAAGTAATGAATACATTCTACTGCTGATCAATGAAAATAAAAGATAAATAAACAGAAGTTATTTTTTCCATATTCAGGTTTACTGACATCTCAACCAATTCCTGTACAGTGCTAATATAGCACAACTGGTATTAAGAGAATTACAATAGAACAGAGAGGTTATTATTAACAAATCAAAAGACCCTGAACTGGTGTTAGGGAGAATGTAGCAGTCTTTTGGTTGGGCTACTGCTACGCTTTGGATCATGGTGAGGACTACAATGACTGGCAACTGAAACGTAGTTAGGCCTTTCTTTTTCCCCTAAAAGGCTTTGTTTTTGGACTTCACTATTAACTTCAGCAATACTGTCAGAACGAATTGCCTACTGCAATCTAAAAAACAAGTGCTCTCAGCTGCAATCATACCTCAAAAATCAAGCACTCTTCAGCTGTTAGCTCAGTACTTCTTTCACTGTTCAGGAAAACAGAAGTGACTTAAGCATGCCCGATAGGCAGGCTGATGCACCAGTCTTGCAAATGAAGTAAACCAGGAGTTGAGACGCCTGGTGGAAAAAATCTGGCAGGCTGCTCTTTGTTCATAGAGCTCAGAAACTTCAGTATTTCTGTGCGGAACTTCACACACTTCCTCTGCAAAGAAGGAAAACCTCTCACCACTGCCATGCTTCTGGAGAGATGGGCTTTCTGTACTTTTTTTTTCAAGTTGCGTCTATGTGCACTACCATACACATATGAGTGTAGAATGTTTAGTACTGTAAACATTCACCATAAGACTATTAAAAGCAAGAACAGTGAGGTTTGAATTGAAAAGTGGGACTGAAATGATCAAGAAAACAGAGAAGAAGGCTACACTTCTCACCAGCTACAGGAAACACAGAAGCTGCTGATACTGAAGCGTGCCCAATAGGCATACTGAATAGCAGCTAATTTGAATAATTAACCTACCATAAGGACATGGAACTGCTGGAACAAGTCCGGAGAAGGGCCACAAGGATGATCAGGGGACTGGAGCACCTCCTGTATGGAGACAGGCTGAGAAAGCTGGGGCTGTTCAGCCTGGAGAAGAGAAGGTTGCGTGGAGACCTCATAGCAGCCTTCCAGTATCTGAAGGGGGGCTGTAGGGATGCTTGGGAGAGACTCTTTCATTAAGGACTGTAGCAATGGGACAAGGGGTAATGGGCTCAAATTTAAACAAGGGAAATCAGGTTAAATATATGGAGGAAGTTCTTTACTGTGAGGGTGGTGAGGCACTGGGCTGCCCAGGGAAGTTGTGAATGCTCCATCCCTGGCAGTGTTCAAGGCCAGGTTGGACAGAGCCTTGGGTGAGATGGTTTAGTGTGAGGTGTCCCTGCCCATGGCAGGGGGGTTGGAACTAGATGATCTTAAGGTCCTTTCCAACCCTAACTATTCTATGATTCTATCAGCATTTACCTGTGTTAACATATACACATGTGTAGCAAGTGCCATAATACCGAGCCAGTAATTTCTCAGTGAGCCATCTTCCAGGGAACAGTAAGCCATGTGCTTCAGAAACCGATTTAAGATGCTTTGACCTCAGAAAAGAGCACTCAACCTGCTCTTCATGGCTAATTAGAAATGATTAGATGTTCCTAAACTAATACATATATTCCAAATAGACACATCGTGTCTCGAACACAACACCCTACAGAACTACTACAAGGTCTAAACCATGAACTCTTAGAACCACCTGCGATGCGCTTTACAGGACAGTGCTGTTTGGTCAAATCAGTTGCAACAGGGAATCAGCAATGAAATAGAAAGGTAATTAAACCCCCCTGCTCTTGGTCCTATTTGATGCATCCAAATGCTATAACCAAGATTTCCCCCTCCTCCAATTAGACTAATCCCACATTTTTTCCTTAAAATACCTCGGCTTTGCATCTAATTAAAAAAAACCAGTATGATTGCATCCTTATGCAAAAACTCCTGCTGCCACTATTAAAAAATGAAATCTTCCTGTGTAAAATATGCTTTTATCACAGAATTATAGAGTAGTTTGGGTTGGAAGGGACCTTTAGCTCATTTAGTTCAAACCCCCCTGCCATGGGCAGGGATACCTTCCACTAGACAAGGTTGCTCAAAACCCCATCCAACCTAGCCTTGAACACTTTACAGGGATAGGGCTCATTAAGCATTCAAACACACTGTAACATTAAACCACAGTAAATCATTTCAGGATGAACATGAGAGCCAATGTGAATGATGCCACTGGAATGCCTATGGTTCAGAGCTATCCCATAGTATGACTCTGGAAGTAGAGGAAGAGATTATGGACAAAGCACTATCTAGGAAGTCTTAAATTTAATCTTTTGCTTAAATAAAGTAAAAAACTCAACCCAAGAATTAGGCACAAAAATTGCTTGCTAGGAAAAGTGTATGTGTTCTTTTGGAGCACAAATTGCTAATATTTAGAATTATAGTCATTGCTGTTGCTTAATTGTAAAATCCAAGATTAACTGCCAATCTACAATGAGGGAAAGGAAAATTAAATCTTGTATCTTGATACTGCAATCAAATCCTATTTTGTGAATTAGCAAAGTTCTAAAATGTCCCACATTTATAAACTAAGTCTCATGTCTTGTGAAAAAATAAAAACTGGAAAGCAATGTTCTGCTTATTCTCTTAATTTTGGGTATCATACCACATGAATGCTGTGCACTCTGCAACTTCAGTGTGTCAGACACAAAACCTTCCAAAATGGACTGGCTGAAATCTGTGCTTCTAAAGGCTGGCAAACAAAACCTGCAACTACTAACAAGTGAAAACTGGGAAAATACTGATGGATCACCATATGTTTTAGGTGACAGAAAAAATTGCACTCTCAGAGAAGAAAAATAAAAAGTAAACTACTGTCAATTTCTATTTAAAGTTACTTTACCATTCCTTTTTTCTTTTCTTATATGTATTTTTTCCATTTACTGTGTGATGTTACATAGTAGTTTTACCAAGATATTTATATGTATTTGTATGGTGCATCATTTGTGCCATGGTGGTGCTCACCTGCCAATATCATGTGCCATGTTATTATGTTAGGCACTCTGTGTAAGAATTCATGGATCATCTCTTTTACAGCTGTCTGACAAGTATTATCACAATTTCTATTACTATGGGTCATTACCAGGTTGACCCATCCTTCATCTTAAGTATCTGCAGACTACCAAGAAAACCAAAAGCCTCAGGGCATGCAGCCATTTTTGAAAGACTAAACATTCAAGACTACGTATTTCCTTATATTTATTTCATAACTGTATTTTTCTAAAACATATTAAAATAGAAAAGATGTTCATCTGATTTATCATACAAAGAAAATACCAGCATAGTAATAAAATACTGAAAATATATGAAAGCACCAAAACATTAAAATATTCATATTGGCAAAGACTGTAAGAATATATTTCTTGCAATTTTACAGTAAAGTGCTGTTCAATCCACTCAAATTAAGGAATCGACATTTTAATAGCATGGTCACTATTATTTTAAGGTTACAAATTACTTTGTTACCTTTCTCAACAAGACAACAACCCATTTTGTGGGAAGCTAAGCACATGAAAATAATTTAAACAACAGCCTCAGAGTAAGCAGTGATCAATATAAGCTGCCAACTCATTAAGAAAACAAAATACTGAGAAGCAAACTGAACAGAAATGACAACAGTGACAAATGAAGAAAATGCAGATGTGGTAAAACATTGTAGAAAAGAAGTCTGTGCACCAAGCAGCTCTGTAGCCTTGCCTTTTACATGGTAACTTTTTTAGTAAGTGTATCACTGCTTTATTAATGTGTTAATTAATGCATTTTTTTAAACTGCCCTTTGCTCTAGAGATAATACTACATCTACAATGCACCGGAAAGATACTGTAAGCAAAAAACAGAAGCAGAGCATGACCTTTATTTTTCCTCAATGATCTCTTCCTCTGCTGAAATCAGCAGACAAAACTAAACAATCTGTTACAAAGCCAATTTGTAGCAAAAATTAATTCTAGTAAAGAAATTATTTTAAATATTTAAACATCATCAAGAGTGAAAATTTTAAGTGTATGAAAGATACAATCAGTCTCTTTTTAGGTGTTTATCATTTTAATAAACGTATTTACAGCAATGAGTACAAAGAATCCTTGTTAATAGTTCTCACTAGCTTCATACACCACTTCCACCAGTTACTGAGAAATGGCAGATATAACACTTTTATGTTGCCTTCAGCAGTATTTAATCTTCCTTGCTTTTTGACTTGACTTGCTTTTTTCATAAATTCATCTGTAATTTAAGCATATTGCACATCTCAGGGTAAGTTTGTACACTGACTATGCTATTAGCCTTTTATGAACCAATAATAGGTCATCAAAACTCAACTCTCACATTCCTTCCACAATTTGACAGAGTTGCTTTCAAACAAACAAAAACCAGGAACTGTGTTTTATCATGATGATTTCATTAATATCTTTGGAATCAAACAAGGGTTATATTCCTGGTCAGTATGACTGTATGTTGTTTGGTAGGAAATATTTACAAGAACTCTGCATCCAGAAAAAGCACAAAAATAAGGAATTTAACCAGTGAAAGAAATAAGCCTGAATTACCAAAATAATCAGTAACAGCAAATATCTTCCTTTATATAGGCATGTATACAGATTATATTAAAAATCTACCTGTAGTCTACATCATTTCTGTAAATTTTCTTGAACAGGTTAACCTTTTGAATACAGTAAGTTGACAGCACCTTCTGTGAGAGCAATTCTTAATGTAAGAATGAATATGATGAAAAAAATTAAATACTGTATTTAAAGTAGTTAAGAAAAAAACAAACCCTAAACAGTCTTAACTTATGCTGTATTTGGTTTTCTCCTTCCAGTTCAGTAGTATTTATTGAGTTGTACAGTGAAAATAGGTCCTAGCTCTAACACCTTCCTAGTGCCATATTCCAAGTGTCAACTTTCAGTAATTTCCTTTGCTGGTTATTAATTTCTTTTTTTTTTTTTTTTTTTTCATTCAGCAAATTGTACCATCATTCATTGTTGTGGGCTCACAACCCTCATTTTGGCAGTTCCAGAATCTGAGTGCAGCACCGCAATCTCTTCCACTCCAACCAGTCACGACAGGCAAGCGCATCCAGTGCACAGGAGTTCTTTTTAGCTTCTCTGGGTATACGTCAGGTAGAAGCAGAAGGCAACAACAGTAATTGAGAGTAATGATAAAAGAATTGACAACTGCTGGAACCAAAGGCAGCGATCAATCTGCTCTTGAAGTCTTTTATTAATTTGTAGTAAATGAGTTAGCTGAAAACAGAAATAGTTTCACTTAATTAGAATTACTGCACATGAAAGTACTTGTTAGTTATTTAGCCAGTAACTATAAACAGGGGGAGGGGAGAGGGAACACACACACACACGTGGACACAAAAAGACTTCTCTTTGTGATGACTTAATGATACAGTTTTTATCAGTACATATTTCAGGAACCAATTGCACTACAGGAACTTCAAATTTTAAGTTATGGATAGTCCCTACTGCCTACATCAAGCAGGTGACATCTTTATACTAGGAACCAAAACATACCACTGAGGTTCACCGATACCCCAGATCTGTAATATACACAAGAGGAATGAGCAAACTGCACTGATAGTGTTTTATTAAAACATAACCAATCACAAAATTATTAAATCATTATCACAGCTTCAGTTACTTTCTGCTGCTGAGCTTTTAAACTAGTGTAATATACATAGTACCAAAGAGATTTAGTACAAATTCTTGTATCTCTATCGTATTCTATAATTTTGTTCAATATTCAAGACAAAGGAATACACTGTTACCTGTATATGTAAATCCTCATTGGTTTTTGCTGGAATACTAAATGCATTCTCTTTCAATGTTAGGGAAAAAGGTTTACTACTTTCTATGACATGACACCTGAGCCTGTGAAGAGGGAAAAAAAAATATGCACCAAGCATAAATTTAATGTAACATTGCATCATTAATAGTAAACAGTCCATCTCCAGTTATTATATGTGTTTTATTGTCTGTTCTGGTCAATTAGTTTTCTAAACGACTATTGCAATGATGGTCTGAAAAGACTTCCTCAGTCCACAATTACATTTTGACAGCTTTTGATATAGAAAACAAGATCAAGATTATCTGCATGCTCAGTTACAATGTATTATTTTAAATTCATAGCACAGGATGTACTGGGCTAGTCAGTCAAATATTTACTACCAATTTATTCAAACCAAAAAAATCTAAGCAAACAAAATCTAAAGGTTTTCTTTACATTTTAAACCTCATCATCAATGTTTTTTAATAGAGTCCACCTTTTCCACAATTGAAAATGCAGGAACAAAATTTCAAGCCACAGTTGAAGGTAGCGGAATCCTACACAACTTATAAAATACAGCAGAAGCTCCTCTAATAACATGCAAGTCAATCAGGATGGGAATGAATTTATTTGCTAAAGAAACTGTTAAATGGAGGCTGTGGCATTTTTCTATTTTCAGGGAAGAGAAATGCTAAAATTTCCCAGCATGACAAAACAAAAAAGGGAGAAATATGCATAATACAATCTAAGTAGACTCTTCAGATAAAGTACTTGCACATATAATATTAAAGAGACAATAATTATATTCTCCACTACTCTTAATCTACGTTTAATCAGCTAAAACAGAGCAGAAGCCTCAGCAATACATTTCAAGTCTGTAAGCACACAACTGGGTTTGGAGAATCCTTCACTGATTATGATATGCAAATGCTATAAATCAGCCAAATGATGCTGGCTGAAATAAAATTGCTGCCAGTAGAAAACTGTATGCTCACCTATGTTCCATCACTTTGGTCCTAGGGACTTCTTTCCAAAACTGCGTCAGCTCTGGTACACCTGCTCCAGAAGACTGATCCATTTCTGCTGCCATTATAAGGAAACGATCCTGCAGAGAAGCTGCAAAACCTGCCCTCAAAGACCAAAAAAAAAAAAATGGAAAGCAAAAGCGTCCTTAGATAAAATGACATTATCACACAGCTTACAGAAGCATTTTGGGAAAAAAACAAATGAACAAACAACCAACAAACGAAAAACCCAACAAAATGTTTATTGCAGGACATCAGACACTGAAGTAAAAATAAATCATTATGTTAAGCTCAATAATTTTGATTAGTTTCCCCAAATTCTAGTTTAATTTTACAGAATTAGTTTCATCTGAATGATTCAAGCACAACCCAGGATTCTGTAAAAAATACTTTCTCCAGCAAATTTACCCGAACTTGAAACAATTCAGGGAACTGATTTACGACAGATAAACTCCAACTATAGCAGAGCACAAGTGAGACACCTGCCACTGTGCCTTTTATTTTTTGAAGACAAGAAACAGAATGGGCTGCCGACAACAGCCGCTTATGCATAAGTGGAGCAGCTAATCAGTACAGGCAGTTACTCAAACACTGTCTGACACCCATGTTTTTTTTACAAAGAGGAACATTCCCATACAAGAGGCAAGGAGACACAGGTGTCTGTCAGTCTTAAACCCCAGCAAGCATATACAAATCTAGAGCATCAGCCTGTTAAAACTCGCCTGGACTTCTGAAAAAGTCTATTATAAGCTTTTACTTACCACCGTGAAGAGAGACTATTATATCCAATGATGTGCCAGGTTCACAGCTGCTGTTACTGGGTTTAACTCTGTATTTTTCAGGAGCAGTTGTTCTCACCTAAAAACAAGAAATACTAAGCAAGCATACAGTAAATGCATGTACAAAGTATTAATGTTTCATAACCTCATTCACTCTGCAACAACTAAAAATCCCCAAAAGCTTAAATATTAAGACAAATATTAAGACAAATCTTTAAAATACTTTCTTTTGTAGGAGTAATCAGATACTGGTATTTCACTTTTTCCTCTCTCAACCACTTCTATATCTTCTTTTCTGACATATACCATTTTTTTCCCCTCTTATATACATATTTAAAAAGAGCCAAGAATATTAAATGCACTATCTGTTAAAATTTTTGATATGAAAGTATGGAAACTTTAGTTATTTGTTTGTGCAGAGAACACAAAAGGTGTGGTGGAAAAACAAATCAAGATGCAAGTGAACTCAGTATTTCTGAAGCAAACAAAACTGCATTGATTCCTTTGATAGTGACATCTGCAGATTGATTTGCACTGTTTCAGAGTTTAGACTCTTAGGTTACTAAAGAAGTAACCATTGCCATAGCTCTTTCTCAGTCAGTGCTCCAAACATTTTTATTACTGATTACTCTCTTCAGGGTGCTACATAACAGGCATAAATTCAGCCAGATTTCTTTGATCTACTCCAAACATCACAACAGAATAAAAAATTTAGACTGAAAATCGAGTTTAATAGTATTTTATCCTCCTTACTCAAAACAAGTTACACATTAAGTGAAGTAAATGAGGCCACATATAAAATACTTACCTTAAAAGCCACTACGTTTTTAGTGACATTTGTGAGAACTATCAAACATTTTTTCTCTCCAGTTTCTTTGGATCCAAAATATAGCTCTTCTGCTGGGCTAATAAGACATTTAGGAAAAGTTAGTTTCTTCAAATTATCTATACAACATACCATAAAAAAATATGACCACAGAGGAAAAAAAAAAACACTTTCAACCCTGCAGCTACGGTCACTATAAACAGTTTTTCACCAAGAAAGCTGTGAAAACAAAATGCAGAAATTCTGTAGTGAAGCTCAGGGTTGACTCATGAGCACTAGCAGATCTAGCTGCCTCATCTGATTGCTGCCCTCGATTTCTTCCATCTGGATGAGCTATGACCACCTGCAACACCAAGAATAGCTAACAGCTATAAACAGTCAATTCAGCCACTGCATCTTAGAGTGGCACATTAAGGGAAAGCATCATTAATTTTAATTCATGCTAATATTAAAGAGTACAAGGTGTCACAGCCATGGAGTAATTACCATCTCATACATCTATCCTTGTAAGGGATGTAGTGCACACATCAGAGGAGCAGGCAGATAGATGTGAGTGGCAATCATTTCAACGCTAAATCTACTTGTACTTATGAGTCAATCTCCACATACTTCTGGTGACACATGCATAAATAAAAGTTATTGCTTGCTTTTAATATTCTTGTGCAATTAGGAGAGTCATGCATGAAATCTTTTAAACCACATCAAACTAACACAACTCATTTTGGTATAAGCATTCAAATGAATACTATTAGGCAGAAACTAGGGCATGCTCATATACTACAGGTTCAGAGGAAACTCAAGTAACAAGTGAAAAACTGGTTCTTTCCATGTCACATTAGGAGTACACAAAGAACTCCCATACTATACAGTATGAGAACTGCGTATTCTTTTGACAGAAAGTTTTGTCAAAGGTGTTTTTTCCCCTTTCCCCCCTTTCTAGAATGCCAATTTCACATTAGTTTGACCTCCTCCTCAAAATGCCTCATTTTACAGTACCAATTCTTCTTTTCTCTCCCTTAAAGCAGTGTATTACCTGAGAAGAAAAATTGGTGATATAGGGCAAGCCTGAAAGCCCATGGTAGAAGCAGTCTGGCAGTGACTGTATGGGGAGGTTAAGAGGGGTTGTGGGGGGGTCTCTGCTTTACAATGCATTAGACAGTCCACAAGATTTTATTTCTTTTTCTTAGTGGGGAAGAAAGTGTGCAGAGTCAAAAAGCAGAAACTGATGGGTTTAAAACAGATTAATAGGAGAACTGTATCCCCTTCTCTCAGTTTTGATGCGGCTTTTTGTGGTTTTGTTTTTTTTTTTTTTTAATTCATTCCCAAATTCTCAACTTAGGTAACCAACATCAGTAAGGAAATGAAGAACTGTTGTTACAAAGTATTTCGGATACCTTAATACTGGGCTACTTCAGTTGCCTGTTACAGCAATTGCAAGATGAACAAAAAAATGAGGCAGGAAAGCATAACTAACATCAAAACAAGCCAGAAAAAGAGCTCAGGGAAAGGAATGTTCCACCATAGCCTGATCTTTCTTGTTCCACCACTACCTGCGGCTACTGACAAACAAACGAAATGAGTGAGGCTTGGGGCCACTGCTGTATGCCTGATGTTTATGCAGTCAACCAGTTTCAAGGCATTGGAGGTGGGCGGGATGTTTAAACTTAAATGAACACTGAAGCTTTATAATTTGTCTAGAAACCCTACTTTTTCACTTTGATGCATGTGGAGTAACCATTCCAGCTTGTACTAGAAATTCTTGTCTCAAAATATACCCACAACATGAGCTACACTTTTGCCAGACAGTGCAAATAGACTGCTGCTTTTTTTTGTCTTACCAAATCAATTCATTTATTCAGGAGGAAAGCCAATAAAGACCAGCCTTTTATAGTACAGTATGCAAAGCAAATACAGTTGTGGTCTAAGTTAGGTAGCCAGCTGATTAGTATGGCTACAAATACAAGAAAAAGAAGACCACAAGTACCACACAGTTATAGGTAAAGAGTATTCTTGCAAGGGGTTCTAAGGAGGCCTCACTGCGTCTTCAGCTAGTCACAGAAAGGCTTGCTGGTGATTTCATGGTGCCAGAGCTGCTGTGCCTCAGCTTCCTAGTCATGCTCTAAGCTGCTCCCTTCACAGGACAATGCTGCTATCCAGCAAGGATACAAGCTAACTATACTGGCAGGGCTTCCAAGAGAGGTGCATGTGACTAGTCACAAATCATCTGGTCAATAAATTTTGGTTCAGTGAGCTGAAAAAGAGTGAAGGAAAATAAAATCCAGTTCTAGCTTCTACAGAGTTAGAGTATTAATAAAGAGCAACAACTGCACATAATTTCAAGAGCTTACTCAAGAAAAAAATCAACACACCAAACAGCAAGGAAAATGGACACACCAGTATTTTATTTTCCATGATAGCAAGACTAGAAATATTAGCACCTCTAAACTTGACCAAGTTTACTCTTTCATGTAATTTACATTAACTCCAGCACTTCCATTTCAATGGTAGAACTTGAAATATTCTGAGAGAAAAGAAGGTACAGTTCATGTTGGGGTTTTGGGTGTTTATGTTTGAGATTTCGTTCGTGTTGTTGGTTGGTCATGGTTTTTTTGGGTTGTTTGTTTTATGCTTGTTTGGGTTTTTCAGAAGTGGATGGAAGATCAAGGATGCTTTTGGCTTTAAACATTCTTCTAAAAACTACAATTATGCAGTCTATGCCTTTGTCCTGCCATAGGAAAAACTAACTCTATACAGAGGAGGTTTTCTGCACAAAGGGGTATAGAGTTTTAGTTTCAAAATCAGGAAAATTTGTCTTTCTTTTTTATGAAATGAGCATGTCATTATTCAAATTCATTCCAAAACTAAGTCAGTACAGCACTTACAAAATTAGCTAAGGAATTACCTACAAATTAGATATTTTCTTCATTCATCTAATAGAAAACTGGAAGTGAAAATGAAAGTTAACACCTAAATCAATCTCTAAAAAATCATTTTACCCTGAAAGGCAGTGAAAAGAAAAAGTGAAATTGTTTAATTGTTCTCCCCCCTCCCCCCAGTTTAATGATAAAAGGCAGATAAACTACAAGATGTAAGCACCTTGGATGACAAAATCTTCTGAACAGATATGTTACTTATACAGAGCACTTCCCAGGCAAGATAAATTGAACCCTTTCATTAAGTTTAATTGGTGCAAACTACTAGCGTACACATTAAAAGAATTCAACAGAGATTTAATAGTGAAAGCTGTCTTAGAAAACACAGTGGTTTTTGTTAAGCCAATGCAATCAATGTCAAACCACTGCTCTCATTACAGCTAAGCACAAGTTTAACTAAATCCAACAACAATTTCTTAATATAAAGGAAACCATGAAATGTTTCTATGATTGTATGAAATGAACACCTACTAAGCATGCCAATGATGACACCAAAAGATTCACTAAAAGCATATAAACCCAAAAATATTCTTTGAGCTTTGTAAAAATAAAATAATTCTTAAATAACTCTTTGAGGGATGTTTGCAACTTGCTTTCCTCTAATAGCCTGAAAAAAAAGCTTATTTTGAAAAACCAACTAGTTCAGTACTCAAGTGTCCAAGATACATTAAAAAAAAAAAATTATTACCTGATATGCAATAAAGATCCTTTAAAAGTAGTTAATGCTTTCTTTGCATTTTTTGGTTTGATCTCTGTTTTGTCAGTTTCCTCTGATTTGGAAATTTGTTCTACAGAATTCATCTGAGTAAAAATGACAGTTATAATGATTAACTAGAAACTTGGGTTATACAGGTTACAATATCATGCAGGTATTTCAGAGAATCTAGGGAGGTTTATCTCAACAATTTACATACTGCAGGCCAAGTTTAGTAATTATTAATTCCCTGAAGCTGCTTGAAGTCCGCTGAATAAAATGATTTGTTATAGAAGTTACATAATGTATTAAACACGCATGAAACAAAACTACAGTTTTGTTTTTCCATGTATTTTCCTGATGTTCATGTTGGTTATTTTTGAGAACTCCAGACACGTTAAATTACTAGTACTTCAAATATTTAAGATTACAAAGCACTGATGATATCCCACTGCAAAAACTTTTCAATTAAAGCAAACATGCCTGTATAATCACTGCGACACTGAACAGAAAACACAATAACAATTGCAGACTTTATTGCATGGCACAATTCCTAAACATATCTTCACAGCTTTTAGATGGAATTCTGAAGTATTGAAGAACTTGTAAGAAATAATCCTGATTGAATTGGTGAATCCAAAATTGCAAATATTTACATTCCGAGATTCTTCCTCTATTACACTAAGAAAATAGATGTCAGCAGGCCTGGACATCTTATTATAAAAAAAAAATTAGAGAAGTCTGGAATTACGTGCAAACAGGGCCGGGAAGGAAGAAATACAGGAGACTGAAAAAATTAGTGACATCATAACTCAAAATGAGCTAGCTGAACAGTTTGCTTAGCTTTGGTTTTATTGAACTTAAAATACAAAGAAAAGACATGAAGAGAATTCCATTTATGTAAATTAGAAATATGGGAATGAAAGGAACACAAAATTTTATAGAAAATAGATTTTATAAAAAGAAACCACACAGCAATTTTATTTCCTTTTTATATATATCTATAATTATAGTAAAAAGTTAGTGTGTAAATACACTGCACTAGTTATGTGTTGGGTTTAATTCTATATAAATCTAATCAAAATTACCAGAAAAAAAATATTCCTATAGCCACCAACACATTAAAGTCAGAGGCATTACAGGACAGGCACTTATTAACGAAGTTTATCACTCATGGTTCCCTCTGTTCTGTGGAAAGAAATAAGTCCTTCTGTGGGATATGGGGAAGCACATATATATATGTGCACACACACATACATATATATATTTATATGGATATATATCTATAAATATATCTAAAATAAAACATTAATTCTTAGTGATGACAAGAGTCTGTATATAAAGACTGGTAGTGCAGTAAATAATGAAGACGATATATCACAGATCACTTTAAATCTGCTAGTTTGAAAGCTGGCCTTACTAAACAGTATTTGAGTATTTATATTTAGACACAGTGAAGTAAAAAAATAATTAACTTAGAAATAAGAAATGCCAACCATTCAGAGACAATGAGGGAGTACTTCTGAAAAACAATTTTAAAATAGTAAAAAAACAACCCCCAACAAACAAACATAGGGCCTTAAGTGTGCCTTCTGATAGCTACATGATAAGCATGAATGTCAATCTTAATTCACTGAAAAGATGATTAGCAGTTTGATTACACTGTATAAAAAAAGAAAACACCATGAACTAAAAATCAGATGTTTTTTTACATTTTCACTCTTAAAAATAATTGCATAGAAAGCTGAAGTCAGCCAAGCAAATTAAAACACATACTGAGGTTATTAAGCACCAAAGCCAACCTATGCACTGAAAAAGGATTTTCCACACTTCTGTATCCGAGAATCAGAGCTTGGAAGATGTGCTACAATCAAAACAAGCTACTGAGTCTAATTGTCAGGAAGTTGCCATGGTTATGCAATGCTTCCTTTTTACCCTAAGGTCAGTGAAATTACCTTATTTTGGATTGCTGGCCAAGCTGCAAAGAACAACTGGACTAAAAGTGAGCTCTGCGTTTCAAAGTATTCTACTCCACTAAACAGAAGCTTTGCAACGCATATTCCAAAATTAATTATGGCATAAAAGTAGTGTATTTCAGATTTTTCCTACTATTTTTAAGAGTAATATCCTCACTGACTACCATTACGTAGTCCTAAATAACACTTCATATGGACTTGCGTAAAATAATGCCTTTATATTTCTGGACAAACACCACTGCAGGAAGATTATGCTGTAAAACAGAACTGATGGATTGGGGACACAATTTCTCCTAGGACTAAATGAAAACTTTCATATGCTGAGGTTTTATCAATAATTTAAGAGAACAAATTAATATCCAGTATAGTATAAATATTTAAACTGTTAATATTTTCTCATGTACATACTGACTTCAACTTCTAAGAAAGCTATATGTATTTTAAGATTTACCACTAGATAACCCAAAATTAAAAATAAATCTATTAGACAAACTTTGAAAACAAATCACAGAAAACTTTCAAATTTTACTGAACAATTTGCTGTATTCCAGAGATACATACACTAAATACTTGGTATATATTTTGCTCAGTCAGAAGCATGAAACTGGTCTTAAAAGAAAACAAGCAAGGTTGAAACTGCAAAGAATAATCTTCAGTTTTAATGGGTTCTTTCGACAAAATGAAGAGCAGAAAAAAAGAAGAAAAAAATTCAACACACAAAAGCCAGACAAGAAACAAAATTTGTACGACTCCTGTCCCCCTTTGTAACCTAACCATTTAACTAGGCTTGCCTCAGCCTTCAGAGTTAAGATACCTTTTTCTGATTAAGGTTTTGTGTTTCATTCAGCTCTCCAGTCTCCTTGGTGTCCGCATCTATCTCTTCTTTACTTTCATGCTCATCTTCACTAGTAATGGGCCCATTTTCACATAAAGGAGTTTGAAAATCATCGTCAACCAATGGAGGATAACTGTACTTGAAAGAATCCTAAAACATAAGGAGATATTTACAGGACCAGTTATTTGGGAGGATGAGAAGTACCTTCTCTAGTATTTTTTAAATGAAAATACTATAAATTTTTTTTTTCCTCACATGACTTGTATGTTTCATTTATCCATTCTAAGTTGGACTCCTGTGTAGAAAGGTGACACTACCAATAGTTTTTGTCATCATTAATAGCCAAATAAATAGTCACCCAATGAAGCCACTAAATTTTAACTACTGTTATTTATAGCCACAGCACAACTGCAGAATCTGGTCTTATCAAGAATCAGCATTCAGTCATAATATTCAAGTTTCTTTTTAGCTGTAGGAAACATGGTTTAGATATGACAACTATTTCTAAAGAAGGTTCCAAATGTGACAAAAAACTTTCTTTGTACTGTAATTTTGTAATAACCACAAGAAAAGAAAAAAGTTCCCAAGCTATGCTAACCAGCAAGAAGTTAAAAAATGTTTGTTTCAAGAGAGGTCTCCACAAGCATGTTTTTCTCAAAACAAAGACTAACATGATGTTAGGAAAAGTGGAAAAACCTTAGATGGGAAATTTATGAACACTCTTAGAAGACAGGTAACATGGAGCCAACGTGGTCAACAATCACTAACTGGCAATGAGACCAAGGCAGGATAAAGAATAACTCTAAAGACTATACTCAGCCAGACACTTCAGGATGATATTTAGCAATGCCAGAAGTTCTTTCTTTAAAGATGTAATTACCTATGAGGCAAGCTGGTCTAAAAAGCAGACAGGAAGTAGCTCTAAGAAGGAGGAAAAGAAACTTCCCCTCTGTTGCAACAGGAGTACAATACTGCGGGAGCTAGTCCCAGAACCCTTACTATACCCCATTCAAATCCTTACTGAAACCACATCGGACATCATCAGCCCTTCCTTCAATTCCCACTCCTGAAGTTCAGCAATTTCAGCTTTCTTCAAAGTGAGAAAGTTCTTATGTGAGGCTGGGGAGTCTGGGCAGCAATTTTCCATGGAGAAAGAGGGTATCTTTTCTTCAAGAGTCTCATGAAAAAGCACTTTTTAAAGGCTGCTATTTTCAGTAGTAACTTACGTACTTAGTCCTTTATGTTCCCAATACAAGTTTCATATTCTGGCTACCCTGAGTTTATATACAAATGAACATGGCCTCTCCTACTATTGCTACTCTATTCTGATGCTCCCTATTATTCTATTAAATTATGAAGATTATGTGAAGTGATTTACCACCTTTGTGAAAAGTTAAACCTGATGTACAAGATGCTTGCACTGTTTTGCTATTTAGATTGCACTGGAATAGGATTCAGGTTCTGTTAGTGGGATACTGGATTGTGGCATAGTCTTTGCAGCAATATTGTACCCTTTTAAAAAGAATCTTCTACAGCCATGTCTTAAAATGCAGCCCTAGAGACAGCAAAGACAAAATAATAGCAATAGCAATATAATTATCTTTAATGAATAGCAGCTTTGGAGCAGGATCAAAACTGAGGGCCACGAAGCCTATTTTCTGTTCACAGAAAATATTTTATTAAGCAACACAATCTCAAATTCATCAGGTGGGAGGAAAAAAAAAAAAGAATAGGAGGAAGAATGACAGTTAAAATGGATTTTTTTTAAAGGTCTAAAAAGCTACATGGTATCCAGTGACTTAAAAGTGGGTGAAGTGATTCAGAAAAATTATTACTGTACTTAAGACTGCCAGATACAAAATTGTCATAAATTACTTTATATTAATATGATTTACAAATTATCATTGGCAGAACAACTTCCAAGAAAATTCACATCCATGAAGCGCCAACTCTCAACCCCACATATGTAATTTATATAGGTGTCTCAGTCTACCACAAAAGGACCATGAAATGTTAATATACTTACAGTTCCACCCATGTGAGGTGGCAGATACTCTCCACTAATGTATTCCTGTACATCACTCTTGTTCGTGAACTTTAACATGCTTATTGCATCTGGGCCAAGCCAACCCTTCACAATTTTAAAAGCAGCTTTAAAAAAACAAACAAACAAAAAGGAACACATAAGTTGTCCGGAAGGTTTTTTTTTGTGTTTTTTTTGTTTTGTTTTGGTTTTTTGTTTTTTCTTTTCCAGTGCATTGGTAGACCTTACTGAACACAAGTGAGCTACATCCCATAAGATATGGCAGGACCTGCTGTGAAACTATCTATTACCATAGGGATACACAGTGCAAGGAAAAGAGTATTATTTACAGAGAAAATATTTTATTGACATATACTTTTCCATAGATGAATGTAGTTAGATCACAGGCCCTCACAGAAAGAATATCTGAGTTAGTAACTTGTCTTGGAATTTAGCCCAGGAAGTACTGAGGGAGCAAAACCAATTATATTTCCAAATCTGAGGGACAAGAGAGTGAGAACGATAGGTATACACTCTTCTTTCTGGATACGTTTTGCTCCTTTAAAGGACAACTGTTTATGTCTACATAGGATTTTCAAACACCACAGTTATTTCAGTGATGGCAAAACATGAATATACAGAAATATATAAAGCCAGCACTTAAATATGTATTCATATAGTAAAAATACAGGAATAACATGTTTCTCATATACATTATAATTAAAGATAGTTATTGAAGTATACACATAAAAACATATGTACTAGTGTCTGTACCCCACCTCAGGCATCTATCTTAAATTATGTTTCTACTTTTTGGCTGGTTACGAGTGTACATCATTTGTTGATGACAGTATTCCTACATTATGAACAGACCTAGCTTTGAAAAGAAACAGTTTGAAACATTCAAGGAATAGACTAATATCAAGATTTCCCAAGCTTTAAAGATAACAGGTTGAATACAGACTCCATGTGAAGTATGATGCAAAATACAATGCTAGAAGGAAAAACAAAAGAAGTATGCAATCTACTAACTGAAAAATTTAAAGGTAAGTGTTTAACAATTCTCATCATTTGGTGGTATCTACACAGAGCAGAAAAGTGCTTCCTATCTATGCAGTAGCATATAAAATAAAAAAATAATCATCAGCATCTAAAACACAAACACCCCAAAACCTCAAAACCAAACAACTTACCATTCATGATCCATGGCATTTCAAAGATAACTATCTTTGCTGAAAAGACAAAAAGAGGAAAAAGTCTTGAATGCCAAGTGTCATTATTTTTCTGTTTAAGAGAAAGCACAGCAATAATGGTCATGTAAAAAGTGAATACTCATTTTCAGAAACTTCCATGTTCACCTCCCAGTAGAAACAATTTTGTACAACTGTATAAAATCTATTTCTATTATCATATAAAAACACCTTCCAAGGAAACAGCTAACACTTAATAAAATTCTAAATTATACACAGCTTATACACTTCTCTGGGATACTACTTCTCTGACATACTGTTACTTATAATTAATCTTCTCAAATAAGTCAGAGAGCAGTAGGATTCAGCCTGCCCTTGAAAAGCAACTACTGACTGGAAAACAAGTTTGACTCGTATATTCAGCACCCCCCTTCTTCCTAAACAAATAGGAAGTGTCTTTGTAAATCTACATTTTTTCTAAGCTTTCTTTGTTTTAGCAGAAGTCTGAAAAGTCCTCTGGCTCTTAAGTGTCCCAATATTTCTCCTGAATGTCAAAAAAACATGATGTTGCACTTGTCTTTAAATCTGATATTTGATAAAATTTTGAACTTTGATCAGCAAGGTGAAATCTAATATTCAGACTTTAAGCAGCTGCTACACAGATTTTCAAAATTTACAGACACATTTTCACCTAAAATTTATGACTCATTTAAGAAGAGATAGCAAAAGCTATTTGGTGTTTGCCTATCCACTAAAATAAAATAAAATAAAATAAAAAATAGCAGGCAAGTATGCAAGTTTTTCCAAGCACACACACGAACTTGCCTAATTCCCGTCAACAGTAAACAACTGCTCCCTAAAATTTTCTATAGCTGTTCATTCTTTGTCCCCTGAAGACTCATAATGGATACAAACTGTTATGCAAGTTTGCAAAGCTTCTAACCAAGTAATAAGTAGCAAATGAAAAAACAGGCCAAATAAATTCTATTAGATTTTTAATCAGTAAAAACATGTCTTAGATTATTATTTCATGAAAAGCCAGTTGATTATGAATCTAAGTTTATTTACAATACAAAGTTGTGCTGACTCATGAGCACAAAAATACTCATCTGTAACGTCCATGTATTTTATGTAGTTACCACATAAAGCACATGCAAAAAGACGACCTCCCCCCCCAAGACTTAGTTTTCCCACCATCATCTGTGATATTATGAAATGCTATTATTACACAAGTCTCCAGTGCTTAAGAGCTAATACACGTTACTTACTGAGAAAGTTTGGGTAATAATCTGTAAAACAGTTGACAATAAACCGAACAAAATCCAAGTCCTAAAATAAATGCAGAGAGTGAATGCAATGTAAATCAGAACATGAAAAGTGCAGGCTTAGTTAGGCTAAGGCATTTACTGAATAGCATAAAATACTTATCTCCTAATCTATATTCAAATTGTACACATACTACAAACATCATCCTAACTCAATGCGATGCTTTTCACTTCATTAAAACACTGCAGGATTGTGGTCAAATTTAGCTTTATGATCTAAGAAAGAAGTTAACAGACTTAATCTCAGTGGAGTAAATTAGGTATCTAAAGTACTGCAATAGTATCAGCAGGATTTAAGCTGTACAGGAAAGATAAAGGAAAAATAAACCATTAGCACTAGAGAAGCCTAACAGATTATCTCAAAGCCTTCCAAGGGAGAGCATTAAACATTTCCCTTCAATAACTTATCTTACATATTGTTACATATTGCATTAGTTTGTGGTATGCAGAAAAACTGTGGCCAGAGGCAGCTCTCAAAAGAGCTGCTTGTATACCACCCATTTTCAGGGTGCTTCCATCCAATGAGCAGCAGCACTGAAAGAGTACAGCCAAGTCTCCATTGCAAAATCCAGGTATAATAGAATTGACTACACAATAAAGGGCAAAAAAAGGAATTTTATGAAACAGATATAAAGAGATGCTTTAAAACAATAAGGTACTTTGGTTAGGTGGGAAGCCTGATATGAGTACTCATACTTTCCCCAGTGCTTCTAATAGGAGTGACCGCTACTGTTAACTTTAATAGTACAAAATATATTGTTGACAGAGGATCCAAAGGTGAACAGGCTCCTAAAGTGATATAAACAGGCTATTACAGCATTTGCAGACAGAGAGGGGAAAAAAAACCAAAACAACACACCACCTTGGATAAGAGGATTACCCACAACCTGAAAGGTTTATTAGCAGCTTCATTAACTGAAAACTAGCTGAAAGCTTATCTTTAGAGAGACGGTAGCCTTAATACAAGTATTTATCTCAACTGGCTGTTGCTTTTACTAAATACAGTATCTTTCATTTAACAGCATAAACACAGTGACAGATTCCCAAGAACTGATCAGAATCTCCTGTGCATTAAGAAGAATGCTGCTCTTTATTCCACTGCCTATCCAAAAGCAGCACTATCAGATTTTAGGAGGATGGATCCATTACTGTGATCAAGGTCTGAAATTAGAAGTACAGACTTCAGCAGACCATTCAAGAACTGCATCTATTCTAGTTACCTGAACTGGTGCAGCAAGTCTTGAGCTATTAGAATTACCTGGCTGCAGAACAGTGGTGAAAGCTGATCTACAGAGATCTATGGAACAAATCCAAGTTCTTTCAGGAAAAATTTTTCAACTCTCTACATGGGTACAAACAGCCATTAAAAATATATTTCTGTGCTGTAAGACATGTTCTAACTACACAGCAACACTGTACAATGGGACACTTATGGACAGCACTTGCTGTCTCAGTGTTATCTCTGGGAGTCCCAAAGACATTAGAAAAAAAGCTGCTTCAAGATATGCCCCATAAAACCCAAATCAAGTTGTTTTTTCACATCAAGGAAACTATTAAAATCCTCAATTCTTGTTATATAAACATGGCTCCTGTATCATCTTTAGAACTGTGGATAGTACAGATAAGAGCACCAATCCTGCCTTGCAAAACTGAATTAAACCGTATTTGTTAAAATATCTTCTCAAAAGCTTGTGGCCCTGTATTGCATAGCTGCAAGGTCCTAATGCAACATTAATCTTGTCAGAAAAAAGCAGAAAGGAAAGGGTTTTTTCCTTATATTTAAATGCATTCCCACTACACTACAAAGAAGGAACAACAAACAAGTTTCAGCCATTGCTGTAGAAATGGCAGGATAGCCAAGATTCTGTGGAAATAAGCCTAATTTTTTTAATCTACAGACAATCTGGGAGATTTTTAGTTATTAGATTAAATCTATAAATATGTCATGATAGGAAAGATCTTCATCTTTTCTAAACCAGCTTAGATTCTTCTTCTTAAAGCGAGTCCTAAAAATGTACTTCTCTATTGAACTCAGCTGAAGAAAATGACAGAGAACTCTGTAGATTTTCACCTATCTACATTAAAATTACTCAAATGTCACCTCCTGCACTGTTCCTCTAAGTTACAACACGTTCACATAGGATGCAAGAACCACTGAAGCAAAAGCAAATGCTGAGTGTCCTCAAACGCTACAAAATTCCAGATGTCACATAAAACCAGATAGTTACATGCTTTGTGAAAGCTTTAGCAAAAATTAAAAGATACTCAACTATTGGCTTTCCCAAGTACGAACATTCCATGGGGAGGACTTTGGGGGAAATTTTAACATTTCACAGCATTGTTTTCAGGATCAGTTTATGAAATATTATGGCCAAAGAAGCAATAAATAAAGGTTTTGAAAATTCAAAAGCCCACAGATCACATTCTTTAGATGTTCCACTTTTCCATACAGACACAGAACTTAACAGTTCTTAAGACTATCAATTCAGGAAGATTCTTAAATGCATTTTTAAGTTTCATGTAACATACATGAACTTTTTCTAAATTCCAATGAGCATCTAAACTTCAATATTCTCTGAAGTTTACCTCAGGAAAGGTATTACACAAACCCATGTGTAACTACAACAAATCTTTAAGTAATGCCCAAAGCAGACTACTGACTTGACATATGACTAACTGGTATGAAATTATTTTTATACACTTATTCCAAATACCTAGAAGATGGAATTTCAAGTTGGTGGAGTTGCATGCAGGGACTTTAGAAATGACCACAATTTAAATATACAGGAACAGCATACATAGCATGGAGGACAGAGAGGCAGGACCAGGATCAGAACTGTTAACTGAAGACGCTGATTTATCAGAACAGATTATCATTCTCAAAAATTTCAGCCACTGCATCTTCCACCACTATCCCCTTTTTCCATCCTTCACTCGACTGACTGGTTTATCCAGAAAAGAGGATGACAAGGAAAACAAAGCTGTTGAAGAAGCAGCAGCAACTGTACTCACAATAAAAGATGGCTCAGCCTACTGCATTTTGGGTGCTTAGAAACTAAGTTCTGCTAATATCATATATGACAACCAACAAACCAAGCTGGTGAACTACTATATATAGTTATTTTGGCCTAGCCACCAAAGTAAAAACAACTTTGTGCTGCACAAGACTTGAAGTTTAATATATAACAAATGATTTTGGAAATTGCTCATGTCATGGGGAAAAAGCCCTATATACCACTTATGTAAGCAACTCTTATGATATTGTCGTGGTTTAAAACCAGGCAGAGAGCTCGTTCACTCACTCCCCCCACTCCCGGAGGGACGGAGAGTCAAAAAGAATGCAACTCCCACTGGTTGAGATAAGAACAGTTTAGTAACTAAGGTATAACACAAATCACTACTGCTACCACCAATAATAACAATGATAAAGGAAATAACAAGGGAAGAAAATACAACATCTCACCACCAGCTGACCAATAACTCGCCACCCCCAGCCCAAGCAAGCTCTGACCGATACCTCCTCCAACCCTGCAGTCTCCCAGCCCTTCCGGCTAACTCCCAGTTACATCCTGGGCATGACATGCTGTGGTATGGAATACCTCTTTGGTCAGTTTGGGTCAGGTGTCCTGTCTCTGCTTCCTCCTGGCTTCCCCTCCTCCCTGGCAGAGCATGAGGCTCACAAAGTCCTTGGCCATACCAAAACATCGCTATCAGTTCTGTTCCCAGGCCGAAAGTCAAAACACTGCACTGCACCGGCTACCAAGGAGGAGAAACATGACTGCTACTGCTGAACCCAGCACAGATATTTAGATGTCAAGGACTGCACAGCGACTTCTATTTTTCTAGAGACACAGGTTACATAACTCAGAAAGCAATCAGAAAAGTGCAATAAAAATACTTACTATGTGACTGATACCAGTTTCGGACATATCAAATACCACTGTTAAGGGCTTTCCATGATCTCTCTTGGCATAATGTTCTAACCAAAAAGCTACCAGTTTCTTTTTCTCAAGCTGCTGTTTAGGATCTCTTATATGATGCTTCACTCTGAACCAAACTTGTGAGAAGAAAAACACATAAAAATTGAAAAAACAGATCCATATTAACAAAAACCACTATGCAAATAACTACACAAGATGCACTGAAATTTATTAACTCCTCTGAGTTTGCAGTCCACATTTCTACTGATTTTATGGCCACTGAACAGCCAGAGAAGCAACTGCATTTTCCCCACCATTTCCTTGCTCACATTTTAATAACAGAAATTTTTAAAAATTGGAAATAAAAACAATTACAGAACAAACAGAGTAAAAAAATACTTTTCATGTTTATAAAGGCTACTTTTTTCTGGATTATAATAAGGTAGTCCTAATATTATGTTCTGCATATATTCTAAGTATTGTTGTGGTTGTGAAATCACTCAGCATATTAAGTAGATACTGTAAGTTCAGAATTTCAAAAGAATTTCAAACACAGGGCTCTTGTGAAAGTAACCAATAGTTCTTGAAAAACTTATTTATACTTTGAAATGTCTGTTTTATACAGCAGAATGAGAATGGAGAATGCAGACTCAAATGTTAACTAACAAGGAGCTCTTCACTATGACACAATCTGAATTTGCACATCAAGTCAGATACTCTGACCCAAGTAACATTCACAGAAGAAACATTTCAGGTATGGAAAATTGAGACATTAGTTATGTTGCAATGAAAATAAAACTATATAGCCAGCCTTCACATTCTTGTCATGAAATTTTCTCAGCCCAAGCACTGATGCAAGGAACCAATGTTTTTTCCTACTTCTCTTCCTTCCCTATCTCACCAATTGGAACCACCCAGTATAATCACACACAGATTTCCAAGTGCTATAAAAAAGGTATCACTACCACTTATCCTTGAACACCCTGGAAGACAAAAGAAAACCATGAAGCGTAACAGAGCAGCAATTTTTCATACAGCACTTATAATGAGAAGGGGCAGTTTGACAAAACACAGTTATAGCATAAAAGCTGCATTTTTCTGATTTTTTTTAATAGAAAATTGTATTGGTGTTTAAAACAGTAATTTCTGTAGAAAACTGGACTGTTAGCGTATTTCTGGAAGTGCACACTAGCCCATGGAAACCAAGGAAAAGCAGAATTTCAGATTTAAATTTTTGGTCTTTTTCAAGGTTCAAGATCACTGCTTGGAAAGCCTCATGAGACATTTGCTTAAAAAGCCTCTTTTGCCTCACAGGATTTAAGCTTAATTAAAAGTAAACATGTAACATATTTTCTATGAATTGGTCTGCTGTCATAATATTGACCATCTATTATATATTATTAAATACAAATTTGGGAGTATTTCAGGCAATGTTTACTGGTTCCCTATAAATCTAATTTTTTAATTACTAGAAATTAATCATACAACTTGAGACTTGAACAATCCTGAGCTGCCCATGCTATTACTGAACATTCCAAGGACATCAGAAAAAAAAAGGAAAAAAAACAAAGCCACTGCAAAAATGTGGGCTGCTAGAAAAGCAATGACAATGCACTGTAATGAGCACTTATACTAGTCACATATTCACCACAGTAGGAACAGACACAATGTAAAGGAAAGTTAAAGGCTGCATTATAATTAGGACAGAGTTTCATAATTTCATTCCACTTCTGTAATACAAAGAGATACTAAAAATTACCATTCTTATTTTTACTAAAAATTCTCATTTTTAGTAAAAACCAGTTGTCAATTTGTACCTTCTTCTGGTTTTAAAACGTTTATTTTTCAGAATAGATGGTAATCTGCTGGAAACAAAAAATAATGCTCAGTGACTGAAAATATTATATTTTGTGTAACTTACATAATTTATAGCCTTCTTTATCATATCCATGCAGAAAGAGAGAACCATTTTCCAATAACCATTTTGGAATGACAGATTCTGTCAAGTCTGCAAAACCAAAAGAAACATTATCTCAGTAACCATATTAGTAATCGCATTGTAACTTAATAGATGTCGCTAAAAATGCAGACGTCTAGCAACAAAACACAAAAATGCCTTTATAACCCACTTTCCAAGGCCATTACTAAACAAATACAAATATTGAACTCTCTTGAAATCTTTACTATCTTCTTCCTTTCATGCTGTAGAGTAGGATCTATTTAGGAAAAAGCAAGGAAAAAAAAAAACTGACTTACTACAAAAATACTGCAAATGTATATTTTTGTTCATATCTAAGCCCCTCTTGCTCTAATCTTTAATTCAGATTGTGAAGTCCTGTATATAGAGCTCACCTTCAACATACAACAATATAAAACTCAGACCTATTCTACTTAGGGTGACAGACCAGTGCTACTATGACAACAGAACCCTGGTTTCTGTGGAGGGTTTTGTTGTTATTTGCTTTTTTTTAAGGACTCCATTCAGTGCAGATAAACATTAAAAGCAATAGTTCTAATTCCCACCCCCCACACACCCACCCTGTGGTACTTACAAAACTTTAAAAGGCACATTATGAAACTACATAATCAGTTGTCGCTCATTAGAAAAGCGACAAACACCATCAAAATTGTTATTTAGCATAGCTTACCATTAACTGTATACTCCTTCCTCCACTGAAAGCTTTCATCAATCATCTTTAATGTATCATCCACAACATCATGACGCCAAATCAGATAATTTTCAATCCATTTATCATCTTGCTGAAGTCTTTCCACATCTCTAGAATCGTATTTATCTGACTTATCTACAAATAAATCAATTATTGTGAAGATAGCATTTGCTATGAAAACATTGTCAAGTTTCAATATAAGCATCTGGTACGTACATAGATTCTTTTGCAGTCCCAAACTTAAGCAAAGCACAGCACAAGAAATTGATTAAAACTGTCTGTCTACTGTGGTGACATCTAGGCACACTACAAGATTATTCTCACTAGAAAAATATTTTTTGTGATTCTTCTTAAAAAAAAAAAAACAAACAAGAAGGTGTGTGAAGGGAAAATATAATTTAAAAAAAAAAACAACAAAAAACCAAACCGACACCCAGGTTTCTGTAGTTAACATAAAATTAGTATACAGTCTAAGAATCTGTGTACTGATGAATGTATATTGTATACACTAAGCACCATTAGTTCAAGCTTGACTTCTCAAACTTACAGGCATCAGAAAGCCAGACAACAGATGTTAAAATGACTATTTTTGATCACACACTATACAACATTGCATTAAACAAAATTGTTTTCTTTAACAGGACTACACATTCTACACTTGTTAGAAATTGTTACCTTATGGACACAAATCACATGCGATGCTAGAGCAGTACAAAATCCCCAAGGTTCAAATTCTTCTTGTATCAGGTTAGCAGCAGGGTAATAGGTTAACATGCTTTAGGAAGTACTTTGGATGAAATAGTGCTGCTGCTCCTTACTTTATTTTCTTCTTCTTAACTATTTTTCAAACATAGAAGTTTGGAAAATCAGATGCCTAACTGGTCCTATTTTTTATTGTAGATATCCTTAAACAAAGGTTCAGCTTTTAGATCAATGTTCCTCTCTGTCAGAGAAATCTGCATAATTGGAATGTAAATCAAGTAAGAGCCCATGATAGAAACAGACTTCTGAAAGCAATAGACACTGGTACAAATCTCTTTGCTACCTACTAAAAACCACATAAGCTCTTAAACTACTCACTTAAAATTCTTTGCTATTAGCATTGAAAAAGTTAAGACTGGTAGTTAATAAAAGAGACATTAATTTTAACATACTGGAAAGACTGTTCCCATGTCAGTAGCCATAAATTCAAAATAGCTACTTTCAGGACCATCAAAACCTAACTATTTAGAACCACGACCAAACACTTGTAGGGATGTGTGTTTCAGACTTTGTAACTCTGAGAAAGATGTTAAGAAACAGACACCATTAAGTTTTATTACTATTTTTAGTTTTACTGGCCTACATGCAAAGGTATGACCTATTTTACTTACCTTTCTATTTATACTGTTTCCTGGCACAAATTAGCTAATATAACCGTAAGAATACACCCAGTTTAAATGCATCCATCCACTAGGAGTTATTATAGTTGCACTCCCCCAGTGCATCTCTTCCCATCCAATTGCTTCTCATATACATTACCTACTTGATTCCTTCTTCATTAGGTCTCTAATTTCTCCTTCCCTGGATCCCATTCTACTACCTTACCCTGTACGTTACCCAAGCCTACAGTCAAATCCCACCTTCCCTAATTTTAGAGTCCTACTTTCTCCTCTCAGGCCCAAAATCTCCAATCCACTAAAACCTCTCACTATTTCAGTCCCTTCTCTCATAACTTCCATATGAGAAATGTCTGCTGCACCAGACAGATCATTCCCTGTATTCTGACAAAGCCCATTAGAGTGAACACTCAGCATAAGACTGAAATGCTGTGGCTCTAAGTCAATCACAGATAGAATAAGTTGCAAAGATTTTGGGCGTTAAATTTTGTAAAGTCTCAACTGCTCATTTGAAATTTGATTATCTCCCTTTGAAATTTCATTTACTATCCCCGCCAGTGATTTACTATTTGGACACTTCTGCCTGAGAAATAATAACAATACCTAGTTTCAAATTGGAATCATAAAAAAAAAAAAAAAAAAATAGGAGAGGATTTCTACAGGCCATATCAGTCCCAACTCCTGCCCACAGCAAGGCTAACTGCCAAATTCAAACAGGTTGCTACGTACCTTTTTCAGTCAAGTTTTGAAAACACAAAAGGGCAGAGGGATTCTAGAGCCTCCCCTCATGTAACATGCATTCCAACCCAAATCCTCTTCAAAGAGTTTGTCATATACAAGTAACTAAATGGCACATTCACAGTCAATTTAAAGGAAGAGAAGTACTTAAGCACTTGCTTCTCTTAGCCATGATATACTAGCTGTTCTATACTATGTATTATTCAATACAGTATATTGACTATTAAAGCCACATATTGCTACCCATAGCCACAGTAAACTAGGGCTTTGCAAGAACAAAGATTTATTTTAACATCAGTATTGTATAACTCCAGTGCCTGAGCTACCTTACTCCAACTTGGTTTAATAGTATCTAACACACACTAGCTTCCAGCTAAGAGTGACTGCTGTTAATTGATCAGCCAAGTATTTTTCCGAGATTAGTTCCATGTATACCCTATTTGTATAAGGGCTTTTGGCTCTGTGTAATTAAAAAGCCACGCACCAACAGGTAAAAACTAAGAGGATAATATTTCTGGACATTTTCTTTGCTCCCAGTATCTCTTTGAGCAGAACTGTCAAAATGACAGAATAGTAGACTTTGTATCAAACAATAACTTAAAAATATTCACACATCATTACATGGAATGTGTCTCAGAACACACGTACCTGGGCCCCTAACAAATGTTCCCAAACTCTCAACTTAGATAATACTAAAAAATAATAGAAATATAACTTTGTGAATATTTGAAGAAAACGAAAGTGAAAGCTGAACAGAGAAAGCGTTTTATCCAAACTTTCAGCATCAATGAAAAGTAAGCTATATCCACACATAGGAACAGCTGAAAAAAAAAAATTAAAATTTTCCTTTATTCAGTAACTGAATTCTCAAGAAGATGACACACATAATATAAATTTACATATATACTACAACACACGCTAAGTCAGGAACACCTAGTCAAAATCTACCTCCTAAAAGAAAGGTGTTTTATCTCACACATATAAAGCAGAGTGACATGAAATTGCTGGAGTCCTACCAATAATCCAGTCACTGAAAATAGGCTAATTCAGAGAAGGAATTCCTCTTCAAAACTGTGCATTTCCCATCATTCTGCAGGCATCTGGAAACTTTTTTTCAAACAATGAAAATTTGAGTGAGCAAGAAGATTGACCAGATCTCAGACGTAATTTTAGAGGTATCAAAGTTTATAGTTTTATTTAACCTTAATTTAAAAACAGCTACTTAAAGTTACTTTCATTTCCTCATTAAACATTTGAGGTCAGGGGTGAAGACTGGGAGAAGACAAAAAAAGTTCTGTTTGAATGCAGCTTCTTCCTATTAGTTGCCTGCCTTCTTTCTTGCTTAAGAGAGAAGTTCAGTTCTTTCTTGCTTAAGAGAGAAGTTCAGTCCTTTCTATGACCACATTCTCCCCTTCCAATAGTTGTCTTCAAGCTGAGAAACTTACAGTGGACTTAATTACTATCTTCCAACATAAAGTATCCTGTATAACACAAGACAACAGTTCTGAAAAGAGCTATAGCATCATGCAGAACTAAATGAAAACAAGTTTCACTGCCACAGCTTCACTGGAAGAATTAATTAAATTCTTTGACACACAAGTTGTAACATCCCTTCACATTTTTTTTTAAGCGCCATCTACATTACGAGGAGACCAATGCTGCACTGCTGTGCTTTCTTCTGGCACTCATGCATTAGGAAAGCTAATAGAAATTTGAGAATATTCAACAAGAATAGAACAAAGACTACAAGACTGAAAAGCAGACAGCACAGTTAAGTCCCACACTAAATTAATCCAGAGAAGTTCAGAATTCACAACCTGCAGAAATGACTCCTCCCTTCAGAAAGAACTCTTATCTAGAAATGTTATAGAACAAGTCATACACAAAGCTGAGAAGGGATAGCAACTCCATACCTTTGAATAGAGAAAAAAAAACCAAACCACTTCATTGTACAAAAAAATTACAGGAAAAGTAAATTAAAGAATGTCAAGTGTTTCAATTACACAAAGCCTCTCAATTTAACTACTCCCTTAAGCTATTTCAACCAACAAGTCTTGGGTCTGAAACAGTCATAATTATTCCTCTGGCCTTGGCTAGAGAAGAGAAACCCATTTTAATTGGCTGTACATGCTTAATATGTTAAGCTAAGCCCTATAGCCATTCAGATATGTGCCCCCAAGCGTTAGATGAGGAAATCAAGAAAGCAATTTAGAGGTCAGTAGCCATACAAGGACAGGGATGAAGAAAACGTAAGTTATTTCCCCCAATAAAGAGTTATTTCAACAAAATCAAGCAGCATTAAACAAAATATCTCCCTCCACAAAACGTGATAAATTTAAACTTTTAGCAAGACTGAACACTCTCAGTGACACTAAAGACTAACTTCATTGGAGAGCTCAACCATATCACATAGCTTTCTACAAAAGTATGCGGTTTATTCTACCTGTGTTTACTATTTTATCCTTCAAGTATTTCTTATCCTGAAAGCCAGGAATTGGGGAAAACAGATTTTTCAGATCATAAATAAACAAGGTATCAAAAATATATCAGTATATCATATACAAAAGTAACATCACTATGCTTTTTCAGGATACCCCATGTCTAAAACTATTTGCAACCGACCAATATGATTAACAAAGCACATTTTGCTACCAGCTTAAAGGAAGTCATGATGAAATTTAATCTTTTAAATTGGATTTTGAAACCTCTCTTGCAAAATCTTTTTCTTTTCAATTAAGCTTTGCCTACAAGAGAAAGGAAAGGGATATAAATGGTGAGGGGCAGGAGGCATGGAATATAGGCAATACAAAATAGTAAGTATGCAAATGGATGTATAGAAAAGACTTCCTGAATGGAAAAATCTACCAAGATTTGATTATAAATAATTTCCACCATAACATTAAAATGGAAAGCCATAAACCAGAAATAAAAGCTAATTTTAGAAATCCTCTAAGGAATGAAAATGCACTAAAAGACAAGGCTATTTGCTAGAAAACAGTTAGTACCAGTCAGTACTAGAAAATAATCCTTTTGTTTTCATTGTTCCTGTCACCACCCAAATCATTTACATCACCAACTCTCACAAAGAATCCAAACAGACAAAACAGAAATTACGCCCCCAGACTGCAAAGATAAAATGCTGTCCACCTACCATATCCTATAACATTTGCTGGTCTACTGGACTAACAGGAACTTTTCAGTATTGGAAATATGCCTTTTAAATAAAAGCAACAAGTTTCATTACTAGGGATATATATTCCTCACCTGAACTGGATTTGTCTTTCAAATACAGCTAGAAAATTAACTGAAGAGCAAAAAACATTACCACTGCAAGATCTCAGTTAACATTAAACACTGCTCTGCATCTAAGATCTCACAGTGGCCAAGCATTCGTTCTAGAACTCCTCAATGGCCACGCTTGCTGAACAACTTACACAAGAAAGTTCTCATGAAAACTTCATGGAAATGAATCAGTAAGGTTCTCCGACTCCAGGTTTTTCAAACTGTATCTATTAAAACAATTCTTTGATTTAGTCACATAAATGAAATAACTTTACAATTCAGAAAACATTTTTGGTGCTTTCAACTCCTTAAACTTTTCTGATCCTATGTTGAAAACAGTCAAAACTAATGTATTATTTGTTGTAACTTTTATGATAAATATTCCAACATGTATTAGATGTGGCATTAGATACGATTTAATACTAGACTTTCCTTAACTGGCTATATATATTTCTGTATATTCTGTTTCAATCTGAAACATTGTATTCTGCCAATAAATAAACCAAAAATCAGGATTTCAAAGGCCCTCTAAGTTTTCATTTCACAACAAAGTAAACATTACTGAAAGACCATCATAGCATTTGCAATCATTAGCAATCCTTTCTCATGGGAGGGAAATCAGTAACTATATATATATATATATATGGAAGAATCACTTCATAAGACAAATGCAAAGTTTCTAGAATAATCAGGAACACTGTCTTCCTCAGAAGGAAAATAAAACTGTGACAGCTGCAGCCCCCAGAAACAAAAATTCCTGAAAATTTTACTCAAACTTTAATACCTGCAGCTCACCCATAAATGGAATTAGGTTCATTCTGCAGAGACCCAGTTCTATGACCACACTAAACTTTCACAGAAAGTATCAGTTTCTCAGAGTGCCCCAACAGTAGCCCTAGTTTTTAAAGCAAACTAAAATTGCTGGAGATTAAGCATTTCTACCTTTACAACACAGAAAGTCACATGTTTGGTAGTGACTATCTCCACATCATTTTTCACGTAAGAGGAAGCATAAAAGATGTTAGAAGATACACAGCAAAGGCTGAAAGACCACATTAAACTAAAACAGTGTGTTTTTCATACTTGGATTGTGCACGACAATGTTAATTTGCTTGAGGCATTCCTAAATTCGAGGGAGGGACTTCAGAATGTAAACTCAGAAAAGTCCTAATCCTATTTTCTTGAAAGGGCTAAGAGTCCTAAATCATGACCCAAAAATGGGCTTACTGAGAAAATACATTCAAAATACTGCAAATAGGATTATAGTTTACCTTGCAACAGTATTCAATTATTTTAATGGCTGTAACAAGCAGCCCAACAGAGATTTCACTGCAACTACAGAAACTTGCGAAACTCTAAGACTGTAAGGGACAATTAAATTTAAAAGGTAATAAATACTCCCTTTTAGCAGCAAATGTCCCAGAGAAGTTCTAGGCTTTCTGAAGCTACTGTTTACGAGTGCAACTCTCGGATAATAGAATACAAAACAAGATGAATCACCTACCATAGGAAAATATACACATTAGCTGAAAACATGAACAGCCAAAATAATTTATCATTTAAGATGATCCTCCACTCTGCTGGGCCTCAGCTTTAAGAATGCCAAATACATCTTTATTCACACAGAAATATCAAATGGTAAAATATGCTCTCCCTCCTTCAAGACATTATTCTAATAATTTTGTCATCTTGCTAGACATATAGGTCATCTCTAACCAAGACCAAAGAGATTTCCTTTACGGAAGTTAGCAGAGCAACCATATGAAACAAAGCTGTACCAACCTCAAGATCCTCAAAGCTTGCAAGAAAAATACTACAGCCAATTACAAATAAGTCATAGAAGCATGCAACCCATACATAAAAGGGATAGCTAGGTAACCTCAATAATTCTGATCAGGAACATCAAAGCAAAGTATGTGCTTGCAGGACTGGGGCTTATATTAAAGGAGATATATGCAACTCCTAAACTACTGAGCTCTTACTGTATTTGCATTAAGAATGGATAAAAGCATGTTGTTAATAGATAGCCTTTGGTCAGTCATAATGAAGTGTACTCCTTACTGCAGTTGTTAGCATACTCTACTACTCTTCTATCATAACCAATGCAAATAAACCTCGAAATGAAGGACATGCCCACCCCCCCCCCCCCCGGCTTAGCCCCAGGCATACCCAGCAACCTCCCTACCTTCATTTACAAGTTTAAAAGCATTTGCGAGTTGGATACGCAGCATGTTTTAATTAAGGCCATCATGAATGTGAAGTGAAACTTACTCTTTCCTTGACAAACTGTCCGAAGTCAGAATTTTTTCCTTCACTTCCCCCCGGCTCCAACACCTCATGTTTTATGCTCGAAAAGCCCAAGCATTGCAGCGTGCCATACCCCATACTACAGCCAAGTAAACATGAATCAACAGCACCCGGACCTTCGCCTTAGCATGTCTTGTTGCCCAAGACGGCGATCCAGCAGAGAGCACCAAGAACCCCAAAAGAAAACCTCGGCTTTATACAGCATCCCCACCCAGCAGCTTCGGCCACCTGAAGAAAAGGCTGAAAGATCCACTCACTGAGGAAATGTGGGACACAGGAAGCATTCAGGGGAAAAGCAGCGACACCGGACGAGCCTCTGAGACCACAGCCACAGAGCTCCCATTCCACCCCGACCTCCACCGCCACGGCCGAGGTGCTCACCTGGCAGGTACTCCGCCTCGAAACGCCGCCGAGTCTCGCTCACCAGAGGGGCCTTATCCTGTCGCTGCTGAAAACAAACACGAGACAGAAGAGGTGTAAAAGGAAGAGAAAGGCTGCGGCCCGACATAACCCCGGCACCTCCAATGCATGGCCCTCACCATCCGACCCCCACCTCTTCCTCTTCACCCCCCAACCTGCTACCGGCGGCCGGAACCGGCTGGGGAAGGGAGGCCAGGCGGGCTGGCAGCCGTTAAGAGGCATCGGAGCGCAGGTACCCACCTCCGCCATACCCCAGCAAAGCCGCCACACCACGGCAGCAAGGCCTACGACTGCCGGGGAAACAGAAACGCGGATCGAGGCGCTGCGTGACCCCAGTAGGGGCAGGGCAAGGGGAGGCGCCGGCGCTGCCAACCACCCACAAGTCTCCCTCAGCCGGCCCCACTCACTTCCCGGGGCTGAGCCGGTGGCCCCGCCCCCTACCCCTCCCGTCATGCTTCCCGCGGCGGGAGTTTTGGCGCGCGCGCGCTCTCTTCTGATTCCTCCTTCCCTCCGTTTCTCTAACCCCAGCTAGGACCCGCAGCTGGTGGGAACGGGCTGGCGGCCGCTGTGCCTCTCGGGCTCGGCTTCCTCCGGTAGGAGATTGTGTGTGGCCCCCGTTGGGCCGGGCAGCTGTCAGCGGCTTTTGGGGGGCGGAAGCTAGGCCGGGGCCCGCTGCTGCCTCGGCCCGGCTGCGGCTGTGAGGACCCGTGGGTGGCCCCTGTGGTGCCTTAGCTGTCCGGGCACCTTAGGGATGTGCCCTTTGCACCCCTGAAGTTGGTGAAACTTGGTGAGAAGGCTGCGGGGCGCTCTGGAACCCGAGGTCTTGTCAGGGGAGAGATTGAAGGGGGAGAGGAAAAGGGAGGGAGCCAACTTGGCAGCAAAGTGGCTGGACTCTTCTTCAGAGAATTTTTTGCTTGAAAAAAGTTTATACTTTAACTAAGAATGAGTTGTGTTTATTAACGAAGCCTGTACCTGAGTGAAAACTCTTAAACTTAAGAATGCAAATGTGGAGCTGACACCTTCAATTCAGTCACACAAACTGCATACATGAGTTGGGATGGTTTCTTTCAACTTATGGTATGATGTGTACCTGTATCATGCTGTGGTAAATAAATTTATTTATTATATATATATTTCAAAAATGTTTCTGCCACTTAAATATCTCAGTATGAAGTTGCTTAACTTCATTTCAAGGTAAAGCACATACTGGAGTCATGTTTTCAAATTAGTCTGTCATTGCTTTGCAGTGTGTAGTTTTTCTAATTCTTAAGGATTTGTTCAGCTCTTCCCAAAATTACATTTTTTTCCTCTTCGTCTTTGTAGGTGGAAAACACTCAGATAAGTTAATTTTTTTCAGAGAGAATCCTGACAAAAATGGAGGTGCATACAATCCTCTTGTAGAGGAATATACATGAATAAAGATGCTTCTGGATGAGCAAGAGCAAATCTTGTCCTACAATGGCGAAGTCCTTCTGTTTCAGCTGTCAAACACAAAACATGTGGAGGGCGCTGCTGATAAAACAACAAACTTGTGTGTCAGAAGAATGGCATTCAACAGAGACACTAAGCTGTTTGTTCAGAAGTCTTCTGGAGCATTCAGCATGCGTGCCAGTCACTTAAAAATTGAAATAATTTGTTGTAGCTGCACAACAGATTCCAGAACAGGGATTATTCTTCCCTGCATTTTGATAAAAAAGAGAAAACGAAACAATGTTATCAAATACCTTTTGTTGTTGCTTCACAGCTCAAATCAATTTGAGCAGTCCTTTTATTTTAAATTGGATTATGAGCTGAAAGAAGACATCAGGTTGTTTCCTGGCCCTTCAGTGTTGTGGAGGCATGCCAACAAGCTGTTCTACATCTCTTCTGACACCTGCACAGTTCTAAGTGCTCCTGTTCAGCTTTCTTCTGTTGTATGGACAGGTGAAATGGAGGATAAAGGCACAGTTGTCTTAGGGATAAGAACTACTTGCCTGCCAGATGGTGAAGATGAGGATGAGTTTTCCACTTCAGACAGAGCCATCTGGGGTAGTGAATTCTTTGGCTATGCAATAAAAACACAAAAAATGCTAACTGGCACATGCTTTATGCCTCATGCATACAGCAGAGTGGTATCTTCTGTCTATGTCTGCAAGAATGAGATACTGAAAAAACAGCTCCAAATATCGCTTGTTGCAATAACCCACAGGAATCAGCTTATTTGGTTCCAGGATGGTCTCCCTAAAGGTGTTTGTGAGCTTCCTTATGAGAAACCATGTTCAGTAAAAACAGCTGTAACCAGTAGCAATGATGTGCTATTTATTGTGTCTTTTGCTTCTGGAAATGTCTGTGTCGTACAGAGGAGAGACAGCTTACAGGTATTTGTGGCTTTAAGCAGCTCCCTTTTACTACTATGTCTTTATTTGTATATATTCTGTTATTAGAAGTTTCTGCAACCAAAAAGCTGTATGTTTTAAGTTTTGAACTTTTTTTTTTGTTATTGTTGTTTCTGTTAAAATAACCTACCTAAAGTACGGGATTGTTTTGCTTTCACTGCTTGCTTATGTATCTGACAGCAAACCCTGGATTCTGTTATTTAATAATACATTTCATGAATCTGAGCCAAAGCTTCTGTTTCTGATTGAAAAATTCCATAGTACTGGAACCTGAAATTGTAAGATACTTGTGAGTGTGATTGCATAATTTGTGTTAAAGTGAAAGTAAGCTAGCACCGTTGCAGAGCATAAACTTCTTGCTGAAATTTAAAAGCGTTTTGAATCTCACTTCCTAGTAACAAGAAGTATTGTTTCACGAAAATGACAGGAGGCCTCTCTTATGTTTTCTAAAGTCAGGACAGACAACGTTAACTGTTAGGCTTTTGTGACACTCTTATCAAGACAATTTACATAACTGAAGAAATGTCTTTAGTCTTATTTAGTCCTCAGCATTATTATATATATTTGTCTTTACCTTTCAAACATATTTGAGTGCTTAATGCAACAAAGGTACTTTTGAATATCAAAGGTTATCATGTCTTTAACAGATCTGCAAACATTATTGGTTCTAAATAATGTTACAGCACTCAGCTATTCAGCTGTTTGAGTACACTGAAAAGTTATCATCTTCTCTGTGTTCTGGAAAGTATCTATTTTTTTCCCAGAGTTACATAGACTCTAATGATAGAGTGAGAGCTTGAAGCTTCTTAACATTACTATATTCCACACACTTGAACAGGCTGCCTCTTTATGAAAAGCACGCTTCACCAAAATTAAATTTCAAATTGAAGATTTATTAAAAACTATGTATTTTAAAACCTCTTCTACTGTAGGTGGCTTCCAAATGGCAAAGAGTGAAGTCTGTTCTGGTGGATGATTTTATTGGATCTGGAAGTGAGCAACTGTTACTGTTTTTTAAGGATGACTCCAATACAGATGTGTTAAGTACATTCAAAATAACAGATCTTGGAGAGGTCGACTATGCAGTAAGTTCAGCTTGCTGTTTCTCAGCTGCTCAGTCTGTGCTTACTAAATTAACAAAACAGCATAAAATCGCTGAAGGATTGGTGCAAAGTGAAATTTGATGTGTGTTGTGAAATGCTCTGAAGTTTGAATCTAACATTCCTTGCTGTAAACATAAAATAATTTATCTGAAGAGATTATTCTATTTCTTTGATAACATCAGCCTAATTTGGGGAAATTAAATTAATGCAGTTACAAATGCTTGACATATGTATGCTACAATGCTTACTTTTTGTCGAAGAACTCTTAATTAAGGCCATAGTGCTTGTTAATTATCTTCTTATAATTGGTTCATTCCATTATGTGCTATCACACTCTAATTGCATTAAGAAGATTTTTCTTGTAAAATGCACACTGTGATTTTGCTGTTTTTTTCTATTTTCCCTAGATTTTTATAATGCTTTGTAATAGCCTATACCTTACCTTCAGCTTTTTAATTAATTCAGGTGGTTGTTTCTTTTTTTTTTTTTTTTTTAGAGTGGAATTAATTATAAACATGATGCTCCTGCTGCAGAAGGATTGCAAGAGAATGGTTTGCTTACTGTCCAAGCCCTTGAAACACGATTACAGGTTTGTACTTGATAGTTCTGCCTCTGTTATTTTCTCCAAATTACTTTTCTGTACCATTACATTAGCTGAAGGGAGAGGTTAATGATACTGGTTTTATTGGAGAAGTGTTTCAGGGAGAAGACAACATTGTTAGGTATCCGTTCTTGAATCAATGATAGTTTGTGTTTCAGTTCTCTCAGTTGTTACAAATGCATTTGGGTAATTGGAAGTGCCTAACTGAATTTTAATGAAAATTTTGCAACTATGCTGAAGCTATCCTGTCAAAGCTTCATAACACTCATATTACAGATATTTAACTATCAATTTAGCAAAACCAGAACATTTACTACTTTTGCTCCGCATTACATACTTTGAGATAGTGTAGAGCCAGATCCCCAGTGAGTGCCAATGAGAGTGCCAGTCAATCCGGAAAATAATGAGTGTTATGGTCTGTTTCTTTGTCCACAGACTTCAATCAAATTGATTTTCACTTTTGCCTCAATTAGTGACCATGGTTATTTCACCACCTACTGATGTTTTTCCTCCTGTTACTAGCAATTTTATAAGCATAATTTTGCAGGGATAATTTTGTTAAGTACAGTAGGTAAAGCTAAAATGTATCCTTCTTTTAATTAGCATCTTTTATAAAACGAGCTGGGGGGGACGACTTGCCATAGTCCAAGTGATCAATGGGACTATGGCATTGCCTGCCTTTCTACCTTTCATCCCGGTAGTAAGCACCCAGCATACTCTCAGAGATGTTCTTCTGCGGTGCTGTGTGATGGCCTATACCAAGTAAGTAATAATTGACAAAATTGGAAGATTGATTAAAACAAAAAGTTTTAGGAGGTCAGTGTAAATCTCAAATTGAGCCAATGATGTGAGGCTATTGTTAAGTTTGCTAACAGTGCTTATATCTGAGATAGGACGTAATTATTCCTGTGATTTGAGAATTAGTGAAACCTTAAGTAGGATATTGTGACAGTTTTATCTACAGTCTTTAAAAATTAATCAAATTAATTGGCGGAAGTTTATTACTGGAAGAAAAGGAGGACTATGGCGTATTATGAAAAGTCTAAAAAAGAAAAGATTTTTCTAGGTTTAATTACAAACAAGATGTCTAGTTATTATACAACTTCTAAGAGATAAAAGCCGTTGTTTGCAGAACACTGGATAGTAGTTTATGGTTTTGTTTTCTCTTTATTTTCCTTCAGTTTTTTCAGAAACTGGAAGGTGTAAGAAAGGAGAAGTTGGTTGAATTTTGGGGACCTCTTGAGGTCCCTTCCAACCCTGCATTTTTACAGTTGGTCAGTTTGCATGTTGTTTTAGTTGTTTCTGGATTCTTTTAGGTAATTATCTATTTTAAAACAGCTGCGTTCTTTCCCTACTGATTACATTATTTTCCTTCTCTACAACACAGAAGTTAGTTTGTTGCTCATTTGTTGTTGGTTCCACTGTTGAAAGGAAGATTTTCCATTGCAATTGACAGCTGTATATTTTGTGTAACTGTGTTCTGTGACTGTTCTTTTAGTACACCAACTGGCTTTCAGCGGTACAGCTCTGTGTGTTAAGATCAAATGAATAGTCTGTTTTGTGCATTCTACTGGTTCTGCCAGAAACAAGCACTGGCTGGAAATTTCATGTAGCATCTGCTGATAAAGTTCTTAGACACAGACTCCTCCATAAGACTTTCATTTGTTTGTTTAGAGATCTTTTTGATCTCTAGTTTTCAATGCACAAGCATTGTAAGCAAGTCGGAAATCTTCCTGTGTTTTAATGCTGTAAATCTTTGCTATTGTTATGCTGATGAATTTCAAAGTATATGCAGATATCTCTTTTTTGACCTTACTCTTGCTTCCTTGTTGAGATCTCCGTTGTTCTGTATGTTTCCCTGAATGATGAAATACTCTTGCTGGTTCTTTTGTCATCTGATATATAATTGAATTTCAATGATGATTGTTTTGATACCATAGTGCATGGATCCTGCTTAGCTTCCAAAGTTTTTTTTAGCCTTTATCATCAAAATTTAGGTCTTCCAGAAATCTGCAATCAAAACACGTTTTGACAGTCTCTATGGAATCTTTTAGGGCAAAAAGAAATAGGAGATGCAGTCCTTTTTCATATTTTGTTGCTTAACCCTTATTTCACATTTGCATAGCTGTTTTCTAGCCGTGTGAGAACTTCAACAGGACTGAATTATGGTCCACTGCATTATAAGGAGGTTGCATTTAAGTTGTAGGCAGTAATACATGTAAGTTGCATTTTGCAGTAGGGAAATTTAAAAATGTATCACCCTGTGCATTTTTTAATTGTCCTTTGCCTGCATCCAACCTTTTCTCCTCTGAAGACTTTTTTTCTTTAACACTCGTTTTAGTACCCTCTGAAGAAGACTTCCCTTTGATAGAGTACTGCAATTATGTTACAAGAGCTGAGGTTACAGGGTTTCTCATGGGTTTGGTTGTTCTGGGAGTTACACCAGTGTCCTGGGTTCAGGAATTACCTGACTGGGTTTAAACCACGACAACCAGATATAAAAAGAAGTGTCTTTTTATGTCCACTGGCCTGTTCCCCCCACAAGTACTTAACAGTTGTGTATGGATTGTAAGGCCAGATTCTTTTTCCTGTGATTAACTTGTTCCTTTGACTTGATTTGCCTGGTTTTGGGCAGGTATTTTTTCAATCCTTATTGGTGCTGACGTTGAATTGCTGCATTGTCAGGTTGTTCTGTTCTCATTCTAATAATGCTGATTTAGTGGTGGGTAGAAATTTAAGAAATGTTCTATGGTTTAATTTTTATTACTATTTTTAGTATAAGTTTTAAGTAATTTTTCATCTGTTCTGGATTGGCCTGTTTTTTTGGTGTTTTTACATAAGGGATTTTAGTCACTTGAAAAACACAGACCCAGTTATTTAGTGCATGAGCTGCTTCAGCCTGTAGATTTCTGAATTGCTTCTCTCTGGCTTTTATTTTTTTTTTTTTCTTCCATTTTACCTTTTTTTTTCCCTGTATTTTTTAGTCTTAACCATCATGAATGTTCCTTTCCGTTTTCTTTGCTTTCTAGAAGTCCCACAGTTCTTGGCTCAGTGGTTTTAGCTTTGTATGTATGGGTATTAATTTATTTGTTTATGAATGCTGCAACTTTAAATGGAATGTGTCAAAGCACTTGGCTGTTCTGCTTAGTACTAAGCCTCTGCCTTAATTTGCTTTGCTTTTGGCAGTGATTCATCTCTTCTGCTCTTCATGCTGTTTTACAGCTGTATTGTGTTTGGCTCTATACTGCTTTATTTTTATGCTGATGTTTATTTTATATTTTAAGGTGATCTAGTTTTATTTTCTTAGTTTCCCTGTGCAGAGATTGTGACTTCTACTGGTGCTTGTTGCATAATATATCTTGGCATATGGCAGAAAGGATGTGCCAGAGGGAGCTGACGGAGGGCACTACCCAGTCTTGGTTTGCCATGTGGTAGATTTTGGGTCTTTTTTCTTGTTTGCTTTGTGAGCAAAAAGGGCTAGCAAATGTCAGATTGATAAGCAGGCATACCTCAGTGAATCTTTGGCCATTTTGACAGTCTGTGATTCGCCATTTGCTTTTTGTTTCTCACTTATTTATTCAGGAGTTGCTCATCAATGGCAGTAAGAAAATAGTTCAATATTCTGATGACCTTGATTAGGAAGGTGTTATAAAAGCATCCTTGTTCTTAAATCTTCCTTTTCTTCTCCTCTCTCAAGTCTGGCATTGTATTATTGCTTGGAATCTGGTACTTGCAATGCATGATTAGATAGGTAGCAAATTAATTTTTTTACAGAACTTATAATGATGAGTGCTACTTTCTGTAAATGGTCTTTACCATTGCACCTTGAGCAGAGGGCATCTCTTTGCTTACATGAAGTGGTCTTCATTCAGGCTTGTCAGTTGCTTATGATTGATCCTGATTATTTGTTCAGGGTTTTTGGGTGGGGGTGGGGGTGGGGGTGAGAAGTTTGGGTTTGCATTCCAGTGGTGAGCTTTGTTCTCTCCACTCCTTGGCAGCATAGGACTTCTCAGGATCTTGCTTTCCTGATAATAGCTTTTGAGAGCTTTCTTAAAATCTAAGCAGCTGGTGCTGGCATGCTGCTTTCTTGCTATCTTTTTGAGTTTTTTGTTTTTGTTTTTTTTTTCTCTGTTTGTAAAACTGCCAACTGTTCAATATATTTAGTTGACCAGTAATCAGTACGAATCTTGAGAAGAAATTGAAACTCATATCAATGGAAAAGGGAAGTAGGAATAATAATGAAAAGGCTGAATATCTACATAATTAAATAAAATTGACCTTAAAAGTTCATATTAAACTTGAGGTTTCATATCAAGAGGCCAAGATACTCGGATTAATATTTTGGATCTTGATTGCATAAAAATAGAAAGCTGAAGAAATATATTAGTACCTTCAATATTGGTTCTTATTTGCAGTAGACCTAAGCGTAATGATAATTTTTATCTTTTGCAGGCTGGTTACGCTTCTGTCCGAGAGCTACAGCAGCATTTAAGACTCAAAAAGAAGGTTATTCTTGAATCTTGCAGAGCATTAATAGATCTCGTTGAAGAAAGAACTCATATCCTACCAACTGCAAAAGAGGTAAATTGCAGAAGAGATCAATTCTGAATTCTGCCCAGCCATTTGTAGAGGGTGCTTCTCTCAGCCACTTGTTACTTTCATCAGTAGTATTGTCACTATCAAAACTCATTAATCTGCTTTTTAAGTCTGGTTTATTACCTTAACCTGCCAGTGTATGTGCATAAGTTTGGGTTTCTTGAAATTGATTTGCACAATACCAGCTGACAACTGAGTTGCATGGATGGGTAACATCTAACACAGAAGTGGATTGTGCAATCTTAACTGGCACAGTTGCCTAGATATTGAATACCTATCTACGGCTGAACATGTTAGGAAAACTGAGCTGTCATAGATATGTATAAGCAAAGTTCATTTTATAACGGGAACAGAGTGAACTGTGCTCTGAGAAGGCGGTTGAGCTTGGGAAAATGTTATCTTAATGTGTTGCTCAAAAGACGCGTCCTAATTTACTTGAAATGGAGTTGATCTTGTTTACAAGGACAGAATGAGTTGTACTTTTCATGGTATAGTGTTTTAAGAAAATGCAATTTTATCTTTTGAATCTATTGTAGAGAATAAAGTAGTGTATATAGACTTCAATTAGGTATTTTAAAAGCACTTCCAGCAATCATTTGTGGTAAAACGAGAAGTAATGCAGTTTAAAAAGAAATAATGTCTCCACTTTATCTAAAAGACCCAACGTTTTTCTGTAAGGAAGGTCTTGTCTCTCTCTGGGATGATGTAGAAAATCCTCCTCATTCTCTTAGTAAAGAGACCTCATTGGCATCCAAAGTCCCAGAGCACTTCACAGAGAAATTGTGGCAGCGTGTTGTTGGTGACAGCTTGATAGTTGGAGTAAAACTAACTGAATCATTTTACTTGTAAGTATATAAATTTATATCATATTTTTGAGTAGTTTTATAGAAACTGAATTTGCAGGTTAAGCTGTGCAGTAGCAAGAGTGCACTTTTGAGCTTTGAACTTTCTCATTTTGAACATCTGTATATAAAATTTTTCAAGTGTGTCTTTGTCAGTGTTGTGGCTGCTGCTTATATCTCTCCAGCTCTGCACAAAAAAAAACAAACCAAACATTGTATAGGAAAAAATCAGTTGTGTCAGTATAAACACATCATTACTGGAGGCTTTTACGGAGGCTTCATAGTCCATGTTGACTGACATAGCTATGCTGATACTAGTATGGGGTGTAGATAAAGCTTTGTCTTAGCTATATAGTTCTTGATGCCTTACTGTTAATATCTTGTCATTCCTGAAGAGTGATTTGCTTAAAGAATCACAAAAGAAAGCATTTTAAATTCACTGATCAACTTAATAAATACTCAGCTTTTGAACTGAAGTATCCTACAGCCAAGTGTCCATTCAAATAAATATTTGCTAGGCTTATGTATTGTGTAACATGTGGAACAATCAGACATACAATACTTAAACTTTCAAAGTTATTTGTTCTTATTATTGTCTTCAAATGTATTCATTTATTCTGTTCATTTTAATTGCTCAGATGTAAATACTGCATGTGTCATTTCCTCCTTGCAGGGAGCAAATTAATTTGGAACACACTTCAGCAAACCAGGATTACATTACACAACGCACACTGCAAATTTCTGTTTTAATGTAAACTGTGGTGGAGTCAGAACTTTCCTTTTGAGCTGTATCTCCACAAGTAGTGTAGCTGATACTGTGTTAGGGTAAGCTTAAAGACTACTGATGCCACTGAAAATCATTCAGGTGGTGGTGAGAGAGCTGACCTGTTATGCCCTTTGGCCATTCTGCTGGAGCTGTGGGTATATTATTTCTCAACTGCCAGACTGCTGTAACTTTACAAGAAAGTTGACTTCATCTTGGTGACAGATTCTGTTAAGAGCCACTGAGGCAAGAGATTGTTTTTGCCTTTCCAGTATTCATTCTTCTAGCTTTGATGATGATGACTTTATTTTTGAAAATGAAATACTTCATTCCTGTATAGCTTCAGAAATTCTCAGAAGATTTGGAACCACCCCTTATAAACCAGCAGCAATATTGCTCTCTCCCCATTTTTACGGTTGAGAAAAGATTTGTGAAGATGAAGTCATTTGTCAAAGGTTTCCTGGTAGGCTAGTAGCAGAACCTAGGTCTGCTGGGCTCCAGTTCAGTACTGTTCACAAAGACCTGTGTTTAGGGAAAAAAAGGGCTTGCTTTCTCTCCATCCCAACACTGTAAGTCTTTATTGATTACTTTTGTGCTTCCTAATAAGGCAGGATTGCAGTGAAGCTTTAGATTGCATTACGAGGTGGTGATACTTCTCCCTAAAGAAAAAGATAGTCATAAGACTTTCAGATGACATCTTGAGACTGAATTGATTGCCAGAATAAAATATTCATTAAGAGAGTATCTGAAATAGTAATATTTGCATTTCATTGAAAGAACCCTGTGTTAAATAAATCAAGTACTTTGCATATTTCAGGAAATTACTGCATTTTAAAGGTATTTAAAACCTTTTAATTTACTTCCTACCTTCAATTTTGTTTGGGTATCTATAAAATAGAATATCAGAAAAGCTTTTAGTCCCCAAAAAGGGCAGAAGATACTTTCTGTAATTTTTTTTATTAAAAGAAAAGTCTTTAAAAATAAATTATAAATGTCATAGAGTATCTGCATGGGCTATGTGGAATTTTCAACATTTTCTGGGTGAATTAGAAATCCAAATTTTTTCAGTTGAAATGAGGCATCTAACTCCTAGAAATTCAGTCCACATTTTGAAAATCTTTATACTAAGCTTAGATGAAATAGTCATTTGAAGGACTTACACTCTTTGCACAGTCTATGAATTAACCTGGAATGATATTGAGTTTGTGGTAGTCTTAAATGTTTGTGTGTGTGTGTATAGATACATAGATAGATAGATGCACACACATATATATATATATATATTTCTGCAAAGTTCTGGTTATTTGTCAGAAAACAAAATACAAACTGGGGGTGCAGTCATCTTATATGGATTTTCACAGGTCACTGAGTGATGTCAGTTTATCTTTAGTGGTGGATCAAAAGTTCTCTTCGATTTCTCCAATTATTGAGTGTCGAAATAAGATCATTAAGCTGAACAAAACCTTCTCAGCATTGACTGTCTCCTCCTGTCAAATTGAGCCTCCTCCAAAAAAGATGAAACTGGACTTGCATGGCAAGTATGATATGAAAGAAGAGTTTCCTCAGCTGAATGAAGCAAAGTCAGTCATTGCTGTTACCAGCCTTTCACCATTACTGGCGTTTCACCGTGTATGTTGCATAGTTCTTCTACATGCGAAGAAACAAAAACATCAGACTGATAGTTTAGAGGAGAGCAAAAAGATTACTGTACTCTGTGGGAAAATTTCGTTAAGTCTGGAAGATGTTTCAAATGGAAAATATTCAGTAAAGATGCTAAAGGATAATAATTACTGTACAGGTAAATGGATTGATACATTTTGGATTCATAAATACATGGTTGATTCTTCTGTTCACTGTAAGTGATGCCAAGCTGTTTTGAAGATGTAATCACATCTGTCTTTGAACATGAACTGCATGGAATTAAAAGCTGAGTGGAATACAAGACGGAACATTTTTCAAAATGGAAAAAATGTTCAGTGATTTCCTGTAGGAGTTTTGTGCTTTCATTGGTGCTGAAATGTCTCTGGATAGGTTAATTCTGAAGATGAGTACAGGTTGCTGAATGCTGTTTTTTTTTTTTTCTGACAAGAAAGATACTTAACTATTAGATACAAGAATATTTTCTTTTCTGCTATAGTATTACCTCTTAGATAATACCAAAGTAATTGAAGCTTTTCTTCATCTACATGTCTATTAAGGTCATTTATTTTTGTTTCTTTTAGTTTTTCTGATTTAATTGATTTTGAATTGTGCTTCTGCTCATGTACTGAAATACCCTTTGGATAATTTGTAATGAATTTTAATTTCTTTATTCCTTTAATGCTGTATCATGGGCTAAAGCCAGCATGTCATCTTACTGTCTACAGAAGGCTGTTAATAGTCTTTGGCAAGGTGGCATTTATCTTTAGAGCTTTCATTAGATAGGTGGGGCTTTGTTAATCAGCTAACTCATTTGCTTGATAGAAATAGGTATAAGAATTCAGGTGAAAACTCCCCAAAAATGCCTGTATGCAGGTGCAAACTCTACATAAAACTGGGGCCGTAAACCCAGGTTTTTGCATAAGCAAAGCTTAATGCATGCTACATGATCAAAATGTTCAGGCCAAATATTTTGTTACTGTATTTTTTTGCAGGCTCCTTGGAAGATATACTTGCTGTCCTTGCGGTATCTGTCAGATTCTCCTTTCAAATTGTGTCTTCTGATTGCACATTGACTCCGGTAAATTCATGGTTACTGGGAGAAATGGAGTGCACACCATTTAAGGAATGCCATGACAACATATTCTGTCATAAAGCAGGAATTGTATACGGTACAGTTTTTAAATGGACCCTGAAAAATCCATTCGAAGGGCTTCTAATATTATTTTGCAGGTAAAATTGCTTAAAAAGAGTTGTATTTTCAGTTTGCATGCACACTTTTTTATCCTTACAGTATTTCTTACAGGTACCATGAACAACCGCCAAAACCATAATTAATAGTCTTCTAATACTAATGATATGACAATCACCAGCAACAACAGATTAATTTGAAATCAGAGCTATGACTGAACAGTTGTATTGTTTAATCTTGTCTAGGCTAGAACATTGAATTACAGATAAATCTAGTCTCCAGTTAATATCTGCTTGGTACTATTTCTTTTGCTCATTTTGCTGCGCTTGAATGTTATATTTTTTTTTTACATTATTCTTAGTATAACAATTTTTCTTCAATATGTGTTGATTTTAAAAAATATCTTAAGGGAATATTAAAAACAAATAAAACCCCTAAACAAACAGCAACAAACCTTAAGTTATATTAAATTTTAATTTATTGCTGTGTCATTTTGTAGTTTGGTACTGCAACATAAATTTAGTCCAGTTTTGTATGTGTTTCTGAAGTATTTATTTCCTACCCACAATGTCTTTGAAAAGTAAATAATTTGAAGAGTCTCAGTGATTTGTTTTTCTTACGTAGATTCTTGGACGTATGTCTATAAAATTTCCTAAAGCAGGCTATACAAGTTAGTTATACTGCCATGATATATCATTTAGCTGGATATGGCTCACAACATAAAAATATGTTGTACTGACAAATGTTGCCTGTCCTGGAGACTTCTAGCTTAAAAATAAAAGAAAGAGAAGGTATATCTTTCAACAGTTTCTAATTTATGAGTTTGAATCTTTTCCTCAATGTAGGAGTTTTTTCCCCTCTTTTATCTGAGAGGAAAGGCTAAATTGTTTAAGAAGTCAATCAGTAAACTTTTAAGCCTAAAGGCTTTTGATTCCTTTTAAAATGTTAGTTGATACTATACACTTCTAATCCAACTTAGTATTAATAGTGAACTGCATGTTTATGGTGTAACTATGATGGTATTTTCTATGTCTTTGTTTCCCATCTTTGGCTTAATCTTTTATCCAGCTGGGATATTTCTGTGATTGGTGGGAACTACAGACTATTTTTTTTTCCACAGCCTCTCAGAACTAACATAAACTACTATAGCTGTTATAAGTAGTGGAAGGTTCAAGATAAGTAAATTGAAATAGGCATTTTTTTCCTGAAATTACTCCTTTCTGAGAAAACTAGCTACCTAAGGATGCTTGTAGGGTTTTGGGGTTTGTTTTTTTTTGCTTGGTTTTATTATTGTGGATGGTTTGGGGTTTGGTGGTATTTTTTTTCTGGGATTTTTTTTTTTTTTTTCCCGTCAAAAGGTATCATGGCAAACACTGGAAAGAAGACTTTGGACAAACTCTACATTCCTCTTAGAATAAGGGCTATGTCATTGTGTCATATATGCTACACTGGTGTCCAGGAGAGTAGGTTCCTGATGATTACAAGCACTATTTTATCTTGCTTTCTTAATAATTTTGAATGTCTGATTTTTAAGTGCAACTTTCCCTCTATAATGACCATTTAAATAGGAGCTGTGGGCCACCTGATAGCCATGCTGTGAGTTGATCATGACAATCTATGAATAAAAGTGACTTTTTACTCCCCCTAAGTGTAGACTAAACAATGCATTTCCTTTGTATTATTATATGTAGCCTTCACGTACAATGGCTTGCTGTTTAAAGAAACAACTGATGCTCATGAAACCTTAATTGTGCACATATATTTTAACATAGAATAGTAATGTTCCTGAGGTTTGCTTAGTGTCAAAGTGGTGGCTAGTGTACCATTAGAAAACCTTTGCTGACTCTTGTATGTACAGTATGCCTAATACTTAAAAGCATAATCGGCATATATGTTTCCCTGTTTCATTTTAAGTAATTTTGTTTTATTTTCCATGATAGAATTTTGAAGATACAAGGTAGTTCTAAGAATAATAATAATTGTCATCATCTTATTTTACAGAAATCTGACTGTTTTGTTCCAGTGCCTTTATAGCCTTATTAGAGTTCTCCCACCAAGCTGTGATGTAGAACTCCTGAAATGTGGAAACAAAGGTATACTGACTGAACAGTTAGCGCTGGCTTTGGAAAAAGAAATGCTCACCTCTAGGAATTCTTTCTTCTCAAAAGAAAGTAAAGCTGGAAACAGTTTGACATGGGGGAATGAGTCTGGCAAGACAGTCACTGATGCTCCCGTGGCTTCTTTACTGGACAGTGAGGAAGAGGTTCAGCAATTCAGAAAAAAGCTTCGGAATGAAGGGGAAGAGAGTATGCTGAGTATGAATCAAACAATGAATGGTGCCCTTTACCAGGAAATTTCTTTGAAAATCGCAGCTGCTCAGCGCAGTTCAGATATGATTGCATGGAGACTGAGCAAGTTCTAGAAACTATTTACAATATTTATCTTGAAGACTATTTTATTAAAATTATACTATTAAATATTTATATTTTCATGGGTACTTTTTATTGTATAGCTCAGTTATTTCTACAGATAAATACTGGTGTTTTGGTTGATGACTTGTAGCTGGTGTGGCAAGAATTTAATATTAAAGGTTGCTGAGTTGTTACTTTGTTACATAATTTGAAAATACTATTTTTAAAGTATTTTCTAATAATTCCTCTTCCAAAATTATATTTCATGAATCACAAATGAACTGTATTGGAAAAAAGATAACAAGTATGTACAGTTTAAAATAGTCCTTTTAAACTTGAAAGATGACCATTTACACAGGTAAAACTTCAGTCCTAAGACAGCTATAGAAATGATCAAAGCTGAGTAACAAAAAGTAATAATTTAACTATGGGGGGTTTGACAAATTTAAAGAAGAGGGATCTTATGTTTGTGATATATCAAATAACTTGTAATGATACTACTTGAGGAACAAAACTCTGGTTGTACCTTGCAGCCCTATCTTCTAGAGTCCACCCTCAGGTCTGAGTGATTTTGAAGTTTTGGAGCTGGAGAACCATATCAGGCCTTTTACAAAATTTCAAGAACTCATAAAGTTTCACTCTGTAATAAAACACCTTCAGGTTTGAGAGGTCCATTCCCACCTAGGATCTGGTGCTACAACTAATCTTGGAGGAAGCTGTCTTTCCTTGGACGTTAACCTAGCTTCAATGACAGAAGATTTGTTTGCTCATTCCCTGAGTCATAAATGGTTATCTGGTGATACTAGCTGCTCACCGGTTTTGGCCTATCTCAAATATTTTAAATAATGGGCAACTCTTTGTCTGTTATTCCTCCCTTCTCTGGTTTAACCAAGATACTGCCTATGCATCCAAGAAGAGAACTGCATGTGATCTTGCAGGTACTACTTGCTTTTTAATCATTTTTTCCCCACCATTTTCCAGATTCGTGAGGGGCAGAAAGCTTAGAGAATCCCAAATCACAGTAATTTGCTTCCCTTTATCTCTGCTTTATGTAAGCAAAACATTCCTTGTGTTTGTCACCATTTTTCTAAAGTTGTCAATATTTTGCTTTTCAGTTTTCCTGTAAACACAGTTTTTAATAGTTAATGCCTACAGCGTGCACTCTGGCAATAAAAGATACTTAAAAGATATTTGTTGACTCAAAGGAACACTGGCATTTCATCAGAAAGTTCAAGTTCTGTATATATGTCTTCTAGAAGCATTAGTGATGTTTTCCAGTCCAAGGTGTTCTCTCATATTGGCAACAGGAGTAAAACAGTGCGCAGCTAAATGCAAAACACTAGCTAGAACAACAGTAGATGAGAGAACACTGTGCTGTATAAGTTCAACCCAGTTTAGTGATGCAGTCTGGCTTTTGAGATACTCAAAGTATTAAATGTCTCCTTTTGGGCTACTTAGAAATGAAATTTTGCATTAATATGTCTAGAATGCTTTGAGAAATTGTCATGGGTATTTGAAACTCAGTATTTATTGAATGAGAAAGAATTTTTTTAAAAACCCCACAACTTCCTTTGTTAAGCTACAGTTCTTTTCAACCCATACTCAAAGTTTAAGAGCTTGTTACCAGGGCTTGGCAGTCAGTTGTCACTGGACTTTCCAGAAGAAATTTCCTGATTATAAACACTTGAGTGAAGTAAAAAAATCTCCAAGTGCAGTTCTGTAGCTTGCAGCTAAGGGCAGGACCTTGGTGAACCAGTGGAGCAGAAAGTTTCAGAGCAACAAAGCTACTATTCAGTTCAGGGCACTTGAAGGAGTTTACACAAAGCAGTAAACAGTGCAGCAGTTGACTTTTATTAGCACTACTGTAGCAGCCTGGTCTCATGTTGTAACTACCTATCATATGTACGTCTTTAAAGAGACAATTTGACCTGTGTTTCCATCCCGTTATTGAACTAGTAGAGTGGGACAAATGAAGAGAGGTTGTGAAAGAGAGAAGTTGCCAGTTTTTAATTTCTACTTAACAGAAGCAAACAGTGAAATCATAGAAGTGTATAAGTGAAATTATTAGAATAGAATAAGATATACAACAACATATTCCTACTAAAGAGTCTTTCCAGAAGCATGAATTTTTAGTTTGCATATCACTAGATGAGATCACTGAAAGCTTTCCTAACAGCTCTGAGATTCGTGGGAGTAGTTATATAGCTGACTGGTAATGCATAATGACATGGCACAACTTTCAGTGGTAGTGATGCAATTGGTAGATTGGGAGATATTTTTATGTGCCAAAATATAAAAGGTCTGCTGGAAATACTTGGAAGCTTTATGCTGGTATGGGTGGGTTTTGGTCAGGATTAATGGAAAAATGGAGCAGGATTGAACAAAGGTTCAGGCTGTCTAGCATCTTCAAGTGGCAGCAGCAGTAACTTTGTTTAGAGATACTTGCTTTCCTAAACTTGCCTTTCAGAGGTAAAAGCAACTAAAGGTGTTAGCCTTCAGTTTATCTGGTCTGTCATGATGATTGATCTCAGCACATGCTGGTGTTCAAATGGAGAGTGAAAATTGCATGAGCTAGGCAAACAGGTTAGGTTGGCTCACTAGGTTTCTGTCATGAACAGTTGCAGTCACATTTTCTGGACTTCCAAGAAGGTCTTGGTAGTGAGTTCTTGCACAGAGTGAGTTCTGCAAGTAATTTATTTATTTTTTTTTTTCTTTTAGCAAGCAATTTGAGAAATTATATCAGTGGTAACAGCAGCAGTCCTGCTTACTGATTAGTATTGCCAAGAAATGACTGATAAAATACTTGGATGCTTGATTCTGTAAATTCCCTTTTTGATGATAGCAGATCAAGCTGGTAGAGATACAGATCACAAACCAACAGAAGGCTTTTTGTTACTAAAACTGTTACTGATAGCAGGTAACTATGCACACAATATATTCACTTACTTGCACACTTGTAATTACTCTGGAGCAACAACTGGGAGGCCAGTCCCAATCCCTGGGTTCTTCAGCTCCTAGGTAGGTAGTTTCCGAAGTGTCTCAAAGAGCCGTTTGCTTTATCAGGTGTGAGTATGTAATCCTGTAGATTTTTTTTTTTTTGTCTGTGTATATCAACTGCTATCTGCTTGTACATGATCTAAACTAATGCAACCCATGGTGATACTAATGTGGGTAGTGGCCTTGTACACAGCCAGCAGGCTCTTGTTCTGAATTTGTCAGTTGTGGTGGTTTTGAGCCAGTCTCCAGAGTTTACCTGAGAGACTTTGCCATGCTGCTGCTCATCATATAATCTGCTCAGCTGTAGAACCCCTTCACACAAACTCACACAGAAGGGACCTTTATCACATACAAGCTTTTAACAACATGATAAAATTATGCCCAGAGCCAATTTGTCTTGACACCAAAGGGTCAAGTAATTGTACTTTTGAATTCTGAAAACTAGCAGATGTCAGTGGTTTCTGTCAGGTATCTAGAGGAATAGCTCCAGTCCTCTGGCCAGGGCAGTGATCAGCATGTAGATGTGTACTTTGTCATGGCCCTGTTAGCACCTGCTTTGAAACACTGGAGTGCAGAAGGGAAGTCTGGCATAGGAAGCATGAGCTGTCATGGCTAAATGCACTCATGTCTATCTTGGCCCTTTTAAAGTCAACATGATTTAAGGACCTATGAAGTGGGATTTGGTGTCAAAGAACTCTGGGTTTTCAGCCAATTTTGTATAATAAATAAATTTACTTGTAGTTCTTTTTCTCTATTGTTTTCAGGCAGGAGAAACCTGTCTGCTCCTGTCTGCTCCAGAGCAGTCTCTATTGCATAGCAATAGACAGTTTTAAGTTTGTGTGGGTATTTGCATATTTCAGATCAACCAACAGGCTGCTAAGTTGCTTATGGTAATGAGAGTTAAGCCTTCTCCCTCAGCTGCTGACTTTTGTTTTCCCACAGCTTTTGGCAGTTTGGGAACTGTGACAGTCTCATGACTGCTCTCTTCTGAATCATGCTGACTTTGCTAAGACAATGATAACGCAAGCATGTTTATGAGGTATTTAAATACTATGAACAAAGATGATAGGGTAAGCAAAAGGAGTATCCAAACAGTAATAGTTTTCTTCTCCCCCCTTCTCTGCTTCCCTTGGAGAGATGAAATTGTAAACAAGCGGAAGGTAAGTGTTGATGTAAAGATTTTAAATCTTGACTAGATGTAAAAGTTTAAGCATTACTTTGTTGTTGCGTTTAGTTTCTTTCAGGTTTTGTTTAGGGTGTTTTTTTCAGTACTCTTCTCTGCACTCTAGGCATGCCGCTGGGTAGGAACAAGGTGATCAACTTGCATAGCAAGTACATAGCAGGAGCTTCTAGCCAAGAGAAGAGCTGAATGAAACCCTCCCAGGGAAAATGCAAAAGAGTAGGAGGTTTAATGCTGCTGTTCAGTCATGCTAATTATTACTTTAAAGAGGTGATACTACCATGGCCTTTCCTGTGACCTCAGGTTTCTGGTATGTGACTTACCCCTTGACTGCATTGAGAAATTCATAATTTGTAGGCGCAAGATGACAGTGGCACATTCATAAATCATTTGGTTAGAACAAAAACTGCCAAAGTGTCAGGTTTGTAGCAATCCAGTTCGTGCCCAAAGCCCTACATTCATAAAATTCTGTTGCTTAACTGGTATTTAGATCAGATGCACAGGTTGGTAAAGCAGTGTCAGGTTAACAAATTCCTCTTCTTATTGTCTAAGTGGAGAGGTGGTGAATCATTTGCCAGCTGCAATTCTTATCTGTGCAGAGAGGTATAAAGGTAAGTGCTTTGTAGTTAAGTCCTTCAAAACAGCATGTGCTGCCTTGGAACTTGCCCCTTTCCTCTCCTCAGAGCCCCAGTTATGGTTTTGAACTGAACATGTGATGTCTTCTTTTGTAATCCTGCCTTTGAAATGTTCTCAAGTATGAGGGGAAAAGTGGAAGCTGCCAAAATCTTCCAAAATTCATGGTTAATGGAAATCTGCTGTTTCTGTACAGCCTGTGCTATTCCCTCCTCACAGGCACTAGGGATGGTGCACTTTGAGAGCCTTCACGTTTCCCTCCCCCTCTCATCCCAGTAATGAAATACTGAAGACCAAAAAGGCAGTCACTTCTAAATGAAAAAAAATAACTTTGCCTTTCTTTACCATGTCAGAAACAGGTATAGTTTCCTTTCCAAGGGATATAGCTCTGCTAAATTAGATAATCTACAGAGAAGTCCTGTCCCTGATGCAAAGCATACCTTAATGAAGCTTTCAAGTGCTCCAGGCACTCTAGCAAGTTAATTGTGCAATACAGGAGAAAAAAAAAACAAACAACATTTCCTCCCCACACCCTTCATGAGTACTTCATCACTGAATATGTTGGCTTGTTTTTTTTTCCAAGATTTTTGCAATTAAGGCTCATTCTTAATTCACCTCTACTTATTGGCAGTGGATTTTAATGCGGCCTGCAACATTTTAAGCCTCTGTTCAAGCTTTGACTCTTCTCAACCTCGTTTAAGAAAATTCAGCACTCATTAGATGTGTTAGTATATTACTAGTTTTTAATCTAGAATTGAATGTGAATTTTTAGTACAAAAACTTTGTAAAAATAAAGATGGGGCAAATTTAGGGTGGGGTTGGCAAAATCTCTCTTTTTCCAAAGTAGAATGAAATTTCCTAATGATCAGGTCATACAGGTGTGTCCAAATGCAACTAATATGTGCTGGTTTCTTTAATCACCCCAAATCAGTTGTATAAGTTAAATTTACAACAGAGAAAATCATGTAACATTGTATGTATGTGCATTTTTCAACACAACTGTAAGATCATCTAGTTCCAACCCCCCTGCCATGGGCAGGGATGCATCACACTAAACGATGCCACCCAAGGCTTTGTCCAACCTGGCCTTGAACAATGCCAGGGATGGAGAATTCCCAGTCTCCTTGGGCAACCTATTCCAGTGCCTCACCACCCTTACAGTAAAGAACTTCTTCCTTATATAAAATCTAAACCTCCCCTGTTTAAGTTTTAAACCATTACCCCTTCTCCTGTCACAACAGTCCCTAATGAACAGTCCCTCCCCAGCACCCCGATAGAAACCTTCAGATACTAGACGGCTGCAATGAGGTCTCCACACAGCCTTCCCCAGGTGGAACAGCCCCAAATTTTTCAGCCCATCTTCATACGAGAAGTGCCTGGAAATAGGAAATGGTGAGGAAAGGATGCATGCTGTCTCTTTGCTTTCTGCAAAGTTCATGCAGAGGCAACCCAAACCCCTTTCTTTCCCCTTTGGGATGGCCACAGTCAAATGACTGCACGCGGTATAAAAGCCTTTATGGATACGGCCTGAACATACAGATTTATTTAGAGGGACACCCCGCAGCGGTGCCCAGTGTGTGGCCATGGTGGGCAGGAACATCCTCCTGGGCACAGGCACTGCGTCAGGGCCAGCAGCCCAAAGGCCTTTCTCCAAGGGATGCTGGGAGAAGGGACGGCAGCAGCAGGGCTGCAGTGGGCAGGGCTGCGGGGGCCCCGTCACCGCCATGTCATAGTGCCAGCACCCTGCAAGGCAGCATCACAATGCTCTGAGGCAGTATAAGTGGAGCGCCCTCCCCTGTCCCAGTGCCAGAGTGCCGGCGCTGCCACTAGGGCAGAGCTGGCAGGCTGAGAGGATCCGAGGGGAAGCCCTGAAGGCAGCGGGTGAATTAGAGGGAGGGGGTTAACGGGGGGAGGAGGGAGGAGGAGGGAGGGAGGAGGAGAGGAGGGAGGAGGGAGGAGGGGAGGAGGGAGGAGGGAGGAGGAGGAGGGAGGAGGGAGGAGGGAGGGGGGGAGGAGGGAGGAGGGAGGGAGGGAGGAGGGGAGGAGGGAGGAGGGAGGGAGGGAGGGAGGAGGGAGGCAGGGGCGGGGGATGGAGGGAGGGAGGAGGGAGGGAGGGAGGGAGGGGAGGGGGAGGAGGGAGGAGGGAGGAGGGAGGGAGGAGGGAGGAGGGGGAGGAGGAGGGAGGAGAGAGGAGGGAGGGAGGGAGGAGGGAGGAGGGAGGGAGGGGGAGGGAGGAGGGGGAGGGGGAGGGAGGAGGGAGGGAGGGAGGAGGAGGAGGGAGGAGGGAGGGGGAGGGAGGGAGGAGGAGGGAGGGGAGGGAGGGAGGGAGGAGGGAGGAGGGAGGGGGAGGGAGGAGGGAGGGGGAGGAGAGGAGGAGGAGGAGGAGGGAGGAGGGAGGAGGGAGGAGGGAGGAGGGAGGAGGGAGGAGGGAGGAGGGAGGAGGGAGGAGGGAGGAGGGAGGAGGGAGGAGGAGGAGGAGGAGGGAGGAGGAGAGGAGGAGGAGGGAGGAGGAGGGGGAGGGAGGAGGGAGGAGGGAGGAGGAGGGGAGGAGGAGGGAGGGAGGAGGGAGGGGGAGGAGGGAGGAGGGAGGAGGGAGGAGGAGGAGGAGGGAGGAGGAGGGAGGAGGAGGAGGGAGGAGGAGGAGGAGGGAGGAGGGAGGAGAGGGAGGAGGGAGGAGGGAGGAGGGGGAGGGAGGAGGGAGGAGGGAGGGAGGAGGGAGGAGGGAGGAGGGGGGGAGGGAGGAGGGAGGAGGGAGGAGGGAGGAGGGAGGAGGAGGGAGGAGGGGGAGGAGGGAGGAGGGAGGAGGGAGGAGGGAGGAGGGAGGAGGGAGGAGGGAGGAGAGGAGGGAGGAGGGAGGAGGGAGGAGGAGGAGGAGGGAGGGGAGGGGAGGGAGGAGGGAGGGGGAGGAGAGGAGGGAGGAGGGAGGGGGAGGAGGGGGAGGAGGGAGGGGGGAGGAGGGGAGGGGGAGGAGGAGGGGAGGGAGGAGGAGGGAGGAGGGAGGAGGAGGGAGGAGGGAGGGAGGAGGAGGAGGGAGGAGGGAGGAGGGAGGGGAGGAGGAGGGGGAGGGAGGAGGGAGGGAGGGGGAGGAGGGAGGAGGGAGGAGGGAGGAGGGAGGAGGGAGGAGGAGGAGGGAGGAGGGAGGAGGGGGAGGAGGGAGGGAGGAGGGAGGAGGAGGGAGGGAGGAGGAGGGAGGAGGAGGGAGGAGGGAGGAGGAGGAGGGAGGAGGAGGGAGGAGGAGGAGGAGGAGGAGGAGGAGGGAGGGAGGGAGGAGGGGAGGAGGGAGGAGGAGGAGGAGGGGGGGGGAGGGAGGAGGGAGGGGGAGGAGGGAGGGAGGGAGGAGGGAGGAGGGAGGAGGAGGAGGGAGGAGGAGGAGGGAGGGAGGAGGGAGGAGGGAGGAGGGAGGAGGGAGGAGGGAGGGGGAGGAGGGAGGAGGAGGGAGGGAGGAGGAGGGGGAGGAGGAGGGAGGGGAGGGAGGAGGAGGGGAGGAGGAGGGAGGAGGGAGGAGGGAGGAGGGGGAGGAGGGAGGAGGGGGAGGAGGGAGGAGGGAGGAGGAGGGAGGAGGGAGGAGGGAGGAGGGAGGAGGAGGGAGGGAGGAGGGAGGAGGGAGGGAGGAGGGAGGAGGGAGGAGGGAGGAGGGAGGAGGGAGGAGGGAGGAGGGAGGAGGGAGGAGGGAGGGAGGGGGAGGAGGGAGGGAGGGAGGAGGGAGGGAGGGAGGGGAGGAGGGAGGGAGGGAGGGAGGGAGGAGGGAGGAGGGAGGAGGGAGGAGGGAGGAGGGAGGAGGGGGAGGGAGGGAGGGAGGGAGGAGGGAGGGGGAGGGAGGGAGGAGGGAGGGAGGAGGAGGGAGGAGGAGGGAGGAGGAGGAGGGAGGGAGGGAGGGAGGAGGGAGGAGGGAGGGAGGAGGGAGGAGGGAGGAGGGGAGGGAGGAGGGAGGAGGAGGAGGGGAGGAGGAGGAGGAGGGGGAGGGAGGAGGGAGAGGAGGGAGGAGGGAGGAGGGAGGAGGGAGGGAGGAGGGAGGAGGGAGGAGGGAGGGAGGAGGGAGGAGAGAGGAGGGAGGAGAGGAGGGAGGAGGGAGGAGGGAGGGAGGGAGGAGGGAGGAGGAGGAGGGAGGGAGGGAGGGAGGGAGGGAGGGAGGGAGGGAGGGAGGGAGGGAGGGAGGGAGGGAGGGAGGGAGGAGGGGGAGGGAGGGGGAGGAGGAGGGGGAGGGAGGAGGGAGGGAGGGAGGGGAGGGAGGAGGGAGGAGGGAGGAGGGAGGAGGGAGGAGGGAGGAGGGAGGAGGGAGGGAGGAGGGAGGAGGAGGAGGGAGGGAGGGAGGGAGGGGGAGGAGGGAGGGAGGAGGGAGGGAGGGAGGAGGGAGGAGGGGGAGGAGGGAGGGAGGGAGGAGGGAGGAGGGAGGAGGGAGGAGGGAGGAGGGAGGAGGGAGGAGGAGGGAGGAGGGAGGGAGGGAGGAGGGAGGAGGAGGGAGGGGGAGGGAGGGGGAGGGAGGAGGGAGGAGGGAGGAGGAGGAGGGGGAGGGAGGAGGGGAGGGAGGGGGAGGAGGGAGGGAGGGAGGGAGGGAGGAGGGAGGGGGAGGGAGGAGGAGGGAGGGAGGGAGGAGGAGGGAGGAGGGAGGAGGAGGAGGGAGGGAGGAGGGAGGGAGGGAGGAGGGGGAGGAGGAGGGAGGGAGGGAGGGGAGGAGGGAGGAGGAGGGAGGAGGGAGGAGGAGGGAGGGAGGAGGAGGGAGGAGGGAGGAGGGAGGAGGGGAGGAGGGAGGAGAGGGAGGAGGGAGGAGGGAGGAGGGAGGGAGGAGGGAGGGAGGGAGGGAGGAGGGAGGGAGGAGGAGGAGGGAGGAGGGAGGAGAGGAGGGAGGAGGGAGGAGGGAGGGGGAGGGAGGAGGGAGGAGGGAGGGGGGAGGAGGGAGGAGCACGCAGGCGGCCCTCGTGCCCCGCATCCGGGGGGAGGGAGCCTTCTGCACTCCCAGGCTGGCCCCAGCGTGGCCCCGGGACTTGTTGCTGTCCTCTGGAGCATTGAGCACCACCCCTTGTCAGGTCTTCCCTGGCCCTTTCTGGCTGGGTTCTCCTTGCACTGCTCTTGCACCACCACGGCACCGCTCCTGCCCTGGCTTTCCTTTGTCAGGCTGCAAGGGAGGTTTTTTGCAGCTAAACTGAAGGGTCTAAACTAAACCAGACTAAAATTAACCAAATTAAGCTAATCAAATATGTTCTTTTAGCAATAAATAAAATACTCTTTCCACCTGTAACCGTTCTGATTTGTGTCTTTGAAAGTTTTTTTTTTGGTGCTAAAATTCCCTTGGCATTTCTGGTAATTAAGGATCTCTTCATTGTACAACTTTTAATTGCAGAGAATGGAACGCAATAAAATGGAATAGAATTGAGCAGAATACAACAGAAAGCTCTGCTATGTTATGCATATGCAATCATAGAATAGTTAGGGTTGGGAAGGACCTTAAGCTTTACCTGCCTTTTTTCTCAGCAAAGGGGCTTAGGGTGTTCCACAGACCCAGATTTACAAATGTCTTAACCCTTTGCCCAGAGTTTTGTCAGGAGTTAATGCAATATTTTTACTAGGTACAACTTGGATGAAGTTAAAGGCAGATAACTAATAAATTATAAACACAGCAATAAATTTATACCTCTATTTGTTTTGCAGTTATTCACTGTTTATTTGAGTCGCCGTTCTTATTTTTTATTTATACTGGCAACAGACGTGATGCTTCAATTTTATTTGAAGCCATCTCCAATAAAGCTGGCAATAACATGCCCAAATTCAACAGAGTAACAATACAGCTTATTGTAGTCATTCAGAATGATATTTTAGTTGTAAATCTACATGGCAAACTGCGCATTTTGAGGATTGAATGAACAAATACTAAAATGCATGTGCTTTGAATACCAAATGTGTGCTGTAAAAGGAAACCAGATTTCAGTTGTAAACTATGAGGAATCATTAAAGTTACATATAACTTCAGGGCAAGGAAACACCACTACTTTTTCAAGTTATAGTAGAAATACCGCATGTTTTTTTTTCCCTTTTAGGTTCAAGTTCTTTTAATATCATAGCAATGGAACAAAGACACACTAAGGAGCTTGTGTTTCCAGCTTCTAACGCAAAGTTTTAGAGATAAAATGAGTAACTCAAAAGCTAAATAGACCTTACTGACACTTGACTGCATATAACCAGAAGTAATTATCAATTGTTTTGAGTGTGCTAGCCAAAACATAGGGAGTTTTCTGGCCATTATCTTCCTACTTAAAAATCACACAACTTCCCTGTGACAGGTACTATTATGTGATATTGGAATAATTGATGTAGTTAAGCTATTCCCTGTATGAGTTTGAAAGTTGAAGAACACAAGCAGTAAGCCACCAGTGAGCTTTCTGTAGGGTACTCTGAGGTGACTTGTGAGACTGCAAATTGGGAATTGGTTTGCTTGCTTGTTTTGGAGCATTCTTTATATACTTCCGTGCTCTTGTGTAGATAGTGATGTTAGTACAGAAACTGTTATTTATCTTAAGAAGCTTCTACAAGATAGCTGATCCTAATAAAATGCTTTGAAGACATCTGTTGGTGCTAAACAAGATTGTTACCTTATATTACTTACTGAAAAAAAAATAGAATCCTACAAATTCCTCAGCTGTTTTATACGCACTTAAACAGGATTTATCTTTTCCCTCAATGGTTTACAAGTCTTTACTGCAGGTGATATGTATTGATTTACTTCACCTTTGTGCTGGAATTTCTTTTCAATCTAGTCTGAATCAGAGAAAATCTTAGGTAAGTTGTGCTGAGTTTCTCCATTTGAAACATACTGCAATTAAAAAAAAAAACATTTACAAACTTGTGTTTTCCAAAGGAAAAAAAACCAACAAAAACCAGTTGAATTTGTATTGTATTAAAGCAAGACTGTATCACTGAATAAAGAGTAGTAAAGCTCATTATCTGAAATATGAAATATTATTTCTAAAAGAAAAAGTTATTTTAGCATATTATTTGAAGTTGTTAAGATATAGCTCTTCAACTGCTCTTGGAAGAAATAAAGTTGTATTTAAATCTTGCTGTGACATTGATTTAGCCTCCAGTGGATTTTCTGGTTAGTCTACCATTGATTATGAAGATGCCATTCACTAAAAGTGTGTGCCTGCATGTTGGCCTTTGTGGATATGTAAAATAGGAGATGGTGTCGTAAGTGAGGTTGTTTGTGTCTATGTGCAGTGGGTGTTATCTTAAAACTGCACAGAGAATTTTTAGGAGGACCTTTTGTGGCTGCATTTATCAGCAGGGCAGGCAGGAAATTTCACATGACCACACAACTGCTTTCTGTGTCCCATCTAGCCCCTTGGGTCCAAATGTGATTCCTCAGTGCAGCCTGTGCTCTGCTACGGAGGAGGTGGGCACTGATGGGAGCAGCCTTGCAGTCACTGCCTGGCAGGCAGGGCTGGAGGAGTTATGATATCCAGGACCCCTGCAATTCCTGGCCATGGGCATGGTTCTTGTCTGAAGTTGAGCATGCATCAATGTTTCCCAGCACGTTTTTGGGGGAGGCCAGTGTATGCTCCTCAACTGATGTCCCAAGGCACAGGTTAGGGGGACTGAGGACTGATCCTGGGGCGCAGTTTGGCTGTGGCTCTGCCAGTCTTGGAGGAAGATGGCTGCTTCATGCAGAAGTAGCTGTGGGCCGGGTTTGGTTAGCATTGACATGGTTTCTGTTGCTTGGCTCTCTTGCGCAGCATGCAACCAAGCACCAAAAGCACTTCCAGCGACTGTCAGACCTCAAGGTGACCTCCCATAGTGGTTCCTGCTAGCTTTGCACAATAAACCCTTTCAAGCTGCCAGAGGAGCAGGCAGGATGGCTCCAAAAAAACTCAAGCACAATGCTGGCAAGGCGGAGATCTCTACTGCAAGCAAGTGGCACTTCTGAAGTGCCTTTCTGCTGGACTCAAACTGGAGGGTGCCACAGAGCACTTGGTCGCTTCTCTGCAGCTTTCTAGCCTCTGCTTAGAAAGTCAAGGAGAGAGAAGTCCTTACAGAGCAATAGTAGCAGAAATCAGGGAGGAGGGAGCCACAGGGGGCTTGTCAAACTGGAGCTTTGCTAGCCCAAGTTGTTTTGAATCCACCCTTCTCTGGGGGAGGCTCCCAAAGACGTGGCATTCAGTGTCACTGGGGATGCTCTTCACCCCTGCCAACAGCTGCCATGGGCTGTGATGGCCTTGAGTGTCCCTGTGGCCTGAGCCCCCAGGGAAGTGGTCCCCCTGTCTCCTGCCTGCAGGCTTTCACTTTGGCTGCAACCTCATGGCCAGAAGTAATGCTCCAGGAAAGGTGGTAGCCAAAATGGTGCTTCTGCACATGCAGAGAGCTACATGTCCTGCTAAAGTGATGGTGGCAAGTTACATACTGCTGATGCATTTATATCTCTGGAAGCACCGTGAGCTTGGTAACAGAGCGCCAGGCTTGTGCTGTGAGTTATTTTGCTTTTTTTTCTCCTCCACACAATTGGATTCATTAAAATACTTGTTTTGCTCATTAGTCTCAGTTTCTTGCCTGCAGCAATAGGTCCAAGAAAAGTTTGCAAAATTAACATGCAGACCCCACTCTGGGAGTACTTTACTGGTGGCCCAAAGTGAAGGCTGTGGGTTCATCTCTTTGCACAGAGAGGACCAGGACGCACAAGCATGAGTAGCCCCGGCACAGTCACGCTTTTCAGCTGCTGCCAGGCTGGGAATGACCCAGCTAAGAGACTTCATGATTCAAACCTGAAGCAAAACAATTTTTCATGAGGCGAGTGGTATATGATGTGACTTTGCAATGCTGGAAAAATAAACATCCCCATTTCCAGTTTGAACACAACATGCTACCGCCTGACTTTCTGTTCCCAACACTAATTGGCAGGCCCATTTCCAAAGTGCTAGCAGTGGGAGGATTCAGGTGGCAGACCGAAGAGCAAATGCACTGGGAAGGGACTACTTCTGAAAGCATGGCTGGAGATTGGCAGTGCGCCTGTGATGATTAGGATGCAGGTGAGGAAACATCTGCGGTGAGCAGGTCAATGCATTAGTCTTGCACTGCCATCTCACCTTTAGATGGATCTCATGTTTCAGTTCTTGCTTGGTGCCAGAGAAAGAGGTCAGTGTAAGGGAGGTAAAGCAGTGTGCAGCAAATCACCTGAAACTTCACTAACTTTACAATTACTGTTTGTGTCCCTGTCTGCATGTTTATGAGCCTTGAGGAGAAGGGTTGCAATGCTGAAAAGGAAATAAATGCCTCAGTGCTGACTTTCTCTGAGAAACAGCCTTCTCCTTGGATATAAAACAGGCTCCTTTATAGCATATGCAGTAATATTTCTGATGGAAACTGAGAAGCTGCTTTATAAAAGCATACTAATCACACTAAGTCTAGGATTTGTTCAGGTGAATAAATACACTGTGACTTACTTTATCTACACCCAGTAGTTCATTTATTTGCTTTAGTTTTTTTGCAAATATTAGGGAAAGGGACATCTCAACAGTCATATGTCTACAGATGACTGTATGAGGAAATAACTGGTGTGAGGTATGTACTTTTGTGCCTGCTGGTATTTTGACACTCAGCAAAAAAATCAAGAGTCTTCTATATCAGAAATGAGGGAGGGACTTGATGCATTTGTGTGTTAAGAAAAATGTTTATTTCCCTTACAGCATTTTATTTACCCAACCTTTTTTTTTTTTGCTACTGTTGCACAATATTGTTACAAAGTGTGTTTGCTTTTTCCTTTTAGGAGCTGCCAGACCTGCCTTTAAACCAGAAAAAACATCCCAGCCCCCTGCATGTGCCTAAGTAGTAAGTGTCTATAAGTAATTCTAGAGGCAAAGTTAAGGAGGCCGTTTGTAATCAGTTTTTTTTTTTTTTCCAAAGGGCAGACAAAACATACTCTTATTTCCAAAAGATTTTTTTTTCTCCTTGATATTGTCCTTCAGATGACAAACAAATTTTTCTAGGTGGTCTTTTTAATCCTTTGCTGGAACTGGAAAGCAACAGCGCTAGCAGATTTTAAATACATGGTTCTCTTCAGCTGAAGTGAGTACCACAGTCATGCCTGAGGGAGTCCAGCAGTTGTTTGCTTTCCTCGGTCTTACATGATCCCACTCAATCAGCATGGCTGATGGCCAGGACACAGCCACAAGACTAGTAGATACTGTTCTCTCAATAACAAGCTTAACCAGAGCTTAGCCGTAACACTACTTATCATCAAGCACCTTACAACAATCTTACAGCAAGACTCTTTTTTGTTTATTTATTCTAGCATTTTTATGAATCAAAATCTAGCATCCATCCACATCCTCAGTTCTGTCACTGAACTGTTGCTTAAGTTCCACTCCTCTGTATAAAACGCAATACTCCATCTCATTTGAAAATGAAAAGTGGAATTATTCCAACACAGCCAAATGCCACCTAGTGATCACAGCAGGAATTGCACCTAACACTGCTGTGCTGCCTGCAGCAAACTCGCTGCTAGAATAATTTTTAGACGGACAATTTATCTTTGTGATTAGAGAAGTCTGCTATAAAATCGATGCTTACTGTGAGTAAATCGATTTGTTATCTATCTCCTAATTAGAGCACTATACAGCTGCAAAGCATCATTTAATTGTGATGAGATGCATTTTACTAAAGAAAATATTTCCCACTCCATTTTAAATATAGTATCTATACATAATACATATAATGAGCATTTCACAAGACACCTCTTTATTGATGAATTGCCATAGACAGGATGGAGAACCAGCTGATAGGGACATCTGTTTTACCTTCTACACAAGTGACATTTTGCCATTTCTGAAAATTCACCCAGAATTATGTTACAGAAGAGTGTGGCATTCCTGTATTCCTGTTTGTATATTCCTTAGCTACATTTGTGTTTTGCAAAGATGTGTTTTCTCCAGTGTTGTGTCATTTTGTTTATAGAGGTAACACAAAGAACCCATTTCATAGAGAGGAATTGCTGGGTTTTCCTTGTTACGATTTCATAGCAGGCTTTTGCAGGCTACTGCACTCTTGAGTCTGCAGTCGTTTGCTTAATTTTTCCCTGTTTGATGCTAACTAGGAACATCTCCTCCAGGGCTCAGCCTCACGGGTTAAGTCTGCATTCACAGGGAGCAGTGTTTGTACAGCATAGAAGCTGGGTGGATGCTCTGTAGGATGACGAGCCTCCCCTTGGAACTGGTACCTTACGGGTGCACTGTGTTACTGTCAGCCCCAAGTGAGGGAGGACTGTGAAACCTAACAGCTGGCAGCCTAACACTGGCAGAGCATGTGCAGGAAGCAGGGCCAGGCACTGGGCACTTATACCTGTGCCCCTGGGAAAGGTGCTGCAGGGAGCGGGGACAGCAGCAGTGCTCCTCTTCACTTGCTGGTGGTTGGGACCCTCTAGCACTGCCAGCACAGGGTGACAAAATTACACTGCTAAGGGAGGACAGTATGGGGAACCCGATCCCATCAAGTCTGCACAATGAGTGAGATGGATGGTGCAATTTTTCCTCCCTTACACAGCTTTCTGTGGCTCTGTCCTGGTTTTGGCTTTACTAGTCACAACCTGAAGCTTGCCCTAAACCAGTCTGGAATACAAATTTCACGTCTGTACAGTGTAACTTATGTGATGCCAGCAAACCCAGTGCCTCTCCAGGTGTAAAACCCCTGGTCCTGTACCTAGTGGCACCTGACTCTTTGCTTTCTTGGTCTCTCTTGATGCACCACAGTTTCTGATGGCATTTGCTATTGCTCTGCACTCATTTCTCTTGTGTTGACCCACCTTTGTATGAAATTGAGCTCTGAATGCTAAAGATTGTAAAAAAAATTAAGAGTTTCTGAAAATAAACTAGTACCCAGAATGCAATAGATGGTCTGCAAACACAGAAGAAAAGAGTGTCTGGCCTGAAAGGTGTAAACTCTTAAAATAAGCAGCAGAACTTTCAACAGATCATACGTGATTTTTTCAGACTAATTTTTTATATTTGTATTAGATTTATATAATTATATTCACATAGAAAAGAGACAAAGAAATTATAAATTATTCTGACCAAGCTCTTCTCCATGCAACTGCTCTGATGTCTGTGGAGTTATAGGAGGAGAAGGATTGGCCTTTCATGTTGACATTGTGAATGTGCTAAAGCAAAACCAAAGAATTTATCAAAGCTGACCAGCATACTCTACATCCATTTATCTATTTTTTACCAACTTTTTTTGCCATCTTTTCTTTCAGTGAAGATATCTATATAGATGACTGAAAGACAATTGTGATTAAAGTTTCTGAAATGCTGGTTCACTTTTAAATGGTGCACTAAAACACCTGAGCAAAAACCGAAATCCTTTTACAGGACTATTAGACTCTTGTAAGACAGTTGACCTCACCCAACAGACTGTGAAGTTGATAATTAACCAGAAACAGGAAGGTTCATAATTTGGTAGTGAGCTTCCTGCAAACTCATCTAGTGAATAAAGGCTGTCAAACAAAATCAGCTGGCATGGCCCATCCACCTGCAGGGCTTACTACAGATGGCATGACAGTGTCTGACCATCTGATTTTGTCAAGAGGTGCCAATGAAAAAGCAGTGTGTGCTCCAGACAGTGTTTTCTAATTCTTCAAATACTGCAGGAACAAATGATAGAATTTCTATATCCTCGACTGTGAATTTCAGGGTAGGGAGGGAAACAGAGTCCCAGTCCAGTCTTAGAAGCAAACCAGAGAGCAAAACAACAAAATTACACATGCGTTATTTAACACCATTACTGGAGAGGGTGCAGTGGTGGGGAAAAAGCTGCTATAAGAAGATGAAATGGAATCCCAGAACACTTACAATATCCATCTTCCCTGTGGCACAGACTGGTATACATAGAGCTGGCCATTATTCATTGCAATTTGTACAATTCAAAGCTGGTTTTCACCCCTTTTAAAAAGGCCTACCCAGCAGTCTTTACTCAAAGGAAAACTGCAAATGATAGTTACCAGAGGCTGAAACTCCATTCATCTGGTAATAAAATAAAGTTGAGTTGTACAACGAAAATTGTCAGTTCTTTAAGGCTGTGTTGCAGTGCTGTAGGCACCACAAATGTTAAAGCTTTATGGAGTTTACAGGGTACCATGCATGTGCTTAAAAGCAGAATGAATAGGAATATATGGTGATAAAGAAACATATCTTTCCTCTCTTTCCTCTTTCCAAAGCAAAACATGTTCTGGGCTTCATTCAGCCGTCTTCCTCATGGTGAAGAGCTTCATTGGCACTTAACCCAAGGCAAGCCACTGAGGGCTAACCGCAGGCAAATGAAGGAAAAAGGCCCACCCTGGTTGTGTGCAGAGGCAGTTGGCGTGCAGCCAGCTGCAAGGCTTTGCAGGTTTCCAGGACAGCTTCTCCCAGTAGTGAGGATCAGCCAAGCTGTCTCTGACCAGTCGCAGCATCCAAGGCTCATGGGCGGCGCTGTTCAGAGGGGACACAGCAGTTGCTCTGCGGAGACCCCCACTGCAAAGGCTCAGCATAGCTTGTGGTGTAGAAAATACCTCTGAGCAGCCTCAAATTTCTTTCAATACAAATCACTTCTCTGCAGCAGCTGCCAAACAGCACAAGCAAAGGTCATCACTTGCTGCCATTACCAGCAGATAGTGTTGCCAGGATCATTTAGGCAAAACAGGAGCCACATATACAGCTCTGTGAATGCATTGTAACTTATCTCAGCTAGGGAGTCTGCCTGGAACCTGGGAAACCCCAGGGGTTGGGGAGATTTGTAGGAACAAAGTGCTAAGGGAAGTGAGTACATGTAACTGAGCATCAAAAGAACCAGCAGAACAAAGAGTCAAATGCATAAATACTCCCCCCAAAAGATACCTTTTCCAGCATTAAAATGGAGGCAAGGGTTGTTATACCACACCAAGAAGACCTGCTTTATGAGAAGATCTCAGCCCAGCAGACCCTGCATCCTAACAGCAGAAGGGTGGCACCAACATAGCAACAGATCGCATACAACATATAGCACTCCTCTCACTAGCCCATGAGGAAGATGGATATATTTTCCAAACAAGTAAAAACAAGCAGCAGCAGCAGCAACCTGCCCAAAGAATGAGAGACCTGAAGTCAACATGATGCTTAGACTAGGGACTGCTCAGTAAGAGCTGATGGTTCCTAACAGATGTAAAAGATCTGTCCAGAATGTCATTTTGTGTGGCTCTCAAGGTGAGCCCTAGGGGCAAATGGAGGATTTGCAAACAACTTGGTGGTCCTGAGTATGCATTGTGAGAGAATGAGTGAACTAAATGCACGAGGGAATGGCTGTGAACAGGTAAAATTACCTTTCTCGGAGATTTTTTTAAAGAAATATCGCCTCCCCTTCCATTGTATCTTATATTGACAATTTTACCACTAATTTCCATCCAGATAGACACATCCAGCAAGGTTTAATAACCTCCCAGGAAAGCTGGATGAAGGTTAGTTGTGCTTGTGATGCTTTGTCCAGCTCTAGGGACCACGTGCCTGCATATCCCAGTTGGCCTCATGTGTGGTGAGCTTGGGTTTGGCAAATTGAGTCCAGGCTGCACACCAAGCTGAAGTAGCATATCTGTTTCCCAAGGCAGCCTTGAAAACAACATAGTCACGTTCATATCTCATAAACCTGGTTCTACATGAGCTGCCTCAGGTGGAGGAAGCCTGTGTATCACTGGTGCCCAGGCATGGGTAATTCGAGATGAGATAAAATGCCCTCCTCTAAATTATTCCAGTGGGCTGATTAGCCAGTCAGTGGAGGATACTGGCATATGAAATGCAGAGACGGTGTCTGGTGTTTGTGTTCCACATCTGTGGGATTTCCTAGAGAAGGCTGTCAGCAACATGTTGACCTACAGAATCCCACAATGGTCTGTAATTATTGATTAACCCCTTACAGAGTCATTTGTTATGTTTTGTAAGTGCTAACCAAGAATAGATTGACTTCTTTTTTTCTCTTTTGTTTTTTTTGTTTGTTTTTGTTTTTTTTTCCCCCGGTAGATTCATTTCAATTGGGACTTATGCTACAGTGAGTAGAAAAAATATTTCCCATTCCCCCAGTGCCAGCACATAGAGGACACGTATGGCTGCTTGACTGCTGTGGTGACACTGTCTGTCTGAAGGTAATTTAACTTGTAGAATTTCATACGTGCAGCAGTAAACAATGTATTGACTCTATTATTTGACTGAACTCACAAAACCTTTACTTTAAATGTATTTTAAGATTTTTTTTGTGTCATTTGAGATAATTTAATTATGAAGGTTAGGAGCAGCTCCACAGGCAGGGTTAAAATGAATTTTGTACTCAAAAAGTTTAATTTTCTTAGTATGTGCCCTTCTGAAATGACATCAGTTGCATTTTCTACGGATTTACAAATTAAACATACTGATTAGAAATTAAAATTAATTCATATTAGTATGCCAGAGCATGTAACATCTAATGTAAATTTTGCGCGTGTGTGTGCCCTTTATCTCCCTAGCAAAAGCACACAGTGTTATCTCTTGCTTTGTACATGGCAGAAACATTATGAAAGAGATCCCTCTTCCCCCTTCCCCCAGCTGAATTCAAAGTGACTGCGTTTACTTGCAGAACACGGAGGCTGTGAGCTACACAAACCCTGCTGCGTTACCTGGTCTCTGAAACGATGAAACAAAGCCCTGCTGGAGGAGTTACAAAGCACTTAAGAGTACTGACCTGCTATTCGTCTGCACAGCACATCTCAAACCTGTGGCCTGATGCTAGTGTTCGTTTCTGTATGAAAACCCTTTGTAAGGAGCAGTGGCCATTTGCAGCTCCTCTTCCTCATAATTGACCATCCCTCAGACACCAGAGATGGTTAGTCACCACAGTTTGCTAAAACAGCTCCACAGAGTTCATTTCCCCAAATGTCTGCCTCTCTGCTCAGCAGGGATGAGGCCACACAGACCTAAGCAGGGACCATTTCCTGGAGCACATCTCCAGTGCCATTCTTGAGTCATGGCCAGAGAAAACCCCTTAAAACCAGCCTTTAGTGTGCAACAGAAAACTTGCAAAAGAAAAGGCTGGTGGGGTGGAGAGAAGCAGAAACCGATTAGCCCCCTACAGCTGTAACAGCAGGCTGACCCCATAGCTCAAATCTCCAAGACCAGACTCCCCTGGGAAAGCTACCTCCAGGTCACCCTGACACCTTTTGTTGCTCTCCAGGAACCTGAGCAATTTCCTCTAATAACAAAAGGATTAAGAGGTTGCATCTTCTGAAAAATGACAAGTTTCCTGTGGAAGATAATCTTCAGATGCAGAAATAATGTCAAAACAGAGCATTGATTCAAAACATTTTTGAAAATCACAAGATACTTGCAGTAACTCCTCTGGAGAAGAAATAAAAGGGAAAGAGATTTAGGCTGCAGATGTATGGGATGCATACAGAAGAAGTTGAGAGGTGGTTCAGACTAGACTAACAGAAAGCTGTTTGGAAGGTGTGGTGCTATAAAGCCCCACATGGTCATGAATTGCTCCAGGAAACCAGGCAGCTGTCTGCCCAGGTAGGCTGGCAGTTCCTGTTTTTTATCATTGATTTGAAATGCATGTTCTGGTTATTTATTTTTAATGTTTCCCCCTCAAGGTGTCACTGCAGGGTAGACTTAAGGCTATTTACAAACACCAGCTGTGTACCTTCATTCCTAAAAGTATTTGCCTTTCTTTGAAATACAGCCTTAACTACAAACACTTTAGGTAAATAATTCATGGTTTGACAGTAACTCAACATCTCCATATAATGTCAGTCTCCCATACTTTACTCTTCTTCACTCCATGTTTTCTCCATCTTGTGTAGTTTACCTTGGAAGAGGAAGAGTTGTGAATGGCTAAGGCATTGGGTTTAAGCCTGTTCAAAAGCAGCTTTCCTGCTGGTACTAGAAAAATCCTGATCTGAGATACCACATGTCCTTCCTGCCTGCAGTAAGGCTGCTACCCACACTAGCATACTGTTGACAGCCCTTTCTGGGAACCCTTTAGTGTCCTGTACAAGCCTTGAATCCAAGAGGCTGTCAGCACCGACTGACTCTTTACCTGGGATCTCATGTGGTCAAAGGCTTAGGGAGAGCAGCAGATGTTTACTTAAAGTGCTTTTCTCTTTGTTGAACAGGAATTGAGGTGGGTCCTTTTTTATTATGCATTCTCCAAATGGTACAATTGCTAAGATCCTTCAATGAGACAAAAAAGTTGGCTATTCCACTAGCAGTAGGAGAAATAAAGCCTTATACTCCTAAGACTTACCTACTTTACAGTAATCTCAGTTAACTTGTTTAGCCCCAGTGACACCTCCTTCTGAGGCCAAGATACTTGCCAGCTGCCCAGCCAACAGTGTAACATCTGAAATGAACACCTTGTAGGGTATTTTAAACATGTACCTTAGCAACACTTTTGAATGCAGTAAGCCCGTGAGCTCAAAAGTGATGGTTCATAATGCTGTTAGGACAAGAACTACTGGATAAAGCTACCGGATAGAATATACCCAGTAGATAAGCTTAGGAAAGTTTGTTCTACTGTGATTCAGATCCTGCAAGACCTCTTGTCTATTTGCTTATGTGCAGGTTGCAGAGATGAGTGAGAAAATGTAACTACTTACTTAAGTATCCTCTATAAAGGAGTTAGTACTCTTTATAGGCATGGAAGTCAATGGACAGCCTACTAGTACTTAGGTTGGTGCCTGCCCGGCTCCCTGTTTGTTCTGTGACTTATATGTAATGCACCCAGCTGCTAGTGAGAAGTTTGTTCATCACAGATGGTGCTCGCAGAAAATGTTCACCTCAGTCTTAGCAGAAAGTGTGATGGAGCTGCTCAGCCATGGGAACTAGCCCACCTTCTTAGCCTGGAGGGCTTCCTGCATGTCAAGTTCAAATGTGTCTTGGTGGGAGAAGCAGCTCTCACTGGTGGTCCTCATTCTTGTCTTCAAGATGTTTAAGTTGATGTTCAAGTACTGGATGAGGTACTTGATCAAACAACCCTAAGAATGAAAGTAAGCACAAAATGAGGATCAGCAAGAGTAATCTCTCTTTTACCTCTCCTCTTCTCCCAACTGCCTTTTGTCTTGTGCCCTTCATCTGTCTCTTGTCACATTTTCCTGTTGTTGACAGCAATAACATATTAACACTACTACTTCTGCTGTCAGTAGCAGAACATCAGAGCTACGTCTCAGAAAACTGATCGGGTCAACAGTAGGTAATAGTGGGAGAATATGAATTAAAGCACATCTAGCTGACATATAGAGAGATATGCAATTAGAGGCCATTAAGCTGAGCGTCTCTACTTGTGATGCAGTTGTGATGAAGTTTGAAGCCAGCTTCTGCAATCTAATACATTCACTAACTATATTAAGAGGGTGTTAGAAGGTGATAATTCAATCACTCAAAAGCTAGAAAGTACTAACATTTAGGTAGTCTCTGTGATCCAAATTGCATATTGTACAGCATTCTCCTATTTATTTTAAATGTATTTTTTAAGTCCCTTTAAGAACTGAAATCTAAACACAAAAGCAGGACTTAGAGGCTAAATGTGGGCTGAAATCTTCGTTTGTTCTGCTATGCCAGCCTATATGGTGTACATAGTGAGATTTACTCAAGCCCCCCAGTGACACCCTGACACCCCTGACAGCTTTCAGATACCTCCATCCACCTCTTTCCTCCCCTTCTGCTGCTGCTTTCTAAAGCAGCATTCCATCAGGACCATGGTTTACTGAGCCAAACAGTCTCTTTACAGAAATCAGTTCCTACTTGCAGATTTCTATTCTAGTGTGCCCTCATCAGGATTTCTCCCTCCCACTTATACACATGCAGGCACCCTCTGTGGCAGGTGGACTTCAAAGTCATCATTTAACACTGGGCTTTTTCAAACTTTGGTTTCTGCCTAGTAAAAGTAGAAATAAAGAGTGGAAATCCCACTGTGTTCAGAGCCTAGGGCCTGGGCTTGCTCAGAGTGGCAAGTCTAGAAGAGCAGTCATCACCAGACTGAGAAGACAGCAATGTGCAAATCATTTAGAGGGAAAAATCATCACGGATTATCACCCCTGAACTCACAAAGTTTATGTCTATATTGAAGCCACAGATGTAATTGCTGCATATGCCAGCATACCTCAGCAGGCTTAACCTCACTAATTCAGTAATAATAGGGAGTTCAAACAATTCAATAGCAGTAACAACAGCAGTGTAGGTATAACAACATAAACTTCATCTCCATGCCATTTTCCAGGCAGTCAGGGTCTCAAATGATTTCAACAGCTTGAAGATAACAGGGCATAGGTTTCAATGCATTGTTATAATCATACCTGACAAGTAAATTAAAGCTAGCTCACGTGCACTACAGTGCATACCTCAGATTTTATCACAGGTATAAGAAACAGCATGTTTTAAGAGTGCCATATACCATTTACCTGTGCTTGACTATGATTATGACAAATCAAGTGTGAACACTGCTGACCAATCGGACAAGTCATGATTTAATTTTTTCAGGTATAGCTAAGTTTCAGATTTCAGTAAGATACGACTATGTGGAAAATTTGAGGAGTCTATGCTATTACTTTGCCAAGCTCATTAAAGCTAACTATTATAGCATTTTAAGTATTTTAAGTATTTAACATTTAACATTTTAAGTATTATTTAATTATTTTTTTAAGTATTATTTAACATTTTAAGTATTATGAAGTAACTCTCTCTGAATTAAAAAAAAAACCCAAACAAATAATCCTTTGCAAACAGAAAAAAAGGATCCTAACCCACAAAACCTCAATTTTTCTTTGGAGGGGAACTCTTGTATTTTTTAAATAAAGTCCCTCAGAGCAGCTCAGATTTAGACTTCAGGGATACAAAGTAAGGATACTTTTTCATTTCAGAAAATAAAAGCAGACCACTTAGTTACCCAGACCTGTTCTTCATCATTCATTAAGCTGCAAATGTTGAGGTTCAGAGAACATAGCAGCCACCTTGTAGTCTAGGATGTGCAATCGCTCTATGCAATTTTATTTGCCCTGCTTAATGCAGTATGCCAATTCATGACATATTGATTCAACTTCTAGAAGTATTTTTTTTTCCAGTTCATTTAAATTATAGTTTAGGCTGAACATTCTTGAAGGAGATGTCTATAAATTATCTCTGCTTTCAGTAAATCTCCGTTCAAAAATACAATGTACATCAAAAATGCTAACTGATTTTGTTTAATTATTGATTTAAAATTGCTCTGCTTCTGGAAAATGCAATTGCCAAAGTTGAATTTGGCCAGATCCACAGAGGATTACATGGATTCAAGTGGTAAAGGAAAGAATTCAGTCTCCTAGATCAATGATGGAAATGTGTTCTTTGATAGTAGCTAAAAAGAAAAGCCCAACAGCATTTCAGTGTCTGTTTGTCCTTCTAGCCATTTCCCAGAGGACATCAAGTGTCAATGGCTTTCTGGGTTCTTTCCAACAAGGTATCTCATCAAAATATGGACCAGAGTGATGCTGTTTGAATGAAAAGGAGGTCAGATTAGGTATCGAGCTGAAATGAATGTCTGCATATGAATGCCTTGTACACACACTATGCATACCCTGACTGCATACTTATCATCCTCCAGAGGCTGTTTTACTTTTCCTGTACACTCCAATATGAACTCCAGCAAAAGGAGTCTTCTCTGGAGGCTCTCAGGATAGGGTTATTCCTGGACCATCTCTGCCAGCCTCAAACCTCTGAAGTAGAGATGGACAGAGACCCAGGCCCTGGCACAAAAAGAGGATTTAAATGGGGATCACAGTTTAAATTGTTATTATTCAAATGACTCCTTCATGTTGCCCAAGGAGGAGGTGGCCCCCTCAGATTTTATACGGTTGGGAATCAACCAGGCCCTTGGGAGATGCGTTTTGACTAAGTTGCTCCCACCCATAGGGTTTCCTATGGATGGATTTTGCCAGACCAGCAGATTAAAAGTTTTAAACCAAAAGTTTTTAATGTTTTTTTTCACCTACCAAAACATGAATTCAATTGGCTTTAATGAATGACATAGTCCTCTTGACAGTTAAATTTATTTGTCCTAAAAGATTTCAGCACTGATCAAATAAGAACTTTTTGCTGATACATTCCTGAAGGATAACACTAGGTTTGTAGGAGGATTTGAAAGATTATGTGAGGGATTGTGAAACAATTTCAGGATAACCCCAAATTCATGTTTTTGAGTGATGCAGCCTCAGAGCAGAAAACATGGTGGGGTGCTTTCCTTTTATTACAAAACTTCAGCTCACTTTCTGTGGGGGAAATGGAAGTCTCTGAGGGGTTTCTCTTTCCCAAATAATTTAGGCATGTTTGCAGTACTCATTCCAATAGAATCTGTTTGTTTCCCGCTTGTATGCCCTGCTGAGCTATTAATGGGTTGAAAAGTAACTTGTGGCCAGCAAGGACCCCGTCTTCACTCTCCCTCCTCTGTCTGCTTAGGTTGCCCAATCCTTGCCAATCTCAGCAATCTTTTTGGCAGTGCAGTGAGAAAATCAGGGATGTTTGGACAAGGATTTGGAGGTCTGTCCAGAGAATTAGACTGGGAGCAAATGGCAGGCTGCTGAGATTATTTGCTGCTAAAAGAAAGCTTGTGTTTATTTAGGATTGACCGACAAACCCTGTGCTGCATGCAAAGTCAGGAAGGTGGCATCTGTTTGCTTTTTTTCTCCAAGGCATACGTTTGAGAGCCTTCCCTTGCCTCACGTAGTACCTATAGGAAAAGGATTCCTGTGAGGAGCTGAGACAGAATTGATGCACCTCTACTGGGACTTCCCTGCAAACAAAAAGCAAACGTACTATTACCTTACGTGGTCAGTGGCAGGGGAAGACATCCCTGCTCACCAGGCAGCTGGGATTTTCTCCCTCTAAGCTCTTGGCCAAGAGGAAACAGCTTGCAGCCCATGTGGCACTTCAGCACAAGCAGTAAACATCACATTAATGTTCATAGGGATCCAATGACCTGTCACTGCAGGTTTGGCAGCACTGCCTGAACTGCCCCGGCATCAGCAAGCTGTGCAGTGGAAGCAGCTGGAAGGACTCAGGGACAGCTTGCCCCTGCCCCTGGGGGCTGCATGGACTGGGGGAGAGGGAGAAGGGGGGATCACCAGTGACCAAGCCATCTCTGCACCCACCCTGTGAAGGAAAGACAAAAAATGAAATAAGAAGAAGCGCCTGTGAACAGGGAAGCTTGGAGCAAAAAGGGGACATATTGGTGTGCACCCATGGGCCAGGAGGAGTGGGGAGAGACCAGGCAGGTCCTATGTAGACATGTGCTGGTAACCCCCACCATGAAGCGCAGTAGATACTAAAAGCCACTCCTGGCATTCCAGAGAATCAGCGTCTGTAAAGCTGCCCCAGGGCTGTAGCTTTGTAAAAATATATGCTTTTGCACTTTTTCCTTTTTCTTCATTACTGTCATTGTTTCCTTAAATTAGGGACTCAACATTTTGCACAGACACATGGCCTGGAAACCTGTACAGTTTGGCCATAGACAGGATAAGGATATTTGCAGGGAATGGCTGACCGGAGCAACCCCAGCTTTGTTCCCCAAGTGGGTGCTGATGAAAACTCAGTTGTTTCACCAGCATGGTGGTGTCAGGAGGTTTCCCTTTTTCCCAGGAAGAAGCTCATACACACCCCTGGGCAAAGCCACAAAGCCTGCTCTACACTGTATGTAGAGACACCAGTATGTGTTGTTGGAAAAAGCAGGAGATAGTGCAGAAAGTAGCAGACCTAAAGAATTATGGTAGAGCATCTCATGGCTTCTGCTAGAGGATGCTGGAACTAACATGACAAACACATATATATGCATATCTCCAACCAGAGCGCACAAGCAAGATTTATACCCTGCTGTGTGGGAGAATTACATCTTTGGATATTGATAGTCTTCTGAAAGCCTCTGCTGAAAATGATACAGGAACACTGGGGAAGAAATGTGTTGCCTGGAAAGACATGGGTGTCCTATTTCAATCTTCTGTCTCTGAGATATGTAGGTAATATTAATGTGATAGGATGGCCTTCTGGACTTGTATTCTTGCTAGGACCCTCTTAGAAAAGTATCTGACAGGCATCTTCCACATTTTTTTTTTTCCTGTTAAGGCAGCTTCTATAGTCCTTTAAAATCCTCCCCCTGCAGAGAAGCAAGGTGCCCAGGGGTTTTGGACTCCGGGGAAGAGACAAAGGCCTACTCAGAGACTACTCTTTGGGAGAAAAAAGCAAAGGAGGGAATTGCAAATCAATAACTGGGAAAAACTCCAAGATAAAAGAAGAAGTTTGACCATAATATTTAAGGTTGAGATTCCCAAAACCACTTTATCATTCCGAGTACCTCACTTCTTGGGTATTCCACCAGAGAAGTCTTTGGAGGCCTTACTTTCAGAGCATAAGTGCTTGGCATTTCCTGAAAATTATGTCTCCATTAATATATTTCAAGTGGTGCATGAAGAAAGGGAGTTATTGAAGAATGACTGTGCCAAGATATTCTTTAGTGACTTAAAATGGTCAGACAAAACATATTGTCAGACTGATACACATCTCTTCAAGGATTTTGAACATTTTTTCTATCTCTGAAAGCAAGATTAAATAATAGTATATCTGAAATCTTACACTGCACTTCAGTTGTGTCATGAAAGATAGAACTCATATTTGATATTAATGGAGCAGGTGAAACGTGAAATGATATTTCTTTAATCTTTAATGAAATTTCTGGTTTTAGCATTTAGCTCATCTGTTCAATGACACAGAATTGCTAATAATATCACCGGTTTTGAAGGATTCATTCTCTATAGGCAGCCTGATTTTCTGAATCTGTAGGAGACTGTTCAGGTGCTCCAATGATGCGTGAAAATAATAATAATAAAAAACATCCCGTGTCCTTGAAGCCGAGTGAGCAGAATTGGAAAGGTATAATTAAAAAAGAAAAAAATCACCCAATAAGCCACCACCCTGGTAGTTTAGGAAACAACACACAGTAGTTTAGAACATAATAGTTCCCAGGAATTAGCAGGAGCAATGGGATCTCAGGAAGTCTTCAACTTAGCCTGCTTTATAGCTTGGAATAATACCTGTACTTTCAACACTGAATTGTGCTTTTTATAACAAACCATTTCTTTGCTGAATGGCTCAGTTGATTTAAAATTTAATGACTGTTTTGTAAAACCCTATGAAATGGGAAAAGTTATTAATGAATCTACAAATTTTGGGGAGAGCAGACTTTTCTCATGAGGATGTATAAGTAAGGATGAAAATACTATGTGTGATAAAAATTTTTCTATCAGTTTTTCTGTTGATTCTTCCATTTTGATTTCTCTCCACATCCTAGCTGCTTCACTGGGTTGCTGTCCCAGAGCAGGGCATCAGGAAGAGCCTCTTGACTGAGGAGACAGAGCAGAGGCAAAAGGAGGTCCTGAGGGGGGTGCAGGGAAAGCTCCTCTCACTGCAAGACCTAAGTGCTCACCATGAGCACTGGCCAGGAAATGGAGTTACAGAGGCAAAACCAAACACATATTTTCTTAAAATTACCCCAAATCCTTTCCATAAACCCTTTCTAGCCCAGCCTTTTTGGGGCTGAAGTAGATTATGCAGTCTCTTAAGGTCATTCCTACTTTGATTTTCCATTACTTCATCCTAGAATTTTAATTTTTTTTTCTTTGTTTTTTTCCTTAGGATCACAGTGCTGACCTTCTTAAAACAGAGGAACACTAAAGTACTGTACAAGAGATGCAGTTATTCTTCCAAAACTCAGAGGTGTTCCCCAGTACCCATTAAAGCTAGCTGGTAATGGAGTTAATATAAACCTTGGCTATTCTCCCAGATGTCCTATTAATAGAAATGCCCCTCTGAGTGGGTAGCTGATACTGGGCATCTGCCAGGCGATTTCCACTATAAAGAGCAATGAGTTACAATATCCTTGGTGGAGTCCTGCTTGTCTTCCTCAGAACACCACTGGGATGAGCAAGAGGAGGCCCTTCCTCCACTCCCTGTTTTCTCCTTTAGTCATTAACACTTCCCCAAAATCTCTGTTTTCTTTTTCAAGGTATCTCCAAAACCTGCTTCTCTTTGCTTTCCAGTTGCAGTATTTTTTTGCACACAATGCTGCAAACATATTCACCCTCCTGCCCTTGAACCAGCTCATAGCAAATGTCCCAGACTTGCACAGCCAAGCTGGGGACCAGTGTTCTGTGTGGTTTGGTGTTGGCAGGTGGGTTTTTCCTCCATCTGCCTTGTTTTACAGAGGATCTGGCTCACTTCCTCCACCCACTCTAAGGGAAGAATAGCTAGTGAAGCACAGAGGGCAGCTAGTAAACCCTCCAGGTTGAAGTGGTCAGAGAAAAGATATGCATGAACTAGTCGCAAAAGCCGCAAGTGTGTAACTACATAGCCATTTAAGCACAGCTTAAAAACACCACTGTGAACATTAGGCCTTGGGCAACCTCAGACAACTTGACCAAGGCGTGATGACAACATTAAATCACCTGTAAAGTAGCTTCACCTTGGTCTGTTCCAAGGACAAAAACTGCTCATACCTTACTGTAGATGCCTCCTGACCTGTCTGTTGGTGCAAGGCAGGACTCCCTGTGCTCTGGAGGAGATCTGGGAGGTTGGGGTTTCTTTTCCAAGAGCTGGTGCCATCAGGGCCCTACTGAGCTACAGATGGGGTTGTTGAAGTCCTTCTGCATTGCTATGACTCTTCCTCCAGAACCAGCCACAGGGATAGGTTGAAGATCTCTCCTCAGGCTTCTTAGTTCATGTTTCCCTTCTGATTTATTAATACCAGCTCAGATTTAAATTTTTAAGATGTGCCTTGGTAGTACCCAGAATCACATTTTCTGCTAAAGTCTTTAGAATTGACCCAGAAACCTTATCAGAGAGCACCAGGCAGAGTGGCTGCTTAGCAGAACTGACGGCAGGTACATCTGAGTGCTGCCATTTGCAGGGTGTCTGACCCGTGCCTCAGCAATTTCAGATGACATGTATATTTAATCCATGGCAGCATGTTAGCAGATCAGACTTAGATTAATCAGGCTGAAGATAACTTTTGGACTTTTTCCGCAACTAGGTCAAAGATAAATAAGGTAGATATTGTTCTGGGCTACAACACTAGGAAGCACTGAGTAACAGGTGAAATTTTCAGGGACTTCAGCCAAGGAAATCCCATAATAATATTAAGGGATACAAAGTGAAGGGGGGGGGGGGAGGAGATGTGTGTATCTACATGTGTGTGCACAAATGAAATTCAAGCTTTTAAATTTGCAGAAATCATTAATTTCCAGTGGCATTTTCTCTAGCATTAGAGCAACAAATATGTGAATTTCCTTTATGCTAAAATATTGTCCCCTATTTCCTTAGTGTCATAAAATCAGTCCTGCCCACTGATATTAATAAAGAAAGCTACAGCTAAAATAACAACACAGCTGTTCAAAACCAAAGAAAACTCCCCACATGTCAAGAACAGGCCTTATGTTTTGAGGCTTGGTGATGCTTGGAATAAGTAATAAAATGCACAGGAATTAATTCCTCTAAAAATAGAATAGGTCACATTTAGGATTTCTAATGTAAAATGTGACTGTGATTATTAATGGAACACTCCTTTTCAGTAAATTAAAAACTGAGCTAATCTTAATAAATCAAAGGAAACATTAAAATGCTCTTTAGTGTCTACCATTGTCCCTTGGAAAAAAGCTCTGAAGCACAATTATACACACAGATTTTGATGAGAGGAAACTCTGATTGAAATTCTAAATAATGTCTAGGAAATTCTTCATTATTATGCTTACTCAATGCACTTACAACTCCAGAAAAGTTAGTGATGAAACCTCTCTTTATAGTAATTCAAGAAAACAAAGTCACTGGTCTCCAAAATGAGAAGCAAATGTGCCATAATAGCAGACAGCTGAGATGCAGGCTGAGATCTTGCCCCTGTTGAAGCACTCACCATCAAATTGTCATGGCTCAGATTAACATTCAAGGTCAGCATTAAAGTTTATCTTGGTTTTCACTTGAACTACTCAAAGTAAAAAATGTCAAGAAAAGATCCTTTGTGTTTTTTGGTTTTTTTTTTTTTGCTTTGCTCCTGTCACGGGTTAGTGGAGGTTTCTGATATTCTTCCAAGCAGAGAACATGCTTTCAGGGCCCTATTACAATGAACATAATATACATGGATGGGGAACCTAATTTTCCTGCAGGAGGCAGCTCTTTCAGCTCTTGGTTTTCAAGCTAATGTCTCAGTAGCAGCCCTGCTCTTCACCTCTCCTCTGAAGAGCACCTTTGGCAACCTCTGCTGGAAGCTGCACTGACGATGCTCCACATCTCTCCCAGAGGCAGGATTCATTAGCTTATTACAGGAAAAAATGCACTCACTCTTCCAAAGGTTATTTAGCTCATCATAGACATTTGTCCATTCTGTTCTTGTTGGTCTCCCACAAAAGGAGACATACGAATCTCCCCTTTGTCCTCTAAACACTAGCTAAGAGGACATCTTTAACCACACAGTGGCAGGCTTCTTCATTTCCAGACGCTCATGCCTCTTCATAGCATCTCTGCCTGACAATGCAGAGAAAGGAGGAGGAGGTAGTGTCTCCAGTGTCAAATCAATGACTACTGTTCTCATTTTCTCTCTGGAAATTCCTGCTAAAGACTCTCTGTGGTTCCACATGCAACATTATGATTTCTTCCTGTTTGCATCACATGCACTATCAAATGTTTTGCAGTAGGATCTTCATTTTTATTAGGGAGATTGCACCCAGAAGACAAGACAAGACTGAAGATATTCTATAAATTCATATTTTAGACTTGACTTTTCTTTGATGAGGTTTCTTGCTTTGTGTTAGTCTGATCCGTTGTGCACTCTGCTCTTGTTCCCACCACTGCCCTGCTCTGTGGCCATTACTGGGCCACTTCTTATCCTTGGAGATCCTCTTTTCCATTTCCCCTGGGCTGGTCCTGTGCAGGTCCCTGTGGGCTCTCACCTCAGAGCAGGTTTGCAGAGCAGCCCAAGATGGTGTTTGCATTGACTGGCTCATTCTCACATCTTTCACTGCCAGTGCCCTTGATCTGCCTCTCCTTTGCACCAGCCCTTGTGCTGCTTATATCCCTCACTGCACTCTTCTGGCACCTGGGTCAGTTAAACCAGGCAATGCCCAGGCTACTGTGGAGACACATCTTCACATGAGGGTCTTTGACATTTCTGCAAATACCAGCCATTGGATCTAGTTTCTGTTGCTTTCATTGGCATAGCTCTTTTCTCTTTTTAGAGTAAAAGGAAAACAGACAGATGTTTTCAAAGTGCTGCAGTAGTTCTCAAACTACTTCTGCAGCTACAGCTGCAACCTATTGAACATCTCAGGGGGTAGGATAGGCTTAATGTGCCAATAAAGAGGTCTCTGAGCAGCACTGGAGCCAGATACAACATTCACAACATGGGGAGATTCAGGATGTGCTGTAAGCCTCAAAACCTGTGAGCCCTAGAGGAGCTTCAGTCCCAGGTTTAGGCTCTCAGTGGGGAGGAGAGGCATCCTTGCACATGTAGTCATTCTCCCACAGCAAGCATTGGTGGTGCAACCTCTGTTCTCATCTCCCTGCTTGGGAGCCATGAGATGCTGTGTAATGACAGTCAAAGCTGTTCCCAAAGGCACATGTGGCTTGCTGTGCTCCAGTGGCCCTTTGTGGCAAGCAAAGGGGATTTGCAGTTGAGAGAAGGGAATTCTTCAGGAGTCAAGGAATAAAGATGAGATGTCCAGACATGTCCAGCCACAGTCCTGACCCTGTGACGGTCAAGGGTAGCACTTTTCATCATCTCAGGAGAAGGAAAGGGAGTTCGGAAATCTGTGAATCCTTCAACCCCTCTGTGTAAATGCGTTTTCTCTATGTCCTGCTAAGGGATATATTCCCCTGTGCAACCTCAGAGTCTTGCCATTTTTCCTGGGCAGTGGGAAGAGGGGCAATACATCCAGCTGCCATCTTCTTGGCATGGCGCATGCTGTCTGCCATCCCCAGCAACAGGAACTCCCCCTGCAGAAAGTCAGATTCAGGTCTTACATTAAGCTGAAAAAGCTGGTTTTGAATCAGTGATACAGCTCTTCAGATGGCTAGAAAGGATTTAATATAATTTGTCCCAGTAAAATCCCAGTTTTTAGCACAAGCAAAATGCTGTCACAATCCCCAGAATTCACTGCTTTTTCATTAATATTGATTCACAGGGTTTTTCCATAGCAAAGACATTAATTTGGCATGTTTGTTTCAGAGGGAACTTAAAGAACTGAGTGTATGCATTTCACAAAGTCAGTTTTCCTAATATTGAAGATTCTTATTTGACTCAAGTTTCCATTCCTCCTTAGAGGACACTGAAGAGCTAATCCACTTTGAATATTTTCCCTCCCAGATTATTTCTAGTGCTTAGCATTCGAAACTTATCCTTCATTAGGGACTGATACAGGATCTATTAAAGTCAACGAAGTACTTCTTATTTATTTATTTTCTTCTTTCTTTTTATTTTTATTTCTATATTTACTCTCCTTTTGATTTCAGTGAGCAATGCATTGGAATTGAAAATATATTGTCTAGATATTTGTCTGGAACTGGTAAAACTCTCGTTTTGCAGCTTAGCCCTAAATATGATGACTTTTCACATTTTCCCTGCAAAAGTAGGAAAAGTATCTTCAAATGGCATAAATATCTTCTTTTTCTCTTCCTGTCAAACAAGAGTAGATTAGTTTTTAAAGTAAAATCTGTAAGGAACATTTTTGGAGAAAGCGCTACTTTGCTCAGATTTTTCCCTCAGGCAGGAGTTTGATTTTCTGGTTTTCCAAAATCTGTAAGACACAAACTTCTATGTAAAAAAGCATTAGAATAAATTACTTTACAAGTCTGGTGGAAACCTGTTTTCAACTGTTACTATATTATAAATAATGAAAATGAATACATTAATTAAAATTACTTTCATGCTTCTTTGTTTAATGCAAAGCTCATCCGACAGCTTTTAGTATTCTGTTCCTTGTCATGCTCTAGTTTTTAAAAGAATAAGTATTAGAAAGCTGTGCATATGCTATTTACAACTACACATCAAATGTTATTTCTTTCCATATCTAGAAATATATTCTAAGTATAGAATATATATAACTTTGGAATAAATTCATGGAATATGACTTCCAGGTGATGCAGAATCCTGTTGCTGAGCCAAAGACACCACTCCAGCCCAGCGAGAGCCCTTCCCAGGAGATGCCCATGTGTATAATTGCAAAGATTAGTTCTGGGTTCCTCACAACTTTTTCAATAACATTAGTTACGGTTGGCCTTTACTCTTCATTACTCTTCACCTCTGTAGCATGAGAAAAAATCTGACCCCACAGGCATCATGGATTCTGGAGTTGTCCCCCAACAGTTATGAATTGCTAATGTCTCATAATGGAGACTCTAAAGCCCTCTATTGCTATACCACTTATAGCCAATGATTCAGCACATCACAAGTGATGCCTCTGTCACCAGAAAAAAAACAAGGAAAAAGAAACAGAGAAGAGGATCAAAAAAAGATTTCTCATCTCATACTGCACCTTTTTCTCCCCACTTTCCTCTTATTGCAACATAGTTTTCCTAAAGACCTCTTTTATCCAATAGGCTTTGTCACAGCACATGACAGCATCTGTCTGGTGAGAGATGGCTAAAGCTTTCTTCTTGAGCACCAAATGGTTCAGTACTCAGGTCCAGCCTGTAACAACAGGGTGCCAATGGCCTGACCTGATGTTGCATCCTTTAAAGAGGTGTTTAAAGCTTTTTAAGCTTGTCTTGATAAATTAGAAGTCATAATAATTGTTTTATAGCTAAATGCAAGTATTTAAATTCCCTAGGGTTTTATTTTATCTTACCATCTAGAATTGTAACCTGCAGGTTTGCCCATACATCTGGAAGCTCTTCAGAATTAATCCTGGGTCTCTTTCCTTCCATCCTGCTGTGTCTCCTGCTTCATGAAGGCTATTTGTCCAGGGCTTACTTTGTAATCCATTCTTTTTCCTTTTGCAATGGTGTTGTTGAAATGAAAGCCATTCACTTTTTAATTCTGCTGCTGCTCTGAATGCAAGGTGTCCAGTTTTGGAGTCTTATTTCTTTGATAACCCTACAGAGCATTTCTTTAGGAAAGTCATGTCCTTCTGGAAGTACTGCTACCCTTGTTATTTGACTTTTTATCTGCAGGCAGTTTCTCAGCCAGTGTAAAACTTTCTGCTGCCAGCCACATTCTTTGAGGAAAAGATTAGTATTACTAATATACCAGTATATTTTGGTATCAAACCATTTTTGTGTGGCGTGGTTCAGAGGCCATTGAGCAGCATGCTGAGAACTTTTCTGTATCATGTGGCCATTCCTATCTGGTGTGCTTGGTGGGCTTTGTCTGTTTGCATGCATTATTTATGTCCAAAATTTAGTCAGATAATTTCAAGATTCACAACTTAATTGCTGTGCAGCTATAAATTCTGACTGTCTTCAAGAAGAGAGACACCTGTATTTTGCACACAGTTTACTCCCTGACTGGACCCAAACGTATATACAAGGCAACAACAGAGTAATCTTGTGGATACTGTCAGCGTACCTCAAATTTGATCAGCAGAATATTTTAGCAGACTATTTAGTCAATGCTAACAGCCAAGTAAAGTGTGGAAGGGAATTTCTGATGTGAGTGCTGGAGGCACATAGGCTTCACCACAAGAAGAGAGGTACAAACATCCATCAGCTGAGAACTGGTTTGCATTGCTATTGCAGTGGTCTGCAGTCCTTGGGGAGTACTTTGAGCCATAGGCTCTGACAGTCATTTGCAACACATGTGGGGACTGAGGATTAAGATTAATCCTGCCATTATACCTTCATTTAAAGCAGAACTTTTGGAACAAGGGGCTGGTAAAAGCAAGTCCTGAGTGTTTATGTATCAATGAAGGCTTCTAACTTCCCACACAAACAGTTTACAGCTGAGTGTCCTCACCCTGCTGGAGCTCATGGAACTAGGATTGCACTGGGATTTTCCTCTACTTTATTATCCATTAATATAATGCTCTTCCACTTTAAAAAGGAATAAAAGCAAATCTTACACTATAAAACATATATATTACAATATTTGAGTCACAATCTTATTTTGCAAAGCAGAATAGTTTAAACCGTTGTCTTGAGTTCTCACTTTTTCACCCTTCCAGGGCTGTCAGTTATGTCTGGATCCACAGTCTCAGATCAAGACGGCTGTTTCCAATTCTGTCACAGGTGTAAGTGACAGGAGAGTCTACAGAGCTGAGGAGGGTATGGGGAGATAGCATGCACAACTGGCTTTTTACTATTAGTTTACATAGATGTTTAGTAATCAGATTTGTCAAGATCTCTAGATTCTCTCCCTTGTCCTGGTACTGGAACAAAGCCTAGGGGTTACAGGCATCTGCGTAGAGAGGGATGGGACACAGATACGCAGAGACACGAATGCAGACACACACACACAAATGGCTTAGCAAAGCTGTTGTACCTCTTAGCGGAAGCAAATGAGAAGCAAATGCAAATGTTTTTCAAGGTCTGTCATATCCTAGCCACATGTCTGATATGGTCCTTGACACGGTATGGAACACCTCTCCTACAAGGAAAGGCTGAGAGTTGAGGCAATTCAGCTCTAGGCAGACCTTTCTGTGGCCTTTCAGTTCTTAAAAGGGACCTACAAGATCGATGGGGTGAGGCTTTTCAGCAGGGCTTGTTGCAATAGAATGAGGGGTAACAGTTTTTGACTGAAACAGGGGGGATTCAGGCTGGATGCTAGGAAAAAAAATTCTACAGTGGGGGTGGTAAAATACTGGAACAGTTTGCTGAGAGAAGTGATGGACACACCATCCCTGGAAGCATTCATTTTATATTTCTATGCTTTCAGGGTCTGCAACAGCATAGATAGATAAATAGCATAGTGTGCTATGTCAGGTCAGCAGAAAGTTGCTTTTCACCCTCTTTGTGCTGCACAATCCTCCAGCTGCAAGTGAAGAAGAGACTGAAGAAATGTTAGTACCACATTTAGCTTTATTGAAATTGAACAAATACCATTTTTTAATAAACCCTTTTACAGCAAGTGTAAAATTTTAATGTTTGATTCATCTTATGTTACAGGTTGACATCTGTGTAAGCAAAAATACCATCTTTTTTTTTCCCTTTTTTTTTTCCCTTTTCTACTTTAAAACATGTAGCAAGGATTTGAATAATGCAGATCTGGCACCAAAAGGTAACAGGTTCTGAAAATCACAGTACAGTTTTAAAATTCTTAGGTTAATTAATGATATTTAAAATGATAGCCACTTTGAGTAAAGATATAAATTAGAGGTCTGTAAACGAGTTGTGTTTACCTATAGAGCTATCGATTGCAGCTACAATGAGAGCAGTTATAGAAACTCAATGATAAACTGAGCTACACCTTTGAGGAAACGAGTTCTTACTAAGTAGTGTGGTACAGGGTAGCACAATAGGTAAAATACAATTTGGCACCTCAAGTTGCATGTAAAATCAGCAGAAATAAAATGAAGTAAGTGCACTGTCTTCCAACAAAAATAAACCAGTCGGTTTCACTGCTTTTGGAGTGTCAACTATCAAATAAATCACACGACACACAAGTTCAACCCCAAAATAACAATTCTAGTAAAGCAAGATAATATTAAAATGCACACCCACAAGGATAGTAAAGTATAAATATTTTTTTCTTTTTTTTTCCTCTCCCTTATCAGTAGAAATAATTTACAACCCACAAAAAGACTCCTTGGTGAAACCACTAACTACAGACATGGTCATGGAATGTAGCTCAGTAGACTTGTTTCAAATAGAAAGGCAACATTATCCTGAAAAAGTTTGGTCCTCTTATAACTCACTGTACTGTAGCCACCACAGTCTCTTGGTAGATGTTTTAGGAGAATTGTATGTTTTCTGATTCTCTCTTGTTTGAAATATAATATCTTGGTGATAAAGCTGGGCAAAATTTGGCCCCATTTACAGATGTCTGATCAATGTTGAATGTGGAAGAACAGCACTGAGAGCACACAGGGGGAACCCTCATTGACTGGTCTCACAGCGTATTTTTTCATGCAATCACTTTTCCTTCTATACTTCTTTTCCACTTTGTTCGTTTTTTTCGTCAGTGTCCTGGGGGAAAAGAAACCCTTAGTCCAAATGACAGAAAGGCTTTTCACTGTTTATTTACACATGGATCACTTTGGCTAAGAAGTCCTGGTGAACCAGAGTTGCCTATTTCTTGTGAATGTCCTCATGCCGTATAATTTTGTATGTAATCCAGTAAAAGATGTTGAAAATGAGGAAGGCGAGTGGGAACGCAGCACGGGATATCGTATCAATCCTTTTTGCACGGTCAACAAACTTCTTTTTGATGGAATCTGAATCCTTTGGTGGTGCTGGAGGTGGGTTGGGTGAGGTGGCCTTGACTGCTGTGCCATCTTTGACTTGGAGGCAGTGACCCATCCCATAGCCACTGAAATTAAATCGACTGTCACGAGTGACTTCATCTTCCTGGGGGATAAAGAAGACAAATAAGACGCACATTACCTGCCTATTGAACATGCCATACACTGGAGTAGTTGAGGTGCACTCCTCCAAAGCACCTAAGCAAATTATCTGGTTAAACTGTGATACAAAGTCCAGGTTTCAAAGACAAGCAAGCAATTAAAACTCACACTAAAAATGCATGGAAATTAGATGACTGTTAGTGTTTGTGAATCAGAGCTTTAATTTTCCTAGCTATGACTAAATCAAGTGCCCTGAGGGAAGGGATCTGGTACAAGTTCCTCACTGTTCTTAGGCTTGCTGTGGGAAAGAAACATGGTCATATTGCTAGCAGGGAGTCTGCTCCAGCCTGGTTGAATTGAGAGATCCAGGGGCCCAGGCTCATGGCAATGTGTATCCAGTGTTAAGTCTAACTGCAGCCTTGCACCTCTGTCTCTGATCTACAAAACAAGAGTCCCTCCTCGCTCTCTGGAGTGCCCTGATGACTGTGTTAGAATGCTCTAAGTGCACCGGGCACAAGAATTTAGTGGTAACAGGGTGTCAGGTGCAATAGCAGAAGCTAATATAGGACCATCTTGCAGAAATCTATTTTCTCTCTTGTCTGATGGGTAATATTTGGTTTTGGAGATATGAGTAGCTATTGCTGAACTTTATCACCATAACTGTGTGATGAAGGGTTTCTGACCATGCTGTTAAATTCTCACTGCCATTTCTTCTGTCTTATCTGACAAGTAGCAGGAGGTTGGAACTGGATGGGCTTAAGGTCCTTTCCAACCCTCACTATTCTATGATTCTATAATAATAACACACAAGTTAACAGCTACTGACAGCCCTTGATAAAGGATTCAAAGCCAACAAAGATACATCCTTATTCTTTTTCATTCTAGCTGGGATGAACTGCAGGTCCAGCAGCTCACCCTAGTTAAAGACCTTTTCTTCATCCAACAAATATTTCATTGTTGACTTAAAACGATCACTTCTTGAAGAGCCCACTTCCTCACAGGCAGTACTCCCTCATATCTCTTGCTAAACCACAGCTTTCTGATCTTAACCGAGAATGAGAGACTGCAACAAAAAAAAAACAAAAAACCAAAACATCACAGTAGCAAGATACTGAATAAGGAGCACATTTGCTTAACTCGGGCGTGGGGAGAGAGGACAATTTATACCTATTCAGGATGTAAAACACTGTTTCTTCACAGAAGCATCTCCTTCAATAATTGCATTTTTCTATCTCCCAGCTCCACAATTGGAATTTAATATATCAACAGGCTTGCTCTCCTTACCTTGGAGCTGACACTCAAACATGAATAACCAGTACTGTGTTCCAAGGCTACCAAATATGAGTCACTCTGACTGCTTATGGCATTGAGTACTTATGGAAGGAGGATAGGCAGTAATCAGTGCTTTGGAGCCCCTGTCACTTCAGCCTGAGGATTATTCTACCGTGTACCCATGAGCAGGTGAAAAATTGTGGTATTGCAAAGCTGTTTGAGAACTTACCCAGGGTTTATATCCCTTTCATTTCCAAAGCTCACCATCATTAAGAAGAAGATGCATGGTCCTCTCCTTTTTCAATTTTATTTATTTATGGTTTCAGTCCTGTGAAAACTCTGAAATTCTGCTTGTCCTACTGATTATAAATATGTAAAGTATTTTAAAGATGAACACACTGAGACCTAAGTTCTGGATAGAACTGTAGGCAAGACTTCTCTTGTGTGACTTAACACCACAAAGTCCCCCAGTAACACATGGCACTGCTTTCCTTGCAGCGCTTTCTCTTTTTCTGACTTTGAAGGATAAAATGCATGCCCAGGACATGGGAGGGGATTAAAAAGGGTAACAGATTTTCAGCAGCTGTGTTGCCATATGTACTTCATTCATTTTTAAAACATTTAATTTCTGTTACTCCTGAGAGATCTATGGGAGGAAAAAAAAAATGTATTGAGCTTAACAGGACTTGGAGAATCTCAACTTCTGCTGTGCCCTACTGGGTCACACCTTTGTCATGTGGGGCTAAGCAATTCCTCTTCAATGTCACAGCCTGCTTTTAAGCTTACAGTGTTGTAACTTGAGCAGGAAGCCACCTGAGTTTAGGGACAGGGATGCTTATATCACATTCTTTCAGGTCTTCAGTACCCATCCTTTAGCTGTAAGGAGACACGCTTTTCCCAATGGGATTTTGAACCCTGCTTTTCCCTCCACAGGGAGCTGGTTGTACCACTTCTTTCTCACAAAAAAAAAAAAACGAGGGAACCATGCCCTCTCCCCATGCTACTTTTTTATTTAGGACTGCAGTATATTAAGGACATGGAACTGTTGGAACAAGTCCAGAGAAGGGCCACGAGGATGATGAGGGGACTGGAGCACCTCCCGTATGAAGACAGGCTGAGGAAGTTGGGGCTGTTCAGCCTGGAGAAGAGAAGGCTGCTTGGAGACCTCATAGCAGCCTTCCAGTATCTGAAGGGGGCCTATAGAGATGCTGGGGAGGGACTCTTCATTAGGGACTGTAGTGACAGAACAAGGGGTAACGAGTTAAAACTTAAACAGGGGAAGTTTAGGTTGGATATAAGAAGGAAATTCTTTCCTGTTAGGGTGGTGAGGCACTGGAATAGGTTGCCCAGGGAGGTTGTGAATGCTCCATCCCTGGCTGTGTTCAAGGCCAGGTTGGATGAGGCCTTGGGTGATATGATTTAGTGTGAGGTGTCCCTGCCCACGGCAGGGGGGTGGGAACTAGATGATCTTAAGGTACTTTCCAACCCTAACGATTCTATATTCTGATTTACACTGAATACCAGGGTTACAGCCTTCACCTGGTGTGTGAGGAGAGCATGGTCTGTTTCCTACTCTTCAAGTGTTCTGTTTCTTAGTTGTTGTGTGCTTGAGCAGATTTGAATCTCCTTCTCACCACTATAAATCTCTGGATGGGTTTGTTACCTGTTCTCCCAACATGAAGCTGTTTGCTGGTTGAAAAAAAATAAAAACTGTGGGTTTAAGTAGCTTTTTTCCAACCTTTAACAGAAAAACTTTTTTCAATGACTAAATTATTAATTAATAGAATGGTACTGTTTCTACCCTGCTGTTAACACAGTGGATATCTCTTTCTTTAACCTAGAGGCTTGGTGGACTACTGGGCAACCTACCTAAGGTTCTTTCTTGTGGGGCTGCACAGTGACTCTTCATTCTTAAGGTCATATCATCAGCTCATATCATCTGACATACCCTACCATGGAGACTTGCCCAAAGATAGTCTTCAACCTGTGCTGTTCACCAACTTAGTTGCTAGTACAATAGTCCAAATGACTTTGCAAACATCTCTATCATTATATTAATCGGATTGCACATCAAAGTTATTTCTTTTAAACCAGACAGGATGTCACTTGCTTAAATTCTAGCCTATTTATGTTTTTTGCAGATTTTAAAATGAAAATCAAAGAGCAGCCAGAAGCCATTGGACATCTACTGAAGTGGCAGAATCCACTGCCATTGAAGTCATAACTTAATCCTTCTATAGGGATGTGAAGTTAGTCTTGCATAGTCATAAATCAATCTGTCCCTGATAAAGACATAGAGAAAAGGGTCACAAGCTAGGATAGGAAGCAGAAAATAAACACATAGCAAAATTAAAGTGTTCTTTTTCTGTTTTTCTCATGCACGTTTCCTGAGCATTATAGAAGAATTATCCTTTGAAAACTAATTACATTTCCTGAGATTTGGGCAAATGCTTTCTACAGATGAGTTTCAGCTGCATAGGTTTATGTGTGTTATCTTATGGTGTCATAATGAACATGCTTAGGTGTTGGCGTTAAACAATTTTCATCAAACAGGAACTATATTTTGTCTTATTTTTTAATTCCCCTTTATGAATTTAGTAATTTTCTGTACTTTACAAAGTAATGGCATTAGATTCTCTTGACTTAGCTTTACAGTAGGCAATCAGCGGTGTTTATGACATGGTTTTCTTTCTTAATCTTCAATCTTTGTGAAGCTTTTATTTCTACTCCATCAGGTCTTGAAAGTTATCTATGCCACCAGCTTCATACCAAAACAACCAGTAATGGGAAAAAAAAATCCACTGCATGCACCACTTTCTGTACAATTCATTCTGAAGTGCTTTTTCCTGACCCCTTTTAAGTGCTTATCATCAGCACTGACTCAGTTTTAACAACGAGGAAAATGAGAGGCTAGCTTCAGTCTATTAAATTTGATCTCTGATGTAATTAATTTGTTTATTTTTGCTAATTTTTTCCCAACGTATGATGGGCAAAGAGTTTAGAAAGCTAGCTGGTTTAACTAAATTTCAAGGACATTGGAGATTATTTTTAAGTATAGGGTAGAGACCATTAGAGAGATTTTCTTTTTGGCATTCATAAACACAAAGTTAGAAACTTGCAATAAACTCAGACTTGGATGCAACATGGAATCTGTGGAATTAGTCACCCAAATAGCTTTAGAGAATTAATTCCTAAATCACCTTCATGATTTTGAGACCCCTCCCATCTCTCAGGACTTCGCATAATTCACAGTGTGGTTTTGCAAAGACACTCATGCTCACACAGTTTCAGTACTTAGGAATCACTGAGTATGTGGATGGAGGTAGTTCAGCTGAGAAGCATGTTTGAACTTTCAAATCCTCTTTGGCTCTCACAGAAGGTTCTTACAAAGCTAAGTTGTCAGGAGATGAGATTAACTGTTTAAAAGGCAGTAATGGAGTTTAGGAAGAAAAGATCAATTCCGTAACTGAGGGATTCACTGGAGCCAATCCCCAGGAATCTGTGCAAGAACCAGTAAAAAGGAAGAGGTTTATAAATGAGCTGGGACAAAGGTTCCCAAGGGAAGGTACGCAGGTGAAATGGGCTATTCAAAGTGGACAAATCTAACCCAGGCTTTCAAAGGATTTCTAAATGGTGAGTGACTAAGTAACAACATGACGATAAATGAAATACAGGGTTGATAAGTGCAAGGCAAAACACATTGCAAAAAATAACCCTAATTACACATGGGCTCAAATAGTAATGGGCTCAAAATTGGTTCTTTCCCAAGTAGGAGTTTGGGCAATTACCAAATAGATGATTCTGACAACATTAGCGCTCTGCTAACCAGTAGGGCAAATGAAATAGAACACACGATTCTGCCACTTCATCCACTCACAGTGTGATCAGTTTTTGGACGCAGGGAACATTTCTGGTCACTCAAAATCCCCAAAGACATAGTAGAATTAGATAAAATGCAAAGAGGAGCAGCAAGAATGAGAAAAGATATTCTGCACGAGGAGAAAAAAAGCAGATGAAATTTCTTCATCCTAGAAAAGCTGTGTTTGGGGGTGGATATCACAGAGATTATAAAAACATGGTGAAAATAAAGGAAGGAAAATTAGTAAATTACTAATTATTGGTTTTTTTGTTGTTTTTTTTTTCACTGCAGAAAACATAAAACACAGTAACACCAGGAAGGAGAAAGGGAGAATTTATTTTTTTAAAGGGAAGTTATCATTAATTTATGTATGTAAATCATTATGTGAGAACATTTCAGATTATGAAAATAACAATATGGCACAGATTCATAGGTCCCTGTGCAGCTACTGAAAGTGCAACCTAGTTCATGGAAAAGTGTATCCTTTGTTGCTTTTTTTCAGAAGACAGAAAAGTCCTTCTATGTTTATCTTGGAACTTTTAAATACAATTTGTCTCAATATTCATGCCTGACCACTGCTGGGGAAAGGATTCTGGAACAGAGGCCATTCCTTCTCATCAAATATGCAATGTCCTACAGGAATTCAGGTCTTTCATCTCCTGATAACATGCCAGGAGCTGGAGCCAATGTTGAAATGTCCTGCATTTCCCCAAGTTTTTAGTACTTTTAGTTTTTCTTTTCACATGTTTCCACCTTGAGGCTAAATCCTGCTGACATAGAAATAATTGACTTACATTGAAAACCTGTAAGTTCCAATTTCTTAGACGTGTGTAAAACAGAAAATAGAGCAAGCTTTGGTGGCATTTGTTAATAAAGAGGTCACTAACAAACATCTCTGAATAGTTTCACCCTGAAGAGCTCTGGATCTCAGCTCACCTACGCCAGATGCCATTCCCACTCCTCCTTAGTCTAGGCTTCAGAGGAGAAGAAGGTGATGAAAAATTGTCACTTTCTCACCTCAATCCTGTCCAAAGTATAGATCAAACACATCACAAAATTTGGCCTAAGTATTGTCTTTCCTAAATATTCAACAAGAAATTCCATCAAAAACATAAGCATTCTCTGTCCAATCCTACTGAGTGATGCTGCCTTATCAGGACCCACCACTTTGTCTGTGACAGTAGTATTCACCTTTTCTCTACCTCTCTAAAATCAATTTTCCTGCTCACTGAGGTTTGTTTTTTCTCTCATTTATACACTCATGCCTTATTGTAAATAGCACTGATATTTTAATTAATTTAATTAATTAATTAAGTCATTGTCCTTGTAAGGGTTTCTAATGGACAAATTTCCATTTGCTTTAGAAAGCTGTGTTTAATAATACCTCCTGTCTCCAATAAACAGCAGAAGAATCTCTGAAGCATGAGTGATTTACTTACTCATTCTGTAAGAACAGCAAGTGAACTGTTGTTAATACAATAATGAAATGGTAGTTAATGTGGCTCTGCCCTCTTTGAGTAGGAACTGAACATTATCCAACTGAAAGAGTAACATAATTTAAACATGTTGCTGTGCAAAAATACTTTCCTGGCTTGAAATATCTGTAAGTGGAATCTAAATTTTTTAAGGATAACTTTAATAATAAAGATTATACAGTCGGTAAGGGCAATCAGTTTGTTACAAGAAAAAAAAAACAGATTTTCCTTTTCCTTTAGTAAAGAAAGGGCTCCTTCTCTCAATTTTGCAAATGCAATTAATGTAATTTTCTTACTCAACTTTAATGTTTTATAGATAATTAATATTTTAATTTTGAGAGAGGGAGGGACAAACAGACTAACTGTTATTTTGCAAAACATCATAGCTGACATGACAGAGAATTATAGCTTCTAAATAACAGCAGATCTGTTCCTGAAACAGTGTCTTGGTTTTCCTTTGTTTTAAAGGAAACTAATGTCTTAAAATACCCAGACACGGTGATCTGTGACTGCCTTACAGACATAACAATCCCCTGGGGGCAATGAAGTCTGGAGACCTGACTGCTCTTGGAAGACTCTTTTGCCAGTCTCTCCCTGATGAAAGCAGAAGTTGGCCACTTTATCAGTGGGAATGGCACATTTGTGTTTTCTATCAAATACATGTTAATGACCTAGATTTGAAAGATAATCTGCTCTGACCACGAATCTGTTGGATACAGGGCAACTAACTTCTGCACATGTTGTCTGCACGCAAGGCTGAGCAAACTGCAAAGCTAGTGTTTAAATATGTGACTATTTCTGCTAGAATGTGGAATAGTGGTTAATGGCCACATGAAAGCAAAATAATATAAAGCAAGACTATATTTGCTAAAATGCTAGAACACAGAAACCTAAATCCCCAAGGGAAATGTACCTAAAATTCACCTATCCCACTTTCTCTTGCTTCCTGCAAAACATCTGCCTCAGGAGAAATGAGATGGGACAGAAGCAGACTCTCACCTACCTCCCGTTTGCAGTGCTCAAGCCACAGCCTCAGACTTCAACATTTTCCTGCCCTGAATCCTGCTGCAGGGCCAACACAACTCAGCAAGTCCTATACCACAAGCTGTGTGACAAGCTTCAGGAACAGCCACCCCAGCGCATAGGGCACTCGAGCTCACAGACCTTAGTCATGAGCAGGGGTATCTGAGTGCCCACCTGCCCAGGATTTTTTCCATCAGGTTCTCTGGCACTTTTCTCTGAGCAGATTTAAATATTTTGGGGAAGAGGGTTTTCACTGCACCTTTGGGAGATTTCTCACTGGCCTCCCTCTGCCTCAGCTGTAATCACCTTAGATGACTTTGTTAGAGCACCCCGCATGCCCTAAGTGTGGCATCTCGGAGTACTTCATGTGTCAAACAGTCAAAATTAAAGAAGCCCAAACAATCTATATGTGCATACAGGACCCATAAGCAGCTTTCCTGATTTAATTCATGCAGATTACCCTGTAGAACAATATGCTGCTTGGGCTTTTTTCAGGCTCAAGCTTGAATTTCGTCAGGTCCCTCAGTTTTCAGGGCCAATCTACAGCCCACAGGAACAGTGAACACCATACCACATCCTGGGTCAGGGCTGGGGATGCAGTGCTGGGAACTGTGGCATTCATGACCCTGCTGAGCACTGGCTGTCTCCCACTTGGTGCAAGAAGGAGAAGGGAAAGGGGAAAGACAAGGGGTAAGATAAAAAAAAAGACGAAAGAAAAGGGGAAGAAGAGGACTTTTTTCCTCTTTGTTGGTGGATTCTTTTCTTCAAGCCATTTGCTACAACACCCAGAACAAACCGCAGCATATGCAGATGGAGATTACCAGAACTTTCTCAGACATCCATGTATTTAATTTCTGCAAATACTGCGGAAAATGAATTAAATATTGCAAATTATATTAATAATTTAAATTCTGTAGCTAAAAATAGATAAGAATATCTGAATAATCCTAAAGTGTTCACATGTAAATTTAACAAGTTTTGTGCATCGGTTTTTTTTTCCTAAGGAGGCATGCCAACAGATAAATAAATGCCTTCCTTTTCCAGTTATCCCTTCTTAATATCTAACTTCTAATAAATAATGTTTTGGGTTAAGTTTTTTTCCTTATCTTCTTTTCTGGATTCGCATATCAGTTCTTGTTGTTAGCCAAGATCTCAATCTGGATTTCTCTGTCTATTTTTACATAGGCCTGAAGCGTGATTGGGTTAAACAAAGTATTTGGCAGGTATCTGCACTTCAAACTTTAAATTATTACATCTTAGAAACATCTTGACTCTTCTAATGTATTAGAAGTTTACTACACAAATAGATTTCTGTATTTTCATTTTGATTTGCTTCTCTGAGGGGTTGCTCTATGAAACCGATATTTATTCACAGCAAAATAAACATTCATCATCATGTAAAAATCAATGGCACTCAATGCTATAGCAATTTGACAGCGCAATCTTTAGACAGAATTGTTGGGTTTCTTGAGGGGATTTTTGCTGTTTTTTGGTTTCTGGCTATTTTTTTGTTTGGTTGGTTTTTTTTTCATAGATAAATATTCGTTGATAAGTAATAAATCCACAAATACTACAAGGTCATTGGTATACATACAATGGGCGTGAGATAAGATTTCATTTAAAATGGGTTTGATAATTTTTCATTTACTGCATTAGATAAATGTAAATATACACACTCACACAGTCTGTATGCCCCCATACACATAAATACGTGTACATACATATTATTGTGGGCATCTACTTACTTTAGTCATCTAATGCCTTTTTTATTCCCTAAAGGCATTCCTTGGTGGGAAGTCCACCTCGTAAGAATTCCAGCTTAAGGTTAGGAGTTGCCTCCAGAACATCTATCAAAATGAAAACTCTATTTTTTAATAACGCCTTAAAATCTGAACTTTTCAGCTACCTTTTCCTCTTCAGATGGGAATGTGGTTCTTGGGAGCACGGATACAGAACACATGGGCAAGGGTCATTAAAGGGTCATTAAACATTCCCAATCCTCTCTGCCCATGAACAGGCTCCTTGGTGGGGTGCTGGCACCTCTCCAGGAGGACCATCTGCCCAGGCCAGCAGCTAAGCAGCAAAGTGCCTGGTGATGGACTTCTATTACTTGGCAAAACTGATGAAAGGATAACCTGAAACAACAGATTTAATAACATATAAGACAGAGGTACAGGAAGATGAAACATGAAAGCATGGCTATAGCAGTACAAGCGGTATTCTAGGGAAACACTCAGATGCTCATCTGAACGGAAGCTTTGCTCAAGAATATCAAGGAAAATGGAAGAAGAAATGTTGAATTAATTTATCTAAAGGAGAGAACACAAGAATAACACAAAAACAAAGGGTTGCTATGCCAGCAGCTGTCCTGAAATACGCATGTTGTATGTTTCATCTTTTATGTGTCCTGGAGTTATTCTAAATCACTGCAGTGCTGGAGGTTCTCCTCTGTCCTTGAGTATACTGAAGAGGCCAGAACTCATTTTGAGTGCCTATGACCACCTGACCTTGAGGTCCTATTTTTGTCAGAGGATAACACCTGGAGAAGGATCGTGTTCAGAAAATGTGCCAGTAAGTCAAAGAATGAAGCAAAGCAGGAATCCCTGGGACAAAGGGAGACCCAGATGCCTGGGTTTCTACTTGACTGGACATCCAACAGCCTCATGAGTACCGGGCAGGAACACTCTACCGGGATCAGACAGATGATGGATTTGGGAGCAGCCTAAGTAATGAACAATAGTATATCACACACACGCATTGTGCATTAATAATGAGTGTACATTATCCTGATTTGTTTGTCCTTTGAGCTGGAAACATGAATGAGGTCTTAAAACCACTAAATGTGAAACACAGGCAAATTGACTAAGGAAATGGTGCTCAATAGCTACTCTTGGTCCTTTTGCTTCTCTGACTCCTTTCTTCTGCACCTGTCTTTTTTCATGACTCCTTTTCTACTTTTTTTCTAACACAGCTTTTGCTTCACTAATTCCAAGTTCTGCACTTGCATACCTCCTCTTTAATGCTTTCACCCTCATTTCCAAATGTGACCTTCACCTTCTGCTTGCAAAATTCAGTTCCTTCCTCAACCCACATCTGCTTTTGCTCCTTTCTGCTCTTTGCAGCTAAATTCTCTTACTCCAGAGAAAAGACAAATCATAAAAGTAGAGCTCCACCTTGCAAGACCTCCTCTAAACTGAGAGGTGTTATTCTACCTTTTGAGAATAACCAAGAAACAGATTGGGGTATTTTTTAGGGATTTGGGGATTTTGTTTTATGTTTTTTTTGTTGTTGCTGGTGGTGGTGGTTTGATTTGGTTTCGGTTTGTGTTTTTTTTTTGTTATTGTTTTGGTTTGTATTTTTTTTGTTGTTGGATTGGGTTTTTTATGAATTAAATCTTCCACTGTTGGATAACCAGAGAGCTTGTAATTGTTCAAAAAGTTTCCAGTAACACAAAGCATTTTGAAAAGTATTGCTTCTTATTTTTACTACTGTTCATGACATACATCATGCCTCGCTGCTGGCATGGAAAGCTGAAGATCAGTGAGTGCATTGGCCCATGGAACTGTCTGAGACTTTGTTCTGACCACCCAGAATGTGCAGCATGAAACATTTGGAGGCTTTGAAAAATCTGTGCTGCAAAACCAGCAAACAGGATTTCATTTTTATTCTAAGTTTAAAGCTCAGTGAAAAGAGTTGTGTTTTGTGCATAATACATGTTGTTCTAGTCTACTGAAAGCTGAGTAACGTGGTAATACATGCAAATAGTAATAGATTAAAGATTTGGCATGCTCAGGAACACTCCAATGACATGTCCAATCACAGCAGAATCATCTGCTTTTCCTTATATGTGCTAAATTTGCAACACTGCGTGAATTTCTATATTAGTTTACACACCACCTTCAGGAAATTATACTTAACAGATAAGCAATATTTGGGCTTTGGGGCTTATCTTTAGCAAACAGTTAGTAAATGTCTCTCCAATTGCTCTTAGCTGTCTTCTTACAGAAAGTAGTTTAGAAATCAATAGCATTGATTATGTACTCTTTTTATCCCTGAAGGAATGGCAGTGATTTGCAATTGCGGGGAGGCTCAGACTGGGTATTTGGAAAAATTTCTTCACCAAAAGGGTGGTCAGGCATTGGAACACGCTCCCCAGGAAATGGTGGAATCACCGTCTCTGGAAGTGTTAAAAAAACGTGAAGATGAGGCCCTCAGTGACATAATTTTGTCAGTCCTTGGGTAAAGGTTAGACTTGATCATCTTAAAGTTCTTTTACAACCTAGTTGATTCTATGATTCAAATGTTATTTTCCTATTTTTCTGCTCATGCCAGAATTTTGACAGACCAAAAGGTGATCAGAATTTCATTTGGAGCTTGGGCACCAGCAAAACAAAAGAAGCCTTCCGTAGTACAGCTAAATTAAAATGAAACTTTTCTGTAGAGTGGAAATTTTGCCAAATTGTTAGCTGCACCTTCTCTTTGGGTAGTGTCCAATTCGATGTTACAGAGAATACCACCTTAATGATCAATGCCATAAATAAACCTACAAATCACATGGATATGTTCTCCCTATAGTTTGGAAAGAAAACAAAAGAAATGGAAGAAGACTGATGGATTCTGTACAATATTGGCAATATCCCCCTCCTCACGCTTGTTCACTGACACCCTGAAGCATGGGAAGACAGAAGATCAGGCAAGAAAAGGCTCCTTCCCTTGACCATCTGGGATTTCTATGAGTCTCTTGCCTTGTCAGCTTCAGGGCTGGATGGTTTACCGATGATCCCGGAGCTCATTTGCAGTGCCTCTGCATGATGCTGCACTGAGTGATTTCTCCCTACAGGATGAAAGGCTGAGTTATACCTTCTTTGGGTCTGAGCGGAGCAGGTATTTCAAAGTGCGAGACCATTGAACCATCACCCAAGGGGGCAGCTGTCTGGAGGATATTTTAAACGTGCTTGACACATTTAAATAGATGGTTTCAGCTTGGAATAGCTCCTAAAATATACGTCAATATAAAGAATAAGGCAATTTGTTTTGGATGATTAAGGGAATCTGGCTCATATAACCAAGGCGTGACAATTCCAATCACATCTTCATTTCAATTTACAGGAAAGAAATAAAGTGGGCTTCATTATTGTTCATACTGCTGGTACTATATATTTGACATGATAACCTACAGTATTAGTCAGTAAATTGACTCACTGGACTGCCCTTGATCATATGCTCCATTTTCCACTCAGCAGAGCCCTCTCTAACAGCTATATATAACTGGGGAGGGAAAAAAAAAAGAGACAGCTCTCTCTTAGATCATTATAAGATGTTGCATTCAGTTTCCATGTTGCTTCAAAGGTTGTAAGTGATGTGATCTTTTCACCACCACAGCTAATACATGGTTGTTGTTTGTCTGACTTGTCAACTTCTCACACAGAAATCCGACACTCCCCACTTGTCACATACTCATTTTAGATATGTGTTCTTTGCAGGGCCCAAAATGAAACAGTCACTGCATGCCTGTCTGGAAGTTTTCAAGTCTGGAAGTTTTCAAGTCTTGCCTTTTGTGGTCTTTCCTTGTCAAACCACAGTTGTCACATCAGCAACCCACGAGTACTTCCATCAAATGTAAAATCTCCTCATTGTAATTAAAATTCTGCATGCTTTTCTGTTAAATAAATTATCGTGCAACTTAATCCATAGCTCTGCTCTTCTGCCACCATTTCTTAAATGTGAGTACTGATCTAAATGCTTGGCCAGGTTGATTTTAGACTGCATCATGCATTTATGGGTTTTCTAACACTGTCAAAGTAAGTATTGGATTAATCCTGGCTCCTCATCTATGTGTTGAAAAATTGTTTCCTCACTTTGTACAAAAAGTTAAAATTAGGAGTAACCTCTAAAAGGGACCTCAGGGTGAAGGGCAGTTCTCAGTGCTAAGAAAGTATGAGAGCACAGACTCAGAAAGCAGACAGCTCAGTAGGAGATTGTCATGAGTTACTAAATACACACTTCTGTAGCTGTATTTAGGTAGTGTATCCTCAGCTGTAACCTGTGCTGCTGCAGAAGGAAGGGGAACCAAAGAGCCTCAGGATAGAAAGAGCCTATCGTTATTCCTGCCCAGAATGATAAATTGTTCAGAGACTTTTTTACTGACCTTTTGTTCCAGGAGTACTTGCAAGTCAAGGAGAATTACAGGGTGTAAATCAGAAATACTCAACTGAGGGTCAGCGTATGCACAGAAAGATGTAATTCAGCTCACAGCCTTTCTGAGAAACAACCCCTCACAAATCTCTCCTAAACTCACTCCTGATCTATTTGGCACATTGCTGAAGAAAATGTTTAACAGCACTGATTAATATTTTCAGTAGCTAAATTTTGCAGTGTACTGCCTGGTGCTAGCTTTGCCAGCTGGCTCTTAAGGGCACTTCTGTTCCTGTTCCCTGTCATCCTACAATTCTGTATTTGTAGTTTGAAGAACAGAACAAAAATCAGTAACTGCCCAGGCCAAACAGCTTTCCCTGTGTTGTAATGCTTTAAACATGTAAACAGACTAAAGTCTAAGCCTCTTTGCTTAGAAACCTCAAAAGCTGCTGGCAGAAAATATCCCCAGATTCATATGAGTTTGGTACAAATTCCTAAGGCATCTTCACTTTGATATGGAAGGCAAGAAGGGAACATTTGTGGGAAAAGGAAAATCAAAATTCACATCCCACCATGGCACATCAATTACCCTTCAGGCACTCCTGTATCCCTGGGGTACAGTGCTCTGGGAGTGCAGGTGTCTGCCTCGGGCTAAGGCAGCCCACAGCTCACACAGGAGATCAAGTGTGGTATGCCCCTTAAAATCCTTTCTTCTCCCCTTGGATGAATAAGACCTTACTGCGGGAAGAGGTAAATATTGGACAAACTCAGGAAAGTCAGGTTGGGCAGCAGGGAAGGTGTATCAGTGAGAAAAAAGAAGTGAGACTGAGGACATTGGGATGTCACATGAGAAGAGAAGCAGCTGGCTGCTGAACAGCTGCCCCATGAATTTCAAAGCTACACTGGCTATATAACTTCTAAGTCTGGATAATGACCAGAAGAAAAGTTCCTACTGAGCCTTTTTGCCTTCTAACTATAATGCAGCATGTTTAAATTAAACTAGCGACAAGTTAATTTTGTCTACGGTATAAACCTGAAAACAAGAATCTAAACGCAGTATTATACCTTTCTATAGGCATTACTAAAACAATTGTTTACAATAATTTCTTTAAAAAAAACTATAATATCTATTATTTCTAATAAGAATCCAGTTTTATGTGGTCTGTGATAAGAAGTTTGACTGTTGCTAGGTAGAAAGATGAAGCTGAAAACAAAATGTTAGATGAAGAGCACATTGCCTAAGCTGAAAAGCCAAAAAGCAGATTTGCACACCAGTTAGGAAAAGCAGCTAAGCTCACACTTGGTAGGAAAGGGTTGAAAAGTAATTAAAAAAGCTATATAGAGCAATAATTTTGAAGGTAGCAGATTAACCAAGAAACAACTAATCTCCTTTAGATTTGCTAGACAAATCATTGCTAGAAATAGTGTTGAGGCTACCTGGAGTGAGAAGCATGATACCCAAATGTAAGAGGCTCAGAGAGACAACTAGAATTAATAAATTCAGAAAAGCTGAAGCCCAGGTATGGCAAGACATGTCAGCATATGACAGCCTGAAGAAAACTGACAATTACTGGGTATGCAGGCACAAAAGAAATTCAGTGACCTATGCAGGATACACAGTTTAAAGCTAATGTAGGGAGAGTAATATCTAAAATATGCAGTGCCTTCTCTGTTTTTTCATCTTAGACACACACACATACATACACAAATACCCAAGGAAGGACCTGTCTGATGGAAGATTAGCAGACATTATGGTCTAATAAGGAAACTGCAGTTGAATAACTGCATAATTTGTCCCAGCTTATCATTAAAAGATGGGGCAAGGACTTGCAAAACTGTCAAGAAAGCTAATTGTCTTCTGCAAGAGCCACTGGAAGTTTATAAGAATTACTTATACCTTCTATTGGTAGGGCTAGAAAACTATTGAGCAAGGGCACAAAGTGATTTTCAGAAGACTTGAATATCAACTCATTGGTGTAAATATCTGCAAACACAAGAATGTCCCCCAGATTCCTCATGGGAAGTCCTGTGACAGTGGCAGGCAGGGTCACCAACCTTTCAAAGGTAGGACAGTGTATTTATGCAGTACTTATGCAGCCATGCTGCATATGCCATGAAACACACGAGACCCAAGAAGTAGATCTTAATTCGTCTAACTAGGTATGTAATGGTGAAAAAAGAGTATTGGACCCTGCACTTCTTTCAGAAAGAAGATACCAAGGGCTCTAAAACAGCATCCTGTGATGCACAAGTTCTCTGTCTCACCAGCCTGTAGTGGCATCACACTTGATTACACTTGCCTGCCATGCTCAGCACAGAATTAAAAAAGCCTGCAAAATGAAAATTCTACAGATGGGGTAAATGAGGACATCTAGCATCTGGTTCTATACTGTGCTTTGCAAAACCTGAATATATGGTAAAACTCTCTCTTGTTTACACAAATACCTATTGTACAGCTGTTTTCTGTCAATTTGACGACAGAAACAAGCCATATTCGAAAACGGAGCCTTGCATGGATATTAAAGAGAAAGCTGGCCTAAATTAAAAGACAACAGATAGATTAATTTCTTGGAGTGTTTGTACTGGAGAGTGTCAAGGTTGCTACATGCAGGTACCTGTAAGACTTTACATCCTGAGCAGGAAACGCACAACTTGCTTTCCTAGAAAGCCATGTAAGATCTCACATTTGTGCAACTCAGGTAATCTCTAATGACGGGAGCTTGTGATCTCCATTTTTCATTGGTTACTTTTATGACAGATGAAGATTACAGAGCACCTAAAGGCAAGTCTCTATACCAATAGGCTGTGGAAGCCTTAAAAGAAAAATGGATGAGTCAGTTACAGGCAGAGCACTTCCACATGACTAGCAGAAAGAGTTCTCTTAGAAAACTGCATAGAGAGCAGCTTTATGAGAGTGAGGTGCGACATGAAAACAAAGGTGCCATGTCTTCTAGAGTCTTGTCATGATATCACAGAGAAATTAAAACCTTGGCACCTTGGTAAAATAACTTGCATTTACACAATTTGATTATAAATGTGTGTGTACCAATGCACACGCAGTATTTGCATGAGAAATTATAAACACAAGTTAGAAACTAAATGATTTGAAGAGCTATGCTCTTCAAAGAGAGAAGTTACAGACTTGATGCAGAAATTCACTGGGTAGAATTCTGGGCTTCATCACTTCACGTTTTGGCAACCACAGCAGCCTTTTTTGACCTTTCCGGTCTGTTTTTCCAGGACCTAAAGACACTCTGGCACACTCAGTATGCCAGATACATTCAATCAGCTGCTGGAAAACTGCACTTTCCAATGGTAAGTTCTTCTTGACATTGATCCTGCTGTAGTCAAGAAGTGTTGTGTGGGAAGAGTCAGGGCTGTGCCAGCTCTAAAACACCATGGGGAGAAACCAGTCCCAGGGAGTGGAAGTTGTGTCAATTTTTAGTGACCTGTGGTGGGGCTTGGCACAGAGTTTTGAGATGCCCCTCATCTGAAATGGGTCTCTGTGAAGACTCTGAGAAACAAGCACTCAGAATATGTGGAATTTCAAGGTGTTTATTCCTTCCAGTGTAACTACCTCTAGTCCACCCCTCATGTAGCAAAGAAAATCTCCTTTCCCACCTATCCATCTACTCCTAGATGTCTAATTGCTTCTTTTGTGCAAGAGAGATCAGTGTTACTACAATGAAAAGGAAAAGAAAAAAGAAAAGAAAAGAAAAGAAAAGAAAAGAAAAGAAAAGAAAAGAAAAGAAAAGAAAAGAAAAGAAAAGAAAAGAAAAGAAAAGAAAAGAAAAGAAAAGAAAAGAAAAGAAAAGAAAAAGAAGAAAAATCAGGCTGCAGAAGAAATACTTAAGTACAGATATTCATATTTACAGTAAATAACATCTTGCTCTAGCAGCGGATCAAGTGAAATAAACATCTGATCATGAAGTCAAACTAAATGTGTTAGAATCAGGCTCCAACTGATCACTTTGCCATAAGCAAGGGCTGACAACTTGAACAGGAATGACTAAATTATGTGGCTTTCCATTAGAAAAAAGATAGAGAGACAAGTGACTTAAACACCACTTTTGAAAAAGTACCACAAAACCTGGATTTTGCTGAAACCTGTAAAGTTTTTCAGACCTTGAAACAGCATGAGGTTTCAACAGGCTAGTTAATACAATTTGGTTTTGCACAATGTCATTTGGACAACATCATTACAGAATGCTTCACAATTAATTACATTCAAATAGCAGCTTCTATCCCCTGTGGAGAATGTGATTAATTGGGTCAGATGTAAATATGCATTTCATGGATCCTACTGAATACTTGCCCATCTCATCAATTTACTATGTAATTTGATACAACTGGTGTACTATGCTCTTGAGATGTGCAGGGTGAGAACAGTTGCCAGTCAGGCTAGAAATACGCAGATACAGCAGTGCTGGTATTCTCTGCCTGCATATGTTTGTCTCTAACTGTCTGACCCTTTCATTTTCTTGCAGAAATATTAATTTATATTTATTCACACTGAAATACTCTGCTGTTGAAAATGAGTCTTGGGACAGCAGTCTGAACTGATATGAAGCATCCTGCTGGATCCCTGTCAACCTGGGATCAGAAACTCTTCCCCCAGATTTCCTCACCTTCCCATTGGAAAGAGGACCTGATCTCTGAGATTGGAGCCTTACTGGGTCCTGACTCTGGGCAGAGAAAGGTAAGCTACATACAGAGAAGAAAAACAAAGGAACCAACTTTGGGCAAAGTTGTTTCTTTGATCCCTTGTGCAGCCTAAGCCTAAATGTTGGGACTGCAATGGCTTTTCAATCTCTTTCTGGACTCTTGGTTAGGGGTGGTTTAGGTTAAACATACTCCTGAAGCCCCCTTTCTTCATCTTTTTAGCATGCAACACATATTTGACAGCACTTTCATTGGGCTTTTTTTTTTTTCATTAAATGAGGTGGGCCAAGAACACATCCAGCTAAAGAACCACTGTTTTCTAAAATAATCTGGAAAACAAATACTTGTGCCTGTGGGAGATGCTTCTTGAAAAACTTTTCTTGTTGCTTTAAAGCATCAAAAATAAAATCACCATTTCCGGTGTCTTTCTACCTTCCTCTCCCCTATTTTCAGCTTGCACTCTCCCCTAGGTATAATAAAAAATGATACATTTGCACCCAGCTGGAGAGTACCTTTCATGAGCTGGAAAACAGCGGAGCTCAATTCTGGTGTGTCTCCTGCTGTTCATAGGCTACCACCAGGACAAACTCACTTAAGTGAAAACTTCTGTCCCCAAGGTTTGTCAGTTCAGAGCTGATCCTTTCAGCCACTGTGTGCTGGGTAGGTACAAGAGAGTACTCAGAGTTTCTAAAGCAAAGTAACTCTACAGAACAAATGAAAAAACCCTATCTCAAGTTCTCCCTCTGGCCTTGCCAGTCCTTGTCCCAGATGACGTAGCATACAGTCACTTCATATCTAAGATCTGAGTTACTGTAATGTTACAGAATCATAGAATGACAGAATGGTCGAGGATGGATGAGGCCACTGGAGGTTATCTAGTCCAAAATCCCTGCTCAAAATTACAGGCATTAATGTTTAATAATGTTACTGTTCTGTAGCCCTTTACAATGCATATATACTGTTCATATCTTATTTAACATTAAGGAATAATTTGCTAAAGTATTTGCAAGCTGGCCAACGTGAGTCATTATCCTGCATCATGTCCTGTTTGGTGCTTTGGTGTTGTACCTGGTCCCTACGGTTAGATTATGTATTCCCTGCTCCCACAGAGTACTCTGTGCTGCACCATTTGAACCATTCTGAAGTCTTACCAACTCCCCAACAGTTCTCCTCTGGTTTCTGCCACTTCTGGACGATGCTTTTTTGAATTGTGCTTATTTTTTTTTTCTTGGTGTTTTTGTGCTGGTTCGTTGGTAGTTGCTTTGTTTTGTTTTGTTTGTGGTTTTGTTTTGTGTGCATGTTTATTTGTGTTTTGGTTTGTTTGTTTTTCGTTTTTCCTGAGATTGTAGTTTGTTCTCCTGATTTTGTTCTCCTAGATTCCATTACTTCAGCTTTTGCAGTTGTACTCTTCTTGGCTTCAATTAATGCTAAGATATTTGGGAGTTGATACTCAGAGGTCTTTCTCAGGAATCAATATTACATGTTACATAAACCAAACGCTGCCCTTGATTACAGAATGTTTACTATACCCAAATTTTTATTTGGTTTTCAGAATTCTCTGCTTGAAATGTGATTATCCCTTTTCTCTACTGTTTCTTGGTTTGGGGTAAAATATCTACTCCATACAGTTCATCATCTTATTGTGTCTGAAGTTGTAAAACACAGGAAACACAGACACTTTTTTGATTTTTTTACCTTCCCTCCTCCAATAAGGGAAGGAAAATCTTCCATTCAGCTTTAAATTACATTTGTAAAAGGCCATTATAAAAACTAATTTCTCTCTCCAGTTTCTTTGTCTCTGGTTTTTACTGGAAATTCTGCCCATCTGAACATACTGCTCTCACTAGACTTTTGATCCACTGTTTGGATACCACCCCCATGGCTGAACTGCTTCTTTTTCTACAGGTTACTCTCTCTCTGGGGTCTTCTGCCTTGCTTTAAACTTGTGCCCAGAGCTAGACTAACGATTTATATCAAGATGTTTTTCTAGTTTAAAGTGACGCTTTTGTTTAAATGCTTAAACTCACTGAAGTAAGTCCATTTAATAAACAATAAAGATACTTTGACTGATGTTAACTAGCCTATTCATGCTCAAAATGAAAAGACAAACAAGGACATTCAGATGAAGTCACAGGGTGACATGGCAACATGTTGAAATGTACTGTGTATTTTATTTAACTGGTTCTCTGCAGTCATATGCAGAACTATAACTTCAAGCTAAATGATCATTTTGGTGTATTTATCTTCTGCTGGATTTTTTCTGCACTGTTACATTAAAGTGCTAATGCAACTGCCCTGGAGAAATAAAAGTAACCACAATATCTTGAGGGTGTTTATCTACAGCAGAAGCTACGTGCTCTTTAATCCATTAAGTAAGCAAGATATGTGTGTGAGAGAGAGAGAAAGCCATTCAGACTTGGATTCCTATTTTTCACAATGAAGCTTGTGTGCTTGAGCTCGCTTAGCGAGTACCAAAAATAGCTCAGCAAAAAGGGCTTTCCTTGAGCACTTCCATTATTCACAAGATGCAGCACCTTACATAACGCAAGCACATCATCCCGCCGAGTGCACATGGATGCTGGTGGGCAAGAATTTCTGCCAGGGACAGTAGTACCAAGTGTTTTAAAGGCAAAGTCAGGCTGAAGGCACTGAGTTTTTTTTCAATAGTCAAATCTAGAAAATCTTAGAAAATTGTTCAGAGGGTCTGACGGAGGGATTTCAATCCTATTAAAACAGCAGAGATGGCCTTCGAAAACTGGTGTTACTGCATACCTTTTCTCCTTTTTAAATATGGAAGTACTGTATTATCTTGACAGTCGCAGTGACTTTGTTTGGGTACTTGGGGTACCCACCTTGCCATTGGCAGCTCCATCCAGAGACCAGCAGTTCTCTGAAGCACTCAGTAAGGTGCTGCCATCTTTGCTCAGTCGAGTTATCCTCTGCTGCTGTAATCACTTAGTCCCAGCTCTTTCAACTGAAAACACCATTTGTGCCTCCCTTTCCTAATCTGCATGCATGTGAACTCCATTGGCTGCAGCATTGTTATTTGTATTGCTCTGTGTTCCCTGCACATGGGATTAAAGTCTGTCACAGCCTCCAGCTGCACAGTTTTTTGTTCAAGCCATAAAGTATTGCTTTTAACCCTAACATTCCCAAACTTAACCCCTGTTCTTGGTCACAGTATAATTGTCACATCACCACCACAGAAATAATTTAGGAAGTCTCCTTTGAGGTGATGGTGTGAATACTAGTGTACTGTAGTGACTACTGATCATATAACATAATAATTATTGTTTTTAAAAAGGGATGACTGAACCTCTGTAAACAGAGTTCTGCTTCCCTGAAAACCATCATTTTGGAAAATAAGCAAATCTTGTTTGATTATTACAGATCATATTTAAAAAAGAATCTATTATCTTTCTGGTCATCTGGCACTATGCAAATTTAGGTTTTAATATAATAAAACTGTACTATGTCCTCAGTACCATCAGACTCATGGCTTCTGCAGCCTATACTCTATGCAAAAAGTAGTAGCATGATATGCAATACATAGGCAACACTTTTCTTTACAGTGAAGTGTTGCTGCTGACGGGTATATATTTCACTGTGAGCAGGAAGACTCCACAAATCTTTAGGACAAGTATTAATGCTTTCTCTAACAGAAACTGCATGGGGAAGGTTGCACCAATTATCTGAGGATATAGAGATATATTCTGTATGGAAGATGGCAGCAGGTCCTGATAACACAATCTTTTCTAATGCAATGACATGTCAATGGTTCAGCTGTAAATATAATTTCTGGATCATCAATGTCAGAACGCACATTTGTATAGAGAGACTTTAGCCAGTCTGATCTTTGGCTTATGAGACCTAATAGTCTCTTAAAGGTGCCTTGTGCTTTCATGCAGTGCTCTGAGGGCTGCAGCACTAAGGACAAGACCTGGCAGAAGCAATAACAAAACCAGTGGCAGAGATACAGGCTTACAAAACAGAACAGTATTTTTCTTGTTTTGTAGACCTATCTATTAAAACCAGAAAACCTGGTCAGGTATGATTTAGTGCCGATGTTTTCTCTCCCCAGCTTAGCATTGAATGATACAGTGTAAATATTCAGTCACCCTTCTCTTACTCTGTTTCCTCTTGACTATGACTTTTAGATTTGCATTCGCCATAAACCCTTGATTCAGTGAGCAATACCTCAGCAAATTAAGCTCCCTAGGAGGCTTCTTGTGGCACCACAGGTTATGCTGCTATGCTCTCCTCTGCACAAAAACATCCTTCTCCTGATCATAAAAGTACTGAGCTGAAGCTATGGTAGTGTTGCTCCAGAAACCTCTATCTTGGTGTGTCTCCTCTGTTCATCTCCCAGGTGCACATCACTTCTGTTGTAGGAGCTCTTCAGGGGAAATCAATGGAATGCAGCTCCGGCTCTTAGGGCTCTGCAGCAAAAGTATTTCAGTGGCATGGCCCCTCTGCATAGTACTCCTTCTGTATATGTAATACATAGTGCTCAAAAGCTGAAGAGATGTTTCTGCAAGCTTTCTTATAGAGAGGATAACCAGGTCTTAACTCACACAAACCTTAGCTGGACTATTAGCACTTTGTGACTGATAAGACATGTAACACTGAGTGCTTACTTGGACTGGTTTTGTAGTTGCATGGCATCAGATTTCCAGTGGCAGCATAGTCATATTTGTCGTATCTTCTAGAAAGACCCTGATTTTTTAATTTCATGTTCAGTTTTCTATATGTGTAAATACAATTATTTTTACAATTGAAAATACCCAGAAATGAAGGCTCTCTTCTACTGCTTGCTATTGTAGCTCCAAAAGAGAACAATTTATTGCTCTATCCTAATTTTGCTGTGTAACATGAACTGTGGTTTTTCTTTGATTTTCAAAATTCCCCTTACACAAAATACACTGAAATCATCTGCATCTTATAATCACATAACTTTACAGAGTTTGATCAAAATAAGAGGCTCATTACTGCTCAAAAGCTGCTCAGACAATGTTTTTTGTTCTAGGAAAGATTTAAATCCTGGTCCCATTTTATTTAAATGAATACATTTCATTTCTCTGTTACTACTACAGAGCAGTGAGCTGCACACTAAGCTCATTTCTCTCTCCATCACTGATTTTATTACCTCCACATCTCACTCATAATCTGGATCTATCATCTGCTATCTTATTGCTTCTGATCTTCTACACGTTACACTGTGTACAAGATTTCAGCCCCATGGCTCTTCTCCAAGAAAATAAAATGAAATCAATGAAATACATCTTTTCATTCATAGCTATTCATACTCCACTACACAGGGCTCAGGACGTCACAAGAAGAAACACTGATGGTTGACAGTTCAGGAATAAATACCATACCAATAAAAATGCATTTCATTATGCATACCAAATTCTGTTGGAATGCACTGATCTGAAAGATGACACAATGTGGGATTTACTGTCACAAGGCATTTCCTATGCTTCTGTCTTCCCCATTCACCTTATATTTATACAGGATCAGGTTAGCAAATATACATGCATTTTCCCAGGGAGGTTTGGAATGGGGGTGGCACAAGTCAAACATGGAAGAAAACAAGCATAAGGGTGGGCCACAAGAATGTACAACACTGAACTGCTGTTCATGCTGGGGACAGTATTGTGTATTTTGTGGGGACATTTAGCAAAGAGAACACAAGAGACTACTACTGATGCCATCAAAATCAGCCATTTTGCTGATTTATGACATCGTTGTTGATACTAAATCTGTCTCTTGCTTTCTCTTCTCACTACAGTTTTACCCTCAAACTTGAATTGCCGATCTGATTCACTGTCCCGTAAACTGGTGACTCTTTGCTCCGCAAGCCATTCATGCGCCGCACGGACTCAATGCTTTCATTCCCAACAGTCATAGTCTGTGCCTGTCCCCAGAGTGTCAGCATAGATAGCAGCATCAAGAATGAGAATAGCGCAGTGGTAACATGATAACACACATACACAACAAGCAAAGAGAAGAACGGCTCTGTTAGAGAAGACCATCATGCAAAACAATGTGAATTGCTTTCAAAGAAAAATAAACTGAGAAATGAAAGGCAAATTCAAGTAAAGGGATGCAGAAAATACCTCTCAAAAAGATGGTCTTAATAGCATTATTATTTTGAAATTTGTAGAACCAGTTTAATAGGAAATGTGAAAAAAAGATTGTGCAAATAGGTGTCTTTTACTGCAGAAGAATGTTTCCTTGATTTAGTTAGGACTTCACCTATTTTGCAAAGAATCCATGTACCAGCTGCCCTAGGATAAACACAGATCTTCTGGTGATTTGATTTTAAATAACTTCCTTTTAATAGTTACCAGAATAATCACTCCCACCATAGATGAACCACCACCTCCATGGACCAAAACCTTGTCATTTTTGAATGATGCCACTGGATACTGATTCTTAACCAATAGTGGCTTCTTGCCCACCAGTTCCTCTCTAAAGAAGACATTGTATCCAAACTTGAAATTGCAGGCCTCATACAGCAGCTTCAGCTGCTGCCATGCTGGTTTTGGAAGCAAAGGCTTTCAGTGCCAGTGCATCTGGCATGTGTGCCCGTAGTTGGGCAAGCATTTCTGCTCTCCTGTAATCTAATCTTAATGGGAATCTCAATTCATCTGACTGGATTGCTTCCCAGAGCATCCATCAAATATTACATTAGGTACAGAATATTTATTAGACAGACCTGTCAAAACACAAATGCCCTGTGCCATTGTTGTCATCTCTCTTGTAAAGGAAACCATTATTTGTGGCTTGAAGCACTTGCACAGCTCAAGCAAATATTTACTTCACCTAGAAAATGCATATGTACAGCGTCAACCTAAATGTTTCTACTGATACTGAAAATCGGTGACACAGATGCAGGAAGGATGAAATCTTTATAGTTGTGGGGATGATCATAACTGGACTAAAATTCAATTTAATATCTATTCTCGTCTTTCCATTTACAGATAAATTAAAAAAAAACCAGGAAACATGGACAGACTTACTAAAAATATTTTAAGACTGACATCTAGGTTAAAACCAAGCCTCCTTTCTACATTTCAGTCCCTGGTATAAAACGATATGACAGCGATATTCACAAATAGTCTTTTTTTAAAAAAATTGAAGTTTGTATCAGTAACAAACTGTGAAATAGTAGAATCTAGAGAGGAAATTCTCCTAATCTTTCTCCTTTTTTTCTTTTTTTTATTTTTTTTGTTAAAGTGCCCACATTTCCTGGTTTCAGCTGGAAAAGACAGCAGTTGCTGTTGGTTTAAAAGTGAGGGCAGAACTGCCGATCACTGCGATGGGCTGCTTAAGGAATCTCCCATTTTAGTATGACTAGCTAGCATAGCACTAGAAAAGACAGGTCTTGGGCATGTGTTGTTGTCAGCACATCTGTATGATGTCAAGGAGATAATATCAGTACTCTATCTATGTCACTGCTTCCAACAGTTCCTTATCCACTGGTGGGTGCCACAGAGTAGCACAATATTTGTAGAGGTATGGCTGCCTCAGCAGTTGCAAAAAGAGAATAAAATTCTTGGGCTCAGTGACTAGTCCATTGACATTTATGAATAACTTCATAAACTGTAAATAAACCCTGAAGCCAGTTATCAGATCTTCACCAGGGAGTAAAGCACTCGAAAGCAAATTTTAGAATGAGGCTGTCCTGAAAGGCAGGACTGAGGTGAGAAATCAACTGCACATCAGTGTGCTATTAAGGCAGATGCCGTCCCCCCAAGTAAAGAGCAGCTGTACCTTGTTTTGTCTTCTTTGCCTTCTTCGAAGCCTCAGAAACTCTTTGTGCTGCCGTGAAACAAAGTTGACTGCTGCATATTCCAGTAATGCAGCAAAGACAAAGAGAAGGCACACGGCCATCCAGATATCGATAGCTTTTACATAGGAGACCTAGGAAAAAATAGGACACAGCATGTTACATTTCAAACTTCTTCATAAGCTGAAGTTATTGATGTGAAAAAATAAACACATTTCTGCACAGCATGAGTTCCCATTTTTCAATGAGGTGAAGATGTTCTTGTTTTTTGTCTTGGTTTGTTAGTTTATTTGCTTATTACAGATAAATAATCCAACTATTAATGAAAATGTGTTTTCACAAAGAATACATAAATTATTAGCTACTGCCTTTAGAAAAAGAATTAGGATTAATCTAACAAAGTAAGAGTGCTCTTATAGTTTATGAGTGCCCACAGCTTATCAGAAAGAAAACAAATAAAAGGTGTGATAAAATACCTTTAAAAAACAACTATAGAAAATTTATAGTTATCACCTTCTTCATCTTCTATGAACCAATTACCATATTGTTTAATTATGTATGTTTGGTATCCATAACCTCATACAAAATTCAGGGTACTGTATTCTATGGGTTGATGTGACTTTACCAATTAAATAGTTAAATCTAGCTTCTTGATCTATATCCAAATATTCTATAAGAAAAATATAACTCACAGATATTATCTACTAAAAACACCCAAACAGCAGATGCCCCTGTTCTAGTAAAAGCCTATTCTGGCTTGAATTGACAGGTCCACAATAAAAACAGATATATTACAGCACTGCAATGTCACAAGATTTTTATTGTATTACCTGCACTAGGCCAAACAATAGCCAATTAATGAGCTACGCGCTATGTATATCAAAGGTAAATTGTCTTCCATAGCTGTGTTAGGTCTCTGCCTTTCTTTGTAGTCTTGCAGGTTTTAAGCAGCGACCTTATGATTAGGCAACAGCAGGTTGCCTCTTTCGATATCAGATATTGCATCCAGGGTGGAATTAAAATCATCTGACTTTTAATGTCTTCAACATACATATGAGCCAGTCGCCTAAACTACTTTGATATAAATAAATCAAGGAATGAAGAAGAATAGTTATTTCTAGGATGCAATGCATGTGAATTGTTTTAGATATTTTCTCTAGGATGAGATGAATAACACCCAAAAAGTGCTTCTTCGTGTCTGTAAAGGGGAACATAGAACTACTAAGCATAGACACATGGGGCTTTACTCAATCATCTAAATAAAAGCACCACATACTGCCACATTAGGTATGTAGCCTCCATTAGCTAATCCAGCAAAGCACAAATCTGCAGCATCATACTAACAAACCAGTCCTTTGGAGATGCCTCAGATACCCAAGGTGACCTCAAATGGTCTCACCATACAACTGAATCAAGATAAGCAAAACAGGTAATACCAAAACCCTGAAAATTTATAATAAAAAGTATATAACATCTGAATAATTCCCTGCAAGCCAAACATTTCAATGCAGTCAAAACATACAGTGGTCTGAAAAGAAAGCAGGAAAGGATGTGCTGTGCATCTAACATGCTAATGTTTAGGATATCCAGTCTCAGCCTTGGAAAACTTCACCTCTATCCTTTGCACACACTATTCAAAATGACCTTGCTCTTACAGTTGTAGCTACCATTTCATGATGAAGGGAAGCACACCTATTTCAGTAGATTTTGCTCCTATTTACCATGTGCTTGAATAACATCACTTTTCAATGTCTGTAGAGGAATTTTTGTTAACAACAACAGAATATACTGATCTGTATGCTCCAGCAAACAATATAAGCAAAGCAACTGGCATTTAAAGCAGGGCAGAAAAGATACAGAGATCCATCCTGCAGATCCTGAACATTGAGCAGGACATTTTATAGGAGCCAAGTACCGCTATTCAACCTGCATCACAGGTACATACATTTCAGTAGCTGATACTATAGTGCAGCTCCACTCTGCAATACCCACAATACAACATGCTTAGGCATGGAAAAGGAGGATTTAGCAGGCTAAGGTAACACTATGAATCTGTGACTTTCAATTAGATACACAGCAGGTATGCATTTCTCTCTCCCACTCATAAAAAAAAATAAATTAGAAGTTACATCTTTATTTAGCAGCTGTGAAACCCAGTAAAAAAATCAACAATGTCACAGGCACTCTGTGCCACAGGCTGAGGCACAGTACGAATCAAGTCACTGTAATTTGTGTAAAATGCACCTGAGTTTAGAATGTTTGTTACCTTCCTTGAAGGGGCAGCTGGTTTTCCTTCACAAATACCCTTAGGAGATGTATTAGACATGCATAAACAGCTGGAGTGTGCTGCTACAGACAGCACAATGCAGGGAGTTGAAGCCACAAGAATCAGCATTTCTGATTGTGCAAATCCTGTCCTAGTGGGCTTAAAGCAGGGAAGGCAAAATAATAAAGGAAGCCTTGAGTTAGCCTTCCTGCCACTTAAACTGTGCTGCTATAAGTGACATCCACACAATTGCTGAGACAGCTGGATTATTTTAACACCAGCCTTAGAATCATAGAACAGTTAGGGTTGGAAAGGACCTTAAGATCATCTAGTTCCAACCCTCCTGCCGTGGGCAGTGACACCTCACACTAAACCAGGTCACCTTCTCAGCTGGAATCAGAGGATCACAATATACTTGGCAGATACGTAGCTTGTTTTGTTGTTTAGCCATTGCCACACCATGGCACAGCTTTAAATGAGGAAACAGAAAGCAATTGCTTCCAACAACGCATGAAAAATAAATAGATAAAAGAAGTCCTGCAATGAGTGAAAGCTGACGCCTTTGTTTGCAAATCACTTTATGTAATTTTACCTATGTATCCTCAGCATGTACTGAATTATACTGCTAAAAGCCTAAAAACCTCATGTAATTTTCTTAAGCCAGACTTATGCATGGAAAATGACATAGATCTATTACATCAAGTCTAGGAAGGCCTCATCTAGTACATAGTTCCAAAAAAGTCCAAAAGTGACTGCCTAGATCTTAGACCAACATTTTGGTAACTAAAGCACACACAGTGTGAAGTTTTGGTGGATTTTAGGGTCTCTGTCTGTTTTAGCTGACTTCTATCTGTGTTTTCCTTCAACTAGAAAATGGTCACATCTAGCAGATCACAAACTGCTCTGAAATAGACCTCTCCCAGCCACCTCTGCTGAAACTGTTCTGCTTTGTATGAAAACACTTAAAAATACATTAGCTTGGGGGCTGGGAACAGAATCTCCCCTTATTAGATGCAAATCTTAAGCAGAGGAATACAAAGTCCTTCTCTGCCTCTGTGTCTCAAACACATGCAGGGATTGAGAAAGACCTACCACAGATTATTTCATGGTACTTGACCAGTTTCTTCAGCGAGATGAGCACATAAAGGATGTGAATTTGATCTGCACATTCCAAGTGAGTGTTATAACCACTTCCTTACCAGACGCTGTAGTTTCTTACAGTGGTGTCTCACATGTCAATGAAATGCCTTTTTCTAGGAGCTCCTCAGCCATTTCTCACCTTAATAGGAAACTCTCTGCTCTGCAGGCTCTAGTGTGCATCTCATTCCTAGGTTCTTATTTCTCCTTTGCACTGTACAAAGAACCTTTCACATCCAGTTTTCAATTTAAAATATTGCTGAGTGACATGCTTATAGGGGCTGGGGTCTGAAAAACTGAGTACTTCATGATATGATAGGCACGTCCATTGCTCTGGGAAATCTTTCCACCAAACTCAAAAAGAGTGTTACCGACCAGGTCATAGCATTGTGTGAAAAACCTTGTATGTTTTGCTCAACTAAAAGCTTACATCACTTGCTTTCATAAAGACTCATCAAACAATACTGTATCTCCAGCTTCCTTAGGTACCATGTTCTACAGTTACTACCATGTACATGTAGAACAGTACAGACCCTGATTTTCTTTGAGAAGATTTCATCTCACCTAACTTAAAACATGTTCTGTACATGCGGGGTTTTAACTAATTATAAGAAATAAACACTTTGGGAACAAAATGCATTGAAGTGGAAGGTAGATATCTATATTAGCATCAAGTAAACTGTACCTTAAAAATACCAGTCTCTCATTTTTGACCAAGACTGGAGTTTTGAATGGTTATTTGTGGTATATATGTCTGCTTGATATATGCCAGCGTTGGTTAGATAAAGCTTTTGAGTCATCTCTGTTAGCTCTGTTAGTATCTTGACGTAATCCTAAGTGAAATGAGCAAAATAACAGCAGTTACCCCACAAGAGCATACGTAACAGGGACTGTTACCTGAGCATTTGCCACCTTTCCCATAATTTCACTTGCAGGACAGAACACAAGGTCTGCAGCAACACTACAAATTTGGAGTTGTCATTATGATGCTACCAAGCATAAAATGAAAAATTAGCACCAGGGGATTTTTTCAAAGGAAGACCTTGTAAAAGCCCCTCTGAAAAGCCTGTAACCCTGACAGCACACTGGCTCCACTTACTCTGTGGTACTTTTAGAAGTGGATATTTGGAAACCCTGCCTCATGCAGCATTATCATGTTTAAAAAGCACAGTAAGATTTTTTGCACTTTTATTCTTTAAATAACTCCATTCTTTACTGCATGTTGCAGAGCTTCCTCTCTGATGTTATTTTGAGGGGAGGGGATTTAATGGCTCCTACTAATAAAACCATAAATTATATCAATTATGCAGATGCTCTGTAGATGTAAATTAGGGACAGCTAATGAGGGAACTTTTTCAGAAGGAGAGCTGCCTGCACCAAGAGCCAAGTATGTTAAGGCAAGACATAGTAAACATGACAAAGCAACAACTTTCGCTCTATTATTTTCCTCATTTATTATTTGCCCATGCCCACTACATAAATGAAAGACCAGATAATGCCCTATACAGCACCTGAGTGAAGCATCAATGACCTGAGTGAAGTTTCTGGAAATGAAAGTCCAACGAATATTACTCTGTTCCTGAGGGTCTTGCAAAGAATAAACCTTCCACTTCTCCAGCTCTTGATTTTAGCACTGTGACTCTCTTCTGGGCACCTTTCAGCATATCACGATGTGTCACCACCAGAAGGAAGCATGCTTTTGTGCAGAGAAGCCAGGGGAAAACATGGTCATGGGTCCTGTGGCTGAGCAGCTATCATTTGTTGACATTTGTGAATCAATCCAAATATGAGCTCTATTTCTGCTGCAGTGCCAGACTCATGAGACTCTAGACAACTCTTTTAACTCTCTGCCTAAAACAGACAACTGTTTTAACACTCTGTCTAAAGCAGACAACTGTTTTAACTCAGGTGTAAAAGGAAAATTAAGACACATCCATTCTCTCCCAGAATTCTGCATTGTGAAAAGAACTTCAACTGACAATGCAAGGTGCTCAGCCTATGCTAAAACCCCTATATTAATTTATTTTGGTTGATAGAATCTAATAAAAAAATACCTTTGACTTGTGCTATGAAACCCCAAACCTCTGCTTTTGCACAATATCGCATTCTAGGTAATTTTTTTTTAAAAAAGATCTTCAACTACTGGTAAATGTTACAATTTACAATTCATTTATCCTATACATTAAAGGAATCTCTTATGGGAAAGGGTTTCAGAGGATTTTTCAGATTGGAAATGTGGAAATAGAACTGACATTTTAAATCAAAAAAGAAACCAAAGTTATGTAAAACTGCCTTCTTGTACAAGGCATTGATGTTGCATTAAATTTCACTTGATTTTTTAAAATCCAATTATACTGTATTCTGTTATCATAAAACTTAATAGATTTTTTTTAAATCTTGAATTCATAAATAAATTGATAGCGCTTTCATGCATATCAGCTGTATGTAAGTGAAGCTGAAAGCAAATGTCCTTGTTTCATCACAATTTCCAGAGAGAGAGGTTTCTGAATGAAGAACATGCTGTCAGCTGCTATTACTAGGAATATTCTTTTGTCTCACTCTTAGTCCCAATCTTTTTCATCCAAATGTTTCACATCCATGAAACATCATAATTTTAAACCCGATAAATATCAGAAAAGGTAAATTTCTTACTCAGTCCTAAAACCTCAGTAATTTTATACTATTCTATTGTTGAAACAGCTCCCAGTTTATTGTTCTTCATCCCATGGAATTTTAAAGATGCACAGTGATTGTGCAACACCTTGGTGGCTCAGGTCGAGAAGTCTTTTTAGCTTAGTGGACAGCATGGCATAAAGCAGAAAGTGTTTTAAATTCCACCAAGCTTAAAATTAGTAAGCTTGATCACCTGATAAGGAAATCTTTGTAAAGATTAGTCTTCATGAAGATTCATCCTCACTTCTCCTGAAGTGTTCAGGAGAGAACAAATAAAGCAACTGTCTTTCCCAGCTGTTTGGGGACCTGCTCTTGAAGGGGGATGCTGCTGCAGATTAGGGAATAAGAATGAAAGCTTTTGTCTTCCAGACTGCGGTAAATGTTTGTTTCCCTCTTCAAGACTTTAATGTCATTTCTTTTGATAATGTACTTTGTAATGAAAAAGGTTAAGCTGTCGTAGAATCACATAGAATCACAGAATGGTTTGGGTTGGAAAGGACCTTAAGATCATCTAGTTCCAACCCCCCTGCCATGGGCAGGGAGGCCTCACCCTAGACCAGGTTGATTAACACATCCAACCTGTCTTTGAACACTGCCAGGGATGGGGCAGCCACAACTTCTCTGGGCATCCTGTGCCACCGCCTCATCACTCACATAGTAAGGAACCTCCTTAGAGCTACTATTCTGTTACTGGAAATTAAGTGCTCATGGTATGAGGCAGATTTTAACAGGAGATGGTTCATCAGTGAATGAGTCTTGTGGAAGTTGTAGTTATCCATCAGGTAGTTTACTACATTGCTAAATGTCTTGGAAGAACAACCAGCCTGGCTGGTGACCTTTTTTCCTTCAGAGGTGAAATGGGGTTAAAATCAAGTCCTAAATGTCCCATTCAGTGACCGAGCTACTACCCTCAGAGTAAAATACCTGTTCTGAGATTATGACAAAACTGATGGATGAATGAAAAAATGACAATATTTGGTGAATGTGAAACACACTTTTTTCCAGTTACTTTAATAAAACAACTCAATTTTTTAAAATTGACCAAAATATTTTAACTTTTTTTTTCTTTTGTTTTGGGGTTTTCTGTTGGTTTGGGTTTTTTTTCTTTCTTTTTCTTAGAAATCTCTACTTTGTCTTTCATGGTTAAACGAAATGTGGGCAATTTTCAAAACAAAATGAGGAACAAGCAAGAAATATTTAATTTAAAAATACTGAAACAAACTCTCTCACCCTCCCTCTATTATTCAGATTCCATCTGAAAGTATCCACCTCACTCAGCAGGGACTCAGAAGTTGCTCCAGTTTGCTTTCCATTGAATAAACTATTAATCCAAAAATTTTTGCTCTATTTCTGTCCCTGGTTCTGCCCTCTCAGGCGATGCTAAACCTCCAAACCACTGGTGACGCAGAACTAAATGCTGACTGTATTCAAGCCAGGAAAAGTATGGAAACTCTTTACGGTTTGTTTCTCTGTCAAAGATGCAGGAAGGTTTTCTTCAAGTCTTTGAAGATGATAATGGAGTTAAGGTATTTACAAAGATGGTCTGAAAGAGGCCCCAGGGCAGAGGCCAGAAGAGATGATCACAGGTGTGCAACAGAGTTTACTAATGCAGCTAATAGCTATTTTTGTTGTGCCAACCACCCCAAGGTGCCACAGATAGATACAGTGTCAGTTTGTGAGTGCCGACTGCTGCCCCTGTGCCCGTTACACTCCCACTAAAGAGAACAAGCAAGATGCTCCCTAACTTCAGCGTGGGGCTGCCTCACAAGAATCTGCAGGCATTATCTAACATTTTGTGAACTTCTACAACACATGGCTAACACCAGATTCAGATGACACAGGACTGTGTTACGGTACATTCTGAAGGATGTGATAAAGAGAGCACAGAGCAGTAACTGTGCACCAGAGACTGATATTTCTTTACATTCTGTGTGACACATTACCAAAAAAGTAAACTTGTGTTCCAGGTAAAGGAAAGCCAATCTAGAGAAACAATAATATATTTCTTTTTAGCATGAGCTGTGTCTATTCATATTTTATTATCTTTCTTCTCAAGCAGCAGATTTCCACCTTTGAAAAAATTCAATCCCATAAATATGGAATCAGTTATCAGACTGGTGAATCCAAGACTGTTGTTCTTAACTTTCCAAGGGCATAGAAAGTATTGGCATATTCATCATGTGTCATTTTGTGCAATCGTATGGTGTAGCTGCCTTGTGTTTCCTATTTCTGATAATTCGTTCTTTCTGTACAGGAAATTTAGACAGAATGTACCATTTCCACTTCAAAAGCCCTTGATTTCCTGGAAAATTGTGTGACAATATTTTTCAGACACAAATCAACCACATAAAATAGAGAGCGATAGCTTAGGGCAGGTTACAGCTGAGAAAACAAAGGCTTGTGCTTTTGATTGATAGATAATGGTGGTGGTACTCAGATTGGGAGCAAACAGGGTGATTTTTGTTATGCATTGATAATACAGGAACAGGCTGATCTCTTCTAGTGGGAATGAAATAGCACTAACTGAAATTGTAATCAGGGTCAAAAGCCTACTTTTGCAAATGGTAGTCAACTGTGTGTTGTATCACTATTCACTAAGATGACAATAAAATGGAAATGCCTCTCATATCTAGGCCAGGATTTTAGTCTAACTCAGATGGCTACAGAAACAAGACGTTACAGAAGGGAAATTATGAATAACTTGGCAATAGCAGGTTCCTGTGGCCCTCCCCAAGAACTGTGCTGACTTCATTCCTTGTGAACAGGGTAGAATGGAACTAGGATTGAGCAGCTCTCCATCAGGGTGTGTGAGGTTTGGACCCACAGATGGACCAAATGACAAAAGGACTAGTTATTTCTGTTTGATTTTGAGATCCCCTGGGGGAACAGATTTTTGAAAGAATAAAAGAAAGAGAGGAGGGAGTGGGAATGAAAATTCTTCTGTTCATCATTAATTACCAATTAATGTTAGGAATCAATTGCCCTGATCCTGAAAAACACTGGGCAAGAACAAGTCAGGGGACACCACCACTGTCACCAGCTCACCCACATCCTCAGCACTATGTGGAAATAGGGAATTGTGGTTCTTGTCACTATCCAGCCTGGTTGCCTCTCTCTGCCTATTTCATAAAAAGAGTCTGACTTAAATGGGCAACAAAAATGTTCTCTGCAGTACTGTTGCTGACCAAGAGACAGCTAACCCCACCCCAATGTCATTGCTAGAGGTGGTATGATTTTGTCAGATCTCAGGCAGACTAGTAAAACCCACAATCTGTGCTTGAGCTGTCTCAGAAAGAAACCTGCAAACCTAAGCATCATCTTCTTGCCACTAATATTGTGCATATCTCTGCTCTTTCCTTCAGTCCTGCTTGTGTATGTTGCCTTCTTCTGTCTTCAAGCAACTTATCTTGAAAAAGAGCTCTTTTTAAAAGCTTTCTACAGTCAAAAGGAAAAATAAACCTGCTGCCCCACAGAAAAAAAAACTAGGTATCTCTATGCACAGAGATTCCCCACAGATTACTACAGTGTCTCAGTGTCCAACCAATTATTCCTTTAGGTTTGGCTCCTGAATAAAGCAAAGCACAAAAGCAAGCTTACATTGACAGGAATAAAATAAATAATACCAATATTTATGATATTTCTTGTGTATGGACCAATGAAAGTAAACAAGAGACTGGTGGAGCCATGGTGATCATTTTATGAAGGTGACAAATAAGGATTGATGCCCCTGCTATAAGGAAGCCGCTTCTTATTGCTAAGTAATTGAAAGACATTTATCACACAGTAACACCCCCACATTCAGCTGAGCTCAGTGGAAATTGAGAGTTATATGTGGCTGAGTTAAGATACTGGCAAATACACATACAGACAGCCTCTGTAGCTAGATGACAATGTCAGTCTCAGGTCTCATTTACAATAGAAGTCTCTGTCCCTTCCTAGTGAAATCAACAGATAATATTTCTTTAATGTCATTAAATACCCACTTGACTGCTTGGACTCCAGAGTGGTAAATTCTTCAGTGAATGAGAGCTTGGATAAAAACAATCACCGAGGAATAAAAGCTGAGGAAGATTGAAGAGGAGCCACAAAACCATGATTCTGATGGGCAGAACCACTGGTCGTATTTTGAAGCAACGTCATTAAACTTATAAGCAGAGTAAAATGCTGATACTTAACAAGGGACAATTTATATTTAAGATTCATTGGACATAAGAAGCCAATATGGCATGTAGTTGAGTATAGCCAGACTGCCTGCTCCTAAAACAACAGCTTTTCTATTAGGATTGCAGTTTTATGAAATTATTTCATTGTTAGTTTGCTTTTTCAAACAGAGAATTAACTCAGGTTTAGGAAAACCTTTCCATTTCCTTTGTAGATCCAAAAGCTCCTCACCTATCTCAGGTGAAAAGTAATCTTCATTCAGCTCAGCTACAGACATGCCAGATGCAGTTATTATCTCTGCCTCCCAGTTAGGAAGAATTGCACCAAATTGCATTATTCTTTGACCTTTGAAGAGTTAACTGACTCAGTCTATGACTGTTATCAAATAACAAATCAGGATTTTATTTTTGTAGCAATGGAAACAGATCTCTTCCTTTCATGTAAAGCAGCTACAAATCACAGAATTGGAGGATGGCAGTGATCAATACCCAGAACATTTGCACGTATACATTCATTTTTAGCTATTATTTTTTCACTGGATAGCACAAAAATTGTGCTAAAGCTCATGTGACTGCAGAACATTCTACAACATCCTCTCTGTGCTGTATTTCGTATTGTAGTCACAACTAAGCGAACCATTAAAAGTGATCCAATTCACTGAACCAAACAACAAAACCCTAAAATTAGAAAAAGGATGCCTAGAGCAATATGCGGTTTTTCCTTCAATCTTGGTCTCTGCTTTTTCTGAATAGAGAGCTGTTTATCTAATTCTTCCTTAAGAGTATTCTTCTAACTTCTGGATTTTTTAGGACTTCCAGCTATGTAATTTGGTGGGAAAAGTAATTTGTGTATTTTTATGACTGCCAGTCTGTCTAGATTACAGATGGGTAAATTAAATTAATCCTTTGTTAGAGAAAATTGCCTTACTAATACTAAACATAACATCAGACTAAACCAACTGAGAAAGGGATGCTTCGTTACACTACTCAGTACCTCCATATGCTTCTTTCTTGAATATTACTTGATCAGTTATTTAATGTTCCTGAGTCACTTATCATTCTTAATGATTCTTCTGGCTCTGTATTCTGAATCGCTACTTTCATCTGCTTAAACTGTAAGGGAAATTTTATTTTATTTTTTTTGTGGATAATAGAAGCAATATGGAACTAACGATAATGGTGCAACAAATAGATCAGTATATGCAGTCCATCAAATTATTCTCTTTTAAAAGAAGGGATTTTGAAATGAAAAATAAAAATGTCCCTAGAAAAGATGCCAAATCTGACATCAAAGGAAACATAGGCTCAGGAGGAATAACATGGTCCAATTCTAATTGTAAGTGTGATTGAATCATATTTCATGTACAGTAAAGCATGTAAGGTGTTCTGGGTTCAGCAGTAGCAGTCATTTTTCCCCTTCTTGGTAGCTGGTGCAGTGCAGTGTTTTGACTTTCAGATCGGGAACAGAGCTGATAACAAGGATATTTTGGTTTGGCCAAGGACTCTGTGAGGCTCATGCTCTGCCAGGGAGGAGGGGGAGCCAGGAGGAAGCAGAGACAGGACACCTGACCCAAACTGACCAAAGAGGTATTCCATACCACAGCATGTCATGCCCAGGATGTAACTGGGAGTTAGCCGGAAGGGCTGGGAGACTGCAGGGTTGGAGGAGGTATCGGTCAGAGCTTGGTCGGGCTGGGGGGGCGAGTTATCGGTTGGCTGGTGGTGAGATGATGTATTCTCTTCCCTTGTTATTTCCTTTATCATTGTTGTCATTGGTGGTGGCAGTAGTGATTTGTGTTATACCTTAGTTACTAGGCTGTTCTTATCTCAACCCGTGGGAGTTGCATTCTTTTTGATTCTCCTCTCCGTCCCTCCGAGAGCGGGGGGGGGCAAGAAAAGGGGGGGAAGTGAGTGAACGAGTTACCTGACTGGGTTTAAACCACGACATAAGGAAATGCAGAATTGAAAGAGAGTTTACAATGGGAATAATAGAACATGGCAAAGGTAAAAATGTACGTAGAAAGGAATTGATGGTCTGAATATTAATAAACACAAAGAAAGAAAACAGGGTAAAGAAGGCAGGTTAAAGGTAAGAAAATGGAATTCAAATAAAGCTCTCACAAGATTCATACAGATGGGGTTTTTTTTCTTAATTTAACTGAATCAGTTTCTATATTCTAAAGGTATCAGAGTTGCCACATTAATGTAAATGTACCTATCACACACCCAAATTAACCCAACCCCTTAGCCTCAGAACCTGGGATCAACGCTTCATTTGGTGAAGCGCAAGTTACATACCCTGACTACTGTTTTGCAGAAGGTCATCTTACTCAGGATGGTGCAGAAAACCAAGCCTTTTGTCCTGTCCCATGGACTTCTCAAACCAACGGCCCACCTGACGCACTCTATAGGTCCCACTAACCAGCTCATTACCATCCTCAATACAAAAAGTACATGGAACTACTGGAACGAGTCCAGAGGAGGGCCACGAGGATGATCATCAGACTGGAGCACCTCCTGTATGAGGATAGGATGAGAAAGTTGGGGCTGTTCAGCCTGAAGAAGAGAAGGCTGAGTGGGGACCTCATGGCAGCCTTCCAGTATCTGAAGGGGGCCTATAGGGACTTTTCATTAGGGACTGTAGTAATAAGACAAGGGGTAATAAATTAAAACTTAAACAGGGGAAGTTTAGATTGATTATAAGAAGGAAGCTCTTTACTGTAAGGGTGGTGAGGCACTGGAATGGGTTGTCCAGAGAAGTTGTGAATTCAAGGCCAGGTTGGACAAAGCCTTGGGTGGCATGGTTTAGGGTGAGGTGTCCTTGCCCATGGCAGGGAGGTTGGAACTAGATGATCTTAATGTCCTTTCCAACCCTAACTATTCTATGATTCTATGATCCACCTGTACTGTACCACCTATTTGGAAGAAAAAGGCTGGGACTGAGGGCTCATATTGTGCTAGGTTTTGTGGTAGAAGCAGAACCGCATAGATTTGAAGCTACTAGCAAGTACCTCCTTTCCTGTTTTTCCTGTTCACATTCTTTGAGTTTTCATGATTTTTTGTTCTCTTTTTTAAAGTCAGGTATATCTTGGGTTCATCAGTAGCAGTCATTTTTTCCTCCTTCTTAGTAGCTGGTTCAGGGCTGTGTTTTTGATTTCCAGCCTGGGAACAGCGCTGATAACACCAATGTTTTTAGTTGGTGCCCAGTAATGTTTACTCTGACCAAGAACTTTATGAGTCTCATGCTCTGCCAGGGAGGAGGGGAAGCCGGGAGGAAGCAGAGATGGGACACCTGACACAAACCAGCCAAAGAGGTATTCCATAGCACAGCACGTCATGCCCAGTAGATAAACTAGGGGCAGTTACCCGGAAGGGCGAGATCTCTGCTTGAGTCGGGCTGGGTATTGGTTGGCGGGTGGTGAGCAGTTGTATTCTCTTCCCTTGTTATTTCCCTTATCATTATTACTATTGGTGGCAGCAGCAGTGGTTTGTGTTATACCTTAGTTACTGGACTGTTCTTTTCTCAACCCGTGGGATTTACATTCTTTCAGTTCTCCTCCCCAGCCCTCCGGGAGCGGGGGGAGGAAGGGTGGAGAGTGAGCAAGGGCTGCGTCGCTGAATTGCCAGCTGGGCTTAAACTATGACAAGGTAGTACTTCCTAATCAAGATCTACCTGCCATTTCCAGCCAGAGATGTCTGACCAATTAACATTTAACTTGATTAAATTTTCAATCTACTTGTGAAAGACCAGCCATAGAACAAAAAAAGCAGGGAAAAATCAGCACAGGAACACCTCATTGTAGGCTCCCTTTTGTGTTCACATGGAACTGCCAGGAATACCTGCAAGGACTCACCAGGCTACCCAAGGACAGAAGAGACAGTATCACCATTCATGCTCATTTTCTACTGCATATTCTGATCATTTGCAACAGCTTATTGATGGCCTGCTAACATAACTCAGAATACAATTCTCTCCTTCACAACTCAGCATGCAAAATAATCTGTTGATTTACAGTAAAAATTGGGCCTCTCAAATTCTGAGACTTCACTTCCAAGCAGTCTTGTACTAAAGTATTGTTTGCAGCTATTGTGTTTTTCACAGAATTTCATTTTCACCTGAGCTGTAAATCCAAGTACTTTATGAATCAGACTGTAACATTGAATTTTCTTCAGGACCCCCATATTAAGAGCTCTATTTAAAACAGTGCCATGAGACTGCAAGGCTGATTGAAATCATTTTCAACCACAACATTTAGTTGTCCAATGCAAATATATATAAAAAGCAATAGGTAAGAACATCACTGCTTCTTGCAGAAGGATGTTTATGCAGAAGCCTTCTGGCCATGCAGTCTTATGTTTGGGGCACATCTGCTTTCTCCTCTCAGCGTAACTTTGATCCAAAGTACTGGACTTTCATAACAGGAGATTTTTTCTGACGGTTATTTGATTACTTAACCTAAAGTCCAGTATCTACTGCTATAAAATACTTTTTCTTCCTTGTCCATTTTCTAATGTCAGTGTTGGTGCATCTGTTCTGTACTGTCTGCTTCTGTAGTTAAAGCATCCAGAGATTCTCTGAGAAACAGGAAATCTGAGCCCCACACCACTGAGTACCAGTGGCTCCCACAACAGTTTCAGTCCCAGTGACTGAGCAAATCTAGATTATAGATGGAGAGTTCTTTACAGGATCATGCAGGCACCTCTCAGAAAGGCCTCTGTTGGCCCTGGAGGTTCAAAGCACTGCAGCGCAAGTAAGGGGAATGGTTTTCATGTCAGTCTGATGTCATGTTCTCAAGGCTTGTTAAAGTCTGTTGCCCTATAGCAAGCAAAACTTGCTGTCTGCTTGCAAGATGGCTTCATGATACTGACTGACGAATGCTCATCTTTCAAAAGGCTGGAGAAATCCTGGAGGGAACTAACAGTTGCATATCTATTGAATGTATTGCTGTTGCTCAGTGAATATTCACAGCAAAACTTGCTCATCTGTGCAGGAAGTAGGGAATAAATAACTTCTGGTTCTTTTATTTCTATTTGCAATTTTATAGGCTCTTGCATATGATGTATTGGGTTATATCCTTATAAGCATGGAATTGCAACTGATGGTATAGGTCCCTTTTCTTTCATGCGTGTGTTCCTAGTTTGTGTTGCATGCTATGTCTACAAAACAGTGAATAGGTGAGGTTGAGTCTCCTATAAGGAGGAGAGACTGCTGCATTCTAGGGGAACAGCTAATCCTGCTCAAATGGAGAAAGTTCAAAAGACTTAATGATAAGGGATCTGGAGAAACTCTACTGAGGAGAAGTCAGACACGCCTCAGAAATGATGGACAGGGTAATTTCCTAAGACCCAGAGGAGACCAAACTGATCTTTCTGTCACTCAGAATCATTGGGATGGCTGAAACTGAGAACACAGCAGGTAGGAGGAGTGCTGTGTATCAACCTTGGCATATATGCTTTGTCTTACCCAGTTGTTTTGATTTTTATTTATTAAAAAAAAAAAAAATCAACTTTTCTTGTTCTATTTGTGTTCTGATAAAAAGTGGGTAATTTTTAATTGAGCCCCACCCCCTGACATTTATCTTTTGTGGGATCTCATTGTGAGAAGAATACAAGCACATCCACCTCAAAGCTCTGGCTGATATAGGGTCTTGACACAGGCACAATTTCACAAAACCAACAGCCTCTGTGTCTTTCAGCTGACTTCCCAGCCTTTCATGTGTCTGACACAGAGTGGGTGTTTCCTCTGATACTCCTCTCTGTAGCCACAGGGTCTCAGAGCATAAGCAGAAGACAACTTGTTCACCAAGAGCATAATTTACAGCTGCCCTGAAATGCCCCCAAAAAGGAGCAACCACATAACTCACAGGGATTATTCCTCTTGCCAAGTCACAGATGTGGGTGCGTTAAGAGCCCATTTTCTGCTTTCTGTCTGACAGCAGGCCACCTGACACAGGCACTGCACGAGCCCAACTACTCCAGGTTGAGCACTGCACATGTCAAAGGAGGGAGAGAAAGGGAACAGATCTTCTGACTTTTGAGCAATTCTGATTTGCTCAGATGAGTCATGAAACTTCAAAGAAGCTTTAAAACTGTTCCAGCCTACACAAGAGAAGACAACAGCCTATATATAAACAACAACCTATATAACTTTTCCCCTGTCAGTTCCATAAGTAGCTAGAGCAGAACAAAGCCTTGAAGTGAGTCATGTTAAATCCCTTTCTCTCTCTCTCTTTTTTTGTTTTTTCTTCCCTAAATCTGAAAATTATAAGGAAGCTCAGAAAATGCACTGGTCAGAATTTTAAACCATGAAGTTTGGGGGCAGCCTATAACCCTTTCAGATTTTCATTAACTGCTCAAGACAGTAATTCTATTGGCATAATTGGGAATGGACATATATGTTGCTCAAATCATTCTGTAGGCATTCGCCTACAGTTGCTGGTAGGTTTAGAGTAGTAATAGCTCACCACCAGCTTTCTTTCCAATGTTACATATTCTTACATCTGTTTGTCCCTTCTACTAGTTTAAACACAGGAATGCACACCTACATCTATAAAAGATGGTTATTAGAAGCTCCATTTCCATCATGACTCAGCAGAATTAGCATATAATACACAGTTTTGACTCCTATTAGATCAAAAGAAATGTCTGCTAGTTCTGTATAGAAGCCCAGATTGTGCTGTCCTGGTACCCAGTATTCATGTGCAGCATTAATAAATGTATCTCTTCAGAAGTCCCTACCTTTTAATAATTCTGACCCCACTAGCAAGTTGCTGAGGAGAGTGACACATGGCTAGAAATACAAAGAGACACACTTCATATTATATTTAAGAACTATCTTTATGTCTGATAAGTTATTACTAGATGTCAGAAATTTCAGTAAGGCTTGCTCTATCATTATTAGTTAGAGTTGTGCAGAAGTACTTGCCTGGCTGGTGAACCCTGTTAAATATTTCTCCTATGAACTGACATATTCTCACATGTCATTGAATTGGAGATGAAAAAGAGGACAAACAAATAAAAAACAATTGATAATTATTCTGCATGGAACAGTACATGTTAGCAGAAAGTAGATTGAATCTGATAGACTCAAAGACTACAAAAAAGGTCTCAGTATTTCTCTGCCTCTTTTCCTGAAAGATCTTAATGAAGTGTCTTAAAGAAGCTAAGCCACCAGCTCTCAAAGAGCATGTGCACTGCAGTGAAATATTACTAGCTCCATTTTACAAATAGGGAAATTAGGTGTGCATATAGCAAGTACATTGCCCAGGGCTGCAGGAGGAGCCAGTGGCCGAGCTCTGCACAAAATCTTAACTTTTTTGACTACCACATCTATGTTTTAGAGCCCAGATCATCCTTCCCACCTGACTATGGAATGGATCAACATTGCTGACTCTTCCACAGAACTGCCTAAATCCATGAGTAGTTTTCTGAGGATGCTGCATCACAACCCCACTAAAAACAGGGTTTTGCAAAAAATCCATATTTGTGTCACTGTCACACACATCAGGAAGAGAGACAGGATAACATATGCAGTAATAGTACCCACTTCTTCTTGACTATTGCTGTTGACTTGTTTATGGACATAATAAGAAGCAATGAAGAGAAATTTATAAAGTTTTGGGTTTTTTTCAGTGTACATTAACTCACAGTTCAGTGGTTTGTTTTTTTTTTCACAGCATTTGCAGCTGCAAGAGGGATTTTGCTTAAGTTAGCAATACAATGTTTATTTTGTAAACATATTTGTCAAGTTTACAACACTTACTTTGCCTGAAGGGTACCTTGAACCTAGTGTCATTCTAGCAGCCATGACTTTGATTGATTGCATATCAGGAAGCTTAAGTGCAGAAACTCCTACACAAAATCACTTTAAAGTATGGAAATTAAAATTTAAAGGCTGCATCTTTCACATGCTTTGTGTGCCAGAGCAGCCACAGCCCCAGTCTCAAATGTGGGGGCAGTAAAGAAGAAAGGGGGAACAGCCATTCAGCCCTACTCCCACAGGACATGTCATAGGCACAAACATTACACTAAGTGGTGCTAATGTAGAAGGAGAGCAAAGAAAAAGAGTCTCCATAGCCTCCTGTTTCTAGCAAATCCACATCTGTTTAACATCCCTAGCTGACAAGTAGCTGCAGAAGAACACAGAAAAAGCCACAAGCAGGGCCTGGTTCTCCAGTAAGCATGCTTACCATATCCCTTTGTTGCACATCCCATCAAAATACATCATTGCCACCCAGTTCTGCTTTTACCAGAAGAAGGGGTGCACACAGCATCCTTGGCCAAAGGCTTTTTATCCTTAGCGGACATCTTCAGAGCTGTCCAGCATGTTTGACAGCAAATTTTCTTGCACAGGATGGTCTCCACAGAGGATCTGCTGAGCTCTTGGGGACCTCTTTGCATTCCTATTTGAGGGCTGTTATTTTTAGAGCACTCCTCAATATATCTTCAAGAAGGCTGCAAGTCAGTGTTCCTGTTGGCACTGGTGTTTCAGTGCAGCAGGTGCATTGGAACATTGGAATACATTCCTACAATAAAACCGCACAATATCATTTCTGAAGAAATTGTCCTCATTTTATAGGGAAGGTGAATTCTCATGACTGAATGATGTCCTATGCCCTGTGAAGTCATTTGATGTATTACTATGCTATTATTTCTTTCAACTCAACAAGGTTCCCTTCTTGGCCTTTCTTAACAAGATATTTATCCTAAGTATTTACTCTTTTCCACCCAATGTCCATACAAAGGAATAACAATTAGCTGGAGGGGAGTGTTTAATTCACCACCTCTTTGTCCAATAACCCTTTCGTGATAGCTACATAAAAGATCTGGGTGTTTCAGTCCCAATACTTTGCCCTTGTTCAACTGCTGCATAACTCTGGAGATAACTGAAGTTCAGTAGGTCCTTCGTTGTTTAACTTTAATGTTTTATGGGCAGCTGAGTTCTGCCCATACCCAAAATATCTCCTTCTACATGTAGGGAGGTATCTAGCTCCAGCCTGGGTCCAAACATGATTCAGGAGCTACAATGAGAACATATAAGGACTGTGTACAGGAGTTTATTCAGAGTACAGTAAGTACACACTGACATTCTCAGTGCTTTAAAAAAATGCCTCAGTACCCACAGGAATATTAAAGAAAAAATCATGCCACCCTTGCCACTGGAAGCTCTGTGGTAGCCATATTCACCAAGAAGGAGGGAAATACACCTTAAATGCCTTCCCAAGCCAGAGAGGATATCAGTGCATCTTTTCTACATCCCACATATCTGTATCAGATCACCAGCAGGGCTGGGAAGAGAAGGGATTTTAAAGCTCAAATGGGAGCTGCACCAAAAGGAAAGTAAGATTCATGAATTTTGTAGCAAGGAAGAAGGAGCCATGCCTTAGATGCCTCTGGTATGATGTCAGTTATTGGCTAGAATGAAGAAGCTCCTTATCTGGTTGGTAAATTATTTGCTTTCCATCCAACTTGAAATAGCAGTACTGACGCTGTCAGATGAACAGTCCTCAGCTATGTGAATGATGGGAGGATTCAGCTCACCATCTGAAGATACAGGCAGCTGCAGGGTAGACTTCATCCCATCTACATTAGATGTTGATTTGCCATAGGTATGAAATGGGTCCCTGGAAGTATCAATTTCCATCCACTGAAGAGGTAACTAACATAAAGAATACCTGCTAGCCAAATCGATCTGAAAAGCCAGGTAAGGCATTTGAAGTGGGGAGGATAAAAATATAAGGCAGAAAAATCCAACGAAATTAACATGGGGTTCAGTTCAGAAAATACAAACATGTAGGGGTTCCCTGACTCATTCTGTCCTCTTCTTGCTGTGACTAGTCTCCTAATAGGAAGAGAAGTTCCCGGTTTTTTATCCTGGTTTGTCTATTTATCTTCAAAGCTTAACAGAGACAAACATTATTAAAACACAGTTTGGAAAAGCCTGTCAAAACTGCCATTTATTTTAAATATTATTGTTTAATCACCTATTTCCCTGTGGTAATTATGCTGTCTTTAGGCTTTAGGATTTTTTAATCGGTGTTTTCCTGTGGCTTGGGTGTGATTCCTGCAGAAGCCTTCTAACAACCAAATAACTAGGACAGCCTAATCTAATAATTTGTGCATGCATATGATGTTCAGGGGGATTATTAAAGTTATTTTCTCACTAAAATGTTATCAGCTTAGAAAGCTGAGCTGTTCCAGGCCGATGGCTTTTTATTGCAAAAATGTTTAATACACTCATGTGCACCAGACTGCAGTTGCACATGCTAATGTCATTTATTCCATTGATTTTGCCTCTTGAAAGGAACCTTGTTGCTCTATAATTTCTGTTTAAAAAAAAAATCCTATCAACCAAAATAATGTTGTTCAAATGGCAAATATTTGCTGAAACTGAAAGCTAAAGTATTTGTCTAGACTAAAAGGGTTGGATATGTTTTAGTTTGACAGGACTTGTTATTAACTTAAGACATGAGGCCTTGAGAATTTTCTCCTGCTTTAATAGCATTGCAGTCAGGACCCAAGCACAACTAATTTGAATGGTTCCAGGGGTAGAAGCCAATCAATTTTGCACACCAAGACGGAAATCAGTTCTTTAGTACTAATTTTCCTGCAATGTAAAAACGGTAATAACAAAGAAAGGCAAAGAGCAAAAAAAATAAAAAAGAAATGAAATAGCATGAATGCAAATAGCATTACTCAGACTTTTTTGTTCTGCTGGAGTAGTCTAAATTTCAAAGCCACCTCCCACACATACAGTTAAATATAACATTTTGAAATACAATACTTCCTCAGATGCTGCATACATTGTCATACAGTTTATTCCTAGATGCAGAGTATTTTGCTATAGAGAGCAAAACTACATAAGTATTTTTCTGCTCTAATGATTCATACTGGACACTGAAAGAAAGACCTCATATACAATAGCATAGGAGCACAGGCAAATGGAAAGAGATAAAGATTTAGGCAGACAAATGTCAAATACTATTCAGTTGCCTGGGCCATTATATGCACAGTATGTCGCGATTCTGCAGTCCTACATGCTTCATGTTTCTCATTTGAATGATAATTCTTCTTGGTGTAATTGTAGCAAATATAGCCATACTGCAATTAACACTGTATCCATTACCCTTTCAGTGAATTAGCTTAGACTTTAAAGTTTCAGAACCCACACTAGGAAGGCTTTGCTTAATCAGCTAGAGAGACCACAACACCAAACTGTGACAAGCCTTTCTTAGACACTCTGAGAAGGCAAAGGCTTCACCTTCTATTTGTATACCCTTGTTATTTAGCTTGATTACTACAGAAATAATGTTCAAATAAAGCACTGCCTTCTAAAGTTCAGTTGCATCTGCACATTGGCCCATTTTTTCGAGAGTGTTACGCAAAGCCTCTTGTTAAACAAGAACACAAGCAGATGTGGTAGGGAACATAAAGATATTCCCAGGTCCCTGGGGGCTCCAGCAAGGCTTGGTTGCCCTGACCAGTATCACTTGAGGCCCCAGCCATGCTTCCTCTCCCTGTGGGCCCAGGAGTGTCCTAGTTTGGGCTGTGTCATACATAGGCTTTGCCCAGCCAGGTCCCCTGCAAAGACCTTGAACCTGTGTTACAGCTATCCCTACCACCAGGCTGGCCTCCGGCTGGCCTCCAGCTCTCCTTACTGGCACCTGGCCTTCCTGGTCTTCCTGGTTGAGTCCTGGTTGGATTTCGAATCTCTTTTTCTTGTCTCCTTTAGTCCTGTCTGTCCTGCTGGTTTCATCCCAGCCCTTAGCCACCACCTCACCTCACCTGCAACAGTCAGTGGATCCCACCACCGTCACTACCCCAGACTTGCCCAGATGCTGTGAGTCAGCAACCTGGCCTGCTTTGCACTGTAGATGGCCCCTGGTCCCTGGCTTGCTCTCACTCATGAGTTGTCTCTGTCCCTTCTTCACAGGTAGGAATGAGAGAGGAAAGAAAATTTCTTTTAGGAAATTCCTGACTTTCTTTCCATGTGTACCCTTGCTTTTTCCATCTGCAAAAAATGAGTGAATGGTTCCTTTTTTTTTTTCTTTTGTTATGGAACACTGTCGTTGCTGTTGAGTAATGCAGAACAAACACTTGGAAATTAAAAATTGAAGGTAGTTTTGTAGTTTGGGGAATTTTATCTTAGTTTTCTGTGCCACTTTATTAAATCTTGTCTTCAAATTATGACACATTGGCTACACAGAATCATGTATTAGGATGTTTGAAACAAGAACATCTAAACCATCATATGCAGTAATTAATTTAAAATGGACTGTATTTACATCAGAATGAAATTCAAGATCAGAAAAAAATTAGCTAGGGTGATTTTGATTCTCTCATATGAAACATACAAAGATAATGACAAACATTTAGACCATACAAAATCATTGCTTTTATTGGGCAGTTCAACTGTATCACAAAAGGGGAATGTCAACAATTTGTTAAGAATATGAACATCATCTTTCTAAAAGTAGCCATCGGTCATGAGTCTAGGGTAGAATACAAGAATTCCCAAAATAGGGCTATTTTCAACTCATTTTTCTGTTTTCCAGTGACCTCATGGTCACAGAAACTTCTGCTGACAAGTAAGAACACTTTTTTAAATATTTTACTGAGCTCCTGCATAGCAGAAGTTCTTCTTTTAGCTCCTGTGAGCCTGACACAAAATACTTGTGTGTAAAGATGCCCTAACTCCACCTCTTAAGAATTTATGTAGCTTCTTTACCTTACATTTTCTGGCAAAAAGCTCACTGAAACTACCTTTTTGATAAAACCATTGCCATTTCCAGGCTTATCTTCATTCACAAGTAATGGCAGAACAGTCCCTTCTCCATTTCTACCCTTAGGTAGTGGTACAATACCCATGATTTGTGAATACTGCCTATTTCATACAAGACCATAGTTGACTACATTGAGAAACACAACATAATATTCACATTACTTCTTTGGTCCTGCTCAGACAAGTGAAAGAGCATAATGCTACTTTGGCAAGTGAGGAAATACGTATGGTAACCTGACACATGAAGCATCTCTAGGAAGCTCCCTTTTCTTCAGCAGATGAGAATCAACTACAGTCTCCAGCACCACATAGTTTACACATAAACATTCATCGAAAACTTGAGTCAGTGTCCAGCTGCACTGCAGCACTTCAGCTCTGCAGTTCACATGCTCCAAAATGAAATATGTGGCTAAATCTGGACAAAGGAGATCTAGACACACCTGGCATTACTTCAGCACCTGGCATTACAGGCTATAACAGAGCAAGCAAGGTAAGTTTTGACAAATGAAAGTAACTGCAGTTTTCACTACATTATTATTTTACCTTCTTTCAATAAGTCATGCCATTCTGAGATTTTTAATTCACAGTTGCATATGTGTATGCAACTTTAAACTATTGTATTTTCCTGTAAAACATGTACTTTTTCTGCTAAAAGGAGATATGAAGAGCTTGAATCCCTTTTGATCTATATTTGGCCAGCAGCAGTACATGCTAAACCCCTTTAGTTTTCATCACATCTTGTGTTTTATTAGCACCAAAAGTGGACAGATGCTCTTTAAACTTTCTCAGCCCACAGCTTTAATCTTCCCTCTCAAACACTGCATTTATGGATAATGACCTACAGGTCTACGAGAAAGTTTTGGTACACTTTATACCCTTTGCACTGGGATGCAGAGGTATAGGGTCACAGGAACTGTCCCTGTGTGTCTGGACAGCTTGGTCATTCCCAAACTTGCCAAAGCACACTAAAATTCCTGTGCCTACCCTCAAAGGTCTGTGTTCTCTTCCAAAATTAGGTCCAGTGCTTAGCTCTGGTGCAATGGAAGCACAGATCAGCATCACAGATTAGGATACTGGCACTCAGGTTGTGCTGTTGGGGTATAAAGAGCAGCCATGGAGCACAGTTTGAGCAGGAGTACACTCTGTCTCCCCCACTTCTGTCAAAATCAAACAGGAAGGCAAACAGGATTCATTTCTCACAAGCAGCTGCTGACAGTAAACACACAGTTCACCCTTTTCTCTGTTGCTCAGAGCTGAGGACCAAGTGCTTACAAGCCATAATGCTCTAAATTCTTCAGCCCCTGCAGGTGTAGCAGGCAAAGGCAGTGTGTTAAACTGCCTGCAAAATTTCCTTCCAGCCCAGGTCTACACAGCATAGGGAGTGCAAGCCATTACAAAATGTCACAATTTCACACTAGCAAGATTCAAGAACCTTCATTTTCCACTGGGACTTGTGACTTTAAAACACATGAAATGTATTTGTATTGTGTTTATCCTCACCATTTTCACATCAGGGAAACCTGTCAGCAATTTGCTGTGGGGATAGGTAAAAGGGATAGGGGGAATGCACTGAAAATACTAGAAAATTGCCTGCCATCTTCATCAGCTTGATGCAAATTAATGCGTCAAGCCAAGCTCAGCTCTGTAGTGCTTTACTCTCATGACAAGTCAGAGCTTTAGTATAAGCACCTAAAGATACATGTAGTTAAAGACAGTGGTGGCTTGACCCCTTCAGCTTTCATCTTTTCCCTTTTAGGCAATGTAAAACTAGTCAGGCCACCTGTACAACCATTTCGTCACCTGGGAAAGGGCAAATTGGCTTCTTTGTGCCACAGATCTGACCCAAAGGTTTTTCCAAGGGACTGTTCATTGCAATTGGCAACACTTTGTGGCGATGCCACAATTTTTAGGGGGATACTGATGGGAGACGAGAAAAACCCTCCCCTTTTGTCCCTCTCTTGAGGAGGATAAACTTGAATCCCAGTGATATCAGTCAGCTTGTCTTGTTGAAAGTATACCAGACAGCTCCTGGTTTAGATTTGCTCAGTTCCTATCTTTAAATCACTCACATTTTGGGAGGATTCTTCCCAAGAAGCAAGTTTCACATTATTCTGGGGACAATTTTTAAAAAATTCTCATGCAACAGTGTCCAAAGAGAATGATATGAAATATGAATTGATAGCATTCATTTTAAAGTACATTTGAAATATAAAGATTCACAGGCAAAATAAAAAAATCTTTCAGTTTATTTAACTGAAGGGCAATCACATTACGATTCACAGCAGGCCTTCTATTCCTTTAGTTTTTTTACATGAATTCATGATAAAATAAAAGATCAGTGCTGGTGTCATTGGCACATTATTTGCAAATGGCTTTGTGAGCTGTCTATTGCATTTTGCGTAAGTATTTTTGCATGACCCATGTATTCAACGTGGGTGAGTTGTGGGAAGAAAATGAGTATGACAACTCCATAATATCCATACAAAAATAAGAGTAACAGGCCAATGCTAGTTACTCATACCCTGAGAAGGACATGAAGAACAGCTTATTTACTCTTTGCATGTCTGATTCCCTGCTTTTTTCTCTGCAAAATGTCTAGCTGAAGTCCTTGCTTAAATCATGACATTTTTGCTCTGCTCTGATCCTGATTAAAAATATCCTAAAACTGAGCAACACAAAAACCCCATAAAAATATGCATATGACAATGGGATGTAATTTTGCTGGGTACCATGTTTACTCGCTGCCTTTTTCTGCCATGACCTTGAAGATACCCAGGCCCTAGCAGGATGTATGCTCAAGGATCACAAACCAGTTAAATTCCAGAAGACCAAAACTGGTCACACAGTTATGTATGACATCCTTTATCCAATTCAAAGAAACATTACAGTAACAAGCAAGCTTCCAGTTCTTGCTCATTAGCTCTGCCCTGGCAGAAGATAGACTTCCAGCTCCATCATTTGGTGGCAATCGTGTTTGTTGTGCATACTTCACCAAAAAGGAACCTGGTTTATCATGATTTAATGACATGACTAACCTGACACAACTGACTAACCAGTAATGTTCAACATTAACTGGCAAGAGCTATCTCTGTCAGCTATTTAATCATAATTAGCTGCAGTGACACTGGATGTTAAGTTCCTCAGAAGAGTCAGTCATGCAGAGCATCATGTTAGCTAATCTGATTTTTGGCTTCCACGTTCACAGGAAAACTGATGTCTAATCAAGAAAACGCGAACAAATTATTTCTCTCATTTCTCTTGTGCATATTATAAGGTTTCAGACTGACACATTCATCTGAGGCCAACCTAATCAGCACACTATTGACTATGTGAAAATCTGCAACATGTTTGAATGTGAATGAAGGCAAAGGAGTTTACTCTATATACTGCAACATTTAAATTCCCAGTTACCGGAGAAAAAACACCTGGAGCAAGTTATTCCATACTTTGATTTTTCAATTTTTAGTCTGATTTCTAAGAAAGAGAATGCTACATTGCTGTATAGATATCTTTTGCTTGTCCATGCATATCTTTTTCTGTCATTTCTCAGAAACTTGAAAAAATCAAGCGATTTCAATGAAATTTTCCAACAGAGCAAAAATTCAAAGATTTCAAATCTCTCTGCTGTTGAATCACCGAAGATCCATATTATAGGGAAAAAAAACTAGAATCATTGAATGGGCCAAGTTGGACGGGATCTCCAAATATCATTTGGTCCCACTTTTCACAGGAAAGAGAGCCTACATGAGACTATCTACCACCCTGTCCAATTGCATCTTGAAAACCAGCACTGATGGGGAGCCTACCACATCCCTGGGCAGGTGTTCCAGAATCGTTCTCACTGATAAGAAAATCTGGTTTATACTGATATGAAGCTTCTGATGTAACTTTTACCTGTTGCCCCTCATTTTCTCTATTACTCCCTATAAACAGGGGAGGAATTTTACATTCTTCTGACATTATCTCACTAAAAATTATGGCTTTATTTCTAAAGCATTGCCAGCTGCAAGGAACAGTCCCTCAGAAAAACTTCTGGGACAGATCTGCAGCACAGAAAAGCCAGTTTGCCCATTCCTGAGTGACAAAATTGCTGTACAGGTTGCCTGACTACTTTGACCTTGCCTAAAAGGGAAAAGATGAAAGATGAGGGGTTATCTTTAGGTGCATACACTAAAGCTCTGTCTTGTCATGAGAGTAAGCACTACCAAGCTGAGCTTGCCTTGACCTATTAATGTGCATCAAGCTGATGAAGATGCGTGGTGGGTTAATCCTGGCTGGATACCAGGTGCCCACTGAAGCTGTTCTATCACTCTGTTTCCTTAGTTCAACAGGGGAAAGAAAATATAATGAAAGTCTCATGGGTCAATATAAGGACAGGAAGAAATCATTCACCAATTACCGTCATGGGCAAAACAGACTTGACATGGGGGAAATCAAGTTAATTCATTACCAATCAAATCAGAGTGATAATGAGAATAGAAATAATGAGATATGAGATGATCATAAGAAACCAATTTACAAACATGTTCTCCTCACCCCTGCCTTTTTTTCTGGGCTTTATTTTAATCCCAAATTCTGCACTTCTCCCCCAGCAGCACAGGCAGACAGGCACCGAGCCTTTCAGGCAGTTCATCACCTTGTTTCTGCCACTCCTTCCTTAGGGGTGGAGTCCTCACGCTCCTCCCCTGCTCTAGAGAGGAGTCTCTTCCCACAGCAGACAGCCCTTCACGAACCTCTCCAATGTGAGACCTTCCTGCGGGCTGCAGTTCTTCACACACCGCTCCAGTGTGGGTCCCTTCCACGGCTGCAGTCCTTCAGGAAGAGATTGCTCCAGTGTGAGTTCCCCACGGGGTCACAAGTCCTGCCAGCAAACCTGCTCCAGTGTGAGCTCCTCTCTTCACGGGGCCACAGGTCCTGCCCGGAGCTTCCTCCAGTGCGGGCTTCTTACAAGGTCCACAGGGTCCTTCGGGCATCCCCCTGCTCTGGTGTGGGTTCCTCCCTGGGCTGCAGGTGGAGATCTGCTCCACCATGGACCTCCATGGGCTGCAGTGGCACAGCTGCCTCACCATGGTCTGCACCATGGGCTGCAGGGGATCTCTGCTCCAGTGCTTGGAGCACCTACTCCCCTCCTTCTGCACTGATCTTGGTGTATGCAGGGATGTGTCTCTCACATACTCTCACTCCTCTCTCCAGCTGCAGTTGCTCCTGTGCAGTAACTTCTCCCCATTCTTTACTATGTTATCCCTGAGACACTACCATTGTTGCTGATGGTCTTAGCCTTGGGCAGTGTCAGATGGCTCTGTTGGACACAGGGGAAGCTTCTGGCAGCTTCCCACAGAAGCCACCCCTGTAGTCCCCCCCCGGCTACCAAAACCTCACCACCCATACCCAATACAAGATGGCAGGTGATCTTACATTTCCAGCAACCTTCTCCCATCCCATCTACCTATCCCCTTAGCAAATTGCTGACAGGTTTCTCTCATGTGAAAATGGAGGAAATAAACACAATACAAATACATTTCAAGTGTTTTTAAAGTCGTAAGTCCCAGTGGAAAATGAAGGTTCTTGAAACTTGCTAGTGTGAGACTGTGACATTTTGTAAGCACTTGTGCTTTTTGTAAGTGCTTGCTATGCCATGCAGACCTGGGCTAGGAGGGGATTTTACAGGCAGTTTAACACACTGCCTTTGCCTGCTGCACCTTCAGGGTTTGAAGGTATCCCCATTGCTTCTATCCATCTCCATAGTTACTGTCTGTCTATGGGACTGCATATGTATACTCTGCATGTATTAGAGCCTGCAGAGGGAAAACATAAGGAGAAGAGCAAATGAAGAAGCCCCTTGTTGTAAGTCTGTGTTGTGATTGTCTTGGGGAAAGTTCCTCGTCTCTATTTTGTAGCTTGGAAAATTGAAGAGTACAGAGTTTTGTGACTTCAGCAGAACTACCTGGCCCAAAACATGTAGAGCTGGGTAGGACTGGCTCAACCACAGGGATTTATTTCGATTTGCAGAGTAGCAAAGCAGATTTCATAAAGCGGGCACAGTGAGCCCATTGTTATGAGGTGCCCTTGCTCAGCTGTGTGCCATGTATGTACAAGGTACAACATTGACTCTTTTGAGTGTGGACATACTCGTAATCTGGCTGCTTCTGGACCTGAGGCATGTGCTACAACCACAGAGAGGTTGAGAATAGACCCTGGATTTGAACACATTTGACCCAAGAAATCCTGTAATTCTTCATCCATGTCATCTGTACCTGTTCTGTTTCTAGGGTACTTCACACTGAAGAGATACCCTTAATTAGTGGTTGGATCTGAACAACATATTACCCTGAGCGCTGAACAACAAACCAGCAGAGAAAGAAATTAATTGTGATAACTGTAAGTACTCCCTAGTGCCCAACTTACAGACTGGTCGGTTCAGAGCCATTCCTCAGGAAGCATCTGTTCCTCACTGCCTGCCCTCTGCCATAGCACCTCTACTGAGCCTTTCTTCTCTCCCAATCAACTAATTAATTCCCACAATGGGGAGCAAATTGAATTGATATGGGATCCATCCTGTCTACCCTGTCCAATCCATGCAAATGTGTCTCTGCTGCCTTCTTTTCTGCTTCCCACAGTCAGGCCTTTTCCACAGTCTCTCCAGCCCGTTTGTCAATTTCCTGCTGTGCACAGGCTTTGTTCAGGAGCTGAAGGGTCCAGCACAAAAGCCCCTGGCTTTCAAAGGAGCAATGCAGAGTGATCGGCAATTCCCTCAAATAGCATTTACATGCTGTCTCCCTCCAGCTCCTGCAGCTGAGAGTACACATTTTCCATTCTCATTTGGCTTCTCCTTCTATAATAACCTGCAGCAGATGTTTAATGATTCACTCAATACTAACTAGAAATGCATACTGGTTTAATTTCCATTAGTGAATCCCTGACACTTTCGAAGTATTTTTTCACATATTTTAATATTCAACTGATATTCAACACAATTAAAATCTCCTTCACATAGAAGTTGTTCAGAAAGTATACTGAAACATGGATTTTCTCTTTCTGAGAAGTGATTAGACAGACCATGCAGCCCACTGAAAGGTTTTTTTTTATTACAAAGCCTGCAGAAGCTAATGATGGCAGAGCTTCTGTCAAAGCCACTCCAGGATATTATTCCAGGACCGTCCAGGAGGAATCCATCCCATCGATGCTGGAGAAGAACACAGCTATATGACTGATTTTCCTAGTACTGTGTTTAGCAGCTGAGGCTTGAAATCTACTGCAATTCAGCAGAATGCAAATAAATAACAGCAGAGGAGTTGCTGCAGCCATGATGGCCTACAGACTCAAAACTGGGTTTGAGGAAATGAGTTCTCTCTTAGTAGAGCAGACGGTGGTCCTGAGAAAAGCAGATTGGTTTGGGGACAAGAGATCTTTTATGAGCAGAATGCTGACAGGAAGCATCACAACACAACAAACCAGTGGAAGTACAATAAAAAAGCCTGTTGAGCCTGTTCAGCTCCCTTTCCCTAAGGTGATTCCCTGCTCTCACCCTGATCATCCTGTAGGTCTGACCTAGAAGGTCCCTGTCTCACCAGCTCAACTGTCAGCTGATCTGTGCTCATGAAGGTGAAGGAAGGGAGAAGGTATCAGGAACATGCAAGAAACAGATGGAAAGGTGTGCTGAGGCACAGGAGTCTGTTTCTTTCCCCCATCTTGGTGCCTTGCAGTGCTGGTCTTTTTGATGGCAACAAAGCCAATCATCCTATATTTTTCCTAATCTAGCTTTGATGAGAGGCTGCTATAAAGGGATGGCCACAGGGTGGCAAGAAGCAGGGGTAAGGGTAGTTCGAGGAAACTTCCAGCGTGACACTAGAAGTTGTCAAGAAGGGAGCTGGAAGACACCTTCAGGGAAGCAAAAGAGACCTCTAGATGCAGGTGCACCTTTCCTCTGACTCTTCCCATGATTTCTATCCCAGCTACAGCAAAGATGGGGAGAGGTGGCATAGTTACTAGGCTGGACAGTGGGTGGCATGGCAAAGACAAGTCAAGGAGGGCTTCAAAAGGCTCTTTAAGACTGGCTGCTGTGTGCACACTAGACTGGTGTATATGTTTATACATGTGAGTCAGGATAAGTCATCTTTTACTTTCAATTGGAAATGTATAATCAGTTCCAAAAGAAAATGGTTTTCTCTGTCTCTTCTTGTCTGCCCTCATATTGGAAATTGTATTATGTCCTCCTTCAAAACGTTTAGCTTGGTAGTCCACAGCACATGGATTTTAGTCAAAATTGACTTTATCCTGATCAGGCATGTGTAAAATTAATTTTCTTTCATTTAATATTAATAATATTAAAAAGTAAATATTTGACATATCCCAAAACATTAACAGCTACTTCCTCAATACAGTGAGTTGGGTTAAATTTCATTACTGATATTTTTTCTTATAAAAGAACCATTTCTACACCCACCTCACCCCCAATATTTGCTTGCATTTCTATCCCAAGGAAATAATATATGTTCAGAAAATAATTTTCTTACCAACAGTTATGTATTTGCTCTGAGTAAGAAAGTGGTCATATAAGGCTTCAGAGAAAGTTCCTTGCAATGTAAAGGATTAAAAAAAATCTCAGTTTATATGAGTTTCTGAATACTCTTCCTCAAATAGAGTTTCAGCACAGTATCTGCCACAGCTCAGTGATCCATAGCTACTTGTAAGTCTGTCACTCCCGCTGGCCACCACACTAAACGCTTCCCTGGGACTCAAACACATGCAACATTTGAGCTGTTTCTTTCAGAAAGTGGAAGTTGTCTGAGTTGTAGGAAGCAAAATATAAACTTCAGGGTAAGGATTTATTTTCATTCTAAATGTTTAAGAAAAGCATATGAAGTATCACTAAAAAGTGTTACTTGTAGGCAAGAAGGAATACTCAAGTGTCCTAATAGGGCTTTTCCATGCTTAAGTCATGAACATAGAGGCAAATCAGTAGTAGATATTCAGTTTGAGTTTGTAATTTCCTAGAGAAGGGGCAGAGGGGAACTCACTTTTCCTTTTCAGTTTATTAGGGCTTGAACACTTCTAAAAAATTCATGTGTGCTCTTGTCCTGATGGTTCTGAAGAAGCACAAATCTGTCTGACAAACAGAAAGAGGTGAGTGATGTTGTTCATAATACTTACGTAAAACACTGCCTCTCATGGTGGTTTTTCCCTCAATCTTTGCAATTTGCTTCCATCAGTCTCAGTGGTGTGAACTCAGCAGTTAAAATGGCTTATTTTCACACCTTTATAAAAGTCACAGTCAAAAATGGTATGACCTCTGCCCTGAGGGCAGGAAGGGGGCCTGGCATACAGCAGAATAGTTTTTATTTTTCCCTAAAAGGTGAAGTCACCAGTTATTCATGTTCTTTCACAAAGGGCTTCCTTTGCTCAGTAAGTTTTAATTACTATAATCTAAACCTCATTTTCTTTTGTCATCCCAGCTACCTGCAGTAGGTAAGTTGGCTTCTAAAGTATTTCGTGCGAGTGGGCAGGACTGACTCCTTATATAGGCTAAAAATATTTGCTCTCTTAATGCCGTGGTAGGTTCTATCCATAAGAGGATTAATTAAACCATGGCTGTGAATATAGAGATATCATGGTTACCAACTGCAGAGCAGATACACACACGCGTATAGTGAAATGAATTAATGCCTCCAGAGAACTGTGTTTCTGCATCCAGGCCCTGTTTGGCTGGCACTGAAGTGGGTGCAAGGGATCTCACACCAGTTTTGGGTCCTTTCAGGCAGGATTGAGTCCTAGCACACAGGAGACAGCAGGGAGTGCTTCGGACCTCTTCTATGGCCTCTACAGAGACCCAGAGGGTGCCAAGAGTTTTCTGTCAGGGAATCCCCAGGCGCAGCCTGCAGGAGGATGCATCTCACTGGGCAGGATTAACCCACACTTCACCAAGGGGTATCACAGATGACTTCACAAACAAGTTGTTGCAGAATTAAGGATGCCACTAGCTGTTTCTGGGGGGGGACAGAGTGTCTTTGTAATCTTATGATGTCACAGCATGCTAATAGTAACAATACCTCTCTATTTTTTAAGATGGTAATGCAATAGCATACTGTCCAGAGCAGAGAGCAGAGTTGGGTCACCTACTGTAAGTGGGCTTGTGACTGTGCTATTTCACTGGAGTGGGTTTGGAGTTCACAAGTAAACTCCTGTGATGCAAAGCCTAACATGGGTCTAAGGTACATCCTGAGCTGGTCAGCCACTTTTCTAGTGACATTTAGGGCTTCTCACACCAGGGCAAGCCAAGGCTATCAGATCCTACTGTTATTGATCAAAACTGTCTCAGTAACCTCATATTCTCTTCCCTTAGAAGGACAAAGTGACAAGAAAAGGGGGACACAAGTAGATTGTTGAACAAAACATTAAGGGATAAGTTGATCTTGTACTAGCTTTGTTGAAATTATGCTACAGTGAATGTGGTGTCACATCTCTATTGAATTTCTTGCTTTTCTACAAGAAGGAAGCATGGGTAGGGGGAACCTGAAGTTACTGGGATTTGTTACTGTAGGACTAGGTGCCATTCATTTGCTGTCTGATAGTTCTTCAGGTGAACCCAGGGGCTTCAGTGTTCAATTCCTAAGTGGCCTGAGAAGTATGCTGTTCTGTCTCATGTCCCTGAAGTGTCATTGGCACAGATATATGTCCATGTCTCGCCCCTCTTGGAAAATGCCTACAGCATGTACTGGGCTGGTGAGAGATGCGGGCTCCAAGACCTGTCTTCCAAGGCTTCAGCATGAGCTAGGGTTCCTTGGTTCTTGTTGGGTCAGAGGTGAGACTAGTGCTGAAAGAGCATAGACACCTTAGACATTTAAAGGATTAAGCTGTCAGTAATGATGTGTGGGGGCCCCTAAATAACGTAATGCTATCAGTCCTTGCGTTGCCTCAGACACTGAGCTTTTTTTGAGACCTATAGGCAGATTGTTTGCTTGATGCTGATGACATGATATGACTACAGAACTGGTGGTGTAAGTAGAGAGGGACACTGGCAGGTCATAAGCTACCTGATTCACTCACATAACTTGCCCCACCATAGTCCACAGAGTTCATATATACCTCAGAGAGCCAGAAAGCAAGCCTGGCTTAAGCACAGAACTTGGGAGTTTAATGCAGTTTGCCACTAGCTCTTACTGAGCTGCCCTTGACAGTGTCCAAGACAGCTGGTGTCAAGCTAGTGCAGCTGAGCTGGGCACTGAGCTAGTACATTGCTGGCACACTGGAGACAGCTAAGCAAACAGATGTTCTCTTAGTTTTGATTGGGAATTTATTTTCAGTTAATCAACCATGAACTAGAGAAAAGAGAAGTGAAATCCTTGTAAAGCAGTTTAGCCACCTGGATTTCAGCTCTGGATCAGATCTTACGACAGCTAAAAAGTGTCCTTATACTACAAAAAGTGTCCTTATAATTTATTTCAGTGCCTATGCTGTCATTCTCTGTAGAAGTTGTGTGCATGCTTACAGACTGCAGCTACCTGCATGAATCTATGAGGCCATGCAGAGCTTTATCATATAAGATGGCAGGACGATGTTAAAGGATTTCAGCACAGAATGTAAAAAAAGAGAATACAAGGAGAAGACAGTAATCTCAGCAAAAACCAGACTTGAGTAAAACTGCGTTGAGGACCATTACGCAAAGAATACATTTTTTAATTTTATAAAGTAGGTATGAGTTCTCTCTTGCCTGGTCACATAAAAAGGGAAAACCGAAGTGTTGGTCATAAAAATGCTATATAAAGAGTTAAAACCATCACTCCATTCCCATGCACAACTGACACAGCCATAGACCAAGTTAGCCCCTTTTGCGTGACATCTCTCTGTAGTCCTTGTGTAGTTGCTTTTCTCCTATAGTTTCTAAAACTGAGATTTACTGCTTTCCAGAACATATTTCCTGCAGTGTGAGCCATACATGGGTAATAGTCTGAAAATAAAAAATTTGTCCAGGAAATATTCATAATTTGGTTTTGTTTTTGTTTTTTTTTCCCTGACTATTTTAAAATAAAATAGTGATCCATCTTTATTTTTAGTGAGACACTGTGGGGGGAGAAGATCATAAATTAAAATAGCTAGTTAAATAGTAGTTAGCGAACCTGCAGCAGACACATATGATGGCAGGGGGGTCATTTCATCTAACTGCAGCGTCTTTACAGCTCTGCATCTGACCTGTTATTTTTACAACAAGAGGAGAAAAATAGACGCCTCTGGTGTGTAATTCAGCTCATTTATTTGAGTAATTTGAGTCAGTGGAGTTAAGGTTTTGTTTACCCTACTTAGATTTAAAATCAGATGTGACCAGTTAATCAAACTCAGATCTTAATTTCCTGGTTTTGTGCTTCAGTCTGCTAGTTGTCCTGGAATCATAACATATCATCCTGTCTCTACTGTCTCTAGGAAATTTTCCTGAATTTGACAAATATGTATTTAAAAAAAAAAAAAGATTGTGCTAAAAAAAATCCCCCAATATGGTCAAAATCCATACTCTTCAACAGACAACTTGGGCACCTGGCTACACAGGTGTGAGTCCAGAGTATCACTTGGACCTCTGGGCACTCCTGGAGGGTAAAGAGCAGTTGATGTCAGCACCTTCTTGCTGTTTCTCCAAGTGCTGTAAACAGCAGTTAAGTTTCAGCTCAGTGAAGCTTAGCTGAGAAAAATGTGAAAGACACTCTGGAAGGAGCAAATCTCAAGAAGCACCTGCTCCAGTGCATTCTCACATATTGATGTGCCTCACCCAGAGAGCACTAATGGAGATACCTCTGATGCACATCTCCCAAGCCTGCCAACATGGCATGAAAACTCTGTGGAGAGAAGCCCTCTCCAAAGCAATCACATTTCTGTACCTGAGCACAAGCTGTGAGGCAAAACCAGCCTTTCTCACAGTATCCTGGCAAGTCTGGATGGACTGTGGTTATGTGGGAGGGAAGTGAGGTAGCACAGGGAAGGAAGTGTGGCTGTTTGAAAATATTTGTATAAAAACATTCAAGTTCATTTCCACAAGTGACATGAACAGTACAAGGACAGATTGCTTTTTCCAGTGCAGCTTTGGTTTTGCATGAAGCCACCAATTTGCAGATTTCCAGCCAAGTTCATAGCATCAGAAATGATAGTTGAAGGCAAAAAGAAGATGCAAGATAATTACTTTCCTCCAATAACGTTCTAACAATGAAATCCCAGTTGCACTGCTCTTATCTACTGTTATATCGCCTGTTATTATGGGCATTAGTAGCAATGGTGAAATAGTTAAAGGCTTTTTGTTACATAGCAATAAGCAGAAGTGTTGAACATGTATAATATCCTTGATAAAATTCTCAGTTTGCAAGCATGTGTTTATTTGTTAGATAAAATATATTTTCACTTATGGATTAATCTCATCACAGAATTCTTTCATTTTAATCCATTTTTGAGAGTCTAATTTACAAAATATTCTGCTTTTATCACCAAATTCGTGCATAAACAATGACCTCTGAAAATGTAAATGTTTGCATATGAAAAGTAAGATGTCATGTGACCACTGCTAGTTTCAGATTTAAACTGTTGCACTGAAGGTTATCTGGTAGAATAAAAGAAAAGCAAACTTTTTCAGAAGATTGGCATACTGGGAACTGGTTGTGGTTTCACAGAACTGTTTTCCTTAATCAGCAAAGCTTCCTGTGCTTTTAAGATCCTAGACTGTAGAAATGACCAAGAAACAAAAACATAGGGAAATAGAATCATAGAGTGGTTGGGGTTAGAAAGGACCTTAAGATCATCTAGTTCCAACCCCCCTGCCATGGACAGGGACACCTCACACTAAAACATCTCACCCAAGACTCCGCCCAACCTGGCCTTGAACACTGCCAGGGATGGAGCATTCACAACTTCCCTGGGCAACCCATTCCAGTGCCTCACCACCCTCACAGTAAAGAACATCTTCCTTATATCTAACCTGAACTTTCCCTGTTTGAGTTTGAACTTATTACCCCTCGTCCTATCACTGCAGTCCCTGATGAAGGGTCCCTCCCCACCATCCCTATAGCCCCCCTTCAGATACTGGAAGGCTGCTATGAGGTCTCCACAAAGCCTTCTCTTCTCCAGGCTGAACAGCCCCAACTTTCTCAGCCTGTCCTCATACGGGAGGTGCTCCAGTGCCCTGATCATCCTCATGGCCCTCCTCTGGACTTGTTCCAACATCTCCATGTCCAGAACTGCACACAATGTAAGTGAGGTCTCACAAGAGCAGAGTAGAGGGGCAGGATCACCTCCTTCGACCTGCTGGTCATGCTCCTTTTGGTGCAGCCCAGGATACAGTTGGCTTTCTGGGCTGCGAGTGCACACTGAAGCTGGCTCATGTTCAGTTTCTCACCAACCAACACCCCCAAGTCCTTCTCCTCAGGGCTGCTCTGAATCTCTTCTCTGCCCAACCTGTAGCTGTGCCTGGGATTGCTCTGACCCAGGTGTAGATCCTTGCACTTGGCTTGATTGAATTTCATGAGGTTGGCATTGGCCCACCCCTCAAGCATGTCAAGGTCCCTCTGGATGGCGTTCTTTCCCTCCAGTGTATCAACCAAACCACACAGCTTATAAATCATATAAGCAATTATGTGAACAGTGTTGAAATACTAGCAGCAGTTTGCCTCTAATGGAGCAGCCGATCTAGCAAGAGCACACAGAACAGCATACATGTGTCAACTTTCAAATTTGGAACAATATACAAATCACGCAATACAAAGAGTCACCACGTATTTTCTGAGCCGTGGGGTTTTCTCTCACAGAGAGAAATCCCTCCTGGGATTTCTATGGGTTTTCCTTTTAGCTCCTGTGTTACATCCTGTTAGATCCTGTGATACATTCACTTTGGAAGGAGCCAGGAGTGCATTATAGAAAGTAATAAAATGAAATGTCAGTGAAGGACACAGAAGAAAGGGGACAATGATGTAAGTGATTCCCAACTTTCCTGAAACAATTGCAGTAGTTTATCCAAGTGGAAACACTTTAAGCTTTTCTTGAATGGATTTATTTTGGATCATCTGAAGAAAAAATCCCTCAGTTTTTCATTAAAAGACGACACTTATTTACAGAAGGTTGATGGAATTAAAAGAATAAATATCTTCTATTAAAAAATAAATGTACTCAAACAAGGTCTCCAGTTGGTAAATTAGTTAGGGGATTTGTGCCAATCAAAGTCTAAGTCAATCATGTTTCATTTGCATCTTGTCAGTTTTGTCAAAGGAACTTAAGATTTAGCCTCCTCTGTGAAAAGCATATCTCAATTGTGTGGTGTGTGCTTGTTCCATGCACATGAGAGATTCACAGATCAGATAATACTGCAGAATTTATATAGGAAAGCTCAACTTTTTATTTTATGTAAGATTTTAGAATCTCCCTGTGTACCCTGTTGGATATACTAAAGCAAAGAGCTCAAACACTCTTATATTAGACTCTAAGACACACTTGTAACCTTGTTCATGCACTGAACTCTTAATGCATTTACCCAAAATATAGCAAATAAAATGCAACCCCAGTGAATAAGAAGCTCTGACATTATATATTAGACTGGAGCACTGGTCTTCTGCACAGACAGAGAGACATCTCCTATGTCAGAGAGCGGCATGTGCCTTGCATTTACTTTTTTGTCCTTCAAACACACATAATCACAGTGACATCCACAAAGGCCTAAAAATCCACTATATGAATAAACACAACCCAGAGCTCTCATAGAGTAAGGAGCATTATATAAATGCTCTCTGCATGGTAGACCTGTGCATAAATGGAAAAACACCACTGGTATATCGCTCAAAATGATCTAAGAACAACAGTATTGGCTTCAGTCGGTATGCAATGTGACCGTTTTATACTCAAGAGGATTTGATAAGATTAGTTGATGACAATCCATTCTTGAAATGCTTAAATAATGTTTATCCAGAAATGCTTGCATTGGAGAAATGACTAATAGAAACCCTTTTCTCTGATTTCCTCCTAGAATGTACAAAGTGGTGTGACAGTTTATGCTGAGAATTGATTTTTTTTAATCTACTGTGAAGTTACGTATCTACTGCTTCAATTATTTCTACTTTGTATGTATTCAATTTTCTAATTTACAGCTCCAAGAGTTAAACTGAGTACTTGTGATTCTGCAGTTCTTTGCCTGGTTCTGCAGGCTGAATTATGCCGTATGAGCAGCACCACTGGCTCTACACAGGGCCTTACAGTCACCTCCTGTAACCCGTTTCCCTTAAAGATTAACAAGTGTGTAACAGACTATAATGAAACAAGCACTTGGATACCACTTCATCCCCAATTCATTCACTCTAATCCATGTCAGCACTGCACTAAAAAAGAATGGGAAGGAAAACAATTACTTTCTTTTCCTAATACCACAGGTTTGACCCTAATCACACACAAACAGTAGATGTATGTAAGAAGATTCTCATATAGCTGCTTGTCTGAAAAAAAAAAAAACAGCAGAGCTTAATGTTTTGAATATTTCTGTATTATGCTGCACATTTTACTACTTTTCACACTGTGTGTTTGGGATTGGATTTACCTCCCACCACTTCAGACATCTGACTTTCAGACTGGTCACCTTGGCTTCCCTTGTTGGCAAGCAATTCCTCTGACCTACCTTGCAGAATCTGGCAGTGAAAGTGCTTCCTTTTCTCTGTTGACTAGAAAGGCAGTGTAAAACAATTTTCCGTCACCTCAGTTGTGACAGTTGGATCTCACTGGAGGTTTACAAGACCAGTATTTACTTTCTGATTTAAAATTGGTTGTGAAATACAGATGAGTCTATTAAAGTAGCCATCATTAGTCTAAGTGTAAAGAATTGCTCCGGCTTTTTCGAGAAAGCTTCAAAAAGGCAGATGCAACTGAAACATGATTTCTTTCCATTATATGCTATTTTACTCTTTCCTCAATCTGTTATTACAAGCCACAGCTGAAAATTAATCCTTTATTCATATTCTTCATAGACAGCTACATATGAATATTTTTAGTGCATGTATATCACTAGTTGATTTAAAGCTCTATTAAGGGGCTTGTTACTTATTTCCTCCTCTCTTTTCACCCTCTGTTAAGCATTTTTTTTCTTTTTCCTGTGCACTTTTTATCTTACATAGATGGAAAAGTAACTCTTTACATGGTTTAGTGCAAGATGTCCCTGCCCATGGCAGGGGGGTTGGAACGAGATGATCTTAAAGTCCTTTCCAACCCTAACTATTCTATGATTCTGTATGATTCTATGATGATTACAGCTCTTCAAATCCAAAAGAAAATCTACATTTTAGAACTTTTACTATTGTCTTTATTCACTTTAATTGATACTATAAATTATTGTCTCCCCAGTTTTGCTTATGAAGTGCTTTTTCTCCTCCCAGGCTAATGTTTTCACTGGAACTCTTATTGTCTCATAATTAATGAAATTCACAAACTTCTCTTTTGTGTGTTGCATCTTAATCCACATTGTTCCTATCTGGTGCTACAAAAACTTGACTTCTTACAAATTCTTACTTCACCTCACTGCTACAGCCCAAACCATCAGCTATTTTTCTGGCTGAGGACCTGAGAAGCTCTCATACAATCACACCTCTCCCAGGTGCTCTAGGCTGTATCTCTCTTTAACTGGCTAAATGGGCATAAACCACCATTTTTCACAATACAGACTGATACTCCTTGGAAATTACTACTCAATTTAATCTGACTTTTCCATTTTGATTTAAATTTAGTTTTCAGCATAATTTCTTATCCACAAATGGCAAGAAAAGTCACATAAAATGTCATAGTGCTCCTTTTTGTCCCTATTTACACTCTGATACTGCTTTAGCTATAGCTTTCTCTAAAAGTGTCCTCCATCTGAGAATTAATCACTTACAATCAGTTGGGTTTCTCCTGGTTTATGTGGCATAAGCACAGACTTTCACAAACATTTTCTTATTTATTAGCACTAAGTATGTTATAACCATACAAGAATTAAAGATTTTAAAAACTGCAATTCCACAGCCATTGAACTGTCCCAATCTGGTTTTTAAATACCTTTTATAGCATGACAAAAGTAGAAATAGGCATTATTATTGAAAGAGAGCTAAAAAGAAAATACTTAAAAAACAAGTAAAACCAGAGGAACATTAGCACCAATCAGTAGAAACAGAATGTCCTGGAAAAATGCAAAAAAATGTCAGAAGAAATTAAGAGTGGTAGAACTATAAACAATGACAAGAACAGTGTAATTAGGATTACTAGGCACTTCCAAGCTAAATGCTTGTGAAAAGAGCCCCCACTTGTGAAAAGTGCTGGAGACAAGGAAGGGGCCACATCTGTAGGCAGCATGGCTGTGCTGCGCACCATGAATGTAACTGAAAGGGACTGATAATGGACCATCAGCTATACAAAGCTGTGGGGAACTATGACTATTGAGTGTATAAACAGAACACAGGAGGAGGAAGAGATGGTAGCAGAGTTGTAGATGCTATATTAAAAAAAAAAATTATATTGGTACAGTGAGGAAGATGATACAGAATTGAAGTCTGAAGAAGATATCGTGTCAGTGAGAGATAAATGAAGCTCAATTTGTTTAGTTTACTAAAAAAGAGATCACAAGGTTACTCAATTTCATCATAGGAATTCTTGAATGAGAAAACAGTCTGGAAAGTATTTATAGACCAGACAAGAAATACATAGCAAGAAACACAGGCTGGAGGGCAAAGCCAGAGAATCCCCCGTGTGTTATAGAACAAAACTGTAATAACAATTGGATGCAAAAATAACAGTGTTATCCTGGAAGGCCACATTGTCACTTCTGGACAGAAAAGATCTATGATTTCTAGAAGTTACTAAGCCACATCAGAATAAAACCAGCGCCAATGACTGGAAGATTCATATGTTGGCTACAAACAGCATGGCTGAAGAGCACTATGAGGTAGTTTTGGTTTTATTCTCTTCCTCTCAGTGTTTCAGTCACAATCTTGTGACTGTAGTAAGGTTTTAATTATAGCAACTTTTCTCTGAACTCTTAATATTATTTAAAGTTGAAAAGTGCCTACCCGTATCTCAGTAAATGCTAGATCTGAGTGGGATGTGTTTTTTCCCTACCCTGGGGATTTTTGACATTTCAGAAATGTCTTCTAAATTAGAATAAAAAAGAAAATGTAAAAAAAAAAAAAAGTCACAAATCATAAATTAAATATTTTTAAATCATGTCAGTTGAACTATTTTCATCATTTCTATTCTCACATCAAGCTTTTCAGATATTTTTAGATTGATTAATTTTTGATTTCCAAATAACAAAGCAGTTTCAAAAACAAATTAAAAAAAATGTCTTGGAGAATTCAGACAGTGCTTGTTGGAAGTCAAGAGCAACAGTTTAGGAAATTTTTCCAATAAATGAGAACAGTATTTTAAGTATCCTTTAGATAGCTTCGAAAAAGGGTCTTTTTGGTTTGCAAAAAACAGTCCCTCAGAAAAAAAATCCTGACTGCATCTAAAATGTATATCACTACTGGAACACATATCTAATACAATGTGTACTACACAGACAAAGAGGATTTAGGAAGAGCTCTTTATTTGATTTTAGCTGAAAATAGCAGAATTTGGTTCTAGCTTAAAATTTTCATTGTCTCTTGAGGATGGTTTTCAGCCGTCTTTCTTAACAGCATCTCAAAAAAGTATGAACTACAAAAAAAAAGAAAAATCATAATGATGACAATGCAAGCATTAGCAAGGATTTATTTTAAAGGTCTTTCACAGATGGCAGAGGAGCTGGGTAAGATGTTTTTGAACTCTGCAGTGGTCAACAGCTGCTTTTGAGGATGCTTGTCCTTAACTAAGAGGGAAGTACATCTGGAGGAAGTAAGCATAATCACGGAAATCAGGAATAAAACTGGACAGATGAACTTGCCGTTAAGAGCAGTGCCCATATTCAGGTAATCCACAGTGGTTTAATTAGATATGTCTTTCAATTTGGGAAAAGCTGCTTCTGAAACCTCATTAATGCAAGAAACTTATCACCTCTTATAGTTGCTCTTACTGAGAGAGTTTTACCCTAAAACAATTCACCATGAAATCATTACCCAAGCTACAAATCTTGCCTGGAAGCATGTACAATATGCACTATTTTGACTTGCTGCAAAACATCTATCTTCTGTTCCAGTTTAAGGTAGAAAAAGAAAAGAAATCACATCTATACAACATAGGGCGGTTGTCACATAACACTTCTGGAGTGAGCAATACAGTGTTTGTCCCCATTCTAAGAAGGGATAGGAAAATTGTTAAAAAAGAAAATCAAATTCACATTTTTTATTTACCAAAAGACAACAGTACCCAGTTAAAATCAACGCTACACCATTACTAAAGAATGGCAAATGGATTAACTTCAGAGAGAATAATTGACCAATTACAAGAACAGCTGTCTTATTCTTCCCACTCACTAGATGGGACAGGTAGATAGAGAAAACAAGACAAAAATAAGGACACCACATTGCTTGCTAGAGTAGTATTTTAGCCATTCTGAAATACATAAAAGCAAAGGGGGTGTCACATCCAAATATAGATATATGCAGAACTATGTTGTTCTGCACTGTTGTCTTCATGGCATAACCCCATCATCCTTAACTTTGGGGAACCCTGATAAAAAGTAAGAGCAGTGCTAAAGCCTGAGAATCTAAATGCTTTAATTCACAGCATATCCAGTAACAGGATTTTGTTTTCATTCCTAGCAGATTCTCTTTCTGCTAGAAGGCTCAGGAGACAGCAAAATGCAGCCAACAACCTCATAAAATAGATCTTGTCAGACAACTACAGCTTCCTTAAAAAAACAAATGAGCAGTTTGGTCTTTTTTTAATGAGAAAAAGCAACAGAACACTGTCTAGCTCCAAGAGTTTTCATTATAATTCTGACATTTGGACTGTTTCACTTTTTTAACTTTTCATTTTTCCTTTGTCAGTTTGATGCAAATTTAAACTGGGTTTAAGTCAGTTGATGAGCAAACCACACTCAAGCACAAAGTGGTGAAATCCAGGAAGGTGGTACTCTCATTGCTATCTGTGACCATCTACGTGGTTCCCTGGAAAATTAAGAGATCCTTTTAAGCTGATCATGCCTTATACAGGGATGGGCATCAGCGTCCCCTGACCACAGATAAATTTTAAAAGTAGCTCTGTTCATCATATTTTAATACAAACCTATCAACAAGAGTGTGTTGATGGCTATTATGCACAAAAAAGGGAAATCGCCTTTGCAGAAAAGAAACAAAAAATGCAATAATTTATATTGATAAAATACTTTTAAACTAACATTATACATTAATACTATGAACCATTCTGTGAATACGTGTACTAAGGAACATTTGTTATGGGTTCTTCCTTTTTTCTAACTTATGTTTTCTGCTGTGATTTAGTCACTTACATTTCTCTCCTGACGTACTGAGAGCTCTGGCACAATTCTCCAGAGCCTTAACCTTTGGTAGAATAAGGAAAGACAGCACACTGTGTCTGTTTCTCACAGGCAGGGAAGCCTAGCACCAGATAGAAGCTACTGAGGATCAAAGCTCTTTGATTTCATGTTCCCTTCTCTTTGAGACAAGATATCTCAGTTAACTCCAAGCTTCTGTGAAGAAGAAATAATGAGGAGTAGAGACTACTTCATCAGGTTTTTAAACCTTACTACTAGGATCTGTGAATAATGAGGCATTCTAGAGCGCATTACTATATATTCCCATGACTTAGAACAAAATTATATTGTTTTCTTGCCAATGCCTAATTCAGAATTGTTTTTTTTCCAAGGCTGATTTTACAGCAACAAGGAATAGTGCACCTCACTACTGGCAAATTAAAGTCATAGAATCGTATTTGTCCCTGGAAGTGTTCAAAAACCATGTGGATTAGGTCTCCAGTGGTATGGTTTAGTGGTAGTCTTGACAGTCCTGGGGTAATGGTTGGATTTGATCTTAAAGGTCTTTTCCAACGTAGTTGATTGTATGATTCTATAGAATCATAGTTTGGATTGGAAGGGACTTTCAAAGGTTACCTGATCCAACCCCCCTGCAATAAGCAGGGGCGTTTTCAACTAGACCAGGTTGCCCAGAACTACTTCATAGTCATATCATAACACAAATATATATAAAAACAAGATATTGAGTCATTTGATTCTTCCTCCTGCAGAAGTTTGTTTTGATGCTTTCATGGAAAAAAGGAAATTGCCTCTCTCTGTTTTCTTTCTGAGGTAGTGGGAGACAAGAGGAATGTGTTAATAGTTCTAGGCATCAGTATCGATGGTATTTTTGCCACAGAAATGTTTCCCAAAGAAAAAAACAAAACCAAAGACCTGTCATTCAAGCAACGGAATTCAAGCAGTTGGGCTGTAACCCAAAGACAACTTTTGGGGAATAAGACATTGATGGCTCAGCTGTTTTAACAGCAATGTGCAGTGTTCACTGATGTTCAGACAGGAAGGTGGCAGCCTTAAGGTACACTTCAAATTAAAGTGTATTTTCCCAGACTCCAGGGGGTCCCATCAACATTTTTTCCGATTAACAGAGGATATTCATAAGTAATACTCCTAGATGATCTAATAGAGTCAAGGCTTGCAATTACTTGAAATGAATGAGCCACAACAGCGTGTGTTGTTCCTTCAGAGTGGGTTTGCAGTACTTATGTATGTGAAAGAGCGTCAGGGAGTGTTCCTCAGAGAGCTGCTAAAAGCTGCCAGAAGGTCCTGGAGGGTGCAACAACAGAGCCAGAGAGCCCCAGCACCATGCCAGGGTTATGAAACAGCCACCAGACTGGTGAACACAATGACTTCAACTCTTCTCTGATGCTTGAAATAAGTTCCTCTGAATGCCAGCCCTCCCAGATGACTGCATTATAAAACCTGCTGAGGAAGTGCCAGGAGTACTCAAACTACATCCCAAAGGTATTCAGACACATTTTATTGTGTATTTTTAGCTGTCACGCATGGCAGCAACCACTGTTTTTGTACTACAGTAAATACCACTGTCTTCCTATACAGAAAAGTGAACTAAAGTTTAGCTTAGTACAGCGGAAAAAGTGACTGATTTACTCAGTCGTTTATTTTTTTACTTTCATGGAGTACAACCTGCTATAGATGTATTAGTCTTTATCAGACAACATACCAGTCAGTTAGCTTTGCACAGAATGAAGGGCAGCAAGTATTTCACTAGAATCTATACATAACCACTGTAAGACCCAAAAATTCAAAACATCTATGGCCAAGTTAAACAGGTTAATGTGGCTATTTCTAGCAACAGATTTATATGCTCTCTGTAACATCTATGTCATTCTTCATCCTGCTCTTCTCACAAGAAGCATAGAACCTGCTGTATTTTGTCTTCCTACCTGCGCAGCAGACACAAACCTTAGGTTTTATAAAATTAGAAATGGTTGTGGAATGGGAGAAAAAAAAAATCTTCATATAATGGATGCATGATCACGGCATATATAACTGCGCCAAAGCTTGTCCAACATTGCTTTAATTAAGATATTGCTCCCACCGAAGTTGTAACTTCATAGGCTATCTATGTGTCAAACTAGATCCTAAAGGTGCAAGATTTGCAAGAAGGGAAGGTGTCTTTACAAGACCAGCTGATGTATGTGGTGGCAGCAGAGAAGTTTCTGGGCAACACAGACTCTTTTCATTAGGGCTAAGTACATATTTTCAAGCTGGTATTAGCATGGCCCCAGCTATTAATACTTGGAAGTGGCTAGAAAGTTCTCTGTGTTACATCACATATCATCTGATACATATAACACATCTTCCACTGCAGTTCAAACACCCTCTTGACCTCAAGCACAAGCACATTAACATCTTACCTCTAAACCATACGTGACAAAACATATGTAAAGGGGGAAGAAGTAAGAATAAAGAAATGGAATATGAAAAAGCTGTAGAGCAGAATAACAAAACTCCTTTTTGGGCTAGAATTTATGAGCAGATGTTTATAAGGAGCTTGACAGTAATTTATCTGCTAATATTTTGTAGGACAGATTATTTTACACAGAGAACTATATTTAGTCACGATCAGTTTGTGCTCAAGTAACTGCTTCAATAAGTTGCAATAAGCAAACACATGCTCACTTACTTATAAACTTTGTTTTATTTTGGAACTTTTTTGGTTGAAAAATAGGTTCAGTCTATGTGATGTCTTTTGTTATGTAATGTAGAAGAGATCTTTGTATCCAGATTCAAATACTGTATATAATATAACAATGGATATTGAAAACATTGTCTGAATATAAGATTTAGTTGTGCCTAGCTTAACCAAGTTCAAAAAAAAAAAAAAAGAAAAAGAAAAAAAAGGGCTAAAGCAGGTCTCTTGGTATCTTAATATAAGTAAAAGAAGGAATATATGTTAAAATTGTAATGGGGAGGGAAAAGAAAGTTATATAAGAATATTGGAAATGTACAAGAGAGTGCTAAAACATTTCCACGTAGGCACATGATCAAAGAGCAGATTTTCATGGTTACCTGAGAGCACAGCCTGACTTGCCAAGTGTTTGGACAGCATGCCCACTTTTATAAGGGTCAAGAAAACTGACAACCACTAGGATGGGTTTTTTTTTAATCCACTCAAGGCCCCTGAATGATTTTTTGTAAAGTGGAAATTTGTTTGCAGTTCCCTTATCAGAGTACATAAATATGTGCAAGCATATTAATTATCAAGGCAATGTTTTAGGACCATTAGGTCTCCAACAGGAATTTGTAAGCATCTAATAAAAATAGGGTTAGCTTAATTATTTCAGGCAGCATATGATGTGTTTAGATATCCACATAATCCAAGTTCCAGTTAACATATCTCGTGATCACTGAATTACTCCTATATTTTATTTTCAGATCCTGAGACTAGAGTAAAAGTAATTTGTCAAAAAATTGTTCCATTCCAAGTTACTTCAATTCCTGCTTTTTTACCACAATGCTGCACAAAAACGAATCACCTCAGGTTGTTTTTTTTTTTTTCATGAAAGAGTAAGCTATCACCTTAGGTTCTCTACTTACTATGAAAACAAATGAACGAAGAATATAATTTCTGCTAACAGCATCTATTCCTTTTTCTTACTGTTATTCTTGTTTCTTCCTTCAAAAAAAAAAAAAATTATGGCATCATTTTAACTTTAATTCAAAATATAAAATGTGATGTATTCTTGGAGCTTCTTTATTTCATAACTTTTGGCATCCAAAAAGGGAGAGGTTACTTTCTCAGACTGGTCTGCCAGAACCCAAAGAATCTTGAAGTTTCCAAATATGTTGGGGATAGTGAAAAACATATGAAAGTAGTCATTTGCTGCCAAAGGGCATAGACTTCATTGACTTTGTTTTTGCAAGTCTCTGCACCTTTTAGAATAAAATGCTTTTATTGCATTTGGTAATGCATTTGATCCAAAGCCAAATGAAGTGAATGGAAGGACTCCCAGATGTTTCAGTGAGCTTTGAATGAGACTTTTTTTCTGCAGAGATTGCTCCCTGGGGAAGAAACATGCATTCATCAAGCACTGTGCATTAAAGTAACACAATATGAATGCTATGCAACTGTGTAAAATGCAGTTGCTATCACTTACTTGACTTAAAATGTCCTCAAATGTTTTGCATTATAGCATTAGAAGGAATTCATTTTCTTGGGCTGTTGTTGCTAAGGTTTGGTTTATATAAGTGTTTTAAGAAGGAAGCAATCTGAAAAATACCCAGTTAGCAGCACAATAGAGAACTCATTATTATTTCAAATGCTTCATTTGAAAGTGCTTGAAAACTTTTGATTCTGTTGATTCAACATAAGGGAAGATGTATAAAAATAAATAGAATAACAAGAGAATGGTCATTCGATTCTCTGAAGAATTCTTTTCTAACACTTCTCAACAGTTCTGCACTATTGCACATTGATATCCTTCCCTTTATTCCCCCAGCTTATATACAGCTGGGACTGTAAAATACATGAAGGCATATTCTATGTCTCCATGTCTCTCATGATGCTCAGACATGCCTTAATCTGTATTTTGATTAATACATACTGCCATTTTTGTGCTGTGGGTCTGATACTTCCAGAAGGCGTTGGATCTAAGTGTGTACTGCATGGGTGTATGGTAGGTTACATCAGATTCCTGATTTGTGTGCCGTAGAGTTTCTCTGCATAGGTGAAGTCCCACAGACCCTAGCTGCAAGCAGGCTCCCTGGTTCATACTCGGAGCTCACACAGAAAGCTCAGGGTTTCGTGAGGTTTTCATTGCAGTGTGTGGCCACACTGATGACCCAGCTGACAACCAGGATTTCTGCTCAGCTGGCTGATCGGCAAGAGTTTCTGGTGTAGCTGGGTGCACAAACATTTATCTAGTCAAAGACCCTAAGTGGAAAATGATAATAAAACCAGAGGAATCCAGACACAGAATATCAGATGTGGGTAAGATGTACACATATGAATGTGTGGGAAGGGGAACTGATCATAGAAACCCTGCTATTTTGGATCACCATTCTTGGGCATCCCAGCAATGGATTAGCTGAACTGCAGAGAAGGTATTCAAGCCCAGCTTTCTGGATGAGTTCCTCACCACCTCCTAACACAACCAGTAAGGGTAACTCTGGTTATAGGACCCCTCACTATGCTTCTGTAACAAACACAAAATAATTTCATCACTGTAATAGATTTTAACATCCTGGTGAATACTTTTTTTGCAGATACTCCCTATACAGAAAATCATTACTTCATCTCCATGAAGGAAGCAGGATGCAGTATTTCTCAGCTTATGTTAAAACTGTAGAGGAAGAGAACCTTTCTGCTTTCTGAAACAGGCACTAGAGAACAGTATTAGCTTTTCTGGGATATAACCTCTCTCATGGTTTATTCTTACCTTTTATAACAAAGAAATCAACTTTGTGGAAGAATAAGGAAAAAAAAAGTATGTTTTTTTATCACTGTGTTGCTTACATTGGAATGTAACCCTCTATTCTTACCCAGAATTTTAAAACACTCCAAAGATAATAATTCTACAGAAATACTACAGAATTTACCAAAGAAATATAATTGCACTTCATTTAGAAGAGGCTTTCTAGGTGTTTCCCTTATGTGCAGCAAACATGAACCTCAGTTGGAATTAATTGCATTCTTTCCTTTTCTTTAATTTTTTTCTTTTTAGTAGTCTCAATCTTCTGCTTAATTTTTGACACCAGAGTGCTTAATGTCATTATGAAATCTGTGTATGACAATGAATATTGGTTATTAATACAGAAAAGAGCAGTTCTAAGTAAACAGAACTCTGTCATGTAATCCTGTACCAGGGTTGAGAACAATATGTATGTAATTACTCCTGAACAGTAACACTTTAATCATTTATATAGTAACTTGGAAACAGACAGAATATCTGACTGGTAATCTTATCACAGTTCTTCTGTGTCTTTTTTAGGTTCCTTTTAAAGTGGTGAGTTTTAATGATTAATGATTTGATTTTATTTTTTTTTTTTTTTGCTTGTGTGTGCGTGGTAAAGAGCTGCTAAAATAGAGAAGAATGAGAAGAAGCTCTTAGCATGTGGCAGTAGGAAACTGAAGGTAAAGTTAAGTTGTATAGATGTGTGTTGTTAAGAACAGGACAAAAAGAAGGATGGGGGAAAATAGAACTTTTATATTCAAATGTAGGTTGCTTTATTGCTTTCACAAAGCAAGGTTGCATCTCTTTCAGTAGTCTTGCAAAAATAAACCTGTCATGTCTTATTCTGTTAGAATTCATGCTTGGAGCAATTTTTAAATGGATGTTTTATCGACAGCCTAACTTCCAGTGTCATAGCAGTATGTAGAAGGACTTAAAAAAAAACATTACTTTTAAAGACCCATTTGGGGACTTAACAGTGATTTGATTCAGTTTTTATTTTTATCTCTAAATGCATTTCAGCTGGACAGATTTTATTAAGAAATACAATTTTGGTAGTAAGTTACAGAAGAGGTTTTAAAATAGCTATGTGCCTGCAACAACAAAAACTTTCTGCTTTGTGTAAGGAATCAGATACTGATGATGGGATGTGTTTGCACACAAAGCCCGTTTTGAAGCACTTTTATTTTGGTCGGTCCCATGTTTCTTTGGGCACCTGTGTCATCCAAGGCAGGAGTCAGAACCTTCAAAAGTCCCCATGCATGTTAGTTCACTTATATAGAGAATAAAACTAAAGTACAGCTGAGCTGAGTTACACAATGAAATTGCAACAATCGGGTGTAGCCTGACAGAAATAAGGTGTTGGGCTACCTGGTGAGGTACTTTCCCTTAGTGCTTATCTTCTGGCAAAAGAACACAATAAGAAAGGAGAAGATGGAGTAGGGTCAGAGCATCACTGTTCTCTGATAGCTGCTGTGAAAATGTATTTATTCCTGAGGCTGGAGGAGAAACTCTCCACTATTCAAATAGACACAATCAACAAATTCTGGATATGACCACTTCTTCTACTTAGCAAAAGCCCAGAAAATTATCCAGCAAATACTTTTCTGCTCAAACAAGGCAGAATACAAAAGCGAAAAACATTTCAGCTGGATCAAAGGCATATGACAAAAAGTATTTCTAAAGCATCAGCATTTTGGGCATGCTAACACTGCAGAGCTTCTTGGCAGGTTATGTTTGCCCAGTTGGAAATGTGGATGGAAATCTCCACTAACGTGATTGTACCATCTCTAATTCCAGTTAATTTGGAAGAAACTTGAAATATAACACATGGATTCATGCAGTACCACCTAGACACAGTGTTCATTGACTTTAAATTTTCTATGTACAGAGTCTGTATGCTCCTTGCCAACATTATCTCTTTGTTGACTTTCTTTTCAGAGTGTTCACTTCACAGTATTGACTGAATTGTCTGAAAAAAATGTTTAAGAAATTATCCATTTGAAATGGATATGAAGTTAATATACAAAAGACTTTCAGTTTGCATGGAAAATTATACATATCTCCAAGTGAACAAGTGAAGCTGAATCAGCTGTTTTAGTCACCAGATTTTTAAGTGATATCTTCTCATTACCAACAAAAGAGTAACGCAATCTGTGCAGTTTTTGAAGTTGCCCTATATATATATCTATATATATATACACACTCCACTTGAAAAAATCACAGTATTTGGAATGTGACTAAATGTGATTCTGAGGGTAAAGTAGCACAAAATACAACATGCTTTTTGGAATGGATCATGTTCTATACAAACACTCAAAAATCTGTGCTTTTCATTGCTGCTGTGATCCCAATCCATGTGATGCTGGACTTCTGTAAAGAGAGACTATATCTCATGACTCCTTAGACTATTGTAACCTGACCTACCTTTGAGCTCTGTCCCTGAAAACTGTAAAACCTAGACATGCACATGAAATTCTGCTGGGACTACTATCAGCAGAAGCATTCAGGCTGTGCCTATGCTGAAAAGAGCTGTCAGCGTGACTAAACACAGAATCCAGTTTGTAATCTGTAAAACCATCTACAGCATCTGGCCTGGATTAAAAAAAATAACACAAAATTTTAGTGAGTGTATTTTTGTGCATAGAAAAGATAAAGGTCTGCAGACAACACTTGAATGAGAACGTGGACAAATTCTGACATGAAGCAAAGACATCAGCAGTTCCTCACTGAAAAGATTCTCCAGAGAAACCTTCTAGGTGTATACATGTGTTATATACGTATATGTGTGTGTGTTTTATATATACCTGTTTTTATGTATATTTATATATACATTGAACCAAGTGCCATATCTAGAAACACCAAATTATCATGAAGTCTAACGTTCTAGAAAAGACCAGAGTTTATAAAGTAGCCAGTCAGACAGAACGAAAGCACTTTCAGAAATCCAGTTAGGTACCTAAATACTTCAGAAAATCTGGCTTTGACATACTGAAAACTAAGTCTCAGAATTAGCAGAAACTCTAAAAATCCATACAGTCGAATCCTCTAGCCATCCCACAAACCAGCAGAAACCTGCCTGAATCCAAATGCAAGAGGACTACAAGTTTAACATCACATTGTTACCACTTTCTCATGTATCCTTATCAGATGCAAATTTACACAGATCTTTGAGAAACTTTAAGAATTGTACAAATACTTCTTGCTAGTAACAAATTGGTGGTGTGAAATTATTTCCTTACTTTTGGGAGGGAAGCTCTTGATCCTGAGCTTTGCGTGGTCATTGTCAAAACTGTAGTGATACCCAGTGCGACTCTAGCTGGAGCAGCATCCATGTTGATCCAGAAAGAAACCCAGGACAAAATGACAATCAGCAGGCTAGGAATGTACATCTGGATTAAATAGTATCCCATCTGACGCTCCAAATGAAACTTGACTTCAATGCATGTAAACTTTCCTAGAACATGAAATTACTTTCATAAATGCTTTTTGCACATTTTTATCTCATTTTACAAACATAAGTCAGGTGCATGGCCTGTTTCCTAATCTAAGAGTATAACCAGGTCCTGATACACAATTGCAAGTCAGCCATTTGTTTCACACTAGCCTGGGGGACACATGGGACCTTTGAAGTAAGCTGTACCCAGTTCTTCACATTAACTGAGAAAACGAATATTAGCACAGCAGTTTCACCTCCAGAATATATATGTTCCAGAAAATGTAATTTTTTTTGTTTTTTTTCTCAGATTTCAGTGAGATTCTATTTTAGTCAAATATGTTTAGTCCTAAAAGGAGACGGCATTTTCCTATTTTAATGACATGAGATTAAGAAAATGTATTTAAAAAAAAAAAAACAAATTAAAAACTGGTAGTCTTACAGCCCTATGATATATCACACACCTTCTCATTCTGGTCATGTCATTTGCCTGTATCTGTGGATAACATTTTGCAGCAGAATCAACTCAAGACCTACTTTGAATTTTGTCAATAGTCTAATTCCAGGAACCCACAACAATCTCTTTGTGGGAGGGGAGTGATTCTTCAAACAGATAGCAGAGGATGGAAGTTTAGGATTGCCTGACAGCAGAGCTAGTTGTTCAGTGGGGGATGCATAGCCCTGAGCTGCAACATCTACTGATGCAGTCACCATGACTTTTCTACAAATTACTGTGGGTTAGGTACTGTGAAGGCTGTCATTTGAGGCAGACTACACCAAGTATGATAAATACTGTCACTCCTGAAGTTTCATGCTTATGGTTTCAGAGGACCTCTCTTGTGCTGGCTGGTCAAATGCATGAAGATGCCTTGTTTCTCATTCATCCTTTCTGGAGAAATGAGCTATTTTTTCCTCCTTTTGTGATGTACACATATTTTTCTGCTAGTCTAGAAAGCTGAATGGCAGGGTGTGAGAGTTGGCACAAAGGACAATGCAGAGGCTGCTTGACAAAGCAAGCAGGGGAGAAGAACTGAATAGTACCTTCTGGCAGGACAGAAGCTCTGAAATGAGTGGCTGGACCTGTGACCTTAAAGGCAGACTCTGAGACATGGATAATAACTGATCCTGTCCCCCCAAGGGCACTCCAGAGGAGTGAGGTGGCCATGGCATGAAAGAAGCCCTACCTGCTGAATGCTCTCCAGATTCCTGGGGCACAACCTGGACAGTGTAAGCAGGACAAAGCTAAATAGTACAGCTTTTATTCACATTTTAATTTCACACCAAATCTGAAGGAGCACACTACAGAGAAGGCAGAATGTGGGTGCCTCTAAGCAAAATTTTTTTTGCTTGAATACTGCTTGTCAGTTCCCCTTGCCAAACTACACACTTTCAACTTCTGATACCTACACGTTTATTTTGTTTTATTACATATAATGGAAGCTTTTATTATCCATTGTGGGGAGTCTTCCTAGATATATAAGGAAGCTATTGCCTGTGATCTCCCTTCTCCCTTACTTTCAGTATTTGTCCCTGCAAAGTAGTTAGAAAAGAAGATGAACTCTGTTATTCAGAGTTTGAGTCATATGGTGGGAAATAATTTATGTTTTATATATACTTATTGGAATTTACTCTTGATTATCCCCTCTAAGTATGAGAAGTCACAGCAATCCCCCTTTCCACAGGTCTTAGACTGTGTAATCGTGAAGTTTTCTTTCCTTGGCACTTTGGGCCCCAAAATGCAAAGCTGCATTTATAAAAATGAAAAACAGTACCTGTCTATTCATAAGAAATTAATGTGACTTTATTTTTGGCAGAAGCAGAACCTCTCATGCTGTATTATTTCAGTCAGCAAAACAAATGTATTTGATGCAACAGGATTCACTCTTATGATGAAATCATGAAAAAGCTATTTTAGATGAGAGGGATTATATTTAATCCCAGCAAGCACCCAGCAAACTGTTCTCTAAGTGCTGTCCCCATTAAATAAACTCCGAGCAGCTAGATCAAAATTTTAACAGAGTTCTGTCTTCTCTGTAAGGCTAAAGACAGAAAACACAGCATTTGAGACTTCAAAACAGCAAATATGAGAAAAACACTGGAGTATTAAACAAACATTTAATTTCCCATGCCTGTACAATATTCAGATCAGCAATGAAAGCATTGTCCTTTCAAATACTACGCCTCATAAATTAGACCACACATAAAAGCTGGTGAAAATTTTATATTTTTCCTCACTGGCAATTTGATATGCTGGAGAAAAATATCAAGTTCAGAAAAAACCAGTACTTTAAAAGTGATGAATCAATATTTAAGAAAAGATTCACTTTGCTAAAAATGTTCCATTTTAAGGAAATCAAGACAGCTAGATTTTTTATTATTTTTTAAGACCTTAAATTCCTTACTGATTTTAAGAATATTAGAATATGTATACTAAAATATCTTCAATGAAATTAAAGGAAATTTGGAAACAAAATCTTTTAAACACAAAATCAAAAGGGAGAATATTTCTTCTTTTTTTTTTTTTTTTTAGATGTAAAAAATAAGTGTGGCTGAAAAGACTTTTGATTTCAATTTTTTTTCGTTTTACCTCTTTTTCCTTTGTCAATTGACACAAAATACCATTAAGGCGATTGTAGAAAAAAAAACAAACATAGTATAATGCTTACCAGTGTTGTAATGTTTTGTGCAATAACCAAGTTCTTTATCTTCTTTCAAAATAAACTGTGGCAAGGTTAAACCTTCTGCAACTTGCACAGGTCCGTCACTTAGCCACTCAAATATCAGATCATTCATAGTGTAGCCAACTACAATAAAGAAATTAGAGTTTGTTAGATGTTAGCTGACTGGAAAACATCAAAAGCAAATATTATTATGTCCAAGAAGCATGTGTTTTATTGCAATAAGTGTTATATTTTTAAACTGTCAGGTTAACAGCGGTGTTACTGCTGTTACTTGCCAGTTACTATTACTGCGCTATTATTCTGTAGCATCAAGTAGCAGCATTCTGAAATACTGCCCTAGTTTGCCACTAAAAAGTAATTTTGCTGGCCCATCAAAGATACCGTTTACAACTGAAATGACATTTCTCTGTGCTTACAGGTCAGCCTGCTTTATCTATTTGCTTTATTTTCATCATTCTTTGATGATGGAGTTGGTATGCACCAACAAAACAAAGGTTTCTAAACTGCCTTTGCTGAAAAGAAAACAGCAGCTTTTATAAACCTGTGAGCTAACCAGTGAGAGGTGTGAAGGGAAAAGAGAGGCTTTGATTCACACAAGAATCTTTTTGACTGCAATGGCTACATCTTTATGGGTAAATCAGGGCCTTGGGCAACATAGTCTAGCATGCCTCCCTGCCAATGTCGGAGGGTTGGAAGTAGGTGATCTTAAGGTCCTTTCCAACCCTAACCATTCTATAAATCTATAATTCTCTGGGCACAAAGGCAGGTGGTAGCCTACAGCTAATATCCATACAGCTAAACCTATTCTCCCCTCCCCAAAAAACCCAAGGTGACCTGGCACCTACTGACTTTTGGGAATGATTGCTATTGCATGCTGTTATCTGAGCTGCCCCTGGTTTTGTCTGATTGTTACCTGGTACAGGTTGAAATGGTGCCACAGTTTGTGCTGACAGCTACATGGTACGAATGGGTGCATGCTAGTACCCAAGTCCGTGCTTTTGCCATGTTTAGCTTACCAGCATAAATATACTAATAAGACTTCTGCTTTATTAGGTATGTTGCTTTCATTTTTCAAAAGACTATAGCATGTCTCAATCAGACATGTGTACTAATCCCTGACTGTGTACTAATTGCTTTTACTTTCCCAAGATTTAAAAATTTCTCCTGCACAGCATTGTTGTGGTTATTGCTGGAAGTGAGGTGAAGTGCCCAAGGAGGCAGAAAGGGAAGAGAACAGGAACAGCACAGAGACAAGGGACCTGCATGACACATTCATGGACAGTTAAATCACTGTTCCTCCATGATTTTCCCTTACAAAATAGGAATATTGAGTTTCACCACATAAATACAATAATGTAGATACTATCTAACCACCAAATGTGAAGGTAAAATCTCATTCTTAACAGAAAAAGCAGTTGGACACTCACAGCTCTCTAGCTGCATTGTACATGTTTGTACATCCATAGGAAAATTCTTCAAGTCCATGGGACAGGATAAGGTTAAAGTAAGCCTAAAATGGGGGGGGGGGGGGGGGAAGAAAAAAAGAAAAAAGAAAGAAAAGAAAAAGAAGCTTTTGTTAGAAATCTATAGGTTTTATCCAAAGTCCCATATTAGAGTTTAAAGGATCAAAAACAAATCTTAACAACTCAGAGACTGGGCTCACTCTCCCCTCTAAAATTTTAGGGATGTGAGAACTGTGAAGACAGAATGTGTGAGCAAACTGGGCACTCACTGGCTGTGACAGCTGAGCAGAACAGAGACAGAGAAGACAACATCAGGACAGTAAGAAACACTCTCCACTAATGTACCAGTGAATGTTTGATGTGCATTACTGAACTCAAATAATGCAAAAGCTAAAATGTCTCAACATGGGACACACACTTTTAAGCTTTGTTTTGGAAAAGCAAAGGAAGAAAACAAGTATGGGTTTTTGCAACAGACGGTGCTTTCGTTGTGTATGAGATGTGGCAAACAATGATAGGACAAGGGGTAATGGGTACAAACTGGAACACAAGAGGCTCCACTTAAACTTGAGAAGAAACTTCTTCTCAGTGAGGGTGACGGAACACTGGAACAGGCTGCCCAGGGAGGTTGTGGAGTCTCCTTCCCTGGAGACATTCAAAACTCGCCTGGACACATTCCTGTGTAACCTTATCTAGGTGTTCCTGCTCCGGCAGGGGGATTGGACTAGATGATCTTTCGAGGTCCCTTCCAATCTCTAGCATACTGTGATACTGTGATACTGTGATCTATTTCCAGCACTTCATTCTTACTGCTTAGCAATTAAAAGAAAGAAAAAAACCATACAGTAGAAGCAAGAATCACATAGCATTTAAAGATAAAGAGTGCAGATAGAAGAAAGTAAGCCTAAAGGAACATTATCATACAAACTAAATTTCTCTCTTAGTAGTTCAGTTGTTTTGTCCCAGATAAAGGCTAATTTCACTTAGATAAGAACATTCTTAATGTATCTTTCTACCCCCCCCCTTTTTTTTTTAATTTACTTTTCCACATTTGATTGAAATCTGTTTCAAGATTTCTTCTCTGATTTATTTCTTTTATTTTTTATATGGGGAGAGGAAACCATTTTTAACAAGCCAAGATACTGGATGATATCATTACAAACAACTGGCTGCTTTGAAAAACAGAAGAATTGTTAAGATTTTGGTTCAAATATAAAAAGAATAAATTTTTATTCCAGATAAACTTCAGTATATAAAGCCATCTTGACACAAAGAAAGCAAATAAATAAAAAGATGAGAACTAAATTTTCTGATTTGAATGTACACCGAAATGCTGACACAGTACAATGAGAACAATTTTTTAATAGTGCCAATGAACCGACAGGCTAGCTGCTAACTCTGAAAATATGTTGTCCCACAGACAAATGTGATCTCTATGGAGAAATAGTTCACTAAGTTCTGTCTCCCCTAGTGGTTTTGTGCTTCTCACTACATATAGTTGATTCAGGTTCTTCCAGTTTATTTCTTGGTCATGTGACTCTTTAGGGATGGCCTGATTGGGTTTTTATAGCGCTAATGTCCTGCCATCAAATCACTATGACAAGAAGATGATGTTTAGGTAACAGAGATCAAAATGGTCTCAACCTGATCAAAAATGACATTCATCACTGCTTTTGCCTACTAGCGGGCTACCTAGAGAAAGTCATAATATTTTGCTCTTGACACAGTCTTTGACATATAAGATGGTAATATCAGAAAATTAGAGATCTTTTGACTGGTCTGTGGCAGTGAAGTGCACTGAGATGAATAAAATCCCCCAGTCATCCTCTCAACACCACCATAGTAAATAAACTCCCATTTAACCTTTGGGAGCAAATACCATAAGCATTGAGAAAAATTCTCCATCTAAAGATAAAAGTACATCTAGTAGATGCATAAACATCATTGGAATTCTGCCCTTTACTCATTTAAGCATTTTAAGTGCCCTGCAAATGTTAAGTAGTGTCATTTGTGTTAGGTAATTTCCTACATTGAAGATTGAGCTAATTAGTTTGCTAATCCCCAGCATTAACAAAAGACTGCTTCTGCCTTTTCCCCTGAAATGTTGCTACCTCAAACTCTCTTCCTTCTTTTCTGTCACCACCTAATTATGGCTTAGATCTTTTATATTCATTTCAAACATGTCTTTACACAAATGCAGCTTTTCTAAATACATATTTCTTTTAATTTTTTACTGAAGTAGGCATGGCCTATCCACCCCTCCGATTTACTCACTGTCAGCTGTGGGCTGCATACTGACTTTGTTTCCTTCCACCCTTCTACTCCCCAAGAACCTCATATAATCTGGAGGGTTGACTACATACATGGGCGGGTGGGTCTCATCTTAGTCTAATATAGGAACTAATAATATAACTAATGAGAAAGTTAATACATCCGGTTGCAGCTTTCAAGCCTCACAGAGAAAAACTGTCTTCTGGAGGTGAGCTGAGAAAATGCTGACTATATAGGTTTGCACAGAGACTAACACCTCTTCTTTCTCTTCCTAACCAACTGTGTGTCTGTTTCAAAGACTCAATTCACTCAAAGACACTGTTCACCCTGACAAAAGGAACATAATTTCTATTCAAGAAATCATGCCCTTATAGCTTTACCTCTACTTGCTCATCTTAGCAGAGAAGCCATTCATAGTTAACATCTTTGCCTCTGTAGTCATAGTCCCTTTTAGTAGGGGTAATGCAACTGTTGAACCAACGCTTACAGCCTGGTATTGTCCACAGATTAATCACTTTTCTACAAGATTACTACACCCTAAATGTTCAGCTGTTGGAGTCTGAAGTAGCTCCACTGAAGCCATGGTGGTGGATCAATTTATAGCAGTTGACTTTTCCAGTAAAAACATGATCCTGCAACTATTTCCAAACCCAGGTGCCATACACTACTTGTATATTGACATTAATGAAGAAACAGGATCAGCAATGTAAAGTGTTAGGTAGATACAGCAACCCACATTGCCTATAGTATCAGTGTCATTGGCAGAATACATTTCAGCAAAGTGAACATCTCACACTTAGCAAATTCAAGAAGTACCCCTGGAGATTTGTTGCAAAGTGCAAGTTTAACTGGCAATTACATTGATGAACACTTCAATCATTAATAAAATAGAATAAATTGCTATAGAACAATTATTTTATTTTTCAGGCACCCTGCCACCAAAGCGTTTGAGATGCATAAACAACACATTTGGTGGCACAGCACCATAAGACACTGATGGGAAGTGTTTTATGGCAATCTGTACAGCCAAAAGGAGAAGTAGATGACCACGGACTTGATTCTCTCTTCAGGTACCTAAGCACCCTTTACCCACTATTAGCCAGGCTCAGTTCACACAGGTCACTCACAGAGAGTTCTGGAGCTAGGCATGTTCTATTTTCCATCTGAGTAGATAAGTGATGAGAGAGCAGGAGAGAATCTTGTCTCCAGCTTCCCAGCACTTCAGGCACAATGCCAGGGTCAGCAAGACACCTGTGAGGAGAGGTAAAGTTACTCTCTTCTTTCCTTCCCTGCTCCCTCACCTACCCCACAGTCAGGAAGAATCAAGCCTTGGAACAGTGCAAATAGAGTATAAATAGAAAAAAATGCAGAATCAGAGCCAGAAAACAAGGAATTAACAATTAGCCAGCGCTGTGACAAAAAATAATAATAAAAAAAATCAGTAATTTTACTGAGCAATGCTGTGGCAGAGGCAGGGCTCTAATCAAATTACACCAGGGCAGTATTGCATCTCTTCAAGTTTGGACCCTCTTCCTGAGGATTCCCTCATACATGAAAGACCTTCTGAGCAGTATTTGTTGATACTTCAAATGCTTTCTAAATGCACTGTGCACTGCTGGATTTCTTCACTCGGTATCTCATTCATCATCCTCGCTTACCCACACACTCTCCTTTCATTCTCTGGTTTCACTTTCATTCTCTGGTGTCCAGAGAAATCACTCAGATTTGGACCTGTCTCTCTTCTGAGCCCAGCTCAACATCTTTTATTTCTGGCTACCTCAGAAACCCCCTTACAGCATCATACAGAGATCTGTATTTCCTACTTCTGCAGGCAGGAAGGCAGAAGTCCTGCATGCTGTATCTTCTTTTGTCATAGAAACCAGACTAAGCTATCCTGTGGGGAAAAAATAAATAGCTTGACAACATGTTATTAATCAGAAACCCTTATGCTGGTGATCTTTAACACCTGAACACACTGTTTTGCAAAGTCAGTGTTTTGTCCAGGTGGGAGTAGACATGCCCTCAGATGGGCCAGCAGCATAGCTCAGCACAGGTGCTACCGCTGCCCTAAATGTAGCTGCCATTGCCAGCCATTGTCCTGCAAGGGAAAGCCAGTGAAGGGAGCTGACACACATGCAGCTCAGGGAGCTCAGAGGTATTTACTTGCAATGCAATCAATTCCTGAGCTCAGCTCAGGGGCCGAGATACTGTGCTTCCTATATTTATACTTTACCCATTCCTGCCCTTATCCTGTCCTTTTTCTGGCCCTGGGGATACTTTCCCCGCCTTCTCCTATGTCTGCCCATCTCCCCTGCCTCTGTCCCATCTGACACCTACATAACCCAGAGCCCAGCCTCTTTCCTTTTCATCCTAGCCTGTCCTCTACTCTTTCCCCTTCCTTTTCCCATCTCTCTTCAGAGTATTAAGCCTCTGAGACCAGTCTGCTGTTTGACACCTAATCCCCAAAGCAGCACCATCAGCAGAGGGTAAGGTCCTTTAATACACACATACACACACACACAAAAAAAAAATAATTAAAAATCAATAGGGGTAAAATATTTGTAAACGGATTACTCTCAAGATGATCTCCAATCTCATTCTTTCGCTTGAGGGTTTTGAATACTGATGCTCCTCACCATCATACCACTTCTGTGATAATCTTACAATACTACAAAACTGCTTCAGAGTTCTACGCATACAGACTGCTTGTGAATGGTCTGCAACACAGAACTGAAGTAGGGAACTGCTAGTATTGTGTTAAATCCTTAGGGAATTGGATTTACACATTACATAATCCAAGGATTTTTTTTTTTAATATATAAATTTAAGAGAATATCTAATTTTAACTGGGATCTGACATCTTGCCTGATCTGCAGCAACCATTAAACTGTATTCTAATACACCTCTTTCCAAGCAGCTGTCACTCCTTAGCCTGATGTGTTGCAGCTTACTCAAAACTTCCCTTTATCTAAGCAATAAACTTGCCCCAGGACAGAACACTGATCCCACAAGAGAAAAGCTCCGTGGATCACAATATGAGGTATCTGAAAACAGGGGAATATAATTTTCATTAATTATCCTGAAAGACTGGTGGTTTGTGCGTGGGCTTCAGAACAACAGCCTCCTCATAGAGTTTTTTCTAATGACAACTGGGGTCAGCCTTATTAAATAAAGAAACACTGTTGGGAATTTAAACAGTCTTGGAGATAAGAGTACAAGTCCCTTTTGTCTCCTAAAAATACATGATTATCTCTTCACAAGCATGAAAAGCAACAAATGTGGGCATGGTACCAAAAATAACATTTTTGTTTCTTTTCTTATCCCTTCATTCTTTCACGCTACGCCCATCTGCACCTCAGCTGTTGGGACAGGAGACTTCACAATCTAGGATTTTATGCTGCAAATGCCATAACACATATAGTATGGGCACAGTCACTGCTAACTTTGGCTTTGAGCCATTTTAGTGAAAAGTCTTATACCTGTGCTAAGCCCATAGTGTTGGATTTAGTGAGACAAGTGGGATTTATTTTTTTCTTTCCCATATTGCCAATTCTATAGATGCTATCATAAATTGCAAGATACCTGGTATTTTTCTGAAAGCTCCAAGCTGACAATGTAGGTAAAAGTATTTTTAGTGGTACATTTTTCTTTGGAAGATTAAATTCCTGATCCTCAGAGCTGCTCAAATAACATTGAAATACTACCTAAGCACAAACAGAGTTCCCCATTAAACTGGCAGGGGAGATGGAGTTGCACAGCAACCATGACAGCATTACACGACGCAGGAGCAAATGCCATTCAGGCTAGTGGCTCTGAAACAGGGTGGAGAAACTAAAATCTCCTTTTATTCCTCCCAGCCCCCTCTCTTGGGTGATTTGTGCCTGCAAGAAGGGTACACACACTGTTCATATATCAGAAGGCTGAAAAAACAAAAAGTATAAAATCCCAGTGACATTCTTCTTTTAAAGGGCTTTTCATTTTGTAGTCCATCTCTATTTTTTCAGGCACCTGAGTCATCATTTTGAATGTCAATTCCGGTAATTTTCACATTCTACTGGGTTTGTCCTGTTAAATGGAACAGTCAAACTGTCCGCTCTTTTTATTTTTTTTTTTTTTTTTTTTTGAGTCCTGCAATTACTCCCTAATATTTATCATGTTCTGCAGCTTCATTTCGGTCAGGTGGGAATGGGCTGAAGCTGAGCTTAGAGATGTGGAGCCTTCTTTGCTATGGCAAAATGTGAGATGTAGGCTGGAGTTTCAGGTACTGCTCTTTATAAGCATGTTCTTGCTCCTTCCAGTGCTTTGCTTTGCTTCATGTACTGCTTAACAACACAGGAGCTGGCATGGAACAGGGTGCTGGATTTCTCATTACAGGCATCCCACTTCTCGTTGTAATGCAATCACTGTCTGTAGATGCACAATGCCAGTGCATGAGCTGCCAGCAAATGATTTTCCAATTATTGCTCAAGCAAATCTATGAAATTATATTCAAGCGTGATTTCATGTAACAGTTACATTCTGTAACCGCCTGTTTCCTTTCCATGAAGAACGGTATTTCATCTCTCCTTTCCCCTCTGTCATTTTTATCTTCTTTTCCTGCAGTTGCATGGCAAAGTACCCATATCAGGCCTCATTATTTACTTAGTAGTTTTTATTATTTGTTGTGCAAAAAAGATACCTTAGATACCACAGAAAAATAAGAGTATTGGAAACCCAGGTCTAAATCCTCAGACTGAATTTGTAGATTGGGAGTGAATGAGAAAGCAAGTAGTGTTAGGAAACCATCCCAAAATATGAGAAGAATCTGAGGCTATGTAATTAAAAGACCCTAAAATGAAAGGAAATTGGGATAGAATGAGAAGCAGGAATAAGGGCAAGAAAGAAAGAAAAAGGATAGGTGAAAAGCGGACAGTTATAATCCAAGGACATTGGGTCAGCCATAATGAGAGTGGTTGCATTTCCCACAAAAGGCTGCAATAATTTAGCCTCTGAAACTATTGTTATTATTGTAATCATGCCCATGAGAACATAAATCTTTCAAATTCACTGGATTCACATAGCATGCAGCCATAATTTGAGAAGTCACCGTTATCTCAGTAATATTGTGCAGTTTAATAAAGTTTACTGATTCTAGCACTATTTATATAATGTCTATAGGACTTCTGCCTACAATATAGCTGTCAAACTCAAAACTTCTTTAGATATGTGCTCTATTTCAGTTAGCATTCCTGCATTGATTGTTCTTCAATGTATTGGCTTGTTTTAAATGTGGAAAATTTAGTTTGAGGTATATGAAGGCATTGTATGCTTTTGGAAAGTTGTCAGGACAGAGAGCATGGGACAGTGTTGCTAACTGGAAAACCAAATAATTTTCTATGAAAATGTTCCTGTGGTGATTTTTATTAACTTCTAAGGGAAAATCCTCACCTTGTCAGTACCAGTATTATTCTGATAGGAGCTGAGGTAAGAAATATGATTGTGTGGGGTCAGAGAGAGGGTTTCCTACATAATAAGCAATCATGTCAATCATGATAACAGTCTCTCTGCTCTCCTCTGCTTATCTGTCGCATGGAAAGACAATGCTGCTAGTAAAGTCCAAATCCCCTTAAATCCCAGCATTATATTGTAAAATAAAATTGATGTCTTCAAATTAAAGCGCAGGATGCACACAAAGCTGCAGAACATAACATATCTTACCACTCTGTTAGGCTAGACTGTGCTGTGCCATGGATGATTCACACACTGTCTCATCAGGTGTAAATGGAGCTTCAGTATCATAATGCTGATAAGATCTTGGCCTAGAAATTGCTTTTGAAAACCCATGCCTGACCAAAAAAATAAGATCTGATCTTATTTAAAAACAAAATATTTCAGAACGATAGTGGACTTTTTGCCCTATGAATAGTCTGTTGCAGAGGGACTAGCACAGTTACCCATGTGTTTCCTTACGCTGCTTTGTATTTCTTTCCTATAGTGCAAAGAACACAATTACAGAGTAGACTACAGTACACAGAAGTTTCACGCAGAAAAGCTGAATTTAAAACATACTATAGATTGCTTCTGATGATTTAGTGAGAGACATGATAATTGTAACTTGTAATAAAATCCAAAATGGTGTGTGGTGTGGTGGGGGTGCAGGGGAGAGTTGACTCTGCTACGTCACTCAGCAGTAGGGCCACACTAGGAAGAGCTGATTTTGGAAACTCCCGAGTAAGGAAGCTAGCATGGGAGATGGTACTGCAAATAAATGTGCTGTTTTCACAGATACTTCTCTTTGGTTACATAAGCAGGCAAGGGCTTTTGTATGTGCCAACTCATCCTGTCAGCTACTTGTTGCCAAATGGAGGGGCTAGTAATCACCCCAGAACAGCTGCACAAATAGAGAGCCATCTAATAGCTTGAATTTCCCCTTTTTTTGTGGTGCCCTAACCACACAGTACTGCTCTCCAGCAGACACTCTGCCTTCATCCATAATAACATCTAACAATTAAATCTCAGTCAAGAGTTGAAGCCACAAAGAACTGTTTGTCTACGTAGCTGTAACATTTCTGGCACTGTGAAGATAAACAAAGACAACAAAACAGGTATTTTGAAAGACTTAAGGAAATTCTTCCTAGGTATTTCATTGTTCTTTGGACAGGAATAATAAAAATGGGAGGAGAAATGCAATTTGTGAATTTGAACAGATCTCCTCCCTAGAATTCCAAGTGGCTCTTTTGTCAATTAAGCAAGACATTCTAAAATCTTTGTGCAAAAAACACGTTAAAAATATGGGGTAATCTGCTTTGTAACTCTTTCTGGCTAAGCACATAGTCGCTATGTTTCAGAGCACAGCCCTATACCATCATCAGGCAATCGGGAGTGTTTTCTGGAGCAGCAGGTGGAAAAAAAAAATAAAAAAAAAAATAAGAGCCCCTTCATGCTTCCTGACCAATATATTCTAGGTTCAATGCCATGGATCAGCGTTACAGTTGAGTTGTATCACCTTCTGCATCAAGTTCATATGGCTGAGATGCCCTGAAAATGTTAAAAGGAGAGGGGGGCAATTAATGCTGAAAAAAACCCACCCAAACCTTAAATAAAATCATTCCACTTTCTATCACTTTGTTAAAATAAGCTTTTTAGCAGATGCTAATATTCTAAGTGGTCTGGCAGCCTGAAATGAGTTTGTGGGAATCAGGTAGCACACATGGGTGGCTTGGAGAGAACTCAGAGGTTATTTAATATTTTCTTCATGACCCAGGTGTTTGTAATGGGCCAGAGAAGATATGATCCTTACCCCTGGAACACAAAATCAGTTCAGCAGTGTATATGGTGCAAAATCCAGGTGTCACACAAAATGTGAGTGCCAGGAACAGGATTATCGGTATCATGAACAGCACTGCCACTCTTTCTGAGTGCATGACCCCCTGCAAAATCCAATTTATTGGATTTTGGAGATCATTCAAGGATTGGGAGAAGATGAGTCACAAGCGTCTAAGGGGTAATATTGTGTAGGTTTTGATTTTGACTCTCATTGCTTTTTCAACACACAAAATATTCACCAGCTAATTTTATTGAATACTGCTATAACAAAACCCTCTTGTTGACTGCTCTCTGCAGAGGGCTCTAAAATTAAAGTTATAGCTATTTAACTGGTTTGCAACTCAAAGAGTGCAGCTGAGACTCATCTTCACTAAAGTGCAGTTATTTGCTGAATGTAACTTCTCTGAAACTGCTGACTTCTTAAAATGTGTGCACCTCTAAGAGCTGTTGGTGCATCTCTAGTGTCAATAGCATGTATTTGTGGTATTGAGTAGTGCTCAGTTCCCTCCACAAGAATCTAGTTCTCCCTGCAGTACCCAAAGGTTTAGACCAGTTATCCAGATATAGAGTCTGGAGCTTTATATAGCATATATAGCATGCTATCTGAGATCAAAACAAAGGTAGTCATTTGAGCATGAAGCAAGTATCTAAAAATAGGCTTGGACTCCTAAACTTACATGATTCATAGGTGAATACATCAACCATGAACAACTCCCAGAAAATTAAATATAGATCTAGGAGTCTGCAAGCATGAACATTATAATTATGATAAGGCAAACTATGATGGAAATCTACGTCTTGCCTACCATCACCAGCAAATGCAGTATGGTTTATCTCTCACTGACAGAAGGACAAAGAGCCTCATGCTTACCACAGGGTAGATAATTCCCAGAGCCAGCCACTACAGTAGGGGTAACACAGTCTACAGACCCTCACCGGCCCTTCCATGCCTTATCTGAGCGCCTGTATTGTACACCATAAGATCTAGTTCCAGGTGACCTTCCATGTTCTTTTCAGAAAGGGCCGGATTGGCTCTGAGGGCATTTAACAGCATAAGCCAGTTTTGCCTCTTGTGTAGCATATTTCCATGTTGTTGAGGGCTAGATTGCATGGAGCTTTGAACAGCCTGGTGTAGTGGAAGCTGTTCTTGCCCATGGGAGTGGGGTTGGAAATCGATGATCTTTAAAGGTCCCTTCCAACCCAAACCATTCCATGATTCTGTGTTTCTATGTTTTCAGTGCAGTATATAAAGGAATACCATTGTCATATAATGCACACAACTTGCTTCTTACCCACTAATTACTAGGAGCGGTTCTAAACTCATTTTATGCAGAGAGCAGTATATATTTGCATGAGATTAACTTCACCTTGATTTTATTAAATTTAGGAGTATGACAAAATAGCCTACACCACTACTTCTCAGGCATGTTTGTGAAGTGCTTTAAACATTTAGAACACACTAAATGCCAAGTGTTAAGTATAATGATGTCAGGTGAAATGCTGTTGGTGCAGTAGTGAAACTACTACTACGTTTTCTATGTACTGAAACCAGTCACTAAAATGTTCTTGTTTGTTTCTGCATAGCACAGCTAAAAGTGGCAATACACGGATGTATCTTGCCCAGTATCTAGAGAATAAAGACTTCTGACTTCAAGCTTCTATACCCTGGAATGTACTAAAAAAATTATATGTCATGTTAGAGGTGCCAGGTAAACTTCTGTTACTGCTGTGCAATACAAACGAGAAACAATGGGTTTTGCTTAGTACTCCATTGAAATCCTGCTTACTCTGCTTCACATTAATTTGTGTTTAGGTGTGGGATTTTTACAAATGTGATATGACAGCACAAAATATTATTTTTCCCTCATGGACTAATGTCAGGAAAATTATCTGTCTGCATTCAGAACAGCACCCAACTGCACTGTTGCCTGCAATAAGATGATGTCTGATGTCACTCAAACAAACAGATGCATTCATTTCTTTCCCAGAGTGAAACAAGAAATATTCATAAGTGACAACATATTTATCATTCTGCCTGTGCTAGTTCCATCCTTGTATCCTATTATTTTTCTCAAACTGTTCAGGTACACCGATTTCAAATCTTGCTCAATAAACATTTCCTTTCTACCCTACTTCATACAAACGTTACTGGGGTCTTACCAAGGAATTTCCACAAGAATTATGCAAACAGAGGAAGTGCCACATTATAATCTATTTATTTATCATCCTAAAGAACAGAGCTGTCCTGACCCTAGATCAATAATAATTCCTTAATGAAAATGCAAGTGACAAACAGAATGCCTAGTCAGAAACAACTCCCTTCTAAACTAATCTGCCTTACAGAGGAGTAAATTAACTAAACGATCTGTTAAACGAATACTATTATGTTTACTTTCTATAATGCAAAGAAGGCAAAAGCTGAAAAGCACTCTCAGGAACAAATAAAACACAGCAATTACTTTAAAAAAAAAACAATTGTTAACAACTATAATACAGTGTTTTGCATCTTTGACTACCTATATTAAACAATTAACAGTGCACAGTAAGCTGAATGTTAAATAAATCCTGCGTATTATTTGCTGCTGTTTATGCCTGTGTAATTAAATTCCAATTCTCTGCATATGTCCTGTTTCATCAGGTCATATCAAATCATGTTTTGTCAGTGTTTATTAATTCAGCCTAAATCCAGTCACATGGCACACACTTCAAAGAACTCAGTGTTAAAAATGCTTTCTGTAATTCCAGTCTTTTTAAAATGTGAATAGATACATCTGATTACCCACTGACTTGCATGTCAAGTTTATTTCATTTCAAGCACGTCTTTTACTTAAACTGTTCAGCCGTCACTTAAAATAGTATTCCCCTTTACTTTTAAATTGCAACACACAAACTACAGAGGAGTTGATTTCCTCTCTTTGTAAGAGGAGTGACTTGAGCTAACGTTAATGGGAATTACTGAGGCATGCCATTAAAGTTTTAGACAGCCTCAGGTTTCCAACAAGACTAAGAAGTACTGCTGTGCCACTTACAGACTCTTGTGAAAAGTAAAAGCTGAGCAAAGGAACACAGGCAAATTTTCTTTCTACCCTGTTATTATTAAGTCTCATTTCAGCTGTACACATGGGACAATAAAAGATTAAATATGTCCATTATGTTCTGTGAGTATAGTTACCTGCAGAAAAACAGGGAGTGAGGAGAAAAAAGCAGATGAACAGAAAAAAAAAGGGATAAAAAATTAACTGGTTTACCTGATGCTGTACAGCACTTTTCCAGTCTTAGAAATCCTCAGCAACTTGTTGTCTGTTGTGACATCATGGAAGTTTGCTCCTTTCTCATTGGCAAAGAATAAGTCTGGCTTCCAAATAGAGTCCAACATAGAGGGATCCAAATCCAGGGAATCATCAGGATATTCGCTGTAAGCCAGGCGTGAGTCATTCCACTGTTGTCTCAAAAATATATTCACTCTGTAGTCCTACAGAAATGCCATGTGAAAAGGTTACTAAGCCACTTATCGAAACTTGGAGCCCACTTTAGCTTTCTTTATGCTGTTAGACTTACTACAGTACCAGTGTTGCAGAAAACATTTATGTTATCCTTTGAACATAAGAGATCTCATTTGAAAATAAAGCAGTCTAAAAGCTGTGTTGAACCAAACACACACAACTGGAACATTTTCCAAATCAAAATTACTTCAATGATGAAAAAAGTATTAATTGCATCCTCAAATATTAAATATAAACCTTTTTCCAATGTGATGGGTTAACTCAGAGGTACTTAGAAAGTCAAAAAGCATTGCAGCTAGATATATACAATTTCAACAAATATTCTATAAAAACTAGTAATTTAAATAAATTACTTCCGAAATGTAAATCAGTTATTTCTAATGTACTCATGAATAGTTGCTAATTCAAGTGAAGCCAGATTTGTATAGAATAAATTAGATCAGCACTACTTATTTACTGTTTGTATCCTTTTTTTATCTACTGTATGCTTTTCTCTGTATGTTACTTCATTCACTCCTCCCTCTCTGCATCCCATTGAAATTATTCTAATTTCATTCTTCTGCTGTGTGGTCTGCTAGTCAAAATTGGGAAAGGCAGCAATTACTTAGAGGTTCATTTAGAATTGACATTAACATTGTGTCAAGAACTGACTATTTTAAAGGGGATTGTGAAAGGAGCTTTTAGGGTCTAGACTCTCTGGAGGGAATGGGAAGATGCTAATGCGTATTCTCCTTATCCTGAAATTCCAAAGTCAGCAAATAATAGCTTCATCTCCCCCATCTTTCCTTATTATTATAAAATGTTTACCTGAAATTACTACATTTCACTTGCTTGTGAGCACCCTCTTAGAAATACATCTATTCTTCCTTTGAAGGGAAAATATTTCATAACATTAATAGCAATACTGTAATCTGAAGGAATATTTTATCAAATAATTCTGCCAACTGTAAAGACCCTCACATTCAGGATTTACTTTATGGTAAGGTGCAGTACATTAATATGGCAGCATTATGCTTTGACTTGGAAAATGTATGAGCTGACTTGGGCTTATTTAGGCCACTGAACTGCATAGTCTAAAGAATTTATCATCTATGAAGAGTAGATAAATATTCTCACCCAGATTACAGCTGCAGAAAGCAGTTTGCCCAATATCCAGACCCTGTGAGCAAGCCTCTCCAGGCTTGAGCACTTCCTATCTTTAGTTCAGTACATTTGTGACAAGGTGTACTGCATCCCTAAGAGATTGATTCTGACATCCAGATTGATGAAGTTTTCTAACCCGTTGGGTTGATGCTCTACAATCTCACTGGGAGCCATGTTCTTTTTTTTCTTGCTTTCTTTGTCATTTTCTTTTTGCTGTTGTGTAGATGTGAGTCAAAACAGAAGTGTCTACTAATCAAAGCAAGACAGTCCTGAGAGAGGTCTCAAGAACAGCACATGTATTCAAGATACTTAAAAAAGCTTGTATCTGTTTTTCACAAGCCAGTGTACTTTTTATGATGGTGTTGTTTCATACAGGATGAGGACTTGTGAGGATACACTAACCCTAATCATACTTTCCCTTGTGTTTTCATCATAGAAGCTGAGCATGTCTTATAAGTTTAATGAGACAGTTTTAGTTATAAATCCAGGAAAGCACTGGATTTTCATTCTGCAGAAAAGAAGGCAGGAGCTGTCATGAGCAAGTGCTGATAGAATAAAATTCCTACAACTAGTTGTGCAACTGCCTTCTTTTTTCTTTGAAATAAGATATATAATGAAGCCTATGGAAAGCAGAGGGCTTTTCCCCCCATGACATAGAAATCATAAACAAGTCAAATTAGTAAATTGTTTAGAAATACCTAAAAATAAATATTTTAATGAACTTCAGTGGTTTGTGATTTAGATAACAGAAAAGAGTCTGAAGAATCCTTATTCAATGAAGTTTGTGTATGATGATATATATTATACCAAAAGCATAAATAATTTTGAAAGGATTATGCTGTCTTTTCTAGTATGTATCTTCATAAATACATCAGAGCCATCACACTGACAAACTCAGAAAAGCTTTCTCACTGTAAGTTTTGTTGTTAGAAGCATAACAGCACTGAAAATTGTGTTTATGTCTGATAGGCTTTGCATACATATGTATGTATAGATAATTTAATAAGAAAGAAAAATGGAAATATAACAGGTACAGCACAAAACTGCAATTACTTTTTTCTCCTGTTCTTGTGGTATAACCACTTGGGAAGGATGTGTGTTTACACAGTCAGACTTAGTCATGTGCAGAATTTTGGATTTACTTTTCCTGTGCTAACTGTGTAACTATCTTCTGAAGAAAAATTGTCCTGAGAAAACTCTCACAACATAGAGCTCAGGCAGACTACAGTGTGTATTTTGCAAGCTCCTGAGGGTAAAAGTGGGTGGACTGTAGTAATGCACACCTACACAACTATGAGTACACCTGCTCCACAAATTCTTTCTGACAGCACTGCTGCTCTGAACGAGGAGTGTGGACCAAAAGATTCAATCAGTTTGCAACATAGCTCAAGGCAACTCAGATAAACAGTTTTTGTCTGTTGTCAAACCATAAGATGGGAGTAATAGTTACATGCTGAAGAAATAGTCATCTGATTAGTTTTAGTAGATTTATCTGAAGATTTAGGCACTCAATCTACAAATATACTGTTTGTGTTACAGGACTCTAGATAAAAATGGTCTTTCAGCAACCACCAGATTTGCTGCCCAGAGCTTCGGCAAAGCCCTTGGTCTCAGGCACTGCTATGGCAGGGTTGATGCAGGGGAGCCGTGCTCCCTCTTCAGTGTTACTTTCTGTCTCTGAACTGATCTTAGCCTTCCTTCCATCTTAGCCCCCTGCCAATAGCATTGATCTCTCAGGCTTTGAGACTGATGTCTGACGAAAGCAGCAGACTTTAGCTGTCCTTCCATGGGTAGGAAGGTCTTGCCAAAGAGACTGCTCTCTCTCTTTCTAAATCCTAAATATGAATGCTAACTGAAAAATAGTGGTTTAATGACCTATTTTAAGGCTCAGAAGATGTTACAGAAGATCACTTGGTTACCTATGTACCTAAGCATGCAAGGTGTCCCCAATGGCTTCAGTGGAACTTTCTTACGCAATTAAAACTATACATGTGAATTAATCCACATGTAACAAGCTCATTTGCAGTTATGTTTTTTCTACTGGAAAGATAATATACATTCAGACACAACCAAGCTTTTAAAACAAAGGAATGGCATTTTCTTTCTGCTAACAAAATTACTCAAAACACAACTAGAGTTTGATGCATTTACCCCAACAGCGAACCTGCTGCGTAGTGTCAGTCACTGATTATAGGGCATAACAACAATAATAAAGTCCTCACAGTTAATAATTTCTGTAATTAACAATTAGCTTGTCGATGAACAAACTGCTTTTACTTTCTCCTACAGCTGATAGCTAAAATTCCTGGTCATTAGCAGCATTGAACATCTGAATTCTTTGGGACTCCGCCCAGCCCAATGTGGATTACTCATCTTTGATACTCAGCTGCAGTCACGCTGTACAGTGAATTTTCTGCTGAATACTGCATGTGTGAATGCTTCCAAAAATGGATACAGAGTTTACTGGCATAACTGATTTATTCAGTGAACTTACTCAGGAATGCCTTTTCACCTTTCTCTGCTAGTTAGGGCTTAAATAAATCAACGAAGAATATTTCCAACGATTACATCTTGACTCATCTTCTTCTTTACTATTTTTATTTTGGTATAATATATACCATTCCAATATGGAAGAAACCATTTCTTTTGGAGAAAAAAGAAATCAATTGTGCTACTGCCCCATATGTGCATTATAGTACAGAAAGTCTAATACATTTGCATTTTGTTTCCCTAGATCTTTGGGAACAAAACTTGTGAATACTCTGTGGGATTCATCCATTTGGAGAGAATCAGCACAAAATCCTGTTTTATTTCTGAATTAAATGTTTTAGCTTTTAGAAGAATATGCTGGACATAAGAGCTCTGCTGGCCTCTCACAGAGGGATGAATTTCATGATGGTGTCTGTCCTATTCAGAAAACAGAAGCTACTCCTGTTAATGTTATTGAGAACCTGGCTTACTGAATTTAGTAGGTCTGAGACTGTAATCCTGTTTTCCATGTTCATTTCTCCTACTGAAAGCTTCTCTAAACAAGTTTTCATCTCCCAAGTTTCTAATGAGCTGCTGCGGATCATCCATGTTCTCATGTCCCTTCGGTACATATGCATGGTTTCACTAAGCATTCCTGTCCTCTGAGAAAGGAGTGTCTCTATTGAATTTACAATCCAGGGTTTTAAATGAATCGTTTGGTTTTATGTCAAAACCATCAAGAGCACTTTATAGGGAAAAATTAATCCTAGGAGTCAAACAAAACTCAGTACTTATCACAAGGGATGACAACATTTTTACCACATGATTATGTCTATTTCAGAAAGGCAAAGTAGATGGAACAGTAATTGATGTGTGCCTCTCAGAGCAGTTTTAAAACATCCTAAAAGTGATGGCACTAGTCGTTAAAGAGGTGACAGCATTAAGAAAATCAATATCAAACCATTGAACAGCATCTAAGAGAAATCTTTCCATAGTTTTGCAGATATTATGAACAAAGCAAAATAAGAAAGCCAATTTCTTTGTTTTCATCTACTTGAATGTTTGGCTGTTTTCAGCAGAAATGTGTTAATGAACATTGGAAAGGTGCACATTAACATATTTGATAGAAGGTAAAATGCAATGAGGGGATTTAATCAAAGCAATGAAGGAGTCTAATTAATGCAATCAGCATTAGGTCGTGCAAATATTTTCATTGAATGCCATCTTGTAAAGCTAGTGACGTGCAGGTTTTTTTGCTACTTAACACTATGCTAATGCCTCTGCACACTAGGATAAACAGACGTGGCTGGGTAAAAAAGGCTACATGCCTAGCTATCTTCTCAGAATCCTTTAAATATATATTAAAAAAAGTTTAAAAATAAAAAAAAAGAAAATTAAGGAAGTTGATAATTATGTTACATCAAAATATGTTTTCTCCTGTATTTTTTAACTTGATTTTAGTTTTCATTTAAAGTGTTTTTAAAATACTACAGATACACAGGCTAAAGTTTTACTTAATTGTTTATTTTATGGCTTTGTATGTTATAGCTTGTCATTTATAGAAGAGTCTTTCCCACACTATTTAACAAATCAACCTGCCCTACATATAAATTTTACTTTATCTCTAGAAAACATTAAATAGCATCTTAGGGGGGTTTATGTAAAAATATCTGGGACATTCCTTAAGCATCACTTTCTAAAATGATGGCATGAATTACAATTGAATTTAAATGAAGTATTTGAATATTAAATTAAATATTTCTGTTGGGCTAAATCTCTGTTCTTCCTTTGTAATGCAAAGATCGCAAGGCAGTATCTATCCAATTTTTATGAAAAAATATTTATTTGGTATATCTTAAGTCCTTTTGTGTAACAAATTCATTTTTAGCTACCAAGAACTCAATCCTACAGGATGCTAAGCATCTTTATTGCCTCTGGCTTCAGCAAATACAGAAAGACCTGGATTCTTTGTAGCAATGCCTGGAAAGCAGTTGGAAAACTACATTGCAGTTCTTCAGAAGTGCCCATAGTTTTCTATAGCCACCTGAAACAATGAGAAGAAGTCTTGCAAAATTTCAATGAAGGTTAATTTATTTTGTGGTAGCAGTGACTTGAATAGTTCAGTCGAAATGGAGTTTGTAACCAGGCTCTTTCTGGAATGGATTTAACATTCTTCCTGTATATGAATACCTGATAATTATTATGGGTTTATCACATTATTATAAGAAAGCCATCAAAAATCACTCTCTGGGCTAACAGCAGTAGTCAGGTATATGTATGCTTGAATACATAAGTGATCTTTTTTACTCAGTATTTGAAAAAGATTTAAAACTTCAGCATCTTTTTTAATAGCTCAGAAAAGTTTTTTTTTTAGCAAATAGTAAAAAAAAAAAAAAAGAAAAAATTCATGTCTAGAGTAAACCAGAAAAAAGTTGGACTAAAATTTTAATTTTTTTAGCTTGTCTCCTTTATCCCTAAATTTTGGCAATTTTTGAAGAAAAATCTCATCTTGACATGAAAAATTGAGCTATTTATTTTTATATGTAACAAAATTGAAACTCTGCAATGTTTCATTTTAATATATATTTTGACTGATAGTGTTCTTTGAATTCAGTCAAAATACACATTTCAGTCAGCTGGGATCCATAGTACCAATTTAACCCTCAAAATACCCAAATTTCTTTGTAGAAAAATATGTTTTAGTCATTTAACTCAAGTTATACATTCACTTCATTTGCTGATGTGGCTGCAATGCACAGAGATTTAGCAAAGTTAAACAAGACTGTTCTGGCAGTTCTGTCAGCACAATCTGCAGCAGCAGATAATTCAACATGTGGTGTAAGACCCACTCAAAATATGGAGTGCTTGGCAGGGAGCCCCACAGCTGAGCTCTAGCCATTCCTCCGCCTCTTCAGTGTTAATACAACCTGAAAAAGCTGGTTTATGCTCACCTATATTTGCTGCCATTACAGACAGTACAGATTGTGTAGGTATGTTTAGACTTGGTAGTTGAGTTTAATTATTTATATGTATTTTTATATATATTTTTAGATAGCTATTTTATATTTATTTTATTTCAGCTCATCTGGTAGGCTTGTAGTAGCTTCATAATTTAGGAATGTCCCCACGTCCTAAGCATCTCTATTCTACATCACATCCCACTCCTTCACAAGATGGCTTCAATGACCAGTCCCACTCACCATTGTAGTTTCTGCTATTGAACCAAAGCTGTTGATAAATATGTTGCAGGTAACATTTACAGGAGGACCTGCAAGTTGAACAATAAATAGAAAAATTGACAGGTTGTGTTCATGACATATATTAAGTATTGTTGCTCTCTTGCCAATGGCATCATAGCACTTACCATTGTGGTTTCTGTGACTGATCCAAAACTGTTGATAAAAATATTGCAAGTAACGTTTACTGGAGGACCTGTGGAATGCAATAAAAATGTTGCAATATACATTGAAACAAAAGTACAGATCCCTCAGCCTCCGTACAGTCTGGTACAGATGTGGCTGAAAACAAGTGAAAAGTGAGGTTTCCCAAACAGATCATGTAAATTTTGATGAAAAGAAAAACATCATTAACAGTAATTTAATTAACCTAGTTTCATTGGAAGTTGTTATATAAATACACAGAACTACATCCTTGCATTTAAGTATTTATGAGAAGAGTTGAGTGAGGGCAGGAGTATAACAGTTTTTTCCTTATCCACTGTACCAATGCAGAATATGGTTTAGCATTACAAACACTCCTCTCTCATTTCCTTCTCAGACTTAAAATTAAAATATTATCTCTCCACATTTATTTCACTCTGTATGCAAAGTCTTGCCACTGAAATTCTCAACAAGGACTACTTTTCATACTGACTCAAATCCACTGAAAATAGACTTGGACAAGAAGCCTTTTGTGCACCTGATCTGAAGATGTCTGCATTGCCATAAGCAAATATTTTAGCAATATCTGTTCTGGCTCAACATAGCTTTTGTTAAACAGCTATTTGTAATCTCTTCCCTCCCAGATCCTTTCCTGTTTTTCAGTGGTCACTGACATGTAGCAGAATGAATGCGGAGTTAATATTCAATTAGTTGTCTGTTAGCCACTAATTTCTTAGGTGTGATGAAATAAACAGGGGTTCACAACTGAATCAACAATGATTAATGCTAAATGCCTAAATTTCAGTGACACAAAAGTTGGTACAAACATCGAGTATCAAGTACATTCTTATCTCTTTTCTCATTGTTTTTATTCACATAATTTTTGTAATATTATAAAATAATGTCAGTGCACAGAATATAAATAGCTACACTTGGTTTCATATTTAGACCTGAAATTGCAAAAGATGGAAACATGATTACTTTCTTTTTTGAAAAATGGAAAGATAAGTAATGTGTCAGGAATGCTTGCTACCCCGGTCATCTTTCTGTCCTGCGTATCTGGAAATGGCTTCAAGGAGGATTTGCTTCTGGCTTCAAAGTAAGGCTGGACAGTTTGTAGTTCTGGATCCTCCTCCTTGTCTTTCTCAAATATGGGAATGATTTTTTTTTCTTTTTTCCCATGATGAAGAACCTCCTCTAATGGCCATAAAATTTTAAAGATAACTAAAAATGGCCTCACAATACCATCAGTTCGCTCCCTCAGCACTTGTGGGTGCTTCCTATGTGGTTACAATGGTCTTATCTGTACCCAGTTTGCCTAAATACTCTGCAGTCTGATTCTTCTCCACTGAGTTTTCCTTGATCTGGACTTTCCGTAGGTCTCAGAGGCATTGGATTCCTGAAGACCTTATCAGTGAAGACTGAGATGAAGAAGGTACTGAATGCCTTGTCGTTTTCCCATGTGTTTTGTCAAATTTTCTTTAATCTTATGGTGTTGCATTGCAAAAGCTGCCAAATATGAGGACCATGACTTTCAATTCTGAGTGCCAGCAGAGCCCAGTAAACATGCTTACCTATGTTAGGAAACATGCTACTTCAACACAGACTTCAGTTCAGATGAACACTAAGTAGGTATGTGCTAGAGCATTGTATCTTACAACAAAGAAAACAAAGAAAATATCTGCCTTCATTTCTCTACTCAGTTGTTTTCTGCTGGTAGATGTAAAGAGAAATATAGAAATGTGGACCCTGGGAACTACTAACCTGTCAGTCTCAACTCTGTTGAGACACCAAAATAGAAGCTATGCTAAGGCCCATGGAGGACAGAGAAGTGGTTTGAGACAGCCAGAATGGCTTCACCAGGGGCAAGTCCTGTCTGACCAACCTAGCAACCTTCTGTTATAGAGTGGCTACATCAGTGAAGAAGGGTAGAGCTATGGATGTTGTCTATCTGGATGTCTGTAAGGCCTTTGACAGAGTCCTTTACAATATCTTTCTCTCTATATTGGATACAATGTGTGCTCACAGCCCTAGAAACATTCAAGATGAGGTTGGACTGGGCTCTGAGCAGCCTGATAATGGTCGAAGGTGTCCCTACTCACTGCAGGGAGTTTGGACCAGATGATCTTTCAAAGTCCCTTCTAACCTAAACTATTCTAAGATTATGATTCTGTGATTCTATAAATCTGCAAAACTGACCATGTTCTCTTCACCCTCAGAGTTTCCTGGAAAGAGTTTTGTCAGTGAGATATCACCAATTCAGTTTTTTTTCCTGATCATTTATATTTACTTATAAACATAAAAAATGTAATGCAAGATTTACAACTAAATGAGAACTGTAGATATTTACTAAAGTATCTTAAAATCTAGCATTTGATCACATAAATCACAGATTCTAAGCTAGAAGACCAACTTTCTGTTAAAGTCAGTCTGCTGGTGATGGGGTTTCTAAATGTGCATAAAAAAGATGAGCTAAATGAAGTAGATAAGAAAAAGATAGCTAACTGAGCACTGAATTTGGTTATGTTTCTATTCTTTTGTATTGATCTTTCAGGTTTATTTTACTGATAATATTCCAGTGGGGAAGGGGTGTATAGGTCTCGTACATCTTAAGAATTACACTGCATCCTATGAGATTTTTCTGATCTAGTAATTAATTTAAAATGAAAGCAGTAAATTTCTATGAAGTATAGCCAAGGTTTGAGAACACAATCTAAAACTCTTCAAAGACAAAGGAAATATTTAATTTGTCTTTATTGCCTAAAATCTAAAAAGAGTTGTCATTTCCTCTAAAAAATTAAGCAAAGTATACTTTATAATGAAATCCCTTTTCCCCCACTTGTTTTTTTTTTGCCACCTCCAATGCAACAGGGTAACAGTCCAGCTGCATTTCAGGCACATTTGAGGTAATCAAAGTGATTTTCGAGTCACAAGGAAAATGTCTGCTTCTTGAAAGGACACAGGTGAAAAAAAGAAAAAAAAAAACCAAACAGGTAACTAATGCTCAAAGCTACCAGGCAGTAGCAGTCTCTTGTATTCTGACAAACAGCTAAGATACTGTTTCTGTTCCCTACACTCTCGTCCCCCTGCAAATACTGCCAGTCAAGAAAACTACTGCTCCAATACACTGTCTTATGGAAAAACTCTGACATTTTGGTATGTTACACACCTCCTGTGACTTCAGGGCACTTGGCACTTACAGAAAGTCCTCAGCACTCATCTGCTCACCCTACTCATGAGAAACCTGACTATACCAAATATTTCCCTGAATTTGCTGTGGCATATTGCCTCACAACTCATGTACCAGAGGTGTCTGTGACCTTGTCTGGTTGCCTGGCTAGAGAGTGAATCCTTTCCTTGTCAGTTGCCAGAGGGGGTGAATCCATCCCACTGCATGGGTGAATCCCCATGTTGACTGATGAGTGCTGAAAGATGTACCCTGAGCCCCATCCAGCTGCTAAGTGCAGCTTTTGCTGAATATTCTCCAGTCTTGATAAGACACAGCCTGAAAGCTTCCTTCATTTGGTATGTTCTTGAGCAGACCTACTTGTACTCTTGCCCTGGAGATCATCCTAACTGCAACTAATCATATCTGTATTCACACATCCATCCTAACTGCCTTTTGGTGTACAACTTCCAGGCTGCACCTGGTAGCCTTTTTCTCTTTACAATAATTTCAACCATATAGATAAAATATCATTAGTGGTAATATTATAATCATACAAAAGATTTAAAATGATACCTCTGCACTTGTTAATTTTCTTTTATATGTCTATTATTAAGGGATTTTGTAAGGCAAGCTAAAATACCATACACACACAGAGAACTGTGGGCAAATCAGAGAGATGTGGAAGCAAAAATGAGAGATAGTGAGGCCGAACCACCTCATGGAATGGCAATGAAAATTCTGGCAAAATGTTTACAGATCTGTGAAGAATCTTATGTCTTTCTGTATATGTAGTAGATTTTGGTCTACTTTCTGATTTTGGTGCAAATGGTACAAATGGAAAAACGCTTTTCCCACCATCTCAGTGCATATACAGGGGAGAGAGGTGAGCTGAGCTGCCCTTCTTACCTTATCACAGAGAGCAAGATAAGCATCAGGACTGTTTCAGAAGACTAAAATCAATCCCATCTGAGTGTGGGGATAGATCAGGTTCACAGGAACAGGACCAAGGGTCAAAGTGAGGGGGCAGTGAACCCACCAGGGACTGAGCATCCTTTCATCTGTGGAACAAGTATTTCATGTCTGAGATCAAACAAGGGAGGTGATCAAATATGGCTGAGCAGGACAAAGACTCATATGCTGACCTGAACACTGGTAACACAGATCCCAGGGCAGCAGGGAAGGGTAGCAGAGCTTGTTGGAGATGGTTTCTTAATTGCCAGTTCTAAAGGCAGCTGTGGGTTTAGCGACCATTTATCCTCAACCAAACTGAACAGCTTCTGAGTCTAGCACAGTCTTCTTGAGACCTGAAACAGAGCTAACCCCTATGGAGGGCTCTGCTTTTGCAGCTGCAGTTCTACAGGTGCCTGAATTCCAACTTCAAAAGCTTTCCAATGCATCTCTTCATGGCCCTCCAGGCACATCCCTGTAAGTCAAACAGCAAGGCTGAACTACTGCTCGGACACCTCAGATGGCCGTGGTCATTAGACAGGAGCAAGTGGCTTGTCTACCTTCATGGCTGCTCAGAGTATGTCAGGCAGGGTGCTATCAAAGGCAATTCAGCCAACCTTGTGGTCAGGGCCCATGGATATTGGGCCAAGGAGAGAAAGGTAGCTTTGATGTGCTAGAAAAATTCCTCTGAGCCACAGGGATCCTGTAGCTACTCCAGAAGCAGTTTAGCTTGCGCAATTGTTTTCAAGGATTTGTATAATTCATAGTCCAACTGCTGATGAGAAAATTCACATGATTTAACAAGCTTGAGCTTCTAATAAGAAAGCAGGAGGTAGACCATAGGTAGTCTTTATTGCAAGTACCTAGGTAGGCCTTTTAACTTTCCTTATTGTTCTGCTTTTGGGAAAAAACAATGTTTCCTCCATTTCAGCAGAATCATCTCATTAGAATGTTAACAGCAAGGGAATCAGTCACAGGAGGCAAAATTAATGACAGCAGGAAAACATAGTTATCCTAAGGCTTAAAAATCAAGGTGACATTTCTTACTGGGGAGTGATGCCTTTCATTTATGAGGTTGTCTTTCTGTGGGATTCCTGTAGAGTATGCACTCACCCTGGCCCCCCAAGTCATTATATGACTGGTAAACTGAGAATTCCTTCTTTTTTGAAAGCACTTGCCACAACACAACGTACCCCAGAAATTATTATGCTTATGTCATTTTTGTTATTCATTGATGACAATTGTACCTACTAAACAAAAACAACAAAAAAAAGAAAACTCCAAATGAAAAAATAACAAAACCAAACAGGCACAGATTTCAGGAACCTGTGAAATACAGTAATTACATGGTACTTTGCACTGATGCAATTTGCTTGAAAAATCAAATAAGAAAATTATTGTTCTGCTTCATCAAGCTAAAACCAACATCCTCTGAAAGTTCATCTGTCATATATAGTAACTCAGCTTGCCGAGAATGTCATATCTCCTGATGGGAATGTGGCAACAGTTTTGGGTGCTTGCTCAGACTCAGAACCATATTCTGTGACATCAATATACATTTATTATCAACAGAATAAGACTAAGAACCACAAGGCACTTATAGAGCCAGAGCAAGACCTGCAGAGACATTTAGGTGTCTAAATCCTCTTTAGGACTGTCTCCCACTGATATCACTTAGACCAAATACTACCAAGTATCTGAGGAATATATGTGAGCAACACCTCTTATGACAATTATGTTTACATACTGGAGGAGACACAACATGACCTACCCAAAGCAGCTGAGAGATAGAGGCAGGGCTGAATAGAATCTGCAGAAAAGCATTAGAGAGAAAGTATCTTTTTTCCTAGTTTCAGGTGCCTATTTCCTGACATGCACATGCAGGCACACACACAAATATAAATAAACAAATTGCCATAAAGAGAACTCTCCTCTTACATCAAGATTTAAGCTGTTTCCCTTCACTTGGTTGACTTGAGAAAACATCTGACCAAAAACATGGCCTTATGATGTGACCTGCATATAAAAAGGGCATACAACATTCCAAACCTGAAAGCTCTTCTTCAGCAAAATGCCACTAAGGCCTCACAAGACAAATACTCCAGTGATTGTCAGATCCAGGTGATTACAGTATCGGACACAGAAAGAAAATTTCTCTGGAGTAAGTGCAGCTAAAGCCATCAATATATATACATTGACATAGTCTGAGGTCAAACAGTGCGTAATCAATTTGAGAAGTGGTTTGTGAGTTTTCAGCTGTGGGACTATTGCTGAATGTAATGGGAGTCATGCCAGTGAAATCCTATCAACTTTTCACAGAAGGAGAATCCCTGCTAAGATGCGTCTTTTTGTGTGCTTTTAAAGCACTTGTGAAAATTCTTGGATTGGCAAGCTTGGAAAGCCTTTGTCCACAGACCCAGCACTGGAAGAGGAAGGTAAGTCTCACACTACAAAACCTTCAGTTCTGCAGTTGGCATTACAAGGTATTCTACAATCTGTTTATTTTCCCTGACTCTTTCTGCTGAGGCTGATAACAGAAACATATATTACTGACAGCTCTGGGGTTCAGTGGGATATTTTCACATAGGTTATCTAACAGACAGTGCACAAGAACAATATTTAGGCACTATTTTATTTTACTGCAGAATGAAAAGCCCTTTAAACAGTTGAAATGCTCCTGATTTATCTGGCTAACCTGAGCTAGTCTGAAAAGAATATATAGCCATCCAATATATATAGCAGTCACAATGAATTGTACAAATGCTGGAGCTGGCTTTCACGTAGGTAGTTTGAGGGCTGCAACTGATGTAGTCATGGCATGCTGGAATTCACTGGAGGCCATTAACCTCAGGCATTATAACTTGTGCTGAGCTCTTTATCATGTCGGTGTGGCACAGAGCACCTCTGAGCAAATTACTTGAAAGCTAACTCAGATATTTCTGCACAAGCTTCAGTTGTACTTGTGACTGAGTGCAGCCAGTCCCAGAGCTAAAGTCTTCCATGTGCAAATTAGTCTGTGGGAGTAAATCTAAGAACCAGTGAATCACAAAACTTACATCCGGAAACTTCCTGTTGGAACTACAAGCCTACAATGCAAAGTTGATTAGTACTTATGTCAACTTTGGAAATATTAAAATGAATGATTTAACTCTTCATATGTCCATCAAACTTTGGTTTTTATCTCTGAGCCCTCCACTCTTCTTTCAAATCTTTCCATTCCAAGTCATAACAAGCACATCACTGCAAGACTTTCTGAAGTCTTCCTTCCTCCAGTACAATAGAGCAATGGGTTGTATTTAGGGAAATTGAATTGGTTGCTTTTTTTATAACATAAAAAGGTCCAGGCACCGGCTTCTTATCACAAAACTGTGCTCACTGAAGTGAACAAATGGAAAGGCAGAGGGTCTCAGACCTACTGGGAGCAAGTAGCAGAGATCCTCCTTGTACCTTATTCTGAGGAACTGCTTGGTTGCTTTGCACTAATGGAGACAGAGCTCTTCACTGCTGATCGGCGTGTGAACTGCATGTGTGCAGAGGCCTGGAACATTCCCAAATGTGGTTAAATAAAAGGTGGTATTACATGTCTAGTCATGAAATTTGCACTCCAGTGTAGAGTCAGTTAAACTGCTCCTAAGTAATCTTACTTTTAATAATGTTTTACAAAGTCAGCGTAGCCAACTCATCTAAGAGACTGCATGGAACCACAAGATAAAAGATTTTCACTGCAAAGAGAAGGCAGGAGGGAAGGTTTACTTAGTGAAAAAGGGAAGTATTAATAAAGATACTGAAATGTTGTAAATCAGCCTAGGTTTCTATTTTCAGTCATAATGAACAGCTGCACTCTGCTCAGCATACCTCAAAATGTTTATTTTTAAAAAGCCAAAAACAATTAGAACTTTTTTCTTTTTTAAAAAATATTTCTTCGTTCTTTCTCTGTGATTCTGATCTTGCACTGCAGGAATTAATGAAAGCTCAGTTATAAACGTCAATAGGCACAGTCTCAAGCACATGTCCACAGAAAGGTCTCAGAATCGATTTTAACTCCTTTAGTTTGTTTGTTTGAGCCTCACATATTCACTGTATTTCACAGTTCTGCCAGCTTTTCCTTTAATCTCTCCATAATGTTCCTTGTTTTAACTGTTTGAAGGCCTACACAAGACTGAGAAAAAAAGCAGTTTGGATGACTAAAATTATGAGCAGACATTGATTTATGGCTGCTAGGGAATAATACACCAAATGATATATGTGACACAGGTGAATGATGGGATTTAGACAAATGGGATAGCTCAGGCATAGGGATAAATGGCAACAGAAATGATCAGGAGCTGGTATAGATGGAAATCTGCAACTGGTCAGAGACATACAGATCCCACTATATCTAGCATTAATAAAATAAAATTTTCTTTTTATTTTCAAAACTTTTCAATTTTTTGCCTCCTTATAGTTCCACTAATTTCCATACAATCTGTGCAGAATATTACTTTGAAATTAATTCCTCCCTCCTGACTCTCAGCTTCAATGCTCCTATCATCTGATCTGTTGCACATTTCTCCCAGCCTCCTATCCCTCCCATTCACACATCTCCACTTCCTTTGGAACCTCCTTAAGGGTCTCCCACATCCTGAATGCCAAAAGGATCTGTTTTGCAACTTCAAGACATCCTTAAGGCACTTCTTGGGTGTCTTTCACCAGGATTTTTTTCAGTCATCAGTTCTTCCTATATATAAAATGTCTGGAAGAATGGGAGATGCAATGAGAGCTCTTCACCAGCCTAGAAAGTAAGCATCTTATAAAGTGACTAACTTACTTTTTTATCAATACCAAATCAGCTTTATGATGAAGGATGTTCACTGCATTGCTGTGAGAAGCATCAAATGGCTTTCACAAAGACTTAGAGCTCTGCTGACATTAAGCCTGTTGCAGGGTCAGGGCATCTGGTCTTTTTCTGGTTTCTACCACCACAGCTATGCTGAGTAGGAGTCTTCTACAAAGTGATCCAAATGAGTCTATATACACACTGATGAGCTTACTGGCTTGAACTGAATTTGTCCTTAATTATTTTTGTAATTTTGATAAGTAAAATGTTTTATTTTATTAAAAAAAAATCTGTTTTTAACAGATTATGTGTGCTTTACCTCATGCAAACACACCACAGAAATGTGTCAAAACCAGAATTCTCAGGGGTATGGAGCCAGAGAGCTGCAAAATTATTCTCAGAAGTATAGAGGCAAAGAGCTAAAACTTTTTCTCAGGCGTTTATTTTTAGGATGTCTCCTATAACCAGACTGACCAAAGGCTTTTTGCACCTCAGACTTCTCCATTGGATGGAATATCACTCTCTGGAAAGGAAAATTGCTGCATTCTGAAACTCTCATGTGGAGCGGCCACATCTTCATTTTAGTTTGGCATGAGGGAGAGTATGTACATGTGTTTATGCAACAGGCAACAGGCTACATTCAGCTATGACAAAGAAGGATTTTTTACATACGCTCCTGATTTGGACCCATGCATGTAATTTGCATGCATCATTTCAACAACTGCTTTAAATGGCAGTGTGAGAATTTATAGCAGCATTCTGGCCAATGTGTTACTGTTATTTTATATTTTATTTAGGACTATTTCTTTATTAGACACAGTAAACAAAATAGAAGAAAGATTAATCCTGATAAGACAGTTTTATAGCCTAAGACAAAGACACGGCCATCACACATTGGGAATATAGTCATTATAGGCAGCCTAACATAATGAGTATTGATCTGCTAAATTTTAATCTTAGCTTTTCCCTGACTAACTATGCTGGTTTAAGGAAAGCATTTAACCTCTTCTCATCTATATTTCCCAAATACAAAAGCAAAGGAGATAACTCATAGTGGTGTTCTTAGGATGGAAAAAGACTGAGTTTGTTCATGCAATGTGTATCAATTTAGTACCAGTTTCCATTCTTTAAGGAAAAGTACCCCAAGTTCAGTCACAGATGTGCCCAGCTGCTTCTATGCAGTCCTGGGTTTTGAAGGCACAGAAACACCCATGTAGGAGTTATCAGCTTTTGGAGAAGAGTATCACACTGCTACTGTGCAGCAGCCCCCTTTTTGCTATAGCCAAAACAATATTTGTCCCATGACAGGCAGGAGTTGCTATGTCTGATACTTTGATGTGTACCACCACAGGAGGAACCCTAAGGACCCTATATAGTCCATGAACATAGGAAATGGGGTTCCACTTGCAGAGAGCAAATAATTTTCAGTGGGCTCTTTGAGAGCCTTTCTGAATCCTTGCTTCTCAGCAAGGTTGAGGCACCTCATTCAAAATCCACTACTCAGACCACTCTCCACCAAGTCAAAATGTACAACCTTACTTTGAAAAATCAGTCAAGAATATCAGTTTTTCCATCTAAAATACAGCCAGTTTTGCAGGCAATAAGAAAACATTGAGACATTTCATTTAGAAAGAGTCCTTTCTAGACTTCTATACCTGCCTCAGATTGAAGGGATGCAAACTTGCACCTCCTAGGCTGTGGGTTTCCTGGAAAATGAAATAACATTTATTCCATTAATCATAATGCTGCAAAATGGGCTACACAGAATCATTTATAGCCCTTTGGATCAGATGCAGAACCCTTCAAGCTGAGGGGAAATGACAAAAAATCTTCTGTGTATTGTAGAGGAAGGCGGGCCACCTATAGACACTGTTTTGTATTTGTGAGATTTTAAGTGCTCACTGATCCAACCTGAGAGGAATCCCACCCTGAGAGGAATCCCTTTCCTGGGGAATAAATATAAAGCAGGCTCTGAGATTCCTGTTCCATACAGGGAAATGGAGGTGGAACAGTGCCTCATCATAGAATCATAAAATCATAGAATCATAGAATTGTTAGGGCTGCAAAAGACCTTAAGATTATCTGGTTCCAATCAAACAGCCTGGATTTGGCTTAGAAGGGATGTGAGTGCCGAGGCAGCCTGCAGCAATTCTGGGCACACCCAGGAGCAGAACCAAGAGAGTATGAGGAAAAACAGTAATGCATTGCCAGTATTACGGAGTAGGTAAGTTGGTAATTCCAGGGGGGATTGTTTGTTTGTGGTTTTACATTCCACCTATGTCCAGTTTTTAAAGCTTCCATCTTTTATTGGTTCATGAAGTCTTTATGCTCCCATCCTTCCCAGCTGCTGCCATGTAGCTGAGGCATAAGGAGCAATCAGTGTGCCTTCATGCTCTTCCAACACTTGATGCTTGCTGGTAGCTGGCACAGTTCAGATAAGCCACTAGGCTGCTCTAATTTATCCCTTCTAAGTAGCAGAATACTTGGTGAATGGCACTTCTCTGTCATGAACTGTACTCCTCAGATCTCGCATGGTTTCCGGAATCAGAGGTTTTATATTTCTGTAAATTTTGAATTTCAACCATGGGCTTGGGGTTTGTAACACTGGCAGGCCACTATTTATGCCAGACATTGTTCACTCTTAATTTTAGAGCTCTGCCAGAACCTGTACTGCCCTGTCTACATCATTTAGGGGAGCTTTTCTTTGCAGACTGTTAAGATCACTCATTTCTGTGAAAGACTATGAAATGCATATTTTGAAGTTGAACCATCAAATATACATTTTCTATTGCCTTAATAAGGGATTTATATTCATATTTCCAGAAGGAAAAAAATAAATAAATCTTTCTAATAAAACTGCATATTTCTTTTTTATGTATACATATTCCTAGTTACTGTATCACTGTTTGTAATAGATTTGCAGTTTAAATATGTGTACATTCTTGGTAAATTAAGTGTATGTGCTTTTATATATTCTATATTTAAATTTCATGTTTTCCAAAACACAAGATTCTTAATGAGTGACCCAAGGGCACTGCCTTCAGCTGCATAGAAAATGTAAATCTAAACATGACAACGTATGTGATAGAAAATCCTTGATTAAATTAGAACATGATAAAAACAATAGTGTCTCCTGTTTTGATATCAAAGGTCTTTGGATCTGCTTTGACATTTGTTTTTCATAAATTCTCTTGACAGTTTATGCAGCAGCACAGCAGTATTCCATGACAACAGCCAAATCCATTGATATCTCTTAATTAAATCATTGGTTCTGCAAGAAAGGCAACATACCAATACGATAAAGATCAGTGTGGCTAACCTTTTAAATATAAAAGAAGACCAAGACGGTTCCTCAGTTTGGATGCCAAGCAGCACTGGTTAGATTGTGCCTTACACTGCTACGTGCTCACAGCCTTTCTGACCTGCTTTGGAGGGAGCTGCCTGCAGGAAGCTCAGAAAGGGATCCAGGGAATGAGAAAACAGCTAAGCAGTGTAGATAATCAGGGGGGCTGCTTGATCTTGCTGTCTAGTCTCATTTGTCTAGAAGTCTAGACACAACCTAACTAGCCATGCAATTTCCCCAGCCTACTCATGTTCTGGGAAAGAACTTGAAGTTAAAGAAAGAGAGGGAGAAGGACAAGTTCCACATCCCTCTTTATGAACAATTTTAAAAGAAAAACAGTTAAAAGGATCCTTGCATAATTGAGGTAAAAAGGTTTCTGCATGAAAAAGTCCATACCTAGGGTAGGGACTGAACATCATTTCCTTAGCTACCTCTTTGCAGTTGAAGAAAAATGAAGTAAAACCAAAGAAACCAAATATCCTGTTAGGAAAGATCCTCATGCAGCATCTAACTGTGTAGTGAGATGTGCATACACAGCTTCATGTGAAAGCAGTGTAGTTGTAGACATGTTTCAAGGCAGAAAATAAACCAGAAGCACACCTTACAAATAATGGATGCTTGCACATTCCAAGCAACCTAAATTTAGGGAGTGCAATGGCCTTGGCCACATCCAAAAACTGTCCAGGTAGCCTCCCTTCTCCTACAATGAACCTTTAGCCCATGGCCTACAATGAGAATACACCAAGAGCATGGACTTCCTTCCTACATGCCATCATGCCTGAGCTAGATTTGAGTCTCCATTGGATATGGTCCTTTGAGCCTTTGAACTGTGTGGAAAATAGCCCAGTACAGTATACTCCCTGCATTTGACTTCATGTTCGGGAGTTGTTAGCAACTGAAGTCTTCCTTTAAGAAGGTTATTAAGCACTGGAGAATGGATCCCACAGCCTATGCTTTTCAACTTCTATGTTTTACAGGTTGTTTTTCTAACAGGTTTTATTGTGAAGTATCACATCCAGATTAAGGTCACCTTCTGTGGACAGTTCCTCTTCTCATCATGTACATAGAAGCTGCTTTCATTTATTAAGCCTGATGCCAGTAATTTCACCCTTAAATGTCATTCATTGGTTTCCATTCATGTTTTTTTAAGGATTTCATTACTGACCAACTCAGGGGCCAAATAAGTAAACAATGAGCTCGAACATATGGAAAAACTGACCCTTGCTGCCAAGGAGTTAAGGTATTAAAGTGTATAAGCCATTTCCTGTAACAGTTGTCAAGCTAATTTTCAGTAAATTATTTAGTCTACATGTTTATTATTCAGATATAAACCGACTGACTCGGCATGAAAATGACATTACACTGCTCCAATTACCGACTAATCTTTTACAGATACAGCCACTACACCCCCAAACTGCAACCCTCTGACAAGTCTTCTCTGAGTTCAGAAACAGCAGCTTTTGAGCAAGTTAATTCACACTGATTGCATCACCCAGTGATGAGAGTAACATCAGCAGTGTTGCTGCACATCTCCAGGTACCTCCATAAAAATCAGAATATTTGTTAGCAAATTAATTAGTGTGAAAGAAAGCACTTAAAACATAGAATGAAAATTCAATACAGGAGAAAATCACTATCGTCTTCTTTGCAAACTTTTTTCATACCAAAGATAATAAGCTTCTTGAGCTTTTGGTGACAAACTCCACTTCTCTCCACTCACTGCATGACAGCTAGTCTACTACATAAAGTATTTGGCATAAAGAATGTAGTAGTGCCTATAGAGAAAGTTTTCTCTATCTGATAAGTTCTAGGTTATGTTTAGATTTTAAGTGGATTTAGAAGGTGAAAGTGTTAAAAAGTGGAAATAATTTAGTGATCTTTGAAGGTCAACACCTGCTAGGAAATTTTAAATTCAAGCTGACTTTCCATTAGCCCCACATCTCACGTTGTGATTAAGTTGCAGATTGATCTCTTGTATCATAGCATTACGACAGTGCTCTTGAGGGAGCCTGAACTGAATATACACTAATCTGAGATACCACTTCACCATCTCTGGTTTCTACCAATGAGAAAGCACATTCCTGGCTAGTTTTATAGCACAGCTGCCTGACACGACTATTTCTAGTTTTCTTGAGGAAAGCAAAATATGCAGTGGAGAAATTAAAAGACATCACTCTGATTTCTTGCTGTTGTTTTTTACCACTAAAAAAGATACAACATTGACAATAACCAGGTAAAAAGTACATCATGAAGGTTTCATGTTTTATTGTTTTACAGAAATCATGCTCGACTGATGTTATAACTGAAGAAGAAACAACAAAACAACTCATATGACCACTAGCGCATATTTGCTGTCAACAGAAAGGCTCTCAGGGATTTCAACTAGTATTAGATTGCAGTCTTCATATTTACATTTAAAAATATTCCCCTCCGTGTTCTTACGCAAATTATTAGCCTACTCAGATTCAATAAACGGTAAGTGTAAGATGAAAAAATATGCATTAAGTATCTCACAGTGATTAAAGAAAGGCAATTTTGAGAGCTGTCACTCTGGCACTTCTCTGTGGCTGCTCATCGGGGGGCAGTTGCTCTCAGTGCCTGGTCATTTTGTATCTGACTGCTTGGTGTGTGAAGAACCAGAAATCTAGTCCTCTGCTTTCAAATGATTGTGTAAGACAGAAAGATACAAAAAAAAAAGAAAGGATCTTTCAATATATTTCAGTATACAGTACTTTTATTTAAAAAACAAACAAACAAAAGCCTCAAAAAAAAGCCAAAACAAACTGTTGCTGATGTTTGAACTTTCATATATTCACCTGTTGCTCTCCTGCTACCTTCTTGAATTTTCTGATTTGCAAGAGCAAGTTAGGGAACAGCAATAAGTAATGATGAAGTGCTTTATCTGGATAAAGCACCTTGTTCCAGTAAGTAGCATTTTCCTCTCTTTTTAGAATGTGCAGCCTTTAGTCCACAAATTAATCAAATAGCTGTAGTTTTCCAGTAATTCAGACTAGTCATCAAAGCATATTTCATTCTTTTATAATCAGTGGTATAGGTTCTACCTTTCCATGAGATCAGACATTTCTGATACTTTTAAATGCCTACAGTGAGCTCACAGAAGGCCATGTACATGGTATAAAATAGAAAAACCTAGACAAATGCATGAGCAATTGCACAACTATGTTGATCCACGTGTTTTGTGAAATGTAGAAAATAAATATTAGCCCCAGACTGCATGCAAAACCACATAGCAGATCCTTAGTGTAAACCATTGTTCCTGTGGAGCTCTCTTGTGTTTAAAAGTCCTTGCCTTAAAATACAAAAAGTGTTCTAAATTAGGCAATTATTCCACATTTCATACATCCATCCATTTGTATGGTTTAGACTATCGGTATTGTACAATACCCTATATCCCCAAAAAGATCTCAAAGAGATTAATGAATGTGAGAAACTGAAACAATCTGTATTATGGTCACAATAAAACTCAGTACAAAAAAAAACTTTATAATACTTAACTCCATGCAAGACAGATTTATTTTATCCTCTTTGCAGGTGTACTTCTTATTCTTTAAAAAGAATAAATATGCAGTATAAAGCAAAAAAGTAGTTTCAATTTCTTTAAAAAGTTAACAAGACTTGGGCAACTAGAACATGGGTGTGCATCATAATGAATAATTAAAAAGGGTTATCAGCTGACAAGGTTTTTATGAGTGATGTGAAGTTCAAAACTGCATGACTTAGTTTTGAACTCTGAGATATAAAATACCCTTCAAGGGAACATAGCAAAGAACAAGAAAACCTTTCAGACCCCTCCCCAGAAGACTGAGACTTATGCGAGAGCTCAGAGATGTGAAGTTAGGAAAAAACACTGAAGAAAACACTGCTGCAAAGTACTGTCCTGCTCTGGAAAGTGACAATAAAAAAATAAATAAAAAATAAGAAACAGCATATTCTTTGCCATTAAGCATTCATAGATGTCATCAGGAGCAGCTTCACTTTGGGAACACAAAGAAACTGTGAGACTTGGAGAGCAGCCGTGTCTGTCAAACAGTTCAGCATGCACCACATAACATCGTGCACACCATACCTGCTCTACCTGCTTGAACATCCTGACAGCAGAGCTTTGAATCTGTCTCCTCCTGTGTTTTTCATGAAACGGCTTTAGGCACGTACTGGGGAGCAATAAAGTGCAGTCTTTAAGTAGTTCTATGTACAGGGACTGCTACTATTCCTGATTTAATCTGAGCTTCAAGAGATGAAGGGGAAATCTTGTTTTAGTGACCCTTTCATGTAAAGAGCAGGAATAAGTTTTTAATGATTGCTACCTTGCTCAATTCAGGGAATTTCTGCCTTTATTTGCATTCTCTAAAACTTCACTAATATTCATACAAATGCACAAAATGAATATGAGGGCCTAATGCTTGCTTAGTTACTACAAGCTAATGTGGACTCCAGTTTGGGAACTCCATAAGCAAGCAGCAAAAACAGGCACTTTGTTCCAAATCTTGTAATTCGCACATGTGGAACAGAGAGAAGAAACTAATCTTTGATCTAAATTTAATTAAGCGCTTTTCTAATTGACATGCGAGCTTCTTTCCTAACAGTTCATTCACTAGCTAAGAAATGACAGGTTTTTTCCAGTTGTTATCAACATTCACAGCACTGCTAACATGGCTCTGTACAGGAAAACATTCATTTCGGTGACCAAAGCTGAGAGATAAGAGTGCAAATGTACATTGGCATCAGATTTGTTAAGGAAGCATTTTATCAGTTTTCAATGTAAAAACACATTCTAAGCTTTAAATTGGCATAGAAGAGCCAGTTTCACAGAATTACAGAGCTTTCCAGAAATGTTAAAATGTTTGCAGTGAAAACTTCTCTCTCAACTCCTTTCACTGAAAGCCGTAACTCATTCTGTGCTTACTTCCATAGGGATTTACAAGACTACATCAAGGAAAACTTGCTGTGAATAGTAATGGTTGCAAAAGAGGTTTCCAGTCCACAGCCTTGTTTGTGCTGGAATGATGGTGACTCTCCATAGCTCAGTGCAAATTTTGGAAGAAAAGGGGGGAGTTATGGAAGTGAAAACCAAAATATTTTTATATTTTGTAGGGATACTGACAAATAGTTTTTTATCATTCCGTCAGCATTCGTAGGATAAAATTTTATGTGTGCATACCTTGAGGCCTATCTCTCTACTTTGGAGAAAGAGGTTTTACTTTCTTCAAGTTGAATGAAAGCATAGACCTTTTCTTCAGACACTGCTATAAAGAACATGACAGTTCAGCATGGCAGTGTTAAAAGATACTGTCTTCACAGATAAAAAATTCAGGAACAAGTTATCTCAATGTTTTTAGTTGGAACTAGAATTCTATTTACTACATGGAATTAGCAGAATCTTCAGAAGCATCCTCTGACAGCTAAATATTACTGTCGCATGAAAAGAGGTTTTTCAAGCTCTGGACCCATATCACCTACACTGCTCTCCTAGTCCTCCCCATGGGTTAGCTGATCTCCACTATCACACTGGAAATCTGAATTTATTGGAAAGAGAATTAGAACCCAGAATTAAGCCCCTCAAACCTATAATTTGCCAAAAATGTAATTGATTAATTAATTGGAAGTCTTAAAAAACTTACCTTTAAAATTTGGTCTGATTCTAGCATCATACCCCGATGTCCTTCCCATCAATTTGTCCAAAAAATCTGAAGGAGACAGGGTCTGTGAGGGGGATTTTCCAGATCTTGAATCATGTTCTTTACAGAAAGTTGTCCTAAATAAATTATTAGCCATGATTAGATAATATTTAACTTGTATTGTATTCAAGTTATGGAGAAATTATAACAGCAAATAAAATTGTCTCAATCCAGTGAATGTAGCATTATTTTTATAGAGCAATATAGTCTATTTTTAATCTGAAAACTTTATTCTATGAGTTTAAGGTAATATGCATGGGCAGTTTGTTATTCAGAAACAAACAAGCAAGCAAACAACACAGCTTTAAAAAGAAATTCATTACAGCTTTAAGACTTTAGAAGTTTCAATTTACTTTTTATCCTTATGTCTAGAGCAATCTTACAGGGGCTTTGAAATCTTATTTCATATCATTGCTTTTCTTGCATGTACACTGTTAAAAGTATATGTTAACCCTGGGTTTGAGGTAGTCTTAAACTTGCAAACAATAGCTGGTAACACACACCAAGCAACACTGAAAAACACTGATTTTGTTAATGTTGAGAAGGAGATAGTTGCAAAAAAAAACCTTTCTTACAAATGATACCCAACAAATGTTTGACTTATGCTAGTGAATGTCTGGAGTCTTCCCCGACACAGCAAAAAGGGTTCCAGAGCCAGCCACATCTGATCTTTGGGGATTTTTATCAGTAAACATCAAGTAAAAAAAACCCAACAAACTATTAGTATTATTACCAGCTGATATTTATATGAAGGCTCTTGAAATACGTCTCTGCTGTCAGAATTTAAGAGCAAACTTCTGGTATCATATCATGCACATTAAATGCTTTGTACATAGCATCTTACATATTGCAAATACATTATTTATGCAGGGAAAGAGAATTTAGGATTTCCCATGTCTGTTCCCTAAGGAAAAAGAAACTAGAATGAAATGGTCATATTTGGTGTTTAGAGGCACAGATTTAATCATAAAGCATTACCTGATTCTTAAATAACCAATTTCATTGTATCTATGCTTCAACATAATTTTTGAGCTATATTCAAAGTAATTCTATGACTGTGTCTTCTTATATATTTGCCCAAAGCGAGCCATTCAGTTTCAGGAGTCTTTCTGGGGGTGTGTGTGTGGGGGGGGGGGGTGTGTGGGGGGGGGGGGGGGGTGTTCATGCATCTATACACAAGTCTAAAAAAATTTTATATATATACAAGCATCTGAAATGAGAAGCAAATAGCAAACCTTTATCCCTTTGCAGAAGCACTGGAACTTTTAAAAGGCAAGGTGATAGTAAATTCTCATAGTGTGATTCCCCACGTTTTTTCAGGTTCCATTTACAGGGGGCAGTTGCTCCTTTTTGCTTTCGCCAATGACATATATTATTATAAAATATCTTTACTTGCTGATGCATAATATTGTCCACTTATGTCCTAAACCCATTCACCTAAGATAAAAACTGCAAATTAATCCAGTGCACGTATTTGGGGTGTTCCTATACAAATTACTTGTGTTTTCATTCAAAGCTCACTAGTTATGACTTGAATTGGGATCCCAGATTCATGGATATGAACACTATTTCACTCTGTCATTGTGTGTATGTACCTCATCAGTCATATAAACCCACTTTGTATGTGCACATGTAGATATACAACAGCGTACTGCATAATAATGAATCTCAGCTGAAATGGTGCTTTGGTTAGTAGATGACCTGTTTGCTCCGTGCAGCAAGAAGTCAATAGCTGAAGCAAAAGCTCATGAAATGTTGAGAAAATTTCAAAACAATCGTGTGTGCTGGCATTTTAGTGAACACAATACTGGTCTGATTCACGGTTTTCCCAAAATCAGAGGGCTGATTCTGTAATTTCCAAATTACAAAGCAACTTCCTAAACAACCTTCAGTGGGAACAGAGAATTTGCGTTTCGGAATTAAAACTGAAGAGAATGTTTTCAGCTATATTAATACTCAGTGAAAAAACATGTCTTTGAATCAGAGAAATACAAAAAACTTGAGATTATTATTTTTTGTGTTTGTTACTAAGCAACGAGACTCCGAGTGTAAAAAGGATAGCCTATACAGAATTAGCATGAAATACTCTCAAATACAGCAAACAAACTAGGTAATATGACATAGTATCTTTATAGTTATGATTTCCACAACCTTTTCACAAATATCATCACACAGAGTTGTATCACCTACCTGAAGTTGTTTGTCTCTAAGAAAAATGCAAACAAGGTTGTCAGAATTTTCACTAGCTGCCGGTTCATTCCTCCTGCTTTCTGTGATGATTTGGAAAATATCCCAGAAACGATTCCAGAGAGATGCGGGGGAAAAGTAAGCTGGTGCTGCTTAGATTCCCAAATTCAGCAATAATTTAATTTTCTTGACAATCAGGAAGAGAAGGTCTGGATATCTACAAACTGGGGGTAAAAAAGAAGTGCCAGTCCTTGGACTCATGGTCAAGTCAAGCCTAGGCTCATCTCCAGCAGCCAGCATGAAACAGACAAAGCACCAGACCTGGTTGTTCCCCCACCTAGTTTTTGGTGATGTCAGGGGGGAAACGAAATTCGAAAAAAAAAAAAAAAAGGAAATAAAAACAAAAAAAGAAAGAAGAAGAAAGAAAGAGGAAAGGAAAGGAAGAGGAAACCCCGCTATGCAAGGAGCATCACGAAAAGGGAAATAGTGCTGAGAGCCGTTCTGTTGCTGGTACGTTTGATTCCCCTTTCGCTTTGAAAATTAGTATTTATAACTGGTGCCTGAGCTACTGGGTCGGTCTGGATTTCCCCTCTTTGGGCAGGGAGGCGTCGGCGCTGCCGGAGGGGGGCAGGGAGGGAGGGAGGGACAGAAGGAAGGATGAAGGGAGGGAGGGATGGACCGGGCGGGGGCCGCGGGGAACCCCGGAGCCTGTGCTGGAATGAGGCGGGAGGGAGCGCACCGCGCGAGAAATTCAGTACTCGGACAGCTCCGAGCCCTCCACTGCGCATGCGCGTGGTCTGTGAGAGCTTGGGGGGGGGGGGGGGGCAGCGAGTGGAGGCTGGTGAGTGCGCGTGTCCGTGCCTGCGTGTGCGCGCCCGGGGGCGCCTGGTGTGTGCGGGTGTGTGTGACGGGGTGTCTCCGGGTGTGCGGGGGGGTAACTGCGCGGGGTGTTCGTGAGTCGGGGGGGGAAGTGAGGGGCTTTCCGTGTGCGCCGTCCCTCTGTCCGTGGGGTCGCTCAGGGAGCCATGTCGCGCCCCTTAGGGAAGTGCCTCCTTCTTCCAGGTGTCTGTGGTGAGTGGGAAAGGGGACAGGAAGACCTCTGCTTCCTTGGAGAGAGGAGGCAGGAAGGAGCTCCCGCAGGGAAGGAGTCCCTGCGACAGGAGCTGGCTCCTCTCTTGGGAGCTGCTCCGAAAAGACCCGAGTGGGTGTGAGGAGGAGGAGTGTGAGGAGTCTGTGGGGAGTTTGTGGAGATACCAAAGAGGCAAGATTGTGTAGTTTCTATTTCCAATTGTTTTTTATTTCTCTTCCCCATGGTTTAGAAAAGAAGATAATGGCAGACATCTTACAAGGGGATGTTTCAGTCTCCATACCCCAACACGTTGGAAGGAGACACTTCTCTTTGTGGACACAGGGAGTTGGAACAGGAATGTAATTACACAAGACCCCACAGATGGGCAATGATGGAGTAGGGATGAGGCCCACCTTTGCCGTTCTCCAAAGTCAGTCCCATGGCCTTCCCTCAGTGCTTCCCTATTGCTCAGTTACAGGTTCTCCTGTTAAACCCAAGATGTCACTGAGGAGTCACGTTGTTAAAGAGGAGGAAGAGAATAACTTGCCCCTCTGAAGCACATATGGTGACCAAAGAAACTGCTGAACACACTACAACCCTTAAAGCATTTTGGTCATGTAGGTTTAAATGGGCAGCTGACAATTCCTATCTCATGATGTTCAGGGAATATAAAATGGTTTTTCCTCTGCTTCCACCATGGCTTTCCCTCCCTCCCACTACTGCTTACCCTCTGGTTCTGTGCACTCTGCAACACCCTGAAAAGAAGCAGGATGCTTCCTCACCAGTTCAGTTGCTTCCCACTGGAAAATCCTAAATTTTGTGTAAATCATAATTAAATCTGTTTTAACAATCTGGAAACCAATGCCTGCAAAGAAGTTGTCTTTTTTTACTCATCCTGCACTCCCAAAATAAACAAGTTACTGTTTTTCCTTCAGTTTTAGGTCCAGCTGTATTCTCCTGTCTGGGTATGTGACCACCTGAACACTGCTTCACTTCCACAAAAGTATTTGCACACACACATTTCTTCAATCTCCCAAGTACAAGAATCTGCTTCTCCATGACAGATACTTTTACTATATTTGTAGTCATCTTCAAAAATTGCTTCTGAAAAGGAGATGTTCTACTACTGCATTAGCAAGAGATCAAAGCCACTTGCTGTTCATTAAATGAAAGTCAGTTGCTGCATTTTGTTTGTTTACTTTAATAGTGTAGGACCTATCTGAAAAAGAAAATCTACTTGCTATTCATAGGTGCAAGTGCTAAATATTAAAACACCTTATGCACAAAAGATTGAAATAACTGGAAAAATCAGTCCAAACATACAAATGTAAGTTAAATCTGTAGTCTTTCCTGCTGAGTCAATAGTATAAATGAAGGTCCAGCAGAAGAAAGTCCACAGAATTTGTTTTTATTAAAATTGACAGTGTTTAACAGTAAACGTTGAGTGTTGGTGCTGAATCACTGCCCTGTAATATCCTCTAACCTCTTCAGAAGATAGGTCCTCCTACTGACATATTAAAGAGAGGTTGTTATGTTTCTTACTGCATTGTCTCGCTCTGAGAAATAAAGCTCATAAAGCTGCATCTGAAAATAATGGAGTGGTTTTGAATCAACAAAGTTAAACCTTTCAGAATTTGTGCCTGTTCCCATCTAGAAAGGAGCCAAATAAAACTGCTATATACTGTTACCTTGGGTTAAAATAAATGGAGAAATTGGAAAGCAACAATTTCTATCAGCTGCAGGAAAAATCTATGTCTCTCTAACCTACACTGCCACCTGCTTAAAAGTGTGGGGAATCTCAGGACTGCTCACAGAGTTCCTAATGCAGAGTTCCTAGTGCAGAAGTCACTGAATACTGCAGGTGTCTTTCCAATGAGGGTGTTAACATGGGTTTTGTGACATGACATGCTTTTAAAAGACCCATAAATGTTCATTGTCTTTTTTTTTTGTTGGAGAAAGTAACTGAACATTTCTGTTAGCTATCTAACTAAAGAAAACTTACTTGGAAGTCTGCTTTCCAAGATTTAGCTGCTAGCAGCCATTTTCTGTGCTTCACAGATATTTGAAATGTTAAATAGTTATATCCCTAAGCTGAATGAAAGTTGCAGGAAGTTCTTCAAAATAACCTGCCCTTAATTGGGGTTGGGGTTGTAAAAATATGGTGACAGATGTAATAACGAAAATTTTGAGTATCTACTCTACCATTCCTTACACTTCCAAATGCCTGGAGGCTTCAGTGACATGTTGCTCCACATGGTGGTTACATGGAAGTGCCAAATAAAACTTCATTATTAAAGGCTGAAAATAGCGCTTTACTGATACTAACTTAAGTAACAGCAACAGTCACTCAAATAGCTCTCTTCTTGAAATTCTGAGGGCTCAAAGCAACTATTTCCTCTAATCAGAGGGGTTTAGGTCAAACTCCCATCTGTGTCTGGAAGAGGGGGAGGGGAGGGCCAGACTTTAGTGCATCCTTCACAACTTTTCCATGAGTTAACACATGCATGAGAAAGTTCTTGATGTCAGTCATTTTTGCAACAGTTCTTCCTCATCCTAATTCTATTAAAAAAGAAAAAAAAAAGTATAGTTTTTTTGAGTACTGTATCTAAGTTGTCGTTCATCCACAACTTGAGTGTCTATTAAATGCACACTCGATGGTGAGGCATGATTCACAGTTCTGCAGACAAGGGGACCATTTGGAAGCACTTTGTGGGAATGTACACTGCACTTCTCAGAGTCACCTTCTTCTGAAGGAGCCAGAGCTATGAGTACAACCACTGATGTGCAGCAGTTTCTGGATGAGCTGTGTACATCGAGTTGCATGGATGTGATTCTTTCCAGTGTCACTCATTTGTTATCTCCCACAGCACATTTCTAACTGCAGAAGTGTGGCAAATGAATGGGAGTCAAGGGGTAGGACGGGGAAGCTTGTAGTAAAATGGTACTGGGATGCAGAGGAAGATAAGAGGGAAATGCTGCTTCTCTGGTGAAGAGACTGAATAACGCATCCCTTTGGTTCCCCAGGCATATAGCAAAGCTTGATAATCATGCTAAATGTGGTATATTATTTCAAGTAAGAATTAATTTAGTCATTACTCTATTCCACCTGAGTTTATTAAGCACTAACTACTGGGCAGAAAATAGGACAGAATCACCGTTTCCATGTAAGTGGTTTTATAACAGTTGATGGCACATAATTTACGTTTGTTTGCATTGTGTATGCTTTTTTGGAACTCTACGAAATGGAAGAAATAAGATCATACCGCTTTCTCAAATGATGATAAATAAGTGATCCAGAAGCATGCTTCTAAGGAAGCAAAATACATCACTTCAAATGTGCAATTAGTGTCTATAAGAAGAGAAAATTCAATATAACTTTCAAAATGGTATGTCAGATTATCATAATTGTTGGATGTTTGTTAACAATGCCAAGTGTATTCCAATAAACTGCCAAATATAAATTAATAAAGAGTACAGTCTATGTAAAACATCCAATTATAGTGAAGGTAAAAAAGCCAAAACAAAAACTTGAAGGTAATCTAACATGACTGCATGATGAGCTAAGGATAAGAAACCAACTGGCCTGGTTTTGAAACTGTACCATAACAAATTATGTAAAGGATCAAAACCTGTAAATTAATTCTGTTTAACTCTAAGAACTGTGTTAATAAGAAGTCTCTTTCAGTGAATAACAATGATAGCCTTAGTTATGTTAGGACAAGGCAATAGGTAGCTTTTCAGTATGAAAACGAATTATGTTTACGTAATTTATAAACATATACATATATATATGTAACATTTTTATATCTGACATTAACAGATATAACAAAGCATTAGTCAGTACAGCTTTATTCTGTTTATATTCAAAATATTTTCACATCCTTCCTTCTTTTTATATATTACTTGCCTAAGTATCTCAAAACTTCAACAAAAATATATAGAAGTCCTTATTCTTTATCACATGGTTTTTGCTTTTAAATAATAATAAGCACAGCTGGAGGGAGGACATAATTTCTCTTGAATGGAATTACGTATTGTAAATATAATTTTGTACTCAGTTTACTTCTTACATCTGAATTTTACTTTCTGAACATTTGAATGTATATTATATATTACATATATAATAATTTATAATATATGCCTATATTTATCTTTGTATTATAAAGTGCCTTGTAATATCATTAGCCAGTGTAATTTCTTTACACTGCAAAGATAGAAAATAAAGAATACACTAAAACTCATTTGAAAATTTGTTCTTGTTTGGTAGCTTTACATTTAATTACATAGGGAGTTACTTCAGTTTTACCAGTTGGCTCACGTGAGTTCAGCTTTTGACTTCCAGCATTACCATCAGATTTCTGGTTTTCCCAATAACTTCCTATGCCATGAGACCGATTTAGGTGATTTATAGATCTCTACTCTTCAGATGCAGTGAAGCCATTACAGAATAGGGGAGAATTTCACACAAATAAAATGGAAATAGCTGGCTTTTGGAATAAGATAACATTGGAAATAAGGGGAAAATATGAATATAAAGTTATATGTACTTCAACCTGTCCAGATCTCCTTGTGGAGAAGGAGGAGGAAAAAAGGTTAAAATGAGCTACTCATTCAGCCCTCAACCTTCAGTCCCAGTATGTGGTTCATACTGGGAGGAACTGGCAGATACTCAAGCAGGAGGAAAAGTAGTATTCAGAAACATCACAAAATTATTCTTATCCCTCCTTTCATATTGTTTTCTGGCAATTTAAATGTGAGTCTGAATAATTCCCAGCACTTAGGGGTCATTTATGGCTTAAATTGCTAAGACAGCATGTATTATATGTGACGTATTTCAAGAGAATATCCGAAGAGGACCCTTCCACCAAAGGCAGCCTCTACTCATGATGAAAAAAAAACAGTCTTAAACATTAAACTGGTGCCTTGCCTTGCTTTTTAAGTCTTCTCTTGCAAAATCAGAACCTCCTTACCTGGAAATACTGGCTGGCTTAGAAGGGACCCTTACAGCCAGAAGTGGTTCCAAACCTGTTTTAGCAATGGATTTCTCCCTTTCTGAACTGTGTTACTTCAGTTTATGATAGTCAGAAGGCAGAGAAAGTGGCCTGAATTAACAGGCTGCTATCCATTGCCCACTTTCCAGAGACCAAGAAATAACAACCTTGTTTACTTCTGCACACTTATACCCAAAGTATAGTTGAGTCAGCTGTGAGATCAGTTCTTGTTCCTGTCTATGTGTCTGGGCTTTTGTCTAGATCATCATCACTACAGGAAAACTGTTGAAAACTCTTGTTTAATTTCACTTGGATAAGAACATCATCAGTTACAATTTCTACAAAATACATCATATACAAATTGAGCATACTAAGTGGAGCCACTCAAAAGAAAAGTTAATGATATGAACTGTTATGATTGTGTTTACTGTATATGAAACTGTACTTAACAAATGTATTGTAAATATATGCTCCTGCCCATCTCCTTTTTTACTTTATCTGAGCTAACCACAGCTATGAGAGAGAAGGTTTTTGTAGAAAATCATCAGGCCATTAAATTCTTAGAATTTGGTAGCCAAACTCAGTGTCTGACCAACATTCATTCAGCTTTTGTATTTTGATTTTTTTTAAGTAGTAACAGAAACAAAAGAAAAAAGAGCTATGCAAAAGATTTATCTAATGTGTGTCTGATGGGATTACTACCAAGTTGTAATAATATGATTTATCTAGTGAACACTTGATTCCAATATGTGTGTATAAATGCATGAAAATTCTGTCACACTTCTCAATTTCATTTGCAGTAATTATTTTGTTCCAGATGTTATATATTAACTCATGAACCAAATATCTTACTTTTACAGTAGATTAGAGACTTCAGCAGCAGCAGAATTATATAGTATCAGTGAGTAATGCTGCACATTGTAATCAGTTTAATCATGTCTTCCCTTAATGCTTGTAAACTGAACTTGCTTCTGTTCTGACGGTATTATTTTGTAAATTTTGGTCTTTGATATTTAATCAAGTATGCATTCTTCCTGGCTTGAAACAAAACAATTTTTTACCCCATTTAATGCATGCCAAGCTTATTCAAAATAACATTTTTAAATAGATTTTACAATATGACATCTGATCTAGCCATAAGGGTGGTGAGATTCAAACTGGTGTAATCATGTATGCAGACTGAAGAAAAGCTGTAAAGCTTAATTTATTTATAAATGGATTACATGAGTTTCTTTAAACTGGTACTTTAATTTTATATGCCTGGTGAAGAGCATGATGAAAATAATCATAGTACAAAATATAAATGATTTAGATAATTGTGTCTTCCTTGTGCTGGTTCTACCTTAACAGGATTAGCCATCCCCTAGCAAATCCAAAATGCAGACACATACTTTAATGGATGTAAATAAATTAAACCATCCTCCCAGATTAGAAAGGGAAAAATGTTTGTCCCAGGTGATATTTGAACACTCACCTGTGGCATTTGCACTACAAAGTCCTTTAGTCACAGAACAGCATGCTCTAGCAGTAGCATAGAGTATGCAATAAAGTATCAACAACACAAAACTAATACTGATGTGTGCTCTGAAAAGTTTGTTTTGTGGGTTTCCACACCACAGAAGTATCTCTCACTTCTATTTTTTGCTCTAGCATTTACTAGAGAGGAATATCAAGAGCAAACGTGTGAGTGTGGGGGTGCACAAATGCTTTCCCCGTCTTTTCCATGGTACTAGCTATTGCAAGGGAAAGTGCTTTTTCCACCTCATCTGACAGCCACTTTAGTTTCTGTGGTGCAGCATAGAGAGGGAGGGATCTCAGTTTCTACATTACTGTGACTCACTGCTGGCTCTGCAGCTGCCTGGTAGCAGGCAGAACTTGGATATTCCTGTGATAAGGAGTCTATTAAACTTCAAAAGCAGAGGAAAGACCCAAAGATGTGTTGACTCCAGATTCACGGGCTGTATGTTACTGGTATGCACATATTCATAATAATTTTTTTCTATAAATAGAGATATTTGCAAGGTATACTATAAGTCATTAGTAGTCTTTGAGCTGTGATCGTTTCTTAACTTTAAAGCATCTGTTTGCCTATGAAAACGATACATGCTGTGGCAGGGTCAGGTACTTAGAACCTAGAGGAATTGTTAAAACACTTCTGAATAATGTCTCAGTCATCTGTAAGGCTGTCTGAAATCCAAAGATTTCAGTGTTCCAGAAAGGGTGATTTATTTATAAATTTATTGAGCAAGATTAGCATGCTATGGGATTTTATATAGAACACTTTATTGGATCCTTCTTAGTATACACTGAGCAATTGATAGCACTACAAAAATTGCATAAACCAGTACTTAAAATGTGTTGAAGAAAATTATTCAAGAAATAGTATACAATAACATAATTAAAGGCTATAATATAACACATTATTCATTATGGGGTAAAATGAAGATTGCCCATACATTTCCTAACTGGAATGCTTAACCATGCAGGTTTGTATTCTCTCACCTTGCTTTTTCTATGAATTTTTTATTAATCCGATGCTTAAACAAGCTTTTCACATCTGGTGGTATTCACTGACAAAACCAGTCCTAAGTGATAGATAATATAAAGAAAAATTTATTACAAAACAGATCTTTTAGCTGAACCCTCTTCTCTTTGGAAAGTAATTAAGCCACAAGTTTCTATTAAACATTCTACTTGTATTATTGCTACTGCCCCAACAGGAGTTTGACTAATGCTTATTAACTCACTGCATTGAACAATAGCCTATAGAACAGTTGTAATAAGATTTTATGAAGAGTTACCAATTTAAAATTTCATTCCCTCCCAGTGCATGTACATAATTGCTATCGACACCAATGTGAGTTGCACATTCATTACACACTGAGAGGACAAAAAGGCTCCTACAGAGAATGTGGATCTGTTCATATCTATCTCAATTGTTTACACTCTAGGGAACAAGCAAAGGTCATTCTCCCAGGCTTTTCTCCTTTCCTGACAAAGTATGAGCCAAATTAAAGTCAATTGGAGTTTCATTGGAGCTTTCAGATATTAAATGTATTCAGCTTGTTAAGCAGGTTTGCTTCAAAGCTTTTATAAACAAAAAACCTGCTTTGTTTTCAAGTATATTCAGTAAAGACTGCTTATGCCAAGGTTTCAGTCATCTCCACAGTTATATTTTATAGTTGGGTAGTTACTATCTAGTTACTAGGTAGTTACTAGCCTCTTCTAAAACCATTTGAGTAGTGCAGCATCCCAGAATCTGCTATTCATAAAGAACTATATTTTGTCAAAATTGGAGTGTTCAGCTTTTGCTGCTTCAACAATCAGTATAAAATGGGAGAGACAGAAAAAAAAAAATCCACAAACCCAAAACCTTCTGAACAACATAATCTCAAAATATTAAGATTGTCTTGCAGCTGTGGATATCTCTATTAAGAAAGACAAGAACAGTACTGATTTTTTGAAATAAAGATATTAACCATTACTAGTTAAAAGTTGTGATGTTGTGGAATGAATCTTGATAGCAAATCTTGTCAGCAAAGACTGACACCAGTACAGAAAAACAGCCTTCAAGTTTATTTGGGCAAATATAGATCCAGAAGTAAGTAAAGCATAATTACAGATCCAAAGCATACCTACAGACCCTTAGGGATACGCTTTGACCATATCCATGGTCCAGTTTGAAACGCAGTGACCCTGGACGGCCAGCATTGTCAGTTTTTATCCTTTCCTCCTAAATTTGAGGTCTTTCATGCTAAACCATGCCATTTGCTAATGCCAATTGCCTCAGTCATATAAACTGTACAGGGCTTTAAAATCATGGGAGAGCATTTTTAGAACAAACCAAACCAAACCCTATGAATTTATTAAATGACACTGAAAAAGAAGGCACCAGGTTTCATTGAGACTCAGAAAGCAGCAAGTTATCATCCAGGAAAAGGTAGCAACTATCTTGCGCCCTTGAACCTCTCTTGGCGCAAGCCAAGGCAGCTCTCGTGCCTGGATGCCAGGTCTGATATTTCAACAGTTCATCAACACTTCTAACTCTTCTCCCATGAATGCCAAACCAGTTAGGAATACAGTCAAGAGAGCAAATATTTTTACTATAAATGCAGAGGAAATACCACCACTGCAGCAAATGTGTCATTCTGACACAGATCTTGAAGGAGATGATGATGGATGGGTCAATTTTACCAATATTTAAGGTCAGAACTCCAATTTGTTGTCTTGTTAACCCTTTGGGCACCTGAAGACAGCCTCCTAGAAAACCTTCAGATAAATGAAGTTAACATCCGCCTGCCTCATCCTCTCCAACCTAAGCCATTAGAAACAGTGAATTCCAGCTGTGTCACATGAATCCTTATGCATTCTCAGATGCAGGCAGCTCAACTGAAGGTGTCTGTATTTTTCAGAGAGCTGCTGCCTCAGAGCTGTAGAACCACAAATCTACAGTATGTACTGAAAAAGCAATTTACATCTTTTAATTAAACCAAAAGCTTATGTGTTTTAGTTAACTGTCTAATCCTTCTTTCTCTTATAAGAAAATTTTGCTAAGGTGCAGAGGCTTTCCTTGTGGCAGTATGATGATTTGGAATCATTTAATGTGGGGATATTCTCCAGTATCATTTCTGGGGAGAACACAAAACGAGTGGAACTTGAGAAAAAAAGAAAAAAAAAAAAGAATTACCAGCTTAAGATAAATGCTAATCAGTGTATATTTAATGAATCGTCTTCCCTATTGTGCTTAACCCAGAAGGATAATCACATGTGCTTCATATCAAGTGTGATATACTGTGCCAAGTCCTGCCATCAAGGCAGTAAGTTGCTTGCAGACTTTTAAAAACTTAGATTTATTTATCTAGTGGACCTAACTGGTCCCTTTAGAGTACTACTGAAGATGTTTCTTGAATTATTCATTCAACCTGGTTTTAGTATTTGAAGGCTTATAGTATATCATTGATGATGCTTTTTGTAAATAAGCAGTGCAGAGAACTTAAAAGATTTATTTTATGTATACTCTGACCACATCCTTTTTTTCCATTGCTATTGAATTTCAGTGCCGAAAATGGAAACTACCCTCAGTTCACAAGGGAAGCTTTTCACACGCAGTTAAATTCACTTACATATTCCATATCCAGCTCAGGCATGTTGGCCTATATCAATTGGTTGGTTGGTTTGTTTTGTTTTGTTTTTTTCCAGAATCAAGGAATTTACTTACTTATTTTTGTCTTTCAAATCTAAATTCACTTCCCTGGTCTGCATCACTAATTTCTACATGTCTTCATACATAACTCGTATTGATATCAGAAGGAATTGTGACTATTTAACACTTGATTTACCACTTAATACAATCAAAACAAGTCCATTTTCTGATTTCAATTAGAAATCATGTTCATTGGGAAAAGATGAATAAACATGTAGAGAAAGGAAAGGGAGAAATCAAACCTTTGCTTCCTTATTTAATTGTAATTGCTTTTGAAGCAACTTTCTGGAAATGCAAAACTGTCTCTGAATAAAAATATGTGTCTCTGAATAAAAATGCTAGACTTTCCCATTTAGCAAATGTCAATCTTTTTGTCCTGTATTTTCTTTAGAACAGTCTTCCTTCATTTATTTTCCTTTCTTGTGATGGAACATCATTCATGATGTCTGTGAACCTTCGCAACAAATTCGCAGAGCAGTCTAGTCTCTTCCACATTATTTATTTGCTTTCATTTTTTAACATATGTCCTCAAAGTAACTTTCCACTTAGTCATATGCTAAACACTGGTTCAATCCCACAAAAAGCATTCCTACGTAAAATATCCTTCACAGGAAAGATCACACAATTCCTGAATGGCCATGAACTTCATCTAGGGCTTCTTGCTGCATTGCAGAATTCAGGACATTACTGAAACCCTGTCTGAGTCACTACATATCTCAGCAAACGGCAAAGACCTGTAATAAGAAATGACCCTTTTCCCAACACAGAGCTACAAGACACTTTTTAGGATGACTCCCCATGGAGACAAACATAGACTTATTCTACAAGAAAAATGGATTAAAATGAAGATGATATTCAAGCTAGAAGGGAGAAATCTTATTTGGATAAATAAGGTAATATCATTTATATGTGGAATGCTGTGTGGATCTCAATAAAAGTCTGTAAGTATTATCCAGATTATGTCATCACTAAGTGATGAACAAAAAAGCTATGTCCATGCTACTTTGAGAGTCACTGAGTTTTGATACCACAGCATTGATTCTGAACTTTGAAAGTTCAGGTAGGGTTATTTCAGAATAATATCATTTCCCAATTATCCATTTCCAGGAAATCCAAAACAGGTACGATAGAAGCAGTATTTTGCTTTTTAAACTGTGATTATTTTCACCCACAAGACCAAATGAGTATCTGTTCTTTCTTCCCCCCTTTCATCTATTCAGACCTTCAGAGTCCAAAATGCACAAGGTGGTAGACGATATTGCTGGGAACACTTAATGCAGAATTGCAGCTGAGATGCTGTTCAAGCTGCAAGTCCATCAGCTGTGTTAAAAGGGACAAAGAAGAGGAGAAACTGTGAACCCCACCTCCATTTAGTGGCCAGATTAAGAAGGTTCCCAGAAACATTCAGTAAATTAACATCATCAGTCCTGGAAAGACAGTAAATCTGACTCTCCTATATAGTTCTTGTGGATCTTCACTGTTGATTTACATTTTTAAGAATCTCTTTTCTAGCACTTTTTTGGAAAGTTAAATATAGTCTGATTCCACGTATGTGGGAAACAAAACCAGACATAGAAAAATGATGCCTTTTTTATCATTCCAGGTATTCAAAAGCATCAAGAAAACCCAGGCATTCTCATCACATATTTGCATAACATAAACCCTTCATATATGACCTGAAAATTATATATTACAGCCATGCTCAACAGAAGCTCTGATCCCTCTGGTGGGATGGTCTCAGTGTCTGCTCTAGCCACACTAGCAATGCCAGGGCACTCTGTTATCGGCCCCCATGACCATCTGTTAGAGCCCCCACCAGCCTGCCCAGTGATGGAGGGCTGTCACTTACACAGAGTTTTCAGAACCCTGAAGCATCCCCAGCCTTCAGCCTCCCTCAATTCCATAGAGATCTGTATTAAAACCTTGCCTCTATATCTAAAGAGAAAGTAAAACTTTTCCTATTTAGATACAAATAGTTCTCCTTCACTTTCCAGACACTTCTGGGTTTTCATGCCATAGCAGTAATATCCTGGTTTTATTCACCTGGTGAAATTAAATACCTCCTTTTTATCTCCATATCAAAAGGTTACAATATAATCTTGACTGACTGACAGTCCAGCTACAGAAATTTCTGTTTGATTTCCTCTCTCTTGTTTAAGGAAGACACCTGAGTAACTGGGGACACCAGTGACTGAAGTACCATGGTCACCCAAGTCAATTACCTGACTCAGTCACCCAGACTAACAATGAAATGAGAGTCTAAGTTTCCATGGAAATTATCCAAATGAGGTGAAAAATCATATATACAACAAATGGATTCCAGATTTGTTGGATTTTCTGTAGAGTTATCAAAATAAAATGAGCTTAAACAGAATTTTATTCTTTATTTTTTTTTACATGAGCTGACATTTACCCAAATATTTTGGAGGTATTTGCCAGTTTTAATTTGTTCAGTCCCACATAACCTAATAAAATGTCCCTGAGAATTGCAACGGGGTGGGGGGAGGGAGGATATTAATACCACCTCCAGAGCAGGAGGTGGTAAGATTCCACATGAGCCATTAGAGCTGATGAAATAAGTTTTAGATGAGTGATTATTAAGGACAACATTATTTTTTTCTAACTGATAAAACCTCCTTTTCATTCTTAAAGATTAGCCTTCAGTAATCTAAAGCAAAATGGCAAGAAAAGTAAAATTTCTATAATAGTCTGTCTATTTCCAGCTGGACATTTCAGTGACACTTGTGGTACATTTTTAAAGGGGAGGGCTGTATTACCACTAATGGTGCATCTTGACAAGAACTGTTCCATCCGTTGAATTATTTACTCTCTTTTTGGCTCCCCATCATCCCTCTAGAACAATGAAGTATCCTTTATACCTGTTTTTCATTAAATTGTGGTAGGAAACACAGCTTCAGCAGCAAAAAGTTAACCATAAACATCTGACTTATAGACATAAAAGATATCTTAAGATTTCTTAGAAAATATGTAAGATAGATAAATTAGTAGTTTCTTGTTATGTTTAATGTAAGATGTTCAAGGAATTTCCATATTCAGAACAAATAAAGTTTTGAATCTGATCTTTCAAAAATACACACATAGAAGCTTGTGTACTATTTAAAAAAAAAATATGTATTAAAAGTTTTGCTTCTCAAATGATATGGATCATTTTTGAAATTAGAAGACTAGATATATTGCTTTTTAATTTCTGCTATGCCACGCACATTTCTAGATAAATCTAAACACTCACTCCATTTATGCCTTTGCCAGACTCTCATTTTCAAAACACTGACTTTGAAACCAATATTGTTCTTCGTCAACAAGTGGAAACGAGCAGTGAAATCACAAGAAGAAAATGACTGGCTTGCTGAGCCATTTCAGACCATTCCCTCCCTGCAGACCAGATTCCTGCCATGTCCCCTGTAAGTTCTTCCTTGCGTCATGTGAGCAGCGTTTCCTTCTCCTTCCTAGGTTCTCTGCTGCCCGGCCTGCCCAGCTCTTGGTACTTTCCCCAGTAACAACTGGCTCACTCCCTAGTAACAACAGGCTCGCTCTACCCATGTGTGTATCTCAGTCAGACATCACATGGTCTTCCTTTTACCCAGACTGTGGTTTAGTGAATTGATGCTTAATATTGCAGGAATTGCTACAGCTGATCATATGAAAGGGTTGAAACAGCTAACAATCAATAGCCAAAAAAAGAGAAGGGGGGGGAAGTCTGAACCAAATTTTGGATCAAACAGCTTGAAATGATCGGTAAAGTTATTTCTGTGTATAAAGAAAATAAGCCTCTATAACATAAACTGAACTATGGCTGTAAACACTAAGAATTTTCTTATTTGAAGCTAAGTTCTGGAAATTATCCACATAGCTTGTACAGGTATTTGAAAATGACAACATTGTGACATATTTGTTCAGACTAAAATTTTAGTTTGCCTTTTATACCCACAGGAGACAGCCAGAGAGTTCTGATCTATGCCTCTTTGTATTAATGACTCCAAAACTAGCCCACAGCCCACTGGTGTCTGTGAAATGATTAAAAAAAAAAAAAAAAAGTGTTTTCAGTTAAAAGCTTGATTCAAAGGATTCCCAGTGGTCCATGAGAAGTTAAGAAAGTTAAGCAGTAATATAGTTAAGGCCTCTTGAGGATCACTGTTGTAGACAATTTGTGAGATGAATGGAAGGCTTTGATTTTGCCTCACAGTTCAGTAGGATGTGCACAATATCAACGCTCCAACCATTTAATGGCTTTCCTACTCTCCTTAACACAGCTTCCTTCATCTGTATACCTTAGAAACAGCATGTTCCTAAGTGTAATATTGCGTGACATGTCTCATTTAACTTATTAGCCACTTTTTGTCCTTTGGTTCCTTAAATGAACAATAGCTCTGCATCTTTCACATCGGGATTCATTAGACATGTCCCATTCTGCCATAGATCTCTTGTGGGCTGGCCTTGCAATTCCCCCTGGTCTCAGTTTTTCGACATCCAATGACTATTAATGGATTTGAAGGCAAGTATTTCACTGTTTTTTACCATAGTTTGAGGTAGAAATTGCTAAAACAAAAGTAAAAAAAAAAAAAGCTTCTATGAGGCATCATTATTTTACTTAATTGGAAGTGATCCATCCTGTGCATAGTTCTCCTGAGGCATTCCTAAAAGCATTCAATTAAGTGATAGTGTTTTGTTGGTAGGGAAGGCAGCATTTCAAGGCCTCATTATTTCTAGATGTCCTTCATAACATGATTGCTAACAATTGTATTTGGTTGCAGAGAACACAGAATAAAAATCACAATGTAAAAAGTATTGTAGCTAATAAGGAAATCCAACCAGGTACAGGAACTGCATTTTTATTGTATTTTATTTTTTTTCTACTCCTTGATTTATTGTAACCTGCTGTTCTTTCTGATAACATATAACAAAACAACACCCAGCATGTGCAATAATTAACTGAAAATACATGCTAAGATATTATTACTCTAAGTAATCTATTGCTTCCCTTTCAGGAAAGGTCATATATTTCTCTAGGACAGGGTAACATATAGGAAAGTCCATGTTCACTTTTTCTTTGAAATACCGTCCTTCTACCACAGCATTCTAGCCTGTGCTGTCCTATAATTTCTTTTTGCTCCTGCAGAGAGCTCTATTTCACCAAAAGACATAATAACAGCAATGTGGTAATTGAAAAATGTTTGAAAACTTTCAGAGTGAGGATCATGCTTTACAAAGCTAACATCTGAGGTTGAGTCAGTCATATTATGCTGGTTTTAAATGGTAAAATTTTATCGTGATCTACAAAGAGGCACATCATTGCTGAAACTCTTCTGATAATCTCTGTTCTGCTCAGCACTGAAAGCTGAGCTACAGATGATTACAGGAGTCACCTGTAGAACTGGTTCCAGGCTGGGGCTTTGTTTAGCCAAGATCTATGGACTTATTGGAAAAGGTTCAGAGGAAAGGCTCTTCTTGGTGGTGCCAAGCAATAGGACAAGAAGCAATGGGCATAAACTAAAACACAGGAAGTTCACTGAACATGAAGAAGAACTTCACTTTACTGTGAGGGTGACTGAGCATTGGAATAGGTTGCTCAGAGATGTTGTAGAGTCTCCTTCCCTGGAGATATTAAAGAGTCAACTGGCCACAACCCAGAGCAATGTGCTCTAGGTGACCCTGCTTGAGCAGGGAGGCTGGACTAGATGACCACTGGTGGTCCCTTCAAACATTCTGTGATTCCGTGAAGTAATAAGAATGGTCAGAGGCCTAGATGCCCTGTTACTTTGTGTAGGGAAAAGGAGCCAAAGATGATGGGATTGAGTGTGCCCTCAGCAAGTTTGCCGATGACACCAAGCTGTGTGGTTCGGTTGATACGCTGGAGGGAAGGAATGCCATCCAGAGGGACCTTGACACACTTGTGAGGTGGGCTGATGCCAACCTTGAAAGGTTTAACCATGACAAGTGCAAGGTCCTACACTTGGGTCAGAGCAATCCCAGGCACAGCTACAGGTTGGGCAGAGAAGAGATTCAGAGCAGCCCTGCGGAGAAGGACTTGGGGGTGTTGGTTGATGAGAAAATGAACGTGGGCTGGCAGTGTGCGCTTGCAGCCCAGAAAGCCAACCGTATCCTGGGCTGCATTAAAAGGACCATGACAGGAAGGTCGAAGGAGGTGATCCTGCCCCTCTACTCTGCTCTTGTGAGACCTCACCTGGAGTATTGTGTGCAGTTCTGGTGTCCTCCAGGTAAAAAGGACATGGAACTGTTGGAACGAGTCCAGGGGAGGGCCATGAGGATGATCAGGGGACTGGAGCACCTCCTGTATGAAGACAGGGTGAGGAAGTTGGGGCTGTTCAGCCTGGAGAAGGCTGCATGGAGACCTCATAGCAGCCTTCCAGTATCTGAAGGGGGACTATAGGGATGCTGGAGAGGGTCTCCTCATTACAGACTGTACTGACAGGACAAGGGGTAACGGGTTAAAACTTAAACAGGGGAAGTTTAGATTGGATATAAGGAGGAAATTCTTTCCTGTTAGGGTGGTGAGGCACTGGAATGTGTTGCCCAGGGAGGTTGTGAATGCTCCATCCCTGGTGGTGTTCAAGGCCAGGTTGGACGAGGCCTTGGGTGATATGATTTAGCGTAAGGTGTCCCTGGCCATGGCAGGGGGGTTGGAACTAGATGATCTTAAGGTCCTTTCCAACCCTAACGATTCTATGATTCTATGATGTACAGCTGTCTTCAGCTATAGAAAAGGTAGCTGCAAACCAAATGATTAATGAATCATTCTTTTTCAGCTCTTGGTTTAAGGCAAAATAAAATGGGCTTAAATTACACCGGGGAAGATTTAAATTTGATGTCAAGAAAAAATTCCTAATATTATTTGGAAGCTGTAAGAGCTTTGTGGGAGGCTGTAAAAATGTCCAGACACAGAGAATATTTCAAATGCTTCAGTCCTGAAAAACAGGAACACATGAGATTGCACTGGGAGAGAAGGGACTACATGGCCTCATGAAGCCTTGTGCAGTGCAATTTTCTATGCTTATATGTTATAGAATTACATAATGGAATCAAAGAGTAATTCATTTTGTAAGAGATCTCTGGAGGCCATCTGGTCCTATTCACCTGCTCAAACAATGCCAATTTTTGTTGCAGTTACCCCGTTTGGTCAAGTTGCTCAGGTCCCTCAGGACCCTATTCTTTTCCTATTGCTCGAAGAGGAACGTATCCATCATGATTTGTATGGTCTTTTCTATAATCAGTAGTCTATCTCCCCCTGCTTTCATCATGAATACTTAATAACTCAAAACTTCGTGTATCCTTCTGTACTGGCCTTTCCCTCAAAAGGACAGTCATCTTTCACAATTCATGCATATGGATACTAATGTAAATGCATCTTCAGATACCTGTGTCTGCAGAAACAGCAGATGCCAAGGAGAAACTCCAGTGACCAATGAACTACTTTTCCCATAAGGATCAATTGCTTGCTTAACAGTAATGGCTGAGGAGAGACCCATCCTGCTAAGTTTCAAACAGTGCTCAGCCCTACACATGCCAGACAGAAAGCACTTCAGGAACGTCTCTCCTAATTTCCCTTACTCAAAATGTTAAATGTCATTACAGCCAACACAGATAGTACAGGTTTTGTTTTAGCTTCATAACTTTCTCCCACAAATGCAAAAACTGTAAGTAATAATTACACCAACCTAAATGGTCAGCTAGATTGGAGCCTGGAGATTAAGGGCACAATAACAGGCACAGCTGCCATCCAGCATCTGAAAGGTTTCCTTAGAGCCTTCCCGTTCCTTTTCAACACTCTCTGTAAAGTAAATATTAAGAATGCTGCAGAAAGTAAATGTTCTGCTATGAGGATTTTTGAATTTGCAATGAGAACATGAAGTGTATGTAATTATTTCTACTTGGGTAATATCTTTATGTGTTAAAGATGGGTTGGGTTAGGAATTGAAACTTGGCAGCTTACTCCTCACCTTGTGAAACTTGATGTCTTTATTTTCAGTATAAAAGCAAAAGTCACCATTGCCTTCATTGCAATTTCTAGGTACTTAGCACTTTTAAAACTCAGTTTAAACCAAGTTAGTTCAGCAATGTGTTTGTCCTAGACAGTGCCCAGGCAATAGGCTCTGTTCTTAAAAGAGATTTGGAAGTAAACACTGCTATAGATTGCCTTGAATTCTTCATCATTAGATTTGGGGGTAAGCAAGATAAATGTCAGTTAGAAATGATGAAAGGTGAAAACTTTCTCTCTGTTCTTTGGGAGGGGGATTGGACTTCCTCCCCTTTGAGTCTTTGATGGCATTCTCAAACCATGCAGATTTACATAATTTGATATTTATATATGGAATAATTTTTTTTCAAAAAGGAAGTTATGGAATGTTCGGCTTCCTAATTTGGTGTGTATTCTTGGAGTAGCTCTTTAAAGTAGCCTACTGGAAATATTTTACCTTTTGCAGAATTATAATATAGTCCCAAAGAGACAGAATCAATTTGAATGTACTTCATTTTAATTTGCAGAATACGGATTTGTGAAGAACAATTTTGGTATTTTTAAAGAATTGGAGGTATGCCAACACTGCTTCTACCAAGACTTTTTTTCCTAATTACAATGTTGAACATGGCTAATTTCTTCCCAGTCATGAGATTTTTACAATAGGTTGTAATATACTGTGAACCCACACTTCCACATTACATCAGAATCAGAAGTGATAATTGCATTGTATCATCCAACAATAATGGTCCAATTAACCTATCATACCCTGCTCTAGTAGATCCCATTTTGGTGCAGTATCTTTGTCTAGTTAAAACGAAAAAAAATGAAGAAAAGGTGATGTTGATGATGTTCACTCTAAGTATTAAAAGGTAGGTAGTTCCCACTTCTATGCCAGAGACAGCATTAAGTCCTAAACAAAATTAATATTTTTCTCCACAATCTGAGTTGTCCAAGGAAAAGTACCCTGAAGTGTTCTGGAATATTACCAACAAAGGTCTGTCTGTTATGAAGATGAAGTAATTAAACAGAGAAGTCTTGCAGTCTTGTCAGCAGCCTTCCTCTATTAGTCTACAGTTGATACTGAAGAAATGTTGGGTTTCTACAGCTGCTACAGACATCTTGATTTTGGGTCCCAGTTCCTCCCACTGAAAGCTGATTTCCGTATACCAATTTCTTGTCATCTTCCCATATTCTCACCATAAATTTTCCTTTTAGGATTTCTGAAATGCATTTACATTTCAAATGAACTTACGCTAACGTGAATTTCCCACAGTCTGCCAGAAGCTCACCTCAAATCATATGCAAGGTGGCTACCTTGAGGGCACCTTTTGTCACCATTCTCACATTCATTTATGGCTACGCCTAAATGAATGTTAATTGAGCATGTCTCTTACATAAAATTATTTTGACTTTTCACTCAGAAACCTGGTCCCACAGCCATGTTACAGCTCCTGTAGGTAAAGATAAGAAGAAGGACTTTGGAACAATGTTCCAGATGTTCCTTTGGAACATTTTAAGGAAAAATGGATATTAATTTGTATAAAGCCATTTCAAACTGAAGAAATCATGAAATCTGTACACTGTGGCACAAGAGTAGTGGGGAGGGGTGGTGACCTTAGTGTTCTTTCTGTGATTTCCCTCTGCAATTCAAAGTTAAACTTAAACCTATTCTGCTTTACTTGCATTATTACAACTAATATAACTTTTTTATTACAACCCACCCCTATCTCCATGAGTGGGATGTGTTCAAGGAAATGCTTCAAAAACATTGATTCTTTTTCCAAAATGGACATACAGGAAGGAATTCATCCATATGCTGGTGGCAGGCTATGGATGATTTTCATTGAAACCAGTTTTTTTAATGGTTCTTGATATCAGTGTGGATCTTCTGGACTTAGTTGAAGATGATTGGTTTTTGGTTTGTTTTTCTGTCCTGAAACTTAAAGGAGCTGTAGGAACTGAAACTTAGAAATAATTGGCACTTAATTAGTGAGAAATCATTAGGGGAAGATGAGGACTTTTACAGAGGTAGAATAATGACAAATTAAACTGTTATGCACTGGAAATATTTTGGGGAAGATTTAACAGGTAAGGCAGAAATAAAAGAAAATCTTTAAGAATTAAGGGTGACAAAAATAAAGGCAAATTATGCTGTTGTAGTAAGAAAGTTAAAAAGCAAAAATGGAAGTGTTTATGCTTTACAAATGCATACTGACTTGAAATGAGGAAAAAGTGTTTTCTGCAAAATAGAGATGATAAACTTGCTTTTCTTATTACTGTCACTAGACAATATCTAAACTTAAGTTTGCAGGGTATAATTGTCAGATTTCCATTTATGCCAGGTTCTTGTTCCCTTCACATTTCTGTTCCTGGGATCAACAAAAAGAACTGTTAATTAACCTTAGCAGCAAAGCAGTGTAAGACTGTGCTCTGAATTCAGAATGTCTTCTGACAGGAGACTACAATCTGCAAATCTGTAAATTGTGAGCAATGCTGGCCTGTCAATTAAACAGGACAAGATAGGAAAAGAGGGCAGAGAATCTTCATATTGTTTTCATGAACTGAAAAGATCAATAACCCAGTCAGTCAGAAATAATTGTCTGTATTACTGCCTGCAATTACTTTTAATGGGACTCTGATAATATCTGCATGCTGTGCCTATACAGTCCTTGCAAGCCTGGGAGATGAAACAGCATTTGTTCAGAGTTTTGAAAGAGATGAATCAAGGAGAGATGTTTCACTGCAAATTTGTAGGTATGATTCAGAAAGAAATGTGGAATGTCATTGTTCTCTACATTGTCTGGAAACAAGCACAACAAGACTTCTGAAATGGGCCAGAATTACTCAAACTATTATATGAGGCTTGGATAACAACAGCAATGCTGTGCCTGGGCTGGCCAAATAAAACTAGCGTGATTGAAGACACTTCTGTGCAATTGCTTTTTTTGATTTCATAATCATAGGCATTTTTATGCTTTTGAGCAGCTACCCAAATGGCATCATGCATAAAACCCCGTTCGTTTCAATGGAGGGGAAATTTCAATACCAATGAAAAATTTCGTAAGGTAGATGAAGGTAAAAAGACCCGTATGTTTCTTACCTTTTGCTTACATTGTAGAAATGGTTTGAATTGTGACCTTTTTTTTTTTTTTCTTTTTTTGGTTTGGTTTGCTTTGGTTTGCTTTGGCTTGTCTTAGGAGAATAGATTTTTCTTGATCCCCTTGTAGTTTTTAAAGGGTTTTGGTTTGTTTTGGATTTTTTTTATATCTCATTAGATTTTTACATGTTTTTCATAAGGAGTCAATGTTTCCTTGTTTGTCACCTGCTCTTGCAAAGTCCATACCAAGCAGAAAATGGAAAAATAATATTTTTAGAAATATGGTACCAAAATTCCAATGTTATTTGCAATATGTGGAGTCAAGAATAACTAGGGCATGTGAGGGTTTTTTTGTTTGTTTGTCTGGAGTAAATACTAATTTAATTATAAGTTTATTAATTTATCAAATTACATATACAATACTTATCCAAATACATATACAATAATTAAAATTTAACAGCAAGCTAGAAAAAATTATAATCACCACAGGCCTCTTTAGTTTTCTAGTAATGAAAGTTTCACATACACAAACAAAAGTTTATTCAAAAACAGGTGCACAAAAGGATACAATTATGGATAGCATAGTTCTCCATGAATTCAATAAATATGTCATAATGAATTTCAATGGATTCCTTTTTTAACTGTGTCATTTTCTTCTTTATTTTACTGAGGCATTCTTGCTTAAAGAATCTACTGCTTGTTGTCCAAATCATCTAATAATTTTGCTAATTAAGAATAAAAACATTTTTTTGTCCCAGTAATGGGAAGAATTTCAGTTCTAAAGCTGAAAATGATCACTCTCAGTTCTATAGAGACACATTTCTCCAAGAAATTCAAATAAAATCCTATTTATTGACCAATGATGTGCTCTGTTGTCTCAAGGATTTTCTCTATTTACTGTCAAATTCAAGTTTTTCCACCTTCTACTATTCTTCAAGGAACATATTTAGTTCCTGTGGGAAAGATGTTCAGTGTAAACAGAGTCTGCATAATATCCATGTACTGAATTTAAGATTTCTACTAAGAAACAGATCTAAGACCTCTTTTACTGTTTGACTACTGCTAAAAACAAACTCTGCTTTTCATTACCAAGACTCTACCTCTGGATTCATGTTAGAGGCACAAAGAGAAATTCTTTACCATGTAGCAACTGCAAACGAATGCCTTCTGGCATTCATATGACCACCCCAATACCTTACGTTCCAGAAACAATTTGCTTATGCATTTTACAAGATCAAGGAAGCATGAAATGACTTGTCCCTAGCATCATAGCAATGTCAGGAGTTTTCCAGCCTGTGCTAGGTTTATTGTTTGTATTACTGACATAAGAAGCTGAACTACAACACCATCAACTCTTCCCCTAAAATTATTTACAATTGCCTGCAAACACTTGTGGTATTTTCTCAGTCTTAACACAAAGGTGGACATTCTGCTTTATGTAATTTTCAAGTTGCAAGTACTGCTTTGTCTCAGCAGTCATGAGGATGCCATCCAAAAACCACTGTGTAACAACTACTCTACAGTGGTATGAAAAAATAAAATGTTGCATCCCTGCACCCCAGGGCAACAAGTTACACTGGAATAATCCTTTTAATAACTGATGGCAAGGAAGGGTGACCACCCAGCACTACCTTCTGGTAAGCTCAGCTAGCCTCTGACCTCCCATGACACGCCAAGTGAAGGAGGCATTGATCCATGTCTGAAGAAAGGTTGATTGCTACTTTATAATCCTCATAAACTGGTACACCATCAACTGCTTTCACTACAGTACAAATGCAGCAGGGAAGATTATCCCTTCATTTTCTACCTCTCTGCCCTGCTGTTTCACAGAGACTTTTGGAAGACTTTGTGGGGGCTTTTGTATGGATTGTGGAACCACTCTGCTTTTGGACTTGACTTTTAAACTTGACTTTTGGACTCAGCATTGTTAACAGAGGCTCCTCCTGAGGTGAGCATAGACATTTGCTCAGTAAGCAGATCCCTACTGACCAAGCATACTGCACAACAGCTGACCTCTCTCTCTTCCGCATCCAGTTTTGTAGCAGACTCCTGTAAACCTCAAGACCCCCATTTACAGTTATTGCCTAATCCCATATCTTCTGTCAGTCCCCAGAAGCCAGCAGACTGGCACAGGAGGGTATCCAAAGGCCCCAGTCTAACACAGCTAGACTGCACTCAGCTTCTGCCAGCTTTTGTCCTAGTTTATTGCTACTAACTGAACTAAGAGGAACAATTTTTGAAATAAAGAGCATGGATAACACATTTATCTAGAGAACTGGAAAGCAGCGGTCACATCGAAGAATTGAGTATCACAAATACTGAGATTTTCTTAAACTGAAAACCCATACTGTATGGCAAATTTTGGCAGTCATGCCTTTGTTCTGGCTGAGAAACTGATGAAATGGTACGTGTTTAATGATATTCCTATTTTCAAACCACAGTTCTAATGTTTTTCAGGGTAGTAACAGACTATACTGCTACTTTTAGCTACAACACTAAGTAAGGAGTTGTTTGGTTTGCTTTGACTAGAGATTGCATGCTCTATGAATATAAACCACCTCTAGCATTGAAATAAAAGTGGCAAACCTTCAAAATGTCTCATCATGTCCAGGTATCTTATTTTCAAGTTAGCTGATCTCACCCTGCAGAGATGACATTTACTTACAATTAACTTAAAAAAACAGGAGATAAAAAACAAGGTCTTCAAATCGCATGTGACCCAAGTAAGAGAAGACTTACACAATCCTTGCAGTCGTTCCCATCAAATTATAAATGTACAGATACACAAACACTCGAACAAGCATTGTGTACTTAATACAAAATAAAATGAAAAGTAGTACAGAAGTAGGAGAGGCAACTTGGAAAAACATTTGCAAAAGCCTTTAGCAACTCACTTTCAACACAGTTGGTTACTAATAGTGCATTTATTTGCTGGCCACAGATGCAAATAGCAGGTCAGAAGCAAAGTGTAACAGGGAAGGCCAACTTTTAGGAGTTTTCAGGCCAGAAGGAAGTAGGATCATTTAGCACACACTACTCTGTATCCTGACTTTTGTACTTTTGATACTCTCTCTTCATGTTGTTCTCTTTTCAGCTATTAACTTAGCCCTGCAAAATTTCATGTTTACAGATAATTTCACTATTTCTCATGATCTCCTAAATCTGAACATTGGTGAAATTTGTCTTCGAGCAGCATCTGATTGCAGATGTCTTAATGCCATAGCACCCAACAGTGGCTTCCTGTTCACCACCAATTACCTAAGCCCTCAAGGCATTTGTATGGGCTCCACCAGAACCACATCCTGAGCGACCTCCCCTTATCTTGTTGGTGAACCCAGCAGGGCCTTCGTGAGATAATCTGACTCATTTACGTGTGGCAATGTCCTTGTGCAGACATAAGAGCTCATGGGGGAGATCGGAAAGCTTCACCCTGAGGAAGAGCCACAGTATGAAAATGTATTTTTACACAGTGAATCTCAGAAACAAGAGAACATCATACATAATCATATCCCAAACCAACAGGTCATCGCCTAGGGCCCAATGCACTGTACATGAGGTTATGACGTAAGGCACACGGAAATTTTATAAATCTTATTACAGAGAAATAAGATTAAATCCAGTTATTTATAGAAACGTCTTTTCTCGAATTGTTTTGTTGGAAATTTAGCCCATTCTCTACGCATTTTTAAGTAAACTTCCTTCCCTATTCTCAGGACAAGAAAAATTGTTCACAGGGAAAAAAGCAGGTGCTTGAGACAGTCAGGCCTGAAATGCAGGGCAGCAGGCTTGAGCCGGAAACCAGAGCTAGGAAACTACTGAAACTATCTGTGCAGCGAAAAACCTGTAAGATTACACAAGTTTAGGATTAACCATTGGTCACAGAAGTCAATTTTACCCCTTTCTCTTCAGTGGTCTGGAATTTTACTTCTACTGTACACAGGAGAAAATAGCTAATAGCTATCTATACACCTTACTTATTACCACCAAATTTCTACAAAACAGCATGAAAGTAAGTGCTCTGACTTACTCTTCTCTGAAATAGACTTGTCTGTTAAGCAACACTAACTGTGCATGCCTATCCCAGCCAGTTTTTGGTTGAGTCATAGAATAGTTTGCATCCCTACACCTAAGCTTTTCATCCCACAAGATGAGAACAACATTCTCCATATCATCTATTAGAAATGGTCCATGGCCTGTGCTGTTCCCTAAGCCACCTTTAACCTTGCATGAAGAGCACATCTTGACCACTAAAAATGTACTAGAGAACATGCGGATGATTCAACAGAGTTAGGATCTGCTTACATGTATTATGACCTTACTTAATGGACACCCACCCTACCATGGACATAGGCAAATGGACCCCAAGATCATGAAGTCCAGTTGCTGCCCGAATACAGCATTTGCATTTTACAGTACTCTTATTTAACTCATATGTCTCTATTTTAAAAACTAGTGTGGGCTTTTCTCCCTCTGCTGAAATGCCCAGAGACTTGGATTACAAAAAATGTCTCCTTCCCAGAGGAAGCATCACAAGGCTTTCAAACTCTACAAACTCTACAGTTTATGACCAGATAGCTGTTTAAAGTGGAAAATGCAAACCACAGAAGTCTGAAAACAAGACCACAGCCAGCCCATTGTGGGGAAAGGCATGTCCTTCCTTTCAATCCTGTTTTCCCAGGGAGCAGTAATTTGCAGCTTCTGGGCCTGTCTGTGAGTCTGTTCCTTGCAGAAAGTAGCCACTTGCTTCTCTCTTATAGTCTGAGCCTGTGCCACAAGCTCCCTGCCTGCTCTGCCTTACCCTCCAAACCCACATGCCACATCTTTGCTCCAAAAGTTCCTCCTGACTGGAAGGGTAGAGGGAACCTCCCCGTCTCTGTGACAGCTTTGCCTTGCCAGCCAGCATGGGACACCTAAACAGTCTTCCAATGCTGCCCAGCAATATGCTTTTTAAGAAAATGCGTAAGTATTAACAGGGTAAACAACCATAGCCTCTATTGCATACCCTGTGTCTCATTTGCAAGGCTGCTCCAGAGCCTCACTTCTTTCCTAATTAATCAAGTTCTACTGATCAGCCTAAGGTTAATTTTTAGCTCATTCACATCTACTTGTTTTTTTCCGCCAATACTATGTACCAGGTGGTGTATAAGGGCCAGACATTGGACAAAACTCATTCCCTGGAGTCTTACATTGCCATGAAAATCTCTGTATGCTGAAGAACAGTTGCAATGATTCCAACCAATATCTGAATTTAAATAGATCTCATTTTTTTGTGAAGTCCTCCAACTCTGTCATTGGCAGAACAAGTTCAGGGCCCACAAGCAGCAGTCAGCTGCTAGGCTGACTTTGAGCTATAGCAAAGCCCACTACAGAGAGATGTCTATGGAGGAAAGGCCAATAACCTGGTCTGGGAATTCCACAGTGTGGATCCACACAGATTTACCAGCTTGGGCCTGTTTTCACATAAATTAGTAACCGGTTAATGCAACCTTCCCTGGACTATTAGACTGGGGAAGAAGTACAGAACATGCCTTCCTCCTCCAGGGCTGACTATTTCCACACTGCACTGCCTACTAACTCAGCTACGCCTTAGATGGCTGCAAGCAGCACCAAGGGCCACCTTGTCTCTTTCCCAAGACCAAGCAAGAACAGGTGATCAGACCAAATGTTTCATCCTTCCATCTCTTCAGATTAACTGGATAACTGACTCTGCACCAGATAACACAGTAAGCATTGATGCCATTTAACAAAGATTGTGGAAGCTGGGAGGATGAATTTAAGAATTCCAATGTGAAATAGAAAAATATGTCTGTAATGATCTTATGGCAGAAGAAATGACATTGAAAACTCTTTCTCATGCTTCTGCATGCTGTCATAAACCAATGCATAATGAAAAGCATTCAGAGACAGCTTTTAAATTATTTTAAGCTTTAGTGTATACTGCCCTCAAGATACTGTATTTTAACATGGCACAAGTTTGTTGCCCATGATATTTCTTAATTCCTACAACATGACACCTCGCTATAGTGTCTGCAGGGTGATTCAAGAATGGAATAAGATACAAACAAATATTAATGCGCCATATGCAAACAACACTTAAATTTGCTGTTGGTAGAATGATTCAAAGTGTTATTCAAGAAACTTCCAGCCAGGACCCTTATCAGAAATACCTGCAGTGAAGTACTTGAATTTATATGAAAAGAAATAAATCTGCAAGCTTTTTATAATTATCTTTGACTGCAATATGCTTAAACTTTTTTGCTTATTACTACTGACACCAGCACACAGCTCTTAAACTTGATAAAACCTACCTTTACTAATAAAGTATTGAATCATGTATTTTGTACTATGAACAAGAGGGACTTCATCCATTATGACAGATTAAGGACAGGAATTACAATTTTGCTTTTCATTTCAGAATTTTACATCAAAGTTGAGAAAAGTTAGCTCAAAAAGAGGAAGAACTACAGTAAATTCAGCCACAATCCTTGTAATAACTATGCTGAAAGGACTTTTTGTCCAGGAAATATCATCTAAACCAACACACTGCTGTAAGATGTCTGACTTCAGATGAAAGTCCATCACAGGAGAAAACTTGTTGCAACTGTACAATACATCCTGAAATAGAAAAAAGACATAACGTGTTAGTATGGCCAGCAGAATATATGCTTTTAAAGGCTTTCTTATAAGATGGAATCAATTCATTCTGGTAACCTCAAATAACAATATCGATCAAAGTCTACAGTATTCAGTGTACTGAACGATAAACTAATAAGATAGATTTCTCCGGAAATTGTGGGTAGGGAAGATCTAGCAGTTGTACCCCTCTTTTCATGGCAAGCAACAATGGAGAGGTCCCAGATATTCTCAGCCCCGTCTCTCCTCTGGCAGTGAGGGTTATGATGACTGTCAAGATTGAAAGTAAATGTTAACTTTTTTTCCCAATGGCTTTTGATGACAGTATAGAATCATAGAATAGTTAGGGTTGGAAAGGACCTTAAGATCATCAAGTTCCAACCCCCCTGCCATGGGCAGGGACACCTCACACTAAACCATGTCACCCAAGGCTCTGTCCAACCTGGCCTTGAACACCATCAGGGATGGAGCATTCACAACTCCCTTTGGCAACCCATTCCAGTGCCTCAAAACCCTTACAGTAAAGAACTTCCTCCTTATATCCAATCTAAACTTCCCCTGTTTAAGTCTGAACCCGTTACCCCTTGTCCTGTCACTACAGTCCCTAATGAAGAGTCCCTCCCCAGCATCCCTATAGCCCCCCTTCAGATACTGGAAGGCTGCTATGAGGTCTCCATGCAGCCTGCTCTTCTCCAGGCTGAACAGCTCCAACTTTCTCAGCCTGTCTTCACACAGGAGGTGCTCCAGCCCCCGATCACCATCATGGCCCTCCTCTGGACTTGTTTCAACAGTTCCATGTCCTTTTTATGTTGAGGACACCAGAACTGCACACAATACTCCAAGTGAGGTCTCACGAGAGCAGAGTAGAGGGGCAGGATCACCTCCTTGGACCTGCTGGTCACATTCCTTCTGATGCAGCCCAGGATGTGGTTGGCTTTCTGGGCTGCAAGCACACACTGAAGCTGGCTCATATTCAGTTTCTCACCAACCAACACCCCCAGGTCCTTCTCCACAGGGCTGTTCTGAATCTCTGCCCAACCTGTAGCTGTGCCTGGGATTGCTCCGACCCAGCTGTAGGACCTTGCACTTGGCATGGTTAAACTTCATGAGGCTGGCATCAGCCCACCTCACAAGCATGTCGAGGTCCCTCTGGATGGCATTCCTTCCCTCCAGCGTATCAACCGAACCACACAGCTTGGTGTCATCGGCAAACTTGCTGAGGGCACACTCAATTCCACTGTCCATGTCACCGACAAAGATGTTGAACAAGACTGGTCCCAACACCGATCCCTGAGGGACACCACTCATTACTGGTCTCCAGCCGGACATTGAGCCATTGACCACAACTCTTTGCATGCAGCCATCCAGACAGTTCTTTATCCACTGAGTGGTGCACCTATCAAATTCATGTCTCCAATTTAGAGACAAGGATGTCGTGTGGGACAGTGTCAAACGCTTTGCACATGTCCTGGTAGATTACACCACGTGCTCTGCCCTTGTGCATCAGTTCTGTAGCCCCATCATAGAAGGCCACCAGATTGGTCAGGCAGGATTTCCCCTTAGTGAAGCCATGCTGGCTGTCACCAAGCACCTTGTTGTTGTTCATGTGCTTTAGCATGCCTTCCAGGAGAATCTACTCCAAGACTTTGCCAGCCACAGAGGTGAGGCTGACTTCATCCTAAAGAAATAAACTGGTAGCAGTGGTTAGAAGTGTAGCCAAATGTGCAGTCTTCCAAGACAGCTATACGTAAAATCTTCTACCTCATCCACACAGATGCTGTGTTAAAATCATTAAGAAATACTTGATATGTGTGGCTGGTATTTGCCTTTTTCCTATTCCCAGCAGTATCACTTTACATAGCACACATTCATTTCTCAGAGTTCTCCCTCCCATATTTATAACAGCACCATTTTTTTTTTAAACCACCCCTTTTCACTCGTCTTAGTTGGCAGCTCCATTTGCCCAGCCTTTGGGGCACCACATGCACCCAGGCCCATCCCTAGCTATCAGAGCAACAGCGCAGCTCTGCCCCATCCCTTCCGCAAATAGCTGCACGTCACTTGGCTTTCAGACCACCAAGCAAGGGCTTGAACAAGCTTTAGATATAGCAGTCTTTGATGCCTCATGCAGGAATCAGAGTGTCACTGAAAAGAAAGAAGTGTGAGCTCCTTCAGCTTCTCACCCTGTGGGCATCAGACCAGAATATGCATTAGCCCTAAGATGTATTGAATTAATTTGTACAATTGTGGCAGATAATGATTGCATGGTGCTTTCTGTACATTGTGCTTGAGACACCCTAAAGCAATACACATGTTCTAACATAATTGTATTTTTAAAGACAGTTTCAAGAGCCTGTGGTGTATCTACTCTGTATCATGTCAGTTAGACAGTTAGGAACAGATAGACAAAGCTTGCAGGAGTTCCCTATTGTCTTTCACCCACGCAAGGTACATCAGATCTCACTATTCATATTCCAGCAGCAAACTGTCACATGGAGCAAATACCTTTCATGCCTGTAACTCCAAATTTTATTAAAATAGGTGAAGGATTGTCGTGGTTTAAAACCAGGCAGAGGGCTCGTTCACTCACTCCCCCCCTTCTTTCCCTCCCCCTACTCCCAGAGGGACGGAGAGGAGAATCGAAAAGAATGCAACTCCCACGGGTTGAGATAAGAACAGTTTAGTAACTAAGGCATAACACAAATCACTACTGCTACCACCAATAATAACAATGAGAAAGGAAATAACAAGGGAAGAGAATACGACATCTCACCACCAACCAACCGATAACTCGCCCCCCCAGCCCGACCAAGCACTGACCGATACCTCCTCCAACCCTGCAGTCTCCCAGCCCTTCCGGCTCACTCCCAGTTACATCCTGGGCATGACGTGCTGTGGTATGGAATACCTCTTTGGTCAGTTTGGGTCAGGTGTCCTGTCTCTGCTTCCTCCTGGCTTTCCCTCCTCCCTGGCAGAGCACGAGGCTCACAAAGTCCTTGGCCAACCCAAAACATCCTTGTTATCAGCTCTGTTACAAAAGTCAAAACACTGCACTGCACCAGCTACCAAGGAGGAGAAAAATGGCTGCTACTGCTGAACCCAAGACAAGGATAAAAAACATTTAACCAAATTGCAACTCAGACATCTGATTACCATGACTGATCTCATCTCTCATATAATTTTTCTAAGTGATCTGTGACCCCTGCACATGTTAAACATGCCTGTTCTATGATCCCCCCCAGTCTTTGGGAAGGCTGTTCAAACAATTCTTCGGACTTCTATTTGCATGGTACGGTAAGCAAAGTAGGTAGTTTGGATAGTCATTTTCCATTATGCAAAGAGAGGAGGTGTTTCTTGTTCAGTGGGTAGCATCCTTCCCATTCATCTCTCACAAAGCTCACCTCAAGACCTATGTGAGTTGAAGGCATGGGAAGTTATTTCCCACACCACAGGTAAGCAGGCAGATAAGTCCCTTCACCAGACATGACCTGCATGGACTGGAAGACAAGTGACCTGGATCCCATTTTTGCTGGCTATATTCAGCTTTTGTTCAAACTTCGTACTTCTGGTAAGTACTGTTTTTTGGTTTTAACACAGCCAAGTCGTTTTTTTCAACACAGCCCAAGTTCCATTGAACTTCATGTTGAACCAGCTCTTTGTGCACAAACTTTTATCTTCAGTGTCTTCACACCGGATGCATAAACTGGTGGGTTGATCAAGGATTTTTCTGACTGGGGACAGAAAATTACCCTTGAAAGCCTCACTTTCCACCTCAAAACAAGCAGGAAACAACCTTTTGCTTAATGAAGCTGAGGAAAAAATTAATGGAATTGATGAAAGCAGTGGAGAACTACTTCCATGAACAACTGTTTCTTCACACCACTTCTCATGAAACATTTCAATAAGCTTATTTTTGTGGCCATGAAGGAAAGGTGGATATCCAAAGGTTTCTGCTTATATTAGAGGATTTGTTGTAGAAAGGACAAAAATATACCACTGCTTCCCACTTACTTAGTTCAACTCTTGAAAAGCCTATTTTTGGATTTCTAATTAAAGTCTACCTAAAGTTCTTAATCTGAATCCTTCTTTCTTCTTGAGTTGCATTTACTGTTCTCCTTATTTAAAAGAAATGCATTTAAAATTATTCCACCGTTTCAGAACAAAAAAAGAATCTGATATTTTGGAGATAAGTACCTAAAGTGAAATACTGCCTCTCTGCAAGTTAGTGGGAATTCTATTGAGGTACAAAAGTCATAATAAACAGGGGAATGAACAAGGGTTGTTTGAAACTCATCCCTCAGACAGATCCAGAGGAGCCCTCTTCTGAGCCTGCTTTTCAGCCTTCAACTTCAGGAAGGGAGGCTGATGCCCCTAGGGACAGAGTATCTCAAGTATCTTTAAGTGAAAATGGTAAGAAGAGAGATTACCCTCTGAATGCTCTGTCTGAACATACACAAATATTTGTTATTGCCATTCTGTGCAGTCTGGGATTACAGACTGCACACTTTAATCTTACTTGGTTCAATTTTTCTTACTTAAATCAAGGTTGTTGCCAAAATAACCTACCATGAAAGTTCCTTCATCCTGTCTGTGTCTCATTATTGCTCTTATCTCCCTGTTCCCTTCTGAGGAACCTGATGCATTTTCTCTCCACTAAATCTGAACAATGATTCAACCTGCAATGATGACACAAAGCTAGAAAATTATTTTTAAAACCCATCCTCAATAATATATACAATGAAGAGGTCTCTAGTAGCTGTAAGAAGTCAAGAGCACAGAGAAGCTGTCCACCTGACAGTCAAGAGGACCAGGCTGCCACTGTTTCCGAGCTCATTCCCATTTAACTACTGTCGTGGTTTAAACCCTAGCCAGACAGCTTGTTCACTCACTCCCAGTGAGTGGTGCCAGGCTGAGAGCAATCGAGGAACCCCCCCACACACACACCCGGGGCTCTCCCCTTCCCCACTCCCGGAGGAACGGGGAGGAGGATCGAAAGAGAGCAACTCCTACGGGTTGAGACAAGAACAGTCCAGCAACCAATGTACAACACAAATCACCACCGCTACCACCAACTACAACAATGATAAGAGAAAATAACAAGGGAAGAGAATACGATACCACCAGCCAAGAAACAAGTCCCACCTGGAAGCCTGTGTCCTTCCGGGTAACTCCCAGTTACCCCCCACCCCGGGCATGACGTGCTGTGGTATGGAATACCTCTTTGGCTAACCTGGGTCAGGCGCCCCGTCTCTGCTTCCTCATGGCTTCCCCTCCTCCCTGGCAGAGCATGAGCCTCACAAAGTCCTTGGTCAGGGTAAACATCACTTAGCAAAAACCGAAAACATCGGTATCACCAGCGCTGTTCCCAGGCTGGAAGTCAAAACACTGCACTGCACCAGCTACCACGAAGGAGAAACATGACTGCTACTGCTGAACCCAGGACAACTACAAAATGCTTTCAACTTATTAGAAATTCTACAAAAGTCAGTCAATATAAACTTTAACAAAAAGCTAAAAACAGTCTGCGTATGGCATTGCTTCTATTTCCATTCCATCAGGCTCTGGGGTTTTGGTCCTTGGTTTCATAATGTTGTTGGGCTGCATCAATTAAGTTGCACTCTTAGAATGAGAATGTTTGTCATCAGTGTCAATCAAAAGGTAATTTGAGATGTGTTCTGCCTCTTTAAAATGTATCCAATCAAATACACACAATACAGTACCATTTTTTTCCTTATAATTTTCCTCAATTCCCTTTACCACCCATGAACATTTTTAAACATCTAAAATTATCTTATATTTGGTAATGACTATGAGATTCCCCTTTTGAAGATAAGCCAACAACAGGGCTAAATCTAATTTGGGTTTCTTTCCTCATCCAAGAATATTGTAGACAATCAGTTCCTTCTCATGGGAAATCAGTTGAAAACAAGCAACTGCAGAGAAGTTCCTTTCAGACATGTAGAAAGGTGTTCTGCAGAATGAAAACAGCAACCTCACTTTTCTCTTGTCTAGAAGGTAATGGAGTTTGAAATGCATGAATAAAGTGCTTGTGAGAGCTCAGCCAACCAAACTCATATTCTCTCCTCCACAGTTAGGACTATGTCCAAGGGAAAGCAGGTCAGATCCCTCAGTCCTTCTGGCAGGTGAACAACTTATTCCATCCTTTTTCTCTTCTTTGTTTGGGAATCAAAAGGAATGATTTTCTGAGAGAAAGCTGGTTGTGTATGCATTAATCATAGCCATTTGTGGGGGAATCTCCTCCGAGGCTATACAAAGAAAGGAAAAGCAAGCACTTGCTTCAGGAAGCAAGCCCTTAGTGAGATACTGCAAAGACAAGTCAAGGCAAACAGTTGACTTGCTAGTGAGGGTAGGCCAAGGAAGACCATACTGTAATGCACTCCAACAGTAGGATGTGGAGGAAGCTATGTAGAGCAAGAATTTTCAGACTATTTCAGCACATAAAGATGCAGTCAGGGGCCACTGGGATTTCCCGAAGTTCTGGAGCAACTCAGGTGCAGCTAAAGGAGCAATTAAGGAGCAACTCAGGAGCAACTCAGGAGCAACCCAGCTGGCCACTAAAGTACCACACAGCTGCTCTCCCACTCTCCATCACACTCTGGTAGGATGGGGAGTAGAATTAGAAGAGGTAATAATGTGTGGACTGAGATAAGAACAGTTTAATAATTGAAATAAAGTAAAACATAACAGTAGCAATATCAATAGTAGTAATAGAAATAATAATAATAAGAAGAATAAAATCCCTGAAAGACAAGTGATGCACAATACAATTGCTCACCACTCACTGACTGAAACCCACCCCATCGCCAAGCAGTGATGAGTGGCTCCTGGCCAACTCTCCCCTGTTTATACACGGGACATGACATGCTGTGGCATGGAATACCCCTTTGGCTAGTTTGGGTCAGGTTTCCTGTCTCTGCTTCTTGTGGATCTGACAGAGCATGAGAGACTGAAAAGTCCTTGACTTCAAGTAAGCACTACTTAGCAACAACTAAAACATCAGTGTTATCAACATTATTCTCTTACTAAATACAAAACAAGCACTGTACCAGCTACTAAGAAAAACATTAACTCTACCCCAGCCAAAACCAGGGCACACCAGCTCTCTAGAAATCCCTCTCTCATGATGTGTCAGAGCTTGTAAATCTGACTGATCATCTGAGTATTAAATACCCCACAAATGGCCAGGGCTGTGTGGGAAAGAGGTGTTACTAGAAGCTTTCCTTAGATATAGAGCCAAGTTAATGGGCCAAATTGCAGCAGCAGCACAGCAGCTGTCTCAGCCAGGTACCTTCTCTGAGCCTATTGCCATGAGCTTTGTATGTTGTGGCAGGTGACAGTACATGTTCAGAGGACTTGTAAAAGTACTATGTGTCCCTGAAGGGAGTGAGAGGACGGCAGAGCACCAAAAGAAATGTAGGTCTTGAGTAAGTATCTGCAGTTTAAAAGTTAAAAAGTGAAGCTAAACTGAAAAGCTCAATATACCTTGCTAAGCTCAAGAGTTCTGGGTATTATACGCTTTCACACATCACACACAACGGTAGTCACATACCTTCTAGCAGGAAACAGAGTATGCCTAAGTTCTGACAGCCTCATTATTTATTGCCTGCACATAATTTTTCCATTCACTGTTCCACCTTTCTATTGTGTCACTCTTGCTCACCTTCATTTTTCCACTTGGCTTCCAAACATGTTTTTTTGCCAGTACCATAAAGCATCCAGAGGACTTTAAGCTTACAATAATATAGTGAATAGTATTAATGTTAGGGGTTGGCAAAACAATGATTCAAAATATGTTCTCAGGGAGCAAGAAGAGGTGTATTGTCTATCATCATAACTGACAACTACTCACTTCAAATCTCCTGACTAGTGAGATGGATGCCACCACACTATTGCCCTTTGGAGTCCTCATCCTGACATCCTGCACCAACCACAGTGGAGCATCTTGCAGCACTGCTGGAAAACCAGAGATTCAGTTTTCACTTGGACTTCAAAATGCCTTTAATCCATCACAGCTGCAGCCTGGAACTCAGAGCAAGGTAGGAAATGTCCCACACATTCTCATTTTTAGGAGAATTTAATGTTGCTCTTTTTTTTTTCCTAAGAAATGAGTTTGAAGGTGCCCTTGTAATTGTGCATGGTCACATTTAACCACCGTTTCAAGATTGCTGTGGTTTCGTATTACCATTAATCAATGCAACACATATTAACAAAGTATTTCTTTCTGCTCTTGCATGATTTATTATGTCTTCGTTCATTAATGTGTTTGATCAGAAAACTAATTAAACAATGAACTGTGACAGCAACACATACTTCGCATCAATTATTAAAAGCCGATTTCTTGGAATAAAAATGTGGTAATGAATACATGAGTTACCATGGCTTACACTTTATTGCAAATTATCTGAACTGTTATTAGCACTTATCCTTGGCTTTTCCATTTATGAGCAAACTAGATGTGACACTTAAAGACAAGGATATTAAGTTTGTTTCCAGCACTGATACTTTAAATATTGGCAAGTAAGGAGTGAGTTCCTAGACCTGAATTACTCTACAGGTATGTTCTATATTTAACATCTACTTTTTTGAAACCATGTAAGGCCTTGTTTGCCAGTCACTGAATAGACTCATACCGTACCTGAAAGATGATAGTAATTTTTCTATGAATAAAGCAAGGTTTATTTCCCCTCATAGAATTTTTACTTAACAGATTTCAAAACTAATTACTTGTTCTTCAAAATGCATTCTTCCTGCACCATTTTTTCTCATTTTCTCATTGATTATTCAGCTTGGTTTGTGCTAGTCAGATTATCCAGGTGTTAGTTATTCAGATCTTACAGACAGCAGAGCTACTCGCCTGCCTGAGGTGAGCACTCACATTCCACCTTCATATATTGGGGCATAGCCCATATTTGTTTCCCTCATGGTTATTTATGAACAGAGTCTCTCATATATTTGTGTAGTGGAAGAATTTAAAAACCCCAAACCCAACAGTAACTATCCTATGCCCCTAAAGAAGGAAGCACTTAGTATCACTTTTCATTAAATGTCATGCTGCTGTTTAAAGCTCCCCTCCCTATCATAACTGGGCATGGAGACAATAACCCAGCAGCCACTTTATTTCATAAGCTTGATGGATTCCTTAAACCTGGGACCCAGATTGTTTGAGAAATACTACATCCCTAGAACCATGCATTCATACTGGCCTTATAAAAATATACAATTTCAAGAAGCAATTTCCCCTGTTAAATTCACTCTAGCTTCAGCCTTCTGCACCATCATGAAGTACTTGGAGTTAATTTCCTCAGTTACAGTTTCAGATATTGCTCAGATCATCTCCCATATGTGGCTGACCACAGCTGATGAGCTTCTCAACCAGCAGGACATCTGAAGGAATACATTTCTATAATGGATTTTAGCTTGTGCCAGAGGAAGTGATGTTTCTGTGAGCAGTTTACCACCTTTCTTGAAATGAGCTTACTGTTGCCATCTAACTTAGAAAAGGCACACCTGCTTCCATCTGGATGAGTTCGAGTTATCTGCCTGCACCTATCCTTCACCTGTAGCTGACAACCACACATTATGCAAATCCCTGCACATTATTGAAAAAAAAATAAGCAATAAAAAATCAGAGGTTTTCATAGTCAGTGTACATTTGTTATAAGTTCTGTGTTCCTGAACAGACCCCCACTTTCTCCACCACAGTCAGCTGACATAGCAATGATCCTCTTCTAAATAACCACTCACTGTCTTACCATCTCCTACTTTCCTTTCTTAAATTGGTGTCTCACTAACAGAAAGGTGCATCTGCCTTACGAAGAAGCCAGAGCACACATTCCCCATGTGTGCAAGAAGTATGTAAGTCCATACCTGCTTCTGGAAGTGCTAAAAAGAAATGGGTCATCATTTTGAATAAGGTAAGGATTCTGAATTGGTTTTAAATTAATTGATACATTTTGGTACTACTCCCTTAACTGTTAAGCTCTTTCTTATTATGAATTTACAAATATGTGTATTCTATACATGTTTTCAGTATCATATGAAAATTTTAAGAAGGTGCAATCAATAACACAGCTCGGCCAAGTCTTCATTGGCTGAGAAATACAGGCTTTTACACAGGATTCTCTAACAATTTTCTACATTAGGCTTCAGAATGCAAGCACCAGTGTGTTTTGAAGCATTCTAATGTGCTATAACATGTTTAACATTTACGTATACACTGCCAGATAAAAACACTGCTTCATATCAAAAGGTTTACTTTAGTCAACCTAGTTCACATAATCTGCAGCATGCAGCATGGTAAATATATTATACAAGCTTTTTAGGCTGAGCAGAGCTTGATACATCCTCACAGCTCTCTGATTTTGTATATTCTAGGAGTTGTCATTAATTATGCTACAGATAAAAGAACACTATTATCTGTAGAAAAAAAACAAAAACAAATCAAACAGCAACAACAAAAAGCCCCAAAGAAGCCCACAAAAAAAAAAAAAACGCAACAACATAATGCAAAAAAAAACTCTAACCTTTCTACATGCAAAACACACAATCCTTTTACTCAAGAAAGATAATTTAAGGACAGCATTAGCCTTTACCTGAGATAAAGACTTCAAAGGCAAGCTGCTAAGAAAAATTAGCTCTGATAAGTAAGCAGGCATGCCTCTACCTGACCCTCAGCACTCTCACTTGTTCCGCCTTCCCCACAATCTGCTGTGACACTAACATTCTCATTCTGCGTTATCAGCTCCCAGCCTTGGGCTAAGCTTTCAGGCAATCATGCCATTTGAACGCCATTGGCATCATACTTCAAAAAGTAGCTTTCTGTTATCTCAGGCATTTTGTGAAAGTTTGATTGTGGATGTTTTTCCCAAGTGGGTGCTGAAACTGAAGGCTTTGTTTTATGATGTGCCAGCTTAGCTACAGCACGCACTCTCTGTGCAGCCTCTAGAAAGGGATTTTAGGTTTTCATATGTTTTAGAGCTCATTCAGAGCTCAGAGGCCACAGATCTCCTCACTGTCTTATAGCGTGTGTTTCTGCTAGGGGCAATGCTGCAGTCCCCTTTACATGTCATCTATTTCTGCCTTTACTGCAGTGCCCAACTTGCCTTTATTGCAATTCAAGGCATGGGTCTTTAGAGCTAAAACAATTTTACATTGTCCTGTCATTGTGCAACCTTACTGAACTATTAAAACTTACAAAGTGTTTATGGCTCCCCGGGATAGAATAAGAATAGTATTATAGTAGAATAAGGTGAATAGTGTTTCAAGGGGAATTCTAATGTAAATATTTAGTTCCTTTATTAGGATTTGGCAACAAATTCCCAAGCTACAAATGGAATGAAGAATGACATTATATGGAAAAAAACCTTTTGGAGAAGGCCACATGTAGAGTGCTTCTTCCATGCCAGTTGCCCCAGAAGAACATCTGCTCCAGAAGCTTGTCTTCATAGGAGCATCTTCCTGTTCAAGCTGTTTTAACTCAGTAGTTTTTTCCTAGATTTTGTTTATTTGCCAGTACTCAAGCTGACCATGTAAGAGCTGAGTACCTAGAACAGATGATTTATCCTTCCAGTGTCCTAAAGAAGAATCTCCAGCTTGCTAATAGAAAACCACAGGTGGAATGTGGTTTACATTTCCAATTGCATCTTGCTAATTACTGCATCAAGTTGAAGCTGGTGAAACAGAGGTAAGAGAATACTATGAAGAGTGGTTGGAGAGAGACTGTTTAATGTGAAAAAGCAGAAGCTGCTAGTTTGCTAAGCATTGCTTTCAGACAACTACTTGATAAGTCCTTTTTTTCCCCCATAGCATTTGCCAAGGAGGTTTTAAACTACAGTGCTTGTGCCACTGGTAACTCATCTTGTCACCAAAGGGATAGGCTGCTTGGTTTCTGTCCAGGTACGGGATACCCCTCCAGGGTGTTGAATTATCTGTGCATCTGAAGAGCCATGAATTTCAACAATCTCCCATACCTTTCTTACACTACACATATCAGGAAGAAAGAAGTGTCTGCTCACTGTTTACTGCTTACCTGTCAGGCTAATTCTTTGTCTCTGGAGACCAGTGGCTCAAAACTACAGCAGACTTGCTGCTTCTCAGAGTTACTTGTGTTGTGTAGCAGTCTGGCTCTCAGTTTGCACCAGGGTGGCAAACCAAATGTCTGTACTTTATTTTTGCCTCTGATACAAAGTACTGCTTGTGCACAAAGACAGCCTTCTGTCACTATACAGAAGACATCCAGGCTCACTTCAAAAAAACAAAACCAAAAAAAAGCCCAATTTTACATGGAACAGAGTTGTTTGCAGGAACATGAAGATCCCACAGATAAAACCCAGCTGCTGTACATTGATATTTCAGCCTTCAAAGAGCTCTTCTTCATCTACATTGAGCCACCATACTGTGAAATTCCATGCTGGGATGCTTTAGATGGATTACTTATGACTTTCCAATATCCTTTTAGTTCCCACACCCTTCTGTACTACAGGAAGGAAAAATGTGCCAGTTTTTGTTGTGGTTTTTTTTTTTTTGGGGGGGGGGGGGGGGAGGTTGAATAGGTTTTCTTCAAAGGATTAAAAAAGAAGATGCTCCAAGAGCAGCATTTTCTCACACACTGAATTATCCTGAAGCATTTGTACTGCAAATATGACTCTAATTAGACTTTGCACTTTCCAAGTCATTACCTCTCTGGTGGCTACTCAAGCATCATTGAAGGCAAAAAGCAGATGTTGCTGGGTAGTGCCTGCATTCTTGAACACAGGCTTGGTCCCATTCTTCTTACCATGGTGCAATCAGGAGTAATGTATGCTTTTGTCTCTCAAGTAAAAGTGCAAGCTTTCATCCTAATGAACAGTGTCAACACTCAGGGAAGTGTTTTTCATTTTATCAGCCATTTTTCAAAATGAAAGCCTAGCTCTCAAAAGTAAGTGTTATAGAAAGACCTGTTAGACTAGAAGTAAACTTAGAAACCCAGAATAATTTCTAAAGCCAGACAGACTTTATTTGACCCAAACCAACCAATCCCCTTCTCTGTCATTTCTGTGCACTTCTGTAACGTGCTCAGAGGCCTGTGTATCCTAAAACACATATAAGTTAAATACGTATAATGCCATCACACAGCTGCTGGAATTATTTAGACAACAGAAAATGAAAGGCCAAACTGAAGATGATGCATTCTAGGGTGTTGAAGCTGTAGTGTGAAGAATTTTAAGTAAATATCCACTGCAGGAAGAAACCTGTCTTTTGAGAACTGGTCTTTCACTCTGCTGTTAACTTTTGAGGCTGACAACACCAAAAAAAACACAACTGTGTATTTTCTGGACATAGTAGGTCTGACTGGAGTACAGTTTCTTCTATCTAGTCCTGGGCAGGGGGATGATGTTTCTGTCCTGGCTGCATATGAAAAAACAAAGATTTTTCTCTGGCACTCCACCAGGAGCTGAGAAGAAAAAGGCCATAAGGAAGACAGACGTTTTGACAAGAGGCATTTCAGGTCTTTAGGGTGAGATGACATGAACGCATGAATGCCCTGTATACTACTGAGTGTAGTGTAATTTTTCTTGAGTATATGGCAGGGTATAGCTTTGCCTCTGCTACTGTATTTCACTAAGTTTGAATGAACAAAAATTTTCAAAGCAAATGTGAAGAGTCTGAAATGATTTGGCCAAATTGTGAGGTTTTGTTCTAGTTCATTTTTCTTATACTTTCAGGGAAAATATTTGTTATCTAAAATTTGCTCAAAGAATTAACTTCAGTTACCCTCACCAGGTACTTCTAATAGGTTGCCAGATTCTTCTAATATGTACTTCAAATTTTCTTTAAAATCTCAAATTCAGAGAATTAGTTGCAAACATTCCAGGCATCTCTTCCCATTCAATGTTCAGGAAATCTGTATTTCCCCTGAGTGTTGTACTGAAAATACACCTGCCAAAGAAAGAAAGAAGTCCATACAGGTTAGTAGGTGCTTATGGCATTGTCAGTTCTACAAGGTTAAGCGCTGAAGTCTGAACACAAACAGTAGCAAGAAAAAAGAAAAACTTGAATATTTTCCTCAGTATTTTGTTTGTACCTTTACAATTTTCACAGCCCCTCATAAATTAGTCTTTTTGGCTCTCTGTCCATTCATTTTGTAACTATACTACAGTTACTATAACTACAGATACTGTTACAACTCACCAAAGAGCAATCAAACAAGAATTAAGAATAAAAGTTTCTGGTGAAATGCAGCATCAAGAACTTCTCATGCAGGCTACTGCCAAAGGTAATTCTGAAGGCTCTTTTGTCAGTAAATGCTTCACAGTGTAATAGAATGAAATTGTTTAAGGCAGGCAGTCACAGGCTGTAAAGAGTATCACATATAACACAATGACATTTAAAGAGGCTTCAGAAGTTCTGTAACTGCAACCAGTATCTAAGTCATGGCATTATGTGTCAAACTTGCAGCTGTGTGTTTTAATATTTTGCTTCAATGTGACATTAACTCCCTTTGGCATCTTTCGAAATCATAAATCCATACAAATCAAAAGTTTAAATATTGTCAAGATAAATAAAAGTGCAGTGATGTGCCTGGAGGGACTCTTAAGGTCTTTGATTCCTTTTAGAAACTTTGTCACCAAGTTGAGAAGAGGTTGGCATGATTTTCCTGCTTCTCATGGAGCTGGCTCAGTGCTGAATACTGCCAGAACTGAAGCTGCAGGAACGGGAAATGCACTGCTGAGTTTACTGCCCTGGTTAGTTCAGTGTATGTCATTCTTCCTCAACTGCTTTATATTGTTTGAATGTTAGCAGTTCTGCTCAAGACAACAGGAAAAGGAATGAAAAACCTAAGGGAGATACCTCCATTTTGTCCCCACAGCTTCAATTTCCCCTGTAGCATGTCACTACCTTCCTACCTTGTTACTGTTTAGCAACAAGGTGGAGGAGCTTGCTGCAGAATTGGAAACACTGCCTGCTACTCAGCCTTTAGGAGTTCCCCTGTCAAGGGATCAAAGGCCTACATATTGCAATTGTTCTTTCACAGAAATGCCAACTTTTTTGTTTCAATTTACTTCTCTAAAAAGGTGGGACATCGAAAGGAATGTCTTCATAAAGACAAACAAAAAAACCCCAAACCAAACACACTGAGGGGAAGGGATCACTAATCAGCTTCAAAGTCAGGCTCTTGCTCTAAGTGTGATGTGCTGTGGGAAAAAAAAAAAAGCTGCCTTCTTACTAATAGGTAAAATACTTCATAAACTTTTCATGCTATATTGACAATTAATTAATACAATTAATGATGACACGCTGACATGTCTACAGTTTTCACTTTTGTATGGACCCCCTCACAGTATTAAAAAGGATAGGGAAGCCCACAGGTGTGCTTACATGCGCATACATCCATATACAACTGTATACATGTTTTCTTCTGAATGTCAGAACTGAATTAAGAGAGAGGGAACTGTGAGTGAGAGTCAGTGAAGGTCTCCATCCTTAGAGATATTCAAAAGTTATCTGGACATGGTCTTGGACAATTGGCTGTAGGTGGCCCTGCTTGACCAGGGGTGTTGGACCAGATGGCCTACAGATGTCCCTTCCTATTTCAGCTGTTCTGTGACTGTGATTGTGTGAATTCTACAACCAGGAAAAATAACAGTAAAATAAAGAAATTAAAAAAAAAAAAAGGAAAAGAAACAATCAACAACCAAACCAAAACCCACTAAACCCTATTCTGCTGAAATATGAGGTAAAATTCAAATTTTGTTTCCTTCATAGCAGTACTATTTGTTCAGAAGCATTAAGAATAATAAATGTGGCATACAGAAAAAAGTCTGTCTCTCCATTCATCCACCTGGAAAGTGCTCTGACAGTATTTGTCTTAGAGCATGGTGGGGGATTTAGGGATGTCATGAAGATGACTTTTTTGTACTGTCTTTCCTGCCTGCACCTCTGAGTTAGGATCTGTCCCCAACCACAATTTAATATCTTTGTTTTCTTTCTGCTCTGCTTTTGTGCAAGTGAGAATTAAATCCTTTGTCCCCATCTGAAATGTCAGTTTTCTTTCAGCTGCTGTGTACATCAAAGGAGTGTGCTGACTGCTAGTCACTGCCTTCAATTAATTCTAATTTTGATGCCATAATTGTTTCATGAAATACTAAGGTCTACAGTGCAGAAACTAAACTCCTATTTTTCAAGAGCATCTGCATTTCTTCAGATGTACTCTACTCAGTGTGTACTGAGTTTAGAATGTATTCAGTATCTGTCCACACCTCCAATAACCAAAATTTCACTTGGCAAAATACCAGCTCTAAGACGAAAGGGATCTTAAACTAAAATAGGAAGATCCTCTGAGAGTGTCCTTGCAATATCATGAAGTTTATGGCACACAGCCATCAGAGCTGAAGTCTATGTAAACTTTAAGTGTAAAGTAATGCAAACTAGTAACCTGTGAACTAGGATTTTATTCACATGTCTCTTGGACATCAGTACTAAATATTTGTGCTTTACTGTCCTGCACATGAAAGGAAAAAAAGGCTTCTACAGGAAAAGCAGATGAGTAAAAATAAGCAAAAGGCAGAACAGTGCACCAGAGATACAGACAGCTGCTTGCGTTAAAGCTTCACAGAGAAAAAGGTCACGAGTGAGAACAAGATCCCAAGGCCTGATGACCAAACTCAGCCTTATGAATCAGCATTTCAAAAATAAGATGTTTGCTTTGTCTTGCTTATAGTACCTAAAGGTTAGAGGCCAATCAAGACTATGTAACACAAGTGTCTGAGTGAATACAGTGTGTACGGATGGCCGTGCCTAGCAGAGCTGTGATTCATCAACTCCAATACCCTATTTCCAAGAGCAGTAAGTGGTATATGTTCCTGAGAATCTTACAAAAACAGTCTGTCATGGACAGCTAAGGAAATTACTTCTTCTTGGAAAGAATCATCTTTCTGGCCCTGAGCCTTAACCAACAGAACCAAGGACTGATAGGCGAATCCAGTCACTTGCTATTTTAAGCAAACGCATCTTGTAAAGTCCACCAGGAAGTGATCAGGAAGTATTGGTTAAGCCCTGAAGTGTGAAAATTTATCTCATTACTCTAAGTGGATATGTCCCCAGTGTAACTATGATACATCTACACAACTCTTTTTTCAGCATTAAATTCTTCACATCACTAATTTTTTATGACAAAATGCTGCATAGGCTAATATCTTGTATTTGTTGTTAGGCTTTATTTTTACAGCCTTTCAAAGCAGCAGGAGTGGAGTTCAGCTCAGGTTCAAGCACCAAATGGGGATGCTGTAGATGCCTTGAATTTGAGGGCTGAGCTCCTACTGACCCTAATAGTGAAGTTAAATATGAGCAAAATGCAATGTAAATAGTTGAAGGACAAAAGCTGTGTTTCAGCTGTTTTGAACCTGATCTAAGCCAACACATTTGACTTCAGAGCTCAAAAAGACCAAATCCACCCACAGAGTCAAGATACCTCAGTTGGGCTGAGAGTGGGTAACTCATAAAGTCACTGCATCCAGTTTACATCCAATTTTTCTCAAAAGTAACCAGTTGCCTCAACCACCTCTCAGTGTGCTTCTCTCAGATTGGCATTTTGGAACGTAGTAAAGTGTTTCTTGAATTACTGTGGCATTCATTTGTATGTTATTTTATATGTATTGCAGTTATATGCTATGTTGTAGAAGGGAAGTTGTGAATCCTCCATCCCTGGTGGTGTTCAAGGCCAGGTTGCACAGAGACTTGGGTGAGATGGTTTAGTGTGAGGTGTCCCTGCCCATGGCAGGGGGGGTGGAACTAGATGATCTTAAGGTCCTTTCCAACCCTAACTATTCTATGATTCTATGATCTAATAGCTCTACCTCTAAGTAGCATTAAACCAACAAAGAAAAAAACAAACTTTTCTGACATTCACACTTAATCACAAGGACATCCAGGGACCTAGACAGATCTAGTGAAGGGGCTGAAGAGAGCACCCTCACAACCAGCAGACAGGCATTACACAGCTATGGATGGAATTCGGCTGTGAGCTCACACTTCTGTCACAGCTGCAGTGTGCTACAGTTAACCCAGGAAGCTCTGCCGGGTTAACACCCCTCCAGAAACACAAAACCACCATCAGCTATGCTTAACTAGGCTGGCTTGCAGTTGCTTGGCATCACCAGAACCATGTGAAGACACAGACTGAATATGGGACTCAGCCCCAGCAAGTTACCTTTTTCACATTGTAGCAAAGAGTAAAATCACTTTATCTTGTACTGGCTTACAGAAGGTTACATTTCTTGCCCTTGGTTGAAGAACAGCATCATGAAGAAAATATACAGGCCCCACTGGGCACCCAGGAGCACTACTTAGTTATTATCAAAATCCATGAGATGCACCTGGCTGCTCTGACAAGTTTCTGACAGCTTCTTAAAAACAGCACAGTGACAGCCAATGGAGTGACTGAACCATTTAAAGGAAGGCTTTTCTATTGCTATGTATTACATACAAAACTGGGGAGAAAGAGTGGAACAAGATTTTTTCCCTCTCTATCATGGTCCAGTCCCAAACAGCAGAGTTTTAAAGCCATTTCTGTTTTCAAGCCCTGAAGACTTGAAGCCTGCAGCAATGGAATGGACATACATAATGAAAGTAACAAGGGTGTCAAGCTATAGTATCCGTCTGTTCCTCTGGAAACAGGGCAATTTTCTTAGCACAGAAACATCAAACTTACAACCTCAGTTCACTACAACCTTATGATCTCTTGGTTCATAAACCTGCCACTATGGTTTACTTTCATAAACTCAGACTGAAATTGCTTTAGTGCAATCATGTCTGGTCTATTAACTCATAAATTGTCTTGATCCTCTGAAGACAGCAGCTATTGCATGTCCTCAACATAAAGCAGTAAAATAAAAAAAGAAAAAAATCATCTATTTTGCTTCTTCAACACAAAATCTGTTAACTCACTGCACAGTATCTGATATGAACTCTGCAGCAGAAAGAAGGAAATCTGCATTTGGTCAGTTTGGTAAATAAACCTAAAGCTTAGACATGGCTCAGCCACAGAGACAGGTTATACGTTAACAGATTGTAAGGTTTCAGGGCACAGAGGTGCCAAGTCTGATTATTATCTGATTAGAAAATTGTTTATGAAGAAAGAATATGAATTTGCTTTAAGTGAATGTTTGAGCAAGTAAGTTTCATTTTCCGTAAATTCTTATGATAGAAAAAAAATGTAACCACGTATATCTACAGAAAGGGAAAACAAAAGAGAATGAGAGGTTTTCTCTGAAATTACAAGTTAAGAACCAAAAGACCTCTTAGTAAATAGTTCCAGGTTTATTTTCTTCAGTAATTAGCTAAGACCTTCTTGAAGGTATGCAGTACCAAGTAGGATGAGTAAAGGAGTTTACATACATTTACACAGACCATTCAGCCACCATAACACAGCAGAAATCAAGCTATTAGTCTATTTCTGTATTTTTAAATGCAAATGTAATATTCACAATAGTAAACAAGCAAGAGAGAACAATGGCAAGTACAACATGGAAAATGAGATTAAAAGATTCACCACAAATGATATAAGAATACCAGAAAAAATTTAAAAATGCTTTCCTCATTGCAGTTTCCAGAGGAGAAACAAAACTGACCTACGCTCTCTGCTCCAGACTAATTCCTGTCATTTGCTCCTGATATAACTTCTTTCCTTTCTGTACTACACGTAAAGAGAAATAAATCCTCCTTCTTACTCCACAGGCCTGCAGACATTTTTACAGTTGGTTCAACACAGAGGAGAAACAGGAGGGTTTCTCCTGTGACTATGCCAACTTGCTTTCCTGATCCTTTTCTTCCTTGCAGGCGGCTGAAGCCAGTCATTTGCTCTTCTCTTGCACAGGACAGCACACAAACACCAGCAAAATACTCTGCACCCTCATAAAAAAACCTCTTACATCCATGCCTTGAGGGAGGTCACACAGGGTCTCAGGGCTTGCAAGGCTGCCTGCTCACACACCAGGAGAGAGCTTCACTGGGTTCTGTGGACATACAAACAGCAGCACAAAGCTCAAAACACTAACATAGAATAAACCTTGCCTGGGCAGTTGGCCCAGCAAACAGGTTAGGTATTTCAAACTGTAAGAAATGACAAAACTGTTCACTGGAAAACAAACATTAAAAAGCTGTAGACAGACATTTAAATTTTAATCCACCCCTTTGTGGACCATTCTGTATGACTTTTAAGAATATCCGGTGCTCACAGCTTTTCAAGAATGGGAAATAGAAAATGTCAGAAGTTCATTCGTTCATTTTTCCATGGTCACTGCTTGACTGACAATATGGCAGCAGTGTCTGACAGATAACATTCTTCCTTCTATGTCTTGGAGATTAAAATAAAAAAAAAACGAAAATTAAAAAAGAAAACTTTTTTAAAAACTAACAAACCAAAAAAAAAAAAAGATGACATTTTTGTTTGCTTGTTTCTCCAATTGAATGTCCCCCAAAATACCAGGCTTGAAGTTACACTGCAACTAATCTCAAAAAGGACATAATGGACAACATCACTACACCATTAGCAACATTGATTGTCATGGCATTCACAGCATTCACCTAACACATCAGCTGAAGACAGAAGTGATAAACTTTTTAGTGGCTAACTTAAACTATATTTGTATTCAAATAGAATCATAGAATCATAGAATGGTTTGGTTTGGAAGGGACCTTAAAGATCATCTAGTTCCAACCCTACTGCCATGGAAAGGGACAAATTCCACTAGACCATATCACCTAAAGCCCCATCCAACTTGACCTTGAAATAATAAAATGTTAAAGAATAAGATAGTTATAAAATTTATACAAAAATATAGATTAAGAAATAGCTTCTCTTTTCTTTTTTTTTTTTTTGTGTTCTCTTCTTTAATTGTATTTTCTTCTTTCACAAAGCTTTGTACCAAACACAGGTCAAAGACAGAGCTTGCGATAATTAATATCTGATGTGATTCTTCTCAGCACTTGATAGGTTTCCTAGCATCTCCCAGTATTCTCCTTCCTGACTGTATTCATTAGCTGCCTTCAAAGCATTCCCACAGACCTTCTTTCTCAGCAGGATCTAAGAGTTCTTGCACATCCTCCACTGTGCACTGGCCAAATCTGCTCAGGTCTGTCTTCACTAATTTGTGTGAGCAGCTTTGCTGCATATATTCTTCGACAGTAACTTGGATTTATTCAGCATAGACTCATAATTAGTTCCCTCCTGGTTCTTTTTTTGCCTCTCATTTCCAAGTCAAAAATAGTCAGAGATGCTTTTTGTTCTAATTTAAGAGCCAAGCTCTTCTAAATCACCTGGAGGAGTCACACTGAGTCTGTATGAGCCTTAGCTGAAGGACAAGACCTTCTACCTTTCTTTCAATTCCTTGCCAACTTTATTCTGCATTCTTGACTGTTTAAATGTGAGTATTGACTGATTAACACCAATATGCCAGGGCTGAGTTCCAAGTCAAACTCCATGTGACACCCCAAACTTTCAAAGTCAGTCAGCCTTCCAGCATATGGCTGGACCAGTCAACCCCATAAAGAAGCAAGCTCAAGCAACTGCCCTGTACCTCTAAATCCACTTGCCCAGCTGTTGAAAGCTAGCACCAAACTTCCCTCTTGAAGCATTTACCTATGCAGGTATGAGACAGGTTGCCCAGCAAAGTGCCTAGTTGCAGGACTGGGGCTGCCATCTTGCTTCTGATGGGAAAGGACATTTCTGTGAGGTTTTACATGACGGATGTGTGTGCAGTGCAGCAAAGCTCTTGGAATAAAAGATATTGAAGAATTAATTGGCTTGTTTTGAATTATGTTGGAGGCAAAGGACTTGACTCAAGGGTACTCATGTATGACATTGTCTTTTCTTGCACTGAAACTATTCACATAGAAAGCAGCGTTTTGCCCAGTATAAGTCACTCACAAAGACAACAAAGACCAGGATACCTCAGGCTGAATTCCTTTTACTCCTCCCACCTCCTTTGAATAAATCAACTTTCTCACACTCTGACAGAGTAGGGAGATTAATTCAGAATGTGTGTGCACAGCACACCTGACATGATAAAACCTGGCTCAAACAGCTAAGATGAAACAAAGTCAGAAATAATACTGGAGAAGGATTTACAAAAGGACAAAATATGGGCAGCCATTTAGAGGTGACAGTAATTACCCAAGTAAATGTCAAAACTCTTCGAAGAAACAAGGGGAGAAATATTCATGAATATTTAAGTCTGAAACAGGTGAGCATGTTGATTTGCCATTTGGAAGGTTACATTCTTGTCTTATCTTCCCCGTGATAGCTGCAGAAATGGATATTAAAATCTTCACAGGACAAACTCCTACTGTTTGAGGGCCTATTCTTTCCTAGATGTATTGAAACCAACGGTCTTATAATTCACTCACAGCACCTAAAAAAGGTTTATACCATTCCTGAGCCTAGCTGCAAGGATGAAAACAAGCAAGTTACATAAAGAAATCCAGATACCTGTAAACATGTAGAGACACTTTCCCTGCTATAGCCAGTATCTTCTGGCCACAGTGCAACAGGAAAAAAAATCACTGGACCTCATCAGAACCTTTTTCTCTCAGCCCCATCCCAGCTTCTATTGTCAAAGGCAGAGAAACTAACAGGTGATTGTACAGTTAACAACAGTGCCAAGTGAGAGATAGCCTGACTGTGAAAGTGGACTTACATCAAGAATACACTAAGCAGCTGCAACAAAAAAGTTTACAAAGACTGAACAGCTTCTCCAAATACATGTGTTAGCTGTCAAGACAGGCAGAACCACATTATAAAGTAAAGTCACGGTAAATAAAAATACAGATAAAAACCAGTATATTGAATTCTATATTCAAGGGATGAAAAAAACACCTATTATAACTCTGTACTTAAAATGATGGGCACTGGGACATCTGTTACAACACAGGAGAAAAACCTGGAATTTACTGTAGACAATTCCAGGAAAATTTTAGTTCAGTACCTACCAGAACAGCAAGTCAGTGTTAGAATTAATTAGGAATGGAATAGGGAAGAAAAAAAAAATTAAAAATAATTAAAATCCCCACAACTGTATTATGGCCCTATGTAAATGCATATTTTGTTTGGTGCAGTCTTGGTCTTTGTATCTCAAAACTGAGAAGAGCAGTGTCAGAGAAGAGATGAAGAAGGGCAAGAGGAGTGATCAGAAATAAGCAATGGCTTCTACCTGAAGGATGATTTTGTAAGTTAGATTTCTCCAGCATAATAAAGGGGTAGCTGAGCAGAATATGCTAGAGATCTACAAAATCACAGCACAAGAATAAGGGAAAAAGTGTAACATGCACCCATTTCCTTGCACTCTTCCCTGGATACCTACTTTTGATGGACACTGGAAACAGTTTATGGGCTAGGAAACTTGGATTTGATTAATTCAGTCAATCTTTTAAGTTTTTACCTAGAATTCTACATAAAATGTGGCAGCTATAGAAGTTACAGAGTTTAATACTGCACAACAGAATTAACCAGTGTTTAAATTTTGATTTTATGCCCATTTAATTAGTTCAGATTTAAGTCATTAAGAAGTCTGCTCTACCTCAATCCAGAGAGCCACATATCCAAGAAAAAAGGAAGGTCATCTTCTACCACAGCTAACCCAGTCTGTGAGACTATCCTGGACTGGTATAAATGACATAATCCTCAGTATGCTCTCATTGTGCTAAAGACAAAAACAACAGCCTCAGAGATCCATGGTTAAAAGATAATTTTACCTCTCTGCTTCTTGTTGAATTGCGCCAAGCACACACGTATCTCCAATATGTCATGTCTCTAATAAAGGCCACCAGGAGATGACTTTTAAGCCCAGGAAATACTTTAGACTCCTTTATACTGCAGACATTTTAAAAATATGGTCTAGACAATGCTGCTACAAACGTACCCAGGTAGTTCCATTTAATTCAGAGGTTTGTGTCAATTGCTGCTTTTACGTAGACTAAAATTAGGCAATGAGCTAGCAATCACTCACTTGACATATATTTAATGTTCCTGGTAAATGCTAAAGAACAGGACATAGACCACTTACTGTTAGCCAGAAGACGCCTTCTTTGTTCTCATATCTGATTAATCTGGGTTTGATCACTTACATTATTCAATGTTGGAGAAAGAGACCCTATTTTAAGTAGAAGTAAGTGGGAGAATTCAATGTGATTACAACTGAATACTATTAAATCCTATAACCCGCAACACAGGGCAATCCAAAGAATGTTTCACTCTGAAAAATAATAAGGTTTGGTTTTTTTTTCCCCCAAATTACCACCATTGATGAAGGAAACCATGGTTAATTAACATCACTAAATGTGATGCTAGCTTAAAATGTTACTAACTCCAGTCAAATCTACCAAAAATTTACATTTTTTATATAAATTGGAAATACAAATTCTTCTACAGAAAGGAAAGTAATGGCATTTTATTTTTTTTTTATTTTATTATTTAGCAGGCGTTAAAATATTTGTACCAGTTATTTGCTCTAATATAATGAACTATAACCCAGTGACACCCAGAACTCAGCACTAGAAGGGTTGACCTGATCACCAATGGCAAGAACAGTTTTCTGCAACTGTCAACAGCCATTAGGTACAGAAGGATCACAGAACATCTGCTGCTCCTGTGTCCTTATTGACACAAGACCCCACCAGCCTGTATTAATCTGAAAGTCTTCTCACTCCGTGGCTATCTTCTAAATTGTTATTATAAGGATCGGATTATACTCTTTAAAATAGTTAACAGGCTAGTAAAAAGCATAGGAATAAAGGAAGTCTGAGTGCAGAATACTAAAAAAAAAAACAACACACCAGTAAATTTGAGAAGAAAACATTTTGCTTTTCCCATTTTAAAAAGTCAAAATTTTTAACTGAGGTAACAAATGCCTTTGTGAATGAGAATTATAAGTCCAGCTCACATCAATCATAGAAGGATCAGAGGTCCAACTGACAGCTCAGTGCATGGCACTGTCTGCTGCTCCCACCTCCACCATAATTCACAATGCTTTGTAGATCACCCCAGTGATGCTGGGTTAATAGTGTTTTTCATCTCAGATACCTATAGTCCTGTTTTTTTCTCCTCCTTTTCCTTATGCCTTTATTACCAGAAAATAATAATCCATTAGATTCTTTGCCAAATGAAAATACTTATTTTCTTGCATGTCCAAGTGGAGAGCAGGGCTGAGTGACATTCCTCAGAGGCCGGTATTGTGACCTGTGCTGTTTAACATCTTTCTTGGACAGTGGGATTGAGTGGACCCTCAGCAAGTTTGCCAATGACACCAAGATATGCAGTGTGGTTGACATGCTGCAGAGAAGGGATGCCATTCAGACAGACCTTGACATGCTTGAGGGCTTGGTCTGTGCAAACCTCATGAAGTTCCACAAGGCCAAGTGCAAAATCTTGCACCTGGGCTGGGGCAACCCCATGCCTAAATATAGGCTGGGCAGAGAATGGATCGAGAGCAGCCCTGAGGAGGATTTGGGGGTGTTGCTGGACAAGAAGCTCAACATGAACTGGAATGTAAACTTCTTGTCCAGAAAGCCAGCCGTATGCTGGGCCATATCAAGAAGTGCCTGGCCAGCAGGTAAAGGAAAGTGATTCTTCCCCTCTACTCTGCTCTCATGAGACTCTACCTAGAATACTGCATCTAACTCTGGGGTCCTCAACATAAGAAAGACATGAATCTGCTGATGCAAATCGAGAGGAGGGCCACAAAGATGATCAGAGGGCTGGAGAACCTCTCATACAAAGACAGCCTGAGAGAGTTGAGATTGTTCAGCCTAGAGAAAAGAAGGCTCTGGGGAGACCTTAGGGCAGCCTTCCAGTACCTAACAAGGGCCTAAAAGAAATCTTCAGAGGGACATTTTACAAGGGCATGTATTGATAGAACGAGAAGGAATGGCTTTAAACTGAAAGAGGGTAGATTTATATTAGAAGAAGGAAGATGAAGAAGATAAGAAAGCTTAGATGAAGAAGAACTTCTTTACTGTGAGGGTGGTGAGATACTGGAACAGGTTGCTCAGAGAAGTTGTGGATGCCCCATCCCTGTAAGTGTTCAAGGCCAGGTTGGATAGGACTTTGAGAAACCTGGTCAAGGGGATTCAGAAAGGAGTATTCCGGATTTCCATAAGCTAATGCAAATCTGACCTCTTTACCGTATGGTTCCAGTCTATCTCAGGACTGGTGCTATCACTGGTTATTTTGTCTTTCACTTTCATTCAGAAAATTGCCATTCAGAATCCTCAATCACAGTGGGGAAAAAAAAAATTAAAAATTTAGACCTCCCCCCCCACACATTGTCCCCACCCCAATCCAATTTGAGGACTCCATGGTAACATGCTGTCTTTGTCTTGAACCACAGAGAAAGAAGAAAAAGAAACAAACAAAATCCCCAAACAAACAACAAAAGGACTATTCATTCTGTGAATTAAGTCTGCAGAGGGTAAGCACAACACTCAGAGAAACTGCTGCTCCCAAGAGGCAGGCTTCCATGGAAGTACTAGGGCTATTAGAGCCTTGATTATCTCTGTAAGTCCTTCTAAGCTCCTATTTCTCTAGCCACAAAACCAACTATTGCTCCACAAATCCAGGAACTTTTCTGCACACTTTGAGCCAAGCTGTGCTGAACCTGTGTCCTCCTTACTAGCCAAGGTCTCTCATGCCTTATGTTCACCAGCTATTTTTATTCTAAGTCCACACATGCATTTGTGTTTTCTACTAAGTACCCAGCTGTTCTGTTCCGGGAAATGAATTACTGCTACCTTGTCCTCTCTGCCAGAAGCTGCCTCTTCATGCTGGAGGCTTCATACGGACGTGAGTAGTTTTGTCCATGTTTTTCATGTCCAATGAAAGATAGACATGTTACTAGTATTCTGCATATATGGGAACAGCTGCTTTCTCTGTAGAGCCTTAGAGAGACTGAGTACTTGGATTCTGCAGGCTACACTAAAGCCTCTACCAGCTGTAGTAGTTTAACAGACTACTGGATGGAATTACTAATATTAGAGTACTAACACCTAGTTATTCCCTACATTTTACCTTCTCAGTATAGGTCAGGACTAGGATGCTCCAGGCTGGAAAGCAGAACATTAAGTCCACCTGTCACTATTTAGGGTATTTAGGGTAATAGCACTGCCATCACGTTTGAAAGGAATTTAATTCTTCAGCTGCATGAGATTACCATTCCTTTCATTCAACTGTCTCAAGCTATACAGTCACCTCTGATGACTGTACTGAAGAAAACATCCAGCTTCATTTGATGAGAACTTCTTGTGCCTTTTCCTCTGTATGTAAAGCCATGCTCCAAGGCATACAGCTCTACAGGTCTCAAAAGCAACTGGTTCAAGGATGCACCAGCCTCATCTTCCTTAACTCCTGGTGCTAACAAGAATTCTAGCGTTTTTTTAGTTTGTACCCTTCATTTCACAATCACTTTCAAATGGTAAATTTCTCATAACTTATTTTTTTCCATAGAGTATATTACAGATTTCCAATAGATGATCCATTTTACATTAATACACATTTATTTATTTTGCTTCTCTCTCAAAAAGTGAAACTTGGTACTTTAAAAAGATTCAAAACATTTACATTTAAAATCATATTCACTCATCAGAATTTAATGAGCTTTTCTACTCTCTGATCTATGTATTGATTCCACCAACTCCTACAGCTTTGTTCACTTTTGCATTTTCTCCCCTACTTTTCATAGTAACAATTAAAAATGTGTAAATCAGGCTTTCTCTGAAATGGGAATACATTAAATTCTATTTTTAGTCCTATGATGAAGCAGAAGAAAGTCTTGAATACTCTGTTCTTGACATAACAAGCTGTGCTGTGATTTACACCATTTTTGAGACGTTCTTGTAGTGCAAATACTCTTCATGTATTTGCATAATACCTACCAAAGTATAGCCACAGACTTCACGTGTGCTGTGAGTAAAGAAAAGACACTGCTGTCTTCCATACTGGCTATGAAGGTACAGGATAGAAAGATAACTTGCTAGTTTCCATATTGCAATCTGTATTGCTAAAAGCTCACATTTTTACCTAACACTGGGGTTGAAATGGATATCAGTATTGATCACAGCACAAGACATCTCAAGAAAGCCAGATAGGATACTTCATTAGGCCTCTATGGTCTAACATGCCTCAGTCCTGATAACAGGGATAATAAGGGTGTTGCACGCACAAAGATGAATGTATGTGGCCAGGGAAGGGCAGAATTGAACAGCTATTAATGGGAGGAGGTGCTTCTCAAAACAGCCAGCCACCTCTAGGATGGTTCAACATCACAAGAGAGGCTGTTGTGCTCAAAAGCCTGGGAGTTTCTGCAAAATCAGTGAGAGGAAAAAAAGAAAAAAACAAACAAAACCCAAATTCTGCTCGCCCTCCCCCCGAAAAAAAGCCACAAAACCCCCAAATTGCCTGTTTCTTCAAACTTTGCTTCTGTAAAGCCCTGAAAATCTTTTAGTGATATGATATTGACGTGTCTGACCTTTTCTAGACTTTATGTCTTAGTCACTGAGGACCTTCTCTTCTTGACTACTTCACTATTGTTAGAAGCATATCAGAAGTCGCGAATATCAAGGATAATGGACAATTGAAAGCCAAAAGATTAAACTGGAAACTCATTTCAGCATTCCAGCGGATAATCAAAATCACAAACACAAAAAGATTATTTTGGCATTACTATTTACTCCTACCCTCACCTCTGGTAACCTTTTACTTCCACTGGTGATAATTACCTGTTTTTCTTTTTTCATGTCACAATGACTTATAACTATTAACATTCCTTTCTCTTGCTAACATTTTTCTGTTCCAAAGGTGCCAATCATCCTTTTCTTTTAATTTCATATGGATTAACATAATTAACTTAAATTCAATTGTTCCCAATTTGCTCTTAGCTTAAAGTGTGATGCTGCTCTGCCTTCAGAGTTCAAGAAGGCTTCTCATGTTCAAAAGACTGGGAGTTTCTGCAAATTCAGAGAGGGGAAAAAAAACACCAAAAAACAAACAAACAAAAAAAAAAACAGCAACAATAAAAAAAAAAAAAAACAAAAAACCAAACAAAAACCAAACAAACAACAAAACCAACTAACCAAACAAAACAAAACAAAAGGAAACAACTGCCTGTCTCTTTAAACTTTGCTTCTGTAAAGCCCTGAAAATCTGTTATTGATATGCTATTGACATGGCTGGCCTTTTACTAGACTTCTTGTCTCATTCGCTGAGGACCTTCTCTTCTTGTCTATTTTGCGTTGCTAGAAGCATATCAAAATACAATGCAGGAAGTTCATGTTGCCAAAGTAATGACAAAAGCTAATGCACTTCCTAAGATGAGTGAAGAAGAAAAAAAAACAAGAGCTGAAGAATTTGTCCCATGACACTGCACAATAAACATCCTAGAAAGACTCAGCAGTACGTCTCATTCGGGAATTGGAGTTACACCTCACAAGCACTGAGTCTGCACAACAGCATACCAGGTATTGTTTGGGTAAAGGTAGGCTGTCTCCATATACATTTCAACTGCAATGGGAACAGGCAGGGAATAGATATGACATAAAGTTTAAAGTTAATCAACAGAGGAATAAATGTCTAACTGTACAAGTACAGGCCAAGAGCCAGTTACCCAAGGAGTCCAGAAAATGGCAAGACTTGATGTTTTGTTTCAGGTCAATGGAACATAGAAGGGTCTGTGGTTGCAGGAAATAGTGGCACTGATTATTATGGGACTACCTTGGCTTTCAGCAGCTTTGGGAAAATAATGCAATAAGGAAAAGATGCTAAGAAATCATGAACACAAGTGTTAAAACCAATAATGGAATTAGAAAATATTATAAATGTGTATTTAATACAGATTTTAGTGACAGGCTGAATAGTGTTATCTGTCCATAAGGCTTGTCCTGATGTCTGTAAAGGCACAAACAGAAGTGAGGAAACAAGAAGCATTTTCACTGTAGACAAGGTTGATGTATTCTGCATTGGGTCTGCTGAATGCCACCAAATGTCTTAGTAGGGAATGAATGGGGATACATTTTCAAAACCACTACATTTGGCAAACTGTGTGAAAAGCTAAGTTTACACAATCAAAGCTGCCTGAAGCATAGCAGCAGATGGCATTACAGACAGATGCTAAGAAAAAAAAAAATGTTATTTTCTGCAAACATACACTGAAGCACCGAAAAGCTGTTTAGATGAAAAGGTTACTCCCTCATGTACTAGTTGCTAGCTGCTTTTTCAGAAACAGAGGCACAAATATAAACTTTCATTTTCCTTGTAAACGTATAAGGCAAAGCCAAGTTAAACTTATGTGCACAAAAGAGATATTAAGAGAGAAAAAGTAGCAATCTCATTTTGAGCTCCATCTTAGTTTCTCTCTCTCTTTTTTAACTTTAAAACATTATAATAGGAAGAAACACTGCTTTCCAAAGTTTAATAGTGCTAGCTTGTGCCTTTCTTGAAGACTGCCAAGTATGTAAACACAAAGAGATTTGAACTTTAATGTTGCAGAATATTTTTCATCCTATGTAACAATCCCATCGGCCACATAACTTTATTTACATGTAGAGCTGTTCATTGTTACTCTCCTGAAACAAATCTCGCCATTAAAATATGTTTTTTTCACAGAATGAAACTCAGAATACCCTCAATATGAAGTACAAAATTTCTTTTTTTGAAAGTTGAAACACAATGCTGTATCATACGTGTGTAATTATGTTAATGTGGTGTGTATTTCAAGTTTATTATTAATATACAACCTACAAAGCTGTATACTTTTTGCATTGAAAATGAAGTTGAAACAAATTTATTGTCAAAACTTTTTTCATGAATTCCCTGTGAAATACGCTCTATTTAACAATCTCCATTTTCTAATGGAATATGGTTACACAGTATTGTCTGCTGGACAAGATGAATACTTCATTGTAGTAATCTCTTGGTTATTTTCCACAGCCTTATTTAAAAATACCGATTTTTCTTCTCATTCCCTCTTTTCTTCCCCAAACAGACCCCCAAACAAACCGCACATAAAACCAAGAAGAGAATGTAGAGAGCAATTGAATTGACATTAACCTACGCTAATATCCAGCCTCTGTTCAGGCAGCAGATGATTTTTAAAGGTAGTTCCTCCCATTAGATACATTTGTGACTTCCAGAAGAAATCACTGTTTTTTTTAACAAATATGACTTAAGTACATCTATAACTGGAGAGTACACTTTCATAGAGGAAACACATGGAAACCTGTATCTCTCACTTTTGGGGACTTGAGAAAGCAAGCTTTCCCTTTTTGCTAACAGTTACTCTGTTTAAGCAATCAGTTACTGGGTACAGGTTGATCAGTGACAAAAAGCCATCATGCACATTCTAGTTTGTTTTCAACCTTGCCATTTTAAAACAGAATGTTGAAATTACAATGGCGATTTCTTTCGGTGGTTTGATGATTTTAACACAAGCCGACATGGAACAGTTGATTTTTCCTTGAAGTGACTAGACAATTTAATTACAAAATGTATTAATTGTAATTTCACAGTAAGTAGAACAGATAAAGTAAAAACTTCAAGCAAGCTTAATACACTGTTCAGAAAGATAGAGGATAATGGTGCTTCTCATTAGTAAAAGGTATCACCATTTAGTGAATTAAGATTTTTGTTACAGCAGAAAAACCATCTACTCTGTTGGTATATTTTAGTATTTTTCTTGTAAATACCACTGCAAAGAGGAAATTTATGGCAGTTTCAAAATATGTGGGGAGTTTTAAATGGTCATTCCATCAGTGCCTCTTGCTCTGTTAGAAATTGACAGGAGATAAACTGGTCTTTAGTCTTTCAAGGGTAAACCTCATTAAGCAGTGGTCAAGAGAAATCAATTCCAGTACAATTAAGCAGACAAATGTGTGAGAACTACTCATTCTGGGAGAGAAGCAAGCCTTGTGTTTATTATGTAAAAGATAACTGAGAAATATAAAAGACAGTTTTAGACCAAGCGGCTTATGCATTTCAAAAGGACAGTTCTTGAGAAGAGCTACAAATTTAATGATGAACAACCACAAATTCAGTGTTAAAATATCAATACACATTTTTGTTAATTTACCTCAAGATACATAGCAGCATATCAGAAGCAGGTATTTGAAGGTACATATTTTAGCAAACTCTATGGCAGATGTTGGGCTTTCATAAACCAAGCATAATGCTTACTTTTAAAATAAAGCAGGTGTGCCTCATGCACAGACTAATTATACTGCAAAGCAAAACCAGCATGTTCCTTTACACAGAATTACCAAAGCCATCATCCTTGAACTAGATCTGGCTATTTAATAGTGTTCATTAGTTGGGAACTGTTCCCAGAGCAGTCTATTAAGGCCATTTCGAAACCACCTTGTCCTAGTTTGAGAAGGAAAATTAGCACATGTCCAAACAAAATCAGTAACAACTTTTTCTGTTCCCAGAAGACAAATGAAATGAACACACTTGAATTTTCTCATATATGACGTGAGAATAAAATACAAATAGAAAAAGTGAACAAATAAGAAAGCATCTTCATTGTCCATGAGCTGTTATGTAATGAACAGTTCCTTCTTTTGGTTCTATCAAATAGCATAACCAGTCTGCCACTCACTGTGTCAGTGTGAGGATTAGAAAGAACAGTAGATAAAAAAATGTGTACCTTTATGAATAAAAGTGATTAAGTCACTTCATCGGTTTTTGTAACACAGTTTACTTGCTTTCAGGGACATCTCTATGAACAATGTCCACATGGAGCAATCCCTATTGAAGTGCAAAAGAACACCTTTCAGTTTCTCAGGCAAACATATCTACACAAGTGCTCACTCAAAATATCAATGCCTTGATGCGTGCAAGGTTCCTTTCCAGATCATGACTCATGTAGGGTGGGAGCAAGTGTTCAGAGCAATACGGTTAAGAACTACTCATATGCTGGAAAGCGCACTCATAAAATGTTATGCAAAACATAAAGAGTTTTACTATCAACAGCTATGGCAGAGATATGGGACATCTTCTCTACCATACAAAATATATTATATGAATAGATATATGTGAACCTGGACATCTTGTGCTGATTAAGTCTCTCTTGTCCTACCTGGACTACACCTTTCTGTCTAAAAGGATACAGATCTACTGTAAGATCTGCCTCGGTTTCAGCTGGAACATTTTTGTGTTTTTTTTCTCCTTCTTAGTAGCTGGTGCAGTGCTGTGTTTCAGCTTTAGTCTGAGAACAATGCTGATAACGCACTGATGTTTTAGTTGCTAAATAATGCTCACCCTGATCAAGGACTCTTTAGTCTCTCATGCTCTGCCAGTGAGGAAGCTGGAAGGGAGCAGAGACAGGACACCTGACCCAAACTAGCCAAAGAGGCATTCCGTACCACAGCACATCATGGTGCTGAGTTATCAGCTGGGCTTAAACCATAGCAGGATCCATAGCTTATCTGAAGCCCTATTGATGCCTCAGATGTCACAAGGCGTCTCAGGTAGTACTAGACACTCATGCATAAGCACCTGAATTTGCAAGGTAAAAATCTCAAGAGTAACATAAGAATGCTGTCTTGCAGGATCATTTTCTCACTGGCTGGTTCATACTTTCAACCGTATCAGTGTTTCTTGGCCAGAAGAAAAAAACAATTAAAAAAAAAGGGGCAATGATGATGATTTCTGTTTCTAAGCCCTTTGTGAACTCAGTTCCTAGTGTAGACTGGAGAAGTCTCAGCACAGCTCTTTCCAGATCACACACAGATACAACTGTGCCAAAGGACTGCCATCCTGCACCCAAGTATTGTCAGAAAATAGAAACACCCTAAGTGGACTTTCTTTCTTTTAAGCCAAAAGTGCAGTATATCCCATATTATGACGCTGATTGAAACCAGAAGCCAGCAGTGACAGCTTCTAGGAGCAGCCAAGCCATATAACAGAACCTTGAATTGCAGAACAAAAATTATAAGAGATTGAAAGTGTAACTGAAGATTCCGTAATATTTAAATGGATCTCTAGAAACTGGAACAGAACAGTACACATAGTAATGTTGGAAGTAGCACAAGGAAAACTGCATCGAAGTAAGTGCCTCAGAATTTACTCCAAGATCCTTGCTCTTTGCAGAATTACTGCTTGTTAATAGGACAGATCTTATGCTGGATCCTCTAGAATCAGGTGTTAAAGAGAGAATGAATTTATTCAGGAATTTTAATCAATGGTAAGTAAAAGTGTGAATAAATTATAGCCTTGAGCTCACAAAGCAGGATAGTATTTTTCAGGTAAAGACTCTACAAAGTTGTAAAACTTTTTTTAATCTTGAATAAGGTTTTAAGTTGCATTTATATAAAATATTTACTATAGAGATAATTGTAACATCTATACCCCAATAAGCCAAGCTGTTAGAAAAATGTTGGATTGTGTTTACTGTAGAACTAATTTTCCAGGTTGCATTTGCACTGTATCCTTCCTGAGACAGTGAATTATGAAAGCATTTAGCTCGATATTTTGAAATTCATTTGTTCATGCCAAGTAGCACTGTGAATACAGATAATATTAATCAAGTATCCATTCAAGCGGCAGCCTGTCAAGACAGATAGAGTTCATCACCATATTTTTTGCTGAATGTGCATACATACTCTTATGATTTCATTAGAGCTGTCAAATTACGTGAGCTTAAAAATTTTGAGTATTTTCTGGCTTCAAGCTGCCAGCACCAGAGCTTTCTTTGTCCTTCATGCTGTTTTGTCAATTTTATTACATCATCTGCTTCAGATTTGTTTGGTATAGGTAGGAAGAGATTGTCATGTCTTTGTTTATTTCCTTTTTTAAATGTCTCATTCAAAAGAGAAAAGGAAAGTACACAGAGAAATAATTGTGACTGTTGGTTGCTTCCTAAATTTCTCTAGAAATGTGATATATGCTTAAGCTTTGGCTGAGAAAAAAAAAAGAGAAAATAAATATTTGCTTATAGTAGCATATTACCTCACTCAATTTCCTTGTCAATAGGCCAACCTCTTATCTGAAAAAAACTGTTTGGAACGTTCACTTATATAAAGACTGGAAGCCAATTCCATATTAGACTTACCTGTCAGTGCCTCCTTGCCTGTTAATTTAAATGATCACTTAAAATTTTGGATATTTGTTTTCTGAGAGCAGGGTGTGTACAATAGTAATCACATGACCAAAGACTTTGGTGAGCAGTAAATCAACAAAAAAAATTGTGATAAAGTCCTGGTCCAACTCTTATATACCCATGTTGTAAGGGCAGGTACCTTATACTAAACAGTCTGAAGGTAGCTGCTTAAAAACATGAATGAGGAGTCATTTTTTCTTTCTGATAGTGAGCTGTCAGAAAATACAGCAACACTCATCTCTGACTGGGGATTAGACCTGACGTAGCCTGACCCTTCACACTTTTAATTTAAGAAGCAGGCATAAAAAACTACACACGTAACCTGCAGAGCAAACTCAGTGCAGCAGCAAAATGCTGAGTACTTACAATGTTGGTACCAATGAGAATTTGCTGAGTGTAAGTGTTCCCTCTCAAAGCTTTAGCAGAAGGAATATTTTAATAGATTGCAAATATTCAACCCAAATAAGGCAGCAAGAATCATTCTAGAAGACAAAAAGCTCAAATAAACTAATTTTAACAAAACCAAAGATGTTGGAAAAAGCAATTTTTTTGTAAGTTATTTCTTAGGGCCATCCTTTATTAATATCCACACACAATATTCTATTAGAGCAGTCACTTGCCCAATCACACTTAAATTATACTCCATATTTCTGCCTACAAACTATTCTTGACTCTTTAGTGTTCCTTCAATTTTTTTCCTTTCTTGAAACTTGCCCTTTTAGTCAAAGTATTCATGAGTGTGAACACGTCCTGTTTCACTGTGAAATATGGGTTTATTTTTCGTTGCAATTGCTTTGAAAGACTCATCTCTAAGGTCTGCGTTTGGGCAAGAAATTCAGCCTGGACGTAGACAGAAGAAAACAAACAAAAACTAAAACTAAGAGAGGGAAGGAGGCCCTCCTGTGGGTGGGAGGAGGAACCCAAGGGACTGACATGGGGTCCTGGGCCATGGACAGGATGAGACAGTGTTAAATTAATATTTGGACCCAATGATCTTAAAGATCTTTTCCAACCTAAATAATTCTATGATTCTGTAAGCTGGACAAGTGCAATAGTGACCCCAAGTGAACTGGTTTTGGAGCCAAATAACCCCATGCAACACACCACCTCTCCTGTCCCAAGCAACCACTACAACAGATGGACCCCAATTCATGGACTAAATGAAATCAATGAATATTATAAGGATATTTTATGGACCTTTTATGGACATTTTACCATAATTTTACAGGGAGACCCATACATAGACCAAGGGAATGATATATATACATCTCAAAGGATGTGAGGGATGTATTGGATAGCAAGAATGCATTGGATAGTGGGGCTCCTAATCATAATGTAAATGGTATTGAATAAGAGATGGAGATACTGCTGGGTTTGGAGGGTATGGATTTAATTTTCTCAGTGGGTGCCTGTATGGTGCTATGCTGTAGATTAGTGAGTGATAACACACAGTGTTTTAGCTATGGCTGAGCAGTACTCACACAGCATCAAAGCCTTTTCTTTTTCCCACTCTTGCCCCAGCATGAGCAGGCTGAGGAGGGGACACTACTGACTAAAGGAATGTTGCATACTATATGACATCATGCTTAGCAACAAACTGTGGGTAAATGAGGAGGAAACAGGGCATGGTTGGAGCTATGTGACCTGCCTTCCCAAGTAACCATTATGTACGCAGAAGCCCTGATTTCCAAGAAGCAGCTAAACATCTGCCTGCCAATGGGAAATAGAAAATAAGTTCTTTATTTTGCTTTGCTTGTGCATGCAGCCTTGCTTCACATATTAAACAGTCTTGATCTCGAACCACAAGTGGTTCCCATGTTTGCCCTTCTGGCTTTCTCCCACATCCACTGGAACAGTGAAACAAGGGCATGGGCAGAGGCTCAGCTGCCAGCTGGGGTCAGCCCACGACCACACTCATAAATAGAAGGGTTTTTAAATACAGAAAAACAAATAAAACCCTCTTATCTTCATTACATTCCCAGCAATGCAAGAATGACCCATGAATTGGGAAAAAAGGACCTAAGATGATATTTCTCATGCATGGTGTTGAAGGTGCAGCATACTGAAGAAACATTTTCAGCACTGCCTATGACATGAAACTGCATTAGATCACAAAAACCAGACTCTGTAATACCATATGTGAGTGTCCAAAACCCATTTGAGTCAGCACAATGCCATCCAGTCACAACTACACATGATTTCCTCTGGATAAACCACTGTTTGAGTAACCTTGCAGAGCTCTTCTTTGTAATTTGGGACAAAAAGTAACTGCCCTGAAGAATGCAAGCTGCTCGAGCATCCCTGGGAAAGCACAGAAGGATGGCTTCCCCATCTGTGGGGACTGCTGCCCTTCAGAGGTGACACGCAGAACACATCACGAGATACTGAGGGGTGCCTGAAGAGGGGTGCCTGAAGAGGGGTGCTCTGCTTTCTGTACTGGAAAGCAGGGGCAGAAGGAGAAACACATGAAGCCTGTCCATGAAAGGTCCAGGTGGGAAATATTTTCTGACTTCTTTCCCTCCCTAGGTTTCTCCTTCCTACCTCAGGTTTCTTTTTTTCTCCAGCCAAGATTAGACTTCCTCTTTTCTCCTTCCAGACAAGTATCACTGCTATCCTAGACCTGGCAATCATTTCCTAAGTTTTTAGTAAGAACTTAGTTTAGCTTAGTAAGTAATTACATTCAAAAAGAAAAGTTTCACCATTTGAAAAACCACACAAATTCACAGAGGGATTTTCAGTCAGCTCTTCTCTCTCCAGCTGTGTTTCCCATTGGCTCAGGGACTGCACTGGCAAGAGCCTTTCACAGCTGCCCTTGCTGTGGCATCACCTCTCCACAGACATTTCTCAAAAGCATCAGAAGCATAGCAGTGGAGCTGCAGTGAGAGTAAACCTACCCCACTCTTCCAATTCTTTTCACGGGCTAACATGTCAAAAACAAAGAGCAAAATTTTGCTTTCAGTTGCACCTTTCCATTGAACAGGCAAATTAGACCACTGAACCTGCATGAGGAAAACCAGTTGTTGTTGAAGAACAAGTTTTAGGCCATGTACAACAGAAAATGCAGGATCAGGGAAAGGAGAAAGCTTGGTAGGGAATTTGTCAGAGATGGGAACAAGGCATTACTAGCAAGGAAAAGCCGGGTATAGAACATAGGAGACCAAAGCTATCCATAGTGTCACCTCATTGGTATATGTTATTAAACTTTCTGTTCAAAAACATTGCAAAAGACAAAAAACAAACTAGCAAGACACTGGGAAATATATCTTCTAAAACCTGATGTTCAAAAATAGTTCAACTCCAAAGTTAACTAGCTGGTGCAGCAATGCTGAGAAGCAGCATAAAACCCTGACAGTGATGAAGAACTAAGAAGTCTAAGAACTGGCTCAGTGGAGCCAGTTGCAAGCAAAAAATGTACAACACTGCTCAGGTATATTTCCCAGTCAGAAAAAGACTCCCAAGGCAAGCTGTTTTTTTTCTGGGGGTGATTTTTCCATTTCATTTGTGTAGCTGGGTGCTGACCCTGTTTTCTCAGAATAAACCCACCTGTTGAGCTGGCAACTCATAAGCACATCATAAGCAGACACATTAAAGCACCTTGTAATCCACTTGTTAAAATCTGCTAGGCCAGTTTCCACAACTCTTGCCTCATGTTGTGATCAGGCACAGCTCTCATCTTACACAGCTGCTTTTCTACACTGATGTTACTGAAACTGGAAAACAGGATAAATAGGACAAGTGAGACCTGTCTTAGTTATAATTTTACTAACATTCAAACCCTTAAGCAGTCCACACAGCTTTATTGAGTTCATATCAATCAGAATGAAAGGCTTTTACTTACTGCTGTTAAAAATTATATTAGTTAATTCTTATAGAATCATAGAATAGTTAGGGTTGGAAAAGACCTTAAGATCATCTTGTTCCAACCTCCCTGCCATGGGCAGGGACACCTCACACTAAACCATCTCACCCAAGGCTCTGTCCAACCTGGCCTTGAACACTGCCAGGGATGGAGCATTCACAACCTCCCTGGGCAACCCATTCCAGTGCCTCACCACCCTTACAGTAAAGATTTTTTTCCTTATATCCAATCTAAACTTCCCCTGTTTAAGTTTTAACCCATTACCCCTTGTCCTATCACTACAGTCCCTAGTGAAGAGTCCCTCCCCAGCATCCCTATAGCCCCCCTTCAGATACTGGAAGGCTGCTATGAGGTCTCCACGCAGCCTTCTCTTCTCCAGGCTGAACAGCTCCAACTTTCTCAGCCTATCTTCATACGGGAGGTGCTCCAGCCACCTGATCATCCTCATGGCCCTCCTCTGGACTTGTTCCAAGAGTTCCATGTCCTTTTTATGTTGAGGACACCAATACTCCAAGGGAGGTCTCATGAGAGCAGAGTCGAGGAGCAGGATCGCCTCCTTGGACCTGCTGGTCACTCTCCTTTTGATGCAGCCCAGGATACGGTTGGCTTTCTGGGCTGTGAGCTCACACTGAAGCCGGCTCATGTTCATTTTCTCATCACCAACACCCCCAAGTTCTTCTCTGCAGGGCTGCTCTGAATCTCTTCTCTGCCCAACCTGTAGCTGTGCCTGGGATTGCTCCGACCCAGCTGTAGGACCTTGCACTTGACACGGTTAAACTTCATAAGGTTGGCATCAGCCACCTCACAAGCATGTCAAGGTCCCTCTGGATGGCATTCCTTCCCTCCAGGGTATCAACAGCTTGGTGTCATTGGCAAACTTACTGAGGGCGCACTCAATCCCACTGTCCATGTCACCAATGAAGATGTTGAACAAGTCCGGTCCCTGAGGGACACCACTCATTACTGGTCTCCAGCCAGACATTGAGCCATTGACCACAACTCTTTGGATGCAGTCATCCAGCCAGTTCTTTATCCACCGAGTGGCTCACCTATCAAATTGATGTCTCACCAGTTTAGAGACAAGGATGTCATGTGGGACAGTGTCAAACGCTTTGCACAAGTCCAGGTAGATGACATCAACTGCTCTGCCCCTGTCCATCAGTTCTGTAGCCCCGTCATAGAAGGCCACCAAATTGGTCAGGCAGGATTTCCCCTTAGTGAAGCCATGCTGGCTGTCACCAAGCACCTTGCTGTTTTTCATGTGCCTTAGCGTGCCTTCCAGGAGAATCTGCTCCAAGATTTTGCCAGGCACAGAGGTGAGACTGACTGGTCTGTAATTCTCCAGGTCATCCATTTTCCCCTTCTTGAAAATGGGGGTTATATTTCCCTTTTTCCAGTTGTTGGGAACTTCACCTGACTGCCATGATTTCTCAAATATGATGGCCAGTGGCTTAGCAACTTCATTTCCCAGCTCCTTCAGGACCCACGGATGGATCTCATCAGGACCCATGGACTTGTGCATGTTCAGATTTTTAAGATGGTCTCGAACCAGTTCCTCTCCTACAGTGGGCCCAAGGTCTTCATTCTCACAGTCCCTGCATCTGCCTTCCAAGAGTTGGGTGGTGCAGTCAGAGGCTTTGCCAGTGAAGACCGAGGCAAAGAAGTCATTCAGAACCTCAGCCTTCTCCAAATCCAGGGTAGCCAGTTCTCCTGATAGCTTCCGGAGGGAGCCTACATTGTCCCTAGTCTCTTTTTTTATTTGATACATACCTCTAGAATCCCTTCCTGTTATCCTTAACATGCCTAGCCAAGTTTAATTCTAACTGGGCCTTAGCTTTCCTAACCTGGTCCCTAGCTTCCCGGACAACATCTCTGTATTCTTCCCAGGCCTCCTGTCCTTGCTTCCACCTTTTATAAGCCTCTTTTTTCAATTGAATTTTCCTCAGGAGCTCCTTATCCATCCAAGGAGGTCTCCTGGCCCTCCTGCTGCACTTCCTTCTAGTTGGAATGCAACACTCCTGAGCTTGTAGCAGGTCATCCATTTTCCCCTTCTTGAAAATGGGGGTTATATTTCCCTTTTTCCAGTCGTCGGGAACTTCATCTGACTGCCATGATTTTTCAACTGTGATGGACATACATATATATATATACTATTGGTTTTGTAACCTGCTGCTACACATTTTGCTACAGTGTGAGTGAGCACAGTACTGTACATCTTGGTGACCTTTCTCTCTAAGTAGGAACTCTATCTCTTATGGATTGTTTTAGCAAATCAAGTTTTGTTGCCTGATTTTGCCATTTCAGCCCAACATCTCCTTTGTCTCTTTCACTGACTGTGCTTAACATGCTTGTGCTAGATTCTATAAACCATCAGTGACAATTCATCCCTTGTCAATCTGGATCACCACCTCTCCTGACTGCTCTCTGCTCCTGAAACAGGATTTGTGGCAAAGTTTACAATTTAGGATATTTATCCCTAACTTGACTCTATTCTCATTTCTCAGAGATCATTTTCTTCCCACTGTGTTTATAAGCCTGAGAAGCAATTGAGGACTTTCAGGCCACCAAACAAATCTAAATTTAATTGTTTCACAAAATAGAGCTGCTCTCTTGAGAAAACACTGGCAGAAACCCTGCCTGTAATGTTAAACAAGGATTTGGATGGGAGGTTCAGGAGCCTGGCTGCAACATGATTTCAATGTAAATATAAATAATTGTTAGGCAAAGGAGGAAATTTTACACTGCTTTCAGAGCTCCTTTATGTAGCATGAGAGGAGGCAGACTTTGTTAGACAACATAAACCCTTATTCCAGCAGCTTTTTCTGAGATGCTCTATTTCCTATTTTCTATTTTTTATTCAAATTCCCTAGAATTCATCCCAGCTACTTTGACACTGTCATTGCTGGCTCTACCACAGGCTGAGCTCAGGGCTGCCTTCAGGAACCACAGGTAAAGAATCTCCTCAGGTCCACATCATTTCTAGTACTGCATTAAAGCATAGATACCTACATCTCTCCCTGGGATGTCCATTTACACAGGCATAGTTATCACTGAGCTGACTTAACAAAAGTTTCCTGAACAGTGGTGCATTACCCCATGAGGAGACATATCTCTTTTGTCCTTCAGTCCAATGTTAGCAAAACTAGCACCTACTCCTAGATCACAGACCACATATGACAGAAGACTGAAGGCGTCTGATGACAGACGCCTTCCCTGTGAAGTGAGATGTTGGAGCGTAGAATCAGACGCATGTGTCTCATACTGATAAATCACAAGGACATATTCTGGTTAGCAAGGCTTCTCCTCACAAAACTATGCTTAGTTTGGTACCTCGTTTTTGACTTTCTGTCATTTTTTGTATCTGTGGTTTAACTCCAGCTGGCAACCAAGTACCACAAAACTGCTTGCTCATTACCTCCCTCCCCACCCTCCCCAAGGGGATGGGAAGGAGAATCGGAAAAAAATCAAAACTCAGCACTGTACCAGCTACTAGGAGAAAGATTAACTCTATCTCAGCTGAAACAGGACTGTAACTAAGCTGGAACTGCAGGAGGGACTTGTCAATGTTTCCTGAATTTTCAGAGGAGTAGTCCACCTAACTCAGGGCTTTTGAACAATCCCTTTTTAACCATATCTGTTTATAAATGTTTTCAAGTATCAGCATCACCTTAATCTACATGTTTTTCTTTTACCAGCAGTCCTTGATACACACTATCCCATCTCAGTTACGTATAGCTGAAAAAAAAGTATAGCTAATTATTTAGCACAAGCATGTGCTGGAACATCTTAGGGTAAATAATTCATGGAGCCAATCGCTTGTCAAGAGTATGTTATGTAAATCTTTTCACGTAAGATTTTATTGTAATAGAGCAGTTATATCCATGGATACCTGGAGTTTGCTAGACTAATCTCTGAAAGCGATACTATAAGTGTGTAAAAATAGCACATGATTTCCACATGGGGGACAGAATTGTGACAGAACATAAACTGGCAACAAACTAAATATGAATGCAAAATTTAGCTCTAAAATGCCCATGATCAACATCCCATGAAACTGGCTGTGGTACAAGAATAAGACTTAAGCTATATTTAATCTTCTATTTTTTTATTTTTTCTTTTCTCTCCTGTCCAGAACTTAACAGCATTTCACTACAGAACTCTTGTATTCATGTGAGGCCAAATTATAGCTCACAGCATCTGTGCCTCCACCCTCAGACCACTTATTCTGACTTTTAAAACCACCTAAAGTGACTACAGAGAGAAGCAAAGGCTGTTGGGATGCAGGTTGTAGATGCAATACTGGACAGCCACGTTTATAGAGGACACCCCTGACTATGAATTTTGCTGGAGAATGATCTTTGTAAATTCCTGACATCAGATCTTCATGGAGAGTGAGAAAAGGAATAAGTATTTGAGTTTAAAAATATTTCTCCACCTTCCTTCTACTAGTTCTCTGATAGCACCTACAGTAATCATCATTTCAAATCCAGCGTGCTGTTCTGAGTCTTCTTATGGTCATACACTGCTTCTGCTTGGAGTCCCAAACAATTCTTCTGATGATGTTATCTGTGAGGGAAAATCCAACTGATACCTCTTCCAACACCCTGGATATGTCTCAGCTCTCTTGCAATCTATACCATTTGACAAGTGTATTGGCAAGGTCAAATGACCCCTGGAAGGGGCAGAGAATGAGAAAAACATGCTGTTACAGCCCTATCTGAAAACAGTCTGCCAGTTCTGGAAAGTGGAGAACAGGCTCATTATCCTCAAAATTGGATTCACATGCTATCTTCTGCCCTCTTCCATTAGCATCAAGAAAATTCCCTGGTTTTGGCTTAGGAATCAGCCATCCAAACAGAGACAGTCCTTTTCAGGAGAAAGAAAGGTGACCCTAGTACTTATTATTTGAATGAGACTATGTCTATTTAAGCATGATATGTAGGCCACTGATCATAAATTGCAGTTTAACCACATCTGGAAAGACAGCTCGTACTACCCAGTTTTGCAGCGATCTGTTTCTTAGTGGATATTTTCCTATGAGGTGACACCTTGCCAGTTCTGATTAATTGTAAGAGCTACCACTTTAAATATACAGTATCTTCTGCAGACGAAACACCTGCCAGTCTTCCTGATCTGTAATGTTAATCATGATCTTTTTGTTAAAAGCAGGATTCATTCCATATTAAGATTTGCTTAACAAGCTTCATGACCTCCAATATCTTACTCCATGTCATTTATTACAGTACATACACACAAAATAAAAAAGTTTGTATGCTTCCTTTCTGCTTGATTTTGCATGTAGAAGTGCAAAATTGAAGATTTTTCTTTACCATTTATTTCTTATTTCTGAGGTAGAGTATGCTGCCTTCTCCATTTATTTTTTATTTTTCAATGTCTTCCTAGTGGACTGGGAAACTAGTCTGTGGAGTTTTCTCAAGTCTTGAGTGTCTGCCAGATGCTTGAGTTAATGAAGAGTCAACAAAAAAAAAGCCAAGGGAAAGAGTTTTAAGCAACCTGGCTAAAAAAAATCATGTCCTCTTTCTCACTTTTCACTGCTTTTGTGCTTCTGATGATATAAACTTCCAAGTCCTTTAGCTATCCATAGAGTCTTCTGGTGAAAAGAGAGTAGACATGTCTATGTCTAGTGGGAAGGGAACTATAAAACAAATAATTTAAAAGAAAAGAACAATATAAATATTCCATGCTTATTTTATCTAAATAAAGAAAGACAAAGGACACCATATGAATGATACATAGCATCCATTTAAATCTTGTTACAATCATAAATACTTGAAATAAACTACACTTGCAAAAGATTCTCCTTCTGCTATACACCCATGTCAACCTTCAGCTGCAAAATAAGCCTCTAAGCTGTTAAAAAAGGCCTTTTGTCCATATTTTCCCGAGGGTAGAAACAGGAGGGGTAAGAGCCCAAGTGTCCCCAGGTTCCTGCAGCCATGGCACCCCTACGACCATGTGGTCTGTGGTCCAGGCACATACCAAGTGGTGAGCAGAGACATCAGAAATCACACAGGAGAATCACTTGTCCTTCAGTGACTTGTCTAGATTTGTTCCGGCAAGAAGTGGACATATTTGCCAATTAGTGAGGTTGTCGCCTGACTGCAAACTGGTGCTACTGCCTCCAAAATTTACTGTTGGTGACTCGGTCTAAAACCTGATGTGACTCTTCTCCCATTTGAACACTGGGGGAAAGGGCCATTCACCGTTAGGCTCCCGATATCATTCCTTTCTTCCTCCATTACAAGTAATTCTGCTGAAAGGGTTACTCACAGAGAGCTCAAATATTGTTTTAGACAATACATGCTATGGCTGACTACATATAAAGGGCCTCCAGCAGAAAAACTTTCAGGAAAATTACAAGGAGTAAAACTATGAGAAACATATTTTTCTTTGATTAATGAAGTAAAAACCCTGACAGGAGAGCTGTGTACTGTATTTATTTCAGTAGCACCAAGTTATCTTCTTTAATACATGAGGCACAGAGGAAGACAGATACGTAATACTGGAAATTGTAATAGGATGTGGAGTGCTCATGGTGCATGTTCTGTGGTGCCTGGAGATTGTCAGTGGTCTGCCTCCCAGGGACACAGACATGGAAAGTCATCAGTCCCTCTCGAACTGTAGCAAGTTGACAAGAGACGTGCAATCACAGCCAGCTTAAGCTTTTCAGAAAAGTATGAATTCCTGCTTGTCCACTGCACTGCCAATCGCCATGTGTCTCAGGGAAATATAAACACCCTCTGCTCTGTGGGATGCATGTTGCTGTGTATTCATGTGGTACTTCAAGGGCTAGGATATCAGGGCAAGGGAGAGCAGGGGCACAGGGCTCCCTTGACAGAAGCACTCTGCCTCTCTAATCTTTCAAGGCTTCCCTGGACAGACTGAAGCACTGCGGGTGGAAGAAGCAGGAAAGCAGGTCAGATAAGGCTTGATGTCTTCTTCATACAGGACTAGTGTGTGCACCATAGCCAAGGGTGAGCCAGGAGTCTATGTTCTGGCTGCTTTAGCCCAAAACCTGGTCTCTATCTGGGGTCATTACACCTATGCCTGTGGATACCACATGCTACCAGCAGCCAGAACAGTGACACACTGGAAGAAGAACAGTGGAAATTCAGATGGTCTTTAGCAGGTTAGCATTCTAAATAGATATGCAATAGTAAGCATAACTTTGGCTGTGTCAGGAGGTTGGGTTTTTCCCACAGATAATTCCTTGAAAAACAAAATCATCCAAGATCCAAAATTATCCTCTGTCAAAAGACAGAAATTTATTTTTGAGAACAACGCTGCACCAGCAAGTGGATAGTCCAGGAGGGTAACCTAATGCTTCCTTTTCCAAGCAGTTTTATTTTCAGCTTATTCTCCAGCCACAGGCAAATAGAAAGTGACTTCTGTTCAGGCACAGTGAATATCTTAAGGGGCTTTGGAACCATCCCACACCTCCCTCCTTCCCAAAACTCAGCTGAGTTGCTGACACTCAACAAGTACTCCCCAGAGAGGCATATGAACCATTGCACACCATCCTACCATTTTCACAAGCATTCTGTTTATTTATCATGTATTGCCTCATCACTGGAAACTGTGAATATCCTTGCTGCTTTCAATATCAGCTTTTCCTCTATAGCGTAATTTTTGAGTGGTGCTTGTTCCATGAATAGCATCCTCCTTTTTAAACAAAAGACTCATATCAGGAGGGTACGCAATCTTATAGAGAAGGTAGATTTATTTATCACTGAAGTGATACACATTAAACCTCTTCATGTTACTTATAACCAGGAAGGTAGGTTATTGTAGCTGTAGGAGAAGAACAGCTCTACGCAAACAAAATTAAGCTCCAGCTAATTTGTTCTAGGCTACAAAGAGAGCTAAAGAAGTGATCCATATTTCATCATAAGACAAATTCCTCCCATTCATTTACAATATAATTCCTCTATTGTACATGCTTTCTAAAGGTTTTGTTCTAGGAAATCCGAGGACAATGTCACAAGAACAGATTCTGCATAATGCTCCTAATGACTTCATTTTCTGAGAGCATAAGCATTTTTCTGGGAACATTTAGCCTGCAGTATTTCCTTCGGATTTCTCGTCCTAGCTTTTGGCTAAAACATTCTGAATCCATTCAGGGCCCAAAGCTCTGTTATCCCTCTGATTTAAGAGGTGTCCTTGAGGAGTTCTAGTAAAAGTACCCAATGAAACCTTACCTCCCACCTGGCTACATGAATCGCTGACTGAGATTTTTTAATAAATGCTTCTTCCAGATCTTTCATTTAAACAGATTTGCCCATCCTTGGTGTGCATGAAACAGACAACCTCTATCTAAGTTCTGAATTTGGAAATTGCATTGTTTATGAGAGAAAATTCTCCACGCGCGGATCAGAAATGGAAACTTCTGAAATGCTCACAGTGTGCAAACTTACTGGAAGCCTCACAGCATAATCTGGATCTGTCTCCCAAACACAAGCTCTACTGTTGCAATTATTCAGACAGCATGTCTGAACAGTTGTACAGAGAGAATAAAAAATAAACCTTAAAGGAACACTAAGCTATAAATGATGGAGATCAATATTTGCATTTGAGTGGCAGAGTGGCATGAGTTTGATAAAACTTGTCTTCCATTATCATCCTAAAGTAACTAGATAGCATGTGACTGGACTCCTTGCTGCACCATGCCGTAAGGTATACAGGAACACTGCTGTGATTCTGGTGATCTCAGGTCCCTGGCCCCTCTATGGTTTTCTTCATAGCTTTCTAAATCTGTAAAATGGAACTGCACAAACTTGTTGTTTTCAGGCTGAAGTGACAATCAGAAAAAGAAAATGGCAGGGAAGCTGACTGTGAATGGTGTTAAATAGCCCCACCTTCTCATAGGGTCTAATTTTTCTTTAAATACAGTGTAAAAGTAGCTGCCCACACTTTAAAGATGCATTTAAATCGACAACATTAGGATAAAGGAGACTGAGGTCCATATGCCTGAATAAGCATTGAAGTACTCATTACCTCCCAGGCAGGGAGCTACCTCCAGGCATTACCTCTCAGCCATTTGTATAGTCAATCCCATAGAGCAAGTACATTGTTGGATAATCCTGAAGTATGGGGCAGCTTTTTCTCAACATACTGTAGATGATTTCTCCTTGCACTTGTTCAGCAATGGTAAGACCAGAAGCCTTACATTCATGGAGTAGAAATTCCTTTCAGAAATATATAAAGCATGAAAACAAGGCATATCCCTTCAAATCTGTGTTAAGTATTTATTCAAAATAGATTTTCATAAAGTTTAGAACTCAGTCCTTTTAAATGAGAGTTTTAACATGATTGATTGTCACCCCCAGACATCTCACAGATAACTGAATTCATAAGGTATTGTTCTTATTATGATATTTTAAGCTAAGGAATGGTGAATAAAGAATAGCAAATTTCTCATCTGTGGACAAATAAGCAGCTTCACATTAAATCTGTATGAAACCAGTCATTGCACAAGTGCTACACAAATAAAGCTATATTCTCTGCTTTTTTTGCAAGAAGAAAGTTGCAAGACATGCGAGACATGATCAAGCCCAGCAGCAACCTGGCATTTAAGTGACTCTATTTTAGGTTTGTAAGTGCAGCAAAAAGTGCCAAAAGTTGGAAACTACATAGTCAGTGGTTTTATCAGCCTTAGTTCAGAAAAAAAATATATACTAACACATGCTTTACCTTCAGGCCTACTGACTCCTGGGCCATATTTATCCATATGAAGTTAAACTTGCCAACATTCCCTCTTCGTTTCTCCTGAATAAATGAGGTTTAGGAGCAATTACATCAATAAGGTTACAACAGTCAACAGCAAAGTATGGGAGAGCAGAGACAGTCTATACACCAAGGGCTACTTGGAAAGGTTTTCCACTAGAAAAACTTTATATGTAACCTTTAAAAAATAGGAGTTTGTGTTTTGTATGATCCAAATTCCTTACATCTTTCTTACAGTAACACAGTAATAACTAAATTACTTGGGTTTGCTCTTTTCTTAAACACAAATGTTCTATGTCATTTTAAAACATAGCAGTATTGACCTTTGTAAGCAGCCTTTCCTGCGTTGAAAACAATTTTGAGTTTTGCTTTCTAGCACAATTGCTGTTGCACCACATACAGTGACAACTTGTTATCCCTGGCTGAAGGGACATTATCTTCATTTTTTGGTGTTCTAATCCACCAGTGAATCACTACTGCACTCCTGAAAGAAGAAATTAGGCAAGAATTTCCTATTTGTTCTACAGCTTTCAGGCACTGCGTGGAATAAAAACACAAGAACAAAAAATGCATAAGGAGTGAAAATTATATATTATACCACATTATATATAGAAATCATATATTTATCATTTTATACTGAACTGTATAGAGTTGGAGGGAATAAGCTAATATAAACAAGATAAATTCATCATTTCAGACATCTTAATGTCAAAAGATTCACTATGGTCAACTGCAAAAAAAGGAAGAAGGTAGTCATTGCTATGTAGAATTAATACTTAAAATAATTTTCAATTAATTATTCTCTTATGTGCAAAAATATACAAGCAGGCTCCATGATACTTTTGTATAATAGATTCTTTTAGGACACTCAGAAACTTTGGATTTTTCTTACACCCTACTGTATGTAAGGTGATCAGAATATCTCAGAGGCTTCTGCAAGGCACAGGATTGTTTGCCGCACCTTAGCCTTAGTGGAATGTGAGAAAATATGCTTCCTGAACTCTTGGGCATCCCAAACAATGGCCCAACATCACCATATGTGAATTGAATCTAATTGGCTGCTTGGCATATTCTTATTGGTTTCTTCACAGGTGAAAGCAATCAGAAAAGTCTTCAGGCCAATAAATTCTTCCTCCATTCAATTCTTCTGATATGCTTTTAGGCCAGAGACAGTGTAGCGAACAGCAAAGATATGTATGACTGTATTACCTGTGGGAATGCTCTTTTATATTGTCAGAACAGAAAAAAAGGCAGTAGGGGGAATCAAATGCTGATGCAAGATGTTTCTTCACACTTTCCTTCAATAGCATGGCTTTTCAATTCCGTGTTGGGAATTTCAAAAAGACCTCTCTCAGCAGCTGGCAGTTTCCACAGATGAGAGTTGCACAATTAGAAGTATTCATGGTGCTGAGCAAAGATTTCAAGTAGACAAACCTTCTCATCTAGAGCTTGGGCATAGAATGGAGATGATCTATGAAAGTCTTTGTCTTTAATGACTCCATCAGTATCTCAGTCTTTCAAGGACAGCTTTGAGATCACAGAGGAAGTAGTGGTGTACAGAGATTTCACTTGCCTTTCATGTCTGGAGTCAGTAAGATGAAGTCCATGTTTCAAGCATCTTTGAAGAATGGCATGCTCCTCCTAGTGCCACTGGGGTGCTACCCTATAGGTAGGACTTGCTGAAGATTTGAAAAAAACATCTTTTTTGGCTAATCCGGGCTGAAAGGATCTTCAGCTTCACTGTGGTCTTGTGTAAGGATATTGAAGTCAGAGGAGCAGCAAAACCCTGTATTCTGGCAATTCTGCAGACCACAAGGAAATACAGCAGGTCAGAGGATCAGTGAATACAGAACATTGAAGAACCATGGCTGCTGCAGAGTAACACTTTTTTGCGGGTGCTCTAGGGCATGTGTCCTGTTCTAGATATTCACAAAGAAAGATGAGACAAGGGACTATCATTCATGGTTTCTGCTGAACACTGATTATTGTATTACCCTCCTAAATCTGGCATCCGACCCAGTACTTAGTGAGTTACACCATGTCCCTGCTTTGCAGGTTTCTGATTTGGCATACTTTTGATACCAGAAGAAAATGACCTCTGAATTCTGCTTCACTCAACCTTGCTGTCTCACTGGAAAGCTTTACCAGCTACACTCTAATACACTTTTCAATCCATACTAATATTCTTTGGGATGAGATAACTTGACCTTTAGGAAACCCATCTACAGCTGAATGTGCAAGAAACAACAGCCTGAAATTGCATGTTCTTGTCATCGTAATAAAGCCAAGCTCCAAAAAAAGATCTAATGTATGCATATTCCTTTTCTTTCAGTGGTGGCTGTAATTTCAGGCAAAAGGCAAGCTGGTGACTGATTTGTTTATAGGGAGTCATGACAGCACATTGGAGGTGAATTTCAAGTGTGCTGTCTGTTACAGCTGTGGAATAATGCAGGAATTAAATGATTGGTCAAAATGCCTGCAGCACAGGGGTAGTACAGGCTACCTTTTGGAGTTCAGAAAGACAGTTCAGGGTGAAAGGATATAATGAGCATTCTGGGAAACATTCAGAAAGATAACCCATAAGGTGTTGGAGTACTGAGTAGTGAAAATTGTAATTCTCCTTTGGAAAATTTTCGGTACTAATGACTAAAAGCAAACTGAGTATGCCTGCACCATCCAAGATTTCTGAGAGACTTCATAAAGCTAAAGAAATGATGAGGGTCTCTTTACTGTGGTAAGTACTCCAAGATTTTACAGTTACTGCCTGCAGGAAGCCTACATGTTACATGACTGCATTTATTAATAATCACTTCTATTTGAAGAACTTGCTGTCCTGGTAGAGGTTTTGCTGATCCACAATGCAATTTTCTGGAGCTGTAAAAAGTTCTTGCTCCCCCATCAGCTGTAATGGCTTTGTGTCTGTGTATATCCATGGTACTGACAGACTGAGCGTGGGTATACGGATTGCTGCCTTGGAATTTGAATATCTGATATACAACAGTCAGCCAACACTACCTCAAGTCAGCATGTGTGTTTTTTCCTTTTTGATTCTAGAAACTATCATGGGAATCAGGAAATTCATTGGAGAGACTGGTTTCTCTTTCACTGAAGGAAAAATCAAACAAACCCATGACTCAGAACATAGGCTCCCTCCAGAGGAAAAATCCAAACATTTCTCTTAATCCCTCGTTACATGTAGACCTGTCATAGGGGATTCCTATGAAGCATGGACTCTTTATGATTGGTCATGGACAACCTGCTCAGCAATTGCTGATGTTGCAAATGGGAGAAACAAGAAGAATTTTCCAAATATGCTAAATATCATGGTGAAGATGCAAAGTGTCACCCATTTTTCAAAACCATCCTTATGTGATTTATTGAATGTAGCATGTGAATTTTGCCCGAATAACCCTTCCAGGCACATAAAGAAAAGAACTAAAGAAAGGCAGTGAGGAAAGCACAGAAACTGAAGGAAGCATTTATGGTTATCCATGAACTTGCAATGGACTCCTACCATGACATTGGCATCTTGCTTGTTTGTGTTTCTGCTGATAGCACAGCCTAAAAACTGTTACCCAGACATACTAAGATAATGGGAATGAGTAAAGGCATATCTGCTTGAAAAATTCTAGAATAATGACTTATTCATATTATCAAGTAAAGTACAGATCTTTTCTCTGTCATCTAAAAATGACAGTGAACTAAACTTTTGGTAATGGGCTCATTTATCTAGCCCAGTTAAATTCCAATTTATCTTTCTAATTTGCACCTACAGCATCATAGAAGAAGCAGTTTTTAGGGTTCAGCAAGTTGCTTTGAATTATTGAACGTGAAGCTGCCAAAGATTTTTGTATCAGATTCACAGTATGTTTGGCACAATTCTGCACTAATCATTGCCAGAAACAGCAGGTTAGGGAAATTAAATAAATTAATTAAAATCAGTATTTACAAATGAAAGATGACCTTTGCTCTGTTTCATAATTTTTGTCAACTTTTTGCATATTGCTGGTCAACAATCAAATATTAATGTATTTTTTTCTCTCACACAAGAATGTGCATTTAGTTATACTCCTAGAATCCTACAAGATTTTCTCTGATTATTTGCTAAGAATTCTATAGTGTACTATCTGGGGCTGATGTTTTGCCACAGATCATCATGTTTCTATAAATAGCTCATGTGAAGAACCATGCTTACACCCAAGGGGGTGCTTGGTTAGGGAAGACTCCCCCTTGGTGTTGTAATCTGACATTTCTCAAGCCTGCAGTATTTTAAGTACAGGAGAGAAAATGATCTAAAAAGAAATTCAGCATCTCAAGCTTTATTTTGATTACATTTATACCATATAACAACTCTATATTTTATGGCCAAAAGGCCTCAAATCAGTTGAAAAATATATCCAGCTTCCACAGAACAAAATAAAATCCTACTGATTTTGGACTTGTAATACAAGGCATATTTTAATGCACAGGTGTTTTATGTACCTTCTAAGCAGGTGCTGTTCTCAGATCTTCTATCTGCCTCTGAGGGACTGAAAAAAATCTCAGCTTTACAGTGAAGCTGTTTCTCCATCTCTTAATGGGCTTGGTAGTCCTCTTTTTTTGCTAGCCATGACAAGCAGCCAAGACTCACAATTGCAACCATGAAAAAAGCTCTGGTTGTGAAATACTTTTGGGGACAGACATAGTCTTCTCCCCCCCATTTTGACCACAAATACTCAGTTTATAAACATGCCAATAAAATATGGTAGATGGCCATTAAACCATGTGGTTGCTTTTACATTCTCAGTGCAGTTACCAGCTTCCTGACCATGTGGAATTTTCTTATGTTGGCAGCAGAACATATGCAATGTCTTGCTCTGTGAGTCTTGACTGAGGAGGGCTTTTGAAAAATCGTATAAAGTCCTCTTTTGAAATTCTAATCTCAAGCATGATAACTGACAGATTTTTTGCAAAAGAAAACCCTAGTTTGCTGTTTGGTAGGTTTGTATAATGCATAATTTCATATATGAAATGAAATTTGTTTATGAGATAAATCAGAGAATCAGTCATTCAGGAAACTGTGTCTGGCCAAATATATAGAATATGCTCTCTCTATGCTCATTCTTATAAACCGTATTTCTTATATTGGAAATGATTTCCTGTGCCAAATTTCAGCGCATCAGAATTTGCATTATTTGTGTAATATCCACTCTGGAATATATTTATTTCTCTGGAATCTGTCCATATTGCAACTGACAAGGTGAGGAACAAGTTCAAGCACAAGTTGAATCACACATATCTTAAGTACATGATTTACATGTACAGTATTTTGAGAGATGAGGAATAAACTGAGATCTGTGAGATACCTCTGGATCATTAAATATTTCATTAAATATTTCATTTCAATATTTCCTTGAAAAAGTAGAATTTTAGTCATTGCAGCATGCTTTTCTCATACACTGTGCCATTAACATATATTTACCTTTCACTCAATGTCTGAAATGTAGACCAGCAGTAAGAGTGATTGATATATTGCACTTTCTGTCCACTAAACATATGAATGCATTTGCAAGCATACCTGTATGCACAGGATTTCATAGCATAAAGATCCCTTTAATTCAGACTGACTGGAGAGCTAAAAAAGAAAGAAATCCTGCTTGTAGTCCCCTCTACATGCAGTCTGTTGGTTTAAATGAGTTGCAACATCTCACGGCAGCAGAGCCAAACTAAACCTGCCCCCTGTCAAGAAGTCAGCATTCAGGGGAACAGACAGATCCAGTGTCAGATCTGTGCTGGGGAGCTGGTTCATCCCCTTACAGCTGACAAGGGCCATCTGCGCGGCTCCCCAGGGCAGACCCAGTCCACAAGAGCACTGGGATCTCAACAAGATGATTTTTCTTCCACTCCAAAACACAGTGGTAGCACAGAGTAAGTTTGCAGCCTTTAGCACACAAAACCCTCTAAGTATATATTTAAATAAACTGAGCATAGGCGTTTGTACATATGCCAGACCTGCTGTCTAACTTTTCCAGCCTGAGTGAAGTGCCAGGGAGAGCATCTGTGCATAACTGTAGTAGAGATAATCATGCCCTCAGGACCAGAGTGCTTAGTCCTGCTGAGCTCATAGAATGCTCCTTTGCAAAACTATTCTTCAGTTCCTCCAGTCTATAAGAAATCAACAGACCCAAATTTTTACCCACTTTCATCCTGCTAGGTATCGCTTTCATTTGCTGAAGGAAGCCAGATGTAGAGTCTCTTATGGATCAAGAATGTGAGAGTTTAGAAGCCTGGCCCCTGCAACATCTGGTTGTTCATGCCTTTCCTTGGTCTTGTGCCATGACAGAAGTGTCTTCTCCAGGTGACATCTCTCCCTCAATAGCTTCTGTTCTATCATGCCTTGACTCTTCATCAATTCCAGAAAATGGCAAGACTCACAAGGCTGACTCCAAACCTACTATTTGAAGCCAGCCTTCCACTTCTAAGCCTTCTCTTCTGCCTTCTCATGAACATCTACAGATTGCCATGACTATTTAAGTCAGGGATATACACACAATCCCTCTTCTGGAAATAACATGTGAAAATGCTTTCCATGGTAGTTGGTAGTCTAACAGAAGGAATCCTACAATATCAGCTTTTACAATAATACAATCAACTCAACTTAGAAAGTAACGTGGAGTGGAGTGGGATACAGCTCTATCATAAAGTATTAAAATACTTTACTTGATTGAGTAAAATGTGGCATGGTAAAATGAAATACTGAATTGAAAATTAACTGCAACCACAGCAAATTTACAATGTAATTCGAACCATGACTTCAAAGAAAAATACTTCAGGTACCATCATGCTAACAAGACAATGTCACTGTCTCTGACAAGGGATGATTTGGGACTTTCTTAAATTAGATCTTGTGTGTAGCAGCAGGATTAGCCCTTTTTCAGCTTGCATTTTGCATACCTTGCTCCTGCATAGTGATGGATCGCCATTCTGTGAGTTTTAGGTTGTCAGTCTGGCTTGATTGTTTTCATTTGCTTGTGAAGATTACATCATTAATAAAAACACTCAGAAAGCTGCCTGTTTTCTGTGTTAGAGAATAGCTAGATTCTTTTATTCCTGTTGACAGGCACTTACCTGTCTTAGCGTATTTGAAATGTCTTGTAACACACAACGGAGACAATTAAAAAAAAAAAAAAAAAGCAATCCCAAAAAACCTGAAAAGGCCAGTCCAAAAAGAAGAGATAGGAAAGCAAATGATGCTTAAGCATTTGATGGCATTCAGAAATGTTCCCTTACTCAGAACTGGCAAAGCTGCGAATACAGGCTTTTGCAAAACACAAATTAGGTTGGAGAGTTCATTGTCTCAGTTCCCAGAAATTTTAAGCTCATGCACATCCTGAAATGGTGTACCTTTATACTTCATGTTGAATGCACACATGGATCTGACTGGACCAAACGGTGTCCAGTTCAGTTATGCAACTAGTCCAGTTAAATTCCACTGGGGTACTGCCCAAAATATCAAGATGTGCCAGGATGAGCCTTCTGTCGCAAAAAAAAATCAGAGAGGCAGAAACAGCAGCTTCAGCATTTACCTACTAGTGCAGGTTCATCCCACGCAGTCTGTTCTTGATCAGAATTATAGATACATGACACAGCTAAAAAATAATCAATTATTTTAAAGATAAATTAAGGAAAATCAGATTCTGAGGGTGTTAGGGAGACATTAATTATATCTGCCAGAGGGAAAGCAAATAATACTTAGAAAATATTAAATTAAATGTGCTCTCGAGGCTAGAGTTGCGAGACCTTATTCTTACAGAATGCTCTAAATTAGTTGCATAAAGGCTCACCAGTTTCAATAGGATTTTATTTATAACTACATAACTAAAACTAACTTTAGTATTATACAACTGAAAAGAATTTAATTTTAAATTGAAGAAATTTATTCAGAAGAGGAGTTGATACATTAATACTACTATTTTTAGTGTTACTAACTGTTATTTATAAAATGCATGGCATCTGCTAGGGCCAGCAATTAATTTCTTACTCTTACATATCTCTCCTCATGCCAAAACTCCACGTCAGTCTGCCACTACAGACTGCCATTCAGCCGATAGCAGTGTCTCCACAATCTGTTAGTTCTTCATTCAGTGTACGGGGTTGGCTGTGGCCACAGACAAATCAAGAGCATTTACACTTATTGCATGACCTTAGGCCCATGCAGAGTACAGAACTCATTAAGGTAGACCAGGCTATCAAAAGCAGCTCTGATGAAAACAGTGCCTTCATTAAGTGGCCGTAGATCCATGTTGGTCCAAGCTTCTTGCCAACAGATTTAAGTTTTGGGCTCATACAGACCAGTGATCCCAGTGCAGGTGCCACATGTATCCCTGAGACAGGTAAGGCTAATGCCAACAGGCACTGCCACAGGGCATTGTGGTACCAGGAGTACCCATGCGCAAGTGGTCTCTTCTTGAGGCCACTGGGCAGGATTTAGGGCAATGGCTGGCAGCATCTTCTGAATGAGTGCTAAGATTTCTATTCCAGAATTAAGGTCATTTCTCCCTAGTAGAGGAGAGGCATAGGTAAAGGTATCTATCTCAATTTCATCCCATGAAAGCTCACTCTGTTATCTGTGGGAATTTTGCCACTGACTTTAACAGCAGCTGGGAGAGTTGCCACGGCTCCTGTCAAAGAAGACTGAGACTTTCCTCTGGTTATTCAGAAAAAAAAAAAAAGTAAGATGGATAATTCTGGATCTCAGAACTCCTAATATGCTAATTTCCATTGATACCTTGATAAATCAGTAACATTAAAAATCCTCAGTAACACTCCCCTCTTAATTATCACAGTGACATATTAAGTCTGTTGACTCACAGTAGTGGGTTACATAATGGAAATGCCCTTGGAAATGCATGCTTTTGTACCCTTCATGTTCTCCCATTGTAATTCCATAGATTTATACATGGTCAACGTGCTATTTCAGGCTAATATATAGCAAGGACATTGGGGTGGTGGCAGTTTATCAATGACTTTTTGTCCTCCTTTTTTTTATTGGTGCTATTTAAGAAGGCAAGCTATTTCTGTCAGGAGCTTCCTATAAATGTAATGGATTTTACAGTATAATATAATAGTGCAGTATTATGCCTGTCCCTTCCCTGTATTAATTATGATCATATTTGCATTCAGGATGCAACATCTGAATCTAATGCAAATTACTATCTTTGAAGGAGAAAGGCACTAGCAAAGCAATTGTTAGAGCTGTCCCTGAGTGTAATATGACAGACACTACTGCATGTGCTGCCTAAGGGCCAGAGCAATGCCCTTCTTGATTCACAGAAATACATCTCAAACAGCATTTCTCCAGAAAAGGAAAATGTGCATTGTAATGTAGATTTGGGAACTAGTCTAACTTTCTCCTTTTTCTCCTGTACATTACCTCACTGTCATTCAGGCGGTATTATATAAGACCATAATCAGGTTCACCTCAATATACTTTCTTTTTCAAATTAGTCAAAATAGGTAGTAATTCATTTTTCATTCATATTACTTTTACTAAGATAGATTTAATAGTTCCTACTTTGATTAGAATATACCCAAAACAGCCTGTATTTTTCATCTACATAACTCACAAGTGACAAATAAATAAGCTTTTCCTCTTTCATGTGGTCCTTAAGCCAGCAACATAAATTCTCAAAGCCTAGGATTCTGACAAGAGCAGGAAAGGCACTTAAGTACATTCTTAAAGCCCATTTATTCAGTGAGATTAAAAGTATGCCTAATGTCCATTTCAATAGAGAAAACATTAACTCCATCCAAAAGGCCAGATAACCATGCCTGTTTGTGTATGGTCTCAATTAACAATTTCCTCTGTTTAAAACACATGCATAAGAGCCCTGCTAAATACTGACATTTAAGTCATATGTGTAGCAGAAGAGCAGGGTGCTCCCTGGAAATGTGATTGTCCATGATGTTAACTGATAAAATATGCAAATCGGAACTTCACTGACTTCCAAAGTATGCAACTTCAATGGTTTTTTCTGGTTCATAAGAGAGGTGTATAGGCCATGCAAAACTTCGAACCATTCAGTCCTTCTGCAACCTTTGCCCTTGAAAATTAAAAGTCAATAGAAAATCTGAAAAAAAAAAAAAAAGAAAGTTGTCTTTTGCAGAGGAGATAGAGATGATTTTATTATATTTTTTTTTCTTCCCTGGGGTATTTTTTTGAAAGAGGCATTTAGAAAGGGTTTAAGCACTTTTCTTCTTGATACTGTATGCCAGGTGGAAGTTCTCAGGTAATGACTTATGGTGTGGATGATAGGCAGTCACAAAGATCCTTCAAAATAAAGCTTCCGGATCTCCTGGAGCCATTAGAGTCAATGTGTAAAATGAAAAAGTACAGATTTGTCTTGATTTTCCAGGTGAACCCATTCAATGGGTATTGGAAAAACACCTTATATATCAACAGCTAGAAACAGTCTTTGTAACAGGAGACCACCACAGCGCAGCAATAGCTGCAGTGAGAACCAAGAGGACCTCTCAGTGTGCCTTACTTACCCAGCAGCCCATGGGACTGTTTCCTACTGTCCTGGGTTCATCAGTAGCAGTCATTTTTCTCCTTCTTGGTAGCTGGTGCAGAGCTGTGTTTTTGACTTTCAGCCTGGGAACAGCACTGATAACACCGATGGTTTTAGTTGCTGCTCAGTAATGTTTACTCTGACCAAGGACCTTCTGAATCTCATGCTCTGCCAGGGAGGAGGGGAAGCCGGGAGGAAGCAGAGACAAAACACCTGACCCAAACTAGTCAAAGAGGTATTCCATACCACAGCATGTCATGCCCAGGATGTAAAACTGGGGGCTGTTACCTGGAAAGGCTAGATCACTGCTCTGGTTGGGCTGGGTATCCGTTGGCAGGTGATGAGTGGTTGTGTTCTCTTCCCTTCTTATTTCCCTTATCATTATTATTGGTGGTAGCAGCAGTGGTTTGTGTTATACCTTAGTTACTGGACTGTTTTTATCTCAGCCCGTGGGAGTTATATTCTTTCCATTCTCCTCCCCATCCCTCCGGGAGCAGGGAGTGGAGGAAAGTGGGGGAGTGAGCTAACAACTGCATGGCTGAATTGTCAGCTGGGTTTAAACCATGACACCTACCCAGGTGGACTTACAGGTAATATGGATTTGCTGCAGTATCACCTGGGCTTCTCCATTCTGTATAGGTAAGAGAGGATAGGAAGGATAAAAATTTCATAGATCATAGAATCACAGAATGGGTTGGGTTGGAAGGGACGTTAAAGCCCATGTAGTTCCAACTCCCCTGCCATGAGCATGGACACCTTCACTAGACTAGGTTACTCAAAGCTCCTTCCAACCTGGCTAGAAATTTCCAGGGATAGGGCATTCACAGCTTCTGTAGGCAACCTGTGCCAGGCCTCCCCACTCACTATGATAGTGAAGAATTTCTTCATTATATTTAATCTAAATATACCCTCTTTTATCTTAAAGTCATTTCTCTTTTCCTGATTCTTCATGCCCTCCTAAGAAGTTTCCCTCCAGCTTTCTTGTAGTTGACCCTTCTTCAAATAACTATGTACTAAAATGTTGAAAGCTAAAAACAGGTAAAACTCTGGGAGAAGGTATTAGAAATATGTCCAGTGATATTGCTTTGTGTAAGCCAAAGCTTATACCGCTGCAGCTCTCTGATTTCTAAGAGCAAACAGTGATACACAAAATGTCAGGGCCCTGAGGGCACCATCAGGGCCTAAGTAACTGCTCCCCATAACCACTACCACCACCATCCTTCACAGCCTCAGAAGTCTCATTTCAATTCAGCCCAGGGCCATTGATCACTGCTCCAGTGATACCCCAGCAGTGCCAGTACCTCGAGAAGCAGCCAGTCCTCATTGGCCCCTGACAGTAAGCAAGCAGAGTTGGTAAGAATTAAATCCCTAAGTTTATGTGTGTTGGCTGCCTGCTGGACACCTGTCCATCACAGCAGTTTCCCCTGAAATGGCACCTCTTTTTTGCCATTCTCATTATGAACCATCAGAAAATGCTCAGCTGTTCAGGACCTCATAGCGCTCTTATGTACCTTCGTAAGTTGCACCTTGAGGGAATTACATCAGAGAGACAGACCCTGAAGACACCGATTCAGTAGCTTCACAGTACTACCAGGGTTTTCCAGCTGCTTTTCAACCATATTTTCATTCAGTATCCATTCATAAGCTCATCACTTAATGAAAGAAAATAGTCATATGGGGAAAAAACAGCTTCAGAAAAAATTTATATATGTATGTGTACTGATCGGTAATAACGGTTTTCAAACTTTTGTAAGAAAAAAGTCTTATTTTCTCATATGTTTATACAGAGAAAGACACATAGAAAACATACAAATATAGGCAAGCGTTTTCAGACTTTCTTTTGCAAGCAACAAACAAGGCTGCCTGAGGCTTTCCAAATTCAGTTAGATGCCCTTTGCATTGCACAACTTCCCGGATCCATCTGCACAAGTTTCTGTCACACAGACATCCTCAAAGTGCATGTATGAAAATTTAAGCTAGGTTGATTACAAAATAGTTCCAAGACTGTCCCTTTGTGGAAGTACTGGTTTGCAGAACATCTGTTGCTTTCAATAGTCAATACAGAGCCATTTGTTTCATCTGAAAGCAGTGGCATTTCCCTGTGCTATAACTATGCACCCATGAATAGAAGAAGAAATATGTTAAGACCATTCAGCCATTATTAATCTTTTATCTGGGGACTCTGTCTTTCTCTGATCACATATTTATGAACATTCATTTTTGCTTGATTTGTAATAGCATGTTCTCTGTGATGATTTTCACTAAAGAGGAAGATACTCAGAATCTGAATGGGTAGAATGGCTCAGTGCAGATTTATCAGTGGCTTTGGCTTCATTTCTGTATGTCCAAGATGATCCATTGTGTTGAAAAAGCAAACAACTAGCAACTGTGTCAGCTTCCTTTTGGCTAGCATCAATTTCTCTGAAGAGATGTTTCAGCAAGCAGTGCCAGCCTGGCCCATAATGGTTTACTTCTGTTTTTCTTAAGATTTGCTCTTTTTCATCTTTTTCAAGTCTTGTTGGTGTTAGTCAGAATTCAGTATGCATCTAGACAATGTTCATATTAAGTATTACTGAAGTCGCATCACTGCAAAGACAAGGCAGGCTAAGGGTCAGTTGTTCAAAACAGGACTCAAGGCATTGTTACTGAAATGATTTATTTGTAGACTTCTTTTTCGTACCTATATCACATCTCTGGAAAGCAGTTAGATTACTGAAGATATCTGTAAAGCATGAAATTAATGGCTTGATTTTTCTCTCAGATGAGTTTATAGAGAAAGTATTACTTTGGTCCATTCTGACTTAGAAGACTTGCATGTACAGGTCACTAAGATGCAAAGCAGTGGGAATTCAAGTAAATCCCATCTTGAAATAGTGTCCCCAGTAAAATTCTCATTGTAAAAGCTACTGCGACTTCTAATTCAAAGCATCAGGATTAAAAAGATGTAAAGATGTACAAGACTGGTAAAACAACAGAAAATCTTCTAGTTCATATAATGGTCTCAAACTCTGTGCATCATATAAAGATCATCAGACAAACTTTTAATCATTATTTTCATCAGTTTTAAATTTTAGGGATTAGTTAGGGTGAATAAATAAACAGATTATATGGTTGCAAATTCCCTCTAGCTTCTACTAGGCATTAGTATACTCTACTTTTTACTGTTTTGCAGGAAATGCTTTAAATTCAGGGAATAATGAATCAATAAAAGAATCAATTTACTAGGAGCACTTTAGAGTCTGGGGAATTCCTCCTGACAGACTGCACAAATTGAGATAGGATATCCAATTTCTTAGGAGGCATGGCCACAGCATCATATAAGCTGGATAGTAGTGTGAAATAGGCTGCTAATTTTGATCACTCAGAGGACAGGCCTTTAGAACATGGTCATGGTAGAGATGCCTGCAATTAAATAACATGGAGACAATGTATTCAAAGGGGAGGGGTCTTGACTTATTTCCGATAACAAAATTTAAAAAGTAAAATAGAAATAGTTCTTTTTAACAAGAGCTTTGAGAAATTCCTTTTCAAATATAAAGCTGGGAAACCTTAAGAATTACATTAAACTACTGCCTTACTTTTTTGATTATTAGAATGACATGAGAGACATTGAAATTAGGATGCGCATAGCCCTTTCAGTCACAGACAGAAAGCTTTAAAGTACTTTACTGGAACATAACAATGTGTAAACTATTAAAACTAACAGTATATATCTGCTGAGAGAATTTAGAGGCTGGAAAGCTACACTGGAAAATGAGACGTTTATTCAACCAACACTTGTAGATGGACACAACATCTGCGTGTGTGTTCTCATAGATAGGTTCAGCGTTCTACCTCTCTTCAGCTTTCCCCAAAAATTACAGCCAGCTGTTCTTCCATTATAAAGCAGCTGCTTCAGGTCCCCAGTGAACTTACCATTGTACGAGAACACCATGCTGTTGTGCTGAAACATGGCACTGAATAAGGCATTAAAGACATGTCAATAGCTTGTGCATAGGTACCTTTTAAGTTTTTACAGATGTAGACAATTAAATGCACAAAAAGGCATTAAGACAGTAGTCACACAATTGCAATAACTAAATAAGAGCCTTTAAAAATTAACATTCCTACATTTACACTAGTTTGAAGGATTCTTGCTGCTGTATTTTCTGTTCATTTGACTTCACAATGGAAATCCTAGTAATCATCATTCATTTCAAATCACCCGGTTATTTCACCTAAAGCATACAAGTAGTTCTGCTTGTTCTTTCATGCAAGAAGAGTGCTGTGTGATTCTGCCAGTAAAGGACAAAAGACAGGATATCTGGAAGGAAACCTGAATCATTACTTGATTGGAACAAATGCTCAAAATATGTAATTTCCATCAGCCAATAATTTGGAAGAAAAACAGCCCATGAAAATTCAATTTGCAATCTTTAATATTAGTATGTAAACTACTGTAATATCAAAATGAATAAGGTCATTTTTCACTTAAGAATGTAAAAGCAAGACAACTGCCATTTTATGCATATATTTATTGAAACAGGTTTTCCAATGAGAAAAACTATCAAAGCCAACTCACTCTTGTGGCTCAAAATATTATCCAGAAAATCGGTGAGAACAGATTTCCTTACTCAAATTTATTTTGAAAAAAACAAAAGAAACCCAACACAAAACTGTCCAGATTCCCTCTTGACAGCACCTCCATTTCTACAAGGTCTAGATTCAGAAACAAATCATTATTAAATACCATTTTTCAGAGGGAGGAGAGAGAAATCCAAGAGATATGTCATGCAAAGCAGAATCCCACTTTGTGTAGCATGTATAGTGGATGCCTGCAAATACAGTCTCCATTTTCTCATGAGCACAGATGGCATCTTGCATGGATGTGGGGACGGCTGAGCATGCAACATAATGGATATTGGAATATTTATCCTTCCTGAATAGCAGACTCTTACCACCAGTGAAAAGATTTAGCTTTTGCACTGCTTTTTCAGGGCAACACCTCACAGGCTTCATGCACGCCAGCATTTACTAGACACAGTGTAGTGCAGGTGCACTAGGATCAGTGAGCTTCTGAAAACACTCAGGGAAACTCCCAAGGCACAGACTGTGGTTCTATACATGTCCAAAACAGTTATTTTCTGAAGCCAACTGCTGCAAAGCGTTGGCATTTCAGAATTCTGAAATCAAAATGACCAAAAGCTCTTTTACTCACATTTATCCATTTAAAAAACTTAAATTTTCATTTCTAAAGTAGAAATGTCCAAAAATTCAGTGGCTTTCTCCACCAAGCTTTATTTTTCAGCTGAGATCCTCCGGCAGAGATGCAAACTGGATTAAAGGCTAGGACAAGGAATGAACTGCCTTCATGTTATAACCATTTGGATTTGTAGCTACAAAGGACTTCCCAAGAGAATAAAATGTAACTTGATTTATGATATTATGATGAAACTGGGGAGAGAAAGAAAGTGATAGCTTTTTTCAGTTTTCAGACTTACCTTGGCAACTTAATTTTGTTGTAAATATATCCCCTTCCTACATCTGGCTCACTAAGTACTCAGAATTCCTGTAGAGAAACCTCCAAGTTATAAGAAAAGAAGCCCTTGTGGATTTCTATTGTTGCCAGCAATAACAGAGTTAGGAAAATAGATCTCTTAGGCTAGATTTGAGGTTGAGAATGTATTCTCTTCTAGGTATAAATACAAGGTTGCTTTACTCCTGCAAATCACAAATACATGTGGATTTCTGAGTAATAATAACAAAAGTCATCAGTAATCTTTAGGAAAGTTATTTAATATTTTATACTATGGAGCTACAATACAATTACCATTACTGATTCTCCATCCAGATGAACAAGTTCATATAGATGGGTTTACAGAAATAAAACAAGACAGCTACCTGCAATACCTTGTAGCTATCTATAAATCCAACAACTGGCTTTATATGTGTGTGATTTGGGTATTGCTGATTTTTTTCAGTATTCATCCTTCATCTTAAAGGCCATTGTCAAGTGCTTTGAATTTTTTGCTGTAGGAGTTTCTATAGCTGACTTCAGGGTTACTGCTTTAAACAAACACTTCATGCTGAAAAATTTCCTCATCTCCTGATATTTCTTCTGCAGTTTCCACTGATGAAGTGTATACTGGTCCTTAATTAACAGAAGCACCTTTGTTAGACTGCACAACAGGGTTTCTATCAAGCTAATGATAAGTTGGGGTTTCCTCAGAGCATTATTTAAAGTTGAATTCTTCATGTCCTAATGACAATACCTTAAAAGTGTATTCTCATGGATAAAATGACATGATGGATAAGAAAATCAGACAATAACCAAGGAAATTAACTGGGTAACAAAGAAAGTTCAAAATATACTGAAGTGCAGTTGGTCTCATTCAGAAGAAATCTGACCCAAGAGAAGTCAGTCAGGAAAACAGCAAACCACCACTGGCAATGTGCAGGAAAGAAGTCATAAAAGCAAAGAGGGAATAGGGAGAATAACTGCCATATGTAACACAAACCTGATTAGATTCCCTAGCTGCTACAGAAAGAGGAAGTCATGTGTGAATTAGTAAATCCCAACACATGATGAGCAAAAGCTAAAAAGAAGCAACAACGGAAATAAAATAATTATTTGAATAATCTCAACATTTCATGACAAAATTATATACCATCTAATCCAGGGTCAGAAATTTCAAGCAGTGAAGACAGGCCACCAACAAAGACTCAAGATAAACAGAAGTACAAGAGAAGCTGAAACAAATTGGCAAATTGAACAGCAACAACTCACTAAGGCTGGCTGGTACCTATCCAAAAACTACAGGTGCTGAAGAGAGGAGGGATTTAACAGGTAATAAAATGCAGAATCTCTGGTTAAAATGAGCAGCTATATTGGAGGCCTGCAGGGTAGCAGCAGTTCTAGGTCCTAAAAAGGTAGTAGGGATCTGGGGTATTACAGATCACAGAACTTTATTTCACTATCAGATTACTTCCACACCCTCACCCCTCCCCCCCCCCCAAAAAAAAAAAAACCAAAAATATTAAGAATAGTCTTTAAAAAAATACCAGTCCTCTAAAAAGGAACATGACAGGACCAATGCATTGTAGAATCCCGTATCTTTAATATGTGTAAAATCTTGAGAGAACATGAGAATGGTGAGGCAAGTAAATTTGCAGATGGTAGAAAATTATTTCATTTGGCAAGACTGAGGAAGATTATAATGTGTTCTGTAGGGACCTCATAGAGATGTGCTAGTGAGAAGCATAATGTCTTAAAGTCAGTACTGGCTTATATCCAGGAGCAGCAATTGAAAGGAACAGCTTAAGCTATTTGTATATATAGTTACCCTGAGCAATTTGTTGACCCAAATTGGGTTTGAAGCCAAGAAATATACAGGACTTTTTTATTTAATGAAAATCTCTATACACTATGAAATACCTATGAGGATTATAAGATCTTATGGTTTAAAGTGTAGAGCAATTATGAAACATCAGGAGTTACAGAGCAGTAATCTTTATAGCTAGTCTTCATCCTGCTTCAAGAGCAAGCCAGATAATCCAGATAACTAACTAAAAGACTGGTGAGCCTCACCTCAGACCCTGGGAAGGTGATGGAGCAAATTACTGTCATCAGTGGTGCAAAGTCTAGACGGCAGCCAGTAACCAGAAGCATCCCTCAGGGTGCCCATATTGGTTAATGTCTTCATTACCAATCCAGATGGCAGCACAGAGTGCACTCAAGTCTACAGGCAATGCTAAATCAGGAAGAACAGCCAATACGCTAGAAGGCAGGTTTGCTACTCAGAGAGAGTGGAACAGGCTGGAAAAATGGGCAAACAAGAACCTCATGAAGTTCAGAAAAATGTAAGCAAGACCTGGAATAACCCCATGTAACAATATAGGCTGGGAGGAGACTCTGGGAAGCAGCTCTTTAGAAAAGGACCTACGGGTCCTAGTAGGCAACAAGCAGGACAGGAGACGGCAATGTCCCCTAGCAGCGAAGAGGGCTAATTGCATCCTTGAATGTATTAGCTAAGACTGTGGCCAGGGAGTAGAGGGAGACAATTATTCTCCTCTGGTGTGCATTGGTGAGTTTCATCTGACGTGCTATGCCCAGTTCTGGACTCCCACTGCAAGAAAGAGAAGGACATACTGAAGAAAGTCCAGCAAAGGGCCACCATGCTGACCAGGGCCTGGAGATCATGACACAGGAGGACAGACTGAGAGAGCCGACTTTTGTTATCCTGGAGATAACAATCAGGGGAGACTTGCATTACTGCCTTCAGCTACCTGATCAGAATATACGGAGAAGGTAACAGACTTTTCTCAGAGGTGTACAGCATTAGGGAGAAAGGCAGTAGATACAAGCTGGAACACAGGAAATTTCAATTATATATATGGCAAAATATTTTTACCATAAAAGTGGTCAAATACTGGAGCAGGTGCCCAGAGAGGCTGTGGGATCTCCATCCTTTAAGATGTTCAAGACTTGATTAGACACATCTCTGAGAAAACTGAGCTAAAGAGACATCCTTTAAGCAATGAATTAGATTAGACGACCTCCAGAGCTCTCTTCTAACCTAAATCATTCTATATTTCTGTGATTTTAATTACTTTCAAAACTGTTCATCCGTAGTAGTAGTAGTCATAAACTTCCTTTAAAGTATCTGATAGCCAACTGTGTAAGGAATGGTATATCAGCTATTTCACACCTCTTTAAATTCCAAGGCCTGTTCTGAGTAAGTACTGCAGGACACAGAGGTGTGCTGGCAGTTTGCCTACATGCAAAGGTAGGCAAGGTATGCAAGGTGCCTGTGACTGAGCATGAAAGAGTCTGTGTGGAACAGCACACTAACTGTAAGATGGCTTTAAAGCTTACCTCAAAAGATAGTGAAGACTTATCTCTAAGGCATCTTTTGTCTAATCTCATATGGCTGTTCCTGTCCAGAAAAACTATTCTAGTGGGGTTTTTGAACAAACAGCAAGATGGTTTGAAATAAGGAAAAAGAAATAACTAAGCACAAAGAAATTCAGACATTCATAATTTTGTCCAGATATCATTCGATGGCCTTTCTTTGATGGACCGGCTTTTGTCACAGCCTCTCAGGTTGGCAGTGCATTCATGCTACTATCAAAAAACCACATGTACATTCTCAAAAGTATGGAGGGTGAAAGGGAGAAATGGCTGAACTCATTAACATAATTGAAAGTATATGTATTAGCAAGATATTTGAAGATGATGTTTCTAATTGTTGTATTGACATTTCAAGTAAGCTGTAGTTGCATCGATTTGGAGAGGCATTTAGAGCTTTAACATTAATTCCTAATTAATTGGTAATTTCCTTATACTTTCAAAAGTTGATTTCTACTGATTTATCTGTATCAGTTCCTGTAGTGACACAATTTGAAATATTATCTAAGGATAACAATTTTCTGAAGAATTAAAATTATTATAGTTTGTTTTGCATGGAATGGCAGGTCAGAGGAATAATGAACTTGATGAAGGACTGTAAGCAAAAAGTAACAGAGTTGGGAAGGTGTCAGTACAGATCAGAACAAGGCAGAGGCATACTTCAAGTGAGTGCAAGAAACACTTCTCAGTTGTTTGAAATCTAACATAAGTAGATGAAAAAGCCAACCGCATGTTGCAGGTTATATTAGAATAGAAAATACTGCAATCACAAATGAAATGGAAGGAGAAGGTATCAAAAAGGTTGAGAAACAGAAAAAAATAGGTCAGGTTTTAAATAAGTAGACTGATGCCTATGAGGGGAATAATTCAAAACATAGATATTCACTTGTGTGGAATATTTTAATATATGCAATAGAGTTGCAAATTTTCTGTCTTGTGCCTGAAGATAAAAATAGATATCTGCTTGCAATGCAATATTGCTATATAAAACACTGTGATTGGGGGAGTGATAGTTTTGTAACACATGTGAAGGAGGCAAAATCTTCAGTTTACCACAGTGGCAAACATCAGCTACTGCACTGCATACATATCCAAGTACTTCTACAGAAGAAAGATGTCCGTGAAGGATTTTTGAGAAGAAAAAAGGACCTGAATGCTTCTATTACGTGAAAAGCTGCTGAGAGCATGTTGTGGTTTAAGGCCAGCCAGCAACCCGAAAAACATGAAGCCATTCACTCACTTCCCCCCCTTCCTCTCCCCACTCCTGGAGGGATGGGGAGGAGAATGGAAAGAATATAACTCCCATGGGTTGAGATAAGAACAGTCTGGTAACCAAAGTATAACACAAACCACTACTGCTATCACTGACAATAATAATGATAAGGGAAATAACAAGGGAAGAGAATACAATTGCTCAGCACCCGCCAACACATACCCAGCCCAACCAGAGCAGTGATCTAGCCCTTCCAGGTAACTGCCTCCAGTTTATATAGTGGGCATGAAATGCTGTGGTATGGAATACCTCTTTGGCTAGTTTGGGTCAGGTGTCCTGTCTCTGCTTCCTCCCAGCTTCCCCTTGTCCCTGGTAGAGCATGAGACTCAGAAAGTCCTTGGTCAGAGTAAACATTACGGAGCAGCAACTAAAAACATTGGTGTTATCAGTGCTGTTCCCAGGCTGAAAGTCAAAAACACAGCTCTGCACCAGCTACTAAGAAGGAGAAAAGTGACTGCTACTGCTGAACCCATGACAGAGCAGAATACTGTTAATGTATTTTATAAACCCTCCTTTGTCTTTGCAACTGGAGGATAAGAAGACACACTAGGAGACACGAAAATATGTATTTCAGGTAGGGTTAGGTAGATGATGTGCTTAAATAGATGGTAGGTGGATGGTGTAACAAATAGATGTGCTGAAAATGGGAACACTTCTCTGTCAGGCCTTTGACACAAAAGTGAACCTGCACTCCACCTGTATTGACATTTTTGGTTCCTGAACTAATATTTAAGTGTATATTCCATCTAATATGAGAGCATCTACCAATGACCTTTGTCCCTTCCACCATCTTTCCAAAACACCAATTTTTTATATGCTGCTCTCTATAAAAACATGAAGTAGAGTCTGAGAGAAGTGTCTTTATTCAGTCTTAAGATGAGAATGTTAAGTTGGTATCTTATTACTGTCTTCAACCAGCTAATGGGAGGCTAGAGAAAAGACAGAGCCACAATTTTCTTGAAGGTGCATAGTGAAAAACATGAGAGGCAAGAAACATAATAAATTCTGATTTGATGTTAGAAAAAAATCTTCTAACAGGAAAGGTATCCAAACTCTAGAAGAGTTTTTTTCCACAAAGGCTGTGAGACCTCTTCCTTGAAGATACTCAGAACTTCCCCGGTGAAAGCCTTGAGCAATGTGATCTAATCTGTACCTGACTTCAGCATAGGCCCTGCTTTAAGTGTCTAAAAAGGTCCCTTCTATCCTAACTTATTCTGTCCTTCTAACAAGCATCTGAAGGAGAAACTCACACACCTAATACCCTTCATAAGCCACCAATATTCACAGGGTGAGAGTGAGTGACAGATGTGGGAGCAGACATGACACCAGTTCAGCAGACAGGTATGTCAATAGCTGCACCTCGTTATCAGTCTCTGAATTTGCTATAGACTTTTCATTAATTTAGTCAGAGCTCTGTCCTTTCTCCAGGGTGACAGCAACAGGATTTGAAAAGTGATAACCAAAAGCTAAACTGTTTCCACAGGGAAAGAGGAGTACTCCTCTTGCTGTCTGTCTTCAGGTTTGTCTTGCTCATTTTTAATAAGAATTTCTTAACTTAGCAAGGCAAAACTGTTTCTTTGACAAATGTATGGTCTGTTTGCTCAGTGAGGACTATCTACAAGCTATTGCAGCTTACTTAAGAATATTAATTTCTTATACTTCCTTCTTTTCTCCTACTAATAACCTTTGGATTTTCAGGGACTCAGCTGCAATAATATCTTATTAATAAAAAGATTCACAATGCACATCTGAGATACTTTTGTTGATTTGAAGCAGCTTATGGCAGTAGTAATAGCATATTTTACTCACATGTCATAAGCCTAATACACAATCATAAAATTACCTTTTGCCAAATGGAAAGGGCTCTCCTGATATCAGGTTTAATTCAGCACAATTCTAAAAAAGAGTTTGCAGGCAAATGCTGCAAGAACCAAATGGTTTTAGATGTATTAAAATAGCAGCAGGTGTTCCATACGAAACTCTATTTAGCAGAGCAAGAAAAAGCTCACAACTCCTTCAGCCACCACATTCAAGGAGAAGTTATGCCATTCACACATATAAATACAAACCCTCATATTAAAATACATGCAAGGTTGATTCAGAAGCCCATGAAGATGTTTGTGTTATACAGGAAATGAACTACAAGGATGGTATAGGCTTAAAGCAGTAAAAAGTGATTTCTTTTACTGTACCATTTTTCTAGCACAGTAGGGGTTTTGCGTTTGTTCCTTTTTATCTTGTGCAGCTATAACTGCTAAATCCCTGTTGTTCCCATCACCACAGCAGGTACATAGCCAGGAATTTTGTAGTGCTTTGGTGCTGAACCCATCCTCCCACTCCTGCAGGTGCCGGAGAAGGGCTTGGAAACCCCAGCACATCTGATGAGCTTATGATCACAGGAAAGGGAGAAGCTCTGCTGTCACTCCTCTGCTGCTTGAAACCTCTGGGTATTAGAGATGGTGGAAAAAGGGAGCCAAGGTCAGACATTTCATGCCACACCTTCTGACATATCATATAGGGTACCCACATATCCCTGGACAATCACCTTGTCAGCCTCAGTTGCACCTTGTAACTTCACTGTGCCAGCTGGGCACAAGGGGGGAAAACAGCCACAAGGTATGTGTGGGGTTTTTTCCACATGGCAGTATCTCAGCACAAGCTACAGAAGCAGCAGAAGCAGCTAAGAACTGAAGAGAGGGGAGGGTGCAAAGTGAATGGCACCAGGAGAGCAGCAAGCTTAGGAGGTGGGACAGCAGTGTGAGGTAAAGGATCTGATTACTAGAAGACAACTGCTCCATCTGAGAGAGGCACTGGGTCAGAGAGGTGGTGGGTTCAACAGAAAGACCAAACTTGAGGTGCCCACTGCAAGTAAAAGGCACATTTTCATGGCAGCTCTTGATGATGTCCCAATGCATCAGATCTCAAGGGCTGCTATTAAAGCAATGACCTGCTGACTGCTCTGAGAAGCTTGAAAAGGTGGAACAAAAGCAGCACCAAAGTAAGGTACAAGAACGAGGAAAAATAAGCCTGGCTTTGTTGATGCAAAGATTTCACAATCTGACATAACTTGCCTGAATAAGCGGCTTGGTATGTTTCTCCTTACCCAGCCAGGTCACAATCAGCCACTGTTACAAGTGTGCATGAAAACTTTTTTTTGAACATCTATAAATCTATCAATATTATAACAAACAAAGGATAAGATGAGAGATTGAAAAAGATTATGGTAAAAGCCTTCATTGGCTGGATTCATAAATTTGCTGACATTTTTTTACCTCTTGTACAAACAGCTGAGGCACTGTTGGCTCAGAGCAGCCAGTCTCTGCACAGAAATATCCTGCAATAGCAGGAATCTGTAAGAAGGTATTTTATCTCCTTCCACATGCCTAAAGTACCAATAAAAGGCTGTGGAAATCCTATAGGCAGCACATGGATGAGAGAAGGGAGGCAAGCTGTATTTCTGCTCTTTGTGCTGATAATTGTGTAGGGGCATTCTTCCTGTGTTACGAAATAGGGTTGTCCCTAGGCCACTCTGGCACATTAATTGGCTTATCAATTGTGAAACAGGGAATCACAGCCATATTTCTGAGTCTTATTTTTTCCTTTCAGTGTTCTACACATATTGCTGAATATGCATGCAGCAGGGCTGGGGTGGGAAAAGTACCCTCCAGTTAATAGAGCTGAAAACGAGGGGTCAGTTCAGTTCCTATAGAAATCGGTAGGAGTAATGATATTAACTCCAATGGGCCTTTAATGATCAGGAAACTAAGGCATTTGAAGAGACAATTAGTGCTACAGGTCTCAGGGTGTTATTTACTTACCCATAATGGCAATCATACACCGTTTAATTCTTCCATTCTACGGCATACATCAAACACTTTGCAGAACTGTGAACGGAGGAAGGAAACGCAAACAAGTGTAAAGACGTCTAATTAGTGAGCTGATGTCTCAGTCACTCACTGGGCAGATCATTATCAGACTGGGTAATTTACCTGATTATTCTGTTGCCTTTTAGAAAAAGGACACAGTGTCTCAAAGCATGGGACAGATTCTGCCACACTCACTCCTACTGAATAATGTGAGGTCCTGCAAGCTCTTTGTGCAAGTCAATTGAGAAAAAAGACTTGGTATTTTTTGAAAGTAACAGGGACTTCAGTGAACATGTTCCTAGTAAAGTATAACACGGTGTGAACAGGGGTGGAAGAATACATCCAGTATAAATATAAATCATGCTTGATGACCACGTTTTCATGTGACAGCCGTGATCTCGCTGGCTACCTAGATAAGAGGTATGCAAATTCAGAAGTACCACCACTTTTTGAACGTAACCTAATACTTGACATGCATAGAAATGCTGTTGTATTTCTTTGAAGTGGTGGTATGATATAGCACCGTTTGTAAGGTTTTTCAACTGCTGCATGCCCAGTTTGACTGCGTGAGTCAAACATCGAGCTCTTTCACAACGTTTTTACGTCCTCTTTAAGGAAAAGAAATGTTTGTCAAGCTCCTTGCAGGTCAAAGTAGAGGTGATGCTGCCGCTCCACTCTGCTCTTGTGAGACCTCACCTGAAGTATTGTGTGCAGTTCTGGTGTCCTCAACATAAAAAGGACATGGAACTCTTGGAACAAGTCCAGAGGAGGGCCACGAGGATGATCAGGGAACTGGAGCACCTTCCGTATGAAGACAGGCTGAGAAAGTTGGGGCTGTTCAGCCTGGAGAAGAGAAGGCTGCGTGGAGACCTCATAGCAGCCTTCCAGTATCTGAAGGGGGCCTATAGGGATGCTGGGGAGGGACTCTTCATTAGGGACTGTAGTGATAGGACAAGAGGTAACGGGTTAAAACTTAAACAGGGGAAGTTTAGATTGGATATAAGGAAGAAATTCTTTACTGTGAGATTGGTGAGGCAGTGGAATGGGTTGCCCAAGGTAGATGTGAATGCTCCATCCCTGGCAGAGCTCAAGGCCAGGCTGGACAGAGCCTTGGGTGAGATGGTTTAGTGTGAGGTGTCCCTGGCCATGGCAGGGGGGTTGGAACTAGATGATCTTAAGGTTCTTTCCAACCCTAACTATTCTATGATTCTATGATTCTGTAAGTCTGGAGAAAAATGCACCCTCAAACTGAAGGTGTTTCTTCTTCCCAACAAATTCCCTAATTTAGTCTTATTCACTAGTTCAGAAGGATGCTGACTATCCTCCTTTCATACTGACAATAATTTTCTTGGCACTGCAAACAGAGAGTTCAGATGTATCATTACAAAGAGGTTTTCTGAGCAACAAAGCCTGCAGCCTCACACAGAATCTCAATTCTTTTTTAATCTGCACAGATAACTGAAAACCTTTCAGGCAACAACTTTCAAATTTTTTCTCCTTAGGTATTCTCTCAGTTGGAAATGTTAATCTCAAAACTCATGTTTCTATTTTTAGCATGTTCTGGAGTGTTGAGGTATTTTGGTGGGAGCTTCTGAAATAACACCACCTTTTTACCAGTTAATCTTCAAATTTGTTTTTCAAAGAGTTCATTTTCAATCGTGTTGCTGTTGTCAGTTTCCTTGTAACAGGATCCCAATTTTAATCTCCAACTATGTCTTCTTTCTAAGGTGATGCTTCATCTTATATCACTAACTTTTTCAATAGATTAAGGAGTCAGAGGTAGAAAAATGTAGGTGTTGAGTCTTTCCCTTATTTCATGACATTCTCACAGCAAATAGATCCAGATCTCTTTCTTTCATTATGTGGATGCTTAGATACATAGAAATTCTTCCAGTGATCAGGGATTAGACTCTAGATAAAATGCAAAACCTGTCTGTTTTCCCTGTGGAACCAGCCTGAGTTCACTTAAGTCTGTGCAGAGCTCACCACCTGTAAAAATACTAGACAGGAAGATGAGAGTTCATATTCTCTATGAAGAAATCCCACTCAAATTTGTTACAGATACCTTTATCACTCCCACATATTTATACCTGTGCTGAATATAACGACACCAACAATGGATCTGAGTAGACCTATTTGGTGGTGAGGTGAGTTTAAACTAGCCTAGAAATGACCCCTAAGAACAGCTCAGCTCTTGCTACCATGTATCAGGACTGACAACTTACCACAAGTCAAGACACCATAGTGCAGACAATTTTCCAGAGCACTAGCTCAAAATATTACTGACATTTAAAAGCCTACACAAATTAAAAGACCTAGTTTTTTCTAAATTTCTGGAGTGGTAGTCTGTTTTCCTCACTGACATTTCATGGAAATGGATGGAGTTCCTTCTGACAGTCAGGGTTCTCACACCATCCTTTTCAGGGGTTCATGAGCATGGTTTTTGCAGTAGTTTCATAGATAGGGCCTGTAGCTCCATGGCTCTTTGACAGTAGCCATGATAAAAGTTGCAGAAAGATGTGATGATACTGCCAAAGCTAATTCGTATGTGCAAAGGTTTGAAAATACACCTTGCATTCTGATGTCTGCAGCATCAGGCCAGCACAAAATCTACCTGGTTTTAACACAGTTAAGAGTACTTGCAGACTGGTATGGGGGCTTGCTTAAAAATAAGAAAAAAAGTCAAAGTTAACAGGTAGCTATTTACAGAGTTGCCGAGCACCCACTGACTTTACCGAGGAGGCACCATTAGTTCCTCTCTTACAGTGATCATTTCAAGCAGAAGCACAGAAACCCCACACCTTACACAAACCTAAAAAAAAAACAAAACAAAAATGCATTGGCCTTTTTTTTTCTAAAGAAAATTATTTTTCCTTATCTCTGTGTACATTTCTTACTGGACATCGTGGATCAGAAGAGTATCTGATCAGAGGAATATCTAATGGAAATCGTGATTGAAAGAAGGCTGAAGAGTTTCCTTTTGAAAGGAAAACACCATTCTACACTTTGGAAATGGGTAATTTCAGTATTAACACCATTATTTACACATACTCACTGAAGAGATGAGTTCCTCCAGACCTGACTTCTGTCAGAAAAGCTGATTTGCACAGTTTTATGCACCCTGAGTTTCCAAATACTCTCTGGAGGTACATGTTTGTACATTATTCTTACTGAAGCAAATGGCTAAGACTATCTTACTTTTAAGGAAAAAAAAAAAAAAAGGCAGACCTTTTCTTTCATCAAGCAAAAATTCCCAATCCAGTGGTCTCTGTTTAGCCAAGGTTTTCACAACGCTGTCTGAATGCAGAGTAAGTTAACTTGTTTAATTAAGGTTTTTAAAGGGACAATGTCTGACAAAATAAATTTCTTCTTTCTGAAGAATTCGTTTCTTCTTTCTAACATGGAAAATCCTGTCATATTCTCAGAACTCATTCCTGTTCATCCTTACTATTTCTTTTAGCTTTTATCTTGGCATCCAATCTGATGCTTCCTAGGTCTTGCATTGGGAAAGACAATAAATTATGAATCCATATCACTGGTAATACAAACATTGGTTGAAATGTAATTTCATTGCAATTGAAAGCTTAATGTCATGCACAGTTTGCTTTCCTGTGTTGGAGATGTAATGGATTATTACTATTAGCAAAAGAAATGGGCACTTTTTTTTCCATCTGGAAGGCAAAAACATCACAAATCTGCCTCCCTGATGTCCTCATACCCTGCGTAAGATAAACTGTGTCTATGAGAGTCAGCACAGCTTTGGGTACAAACACAGTAAATGCCATTCAGGCAGAGACAAAGGCATATAATGAATTTTTTACTTTCCTATATTAACTTCTGCAGAGCAATGGTTTTTAGCTTTGCCAAATTCCAGATGCAAAGTTGTTCTGAGTTCTCCAGTGCAGTCCTGCACTCTGCAGCACAGGTATAGATTCATGCTAAGGGCAGAATATGCCAAGGTCATGTGTTCTTCTGAATGCCTGAGCAGCTTTATGGCAGCAGCTTAAAAACATTTGAAGATTGTCAGCCTCTTCATAGAGAAAAGACCTAGTAACCATGTTACTGGTTATTACACTTTGAAAATAATGTGTTTTCTTTTATTTTGACTGAAGGTCATTGCTACACTAAATATGGTTTATATCTTCTTGATACTTCTCTAGTCCAACTTGATGCTGGTGTGGAGATGCTAAACCAGTTTCTTTGCTGTTTGAGAAAATGATATACATTTGTCTATATATTCTGAAAAAGAGAAATGTATATGCTTTTTTATTATTTTCCATGAGAAAAAAAAGTCTACATTTTCTGGTACGTTTCTCTCATCTGCAAAGCAAGGGCATTTTCAGGATATACAAAGGTTTTGTAAGAATGAGGTTTTGACAGCAGACTTCTTAGCTACAGTCATTGCCACTCCAGACAGACACTTTCCTGATTAAATGTGATAACCTTTATGCTTTGTAAAATAACATGTATACTTACCCAAGGGAGCCGACTGATACTTCTTTTCAGGTCCAGAGAGTTTTGAGAAAAGTAAGGAAATACTTCCCGTCTGGCTACAAAGAGAGAAAACTCACACATAAGGGCTTGCAAACTGAAGCTTTCAAGAAGAAAGCAAAATCCAACCCAGATAATTATCAAATGTAGTACTCCTCCACCTACTTTAGGAACAGCTCTCCCAAGAGAATCATCATCACAGAAGCATTTTAATGAAATTTTACTGCATTCATATATTTTTGCCTTAATACCTTCCAAAAGTATTTTGAATGACTATTCCAGTTCCTTGTGCCCTTGGTGGATTCATTAATAGATGCACAAAGATTAAATTTATCATTTAATGAATATGAAAGGCAATAATACACAAGCATATCCCTACAGTGTCTTTATCATCAAAGGGAAATTCAGATGAATGTAAAGCAAGGTGGAAAATGTTTGCCAAATATTCTGTCAAAAAAAAATCCTCTTCCCCTTTAAAGGCTTTGCCAAAAGATAAAACTAATTCTTGGGAGAGTTTTTCTGTTACTGATAGCAATTATTTGGGTTTTGGGTTTTTTGTTTGTTTATTTTTTAGATCAAAACAAATTGATTTGGGCTTTAATTGCTGATACCAGAAAACATGAAAATATCCATGGCTGATTTCCACATTGCCCATCTCAGTGAAAATATTAACACAACACAGGCAGGAAACATTGAAAATATTAGTAATGTTCTGCCAGAGTTTTTATCCATAGAGAGCCCCAGTCTGATTCATCTTTCATTTTAGATCAAGATAACTAGGTGAAAATGTAACAAGAAAAAACGATTAATAGGACTAACTGCTCTTCTTATCAGTCTCTTTGCACAGTCTTATCATCTACCATTGTATCTTTGCAAATCTCAGTATTGCAAGATCCTTCTGTAGGTCTTCAAAGGCAGCAATAATTTTCATTATGTAGAATAATTTTATACTGTCATCAGATTTTGAGACCTCTTTATTCATGTCATTTTCCTGATCATTTATAAAAATATGGAGTGGCACAGATGAGAGTGGGACCTCATGTTTTACCTTTCTTTTTTCTATGAAAACTATCCATTTATTTCTTTTTGCTGTTTTCTGGCTTTTAAGCAGCTATTAATTCATGAGAGCACCTTCCATTTTCATTCTCTGACTGTTTCATTTTGAAGAGCATCTACTAAAGGCTTTGCCAAAGCTTTTCCAAAATCATGTACATTAGATAAAGCAGATCCCCTTTTTTGTTGCGCCTCTTGAGTCTTTCAAAACCCTAATGATTTTGTAAGTTATTACCTTCTTCTACAAAATTCTAATAGATCCCTCATTATTATACTAATACTTATTTGTGTATCCCTTCATTATATTCTTTACTATTATTTTTATCAATCCGACAGATGGCTGCTTTTCTAGTATGTATCTCTCTAGAACGTCCTTAGATTCATTTTAAAAAAATTAGTACCATTTTTGTTCCTTCGTGTTTGCCTGTTACTGAGGTTCTTTTGACTAGATGTAATATACTGGTATCCATTACAATCCAGCAATTCTCTCTCTGAAATCCTTTTAAATCCCTGAGTAAACACTATCTTCTTCAAATAAAGTCTTCACATTTTTGTCAATTTATTGTAAAGTGTATTTTATTAATGCCTTAGTTTTGTGTGAGTTCTTCAAAATACTGTCCCACTAAAAATTACAACCAATTTAGGAATATTACTAATTTCTTGTATAACAAACACTGGTGAAGAGAATTCATTACTTTTTTTTTGCTGGCCTTATTATACTTGAGTAATCCTTCTATGCTTATACCAGCTATCAACCCCATGGATGCTCTGGCAAGCTTCCATCTTCCAATGTGTTTTTTAAAAAACTCATCTTTTTATAGCTAGTTTAAATGCTTTTAACAATTTTCTCATAAAAACCCTTTTTGGCTTCCCTTGCTATGAATTAACTTTTAACTACCTCTACTTTCCTTATTTGAGCAGACTTTGAAAAATGTCTTCTTACCCTTCTCTTACCATGGGATTTATTCTTTTTGAAGATCCTCTTCAAGTTCTTTCCAAATTATGATACACATACTCTGGACCTAAAACATTGATCTGCAATGTACATTAACCCTAACATTAAAAATTATCCTGAGCCTTCAAAGAGTCTTCATGCTGTCTGCAATATTTTTATGCTTTTAGCCACTTTTTAGTTAATCATCTTCCCACTTTTAGGTAGCTTTTATATCATAGAACCATAGAATAGTTAGGGTTGGAAAGGACCTTAAGATCATCACGTTCCAAACACCCTGCCATGGGCAGGGACACCTCACACTAGACCATGTCACCCAAGACTCCATCCAGCCTGACCTTGAGCAGTGCCAGGGATGGAGCATTCACAACTACCTTGGGCAACCCATTCCAGTGCCTCACCATCCTCACAGTAAAGAATTTCTTCCTTATATCTGACCTAAACCTCCCCTGTTTAAGTTTGAACCCATTACCCCTTGTCCTATTACTACAGTCCCTGATGAAGAGTCCCTCCCCAGCATCCCTATAGGCCCCCTTCAGATACTGGAAGGCTGCTATGAGGTCTCCATGCAGCCTTCTCTTCTCCAGGCTGAACAGCCACAATTTTCTAAGCCTATCATGCCAGTTAAGGGTTTTTTGCTTTTGCCAGGATATTGAATCTGACTACACTGTTATAGGTGGCTGATAATTAAGTCTTAAATCACTCCCTGTACATTGTTCAAGTGTCGTGGTTTAAACCCTAGCCAGACAGCTTGTTCACTCACTCCCAGTGAGTGGTGCCGGGCTGACAACAATGAGGCCCCCCCCCCCCCCCCGGGGCTCTCCCCTTCCCCACTCCAAGGACCGGGGAGGAGGATCGAGAGAGTGCAACTCCCACGGGTTGAGACAAGAACAGTCCAGCAACCAATGTACAACACAAATCACCACCGCTACCACCAACGACAACAATGATAAGGGAAAATAACAAGGGAAGAGAATACGATACCACCGGCCAAGAAACGAGTCCCACCCGGAAGCCCGTGTCCTCCCAGGTAACTCCCAGTTACCCCTCACCCCGGGCATGACGTGCTGTGGTATGGAATACCTCTTTGGCTAACCTGGGTCAGGCACCCCGTCTCTGCTTCCTCATGGCTTCCCCTCCTCCCTGGCAGAGCATGAGCCTCACAAAGTCCTTGGTCGGGGTAAACATCACTTAGCAAAAACCGAAAACATCAGTATCAGCAGTACTGTTCCCAGGCTGGAAGTCAAAACACAGCACTGCACCAGCTACCACAAAGGAGAAACATGACTGCTACTGCTGAACCCAGGACACCAAGATAAAATGAGGAGCCGCTTTGGAACAGGCAGGATTATGTGATCTAAGGAGTGTCTGAATACTCAGCCAGTGCATCATGGTGATGGAACTTTTCTGAAGCTATAGCAGACCAGGAAAGTTACAAACATTTAATATTGTTCATGAGTTCTTTGTCTCTGTCTACTGACAAGGTCTCTCAGGCATACAGGGAAAGATCTCATACTCTTTCTGGGAAATCAGTACATCTGAGTGTCTCTCTGAAGTGCTGTGTACTACTGTCTGCAGCACGGGAAACAGAAGAAGGAAATGGAGGTCCCTGTGTAGTTGCAGGGCTACAGTTTTATCAGCATGTGATGGAATAGCATATACAACTGGAATTCCTTCAGATAACTGGAAGAAACCTCATGTTTGGAGACCCTGGTATCTGCTGAGGGGACAATATAGTGTGTCACAAAACAATTCATGAGATTTCTGGAGTGCATTGATTTCAACAGCCCAAAAGCCAACAAGAGAAGGTACCCTTCCAGATCTTCTACTTAGAAACAGGAAAAAAGCTGTCAGGGATGTGAAGGCCAGGAGCAACCTTGGCTGCAGTGGCCATGAAATGGTAGGCTTCAGGATCCTGAGAGGAGAAAACAAGGCAAAAAAGCAGGATCACAAGCCTGGTTCAGAGATTTGCTTGGAAGAATCCCATGAGATACAGCCCTGGAAAGAAGAGACATGCAGGAGAGTTGGTTGATTCTCAAGGATCACCTCTAAATACAAGAATGTTCCATTCCAATAAGCAGAATATCAAGAAAAGATGGCAGGAGACCTGCATGGGTGATGAAGGAGCTCCTGACTAAGCTTATACATAATCAGGATTTGCACAGGAGGTGGAAAGAGGGACAGTAGAAGTATAGAGGCACTGTCCAAGTGTCCAAGGGATGGGATTAAGAAAGCCAAAACCCATCTGCTGGTGAATATGGTTAGGGATGTGAAAGACAACAAGGAGGACTTCTACATGTACATAGGCAGAAAAAGGAATATGAGGGAAAATGCATGTCTGCTCCCTAATGGGGCAGCAGCCTTGCTGACAAAGAACACAGAAAGACCAAGGTTCTCAATGTTTTATTTGTCTCAGTCTTTCCTGGTAATACTGGCCTCTAGGAATTAATCCCAGCTGTTTAAGACCATTGGGAAACTCTGCAGCAAGGGAAACTGACCATCTGATACTTTCTGTAATTTATTCAGCCTCTTTCCCAGTGGAAATATCTACTCTGTCATTCGTATATAATTTGTGCACTGTTAGTAGTCTCCTGAAATTTTGCCTTCCACCTAAGATGCCTACAAAGTTGTTCCTTTAATCCAGGCATCCCATCTCACCCATTTTAACTGCCACGGTTACAGTCCAAGTCTGTCACCTGAGAAAGAAAGAAAAAAAAGTAGCCATGTAGGCTCTAAAATTTGATCTGTTTATTTCAAAAGTGTCAAAATACCTGACAGATGTGCACTGGACCTGCTTACTGTGCTAATGAAAACAAATTCTTCAGGCACTTAACTATGGACCTTAAATATTAATGTTTGGCAAAACAGAGAATATCAAATAAAAAATTAACAGAGGTTTTGTGCATGATGTTTTACAGAGAATACAACTTTTAAAACTAAGTTATAAACTTGGCACACCATGGGCAATAAGGAGATGGGCTTTATAAAATATATGGATCAAAACTAGCTCCCACAAGTCTGGGTTATAAGACTTTATGAAGCCTTGCCAAGTTTCTAGCTTTAAAAATTGATGTGAAGCATCACCTTCCCAAACCCAGGTTTGCTCTTCTGGAAGTGCTAAAATTAGTAGGTAGTCAATAAATACACAGCATTTAAATATTTCTATAAAGAAAAAGATTCAATTTTTTCACCTTGAAAATACATGCATAGAGGTAGCTATTGCTTATATTTTAATACACATTTCTATAATCTATATTTTTCACAACAGTACTTCTTTATATAAAACTAGTCTTTGTTAGCACAAACATAATACTGTAAGAGAATTACAAAAAAAGAACATATTTTAATGGCAACTATCAGTAGCATAATATGCATAAAGTGCCTGTAGGTAAAGTTTGAGTGTTTGAGCTCCAGGAAAATGTCATTATAAGACTAATCAATGTATTATTCCAATAACTAATCAAACCACATAGTCTTTTCTGTTACCTGCATAAATCAAACATATGATGTTGACCAAGATTTTGTTGTTGTTCCATGAATTCCTTATAACAAACCATTGTGTTGCCTGACAAATATTAAATATGGGAATTCCAGCCTGCTGTGATTTTTGTCTTTGCTTTTGTCTTTGCTTATTTGTTCTCACACACTGAGTGGAAGAATGCAGACTCACAGGAACTAATGAGGTAATTTGTAAACCTGTCAGCAAAAGACATGAGAATTAATCTACTGGTGGTCTAGTGGAAGGGGAGATGAGGATTACAAGGGCCTCATTTCACCACTGCAGCAAAATCCTTATTTCTACATCGAGCCAGGCTTTTACTTGCATAAGCAAATCTCAGAACTTGACATTCCTTCTCAGCAGGAATACATGATTGCCAGCCAACATGCAGTCACAGGAAATCTGAAGTAACACCTGAATTCCCTCTTCCCCTAAATCCCACATGAAGCTTGCGTATTTGAACTGTGCTGCATATTTCCCTCTTTGTGCCTTCCTTTCAGGGTATGAACTGTGAAACAGATGTGATATTCTATCTCCAGCAATCCTATTCTTTGAATGAATGTCTGCTTGGGGCCCCCCTGAAGGAGACTTCTCAAGGATGAAATTGTGCCAAAGCCCATAAGGGCTTTTTATTGCCATATTATTTTAATTTTGTATCATTCTTAGCAACAATAGCATGCTTTTGAGAATGTATTAAGTGACAAAACAGGACTTTATTACTAAAGTTTTGTGTATTTTATTTTAAAAGGAGTGGGAAGAGTAGTTCATCTTGCAACTTAATGTTTGTTAGTGTTATTCTGAAGGGAAGTGAGATGAACCTTCTACATCTGTTGTTTTCCTTTGTTCTCATGGGGAAACAGGCAGTCTTGCTGGCTTTACTGTTGCTCTATTTTTCCTGCTCCCATTTTCAGGAGAGACACCTGAGATCTCTCAGGATCTCCCAGGATCTCTCCTGAGAGAGCAAGGGAAAAGGCTATGAAAAGATGTAGAAGCAGAAACACTGTGAAAGGCAAGGGAGATGGTTTTATAATAACCCATGAGAACAGCTTCCCAATGGGAAAACAACCTGTGGAGGGGCAACTACTATGTGAAAATTAGATGAGTAGGATGCTTGGATAATTCTTGTCTTACCTGTATTATGAGTTTCCAGGCATTTCATAAGCCATTATGAGTAAGACCAATCAGTTTCATTGTCTTATTACTCAGCATGTTTTATTGATGTCTGATTATATATTTTCTCACTGTTACTGATTTCCATCGGCTACCTGATGGAGTCATCAATGCTGTGCCAAGCAAAGGGACATGTGTATAGCAATAACTTTTTGCCTTGCAGTGGCCAGCCAGAAGAAAGTTCTGTTTGATGTTTGTTTGACACAGATGCTCAGATCCTTCGTGTCACTATCTCTTCTAAGACAAGCTCACCAGAAACAGCTGAGGCTTCAGGAATTCAAGTTTCAGTGACACATATGCAGTGTACTTGAGTTGACTGATTCATTGACAGCTCTCAGAAGAATGTTTAAACCCCACATGCCATGCCATATTCTCATTTGCTCAGATCCTTGAAGACTGGCATAATAATAAGAATGAAAAAAAATGTTAATCGTTATGGTTTAATGAGAATCTTCACGTTTGGTTTATACTTTAGAGAAGAGAAAGCTGAAGAGTTGATCTCTTGCCCTGTGAAGAATAAATGCATGAGCTATGACTAAGGCAATGAGTTTGTCAAGGATAAATCTTGTCAAGAAATCAAATGTGCTATTGGTAGACAGGGTTTTGGGGGCTAAAAAGGGAAGCAGTGGTTATCATATAAATTAACTTTAGTAAGGTTTTAAGGGGGAAATCCAGAGCAGCAAAAGGCTTCAGAAGTCTAGAAAACATGACCTTCAATGAAGAAGAGGACAGATTCCAGTTTCATGACACTAGGAAGAGACTATTGAACAAGGTGTATGGGAAAAATATGAAAGTATATGAAAACCTGCTATAAAGAAGAAGGAAATAAACTGCTTCTCAAACATATACTCGGTAAGACAAGACACAGCTTAAACTGATGCATAGAAGAGTTCAGGCAGACACGAGGAAAAATGAGAAAAGCAAGGTAAATGAAACACTGGGATATACTATTGAATGGATAAACAGTATCTCCATCATCAGAGAGTTTCAAGAACAAGTGAGACAAACACTGGTCAAGAATGATACATCTTGATTCTGCCTTCCAGGGGTCTGATAGAGTAGATGATATCCTAAAGCATCTTCTGGCCTTTCAGTTGTATAATACATATCTTTGGCTTCAGGTACTAAAACTAGCTGAACTGTTTTTAGTAGAATACACTTTTCTTAAACAGTTCTGAGCTGATGAAAAGTATCTAAGATGTATTTTTCCCCAGATAAGTTAATTAAAGTTGCATTCTTGCATATCGTTATTTTGCTTTTGTTCAATCATCTCATTGTTTTTCAAGGGTCAGGTTGCTTTTAGATAAGGACTTATTTTCCAGTCATTAGTAAAGCTTTTAGAAAATGTTTTGTATAAAATTCTGACAGTAAAACCAGCAACCTCCTGTAGAAATTACAGGAACGTGCCTAGAGCTTTTGTATTTATAATTTCACTTCTAAGAAAGTTTCAGATATCTTAAGAGTTCTGTTTTTCATCCTGAAGAAGTCATGCAAGGGAAGTGGGAATAAAAGTTATCACCATAGCATCCTGTTAATTAGCTGCCACCTTGTTTTAAAGACAAGGTGTAGTTCAGCTTCCTTACCTATACTGTTCATTATCTCTCTCCTGAGCTTGTAAAGCAACAGGATAATGATTTCATTTGTATGATGGTGATAACTCTTCAGCAGGAGCAAATCTGAGTCCATCAATTAATTTCCCGAAAGCCATCATTACTTAATCATAGTGACTTAAACACTGGGATGCAGATAAGACAGATACATACTGGCTGTGCTGTCTGGAGTCTTTAATAGGCAATGTTTATATTGTTTGTACATAAAATTCTGTATGTTGTGTATCATACCTCTCTAAACACTTTAAACATAGGCAAATATTGCAGAGCAATATCTGTAAATGTTCATTCAATTAATTTTCACTTTATTTTTATATGCTTTTGAAAGTGTGTTGCATAGCATTGTGAATAACACTTTTTGCAGACAGGGCTACTTGCATTCTCTGGACGTGAATTTGCAGACCGAAGCTTACGCAAATATGTAGCCATACTGGAAACATACACATCCATTTCAAAAGCCCTATGTGGATTTTATGGGCTTTTGAACCAAGGAACAGGTATAAGACACATGATTTGGATTATCAGTGACACAACACACATTAATACTAAGGCCGAGAGTCATAACAATTAAACAGCAACTCACAGCTTGAGCAAGCACTCTAGCAAATACCACTTCCTGATAATTCTTCAACAGAATAGAGCAAACAGGTCACAATTATTCTCCTGTGGAAAAAAAAAATCTGCCAAACCCTCTTACTGCAGTTCCTCTTTTCAGCTTTTCTCATTTCACTGTATCTCAGGTCCTTTAGCCACAGCAAGGGTCTCCATCATTTCCAGTGCATGGATCTAAGGGAGATACTGGTGGCTACAGTTTAAATGGAGTTCACCTACCATATGTGAGAGAGGATAAAGCTGGTAAGAAGATTAAGGCTTGTAGTTATAGTACCTGGTTATGACAAAAGAATCTGGATGAAGGGCAGCAACATCTACAAAAGAAAAAGGTAAAAGCAAGAAAGAAAATAATACACTGGATTTGAGAAAATAAGGAGGCATACAAACTTATCGAAAGGAATGAGAATTTATTGATGTAAAAGGAAATTGTGTGTGAGATATTTGCAACTAATTCCAATATAGTCAATAAAGTGAATTGCAATAAAACATTATCAGTTTGAATCAAATGCAGCAGGAGAGAAAAACAAACAAATAACCCAAACCAAACAAAAGCCATTATCTACATAAAGCAATATTTATAAAACCTAACTAGAAAGGGGTAACAATATGGAATACCAGTGAAAATCTGTTTATCTTTGTAAGAAAAGTCAATAATAGTCACATTAAAATCTTATAAATGGGAAAAAAAAGAACCCAACCAACCAAACATTGCATAAGACCTGATGTATTCACATGAGCAATGCCATTTTAATCCATGGGAATACTTATGTGAGTAAACCCCCTTATATCAGCCTTAAAATAGTGGTATTTTGGGGAGTATTTACGCTGGGGTCTATAGTCCTTCATATTTTGAACTGTTTCATCTGCTTATTCAGCTCCATCAATACTAGCAGCAGTAGGAACATTAGCTAATGTGCTGCAATATCACGTGTCCACACTTTCTGTGTTCTCCTACGGCAAGCAGAGGAGCTGAGATGGTTCTATGGTGGATGCCCAGAACCACCAGGAAGAGTTCCCTGGGGTGCAGTTGTTACTACCTGCCTGCCAGCACCCTGAGGACTGTCTCTGTTACCCCTGTATGTATTAGGCTGTTCTCAGACTTGGGACTGGGAGAGAGGTGCCCCAGCATCTAAAGAGAGGTTTCTCAAGACACTGATTAGGGTGTGAAACATTCCCAAGGAACTTGTATCTCTGCCCTTGAGAGCCTTTACTAGTGCTTGGGAGCTGTCATTCTCTCCACACCACACTCAGACCACCTATAGAAAGGTGTGCAGGCTTGGGTGAAGAAACCTCACCTCATGTCCTCATGTTGCCAATGTGGACTTTTTGTCATTGCATACCCTGCTTGGTACCATTTTACCACCTGCTCAAGGCTTCCTTTGTGAGAAAAGGTGAAAACAACACAGGATGACTTTCCTTCTCACAGGAGCTTTAATGTTTGCATGCCTTAGGCTTTTGCAGCCTGATTATCCAAGATTGACATTAAGGGATATAAGTGATGACTGGAGCAATGCACCCTGACAATGCCATATTTACAGAGAGAATGAATTACCTATAGAATGGAAATTTGGCATGGGCAAATGTCTCTCTCCTTTCTTATAGTTGTGTATGCTTTATTTTCTCAGCACTGTCTTTTTCAGCTATCCTTTGTCTCCTGGATATTATCACAGGTATTACTGTGCTCATTCTGTGTAACTGTCAGTATCTTCTCCCTCTGTTCATTCTCTTCCAACCTTCACAAAAACACCTGCTCCATCTTAAAGATGTTTAACACTAAGTTTTCTATGTTAAACACTGAAATGATTTCTGTCCTTTCTTGTCCTCCCTCCTCTTTTCCCCCCATGAGACCATTGGACTGCATGAAAGGATTGTCTTTGATCTTTAAGTGTTGAGTAGATATGTGTAATATAAATTGCAGTGACATTTAAATGAGTGTCCAAATACATTCATGAGGAAACAAAACTGGAAGAAGAATCTTCACTTTCTTATGCAAGAAGATCACATCAGATTGTCTGAAGCAAAAATATAGTTGAAGAAATGTTCCTTATAGCTTTCACCATCATAAGGTCAGTGAAAGTCAGCAAAGATCAGCAATCCAGAAGAGAAACCTCTGGGGAAGAGTGAGTGTCCTGGGTTCAGCAGTAGCAGTAATATTTCTCCTTCTTGGTAGCCGGTGCAGTGCAGTGTTTTGACTTTCGGCCTGGGTACAGAACTGATGTTTTGGTTTGGCCAAGGACTTTGTGAGCCTCATGCTCTGCCACGGAGGAGGGGAAGCCGGGAGGAAGCAGAGACAGGACACCTGACCCAAACTGACCAAAGAGGTATTCCATACCACAGCACGTCATGCCCAGGGTGTAACTGGGAGTTAGCCGGAAGGGCTGGGTGTCTGCAGGGTTGGAGGAGTTATCGGTCAGAGCTTGGTCGGGCTGGGGGGGCGAGTTATCGGTCGGCTGGTGGTGAGATGTTGTATTCTCTTCCCTTGTTATTTCCTTTATCATTATTATCATTGGTGGTAGCAGTAGTGATTTGTGTTATACCTTAGTTACTAAACTGTTCTTATCTCAACCCGTGGGAGTTGCATTCTTTTCGATTCTCCTCTCCGTCCCTCTGGGAACAGGGGGAGGGCAAGAAAAGGGGGGAGTGAGTGAACGAATTACCTGACTGGGTTTAAACCACGACAGTGAGCTAATCCACTTGTGCTGAGAAAAGTAACTTCCTTTCCCTGAGCAGGAAGACCCAGGGTGTGTTCTTCATCTGAGAACAGCTGCGGGGTGAGAGCACACCAATGCTGAGGAGTTCACATGGAAACTAGCTCCTTACAGCATACAATGTATTATACCCCATCTCCAGTCCTACACATCAAACAAGCCATGAGAAAAGCATTATAAAGACAGAGAACATGCTGATGGAGAGCAAAATATATTCAAAGGAGACAAAACACAGCAGAAATAATACACTGAAATCTCCACTGTTAACTTGTAGATGATCCTTTCATGGCCAGTCTACCTACCCTAAATTAGGCTGGGGTACTTCTCTCTCACTTTTCACACTCTTATCAATCATCAAAGTAAATGTGCAAGATTCTACTTCCTTTGCAGTATGTTTTATCCCAGAGATTGTAGTCATAGAGCGGCTATAAAGCAATTGCTGCCATAGGGGCGAATGCTCCTTTCAGCTCCTTCAAACAACTAGAAGGCTAGACTCTTAAAAGGCCAGCTCTTTCCCTATTCCTTACCCACAGCATTGTCTACCTGAGCTGGCTATCAGCAGGAAGCAAGTAATCCTCAGCTTTTGCTCCCTTAAGATCAAGGGTCAATGTGATCCCTACTGAGCAGCCTGATGGCATTTCTGACTCACTCTTACTGTTCATAAAGAGCCATCATGAAGCAGAGAGAGTGTTTCAGCCAGCACCCACCACAAAGTCATCTACACACCTATTTAGCACTACTTTTATGCATCATGTAGATATGACATCACTCTCATAGGCAAACTACCCAAGTCCCTTTCATCATTTCCTAGCACTGTCTCTTTTAATATTCTTGCCCCACTTTTTTCTCTTTTGAGGCCTTTTGCTCCACCAGCCTTCATGGAGAGTGGAGCAAAAGCTGATGAACAGAGCTCACTTACAGTGTTTGGAAGAGATTTATGGTGCTTCCTCTCATTTCTGCCATTACTCTGTGTAGGTAAAATCAATGATACTTTCTCACTTGGCAGAAGCATCTCATAGGTGATATATGGAAATTATTGGCTCAGTGTATGTGATCTGAACTCTAAGAAACCAAATTTCTTTCCCTTGCTCCTCTGCATTACAACTTTTTCTTAACTGGTTGACACCATGCAGTTAAGAGTCAGGTCAATTGTTTTCAGTCTGTATTTACCTTTGAAGGTCAAAGCTGTAGCTGACCTTGCTTGAACAGAGGGCTGGACAAGACAGTCTCCAGAGGTGCCCTTCCAGCCTCAAGGATTCTGTGATTCTATGATTCTGCATTTGAAAATACCTGAGATTTCTCTCCTTTGTACCTTGCTAAGAAAGAAATAACGGCGGCTGTTCCCATATCATTACTAATCACAGAATTTCTCCCCCTAATAAGATATAGGGATCTAACACAGAGAGCTTTATTTTTCAAAGATGACATCTTATAAGTAATTAAGCATCTTTGTTTAGCACGAAAGGCTATATACATTCAATCTGGAGTTTACTTTCAGACGTTTACTCCCTACTTCATAAGTGAATCACTACATTAGTGATTCCAGTCTTGCTCTAAAGGTAATGCTGCTTTTCTTGAGTACCATGAGATCTGGCTCTGGGAGTTCACAACCATATCTACATACTAACTGAAATTATAGCAGGCAAAAATTGCTTCTAATTTGTTCACTTGCATGACACTCCCAGATCAAACCCTCCAAGTGCATAGAGAGGATATGGACCTAAAAGGGAAAGGCAAGGAGGGTAATAATTACTCTAAAGAATTTGAGTACAGAAATGTTCTGCAGAAAATTAGCTCATTTCTGCTACCTTGAATTAACATAAAAACAAGCTAGCATAGAAGGCATGTTATCTGCACTCCACCTAACATGTGTTAAGTGTAAATAGAGATATGCTTTTTCACATTTTTATCTAGGCTTAATGAGCGCCAGGTCAACTAGGTGTGGGATTTTTAGGTGTTGGATCTGAAGCCATCCTTGCTATCAGCATGTGAGGGAAAACACATAGCACTCTGATCTGAAAAAACTGTTTACCTGGGTGTAAAGAGAATGAGAAAAACATGAAGAAGACTCAATTTTGAAAAACATTTTTGTAATAGCATAGAAAGTAAGAACCAGTTGATATTGTTTGCTTTAAGTATTATGCAAAATAATCTAATTTGCATTACCTACATTCATTTCACATTGTTTGTTCAAACTTGGACTTCAGTGCTGGTCAATTATCAACCACAAATTCTTCTGAAATCATTAAGGATAGATTCATACTAAGAGATTTGAAGGCACTTCTCATCCAGAAAGTCTAACTGGACAAAATACTATTCACCTTATTTCCACTTTTAATCCCTTACCCCGATTCCCTGGGAGAAAAGCAAACTGCAAAAGACAGAATGCAGCAGCAGGCACTCTGGCAGTGGTCCTACATGGATGTCTGAGAGGCCGACTGAGACACTTATGCATTGGACATAATCTGTGAATCTTTCCTTGGCTTCAGTTACTTGACTCTGGATAGAGCGCTCACGCTGTTAACTGCTGTTACACTTAAAAACACATCGGGCAATTACAACTAGTACAGGAGCAGACAAAGGTTTAGTATAGCTTGAATTAATGCAAAGAGGATCTGTTCCTAAGTCCTCCTTAGCAAGATATAGTCACAAGAACACCAGCTCTGATCCAAGTGACCAAATGAAAAATCAGTGATCTATATTTGCTGCCGCTTTTCCAGCCTGAAATGTTCACTGTGGCAGAATGACCAGCTGAGATTGTAGGTGAGCCTTTAAGAAATTAGTTTAGAAATTACTGCAACATGAGCAAGTTACAAAGCAGCCAGAGGCACTGGTATTTTGGATTCAAGATGCATGAAGCCACTACTTTTCTTTGTTGATGTGAAGAATGATCAATTAATGTACCAATCTAGTTGCTTTTCATATGTCTTTCCCATTTTCACCACAAAGATCACATTAAATTGGCAAATCTCTCCTTTCTTATGTGATCACCTTCCCCATGAAGTCAAATACTTAACTGCCCCCTCTATATTAAGATATGATGGGCAAAGAAGAAAATGTGTGGGTATATATGTTTTTAAAAATCCCATTTATGATTTGATAACTTTCAACACAGACATCATTAATAAATATACCCACAGTGCCAAGCAGACTTTTGTTTCTTTTTTCTTTTAAACACAGGTTTAAAATAAATGGCTTCAATTTCATGTGTTTAAAGCTGAAAAAAATGCACAGAGAAAATTTCTGAATTTGCTATTGAATCACATGAAGTGGAGGCTGGTGCCAGGGCAGTGGAAATGCATGGCACTCTGGGTTATGAGCAAGCCTCTTGGTGAGGTGGATATTGACACAAGGACTATACCTCTTAGACAAAGCTACTACATCAAATCCCAGTATCTTCATTTTTCCAGGTGAGGGAGATTAAGAGCTGACATTTCAAGACCAAGTCAGAGAACCTACTGATTAAACACTAATCCAAACTGTCCCTTCTCTGTTATCCTCAAGGAGAAGAGAGTGCTATATTAAAAGGAAAGTATAATTCTGTTGATTGGTTTGCTGAGTCCTTGTGTATTTCTCAAGGTTCTGACATTACAGTTTGCAGCAAAATATGAAGTCTAGTTTTTGTTTGTTCCATCATGAGAACAACAGAAAATACCAAGTACTCTATTCTAGCTACAGCTTGTTTTGTGCCTGAGTATCACTTAAGTTCTCACAAATTTTGGTCTTCAAATATATCATCCATTCACAGATCTGTTCAAGAAAACCTTTTAAAAAAGTTCTTAGCCACTGTTAGGCTGATTAAACCAGAAGTATTAATCTCTTCTTTTCTTAAAGGCAGGGTGCAGCTTCCGTCTGGTGTAAGAATACCTTCTAGTAGATGAATTCTTACACCTAATTGATTCACCTGTAGTACAGGTGAAAAATTGGATGCTAAATGACTTTGGCTTCACCTTCATAAGACACAAAATTTAGATGTTTCTCAGTTGTTTTCCATTAAACTCATTAGTCTGTTCTACTGTCTTAAGAGAGAAATCCAGATTTGTTGCAAAATAGATGCCATGTCAGTGCAGATCTTTCCCCTGCGCTTCATTTTAGTAAAATCCTTGGCCAGAATCTTACACTGTATGGGGACTTAGAATATATTACTTACTATAAAACTAAGCAGACATGAGAAAAATGCCAGCTCAAGATATTTGAAACAGTCCTTTGCAGAAAATCTTCTGGTGTATAATTATTTCACAGAAAGATCTTTCATGTCATTTCATTCAACTCACTGCACTTCAGTTCTACCAAGAAAAGTTGTTCTCTTCTGATCTCAGTTAACACCAGAACCCTGGCAATATCAAGATGTTTGAATTATCAGCCCTGAAGGCAATGTTCATGATTTTTTTATCCTTGTTGCAGCTCCACTGGTGGAGTAATTTCCCAGAGAGTAGGGACTTGGTTGAGCTTCCTCCTTAGCCTTAGTGTGTTTACATCCAAATCACCTACCTTTCTGCTGAGTATGCTAAGCATGGAGCTTTGAGAGTGGCAGGAAAGGGACATAGAAGTACATACACATACCCCATTCACCCTTTCTCGCTCCTGGTTTGTTGTTTTTTTTTATTTTGCACAAACAATCAGGAGTTCACCACTCCAAAATGAGAAAAAGTACATGCACAGCTAAATAACACATACCACCTTTTAGAGCTTATCGGTTGTATGCCTTTATGTTTATTTTTACTAAAAACAACTAATAAGTAAATGTCTATTTTTTATTTAATAAATAAAAAATCAGACTAAGACTTGGAGTCCTGAGATCTTAAGTTTCTTACTGAGCTGAAGGGAAATTGCCCCTGTGCCATGTGTGTTCCCTTGAAATCTTCCCAGGTATCAGCTGATTTCAGAAGAATAATACCTGAGGACTCTACTTCTACACCTCTGTATAAGGGGTTTTATCCCAGAGGTTTCCCATTTGATCAACAACCAAATGCAATCTTTGCTTCAGCTATGTGATAGATGAGATCAGTGTCTGACACAGCATGTCCGACAGGGAGTCTCTGGCTTGAGGAAAAGGCTAGATGTGATGCGGACTTTTTTATTATTCACATCTGACACTTTTATCTCAATCTGTGAGTGAATGTCTTCTTTTCTCCAACTGCAGACTTCAAGATTTCTGTGTTTGCCTTGCCAGATATTCCGCTGGAGCCACAGATAAGGTACAAGATAGGCATGCTAATTATCAGCTGTTTCCCCAGACAATAGAGGAGATGTTAGCAGCAAAGAAAATGTATCATTTTTTGGGCCCCTTACATTCAAAAAAAAATAGGAAGAATATTTCCTATCAGTGAAGTGCTTTCTGAAAGGGTATTCTGGGTTTGAAGAACAAAGACATACCCTTGTGCATCCAGTGCATGAGTTGAACTACAGATGTATGTGTATTCTGCAGCTCGCAGTGAGGTGCACTGGTTCATCCTATACAGAGGGCTTTTTAGATTACTTTCTTACAGAGCCTTCCAGCATGAGGTAAGGCAAAGATAAGAGATACATAAAACGAATACATAAGATGCACTTCAGTAACAGGGAAAAAAAAAAGAAAGCCAGGCATATGCTTTGCCTGCAAAGAGCATCTCTGAAAGAGGTGCTTGCTTGGGGCTTAACTAAGGCCACTTTGCAGTAGCTATAGTATTCCTGGATGGTGATGAAATAGAAGTGAAATTAATAGCTGTGATAAATCTTCTATATTTACAGGTTAGCAGATAGTACATGAAAGAACTTTAAAAATGGGAAGACTCATTTATGTCTCCTTTGGTCTGTTAACTTTGTCAGCTGCTCACCTTCTAACTGTATGTAGATGGTCTTAAAGACAATTACTATAATTTAGTTCAGGCAATGCATATGAGTAAATATATGGAATATATTCATATCTGCAGTGGTCTCTGTTTTGTGCTGCTTTCGCTGGCCACACAGAAGCCAAAAAGGGCCATGGCTGAGTGGTACCTTTAGAGGAGCTAGCATTTCTCAGATGAGCACTAACAGGAACCACTTCCATTTTCTCCTTTTCCCGACATGCAAAGCCCACTCGTAATCCATTTCATTAAAAAGAAAGAAAATGCAAGCTCATCAAATATACCTGCAATGAGTGAGGGTGCAGATCTCCTGACTTCTGAGAAATTGCATCTCTTTCCGCTGAAAGTGGATTTGGCTTGCAGATTTGCCCAGACTACATTTTCCTTGGTAATTTTATTCCATTTAATCAAAGCTATGGGTTGAGTGGTACAGGAGAGACATTAAGCAATTCTCACAGGTGCAAAGAACAAGGTAGCAAACATGCCTAAGCTATTACCATTTTCTTTTGTCCCCTAAATGCTGTAGTTGCTTAGACTGAGTATTCAGAGACCATAGCCACAAACAGCTCAAGTGGAGTATAAAGACAGGTCATAAAAGACACATAAATATTAAGATTGATCACGGCATCTCTAGCAGTACTGCCTAAGTTTGCAGCTTTCAACCCCTTTTCTCTAGGAAATGTCCATGAAGGGAGAGCTCCCCCATCCTCCAGAGTTACATTTCCTGCAGGAGGAATTGCTCACTTTGGATGGACATTGTTTTCTTCTAAAACACAACTTCCGTTTCTGCAACAAAATGGCATCTTTCAACCCAGCAATAACCTGTATTGTTTTCTTTATTTTTTTTAAGTTGATGAAAGGGCAAAAGGAGAAATAGGACATACTGCTGATTTTCTGCTGAGCCTATATCTGTAATGTACTCCATAGGATCTTGTTACTCTAGACAGCCACTCAGGATTAAAGAGTTGCAGTATGTCACCATTAATTGGCATAGCATTAAATAGTTTTTAAAGCATTGAACATTAAGGGATTTAAATCTCTTTAATGTTCCTGGATGGCAATCTCTTAAGGTTCATACTGAGGCCAGCTGCTTATAATAAATAGAATGGGCAAAAAAACCAATAACATAAATTAATGACATGTATTTTAGAAAAGGTTTGAAATTGTTGGAATAAGATCTCTGTGAGTTTTGAGTTTCCAAATAAGCTACCGCATTAAGTGGGAGGAAGGAGAAAAAATTTCTATTCCTTCACCATGCTGAGGTAAAATCATTCATTACTCTCCAATGACAAGATTTTACATAATTCAGTACAGGTAGAACCGGATGTGTTCAACCTGCACAAGGAAGGACCCAAGAGAGTAATCAGATTTGCACAGACCAAGGCAAATCGCTATTAAAAACATGGTATTTCTGTACCAAACAGAAAGCTACGGCTGAGGATATGAAAGCGTTACTGGCATAGCCAATGCTTTAAAGACAGTCCAGTACATCACGCAATGTGAGCTAGCTGGGAAAATGTGGTAGCTGTGCTTAATAACCATGTAATTTCCATAAATCTTTGGGTATCTAAGAAATATGAATAGAGATAAGAATGCTATTTGATTTAAAAAAAAAATTGGTAATTGTAGATAATTCCAGCCTTTTCCTACCAAATTCTTTGTCAGGTGAAAAGAAGACCCAAGATGTATATGTAATTGAGTTTGCTCAATATGCAGTTATTTGAAAGCAATGAAAAGTTGCTGCACAGGCACTGTGTATCTTTAATGAACAGTTTCAAACAGTGAAAAGCTGTGTCAAAAATAGCCATCCACAAGCTTAGCAACACATACACTTCTGAACAGAGGTGCAACTTGGACTTCAGTACATGAGGTCTAGCAGGAGGAAGCTCCTTTCAAAAGCACATTTTTACTGTTGTCACAGAGTCAAATAGCTTTTGTCCAAACATATAAATATTTTTAGTATCCAAGATAAAGGCCTATTGTACAAAACTGTTTATTTTATTAAATCCTAACACAGGTGAAAAGGTTGTTTATTTTTATTAAGACTTAGTTCAACAGATCTTTACTAGGTTTTGATGTCTGACCTAAGTTGATCTTCATTAGCTTGCAACTATTACTGTTATGTCTTGCACTTAAGTGTACGTGTTTATAAATAAGCTTTTAAATTTGTATGGTCTGTAATTACCAAGAATTTTCCATAACAAATGCTAGTGCTTGGAGTAGCAAATTTATTTTTTGTTATATAAAATATTTTTCTCATTCCATTTGAGTTATTCCAAAGACTTAACAGCCTTTTTCTGCTTATGCTAGAAGGCTAAACAAGTATGTCAGTTGTAATTACTGTAATTTTTCTGTCCAAAATCTCAGTCACAGATGATCACCTCTTTGCAGTTTTGGAAACTTCAGATTCAGAAAAGAAAATTCATCCAATTTCACACTACTTACACACAAACTGTAATTGGTAAGTTGCTCTCAGTATCCTATAGCCAAAGAAACCCTCCATGTTTCCTCAATGTTTCTCACAGACCTTTCCTCAGTTCTGAAAGGCATTGTCCATAAAATAACAATGACTTCTGTATTTAAGGAAATGTGTTAGCTATTAAACTATTTACCTGTCCCCTTTTCTCAGACGAGGTTTGTATTTAGCAGTTTTCCAGGAGAAGCTCCTAGTGTCCATAGCAACCAAGTATAGAGCTGGATGTGGTACAAAGTCAAGGACTCTGTCTAATGCTCTATAATGACCAGGTCAAGGTTGAATCAATACTTCATATTCTGAATCAACATTTTAAAGTTAGACTCATACTACAGCAAACCCAAACTGTGGACTTCTGCCCTGCCCCCCACAACATCTGAGTAAATGACTGGACAATTGGGTTAGATACAAGTTGTGGGGGAAGAAGTGGAAAGAAATCACAACAGAGGGGGATGATTCAAAGGCTTTTCCTTCTGGCTATGTGTTGTAATATGTTTGCTTCAGCATTCTGGGCACATACTCAATTTACAGCTGAAAACTGTTATTTCTTAATCAAAATGAATAGAAACAAAAGACAACCTTTGAAGGCAACATGTATGGAAAACAGCCAGATACAAAATTGCAGAACCTTGATCTTATAAATGAAAGTTTAAGAGACTAGAAACACTTGAAAAGCAGCCTCAGGAAAGTTTTGAAACTTCCATAAACAACAAAAAGTTCTTACCTGCCTGGTCTGATAGAAACACTGTGACAAGAATGCTCATCAGCCCAGTATGAGAGGTTTTGTTGGGTGAACGCTAAGGCTAGGAAAAAGCGGAACTGTACAGAAAAAAATGCAATTTAATAAATGGATAAAGGAGGAGGAAATGACCAAGTGCAGGGATAAAGCATAGAGAGGACTGAATATATCTGAGATTCTGCCAAGCAATAAAAATAGAAATTAATAGATTGCTTTGGGGAGATGTGCTTCATTAGCCCACCAGACATCAAGATAGGGATGGCCAAAAGTAAAGAGAAAAGAATCACCTTAACTGAAACAAAAATTAGAGTTCTGTCCAATGTTTCCCTACATAATCATTGCCAGGCTGTCCTTAACCAATCCTAAAATTGTATCTGCTTTCTGCATAGCCCTGTAAGAGTCTAAAGTGCACATATTCAAGCATGATATTTCAAGCCAAAACCAATTACCAGGATACAATCAAGTATCTGAATCCAAGGACAGGAAAAAAATACCTACCAGGTGAGAAGAAGCCATAAACAAGTCATAGGACAGATGATGCCCAGGGCTTGGAGACAAAAGCCACAGACCTCAGCTACAGACCTGCTAGATAGTAATTATACATGCTATTGCCTTTCATAGATTACCACACTTTAGCAACTCAGAAGTATGAGCAGGCTCACCTGTGCTCACCTCAGCCCCTAATTACCAACAAGTCTTGGCAGACAAGATACTAAGAGAAGAGAAATTAGACTTAAGACAGTAACAAATTAAAATCCTTTCGTGCAAATGCATTTGCCATGCTGAGTGCAACAAGATTCTCTTCTAAGTAAATAAATAGTCCTTTTTACAAGGGCATGCAGTAATAGGAAAAGGGTAAATGTTTTAACCAAAATTTAGCTTTAATTAAAATTTGGCTTTAAATAAGATTTAGATTAGAGATAAGGAAGAAGTTCTTTACTGTGAGGATGGTAAGATGCAGGAACAGGTTACCCAGAGAAGCTGTGGATGCCCAGTCTCTGGCAGCATTCAAGGCCAGGCTGGATGGGGCTTTGAGCAGTCTAGTCTTATAGAAGGTGCCTTTGCCTGTGGCAAGGAGGTTAGAATGAGATGATCTTTAAGGCCCCTTCTAACCCAAACCATTCTGTGATTCTGTGATTTAAATCCTAATCTTCTTTTTCCATTAAAACCTTCTAATAGGAGAAGGGAAAGCCTGATCTATTTCCCATTAATTGACTTGAAAGGCCCATAATATGACTTGATTGCATTTGAAGGCATGAGGTCCCTTGGCTCTACCCCTGAATTGCAGCTTGAATATAGTATTACAGGCAGTCATTTGAGATCAAAAGGCAAGTGTCATGACCATACAGACCACACAGTGAGGGGTTTACAGTCCTTCCATGCATGCATGGCTCTTTAATATCGTGGACCTTCTGATATCACAAGATGACTTTGTTGAGGTATCTTCTACTGCTGCTGCAACCTTTAAACTCTAATTTAATCTTTTTCATCTATGCTTCTTCATAAGTTTAGCTGTTCCTTAAGTCACCAACAGAAAGTTGTGTGATATCTTCTCAAGCCTGCTCCCACTATAAACAGATGCAATAATTAAATCCCAACTTCTGAAGGCAATACTTATTTCCAAGTGATTTTTTTTTTTTTTCCACTTTTACTTAGGACTAGCTTAACACCCTTGCTGGCATCCCAGGCATCGCATTTTGCAAAGAGATGCCACATCTTCTGGAAAACATAGGTACAACATTGTCTTCTCCTTGATAGCAGTCCAGGTAACAGGCAAAAGCTCCCAGCTGCACTGTTCCCTGGCCTTGTCCCATCATTAGTCTCACAAGAGCCCTCCAGAGGCACTGATGTGGCCACCTTGTTTGCTCCACAGTGAGCAAAACCAGCTCTTTTTACAATTACAAATATCCTAAGGCTCTCAGGATATTTTTCTTCAAGCCACTCTTCTGAAAAGCAGATCCTCAGACAGTAAGCCTCTGTAAGAGAAGAGGCTTGTCCTTTCAGAAGAATTTTAGTCCCCTAAGTACCACAGCAGTACTTCTTGGAGCAGGGAATATCTGTGTGTTTGCTCAGCACCTGACATAATGATTCTCTTCAAGGTATAAATACTATCATGTGCAATAATTTTTCACTGGGAGCAAAACTTTTTACTCACTGAATTAGTTAGGTGGGAAAATAGCATTTCAAAAGTCCCAGAGCCATTCATTCACAACCTTTAAAAGTGCAGGTCTGTAATTTGAAGTGTGTGGGACACAAAATCTTCTTAAACGGAGCCTGCCTTCCAGGAAGAGATGTCAATTCAACTCAAGAAATCACACTGAGACTTTCACAAAAATAGGCATACACAGTGTAATGCAGAACTCATTTCATGGCAGTAAATCTGACATAAAAGTTATGCTAGAACATACTTTTCCTATGCTGGCCTAAAACAAACAGCCTGGATCTCTGCTCTGTGCATCAGTCCTGGCTGTCAATTCAGCATTGCCACATTTTATGTTTCCGTTACAAAGACACCATGTGTGGGGCTTTCCTAATGCCTCTGAAGTTTAGCGTGCACCAGGTTGTTGCCAAAGGGCAGTTGTTTAGTAAAGAGCCCAGGACATATAGTACAGAAACATGGAATTTTAGTAGAAATGCCCTAAAATAAGATATAAGCACAGTTAACAAATTTTACAAAGCTTCCTAAAAAAAAAAAAAAAAAAAAAAATGAAAAAAAACAACCCAACAAAACCAAACAGATACAGATAGTGCTTGCATGAGCTCTTCAGAAGATACTTTGAAGATACTGTAGTGATCCTAAGTGGAAGACCATTGTACATCAAGGAGTTAGTGATCCACACAACAGTTAACCTGGACCCCAAGCCCATGCTGTGTGGTGCTGCATTGTTCTGCAAATTCATCCTGGCCTTCAGGCAGCGTTGTGTTGCACAGACCTCTTGGCTGCAGGGTAAACTCAGCCAGTTTACTGCAACAAAGGAACCTGCAGGCAGTTTCCTCTTGGTACCAGGGATTATGCCACCAGCCTGACCTTGTCTTTATCTAAAGGTACAGCAAGAAGTTCAAAAGTTTGACAGCATAAATGATAAATTGAGTTGGTTTATTGTAAAAAAAATTCTACGATAGCTCAAATTATAGAAATGGGAAAACTTTTTCATGGACAAGTTCTGCATTGCATACTGCGCATGGATCCGAGCCCCCTTCAGTGCTGCACCAACTTGGGTTCCCATTTCTAAGAGGATATAAGATTACCTATGCTATTATCTCCTTACAGCTTTAGCACTAATAACTAGCATTTTAAATGATACCCTAGGGAGTCTGAGTGCCTTTCTTACAGGGATCATAATGCACCAGCACCTCATGGTGCAAACCAGGTACACTGAAGAGTCCAGGTCAGGGCTGTTAAACAGTTATGATCCCCAGAATAAATAAGATACCTACACAATTTTTAAAAGACTAAGAACATTCAAGATCTGCCTTTGCTAACTTCAGGTTATACATGAGAACAGTAACGCATGGGAATCTTCACACAGGATTTTAAGATGAATCCTTCATCTTAAAGATTCCTCTTCTCCTTAGTAAGCCATCTAAAAATTAGTCATATCACCTTAAGCCAATGTTTAGATTCCCTATATATTCAGCAAAGAGAAAGAGGTGGTTCAGGATAGCAATCCATCCCTTTTTAAGATAGCTATCTGGAAAATACAAGATTAAGTTTCCTTTGCAGATGTACTTAGAGTGTCCATAGGAGCCAAGCCTGATCTTCAGCTTGCTTAAGCTTCGCACCTAACTGTTATGGGTTTAACATCAAGTGAGGTGATTTCTGCTAGAAGTTGGTACTGGCAGAGAAGTCTGAACAGATTGAAAGCAAAGTGTTTGTAATGTACTAAAAACAGCTATAGCCATCTGTTTTGTTATATTAAAAAAGGGGAATTACGAGAAATATCTATGTCTGTCTGGTACTGCTGCATCCGTTTGCTGTGCTATAGCCTCAGTTTACTCCACATAATTTTGCAGGAGTTTTTTCAAATTGTAATGAATGATCCATCTGCTGACACCATACCAGAGAGATGTATTGCTCTGTCAGCGACTGTTACAACCCATCTCTTGTTTATGACCACTAGCATGATCTGCATGCTTGCAGGCAGTTGTTGTCCTCAAGAACTAATTATGAATAGGTGACAGGCACTTGATCTATCGTCTTCTGAGAACAGCCATCAGTACATTAATACACCAGGGTATTCTGTAAGGAGCAGGCTGCATAGGAAAACGCTGCTATAAAGCAATTGCAGACAGAATTGCAGCTAAAGGAGTAGAGAAATACAAAAGAATTGTGGCGCTGTAAATGCAATAGGAATGTTCTCACATAGATCATATTTGCTTCTATGTCACGTTATTAGTGTGTGTCTCAAGTTTATGCTCCAGGTCAATTTGCTTTCAGCTGAGCACTGAGTCTATGAGTACACTGTTGTCTGGAATTTAGAGTGGAGATGCACCTCTGAGGAAGCACAGGCAGTGGGTTACCAGAAGAGAAGGTTGCTTTACAGACACAGAGCCACTTGGTCTAGGGAACCTGACTCCAGACTCAAGCAAAACTGCCTGCAGATCTCTGTGTGTGTATATACACAAATACATGATGGACCTGGACAAACAAATAAACACAAAACAAACAAACAAACAAAAAAAAAAAAACACAAAACAACCAACCAACAAAAAAAAAAAAGGCAATTTTTTACTACTTTTTAATATCAAGGCATGTTTTAAATGCTTTCATCCTCTAGTTTAGTGACTGAATTATCTACTAACAGTTTTTTACTATTTGGCAAATCCAGATATAGAGCTGTGCACACACAAAGATAAACAAAACACACAGGTTATTTCAATCTCCTATTTAAATAAACTGCTGAATCTAAGAACTCAAGGGGAAATAGTGGGATTAGGACTCTGTATTCCTCTAAATTTAAGTACTTATAGATGCCTTCTCTCACCATCTTAGATCAATATTTCTTAGTGATGTTCGAATTACATTCATCCTTGCTTCTTCTTTTCTCCAGTTCCTTCTTCTTACTTTCAAGAAAATAAATGATAGAAAAGTGGTATTAAGTAGTCAGTTCTGTACCTAGATACCTTTGTTTTGGTTGGTTTACTGCAGGGCTTATCTTTATCAAAAAATACTAGAATTCACTAGGCTTTTGCTTCTTTCCCCAGATACATACTACTTATAGGGAACAGCTACTGGAAAATCCTAGCTCCATCTGACAAGAAACACAAACAACAGCTTCAGGAATATATGCATGCGTGCCAGTTGCATGGCTGGACACTTTCTAGCTGGGCTGTTGGGTACTGTCCAACTTGAACTTGGGTCCACTGTATCTGCAACAGGCTGATGGAGGGCTGAGTTCAGAATGTCTGCTGGGAACCTAAGCTGTCATGTGCTCAACTAGACCAATCTTGTTTATTTATCACATGTGAACAAGAATGTTGTGGGACACTCAGTCTCTCATCTTCAAGAATGTTTCAGAGATCAATCTAAACCTGCCTTTCCGTGAATGCTTTGAAGTAAAAAGATGTACAGGGGAAGAGTAGACTTAAGAAAAACTCAAGAGGATTAATTGATGATGTAAGTATGGTATTAATTTCCTTGCACCTCCACCTCCTTTTAGGCTCCTGCAAGCTAGCAGTGGATCTGATCCTTAGACTGAGATACAAAATAGAAGAAAGAGAGTTACCCTATTGGGATGAAAGAATGGACCCAAGTGATTTTCACTGAAAATCTTCAACTTGCAACATTACATTTACTACAGGCTATTTCTCTGGAAACTATGCAGGCTCAGCATGCAAGAACTTAAACCCTCCTCTGTGCTTCCAGGACAGCCTTCAGTGTCAGAAAGAAGGAGTTAATCCTCCAGAAGGCAAAAGAGAAATATGGTGAAAATACTGGGGTTTAGTTAGGAGATTAAAAAATGTAATATTAGCTAGGACAAAGAATTGGAAGAAAAACAAATCTAGACTTCTGACCTTCCCTGAAATACTGACAGTCAAGTAAAAAAAGCAATCACCACAGAGATTTTCAGACCAGAAAATCCCAGGATCATGTTCACTCAAGGAGGCAGGTTTTTAATTGATCACCTACATTCATAACACAGTTCAGTGTATTGTAGAAAAGAAATAGAAAAAAAAAAGAAAAAAAAATAAACCCAGCTCCTGCAGCAGCAGACAACCAAATAGTATAAGGTGTGCTGGTTGTCCCTAACTAAGCCTTCTCAGGAGCGATGTCAGCAGTACCATCCTGTGTCCCTGGTCACCTACCACAGCCATTGAGGACCTCAAGGCTGCTGCAATCCTAGTGCAATGACAGCACTGGAGATGCCTTACCTCATGCTCAGGGTGCTCTGACATGTACTAAGCTCACCAACACAGCCCAGGGGCAACCTCCAGGACACCCTGTTTGCAGTGCTGCTGCCATGTGGAACAGAAATCTGTTCTTCTGCTGGCCCTCTAACATCCCCCAGCACCCAGCTTAGACATATTGTCCCTGGCAGCTAAAAGACATCATGGCAGAGATTGCAGTGGTACAAAACTAGGGCTCACAGTAAGATCTACAATGCCACTTGCAGCAGCATTTTGCAGCAATATTTAGAGAAACCTTGTTTTATCTCCACATCAGGAAAAAAGATAATTTCCATATTCAAGGTCAAAATCATCTTAAACAAAAAGATCCTATCCCTTCATGCAGCAGTCCCAAAAGGTATACAATTCATTTTGCCGTTTTGTCTGTATCATGTCATTTTGTCAGTTCAACAGACTGTTGAACTGTTTACAGCCTTTAAAACCTATTTGGTTGCTATGGTTACCAGCTCTTCAAAATATCACTACTAGATTAAAAAAAAACCCACATGTGAGGTCTGATGATTCTGTCATGATTTTGCCTGCTTTTACGAGAAATTGTTCACATTAAGGACCTTGGAAGATAAGGGTGGTATAAGTCAAGAGCAAAATGCTGAAAAGATGTTTCCTCTGAGCCTTGCAGCTTTAAACTGTTATATTATCTACTCAAACAAACTGGTTGGAACACAAAACCACTTAAAATATAGCAACTTCAGAACAACATGGTGTTCAAAATTCTTATTTGTAGCAGATGTATTTTCAATTTCTACACAACTGTAATATAAGCATTCAGATCTTCAGATGGTCTACAACTGGTTAACATTACTGGGACAGAGACCTACATCAGCTAAAGATCTTGCCACAGATATGTACAGTTTTACAAGCTTTGCCTAATTTTCTATCTGTATGTATTAATCAAATCACGTGACTTTATTAAAGATGATATTTACTACAGACATTAAACTACACTGTGAAAAGCCTTATAAACACAGATACAAGATCATCTGAGTGCTTTCATTCTTCACCAGCTCTTGATTAAGGTAAATGTCAGGAAGCCCATGTAAAGCAATGACCCTGTAAGACAGAAGCCAAAAGCTAGACCCTCAAACAGTAAGTATCTGCATAATTCCTTCAAACCACATTAATTTACTCTAGCTGAAATTTTGGCCCTGAGAGCATTGCCCCAGCATTATTAATACAAAAACTGATTTTTTTCCTGGATACAGAAGTGAATTATGGTATCAAGTTAATTAAAGGTGATAAAACTTTTTAAAACCTGTTACTAGATTGCTCCAGATAAAGGTTTTCAGATGCTTTGAATCAGAGAAACAAAGACATCCAGTGGCTCAAAGAACAATAATAGTATACACTATTGAGTGATATTAAAAATGGTATGTTATTAAACTACTTTGAAATATGCTATTATCTTTTATATCTAGCATTTAATATTCAGATAAAGTAACAGCTACCAAATCGGCTTATAATGTTTCAAAAGAATAAACAATTTAATAGGGTAACCAAGTGATCAGGCCAAGTCATCATGGGTTTATGAAAGGTAGGTCTGGCTTGACTAACCTATCTCCTTCTGTGACCAAGGTGACAGGCTTAGTTAATGAGGGAAAGGCTGTGGACTTTGCCTACCTAGACTTCAGTAAAGAAGGGCCATGAAGATGGTGAAGGGTCTGGAGTACGAGTCTTACGAGGAATGGCTGAGGGAACTCAGGATGTTTAGTCTGGAGAAAAGGAGGCTCAGGGGAGACCTTATCACTCTCTACAACTACCTGAAAGGAGGTTGTAGCAAGGTAGATGTCAGTCTCTTCTTCCAAGTAATCAGTGCTAGGACAAGAGGAAATGGCCTCAAGTGGAGCCGGGGAGGTTTAGATTGGATATTAGGAAAAATTTCTTCACCAAGAGGGTTGTCAAGCATTGGAACAGGCTGCCACAAAAGTGGTTGAGTCACCATTCCTTGAGTTATTTAGAAGATGTGGTGTTAGGCGCATGGTTTAGTAGTGGACTTGGCAGTGTTGGGTTAATAGTCGGACACAATGATCTTCAATGTCTTTTCCTACCTAAATGATTCTATGACTACAATTCTAATTTCAAGACATCAACATGGAAGTTTTCTTTTCTATGTTGCTACACATTATCCCGTTAAAAGTGCCCCAAATACAAGCGAATCTATTCCTTTGAATATAGAAGCCAGGCAGTTAAAGAAATTCAAGCAACAAAATGTTTCCTCATGTTACATAACTAGACGAGAAACCAAGAGGTGATCTATAAAAAAAACTGTACTTTACTAAATATGAAATACTGGAGGTTTTTCTTTCTTAACATCAAACAAGTCAGCATCCCTTCACAAAACAAGTATTTATTTCCAACATACACTGGAAGTCAAAATGTGGCAATGAAGATAAATGTGCCATTTTTCTGCAGATAAGACATTAAAGGGAAGCTGTTTTTACATGATGAATAATAGAGACTCACAGAAAGTTAAGACGGAATAACGCAGTTCTTCTTCCAGTATTTTCCTGTATGGGTGCATATGGACATAAACTTCATAAGAAAACACAGGAAACCAGCTGTGAACATTTTCATGGAGTATCAGGTGATTGAAAGAGGAAGAATCAATAGAGACAGACAAAGCCATGGTTTACCCAATGTAGTCATCACAAGCTCATATGCTGGCTTATACCTTCAAAATTAGTATTAACACTATGGATTTTGCAATGAAAAACTAGATGAAAATCTAATTTGACCAACAGAATCCCTTTGCAAGCCTTCACCATGTATTAGTACACTGCTTTCAAATTTAGTATGAAAACCAAGCTTGGAAGGGAGCAATTATCACTTTATTATCATTGTAATTATAAAAGAACAATCTGATCCATGTTGCATCACCTTGACTCCATATCCTTATCTCCAGTTTATATCTAAACACCTTCTCATTCTTTAGCAGATTGGCAAAAAACAAAAAAAAAATCATTAGCAATGGTTTGGTTTCCAAATTATATTCAAAACCCTAAACACTACTTAGCAACAACTAAAAACATTGGTGTTATCAGCATTGTTCTCAGACTAAAGTTGAAAACACAGCACTGCACCAGCTACTAAGAAGGAGAAAAATCACTGCTACAGGTGAACCCAGGACACTCTCTTTGGTTTCCCTCTTCTGAATGTTCAGTGATCCACTGTAGTTACCCGTGACTAAAAGCAAACTCATTTTCTCTGGGCCACTTGGCAGATTTGTGTCTTGTTTGTTCAGTCTTCAGGCAGTGGGGTAATGGCCGATGACTACAGTGCTGCATCAGTATGACAACTCAAATAGCAAATAACCATACAGTTGAAGTAGATGGAAATAAGTCAATAATGAAATGAATGTCACATACCTGGGAGAACACACAGATACAGAATATCTATTCACACTAAAAAATCCATGAGTCAATTGTTTCACCTAGCTGAGCCAACACCTTTAACACTTTAAAAAAACAAGGCTAAGGACAGTAGGCTTTGGTGACAGAGAGTGAAAACATCTTATGCAAATACTGACCAACAATATTAAATTACATGCATGCTAGGTTTTGAATATAATCTGGAAGCCAAACCATTGCTAATGATTTGGTTTGGTTTGGTTTTGCTAATCTGCCAAAGAATGAGAAGGTGTTTAGATGTAAAACCATAGACTAACCCTGACTTCCCTCCAATCATCATCCCAACAAAGAATGAACTTTGATGTAACCAGATGAGCTCATCAGTGACCAGATGAGCTCAGCAGTGTCATCAGCAGGCAACAACCCAACACTACACAATGTCTCTCCTGCCCTGAAAGACTGTTACAAGAGATGGAGCCTGCCATCATGGACTGAATGAATTCAGCAAACTTTATAGTAATGGTCCATGGACTAAGGAATGACATCTCTCTCTTTGTGTGCCTACATATATATATAAAAGACAAAAGTTATGGTATATTGAAAAATGTGGGACCTGAGCATGACATGAATGGTACGGAATAAGGGGTTGATACTGTCCTGGGTTCAGCTGTAGCAGTTATTTTTTTCCTTCTTAGTAGCTGGTACAGTGCTGTGTTTTCAACTTCTGTCTGAGAACACTGATAACACAGGTGTTTTTAGTTGTTGCTAAGTAATATTTACTTTGATCAAGGTTTTTTCAGTCTCATTCTCTGCCAGGAAGGAGGGGAAGTCAGGAGGAAGCACAGACAGGACAACTGACCCAAACTAGCCAAATGGGTGGGTATTCCATACCTACACAGCATGTCCTGCCCAGTATAGAAACTGGGGGGAATTACCCAGAAGGCCCAGAACACTGCTCGGGTAGGGCTGGGTATCTGTCGACAGGTGGTGAGCAGTTGTATTCTCTTCACTTGTTATTTCCCTTGTCATTATTATTCCCTTGTCACCACCATTGGTGGTAGTGGTGGTTTAGAGTTTTACCCTGGTTGCTGGACTGCTCTTATCTCAACCTGTGGGATTTGCATTCTTTTGATTCTCCTCCCTATCCCTTCAGGAGCTAGGGGGAAGAAGGAGGGGAACAAGCAAGTGGCTGCATGGTTCTGAGTTACTGGCTGGGCTTAAACCATGACAGAGAGAAGCCAGAATTTTAGTTTGCACAATGGTATTCACATGTGATTTGGAAGACACTCCCTCCATTTATGGTTGTCCCTAACAAAAAAATAACAAACAAACCAACAAACAAAGAAAAACAAACAAAAAAACTCTCCATAATTGTATGCTAATACTTTACTTCACAGAAATGCAGATTAGATGTTTTCTTACAGTTCCAAAGGCAGGTAGAAGTTTACTAAACATGCTTGTTGGGTGCCTGTACTAAAGAAAATGTAATTCACTCTTGCATCTTTTGCTTCTTAAAAGCAGCAGGTAGAATGCAGGCATTTTCTGTCTGCTTGCTTTCTTGAAGCATAAGCAGTCATTAAACTTCACTGGAAAAAAAAACAAGATTGTTTCAGAACTTCATGTCTCAGACTTTCCCAGTAATGTTTTCCTGGGCATACGTCCCACCTTAGGGCTGGCAGGAAATGTTCTTTTTCCAATCATCCGTATCAAGCAGTCTCAAAACAGCCCCTTATTTTGTTTCACTGCATCTGACAAAGCTTCTGTTATCCTTTACAAGGGAAAGCATTCAGTGCATTTACAGTTCTAACATTTAGACCTACAAATACGTGACTTGATCATCAAAGCTAATTATCATCTGCAGTTCCCTATGATTCCCGAAGGATGTATTAACTGCCTAATGCACATTAAAGAGCTTATAGTTTATGTTTAAAGATACTATTGCCCATATTAGAGCTCATTGTCTCATCTGTGCATTCAGAAACAAAAGGAGAAAGCAAAAACTTCGTCTGCTCTTTCCTTTTGGAGGCCAGCAGTAAAATGCCAAGTTCAGATGTTGAGCTAGTGATGAACTGCAATCACACCAATCACCCATAAAGCTCAGTGTCAACAGCACAGATGGGATTTGACTGAGTCAGTCACCTTTAGTGTCTTTTATAATCAGTGCAGAGAAAGAGTCACTTAGATGTGATTCACCTCATCCCAAAGGAGAAGTCTAAAATAAGTCAGATGAGTCATGCCCCAGAAATGCTTATTTCTCACTGAAGACTTTGATGGGAGCTGTGGAGGTCTACCTTAGATATAGTTAACTACATTTCTGAGGTCTAAAGTTAGGTAAGGTAAATCTCATCAGATGTGTCTATACTGCCTACTCACTCTGAGGAAAAAGGTATGAAATGAACGCAAGTAGTTTCATTAACAGTGAAAAAATTATGTTCTACCAGAGAATAATCACTTTTTAAAATAAAAATGAGATTCTGTAGACAAAGCAAGCATTTTTATTACATTTTATTTTTATTACGCTTTGGGTGACTGGTTATCAAACTAACAGCTACCGAGTAGAACTTGGAAGGACCCTGAACAATAATGTAACTTTCTTACTCTAAAAGTCCTTTGGCAACATAATAATAGATATACACAGTGAAAGGACTATGGGAACAGACAGAAGCAGAGTGCTGCTGGCTGATTACAGTCTGAAATCAAAGGAAAATGGTTGAGAAAAACACTGAACAAGAAAGAAGGCCAGGGTGGACCACAAGTACTCCCTCTTAGCTGTGAATGTGCTAGAAAAATACACTGCACACCAGGAAAGGACTGGAGTAGAGTAGTAGGGAAATTAGGTTAAAGCAAAGGAAGGCAATGAGTTTGAACACTAATTGGGAAGGTTTTCACAGTTGTAGGCTGTTGAAAAGTATATTCCTCATTATCAGTTTGATGGGTCTAACAGCTTCTACCACAGTGGCAAGGCAAATTAAAATTAAAGCTAGAAAACATTTCTTCCTATAGTTTATCCAGGGACACTGAGATAATATGGCAAATCCAGAGTATTCCTGGAAAACTGGGCTATATGTCATAATTCATAAAAGTCATACCTGACTTTTATGACTGAGTAACAGTCAGCAGACAGAAGAATTAAAAGAAGGCTTCACTTTCTATTTAAAGTGCTCTAGGAGAGGTTCTAAACTCTTTTACCATTTTTTGATGTATTTTTAGGGATAAAAATAGGAGAGCTCTTTATAAAAAGTGGCATTCTTCACTGTTTTTTTTCATAAAAATTGGTAATGCAACAGGAAGTAAAAGATACCTGTCATGATTTATGTGTTTAATAGTGGAAAGGACAGAGTATGATCTGATAATGAAGGACTGTATCTGCCAAATAATACAGTATTTTAGAATCTGCTACAAAAAAATTCACCCCTTGTGTTTGTTTTGTGATCCTCACCCCCCCACCCAAAAAAGTTGAGACTACATGATCTCATCATTAGTATTCATATAATTTTACTGTCAGATCACGGAATATTCATCTCTTTGGACCTTTGTGACTGTGGCTATCTGATCCTAGTGGGGCATCTCTAGCAATACCCATAGCAGTTAGCTCTTGGACTCCCTTCAGTGTTTCATAACAGCTGCCTTACTGGTAGAAGAGAGATGAAACTGTGGGAAAATCCATGGATAATTGGCTGAAACTGGCTCTACTTGAACCACTGGGGATGCAGTAGCCAGCATAGAATATGTGCACCCTGATAAAAATGTACATGTTCTTTTGTTTCACTGATAGCAATAACACAGTTGGAAAACAGCATTCACTAGGTCCTGGAGGAAAATACCCAGCTTCTGAAAAACAGAGACGTAATATGCATAGGAAATGTGTCCACTGTCAGCATGCATAAATTACATAGTGTGATCACTGATTTCCCAAATGCAAGATGGAAAGGTATTCCTCATGATTACGGTAGTCATGGCTTCTCTCAGAGAACACTGGATGTGATTTTTGATGACCTTATAATATTGGGCATGCCATGTTTCAAGAATGGGGTATATATTAGGGCCCTTATTGCTAGTGTCAGTCCAAGACTAATAATACTAAAAACACAGGTTTTGCATAACTTGTCACAGCAATTGTCACAGCAGGCTTTTTAGTACCACACTGCTGTGCCACAGCTGGACAGCAAGATAATGGTGCCAGCTTCAATCTAGAGACAACTGAATGCTTCCTGACCTCAATGAGGCAGTTGAAATCAGTGTCCTGTTCCTTAAGAGCCTTTAACACTTCCTAGCATATGGTCAGGAAGGACATAATCTGCAATCACAGATTGTCTACTGCAAGTCATTCAGTCAGCCTCACGCTCACAGGTCCCAGACTTCATGGGGGACTTCAACCACTCCAACATCTGCTAGATGGACAATACAGCAGGACAAAAGCAAACCGGGATGTTTCTGTAGTACATTGACAACAACTTCCTCCTCCAAGTGATAGAGGAGCAAATGAAGAGGTACTCTGTTGGACCTTATACTCACCAACAGTGAGGAACTTGCTGAGAATGTGAAGGTCAAACAGCCTTGCCTGTATTGACCATGAGATGGTGGAGTTCAGGGCACTTCATGAAGTTCAACAAGGGAATATGCAAAGCCCTGCACCTGAGAAGGAACAACCCTATGCATCAATATATGCTGGAGACCAGCTTGGCAGGAAAGAGGTGCCCAGTGCCAGGATCAGAGGCAACAGGCAACCTCCTGAAACACAGGAGATACTTATGCAGGACTTATGACCCATGTGGAGGATTGTGCAGTGCTATCATTGACTAGTCAGGATAGATACAAAATCATCAACATACAGTGAGTCTGAGCATAAGGCTGATGTAATCCTGTGACTCTTCCCTGATGTTGATGTATTTAGCTGAACCAAACCTATGAGTGAGGTTACTCAGAACAGCAGTGCCCTTGAGATGAACTTGAGTACTTAAAATGAGTGTTGCCAGATGTGCCTCTCCATTTGCTTGAAACTCAGGAGAATTGAATGGTGAGATATACTTGCCCTATGGGGGTGCTGGCAGCATTGAAGTATATCCAGTTTGGAAGCTTTGACTTCATATCTCTCGCGTGACACTGTAAGTGTGACTTTTGCCATTTCCTACTGGCTTCAATATCAAAATGAAGCAATTTTACAGCTACTGTGCAGGATTTACTGGCACATTTTTAGTTACAGTTGAGAGACTTCATTATGCCTCAGTGAACAATGCAGCTCCCAACAAGTTGGTGTATGTACTTCCCTACACATGGGCCAGAAGACAGGTAGAAACGTCAGCTGTGAATCAGCTATTATAACCAGAGGTACTTCTTCACTTTCTAAGCAGTAAAAGTGACTGGACAAACTGCCTTTGCAGGAACTGTGCACAGCAGTGCAGACTTGTCACTATTGCCAATACTAATATTAAATGTTGGAGGCCAAGGGCTTACTCCAACGGTCTTTACCTCTTCCACTGGAGCTGTACAGCCAAAATCCACCTGTCAAGGACAGGCAAAGTGCATCATATTATTGTAAGTCTGCCTTAGTGTTGCTTTGCTAACAAATGTTCCTAGTGTTAAAGAGATAGTTTAGAAAACATTGGAATGGAGATCATTGTCAGTAAAAATCACACAAACTAATGTTTCTTAAGATACAAGGTATTTCCTGATGATAGGAATATTTTTTCTTCCCACCAAAATTAGTGCCAGGCCAGGATATACTTCAGTTGCAGGAACATTATACTGACATTTAAGATGCTGTAAGGCAGTTTAAGGTCTCCAGGGAATTAGAAGGGCTTATTAAGTAGTGCTTTGAGATCATCAGAAGCATGGTGGCAAATATCAATCAAGGGCTGCACTCTGCAGCTACCAGGAGCCATCTGCCTAGCCTGAGTAGCCTGGAATGAGTGGATACTGCAACTTAAACAGAGCTTCTGTCATGGTTTAACCCCAGCTGGCAACTAAATCCCACAAACTATTTACTCATTCACTGCCCCTTGGAATGAGGGAAAGAATCACAAGGGTAAAAGTGATAAAACTCATGGGTTGAGATAAAGACAGTTTAATAAGTAAAACAAAATCTGAACACACAAGCACAGTAAAATAGGGAATTCATTCACAACTTCCCATTGGCAGGCAAGTGTTCAGCCATCTCCAGGAAAGCAGGAATCCTGGAAGTTTGTCTTCCCATGTGATCGTCACATGGGAAGACAAATGCCATCACTCTGAAATGCCATCACATTCCTCCTTCTTCCACCAGCCTTTATCACTAAGCATGACACCATATGGTATGGAATACCCTTTCAGACAGTTGAGGTTAGCTGTTTCAGCCAGGCCCCCTCCCAGCTCACTTGTGCACCCCTAGCCTACTCACTGGTGGTATGAGGGGTAGAAAAAGCCTCAAATCTGTGCAAGCACTGCTCAGCAATAGCTAAAATATCCTTGTATTATTAAGACTACTCTCATCACAAATTCAGAACAGAGCATCTAAGCTACTATGAAGAAAATTAACTCTACCCTAGCCAAAACCAGTACAGCTTCCAATCAGGGAAGCTGCTTTCCAGGTTGAGGGCTGTAAAATGGGTACCTTACACTCCTAAGTGAAGGAGCATGTAACCTCTACCTGTGTAAGGTGTGCTCTGGTGGAGTCATTGAGGCAGCAGTGAAGGAGCTGCAGGAGGAAATTAGCAGATTACTCTGTATTAGGGAGGGTGAACAAGAAATAGAAATTATTTGAGGTGCTGTGAAAGGGCACCTGAACACCTTGTCTGTGACAAAAGACTCAGAGATTTGGGCTTGTTTACCCTGGAGAAAGCTGCTAGCAGACCTTACTGCCTCATTTCTATACTTAAATAGTGGTTATAAGAAAGATGGCTTTAAAATAAAAAAGGTTCAAGGACAAGGGTTAATGCCTTTAAACTAGAAAAGGGTAGATTTAGACCAGATACATGGAAGAAGTTCTTTACCATGAGGGTGGTGGGACACTGGCACACGTTTCCAGAGAAGCTGTGGCTGCCCCATCCCTGGAATTGTTCAAGGGATTGATGGGGTTGGATGGGGTCTTGAGCAGTATAATATAGGACAAATCCAGTCTAGATAGAAAGGAACTTCCAAAGGGAATAGGTGATATGAAAGGGTTTCAAGAAGGCATATTTCTAACCTGCTAGTGCAGAGTAGATCCACATTTTTAGACAGATAAAATCATTTAACATCAGTTCACCTTTATAGATTTAATTCCTTATTCAAGGTGAGGTGTACAGTACAGCTTAAGTGACATTCCTGTGTCACTAAATATAGGTATTAGCATCACAGAGCGGTTATTTCAATAACAGTCAAGGAAAAAGGATGTTATTTTCTGTATCTGTCAAAAGTAGCTTCTGCCCAGGCAGTCCCAGCTCAGTAAGCTCAGGGACACCTTTGGCATAAGAAATGGCAGAATCGAAATCGCAAAGTACAGGAGATAAATCTCTGCAAATGCTGCTAATGTCTGAATTGACTAAAAGATGTTAAATAACAGGATGGTATTATAAATCTTCCCCCACTTCAGATAAACTAATCATCTGTACACATTAAGGTGGCATTTAATAACTGGTGCTCCAGGAAAAGTAAAAAAATCTACTTGCTGGTGAACACTCTGCCAACAGCAGTGAAGCCAAGATTACAGTGGCCTTTTAACATAGTTAACAAAATAATCAATAGCTTTTCATTTTTATTAAATTACTCTCAGTGTAGTGAGTGACTGAAGTATGTTTTCCATTTACTCCATAGAATCATATCTGCAAGAAGCTTGCAAACAATTGGATACAGAACCCTCCCTATGAAGAGGCTCAGATACCTTTATTGTTAGAGGGGATGCTTAATGCACTGCCTTCCAGAGGCCCTGCAACAAGAAGGAAAAAGATCTTCGAGCTCAGTAATTGCCTGCTGCTTCAAAAAAATCATAAAAAGCATGGCACGTAGAGAGCAGTTATAACGATGAATGAACTGTGCTCTCAGTGGCTTTGTTCTCTTAGAAAACCTATCAGAATTTCTATTATTAAACAAAGTGCATACAGCCTCAACAGGGGAAGCAGAGGGAGATGTCATGATAATGAATATAAACCATGTTTTATTCCAAATACTACTCTCCTGAAGTCTGAATAACCAGACATCATTAAACATACCCTTGAAGGTGCATAGATCAACAAGATGTGCATTTCCATTTTTAACAAAGATTTCCACTTCCACTTGTTCTTTACTGTACATTTTTCTTCTGGTCCTTTTCACATTTCCCTGCAAACCAGGACACAAAGGGTAAGACAGTATGAAGGACTGCTGCAGAATTTTCTGCAAAAGAATCCTACAAGTGCACCTGCCTGCCTGTGCTGAGGGAAACAAACATAAGCTATTTCAGTGATTTTCAACATGCCTGGACATTACAGCCCTATGCACGGAAGTTGCATTACCATTCGTGCTCTGAATTTACACTTCCTCTGCAATTTTTCACACACCTCCAGGGATCCACGGACCCCTGAAAAAATTGCTGCCTTTTACACAAGCTCATATGAGATGTGTTTCTACCTTAAAGTCACTGAGACAGGAAAGCTTCCTATTCATCTTGCACACTGACTAGAGCTGTACAACAGATAATGGCATCGCCACTTAGCCTCTGACTCATCTCACACTAAACATGTTGGTAAACAGTAGTAATGCATGTAAGCCAATGCAAAGCAGTTGAGATAAGTCCCTCCTCAGACTCTAGGTATCCACAGAGGCATGGAATGGGATAAGAGGGATGCACTCTTGTCCTGGGTTCGGCAGTAGCAGTCATTTTTCTCCTTCTTAGTAGCTGGTGTAGTGCTGTGTTTTTGACTTTTGGCCTGGGAACAGCACTGATAACACTGATGTTTTTATTTACTGTTCAAATGGTCTGGCCAAGGACTTTGTGAGCCTCATGATCTGCCAGGGAGGAGGGGAAGCCGGGAGAAGCAGAGACAGGACACCTGACCCAGACTAGCCAAAGAGGTATTCCATACCACAGCACGTCATGTCCAGGATGCAACTGGGAGTTACCAGGAAGGGAGAGTGGACTGCGGGGTTGGAGGAGGTATCGATCAGTGCTCAGTCGGGCAGGATGGAGTGACTTATCGGTCAGCAGGTGGTGAGGTGTTGTATTCTCTTCCCTTGTTATTTCCTTTATCATTATTATTATTGGTGGTAGCAGTAGTGATCTGTGTTATACCTTAGTTACTAAACTGTTCTTATCTCAACCTATGGGAGTTGCATTGTTTTGATTCTCCTCCCCATCCCTCCAGGAGCAGGGGGAGGGCAAGAAGGGGGGGGGGGGGAGGGCAGTGAGTGAACAAGCTGCGTGGCTGGGTTTAAACCACAAAAACTCTGCACATAGAATTTCAGGGACCTTTATCCTGCCTCAAGGAGTCTTCATAAAGGGGAGCTGGGAGAGAAGTTGTGCAAAAACAACCTGGAGAAAGTCAATTATGGCAAAACAATAACCTCAGGACAGCTTCTCCCAGCAGTAATGCTGACCTGAATATAAAGCTCATTTCTTTTTCATAGAAAAGCATCTCAAAAAATCATTTCAGGTCTCAGAAAAGCAGCTGTAGCAGAGGCAAAAGTCAGGTGAGACAGAATTTAGTCAGCAGTAATGAAAATACCATTTTCAATCACATTCAGAAAACAATGGAACTATGTTTTTAATAATCTCAAGATACTGTGCCCAAAGTAGTCCAGTTCATCTACATTGCTATGCATTTATGCCTAAGAAAATCAAATATGAGCAATTCACAATATCCATAACTAAGAAAAGCAAGCCTCTAATGAACAGACCCAAGATTTTTCTAACTCTATACCTTGTCTTCTACAGTAGTCAAAACAAATAACTGTGGAAGAGTAGGAACAGATCAAGAACATTCCTCCTAATACACCAGCTTCCAGCTACTTTCAGCCCATTCATTTCCTGATCTGTGTATGATAGCTATACATTTATTAATCCTCAGTTCCCTTTGAATACATGCAAACTCTTCCAACTGACAACATCCTTTGGCAAGGACATCTCCAAGTCTACGGTCATGTTATTTCGAGCAATGATCCTCCTAGACTGACCTGAAGCCACCTAGATTTTACACTGATAAGCATATGCCAATAGTGATTTTACAGACATGTATCACACCCTTCCTCGGTTACCTTTTTTGCATGTTAGAAAGACTTTGTTTACTACAGAACAGAACTGTATGCAGTATTCAAGACAGAAGTAAACCTTACGTTTTCATAATGATATAATGAGGTTATTCTATTATCTGTTCCTTTCCTAAGAATTCCTAATTTTTGGTTCTTTCTTTTGACCACAATTTAGTGCTGAGTTGGTATGTTTTCAGACTCACCTGCCACAACCCTATAATCCACTCTAGGGTGGAAATCATTTTCTCAAAGCTTTTTTTTTAATTTGCTGGGAAGGGTTTCCTTAGGTGCATCCCTTCATAGACAGCTGTATCCTCTTTTACCTAAGTAAGGGGCCTGATTCTCTAGAAATGTGTATTATTAGATATTTGTGCATATGCAAATGCAATGTGAGCAGCATATGCTATGTGAACATGGTAGCAATACACAAAAACAGAAAATCAAACCTTTGTCTTGGATTATGAGAAGCTGCAAAATGTTACTGATTTTGACTGTACTTAGGAAAACTTCATATACAAAAATGTTTCTAGGAACAACGATAGTGCAAATAAATTTTCTGAAAACTTATAGTTGAAAGACTGAAATTCTCATATTTGGAATAGCTTCTGGGTGGTCCCACAACCATAGAATCATAGGATCAACTAGGTTGAAAAAGACCATAAGAAAGATCAAGTCCAACCATCACCTCAGGACTGCCAAGACCACCACTAAACCATGTCACTAAATGACACATCTACATGATTTTTGAACACTTCCAGGTATGGTGATTCCACCACTGTGCGCAGCCTGTTCCAATGCTCGACAACCTTTTTGGTGAATTTTCTTAATATCCAATCTAAACCTCCCCTGGCACAGCATTAAACAATAGGTCTGTGAATAAAAGTGAATAAAAAATGCGTACCAGCTTACAAAGGTGATAAACTCTGAAAATTAAAGAATACTCTGTAACTTCGGTTTGGTAAGCATCAGTTCTGAGGTTGACAAATATTATAGGCTTGGTTATACTAACTATTCAGATATATATTACAGCTATTATAAAGATTCAGAAAGCTATGGAAAAAAAATAGTAATGTGGAAGAAATTATTACATAATGAGAGTTTTCAAAAGCCTGCAATAAATTCATCATCATCAGATGCATTTTCATTGAAAACTTTGTCTTGTTTTGTCTGCAACATGGTACTATGTTGGCAATAAAGTAATTATTATATTCATATTAAAATGATTAGTCATAAATGTCCCAGCAGACCATAAAATTTCCAGGATTAAGCAATGCTACAGGAAATAATTTCTACTTTGTTTTCTCTGTGATTATACCGTCTTTGAATATCTTTGTATATGCCTTTAAGATTTTTACTTTCCCACCCTCATCTTCACTCTCCCATAGGAAACATCAGAACATGCAGCATATCTAAATACAAAAATATTGAAATATCACAAGTCAGAGGGTACACAATATAAATGAAAAACAATTTCTGGGAAACAAAGACATTCTTAGTCACCTAGTATTTTATCTAGTCTGAATAAGACAGGCTAACACAAGGGGATATCATAATCTCCAGTATGATTTAATCTTGTAACATAAAGCTTTGCTATGCAGTAAAAAAGAAAACACAAAACAACAGAGCTAGTTTTAGAACTTCTCTATAGATGGAAGATTATTTAAATCCTTTCCACAGAGATATTTTAAACAGTGTTAGCATGAATCCAAAGATAACACCATTTATATTAAAAGATAAACTGAGATAGTGGGAGCACAATGCATCACAAAGAAAGTGAAGGTAAACTGGCTTTTCACTAATGCATGGGTTTGTCTAAGAGCTTTTATTTCTTTTCTTTTTAGTTTCTATGGACACAGCTGTCTCTTCAGAGGTGGCTCAGCACTGCCTGTATGTGCTTAGGAGTAGACCTAAGGCACAGAAGGAGACCATCGAAGAAGACTTTGTATAGAGAGCAGCCCTTCAAGGCCATGCCAGGGACCGTGAGCATGGGGGCCTGCCACCGGCTGCTGCGTTTCACCATCACCCCAAGCCCAGGACCTGCCCAATCCTGAAGGCCCTGGTCCCATACCCAGCCTCATGCTCTGCTCCATAGCCCAACACCCAGCCCCAAGGTGGCACAGCCTCGTACACACTGCTGTCAGGGCCCTGGCACGGGGGTGGATGTCATGTGTGGAATGGAAGGAATTAGAGAAGCTTGTTACAGCTGGAAGCAGGAGGCTGGGCTGAAATCTGCATTGCTAGTCTGTTTTCCAATGTAATTATATGAATTACTGATTAAAATCCTCTGCCCTGGCTTGCTGAAAACAATGCAATCTGTTTTATAGCACAGCCTGATGTTTATGAAATTCCTTCCTCTAAAGGAAATAATAACCAAAGCCATGCTAATATCTGCTAAGGAAATAACAGCTAGGAATGGCATGTTTTCACAGAACATAATGGAAGACACCTTCTTGGAGGTACCCACGTCATGATTTGGTAGCTAGATTACATTAAAGCACGTGCAATTAAAAGTAAGAATTGCTGTAATAATCTGCCAAATCTTGACAAAGAAAATTTGACAAAGATATTAAAAAACAAAAGGAAATATGGATATCTAAAATGAAATGCAACTATTTGCAAAGGTAACTAATTGTATGAAGCAAGAGCTGTTCAGATGAATAGACCCTTCTTCGGCTACACAGTTGTGGAGGGCAAAAAATATATCACAATTCTTTGCCAACACAATGCTGTGGTATGGCATTAGAATAATTTTACTGATTCTATATTCTAGACCGAAAAATGTTTTACTACCTTACCCACTAGCCTAATGAAGTTCTCCTGTTCTGCAGGAGACACTTTTAAACTTAAAAGGTACCTTAAACACCCCTGAGATGCAAGAAAAAACAGCTTTCTGCTCCAAGAAGGGAAGAGCCATTCCAGTTTCCTTGAGCAGGAAGCAGCAGTCATTCTGGCTGAGAAGTGGAAATATTCACAGCATTATTCTGCAGATAGGATTTGTCAATAACTGATCTGCAGGCAAAGCAAATGATTACAAAATAGATTTGGCTTCAGTGAAAACCAACAAACAAATTCAGATTCTTGCCAAAACAGGCAGTATTCAAAACCCTGTTTAAGTCTGGTAACATGTTACATTAAACCCCAAAAGCAAATGTTTTGGTTTTAAGCACCTGCTAAGAAAATGAAGGAGACGATGAACTAGACTCCCAAAGCTGCTTCTGCCTCACTTCCTTAGCTCTGTCCCAGACTTCCTTCAAAATGCATCAACTCTGATTCATACCTTCACCAATGAATTTTCCTCTAATTCATCTCTGCAGGAGCAAGTTTGTCTTGGTTTCACAGAGCTGTGGCCAGAACACCAGGCTTGTTATCAACAAGGGAGAGGACTTGCTTTGAGCCTCCCTTTTTAATAATCTTTCACCTTACACAAATAATTCAAGGTCCAGTGCAGCAGCAATTAACACCTTCCAGGTAAGTGCCTAATTCACCAGGTGAGAGAGACATCCTTCTTCATGCTCTGCTTTTTGAATCCACACTTGTTTGATTTACCTACTAAAGGACATTGAGACCCTTTTTTAGGAGAAATGAGAGAAAAGCAACCCTTTCTGTCATATGACTGATTTGAGTGGATCACCCAGTTCTGCAGAAATGTTGTTGTCAAGTAACTGGAAAAAGATAGCCTTGGAGCTGTGTAACATTCTACACGAAATAACTCCTTACCTACTACATTATGGTATTGCTAAAGCTGCTGGTTTGGCCCACGTTTATATTTTCATGGTCTACTATAGAATTATTTGGCCCATGGTTTGGTTAAGTAATTCAACAGGGGGTGAAAGGGCCTTTGAATTTTCTGTGAGGGTCTTCACTTTTCCAGGCAGCTGTTAAAGGTAATATTTTCCTTTTCAGTTATGCCTTAGGTATAACTGTGGATAACCTTTACAGTTCAGATCACTTAATTTTTTTGTACTTCTTATACAGCCTCATGTTTATCCATCTGCATTGCAAAACCCACAAAGACAGTTTTGGTTTCCCAGCCCTTAAATGCTATTACTCCATATCACATAAATGTAATGCACTATTTAGCATCACCAAAGCCTGTAGGAGCAAGGAACTCCTTATAATTGCCTTTTTAAAAGAGCAGCTTCCAAAGGAAATAAAGTCAGTGAGAAGCATGAGATATAATTGGATAACATGATTGCAGCACACCACACAGCAATTCAAGAAATTCCCCAACTCAGCCAATATTACCCAGTAATTAAAAATATCAATCACTTCTACATTCCTTTCTCATTCAGGGACAGGTTGAAACTTCAGATACCTATATTCCTAGAGGGATAAACCACAATACCCATGGTAATTTTGTCTTGCTTGAGTTTCCATGGAAACTGTGTTTATGGTATTGCAGTGTTATCAGGGAAAAAAATGAGTTATAAATAATAAAGAGTCTAATGTTGTTTCCCTTGGTCTTGCTGAACAGCTTCAGGCACTGAGACAGATGAATTGGATAGAAATGGAAGACAGCAGCTGTAACACCAATGCTTATTATCGGCTGTGCTTCATTACTGGAAAGTCCATATTACTGCTTGTCCTGGTTTAACTCCAGCCAGCAAGTAAGCACCACCCAGCCGCTCACTCACTGCCCCCTCAGTAGGCTGGGGGGAAGTGAATTGGAAGGGATGAAGTGAGAAAACTAGTGGGTTGATATAAATATGTTTTAATAATTGAAACAAAATTAAATAGTAATAACAGCAATAAGAATAAATTGTAATGAAAAATAAAATAACAAAGAGAGAGAAATAAAACACAAGAAAGGCAAGTGATGCAAATGAAAACCATTGCTTACCACCACCTGACCGCTGTCCAGCCAGCTCCTGAGGAGTGGATCCCAGCCCACCTTCTCCCAGCTTCATATGCTGAGCATGATGCCATATGACACCTAATATCCTTTGAGTCAGTTGGGGTCAACTGTCCTGGCTGTGTACCCTCCTAGCTCCTTGTTCACCCCCAGCCTACTCCCTGAAGAGGTGGTGGTGGGAGAGGCAAAAAATGCTTTGACTCTGTGCAAGCACTGCTCAGCAATAACAAAAATATCCCTGAATTATCAACACTGTTTTCAGCACAAATTCAAAACAGAGCACCATGCTGGCAGCTGTGAAGAAAATTAACTCTACCCCCAAACTAACACTACAGCCAAACCCAGCACACTGCTAAAGCTCCATAATGTGATGGTGCCAAATTACCTTTTATTAACTGTTATAACCACTAAATATCTAACTTCCTTAGAATAATTGTCTATGTTGTTTTCACACAAGTAATTTGCAGAATTCTAACTTTTCTTTTCAAAAACATTCAACTTCATTTCACATTTTGCTCATCTAGTTATCATGTTTCAACCAGAAACAGATATTTGTTTGTTTATACCTCCTATTCTGGATTCCATCAGCATTATAGGATATCACACAATTATGCTTGTTGGTATGCAAAACTTCACATGAACATATATTACCCCAAAGCTAGGCAACTCCCTCTTGTAACATAAATGGGTCACTTTGCAGAGGCAGTGCTTTTTTATCCATTATTTCTGTCATGTTATTTAGTCAAAACAAGTGGGCCTAAGTTATTGCACACTCAAATGCTGGTAAATAATTGACCCAGTTGTCAGAACCTCACAGCTCTTTGACAGCACTTTCTGTACTCTGTCATTTTGAGAGCTGGTGCAATAGGAGTTGGTCCTGTGAAATGTTCGGTACCATCAAGCCCTGCTGAAAACAGCGACAATTGAACGCACACTCCACACTTCACAGGAGGCCTTCAGGACCATGTTCACATGGAGGACTTAACTGCTTAAAAGAGGAAGCCATAAATAAGCTGGCTCCTTGTCACCCAACTTTCATTAAATGTAGAGAGAATCTATAAAGTTTCAGCACTGTAGAATCAAATCCAGACAAAATAGGTAAGAAGAAAGTACTGTATCCTTCCTTTTCCATGCCTATAATGCCTTACTATACCTTCATAATTCTTCTCATACGATCAACACTTCTGTTTGTAATGTGAAGCCTAGGATGAAGGCCCTTCTGTATTTCAGAAAAGAGATTTTAAGACTGATTTTTAAGAGTGGTCTTGCATTTTTTACAAGGATTTCTTAATGGCTGCTTTTAATTGCTGGTCTAAATGAGGTCTCTCTTGAGATGTGGCAAAGTTAGCCCTTTTTGTAAAAATATTTCAATAATCTTTGGACCTGAGAGACAAAAGCAACCTCACCTGCTATTAGAATGTTCATCCCAGTAATTAGAATTAATGCAATTAACAAAGCCCCTATGTCCACATAAATAGCCATATTTTCTAAGTTTGGATCCCATTTCAAGCTTTGCAATTCAGTTTCATCACGGATTGTTTTCTCTAGCAACGCTCCCTATGAAATGAATGACCTAGCCAGGAGCAAAGTCTTCAGAGAATCTTCATAATGAACAGTAATAGAAAACATTCACAGAGGAAATTCCTGCATAAGCCTACACTGACAATTGCTGCTTCATGCTTGTGAGCTGCTTGTCTCTTTTAAAAATCTTGTTTTCAAACTGAGTGCCTCATGCACAGCATTATTTTTATCCCTCTTCTATATTTATGTTCAAACTCATGGTCTAAACAATATTTTGTCTGAGGACTTTACCAGTTAATTATGGATTGTGAAAAAAATATATTGATTCAATTTGTGTTTCTTAAAACATTTGAGACAATGCATGAAACTTTCTTTGCAGGATCCATATCTGATGTGCAATGAACTCCAGTGATTAAAGTTACTTTCAGTTTAAAAACAAAACAAAAAGAATGAGATTCTCACCCTGGTGGCAGTCACTTTCCATGAGAAAGCTGGCAACAGAGACATCACAACACTTTCAAGATGACAAAAACATCAGTACAAAAGCATCAGCAGCAGCAAAGCAATGCTGCAGCAGCTTCAGCATGCCTGCATGACAGCTATCACAGCTGCCAGTGAAAGGCAGTATTAGAGGGTAAGGGCTGCCCAGATGCAAAAGGAAGCCCCTGAGCATCATAAAGGTTCAGACAATTGAGGAACTACAAAACAGATTAAAACATTCAGAGGGAAAAAAAGGCCTCATGCTCAGAAAGGGACCAGGCAGTGGTTTTTCTGCTGGCAGTGATTATGCTTCATTTGCATCATTACTTGATGTGATCAGTATTTGACTTGTGAAAGCCTTTCTAGATTTTCCTACAGTTGACTGAAATTCCCCACCAAAATTTTACAAGCAGCACTGGTGCAAGCAAGATCCATACCAAGTTATAGTGATTCATTTGGATTGCAGTGACACATAGGGGCTTCTTAGCAGGATCAGAACCCCTTATCAGTATGTATTGAACAAGACTGTAAGTGAAGATGTCTGTGCTCATTGCAGGAGAGTGGGCTAGACTCAAAAAACCCACTGAAACTATGATTCTGTGATTCTATGAGAAAATAGAAACTTGTCCAACATAGACACAAAGAAAAAAAACATATTTAGCTATGTTACTAAAGATCAGCATTAGAATTATAGACTATTAATATATGTGGCCTTTCCTTTGCATATGTACAAATTAAATGTAGTGTCAGTCAACTTATGTTTCTAGGCTAAAAGCTTGTGTTTGAAACATTGGCGCAGTGAAGGTGAGAAAATTTATGAACTGCCTGGCATTAATGTACCTGAGTGCAGTGATCACAAGTTTTTCTAATAGCTCACTGAAACCAATACAGTGTTGCAGTTCTTCTTTTGCCTTTAGCAAAACCCCAGCTAAAGCAGTTTCTGCCTTTGCAATGTGGTGAGCCCATTTAATTGCTCCCAGCAAATTAAAAATATTTTTATGAATGTTATTTAAAGGAGAAAATCAATAATGATTCAGACTTTAGGCCTCTTCAGTGAATTGTCAGGGTTATTTTGGAGGATTATTACATGGGCAGGAGTGCTTAGCAAATCTACCAAAAATATGCACAAATCTTTCTCAACACAATTTATTTTTTAAACAGGCGACAGATTTGTGCTCCTATAGCCAAATCCAGATGCCTAAATTTGAAAACAAAAGCTCTGTATATCCTGCATCTTCTGCAGAAGGAAAAGGGAGGTAAGAAGTGCCTTTTTATTTTGTTTATTGTTTTCTTTAAGTCAAGGTAGCAATGCCTAAACATGGATTTAGAAGTTGAAAAGATCATCATCATCAGAAGAAGAAGATAGATTGGCTTCATCAACAAAGTATATATATTGCTGCTATTCAGAACTATAGGGTTCCAGTCCCAGTGAGTGTGCCTGGGCAGGTATTTCACTCTGTGGACCCTGAGATGCCCTATACTGCTTTCTAAAAGAAGTATGTGGCTGGTGATAGGCATTTCCTAGAAGTTTTCCAGTTACTTTGCCATCTCCATCAAACTAGCATTTTTTCATTAACCTTACTGTCAGAACTGTGATGTAGGACTCACGGAAGAGATTGGGAAGCAAATAGTCTATAATGTCACCAGATTAACTGTACTACCATGTCTTTTAGAAAAATGACAGACACTCTTTCTGAAATCAGTAACACCTGTTTTTGTATGGATTCTTACTTAGCAAAGGTTAAAATTTCTGAAACATTTAAAGTGAGTTGCATTCAAACAAAACAGAAAAATAGTCCTTTTAAAAGGGGAATAAAAGGTGTTTTGTATCTTTAAGGTAAATATATTTTCTTTCAACAATGTGGAAAATCAGCATAGGTCAATGACAGTTTTAATTATATAAATTATTTCTATAACATATAATATTTGGAACTCACTATCTGAGTGAAATTTCTACTTCTTCAACAGTAGAGCTAAGAGAGTCTTTTCTAGATTTTTAGTGGTATCTTGAAGCCCTCTAGCTCACAGTTCTTTTGTGATATTTTAAGATCTATTACAGCACTGCTAATTGTGTTTTGAAACATTGATTTTAGGAAACAAATAGAGTGTACTATACTAGAAAGCATTTGAGCCTTGGCAAAAATATACTGAATTTACTGGAAAGGAAGTCAAAATCGACTTGTACTTGTACCCCATGAGGAAAGCGTAAACACTTGTTAATTATAGAGGAAGCTAACCACCAAGGTAGCTGGGGACACAAATTCAAATTTCCAAACAAAGAAAACTAAACATTCATTTACACAGCCACGCTAGAGAAAGGGCAGTGCAAATCTCTCTGCATTAAATGAGCTATCTCTCTGCATTAAATGAGCTATCTCTCCAGCGCAAATGAAGCCAGCCAGCAGCCCAGAGCCCCTCAGAGATGCAGGAAAGAGAAATGATGATTGAGAGGCAAAATGTCACCTTGTCTCCCCACGGCCAGCCTCTTCACTACCCACCACCAGAGTGAGGCCACACTGCCACATCTCAGCTCTGCCAGCAGAGTTATAAGGTGCTGAGGTTTCCTGCAACCCTTGTATCTCATTATCCTTTCCAGTAAGAGAATAAAGAGGGGTCTGCAGGGAAAGCTTTTCAATAAGCTTTGGTCTGTTGTCACAGGAGGACTAGGTAACTCATTCAGTGCTGCTTACCCAGCATGTGCAGCACAAAGGCCATTGCCTCCATGTTAGCCAGGCTGCTCCTTTTGGGCAGCTTGCACTCCCAGACCTTTTTCCCTTGCCAATATCAATGAAAAAAACTGGGGCCACTGAAAGCCCCAAAGACTATGTCCATAGCTTGCCCCTGGGCACCCATCCCATATAATTACTAACATGCTTATATGCTGACAAAGGTTTAGCTTTTGCCAAATTGCTGCCAGCCAGACCAAGCACCCAAACAGCCAGAATAAGGATCCAGCGGAGCTCATACCCACATTGTACCCAGCAAACAATATGGATGAGGCCACAGGAGGAGAGGAGGGTTTAGCACGTGAGCACAAGCTGTGCCCTGCCATTGGAACCAGAGGCAGAGAAAGGCCCAGGCCCATCATTTTGGCTACCACAGGCACAGAGACATGAATAAGGCGAATTTGAGCTCCATATCAGAAAAGGGAGCAACATCTTAGAATCATAGAATCATAGAACCAACCAGATTGGAAAAGACCTTTCAGATCATCAAGTCCAACCACTACCCGAGCACTGCTAAGTCCACCACTAAACCATGTCACTGAGGGTCTTATCTCCATGGTTTTTGAACACTTCTAGAGACAGTTTATTCCACCATTTCCCTGGGCAGCCTGTTCCAATGCCTGATTCCTTTCTGGTGAAATTTTTTTTTCCTAATACCCAATCTAAACCTCCTCTGGTGCAGCTTGAGGCCATTACCTCTTGCCCTTGACCTCCACCCTCATCATTACTTTAAAGCAGCTGAAAACACTCAAAAAGTAGGCATGAATCCAATTTCTATTCAAGCAGAGCAACAAAAAATAAAATCATTGGTTACAGTGATGTCCTCTGCTTATACAGTTCTTTTTCCACAGGTTTTTTACATGTGCCAGAAAACTCCTCATAAAAATACAAAGCACCTTGTCTAATAGCTGCTGAAATGCTGGATTTAGTATGGGTTTATTATATAGTTATGACTATCTATACAGCTATGTTAGAAGCAGTAGGTAGAAAAGACTGCTGTGCCTCTTTGATCATAATGGAATATAAATAACTGTTTGCTTTAGTCAGATATATTCTGCAAAGTGGACATAAATTAAGATCAGAAAACTAGCAGGCTTTGAACGCCTGAGGAGCAAATGCTTGCCTGGTACTTCTAGCACAGTAAAGGAAGGAGTTGACATCAAACTCAGTGACAAATTATTCTGTGATGTTGTATATGCTAAGTGAAAATATGGGAGGAGGTAGAGCTCTTGGGCTCAATGCACTGATGTCTTTGTGTAGTTATTTGTTTTCTTATTTATATTATTCACGGAGGATTGTACTGAATGAGATTAGTGCAGCTAGACAAAGCAAAGCCTTGCTGCATTACCACATGACTGAGCATGCTATCTGGCTGAACAGAAGTGAGTCTGATGAACAGGGTGAGTAAAAACCCATTGCACTAGCTCCAGTGAGGCTGGTATTGTGGAAGGAGCAAACCGCACATTGCATTAGTGTGAGATAACACTGGAAAAACTAGACCAGTGAAATCCACCTCTTTTAGCATGTGTGTTCAGAATGAGCCAGGCAGGGCATCTGAGTTTAGGCAGCAAGAGATGTATTCTCCAGTTCTTAGTTTTTGTAAAACAAAAAAAATATGTATTCCTATTGGTTGAAAAAAGGAGGGGGGGAGAAAAGTAGGAACAGGAAAGAAAGATGACGAAAGGAATGAGGGAAATAAAGGTCAAAAGCTAAAGCTAAATATTTTCAGAAGCTCACACAGATGAAGAAAATGTAAGGAAAGTTTACCCTCAGTCCAGCTGACAAATGATATCTCAAAAGGGAAACGTGACAGGAATGGAAAGATTATGAGTCAAAATACAAGGGCACTGTTAATAATTCATTTCATTGTCCTGTGTTTATGTTTTCAAAACTGCAAACGTTTCTCTTAGCCTTCATTTTGACAGAATAAAGCAAACTGATTCCTTTTATCCCATAGTCTCATCTATTAAAAAAGCTAACGCTGAATGGGATGACAAGCAAAAAGGTCCCCCATTCTTCTGAGCAGTGAGTTGAACAGAGTGAATAGGCAAACTACAGAGGGCCTTTCATTCAGCAAGCATTGGGAAAGCCTAGAAAATTGGGATACCATTTCACACTCATCTTACAAAGGCCTCTTTAGGTTTGGAAACACTGGCAGTCATGCTGTCAAGATGAATCCCTTTTGGCAGCTGATAACTAACACAGATCTGAAGAGCCACATAACATCTATGAACCTCAGAATTAAACACTCTCAATACCCATCAGAAACAGAATACATTTTTCTGAGATACCTACACATTCAGCTGAGCAAAGCCCAGCTAATTTCTAGTATCTGCATGAAAAAAGGCCACAAATCAGCCATCTAGTTTGCTTGCACCTATTACCAATATCATCTGTAGATATCTTTCAGTAGAAGGCATATACCTGTTCCCCACCATTACTTCTTATGTGAACATCATTCATCATGGGTTCAGTTTCCTTCCAAACCACAAGTAACTACTGGCTAAGAGTACAGAGGTAATAATATGGTTTTTAATAACAAAATTTATATGAATAAATAATGAGAAATAAGGAAAGGGAAAATTAGTGATGTGTTTACTAACATTAAGGAGAAGCTTGTATGCAGCATCACCTTTTCTGTACAGCATATCTAAAGTATCCAGTAAGATTCTCAGATGAGCTTGACATACGGGGTTTACAAAACCAGATGTTGGTAATAGAAGCGATGCAGCGGTAGCCTCTGTGAGAAAAGGCCAGGTGCTCCACCAGTTGTTGGACACAGCTAGATGCAGCTAGCTGCAAGACAGACCCACCACAGGACACAGCTGAGCCAGTGAGTGATGCTGGTGGCACCTCTGTGATGACATTTAGGAAAGGGTTAAAAATGCTGCACAGCAGCTGTGAAAATGAGGAGTTATAAAAAATGGGGGAGAAACAGCCCTATAGGTACCCAGATCAGTGCAGAAGGAGGGGAGGAAGTGCTCCAGGCCCCGGAGCAGAGATTCCACTGCAGCCCATGGTGCAGACCACGGTGCAGACTATGGTGAGGCACCTGTGCCCCTGCAGACAACAGAGGTCCATTATGGAGCAGATATCCACTCGCAGCCCCAGGAGGACCCCACACTGGAGCAGGGAGATGTACTCTGAAGGAAGCTGCAGCCTGTGGAGGGCTTGTACTGGAGCAGGCAAGACCTATGACCCGTAGGGAACCCACGCTGGAGCAGTCTGATCCTGAAGGACTGAACTTGTGAAAAGGACACATGCCGGAGCAGTTTATGAAGGCCTATACCACACGGGAGGGACCCCACACTGAAACAGAGGAACAGCATGGAGAAGTGGCAGAGAGAAAGAGCTGACTGTAAACCTCCATGAGTTTAAGATTAGATTAAGCACCCACCAGAAATCATTACTGTTGCACAAAATCTAGAAATATATTTTATTGACTGTAAAAGTGACCTAATGATAAAATTGCATCTGGGGGTTGGAGGGGTCGTTATTTCCCCTCTCCACTAAAGTAATCGTGTGCAAGCTGTGAAAGCTGGGAGCTTTGCCCAGAAGAAGGACTTTGCTTTCAAGTGAGCTTCATAGGTTCAGAGAATTTGAACTGAGCGTAACATTTGCTGCATTAATTGGAGCACTTGTCAAATGTAACATTTCTAGAGCATGATGATGTCTTCATCAATCATGATAATATTAAGTGTATGATAGCCAAAATGGAAAGAAAAGCCAGAGATACCAGAATGCAATTACTTCAACCCCCCCATAGGAGGGAAGCGCTTGAGAATTTGGACTATATACTTTCCAGTTTGTAGTATGCTAAGAAAGACAGGACCATGTCCTAATTTTAGATGTATATTTTGAGTTCCTGCTGCTATCATCTTTGGCAAGCGTGCTTCCAAAGTTATACTGTGCACCTCCGCTTACTTATTCATACTTGGTAGCAATAGAGACAGTATCAAGTTAAAATTAATTTGAGTTTTTACACAGAAGTGAGGCTGAGTCTTTTCTTCCTCCAGCAGAAATATAATTAAGTTTTTCTATCTCACTTTGTCCTAGAAACAGGAGAGATCCATAAATTACAGCAGCGTAAAGGCTTGGCCTTTTTACCTCCTGATAAAGCAGCCATTTGAAGAATGTTCTTCATTTCTTCAGCCCATTGAAGAGAAGCTCCGCTTTTCCCAATGGGTCTTTTGACTCCTCAAACACACTCTTTCAGTTTAGTTGCTTACCTAATATGACATTGATGTTTTCATTTATCTCATTTGTGGTAAGTGAAAGGTCTTGTCAATAGGGATTTGGCATATCTTAAAGTTTCAGTCAGATTTCTTTTCCTTTTTAATTAAATAATTTCCTAATATTCAGTCTTTTTATTGTGTCACACTGAGCTGAGAAGAAATTGTTTCTTTTCAAGGTTCCAGAGACTTTTCCCAAGGTAGCTACAACTCAATCAACGTAGAAAAATGGTTTTGCAACTTTAAAGGGCCGAAGGTCTCAGTAGATACTTGCTATGATGTTAAAAGGTAACTCAGAACCTGTAGTTGGAGTGTGCCAAATTTAATTATAAAAGAACCTTAATGCAGGTCAACAAAATTATCTTGAAGGTTAGCTTGTTCCCATATGCTTTGTATGAAGTATTGCAACTGAAACATACAACCTCTTCAAAAGGCTTGAGAAGGACATTGTCAGCTAGAGTGAGCAGGAACTGTGTTACTTACAGGGAAACAGGGAGGTGATTAGCCTGTGTGTTCAGCATTATCATGGAAAAAGTTGTCAGCTGGTTCTATTAGGCAGTGCCATGAGAGTGAATATCAGCATGGAAGCTGCTGTTGATTCACTGGGAGCACTGGAGGTCTGCCTACAGTGACCTAGGTCATAGTTGCAGTGGCTCGTGTCTTTCAGGGAGAAGGGCCATGCTGTCTCCATCTACACCAAAGAGATGGACTGTGCCAAGAGCAGAGGGAAGCAAAGTGCCTGGGAAAAGAGGGTACTCTGTCTGGCACACCAGGTAGTAGGCAGCTTCTTTGCATACCCCAAACTGTCTTTTCATGCCATGCAACCTTATAGACATTGTCACTTAACAGTGTCAGTGTAATCAAAAAGATTTACTAAAGATTTGACGATGTATCTAAGATCATATTCTCACAGAAAATATCTGCTTTTCATCCTTCTTCAAAAAACTTCATAGTACTCTACTGAACAATAAGGTGTGAAAGCACACTTACCTCAGTTACTATAGGCATCAAATCGAGGCAAAGAAAGATCTAATTGTCCTAAACACCAGAATTAGTTTAGGATCTTACCTATTTCATGTGCCAATGCCCTGATGCATGCCTTATTTTCCAGCCACACTGGAGCCACTTCCCTGTATATAAGCAAACACAGTTTTACCTCCATCCTTTACAGGAACCTAATTCCAGAGCCAGCCATGGAAGAGGCTTGGAAATTTAGGGAACAATTAATTTGCAGGACTTGATGTCCCTTATGAAATGTTTTACCAGGCATAAATTATCGCAGCATGCAATTCTAGTCCTTATTTACACTGTATATTTTTACAGAGTACATTATTTACATTATATTTACAGAGTACTTTATTTACAGAGAACCTAGTGATGATTTTTAACACATTGAACTAGTCCAGCTCTCATTTAGAACTCCTTCTCTGTTGGGGAAAAGCCATAGGGAGAAAATTTTTCAGCTTCTTATGACATAAATTATCTTTACCCTGGAAGCAAAAGGAGAAGAAAAGGAAAATATCTTGACATTTTTGTAAGCACATATTCATTAATAAATTAAATGTACAACTCATGTGGGTAAATAATCTTGGGTCTGAAAATCAGGTGTCAAAGATGCAGTAAATAATTTAGTAATGCCTTTGGAATCTTGGTTTTGTATGTCAGAAGTTGAGCACCTATCATATCCCAAGCAGAGCCAGAAACCACAAGGAAGGCTGGTCCAACTGCTCCCATCAGTTCCTAGCTCTCACCACACAAAGGAAAGGTGAGTTCAGAAGCTACTACTCCAAATGGACAATGTCCAAGAACACCTGCTTGCTCTGGGGGATGATGAGGAAGCTGGAAAGGATTGTGAGGGGTGGTCTTATTTGTTTTTGTTGTGTTTTTTTTTCTGGGGAAAAGGAGATGGAAATGGCAATGCCCCAGAAGAGAATTCTCAAACCAAGGTCTGGCACCTGTGAGGCAGCATCTAGGCGTCAAAGACACCAAATCACCGTTTTCTCTCCCTATCAGAAACTATCATCTGATCTTTATTGTGATATAAACACATGCCTCTCAGCCGATCTGACAGATGGTACTGCTTGAGAATAACAATTAAACTGGCTGCCCTTATACAAATAGTCAGACATGGCGAATAGTCTTTTGCATTCTTCCAACATGTACAGAATGTTTCTTCTTTGGTAAACTCATATGCTAAAATAAAATGTACGTCAATTTGCTGCCTGGATTTTCCATCTAATCAAATTTAGGGATACTGGATCCACTCAAGATGACAGAAATACTTCACAGAAACAGACAAGATTATTTCTGAAAAATGTTAGTTTATATTCTGAGAAAACGGTTTGGTAAGGCATTTAGCGATTGTACATGTTGCACTTCGTACACGTTGGCTACTGAGTCAGTTAGGAGAACAGTAACAATCTGTTTTCCTATGGCCCTACATTCTCACTGGTGGCCAGATTGCCTCCCAGATATGTACCCAGGCAGTTCTTTTTGAAATGAACAGGGACTGCCTGCATGCAGGGGTAGATGATCTTCCATTTAAGAAGTGGTAGGCTGAGGGAGAGGGAGCCATATCTGAGTATGCCAAGGTTTGTGTGGGAAGAGTCCTAGTCCAGGCTATATCAATTCAAAGGTACAGAATTAGACACAGTTGCCTAATTTGTTACGGGTTTGCTCGAATGTTGGGAGCCTCTCAGATACATGTAGGCACATGTCCCCCAGAATATTTGGCTGTTTTCATTCTCAATAAAAGCAAAAATATCGCTAATCCATAGAAAGAGAGAGAATCAAAAAAATAATAGAAGTCACATCCCTTCTTTTTGGATGTAGAATAGGAGATACTGCTATTTTGTGCTTGTATTCCTACTCCTTTCCAGCTAAGATGCAAAAATAAAAGAGAAAGGAAAAAAAGCAAGGGAGGCATTTATGAGGGGTCACCACTGGCCAGGCCTGGCTCCCTGAGCACCACAGTAGTGGCAGCTCAGTCTGTTCTCAAGCAGTTAAGTTTTCTCCCTCTTTTTTTAACACTTTTTACAATCTCTCAAGACTTCCCTTTTTTTTGTATGCAGCGGAGGTAGGATTTATTCATACAAATCCACTAACTCATTTACCTTTCACAGAGGGATTATTTCCCAAGTATTTCTCTCTTGCTTGCCACAGGATCTTTTGAATACTGATATGGCAAAAGTGGTTAGAGGCTACAAGGCAACACTTCCTACTTTTGAAAAATCATGGGATTTATATTATCCATTAGATCAAGACACAGGCTAAGAAATGGCCACTAGAGAAATCACACAGAAAACAAAAGAACTGAAATATCGCTCTGAAAATCACATTAGCGGTGCAAATGTCGGAGGTGACGTTTGTTCCACATGATTCATCTAAACAACATATCTTTATGGTAAGGACTTTCAAGATAATTCTGGGGTTTGGGCAGGGGTTTTTTTAGTTTGTTTTTTTTTTTTTTTGTATAAAGTAATCTAGCAAGCATTCCTGTGCACTCTGTAATGCTATCTGTTATACTAGCCATAAATGTTTGAATGTTAGTTTTCTGATGTTTCACTTCCTTCAGAACTTCATAACATCTACATCTGATTCTGTCTAATGCTTACTGGGAAAACAGAAAGAATCATTAAAAATATCCTGTTTCTATGCAACAACATAGAGTTATTTGTAAAGAAAAAAACAAGCATCTGCAAAGAATGTGTTTGATAAGCCTTTTAGGTGATGCCCAGAGACTGCTTCTGGAATTAAAGCACAGAGTAGTGGAGAACTTGGACTGCCTGACCATAGTAAGGTATCTCCTTTAAGCCCTTTCAAAATGTGGCAGGAATATAAACATCAGTGTGACAACAGGAAGGTACAGTGCATAAACAAAGAATTTAAAGGAAAGAGGTGACTCATCTTGATGCCTTTGGAGTTATAGTAAGAGTAACCTGTCTTTCAAACCTGAATACAATAGTCAGCTTTTACAACCTAGAAGCCTTTTGTGAATGTGACATCTGTCGCCCACCACAAACAGCTTTCAGCAGACAGTGCCCAATGAAATTCAACATGTCGTTTTTAAGGAATGAGAAATAATGCAATCTATTGTGATGTAATATAAATCAATACACAGGAAAAATACTAAAGAAGCTGGGAGATGGCATCCCTCACTAGATGCTCTAGAACAATTCTCATGAACTATGCAGGATGAAAAACTTGTTTCTGGTAGCTTGTCTTCTTTATTAAATGCATTCACACCTTTTTTCCACACTTTCCTCTGAAAGGTCTGGCACCACAACCCTTAATCCTGTGTACAGGGTAACAGGGTTCCTAGATGAGTTTAATGCATGCAGCCCTTTTTCAATGGGATAACTGATCACTAACCAAGGTATTTCAGGCAAAGTGTATTGAAATGTTACAACCAAATAGCAGTTTTCACTGTGAGAGAAATATAGAAAAGAGAATGTGTTTAATGTGAGTATATCCATACTCCAACAACACCAGTGCTTGGGTTTAGCAGGTTATAAACTAGATCACTTCCTTTACTTGGGGCTGTACATCAGAGGAAAAGGGATGCTGTATTTCTTCTGTTTGAATAGTAGTGTTTAAAGCTGCCAAATATATATATTTGAACAGTGTAAATCTAGGTGCTTTGCCACAGTGTCAAGAGTCTAACTGTTAATGCTGTCACAAGCACTAGCAGCTTCCTTGGACTTTGTTTACAACAGCAAGAAATTCAAGGTAAGGGAGTGTTGAACACAAAAATATCTGAAGATAATTTACCTTAGCAGAAAGTAAGCAGCGAGCATGGCTGTGAAGAGACATTTCCCCTGGAAGGTTCAGAACCTGTCCCTGCTATCAGACACTGAGATTCCAAAATCTCCTGCCTTTCTACTTGCTAGGTTTGCATCCTTGAAACAATTCCAACATGGATCTTCTGAGACAGAAAAACACTTGATAAGGGGTGTTTTACCAATTTAAAAGACTTGGAATATAAACAAATGCTGTTTAATTAAAACGTTGAAGCACTTTTGATAAGAAATGTTGCTAAAATGGTGCCTAGAGTTGTCCCAGATGGGGAAGCAATTAGCATACTTGTACTAAAAAGAAAGGTGTACTTTCAATAATTCTCTTCTCTGCTTATTATAGCTGAATACCACTTGTACTAAAATTAAAAGTGCTCTCACTCTTCCTCATCAACTCATCAAAGTGCTTTAAAATTTATATGGATGTGTGGTTAGCATCAGTGCTCCAGATTTGAGAGTATTTGAACAAGGCAAACTTGACAAAGAGCACTACGGAGAAACGTATATATATAACAAAAAGTAAAGGAAAACAAGATTTTCCATTAAAAAGGCAAGCTTTACTCATTTGTTTCAGTTGCATCTGGGATTAACTCATGGCTTCCATTATCATTTAACTGTCTGGCTTCCAGACATTAGCATACCTACAAAGGAGACATAGAAATGGTCTAATATTGTTTATCTGCCTGTAGACATAAACTACATAGAAGACTTGGCTTAGGTGATCCACTGAAGAGAAATTTGGATAACACCTGTCAGTGTTATGCAGTTAATGAAGAGTTGGAGACACAATAATTTATAAATTACACATTCTGAGTGTACAGTAGAGAACACAGCCTGTACATTGCTATATGCTGCTTAGAGAGGCCATTGTGTCCTGTATCCTCATTTTTCAGGAAATTCATCATGTGCCGTAATAGTCACAAAGATTAGCAATATTTAAACTTGATAAAACTGAGTTTCATAGTGGGTTTTTTGGGTGCCTTACCATCACCAGAAACCAAAACAACACCATCCCATTTCATAACACAAATCTTTTCCCAGAAAATGTCTGACTCAAAGCATATTTGTCTAAATGAGAAACTGACTTCTTATATCAAAAACTGTTTCCAAGACCCCAGGCTTTAAATGTGGAAACTAAAATGTATAGGACTCTTTCACAGTTTTTGAGAACCACCATTTCATGGAGCAGTTTTTCCCTAGATTGAAAAAGAAAAGGGAACCGCAACACTTCAATGAGATAATGAAAGCCAAAACTGAGGTAAGTGACTTCGGGGCTTTTGCAAATTTTGGGCTAGCATCAGTAATAAAAACGATACATACATCTACTAATGTTTAGGCAAAAGAAAAGTGAGGTTTTAATGTAAGGAATGCTAAAGCTGGCAGATAATCAATCTCATAAAAGGGGCCATAATGGCAATGAAAATGTAGGAAACCTCCCAGATAGTGGAATGGCATGGTTTGACTAGGGAATGTTACCTGGCCACTGGCACCAATTAGCCATAAGGATCACACAGCCATAAGAGAATTAACAAGAAGCATATAAATGGTTTTTTTTAATCATGATATAACCTGAAATAACTTATCTATGTTTTTATTAATTGCTACTCCCTTTGTTCTATGCTATGGAAATATAAAACACCAACTATTGTTCAAATGCTTTTGTCAGTGTTCTTCTAACAATTTAGCAATTGGCTGCTATCACTGCTTGACAAAAAAGAATTAGCTTATTATTTAGAAATCAGTCATAAGCCTCATCTCCAGCCAGCAGGCACTATTTCCTGTCAAGATTAGTTGGGTGTTATCCTGTATCTTCACATCTGGAGCAACAAACAGGTATCAAACATTGAGAAGGGAATTTTCAAAGTCTTCTGTGGGAATGGGATGACTACTTTGTACTTAGTTTAGAATTATGCATATTTGTATTTGTTATGATGTCTATTTAAAAGGTTGGACCAGATGATCTTTTGAGGTCCCTTCCAACCTCAGCTGTTCTGTTTTTCTAGGAACTGAGCTAGCAGAAAACATTTTCATAGAAGGCAGCCTGATTCCTGTGTGGTTCTTGTGTGGCTTATTTGTGGACATATTTAAGACCCCAACGAAGTCCAAAGAGGAGTAGCTATATAAGTTACAGCAAAATAACAACATATAGTCAAAGAGTAAACTGTAGTGTAATATTTATTTAATAGAATCATAGAATATCTAAATTGAAAGACTCTTAAGGATCATGAAGTCCAATTCCCTACTCCTCACAAGACTACCTTAAAGTAAACCATATGGCTAAGAGCATAATCCAGATGCTTTTCTGAAGTAAAAATAAAGTAATCTTATTGTGCCAATAAAATATGCCCAGAATTCTTCAAATACTTCCACAAGGGGCTAATTTTAAGACTGGAAATCCCAGAAGGTACTTAGCATGTGAACTTTAAATGTAAAATCAAATGCACCTTGAGAATAAGTCTGCTGACTTGATTTAGGTCATCGCCAGGCTGGTGGCAAACAGTGAATTGGAGAATGGCAAGATGGGGAGCAGAAAGTAAAAAATTCAAAATACCTACAGTCTTTCCAAGGACAAGTATAGCACCCTTTGCACTTCACAAGAAATGGAGAAGGACATGTCTAGAGCAGCATTTGCAGAAGAGGTTTTCCTCCATTGTCAGTTATTGTACCATTTGTATGTTTTATTATAATATGAATCTACTAAGTAGATTACTAGCATTCTCTCTCATGTTATTTGCAATTAATTGATCCTTTTCTTTCACAAATAATTGCTTCTGTTATTTTTTTTTATATTCCTTCCAAGTTCTTCAGTGTTCAAATTCCTTCCAAGTTTTTTAATGTTCCCATGCAATGAGCAAGATGGCTTCATTGCCAGTACTTAATGTAGGAAATGGCCCTCAGTTACCAAACACCTGCATCAGACAAACAAGCAGTGAGTTAAGCAGTACTGTTGTACCAGCATGATATTCATGGCATCCATTGCTATATAACTATCTGTCTTACCACAGAAACTACAGCCTATGTGTTCTGAATGATAGGCTTAGTTTTGTAAAGAGGTTTTTTGCATTTATTTTAGCAGAAAGTCAAGATACCTGATAAATGATACTAGCCATCTGGCTTTAGGATGCACTGATTTCCCAGAAGGCTGATAGGAAAGTAACATAACTACATCTCACATTGCAAAAAATGCAGAGCAGGACATCTGCCTAGCCTGTTTGTGTCTGATGGTGCAGTCACACAGATGAGAAGTTTACGAAGTTTATAATAATAGTAGTAATAATAAGGAGACTTCAATAGGCTATGGTTTGTCACTCAAATTTTGGTGTAAAAATTCATTATATAACAAGAAAGTTCTCTTTCATTGACCACTTTGTTGTACTTCTACAAAGCTGAGTTCATCAAACTGATCAATGATTATGACCCAAAAACTTCAGCCTTATAATTAACCAAGTTGTTCATCTAATCCTGGATGTGGAAATGTTACAAAAAGGATGTAAAGGCTTTGTAATCAAATTATCGAATGAGCAGGCTTCTGAAGAAGTTGTATAAAGAAATACTTTTATTAAAAGATTAGTTGGGGAAATTGCAGCTTCAGTGAAATGAACACGGGTAAGACTTACTTAACAAAATGTCTAAAACTACTGGGGACACGTAAAGTGACTTACAAAAGCCTAAAGGGGATAGTCTGACAGAAGACAGTACTTTACACATGGAAAATATGATGGCATAAATTAGTGAAAAAATAGATTGGATTTCACCTGCACAGTAGCTACACTAAGCCTAATTGATTGTCTGCTTAAAGAAGGTTTGAGTCATTGTTTTAAGCTTGTTTCAAATCGCAGGCATGAATTAGAAAAACTAAAACCTGTTTCTGTACTTAAGAATGGAATACAATTATGAACAATGTCCCTCAGCCCCTCAAAGTCTTTCAAGACAAGACAAGCCTCCTGGCTAAAGCTAATGGTAACACTGTGTTAGGGGACTTTTACACAAAAGCTCAAGATGAAAATAGAAAACAATACATTTAAAAGCTTGAAAGTCACCAACACAGAATTACTGCAGTGAGATCACTGAGACAAACACCTTCTACGTCAAAGCAAGAAAGGTCAGACACATCCTAACAAGAGTTGAGCTGATCTCTTTAACCACTCTAGAAGCCCATCCTAAGAGTTTCTTATTCATAGAAGTCATCGCTGCTGAGAAAGCATTTTACTGGCACTACTGTGCTGACACTACTGTGCAGCCAGATCATTGTGTGTCTGAGAAAGGGTTAGTAGAACTGGGCCCCAAGTATCCAACTGGCCATGTTTCTACTGCCAACTAAAAAAACTTTGAGGAGCAATCCTTGGCACCAAGACCAAGTGGCAGCAGCTACCTCACAGCCATGCTGCCAACACCTACATAAATTTGGTCTTAGAAAGAGCCAGCTAGAGTGGTCCAAAGCAGAGGTAGGGTGAGAGGTAACATTCACAAAGTGACCCAGTGCTAAGGGTCACTCCTTCTGCCACTCTTACTTAACTTTATAGACATAGCCATAACCATATTATTCTATAGTACAATATCTCGCTAAGAAATAAGTGTTATTTGCTTTACAGGCCTTGAAGATGTCCTCTAGACAAACAATTCACAAGCTGTGATGTACATCATGCAACATTATCCTTCAAAGATAAAAGACTTCACTTATTACTAAAGCCTAATCTGAAAAGGTTTTTTCTTAACTAACTCTGATGTTCCCGTTCAACTTTTAATTTACATGGTAGTTGTGAAGTGATCATATAAATTAATAATACTGTCCTGTGGCCGTAGTCTGACATAACACCATTTCCACAAGTTCTGTTGTGTAGAAAAAGGCATTTCATTACTTATAGTTAGGCAAGTACATCCACTTCTATAATTTGAATTAAGAATAATCTAAATAATTAGACTGTTACTGTTTCCCTAATGATCTAATCTGTTTCAAGTGTAAACACAAGAGGGAGAAAGCAGGTCAGTCTTGGATTCAATGACTTTTAATGACAAAACATGAAATATCCTCTAACCTAGTTTTTTCTATTCTTCAGTAATAGTTTTACTTTTAGCAAACACAGACAGTGTTCATTAAAACATTTTGCTGTTCCAACCTTGATCTTACCGAATACATTAAGAGGTAGGTCACTTGACAGGTCTTTTCTTTTCCTTTTTAATTGAAATCAATGAAACTGACCCTGGCAGGTAAAACTAATTAAAGAAGTAGCAATATTTTTAATGATGAGATATGTTCTGTTCAACCTGGAGTTCTTTCTAAAAGAAATTAGTTTGAAACCAAAGCATAGGTGAAGTTTTTCCTGAAGAAACTTCTTCAGGAAGAAGAACTTTGAGGAAAATACCACAGAACTTGAAATTCAGCCTTTCATGGTCTTCAGTATTGCAAGAAAGCTGAATATGATTGCAGCACATCTCAACTTCTGTAAGCAGAGGCAAGTCCACAAACACAAGCAAATATTGTACCTCTTGTATTTGGGAATTCATCCTCTTGTGACTGACATTAATAACCTCACATCTTTGGACTAGGGAGGCTTTCAGCTCTGGTGCTCTTCAAAATCTCTTCTCGGGTCCCATGAAAAAACATGTATGAGCTTTAGATTGAGTGAATCTACAGGTGATGAAGAAAGCTTATCATCACAGTGGCAGTGGCTTGTTTTATACATCAACAAAAACAGTCCAATAAATACCAACCCATCAAGAAATTTTTTATCAGTCACCTAAAGGATCATTTAGATATAAATGTGTGTATAAAAATCATAACTAGAGGATAGTTCTCAGATCTTGAGACGATACATTCTCTCAGATCATCAGACACTAGATAAAATTAAGCTATAATAAAAATTTACCTCCATGTCCTTAGAAAAATTTCATCAGAAATCAGTGACATTATTCTTACCCAAAAACTTTCAGGCAGTTCTATACAAGGGCAGAAATGAACTGTGATATTACCTCATATCACCAAGTAACTGCAATAGCATTCTGTCCATTCTGCTGCATTGAAGGAATAAATGCATATAGCTCAATTCATTTTAATGCATAAAATGTAAGAAATCAACATTTAATCCGTTTTTTTTTTAAGTGAAGGGATTTTCACTATTTTTGAAACGAGTCTGTAATTACACACTCATTTATGCAAAATTAGCTCGTCTTGCAGGAGAGCAGTTATTAGTGGAATGAAAAGCATCATGCTAAGTAAACAGCTATAATAACATCAGCAAAAAATCCAAACACATTTCAAAAATAAATATTTATAAAAAATAAAATAAACACAGCTCATGTTGAATTCTAGGAGTATATTCCTGTTATCGACTACAAAACAAATAGCCACAATGTAGATAAAACAAAGAAAAAAAAAAACAAAGGACAAAAAAAAAAAGCAGGAACATGTTAAAAGTTAATACATTACTAAAAATAAGCCATGGGGAAAAAAAAGAAAGAAAAATCAGTAGTAAGGTATTCATTATGAAAAGGTTGACAAATACATGGTACGTATTTTATTCTGTCGAGTGATTGAAGAGCAGCATCTACCTCAAGGATCTATTTGCTAGAGCAACATAATCAACATGGGATTTAACAGCAGAATTCAGGTCTCTGAATGCAGATACCTTGTGCCATAAAAATAAAGCCTGGGTGATATGGAATTGGACTTCTGAGAGTCCTTCACCATTCTGGAACAGCCCTTAGGCGCCAGGTGAGATCCCCAGGGACATTTCACATGGCACCTGACATGTGTGGGCAACCGAATCCAGTGCTGAAAACTAACCTTGAACACTTAACAGTTTGTAGTTTCTAAACACAAGTGCGATGGCTAAGCTCCCATGTTGGTCCATGGAGAGCTAATCAAGGCAATTAGGGCCTGTCCTGGGTTCAGCAGTAGCAGTCAATTTTTCTCCTTAGTAGCTGGTGCAGTGCTATTTTTGACTTTCAGCCTGGGAACAACACTGATAACACCGATGTTTTTAGTTGTTGCTCAGTAATGTTTACTCTGACCAAGGACTTTCTGAGTCTCATTCCCCCTCTGTCAGGGAGGAGGGGAAGCAGGAGTAGTTCAGCTCACCCTAAAACAGACATTTATATCTGGATAGCGGAGTATCTCACAGAATGTACTGGCCGTATAAATTAAAGGATAGTGTGAAAAAAAGAGACCGCTTGCAAGAAACTGAAACTCTTATTGCGCTGGATTTTGTCACTTGGTATTATAGACAAGTTTGTTTGGAAGGTGTGCGGAACTGTAACTTTAGAAAGCCTTGACCTAGCCCAGGTAGAAATGTGCAGTATCCAGAGGCTCATTAGCTTTCATCGGAACAACATATCATGCTACAAAAGGACATAAATGTCCAGTTGAATCACACCAGGAAGCTTTTTCTGGAGAAATGTGACTGATGCTAGCACAGAGTCAGGATAGCTAATTCAAAACCCATAAAAGTACATCTGTGTTAGTAATCTGAAAGAGGAGAAAGAGAAATAAATCTCTGAATACTATACTTAAAATACCACTCCAAGTTAGGGCTCCCCATAAATATTTAATAAATGGCATAACTAATAAATGCTTCTTCATTTCAACTCATATCTGAATCTGTAAGGTTTTATTTTGGAAAATTACACCTACAGACTCCATGAAGGTAGATTGCTCCCTGGTGATCTTTCCTTTGACATTCCCTTTCACATCTCTCTGACATCTATCATTATTAAAGACATTGTCTGAAAGCGTGACCCTCGTGAATCACCATTAATTCTGATAAGCTCAAAGAAAAATAATACATTCAAAGACCTTTTTCACTGCTAGATTGAATTGCCGCCTTCTCTGACAGGCCCAAGTATCCTTAATCTAACTAGGGAAACAGCAAAAAAAAATTGTAATTGCTTCTGAATCACTCCTTCTCACATAAGCAGTTAATTTGGTTTTGGTATCCAGATTGTAAAAGACAAAGTTTGTATTTGATGGTATAATAACTGTCCACATTTAAGCCTGCTGTAATATTTATGGGAATTGGGCAAGAAGATGCTAATATGAATTACTGAACATACGTTTTTTGTTCCTTTGTGTCAACATGTGTTGTGCTGCAGAGCTGAAGAAACTTTTCATTTATCGGCTGAATTAGATATATCATTTCTTAGATATGCTCATTCATTTTTCATCTTTACCAGCAACTTACACTTTTACCACCTGAAAAAGGTTCAGCATGGTAGAACTGGACAGCCTACCCATAACTGTGAACATGCACTAAATAAGCTGTCCCAAGCACTTTGAATGCAGCCCACCACCACTCTAGAGGATTTTGGTATGTCAAGACTGATGCATGTTTTCATTTTAAGTGTAATTCTGATCTAGGGCTAGAGTTATGTGATGTAAATAAGCACCTATTTAGGAAAAAATTGAAGCCACCAATCCCATTACAATGCTACACCAGGCAAAATGATAAGATGGAAAGGAGTTCACGACACCACTGAATATAACATTTCCTATATTAATGAAAAGTACATCAAACTTTGCTACCAAGTTTACTGGAAACTTCACGGTCTGGATCTTGAAGACAGTAGGAGACATTCACAAGCAACCTGACTCTCAGGAAACAGGTTTGGCACAACTGGCACAGCAAAACAAAGAGTAAAGCAAAGCACAAAAATGACTGGTTGTCAGTTTTGTCTCAAGTTGTGCCTTGAAACACCCAGTAGGATTTTTGACTCTACCATCCTCCAGTAAAACACAGTTAAAACAAGGGAAGCAGATCCTGAAGTTACTACACTGTTCCTCCTTGTTTCCGTACTAGTTGCTGCAGCAGACCGGGACATTGTCTCAGTCTCACTACTTCCTCCTGGTCTCACAAAAATGGTCCATGCCCCTCAGAGACCCAGGTTCCCAGTTTTTCCTGAGAGCCAGGATTCACACAGTGCCCTAATAATTGGGCACTAGTATAAAGGCATACCCCTCCGGGAGCTGGGGTGGAAAAGGGGGAAAGTGAGGATCAGCTGCTTGGTTCTGAGTTACCAGTTGGGCTTAAACCACAACAGCATCATTGAACTCAAACCACAACAGCATTGTCTTCAGGTTTAAGTGGAAACAAAATGAACGGCACTTGTAGTCTCAGACTGCAATAAAAGCAGGCTGGTTTTATATATAGACAGCCTGAGCCTGTAGACCTTTAAAATCCTGGCACCACTGGCACTTGTGATTTTCTTAATAGGAGAGCAGAACCTAGAGGGATAAAAATAAGTAGCTTTTCATTCTAAGAAATTTAATAGAAACAGACATGTCTGCTGTGAAAAATTCAAAGGGTGAAAATCTGTTTTGAAATTCCAGCCCCGTGAAAATCCACATTTTCCATTAACTTGAATAAAGTCTCAAGTTTGTTGCTGAGACTCGGCTCAGCTCTTTCTTTTCTTGGCTCACCTACAGATATTTCCTCATCAGAGATGTCCACATTTCCTGTGATACAAATAGCAGTTTTACCCCCAGGGAAAGCCCAGGGTCCCTCTTTATCCTCATCCTACCTAACCACTGCTGGTTACTGCCAGGGACAGAGACAGGACTAGACAGACCTTTTGTCTGAATGAAATGTTCCTGTGTTCCTAGAAGATGAAAATGTGGCATGTTCTTTAACACACCATTAACTCAGATGAATAGTTGTCTTGCATCAGCACAGATGGATTATCCTTGTCCAACTGATTTTAATCACACTACAAAGTCACAATTGATTTAATGGTCCTTCACTGGTACTCTGCTTTTTCATGTTATGCTTTTAGATCTGTGGACATCTCCTGTGGCTCTTGATGCTACATTATGCTGAACTACTCTGATCTTTTCACTGAGTATGGTTTGGGAACCTGTCTTTCTGGACTCACAGAGAGAATTGGAGGACAGCATTAGTGGACCATTAACTGAGGGTGACTTACCCAATGTAAATGGAAGTGGCATCTAAGCATAACTGTGCAGAGTAATCTAAATATGAAGCATCAACACACTTAGGTAAGAGCGAATGATGGGAGGAGGCTAGCGTCCAACAACTTGCAATAATGGCTCATAAGGCACTAACAATTTGAAAACATGGGAACAGAAGGGAACCTGTTTTCTCCTCTAAACAGAAAATACAACACTGGAAGGAAACACATGGGTCATAGTGGCAAAACCAGCCATCACAGGCGCCCACAGCATCCAATTCTTTTCCTGCTCTGGTCCACCTAAAAAGCAATTAGCTTGTTCCCATCATTCTTATAGGAAGGCTGTTACAGGCCCTTATTGCTTCTGATTTCCAGCCTACATTTATTCATAGCCTTGAATACACAGGAATGAAAATGTCAGCACCGAGAGTTGTAAGTGCTAGCAACTTGGAAACAAAAGGTCTTTTGCTTGTCTAGGGAGTCATCAGCAGATTCAAGTCATTGTCTGCAAGCAAAACACCTCACATACGTCATGGATGATAAAGTCAGTGACATACCTTGTGCCTGATCTCCAGAGACCTATGTGGAGACATATGCTTAAAGTGCATGAGTTGAGAAGTCTTGCTAGAAATATTTAATGGCAGCTGGAACCCAGAGCATATGTTGCCAGAGAATTAATATAGCAAACCACTTGCTCAGAGGCTGTCTCTCCTATATCTTTTGCGTGAGAAGAAACTCATCAGCCAGGATAACAGGCTGACAGTTCTCACATCAGACAGGTCTGATACATCAGGGATGCAGAAGCAGAAAAAGGCAGGAAGCTGCACCATAGAGTTCACCATGAACAGCTAAGAAGCAGCAATGCCAGCCCTGATGCATCATTTTTCAGATTAATGGTTTGGTCTTTGGCAAACATTAAGAAGTCTTGCTGCAGTCTAAAACAAAAGGTCAGACCTCTGGGCAAAAAGGAAGGGTCAGAAGGATTGCAGGGATATTCCAATTTTCTCTCTCAGCTAGGGCTGGAAGTTTAGTTGTTACTCATTTGATCTGAATATAATTTCTGAGAAGGAGAAGTGAAAAGGGTAGATGTATTTGCTCATGCAGCCCCTGCAATCTTGTGCAGATAGGAATGAAGAAGCCAGGAAGTATGAAGTATTTAGGGAAGAAGGAGCTTGACCTGTGAAGTGGCAGAAGTGGAGTCCCAGACCTACTTTCCATTTTATGCATGTATTGGTCATTAGGTCATCTCCGGTCAAAACCAGGGATAATACACTGATATCAGGGAGTATAAGCCCAAGTTTATCCCTTCACAGTTCCTAGCCAGGATCTGGATTTTGGATGACTGGCTGTCTCTTCATACCCCAGGCTTCTGAGCAAGCTCAATCCTCAAAACATGGGTGCCAAAAACCACCGAACCTAACGAACTGTGGTGCCCAACAGTGGGACAGAGGAAGGGAACATGTTGAGTTTCATCCTCCAAATCTCAAAACACAACTTGGCCTTTCTTCTCCAAAGCAAGAAGGCTCCTAGGAAAAGGAAACCAGTCTTGAACCTGGAAGAGAGGCAAAGTTACGCTTGTACCAGGACAAAGTCCAGGGCTTCACAAACACATGGTGATGTAGCAAGGACACCCTGGAGGGCATCTAACCCTCAAAGGCAGTTGGGTTTTCTACCCTTTCAGTAGGCACAAGGTGGTTTGTTCATTTCCTACCCTCTTCGCCTCATTCACCTGAATGTCCCCAACTGTTCCATTTGCTGAAAGAAACTAAAAGCTTAAACTAAGCATCTATCTTATGCTGCCACTTGATATGATATAACATGACATACGGTGCCATCTGCAGTTGCAGCTTATATCTTAACTCAATAGAACATGTCATGACATAAAATAATAGGAAATGACGCACAACAAATTAATACCTAAAAAAGCAGTAGCAGCTGGATGTACAATCCTTTCTTCGATAGTTCTCATAGTATGCTTGTTGGAACAGTTTCTCATGATCCACAATTAGAGACACTGCACACTGACTCCCTCAGTAGTACTTCAGACCATGGCAAATCCTGTGGATCTGCACCACAAATCTGTGGCTTCTGGAGCTTTTACTTTTTAATTGGTATGATACAGTGTGAATCTCCTCCTGAGCATTTTCACCATTCACCACATGTGGTAGACAGCACCAACATGCCAGCTTTGATTTTCGTTGGACATTTCAAACTCCACCAGGTTCGGAGTTTCTGCTTGATTTTAGGGAGTTGATGTGAAGAGCTGTCCCTGGATTTCTTAGCCTAAGGCATGTTTCAGGGGCACTTGATGTATCTGCACAAAAAGACAGAGTTCTGCTTTTTTTTTTTTCAGTCTGTGTAGACTTTGTGTACAAAGGGTACTTTTTTAGTGGTACAATGCTTTAAAGGCTATGTAATTCAAGTAAAAGATCTTTCATGACGTTGACATTTTCCCATTTCACACCTTTCACCTGAATCAGCTGAACAGCATAGAAGGGTGCAAGGAGCATAGAATTCTGCTTACTATATAATGAAATGAACCTTTATAATATTTTGGGCAGAAAATTAAATGCTTTATATGTGCAACTGTCCTGGGTTCATCAGTAGCAGTCATTTTTCTCCTTCTTGGTAGCTGGTGCAGCGCTGTGTTTTTTGACTTTCAGCCTGGGAACAGTGCTGATAGCACCGATGGTTTTAGTTACTGCTTAAATGTTTGGTCTGGCCAAGGACTTTCTGAGCTTCATGCTCTGCCAGGGAGGAGGGGAAGCCAGGATGAAGCAGAGACAGGACACCTGACCCAAACTGGTCAAAGAGGTATTCCATACCACAGCACATCATGCCCAGGATGTAACTGAGAGTTGCCCGGAAGGGCTGGGACTGCAGGGTCGGAGGAGGTATCGGTTGGTGCTTGGTTGGGTGGGGTAGGGTGAGTTATCGGTCGGCAGGTGCTGAGGTGTTGTATTCTCTTCCCTTGTTATTTCCTTTATCATTGTTATTATCGGTGGTAGCAGTAGTGATTTGTGTTATACCTTAGTTACTAAACTGTTCTTATCTCAACCCGTGGGAGTTGCATTCTTTTCGATTCTCCTCTCCGTCCCTCCGGGAGTAGGGGGAGGGCAAGAAGGGGGGGAGTGATAGAGCGAACTGCGTGGCTGGGTTTAAACCAACACAGCAACAAAGCCAATAACCAATTCCACAACCAATTGCTTTTTCAGGCAAAAAAAGTATTTGTACAGTTGCAGAAGTGAGCCCATTGTTACAAACTTTAATGGATCAAGTGCACCCAGCTGACTGTCACTGCAGTAATGATCTGACATATGTTGCAGCAAGCAGTCTAGCATCTTAGGTCATTTACTTTGGTTTACATTAAATGAACTACATGTATTGTTTTCTAGCTAAAACATTGGTTGTTTAAAGTTAAGAGGTGAAAACTGCATTATTCACTCCAAGCTATTTTAATAAAGAAGCCTTTTAAGTTTTAAACATAATAATAATATTATCAAACTGGAGAAGCTGGTTGGCTTGGATTGCATTCACTTTCATGTGCTACCTTATATACTTTCATATACTGATTATTCCCTAGCATTACTTACTAGTCACATATGCTGTTCACACTGGCATTACTAATATGTTCTTAAGTCTCTTTCCTATGTCTGGCATATTTGTATGAGAACCTTACGTCCAGAAGTGCTGTCTGTTCAAGTTACATGTAGAGCACTTAGCCTCTGGAGTTCAAGGCAATAAAGATTCCCATGTGCTCTGAAACATCAATCTCCAAGTCAGTCCTGCTAAAACACATTATGATTGACTTTAAACCACAGATGCAAATATATGCATATATTCACCTAGCAAGTTAGCCTTGAAGTGCAAAGAGAAAAAGAAACTGCTATTTCATTCCACAGAATGTTCAAGGTTTGTGGCTAACAGATCAGTCATTGTAAACCTTCAAACTCTAAGCATTTATCTGTGTAAAAGCCTTCCTGAACATAGGAAAATCATGGAATTTGCCTTATCTTTTTATGGAATTGTGCTCACAATTTTGGGAACAGGACTCCAGATTCTGGTTCTTTTCCTACACCGCTTGAAACCTACTGTGTGTACAAAAGTGAGTACAAAACAAAACTTACTGACAGTCAAACTTCAAGGAACTGCATAATATAGGCTTTCTATGAAAATGCTTTATCCACTGTTCATTACTTGACACTTAAACAGGCTTCATCTACCAAAGGTCAGGACAAAATACTAAGAAATAAATGCTATCCAAGTGTTTGATGCTGAATTGTGAAGACAAATTGGGAATTAGTGGCTTTGTCAAGTACTTCAGAAAAATGCTACCAGCTGACGTATTGAACTTTCTACTGCATAACTTCAAGGATAACAAATAGCCTGTCATGTCAGCTCCTGCAATGTAATTAACATTAATAGCTACATAAAGTAAGCAATTACTTTCAAAAAGTGTGATGGGTGCGAGTATAGTTTCTTAACAATAACAACCAAGAGTTCCTATCTAAAACCATGGCAATTCATCTTGAATGACTCATGTAATATTCTTTCTACTCTTCAACTAGTAAAGGGTGCTGATTGAACCCCAACAATACTGTTGCTTTCACAAAAATAAAGTCCTCGGAGGCAACTTTCCAAAACAGATACTCTTAATCCTCTTCATAACATGAAACAGAATGTCAATAAAATCACAAAAAAAAGGCTTGAAATGTATAGATTTAATTCGCACTCTGTGGAAAACTTTGGCCTTTGCATATTTTCCTTCATAAATATAAAAGTTTGTGACAACCTTGGGAAATTTACTTTCTTTTAGGAATTATAGTTGATTTCTGTTATACATGTCTTGGCAGAGATGGTAAATAAGGGTTTTTTGCTCTTAAAGCAAAAAAAAAAAAAAAAAAAAAAAAAAAAACAAAACCAAAATCTCTGTACTGCAACCAAAAGTAATAGAATTTCTTAAACTTTAAGAGCATGAAAGAGATACTGATAATAAAGCTTAAAGATATAATAGAATTTTTTTTCAATATTCAGAAATGCTCTTTTGAAGTAATAAGATCGGCAATGTACACAGGTATACCCAGCCTGAAGCATCCAAACCGACTGGAAAAAATAATCTCATGTTGAGAAAATAGAAGGAACTCTACATGTACACACAGAGTGGGAGTCATAGTTACAATTTCATTTCAGAAGGCTCAGTTAGAAGAAAGAACCATGAAGAAAAATAGTGAAATACTATCAAACACTAATCTGCTGTGATGTTTAAACAAGCAGTAGATGGAAACTATGTGGGAAAAATAGAAGTGATTAACTGGAATAGGAAATTTATCCTTCTGATACGGTAGAGAATCTCTATGGGCATGTAGTCAATAAGTTCTTTAGGTATGTGTTCTCAGGGTTCTTGGAGTTCAGAGACTCAGAACTTCAGAAGACCTCAGATTGTGTGGTTGCTTCCATGAATTAAAAACTGAAGAAGACATAAAAATTTATGCAAAGTAACTATAATGTAAATAAAATGCAGGAATATCTGTTCTTCCATGAGGTGAATACCCGGTATCTCAATACCACCAGAAGAGTGGTAGTGGCTTGCGACAATGTCCTTATTCTGTTTACTTTGCTGTTTTCTGTAGCTGATGGATACAGAACCTGTATGGACCAGAGTGCGCTTTTGGCTTAATGGTTTATATATTTTTCTACTTCTTTTCAATTATTTTCATATTATTTAAAATTATGTATTTATATAATTAGTTTAGAATTAATCCAAAATATTCTACATATTCATATGAAGGTAAGTGCAAAGTGTTTTGGAATAAATTTACTAAATGTGCTAATAAAAGGATGTCTTAACGCATTTAAGAAAAAAAATAAAAATGAAGGTAAGCATAGTGTCATAGTGTAATCTTTCTGATAATAATCCTCTTATTCCCCAGACTCCTTGTGTTTGAATAACCAAAGACAAGATTTTGAACAGCCTGTCACACACAGAATGTTACAATATATTAGAGAATCAAAAGAGAGAGAATTTAATCTTTATATTACCATGGCAAAATCCACCAATGCTCCCAAGGAGGTTCTCAAGGAAGGAGTAAACAATCAGTAGAGGGTCCCTACTCCAGTGAAGAATCTTGTTCACTCCCATCCTTTCCTTTGTGCCAGAACTCACCAGACAGAACCTTGAAGCCACACAGGGTAACCACAAGAATAAATTGTGACTTTTGTCTTCAAATATTCGTTGGTGTTCCATGCACATAAATAGCATTTCTCTCAAATCATGCTGTCCACCTTGCTCCAGGCACTGTGCCCTCCAGAGCCACAGTATCACGTTTTGAAAAGCTGCACTGCATTTGGGCAGTTCACGTTTGCAGTGACCTACCGTATCTGCCATTAGAAAGGCCACAGACATGTCTGTTGTATGCTGGGATAGAACTATGCACAAAGTGAGATTTGGTTCACTGTCATGGGTGCTTAACTGCAAGATTAAAAACTATACAGCTATAAAGCCACTGCAGTTTTCCCTCCTGCAAAAGCATATGCCCATGAGTGACTATGCTGACATGAGAGGTTTCGTGGGAACTCCTGAATGCGCTGACAATGTGCTCTGAAAATAAGACGGGTTCTATTATGTTGGATATTGTATAAAAACTTTATAAAAAATTGAATTTCTAATTTCTAAATATTCTGAACTCTATTAGTTCCCTAATTTTTAGTGTGTCAGACCATATTCTTTATTGTTATAGTACTGTGCATCTCATTTACAACTGCAAAGCATTGCTGACTCATGTTCAGTCCATAAGTCATTAGATCCTGAGGACATTTTCTACATCAGTTTTCCCCATATTGTCTTCATTCAGTCCAACATCTTGCTCTATGCTGCATTTATTCAAATGAACATTCCTACCAAAATGTGGAACAATTTCTTTACGTTTTAGAAGCATTGCAATTTTTACATTTAGCTTCATTGTATGCTTTCTGGAATATTTCCCCAGTTTGTCAAGGTACTCTAGATTTCTAATTCTATCCCTCAGCCTGATTTTCACACCTGCAAAGTGCACTCTTATTCTTTCCTTCAAGTATTAATGAAAATACTGAGCAGTACCAAACCATTGAAGAACTTTGCCCAGTCCCCTGGTGTGAAAACGAATGACCAATAAGTTCTCCCTCAATATGGTGCATTCCACAGTTCTGCTTTCGCTTCACAGCAGTTTCAGCTAATTCAGATTTCCTTCTGAGAAGGAAATCTTCATGATGCAAGTAAGAAAACACGATGTGACGGTATCAGAAATCTTTCCACAGTTGTGGTAATGTTCTGATGTTCAGTTTACTGCTCATTGCCAACAACAAAGTTAAACTGGCTGGCCTGCCCTGACATTTTTTGAAGATAGACATCATGCTTGTTCTCTGTCAGAGCTTCCTCCAGGAGTTCTCATAAATAGTTACTATGGACACCAGGTTGCCTCAGCCAAATTTGCTGCTGCTGCAGTTCCATTATCTTATCATGAGATGCTGAGCACTCTCAGTGAAACAAAAGATGTTTTGCATTTCCTGGCTTTAAACAAGCTGTCCATAGTCAGCCAAGAAGTAGCCAGCAGAGCTATAGACTGCATTGGGCAGCCGACCCTTAAACCCAGAGAATTAAATGAGCTCAGATGACCTGTTAAGGTGTAAAAATGTGCAAAATCCGTATGCTGAGAGAACTTTAACCAGAGCCAGTAGGAGCATTTCACAGATGCCTCTGCTGGTATAACAAAGACATCTGCCATTCAGCAGAGGTCTTTTCTTCAACTTTGTAGGTTCATGAATTACACAGTTCACCATTTCACTTGCCTACTGATAGGTGCCTTGCAACTTTGTACATCCTAAAGCAAGCAATGGAAACTGCTGAAAACATTATAGCTCAGTTCCTGGTGACAGCTAACTTTTGCACCTCACTTCTCAAGTTATTTACCAAAAAATACCTTACAAATATTGACATTTCCTGCTGAATGGCAATCTTGGGGACAAATGAATCAGAAGAAAAAGCAAATTTATTTATTATTTTTTTACTCTCTAAAATTTGACAGATAATTCATTCACACAGCTAGTTATCCCTGTGGAGACACAGGCAGTCCAGGAATCTTGTACCATAGACTGGGGAGCATGGAAGTCCAAAGATCTCTACAAATTTCCAAAGATGCTGAAATCAGGAACTCTGCCCCTAGAGCTTCCATGGTACTATGAGGCTGGCAATTTTTCTGCTGAGAATCTGCAAGTACTAAACTATCCACTTAAAATCCAAATGCTTCTTCAGCTGCTGGATAACCTGCCATAGAACCTCCAACAGTGCTCTTAGTGAGCTACTGGGAAACCAGACAGAAATGTCAAGCACCACCCGCTCCTCAGCAGGAGTTTACTGAAACCACTCCAGCTCTGCAGAAGTACTACTTTTTACAAATTACTGCATGTAGCATTCCCTTAATAAGTAAAAGATGTATGCAATCCACCTGCCCAGCACCAAAGCTGCCAGCAATCCAGACAAGGAACCACCAAGAGCAGTACTTCCTCCTATACAGTACAGCATGAGTACTCCTATGAGTACATCACTCAGCTGCTACAAACCAAGGACTTCAAACTGAAGCGTTGAGTTCTACTGTCTCCTGTCATTGCCAGGAACACAGGTACTACTGTAGTAGCTCCCTGTACATGATCTTCATGCCTAGCAACAGCAAACTGTTTTTTTTTTTGGGCAGCAGATTAATTATAGGGGACTCCAAGTAAGAGAAAAGGCCAGCAAAGCGCCTGGCTCCAGATTTTAAGGCAAAAGTATAACCCATGTTTGCCTGCATTTTCCTTCCCCTGCCATTAGTATGTTTATTCCTACTCTCTCTTCAGCTAAAGAAGTAAGAGTTCAACTCAGTTTTACTCAGCTACCTTGGGGAACACATTCCTGCCAGCAGCGTTCAGCTTAACCCTGTTAAAAAGATATAAAACTAATGGGGTTTCTTCATACCTCACTAGGGAAGAATTTGGTTCAGCTTCTTCCTTTCTTCTAGTGACTCTGATGCCCTTTTCAGCAAGCATCATTATGCAGAAGCACTTGCCTGAAAGGCTCCAATATAGCATGGACATGTAGTCTGTGTCCTGCAGGCAACACCCCCCCCCCCCCTTCCCCATCATGTTTTGACAATTTCCACAAGAATTTCTGAGTGTTACATTTTGGGTGAAGTTTGCCTCAAAATATCATTTTTGTAGGACCTAGAGATGGTGAATCCAAAGCAGACAGCACCCTGATTTGGTCTGCAGAGTGAATGAAATTAACATTATGCACAGGGAGGAGAAGTAATAACATCTTCTGGATGGCATTACAGCACTGCCCTAGCATGCACCAGAGCTGCAAAGGGAGATTTACTATAAGCAAAATGAAACTCTGTGTCTAGCCTGAGAGAAATTAAAACAGTGAGCAAGAGAATAAATGGTGAGAATGAATTTGTAGCTGGTGAAATGCTGTTGAAGTTATGATTTAAGACATTTTCTGCTAGAATACAAACTTTCTATAAGACAGTTAAAGACAGCTGAGGTGAGATGATGTCACCTAACTCTAGACATCAGCACTAGTTGTACAAGGGGCCCCTTATCATCTGTTTTAGATACTTGCTTTAGGATTAGGAGATTTGCCCACTTTTCTCTCTTGACCACAGAGAGAGACTCAGACAACAAGTACTGATGCAGAGGGCTATGGTCAGCTGAATCCCCCTGAGGCTGTTAAGGGACAGTTTTTAACGTGGCACTACCTTTTCAAACAAGATAAACACTGTTTTCACCTCTGTAACCAAGAGGAATAAAACTTCAACCAACTGAGCTAATCAAGTTTCTTTTCCCCTTGCTGTCACAGATGAAGCAAGAGGGAGTAGGTTTCAGCTTCAGGATTAGAGAAGAGCAGTGAAACAATGCAAGGAAGGGGAGGGAAAAGGAGAAAGCACCTGAACTAGGGTAGAGAGGGATTTTTCACAGTATTTTACGCTGCAGGTACCACGCCGGCTCAGCTCCAGCAGATGAAGGAGACATGCATCATGTAACCATACAGCTGGGGAAATAGCCAAAATGGAGCTATCCCAGGAAAAGGTAATTGTCAACAGATTTATTAACTGTATTAACTTCTGATATCTAAAACATGCACTTGAACTAAATATTTAGGTGTCTTTGATGATCAATGGAGGAAACAGGCAAAACTAGTTCAGATTAAAAGTACACGCTGCAAATGTCCAAGATCTGTTGGATGAGTCCCAGTTGCTGTAACTTTCACCTGTACTGAGTCCACCTTTGGTTGGAAAACAAAAAGCCCATCCTAGCTGCCCCCATTTTGTGAACTTGAATCCAACACAATAAGCAGCAAAAATTAATTTTGAACTATGTCTGAGCAGCTTGGCAGGGGCAGGGCAGCTGTGTTCTGTCTGATGCTAGAAGACACTCCTGTGGCCCATGGCTTTCAGTGATACCCATTTTATTACACAGAAAAACTGAGGAAGCCAGAGGGAATTCAGAGAAGCAGAGTAAAAAGGGCTAAAGATCTGGAGAGAGGGAGCAGCAATGAAAGTACAGAAGCAACAAATATATGTTATACATGGAGATATTATTTTGAGGATATCTTAAGGAGTGCTGGAAATTTCTTTAAGATTAGATGTTTTACTGAGATGAGATCAAATTAGATTTTTTACATTAAAGGGTTGTCCTGGGTTCAGCAGTAGCAGTCATTTTTCCCCTTCTTGGTAGCTGGTGCAGTGCAATGTTTTGACTTTCAGTTCGGGAACAGAGCTGATAACAAGCGATGTTTTGGTTTGGCCAAGGACTTTGTGAGCCTCATGCTCTGCCAGGGAGGAGGGGGAGCCAGGAGGAAGCAGAGACAGGACACCTGACCCAAGTTAGCCAAAGAGGTATTCCATACCACAGCACGTCATGCCCAGGATGTAACGGGGAGTTAGCCGGAAGGGCTGGGGGACTGCAGGGTTGGAGGAGGCATCGGTCAGAGCTTGGTTGGGCTTGGGGGGCGAGTTATCGGTCGGCTGGTGGTGAGATGATGTATTCTCTTCCCTTGTTATTTCCTTTATCATTATTATCATTGGTGGTAGCAGTAGTGATTTGTGTTATACCTTAGTTACTAAACTGTTCTTATCTCAACCCGTGGGAGTTGCATTCTTTTCGATTCTCCTCTCCGTCCCTCCGAGAGCAGGGGGAGGGCAAGAAAAGGGGGGGAAGTGAGCGAACGAGTTACCTGACTGGGTTTAAACCACGACAGTTCTTTTTGGCGCCCAACGTGGGGCACGAAGGGTTGAGATAACGACAGATTTGACTGGATTAATAGTCACTCGTCACAATGCTGATTTATTGGGTCTCAGAGTTGTTTCGCTTGATCTCACAGCTTCAGAATGTTGTAACTTACGTAGAGCCCATATTTGCTGTGATAGTGTTTATCAACTATGGGGCTTGGGCTAAGGTTCTTGTCTCACTGTGCTTTATGGCAATGGCTTGTAATACGGGCGGGCTCCAGCAGCAGGGCGGGACGGATGTGGCCGTGGACTTGTACCTGGCCGTCCGGCTGCTCTTCACCGCCCTGGCCCTCACCCTACTCTCCATCTTTGTGAGGCTGCGGGGAGCCGAGGGGGAGCGGCCCCGGGAGCCGGCGGCAGCCGAACCGGCCCGGGAGAGCGGCCCCGGGGACCAAGCGGCGGCGGGAGCGGGGCCGGAGGCCGCGAGGGGACGGCTGCCGGTGGAGGAGGTCGGGGCGGTCGAGGAGCAGAAGGAGGCGGCTGCCGAGCAGCGGGAGAAGGCGGCGGAGGAGCCGAGCCCCGCGGAGGAGCCGAGCCCCGCGGAAGAGCCGAGCCCCGCGGAAGAGCCCAGCCCCGCGACGGCCGAGAGCGTTTCCCGGAAGCCGCCCGCCGAGCCCCAGGAGGATGCAGGAGACCACGCAGCATTTCCCAGCAAGGCAGAGGAGGAAGAGCTGGACTCAGGAAAAGAGAAGCTGGCGGTGGGAGAGCCGGCAAGCACAGCGGCTACACCAGCCCCAGGGACAAGTACAGCAGCATCGTGTGAGAGTTCTGAAGGTTTTGAATGGCCTTTGGGTGTCCTTGGGACCTGCCTGCTGATTGTGATGGGGATCAGCATGTTGGCACACACACAGACTGTGTGCTACCCACAACCATTTTGTCTGATCTCAAAAGTTAAGCAGAGTCAGGTTTGGGTCTTGTCTGGGGTTAGACGAGGATATAGGGGGACCAAGAGGTTTTCTCCAAGGCTGGACAGTGATGAGTGGCAGGGCGTGTGGGACAGTATGGGCAAGTATCTAGTCCACTGGGCCCCTCCAGTGCTTTGGAAGCATCGGAGATGGAAGGCAGCTGTATGGAGTCCCCAGCAACAAGCTGCAGAAACTGCTGAAGGGGACAGTGAATTATTTTGAGCCTGGTGGGCCCAATGCACTTCAGGCCATCAGAGCAGAGATGCAACACAGAGATGGACTCATGATCGAGGGGTGGACTTAGCAATGGACACTATTGCCCAGGTTATTCACGAGTGTGAACACTGTACACAGTCTCTCCTGCTCTGGAAGACTGTTACAAGAGATGGAGCCTGACATCATGGACCAGATGGACTCAGCAGCTTTATAGGGACTGGTCCATGCACTAAGTTAAGAGTGCACCGAGATAAGAGTGATGGTATATTGAAAATGTGGGATCTGAGCATGACGTGAATGGTATGGAATAAGGGGTGGATAATGTCCTGGGTTCAGCAGTAGCAGTCATTTTTCCCCTTCTTGGTAGCTGGTGCAGTGCAATGTTTTGACTTTCAGTTCGGGAACAGAGCTGATAACAAGGATGTTTTGGTTTGGCCAAGGACTTTGTGAGCCTCATGCTCTGCCAGGGAGGAGGGGGAGCCAGGAGGAAGCAGAGACAGGACACCTGACCCAAGTTAGCCAAAGAGGTATTCCATACCACAGCACGTCATGCCCAGGATGTAACGGGGAGTTAGCCGGAAGGGCTGGGGGACTGCAGGGTTGGAGGAGGTATGGGTCAGAGCTTGGTCGGGCTTGGGGGGCGAGTTATCGGTCGGCTGGTGGTGAGATGATGTATTCTCTTCCCTTGTTATTTCCTTTATCATTATTATCATTGGTGGTAGCAGTAGTGATTTGTGTTATACCTTAGTTACTAAACTGTTCTTATCTCAACCCGTGGGAGTTGCATTCTTTTCGATTCTCCTCTCCGTCCCTCCGAGAGCAGGGGGAGGGCAAGAAAAGGGGGGGAAGTGAGCGAACGAGTTACCTGACTGGGTTTAAACCACGACAAGGGTACATGAAACACCAGGAGGACTGTGAAAAAAAGGCAGATTGTTTAAAGAGGAGGTACAAAGTGGCAAAAACTCCAAGAGAAATGGGGAGAAATTTGCCTGAAGCAGACATCCAATAGGCTAAATCTCCCAAAATGGGAAGAAGTCCCTTCATTTGGCCTTATTAAATACCAGTAAAACACTAGATAATTTAAAAAATAAAAAAGAACACAAAAAACCCTGTGCTAGAGAAAGTATTTATAGTTCTATATTATGGCTCTGACTTCTTCATGGTTTTTATACGTCGTTGGTCTTTTGCAAACGGCCTTTTAAAAAAAGTCAGCGAGAACATTTTCATTGAATGCAGAAGGCTGTAGATTTATTTACAATGTAAAAGTATATATTCCAGGCTGTGTATCTAGAGGCTAAAATATAGTGGACTAGTTTTAAAATGTGCAAGAACACCTGCATTTTCCACCAGCTTCAGTGAGGGCAATGAAACAGGCACAATAAAGATTAAATGAAAATCATCCCATACGTTTGCCTCCCATGGTATTTAAGGCAGTCAGTGGTGTTTTCTCCTTGTCTGATGAATTTTGGCAGCTGTTCCAGAGTTGTCCACACTAACTTGGACAACCTCAAATGGAGGTGACTCAGAAATCACCCCTGTGACAACTGACAGGCAAAGGGGACTGCATGAGTGTGAGACATGCATAAACAGGATCCCATTGCTACCCTACACAAACTGTCCATGCTGGGAGCAGGCAGCTCACAGGGAGATGTCCAGCCTATTGCAGGATTTGGGCAGGGAGGGAAAGGGTAGTATAGGCAGGAGTCTGCCTGAACTTCAACAGGAACCTGGCTTTGGTGGTTAGTCTATATCAGCTTACATGTTGCTCGAGAAACCTCATCAAATGTCTGTTTGTAAACCACAAAAGGACTGAACAGACCAGAAAAGCTGAGAATATTTCCAAGTGTTCAGCTCTTTTGTGACCTTTCTGCATCAAGGAAAGGAACTGGTGAAAGAGAAGGACAGAGAAGCAAAGTGGAGGTTAGTAATGGCAGAAGGTGAAGGGCTGAGAAACTAAGAAAAATTTCAGCCAGTTGTTTATTTTTGACAGTGAAAATTTGTCTGAAGTGGATGTGTCACTTGTGCATGCACCAGTAACAATATCGTTATTGTGTACTGGACTCCTGTTTTGACACCCCACTTCACCTTCCATTAGGTTTGGTTACCAACCCTGAGCCACAGCTCTCCTGACCCCCAGTTTAACAATCCTCTGGAGTCAAATGGGGTTGGTGCAGCCTGGCAAGTCTGAGCTGGGCTCCTTGTTCAGTTTACACCAGCTTTCTGTCCTTAGGGTATTCTTCATCAGAGCATCTCATTTTCCATAAACTCTTCTTTTAAATGCTTGAGTAATCACTCAGAGTTGGCTCGATTACTATTCATGCGCAACAGCTACCCTGAAAAATCCAGGAAACAGAATATTCATTCTCTGAACTCTTTACAGAGACAAAGGGATGTGGGCTATTTCACAACTAGGATGGGCTTTTTGTTTTCTAACCAAAGGTGGACCCTCTATAGGTGAAAGTTACAAGTAGAGTAGTGTGCACTTTTATTCTGATTCAGTTTTGCCTTTTTGTTGATTGATCGTCAAAGGCACTTAAACATTTAGCTCAAGCATACATTTTAGATACCGGAAATTAATACAGTCTCAAAAACTCACTGGCCAAATTTTTACAACTAATCAGGCTGCATAAACAGCATTATCAGTTAACTGCTAGTAATGGCCAGAGTCCTGCCTCTTGAATTCCAGACCTACTTTTATGCTTCTGGAAACCCAAAGGAATCTGTCCCACATCAGTTCTGCCCCCACATGATTCGCAGTGAATTACCAAAACCTCTGCATTTACTCCTTAACTCAGTTCAAAATAGGCTCAGGTTGCACTCTTTGGCTGCTGAGACACTGGATAAAAGAGAAACTGTGGCAATAGATTATAGTTGTAACAATTGACTGGAAGGATTAGATCCCCACCTTCTGACTACTGAATTTGTGAGTCAGGAAACTGATAGCCTGATGAGGTAAAGAAGGACTCCTGGGTTGCTTCTGGATGCTTTCTCCTTTTGCAGCAGAAACCTAGTCAGATTTCTTCAGCCTCCTACTCTTTTTCTAGCAGTAGCATTATCATTTTGTTTTTTCTCCCTGAGACTTCATCTGCAAGTGGAAGTACATCTTTTTTCTTCTTACCTCATTTGGAGACTGCTTTGTTCATTTTTCTGGAGTATTTTGACCATCAGAGTTGCCTACATGGATTTATCTGGGCTGGTGGGAAGGGTCTGGAGGATGTTTTTCAGGACATGTATTTTTTGCAGTTCTTTGGCGCTTGATGCAAACCTGGGTTCTCCACTGGGTGCACACTCTGAGCAAGAAGACTGGGGACCTACAAGAGGAAATTTTCAAGGAATTTAAACACACATACACACACTACCAAGACAATTGAAAATTAAAATTCCCCAAGGTATGATATTAGGAAGTTTGTTAGAGAGAATACAGCTCTGAGGAACAGCAAAGATGCTCTCCAAGGAGGAATCAGATAAAGCAGTTCAGCATGAAAAGTATTCACAAATGCATCCCTGATCACGACAGCCATTGCACAGGAGAGGGATCAAACCCATGTTATAACTGAAGTAAGACCTGCAGTGGGAGCTCAGAAGTTTCTCTGTGTCATGGGATCTTCCCCAAGGAGAAACTGCATAAACAGCCATTGTAGAGTTGCTGGAGGTGCTACCCAAGAGAGCACAAACAAATTCACCTGAGAAATGCTGTATAAATATCTGAAATGGAAAAAGAACTTCACATAAGAGCTGTCTCAGCCATAAGGGCATTCACCAGCTCCCTTGGCTGGGGAGCAGGAGTTACCACAGGTCTGTGGTGAAATCAAGAGTCCACACAGGAGAGACACCAATGGATGAGAGATTGAAAACCATCCAAAACCCCTCCTTGCAAAAATCACAGGCTCCTCGCTGGACAAACATCTTAGAAGTGTGCTGAGACAGAGGAGGGTTTTTCTGCTGGAGCCTATTTTACTGGAAGTAAAGGACCCACAGAAGAGAGAGACCTAGAAAACAGGCCAGATCAGAAAAGCCCCATCCCCTGGGGGAATCCTTGCAGAAGAGAGGCCAGTTTGAAGGTAGAAATGATCCCTCGTTTGATCCTACACCAGGAACAAGGTGTTCGGGTTGACATGTAGGCACTGGGGGAGATTTTCTAAGCACTTTGTAGTCAGAGGGATGTGGACTGGGAAGTCAGAGAAGGATGAGGAGAGAGACAGGCACTGAAACAAGCAGTCGTGAAACCAGGTAAAGGAGGTGGGTGGCACAAATCTGCATTTTGGCTCATCCTAGGTGATTGCTGGAATGAAAAGATCAGAAGAAAACAGCCAGCTCCCACTGACATGGAGGCACATTGGAGAGAGCATCCAGTTTGACCAGTGGTAGGGTCAGGAAGAGATAGATGAGCAGGAGAGTGCAGGAGGGAGGCTGTTTTACAGAGGTGGGGGAACACTACCTTACTAATGCAAGAGTTTAAAATACCATGTTCCCATTGGCTTCAATTCCTTCTCCTATCCCACTCTGGGAATTTTCAAAAATTACTTCTTTGCAAACAGCATGTCTTCTATGCAGTACATTTTCATTTTCTCAGAACACATTTAAATACTTTCCTGTGCTAGAGTAAGAGGTTTAGTATCACTCAAGCCCTTGTGAAGCCTAGTGGCTGTTCCTGTTGCAATGAATTACATTTAATTAAAGTTTAATTAATCATCAAGTAATTGGCCCCTTGATAGACATTTAATATTGAGATTCAAGCCATCAGAACTACCTCCACTGCCCGGTTGTTAAAACCTGATAATCTGTTGCTGACTGGAGTGGTTCACAGAAGGCAGGTGACTCCCAGAAGAGGGTGTGTGGCTGGGACAGCCACTTGCCACATGCCGAGTGGTGAGTGCTGCCCCAAGCAGTGCAGCAACCCTGATCGTAGCTGTAGTCCTTTTGCAAGGAGGTAAAAGGGGGGAAAAAATGTTTCTGAGCTTTCTGCTGCTCAAAAACATGGATGCATGGGTTTCTCTGTGAGATACAGGGCTTTGTTCTGCCACTCAAGGCTTTCGGAGCACCACAAAGAAAACATTACATCAGGCTGAGGAGTCCCCTATCCCAGGCATTTTTGAGTATGCAAGAAATTACAGCTGGATCCCAGGTAGGCAGGGGCAAGAAAGTCTTCTTGAACATCAAGCCCAGTTGGAGAGCTTCAGCCAGCAATGTCCACTTCAAGCATGTCCAAGCCACAGAGGAAGATCTTTCTGGAAATACTAATGAATGAGGCACAGGTACACATTAACTTGTGGAAAGCATTTCATTGATGACATTGAGGGTCAAAGGAAGAGGGAGATGGCTACAGGAAACAAAATCTGATTTACCAATGTGCTTCATTTCAGTTTCCTTTAGTTCCAAAATGTTCCCATGTGCAGTTCAATTCTCTGTGTGTGTGTGTAAACAAGCACATAACTTCTGTACAAGGTGCAGCTATATGCTCAGAAAGGTACAATCAGGCATTCTCCAGGTAGGGTTAGTTCTGTTACATGAAGGGGCAGTTCTCAGTTGCCCCACAAGAAAAGAGCATCCCTACGCTTCAGAAGCAAGGCAGATGGGGTTTGATTAGAAAACTCCACAGCCCTTTATCTTCTGCTATCACAGAAGACTTCCATCCATATTCTTAAACAGTGCTGATGATGTACCCCTTATCTCCAGAGGTAATCCGTCATGTCTGCTGTAAAGAAAACCATATGTTGTTTCCATCAGGGCATTCTCTCTGGATTGCAGTAACAGATACACTCATTTAAAACAAAACAAAACAAAACCAAAACCCCACAATTAAATACATAGAAACAAACAAAAAAAAACCACAAATCTACAATCAAAAAAAGCTATTAAATTCAATGACAGTGCATTTCCCATCAAAGACTACAAAACCTGCAGAATAACTTCCCATTGCTCAGCAGCTCTGTGCGTTCTGTGTGTGAAGGATGCAAGAGCCACCCTGCAGATGAAGTTGGCTGCCTGTCAGTCTGTTGGCTACAGCAGCCTGAAGAAAGCAGCATTTTGTTTCAGCCCCATGTGTAGTTATGCAGTCAGGTACCAAGGTTATACTTAGGAATAAAATGGATTTTTTTTCATTTTGGATTTTGGCCTTGCTTGTAGACCAAAGGATTTCTTTGTCATCATTTCAAACTCTTTACTGGAAAGAAATGAGGAATGTCTGTCAGAATGGTAATCTCCTGCAGACTGCAGGAGGGCAGCTTCCCCTTCAGGATAAATAATCTGCCCCTACTCTTCCAAAGCCATTCAGAAATTCTGGTTTTTTACCCACTCCAGGCAAGGTTCTTACTTAATATTGATACTTCGGTACATTTACAGAGTGGAAGGAATATCCCTTACAAATTCAAACCTATACTGTAGGGGGTTTGCTAAATTTTGTGCATTAAGATATTCTGAGATTATGAGACACAGACTCTACTTTTGTCCACACTGATCCTTGGTGATCCTTGTCATCCCCTTATCCATGCCACACTAATCCCATGCTTATAAACACCCTCGAGGTTGAAAAACATACCCTTTTTTTTTACATTCTGGACACTTTTTCCAGCTTTACGTTCACTGGACACGTGTAGTGAGGAACACACATTTCTGCTTCCATTCAGAACCCTACAAATGTAACTTCTTGATTCTAGGCTTTGTTTAATTTTGTTTTTAAGTGGATATAAAATTACATTTTATGACAAAGGACAGCTTAACACACACTTCTGTCTTCTGACATAAGATTTTTGTCCAGACACAAGTAGCATTTATCCCTGAAAGTTTTAGATTTCACTCAAATTTTGACCATAATAAAGATATCAAACCAGCATAAACCTCTAGCCATTTTTTAGAACAGCAATATCACTTAGAATTTCGTAGACAGCTAATGTAATCTCCCCACATCAAAGTTTAGGGACAATTTGAAATATATCATCAGCTACACTTTAATCTGATTCCTTTCTCCAAATTACATTATTTAATTTCAGAATTCTTCAGCAATGACAGTGCAGAAAGAAACAAGTCTGGGAATGCTTAGGAGCATCACGTATTTTAAAACATTTCCAGGATCCTGAAGCATTGAACAAAGGCACTCAAATTCTGACCATAAATATTTTTCCATCCCTGTTGCCTCAGCAAGCAATTTTTTTTAGCCAAACCACTCCAGTTTCTTGCACATCTCTCCTCCTCGCTGTGTCTCTGATTGCCAGTGGACAAGAAGAACCTATGTGACAGGCTACAATAATTTCTTGCAGGTACATATTATCTGTGCAGGCTAGACCTACCAAATGCCTGCTCTTTAAACAAAGAGGGGTATTACAGGGCTCAGAATTTACTGTTTTGCACCCACAATTCCTTCCTCATGAATAAAACTGTGGTCTTTTGCCAATTATTATTGCATTTGTTCTATACACGCAGCAGGTAGATACTGCTATGACCCAGAGCCACAATTAAAAGTAGGCAACAAGGGCCTCTTGTAACAGGATACTGAGATCCAAGTCCTACTTGTGTCTCAAGAAACAACATTACATTCTAGCAATTAAGATGAGCAAAACCTTTTGTGTCCCTAGCAGGAGGTCACAGTTCCAGCAGCAGGACATTTATCACACATAGCAAGAAAAACATTAAAAGTAAAACCACCAATTTTGCCTGCTAATAACAAATAAAATACTAAAACCCCATGATCTTCAAGGCTCTCCTCCAAGTCCTGTGAGTCTATACTGGGAGCAGGCTGGTCTGCTACCATGAGGAATAAAACCTTTGTGCTTTATAATGGGAAATTAAAATGAGATCTCAAACAAGAGGGGAAAAAGGGTCAGAAATAGTGACAAATTACACTCCCTTTGCAGAAATTTATCTTCATCTCTGGAGATTTTTCATGTGTTCCAAAGCAACAGACAAAGTAATACATATTTCCTCTTCCTGGTATAGATGTGAATTAAAATCTTGGAAGTTTTTTTGATCTAGTTGCTGCTTTTTAACTTGACATATCTAGGCACTGATGAAACAAGATCTGCTCTATTTGCCACAGACAAAAACGTCCTGGACTCCTGACTTTGACAAAATGAACATAGAGAAAGGATACAAAATCCAGCAGAAATCCCTCTTAAAAGGACACTTGGTTTTTAAATACAGCTTTGGGTCCTCTACTGAAAGAATTTTGTACTGATTGTAAGTCAAAGACACACATAATATTACATTATCAATATTGTAATATTTTATATTGTAATATAATATGGCAGTTGAAGTACAAAGTTGGTGTATGCACTATATTGGGAAAAAATAAGGAAGTTTTAGATAATAAAATTGTCTGGTTTCTTATTGCTGTATTTTCATTTTTTAAATAAATTTTATCAAGCATTATAATTGGCTTTTATTTCACATCTTAAAGAGGCTTGTTGCACTGTGGTGAGAACATGATAATGTGAGCAATAGTATCCTGTTTCTCACAGACATTGTTTAAAATATACAAACATTTGAAGAATGTGCTCTGCTCTTTCTCAAAAAGTGTATACTTGATGCTGGGGACTCTTCATTAGGGATTGCAGTGATAGGACACGGGGTAATGGGTTCAAACTAAAACAACAAAAGTTCAGGTTAGATATAAGGCAGAAGTTCTCTACTGTGAGGGTGGTGAGGCACTGGAACAGGTTGCCCAAAGAAGTGGTGAATGCTCCATCCCTGGCAGTGTTCATGGCCAGGTTGGCCAGAGCCTTGGCAACATGGTCTAGGGTGAGGCATCCCTGCCCATGGCAGGGGGCTGAAACTGGATGATCTTAACATTCTTTCTGACCCAAACCATTCTATGATTCTGTGATTCTATGATCTTGACACAGCATTCATTTTTACAGCAGTAAGAAGTTAATAGAGTGTTTCTGTATAGAGAGAAGATAGATAATCTGGCTGCATCTACATGAAGGAAGAAAATGGTATTCTTATGCTAAAGCATCAGATTGTTTCTTTACATTGCTAGAAACCTGGGGGGATAACAGTCAAATCATTACCAACAGTTGTTTTAACTAAATCTGATTCTTGTTAAGTGCACACTCCTATGGAATCCTTTTTTGTCTTTGCTACCACTTTTAAACCTCAAAGGCTACAAAGGACTGACAAAACAATGCCACTCTGCTGCTTTGGTTAATGAAAAAAAAAAAGAAAATAATGGAGAAATATGCCAGATTATCTCAATGTACATAAAAAAGGAACCAAAGTGCAATTAGCAATACCATAGATTTCTTCCAAATTATATTCTTTTACCAAAAGCAAGCTTTTTAACATTATAATGCAAGTTTATTTCTCCAGCATCTCCTAACTGCATTTTTACAGGCAGATCATTTCAAAATGGGTTTCATAAATGCTGCTACAAAGCATTCATCCCACCTAAGGTAAAAATAAACCAGTAGACTTTAGGTTGGGGGCTGACATTGCTTACTGTTACCAACATTTTATAAACAGGTCTCTATTTAAAGAGTTCTATACTGTTTTTAGTAATCATTTATCTATTGTACCAAGTGAACACTCGTCTTCTTGGCCACATTAGTTTAAAAATCATGTTGGTATTTAAATACTTACATTGCCCTTTACAAGGACAATTCCTGCATCAAATGATGTAGCAGAAGCACAAAGAGCTCATCACATGTTTTAGTGCTACAGTAATCAGTGTTACTAACAATAATGTCAATATCAGTATCAATTTATTCATTATATTAGCATCATTCCAAATCAACCATCCACCGCCATGCTTGGACCATCTAAGCTAAAATTCCCAGTTTCAGAAAGCTCCACATTTAGACAGTGATTATGAGTACTAAAAAGTGAAGGTCTTATTACAGCTCTCAGCGTTTTTTTTCCACTTAACTTTCTACCAGGACACTGTGAATACTTCATCCAAAGATGAAGAGATCCCAAACTAATAAAGAATTAACATCACTGGTTGCCACCAACTTCACTCCCTGAAATTATCTTACTGTTGGCATTCATTTACTTGTGCTTCCCACGGGCACATCACATATATTGATGTACACCTTTATAGATATTTGCATATATACTTATATATATATATATATATGCATGCATGCATGTATTGATGTATTTCAGAGGTCACATGTTCCTTTACTTGTTCCTTAGCTGCATAATGCCCTAACTAGCCATATCCCATCCATGAAAGAGCTTTCTGTGTGTGTAGGTCATGTAGCAGCAAGGCAAGAGGGAAACAAGACGTATCTGAATACAAACGCAATTTGGGAAATTACAGAATTCCTATACATCACATCTACCAAGGAGCAGAACATAGGTGTGATTAGGTTTAATCAAGACCTTACTTTGTTAGACCTGTCTTTTTAAAACATTCTAATTAACTGCAATGGGAATGCAGGCTTTGATAAGAGTCTGAGCAAGCCTCTATACTTTTTTTCATCCAGTTTGAGGAGAGGCACCTGGATATCTCCAGTCCCTGCTGTGCACTCTGGCAGACCCATTTCCAGGGTGAGCATGCAGCAGACATTAAGCATGGGGAAGACCTGAGGTGTACCTGAGCACCCAGGAAAGATTTAAGAGGCTATTCAACAAAGCCATGCTGGGCATATAAAACTTCACTAGATAATAGGATTGTTTTATAGAAACACTCCACTCCTATCTCTTAGGCTTACTGTAGCTGCAAAAAGTTTACAATAGCAAGTAAATATTGGAGTTGCAGCCAGACTGAAAGAATAGCAAATAAATGTGCTGTTAAATTTAAATCTGGCTCCCATCTGGAGTTCTGCTGTAGCCTGCCAAGCACAACAGGGACGAATGCAACAAGGACACTGGTCTGGAGGTCAGAGCCAAGGTATTTGTAAAGAACAAAGGATATCCAAATAGTATCGGTGGCTGCAAACACTGCACTGGTAAGTCAGGGAGCATTTGGAAAGAAGAAACTCACAGGAGGAGGATGAGAAAGAAAATGAAAGGGTCAGAGGAATAGAAGAGAACAAAATGGAACAAGACAAAGGTAATGAGCAAAAGGCAGAACTGTAGTGTCCTTCAGCATTTAATGATGAGAAATCTTTGACTGAGATTATAACTATTGATCCACAGGCAAAAATTATTATATGAAAGAGGAGAGGCTGAGAAGGGCCAGATAGTCCAAGACAGGGGGTTAAGGGAACTAAGCCTTACTTTAGTTTTGCAGAGCCTTGGGACAAACACCACTGTAATGAAATGCTACACTCTGTGGCATGCAGCCCCACACCTGTATCTAGCCAAGTAGTCATGGACCACTTTATGAACTGGGTGAGAAGGCTGGTGGGAAAAGCAGAAAGAGAAGCAGAAACTTCTTCATTCATGGTGTTTCTTAGAGGGAAGTATAAAAGGATGTAGCCACTTGCACCGTCTCTTGACTTGGATTGACTTGCTGATGGGAGAGGAAGATATGTTCTGAATTTAAAAAATGGTAAGAATAATAATCAGTGGGGACGCAACTAAGGATAGGGACACCAAGCCCCACAGAGCACTGTGATAAGTAAAAAACATAGTTCATATAGAAGGGCTGACATAGAGAAAGGAGGCTGTAGCCTTGAAGCCATAGATTTTTCCCCAGAATAGTTTTCTTGGTATACTAAGCTGTTTAGCTAAGTTCCACTCAGAATGTCATCACATTTTTTTCAATTACTAGTCCTCTGCTCTTGCTTCCCTTCTAGACTTCTAACAACCGGATTTAATTTATTAGCAATGTGAGTTTCAGTTGCTTCAAAGTAATGAGCAAAGATACACTCTCTTTACTTATTTAGCTCATCCCTTGCTAAATCACTGCTGTAGACATCAGCTACTAAGAGATGCAAAGAAAATCTGTGTGTCATGTCATTTCATGTACTTTATCCGGTTCGGCTCAGTAGGGCAGACTTCATGCTCTGTACCCACTGGATAATACTTTTACCATGTTGATAGGATGTTACCAGAAGAAGAGAAACAACTCGGAGAAAACTAGAATTTTTTCTGTCTCTTTGGGGAGTGGTAAGCAAAGATAAATCTTTGTGCAGAATATCATCAACAGACTTCCTTGGAAGGACTTTTCAAGTGTAAGCTCCCAACAAAGCTCTTCAAAGATACCAGTCACACACATCCTAAGTGATTGCTGTGGACATCACAGTTCAGCATGTCTACAGCCTGATTTAGATGGAACTGACACATCCTAAATAAGGCTGTGGTACCTATCTTCAAGCTTTTCCCAAGCCTTTCCCTATAACAAGTCACTGCCGAGAGTGTCTTGTTCTGATGCAGAATGACACAGGTTTTCAAAAGTGCACTTAAATTGGCATAAAATAAAAGCTCCTGATTAAGGTACTGAATTAGCATATTTTCCTAAGCATTCTGGGTAGTTCTTCTTAGTCCTGACTCATAAATTATTGGTGCCTCCTTCAGTGGAGGCTTCAGATCTATGGTGTCAAGTAACTCACAGCTGGCTGTCCCTGACTTATACAGACATGAAAACTTCCCTGTTTACTCTTCTAAAGCACCATGCAAACAAAAGGCACTGAAGAGAGGTTTGGGGTTTTTTTAGACTTCCCAAAGCATCAGCGAGCTATTTCATTTATGGTCTCTCATCATAACAAGAAAACGGGAAGCGTGCAAGTTGAAATTGAAAGCATGTTTGTTGTTCTATTTCTTTTCTTTCTGAAATCACTGGATATATATAGTTCCATAACTACTACATTGCAAAAAGTCGTGTTAAACAAAAATATTGCAGCTGCCCGCTATAATGTAAAAAGAAAATTCAACCTGCTCTGTCAGCTGGGTCCACTTCATACAAAATAGCCTCATTTTCTTTTTAGTCACTGACTTCAGGAATGGTTATCCTAGATGCTCCACTTCCATGTTCTGTTGAAGTCCTCTTCATGCATATTAGTCTCTTGGGAAGGATGTTCAAAACAGAAATCAAGTGCATACAGCAAAAAGCTTTCAGCATCAGATGGGAATGATTTCAGATGGGATTGAAACCATTGTGAAGATTCACTAGTTCAGTAAATTGCCTCTGAAACATCTATGCTTTCTAGTCACATTAAGAAAAAATGATGCTTTGAGCGTAAGGTAGGCCAATAAACCATATTAATTACACGATGCTGTTTTATATCTAGACTTAGAACTGCTTTATGCCTCCATCAGGCAGACAGAATAGATGAAGTCACCACAGAAGACAACCTCAGAATCTAGGTTATGATTAGTCTAGTTGGTAAATCTGAGTGTCTACCAATTCATTAATAGTTTGGCCTGGCTTTTACAACCTCTATTTCTGAAAGTATTGACAACCAAACAAATCTTGCCTTTTGAGATCAAATTGTCTAACTGTATTGTTTCGGTATGGGCTGCAACATTAATAAGTCACCATGTTATGTGACATGTTGGACAGAATACCACTGAGAGAAACTCAAGCTGCTTGTTTGTTCTGTCTGGTCTACCTTTGGTTGTGACATTAATTGCTGGCAGAATAAGGCCTGCATTTGTGAGGGACTTTATTAAGAGACATAAAGATGCTAAAGCTGCTTGGAGAATGATGCCTCCCTTTCTGTTTGAAACATTCAGCTGGAAAATGCTTGGTCACTCTCCCTGCATAGTAGATTAAATCTTCTACAAGAGTGGTGTGGCAAACTGCTATAATTTTATCTGCTTGCATCCCAGCACTTTCACTAGCACACCTCATTCTGAAGGATGTCAGTCTCCCAATTTTATTATGAGTGTTGCAGTATCTAACACTAGAGCCAGCTTGTTACATCAGGATACAGCTTTTTTTGAACTCTTTTGGTTACTGAGAAACTCAAAACCTATTAACTGTGTTCCTGAATGGTTTCAGGTTATTAAAAAAAAAAAAAAACAAAACACAACAAAACAAGAAGCATGGCTAAGATATCATTGTCTGCAAGCCAGTCTCATAGGCTTGGGCACTTTATTCAGGATTTTTAATCTAGCGAGATGTTAAACCTACAGCTACCCTAATGAAAATCACAATGTGCACTTAGAATCATTGAATCAGTTAGGTTGGAAAAGACCTTCAAGATCACAGAGTGCAACCAACGGCTAAGTCCACCACTAAACCATGTCCCTTAACACCACATCTACATGTCTTTTAAATACCTCCAGGGGCGGTGACTCCACCACTTCCCTGGGCAGCCTGTTCCAATGCTTGACAACTCTTTTGGTGAAGAAATTTTTCCTAATATCCAATCTAAACCTCCCCTGGTGCAACTTGAAGCCATTTCCTCTTGTCCTATCACTTGTTGCTTGGGAGAGGAGACCAACATCCACTTTGCTATATTTCAGGTAGTTGTAGAGAGTGATAAAGTCTCCCCTCAGCCTCCTTTTCTCCAGACTAAACAACCCCTGTTACCTCAGCCGTTCCTCATCACACCTGTGCTCCAGACCCTTCACCGGCTTCATTGCCCTTCTCTGGACCTGCTCCAGCACCTCAATATCTTTCTTGTAGTAAGGGGCTCAGAACTGAACAGAGGATCCAAGGTGCAGCCTCACCAGTGCTGAGTACAGGGGGACAATCAATTCCCTAGTCCTGCTGGTTACACTACTTCCAATACAAGCCAGGATACTGCTGGCCACCTGGGCACACTGCTGGCTTATGTTTAGCTGAACATGAATTCACTTGAAAAATACTGGGTTCATACCTATTTTCTTCAGTCATGCCTAAGCAGTTGCAATTTTAATTATTGATATCACTCTAAAATTGCCACTAATGCCATATAAACACACCATAATTTCTTTCCTTCTAGTCACTAGAAACTGTATAGCAAATGTTTTTGCATTTATTCCGAACTATTTCTAGACCAAACCACTAAACTTTTATAATTTGTTATACTTTAGAGCATCATATTCTTGGTTCTTGTGTACTTCCCCAAAGGAGTCATGTTTGCTAGTTATTAGAGGGTATTTGCTTTCCTTTTGCCATTCCTGCCTTGAACTTGTTGTACATTTATTCTCTGCTGTAGTCCAAAAGGACGTAGGCACCTTAGCTGGCACACTAGATACATTCAGTCTGCAAGCACTTGAGACAAGCAGCACCAGCCAAGTGGCCCAGGCAGGGCAGATGGTATAATTCTTAAGGGAGCAATATCAAAATCACATAAAGCAGGAAACCATCAAACAGCTTATTTGACTGACTGTGATATTGGGCTTGACATTCTACCTTGGTGAAAGTAGCCTGGCATCTTCCTCTGAAAAATAGCTGAACTCTACTTTTGTCTCTCTGAATCATGACTAGATATCTCTCATTCAAACTTACATTATCAGTGCAATATGTAACAAGCATTAGCTTTCAGACATGTAGCTCATCCTGCAAAACTGCAAATGATCAAAAGTCATGAGTGCAGGCTGTCTTAGAGTGTCTTTCCTCAGTGTTTAGTTAGATCATGTTTCTCACTGTTTTACAGGTTGTACTATGAGTACTTATGGAGAGACAAAGAAAGTAATTTTGAAGAACTTTCTGCCTCAAACGACAGAAGGGGCTTTAATTACATTATATACAACATCTACCACGCTGTGAAATCACTAGTCTTCCAAAGCCAGGTTCAAGTAAAGATTCAAGCTTCTAACTACCTATCACAAGAGTTACTAGGAAGCTAGGAGCTTGCACATCTTATCAATGGCACAGGATGAACAAAAAAGTTGCTGCGCAAATGAAAACTTGAGTATAGCAGGGTTCCATCCTCTCAGTCATGCAGGCTCTCAATTTAAAAGGATTATAATAAAAATAGAGCCATTTGAAATATTTGCAAATATTTTTACATGTATGCATGCTTGTTCTGCAGCTGTAGTTGTGCGTTTTTTCATATCCTTGTGACAGATTTTCTAAGCACAAAATCTCAGGAAAAATACAGGTATATATTATATATTATTTATTATATATTATTATATTACGTGTTTTATATATATATTGCTGTATATAGGTGTGCAAGTTCCACTTCCAGCGACGACTAATGGTATTTTAACCACTCTTTGTGCTGCCTTGGTAATTTGCTTATCTAAGTACCTCTCCTTTCATTTTTGGATTGTAAGCTTTTTTGGTCAAGGACCGTTTTTATGTCTGTCTGAAGCATCAAGTACAGTTGCAATCTTGGTCCATAACTTAGTTTCTGACGTAAATAACAACCTGGTTCTTAGATGAAGTAGGTTTTCAGTCCTTCTAAAGAACAAATGAAACATTGAAAAAGAGGAGGCCAGCAATGTTTTCTACAGAAGCCTAGAAGTATTAAAGGGGAAACGGCTGCTTCTTATGTACCTGGCTACCAACAGGTGCTTTGTTATAACAGAAATCAGACTGAACCAGACTGTGATCTTTTGTGAAGCTGGAGTCATGAAAGCTGTTAAAGGCAATTGGAAATGGGCATATTACCTGAAGTTAGCAATGAAGCTGAAGAAAGAATTTCAGAAGAATCAAACCAACATTAAGGCGGGCAGATTTTCTACACAAAATGTTATTATTTTTGAGCCATCTGTCAAATTAAACACAAAGAATTCCAAACCCATGTTGCAGGGGCAGGAAATGCCATCAAAAGCTTTAACTGGCTTTGATGCAAGATTAACTGGGTTAGTTCATTGCCTCCAATTCACTGGCTCTGTTATCTTACAAATCTAAAAGAGAGAAGCAATAAAAATTTACAAGAAGAGTAAAGTAGTGAGAAATGCAGCAAATTTTCTGACATCTGGTAAGACCAACATGCTCTTTGATTTTACTTTGGATGACGAAGTGACCCTAAGACTCTAAGTCTCCAAAGAGCCCTCTAAGCTATTTCTGTCAGTCGACAAACATAATCACAGTTTTCTGTGGAACATATACTGTGGTCCTCTGAATCTTTGAACTATTTACATTATTCTAAGAGCAAAATAAACCGCTCAACAACTGAGCATCAAACTACAGTCAAAGTCTCATTGAAAGGAAAAAAAAACTAAAAAAACCCCAAAAACCAAGCAAAAGAAAAAAATAAAAATAAAAACAAAAACCGCCCACACCTTAGAAAGATGGCGTATCTTCCCAGAGTCATTGATGCACCGGTGACCTCAGCTTCAACAGCAGGTAAATTGGCAGCCAGTGGAATAGAAATGAGTTGTTGAAGGTAAGACATCTCCAGCTCATGCTCTCAGTGGGTTAGGAGCAAGAGATGATGACCTTTTCCTGCAACAGGAGAACAGGAAGCCCTGGTTTCCCAGCCCCAAAACTAAGATTTCTGACTGGTCCCATCCTTTCCTCCCCAAAAGACCAAGATGCACAGGTCAGTAAGCAGTGTGGGATGCCTGCAAGAGGACTGGAGAAGAAGCAGGTCACCATATGGGGCAGGGAGATACTCTGATGTCTAACAGGCCTCAGAGGGAAGTGGAAATCCCATACCCCAGGGGGAAACAGGAGAAGGAAGAAAGAAACCTCATGCTTCTGCTCCCCCCCCCCCCCCCCCCCCCCAACTCTGCTCTCCAAAACTCCAATTCTTTCTCCAAGGCTCCCAAAACCTCCCTGCTCTCTCCCATCCTAAGTCTTCCATACATCTGTTTCATGTACTCAGAGTTATCTAAAACCCCCATATTCCCCCTTTTATCTTCCCATTACCCACCTGAAGCCTTCTTTGCAGACAGTGATATTTTCCCACAGAGGTGAATGCCTTCAGCCCACTCTGGCTTTAACTACAACTTGGGTAAGGGCTGTACAATCACTTTTTCATTTTCCAATCATGTGGTGGAGAGCAAGGTTTCAAGGCATCCCTCCGATGTTGAGTACTTTACTCAACCTTGATCTTTGGCTAGTCATTTTAATGAAACCTGGGGAAGTGGAAGGGGAGAAATGGCCACTGTCCTACTAATTCCATAAAATACATTGCATTTAATCCCTTCCATGGCCCCAAGGCTGTTAGGTCAAGACTCAGCAGTTGTCATTGCTCAGGGTCCCAGTAATAACCATATTCACACTGGCTATGCCTGAGCTGCACACATGCCACAACAGCTAGGAGTCAGGAGAGGCCTGGGCCAGGTACCCACACCTAGAAGCTCAGGAGCAAGAGCAACATGGCCACTGGGACCTCAGTCCTGACCTTATACACAGTAGAAAAGCAGAGGTCAGAGACCTTAACATAAAAACAGTGCTTGAAGATTTTTTTAGACCTTTACCACCACAGGCTGATATTTGTGTAGTCACGGCCACAACATTTCCAATGGGTATGGATTACCTTTGATGGGATTGAATTGGATTGGACTGGACAAGAAGCAACAGACATAGTGTCTCATTATGCATTGCCAGCAAAATCTAATTATCTGCTTTTCTGCTTTTAATCTCACAGTCTAACTTTCTCTGTCTTTTAATCATTTCCAATAAACATCAGTGATACTTTTCTTTAGTCTCTTCATTATGTTTTCTTAGAAGATAAATGGATGTAATGGATTTGTATCTGCTATCAGACAAGGTTATGCTCTGATTTATAAGGGGAGACAAAATTATGCAGTAACAGGCATTTTAGATAGGATACAAGAAGCTCCCCTTTCCCATTGCCTAAAGACTGGAATAATTTATTATCTTTTTTTTGTAAACAGTGATTTTCATTGAGTCCGAATGAAGTGAATTAGTTGCATGAAAATTGTGAAGGGTCTAGAGAGCTTGGGACCAATCCTTTGTTAAATTATAAAACTGGTCATTCTGTTTTCATTTGTAAGAATAAGTGAGTATATTGGACAGATTTCTAAAGGCTTTAAATCAGTGAAATCCATCAGATTATCTTAACATTTGGAATTTGCTCTGTGATTTGACTTCACTGGCTTCTGCTGAGCACGACTCTTCCTAATCCTCTGCTCTGCCTTCTGTCTCTGTTTTCCTTTTTCTCTCTCACCCTTTGTCAATATAGGCATAACATTTTTCCACAGCATGACTCAAAATTTGAAGCAAGGTCTTGGTTTACCTCTCCCCCCCGCCCCAAGCATTCAATTCTACAACTGGCTGCTTGTTCAAATATATGGGATCATAGAATCATAGATCTTAAACGCTGCCTTGTCGTGTTACATACTTTTCCCTCTCCAATGTACCATCAGGGAGAGTCACATCTTTGCTTTTCCCCTGTAAACTGCATGAAATATTTGGTTCCACCAATTCTTCCTGGAAAAATCAGAAGGCTGTTGGAAGCCCTTACAGTTACCTGCTGGTGAACTCAAAGAGCAAGAGTGTACATTTAAAAGCCTTTCCCTTCTCAACCAAGCCCAGGAAAAGTTGAGGCAAATAGCAAGTGGCCTTTTTCATGCCAGCAGTTATATTCAGACCCATGTTTCTTGTGTAGGAATGAAGCAAACCAAAACTGAGCTCATGTTTGTCACTATGATTCCATCAGAGTTTTTGATATGAAGCTTTTCTTCTGAGTGAGGCCAGAAGAAGAGGCTTACATAAGAATATCAAGGGCATGCTCTGCTGTGGCTTGAGAAGATGCAGTCTCTCCCATTGTTGAATATTTTCTAAAGGTAAGCCTAAAATAAGGATAAAATTCCCATCAAAATATTCACACCTCCAAAATGCCTGCCTCTGTGACTCCAGCTGGGAGTAAGAACACAAGCAGAGCTGTTTTCTCATACTTTGTAGTCTCTGGATTGGAATACAAGAAACAGCAGGTGTTGAGTCTTCAGTTTTCACAGGTGATATTAGACTTGAAACAGTAACGAAGAAAGAAAAGCCTGAATATTTGGATTGATTCCTCAGAGAATAAATTAATTTATTTTTATGAAAGATGTCCTTGTTGCAGGGAAACATTTAATTCACTCGGAAAAAAAAAAAAATTAACTGAGAAATTAAAAGCAGAAAGAAATCCAAGAAAAAAGCTGTGACTATTTGTAAGGGCATTAAGGTGCTCATCAGAATATTGAGATCATAAGAAGTTTTTCATCTTTAAAGGAAAGTAAGTTATCAAATGTTATGTGTGTACGCATATATAATTTGGGTATATGGATACATAATGTGTTTGAAACAGGCTTCTCAGGGAGTTATTAATTGCAGATTTTCTACAAAGATGGGAGAAAACACTTAAACTCTTTTTGATACGTTAGCGCTTCTTTTTCCATCCTAGATGAGGTCCCCTAAAACAGTAAAAGCAAAATTTAATACCTCTGTGTGACTTTTAGAAACTTCTAGAAACTAAAAAGTTTTAGAAACTTTTTAGTAATATGACCAGCTGGAGAAAAAAAAATATTCAAACATAATGAACAGGCCAGGTATTTCAGGAACAAACAGAAATAAGAAACGGAAAAAGCCACCACCACAATTGTTTGCATGAGATGGATTTCTTTTTCAGAACTGGATTTTTAAGTTCATTCTGCTCTGATGGCACGAAAGAGGATTGGACCCAAAAGCTATGCCTCAATTGCTGATTGAAGCTTGCATGAAGCTGCTCCCTGACACTAAGGCCAAGTGGCACGGAACAGCCTGTATCCACATTATTAAACTCTCTTACCCTATAAAGTAGGTGGCTGCAGCTACACTGCACTTGGGAGCAGTTCCTGGCCTAAGCTAACTTCTGAACTGTGCCTGAGAATCATTTGGGAGAGCAGTGTGTGGCCAAAAGCAAGCCAGGGGGCATTTCAATAATTTAACAATATAAATAATCAAGTCTAGTGATGTGCCCTGCCACTGCTTAATTTATTAGAGCAAACACAGCTGACATGGCCAGCTGCTGATCCCTTAATAGCACAGAAAAAGCACAGATGGCCTTGGACGGCTCTCCTTTTTGAGCAGGGGTGCTGGGAGCACGCTGAAGCATATGCAGCGCTTCACCAGGGGCCAAAGGAAACCCATTCTATCAGAGCAAGCCAGGCCTCATGCTGGTAGCAAAGCTGCTGCTTTCCAGCACCATTGCCTCCCTCCCCTGCGGGACTGTACAGGAAAACAAGCTACCTTCTCCTTGGTCCCAAGTCCATGGAGGGCTAGAAGATGCTGCTGTAGCCTACTGGGGCACTGGAGGAGGGACTGGGGTTGGTTGTGGTCCCCTATGCACAGCAGCCAGGACCCATGGTCAGGGTTTGGAGGCAAAGCTCTCTATGCATGGAGACAAAGCATCTCCTGCCCTGCTGTGCTTCTGAGGTTTACTCACTCCAGCATAAATCCTGAAGAGAACAGCTTTGATATCTGGCTTTTGGTTTATGAAACAGTATAAATCCTTCACTACAGAGAAGCACAGTTCAGCCCCGTCTTAGAATGTATGCTCTAGGCACAGCATGCAGCTGCTGGGAGGGAACAGCCCACTCAAAGCAGGCAGTGGGATCCACAGAAGCTGCATCCCACTTCTCCAGGTGGCAGGGGCTCGCCAAGAAGTGGGAAGGAAGCTGCTGGGACCTTTGTGTACCACAGTTAAAACCGCAAGCAGGCTTACAGGAGGGGCTGCAGTACGTGCTGCAATTGGAGCAGTTCTCAGAACAGGTGGCTTGTTTTGCTCTTGAATAGCAGTGTGTCTTGGTGCACATTTTTAATAGAACAGTTTCACCACTGGACCACTCTGATCATTAATTTTTAAACAGAATGACTGGAAAGGCAGCAATTATTTTTTGTAGGTCACGGAATAAAAAAAAATACTTTTTCTTTAAGAGTCTTAAGAATTGTAATGAGCACAAACATTTAAGTGACATAAAAAATTAAAAGAAACCCATGCAAGGCAGCCATGCATAGACTAGCTCCCAATGTTAGATTCGAAATGCAATTATTTTGTGTCTGTCCCTCTGTTTATGTCTGGAAGGAAAATAGGCAGCCCTGAGGAATTCAACAGTAGCACCTCATTTGCCTCGCAGCATTCTGCTGTGAAGCCTCCAAGGAGGAGACACATGTCATGGACCTCTACTCTTTCTCAACCTCTCATTCAAAGCTCCTGGTGACTACTGAGGTCTGACCCTCATCACTAGGGTCCGGCCTTACATCCGCCACAGTCTGGATATTTTGACTCAATCCTCATGTTAGAAAACTCTGTCCTCCAGCAGTGTCCATTGCCAGCCATCACCTGAGACATGCAGCATGGATGATGTTAGGCATGTACCTGTCTTTAGAAGCTTGTCTCAGACATAATCATTATCTTGCTCCAATGGATGGTGGGAGAAGGACTTTTGTATGGACTTTTTCTTCATTCCCATTCATTTGCATGGTCATGGTTGTTCAGGTTACAAATTACCTTTCAGGGTTTGCCATACCTCCACAGATGGATTAAGCAGTTTGAGCAGGATGGGGCTGGTGCAAACCTGATACCACAGCAGGTGGGATGGTCCCTGAGGATCCACCTGGATACAGACATGGCCTTAGACAATCTGTCTGGGAAGTGTGGGCCTAGTTTCAAGCCACTGACATCTCTGGACAAGTTGGCAGGTCTCAGATTAATTAACTAGAAAATGAAACAACATCAATGATACCTAAGGAAAGAGTAAAGTATGACTCTCATCTGCGTTCAAGCCTACAGAAGCTATAAAGACATTATGTACACAGGAGTCTGTGTTCTGAGCACTATGCGCAAAGCCTCCAGAGCCAGTCATCTGCAAAAGAAGGGTGGGATTGTTTCACCTGATGCCTGGTCACTAAACCAGCAGCATTGCTAGATATCCAGCATCAGGGATTGCTCAGGTTCTGCCATTTGTTCTATTTTCTGTCCCTGGCTTCACAAGTACTGAATAGTTCATCATCACATTAACACCTCAACAGCTTGTTTTACTGCATGTTGCTGTTCAAATAGCAATAAATTGGTCCTTCTATCCACACACTATAGTTTCTTCATCCCTTTGCCATGTTCTATTCTTTCTTCTGCCTCCACTGCTGCACTGGAGCAGCTTAAAGGCCAAGCTGGAGACCAAATCACCCAGCCATTGTCCATTTGATTTCTGTTCATTGGTGTTATATCGTATTCTCTCAGTCCTTGTGTTGGAACATAGCAAACTGTCAATTAAGCTCTGTTCACCTTCTCCATGACACTCAGACTTCTGTCCTCTCTCCACACCACAGTATTCTTTTCCAAGCTGAATATCCTCCTTTATCTAGTCATACAAAAGAAGTTTCACACATCTGATAACTCTAACTGGGGATCATCCAATTGATATTCCTTGAAAAGAGACCCTGAATGCAGTGGGTGCTTTCAGAAGAAACTGCATTTCTGCGCTACACAAGCAGACCATGCACATCATACAGCCTCCTTCTGCCTCTTCAGAGGCATGACATGGCCAATGTCTTATCAGGAATCCAGGAGTCCTCCCTACAAAGGTCCCAAAATAAGATTAAACCTGCAGACAGCCTGACTTCATAGTACATTGTGGATGTGAGGTGCCAGGTCTTAACAGTACTCTGGGTTTCCACAATTAGACCTCTTGTCAAAATTGAAATGAAGATATAGATACAAAGTGAGGGAATTGCAGAAGTGCTGATTTAAAGGCAAGCAATTGTGATCCCATGCACCTCCAACTTGAAGAAGGACTTTCATCAATACTCAATCAGTTCATCTTTGGCTTTGTCCAGCCCAGTCTTCAAAATCTCCAAGAATGTATGAAAAGACCTCTCTGGGCACCTGCCCTCCTGGAAAGAAGGTTTTCCTAATGTTCAACATGAATGTCTACAGCCACACTTTGTGGTTGTTTTATCATTTTACCCCACCAAAAAGAATTTGATTCCATCACCTTTGTAACTGCCTTTCGAGTAGCTGCAGGCTGCCGTTACGTCCCCCCTCAGCCTCCTCTCATGCAGAACATGGTCCAGCTCCCAGACATATTAGTGGCACTTCACTGGACCTTCTTCAGTTTGTCCACATCCATCTTGAACCAGAGAAGCCTAAAATTAGATACAGTCTTCCAGCAAAAGCTTCACTGGTGCTAAGGAGAGGGCAGAATGCCTTTCCTTGATCTGTTAGCCACATTCCTCCTAAAGTAGCTCAGCATACATCTTGTCTTCTTTGCAATTTTGGCTCATATACACCATAGAATAAATAATCTATTGCAAAGTCCCAGTCCTTTTCAGATGCAATCAACATGATTTTCATCAAATAGTTTGTTTCAGTAAAAGTTTTGGTAAAATATGTAACATCATTTTTTCAGGCATGACAATAGGTTTGTAATCCCGTGCCAATCTAAACAGTATGTTGCGCAGATCAATACAGTCTTTTCCTTTAGGAATTGTTTGTTTTCTTAACAGGAGAACAGCAACCACCACAAACATAGTGAAACAAGGTAATTCCTGCTCTAAACCCCAAAACTAACAGGAGGTATTGCATGGGTGCCAAAAGCTGATAGGCAAACATGAGTTGACAGTGAGATAGCTATGTTGTGGTATAACAAACAGCAGTTTCAACATCAGCTGCCTAGCCATTCTATTTCATTGTTGTCTTCTGTGTTTGAGCAAAGTAACAATGGCCATAAAGGTGTCATGAAACTCCACTGGGTTGCCTACCTCACATGTAATGCATATGATGTCATTTTTCACTGAGCCTAATACAAACCAACATGGCTTCAGAACATGAAAATAAACACTGCAACAGAAAGTCTTACCAAGGTAAGTCAATTGGAAAGAAGGAAAAGCCCAAACATGCAAGTGCTCAAGCCATTCTCTTGGGTTCCAGGATGATTTTCTGGGACAGCTCCTGGAGATTTGCTAGTGGGGACACATGGATTCACATGAGGCAAGAGGGCTGGCCTCACCTAAGCAGTTAGCTTTCAGTTTGGGACAGGGTTCCTGAGAGTGCACTTGGAAGCCTCTGCCAATTACATGGAACCACACTATCTATTTAATCAAGCTCATTGATCATCTCAGCAGAAACAGGTTACTGCAATTCCTGAAAATAGTAACCTCCTGTTGGCACAATCTCTACCAGCAAGGATGGCTGGGGGTGAGAAGGTAAAAAGCTGTAACAGTTTTTATATGAATTATCCATGATAATTTATTGTTAAAAATTGAATCTGAATGCATAATACCACTGAAAAATCAAAAGTTTTTTCACACAGCTAATTTTACAATAGTTACATACAAACAGAATACAATTATTCAGAAGATCAGCCCAATCCCTCTCAATGGCACCAGAACACAATTTTCTGTACAAAAAGCTATATTCTTCACAATCTAAATAAACTCAGGCCTATAAACACATTGCAATATTTGCTGAAAAAGGAACAAAAGAAGCAATCTAATCTGATCATATTTCCAACACAAACTGTCTCATAAACTGTAAAACAGGAAAAGCTGAACTGTATACCTTTCCTCTGTTAAACCAGCTTCCTTTTAGCGATGGTAGAAAATAATTTTTTCAAATAATAACAATTTTTTTTTGAGACTGGTAACATAAACAGCCTCTTGCTCCAAATGAATCTGAAAAGCACAGCCACTGCATTTTCCTCCCTACAGATAGGAATCATTCTGTTCCTGCTTTAGTCACAATTAAAAACCTCAGTAGCCCCAGCAACTGGACCCCTGAATGACCATATAAAGGTCTCAGAACATCCCAAAAGCCCATAGCAAATAGAGTGTAAAAGGGAAGCATTCTTCTTCACTCTTTGACTACAATCTTCTTATTGCTAAGGAAAGAGGCAAGCCTCCTAACTCCCAATATGATAACTGTGCATTAACTAGTTAGAATAAAGGCTAAATTCAGAACTAAATCACTTGAGTAGAAATTCAGTACCTAATTTACTGTAATATTAGGCCCCTGGCTCCTATTCTTTTCAGTTCATAAATGCAGATTGGCTAGAGGGACCGCAGAACACAAAGCAATAACATAAAATAAACTATTAAAGCAAAGGACACTATGTTCCTTTGATTCTCATGCCTACCCACACACATACACCCACAGATACACAAAAGCTCCTCAGGAGTAATAGTTCTGAAATGTGAAAAGCCCAGTATACAACAAGGCTGCAAAACAGACTTATTACTTTTTTTTATGTACATACATGTCTTGTGTCATTAAGCTGCTCTCCTAGAGAGAAAAAAAAAAAAAGGCCATGACATCTACATGTCTTTTGTGCTGCTGGAGAGGTAATTGCTTTTTCAATAGAAGTCATTTCAAGCTACTTGCTATACATTGAGTGACACACTGGACAAGTAATTTTGTGTTCCCACAACCGCAACTTAGAAAGACAGCAGAGCAATAGAGTAACCGCAAGACAGTCCTTCTCGACCCTTCAAATTATTGCATAGAAAGCACTAAAACCAACACAAAGTCCAACTATTGATTCCACAGTGGAACGTATTTCACTCCAAATTATGTTGCAACAGTTCATGTCTACATTGTTTCTGAAAGGACTTAAAATGTCCAGAAACTTAAGCAAGAAAGTTGCTAAGGTTTGGTTTTACATTGATCCCTTTAAAAAATTAGGCTGTTTTTCCACTTGAAAAGTATTTCTTGATTATATCAGAGGCCTGATTTCCCCTTTAAAGTTTTCCTGCCTTACACCAAACAGCCAAATTTAGGCACCCAAATTTAGTTGTGATTCTCATTCACCAAACCCTCAGTTCAAGCTGCTAAAGTTATTCTTGGATATCACTTGCCTTCTCATAGCATGTTCCAGTGACACCATGTGCAGGTAAATGGAGAAACTGTCTGCACCAGCAAACAATGGCTGGCACCAGTACTCTCAAATTTTGTTTTTATTATTTATTTAATAAAACCTCAGCTGTCTAGAAGCCACAGTCATTGTATCCTCACCCTCCTCTTTATAGCATCTGGTGTTTTCAGACAAGCCTGTTGCTAGCCCACCCTTGCAAGCATATGGCTATGTTTCCATCTGGAGCTCATGCTGCAGGTCTATCTTGCTCTCAAGCCTCTGCTGCTCTCTCCAAAAAGGAGTTAACTCATCTGACCTGCAAAGAGAGAGGGCAGACAATCCCAGCTACATCATTTGAACACGAATTAAGACACATTTTTGTACATGGGAAATAAAACAAAGCTTCTGGGACATGGAAAGCTCGAACAGTTCTGAACAGGAGAGAAAGGACTGCAGCGCTCCTGCTGAAAGGCATGGGGGAAAAAGGGCAACAAAGTCTGGAGCAGCCACATCCATACTGAATGCTACCACATGCAGAACTGAATTCAGTGTTGAGCTCAGATTGTACCATTCAGCATATGTCATAGTAGATGCTTTACAGCATTGAGAGAAAGAGATCTGAGGAAGGCCAACACCACTTTTATTCAAAGTCTAAGGCCTTTCCCAAGTATTCTCCAATGTCTGGCTAAAACTGATTCAACCTGCTGAGGCAGGAGAAAGGAGTTAAACTAGGTTTATTATTCTGTGTTCCAGTCCACTTTCCCTCCTCATCCATGTCCTCTTTCCCAAAAGAGTCTAGCATGTGCAGATGGAAATAGGATAGATCCTTCTGAAAAAGCCAGGTTATTTTTACAATGTACACTGACAATCGTTAGCAAACAAAGTAGAAAGCAAAAGGTTAATACTGAAAGCATGCAAAAAAATACTTCCAAATGCACGATTTTACAGAACAGGCAAACAGAATTTCTTAGTGAACAAATCAAAGCAATGAAAACAAAAAGGAACATGGTGAAACCCATACTTCGATATATAGATAAATTACATGCAAAATTTAAAGCAAGCTTTGCAAGCAATTCACTAACTGGTTGTTCAGATTCCATGACTTTTCATAAATAAAATAACAAATATGTAAGGTAAAAATCCAGATGCAGCATGCCTGTTTTCCCATCTGCAAATCCAACTCCAAGACAAATTATTTGCCTTCTGTGCTTGGACTCAAAATTAGAAATAAGTAAAGCTGGTTCACTTTTGGCTCAAGGGACTGGCTTTGAATTGGCTTGCTGTGCTAGAGAGCAGCAATAAGCTTTCTGTTTGTAGACTATAATCTTAAATTTGGCACTTGTCCTCCCTGCAGTTCTCTGGTACAATGGAGTCTATTCAGATCGCCTACTTTAGTTGCCTAACACAAGTGCTGAACATGTCAAAACTGGATGTCTGGCCACAGCAGGCACCAATAATAAAATAATTCTGAGTACCCAGCTTAGAGCTACTTAGCCTGTAGGAAGAGCCAGGCCTGAAAGAAGGCCCCTGAAGAAACAGTCAAAGCGGTAAAGAAGGTGCCAACTTCCCCTCCTGCTTGGAAGCCCCTTAGCAACAAGGAATTAATCCTGAAAGTTTCCATGGGAGCACTAGCAAATCGCTGAATAGACAATTGTCCAAATGAGAGGAGATGTGCTCCCAGCAGGTGCTTCTTTGAAAATTTTGCATTAAATATTTGTGTCTGCAGGAGTTCAGAATGACGAGCCCTCTCCTCTGGGCACCGCATTGTTGACATGTCCCTTCCTCATACTGCCCCAACTCAGGATGAGCAAACCTGCTGCCTTTCAGCTCCAAACATGGGGTCAGTGGGGAACTGAGCCTGTTGCACTTTTTTCCCAGGGATGTACCATTTGTTGCCTTAGAGGTTGCCTCGCAGAGCCCATGTTTGCACAATCTCACATAGCAAGGCAGCAAAGCAGACACATTTCCCTGAGCCATTCTTGAGTTAAGTGAAGTAGCCTCCAGTTGCAAACTAGGAGATGATGTACTGCTGGCAACGCAGTGAAATTTTGGTTTGATATATTGTATAACGTATATTTATACATACAGACACACCATAAAATATGAATATACATATGCTATAGATTTATATCATTTGTACAATTTATAATACATATCTTAAACATTGTCATGTGTTACAAACAGACACATTTATTATAAACATTTCTATGTTCTACATAAGTTACATAGATTCACTGATATCTTATTCAGAAAAAAAAAAATTCAAAGTTTTCTTCAGGCTTTCTGTGCTGAATTCTTGAAAGCGCCTGCCACTGCAAGAAAAACTTTATCCCCAGAATGGGATGAGCAAATGTAAAGATAGGGTTCAACAAAAAGTAGTGTGGCAGTGAAAATCTCGACAGCTGGAATGATGTAAAGCAATCAGTGAAACTGATCCTCTACTTCCTCTTCATCCATTTTTAAGCATGAATAAATGCAGCAGAAATGTAGAACAAACATAACTCTTGCAACATGTCCAATCCTGTCTTCCTAGTTTCTGATTGAACTGTTTTATTTCATTACTTGTTTTTTCCCTGTGCTGCTCTTCTAATTCAGTGCAACGTGCAGGCATTGTACATCAAAAAATTGTAAAATGTACAAACAAATTCCATTCATAGCTACAACAAGTCACACTAAAGTCAAGCTGGTCGGCCAAATAATAGCCTGCAAAAATATCAAGGTAAATTTTATTCTATAGGCAAATATAGAACAATTTAACTGGAATCAGTGGATATTCTGAGCTTATATCATCACAAGCAAGTACACAGCATGGATTACCACCTAATACTATTAAGAAAGCTTTAGCAGTATTTTATCCATTTGATGAAATCGCAAGCATTTTGCAGGATTTCATCAGTGTGCTAGAAAGAGAAGGCTTTAAGACCCACAGCCCTTTTCCTCAACAGCAACAGTATGTAAAATGTGACTTTATAACCTCTGACCTGTGTCAGCCCTCTTACATTCACCCCTGAAGCTTTTTCAGAAATTGTCTTCTGAGTATTTCTGTTTTCCGGTGAAACAGAGCATTCTTTCCTTCTGAAGTTGTTTGGCATTTTTCAGAAAATATATTAGAACATACGGGGCAGCATCAAAAAATGCTTTATGGGATTTCACAGGTTTTGGCCACAGGTTATTTTTTTTCCCAGGATGCTACCTGATTGACCCCAGCCTCATCCACAAGTAAAAAAACCCAAATGCTCAGACGTCATAAACGTCTGGTTGTCAGGTACAGATATCCTACAGATACGGCCATAATCATTTAAAGAGTCTCTGCCTTCTAGGCTCCATAAACATAACTTAGTGTATCAAGGACAGTAACCAGAAGTCATGAAGAAAAATCTAGATTATGCAAAATTCAGCTGTGCCCCTGCTTAGCAGCACAAACGGTTTTACCCTCAGGAACTGGCAACTGTAGTACAGAAAGAAAGCTACAACTTATAAAATCACACAATTCAAATTACAGTGCTTGTAAAAAAGAGAAAATTACCTTTGAACATTAAGTCACAAACGTTAAGGTGATTGGCATTCATTATTTATTCCTGCGTCATTTATTTGGCACCTCTGGTGTCCAAAGTAACATATCAGTTGAGGTCAGATGAAGAACTGGTCATGAGGCAGAATCAGTTGAAATGCACAGCTCATACTCCAAGATACAGAATATTGTGAGCTGTATTCTGGCTTTAGATTCTGATATTGCTTATTTGCCTCTTCATCTATGCCCTATTTGCCTGTTCAGCTAGATGAGGCATGCATCACCCTATCACTGCAATTCACCTCCTTATTGATAGATACTTTGTGCCAAGACATACACATCTCAGTGTCAGTATCCTGTGTCGATGATCTCTGCTTGCTTATAAGTCACCAGCAAGGCCCCCCAATACCTCCATCTCATGGCTGTCTTTCCTCATTGAACCTTTTAATGGGTTTATCATACAAAAACATTGCTCAGGCTAAAAGTAATCTTCAGTACCACAGAGGGCTGAAATTTGACTGTTGTGGGAATTCCTCTGGCTTTGAGCATTTAAATTCTCAGCCACAATCCTGTGTTAATGTAGAAGTTATTGTGTCTTGAATAGGTTTGTGTCTTCCCAGGACAATGATAGATTAGGGTTTAACACTTCTGTAGTGCTCAGCTTCTTGTCACATGCCTTTCATTTTGTTTTTTTTTGCAAAATTACATCCAGCTTTACCTGGCACATACTAATGAGTCCAAGCTTCTTCTCTTTACATGCTGGGAGTTTAATAAAACTAAACACTGATAAAACCGATTTTGGATTATTTAGACTTGAGAAGTAAAGCATGTCTTAATAAATCCAGCACATACTGATAATGCATTTAATGGTAGAGAGCTGAAAATCACAACAGCTATGCCTATACTTGCAAATCAAGCAGCACCAAGGCATATTTCAGACTCAAGACTGCCAGCCTCCATTCTTTACACCATTAAATTGTTAGTGATCCATGGTACAGTTCAGGGCCATATCATCTAACACTACTCAAAACATTGCAGTTAAGGTTCAAAAGTCAGCATGGATAGGCTGTTGTCATGCAGCAGCTTGTATTAAAGAGGAGGATGGCTTAGCAGTGTGGATGCAGGGTGTCCCACATCATTCAGTAACAGCACCAGGCAGCACTCCCAGGCAGTTTCAATTAACGGATGTAGATATAGCAAGAAGGTCCATCTCTGTTATTCCAGTGTCATGGTTTAAGCCCAGCCGTAAATCAGAACCACTGTCTCACTTCACCCCTTCCCCCCCCCACCCCGCTCCCAGAGGGATGGGGAGGAGAATCGAAAGAATCTAACTCCCATGGGCTGAGATAAGAACAGTCCAGTAACTAAGGTATAACACAAAACCACTACTGCTACCACCAATAATAATATTGATAAAGGAAATAACAAGGGAAGAGAATACAACTGCTCACCACCCGCCAACCAATACCCAGCCCGACCGAGCAGTGATCATGACCTTCTGGGTAACTGCCCCCAGTTCTACATCCTGGGCACGACGTGCTGTGGTATGGAATACCTCTTTAGGTAGTTTGGGTCAGGTGTCCTGTCTCTGATTCCTCCCAGCTTCCCCTCCTCCTTGGCAGAGCATGAAACTCAGAAAGTCCTTGGTCAGACTAAACATTACTTAGCAACAACTAGAAACATTGGTGTTATCAGCGCTGTTCCCAGGCTGAAAGTCAAAAACACAGCACTGCACCAGCTACTAAGAAGGAGAAAAATGACTGCTACTGCTGAACCCAGGACAGTATACATTCCTTATTCCATACCATTCACATCATGCTCAGATCCCACATTTTCAATATACCATCACTCTTATCTCATAGATATACATATATATACACACAGAGAGAGAGAGAGAGAGTGATTCCTTAGTGCATGGACCAATCCCTATAAAGCTGCTGAGTCCATTGGTCTGGGTGTTAGTCGATGAGAAAATGAACATGAACCGGCAGCGTGCGCTTGCAGCCCAGAAAGCCAAACGTATCCCGGGCTGCATCAAAAGGAGCGTGACAAGAAGGTTGAAGGAGGTGATCCTGCCCCTCTACTCTGCTCTTGTGAGACCTCACCTGGAGTATTGTGTGCAGTTCTGGTGTCCTCAACATAAAAAGGACATGGAACTGCTGGAACAAGTCCAGAGAAGGGCCACGAGGATGCTCAGGGGACTGAAGCACCTCCCGTATGAAGATAGGCTGAGAAAGTTGGGGCTGTTCAGCCTGGAGAAGAGAAGGCTGCGTGGAGACCTCATAGCAGCCTTCCAGTATCTGAAGGGGGCCTATAGGGATGCTGGAGAGGGACTCTTCATTAGGGACTGTAGTGACAGGACAAGGGGTAACGGGTTAAAACTTAAAACAGGGGAAATTTAGATTGGTTATAAGGAAGGAACTCTTTCCTGTTAGGGTGGTGAGGCACTGGAATAGGTTGCCCAGGGAGGCTGTCAATGCTCCATCCCTGGCATTGTTCAAGGCCAGGTTGGACAAAGCCTTGGGTGAGATGGTTTAGTGTGAGTTGTCCCTGCCCATGGCAGGGGGGGTGGAACTAGATGACCTTAAGGTCCTTTCCAACCCTAACGATTCTATGTTTCTATGATTCTATGATTCTATGATTTGGTCCATGATGGCAGGCTCCATCTCTTGTAACAGTTGTTCAGAGCAGGAGAGGCTGTGTGCAGTGTTCACACTCATGAATAACCTTGGCAATAGTGTCCATTGCTAAGTCCACCCCTCGATCATGAGTCCATCTCTGTGTTGCATCTCTGCTCTGATGGCCTGAAGTGCCATGGGCCCACCAGGCTCAAAATAATTCACCCTCCCCTGCAGCAGTTTCTGCAACTTGTCATCGGGGACTCCATACAGCTGCCTTCCATCTTTGATGCTTCCAAAGCACTGGAGGGGCCCAGTGGACTAGATACTCGCCCATATTGTCCCCCACACCCTGCCACTCATGACTGCCCAGCCTTGGGGAAAATCCCCCCTCCCCCCATATCGCCATCCAAAGCCAGACAAGGCCCCAACCCGACCCGGATCAGCTCTTGATATCAGATGAAATGGTGGTCTGTATGTGTGCCAACATGCTGATCCCCATCACAATCAGCAGGCAGGCCTCAAGGGTACCCAAAGGCCATTCAAAACCTTCAGAACTCTCAAATGTTGCTGCTGTACTTGTTACTGGGCTGGTGCAGCTGCTGTGCTTGGAGTTGGAGTAGCTGTGTTGTCTGCTGCAGTCAAGAGTTTGAGTAGCTGCTGCACTTGTCCCTAGGGTGTGTGGGAATGTCTCCCTCATAGGCTGACCACCTGAGGAGGGGAAAAAAGTTGTGTAATTGCTATACACTTCTGTTATATACTTCCCAAGGTATAGAGGTGGTGACCACACTGGGAATGCAAGCCAGATCAGTTTTATTATCAATGAGTCTATTGTATTACAAGTCATTACCATAAAGTACAACGAAACAAGAACCTTAGCCCAAGGCCCCCAGCCAACAAACACTAACACAGCAAATACCAGTTGTAAGTAAGGTATGACATGCTGAAACTGTGAGCTCAAAAGCAACAACTTTGAAAGCCAATAAATCAGCATTGTGACGAGTGACTATTAATTCAAAGCAATAAATGCTTATCACAAATACGATTACACACACTCCAGTCAGGTCTGTTGTTTGGGTCATGTGTCCTGTCTCTGCTTCCTCCCAGCTTCCCCTCCTCCCTGGCAGAGCATGAGACTCACAAAGTCCTTGGTCAGACTAAACATTACTGAGCAACAACTAGAAACATCGGTGTTACCTGCGCTGTTCCCAGCCTGAAAGTCAAAAACACAGCACTGTACCAGCTACTAAGAAGGAAAAAAATGACTGCTACTGCTGAAAACAGGACATCTAGTCATAAGAGTTGTCACTGGCCTCATTTCTGCTCCTAAAGGGAGAGAGCAGGAGGGAGGGAATTTCTGCCCCAAACCACTGCTTGAATGTGCAGGATACTAGCACTTGTTGTAGTGGCCAAACTGCTGAGTCCTGGGAGAATGGTCAGAGCTTTTACGAGAAATGAAATCAGAACCAGAAAAAAACTCAGCTGAATGTGTCAAGGGATTATTTGCATCATCATCTTTATTTCATTTGGTTTACTTGTATTTCAGATATGCTCTTGACAACACAAAGTACTTTGGACACCATATGAGGTCCTCAAGTCAAAATGTTTTTAAGATAAATTTGAACTCCCTCTTTAGGGAGTAGACAAAATCAAATCCAACACCAAGAATGAGAATCACTCACTTCAGTACTCATGGGAGAAACAAAACACTATTAAAATAAATTTACAGTGGGAAAAGACTGCTCCTCACATTCTCTCTCAAATTACATTCTTAGAGAAATATTTTATTAAGGTTAATACTACTTTTAAAGTTGTTGTGGAGAGCAAGGGAGAAAATAATCCTTGGCTTTCAAAAAATTGTGCTTTGCAGCCTTCAGATAATCTTTTATGATTTTTTAAACTTTTAGTGTCTTTACATACCTCTCTTCCATATGCATTCAGGACCCTTGGCTGAGTGCTTATTGACCAGGTATATGTTATCTTGACACATAAATACTGTTTTATTGACATTTCCCATGCTAAAAAAGCCTTTCTTTGGTTGTTTAAAATTCACCACGCCATTGCCAGTGTTTGTAGAAAGGTGTTAAATAAATAGAAGGGGGAGAAAGAAAGGAAGAAAAATGCTTCAGGCAAAGTTTCCCATCATCTCCTTCTTACTGTAATTATCACCAGAAAGCATACAAAAAAAACTTGTCTACAGCAAAATGATTTATCTAACAAGGTAAAGTAATAAAAGTCTCATTCTGATTTTCTGATAATAGTAAGAAGAAAGTCAGCTCCTCAGTATTTTACACTCTTCTCACGTGTAAATGACAAGATTCAAAAGGGTCAGGATGGATACATTTGAGAACATTAACCTTATTCCCATCCAGACTCTGATCTTGCCTGTCTGCAATGTTCCCACTTCCAAGTAAGTATTCAGCTGTGCTGTTTTCATCAACATCTCTGCTCTCAAGTGCCTCTGTGCTGCAGGGGACAGTTTGCAGTCAAGACAGTTTGCTCAGCAGGATGCTGTATATTGTGCTGACCGTGGCCTGTCCTCCCTCTTTAAAGAGAAGAGAGAAACATCTGTAAAATAAGCCTGATTTTGTGAGGAGCTAGAAATTATTACTACGAGAAGCAAGGCAAGAATAGTGAAAAAAAGTAGGATAGGTCCAGGAGGGGACATAGGAGAAGAACAAGCCCTGAGTTTCTGCGCTTTTTATAGACGCAGAGGGATTACCATTTAAACGTTGATGTTTGCCAAAGTAAATCAAATATTTATTATGAAAATCGCCCTCTTGGGTGGAAAACTGGAGCTCTTCAGAACCGATGATGTGCTTATCTGGAGAAAATGAAGACTTTTTTTAAAGAGTCACCCATTTTAAACAAAAGTAACAACCAGACCTTAGAATCATAGAATAGTTAGGGTTGGAAAGGACCTTAAGACCATCTAGTTTCAACCCCCCTGCCATGGGCAGGGACACCTCACACTAAACCATACCACCCAGGGCTTTATCCAACCTGGTCTTGAACACTGCCAGGGATGGAGCATTCACAACCTCCATGGGCAACCCATTCCAGTGCCTCACCACCCTAACAGGAAAGAATTTCTTCCTTAGATCCAACCTAAACTTTCCCTGCTTAAGTTTGAACCTTTACACAGCATAGTCAGAGCAATTACATTGCACTGGAGCGGTTTTCCAACATTTGATTTCTGATGTTGCTCAGCTTTCCACTTGTACATCTAAATGAGCTACAGATACTGCTATAGGTAATGCCAGTAAAACGGGTTGTGTTACACAGTATTCTGATGGGGGTGATTTCTACTTTGTCTTACTGCTCTAGAGATGATTACCTTGCAAGTGTTTGCTGCAGTGCCTGATTATACCTGACTGAAATATAAAATGAATTAAAGAAAAAAAAAAAGAAACAGCATGTCCTTGCCAGGCACCATAATTATCTAAAAACTCTAATTTCAATGGGTTTCCTTTTATTCACAAAGAGGAATCACACTATCTTATTTTGAATGCCTTTACTGGAAAAAAAATAAAACTTATGTGAGTGAAATTCATAGTGGTTTTATGCTTTGAAACAGCCAGACTTCATCAGTTCTGCCCCAGTAATATCTCTGCTGCAGACAAACTCTTTAGAAACCAGAAGACAGAATACAGAGAAAATCAAGTGACTACTGCATAAACATCTTTCTCCTGTTACCCAGAATGGAAGCTGTACTCACAGATATTGTGTGAAATTTTTCCACCAGCTGGTTTGGTGCAGAAACATCTTGGCGTTTTTGTCTATTTGTGAGAGACCCCAAATTTGACATGAAAACGCACACTAATGAACTTAGAGGAGGCTCAGGTTAAGGATACTTAAACAACAGCTGTAAATCACATGGTTTTCAAGCACTTGAACAGCAGGTTAAATGTAATAAGGCTCTGGAAAAGAAAAAAATTTACAGCTGTTCTTCTTGGATGGTCATTATTTCTTGTAGTTCAGCTTATTTGCTATGTTACGGAGCATGATCATGAAAGCTCTGTTGCTCGTGGTCAAGGAAACAGCTGTGAACAGCTGGCATATTTTATAACCATTCTTATTGCAGGGTCATACAGTAATTTGTGTGAATTACCATCAGAGATGGAAATTTTCTCTTGTCAAGTTGACAGCTGTTTTGTCTTTGACCTATAATAGCCCACATAAGGACTTGATGCTTTTGTCACACTTTGAAAAGAACAGAGACAGTGGCAAGATGACTAGTTTAAAGAAATTAAGCTACTGCACAAGTTCAGTTGTCAAAATGTGTAACAAGAAAAGATTTAAAGAAAACTAAAACGCTATTATTTCTACAGCTATAGCAACAGCAACAGCTTTAACTGACAACTATGTTTCCAAAGTTATCTAACATTTATATCAGAGTTCCATTTTCTTGCATTAGCTTGTCTATCCTCCTACTCCCATCCCCTTTATAAACATGGTTATATTTACTCACCCCTATGCTGCTGCCCCTCCAAGTTGCAGGCTTTCTCCCAGCCTTCCTAAAAGTAGGAACTATTACATCATTGTTTCCAAACACATCCTTGCAGCTCAAGTCATGCCAGCCCTGTCCATCCATGCTCTTTGCGTCCCAGTCAAGACTGCAGCCTCCTGGAGGAATTTCTGGCATTTTGCCTAGCCCAGACCTTCGTATCTCCCCACATGTTAGCCAGATCCCTTCACATGTCCCCAGATCATACCCAAAATCACTATTTCCTAGGTATAACTGGGGTTTACCCCTTTCTGCTTCCATTTCTCATGCCCCACCAATGACACCAACAGCCCCCAACTGTGCACCCCTGCCACCACCCTACACCTGCGCTGCCCCTCACCACCCTTGCCTTGGCCTTGCACTGCTGAGCTTGCCCACTCTCACCTGACTTGAATGCTTTAAATATAAGTATTTTATTTAAAGGATTCACAATGATTTTTAAATGTTTTATAATTTAATATACTTTAAATTATTATCTTCCAAGCTCTGCCATCAAAATTCCTGAAGCGGCAGACAGTAAAAATATAAAAAGAAACACTTCTGGCTGTGCACCAGCACAGCCCAGCTAGAACTGTGGTCCTTCTATTTTTCTTGTTTAATGAAGGTTGATGGAACATGTTGTATACGCATGAAAACTATATCTCATTAGTTGATAATCTTTATATACGTATCAAGTTCTATAACTTGCATTAATGCACTAAGGAAAGACTTCTATAGTTACTAAAAGATAATGAAGACATTGTGATCTCAGTTAAACCTCTTATAGGAAGATAAAAATGAGCCAAAATTAATCTAAACTAAAATATCTGAAGGTTACGTGTCATGAGAGTTTGAAAAATATAACATCCTACAAGCAATGTCCAGAGAATCTAACACAATGAATTTTGAATAGTATTTAGATGCCAAGAAAAGGCAGAGCTCTCTACTTCAAAATGAAAAATACCAAATTACAGATTTCTGTAAATTCTAGAGCTATGAGAAGAGTAACAAGATAAATGAGAGGAAATGAATGACAGGCAAAGAAATTAATTTCTTAGACCCTTATGGCACAAAGCTTTGCATTACATTTTTCTGGTTTACCAGCATTTTTCTGGGACTTGCATACTTTTCATTTTTGATTTTGGCTCCTCCACCACAACTATTTTGATTGTTTACTTTCTCTGAATTCCTCTGTGATACTTTCTGAAGTTTAAGGAATTGTGTGAAGATGTTAACATAGACTGTACAGCACTTTTTCACTTAGGAAGGCTTACTGCAGTAAAGACTCTGGACAGAATGGGTGTATGGAGAAGTTTGAGCAGCACCCTAGAAGTCTTCTGCCTTTGAAGCTCACCTTCAGGGATGCCAGGTCCTGACCACAGGAGATGCTCTAGCAGAAGCACTGTCTTACCTGGAACAACCTCACACAAGAAGACATGAGTTTCCCTTGGTCACTTTCACATCCCTCTGTTTCCAGAAACAATGGTGAAGGTCCTATTGAAAGCAGAAAAGAGAGTTCGGAAAGTAGTAAGTGCCCATCTTCAGGCTGGATTGACGACCAGAGAGAAGCAGCAGCTTTACACATTATCACTGCTCAGCATAGTGCACGTTGTACAACTGCCACTACCCCATTTTCACTGCAGCTGCACCCAACCTTGGTAATAGTGTAAAAGTGTGTCAAGGTGGAAGTTTTTCTTCTAGCCAACAAAATGATCAAAGGCACCCTTAGGCTACACAACCACTGAAACTCTTGGATACAAAGTGAATGGAAGCACGTAGTACAGACTGTATTCTGTTAACAACAGACAGCGCTGGCACTAGACTGCGCATCAAAAAATATTTATGTCTAACAAGCAACTGTGTGTGGTAGAACAAACTGTTCTGAAGATCACCCCATACTTAAATAACTCAGACCTTGGCACACAGCATGGATCTCAGTGCCACATGCACCAACAGTTGCCATCTCTTACTGCTGCTCTACAAATACGCTGTCATACTGCTGCCTTTTCCTCCGCTAATGCTCATGCTTCCAAGCAAACATGCCTCTCCTCTTGCTGTCTCTTGCCTAATCCTCATTGTTGGCTTACCCATACACCTTATAAAGCAGTAAGAGTGTTTCCATGGAGGTAAATGACATGAGCTCAGAATAACTGCAGCTGCAAAGGTGGCTAGCTTACCTGAAGACTAACCCAGTACTGCAAAGATGCCTAAAACATTAAACCGATAGTAATAAAATAAGCCTTGGTAATTCTGCACAAGCTAAGCCAGACAGAAGGATTTTGAGAGGGATTTTCAGCGTTCATATTCTCATAAATTAATTTTTACTACCTAGGAATAGTATTCTGATTATAACAAAAAAATCTAGACTAAGGAGTTGTATGGTGCCCTCATAAACCTGTAAAATAACAACACAAATGCACAAGCATTTGTTTTTATTTTTTTTTATTTTTTTTTGTTAAGTGTATCACAGAATGCTGATGTGTAGAGTGGAATTAAGTTCTCAGGAATAAATCTCTGGAATCACCTCTGGATCTATCCACTTATGTCATATTTTATCCATTACAGCAGCATTTGAACACCTTCCAACTACTTACAATATAAATAACAATCTCTGTCCCCTTTCCCACAATAGGATAGCATTCATATTCAGTTCTACGCTAGCAGATTAGTTGGTTTGTGTATCTCGCGTCTGTACAGTATATATCACAGCGTGTCCAGTGTCTCTGGGTACAATGTACAGTAAGTATAATAAGAAATAACAGAAATAATGTAATATATTGTTTGTCTGGTGATATGGTATGTATAGACAAGCCTGAGAAATTGAATGGGTAAATATTGAATTTGCTTTTGAAAGCGAGTTTTATTTATCACACCAGCATTTCTTTCATTTTGTAGAGGCAGATTACCATCTCTACTCCTGAAGATTTCTTCTCACACTGGTTCAACCCCATATGCATTTCCTTGTAAGATAAACCCTCCATGAAATACTGGTAGTGAGATTTTAATTTTCACTGTACTTTAATAAAAAGTACTTCATTACTCATTCTATAGGAGTCTCTCTGGAACTATCAAGCTCTCCTTTAACAGAGAGATGTTCCACTTGTAAATCATAAAATACCAAATTAAGAAGATAAAACTGGCAAATAACTTTTAAATCAACAGAGAACAGATGAACAATTCATAATTAATTATTTGGGAATTAATGCCACCTCAATTTATCATTGAATATTTGCTAAGCCAGTACATGCACTTGTACCCTTTTTTGCGTCTTTATAGGGTCCTACTGAACATTGGCCCAATACATTCCACTATGACTGATAGACGGTCAAGTCACCAGTTCGTCATTGACTTCTCTGTGTCTGAAGGATGATGTCCACAATAAACTAAATATTCAATTTCTTCAGGGATAAAAGAATTAGGAATTTCAAAGTTTGTGCCTATTACTTCAACATAACTGGCTGTAAATGGTTATGCAATGATTTGTCGAATCTCTGTATACGCAATTTAAAAACAGCTTGATATTATGAATTGTCTGTGTTTAATTTGTGAAAAATGCAATTTCACTTCATACACAGAGTTTGTCTTTCCTCTCTTTTGGCTGTTTTATCTCATCATTTTTATTTTGGACTGAAATTCCCAATGATGGTGATTTCGGGCTAAGAGCTGCGCAGTGATGCCACCTTCTGCCAGCAAGTGTCACATAACCTGTTACAGAGATGTTCATCAACTATTCGTTGCTAACTTTCTCACTCATATAACCACAAATGCAGCATAATAGGACTATTAACAAGATCCTTCTTCTACCATGGTCACTAAGTGCGTCATCACACACATCACTTCTGGCCATGTGGTGGGACTGTGTACATGCATCAGGTCTCCTAAGTGACTTCACATGCACATCTCAGGCCACAGCAAGACAGCCCTGAGCATGTCAGCTGCAGTAAATATATTTCATTCCCAGTCTCATGATGAAAAAGCCCACTGAGACTTCAGGAGGAAGAATGACAGAAAAGAGCCTGTAAAATCCCAGAAAAAACTTCCAGCCCACTTCAGGCTGTCTTCCCATCTCCAGTCTACGCTACAGACTGGTTGAACTCTTTTAGTCATTAAGTTTTTGTCATCCTCTGTTCACGTGGAAATTTCATAGGATAAAATGTTCACTATCACACTGGTCAACTGCTTTCCTAAACCTAGATTTCAAGAGAGAATCAACCAAGCAAAGTAGTATTGAGAGGGGGCTTGGATCATTTGAGGAGGCCAATTAAAGTTTTAATTGACACAGGGAAATTTGGTCTGAGTAGAAAAGCAGAGGTCTGTCCAGGAGAGGAGGCAGAAAGCTAGCTACATGCCAGAGCAGAGACTCTGGAAGGAGAGGAGTACCATTGCTGCAGGAGAAGCATTGTGAGTATTCCAAGCCCAAGGACAGTTCCAGAGCAAGAAGCAAACTGGAGCACAGGTATATGTGAAGACACTTTGGTTCTGATTTCTTGTGCAAGGTAAAGAATTAACGTTTTCTGGATGCTTTTTTCTGCATCCCCAGTCAGAGCTCTGAGAAAGAGTGAGCAACTGCATGTGAAGGACAGCAAGGGATCACCATTGCTTCTAGCTAGTTCAGGCTTCTAGGCATTAAAGCCCTGTTTCTGAGAAAGATGCCCAGGTTTCACATAAGAAGTTTATAGAAGAGAACAAGAAAACTATACCAGAATTATTCAAGTGGCAGAAAGCTTAGAGGTACACAGGATCACCAGGAGCCAACCCAGCAGCATGATGTGTACCCTGTTTTTTTAAAAAGTTTGATTCAAAGTTCACATTCTTGAAAACTTCAGGATTCTCAGAATTTACCTGGGACTTCAAGCCAGAACATCTCAGTAAAATGCAGCCCAGATAATGAGAACCAGAAGCAGCAATTAATGAATTCTCAAAGGAAAATACATTTGCTTTCAGTGTTACAAAACCATTTTCTCTATAAATACATTTTATTTAGACTTTCAAAAAATATTTTGAGAGTTTCTGACACTATTCTATATCAATGTTTGCCATATTCTGAGATTCTTATTCAACTTTTATTCAGTTTGAACCCAGGACTGAGGAGAGAAAAAGAAGTGAAGCTTTCAGGATTTAATGCTCAGTGGGAATTTGTCTCCTGAATCATTACTATCTGCATGTTACACGTAGGCCACTCCTTTAGGCTTGCTTGTAACTAGGCTGTCCTGAACAAGCTCCTTTTTCTGATGTGAGAATTCTTGGTAGAGGAAATCTGAGGGATATATCCATTTGTCTGGAGCTTCTGGACTACTGTATGTGAGGAGGCTCCTTAGATTTTGTTGTCTGTCATAACCCAGCTGAACAGCACCTTCTCATCCAACTCTAGAATTAGATAGGGGCTGGAGAAGAAGCATATTGTGTGTCGATCAAATTTCATATGTTCAAGGTGCTTGGGTTTTCCTATATATAAGCAAACCAGCTGTACCCCCATAAACAGTGGATCCTACCTTTCTCAATAGCAGAGGCCTTGCTGTGCATTTACCATGCTTCTTATGAACACATACTGACATTTCCAAGACTCAGATTTCACCTTTCCTACCCAGAAGGAGAAATCAGCTTCACCCAGATCACCAACAGTAAGACCTCATGGCAAGAGGTAAGAATACACTGAAGGCAAGGCCAATATAACCAACCTCCCTCAGCCCTCACATAGATTTTCTTGAGGAAAGCTGTTTCATTCTTATGCGCCCATTCCCAGGGAGACCCCACTGTGATGGATCCACAGGTACTTCTGCACAAGAACAAACTACACTGAGAGCATTACCAAATTTTTCTATGAAAAATGTCAACCCAGGAGGTAACTGTACAGAGAAAATGGGTCCAATTCATGACTAGGCAAGTAAAATAAAACACACTGTTGATGCTCAAAATATTTAAAATTTATGAACCTGATTTTTTTTTTCCATGATTATTCATTCTTGCTGCCACAAATATGCTATTTATTCCCCTAAATTTCAAGTCGCTTAGCCTGGTGGTATTTTTTCTCTAAGTTGGCCAAAATATTTGTATCTGGAGCACTGCAATACCTATGGCAAAGCCAGCGGAATGGCTTGCCAAATAATGTCTGTGAACACATACAAAAGCTGGAATGAAAAACAAGATGTTGATGTTGGCCTATAAACTGGAGGCCAGGTTTCAAGGTCAACAAGAGGTAAGTGGCTTATTTGTTCCCCTGGGGTAAGTATTAAGCATCTGAGGCATAGAAGGGAATTAAACCCAGGTGTCTCATTTTCTAAGGAAGTGATGTACTCAGCAAGCTATTTTACAATATGAAGGGGCACATTCATCATGACTTTTTTATTGCCACCTAAAAGAGGTGTGGGTTTTGAGAGAACAGCAGCAGATAAAAATGTTTTCGCACTATGGTTTCTCAACATTCTTCTCACCTACCTTTAAATATGCAGCAGAAATACCTAAGCTTAAGCTAAGGTTTGGTTTAAGGTCAACAGAGGCAGCCATTTCCAGAGAGCTTAGCTCAGATGCTAAGTAGAACCTCTGTCTCCTGGAGTCGCAGGTCTTCGCTCGCTATAAGGCAGGTAGAGGCACTTCAGCTGGAAGATTAAAGATGGTAGAATAAACACCAGGACAAGTACAAAGGCTTTTCAGGTAACTCTCTGGGACACCCAACTGCCTCCCTGGGTTTAAAAGAAAACCTCAGACATAGCTTTCAACTTTGGATCCCCCCTAGTGGATTAAGTACCTAAAAGTTATGTATTTATGTCTTCTACATCATCTGTCTTTTTTTCCCTCTCCCCCCTATTAGTTAACTCCTGAGTCCGTTTTAAGTTTGAATTAATTTTGACCCATAAGGAACTACTTTGGAAAATCTCAAGAACCCTGACACTAAAGAGCCACTTGTAGCTCCTCAGCTACAGCAGATTTAGAAGCAGTTCAGATGTGGCTCTTCCATCAAAGCTGTGCCCCTCAGGGTTGCACTGGCCCCATAGCTGGTGGGTCATCTAAACACTTGGCTGCTCTAAGAAGCTTCTGTTACTGATTTTGCTGGGTTGCAATCCATCTGCACACCTAACTCAAGAGCCGTTGACATCTCTTGTCCTTGTCCAGAGCTTTCTGTAGCTCTTGCAACAGTGTAATAGGCACCTTGCTGTTCTCAGTCCCAGGGAAACTGAGCACTACATTTGCAGGATCAAGCAGCCTCCCCTTTTCTGGGGCAGGTCAACATGAGCACACACCTAATCTATATTCTGCATGGCTTCTCAGTGCACTTCTAGTCTCAGTTTCAAGTATTTGTGAATAAAGCCTTTTATAGCAGAGGATACAGGTAACACAGAGAAAGCCTTTTGCCTCCTCAAAGCCCTCTTGTAGCAGGAAGATCAGTCAGCATGCTGTGGTCTCTCTCTGGATTTAGGTGCAGCTATGTGTAGAATTATTATTACCCACTATACTGAACACAGCCATTTATAATTGTGGAAATTCAAAAGGTCATGGCAACACCATCAGTGAGGCAGTCTGCAATAAGAACTCAAAGTGAGAGCGAGCTATGGCTCACAGACAAGACAGCATTAATAGCTGCGGACACAACAGGAAGGTACAAGCAGTAACAGAAGAAAGGAAGAAAAGAAGAAAGATGATGGAGGGCAATGATAATAAATCAAACAGCTACAAGGCCTGACAAAGTACATAGCCAAGTGGTTTTAACTGAATTCAAAGTGTTATTCAGCAGCTCCGTGGCTAACCTCTGGTCAATTGAAGGCTGATTTTTAAGATTATACAGAAGTTAACATATGCACAATAATGAACAAATCTGATCCCAAGCTACGGTATCTGCACAAACCCTTTCCACACGTCGATGCCTATTCATGTTGGTGGAATCTGTGGGCCCATACCTATTAAGTAGTTCACAACACTTCAAAGACCAATGAAGAAATCCAGTGTGCAAATAAAAACAATAAAAACCTAAAAATTCTTCTAGGAAGGCAGCTGTATCCCTAATATATTGTGCTTGTCAAAGCAGAAGAAAAAAAAAAAAGCAAAATGAAAAAAATCCCCAAACAAACAAAAAAAACCTGACCCTGTATTAAATTGCTGATTGTTAGTTAGTTATTATTCGTCATAAATCATTTGCAAAGTCTTACAACACTAACCTATAACTGAGTGGATTGAACATTACTTTGGGGCATTAACTTGGATATCATGTGTTTTGTAGACTAAATTCTAATAACTGGGTGCATGGAATGGAGTGTGTGTGTTTCAATATATCTATGTATGTATCCCATATGCATTTGGGAATCTTTTGAGGCTTAGTAATATTACAAAAATACAGAACAGGAAAGAGAACAAGAAATCCAAGTACAGTGCTGGTTTAACCTACATGCAGTTTAATTCAACACACTTTCTTGGGACCACATTCAGGTGTGAGGAGCTCATATCAAATAGACAGTGTCAGTAGCACTTAAGCCAGGAGAATTGCTAACAGGGTGAAAGCTATGCAGCTTAGACAGAACAAGCACAGGATTCCTTTCCAACCCTAACAATTCTGTGATTCTATGATTTACCAGGAGGCTCAGCCCCATCCCACACTGCTGTGGTCACAGCCATTTGGCTGCATAGCACCTCCCTGATGTGCTCAAGGCACTGAGTCTCTCCTTGGATAAAGGAATCAAAACATGGCCTGCATCTTCTGATATCTTTGTAGTCTTCATTTCTGCTGTGGCCTCTTCACACACTACCTGCTGTCTACATTTAAAGCACACCTGACATTATTAATGAGTTTTTTGGATTAAAAATAACCGACAACAAATGTGAAACAATTCCTTTCTCTTTTTTTTTTCTGCACAAGAGAAACAGCACACATGTGTTTCCTAATTAAAAAATTTAAAAGCTGTTGCTGTAGAATAATTACAAAATTAACAAAGGCACATAAAATAAATGAAATTACTGAAGACCAACAGAATAAAATTCAAAAACAAGATGAAAATGTATCATTATAAAGTTTTATTGCTTGTGTATACTGCATTAAAGTACCACATAACAGAATCACAGAATCCTAAGGGTTGGAAGGGACCTCAAAAGATCATCTAGTCCAACCCTCCTGCAAGAGCAGGGTAACCTAGAGTACATCACACAGGAACTTGTCCAGGCGGGCCTTGAATATCTCCAACGTAGGAGACTCCACAACCCCCCTGGGCAACCTGTTCCAGTGCTCTGTCACTCTCATAGTAAAGAAATTTTTCCTGATGTTCACATGGAACCTCCTATGCTCCAGTTTACACCCACTGGCCCTTGTCCTATCACTGGACATCACTGAAAAAAACCTAGCTCCATCATCCTGACACTCACCCTTTACATATTTATAAAGATTGATGAGGTCACCCCTCAGTCTCCTCTTCTCCAAGCTAAAGAGTCCCAGCTCCCTCAGCCTCTCCTCATAAGAGACATGTTCCATTCCCTTAATCATCTTTGTAGCTCTGCGCTGGACTCTTTCAAGCAATTCCCTGTCCTTCTTGAAATGTGGGGCCTAGAACTGGACACAATATTCCAGATGCAGCCTCACCAAGGCAGAGTAGAGGGGAGGAGAACCTCTCTTGACCTACTAACCACCCCCTTTCTAATGCACCCCAGGATGCCATTGGCCTTCTTGGCCACAAGGGCACATTGCTGCCTCATGGTCATCCTCCTATCCACCAGGACCCCCAGGTCCCTTTTCCCTTCACTACTGTCCAGCAGGTCAGCCCCCAATCTGTACTGGTACATGGGGTTGCTCTTCCCCAGATGCAAGACTCTGCACTTGCCCTTGTTGAATTTCATCAAGTTCCTCTCTGCCGCACTCTCCAAATTTTGTTCTAAACCATCATAGGCATCTATGACAAATGATCCAGTGCTGAGCCTCGAGAAACAGAAATTTAAGAATAGGCTGACTGCTCAGTTCTCTGCTTTTCAGACTCTGGAAGAGGGTCCAAGGTCCCTTTGTTAGCTCTCTTGAAAAAAGGAGACCTTGTGCCACCTGAAAGCTAAGAGAAGACAGCATATTTCATCAAGCCAGCGGTACACGAGTCAGGGCTATTTGCAGATTTTTTATTCCTCCAAAGCAACCAGTTTATACACCCTAGCATCACTGTTTCAGGAAGAGGTTCAGCATTACTATTTCCAGTGCTGCCATCTATTGGCTGAGGTGGGCTTTTATATTTTATAGTCTGCTGCCACATTTTCCTTCTCAACTTTTTGCACTTTTACTGTTTTCTTTCTCAGTGGGATTTATCTGGATAAACATACACACCTGCAATAAGAGCACCTACCGAGAACTGCCTCAGGCTCCCTCGAAAATCAGTGGAAGAAACTAGCATTTCTGGGGTGTGATTCACTTCACCCCAAAGTAGTTAACAAATACACATCAGACAAATACACCCATAAGCATTACTGTGTTTTGCCCGTGGCTATAATGGGATCTGAAGAGTGACTAGCTTAGATGCAGAGATCACTGTCACACTGTAAGCAAGAGCAGAAAGACAGCAAAAGGAACACTACCCCCTTATCCAGCAGGAAAAGCCTTCAGAGATGCTGCTAATTTTTAATTCTTTATCTTGTATCCAGATACAATGAGGCCACAGGTACTGCAGAAGACAGATATTAACTACATCTAACTTTAGATAAGAGTGATGACATTTGGTCAGAAGTCCAGTTCCACTTCATATTTTCTTTGGCAGTAAAATCATCTTTAAGATGTTTCTACCTCTTCCCCCTACTCTGCCTTTGGTAGCCTGTCCACTTTCCTCCTCAGAAAGGACAGCTAAGTAAAAGAAGTCTTACAATATAGTTTTCTGCACACAAACACACATACCCCCCAGAAAGGGCTGTCAACCTTTTCCTATAAAGTTTCAGAAGTGTAGATTCAGAACTGGACTTAAGTCAGATTTGGTTTAATCCAAAAACAGAATCCGCATCATGATTGAAAATCTACTACAAATAATTAAATTAAAATATGATTAAATATGATTTTGTCTTAACAAAGGACAAGCAAAGTCAATAACTTCAATGCCCTAGCACTTTAGTCTACAGTTGTAAAGGTGACTTATTTTTGATTATGCTTAAATCGGTAGAGCAATACTACAGTAACACAATCTTTGAAAAATAATGGCCTACATACAAATTTGCACTAGTTTAACAGAGCCACACATCTGAGTGTGACAGATATGTACTTCCTGAACAGTGGTACAAGATTACTGCCTAGTTTCCAACTTCCTATCATTGCCTCCCTGTGCTTAAAACTACCACCTTTCCAGATCTGATGGCCAGAATGCCCTTTTCAGCTTATATAAGCAGTAAAGTGTGCTGAAGGTTTAAAATCTACATTTTTTACAAACCTCCATTCATTACAGCCCTTGCTTCTTAAAGCATAAGTTAATTAAATTAGTTGGCTAATAACTCATTCATGTTTGGTGGGGCCACTAAATCCTGTTATCTCACCACAGACTTACAACACAACCATTGTTCTTTAAAACTTTAGAAGACTAGTGTGAAACAATTAACTCATGTTTAGTGCAACCACTACATTCCACAGACTTACAACATAAACATTGTTCTCTTTCTACAAACTAAGCTAAAAAGTACTTTAACTCTTATTTTTTTCAGGCACTAGCTTTTCTTATATCAAGCCCCCCCCCCCCCCACCTTCTTTTACCTTTACAAATTCTTTTGCTATGTGACTCCGTTTTGCTCAAGAGTTCTGGCCCGTTGTTTAATTTGTTGTCTAATCTTGTGTCTTTAGCGAGCTTTGTTTGTTATTGTAAACTGGTACAGTTATACCCACATAACCACACCTATGATTTGCGAAAGCCAGTATGTTTATGTGTTTATCACACTAGTTTAGGAAAACAACAATAATCAGAGGACAAGAGTCACAGTCATCAACAGCACAATCATCACCACATCCCACCCACGTTTTGACTAACAATTCAGTTTGTTGCGTATTGCATACACCCTAGGGCTGGAGGAAATAGGAGGCAGCAGACGGGATTACAGGAGTTCGCACCACTGTCCCTGTGAGGGGCAGGTGCCTACAATGGGGCAGCCCCTTCTCGGAGGAGACTCTTGAGGTGACTGAGAGCCAGAGCCGGGCCCTGCCGGTACCTCCCCGTAGCCCCACAAGATGGCGCCGCGGGACCGGAGATGGATGGGCGGGCGGAAGCGGCGGGAGGAAGCTTTGCCCGCCGCGCTCATCCTCGCCGGAAGGAAGGGAAGGAAGGAGGAAGTATCGGAGGAGTTTCCGCTCGGTTTCCCTCGGCTCTCCTTGCTCGCCGGAGCCGCGGGCAGCCCGTCTGGGTGCGTGGACGGTGGTGCCCCTGCGTAGGCTGCGGATCAGGCCTCCCGCCTCGCTGGTCCGCGGCGGGACGATTGAGGGAGGGGGCAAACCGGGGCGAGCGGTGGCGTGAGCGGGAAGAGAACAGCTCAGGAGGAAGTTTTGCGTTCGAGCTTGGCGGGGCGGAGAGGTGGTGTGTGTGGCTGGCAGCTCGGTTGTACGGGCTCGCGGCTTTTCGTCTTCTCTGCAAAATGCTGGCCTCCGGCCTGAGGCGGGGTGTAGAGCTCGAGCGTGAGGGATGCGCCGAGGTGAGCTTGGTCTTAAGGGTTTGTTTTCCTGTCAGCCTTTTGATTTGTTTGCCCTATTTGGCAGACGCAGGAGCTGCTTATGGGTTTTGTGATCTGTAAAGTCACTGACCAGAGTCTGTGTGGCATCTGTGAGACGAGGAAAGGAATTTTGCTTTCACAAGCAATAGAGTAGAAGTTTCATCCTCTCCCTCGTTTATGGGTAAACTGCCAAGCCATATATGAAACATAAGCTAATTGAGGCTACTAATAATTGTGCAGCTCTCAGCACTCTGCTTTTGACCTGTGACTTTTGGCTCAGTTAGCTTTTGGGTTTGTGTCCTGGATCTCAGAGAAAAAAAAAAAAACAAACCTCTTTGGGAGCAGTCAGAGGATTATGCTGTTTCCGCTCTGCTCAGGTCAAAAGAGCTGTAATGCATATGGTAAAGTTTGGTCTGCATGCTTTAGTCACAGGTCTAGTGATTAAACGTGGATTGTCCCTGCAATGAATGTAATTTTGTCTTATGTGTAGTTTCCATTCACAGGAATTGCTACTACTGGTGTAAAGACACTGCTGTGAAGACATCATAGTGATAGGTAGGTCTTCATAGGTCAACTAATTGTCCTGTTCAGATGATGACCAGCTGTACCTGTATCCTAAGTGCTGGACAGGTCTTGTATTTCGAGCCATTCACAAACAAGAATGCAGTGCATAGTGTTAGGAATTTAGGGAAATAACTTGTACTGCTGACTGTCTCAATCACAGGCTTATCTGTTTGACTAAGTAGGGCACTTTGGTATTAAAGTTGTATGCCAGCAATGCACAGTATTAATCTGAAGCACAGAGTGTCAAAACACTTTCCAGACATTTCCCTTTTCTGGTGGTGATTCTGCACCAAGAGTAAGCATTAGAAGTATAGAATGAAATAGGTGTTTTTAGGAAGTTGTACACTTTAGGTGTTGTTACATAGCATGATTTTCTTGCTGAATCCTTCAGATATTTTTAAAGAGTATGTAGTAGGGTGAGTTTAAAAATACACGCACAAATTGGTGTTTAACACTTTAAATTGTGAAATTTATTCTGATGGGATGTTGTGGGAATACTTAGTATTCATAGATTGAGAAAAATGGCAGCCTGGCTTTAAATTCCAGAACCAGTTTGGATCTGAAAAAAGTATGTCAGCTGTCACTTGCTGAAATAGGGGCAAATGTACCAGGAAAAGTAATTCCTGTATGTGTGCTCTAGTGTTACATTTTACTGAATATCTCTAATCTCTTTGCCAGAAACTGGTTGCTGAGTTAGGGACATCTGTGGCCTGACTGAGGAAGGCACTTCTCACAGGCTGAAGAAGCAGGGAGAAAGGATGTGGTCAGCTGTCTGTTCTTTTGGACATTTCTGATTCAAATGTATTTTGCCTTTCAAGGAAAGATTTATATTTTTTTTTGTTGAAATCTGTTGAATTTATTGAAGTTTCACCTTTGTTTAATAACATCTTATATTTTTATCTTACTGCGGTGCAACAGGTTCATCTTGTTCACATTGGTGTTCTGAATAGCCAGACCCTCCTTGATGCTGCATTGGTGTTTCTGGCTGTACCTGTTTCCTCCAATATGGCAGCCATGTGGCAGCACTATATCCAACACACCACAAGAGCGCTTTGCTCCCAGAATATGAGTTACATTGCCAAGTTATAAAAAACAATGATTCGTGATTGTGTTTCACAATATGACAGACATTGTCTCAACTTCCTTTGACTCACTTTGGGATTAAGTGCTGTCATTGCTTTGATCAGATTTATTTATTTTCACTAATGCTTACTTGCCTCAGGTTGGTAAGAGGACAGATGTGCTTTGATTTAAGGGAGTACATCTGTATTTAATTACCGGTGAGGAAATATTTTAAAACTGAGAAAAGGAAGTAATAAAATTTATTTTAAAAATAACTTTTTCATCATTAATGATCAGCATAGGCAAACAAATCTCTTACTCATTTTAAAGTCTACATTTGCTAGAGAGTTTCAAATGTTCAGTTGCATCCATATTTTATTTTTTAAAGTATAAATTATAGAAGTAGAGTTATCAACACATTTTGTGCTTCCTGTCATGTTTCACATTTTATGTAGTTTGTTTTGGAAGAGTAATTCAGCTGAAAATTTAGTGTCCCAGCTTGCAACATTGTTATGCTCTGCTTTATGTTTGTAGTCTAATGTTTCATAAATAATTTATTAAAATTATTAATGTTTCTGTGTGTGACAAAACAGGTTTTTCATATTTGGTAAATTAATGTAGTTGGATAATTTTGCCAGAGTTTTTCCTCTCCTTCTCCTTTAGAAAATATGTATTAATAATAAAGTATCAAAATTCACCACTTAAAAAGTGTCTGCATGTTAAGCTTCAGCCCTGATATCTGTTTATGCAGAAGCTGGTTCAAAGAATCTTTTGTCAGGTAGGAATTATGAGTGAACTGGAAAATGAAATACACATACTTTTTCTAAAGTGGAAAATGGAAGAATCAGCTACCATGGACTTAGGCTATTAAGTATGAGGAAAAAGATATTATGACAACCTTGACAGTATCCAGATGTATATAGGGAAGGGACAAAAGTTATATGTGTGTGTCATGGGAGTGAAGTTTTAAAGAGGGCTAGCATGGGAAATGAGATGTTTGAAATGAGCAGAGAAGGGTATCACAAGAGTCCTTTATGTACATGCGTGTTTCAAGTGTTACAAGTCACCACAGTGTTTTACAGTGACCTCAGCGCTAGGTTTTCTTCTTCCTCCAAGCAGGCAGGAGAGAATACAATGAACTCGCATACTTTGGTTGCCTAATGTCTGATTCTACAATCCTTAGCTTGCATGAGTCATCCCATTGATTGTAAGGGGACTGCTCACGTATGTAGGTTTTCTTGTAGATAGGTTGATGTGACCGAGAGTTTGTAGGTTTGAGCATAGTGTAGGCTTTGCAAAGGATAATAGTTTGCTTTTGAAGTAGCAGCATGATTTGCATTTTCTTTGAATGTGGCTCATCCTTATTCTCCTTTCGTGCAGCATGGCTTGTCTTAGAGACAAACTGTTGTTGTTTAATCAGTTCAGACAAAACACAGCTGATGTATATACTAAATTCATATGCATTTTGAAAGCTCTTAGTTTTAAACTGGTATAAATCTGCAACAGTTGTAAGTGCTGTCTTGGCTATATTCCAGTGTTGCTGGGAATTGCATTTTACTGTGTCTTATCAGTGGAAGTTTAGTGTACTGAGTTCCTGTTACTTTTCACTGTCACTCACCTGACATAAAGTTCAAATCAAGACTGAGAGTGTCAGGAGAAATATGTGGATGAAGCAGCTAACATCTTAATAATTGTCAGGTAGGGAGGGAATTCAGATTTTCAGTGATTCCTCTTGGTAAATCACTCTGAAAATGATCGTAATTATAAATCCTGCCTGGTAGTTATAGATAGCTTGTTTTCCATCTCTTCCCTTACCAAGAAGAGAGATAAAGAAGGTACTGTAGGTGGTTATAAGTGCACCACAGATTTGAATAGAGTCAAGATGATGTCCTGGTTTCAGCCTGTTTTAATCATTTTATAGTAATTGCTTCCTTTATATATGTCCCTGAGCAGACACCACTAAAAAGTGAGAACAGTGCGTTTTGTTAAAGTTTATTATTTTTGTTCAGCATTTGGAAGATAAAGGTTGTAAAAGTATAAAGTGCGTGAGACAATAGAAAAGGGTACGGGGGGAGGGGTGGGAGTGGAGGGAAGCGTTCAGTCACAGCATTTTGGGCTGCGTAGTGTAGAAGGTTCCCTTTTCACCTTCTTATTTTAGTGGGGAATTTTAAGATCTGGGATTTTTACCGAAGCTAGTCAAAAACTATAAATAAGACACTTCAATGAGTCGCAACAGAAAAGGGATATTTAATAGCTGTAGGCCATAGTATCCAAGTTTAACAAAAATATATTCAGTGCTTGTGACCATTTTAATACTACATTCTCATGAATTTAAAAGTTACTGTTCTCTTCTCTAGTTCACCTTGATCACCAGAACAAACTCCACAAGTGATGGTAAGTGATCTTTATGTGTTTCTATGTAAGAACTTAGTCACTTCTTATATACAAAATGCATATAAACACTTACTGAGCTGCCAGTGCAGACATGTAAAAATTAGATGTGAAAGTAGCTAAACTGCTCTAGAAATAGAATTCAGAATGTAACAGTGGATGATTTGTCTACTCCTGGGAAGACTCCAGAGACATAACAGGAAAATAACAGAGGACTCTGATCATTTGCCTTAGATTTATAGCTTTTGTTTCCTTGAGGAAATCTCTTATTTCCATTTATTCTGCAGCTGAAAAAGCACAGACACAGAACTAAGTTAAACTTTAAAGTGTTCCTTTCCCTTTTCCACCCCGATATAAAACATTTCTGTAATTCTTTTAACAGATGTATTTTTAAAATTCAAATGTAAAAGGGATTTCAAGGGTCACTTGCAAAAAAAAAGCCACAAAAAGTAGTTGGACAGGCACCAGCATCACAGTTCTGTCTACATGAACTGGCTTTTTGTCTTCTTTTCCCTTAAATTAACAACTGAAGCTAGTCATCTAGACAAATCAGCCAGCTGGATTCCAGAGCTTTCAGTAAAGTGATGAAGGCCCTTTTTAGAAACATTTTTGAAGAACTGGAGATAATTTTTGATATTTAAAAGAATATGTTTTCTTCTTTGGAAATACATAGAATGTAGGAGGTACTTGCTTTTGTCAAGCTTCTTGATGTTTCAAAACCTGTTTTTTTAAGTACTGGGAAAAATAGAATGTTCCGAAAGTGACCTGCAAATGTATCAGATTTGACAACAGGAGGCTGTCTGACTGCTGAAGGGTGAGGAGTCAGTGTGGCATTCTTAAGCAAAGCAAGAACAGTAAATAAAACGTTGTTCTTCCTAGCTTTTAGGTGGCTGGCTGATTAAGAATGAAGACATTCCATATGGAAGACAGATGCTTTTCTTGCACCCACTCATGTTAAGAATAAATATTCTGAAATGCATGGTCTCATAGCAGTGCAATGTTAAACCAAGAGGAGAATCAGAATAAAGTTTCACCCCCATGAATTGTTGCTTTTCAGGAAAGTTAATTTGTCTAGACTTTTAAATCACATAGCTGAGTCCCACAGCCCTTCACAAACAGAGTGCAGTGTTTGATCAGAAATAACCTAAAGAATGCAAGTTTGTTGTCACGCATTTTCTTTATGGACTCTGTTAGCTGGAGGAATTTTGTTTCTGAAAGTGCTTCCCAATGACCTTAAAAAGCGATTGTATTTATAGATCTCTTATGGGATAACAAGCTAAATTTTGCAGAAAGAGGGGAAACATGAAAGTTACAATTATTATTCCAAATTCTCTAACATTTACATTATTGCTTGAGAACCAGAAATTGAAAATAAATGTAAGGAAATGAAATTAACCTCTCGAAATTGTTGGCATTAAATGGAAGGTATTTCTTAGGGATGTTTTTTCTGTTTTGTTTTGGAATTATTTTCTCCCAGAAAATTATTCCTTAAAGGCTGCTGAATGGTGCCAGTACAGATCAAGAAAACACACTTAAAGAAAGATTTTTGTCTTGTATGCCTTTTAAAAAAAAAAAACAAACAAAAACCCCAACTAAGCTAATAAAGGATTGTAAACATCACATTCGTCTCTGAAAACGTCAGCTAAATCTCGCCTTAGTTTTGAGTGTTTGCCAAAGCATGGCTTAATTAAAATTCTTTCAATTTAAAGTACAGACGTTTTGGTTTGGCCCAGATAAAAGATTTTCTAAGGAAATTAAGAGGTGAGGGAAAGAAAACAAGAAATTTATTATACTTGTTCTAGCCTCTAGTTTACTTTATGGCTTTCTTTCAAGATACCTTATTATCCCCTCATTTTGAAAGTAGGATGAGGGTGGAGATGAAATGGCCTGTACAAAGGGGGCTTAATGCTAGAGGGACTGGGGGGCTTTGTAGTCGCTGGTGAAATCTGAACAGCATGAAACTTTTTTTCAGGAAAACTGAGATTAACTGGAAGACAGGAGAAGGTGTGTTACAGTATGCTTCTTTCTATAGAACCATTTTCCATGTACTTTATCAGTGGTACTTTATTACCCCTTTTCATATGTTGGTTGCTGATGAGTACAAAAGGGAGATTTACTGGCAGCTTGCATTTGGCTAAATACAGTCTTGTTTTTGATCAAGGCTATGATAGATATATGAGCTTGGCTGAATTGCCATTTGACCTTTTCTGAGAAACTTATTTTGGCAGGCAGATGGAGGAAATATGTTACTGGATAAAATGAATGCCTTTGTTTAATATGGAGGAATTTTAATCTCTTGTGTTTTCTGTCTGCGGATTTGGAAATCAGGTGTAGGTTGTAATACATACACCTTGGAATGATTCGGTTCTTGCAACTCACATAAGCAGCTAAGGAATTGTGGACTATGTCCACACAGCATATCCTCTAAAAAGAGCCAATTCCCACTGTAGTAGCACAAATACTTGAAAAATACCTTCTGGAGACTAAAAATTTCTGTTGCTGATTCTTCACTGGTAGTTGTGTTGATGCAAAACCAGTCTCTTGTAATAGTAATAAAGTGTAGTGCAGTTGTACTGTGTTAATACTTGTCCTCTTTTAGACCTGTGTGGTTTACTGTAGGCAAAGGATGATTATTGATTAAAAGGCAGGCTTTGTGCTTGCGTTTACAGTGTTTCCTGACCTCAATTACTGTTTGTTTTCTTTCTTTTTGGTGTTTTTTCCCTCTCCCCCATGTTTTGGCCACAGGAAGAAGCTGAGCCATGGTATTCTCGGCAAGTGTACGCAAAATACTGGAAGCACTATGACTTAGCCATGCGCTGGATGCGTAGACACCAGCGAGCCTACAGGAAAGCCATGGAGTCCTTTTATCACCTACCATGGCATCTTCCTGCAGCCTTTCCAACTGGTCACTACTCAGATTGGGATGGGAATGACCTCCCACATACCCAAAGCTATTCTTCCAGCTCTAGGCCAAGTGGCACAGCTGTGTACCAGAGGGGAGCTCAGCAATATGCAGATGCCCACCAAGAGAGGGAGGATACTGACGGGGATTCTGAAATGGAGGAGGACTCTGAGTCTGAAGGGGAGATAGAATATGACTTGAGTAACATGGAGATCACGGAGGAGCTTCGCCAGTTTTTTGCACAGACAGAGGCACACCGAGAAGAACTGCGTAAGTCAATGCTTGTTCTGTGTTTTCTGGTTCTTGGTGGCCATAACATTGAATGATGGATGGTTTCAGCACCTACAGGTTTTGTAAGAATTCACAGAAATGGGTACTGTAATGAAGCAAGCCAAAGAAAATGAAGTAGGGAAAGCTGATGGGTGCAGTTAAGTACCATGCATTACAAATAAGTCTCAGAAAATGTTTCAAGGTTTTTTAGTACAAGGGAGAGAAAATCATGACTGCAAAAAGGAGAATAACACGTTTGTTCATAATATATTCTTCTTCAGTGCTGAAGGAAAAACTCCAGAATTTTTATGGTTAAATCTAGTTAACATGCTACATGTTTGAGAAGGGAACCCAAAGGAAGTGCTTTACTACCTCTTTGAACCCTAGAGTAAAACCTCAATGTATTTTATAACATGGAGCATCCATTTTGCATGTTATTCTTTGGCTAACCCAACAGTAAAATTTCATGACCTTTTTCTTCTCCCTCTGCATCCCTGGGGTACTCTTCATTCTGTACTATACCACAAGTTTCTCTTTGTTTTACATCTTGATCTGGACCCAAGTCCTTAAGCAGGGAATGTAAGCCAAAGACTTAAGAATTTTCTCAGGTCTTAATCCCCAGAGGTATTGGTCATCTTTATTTCTATGAAATCCTTAAAAGAAATAAAAATTATGCAGTACTTTATTGACACATTACTTCATATACAAATGTTGCAGGCACATTTATTATCTAAGAAAGCAGTATGATGAAGATAACTTCCACGTGACTCCAGTAGGAAATACCCAGAATGAATGATTAATAGAGCTTTCTCTGGAAGACGGAGATGTTCTAAAAATGCATAATAAACGCAGTGATGGGGAGGGAGAGATAAAAACTGTGTTGTTTTAAATTCTTTGATCAGAGGGTATCTGGTGAGCTGAAACACCTCAGCTTAACTTCACACTTCCCATCAGTATGATGCACGGTTGATCTCAAGAAGCTCATTGTTAGTGCCCAACGTGCATCCATTTCTCATCATGCTTTCACAGAATCAGCTTGGTGTTCTCTGTTGAAATGTTCTTTTAATGAGGTACATAATGTTTTCAGATGCTTGTTTGTGTCAGGAGATGCATTTTATTTTCTTTGGCTTTATGGTTAGTGGGGTTTAAAGGTATGCAAATGACTGAAGTGGTATCCTTGAAATTGGGAAATCTGGCCTCACAGATGTTCTCTATTGCAAATATACTAGATGACCTTGGTATAGCTTTTTAATCTCTTCCTGACCCCTCACTGGCTGCTCTTGCTAAAAATATGATTTGATTCTCTACGATGAGCAGATGAATTGGGAAAAGGTTTGTGACTCAGAATACAGATTTTACTTTTGTTCCTTCCACCACAGTGGTACCTGGAGGCTTTTGGAATAATTAGGTCTCTGCCATGTGCCATGTAGTAGCCTAGTTCTGTGTAAGCGTAATTCCAGTCGCTTCAGCGGCACTGTTTCAGATCTTCATGCAAATTTAAGCTGAATCTGGTCTTTAGCTACTACTTGCCTCAGTTGCGATAGTAGTTTCCCTGCTAAAATGGGGTTAGTAATAATAATCTGTAATTCCTCAAAGCATGAAAAAGTAAGCAAGTACTTGATTTACTTGAAATTTTAAAGTGCTGTGGAGCTCTTGGGTGAACAGTGCTATCTAAATGCTAAATTTTGTGAGTAGGAAAAAATACGATGTGATCTTGTTCAGAAATAACTTTTTTCTTGTGTGGTAAGGGAAAAGGAAAATAGAATGAAACAGATTTTTCTAATTCTGTTGAAGTTTCTCAGAAGAAGAAACCTAAGCAGCAGGAGGAGAGGAAAATCATTGTTTACCTGATGGCATGGAAATGAGCTGGTATGGCAGACATGTTGAAGGCAGTACCACTCTACTTCAGGAGGTAGTATTATTAATTTTCTTGGATGCTGTTTCTGAACAAAATGAAATTTGGGGTTCATTAAGCTGCAATCCATAATGATGCTGTCATATCTTTTATACTGTGCTGAAGAATGATTCTGTCATTCTGTATCAGTGCTCAAGAAGATGGAGATAATGCATCTACAAAAGAAACCCACAGTTACTTAAGTAACTGCCTTTTCCTTTTAATCCCCAACTGTATGTCCTGGGCTGCTCCCCCTAGCTTAGGAGGAGATTTATAGAGAAACTTGGGCACTAAAAAGCTGCATAACACCTGAAATTTAGGCATCCATGTCCAGCAGAGACATTTGTAATGGTAAGAGTTTTCAATTTTCTTTATGAACTGGAAAGTAATGTTTGGGTATGTCAGAGTGGAATACCAATAGTGACTTTAGCGATCAGTTGAAGTATAAGTCAGCTGTTAAGGAAGGTTAAGGGAAGGGCTGTCTCGTGTTTTCTTTCTCTGGCATAAATAAGAGGCTATAGGTGGAGTTCACAGCCTTTGACTCCTGCACCTTGACATGCACTTGGTAGAGGACACCTGGCTTGCTCTTCCTTTAAAATGAATACCATGCAACTTTGGTACATTTGTTGGCAATTTACTGAAGTGTGAGACATATGGAAAAAGAAGAAGAGTGGGACAAATAGAAAGGGGAATTTGTCACATGAGGAAGGGGATGCTAGTACAGAGGGGTGGAGGTCTAATTTATCTTTGTGAAGGATGACTTCCATGAGTGGTGTTTTTTCAAGCCCTGCAAAATCAGGAAATGCTATGCAGCATTAAAACAGTTATTTGGATATGCATAATGAGAGTCTTGATTTCCCAAGTAAGATATAACTGGTTCCCACATTTCATCCATGTCTCATCAACATGTGGAAGGATAATCAAAAGGACTGAAACAAATCCTAGCTGATGTCAGACTCTTCACTTCTAATGCTTGATCTGGAGTCTGCTAGAGGTGATCACAGACATCAGGGGCTAAGATCTTGCAGACTGTAACTGTGGAAGATTTACACAGGCCTGAGATGTAGGTGGGAAAGACGTTTGTGTCTGGATGGTGCCATGCAAGCGTTAATGCTAATTGTAAAGAGAAGGGTTTCAAAGAAAGCTGTCCCGTCAGACCAGCCAAAGAGGAAGAACTTCAGGTTTATCTCCTTTTTCAGTAAGTGCGACAAACTTTAAGAACTAGCAGATTCCTCACTTCTGTAGTGATTTTATTTTTTTTTTTCTCTCTGTTTTCACAGTGGGCATTAGCAGTGGTTGGCTGACTTGTACAGTAAAGTCTTTGAAACTGGCAAACTATGAGCCTTGCTGCATGATTTAACACTTCAGCAGTAATACAGTTGTTCACAACCAACCTCTTCTAAAACAATCTACTTTTTGTCTTTGAATTCATGTCAAATTCTTACTAGTTTTTAGGTTCTTGTCATGTATTGCAGTCAAGTTATGTGTTCCTGGAATGCCCCAAAGTAATTGGGAGTGTTTTGCTGAGGCTGTATGAACTCAGGCATATTAATGCAGTACAAACTTATCTTGTATTCTAGATATATAGTGCATTTGGTTATAATGTAATGCCCCTACAGACAGTTTACATTTCTCTGAAGTTGTTTCTTCATATGCTATTGTAATTGTTTAGTGATTCTGGTTTTTAGGGGCATTTCTTGTCAGGTTAGTCTGTTGTTCTAGTTCTTCACGTAACTGGTGATCCTAATATACTGTGCTTCTGGGGGATGTTTTTAGTTGCATTTAAAAATCTTCCCTCTGGCCATTGAAATGCATGAAGTTATTTCTGGGTTACCATACCTGTCAGACCTAGATAGTGTACTGAATTCTCCAGACATCCTGGGTGTAAAGAACAGAACACTGTAAGTTACCTTTTTATATTTGCAAGAGTTAAAAGGACAAAAACCAAGAAAGGAAGATGCACAAGCCCAGCAAATCTGTAAATTATCTAATTGCACGTATTTTATTACACTATTAAATTTAGCCTTTGAAACATGTAGTTTGTCCTTATGCAGTTTTTCTTTGTTCCCTTTTTACATATAAGAGAAAGTGACTTCTGTAATTGAGTGAGTACAGCATTTCGAGTACATTAGGAACCATTCTGTAGTAGTCAGCAGGCAATGAGACAGTGTCCTTTATTTAAAAACAAAAGCAAAGGAAAGTACCATCATGTCAGTTCATTACTGATGGGTAATAGTCTGCCAGTTGTTATTGCTGTGACTAGCTTTTTCCATTAAAGCCTCTGTATTGCCCACACATACCCTCCAGCTTTTCCCAAAATAATGTTGTCTCAACTTACAATTTTCATGCCAGATGGAAAACCTTTTAAAAAAATTGAAAGGAAATGATGAATGAAGATGATTGTTTCAAATCTGCAATTTGTAGGGTTTTTCCCCCGGGTTTCTTTTTCTCTGAGAGATGACAGTTGTCACTGCCTCCTCCGTGAAGAGGGAGCACTGGAATTTTCCATGTTTTGAAACTTGTTTGAACAGTAACAGATCTGTGAAGCTTTTGGTTTTGTTTAAGGCCTGTGTGCTTCCTTGGAAAACAGACTTTGATCGAGGTTTTTTGCCACCATGGTTTCCATCTTTCTTTCACTTCTCCCTGTTCTTCATCTTTTTTTCTCTCCATCAGACTGTAGTTCAGATCCTTAGTCTTGGTCACCAGCATCTCTTTCATTTCTTCTTCCCTACGCTAAACTTTCAAAACAGTGTGGATGGTGAAGTTAAAAATGTCTGCTCAGCTTCCTTGGCTTTGTCAGCCTTGGTTGTCACATGAACTTTTACCACTCTCTTTAGAAGTTGAATCACTGAAGCTTCTGAAGAAATGCTTGTGAAGAGTGTTCTCTGCAGTACGTGTGGGCGTTTGGGAGATGCATCTGAACCACGTTCCTCTATGAACTGAAGGAGAAATGTGAAAGGCTTTCCTTTTATACCATGTCTCTGCTTTGATGATTGAACCTTTTATTGTATAGCAGCAGAATCTTCTCAAGTGCACACGCTGTGTCCAGTGTAGAGGCTGTGTTATTTGGTACTGGAAGCCAACAGCTTGAAAAAAAATAAAATAAAATGCCTTCTTACTAGAGAAACAAGGAAAAGTGCTACAATTTTTACTGTTTTAATATTGAAAACTAATCTGTACATGCAAAAATAGAGGGTCTGAATTGCATGTGGAGAGTAACAGTTGGGCATAGTTTTATATCTATTTCCTAAGAGTATCAATTTGAAAATTCAGCCATTCCTAGAATATGTGATAGTCAAGAAAATGTCCTTGGATTTCATATTAGGGACAGAATTAGAGCTTAGGAGAATGTATAGTTTTGCTATGTGGACCTGTGTCTTTCCTATCAATCCAGCACATTGTAACAAATGGACATTATGCTGTACTTGCCACTACAGGAATTAATGGAAGAGAGACACTAGAAAGCTTGAGGTGCTGCTGAGGAAACTGTGCTTTTTGTTTCACTGGACCAGAGGCAGTTGGAAATGGACATCCTCTGCTGAATGCTCAGGAGAGTTGTGTGAGGGTCAATACACAGAACTGGAAATTATATGTGAAATTTTTCTTATTCGTTATGTGCCTCTGGGTGAAACTTTGACAGTGTTGGCAAACCCTAAAACTATGCAAGTGCAAGGCCAGGCTTGTTTTCTTCTGCTAAGAGATGCTTCAGTTTTCAGCTTCTAGGTGGCATCTGAGGATGCTGTGGACCAGGATGCAGCCTGGACAGTTGGGTAGAGCTGGGGCCTGGAATGCCACTTCCCTGTCTTTAAGTGGCTGTACTGGGCTCAAACCTTCCTAAGCATGCTGTGGTTTTCTGGTATTTGACTTACAGCAGGTTCATAGCTAGGAGCACGGGAAAAGAAGCTTACATGGTTCAGTGCGGCTGTAGCATAGGCACTGCTTTAAGAGGAATGCCAGGATGTCAAACACCCTCTATTTCCTCTTACATTTGATGGAAATGAAGAATGCTGTCTTAATATGTATTAAGCTTTGGAAACCTGTGTTGGAAATTGTCACCCTTTATTTGTCTGTCTAATGTGTTCCTGTTACTGTATTGGAGATAGTGCATACCACAGGTGGCTTGTTGAGAGTTTCAGTTTCTTCAGATTTATAAGGGGTTTTGGGTAGCTTAGCAGGAAATAAGCAAAAGCCTCAAGTGGTAAAGGAATGAACAATTTGATCTGAGAAGAATTGTTCATTCCAGACCTTTTGCTTAACATTTAAGTTAGATGTCATCCTTGTGACCAGAACACATTGTGTCAACATCATCTTTGCTGAACAAATATGGGATTTGAGCTACTCTTTCTCTCAGAGAACTGTTATCCTTAAGTTATTCATGAGGCAGTAAGAGAAGTCTGGTAATCTTGTATTGTTGCTGCTCTTAGTGAATTTGTGGTAAAACTACTTCTGACTGGATGTCTGTGGCTTGTCTTGAGGATATGAGAATGAGATGTGCAGGACAGAGGCAGATCATTGCCCCTCTCAGCTGCCCTGTCCCTCACCATCCATGTGCTAGGTCAGTGGCTTGCAGTGATGAATTAGCTATTGAAACTTTCTCCTTGCAAAGACAATACATGCAGTAACTCAGTTTTAGGTCAAGTAAGCAGAGTGCCAGTGCCTGTTTTGTGTCCATGCAGTTTCCAAGGTTTGAGGGCATTGCTGGGATATACCTGGGCTTTGGCAAAGAACTACCAGGTAGACTCCAGGGCTGCGATACCACATAAAGAACAGGGGATCCTTCCCCAGTCTTGTAAGAGCAAAACCAGCTTTCAGAATGCTGTTATGGAAGATTGCTTCACATGGGAACAGTTCAATGTGGGAGGATGCAGACACTACTTAAACTCAGAACTTGTGCTGGTAATTTTTTGAAGGCAGCTCTGCCTGCTTACTTATGCCGTTAGCATCTGCAGCTGCTCTGAGTGGCTCCTCTGGTCTTCTCTCCATTCTTTGTCCCCGCAGGGGAGCCTGTGAAAGCAGCTGCAGCTGCTGCGGAAAAGAGCAGGTGAGACCATGCTGACAGACACAGCTCTAGGGAAAAGTGGCATAAAAGCTGCTCTGCTGCTCTGCTGCTCTGTGCTAATCACTCAGTTTGGGCAGTCTGTCTTTACTGTTTATGCACTTTCCCATTTCCCCTAAAATTCCTTGTTTACTGGTTCCATCTAAGTGCCACACGGAGCATTTTTGCATCTCTGAATGATTTTACTTAGGAGACAGCTCTTGTCTCAGTTCTGTGCTGATAAATTTGAATTCATTCATAGTACTCTCAACCCTGTAAGAGGAAACAGTGATAGTGTGGGCTGTGAATTAAGCATTTTATAACAACCTTTTTTGTATCTACCTGGGGGATCTGCTTCTGTATCAAGAATGTTTAAAGTTTCAACAGTGGAGTAATTGTGAAAAAACAGTGCTCTTTATCTACAAAATCTGCTAAGAATCTACAAGAGAGCAGGGCAGCAAAATATCTCAAGTGTTACACATTTTAGATGTATCTGTTATAAAGTAAACTTCTTGTACAGATTTGTTTGGAGACACAACATTTACCCCTGTTAGTTTTATTGGGTGTTGTTAATACCAAGACTTCAAAGGCGTCATTTCCTTTTCAACATCTCTCACTGTGCCTCAGTTTTGTCAGAAGCATACAGATGGAATTCACATCCTTTGTCATTTGGGAGATGTGGGTGCTGCAGAGGCAGAAACTGAGAGTTCAGAGACTTCTGTCTGCCTGGGTCTTTTTGAATCTAATTACCTCTCATACTCAAAATGGAGTGAGAGAGACAGAGGCTGTTAGGCTCCCCATCTCAGACTTGGGTGCCCTTTATGGACTTCCATGATGGCCTTGGACATGCCGTTTGGGGCTAGATCCATAAAAGCTTGCAACAGAGGTGGAATTTAGAAACAGATGTCCAAAATAATAATCTCTCTCTTCCATCCATGCCTTCCAGGAAGAAGGGAGACAGTAATTTGTAGCCAAAGGATGGAGCATCTTAAACCCCAAGGTGCAAGGGGACATTGTCAGTGTTGTCTTTTCCAGTGGCTGTGTTAAGCAGCTGTCCTACCTTGTGATGTGATCTGCTATGAAGCCCATATCAAGGAATCTAAAGCACTGTGCTGCACTAGGAATTTGTGTCCATTTTCTTTTTATTTGGACCTGTACTAGTGTTGTGGTTTAAGGCACTAGAGGGGTGATAGCACTTCCCTATCAGGTTGATGTGACAGCACACCAAGAAAGAGTTGTGCTGCAGCCATATGAATTATTCAGTATAGATTGATCCAGCTGTTCATTGGTGTTATAATTGCTATTGGCTTCCAAAGTACCCAAACTTGTTTGTTTGGCCACCAAAGCTTTCACCCTGATATTTTCAAGGACATATGTCTAAGTTGTCGTAACACTGCTCTGCAGTACACTGAAATCATGGAGGCAATGTAAAATAGAAAATAAATCTGAAATGGATATTTGTACTGAAATTAGGTTTGTACTAAATAAATAGCATGAGTGTTGCGCTATTGATTGCTGCTGTTCACATTTAGCTGGATAAGAATCTTGTGGGTTTAATTTCATTTGTAATTGCTGAAGTGGCGGTTGTTGAGCTGAAAGTCAGCTCTCTGTTAATAGTAATTGGAGAAACTCTGCCAAGGAATGTAGGTCTCCAAAGATCATGCTGGGCCTCAATTTTAATATAATTCTTCATATGCTAGCAAGTCAATGCCGCTGTTCTCCCACTCTGCACAAGCTTGCAGAGCACCTTCATATCTAGAAGGTCTGCAATTTCTGATGTGGTTGCTAAGCAGAAGGGTTGGAAGACTCACTTGAAGATTCATCTCTTGTCATTGCTTTGGGCTTTTTGGCCACTGGTATGGTGGGGAGGAAGCTGAAAATCTGTAGAAGAGTCCAGACTATGGAGACTGCATCATGTGTGATATGTTGGTGGAGGAGGTGTTGAGGCAGTAGATGGCAGAGCATCTGGATGACTTTGGAAAAGTGCAAGAAGTATCTGCCTTTTTCTGATCTCTCCATTTGTCAGTACATAAAGTTGGTGATGTGTAGTTATTTACATACCCTAATTTTGCATTCTTCCCTTGGCATTAGTCATTGGCCTCTGTCATGAATGCAGTGTCAGGCTAGATGGGCTTTTAGTCTGATGGCTCTCCTCATGTAAAGTCTTCTCTTTCTCCAGTTAATTACACACTTCCTTTCTGTGAGAATTGCCCCACTGAAGCAACAGAAGGGAGACGTGGAGCTCCCAGTTGCTAAGAAGTACAGCTTAACTCTGAAGGCCAGGACCCCACCTGCCTTTTGGAAAGAAGACAGTGTTCAAACTTCGACTCCAGCAACTGACTCGAAGTATTTCTAGTGTCAAACATTTCCCTTTTGCAGAAGGTACGACAGATGCGTATCTGTGGGTTTTCTGATAGGCTTCTTATAGATATAGGCATATTTTCCCAATCATAGAATAGTTAGGGTTGGAAAGGACCTTAAGGTCATCTAGTTCCAACCCCCCTGCCATGGGCAGGGACACCTCACACTAAACTGTGTCACCCAAGACTCCATCCAACCTGGCCTTGCACACTGCCAGGGATGGAGCATTGACAGCTTCCCTAGGCAACCCATTCCAGTGCCTCACCAATCTCACAGTAAAGAACTTCCTCCATGTATCTAACCTAAACTTCCCCTATTTAAGTTTGAACACATTACTCCTTGTCCTATCAGTACAGTCCCTGATGAAGAGTCCTTCTCTGGCATCCTTGTAGACCCCTTCAGATACTGGAAGGCTGCTATGAGGTCTCCACGCAGCCTTCTCCAGGCTGAACAGCCCCAACTTTCTCAGCCTGTCTTCATATGGGAGGTGCTCCAGTCCCCTGATCATCCTCGTGGCCCTCCTCTGGACTTGTTCCAACAGTTCCATGTCCTTTTTATGTTGAGGACACCAGAACTGCACACAATACTCCAGGTGAGGTCTCACAAGAGCAGAGTAGAGGGGCAGGATCACCTCCTTTGACCTGCTGGTCACATTCCTTCTGATGCAGCCCAGGATACGTTTGGCTTTCTGGGCTGCAAGCGCACGCTGCCGGCTCATGTTCATGTTCTCATCACCAACACCCCCAAGTCCTTCTCCGCAGGGCTGCTCTGAATCTCTTCTCTGCCCAACCTGTAGCTGTGCCTGGGATTGCTCCGACCCAGGTGTAGGACCTTGCACTTGGCATGGTTAAACTTCATGAGGTTGGCACCAGCCCACCTCACAAGCATGTCAAGGTTCCTCTGGATGGCATTTCTTCCGTCCAGTGTATCAACCGAACCACACAGCTTGGTGTCATCAGCAAACTTGCTGAGGGCGCACTCAATCCCACTGTCCGTGTCGGCGACGAAGATGTTGAACAAGACCGGTCCCAACACTGATCCCTGAGGGACACCACTCGTTACTGGTCTCCAGCTGGACATTGAGCCATTGACCACAACTCTTTGCATGCGGCCATCCAGCCAGTTCTTTATCCACCGAGTGGTCCATCCATCAAATTGGTGTCTCTCCAATTTAGAGACAAGGATGTTATGTGGGACAGTGTTGAATGCTTTGCACAAGTCCAGGTAGATGACATCAACTGCTCTACCCCTGTCCATCAGTTCAGTAGCCCCATCATAGAAGGCCACCAAATTGGTCAGGCAGGATTTCTCCTTAGTGAAGCCATGCTGGCTGTCACCAAGCACCTTGTTGTTTTTCATGTGCCTTAGCATGCCTTCCAGGAGAATCTGCTCCAAGATTTTGCCAGGCACAGAGGTGAGACTGACTGGTCTGTAGTTCCCCAGGTCATCCGTTTTCCCCTTCTTAAAAATGGGTTTATATTTCCCTTTTCCCAGTCGTCAGGAACTTCACCTGACTGCTGTGAATTTTCAAATATGATAGACAGTGGCTTAGCATCTTCATTCGCCAGCTCCTTCAGGACCCACGGATGGATTTCATCAGGTCTCATGGACTTTGCACATTCAGGTTCTTACGATGGTCTCGAACCAGACCCTCTCATACAGTGGGCCCAAGGTTTTCTTTCTCACAGTCCCTGCGTCTGCCTTCCAAGTCTTGGGTGGTTTGGTCAGAGCATTTGCCAGTGAAGACGGAGGCAAAGAAGTCACTAAGAACCTCAGCCTTCTCCAAATGCAGAGTAGCCGGTTCTCCTGATGGCTTCCTGAGAGGGCCCACATTATCCCTAGTCTGTCTTTTGTTTGCTGCATGCCTATAGAATCCCTGCCTGTTCTCTTTCACATCCCTGGCTAGATTTAATTCTGAGGCTTGGCTTTCCTAACCTGATCCCTGGCCTCCCGGACTGCCTGACACCCTGACTGCCGCGCAGCGCTCCGCCTCGCTCGCGCTCCTTAAGCCGTGTTTTCCCCGCTCCGGGCGGGGCCGTCCCTCCGGGCTCCGCCCCCTGCGAGTCCCCGCCCGCCTCAGCGGAGCTGCCGGCTCCTGGGCAAGGCCCGGCGAGGGCTCGAGGCTCCCTGGGCGGCTCTCGCCGCTCGGAGCTGAGGCTCCTGGACGCGGGGTTTCCCCTCGCTCCGGTGCTGAAGGCGCCTCTCTGGAGCTGCCCACCTCGGGAAAGTGTTTTTTGTTGTGATTTTAATACTGGGCATAGCATTTATCGTTACGTATTTAAGCATGTTTAATTTAATAGAATGTTGAAATGAGCAATAAGAAGCTCAGGTCAGAAGTAAACTTAAGTTTCCAAAGCTACCTCTCATCTCTTTCTTTCCCAGGACGTAATATATTTTGCTGATTCCATTAGTTTGACCCTGTTTCCAGATGTCTCTTTTAAAATGATTGGTCAGGCAGCACACTGTAGTTTACTAACAGCATGGAAAGAAAACCCAAATATTTACTTGCTGAAATTAATTTATCTGGGTCAGAGATTTTTATTTAATTCCACATGTCAGCGGTAGGTAATGCTAAGTTCTGGACATGCCAGTTAGCTGAAAGGTCAGTTCATAACCTGAGTATGCTTCCTTTCAGAAAATCAGTGACATGGTCACAAGGAATTGTTTTTCAAATGCTTTTCGTCAAGTAGCAGACTTCCCTGCAGATATTACTGAGCTGCTTTCTCATCTCATGCAATAAACCAGACTTGAGTTTAACAGTGTAGTTTGTGGCTGGAGTCAAGAAAGGTATTTCAGGATGAAGTTTGAATATGCAGGTTTGATTAGGAAGACTAGGACAAGCTACTTCCTTTATATATTTATTTTTTGTGTGTGTGTGGAAGCATCAAACTTTCTGTATTAGCTGTCCGGCACACTACATCATGGAACACTTTCTTCCAAGTGCATGTGCTTAATTTCTATGCAGGGCACACACAAAAAATGATTGTGAAACTCATGTTTCTTCAGTGTGCTGGTTTCTTTTTAAAGAAGCGCTTTTAATTTTGAGCATTTCCTTGTTCAGTCTCCTCTGACTGTTCCACAAATGTGTGTGTATATATGGATACAGTTATATATAGATTTAAGTAATCCTTCTGTTTACTCTAGCACTGGTGTCTTTGTCTGGCGTCAGCATTGTTGCCATCAGTGACAGATTGGAGTTGTTTTGGGGGATGGGAGTGCAGAGTCAGCTGGCCTGCATTTAATCTTATTGCTGCAGACTTGATCCTTAGTAGAGGCAGCTGCCAGTGCCTGATCCTGTACTAATTTCTAAGCAGTGGCTGATCAGCAGCTTCCTCACCATTTAATTCCATCACAAGCATACAGCCTGGACATCTTGGTATCTCTGGTGTAATACAGACCCCTGGTTACTCTGGGCTCACCTGCGTGTTTTCTATCCTAGATGCACATGCATATATCTGATTATAATACATTATCTGATTCAGATTTCTAGAGAAGGCTTTCACTTGGGGTTCCACTGGGTTAGCTGTTTGTTTGGTGTTTATGGGGTTTGATTGTTTCAGTTCATTTTCTGGTTGGGATAAGACTGTTCCTTCTTAAGGGTTTCATTGTGGAAGGTACTAGAAGAGAATACAAGAAAGGTGCTTTCTTGTTTAGCTGGGCGGTAACCAGTATAACCTACTGCTAGTGTAAACATGGACATGAAGGCTTGTATTGTTTCCATCTAGGATCTTTGGCAGTTAGTTTTGGAGACCACAAGACAACCTTTCTTCGGTTTTAATCCTAGTTCTAAAATAGTAATCAGTTTCTTTGTTCTCTGGTTTACTGTGTAACTTTCTGCCAGTTGCTTAACCCACAGATTTCAAAATAATGTGAGATAATTAATTCTTTAAAACTCTGTCGGGTAGGAAAGTACGAAAATCATTTCACAGATTATTACAGTGAGGCATGTGCTTAATTAACTTGAGAGTGATACGTACCACCCAGTAGCAAACCTGGAAGTGGAACGCCTTGGTTGTAACCTTACTTCCTGGCTTACTATTAATTCTGATTTCAAAACTAGTTTCTCTGTTTGCAGTCTTGTTAAGTAGCTTTCCCTTGTTTCTACAGAACTGACCTCTTCAAAATGATTAGAAAATCTGTATTACAGTGAAAGAGAAGGTATCAAACTGAGTACTTCAGATTTGCAATGCTGTCTGCTTAGACAGCTTGTTGCAACCATGTCTTTCTTGGGGAGCACGCTCTTTCACCTTAGACTGTTTCCTGCTTTTACCAATAGGTTTTCAGTCAGACTCTGTTTCACTGAACATGTCTCTGTGCCAAAGTGGCATTAAGCAGTTTTTCTTCCTAGCCATTCAGTCCTGCTCCAGTGGTGCCCCTTTACTTCAGCATGTGTGGTGCCAAGACACTGAACTGTACCAGGATTAAATATAACTTGTTGGGGTGGAAGTTTTTTTTGTTGATGGGATTTTTTAAGGATTCGTTGTGTGGCCCCTTAGACAATTGTAGCAGGATCCTGGAGGGGCCTGGGAGGGAGCTGGAGCATGAAGCTGAGGAAGAAGGAGGGGAGCAGAAACTGCATAAGCTGGTTTTGTAGCTGAGGCAAGAAAAATGTCCATGGAACCATGGTTTCAGACTGCCACAAGCTTGCCAAGCAATCACATCTGCTCTTGCTTCAAAGCTTGTAACAGAACATTTTCTTTTTTCTTGAGAATATTGCATTACTTGTAGATATATGTGGTGAAATATTTGATTTCTTTTAACTCATTCCCTCCTCAACTAGCAGATGGAAAACTTGTCAACGTTAGATACTTGTGAATTTAATATTTTCAGCATTTTTTTTTTTTTTTTTTTGTCAGGGTGGTTGTGACTCTGGGTGCTGAGAGGTTATTGTTGCAGGCAGTTATTCCCCCAAAAAAGTCACTTTTATTCCAAATTGGTGTTTTCAAGCCAGCTACAGCATTTGAGTTTTGTGCATAGGTTGGACTGCTGGCATGGTAAGATACGGCCTGGCTGTCTCCACTTCTTTGAAGATTGGGCTTCTCCTGTTAAAAATGGGAATGGGGAGGTTACATTGTGTCATCTGTTATCTTTTTCTTGCTTTTTTGCAAGCACTATTTTTTTAAATTTAAGGACTTTAAACATAAGTCTATTTTCTCCAAACCAACTTATAGCCAGAATGAGGCTGTTCATTCCACTATAAAATCTTCACTCTCTTCTTTCAGTATGTTTCCATAATTTCTGTAAGTTATTTGATGTTTCAAAGTAACCCTTCAGCAAGCCAGACCATGATGTTTTCAGTGACCCAGAATGTTTTATCTTTAGAGATGTGGGGGTAAGTCACAATCGTTTGTATCTCACAGGCTCCCACTGATGGAAACTCTCATTCTGCAAAGCTTTGCACTTGATGAAGAGTAATTCTTGAGATGACAGCCCTCTGGAAATCCAGACCTCTGTTGATCTCTGTAGAAATTAAACTCCTTGAATATCCTGTTTACAAATCCCCAGGTTTAAATGCTTATTTTGTTGTAATTCCTTTAGGCAAAAATTTTGGTTTTCCCCATGGTATGCCTGGTTCATGCAAGTATGGGCATAATAAAATGGTCTGATGCTATCACCTCAGAAAAACTCATATGTAAGTTTATTGTAAAGGTACACAGCTTTTCTAGGGAGATGAAGAGGCTGGCATTTTGCATTGAGAAGTTTGTGTGGGCAGAACATTCAACACAGCAGATAGGCTTGTGGGAAGTGGCATTCAAAGAGAGAACTAGGAGTTTTTAATCAATAGAAATGGGTAGTGTTTTTAACTCTGTTAGCGGGGGCTGCCCAAGATCAGTTCAGGTAGCATTTAAGACAAGATGAGAAAGTTCAGAAAGTGCACATGCAGCAGTAACAGAAAATCATTCAGCATTGAAATAAGCAGCAAAATATGTGAACAGGGGTATAGGTCAGGCTGAAATCATGGAAAAGAAAAAGCAGATCAAGGCTGGGGAAAGTGCATTATTTGCTTGAAGAATAATGTGCTAACTAAGCAAGAAGCTCACAGTCAATAAAGGCCATTTGACGCTTAAGAGGAGCAAGCTCTTGGTCTCTTGCCATAACTACAATCATGTGGGGCAGAATATGGCAGACTGCAGGGTGTGAGCACCTAGAAAGCTGTGGAGAAGGTTGTCTGTATAAAAAACATTGCCATGCTGTGTATGATCACTGGTTACAGTGAGCTGAGGGTTGGATGTATAAACACTAAGAGCTAAAAATGGTATGACAAACCACACAATGTTGGGTATAAATCTGTCATAAAAATCCAACATAGATAATTACCCCCCCAAGTTTCATCTCCTTTTAATGTTGAAAAGTCTCTCCATGGAGACTTCTCTCCAAATAAAGGAATTTACTTGGGTTTTAGGTTTAGGGTTGGGTTTTTTTCTTGTTTTGGTGGTTTTGTTTTCTTTTTACTTTAATGAAAAAAGGAATGAATTCCAGAGAGGAGATCTTTTTTGTTACTGCTTAAGCTTCTCAAAGGATATTACAAAGAGGGAAGAGCAAAATGAGTCAAACTTACCGAAAGTTTGTAACATTTTCCTTTTTATAAAATAAGAGAAATAACTGGTCTGATTTTCTAAGGGCCTATGGGGAAAACAGCTTATGTCTTAAAGAGCTTAGGTCATGGTTTTTCTGAAAGTGTGTAAGAGAGCATTTGTGCACATATGAATGCAGTGAATAGCTAATATACTAGTTACTGCTTATCCTGCTTTTGGCACTCCCTGAGGATGAAGGTAATTGTCTATATTTGTTTACTTTTCAGCTAGGATATCCTAGATTAAGTCGTCCATAAAAGGGGGGGGGGAAGGGAAGAAACAACCACCCCAAAATTTTTTTCAAAAGGCCTGGAATCATTGGTGATGTTCAGGATGCAGTATGAGTTAGGTATTCCTTAAATGTGAAGGAAAAAAGGCTTTACTGTTTTTGGAAAAAGATGTCTCAACTAGTTTTGGCCAGGTAGTGATGACTTCCCAGCAGAACTGGACTTGGTGGGAGTAAGTTAATTCTGAAAAGATCTTGAAGAGATGAAAAGTATCTTTGGGAAGAAATAGACCTGACCAATTAGGAAAATGTCTGCAATACATTTCTTTTGCACAGGGACCAGCAACCACTGCAGCTGCCTGCCTGGCTTGTGAACATTTGCAAGATAGTGTTCCATGATGGGGAACCTTGCCAGTGATTGAAGCTGCATGCTGTAAAAGAAAGCACATTCTTCACTGTGTGAAGTGGAAGGAGGAACTACTTAGAACTGTGTAAAAATTATTTGTTTCACATTTATAACTTGGCAGCACAATGACTTATAAATCTGGAGTGTGAAACTATGACTTGAGAATGAGCTGGGGACGTAATGCTGCAGGCTCAGAATTAGGGTTTTCATAAACCTTGTTGTTGTCTAATTCATGGATGGCTGTTTGGTGCTTGCTTCAGAGAAATTCTAGTTAACTCTATAGGTTTAGGGCTATAGAGAATTTATTTTTTTGTTTGGTGTTTTTTTTTACATTGTCAGAGGCTTGTAATCTTGATGAAGAGGTAGTTACCCATTTAGCTGCAGATTTATTGCTTTGTATGTTTTCAAAGTAAATCTTGAGGTAACAGAAAGAAGCAGGCTGCTGGAAAGAAGAGCAGTTCAATCTCCCGACCCCTGCCCCACCAAAGAAGGTTTAGCATGCACCTCAACAGGACAAAACTTTCTCTGCTGTCATCTATTTCTTATCTTTGTGTTTGGGTGGAAATACTGCTCTTGGAAAAGCAGTAGTTTACATACCCATTTAGTTCCATGGCTGTTCTTCCCTTGACTGACTGTGACAGCAAGTAGCACTGTCATGGTCAGTGGAGATTTCTGGAGAGATACTACCATAACAATAACTGATTTGAAACAGCAGCATATTTCACACAGTTACAGTTATATTTACCATCAGCAGCTGCCATGTTCTATGCTCAAATTCAGCCTTTGGTGCAAAAAATAGTAGGTCACTGTAGCAGATTTCTGTCCTCAGCCTCTGTCTGGACTCTAGACCTGATTTACATGTCTGAGACTCTGCAATTGAGTCACTCTGGGAATTTTTAAGCAGTAGCTATGGAATAGTGAGATTCAGGTTAGAAAGTTAAAGGCAGTACATCTGATTAGTGTAAAGTAAACATTATGCTTCAGATTTTTGTAGGTAATTTTGAGAATGCAATTTAAATTGGTATTATTATTTTGATTGCTAACATTAAGATCTGTGGGTTCATGAACTACTCTCTGCTACAAATTGGAGATGACGCACACTAAACTGTAATCCACTCATCCATCATAAAGCTTCTGCTACAGACCTATTTAATTTCCAAACCAAAGAATTCATTATCTGTCTCCAGAGAAATTAATTTTTCTTAAGTACTAGTTGTGCAATGAGCTGTCAGAGAGCATTCTATGGCAAACAAGCAAGGAAGCAGTTGTCTCTAGCATGCAGCTATGGAACTAATGTATAAAAAATTTCCATGGGCAATACAGAAATACAAGGCATTATCTCTGTGGCCCAGGAGAGCCAACAAATCTGGGTTCCATTCATTGCCCAGCCAATTTTGCTGCACAACCTACAATGAGAGTCATTTTCCAGCACAGATTTTTTTCTAACTCTGTTCAGTGTATGTTGCATCAAGTTCATGCTTAAAAGCATGTTACCTAGTTGTGGGCGGTCTGGTGTCCCAGAAAGTTTGCATCAATGGAATGCAGGGGGCCTCTGTAGTCACAGCCTGGGTGCCATAGCCTATCCACATAGTGCTCGGCCCTTCTTAGGCAATGTTAGTTCTTTTAATTTAGACCTTCTGGTTAAAATGGCCTGACACCAAATAAATCTGACTCTTCCAAAAACACATACAGACTCTAATGTATGTTTCCTCATGAATTCTGGCAGTGAAGCTCCCTTCAGGGGTGTGCCTTTAAAGCAAAAAGTGAAGCAGCTCTCTGGAATAGATTGCTAATAGCCTTTCAAGCCCTTCTGTCTGTCCTTTGGCTACCAACACAAAACTGTGGATGGTGTTTGGAATGACAGGACAAAAGCTTTCTGTGGCCCTGTCAGACAGATGCAAAAATTGAAGTTTCTGAGTATACTGTTTAACATACCTATTTTCTGTGAATGAGGGGTAATTCATTTAGGAAGGCTGACAGACAGTTGGCTGCTCTGTACAGTACTTTCCACTGTAAAAATAAACTGCAGATGTTTGACACAGATATGTCAGGATATTTAACTTTAGGTTAGGGTTTGCAGATGTTGTGTTTAGTGGAAGCTAAATCTCTGTCTTAGGGGAAGGAGGGAAGAGGTACATAGCACCAAATGCTGAGAAGCATGTCCTGTATGTGACTAATGCATCCTGACCGGTGGATACTCTGTCCCTTTGGAGGTTAAAAAAAAAAAAAAAAGTGCTGTCATTAGTAGTGAACTGTTGCTGCGATGAGGCTTTGACAGCCCTCGTTTTTTACTGATAGCCAAAGGAGTCCAACTGCCAGGTGATTTTCTTCATCTTGTAGAAATGTCCCCGTAAGAGGGGAGTCTTGTATAGCACTTTGCTGTTTTAACTTCACAGAGCATTATTTGTTCCATCAGAGCACCAGCCAGGAAGTAGAGGTAAGTTTGGGCACACAAAATCAAGTTCTTTGCTTCCTGATTGGGCTTCCCAAAGAGGATTTTTGATGACAATGTTTCACCACTCTCAACTGTTTTAAATCCTTTTTAAAAGAATTGATGCAGGGATTTGTGTGCTGTTTTGGCTTGTCTTCAAAGCAATAGCAGTAATGCTGCCAGTTGTGAACTCTGCAAGTCTTGAGAAATGGATGAGATTGGATAGTTTATCTAAACACAACACTTACAGCTGTGTTTCACTGGATGCACTTAATGGCAGACGCTTACATGACAGAGCAGTCTGTTCATTTTCATAGCGTAGTAACTGGTTACATTTTCTCTTCGCTATGGTTCAGCTGAAGTTGCATTGTCCTGTGCATTGTTTCCCTATCTCAGCTGCTAAGTCATTACTTTGGAAACAGCTCTCTTGTTCGGTTTTTGGATTTTTGGAGGGGGGATTGGTTTGGGTTTTTAGTTTGTTTTTTCTCTTCAAGAGGTATACGAGGGGAAGAAGTAAGCAATGACGATTTTTACGTTATTACTAATTCAGAGGTTTTTTACATTTTTAGGATTAAGTTCCAGGATCTTCTTCCTTTCTCCCCAGTTCTTCCAGCCTGGTTTTATCATAATATTTAGTAGGAATTTGTCATTATGCATAATGAGCACAGCAGGACAAATAACATGCAGTTTGTTTTGTAAGTTGCAGGAGTTGGCTGAACCCTCAGAAGTGTGGATATCGGCCCTTAGACCCAGCACGGATTTGAATATGTAACATTTTAAGAAGTTTAAATAAAAAGTGATTGGTTGATATCCCAGTAATTTACATCTCTTGTGGTTTATTTGTCCAGGGAGACAACAGCAGCTGGAAGCTGAGAACCAGTACGTGGAGGCTGATCAAGACCTTCACAAAAGGACAGGGCGTTCCGTGCAGCCACCCACAGAAAGACCTGGGGAAAGGCGAATGGCAGAAATGAAGAGGCTGTATGGTGCTGAAGCTGAAAAAATCCAGGCAATGGAGGCTGCCATGCAGCTTATCTTTGATAGAAGCTGTGACAAAAAGCAGCCCAAATACTGGCCTATTATCCCCCTTAAACTGTGAGTACCTGGTCTGTGCTCTGACCTGCCACAGGTCTGTATGGATGGCTGCCTCTGTCAGGTTGTGCTGCTGGGAGAAACAAGCGCAAATTTTGGGTTTGGCTGGGCTTTGGGGCAGCGACCAGCAAGGGCAGCGTCTTTCTTGCCTGTCTGTGACGATCACAGTCCATTCTACCTACATGCAGTTGTCAAGTAGTGAATAGCTATTGTCAAGCTGTCAATAGGAGGGACAGTAACATAAACCTTTCCAAAGCCATAGTTTCGCTCATTTGATACCTGCCTGCCTTGTCCGTGCTTGCAAGAAAAATAACAATGTCTATAGTCAGTGAACCATGAAAATTTAAAGCAGTGAGGTAAAGAAAAAAAGACTATACAAATTGTCTGCTTTTCCCATTTAGGAAATGAGTGATCCCATTTTTCAGTCTCACTTAACATAGTAGCATTTGGATCCTGTTTAACACAGCGCAGCCTGAAATGTTATGTCTGCTGATCTTGGAGGGCTTTTTTGAGGACCGGGAGTCCACTGGCCAAGATATAATATATTAAATTACTGTAGGCCAGCCATTTGAATTCTTTTTCAAAGGTTTATAATAAAAGCCGGAAATTTTTGTTCCAGACTGGTACTTGTCTGGCAGAAGTTCAACTCTAAAGAAATATTATATCAAAAAATGTTTTAATAAAGGGGGTGGGGAGAGTAGGGGTGAAGCCTGATGTGGTCCTGTCTGTCAGAGATCTCTTTAGCAGAAGAGAAATTTCAGAGAACAAAGCGCTCTTGAGGCCAGTGCCTACAGTGAATTTTGCCATTCAAATAAAAAGTATGTAATTGGATTAAAGCTTTAAAGGAGACATATTAGTTCGGTAGATAAGGGTACATCTGTATGCTGTTTATGGAGGTGTGGAAGCCATGTAGCCCTGAGGGCTATGTTTATTTTAGGTGCAGCTTTCCCATGCCCACCTGCATATTACATGCACAAAGCTTAAACATAGGCAGGTTAGATGTGCTTCTGCGTGTGTACTCATCCATCTGTACAGTCTGTTTTGCTCCACTTCTGTCACTCTCTACTTTTGGTCGGTTGTGCTTGCCCCACTAATCGCTGACCAGGTGGAGGGAGGCACATAAGTGGTCTATGTAAGAAAGGCAGAACTGTCCCTTCAGTGCTGGTGACTACCTTAGAAAATAGTACCCTGGATGCTTCCAAGGACATTCTGTGAAGTACTGCTGCTATGTATTGTTTTGTGTTGAAGGGCTATAGTGTGTATGAAGCAGCATTTCTATGCCATGGCAAAGGAACCTTATGCTGTTCTACTTGTGACAAAGATTCATGTGTCTTTCTGGCAATAGAGGCAGGTCACAACTTCTAACTTCAGTTCATGCCCACTATGTCTGGTGTATCTCTATGGCATGTGTAGTTTGTAATACACACCAGCAGTTGCTGTGCTCTCTGCAGCAGGCAGCTGCACCAAAGTCTGTGGTGTAGTTTAGAGTATCTTTGCTTTTACTATGTTACTATGTTTTTTCAAAGCAGCATTTTAGTTTCAGTTCTACCTCCTTCACTTTAGGTGTGACATAATGGAGTTAAATTGAACACTAAAATTAAAAGCCCCAGTCTCCAAGACTTACTACTGGTGTGATTAATCTGAAAAACTTGTGTGAGACAGGAGGGGGAAAAGGGTTATGAGCAGTCCTGCATTTGTCTTTGCTCTTGTTTTTGGTGGGTTTTGTCAGAAATTCAGTGTTTTGTATGGGGTTCCATTTGGTCACCAAATAAATTTGCTTTGTAACACCTTGTAATTGAATTTTATTATTTATAAAGAAACTTCCATACTTCAGCACTCCAGTTCTCAGATGCTAAAGCTTTCTTTTAGCTGCTGTATAGAGCAAGGACAGTTTTAACATACCGAGAAGCATGAAGAGTGTTGATAAGACGTTCACAGGAATGCCAGTCAATACCACACACACGTGGTACAGAATGAATGGGAGGGCTGTTGCATCTTCTGGGGGAAAATCCCATCCCAGATTAACATGCATAGATCTCTCTGTTCCTGTTTGAAATGTTTCCAGTGTGATGATGGTGTCTTCCCTGTGCAGTTGAGAACCAAAGAAAGAAAGGATGGGTAAGACTGGGCTATTCTTACTTTTCAGCACAATTCCTAGTTCTTCCTGTGGTTGTTTCTTCGTCCAACTGGTTCAGCTAGCAGAAGCAGAAATTCTGGTTTCCAAAAGTATTTGTACAGACCGTATATGAGACAAACATTGAATTCTTTTCCTACTTCATGTAGAATATACAAGAAATATCTTTGCCTTTGATTCTTTTAATCTTTCTATGAGGGTTTACGATGCTTCATGAGGTTAGAAGTAGAAAGAACTAGATTAAATGTTCCTTAGGAACTATGTGCTGAGGCCTGCAAGGGAGGAACACACCACTGCAGATTTTGAGTTGCTAGTGGATAATCTCTGTTCTGCTCCTGAATTTCAAGGGATGGGCTGTTGCTGTAGTTGGCCAAGTGTCTGTTTTGCTGGTGGTTTGGTGGAACTTGGGGGTTTTGTGTTGCAGTCCTTTTACTCCTATCTCCTGTGTCATTTTACATTCTAAGAAATATCTCACATAAAAGCATATGATCATGGAAGCGATGCAACTGCAACTCAAAAATGCCTGTTCAGTCAGAATGTCTGTAACATTCACCTTTCTTGCACATATGTATTATGCTGCACTTCCCAATCATGGGACCATGTGTGCTTTATTTTCCCCCAAATACAATGTTATGTCAGCTTCTTGACTAGAACACAACTGTGATGCTGCAGACTTGATTCTTGTCCAGAATATTGCACCTTTGCTTTCAGTTACACCATCTGCTTCTACAGTTCTGCCCAAAGGGAATTCTTCACTTGCTGATGGAGGTTTCTCATGAGCTTTTCCCAGCCCCAGTAGAAGGAATTATACCCTTAAGTCGCAAGTACAAGTTGTCATACAAGCAATTAGTCTTAATTTCAGAAACTGGTTTCCTCATTCGGTACATGCAAATATACAAATCAGACTCATCTTTAGAAGAAGAGTTTGTGATTGCTTGAAGGTGCTTTGAAGATTGGAGAAAAATGGTAATAGATCTTTTCTACTGAAAACATTCTTAAAATAATAAAAACCTTTCAGAACTGGCACAATGTAAATTTAACATACAAATGAAGCAATGACCTTTGTGTTTCCTACCAAAAGAAAATCTGCTTACTCTTCTGCTTTGGTGACATTGTCAAGAACACTCATCCTTTTAGAGTTACTTCCCCACAAAGCCCCTGACATTTTAGTACGCCTGTGCATACAGGCAAGCTGAGAAGAGATTAAACAATTTTTGATGAGTATAACTTTTCGGTGAGCCTTACTGGTAAGTATTCATCCTTTCTGATGATAGTCTTGTATAATGGATAGCTGCAAACATGTCATGCTTAGAAGAAGCTTTAATAAAATGCAACCTAAATTTCTTAGCAGACTTTGTGAAGGATAAACACATTGATAATCCATAGGGATTTGTCCGCTTCCGTCTTTTTCTCTTTGCAAAAGCTTTTCATTCATTATATGAAGTACATTTCAAATACTGTCATCTTCATTTCTTGTTGCATTAGTCCAGCTAATGTCCACCTTCATGAATAGAAATTGAGAAAAGCAAGACACTTTGTGATTCAGCTGCTTAAATTTGGATTTTTAAGTATGATTTTTGGTATGCTAGTCTGAATATTTTGGCTGAAAGAATTACAGAAGGGCCAAGATTATTGCCCAAAATGTGAAACACAATCTGTCAAAAGGAAACATCCAGAGCCCTGTTTTTCCTTCTGGTTTCTTAAAAGTGTAAGTTGCTGGGGAATATACTAGTTGATAAATAATACATTCATGCTGTGACAAAATTCTGGGTTTATGTTTGTGTGCTGCTTCATCAACCATCTACCCTGTCTAACCTGCCCTGTTGTCTCCTGTGATCCTGCCGAAGGAATGACTTTCTTACGGGCTTTCTCCTGGGTAGAATAGCAGCTGATGAGGGAGCCTCAGGTGGTCCTGAAGGTCGGTTATGGCCAGAGTGTGTTCAGGGCCTCACATTCCTTCATCTATTCTTACATAGCTGAAATTCCTGAACTAGTACTCAGAGACATGTGCAGTGGAGCTCTGGGTGGGTAAGTGCTGGACCGTGACATTGCTATCTGGGTATTCTCTTGGCAACCTAGTTATTATAGCAAAAGAATTGCTTGGACTCAGTCTGTTCTTTGAAGTAAGTGAGCACACAGGCATCAGCCTCAAGTGTGAATTTTGGCAGGGCAGGAGCAGCGTGGAAATCTTGCTTGACCAAAAGTGGAGAAAGACCTTGCTCATCTTGAGCACTTTGAGTGTGTAATCAGGATTCTCTGTGCATGGATTTTACTAATTACACAGTCACAGAAGGTTTTTGTCCCCTTTAATCATGAATCATTTTCTTCTAAGCAAGCAAGAAAAACAAAGTGAGAACATACATAGTTTTTGAAAAGAAAATACTTTTCAGCCTAATGAGGCCAATACAACTGCTGGTTCCCTAAGCTACATTGAGATCTTTTGCCTACAAAGCCTTTTTGAAAAGCCAAAATGCATAAAACTGCCATCCTCATGGCTCTTCTTTACAGCCATCCCAAAGAAATACTTTTGTGGAGAGGAACGGATGAGAAAAGTAGAAAGGATTGGTAGGGATTGTTTCTAAACAGTTCAAAGTGGTCCTCCTTAATTTTCAGACTTTGTTTTTAATAAAAGTATCAGTTTATACCAAAATCTGGATTCAATAAAGATGTGAGGCAAAAGCCTATCAGGGGCTGTTAAAAATTAAGTTACATTACAGAAGACTACTTTATTCATGGAATTTTCTTACACTGTCCTAGGCAGCTGCAATTGCCATTCTGATTGCATAGGAAGCTAACTAGACTGCTGGTATCTTTATAGGGATCTTTTGAATCTTTCTACATGCTTATGCTGAAGATGAAGATTGAAAGATCTCAGTCCAGAAGTTCAGCTTTCAGCTATCCCACACATCCTTTTTGCTAGGTGCAGAAATCACCTCTGTGGCTCACTCCACCAAAGTTTCCTGCCATCAAGGTCTGTCAGCAGCTCTTAACTGTGTGATCAGTCCATTGCTGTAAGTCAAAAGGAGTTGAGTTGGAAAAGCCCTACTGCTAAGCTGTTTAATGTAACTTGTGAAAAGGATTAAAGGAAGCACTCGCTTGTGCAATCAGATGAGCAGGTCTGGAGGTGGCAGACTCCACAGGCATAAGCATTCATAAGGCAATGTTGCTGCTGCTAGAAGAGAACTTACAAGCGCATTTTTTTTAGTGCTCAGAGCCTTTGAGGATTTTTCCTGCTTTGGTCTGAAACATTCACATTTACATTTCTTTCTTCAGGCATGTTAGCCAGCTTCTCTAATACAAAACATGTAGAAAAGCAAACGTTTATTTTCCTTGCTGAACACAAAAGGTAACAGTCATTTTGGGCAAACCCATGGATGGGTTTAACCCAAGACTTCTAAGGTTTTTATTTTTCATTGCTACTTTCTATGTTAAAGTGCCTTGAGTTTGCAGATTTGCAGATGCTGTGTCAAGGAGCATGCTTGCACGATTCAGATTCATACCCTTTGCCTCAGTAGGAACCATAGCAGGAATCAGAGGCCCAAGATTCAGTTAGCCCTTTTGGTCTAGACATGTACAAGTATCCAGCAAGAAAAAGTCTGTGCCTTGTATTTCACTAATTTTGATTCTAACATAGCTAAATCTTATTCCCATCCTTTGCAGTGGATAGGAACGCTCTTGGGTCACCATGTCTGGTTTCTACTACCTCCGGCAACCAGATCATCAGAAACTAATTAGGCTCCGCTTTGAAACAAATTCCATTTCCTGTCACCCCCACTTCTGCTAGTTAAGGCTGCATGTCCCACCTCTCTTTTGCAAAGCATAATAAAATATCAAGACTCCCACAAGTTTTAAGTTGTCCATTGTCAGAAGGCTCCAAAAATCAAAATGCAGGAACAGATTATGTATCTTGGTCTTTTCTGTATTAATTACAGTACTGTAATATCCTTTCCCTGGACAGAAGGAAAGGAACTACTGTTGTGACAAAGGTACATGCTTGAAGTATGTTTTTACTTAAGAAATAGTTCATCAAAGGCACACTTCTGGTCTGCAGCATATTCCATGAAAGGGTTGGGTAATAGCCAAAGGCTCCCATCCCATTGTCCGCCTTTCATGCACAGTGATGAGGTTGAAGCTAAAACTTCAGCCAGTTTATGCTGCAGTGCATTCGAAACACAAAAGTTTGATGAGCTGCTCCAAACCAAATAATCCTTACATGACTACAGAATATAAATCTGAACTGGACTATAAACCAAAAGCAATTAAAAACTAAGAGGCATTATATATTATTACATTTGGGAAGACAGTAATATTCATGACTTTTTAATGATCTTATATATATACATTGATGAATGTAGGATTTCCAGTATTGCCAGATCATACTCTCCTAGAGGCAAGAAATAATTTGTTATACTGATTCTTTCTGAGCATAACATGATGTTTCCATTTGTACTGCTCTGCCAGAGAGCTGTGTCACAGCAGTGCTGTAGCTGGTTTGTGGTCCTGTTTTGGTGTCACCACCCTGGGTGTTCCAGAGCATGCAGAGAGACCTTCCTTGGCACCACCTCTGAGAAGCCCTGTGTCTGAGCAACACTCACAGTAGCTGTTTTTACCATTATATACCAGTCCTGTGGTCTTCATTATGTTACCTTTTTTTTTTTTGTTAGCCATTGAACTCAACATGCAAACTGTACTGCTCGTTTGACGCTTGCTCTTGCTCTGAAAGCCACGATGCTGAGTGTTTGACATGACTGGGTGCCATGGCAACAGGCTGTGATATCAGAAATGCCAGATGATTAGATAATTTCAGGTACATGCCAGAAAGAACAGCTGCATTGTGCTACAGAAAGCCCTTACTCCAGAACTGCTCCCTACCAGCAAAGAAAATAGAGAAAATGAATGATGAATAACTGCTCAGTGCTCCCTCCTTTGCTTGCTCCATTGCGGAGATCCCTCTTCAGGTCATCTACAGCTCCAGTGTCAGAGCATAAACATTTATCTCCAGAGTGCAAAAGTGCTTCTACAAAGAACTTCTAGGATTAGTTACTTGCCCTTCATAAGTGTGCTTTACTGCGCAGGCCTGCTCTAAAAAGTTGTCCTGTACTTTCCCTGTCAACAGCAGTAAAATCTTGCTTGGAATGAGATAAAAAAAGCTGTCTTACTGTAGTCACTTCCCTTCAATAGCTATTTCAGTCTCATAGTGTTACTTGCATTATTCAAGTCTAGCAAAATGAAATCTGTTTCTACAGCATGGCTATGGCTAGAGCTTTTTTTGTGGTAAATACATTGATTATAATTAACTGCACTAGTGGTTTGTGTTACATTGTGGAAGCTCTCATTCCAGGCATAGCCTGCAAGTGCGATAGTCCCTGTCAGCATGACAGAATTGTTCACTTCAGTCCAAGAAGATACCACATCCTACTGAAATATAACAATAGTTTATATTGTTGAAACTTTAAAATACCGTATTAAAATCAGTAATCGAACAATTTTGGTTTGCTAGTTTAACTTCCTCCATGCCAGGTTTTTGATGCGTGAAATGATGTAAAACCACAATAATGGTAGAAAACATACAGCTGAATCTCAAGTACAATGCAGATTTATTCTTTTTTCTAGTAGGGTGGCAAAAAATTATATTAATAATCGAGTAGGAAAAGTCAAAAAAAAAGTTGTGTTTTTCCAATTTTTCAGTTTTCTTTTAATTTCCTGGTTTCCAGAAATAAAATGTGAGGGGGTTTTTTATACTTCTTAGCTGAGCAACCTTTAAAATGATGAACGGCTTAGCAGCCTCACTTTGCAGGGCTTGAAATAACATCTGAATGCATTCTGAATGTACGAAAACCGCCTACAGTGCCTTTCCCACTGCTGCCATCCCCACAAAGCTACCTGGAATTAAATGGATATGCACTGTGATGCATTTTCCTGGCAATGTCCATCATAGTTTGCATCTCCAAGGATCCAGCTGAGGTGTTTTCAGGGTCTCTCTTGCCTCAGTCACTTTCAGTCCACCCGTGCTCTCTTCTTGCTCCCTCGTCTTTTTCACAAAGGCTCCTCTCCAGCTTGCATCCCTCCACCCCAAACACACATGCTTCTGCAGCCTGATTCTGCTCTCATCTCTCAGCCCCCACACTCTTGTCCACCTCCCACATGTAAGGCACGAAATGTTGCCTGGATGTACTCAGTAACCAGCAGGACTAATCTAGATGACCAGAAAAAGGTTCAGTGCCTCTAGCACCGTAAGTGCTGAAAGCAGAAAGTGCTGAGACACTTCCCACAGCGTTGTCCCTGACCTGACAGTGGCTGAGGGGAGATCATTCTCTCCTCTTTTCCTAATTAAGCCACAAAACTTCCTCACTGCTGTGCAAGTGGTGGGAAGGTGTTACTGCCAGTTCGTCTCTCCCTGCTTTGGGTAGACTCCAGTCACTCAGAGTAAATGTCCCTATTTGTTTTAACAACTGACCAAAGCCTTTCTAAAGTAGCAGGCTTTCTAAAGTTGCAATGCAGTGAAACCACCATGATCCTTTTGAGCACCAGGGGAAGCTTTTGTAAGACTTTCCCCTAGAGGGAGAAACAATTACTGGATACAGAGCCTGGGCTTCACAATCCATCTGTTTAATTCATAGTGTGTCTCAACAGTACATCTCTGTCAACTCCATCTCTCCAACAGCAAGGCATAGCTGTGATTTAGGAGCTTGGCCATTTGAAAGACCAATCAGGCAACCATGATCTTTTCCCACCCAGCACATGAGGATGTTGCTAAGGCAGTTTCTCAATTTAAGAATGATTTTATCTCTTTTTCTCTCTTTTCAGCCCTCTTTGCCAGCTGGCATCTTGTTTTCTACTTTCCAGTGGGCACTGCTTCAGCTCAGTGTGAATCCTTGGAGGGGGAGCAGTAGCCTATTTAGAGCTTAAAACACATAGAGGTTTACTGGCTGGAACCCCAGAGAACAACCTACCAAGAGGCTGATAAGGGCACTTAGCCAGATCATCTCCAAAACATTATTGTTAGAAGAACCTGATGTGCATGTTAAGTAAATATCAAATATGCAAAACCCCAGTACATGTAACGTGCAGATAATAACACAAGGTAATAGGCCCTATCTCCAAATAAATAACAGCACTCTCATAACCACAGGCAGTTCCAGTATTTTATGTTCACTTTCAGTGTCCTCTGAATGGTTCATATCTATAATATATTAAAACTCCCACAGACTCCAGCAGGACTAGGATTTAGTTGTAAAACCATCGCTAAAAAGAGGGGAAGAATTTTTTCTTGCACACAAACAGGCAAAAAACCTCTAGAATAAATTTGATCCAGGAAGCAATTATATAAAGGCGTTGATAATTTGATTTGCATATAAAATAATAACAAGAACGGAAGCTAAGTTATCCCATATACACAGAAACCCTGGGTTTTCAGGATTGGCTACTCATTATTCTCTTGTCGTACAAAGCAATTCAGTTTGCAGCTGCGTTTCTCCCTTACAAATCCAATTCAATCAAGAGAAATATCATTAGCAAACCCACTGATTTATCCACCAGTAAAGTGCTGATACAGGCTTCTATTCCTGCTGCTAATAAATTCTCTACATAGCAATGTTTGCTTTCTCTCTAGGGATCTCCCATTATACTAATGGCTACAGGTTTCTAACTTTACCACTGGGATTTTTAATAGAATAGTAGGGTCCAAAACCTGTGGAAGTCTTAGGAAAGGAAGGACACAAGCCCAGAACATGCAGACAGTTGCTACAGAGATGTGGCTACATGTCACTGCAGGTGGAGCAACACCTGGTGCCTTTAAAATTGCTGTAACAAGACCTTTTGGGGGGTTTTGGTTGGGTTGTTGTTTTTTTTTATTCTCTGAAATATAACCATTGTCTTCTGTTTTGCTCATCACTTTCCTTGATTCCTTCAGTGGGCTTGCTTCCAGTGCCTTGCCTCCCTCTCTGTACCTTTCCCTGCCTCCTGCTTGGTTTGTTGCCTTGATTACCAGCCTGATGGGTTCATCTGCCTTTGCTTTGGCCATCTCTTCTCCTGCAGACATGCAGCAGCTCTGAAAACCCTTGCTAAGTGCTGTCTCCTGTTCCTCCTGCCCATCAGCTGCCACCAGGGCTCTGGGCACTCAGCTCATCACAGCATCATCCCCTTGCTGCTTTTACATGTATGAGCCCTAACACGCTATTTCAAGGCACGGGCACACATTTCAGCATCCTTTTCAAGATGGGCTCCAAAAGGGAAACCCCAAGGGGTGTTAGAAGTGCTATTGTCTTTTGGGAATAATTTCTCCAGCTGTAGGTTCCATAGCTTCTTTAACAGTCCTAGGTCATTTTTATCTTTCAGGTCCATGTGATGCTGGGTTTGCCTGTGGCCCTTTCATCTTTTAAACTCAAAGAAGTTATTTCCGTAGACTATTGGAGGCCAAAATTAATGTTCTAGGCTATCTGGCAGCTGAGAAACACTTGAATTTGGCCTGAATTTTATATAAAAAAAAAAGAAGTACAAAATGTAAGAATCCAAATCCACCTATGACAGTAGCCCATGTTTAGTATGGCTTTAATAAAAAGTTTTATTACATTCCTCTCTGGGGATTGTGTTATTTTTCTACTTGCTGAACATAATATCCAAGATAACAAAAATCAGATAAAAAGAGTCTTAAAAAAAAAAAAGAGATTTGCAAAAATTCAGCATCTGGACTGAAAATAGTTGGAAAATGCTTATGTTTAGAATAACTGTTTGGATTTTTTAAAGAAGAAAGAACACCATTTTTGTTAGTCTAGGGAATGAGATGTTAAACTAATCTTCCGAACCCATGATTCAATATCAAATGCCATCTCATAGTTATTTGCCAATTTCCTCAGTTGCATTCATCCTGGTTGGGCTTTCCTGGAGGGCTCTCACTCATCTGACCAGAGTGCCTTGTGCTTTTTTGTTCCCGAATGTTGCATTTCTGGCAGGTCTAATGCATTTGGCTTTCAGTGAAGTCAGAAGGAGGTGAAGTGTTTCCATGACATCAGCACATCTGAAGCCACATCTTCCTTCCAAAACCACACCTCACAGAGCTGATGAAGAATGTCATCGCCCCTTAGTCCCATTTCCATTACCTACCAGTGAAAAACCTGCCACCATAGCTCCCACAGCCCAGCACACACATCCTCCACAGCCTGTTTGAACTATTCTTCTGCACTGTTGTGCATGCCAAGCCAGCAAGTTACACCACTGCTGAGTTACTGAGTCATTCCCATCTTTTCTCCAACACATCACATTTTTGCCACAAACCACAGCTCTTGAGTATAACCGTTTGCTAGAACTGTACTGTGCGAAGTGTGGAGAGCAGTACAGAAGCAATAAAACACAGTGTGTGCAGGGGGAGAAAAACCAACACAAACCCCAAACCAGTATTTTGGAATGTATATTAGTAGAAAACTAAAGCATTACAAGAGAATTTAGCTCAGCTTTATGATACAGTTTAAGTCCTAGGCACCATTCATGTTTACAGAGCTGAATTAACCTAATTTAGTTCAATCCTAATTTAGTTTAACCCTGCTGGAGCCTGTGGGAGTTTTATTGTATTACAGATAAGTTACGGGCCGGTGCCTATTGACAGAAGTGAAAAAATGAGAAGTAAAATGAAATCAGCTGGCTGTTACTCAGCCTTCACTGCCCAACTGGATCAGGAAAAGTGTTAAAATGAGTCCTGCAATTTTCCTTTCCAGCCTTTAGAATGTGATTTTTAGTTTTGTTTTTTTTAAAAAAAGGGGGAGGGTGCACCTGAGAACGTTTTTAAATGCTCTCTGTGGCTGCCATCAAAGGAGTTTTCTACTTTGGAAAAAGAGCAAGCCTTGTCTCCAAATGCACTTTTGCCAGGAATTCTGCCCTGATTAGGCTGCCTTGGAGCACTTCCTTGGGTGGGTGCCATACTGAAGTTATTGGATGGCAGCCATGTGTTCAACACTCTTAAAGTCTATTCCCTTAATTTGCAACTCAACATAAAACTCGGATTAAGTCCATTGATACTGCTGGAGGGCGGGGCTAACATACATATGTATGCAATTATTTTCAGGATATTGCAATGAGTACGTATATACTCCCACAGAAGTTGCTCTGAAGTTAAACGCTAATGTTCCTTGGGTATGCGTTTTGCTCCTGGGTATGCGTCTGGTTTCTTCATTTGAAAATTATTCCACATTAGGATCTCCTGGCTGGTACTAACGAAAATGCTGGATAATCCATACGTTTGAGTCAGCTCCTCCTAAGACACTGTTTGCCTCTCCAGCCCCCACAATCCTACCCCACAACAGGACCTTAGCAAAGCACTTTGGTGAATGTTTATATCCAGGCCTGCTAGACTGAGCCTATCACCTCTGACCAAACTCAAGTGCATTTTTGAGCATAAATGTTTTAGAATTAGGCACATAGAAGAATGCCTTCAAAGGGATCATTTTATCGTGATTCGCATAGCAGGACATAAGACTTTTCTCTCCCTTACTTGGAGAGAGGGTTGCCAGCATCTCTCATCCACATTTCACAGATCTATTTAGGAGGATGAAATGAGGTGGGCTGCACATAGAAGGAAAGGTTGTATTGACTTGTATTTTTATTGTGTAACAGGCATCCATTTCAGAGTTCTTACTCTTTCACTCACAAGCTTTCTGCTCTGAACAATGCCTTACTGAGACCATCCACACTCTTTCAGACCTCGTATTATCTCCTACATGATCCTCTACCAGCTACAGGTTACCTGTGTGGCACGCAGAGAGAGAAAGGCACAGAAGCAAGTATATATATCCAGAATAAAAACAACCAATACCGTTCTCTTGGTCTTCACCCAGGCCCAGTCTCTCACAGACACTTACAGAGTATCTACACACAGAAGTTCAAAATACTGTACTTCGGGTAAGGTAAGGTAAGGTAAGGTAAGGTAAGGTAAGGTAAGGTAAGGTAAGGTAAGAGGTCCTGATCTAAACACTAATCCTTCATTTTCAATTATATCTTCTAGGGTTTTTTTTGTTTTTTCTTTTTTGTACCTTTAAAATCACAAAGTGATGTTGGTTATTCCACAAGTGACTTGGGGATATGAAACAGAGATGAGTCTGTCTTTGAACACTGGAGATGTATTCAGTACTCCGTAATTAACACCAAAATGGTAATCACTAATTTTCAGATAAAATCAACTATGGTTCATTGGGAAAAAATATGCATTCTGTTGAATATACAATTATATCTATTCTAAAGCAATCACTGCTCGAATTTGCATATTGAGAAACAGTTCCTGGAAATATGACCTACTTGGTAATAAACAGTTTTGATTTTGAAGAATATTTATTCCTTACACTATCTATTGCACCTGTATATTAAATTCAGAAGGAGTACCTGCATGCTACCTAAACTGTATCAAATTACTTCTCATTTTTTATCTTTTCCTTTCTCTCTTTACCCCAGACTACACAGTATCCATGATCTGTACAATTTTGCTTGGATGAACTTTGCAAACAGCTCTCTGCAGTGAGCACTGAGAAGGGGTTTTGGTAGCAGCAGTTGGAGTCTAAAATGGATCAGCTTCACACAAAAGGTACAAACAACATAGGAGAGCATGAGTCATTCCCCTTCATCTACACTGAGATGCTGAGTTTAAAACATGAAAAGGTCACTACTTTTTTGTGCACAGATGAGAGTATAAAGTGATCCAATTGTCATCTTACTTCTCTTTAACATCTATGGCCTCTGAAACGCCACTTTGAACAGAAGATCACATGGGAGAGAAAAACCTCAGCACGGCTCAACTGTATGTGAAATCACAAAAGTTCAAGGCAGAGAAGATGGATGAACCCCCTTGAGAAAGGCCACAGAGAGCACTGACTGCAACTAAAACTGTATTTTATCACTTTTGATTCCCTTAAAACTAAAATACACTTGTGTTAACATTCAAAAGGAGGCTGGTTTATGAGCTTCTGATTTTATAAGGTTTTGGAGATTTGCAGGATTTTTGAAAAAAAAAGTGTAGGAGTGGTACTGTATACACTCACTCTGGGAACTGGTACTGCCTGTGTAGTAGTCAGAAGAAGTAGTATTTACAATTAACCACTAGCTTTGCTATTAGCAGGGGGAGCCATGGGAAGGTGGCTCACCTGCAGCCAAAGGTAGGACACTGTGTGAGCTGAAGACCTACTGAAGCAGGTGTCCCACTTGAAAGATATTTTTACTAGACCACCATCTTTAACATTACATAATGTTTAATCAAAGCTAAAACATTAAGTGGAAACATCCTGCCTTTGATTCTGGTTTTAATGGGGAAGGTTTCTTGTATCTAGGGCAATTTGTCTATTTAGACAGCCTGAGGAAAGACAGAAGGGGTGGAAAACAGAGACAAGTAAACAGGTAGTGACACCTACCACACTGTTCTGTCCACAAAGAAAATAGGGATTAATTTTAGAGAGGGTCTTCTCCACTGAAGAAGTAGGGAAACAGATGGAGCCTGGTAAATTTAAATCACAACAAAAAAGAATTGTATGCAACCAGCCTTCACTTGCTCTTGAAATCAGTTTCATCACTGATTGCTAGAAATGGTCAAATACAGTAAAAAGCAGAGTTTCAGGCTAATACTGTGCCCTCAGTTATCACTGATGAAGCCCTCCTTTTCTATCTTACCTCTCCCTGACTGATCTTGAGATTGAAGTTAAATTTTCAGAAGGCCTTTTTAAAACCTCTCTAGAGAAGAACACAGTGTTCCAGACCAGATTAGAAGATACACCAAGCATATTGCTGCAGGGAGTAAAGGTGTTTCTTGAAATACCTGGTATCATCACACTAGTATTAGGGTAACACTACAAATTTCTCTACAAATAAAGAAGTGCTTGCAGGTTGCTACCCATGATATGGAAAAGGTTTCAAACACCTAGCATAGGCAATGAATGACATTAATCAGTGCAGAATTCTGACCTCCACCTTCTCTTTACATATCAAATCTCCAGTGGCACCAGGTTGTTTTATGATCCCTTGATGACAAGACTGTCTGGATCAATCTATCAGGCTTCCAGGGTAAACTACAGCAGGCCTTTATCCTTCCCTTAGGGCTACCAGCTATAGCACCCAAGGAGCCATTCAGCCACTGAGACTGACTGAAATGCTACACATTCCAGCCTTTCTCCTTCCCATTATATACTAGATAAAAGAGTAAGAACATGGACCAGAATCCAGCTGTAAGACTTTCCCAAATAGGGAAGTACCTATTTCTACAGACAGCTTAGTTCTGAAATTAAATCCATCGATTTCTATTCTTAGCAGAAATTCCAGCTAAGCATCCCTGCCTTCTTGACCTCATTTGAGTACTGTAGTGTAGTTTTGCTTAAAGAATCAAAACTTCTGACATCAGCCCTGTCAACTTCTCTCTTCACTTGCCAGAAACTCAGTATTTCTGTGAGTGGAAATCCCCACTGACTGCTGAGCCGTAACCAGTATTTGGACAGCTGTTCTTTGCTTTACTCTTTGGACAGTAAAACAACATTTCTGAGGATGACAGAAAGTGAGTCCCTCCTCTCACTGCATATGTGCTAATATGGACAACTCCTGTGCTACCAAAGAAATGTCTACTCCATACCTTGGTGCAAGTATGCAAACCCAATCTGGACAGTGCTGACTGTGTTGACCAAATTCCCTTGAGCAACTAGTCCCACAGATTTCAGATGACTGCACACACTACTTCACAAGCAGGGGGCTGAAATTGCAAAGAATGAACTAATTTCCCTCAAAATGAGTGGTCAGACTTGTCACTCCTTCGCCTTCGTGTTTTATTAATATGGTCTTAAGCAATCGATCTTCTTTAGAGGGGAATAATATGGTTACATAATTTAATAGATCAATTTGTTAATAATCATGGGAAAAGATTAAATATCTCTTTATACTTCACGTAAATAACAGAAAATTATGGTACTATTATTGTGACAGAGAAATGCATGCCAATTACCCAATTAATGTAAATCAGCACAACCTGACTGATATTAGTCACTGCAGATGCATTTATTCTGACTAAAGAACTGGCCTTTGCCTCTGAATCAAATTGCTCTGATGGTAAAAATCCAACTTTGAAAAGAAACTAAACTGAAAAAAGCCGACTTTGCCACTCTGATCCATACCCTTCACCTCCATCTGTGAAGACTCACTCCTACAACGCGATTGTTTTTGCCTTCCAACACATCCAGGTATGAAGGGGTTTTACTGGTAAGCTCTCAGGGGAGAAGCCGCTCATAGACCCCCAAGCTATTTGGTGTGTTACTTTCGGATCCCCTTCCATTTGGTTTCCCCAAAAGCTAAGATACATTTCTCACAGTGCTTAAAGAAATTAAAAAGTCACTGCAAGCGCAGGAAGGCAGGGTTGTGTGGCAGGAACATCACTTGGGTGGTAGCAACATCACTTGGGTGGCAGCTACTGCAGTGCTATATAATGCCATACAACAGCATTCATAGGTTCAGAAGAGGCAGTGAAGATGATAAGAATCACGTTGCTGAACACGCATATAGGTATTAATGAAGTAATGTTATGTTTGCGCACATTGTGCCCTTGCAGTGGAGGAACATCAAGAAGAAGATGCCTCTGAAGGTCAAGGGTGCCCTTAGCCCCATTTCCTGGGCAAGAGCCTGAAACGTAGAGGAGCAGGGAACCAGCCTGGCCCCAGGGGCTCCTTCCTGGAAGCCTCCTGAGGGCGAACGGTAAAACGCTGGAGGAAACCGGGGCCACCATACGAAAGCAAGCCCCAGCCTCAGGGACACCCCGGCAGCAGGGTCCGGGCGGGAGGAGCACCGCCTGCGTGCCGCGCCAGGCCGCCGGGCGGCGCTTCACCACTCTACCCTTCTCCGGGCCGGGCCGGGCCGGGCCGGGCCGGGCCGGCTCGGGCTCCCCCAGGGCGGAGCAGGCAGGCGGGGCTGTCCCCTCCCCTCCTCTCTCGCCGCGCCGCAGCCGCCGGAGGCGTGCGGAGCCCGCCAGTGTGCGCCTCCCGCCCAGCCTAGCGCAGTCCAGCGAGGCACGGTAGAGTGAGTCCTTGCCCTGTTTCCCCCGCATCGCCCGGGCGACCAGAGCCGGCTATGGGTAAGCGAGAGGGGCTGCGGGGAGCCCCCAGTCTGGGACCGCGGGGTAGGAGCAGGGGCAGGTGCTGGGCAGCCCTGGGGAGTGGTGGCAGCCCCAGCCCGGCCTCTTGCCGTGGGGCGGCAGCCTGTTGAGCGCCCCGGCAGAGCGGGCTGGGGGCGGCCTCCCCTCCATCCCGTTCGGGCCGCGCCGTTGCCACAGCGGGGCTCGGAGGGCTCCTGGCCGGCGAGGCAGCGGGACCACGCGAGCTGCAGAGCGCTCTCCCCTTTAAAAATCAATTACTATTAGTGGCGGTACTACAGGATCCCGGAGAGATAGTTTCTTGGAGGCGGTTGTCCGCAGCCGGCCCGGAGTGTGTGCCTTCTTACCCGGTCCTGCCGGCGCTGAGGCGGGGGTCTTGCCCCGCACGCCTGAGGCAGGGGCAGCCGCTGAGGCCGGGCCGAAGAGCAGCAGGGCAGCCTCGGGTCTCGGGTAATGACTCGGTCTGTTCACTGCTTCCCCTCTCAGTCCTCTGGGGGTGCTCAGCTTTGCCGTGGGGTGCAGTGTGGCCGGTGGGAGCAGGGATCACGTCGGGGGCAGGGCGGAGAGTAGACGTGCCTTTTCGGGATGGGGAAGGGTTGAGGTCGCTTGTTGTGCCCTGAGCGTTGGGAGACATTGGGGTAACGCGGTGCGCTTTTCCCTCTAGCCTTGGGTCTTCGCAGTGGAGAGAGTTGGGCATCGGTGAGAATTGGCGGCTTCTGTTCCACAACTTACAGGGAGGATAGCGGGTGTGTGAGTGTGCTAACGCGAGCAGAAATGGGGCCCTGGCTAGGAAAGGACTCATCCTGCATATGGGTCACTCGATATTCAACACACACGTTCAGCGTTCTCATCCTTTCAGGCATGGGCTGCTTCCTGCCAGCTGTCCTTTCAACCAACAGTACATCCAAATTAATTAAGCAGTAATGAAAGTTATGAAATTTGGGAAAAAAGAAAAACGCAACTGTATCTTTGGTCCAGTTTGCCGGTGGTGTGTCATTGCTTAGAGGTTGCAGCTGCTAAAGCAGAGCCATCAGTGCATGCCTGTGTGTTAACATGCACATACTGATGCTGGCGCTGTCTCTGGTTTTAATTAAGAAGAAAAAAAATATTAATTACTCAGCAAAAACTAAAGGAAGCTGACAGAAGTCCTATGGTTGCTACTTTGTTAAATTAATCCGCTTCACTTAATTCCTGAATTTCTAAATGATTATTAACTGGTTTGTTCCCTAGTTTAGTGAAGATCAGACTCCTGTAGTATTACAGCTTTTTTACTAAGTTCTTTGAAGTTTACAGCACCCCTTTCAATGCATGTTGAATTACTGATTCCTGCTGCCTCTGCAGCTCTGAAGGCCGAAATGAGCAAGCCAGCTGCATTACTGGCACGAAAAAGCTTGTATTTTGTGTGCATATTCTGACACCTTTTAGACAGCGCTTTCCCTATGTGAACTTTTGATATTAAACAGTGATGTTGACAGCCTCTTCCATGTCTGTATCTTAGTATCCGCTTACTACTTTTACTGTATTACCGTAGGCTGGTGTCAAGTAAATGTTGGAATGGGACGGAAGAGTGAAAGATAGAAAGGAATGTTTTTTAGTATTATTAAAAGAAGTTTATTCATTGGATTACTGTGTCTTGGGGAGGGATAAAATTTATTAGATAGCACGTATAAAATTGTTCTTAAGTGTCTTTGCTGCTAAGTCTATAAAACTGCTATTTCTTCAGAAAATCAAGCTACTAGGGGTTTAATATCAAAAAGTTGTTTTAAATCTTTGTGAGGGATTCATCCTGAGGAGAAGCAAATCTTTATTGTAGTCCTAAAGTCTTAGAAAACCACTAAAGTTAGTCTTGCAGGTTGTGCAAGTGTGTGAAATGCATGTTTTGTGTTGGTATAGAATGTCTTGTCCCGAATGTAGCAGTTGGGAAAAGGGGAGTGGAGAGAAGAAAACATTTCTTAAACGTTTTCCTCATAACAGCGACAGCACAAAACTCCAATGTCTCTTGACTTCTTTGCTTAGAAACATTGTTGGATGATCAAGCAGTGGCTGGCTGGGCAGTGATGGCATGGTCAGTCAGGAGAGGGGACTTCTAGCACAAATTTCAGATGAAGTACTTCCAAAAGAAGGCGCAAAAAAGAAGCCTTTGTCAGCTGTGGATCCAGTCCTTCATGAATACGATGTTTTGTTTATGCTATTGTATAACTGCTGTCTTGGCATTAGGTAGGCTGAGGCCAATGTGACCATCTAACCAGGACTTGTTTGGAGCCCAGTGCTGTATTGAGCTTCCTGATCCAATAGCAAGGATGTATTTGACTGACTGTCATCAGGACAATTTGAATTGTCCTTGCTTGCACAAAACTTCTTTGTAGGACTGGCTTGCTGAGGCTGATTTTTTCTTTTTTTTTTTTTCCTTTTGGAGGTGGTAAGAGCCCACTGTGGCCACTGATATTCATTGGGCTTTTGGCCTTCAGTGCTTCTGAAAGTCAACACTAATCAGGGTCAGCATTGGCTGGAAGGGTGTTAGTAATGACTGCAGGGCAAGAAAACCCACCTGTTGGTGTCTTACATCGTGGCACGCACTCTCCCAAATATAGAGTCTTATCTAGGAAGTGGGGGGAATGCGGGACTGTTGTATTATAAAATGAACAGAAAATGCAAAAGGTTTTTATTTCTAAAAAGTTTCACAAGCATAATACAGTGTAATTTCTTGTAAACTGTGTGTTTTCATCAGTTTGCCCCTTTTCTTTTTGTACTCCCCAAACAGTTGCTTTCAAATAAGAAAAGTGGTTGGAGCAGGGTGTGTACATATATTGTGTTTTGGTTGGTTGTTTTTTTTTTAAAAGAGATACAGGGGAGAACACTGTGTGCAAACAGGGGATGGTATGATGCCTGTCTTCATGTGGGTTTGCATCCCATCTCTCTGAGTCCCTGTGCAGGAAATGCTGCCTAATGGAGCCTGCAGACACAGGAGTTCCCAGGGGTGTCACCTGTCCTTAACACCTTCTGCAGCACATCCAGATCCCCCAACAGTATTTGCTGCTCCATCCCAGAATGAACCATCCCTTCCTTGCAGGCAGTAACCTCAGGAGCTCCACTTTAGGGGCTTCTACACCTGTAGAAACAGTCCTTGCTTTTATGTGAAGGGTGTCCAAAGTAGGTTTAAATATTCCCTAAACCAGGCTTTCTTCTTACAAACCACTGGGGGCAAAGCCTGAAAGAAAATCAGTCCTCTTTTCTTTCTATTCAGCTATACACTTTGTTCAGGCAGGAGCTGAAGTCTTTTGTGTGTCGCAGTAATAGTAAAATCTGATTAGTATCGGTCATTAAGGGTGGCTGGATTTCAATTGCCAAGTGGTGTAGTCCATATTCTGTTCAGTCTTGTACCTCTTAAATATATTTAACCTCATTTCTACAAAAAAAGGAAACTAATACTAAGTTTATCTTCCCTTAAAACCTGTGAAATATAAAATTTTATACTGCTGCCTTTCCTCTATCTCCACAACATCTGCTTAGGCTATTAAAAAGTACTTTATTTTGCCTTCCCACTGTAATCCTTTGTGTCCAAGAAAGGTGTGGAGGAGAAAATGTGCATTTCACATATTTCCCAGTGTCCTAAACAATTTGTGTTTTCACCATATTTATGAATTCTCTCTCTAGTTCTCTTTTTAAACAAGTGGTTCAGTAATACAAGAAAGCTGCAGTCCTATGTGTGAATTATGATACATCTGATAGATTTTGAAATGTTACATTTTAGAAAAACATACTGGATTATTGAATACATCCCTGGGAGGGCTGAAGTCTGGCAGTGCCTGATTATTTGTCTTTTCAGAGTGTTTCTAGAATTTCTTAAACCAGTTGAAATCTTCAGGTCACTTTCAGTGTTTAAAGAACTTGAATTATTTTTCTGAAGCCAAGGACCTTTTCTTATTTTTTTTTCATATTTGCTTCCATGTGTTGTGATTCCAGCAGTTGTCATGTTGCAAGCATCATTCATTTGTTTATATACAGCACTTTTCTATAGCCTTTTTTTTCAAGATTAATGCTATCTAATCACAGAACAGAATCATAGAACAGTTTGGGTTGGAAAGGACCTTCAAGGGTCCAGCCCCTCTGTGAAGAGTAAGGACATCTTCAACTAGATCAGGTTTTCCAGAAACACATCCAGCCTGGCCTTGAATGTCTCCAGGCATGACACATTCACCACGTCTCTGGGCAACCTGTTCCAGTATTTTACCACTCTCACTAGAAAGAATATTTTCCTCACATCCAGCCTGAATCTTCCATCTTTTAGTTTTAAACCATTATCCCTATTGCAACAGGCCCTGCTAAAAGGTCTCTCCTCACAGAATGGTTTGGGTTGGAAAAGATCTTTAAAGGTCATCTAGTCCAATGCCCCTGCCATGGGCAGGGACACTTTTTCACTTGCTCAAAGCCCTGTCCAGCCTGACCTAGAACTCCTTCAAGGATGGAGTACTCAGAGATGGGGCATCTACAGCTTCTCTGAGCCCTATTTAGTAATATCTGAAGTCATTACTCTAAAAAAAGCTGAAGACTATTTCATTATAAGGTTAAAATAAATTGAAAATAAACCCAGTGAAGCCCACTTCTTGGTATCTTTTTATATTCGTTGTCCCTGAGTGGTGTATGTTCTTGTAGCGAGGATTTTGTTTTCCCTGAGATATACAGCTGGTACAGTGAGACGCAGAATCACTGCACATAATGTACTTTCACTGTTGGTATTTGGATGTAAATGCACTGTTGTATCTCTAGAAGTGCAAGAGCATTGAATCCAATGAAATTTCACTGGGGTAGATCATTTGCAGAGGGCACTGCTGTGGCTTGTTACATTACCACACTCCACAGGATGGGCGTTCTTCCCATTGAAACTCTTGGATTTCTTTTCTTTTTGACCTCCCCCATGTGCATCCCAGCTGTGTGTTCCCTTCACCCCTCCTCAGACACACATGTACGTATCTGGTCCCAGTGAACGTATCCCCTAGGGCGGCACATCACCTTGCTCCTCTGAGTAGCTCCTTGGGCTGCTCCCACAGGGGGATTGAGAGCTTTCACAGCACCACAGAAGCAGCTTGCCTGTGAGTTGCTCAGGTCCACCTGCAAAAAAAAAAACTGAACTCTTCATGGCACCACTGCAGAAGATGTATGTATTTGCTTATAGTGTGCTTTTAATATAGATGCTTTTTACCCTGAAGTGTGGAGTCAAAGCTTGCTCCTGATGGAACACATGGCATCTTGCTGGAGTGCCAGGCTGATCAGGGTACACTGTGGCACGTCTGGGGGTTGTTCTCCAGGGTACTTGTGGCTGGATTGATTTGAGCTGTCCAGGGAAATCAAAATCCTTTCTGTTCTTCTGTCTGGTTCTTTAAAATCTGTTTGGGTGTGAGTGCCTCTGGGTTTGAGTTGTGGTGAGCAAATGTAAGGAAAGATAGTTCAGTCTCCATGTGGGACATCAAAGAATGTTGTATTAAACTAATAGGTCTCAGCTGAGCCTGTGAGGCTCTGTCCAGATGCAGAAACCAGGGCTGGGAGGGTTTGTGGGTTAATACCCAAAATGGCCAAAGGATGAAACAGAGCTGTGGTGGCTCTTGTCCATCACGTCCGTCTTGTAAGGTGTCTTCTTCCAGGTTGTATTTAACGTAGCCTATGTCCCAGAGGAAGGGAACTCAGCATGACAGTACTGGGGGAGGAATCAAAGTCTCCTGATCTTCTCACAACTTTTCTTCTGTGGGCAGGTGTGAACTTCTGACAACTTGGGTGCTGGGATGGCTGTGCCTGTCAAAATTCCATATCATCCCTCCCCTGTAAACAACAGGGGAGAAGATTTCACCATTCAGTGTAACAAATACACAGCATCCTATGTTCCGCTGAGTCCTCAGCTGTTTGTTACTTTCTACTGTTGCTCTGTCTTGGTTCTTTGTCAGTCTCTGTCTCTGTAATTATTTGTCTCTTGGGTTTTAGGCTCAAAGCTTGCATGTGGAGTTGTGGCTTGGGAACCATTTACAAGCAACACAAAGAACTATGAGAATTTGAAATCTTTTGTTCTCCCTGGTTTTGGAGCTGTTTCACTAGCAGTAGTTTCAAAATGTGAATGGAGCTTATGTTTCATTAATAGAAAGATGTGCCTGACAGAGCTATTGAGTGATATAAACCTTGGTGTGTTGCTATGTGTCAGTTTTGTGTGTGTTTTAATGCTTTGATAGTTTAGTGGATGTGACACTCATGAATTTCAGCCTGAAGTTATATGTACAAAAGCTGATTTTCAGGAATGCGTTTGCACTTAATGTTTGGTTCCATTTTGTTTTTTTTGCCTGGGGAGAAAAATGTAGAAAAGGACCATTGTTCAAATATAGCTGGGACCTGGGTCATGAAGAAGACTGAAGTTATGAACTGATTTGGAGTATCCAGCATATGGTACTCCTTCAGAATTTGTGATGGCTTTTTTTAATGTTTTATTAATTGCACAGAGTTATGATTGCATATTGAAGCCTTAAAACACTGTCTTTGTATACATTGTGTCAGTGTCAATGAAGAAAATACAAGAATTGCCCCAGTCTAAGCCATGCATAAATCAGAGAGTGGGATTTCACTGAGGGAAAACAGGGCAAAACTTGCTCTGTTGGTGGCTCAGGAGTGAGGAAGCAGCTGGCTTGCCTTCCAGGTGCTGCTTTGTGGAGTGACAGGCAGAAAGGACACCTTGCGTTAACAACACAGCTGGCTGGGAGATCCAAACACCAGAGTAAATGATGGGAGCCCAGCCAGAGGAGGATTATGTTTTGAGTAGTGAGCTGGTTTTCTTAATATTGGAAACATACATTTGGGCTTACTGGTGGTTTTGTTGAGCTGGAGCCATGGAGCTAACTTAAGAGGAATCTGATTCCTGTTGCCAGCAAGGCACAGCTAACTGGGGTTCTCTGATGTCTGGTTTTTGCTTTACATTTTAGTCTGTGATTTTTTGTCAGCTTGCATGCTAGGAAATTCATAATTTCCTGAAATTCCTAAATGCTGAGTGTGCATCAGTGAAGCTGCTGGGTGAAGGTGAGCGTTGGCTGCCTGCAGTCTCTTGCCTGCACCCTTTGTGAACCTGCTTGGCAGAAGAGCTGCTGTTGCATCTTAGGATCACTTTAAGAGAAATTCCCCACTGTTTGTTTTTTTGGTTTTGGTTTTTTTTTAACTCATTGGGTTTATATGTTGTTTAGTTTCTGATGGGACATGAATGTTTCATGACATGAAAGTGCTTTCCTCAACTTAAGATCTCTTTTCAGAGCTTCTAAAGTTCAAGGTTCTAGGAACCTCTGTCAGAATTGGGCACTCACTGTTGACAAACATTATGCAAGTCTGAATTAGTGCAGAGCTCTGGCTGGATCTTCAGTGCTTTCTCCTAACTTCCCTACTAAAGTAATTGTCATTTTCTTCTTGGTTGTGTTTTCTGTATCTTATTTCGGGTTTCTTTTGAAGGAATGACTTCTGGAAGGTTTTAAACAATTGCTGTTTGTTTGTAAACTTAGGCTTTTGTTACCAGAACCCTGTTGACATAAATGTCACCTACTTTCCCAAACAAAAGTGTAAAATGAGTTGTATTTGTGAAGCACACAGCTGAAAGTAAGTTTGCCACATGCAGCTTCCCTTGTGGGAAATTAAATGCTTTTCTTGAGCTGCTTAGGCATGTATTAAAAAAAAAAAAAGAAGAGAGGAGGAAAGAGATGACTAATGGGAGTATTTGGAGCTGAGAACTCTTGGTGCAAGCACAGGGATCTGCTCCAGCACATCTGTCAAGAGCCCACGACTTGCAAGGTGTAATGAACAATAACACTTCATACAACATCTGCTTGGGCTCTGTGATGGGCTCTGATACAAAAGCCTTGAAATCTCTGAGATATTTGTCATACCATGTCAGGGGAATGCAACAGAATCTGGTTCATCATCTATTATTGCCTGCTCCCCAGACAGTGAAGTTACTAGGTACTAAAGCTGATAGCTGTTTCCCTGAGCCAGTTTTACGTAAGCATATACAAGGAATGCAGTGCAGAGGGGGCTTTAATATGTGTGACTGGTATAGCCCATGTTAGTAATTATATCTGTTAAAGAATGTATACCTTCACTTCATTCTCCCAGTCCATGCTGAAATTAAAGTGGCAATTTCTTATGCCTGATAATTGCCTGATGAAAATCCCTCATTTCAGATAATGTCTGGAAACTTAATGACATGGAATGAAAAATAGCCAGTTAAGTAATTTTGCTTTTTAATGGCCCATAATTTTTAGTTTCTCTCTTGAAATTGTTCTCAAACAGTTTGAAAATACCTATTTTTCTCCACAAACTTGAGCTATGAGAAGCATAGAATAGATACTTAATCTTTAACCTCCTCCTGGGGTTCTCAGTTTTTTTCATCTTACCTGCCACTTACATGCTTGCCAAGACCGTGTTTGACAAATTGTTGTAATCTGCCACATATTAAATTCCTCTTATTCCTCAGTGGAAACCTCTGGGAGGCAGAAAAGAACCAGGAAGGAGTAAACAAACTCTTGAAAACACTAATGTAAAGTAGCTGTGCTGGACTGAAGGTGGGTATGTGGGGAGTGGGTGGAACTGAAAGCACAAATGAGGTAGCAGCATGAGTCAAGACTCAAATGATTTTAGCCTTAACCAATCTGCAGATTTCATTAAAACATTAAAATGTTGGTTTTTTTTTTTTTTTTTTTTTTTGTAAATCTTTGTTTCTGGATTATTTTTTTTTAAGGTTTTCTATGGCTGTTGTCACAAAAACTGCTGGATGTTTTCCTCATTATGGTCAGCTCACCAGTGCATCCCAGACATAATTTAGGCTCTTTCCATCACCCTTACAAAGGGAAAGTGCTGGATCTTCATAGTTGAACCTTGTCTTGTCCTCCTTCCAGGCTGTTTTCTACTAGGTTTTGTGGGAAAGGGATGTGTGTGAGGGCAAATTATTCCTTGTACCTCTTCTTCCTGTTGGCATTTGAGCCTGCATTGAAGCCATTCTCCCTCAAATGGTGACCAGGAAGGAGCACTTGTTCATTTTGCATGCATGGGTTTTACACGTGGTAGGTGAGTACGGCTATGACACTACCCGATGGTGCACTTGGGTACTTGCAGGTATGTTTTCCATAGAATGATAGCTGCTAGCTTCTGTCCATTTCAAAGTAAGGCACCCCTCCTAAGAGAGAGAAAACAGTGGGTACTTTTGGAGAAACAGTTTTAAAATACACAGAAAATCAGGAGACGCTCTCTTAAAGCAGAATTAAGTTCTTTACTGGAGGAAGTTTGGGGGCTTGGTTTTCTCTTTCCACAGTAATAGAAAGGCACTGCACATGTGAAATAGTGTATGTTCTTGCTGAGGCTAATGGGAATGTCTTGGCTGCTGTTAAAAGCTGATGTATAACTGTTAAATTACTGCACGCTGAATCTTTTAGCTGTTCTTACAAGAACACAAGGAGAAAAAGTGCATGAAAATAGCAGCATAGTTACAATTGACACTAGCTACTTCTTCCCATTACAAAATGCACTTAGTTGATGAACTGGTTCTGGCATGCTAAACGGGTGCCTGTGCAGGACTTCTGAGGAGAGTCTTGTATGGCCTTCGTAAGAAGACATAGATGGCGAGAAGCTCTTATCCAGCCTAAACATGACTTCTCAAAGCATTCCTTCCTCTTTCTCATGGTATAAGGCAGGTTTATAGATTAAAATATGCCATCATGCCTGCTTACATTTCATCTACTGTAATTCTGTAAATAAAAATAATAAAATATTTGATCCCTAACCCTTTGGTTTTTAGGGAAGAGGATGGTAAGATTAGTAGGAGGGAAGCATGCCTTATACCTTCAAGTTTGTGAGCGTGACTACTGTGCCCACTTCCCACATGGTCAGTAGTCTGTCTTCTTCTGCATGTGTGAAATGTTCCTTATGTTAGCTTCTGTACCTTGTAAATAAAGTATTTTCTATTGCCTTACTCAGAAAATATGTCAAGCTTTTAGTTGCATATGCTTCATTGCTCCAACACTTGTGCCTTGCATTTGCATATTATTATCAGATCTCTATGGAAAGATATTTCTTCTCCTTACCCAAGTTTAAACACAGGAGAGAAATCTTAGAATCATAACATGGTTTGGATTGGAAGGGACTTCAATGATCATATCATCTCAACCCCACTGCCATAGGCAGGGACACCTTCCAGTAGACCAGGCTGCTCAAAGCCCTATCCAACCTGGCCTTGAACACTGCCAGGGGTGGGGCAATCACAGCTGCTTTGGGCAACCTGAGCCAGTGCCTCAGCACCCTCACAGAAAATAACTTCTTCCTTGTATCTGATCTGAATCTATGCCGTTTCAGTTTAAAACTATTCTCCCTTGTCCTGTTCCTATATGCCCTTGTAAAAACGTCCCTCTCCAGCTTTTCTGTAGTACCCTTTAGGTATTAGCCTGCTAGGTCTCCCTTGAGCCTTTCCCAGGCTGAACAAGCCCAGCTCTCTCAGCCTGTCTCCATAGGAGAGGTGCTCAAGACCTTTGATCATCTTCCTGGCCTCTGAATTTGCTCCAACAGATCAACATCCTTCTTATGTTGGGGGACCCCAGAGCTGAATGCAGTACTCCAGGTGGAGTCTTAGAAGAGCAGCGTAGAGGGGAAGAATCACCTCCCTTGACCTCCTTGCCACACTTCTTTTGGTGGCGCCCAAGATATGGTTGGCATTCTGGGCTGCAAGTGCACATTGCCAGGTAATATTCCAGTGAACTTGCAGCAAGAGCCTTTGGTCTTTGATGGCAGATATGGTGGAGCTGTGATGCTTAAAGCCTCCAGGCTTGGCATCTGCTGCCTCTCTGCTTTGTCCTGAAGGGGACAGCTGGGAAGAGCACCCCATTGAGAATCTACATCCCAGGCCTCCCGCAGCACTCAGGATGTACTGTGATACTAACAATTAATTTAAAATCCTTCCCCTAGGTCATCATGACTTTTAAGGAGCTTTTGCACTTATCTCAGAAAATGCCTTTCTTCCTTGCGTGTGACCTGCCAGGACAGCTGTGTTTCTCTTAAGCACTGAACTTAATGATACAAAACATGAAGCTTGAGAAGGGGAGAGCAGGATTACAGCTCTTCTTAGCTGTGTACCCACTGCCAATGTCCCTTGCGTGGGAGAACAGCATGACCAGGGCTTTTGTGGCTGCAGGACAGATTGTAAGGCATGACTTCAGCATCTGTGATCCTTTCTGCTAGGGGTTTAGAGGCTGATGCTTGTATAGCCTTTCAGGGCTTAGTGTGAAACAAGGCAAGCTTTCTTGTTTGTTAATGCAATGCAATGGAAAAGACTTTTTTCAGACTTCACAGTAACATTACATGTAAAGGTCTTCCTTGGATTTGTGTATATTGCTAACACACATTTCTGATAAGCCCTGTGGACTAGATGGCTTTGCATCATAGGGTGATCACAATGCTTCTGCATGCAGTAGGACAAAAGTTGCTCAGTGTGGATGTCTGGTAGTGCTTTGTCTGAGCTGTACAGCTTCTTTCCTATTGGCGTCCATACAGTAACCTAAACTAGCCTCTTTTCACATGGCCTTGAATTGGCTATTGGCTCACCCTCTCGCACACTAGCATGCACACTTTTTAATTTTCATCTTTGCTTGAGTTCTCCTCCTCCTGTTGCCTCTTCTCATGAAGCTGTGTGTGGGCTTACCTGCAGCATGGTAGGAGTTTGCATGAGGAAATACCTTCCCAAATATTAGCCTTGGCAGTTGTGCCTCTGTGGAGGCACATGGAAGAGGCAGGGCAGCAGTCCCAGCAAGCTTCACCACCTTCTTTTGTTTCCCTCATAGCTATGGTGAGCCTGGATGCGAAACCAGGAATGTACGCACTGGAGATGATTTAAGGAAATGTGCAGCACTACATACTAATAAATTCAGGTCATGATACTCATAGGGTAAGCACAGTGGCTTCCTGCCTCCCAAGTGGTTGCTGTGATTCTGATGTGAACTCTTTTGCCTTATGCCAAGAAAAAAAAAAACCTGTGCAGTAATTAAAATTTACCTGAACTGCTTTAGAAGAGCCTGATTTGAATTAGGGCATGATTATTAACTCTAGTAGTACTCAGCTTTGCTAAATCTTTCCCTGACTTCCATGCTGTTCATTCCCCTGCTACTCCATCAGCTCAGTAACATTTACTGGGTTAGTATCTGTTTAGATGAGACCCTTCATTTCTGTGGAGAAGACAAGGACTTGGCTAAATGTATCATAAGCCTCGGTGGAACCCTGTCCAGGATGCGATGCCCACTGCACAGCTTGCTAATGGCTGACAGGGTCTCATGTTAGCTCATCCTCAGAAAGCCAGAACTATGGGAGCAGAAAAAGGGGAGTGAATAGGCAGCTTTATTGCTTGCATAACTGTGCTGAATGCTGTACTTCTTACGGGCATCTGAAATAGTTAACAAAATTGGACTGCTTGGAGTTACTGCATGAAATTTAAGTCCTTTGGGGTTCAAGGGCATTGCCTTTTGTATGTATGTGTGAGAAATTTGGGGAAAAAGCAAGAGTACAAAGAGTTTTAATCTCAGTCCATGACAGCTCTGTCAGTTTGAGGGCTCAGAGTCCCTTGCTTATGCTTTTCTTTCACATGAGCTAGATGATATGACTGTTTTTTTTCTTTATGTGTAGATGACACGACTTGAAAGAGTATCTTTAAGCCCTCTTTGTGGTGACAGCAAACTGTGAAACATGGGTTTTCATTAAAAAATATGTAATAAAGCTTTTCTGAAAAGAAGCATTTTGCATCAAGTCTTGTTACCAGGTCACGGCTATGGAACACTAGTTTCAAAGTCTCTCATGTTACAGCTGTGCTATTTATTTTCCAAAGCATTTTTCAGACAGGATCCACTGGGAGCTGCTGGTATGGTTTCCCAAGTTCTTCTCCAATATAGTTCCTGGATGCCCAGATGCCCCTGCCTTGATCTGCGGTACAGTGGTGTTGGTAAGGCCTACCGTGTTTGTAACCTGTGGTGATAGAGCAAATACTGGTTTCACTGTTATTTGTTTTTACTATGTCCTGATGCTGGCAGAAGAACAAAAAGCAGTAGGATTTTATTCTTTTAATCCAAGAAGGATTTAATTCAAGAAGCAGGAAACTTATACTAGAAAGGCCTTTCATAAGAAATGGAAACATCTTTTTGGAAACAAAAGAAATTTGAAATGAGCTCTGTAGAAGGCTGTTTGTTGTTTTGGCTTGTTTTGTATTTTGTTTTTTTTTCCTCTCTGAAAGAGTTATCTCTGCTGTGAAATGAAACCAAACCTTAGTTTGAAGGCTTGTATTCAACATCCGCTCAGCTTGGGAGCGATTGGAAAGGAAAGCAAATGTATGAGTCACCTGGTCTAGTGGAGGGTGTCTCTGCCCATGGCAGGGGAGTTGGAACTAGATGATCTTTAAGATCCCTTCCAAGCCAAACCATTCTGTGATTCTTTGAGTTGTACAGACACGCTGTGTTTTGGTTCTGTGCTGATTTTCTATGTTTCTTCTTCTGAAGTTCTAATTTATCTTTGGAAAGTCCAGGAAATTAGAGCTAACTAAATATAATTTTCTTTATGCCTGTAAAATGATTGTATTGATCATCTCTACACATGACAGTACCTTCTTCCTTTTTAACAATCATACTTTTGCAAGATATTATTAATCTCTACTACCTGTAAGATTTTTCATGCTCTTTGGAGAGAGTCTCTGCTGTCTCTGCTTTTTGTGCAGGAGGTGGAAGTGTCCTTCAGAGAGCTGCAGGCATCTGTTCTTAAGCACTAAAAAAATCTTTGCTCTTGGTTCCTGCTTGAATGATGGAAAAAAAATCACATGACCGGCTATTGGAGTCTTTTGTTTACTGTTTGGTTTCTGAGCACTTAGTGGCTGGTACTTATTTCAAATTTCCCCCCTTTCGTGATGATAAATGGATATTGAATGGAAATCTACTTCCTTTTTCTTTTTCTTCTTTTTCATAATGAAAGATGCAGTTCTTCATGCATGCTTTAGAATTGTGATTTAAGTTTGGCCCCAGATCTTGATAAACTCAGTGCTGATACTGCAAGGGGCAGTTCAAGTGGAGATAGCATGCCTCTCTTCGTGCATGATATTAGTACCTTTGCTCTTGCCTTTGGGAAAAAAATAGCTGAATGTGTTCCATGCTACCTGCCTCTGCTTTTTACACTCTTATGTTTTGTATAGGGTTTACTGTTGCAGACCTATAGGAAAGCATGAACCCTAAGCAATCCCTGAGCCTACAACACATATAAAAGACATATGTTTTACGGGGACATAGAATCATAAAATAGTTAGGGTTGGAAAGGACCTTAAGATCATCTAGTTCCAACCCCCCTGCCATGGGCAGAGACACCTCACACTAAACCATATCAACCAAGGCCTCGTCCAACCTGGTCTTGAACACTGCCAGGGATGGAGCATTCACAACCTCCCTGGGCAACCTATTCCAGTGCCTCACCACCCTAACAGGAAAGAATTTCCTCCTTATATCCAATCTAAACTTCCCCTGTTTAAGTTTTAACCCGTTACGCCTTGTCCTGTCAGTACAGTCCCTAATGAAGAGTCCCTCTCCAGCATCCCTATAGGCCCCCTTCAGATACTGGAAGGCTGCTATGAGGTCTCCACGCAGCCTTCTCTTCTCCAGGCTGAACAGCCCCAACTTCCTCAGCCTGTCTTCATACGGGAGGTGCTCCAGTCTCCTGATCATCCTCGTGGCCCTCCTCTGGACTTGGTCCAACAGTTCCACGTCCTTTTTATGTTGAGGACACCAGAACTGCACACAATACTCCAGGTGAGGTCTCACAAGAGCAGAGTAGAGGGGCAGGATCACCTCCTTCGACCTGCTGGTCACACTCCTTTTGATGCAGCCCAGGATACAGTTGGCTTTCTGGGCTGCAAGCGCGCACTGCTTGCTCATGTTCATTTTCTCCTCAGCCAACACCCCCAAGTCTTTCTCTGCAGGGCTGCTCTGGGTCTCTTCTCTGCCCAACCTGTAGCTGTGCCTGGGATTGCTCTGACCCAGCATATCTGAAAGAAAGCTATGGAAACAAAATGGGGATAATTTTTCTTATTTTGGTGGGTGATACCTATTTCGATAGGCTTAGACTGCCGGGAAGAAAAGTGTCGTTCCATAGCATTTTAAATTGCACGTTCCAGTGCATTTTAAATTCTCAAAAAACTCTGTGCTTCTTTCCCCATCTTCTCCCTATAGGGAGACAAGATCTTGCTATAAATTTGTTGTCAGCATTTGAGCAATGTAATACGTGTGTCTGACACTTCTGTGCATATCCTGTTCGGACACTAAAGAGGCTCCCTCAGTTGTTATGTCTTTGTTACAAATGTTTAATTTAAAAACAATAAATTTGAGGCTGAGAGAATGGGGATTTTCACAGTAATGTCATTAAGGAAATGTTGCAAAACTGACGTAAGTGTTGGGTTTCTTCTTTTTGGTTTGTTTTTTTTTTCCTCTGCAAACTCTGCATTTTTCAGGCAAACTTTCTCAGAACAGAATAGTTAGGAAGCAGCGGTTAGTGGGTCAGACAGGCCCAGGGGGCTAAATTGGGTTTTGTTCAGCCAAATGTTAGTGCTTTTTAATCAACACTGAATTCTGCATGCAACACTCTCTTCCTTCCCCAAAGCCATAACAAAATAAAATGGGTATTCAATTGGGTCATGAACAACATCTGCCCTTTACTAAAAACAGAGAGTTACCACAGCGAGGGAAGAGAAGCTGCCTATAGCTACTGCTAGAGCATCTTTTCACCACCATGGCTTTGGTGGTCTGGTACAAACAGCTGCCAATGAAGATCTGTGCACAGTTCTCAAGCTCCCTTCAGAAAGAAAAGGAATATTTCCTTTCATTTTCCATGCAACATTTTTACAACAAGGTGCAAAATTCCAATAAAACTGTGCCCTGAAAACTAGAAGTGCAATGGGTTTACAGTACTGTGAAATAATTGCATAGATTTCTTTTTGTCCTGTACAGCTTCCATAGTTATTAGGCTCCTTCAAGTCAAGGAACTGTTTTTTTCAGATCTTGCTGCTGCCACCTGTTCAGTCTCTAGTTAATGTAATTAACGTGAGGGTAGAAATGCCAGAGGCTTTGGACTCTTGTCTAAATGGGTTACATATTCTCTACTGTAGACCATGGGCTATCCTGATAAGTTTCAATTTGCCTTCATGTAGGCCTTTTTTTGTTGTTGTTTTTGATAAAAGGCTCCACGCAGTCTAATTTTGTACATATAATTTAAGTGGTTTTGATTTGAAGATTTTAGGTTCAGCTGAACTTCTTCCAATTAACAGGAGTTTATCAAGTTCTTCACCCAAAGCAGGCTGAGTCAGAGGTGTATAGAAAACTAAAAATTAACCATGATTTATTGGATACTTATTGCTGGTTGCTGTAAAGGAACCTAAAAGCAAAAGATGGTAATTTTCTTGTTTAAAGTTCTGAAGCAATTCACTGTCTTTCATGGGAAGAGATTGGAGGATCTAGAACCAGATGATGTTGCCTTAATGTTGCGAAGAACAGGAGAGTTAACTTGGTTTTGCTTTGTTTTGGTTGAAGAACTCAAAAAAATAAAACCATAATTTTTAGAGGGTAGTTCTCTACAAAATATTACATCAGTAGGTGACTTCCTCCTAAAACTTCCAAATAAAAAGAGTTTTTGAAGAAATAAAGATTGCTTTGATGGATAATATATCTCTGGAAACCGAGGACTAATTGTTTTCTCACAATGCTCATCATTGCCCCTCTTTCCCCGATTATATGGCAAGCTGCAGAGAAGCAGCGGGTGCAAATGAAAGTATGACATGTATGTCATGTCTGTTTGAAAAGAAAGTTAGTTAAAATGTGAAACCAAATGCCTGCTTATTTAAATAACTAATTTTCAGAGGGGAACTGTGTCTCAGGGTGCAGTCTCTTAGCAGCAAATGCTTGTTAATACAAAATTTTGTCTCAGTTCAGAAACACACTGATATATGTAATTATCCCTGGGCACACCAACAAGCAGCCTTGTGAGCTTGAAAGACAATACTTACTATATGTGGCTGTAGAACATACAAGTAAACTGCTAGATCAGGGTCTCTAATGTGCATGCATGTGTTAAAAAAACATGTAGGAAAATATACATGCACAGCATGTAGAATTTAGCTCCGTTGAGACTTTGTGGTAGTGTTTTGTTACCATCGCAAATACTTGCGTGCTTTAACAGACAGAAAAAGTCATAGTTTGTATTAGACTTAGAAGGGGTGGGGGGGGGAAGGTTTGGAGAGGTTTGTAAAGCATGACTTGGAATAATTTTTATTTGGCAAGCATGTTGCATCAAAACTGAAATGAAATTAAATACTTCCTGAGCTTCATCTTTCAGGTAAGTAATTACAGAAATTGCTACTTGATAATGCAGGAAACAACTTTTGATTATAAAAGATCTACAAAACCTGTTCCATGCTATGAGCACAGTCTTGGAGTTGTGATTGAAGCTCACTACCATGGAAACGAAGTACACTGCAAACGGGATACAAATGATTAGGCTTACGTAGAGCAATGACATGAAAGCATGATTACTGGCTTCTGACAGATGTTTCATGCCTAGCAATGGGGTAACACGCATAGAAGTTTTTACATAGAACTTTTTTCCCAGAACCACACACCACTTTCTTTTTGCAACTCTGTTGTTACCGCTGTTTGCCATCTAGCAATTGAATATGTTGTAATATGTAAAAAGTTCGTCTGTGGTGGGGACTGTAGGTATAATTGCGAAGTTGATAGTGTTTCATAGTTGCAAAATGCGTTAAACGTGCTTATACTTAATTGAAAGCAGGGCTTCTGACAGTTACGGATGTGTTGGGAAGTGCTGAATTGGTTGCCAGGACTGCAGGGGAACGCGCTGGTTGTGCTTTTCCAAGTTGCATTTTTCAGTCTCCTGTAAAAAATGCAAAGACAATCCCAAATACCAGTTTATTTTTCAGCAATGAAGTGATAACAATTACTTTAACTGCAGCCTTCCTGGGCGATTTCTCTTACATGGATAACCCCTCTTACACGTGCATTTAGTGGTATAAACTAATGCTGTAATACATATACCATTTCAAAAATGTGTTATCTTGTGAATAAACTTTCATCTCTGAAATGCTGAAACTCCTTTAGATATAGGCATGCAAAAACCTACATGTAGCAGCTAGGTGGCAGAAACTGTACCTTTTTAAAATAAAGGGATACTATAAATGCAACAGGGTTGCTTTGCAGTGACTGCTCAGTGTCTTTAAAAGAAAGAATTTCGTGATACCCTTACATTGCCAGAAATTTGTCCTTTGAGAATACAAAAGTAAGCAAATTCCTTGTGTTTTATTCATGGCATATTTTCTCTAGGTGTCTAAATGGTCAGAAATAGATTCTTTGATTGCATGTCTACCATCTATCTGGTTTTAAAATAAAAATAGCTGAGAGATGTCACTTCGTGCTTCTACAACCGTGGCTTTCTTAATGTCTGACATTCAGTTATTTACCTGTCAAATCTTGTACAACTGTATAAATACACCAGTTAAACAATTCTTGTGAAAGGTTTGGTATGGGAGGGTACCTGTGTAGACCAGAAGTTTAGGGTGTAAATATTTGGAAGCAGGGGCTTTTCTGCGGGTTTGTGTATCACTCATTAGACCTGAAGCTCACTCCAATTATATGGTCTAGGTCCTTTTAGAATGCAGAAATTATGGGAAGCGCTATGAGGAGGAGGGAGAGAGAGAAGGGAGTTGTCTCTATTTTAAGATATGCTGTTTCAAAAAGAATGCCTTATTTCTTAAATCAGTCTAAAAATGCAAATTCAATTGGTACCAAACACCATGCCCTATAGGAAATCTTATAAACTCAATTGATTACTGCAGTTCTACATATGGCTTGTTTAGTCCTTTGCTGGGCATAGTTTACCTGCAGAGGTGGTAGATAGTTTATGCGCTGCCTTAAATTCTTTCAACTTCCAACCCTTTCTTTGTAGTATCTGGCTCATGGCCACTGTGGTTTGGATAGGAAGCCAGAGAAGACTTCAGCTCAACTCTGCATATATCTGTGCTTGAGACGGAGCTGTCATTAGAGCTGGCAGCTATTAGAGCTATTAGACTAAATCACTGAGGTCGTTTGCTTTCCTGCATGAGTAAGAAACTTTCCTGCATGAGTAAGAAACTTCTTTGGGGTTCTTCAGTCATACAGTCATAATGGTGGTAAAAAGTTCAGTCATATGCTTTAGTTAGAGGAACTGTTAGAAAACAAAGTGGAAAAAAAAACAGTCCTGCTGTTTATGAGCAATGGTGGTCTGGTCTAGCTGTTTTTTGTGTCTGTATAGAACATTGGGTCAGGTGCTGTCTATCTTCAGACTCTGTTCATTACAACAGATTTACTAGTCTACAAGCTACCCAGGCTGAGTCAACAGCATGAAAAGTACTTTTGAGTGCACCATCTTATCAAAGTTACACAAGTTAGTTTGTTTTAAGAAGAGTCCAGTAGAGTTTATGAAGAAGAACCAGGTTATTTTGTGTAACAGGTTGGGAAATAAATGCCTTGTTACAAAATGAGGTGTTTAAGAAAATGCTTGAGGATGCAGAACTTATGTCCTCTCTAAATGAACACTTCGTGTACAACGGCTCTCTTAACACTTGAATTCCCAAAAACCATGATTCTTTCACAACCAGGTCTCTGGATTTTGTAACATAAGAGCTGCACGATAGTTCATTTGTTCGGATGTTTAAACTTCATTAAATGAAGAACTAAATAGGATAATGTGATTTCCTAACAGCTGAAATTTTCAAGAGCATATTGTCCTAAACAGACAGTGGGCTTTGCATGTATTGAGCACTGAGGAACACAAGTCTTATGTAGCAGTTGATTAATTTGTAGGGTTGATGTAAAGCTTGTTCAGTCACTCCTGCTTTTTAAGGTCAGTTTTTCATGTTAACATCATTGAGAAAGCATTATGTATTTGACTACAGAATGTTTTAGAGAATCTTCCCAAGTGCATTTTTTACAGGAATAAGCAGATCAACTTAAGCAGAATGTTTAGCTGTTTATTAAGGCAATATGCTGTCATGTGATACATGTGAATTTTAAGTCATATCTGTATCTGTTAATTTGGCTTTATGGCTTTTAGAAAACTAGTTGAATTCTTTTACCTCACTTTCATTCTTTCATTTGCTTATGTATTCAAGATGCTTAATGGGTAATTATCATCTTCAAAATGCTTTGGTGTCTGAATAGGTGATGCTGAAGAGATTTCTCTATGGGAAAAAAACATAGCTTAGAGTTGCAGGCTTGATTCATACTTTTTCTTAGCATTTCAACTAGTGTGCGTATCTGTGTTCTCCAAAAGAGTGATGTTTGAAAAGGCATCTAAGTCCTGTCCCTTTGGTTTCTCCTGTTGCAACCATAAAGCAGATGACTGGAAGAAGAAATGAGCTGTGGATGAGGAAAGAGGCATTGCCTTATGTTTTGGAAACCAGTGTCAATTTTTTCCTGCAGTTTAGTTTCCTTCTGGAACTCTCCCAGCATGTCATCCTTCCTCTCTACCTTTCCACGTAAGTTTGTCTAAATAGGAAAGACACAGAGTTTTTACCACTCCAGATGGGGAAAAAAAAACAACAACAAAACAAAAAAAACCCAAAAAATCAAACTAACAAAACCCAACCAAAAAAAACAAACCCCAAAAACTAAGCAAGAAAAAACTTGGAAAAGCCCATTGCTGCTTCAGATTTTTGATTTGGAGCTCTCTGTAGCTCTGCCATCTCTGGAGCTTCAGATAGACAAAGCATGTCCCAGCTGCAAACCAGCCCGTTCTTGTTGCTTTCTGTGCTTACATGGTAAGGCTGAGTTGCATGGTTGTCCAGGGGACGGAGGGACCTATGCCTCTTCTAGGTGACTGAGAAAGAGCTGGATGACAGGGTTTAGGGTTTTGAGAGGTGTAACCACGTTTCCTAGAGTTTGCATGCTTGACAGCTCTGGAATGGAGAAGCTCTTCTACTCTTTCCTGGCCTTGAGACACGCAAACCCTTCCTAATTTGTCTACCCATCTTTGAAGATGAATTTTCCCTTGTGCTCTGCAAGTCAAGATAACTGTTCCCTGTTAACGGTCGTGAAGGCAGAGATCCCAGCAGCTGGAGCAGGCAAAAGATACATTTACTTTTAGCCCTTATGAAGTGTTAATCTCTATGGTGGCCGAGTGACCCAGCTTGAAGGGAGATGGAGCGGGCGATGAGCAGGGGAGTTGTGGCAGAGATGGGAAAGGCTGTATCTGGGGTAAAATTGGAAAGCTGTAGGGAAAGCAGCACTTCTTGCATATGAGGTTAAAAATGAAAAAATGGTCTAACCAAGAAGTGAGCTCAGATTTGTGCTTGGTACCTTGTCAATTAAATATTGATTTATTTCCATGTGCAACTTCGGTATATAGCGTAGTGTATTATTACTTCTGTGGGTGACAGTATATGCATTTTATTTTGGATGCGTAGTGCAAGTGGCATAAATCATGTAGAATTTAAACTCATGCCCATTTCAAAATTTAGTGTTTCTTTCCACTGTTAAATTGTTATGCGTTATGGTTTAATATCTTTTGGGACAAATTGGACTACATGGTAAGTTGTGGGAGAGGAAGTGTGTTTGTCTATTACTCATGATTTTAAGCGTAATTAAGCTCTCTTTGTCTTTCTGCCTTCCCCATTACATAAACTAATCTCAGTCGTAGCTTCAGAGCCACCAATTTACATGTGTGAGCAGTTTCTCACTTGTGCAGCCTTTCCTCTAGCCTCTGGTAGTGATTGCTTATGAAATAAATATGGGATTCACAGTTTGATTCAAAAGATTTTTGGGAAGCTTTGTCAGTACTTTACGTTTTTCAAGGACACCGGGCACAGTATTTTCAGGCCAGGTTCTGATATCCCTTCTTAGTGAACACTGCAATAAGTCCAAATCCAGACGTTGAATGTAGCAGATCTGATAAAATCAGCCAGATTTGACTGGTTTTGGCTGTTACCATGTCCGCTGTGAGCTTCAGTGATGTTTTTTCATTGTGTTTTTGAGATAATCCTATTTTTTTGCTGCTTGATTTCTAACAACTCTGAAGGCCAATGAATATGGTATTTTCTGGAATGAAGGTTGTGTTTGGAGGCTGGAGGGAGTGTCAAGCTGTTTTTTGTCCTTTTGGTTTTAACCCCTCTTCCATAGAAGACACAGTGTCCTGCAGACAGATAGAACAATGCTATATTCCATTTTAGCGTCGAATCACAAGCGGGGTCTTTGGAATTAAATTTGGCGAATTGCCTGGATATGTTCAGTTTTCAACAAGCGCTGCTTTGTGCATTAGCACCCTACGCTTCCTCCCTCCCTCCCCCCAAAGCTGCCCCTGAAGAGAAGAGGCGAAACAAAAAAAACCCTAAGCAGAATAAAAGCATCTGTTAGAGAAAATGGGGAGGAAAATAGGGATGAAAAGAGGAGGAAAGATGTTTTCCAGAGCAGCTGTCAAATCTGTCAGAAGAGCTGGACATAATTTTTAACTTAGTCACACTCCTGAGTATCCGATTACATATGTATAAATATTTATTTTTTTAATTATTATTAACATTAGGTGCAATGTAGATATAACACAACTTTTTATACAGGATGCAGCTCACTTTTGAATGGAATGTTTAAATGCTCATTTACCAGGACTTTGAGCCCAGCATTTGGGTATTTGACACTAATGCATTCTTCCTTTTTCTTGCCTGTGCAATTGGAAATGTGCTGTGGTAAGGAATATGGGCTATTATTGAGCATAGTAGCTAGGTGAAGCTTTGACAGACTTTAAGGTGCATGCTAAGACTGTATTTTATTAAACATTAATGTTTGTGCTGCTTTATTTTAACTTGCTGAGGGATAAATGGAAGCGTCAAGCTCAAAGGATTATTTTCCTTGAAAGATCTGTAAGCTATCTCATGACCTGAAAGAAAGTAACCTGTGAAGAAAAGTACTGTCCTACTGTGGGTAAGATAGCTGTTTACTTACTGACAAAACAGTGGATAAAGACCTCCCTCCTACCCCCTGGTACTCTGTTTTAGTTAGGTCAAGCAGTGTGATTGATTGCACATCACCATTAAGGTACCATTTTCATTCAGCTAAAAAATGTTTGTCTGTTACATTCAATGCAGTGTGTTTTTTCAGTCTACCTACAGAGCAAAATTTCTGACTTAAATGAGGATATATAACTAAAATTAACCATCCTACCATGGCTGCACCCAGTACTGCATTCTAAAGAGGAAGGAATCATAAATAAATGTGCAAATAAGTTAACCTTTAGTGAGAGGGGGAGTACAGAGGAGGTGTCCTTCTCTGTTCTCCAGCTGTGCTATAGTTGTAGGAGCTGGGGTCAGCAAGCAAAGCTGAAAATTGAGAGCTATGAACCTGAAGGGAATTCTTGTAATTCTTTTGAACTGCAGGCAAAATTATTTCACAGTGAAAATTGTACCAGAGGAATGTATAAGCGCAAATATTTTAAATTTAGAGAGCAAAGGGAAATCCATAGTCAAATAAATGGCCATAACAGATGGTGGATTTTTTTGTATTTGTGTTTTATTTTTGTCCCAGGGATGCAGCTCTGAAGCAAATATCATTTATCCTTATGCAATAAGCTTTGGTTTGAATCTCAGAGCTGTCCTGTAGTCCACAACCTGGGTTCGTTATGGATGAAACTGGACTGAAATGTGCCCTTCAGGAGAGCACCTGCAACATTCCTGCCACTGAGGATTGCTTAGTTCATGGCATTAGGCTAGAGTTGTCTAGAACTCGCCTCTCCTCTCCTATGGAAGTATATCTTCTATGGGTACTGAGTCCTCAGCAGCAACTGTTTGCCCTGCAAGTCTGCTGCTGCTATCGCTTTGCAAAATTATTTCTCAATCTCTCCACTTAAAACATGTTGACTGAGCTATAGATAGCTTTTGTGATAAATTTGCACATGATTTTGTCATGCATAAAATGTGCAGGTCTATTTTAAGAAGATACATAATCTGAGGTTTTTAATTTATTAAAAGATGGAAGATGACTATTTTTAGACTTCATTTGAATGAAAACCACATCCTTTTAATGTACTCCAACACCTTCAGCATTTTTTAGTTGACTAAAACAAGGTTAAATAAAACCGTCTAACAAACCTGCCTTAAAAAGAGGTGCATATGTGTGGCTAGTAAGTGGTTTGTCCTGTGTTCAGCTGGAATAGTTATTTTTTTTCTCTCCTTCCTAGTAGCTGGTGCAGTGCTGTGTTCTGGCTTTAGTCTGAGAACAGTGCTGATAACACCACGATGTTTTTAGTTGTTGCTTAAGTAATGCTTACTCCAATCAAGGCCTTTTCAGTCTCATGCTCTTGACAGTGAGAGGAAGGGCAGTCTGGGAAGAAGCAGAGGCAGGACACCTGACCCAAACTATCCAAAGGTGTATTCCATACCACAGCACATCTTGCCCAGTATATAAACTGTGGGGAGTTACCCGGAAGGCCCAGATCGCTGCTCAGGTCAGACTGAGTGTGTTGGTCAGTGGGTAGTGAGCAATTGTACTGTAAATCGTTTGTGTTTATTGTTTCTTTTTTTTTCCTTTCCCCATTTAGTTTTATATTTTATCCCCTTGTTATTTCCCTTATCATTATTATGTAAGTAGTAGTAATTTTATATTCTATTTTAGCTATTGGACTGTTCTTAACACATGGGGTTTACCTTCTTTCAATTCTCCTCCCCATCCTGCCTGGGGGATGGGAAGTGTGTGTGTGTGACTGGACTAGCAGTAAATTAAGTGAGCAGGAAAGTAAGAGTTAAAAAAAATAGAAAAAAATAAACAAACAGTATCCTCTAATTCTGGATGCTTAGCTAGTGACCGCCACTAATCTGATTTGTCTTTCTTTGAAACCTGACAGAAAGCATAAGCTGCTTGGTTATATGCTATTCACAGTAATCATGTAGGTGATAAAGCAGTGTTAACCTCAGCATTGGTTTTGAGGAAAACTAAAGGAAGTCTTTTATTTAATTTTTAATTTGCTTTTGTGGTACGTCTCGCCCACCATACAGCCCCCCAGCCATGCTTAGATAGTTGACCATGGTTCAGAGCAGCATCTGTGCCAAGCATATGATGCCTGTGAAGTATAGAAAGTCAGAAGATAAAAGGTATGCCACAAAGAAGTGAAGTTACTGTGACTTATTTCACTTTGGCTTTTAGCTGTTTGATGCTTTGTTGATTTGTAATAGTTTCTGTAGTTCTCTTTTTAAATTGTGTTTAGGTTTGACAGAGCAGACCTTAGGAAGAAGTAAAACAACAAAGTGCTGCTGAAATGGTGGTGGCTGTAGCACAGCTTCTCAGCTTCTAGAGAGCTTATTCAGGTAGAGCATTGAAGGAAATACTTCAGTATTTTTAGTCACACTGGACACAGACCAGAGTTTGTTGCAGCCCAGTAGGTGAAACCTGCATCTCTTGCTGAGCCTCATGAGAACTGTGACTCTCCTGCGCCAAGTGCAGGTCTACTCAAAGGGGAGGCTGTGCAAAGCAGGTAGATGCAGCCAGAGGTGGCCGTGTCCCATGCAAACAAAAAGAGTGTGGCTCATTAGGGTTGGATCTGTAGAGTGAAACAGCTGTTGATAAGGTCCCAGTGTCCTTGCTGAACATCTTGCTGGAGTGTGGAGGGTTGTGTCAAATTAGCTTTGGTGTGAGCCTGAAAACTGAGTGTATTTATATAAGTTCGGGCACACAGTTTATTTTCATTAGAAATAAAGACAGTTTGTGTGCTCTGCAGTGTGAAACAAGGTGTGGTAACTGGGAAAGACTGGGAGATTTGTGCCATAACTACTTGTCATTTAATCTAAATAGTAATCAGGGGGGATTGTATTATAGGTGCTCCCTAGCTGTTCAATCCCTGTGTGTTTTTTCTAAGAGCACTGATTTTGCCTGTTCAATTTTTTCATTAATGTTTCATGGTTATTGAATGGGTTTCTGCAATGTCCCTAGCTTTTTTGTTTTGTTTTGTTTTGGCTGGAGCATATCACTTGGTTATAATTCAGATGATATTGTCCATCACTACTAAACTGCAGCATTGTCTCTGTCAAAACTTAGCCCCAGCTGTTCGCTAGAGTGGTGTGAATGATGTCCGAGTGTGCACATCTGGTCATTTTGGAAAAGGTTTAGTACATTCCTTTCAGTGCTAGAGTTTAATTTGCAGCTGGAAAGCAGACCAGCACAGCACTAAATTACTCAGTTTCAGATAAATGCTTTCTTTGTGACTGCTTTGTGAAAATGATTTATGGGAATACTCTGTACCCTGATACATTTCTTCCCCTTCTTCCGCCACTTGCCTGGAGTCTGACATCCTCCAGCTTGTGTGTTAGTCTTTGCATCTGTTTGCTAAGTATATAATCATTACGTAAGAGGAAGATCTGGACCATGTAATTAAAGCAATAAACTGAAATAGAAATTTAAATTTCATACCTTTCGGCAGTTGTAGAAATTAAGAAGAAAAATCGAACTTTTGCAGATAAATACCAGCAACTTGTCTGTCCTGCACTTGAGGACTGTTTTTGTGATCGGTTTGAGTACTCTTGAAATAAAACTAGCAAAAGGGACTTTCACTGTCTGGAGAGCCAGAAACTGATTCTGGGAAAGCAAAATTAGAAATTTATTTATTTTTTTTTTTTTTTCCCCTATAGAATTGCACTTGGATGTATTTCGATTAGTAAGGCCATTTTCCAGGGCGGGGAGGGGGAGTGGTGTGAAGATAATTACTGATCTGACATAGATTCAGTAAAGCTCAATTTTCAAGACTTCAGTAAACTGAAAAGTACTTGTTTTCCCTTGCAGGCTCAGATCTTGATATTTCTTTCTAAGCAGTAAGCGAAGAAGGACAAATGGAGGGTGCCTTTTTGCCACAGTTGCATCTTTGACTCTGCTCACCTTGTGACCTTGTCATTGGTATTGTCTTTGCATCTTGCATCTTCTCTGAGTGAAGATGACAAGGCTGCACCTGGTTTACTATTTGTAGTTTTTAAGAGGATCAGGCTGCTTGGCTTTTCTTTATAATGATCAATCCATATTAATTATGATTTAAATCATTGTAAGAAGGAAGCATCACTTATTAAATTCCAGCAAGAATTCAAGCATTGATAGTTACATGTGGAGCTGTAAAAGGTCTGGGTTTGTTTTTTTTTTTTGAAGTTACAGGCTGTCTTTTACAGTGAGTTGATCTTTTTTTTAATTCTTCAGTTCTTAGTTGACTGGTTGAGAATGCTTTTTGTACCACCTTCCCCCAGTCCTTTCCTACCTTCTTCATTGCTAGAAACAGCTGGCGCAAGCTGTTTCTTTGTAATTATCAGTTTGCTGCTTTAGCAGTTCTCAAGATAGTATGCACCACAAAAAAAGTGGTGTTTCTAGGAGCAGTCAAAAGTAATGCCAAGTATTAGAGAGACCATGGGAAGTGTGGGTGATGATAGCTTGCTATATGTCACCTGACCTGAATTATTGCACAGTATTGCTGCTTTTTGCTTGGGATGTAGGAGGAGAACTTGCTGCCATTATATAGTTTTATCTAAAACACATCTCCCTTTCATTCTGCTTTCTACAATGACTTTGAAAAAATACTTCAGTCAGTTCCAGCAAAGAGGAAGCCACCTAATTGTTTATTGGTTGTACCACTGAGAAGATGGATAGTTGAAATGAAAACACAGATGTGCTTGCTTTGTATCCCCATGAGCAAAACTGAGGCAGTTTATGGAAGAAGCTGTGTATATGAATTAGTCTCTGGACATGTGTCACTGTGCACAGTAATCTCTTGACAAACTTTCTACTAGAATAAAAGTTATTTCTGTTGTATGTGCAGGCATTTTCCATCTGTCTTTTAACAACAGGAGTGCATTGAGTATGCGCTTTGATAAGCAGAGGTTGGACTCGCTCACCTCCAGAGGTCCCTTACAAATGACTGGCTTCATTTGCACAATTCATAACACACCTTTGTGGAGTGTGTGTGGTCCTGTTTCTTACCCTGTTTCTCCTACACCCCCTCCAGGGAAGTATGGGTACATAACTGGGAGAGAAATCCGTGGCATGAAAAAGACTTTGTATGCTTGTTTTCAGTTACTTGAGAAGGTCCTGTCAGACAACTGGTCCTTCAAATTACTGCTGAACTTCACAGGGACACTTAATTCATCTGTGATTAGTCATGACTTTCTTGGATAAAAAGCCCCAAGACAAATTTTAATTAGATGTTAAATTTCAATGGGAATGGATTCCTATAATCCTGAACTGCTGTGTGTGACCAGGTAGTGTCATACATAACTTTTTGCACTATCCTGCTGTGGGGTGAAGACTCTGCAATGTGGTCAAATTTCAGGTCTCATAATACACCCTTGTCCTCTCCTCCACCCTATCATGTAGTTTTATAGTCTGTGATACTATTTTTTTGTTGAAGGCCAACACCTCCTGAATAATTTATTAATGGAGGATGTAGTATGAATGCCTGTTGTTTAAGCATTTTTTAATGAGTCAGGTCATTTTATGAGAATTTATGATTGACTATGTGATCACTGCGTAATGCAAAAACTGGGAAACCTTAGATGGAAAATGGAAGTGGCATCAGTCAAAGCAAGACAATTTTCCATTTTCACCTTAAACAAGTGAATATCTGTTTTAAAGGGTTAATGAAATTTTAATCGTCTGCTATACATTAGCCAGTCACATTAACTGGTCCACCTGTTACTGTCTTTGCTCAAGGATCAGATCACTGTTTTAAGAAGCCAGAATAGATAGTGCAGATAGTTTTAGGCATTTCCCCCAGCTTGAAAAATGTGTTTAAGGTAAGGGATTTTTGTTTTCTGCCACTTTGAATAATCAGTGACTCCTGATCTTTTGTTTCAATTGAAACAAAAAGAAGAAAAGAAAAACAAAAAAAGAAAAACAAACAGGATGCCTACTACAGTGCTGTTTGGGAGCCATGAAATGTGGCTGGGAGCTGAGAACTCATTAGCCCTGCTCAATCACATAATTATTCGTGTGTTCTTAGAGTATCATGGGTCTATGGTAACAAGGCTGTGCTTCCTTCTATCAATCAGAATTGTCAGTGCCTAAGTTCTTAGTGCCACCATTCTCTCATGGTAAGCAAAACCAGGGAGCTACAGGTGCACCTTGGCCCTCTGTGGATCTTCTGTGTGTCACTGTGGAATTGCCCAACTCACCAACTACTTCCATGTACAAGTGCAAGTGTGCAGTGTAACCTATTTTATAGGCACATATAAGATGGTTTAAATTACTGCTTTTCAAAGTGTGTCCTTAGACACCCATTTATCTTCTTACATTGAAGAGAGCTCTTGAATGTTTTGACCCATTGATACGGCATTTTAACTCCTTGTAAAAGTGAGTCTAAAATATATATGATGGGTTTTTAGAAACTTAGTCATGGAAACTTACCATTGTTATGTGGTTAGGGTTATTGTAGTTTCATAACCAGACTTTTCCTGAATGGAAAAATTGTGCATAAAAAGGTGGTGGCCAAACAGAAAAAATGCGTATGCAGAATAGTTGTGGAGTGCAGCCAATACCAATGTGTGGAAAGGATTGCATAAGTCTTAGGAGATACTGGAAAGATCTGGTCACTAATGAATTATAAAAGATTTTCAGAAATTCCTGGTATTATTTCTAAATCCTCTATTATATTCTGTGACAGCTTTAAGGACACAGATGCCAAAAATCTGTGGATAAAAGTTGTTATGCATTTTCCAGAGCACTACGGTACCATTTATTTAACTATGTAGTTAAAGAAAAACAACTTCTACAAAACTTCATTTTAAAGGATTAATATAGATGAGTGTGAAAAGGAAGAACTTTATTGTACTGTCCTTGAGTCAATAAAAAGGCCAGTGTGTTAAACCTGCTTTAACTGACCTGGGGAAATAATTGTTACACTTTTCAAATATTGATCATTTTGACTGAACAACAAAATGCCAAAGGAATTATTCTTTTCTGTCATATACCATCCAGTAAAAGATAACTGCATAGATGAAAGTGGTTAAATAATCTTTATTCCCTCTCACTCCTTGGATCAAAAAGGAAATGGCATAGTTGCTGCTCCTAAAAACCTGTCAAATCCCCTCAGATGGGTCTTTGCATTGCTTTGAAATGCAGGAGGTGTTGTCAAGGGGTAGTTCAAAGTCATGAGACAGGGCAGTGGTGATTTGTTGAAAGAGCTTCTCATCCGTTCAGACCTTTTAAAGTCTTTGATTGCCATCCACCTCTGGTGAATGCGTTTCCCCTAAGTGGTAATCTCCTGTCAGCTGTCTAATATAGGTACATGGCTTTTGGTGAAAGCACATGTAAACCAAAATGAAAGTGAATTAAATCTGGTAATCATGACACCGTAGGAAAGCACAGTGATGCCTGTAGTCCCATTGGTTCTCCACACATTTGTTTTGCCCGTTCGAAAAACCTTCGGGGACTGATACTGTGGGCATCTCTAAGTGACCTGTTCTTACACCTTGCACAGGAGTTTGTCTTTGTTTTTTCTGTTGTTCCTCTTCCCTCAACCACCGCCTCCCCACAATTTCCTAATAACCAGTCTAACTTTCTTTTTGTCATCATTTTAAGCCAGCTGTTCTGTCTGTCCCTGGTGAATAGGGAGGATGATACGCTCTTATCCTCTTTGTGTTAACCTTTCAGATGTTCAAAACTTTTTGTCACGCTTCTTTCTTTTCTTTGTAGACTATTGAGCTAATGACAGATAGAGGTCTTCCTGAGCCTAAAAAATAAAGATATCTGCAAACCTGTGTGACATTCAACAGCAAATATGTAGCATAAGCAGTTGTGAGGAAACATGTGTACACATCTTTCCTGTTTATCACTTTAACCTTGATTTATGTGGCTTTAACCTGTCATGCTCAATTAATAACATGTAATGGTCAATAACACATAACTAGACAGCGAAGAATGACTTAGTTTGGAAATAGCTGGCAGCAGTAGTTAGCTACACTTACTGGTTTATTCTTGCATGTTGTGTCCAAGCACTGCCTGTGGGTGAATTGGCAAGGTGGGCTTGCTTTGCTATAGCTGGGTTTTGTGACTCTGGTGTGCACCCAGCCTGGAGCCAATCACCTCTATGTCTAGGTCAGTCTCCACAAAACCTGCAATGAAAAACCCCTCTGCTTGAGCCAGAGTGGGGAATTTTAATCTGGCCTTGCTTGAAGGCTGCTGTTCTCAATTTTGTGTAGTGCAAAGGGCAAAGAGAGGCCATTGCTGCTGTTTTGGTTCTGGTAAATTGCTTCCATCCAAGATCCAGAAGCAGCTCTAGAGAGCCAGAGTTGAGGTTTTTCTAAAAGTATATTAATGAGGTGAACTGTGCAGTCTGCTTACAGAAGTTCTAAATGTCATTGCCTGAAAGTCTTCCCATTCAGGAAATAAAAAAATGGCTTTTTAATGAAGGCTTTTGATTAAGCAGGAGCTTAAGATATTCTTACAGTTCCTTCAAGCCTGATGAGGTCATATACATGCAACCACTGGAGAATGTTTTCAGTGCAGTGTCTTTCAAGAATCTGCCAGTGTAAAACTGCATGGTTGATATTTGAACAGGTTTATACTGTTTTACTTCTCTTTTTTACACACACCTTTAAAAAGACCTTGTACACATTTTAGAAGAGATTGTTGGGTGATGCTTCCTAGCACAAGTCAGAAAGCCACAATATTGGTCTGCTGGTAGCAAGTAACTTATAGGTGTTGTGTGTGACCAGTCTCAGGTGCCAAAACATCTGGCTGTGGGAGGAAGTGGTCTCTTGTGCTCAGTGTTATTTAGTTACTGATGGATGCTGACGGAAAAGGTCTGTCCTACCATAAAGATTGAGGCTCTCGGGAAACAGTCTCTTACCTCTTACTGGGGCTTCTCACCTTGACACCTACAACTGGGACACATCTTGTAAATAATGACCACACATGCAACAATCAGCACCTAACTTTATCTTATTTGGGATCTATAGTCAATAGTACAATAGAAATTTCAAAAAAAAAAAGTAGGAAGGGAATTTTAGATTTTGGGGGTTGGTTTGTCTGTTTGTTTTTGTGTGTTTGAGCAATGTTATGGGAAAGCAGTAAGAAAAAAAGACTAGTATTCGAGTGCTGTGGTAAATTAAATGGTCTCTGTAAACTTACAGGCATACTGCTCATCTTCTGATTCTCCCTCGAGCCAGAACATGGAAGTGCACATAGGTAGAAAAGGGAGAGTTGGAAGGCTGCTGGAGTTTTCGAAGTTGTAATATTGCTTCAGTATTTCAGTAATAACAGGGACCAGATCACCTTGTTTGAAGCTAATTAATATTCTTTTAAGTCACCCTGCCCTTAACTCCAATTGTCTGCCTTCAAGCTTGTCAGCCAAAACTACATCCATTGATTTTATCTCCCTTACACAGCTCCTCACCTACAGAAAATACACACTTGGTGACCATACAAAATTAGCTTGCATTTCAGACTGGAGTTTATGTTGATGCGTATAGGCTGTGAAACAAGTCTTGGCTTGAGCTGGCCTTGCTGCACTGTATTTGTTAGTCCAGTGGCAATTTAAATTGAAGCAACCTTGTTCAGTGATATAGATGTGGCCCCTTGCATGTTTTCTGCATACTTTGGCCAGTAGCTATTCCTTAGAAGGGAGAGAGTATAAGGGTGGGACCATCATATATGTATAGGAGTTTGAGATGATAACTTAATTGGGGAAAAAGCTGAGAGGAAAAATAGCTGGCCTGTATTACTTTGTCCTATGAGAGATGCGATTTCACATCAGTAGGTAAGGCTTTATTGTGAACTGCAAGAGGATATAGGGATGACAGCTTAGCTGCAGCCTCTCTTGGTAAAGATTCACTGGGAATGTCTCATTTATGAATGCCACAGCACTTTGCGTGATGCCTAGGAAATGCTGTTGTATTATTTACTATTTTTTTCCACTTGTGCTTTTCTGAGTATAATAGTGAGCTTCCAGCTGAAAAGGGGAATTAAAACAAAGGTGTGAGTAGCACATGAAGAGCTTCTGTTGGCTGCTAGCGATGAAGATCACTTTGATGCCTTGTTCAAACGCTGGTCAAGATGTAGCCAAAGCCCTGATCCCGTTCCCTTTTTCCTGCTGTGTGGGTGAACCCACACACCTGCTTATGCAACTGAAAACCTGCTCAGTTGGGTTTATGGTGGCCTCTACTGGTGCTGCTCTGCAAAGGAAAGAGCTCTGCTGTTTATGTTTGCTCTTTCAGAAACCTAATAGTCCAGAAAATCTCTCCTTTGTAAGTGAAGTTTGGGGGCGGGGGGAAAGAAAAAAAGCCCTTCTAGGGCATCAGCTGTCCAGGAGAGCCCTTCTAATCAAGACCTACCACTAAGAGTACAGCTCTTAAAACTTGTATATGTTTTTCAGCTGAGTATTATGATTATGTTGCCTCCATGAGCATATGTGGCCTGTGAAAGTCCAGCCCTGAGTCTCAAAGCATAGCAGAGCTCCTGTTGGCTTCGGCTTTGGGTTGCAACTGCAAGCTGGTTGGGTTTGGGCAGCTGGGGTGAGTTGGGGTGCTGTGTCCTGTGTGCTTCTTGGCAAGGCTTGCTTGCTTTGGTTTGGTGCTACCTGCGATCTGGCTTAACCTCTTCCTGTCCTAAATAATTCTGTACCACAGGTAGTTAAAGCTATATAGAAGCCTTCCAGCTGTCGTGGGTGAAATAAAACAAGTGAATCGAGAAGTCTTGAGATGTTAGTCAGAAACCTTGTGGTTATCGCTGAGAGAATGCTTTGGATTCATGTGGGTATAGGGCTCTTCTGTGCTCCTGCTGGGCCAGAGAAAGTGCATCAGTGGGTCTGCATGACAGGAAGAACATGGAGAGTGTTTGCATGGTGGGGAGAAGCTGGAGCTCGGGAGAGAAATACCATGGAGAAGAGTTAGGGTCCAGGTTATACCTCCATCCTTTTCAGCTGAAGAGCAAGACATTGCTCTGAACAGCAAAAGGTCTTTTTTCAGGTTTAAATGACTCTTCATATGCTTCTAAACACCAAATCACTGTTTGTAAAGCCCTTTTGCCAGTAACTTATGAGTGGGGTGAGGGGATCTGTTGGTGCTTTGTCAACCAGCTGTGTTTAGTTTTTGCTAGAAACTAGAAAAGTTAGTGAGCTGTGTGCTGGTCCCTTCTGACAGTTGTAATGCAACGAAGGTGTGTGCTCTTATCTTTGAGTTGGGTTTGGTTTTGTTTGTTTTTTTTTTGCCCAGATGCCCAAAAACTGGGCTCTAGAGCTGGTAGAGCAGAGGGTTGGACCTTCTCAAATTGGTCTGTGAACTCATCTGCTGGGCTTCCAGCCATGCTTACCTAGCTCATGAAGACAGCGTCTGATGCAGAAGGTTGGACTGTTTGAAAGTCATGACCCAAAAGCACACGATTTGTTTTTAAACTGTGAGCACTTTGGGTTCATCAGTTTTTCTTTGTTTCAAGTTGTTAAAGGTTGTGTTCTTAGGCTTTTTCTCAGAAAACTTGGAGGCTAAGAAATTTGGTTTTGTTTTGTTTGTTTTTTAAGCAGCTTACAGCTGAGGTTTAACAGTTGAGAAGCTGAAGCCCTGATAAAGGCACTGAATATCATGAGACTTGAAATAAAATCATGAGATGGCAGTGTTGCTTCTAGCAGCTGATCTTTTTTGGCGGTGCTTCATTTCCTAGGTCTCTGTGCAAATGCTTTTTCCTTGCCAAACCCCCTATATCGATGAATTACAGCCAACACTAAATGCATGATTATTTCCACTATCTAACCTGTTTATCACTTCTATGTTGCTTCTGGATTTGCCAGCTGAAGTTCTCCAAGGCACAAATTAATGTACTTGTTTTCCTGGCAATGCGTGGATTTTGAATATGGTTAAATATGCTTAAATTAATCTGACATCTGGAGATGTGGGTAGTGAGAACACGTTTCTATGTTACCAGCTAACTTTAGCCTTGTAGTTGAGGCGGCTTTCTCTAGCTAACTGTTTGTGAGGAGCTTGTAGAAGTGCCCTTTGGAGACAGCAGTCAGTGTCAGGCATGCTCTGGCAATTGAAAGATCATGAAGGGACCTGCTTCTTGACTGATGTGTTTCAATTTAATCCAACCTGTTTCAACCATGAGGGCATCATTAGTCTAACAGCAACCAGGGAGCTTTCCCTGTCAAGTTCAAGTGATTCAACTGGCTGCATCTGTGCTTTGCTTTCAGACTGAGTTTATTCAGGCATGCTACAAAGGAGAGCATCAACAGTGCTTGTTGTGGGTAGCATTGACCTGCAAAAGTATGCTGTGTCAGGCTAGCGCAGGCAGTGCTTTATAAGTTTAAAACCCTGCCTCCTTGGGCTTGCCAAGTACATCAAAACTCGGCTAACACCATGAGAAGAGGTTTCTGTGAAGCCAGTGTCACATGCCACTTGCTTATTACAAGTCTGTTGGAACTGTAATAACACCACAGTGCTTTCATATTGAGCTTAAAAAATGAATCAGCTGATCCCTTTACCTAGAATCCAGTTCCAAGGAAGATCCTTCTCTGTGGGTCAAAGGGTAACTATACCTTTTTCTTACTTGTTTTTTCCCTGTTGCTTTTCTTCTCTTCCCAAAGCTTTGCTACAGTTAGAACACTCAGAGGGTGATGTTTTGTTGCTTTGAGCCAGAATAATGGCTGCTCTCACTAAACTTGAATAATGCTAATGTCCTTTGAGCAGGGGGATGCAGAAGCATTTCCTGACTAGACAGTAAACCAAACTGGCACAGGGAGAAGCTTTTAAGCAGCTTGCTTGCTGTGTGGGTAACATTCTCCATGGACTGCAAGGGTGGGAATTTCACTTCAATATCTGGCTTTTGTGCATAGAAATCAACTGTCTTACTTTACACAGATGTGTTCAGGACAGTAAGGCCTGGGGTTTGTTACTGGCTCTTGACTGAAGCTAAGCACAGTGGTAGCAGCAGCTTCAGAGCTACAGTAAACTCGGGTGATGGAGCTTGATTTTGTGCAATATGGTGGTGGCAACCTCTTGGTCCCCCATAGTGCTGTCATACTGTGGAAGCAATGAAGTGTGATCTGAGTGTGAACTGAGGAGGAACAATTGTAAAGATGGTGGGTTAACTTCAGCTGCTCCCAGATGAACAAATAGGAATTGAACTAACTTAAAGGAGGATTTTTCTCTATTTGGAATACACAGATAATAAAAGGAAAAATCATTATAGGTATTAATGAGTTGCAGATGCCTGCCTGTGTCTTCTTCTGAGGCATTTTTATGTTACTGAAATCTGTGCACTGCTGTTGATCAAGATCTGCAGCATGTATCACAGCAAGGATTAATTCTGTAAGGCTGTAATTTACGGATAGGAAAGGATTTAGGATCTCAGGGAAAATTTCACTGGTAAGTTCCAAGTACCCCCTAACTTCTTTAGTATAGCAATTCCAAATCCTCAGGGAGTATAAGAGCTGCAAAAAATGGCCAGGCTTGCATGATCTTTCTAAATAGCATCTGCTTTTGTCATTCTCTTGAGTCAGAACACTGGGCTAGATGCTATTGCTCTGACACAGCTGGGCATCATTACTTACATTTTTAAGCAACACAAAATTCCTGTTCTCATGTTCCCACAAACATCATGCTATAGATATTTTGTCCTCTGTGTATACATATGGACATGTTTATTTCCTGGGGGATGTACGCACCCTCATAGCGCTTCTCTTCCCATGCTATTATTTCAAGACCAGGCAATGGCTGCAAAAGAGAGTTTCCAGAACAGGAAGAAGTCAGGTCTAGCTTCTTTCAAAGCTTGTCTCTGGCACGCTTCTCATTAGGTGAGGGGAGGCTCTGGATAAAACATATGTATAACTGGATATAATCTCCATGACAACTTTCTGAGCTGTCTTACACAGCTTACCTTCAGTAGTAGGTTTGCTAAAACTTTATCACCTTGTTCTCAGAAATATCAAGTGAGGGATTTTGTCTTCATTTTCTAAAGTGGATTAGCTCTGGCATAGCTGTGATGCTACTCAGACTTCAGGGTGGCTTCAAGGTTGCAGTGTCAAAGGCATTAGCAATATTGCTCTCAAAATGTGCCTGCTAGCAATCTGCAGTATTAATAATAAACAAAATGAGTCCATGTAGAAAAACTTTACAGGGAGTGTAATCTTCTATCACAGTGTGCAACTTTTTTGTACTTTTGAAGTTGCAGAATTTGAAGGTTTTGATTGTTTTGTTGGTTTTGGGTTGTGGGTTTTTTTGTTTTGTTTTGTTTTGGGTTTGTTTTTTGTTTTTTTTTTAGCAAATGTCCTGTTTCAGAAACTGTTGCAACTGCTGGAGAATCATTGTGTCTAGTTCAGGTAGTTTTGTAACCAAAATTCTAGTTCAAATTGATAAAGAGAGTAGGCACAACAGTATTAAAGTAGGATCCTCTAGTAGCTTAGGGTGTTTCTGGACACACAGGTGGAGGGAGGGAATGAAATCCTGTGCTCAGCACAGATGACTGGGAGCCTGGCTTGAATTCTTCTCATGGGTTTGTGTTGCCCTGGATTTGTGTTTCAATCCCCTCAAAATTGGGGATGGATAACACTCATTTCACTGATAAAAAGGAGAGCAACTTTTTACAGGGACATGCAGTGACAGGACAAGGAGTAGTGGCTTCAAGCTGAAAGAGGGTGAATTTAGATAGTAAAAATAAAATAAGTTCTTTACTACAAGGGTGATAAGGCACTGGAACAGATTGCCCATAGAAGCTGTGGATGCCCCATCCCTTGAAGCGTTCAAGGCCAGGTTGGACACGGCCTTTGAGCAACCTGGTCTAGTGGAAGGTGTCCCTGTAATGGTTCCTTTCAACCCAAACCATTCTGTGATTCTATGAAAAGGAGTTTTGAGTAAATGTTTCTTTAGATGTGCAACTTCCGTAAATAGGGTAGTACAGTGTCTGTCCGACTGTTTCAGGTAACAGTTGACAGTGTTCAGAGTGCAGAATAAACAAACTATGCCTCACTTTGAAAATTGTTTAAATTACCGCTGTTCTTACACAGATGTTGGCTGTTGAAAGCCCGCTTTGGGATTACAGCATTATGATTCAGAGATGTCATCATATCTCCTCCAGTGGTGTTTATCCATCTGAGCTGAGTCTTCTCCTGACTCTGCACAGAGACAAAAAGGAAAGACAAAAGTCTAGATCTGATGATTGGCACTATCATTCTCATACTTCAAAGGCTATTGCTTGCTCTTGTCACCTCCTGCACTATTGATGTTGTATGTAAATCATCTGATCCATGTTGTGCTCCAGATAATTCTCAAGCTGTTTGCCAGAGCTGCTCATCACTGTCCTTGCTGCCATGGAAACAAATTGTTCCCATTTTCATAGGAAGAATATTTTCTCTTTCTGTGACAGCTTTGGTTATGATGCATCAGAAATTGAGAGGCCAGGCATCATCCTCTATAACCAGGTGCTCTTGGAAGAGTTTCTGGAGGAATACAGGGTGGGTGATGCTACTTAACATTTGTTGTTTGTTCTGTTTGAAAAATGGAGTGAAAGAAGGGGGGGATGAGTATTTGATCATATTTGCTGCTTTTTGTTAAGGGAAGCGCTGTCTCAAAGTCTTGCTGCAGCACGTCATTTTAAAAAATGAATGACTGCCATTGTTCTTCCCTCGTCCTTTGTGTTTCCTGACAGCATGACTAGTGTGTTCCTACTGACTTCTTTGACAACACTGAAGAGTCACTACTTATTTAAGCCACGTTTGATGTTGCATCTTTTTGAACAAGAAGTGATGAAGGGAAGAACAAACCCCTTTCCTAATTGCAGTATCCTATGCATACATACATGGCATGTGCCTTCTCTGAGCTAACCTGCAGCTGGATTGTTACTAAGTATGTTCCCAGAAGCATGAAAATTGATCAAATAGTTTTTTGTTCTTATGCATGTAAACAAGCAAGGTATTCTGACACCAGCTTGGTGTGGATGTAAATTCTTGCACAAACAACTGATTTTCACTGTGCATTTTTATGCACATGACTTCTCATCCCCACTTGGAGTACTGCATTCAGCTCTGTGTCCCCCAACATAAGAAGGGTGTGGACCTGTTAGAGTAATATGGACCTGTTAGAGCAAGTCCAGAGGAGGTTATGAAGATGATCAGAGGGCTGGAGCACCTTTCGTGTGGAGACAGGCTGAGAGAGTTGGTCTTGTTCAGCCTGGAGAAGAGAAAGCTCAAGGGAGACCCTAGAGCAGCCTTCCAGTACCTGAAGGGGCCTACAGGTAATCTGGAAAGGGAATTACTAGAAGGGCATGTAGTGATGGGACAAGGAGGAATGGCTTTAAGTTAGGAGAGGGAACATATTGATTAGTCATTAGAAAGAAATTATTTTCTGTGGGGTGTTGAGGCACTGGCACAGGTTGCCTAGAGAACTTGTGGCTGCCCCGTCCTTGGCAGTGTTCAAGGCCAGGTTGGATGGCGCTTTGAGCACCCCCATCTAGTGGAAGGTGTCCCTGCCTATGGCAGGGGGTTGGAACTGGATGGTCTTTAAGGTCCCTTCTAACCCAAACCATTCTGTGATTCTTTGTAGTGCTGCCATGTGCACATGGAAGGAGCTCCCTGTCTGGAAAAGCAACACTTAGCTAACATCTCTTTTCCAGAGTGCACCTAGTATCAGGCTGGCCATGATCTTGAGCATCTGACTAAAGGCTCAGATTTTGATAAAATGTGCCCTGGTTTCACTATTGCTTTATCTTTCAGTTGAGGGTCATTCCCTTCTAATTCCCTTCTGTCTGTTTCCTTTGTTCAGCTCCTGCAACTTCTCTGTATAGCACAGAGTTCAGTCTAGGATTACAGCAGTCTGCTTTGCTCTTTTCTGGCATGCCTGTCACAACAGGAACCTTCTCCCTAGTTGAACTTTGTGGGTGCTAATGCAGTAAGACTTATGCTCATGATCAAGGCAGTTTACAGTATAGTTGCTTCTCACAAAAGAAGAATACCTTCACGTGGCAGGGCTGCAGGATGGCCAAGGTACACTCAGCAGGTCGGTTGCATTTCCGCATTTCACCACGTAGAGCAAACTTGCATCAAAATGGCTGTGGGTTCCCCTCTATGCTACCTTTAGTTGGTTTTTATTCTGCTGCTACTTACTTGTACTCTAGGTTTTACCTGTCAGCAAAGTTACAGCAGTGTTTGATTTCAGATTTGGTGGAACCAGTGTTGGGAGACTGAGGGAAAAGGGAGAAAGGACATAGGAGATGTCCTCTCCCTTCCAGTAGTTTGGACCTTGATGGTACATTGTTTCAAGCATATCTAAATTAATTGGTCGATTTTTCATCCCAGTGTTTAAATTTGGCAGGTAATGCTGCAGAAAGCAGCTTTGCTTTTTTTTTTTTTTTTTTCCTCTGCATTGAGGGTTTTAATGTAAAGAAGAGACTTCTAATGAGAAATATTGCAAGCAAATCATTACATTACATACAAGACAATGGTCTGTGCTTGTCTCATACTCCAGCAGCCGTGATGGTAAACCTTGATACTGGATGTGGAAATTAAAGTGAACTCTCTGTGGTTTTCCTGTGATTTACAGAGGTTTAGCCATGCCAAGTGCAAGGTCCTACACCTGGGTCGGAGCGATCCCAGGCACAGCTACAGGTTGGGCAGAGAAGAGATTCAGAGCAGCCCTGCGGAGAAGGACTTGGGGGTGCTGGTCGATGAGAAAATGAACATGAGCCAGCAGTGTGCACTTGCAGCCCAGAAAGCCAACCGTATCCTGGGCTGCATCAAAAGGAGCTTGACCAGCAGGTCGAAGGAGGTGCTCCTGCCCCTCTACTCTGCTCTTGTGAGACCTCACCTGGAGTATTGTGTGCAGTTCTGGTGTTCTCAACATAAAAAGGACGTGGAACTGTTGGACCAAGTCCAGAGAAGGGCCACGAGGATGATCAGGGGACTGGAGCACCTCCCGTATGAAGACAGGCTGAGGAAGTTGGGGCTGTTCAGCCTGGAGAAGACAAGGCTGCTTGGAGACCTCATAGCAGCCTTCCAGTATCTGAAGGGGGGTCTATAGGGATGCTGGAGAGGGACTCTTCATTAGGGACTGTACTGATAGGACAAGGGGTAACAGGTTCAAACTTAAACAGGGGAAGTTTAGGTTGGATGTAAGAAGGAAATTCTTTCCTGTTAGGGTGGTGAGGCACTGGAGCGGGTTGCCCAGGGAGGTTGTGAATGCTCCATCCCTGGCAGTGTTCAAGGCCAGGTTGGACGAGGCCTTGGGTGGTATGATTTAGCGTAGGGTGTCCCTGCCCACGGCAGGGGGTTGGAACTAGATCTTAAGGTCCTTTCCAACCCTTATGATTCTATGATTCTATGAAACTTGATGGTGGAACAAAAAAATAGACAGCTATCAAAAATGCCCTTTTGTCTAACAGCATAAGCAAGCAAGAGGTGCCCAGTGCCCTGCCAGGAAGATTTGGTGGCATGGCATGTGTGGCATGGCATGCAATTCTCAGTGATCCCATTTTGAGCAGATCAGGTGCAGTGTTCAACAGACGCTTCAGAGTGCTAAGTAGTTGGGGGCGAGTGAGTGAAACACTGACTGACTTGCGTTGGCAGATGGGAATTCAGGGATTCATTAGTCATGCTGTAGTCTCTTGTTTTGCAGTTCATTGTGATGAAAAGAGAGAAAAGAATTGCCTTTCGATAGCTGAAGAGGGCTTTTAAATACTGCAGGCTGAAGGCCACTGTGCTTGAGCGATGTTGTTTTCCGCAGCAGTTGATCCTCAGGATAGTCATGTTGCAGATCAGGGAGACATATGTGATGGGATTAGGATTACCAGTCTCTGTTGATTATAGAAAGTGGACTGCTGGACCTTATTTTGGAATAAGCAGAGAATGGTTGAAGAGATGCCATCTTAAACGCGTTTTCTGTAGGTAGGAGGACCATATTCGACTACAGCATAATCACACAGTACTGTAGTTCTCATCTGACCAAATTAGGGCCTGTTCCTGTAAAAATCAGTCAACTGGAAGATAAAAACATTTTTTTCAAGCATCCTGCTTAATAGTATCTTTACGACACCCATGTTTAAAGTCTACATCTGTCTTACGTCACTTTCTCCCCAGGAGCATGTAATGTGCCTTAAGAGAAGCTTTGCCTTGCAATTCTTCAGTGATTCACTTTTTGCGTGGAAATTGGGTCTAGACCTGTGCTATCTGTCAAAGAAATATAAGATGTGTGAGGCATACTGTCCTGGTCACATAGTTTTAATTTTAGATTGCAGGAGGGAGGAGAAAGACAAACAAATCTTTCCAGCCACCTACATCATCAGTATTGAAGTCACAAATGCCTAAAAGGGTGTTAGCAGAAATGACTACCAATGAAATCATCCATGTAAGTTAATAGATGGGTAAATATGATGAATTGAAAGATGCCATAAAATTAATAGGTGGAGAGACGTGAATATTTGTAACCTTGCTAATGTCTGTGGCAAAATAAAGTACTCTTGAATAAATTAGAATAGCAATGAGAGGAATAAGCTTATGAAAAGTTGAAGTATGTTCTGTCAAAATTGGGCAACGTTTCTTAATTGGTATCTCAGAAGCATGCTTCTGCCTGAGGAAGCATGGGCAAGCCTTGTGAAGGGGTCTGTCCAAGAGAAAACCAAGTTAATGGGTGTCAGGTTGCTTGGTAAATACTGGAGTGGAAAAGCCCTCCATGCAGTCAGACCAATTTCAAGTGACTAACTGCTGATAGCTGCTGGGCTACAGCCCTCCAAGCTTGTTTTCACCCCTTCTACTGAAGCGTAGGTAAATAAATAAGTTTAAAATAAGCATTCCTCACAAAGTAAGTGAGGTTTCACCAGAGTCCTTTAATACCTTGGCTGCCTCCAAAGACATTTAATGTTGTGCTTTCCCCATGCTTGCTCTCTTCTGTCCCTGTTGCTTTGCAAGTGTTGGAAAATTTTTACATTAGCAGTTAGCAACTCTTCTTTGGGTTGTAGTGCTGGTCACAAATACTCTCCTGGCTCTTAAAAGAAGGAGCATAAACTGTCCTTTTTTTAGACATTACAAGTAAGAATTATATTTGGAGGTGATCCCAACCTGTGTTGTTCTTTAATTAAGCTGGAGAGGGACTTTATACAAGGGCAGGTAGTGCTAGGAAAAAGGCGAATGGCTTTAAACTGAAAGAAAGTAGATTTAGGTTAGACATAAGGCAGAAGTTCTTTACTGTGTGAGAGGTGAGGCACTGGAACAGGTTGCCCAGAGAAGCTGTGGCTACCCCATCACTGGCAGTGTCTAAGACCAGGCTGAACAGGTCTTTGAGCAATCTGGTCTAGTGGAAGGTGTCCCTGCCCATGTCAGGAGGTTGGAACTATGTGAAATTTGAGGTTTCTTCCAACCCAAACCATTCTATGATTCTGTGATTCTAAGGGGACTGAACATCTCTTTTGTAGCTGTGGGGGTCCAACACAAGCAGCTCACTGCCGAGCCTTTGCAGGAATGGTGACTTTGGCGTGCCTAAATAAAAATTAAAGGATCATGTTTGTACATCTGTTAAGGAGCTGCTTCTGCGCAAGTATGACCAGTGTCCTTGAAACGCTATGAAGATTTAGCCTAGTCAAAACTGAAATCCCATCTTTGAATAGCTTCTGGATATACGTACAGTGCAGAAGCAGCTTTTGTATGTGTGTGTGGGGCGAAGAACTGAAGCATTCGGTATTTCCAAAATGTTCTAACCATACTGTCAGTGTTGCTTAGCAGCAGAGGGTTTAAAATAGCGGTATTACTCAACAGTGTGAGCCACATTTGCACATGGTAATGTTCTGTGTCCTGTATTGACTTGCTGCATTATAAAAGTGCTAAGTTAATGTAAGGAAAGTGAAGATAGCTCACCTCCTCCTCTCTTTAACTTGATGAACAAATGACTAAACAGTGACATGTCTTCTTTATGGTTTCAATAAGCAGATGTCCAATACAGGCATGCTGCGGTATTTTGGTCCTAATAGATGTGTGCATGCAGACCTCACTTGGATGTAAAGGCCTTTCACACCCCTGTTTTTCTATGAGAAAGTTGATCTCTCAACCCAGCAGCTCACACTGGTGCTGACTAGGATGTGCTGTTAATACAGCATCATGTGGTTTGGGGGCACTGGCAACAAACAGTGGGAGCAGGAGCAACTGCAAGTAACACTCACTGATCACTCAGAAGTCCAACTTCTCAGTACTTCTCAGTGGATGTTTCCACTACTTCTCTGCTTCCTGGTGATTTGATCTTCTGGAGTGAAGTTGAAATTGGCTGAGGCGGAGGTGTTTCACGCACCATTTGTGGCATGGTGCATACCGTGGGATAAGGACATGCAGGACTGCAGCTGTACTTGCTCTCTTCTCCAGAAGAGTGGAGTTACACTGGTGAGGGCAATAGATCCTGGTGGCAAGAGTGAAAAGTTTGACCCAGATATCAAGGACTTTGAGAGTTTTGTCTTCTACAGGATTAAACTAAGGGTGGATAGTGGTTAAACTTTATGGTAGTCTACTGGAAAATATTATTTGCTGATGTAAAGATGATCAGCCCAGTATATTGCATGTTTTACCTGCTTTGAAGAGCTTCAACAGTTGCTTTAGAGCTATGGATATATTCCTTTAGCATTGCTAATGATCTTCCTAACAAATACGACTGCGTATTATTGTGTCAAAATAGGGCCATATTTTAAAGCCCTGAAAGTTAATTAAAATAGTAACGGATCTGTCATTAGTGTTTTGTGTTCCATACCATGAAAATAAAATGTTTATCAGATGCAGCTGCTTAAAAGCTGACCTTAAAAATAAGGAAAATGTTTTTCTTAAGCAGATCCCTCTGGGTTTTTTTCAGTATTAAAAACCATATCCTATTTCTTCAGTGAAGGCTCATAAAAGCCCATCTTAAATTACACAGAACATCATTTACATTTATGCCTGTTTTATTCACCCTTTGCCTGAAGTGTGGGCCATTTTATGATAGGCATTTTCTCAAAACACAGTATGTGAACACTGGAGGAGTATGGCCGTTAAGTTTAAATCTAAGACTGGGCTGTGTGCAAGTAAAACGCTTCGTTCAACCACTTTCAGAAAGAAATCTGGTAATGCTTGTGACAAATAGTACAGTATAAATTGCGGGAATTAATTTCAATTTTAACTGCTAATTTAATGTTTTTAAGGAAGAGAGCCAAGCTCTGCACAAGTATAAATTAAGTCAACTGATTTGGGTTGGGGATAGTAATAGATTTAATACTTCCATAATCTCATCTGCCATTGCTTTACCAATATAGTGATTTAAGGTCTGAGAGACAAGGACACTGGGAAAAAAAAAAAAGATTATGCAACTGTTTGCTTGGAAAGATGATGATTTTCAGTTATTAAAATAAACCAAAAAAACAGACATCATGTTTTGGTCAGGAAAAGGACATCTGATATGCCAAGGGCTGATGCATTTTTTTCCCCCAAAATGATTATGACTTGAAGGTCATATGACAGACCTCATATTTCCCTGCACACATGCTTTGCACTACAGAAAGCAGCAAGCCTCTTGAGATGTCAGTTGCAAAGAAAACTATGCTTCTGTTTCCAGTTAGGCAGGATCCTGTGAAACCATCTCAGGAACCTCCTGTAGCCTTGGTTCAAAGTTCCTGTTGGAGGTGCTTTCAGGGGAGTCCAACTTGCAAATTCTTCAGGTGCACAGGAGATGGTGCGAGTAATTTGTGCATTACTGGCTTTTTGTATTTGGGCCATATGCTACCCAGCTGATGTACAGAATGCCACATGCAGACCGAGGATATTGCTGTCCTGTGCTGGCTGGTGTGCTTCTGAGCTGGCAAAGCATTTTTAGTGAGTGTGATTCAAGGATGGTGCTTAAGTATGCATTACAAAGGGGAGAGAGCTTTTTCAACTGGGATCTCTGTAAGTGAATTGGTCTGAACAGATTCTCAACTGCAGGAGAGGAAAAGAGGGGGATTGGAAAGCACTTGGTCTAGCTGAGTGCCATGTAGATATTATTTATCACTTCAGATTAGTCCCTAAACAAATAATTTCCCCATGTATGTGCATGTACTATAACAAGGCCTTGAAATGTTTATCCCATATTTCAGAAGTATCTTGTTCTTGTGGTTTCTGGTAACAGTGCTCATATATGACCTGTTTCCTGGATACTTTCCAATGAACACAAAATGTATTTAGTTAGAAGAAAGCAGTTGAATGAAAATTAGCTGGATACATGCACAATATTGTCCTTTACGTAACTGCATGCCCTTACTGATAAACTTCACAGAGATGAGGAGGATTTCTTCTGTTTGATGCAGAGCAAAATCTTGCTAGAGCTTGAAGTTCACAGGTGAGCAAAATTAGCATTATGGGACTCATCTGGGCTTCAGCAGGGCTTGGATTTAGTCCTTTGAAAGTGTTTCTGTATGTGCACTTGAAATGCATGTTCCTCAGGCTTGCATGTTGCCTTAGGTTATAAGTTTGTTTTCTTGGAGACCCGGTGGACTCCATTCAGGAGAAGGGATGAAACGCAAATTCATTCTGCAGCCTGTCCTAAAGGTTGGTTTCCTCATTCCCTTTTTTTCCCCATGTTCGAACTGCCACTGGCACGAGCCCAGGTTTGCCATGAGTGTCTCACATTTGGCTCTGAGGCCAGGCCAAGTAAAGAGACACATTTCCGGGTTCTCTTTGGCTCTAGAAAGTAGTTTAACATCTGGAGAAAATGCTTCCATGAAATGCTTATCCCTTTGGGCAGAGAGAGATGTGGGCCATGGGCCAGCACCCGGATGTTTGTTAGCTTGGCTCAGCTGCTCATCTGACAGCTCCTGGCTCCTGTGAGGCTGGCAGTGGCAGCCCTGGCGGAGCAGCACCTATCCTGCCTAGATGTGGGTGACGAGCACTTCGGGGCAGGGTTAGGGTGCCTCTTCCTAGTAGACCCAGAAAGGGACATTTGTCTGCATCTTTTACCTCTAGGTGTGCCTAACATTATTTTTCAGGTCCACCAGGTAAGTGATACATGTTAAATGCGGTGTTATTTCTATGTGTGATGGAGCACTGTGTAAACTACTGCATAGATTACATTGCTGATGAGGCCTATGCACACGCCTGACCTAAGTGTCCAGAGTGTCTAAGGTCTGTTCTTGTGCTTTCACACCTTGCCAATTCAGGATCTAAATAATGAAAAAAAGATCTCAACTGCAGAACTTCCCAGGAGTTTGGTGCTTTCCCACGTCAGGCCAGTTTTACTCTCTTTGCCAACCCTGTGTGTAGTCCTCAGCTGTGGGGAGCTCTTACGGATGTCAGCTCCTGTTCTGGGATGAGTTCCTGACTTTCCTTTTATGTTTTGAAGGGAGATTTTCTTCTTAAAATTTTCCCTCCAGTCAAATGGACAACATGGTTGCTTTGCTTGTTTTTGTTTAATCCTAGGGCTTCTGCTTCCAGACATGGATCAGCTTTACTCTATTTCACCTGCCTGGAGTAGCAGTTGCTGCTCCCTGAAAAGGCATTGAGCCAGAAGTGTTTCATTAGCATGTGCTATCTGCAAGTAATTAAGGGGCAGGCTACAGGATGGCAAACTATGACTTGTTTGTATTCTATCACTTTGCTGGTTACCTGGTAGACATTTATCTTCAAAGAATCCGTTTTGGGTTTCCTTGTTGAGAGAGAGCTTGGGGTGTCACGCCAGTGCAACTTGTCCAGGGCACTCTGTGCAAGTGTGCTCCTGACAGCACCTGTATACAGACTGGTACGATGTGGTAGGAAAACCTCAAACTGACACAGAGCTGGGATCCATGCTTAACTGCTGACTGAGGTATGCTGTTCTGTGCCCTGTTTCTTAAGCCTGTGTTTTGCTTTTGGTGGGTAGAACTGTCTATAAATTGATCCAGGAGATGGTATTTGCAGAAGTCAAGCCAAGTGCAAAGTCCACTTAATATTTGGTGGATGTATTTTTTGATTTGCCAGTGTATTTTTTAGTGGTCCTTCCTCTGCAGTTTAAATGTCTCAGAACTGCGGAATGGGAGGGTGTGAGCATTGCAGTCCTAGATATCTCCTTGCTGCTTCCTGCCTCCTCCAGCCTTTCTCATGTTGCTGTGGTAACTAAGCGCCTACAGGCATGGAGCAGTTGACGCCTATCCTTGCCTTCATGCTTCATAATCTTCTGTGCCTCTCAGTTTGTCACATGTTTTAGGGTTTGGGGATTCTTTTGATCGAGGTTAGGAACTGCTAACTTCTTCGGATGTTATTTGTCTAAGGAAAGCTGCCTTAGATTACTTTTGGCTATGCTGTATGTTGCGTTGTGTTTGTGTTTGATTAGAATTCCTCAGGCTTCTTTTCCCAGTAAAATGAAGCACGTGGTTATGCAGTGTCCAAGTCACAGGGTAACAAAGAGCTCCATAACAACATTTCGTTAGAAGTCTGTGTATATCACAGTTACTTTCATTTCTAACAAGAAACCCACAAACAACCCAATGCAAAATCAAATACATGTACACTGCTGTCCAGCCATCTGCAGCTAGCTGGATAGTGTTTTTGCAATCCCTGTCCTGTGTTTTGTTAAATATCTTCTTGCTCTCTTTTAAATTACAAGCCTTCTTTTTTTTTTTTCAATTTTATCAATTATTACAAGAATTGAGAATTAAGCAGAATGTACTTTGCTCTCATTTTCTTCAATTAAATACTTTATCTTCCTCTAATTAAACTCTTTATCAGGAGGAATTACTGTCCTCTTATAAAAACAATTGCCAAAAGGTTATCTTCCTTTAATAATGGGACAGGAAATTGTGCTGGGGATTACAGGCCCTGCAGAGGCTTGCCAGTAAATCTTCCACATAAAATATTTCTAGTCATTGTAATTGCATACTGTACTTTGTGCTAGTGCAGAATCACATTCTTCCCTCAAGTTCCTCATGCCTTAAGTCCTTTATGGTGCTTATGTGTTTAACATGCACTAGCTTCAGCAGCCAGAAAGTAGATTTAAATTGTGGAGGGAAAGAAAATGGCTTATGTTTTGCATATCCCTATTACTGTGCTACAAAGAATAGTAACACAGATGCAGATACAGACCAGTGGAGGGAAGGACGGCATGCCTGAAGGCAACCCCTGTTGCTGGGTATGGCTGTAGAGAAAGTGCAGGCAAGACTGAGAGGCTTCAAGTCAGGCTCTTCAAAATAGATTAGGCTTATGGGGGCTGCAGTGAAATTGTGGTGTTTCACCCTTCATTTCAGATGAAATGCCCATGTACTTGAATTTGTACAGCTTGTTCTTGCATCTCTTTCCTTGTGACTTGGCTTGTGATTGGTAACTACACAAGCTAGAGAGTATCTAACTTGGGCATGTCTTCCTGTGCCACTATTGTGCCTCTGACAATAATGTGTACTGGGGAAAAAAAATCTGTGAAAACTGTACAGGTTAGTGTGAATTCTTCCAGTCATCCTCCCTCCCAGTTTACTCCATCTTATGTTCTTTGTTTGATGATAGTCTTCTAGCCAGAAATCCATCAAAAATAAACATTGAGCATTAGAATACAAACAAATAATTTTGCTTATGATTTTTTAATTTTAACTAATGGAATGCTCTCTTGATAACTGAGATTAAATGGGGTCTCTGGAAGAGAATTGTTTGGTGATGACCTCAAAGGGACAGAGGTTTGTTTCAGAGAGATCTTCTCACTAGCGAACTGCTTTCCCAACTTTGCCAAGTGTGCGTCCATCTATAGGAAAGGCACTTCTGGTTATGGAACTCTTAACATTTAATTGTGTTTGCAGGCACACATCTGAACTCTGTACGTTCAGTTTTGATTTAATGCAGCAATAGTGTGTCCAGTATATTGAATTTGAAAATAAAGAATTGTGCTATAGCAGCAGGGGTGGTATTATTATAAAGTACAGTAACTTCAGGCCAAATCCATACCAGAAGAGGCTTCAGCTACCTAAGGCTGAATTTAAAAACGTGAAAATCCCTTCCCAATTAAACTGAGAAATCTTGTGGGATCCCATCATTGTTCAGGGGAACTGAGGGAGTTTTATTCTGTTTAAATCTGGAGCTCTGGGCAAGCTCAGTCCTTCTTTCTAGTCCCGAGCTGCATTTGTACAGAAGGCAGAGAGGGGTGCAGAAGAAAGTTTAGGGCCTAGTGGAAGGTGTCTCTGCCCACAGCAGAAAGGTTGGAACTAGATGATCATTAATGTCCCTTCTAACCCAAACCATTCTATGATTCTATGATTTTAATAGGCGCACTACATTCAGGAGTGTTGTCTGTCTCTTGATCCGGCTCATATTCCTTAGTATATAAGGAGCTTTCTTCTCATGTCACAATTTAAAACTAAAACATAGCATTTGAAGTTGCCTTAAGCAGTCCAGTTCTACTGCTTATCTGAAGATACAAAACTAAAATAAAAGCTAAGTTTGAGGTTTATAATATATTGCTTAAATACAAAAATATCATTTTCTAGCCCCAATTGCAGCCTTTTGAGTCCAGTTCTTCAATGTCTCAGCAGGCCCCCAAATCTACGCTACATGGAAAATGAAGCTACCAGCTACTCTGAAGCCAAGACTGGTCATTATAAAACCTCTGTAAGCTGGCTGCCAGCCTTGGAGTTCATTATGAGGGAGGTCATTCTTCCTTACAGGAATGAATGTAGCTTTTGAGTACATTTTAGAAGTTTCATTTAATCACAATGCAGATGAGTTGTTTTAGCTGTGATTGCCTAATGGGAAACTAACTTTCTTCTTCCTGGAAAAAAAAAATACTGTGTTGATTCTTACAGCAGCTTTTAGAACTACAGGATGTGATTTTTCTTTTTTTTTTTTTTTGAAAGAGTTGAAGATTTTGGCACTAACGGAGGAAATTTTTCTCCCTCTTCTCTGCTTTTCCTTTAATACTGAGTAGTCAGTTTTCTTTTGAAATCTGTGAATGCACAGAATAAGGTCTTTAATGGAGCTCTTTCTTGAAGCATCCTCCCAAAGTGTATTTCTTTACAAATATTTTCAGCTCCACCATAAAAATTGTTATTACATAATGCTTTGAAGACTGTATCAGTTTCATATTTGGTTAAAATGGTTTTTAAGTGGTGGAAAGAAAGTATTTATTTTTGTCCATGTTGGATAGTCTTTCATGCCCCAGTAGAAGGCTTTGGAGAAGAATCATAGAATACCAGGTTGGAAGAGACCTCAAGGATTATCTGTTCCAACCTGTCATGGTTTAAGCCCAGCCAGTAACTCAGAACCATGCAGCCGCCTGCTAACTCCCTCTCTTCTTCTAGCAAAGTAGGTTGCAGCAGCCTGTCCAACCGAATCGTCAAAGTATCCAGTGGTGGGGAATCCACCACTTGCCTGGGGAGATTATTCTAATGGGTGATTGTTCACTTTGTTAAAAATTTTCTGCTTGTGTCTAGACAGAATCTTCCCAGGAGTAACTTGTGCCTGTTACCCCTTGTCTTTTCCATGTGACCCATTGTATAAAGGAAGTCTCTGTCTTCTTTGTAGCCACCCTTTGAACAGTGGAACAAGAAGCCAAGGCTCACTTTGGAGGTTCATGGTATTAGCATGAGAAAACACATCCTCAGGCTAAAACACAAGAATTCCCAATGAGATCAAAGGAAATCTTTTTTTCCCTGTGACAGAAGAGCTTGCCCAGGGTGGCTGGGGATGCTCCATCAGAAGAGATATTTGGTATGGAGCACATCAAAGCCATGACAGTTCTGCTGTAACTCACCCTGCTTTGGCCAGCACACTGGACTAGAAACCATCAGGAATCCTTCCTAAGCTAAATTCTATGATTCTGTGAAAATAATCTTCACTGTATGTGCAATATCTGTGGTATTACATGAGTTTGTCATTCTACTGTATGATTCTAAATTTTTTATAATTGCTGACAGTAGCAGAGAAATGGAAATGAGGGGATGGTCTTGATACAGGTCACAAGTCTATAGCAGCAACTAGTTAGTGAGCAATTAGAGTTCAGGAGTCCAGCACAGCAAACTGCTGCATATTCAGGATATTATCCTGCAGCCATGAAACTGTGTGTGTAGAGGTGTACATTAGTCCTTGTCAACTGCCTGAGGATTGTCATGTGGTAAGTAGCTGTGAAGAGGTGTGCCCAGCATGGATTTTCATTATGTGCATAAAAATGTGTTGGTGAATGAAAATTGTAAGTTTAAAATACTGTATAGCTTTAATTTCCCTAGTATAGACCTTTGCCAGGACCAGTTTAAAAGAATCCAGTCTCACATCACTAGTTCGTGAATGCTGAGAAAAGGAAATAGCAGCTATTTCAAACACCTGTCTCCTCCCAGCAAAACTCCAGGACTTTTTCCAAGTAAGTACTTGTTTCAAAACATGTTTAAATACTAAATTTTAACCTAAACATATAAAGTGGCAGGGATATCCAGTTCTAATCCTCTGTAAGCTTTTTTATTTACTTTATGGTTGTTGGAGAGGATATTGACTGCCTGTTGCCAGAGATTCAGGATGAGTAGAAAGTCATGTCATGTAGATGCTTCCCAACCCAACAGGTCAGAAAGTGAAAATTCCTTGGCATTAATGAACATGAAATGTGTCAGCAGAAAATATTGTGCTCTTTATCCAAGAGGTTCCCTTTCTTGCTATTCTGAAGTAATTCATTAAGTCACTTATCTAATATGGTTGTGTAAATGCTGTCCTGTTGCAGGCCATCAGTGTCAAAAAACTTTAAAATCAATTAGGTATGTGGTCCAGGCTGGAAGCAGCTAGGTAAGAGAATTTGGTTTCTTGTCGTATTCTGCATATTAGTATTCTTAACGCTATTTTTTTCAAGTGGTAGTTGACTTGAGGAAGAGTATAGGCCTTAACAAAGCAGTAGGCGATGTTCAGTGAAAGACCAAGTTTCTTGTTTTGAGATACTTCTGAAGACTTTTTTTTTCTGAGAAGAACTCAACCAAGTAGCATTGAGATGCATCTTCGGTTCTGTGCAAAGTTGCAGAAGCCATTTAAAACCATTACGCTACTGAGCTGAGATGAAACTCTTTGTAGCTGTTACTGAAAAAGCAATTGGATTTTTTTTTTTCCTCCCTCCTGTCACCCCTAGAAGTGGAAAAGTCATTAAATATTAGCTGCTCCTGGAGTACCTGAGTTGCATAATCCAACAGGTCTAATATAAGGGTGACTTACCTTCCTACTGACCAATGAAAAAAACCTGGGCGTAAGAAAGTCTTGGCAGCACCATTTTAACAGTAAATAAATGCTACTGTGAGTAAATTATACATGACATAAACTGGCTTCATAAAAATCCTGTGGACTTCAAGTAGATGTTTTTTTTGGTGGGCAGGTGGGGGAGAAGGATAATCTCTCTTTAATTCAACCAGCCACAGGTGATGAAGATAGAACATTGATGAAGTATCCGTACAGTATTGTATCTAGAAACTGAATGTAGGTCACAATCCAAAAGAGGGAAGAACTGCAGTTAGAGAGGCACATACGGTTTGTGATGGATAATGAAACACGAGCTCTTGGTGTAAAGTACTTGGTAAAGGAACACAGATGATCCCTGGCTACAGGATTGATGAAAATTCAGTACTGTGTGAAAGAGTTTGAATCACAAGATTTGCAAGGAGAACAGTAAGTCTAGAAAAGCTGGGAGGGAGTGAGTTTTTGCTTTGATCTAAGTGAAATTTAGGTTGTTGCCAGGCCAGTCTCTATGCGGGAGAATACTTCTACCTGTGGACAGAGATTTGATTCATAAGGCAGTGGCGTAACAAGATTTGATGTCTGGAAGTTGGAATACAAAATGCATGCTACTAATAAGTAATACTCTGTACTATGCTGATGATACATTTATAAAAGAAGTAAGCCAAAAATTTGGCAAGTTCCCCATCTGGTCAAGTCTTTAAAGAGATCAGATTAGCAGTCTTTATCCAGAAGAAATCGTATAGATTTATAGATTTGCAGCAAAGATGGAAGATGGTGAGATGATGGAAGACTCACTGGATGAAGTCTTATGGGCTATAATAATTTGGAAGCCTTGTGATCTGGAATAAGTCTGTCAGGAACTGGAATAAGGCCATCAGGTTTTTTCAGATAGGCTGCTGAACAGCTGTCAGACAGTAGCTGCCAGTTAACATAAAGAATGTGTCCTACGTTGCCAAAAAGTCTAAGTGATTTTGGCAGTGGAAGGAAATGTGGGTTTGCTTCATAGTCTTTTCACTGCAGGAAGGGATGATGCACATTATAATCTGTTCTAGCAGAGCAGTTCTTTGGGCATCAGAGGAAACAAAAGAATATACAGAACAAAAATTCATATGGGTGCCCTGCAGAGAAGAAAGGGCAAGACTAGATCTTGGAGGCTTTTACATGCAGTTAAGTTCCACTCTTCAGGAAACGTTCAGAAGCATCTTAGGAAATCATTTAATATTTTCTGTTGACAGTTGTGACTGGCTTGAAGCTCTATGCATCATTGCATCAGAATAGATTCTGCTGGACTCAACTGTGCCAGTTTTGGGCTAGTGCCCTTTCACAGAGACCTGACTGTCGTCATTATGTACACCCAAATGGATGCTAGCCCTGTAGTGATTTAGGTGTCCTTTTAGGTGAACTCCTAGGGCCTCTGCTCCCCTCATGGCAGGTGCATGTGGTTTGAGATGCAGAATGTAGACCATGCAAATGTTGAGAGGGAAACTGAAATCTCTCATACTCTGAATTTTTTCATTTTATTCACTTCTCTGCAGTACTATTTAAAAGTGTGTCCTGTAAGTTTTGGGAGTACCATGCTCTGTCTAGCTTGGCAAGTCTTTATGTGGTAAGTATTATCTCCAGTTAAATGCCAATAAGAAAGTTATCTTCTGATACTGCAGTCTTGTCCCCCTACCTGCCTTATGACGCCCTGACCTACTACAGCACATTATCACAAGGTGGTGGTCTAGTTTAGTGATTTTTCTCCAGCCTATTAGTGCAGACTGAGATCTCTGGGTACCAAATACTTCTCTAGAGCCTTCCACATGAATATCAACACTGTTTAGTGATTCTTCACTGTCACTGCTCTTTGAAACTTTCTTTTGAGAAAGGAACAGGTATAGCAAAGATGTCAAGCAAACTTGAGCTCCTCAGTTTGTACATATCTTCATACAGTCTGTAGACATAAAAAAAAAACCAAACAAACAAGGAATCCTAGGTCATATGTAGACCACTGAGCTCTGCCGTGTTCCTGCTTGGAAGTACCTCATCTGGAGAGAGGCATGAGGAAAATGCCTATGTCAGCAGTCAGCTGACAGTGATTACCAACTTCAGAAGTTGATAGTGAAGCATTACGTTAAAATAGTCACTACTAAGTCCTAATCAATTGGAAATTGGGAATTGAGAAAGGATGAATATACTACAGAAGCACAGCGTTATTCATATACTATAGGTGTTTAAAATACAACTTTTCTACTAACATTGAGAATCCACTGGAAGTCAGTCTTAAAAAAAATCTATTGTAATGAAACACAACAAAAGTTAAAATTAGTTTCCTCTCATAATAATCAGTACATGTATGTAATTCGTGACTACTCAGCTCTTGCAGAGACCTGTATCTCTAGCAAAACAATTCAGTAAAGCTGACAGAGTTCACATGAAGGAGGGGTTCAGTGCACTTTCAAGTAAGTTTATTTGCTCAGCTAAAAATAAGCATATGCAAACATTACAGGGTTTGAGGGGAAACCAGTGAACCAGCTTGCTTCTGAAGGAAAGGTCTCATTGCCCATCTGTTTCCACGGAAAAACACCTCTACCAATTGCTGTATTTTGAAGAACCACTGTTGTTGGGGTCTTTTTGTTCTGCAGTGGGGGTCCGATCAAAAGCTACTAAGAAAAGTTAAGTTGTTTTATAGTAACTCAGGAATAGATCAGTACCATCAAAGATGACTAGTTGAATGGAATGCTATATCTCAAATACCTTTTTTTGTTGTTGCAGTTAAATCTTCACTCCTTTCCGTAAAATACCTGCTTTGCTTTGCTGAAAACTCCCTACACTTTACATTGAATGTCTTCTCACTAACTCCAGACTATGCCTGTAGATTGGGTCTTTCTCCTTACTAATTGGCAGTTTGCACTTCATCTGATCTTAGGAAATTCTCCATGAATTTGATAAGCTTTTCTGTAAACAGTGCTGTATTTCAAACTTCCATATGATACCACGAGGGATGAAGGAAGAGAGCGTGACTTAAAGTCCTCCTTTGCGTGTGGGTAGATGAGTAAACCCTGGTGAGGTGCTCATGTGCTCTGGTTACTTCTGAGTATCAGTCAAGTCTTGGGGCTCTATATGTGCCTCTAGCAGTGCTGTGTGAGAAAATGAGGCAATGAGACAAAATCTGAGCAAAACTTTACCACCTTTTACCAAAAATATGTTTTGCATGCCAACTTTTCTGAGTCTTCAGCTGTAACTAGTCCTCTTTCTGATTATTCACTTAAAACCTATTAAATTCAAAGTATTCACCAAGTCCATCTTGGCATATAGAGGCATGAGGTATGTCAACGTATGGGCTGATTACTTCCATGAGCTTTCCTTGAGCTTGGTGACTAGCTTTGGCAGCATGATTGAATTGCTGGCATCGTAATGCATACTGGGCTGTGATGGTGCTTTTGGAGAATGTCTTGGGTATTGCATATTGGAGGGAGAGAGGGGAGCACCTACCTTCTACTTGTACTGAGAACTAGAGAAAATGAGAAGAAACCCACTGGCAAGTTTGGGTGTGTTTCTGCTGCTTTACCTACATTTGTAATAGAAGTCTGTAACAGAAATCTATCTGGTCACAAGCAAAGATATTAACCCTTCCTCACCAGATGAGACAATTCACAGAGAGAAAGTTTCTAAGGCACAAGGGCATTCCTACTAGAGGACAGTTTTTTGTATTGGATATGTTGAACAGGCTGAAATTGTATCTTCTCAATGAGTGTATAAGCTGGCCTTGTGCTAGAAGGCCATATGTTCATTTGTGCAGACATGGTGAACAGCATCTTCAGTGATTACAGATCTGCCTCAGAGCTGCTTACTCACTTATGAGGAAGGCAGAGCTGGTGCCAGCCACCTGATACTCACTGACGATACATGAACAGATACAACAGTGTATGAATGTTCACAGCCCATTGCTGCCTGCACATTTTGTCACCATGGAATGGGGTCCTCAGCCTGTTGACTGGTTGGAAGCACCTCATCTGTAGGGGGGCTGGATTGTCATATAAATGCTTGGATACTCAGAACAACCTGTGTATGCAGCACTAGCATGGTAGATAGTGTATAAGCAAGTGCTTCTCTTTAAAGAGAAGGGAAGCAGGTATGAGTGCAAAAAGGGCTCACCTATGTGGAGTTACAGCTGGGAGCTTTTCTCTATCCCATGGTAGCAAAGTGTCTTTCATCACCAGGTCCACAAATCCTGACTGTGTGTGGCAAAGCTAGCAGGAATGTGTATGTGCACGCACCTTTAAGTACAGTTCTCTCCAAGAAGGGAAGGGAAGGAAAGGAGTGTGTTATAAAGGTCACAAGCAGTAGCTCAGTGTAAAATCTCTTCTGGAAATCTGTCTCAGCCTTTGAGAAAGTGCTGTGAGTGCTTTTTGGCTGTTTTTCTTTCTGCTTGAGGACTTAGATATCAGCAATAGTTCAGGGAGCCAATAGGAGTCTCGGGGAAGGACTAGAGCAAAGAAGATAGCTTTGCTGTGTTCTATTTCTATAGGGAGTGGTGACCATTTACCTTTCACCAGGGTGGTTGTTTCAGTGGGGAGATGATGCCTTGGATTGTGTAAGCAGACTCTGGAAAACTTTTATTGAGCTGGAAGAGAAAACACATCCCTTTGTCTTCGAGGTGTTTTGTGTTTGTCCTCTGGTATGAAGGACAGATGAAACAGGCTAATTTTGGAAAAATAAGAAGTCTCATCATTTTACCTCACTGCCATTTTTACTGTTTCAGATAGCTCTGTCTTTTTAATACTGTTTTTGCTCTGACTCTTGTTCTGCTGGAGACTAGCTCCGGGGTGGATGGCTTCCAGCACTCTTTCACACATGAGGAAAAAGCATTAGCCAAGGAAGGAGGCAGAGGAGAGGTATTGTTCAGCTCAGTGTCTCCAAACAGGAGCACTTAAATCCTCCAGAAGTGGGGATTGTGTTAGCAGATAGGAAGATTTGTAGTCACTTGCAGTGATCTGGAGTCATTTTTACATCCACCTGTACACCATCAATGGGCAAGTGGACTTTTCTGATCAGTTCCAGAAGAAATTGGAGATATTTTAGTTGTCTCAGTGTCTGTGGGTTTAGTCCTTAATTATCCTCTTCTGCCATTCTGCTGAAGTGAGTTTGTTAATCACTCCAGAGTACTTTAGCTTCTTTCAATGTATTAAATTCCACTTGGATGCTTTTTAAAGTGTTTGCGCAGCATATGCTTTTCTTAGGGGTATGGGAAATATCCACAGTTTGAAACAAAAGTGCAGTGTTCTGAACTCCACATCCATGTTGTTATCACATAAATTAGTACGCTCTGTGCTGTTACGTAAGGTTTATCTTGTGTCAGAATAATAAAAGCTGAGTGTGCTGAAAGGCTGATAAGCATGCTGTGAAGAAATAGGTCGTTCAAAGTCTTGTGCTTTAAAATAACGCCTGTTGCTCTGCTGACTGATGCTGGTAGGATAGTGTGTCTTGATAACTAATATAAAGTGTAAAAGAAAAAAAGAAAAAAGGACTTTAGAAGGTGGTGGGGAGGAAATGGTGTGTTTTTCAGGCAGTTCAGGTCTGAGCCTTGTCAGCCTTGAATTTCATATTGTCTCTGAGCCACTCTTATACGAAAGGACTACGCGAAAGCACAGCTGTTCTGTATTTCTGGATATTAAAAGTGGACAAAGTGACTTTTCAGTAATACTGCTGTAGCCTCAAGGACCAAATGCAAAAAACAAGTGCTCCTTCTGTTGGCAGGTGGGACGTTTAATCCCTTAAAATGCAAAATAAAAAATTAAAAAAAAAATAGATGGTTGTGCCGATTCTGAGGGTAGCCTGCAATGAGGGCAAAGGGACAACCACCCCACAGCTGCCAGCAAAAATCACTGCTGGCAGTGTATGTGCATAAACTAACAGCACTCTTCCAGCAGCCCTTAAATAAATGGCAGGGGGGAGAGGGGAAGTTCATCCCTGATACCATGGTTCTGCACAATGATCCCCTTTCTGGGTGCTGGGGTCACAGCTGCTGTCTGGAGATTATGTACAGAAGCACTCTTCTTCTCGGGAGAGTGAGATTTCCTGGAGGATTAAGCACAGGCTGAAAGCAGGAGGAGTTACTCAGAAGGGAGACAAAGAAAGCAAGCCTATGGTCGTGACAGGGGAGGAAGACAGTGAGCGATAAGCCAACTGTTCAGAGTTGCTGCTTGAGCAGGAGATTCTCTTGTTTCGGTTCCTGAGGTGATCCAATTGTGAGGTGAAACCCACTGTGGGTTTGGCACAACCCTGCCTGCTTGCAGGACTTGAAGCACTGCTTTCCCACTTACGTGGGAGGTGGATGCAGTCTGATAAAGCTCTGCCATCTCCTGCATCTGAACTGAAGTAATTTCTTTGCTCACATCTCAAGTCCCCTGCAGTCATCCAGAAATAGTAATCAGTGTGGTAACCTGAATCCCCATGTAAAGGTACATTTTTGCTACCCATCTGCTCAAAGCTATGCTTTTTTGCATTTTCCTTGGTCACAAACATGGTATCAGCATCCCTTCTGAGCCTGCTGCTTTGGTGCTTCCTCCTTCCTAGCTTTATATGTCATCATCCCCCCTGCCTTTTCTCTCTTATCCTATTTCACCTCTTGGGTGCACACATTCCTGGGAAAGTACCCAGAAAAATCGTTCTACCCACGTATCATGTGCCATCACCTCTGATTTGTGTAGGAAGGTCTTCTATATTTGAAACCAGGGCCATCTGTCTTGTTCCTAAAAAAAAAAAACAACCAGGTTTCTTGCAGTTTTCTTCAAGTGTGATGGTCACAGTTCTTGTGTATAACTTCAAAAGGAATATGCAACCCATCCTATAGTAATAATATTTGAAACTTCTGTTTATTAGTTAATTCTAAAGTTGAGTCTTATTTCACTTACTAGATCAAATTTCCACAGCTCCCATGCGGTGGCTACTTCTTTTTAGTGGCTTTAGAATCTACCAGTGCTTTTTATAATCTGAAACAAATGGGTGCTGCACATAATGTAGGAGAGGTGGAGGCAGAGGAGGCTGACAATGCGTGCATTCAAATGATGTGAAAATACAAGTGGGGAAAAAAACATGACTGTATCAGTAGAGCTTGTCAGAGGAGGTTTAAGGCATGTCATGTATTAGCAAATCATAGCTATTTTGAAGGCAAGATAATGAAACCTCTTAAAAGGAGCAAGATTTTAGAAGGACACTAATGAGTAAGTATTGGGTACCAGTGTTTAGATGTGATGTCATAGTTGCTAGTTATTGTCCCTGCTGCATGGGTATCTCCTAAGTGCTGTACTGAGTCTTAACCATCTCACTTTTAAAACTGCATTTGCGTTTGCTTCTGACTGTAAAATCTTCTCTAAAAAGAAACATTGATGAATACATTGGTAAGAGATAAAATACTGCCGTTGCAGCTGAAAATAGTTCATGCTTTTGATGTTGCATTTAGACACAAACCTAAATAAATTGTAAATGATACAAAAGCTATTGAGAGGAGAAACTTGGTATAAAACAGAAATGTAACCTGTGCTGCTCACTTCAGTCCCTGCGTTATACTTCTGTAGGAGGTAAATGCTGAAGAGAGCTACCTTGCCAAGGACGAGCCGAAGCAGCTTCAGTATTTTTTTGAATCATGAGTCCTTAATGGGAGGAGTACTGATGACTGCCCGCATCTTGTGAACTGTTTTAGAACCTAATTACCATGAAGAGTTTAGGAAACTCTTATGAAGTTTTAAAAAATAATATGTGAAAGAAAGGAATAGCTTAGCTAAAAAGTCAGAGAAACATTACTGAAGTGTTCCTTGGGGATAACTTGAAAGTAGCTTTCTTGCTCCTGAAAGATGTAGCACACACGAATGGGAACCTATTTTATTTGTTAACATTTTCTGTTCAGATAATTTGGTATGTTTAAAGGTATCTGTTGCACCTAATTAACCCCTGTATTTTCGAGTCCATCTGGAAATCTAGGCATTTACTGTGAAAGATCAATAAAGTGATTTTAGTGCTTGTGAAAACAATTTTTATGGCCTAGTTTATACATTAAAAGGATAATACCCCTGTCTTACATTTGTGAAGTATCTGAGCAAACACTAAAGGAGAGTCTGTTGGGTTTATGTACTTTGTTTTCCAACACTGTTGTAATGGCAAGTTTCCAAGCAAAAACATACTTTCCCTCTAATCTTACTCGCTTACATGCACATCAGCTATGCTGTATATCAAAGAAAGGTTAAATTTGGGCTGAAATGTGGCCTGAAGGATAGAGGGAGGCAGAAACTCCTTTTATAAATGCATACTGTGGAAGAATACATATTCTTTCCCCATGTCTCCGAACTCAGGGTTTACACCAGCTTTGAGAAGCTAAGGCTTTTGAAAAGAAAATGATGAGTTGCATAGTAGAAATTACAAGTATTTTAAGATAGAAATAGCTCCTTTCATGACTTCCCTCTCTGTTGCAGTTCTGAATATCTGCTCAGCTTTGGGTTGTGCAATTTCTTTTTTCGGTGGGATTGCACAGGCCTTATTTGCACAGCATATCCATCACAGTGTTTCAGCTTGTAGGGGTGGAAAGTGGGAACCTCTGTGTATTGTTAGTAGGTATTTTGTGTCCTTAGGAAAAATCTTGAGCAATAGTGAGGGTAGACCAGCATGTCTAACACTGCAACAGATGATTCAAAAAGGTGGTAGAATTACATTTGACTTGTGTAGGGCATCTCACATACTTGGTTGCTACATTTTTGATAAATTTGTGATTTTATTTTTTTTTATGTTCTCTTTGAAATATTTAGAAGAGGAATGATACCTTGTCAGCACCTGTGGTGTTGTAGGTGTAGCAGAGGTAGAAAGGAAACAGGAGTACGGCTGTTAGAGAAGGGTTTGTATGTTTCAAAGCATATGGGCACTTGAGTGTTTCTGGAGTTGTTCAGAGGTACATCTCTATGAGAAAGCGCCACTGTAGCAGGACAAAGGATATTCTCCCCAGTTTGGGATCAGCTTGTGCAGCATGCCTGTGACCACGAAGAATTGTGATGTGAACGATGGGCTCCATACAGGCACTACACTTCAACTAGGAGTGAGCAGGATGCATAGGATGTGATGTGGAGAGGCATGTCTTTCACCCTGCTGTGTGCCAACTTGCATCACTGTCCTGATGTTGAACATGATGTGGGCGGTGGCCCAGCTCCAGTATTTGGTGTTCCTCACTCTCCAGCCTTGATTTGAAAGGATTTTCCTATTTTATGGGGCCCTGTTCCTCTGTCCCAGAACAGCTTTGGGAACCCAGAATGCTTTTTCATGTAACATCTGTGTGTGTGTGTGTGTGTGTGTGTGTGTGTGTGTGTCTAAACAAGTGCTAAGGCTCTTACAATAAGAGCAGAAATTTTAGGCTGGCAAATCTCTACCATATCCTCAGAACACTGAAAACCACCTATGCCTTAACTATAATCACCTATACTTCCTGCTAGATTCCCCAAGTCAGAATAGTGTTTAGAAAGTAGTAAAAATAGTAACGATCCAGGTAGTTAATTTTGTTACACTGAGTTAATAGGACAAGAAAGGAAACATGAGGGACATGTCCTGCTTCATGGCAAATCAGTTTCTAGTTGTGTGCCAGTAGTTTTGGGGTTTGTTTTTTCATGGGATTAATACAGAAGGCCAGAAACTATTTCTGCCTGCAGGAGCAGGCATAGTATGTCCTGAACATCCTCTGTGCCTTCTCTTCTCACTGAAAGCTGAAGCATGAAGCGTATTTTGAGATACTATATTGGTCACTTGCACAGAAGAAAGTAGCAGTAGGTGGGATACTGGGACAGTTAGTAACGCTTAGTGTGGAAGTGAGAAGGTAGTTTTGTTTCAGCAAGGTTACGACTCATTATGCCAAAATAAATGTAATGAGGATGGTTTGTTTTAGCTTAGATATCATACCTGTTGGGGTCCAAGAAAAAAATCAAGTGAACCTTTGGTAGGAAAACTATCAGAGTTCAATACCCTGTGGTGATCTGAGTTGTAAAAGCCCATCTCATCACATGAGAATAGAGCGCTCTTTCTGGGGCCTTCTGAAAGGAAGAGTGGTGCCTTTGTTGGTAGGGTGCTGCCCTGTGCCAGAACGCCACAGAGGATGGCAGCATGTGCTGTGTATTCATCGTTGGTCTGAATCCAGTGAATCTGAAGAATAAATGGAATTTGAGGATACTTTCCTTGATTGGTAAAGTACTGTGGTCAGGTCCCTTTGGAGCATCAACAAGAAAGGCACTGCTTTACCTTGCCCTGACTTCCTTTCTTCCCCACATCGCAGCCATCCTGAAGAGAAATTAGATGGGTGAGATGTAGTGTTTCCTAATCAGTGGAAGGCTTTGTTTTAACTCTGCCTTTTCTTGATCTAAGTTCAAAGATATGAGACTATTTTACTTGAAGTTTCTGTCGATAGGTCCCATCCTCAGGAAGACTAGATCTCATTGCTGGGTTGACCGTGGCTGGATGCCCACCACATCCACTCTATCACTCCTGTCCTAAGCTGTACAGAGAAGAGAAAATGTTACAAAAGCTTGTGGCTCAAGATAAGGACAGGGAGATCACTTAGCAATTACCATCATGAGCAAAACAGACTTGACTTGGGAAAAAAAAATTAATTTATTGCCAGTCAAATTGGAGTAGGATAATAGGAAGTAAAACTGAATCTTAAAAACACCTTTCCCTCACCTCTCCTTTCCTCTTGGGCTTAACTTTACTCTCAAATTCTCTACCTCCTCTCACCCAGCAGCACAGGGAAATGGGGGTTGTAGTCAGTTTATCATGTTGCCTCTGCCACTCCTTCCTCCTTAGGAGAGGACAACTTGCACTCTTCTGCTGCTCTAGCGTGGGATCCCTTTCACAGGAGACGGTTCTCCACGAACTTCTCCAAGGCAAGTCCTTCCCATGGGCGTCAGTTCACGCAGTGCTCCAGTTTGGGTCACTTGCATGTGATGTAGTCCTTCAGGAACAGACTATTCCAGCATGGGTCCTTCTGTGGGGTGCAGCCCTTTAGGAGCAGACTGCTCCAGTGTGGCTCCCCTGTGGAGTCACAGCTCCTGCCAGCAAACCTGCTCCATCACAGGCTCCTCTCTTCATGGGGCCACAGGTGCTGCAAGGAGCCTGTTCCTGCATGAGCTTCCCATGGAGTCACAGCCTCCTTCAGGCATCCTCCTCTGGTGTGGGTTCCTCCATGGGCTGCAGGTGGAGATCTGCTCCACCATGGACCTCCATGGGCTGCAGGGGCACAGCTGCCTCACCATGGCCTGCACTGCAGGCTGCAGGGGAATCTCTGCTCCAGTGCCTGAAGCACCTCCTCCCCTCCTTCTGCACTGGTCTTGGTGTATGCAGGGATGTGTCGCTCACATACTCTCACTCCTCTCTCTGGCTGCAATTGCTCCTGTGTAGTAACTTCTCCCCCTTCTAAAGTATGTTATCTCAGAGGTGCTAGCACCATCATTGATGGGCTCAGCTTTGGCCAGTAGCGGGTCCATCTTGGAGACAGCTGGCATTGGTTCTCTTGGACATGGGGGAAGCTTCTGGCAGCTTTTCACAGAAGTCACCCCCCACCCCAGCTACCAAAGCCTTGCCATGCAAACCCATGCACCACCTTTCTCTTACCTGTAAGAACTGCAGCAGTACAAGTACATCCATTTGTAAACAGAACTGAAATCTCTTTCTGTGCTAAGCTCTCATGGCAGTTGATTGTACAGTTCATCTTGGAAGGAGTGCTTATAAGTGAAGTTCTGCTCATCCTTGCATGACTGAGAAAACAGATCTCCATTTTGAACTTTAATTCCCCTGTCTCCTGCCTAGACTGGTTAATTACTGTCATCCAACTGTTAATGAGTGAATGAAGGCTTCTGAAGGGCAGTGGAAGCCCTTCCTCCTTTTGCTTTTGACATGAGACCTTTCATGTGATAGCATGGAACTCATGTCCAGTGTTTTGGTACCAAGTTGTGAAGTGCCTCAGAGTGTGGAAAAATGTGTGTCCTGCCTTTATGAGCAATTTATAAGCTGTGGTAGCAAAATACTTCAAATAATGAATAGTACTCTCCAACGGGGTTCCTTTAGCCTCTTTTGGTCAGTAAGTCACCATCTGGTTATGTGTGGTCTCAAATACAGCAAACACATCTTTAAAGCAAATGTGTAGCTATTTGAGATCAGGAAGAGCTTTCCTGGGGAGGGAAAGCTGGCTTGTTAGTGGCAGAGGTGGTGCATCAGAGGACAGTGCTAGTCATCAGCAAACAGACCCTTGGGCTGTAGGTGCTTGATGCTGCAAGGATGTTTTGGCGAGAAGGGTGTGAGAACATCTGCCAGAGGGAGGAATATGTCTACAGTTAGATCTCAGTCACTGCTGCATAGCTGCCATATGGACATCATACCGTACTAGTGCCAGGAACTCTTTGGTTCTGATGGAAATCGGCAAGTGAAATGCCTGTCCTGCCAGGTAGTGCAGATCTGCAAAAACCACTGGGTTAGCACTCTACAGGAGGGAGCAAGGCGCTGCATGGGCTGCTTGGCACGTGGCAGGGGAAAAGTGGATGGTTGAGAGCAAAGTGTTTGTGCACAGCAGAGACTGTTGAGTATCTTGAGCATTGCTGCTAAGGAAATCAGGGAATGGAGATGGATCCCAAGCCTCAGGAAAATTCCCTGATGAAACAGAAGAGTCTGAACAAAGCAGACATTTCTCTTACAAGACTCCTTCTGCAGGCTGCATCCCAGGATTTTTTTCTGAACAGTTTCTATACCCACCTCACTTGCAAGCTGCCTGCCTGGGATCTCATTGGCATTCTGCTTTTCTGCTGTAGTCTCATGTTGTTAAGGAACGTGATTTTTGTTCTTAGCTGTGCCGCATATAGAAAATTACATAAATACCTTGAAATCCTAGGAGGGGAAAGAAGGAAAGAAAACCAAGCCCCAGAACACCAAACCTTTCTTCTGAGAAACATTTAGACCGAGGAATCTTATGTCTTCCTCAAAGAAAAATCTGCTTAACACAGGGGAGAAGCAGAAATGCCTCTTTGCCAGGAAAGCTACAAACTGGCTTCCTAATGGTCCAGCTGTCCTAATGAGCAATTACAGACCAACACAGTGAGCTGAGGTAGATTGGTTCTCCTAGCCGCTGTTGCTCAAAGATGTTTTGATATGGAAGTGCTTTATCCTCCTCTCCTCCCTATGTGTGTCATTTCCATCTCCTTCTTCCTGCCCTCCTTTCCCTGGTAAATAGCTATTCACTTTCTAATTTGAAGCAATTTCATAAAGGTTGTACTTCTGAGGTTCAGCTCCCCTGTTTGTAACCCTCAAGTTAAACCAAAGGATAATCCAAGGGGCTGGGGGAGCTGGTTTATTTTTCCTTGTACCACAGTGATTTAGTTTCTTGTTGAAAACTGGTATTTTCAGCAGTGTGCCCCTGGTATGGGGGGAAATTGAGCTGTGGGTACAGGACTCTTTATAGTGGGTTACTGTGCATGTGTTTTAGTTCCAGAATCCTTGATGACAGGGTTCATGCTAGTGCTGGGGGCAGCCAGACAAGCTCACCAGGGGGTGGACCTTCAGCCTGCAGTTCATTGAAAACACTGCACGGACACCATGTTGCTCTCTGCCGCATTGAAAGAGCAGCTTTTTTAATTTCTTTAAAGTCTGAAATGTATCAAATAATATAATTTACTAAAAAGCTTTTATCAGTCGTGCTTCCTTTTTTTCAGAAGAGTGAAATTTGTTAGATATGCTTGCAACTTGGGAGAGAGAGGGGGAATAAAACTTCAAACAGCACTGCTAAAAACAGACTGGGCTGCTTTTGTTTGGACTTTCAAAACGCAGCAGCTTAAAGCCTCCATTGTATGCAGGGGGAAATATGCTAATTCGAAGCACATTTCCCATCAGAAGCCCTTTCAGTCCTGTCATCGTTGAGATATGAAGGATGATAAAAGCGGGGAGAAGGGGGAGGCCCGTATCTATGGGAGCACGGCTGCTGGTTATTGTGCGCGGGAAGCGGGGCTGAATAGGGCTGACGAGCCCGGTCACCCGTGAATCCCCAGGGCTGTGTGGATTCCCATGGGCGCCAGCTGCCCCCAGACCCTGCCGGGACCCCCATCACTGCTGCCAGGGCAGGAGTCCTCGAGGGTGCTCCCTGTGTCAGCCACCCTGCCCGCAGCCAGGACAGGAACTTGAGGGTTGCCATCAATATTGGCAAGCACCAGCCACCATCACCCATCCTGCAGCCCTGTAACCCAGAATTTGTTTCTGGGTAACACAGGCAGAGACTTTCTGTTCACTCTAAGTGCAGCTGAAGCTGAAATAACTGATTTTTCCTGACAAGGCCCCCTTGCTTCCTTTACAAGTTGCTGATGGCTGTGGGGCAGTGGTGCTTGCTGGCTGTGCGCCACTGAGCTCCCTCAGTGAAGACACGCCTTCAACTTGGGAAATAGGTGCTGCTGCAATTGGGGTGGCTTTTTTCCTCACGGTTATGAAACAGAAGGGAACCTGTGAAATGCTACTTAGTTCTGTTACAGCTCATTTATATGAGTATGTTTTAGGTTGAAATAACTACATTCATCAGTGTTTGGTATATAGTAAAAACCTGTAAGTCCTACTCTTCAAATATTGTGTAATATATATAAAAACCTAGGATTTGGGGTTTTTCTTGTCTTTTTTAAAGTTGGGTTTTATATCGGGAGTCTGACCCTGTTGGTCTGGAGCTGGGGAGATGCTCAGTTTACACAGGATGACTACATTTTCTGTTTTCTTTTCAACAGAAAGAATTTGGGATTAAATGAACTTCAGGTTCTGATAATGTTGCTATGATATTTACTTGGAAACAGTTTGAAATGGCAGTGAGAATTTAGTTGTAGTTGTCTGTTTGTCATTATAAACCTGCAGTGTACTAATGGCAAATTAAACTAAGAAAATGGGTTTTGATTGCATTTGCAATCTGGTGATGTTCTTTCTGCAATAGAAGTATGTGCTGCACTCAAACACACAATCGGTTTAAATATTTCTGAGGACCATAGCTGGAATTAAGTGCTTAGAAATACTTTAAAAGCTGTGGTTGGTCTTCAGTTTCTTCCCTGTAGTAGAAACTTGTGAGCAGCCAAATCAGGACTGGTGATTTAGGCTTGGTATGAGAAGCTGTGATCTTTTTTCTGCAACCTATGGGCAAGACTGTTTTGCAATTAAAGGAACTCTATCCCACATTAAGCAACATGACTTGGGTCACCTCTAGAATGGTGAGTGCACAATTGACATAGTGCAGTTTTTTGATTTGGAGACACAATTCCTCCTATGGACCAGAGAAATAACCTTAGCCAAAGGCTTGGCCTTTGTTTCTACCTTTTGCTTTTCTCCATTGGTTTAGAGTTTAGGGGGTTGTGGGATTTTTATGTGTTTGTTTTTCAATATGTCCATTCCTTCTTTCTTTCCATGGTTTCTTAGCTGCTTTCTTTTCCTCTCCAAATGGAGCAGATGATGGTACTTCAGGAATCGATAGTGGTAATAGATAAGCAAGGTGTGTCTATATTACTACTGAAAGCAAAAATACCCAGTGCCATTTTCAGTAATGAGTAGGAGGATCTCCAGAACAAAGGCATCATGATAATGCTTAGTTGGCTACACTTGGAAAACTCTGAGTGCAAGAGAGATGGTTGCAAATGTGCCGAAACCCTGGGAGAGGGAAAAAACAGGATGGGAATGATAAGGAACAGATGAAGGAGAGTAGATGCTAAATGAATTTCATTCTGACTCATTATATAGTGCAGAAATGATGCCTTTCAGCTGTTTAAAACAAGTGAATGTCATCTTTGGAAAGAAACAGGGAAATGAGGATGTAACCTAGGCACTGTCAAGGTGGGATTGCTCAATAAAGAGTCTGTGGTTTTCAGGTGGAGGGACTGGAGGCCATTTCAGAGGCCAAGATCTTGATCTTTCTGCCCCAGCTGTGGCTGGGGCCTGGCCATTGTGCAAGCCTTCCTTTGTGCTGGGCCTCAAAACCTGCCAGGCTGCAGGATGGCTTCTCCCGCAAAACAACTGAAATGCTCTCAGCTTGCAATGCTTAAAATCAGGTGAGACAAAGTATTGGAAATGTATACTGTAGGGAATAATCCTGCCCTGGCAAAGGATTTTACTTGACAGCCTATCTGGGAATCCAGGTTGAAAGCTGCTACTTTGTCCTTAACTCACCCGACAGCACTTTTGTCTCGGAGCTCACTTTGTATGCAGGATCACCCACTGCTGAGGTTTGGCAAAAATTGAGGTGTGACATGATCCAGACGGAGCTCCAACCATGCTCGTGGTTGGCAGGTTAAATTATCCCCTGTTTATAAGGTAGAGGGTGGGGTTTGTTTAATTGTGCTGAACTCCCTAAATGCGCACTTAACTTTTTATGGCTGCAAGTGAAAGGCCTGTTAAACACTTCAGCGGCCATGGTTGTTGTCCACCAGTGCCATTCTGAAAGGCATAGTACAGAAAGAACCGCTACTTTATACATGACTGGGATCCCAATTGATGCAGCTAGAAAGAGGGGATTGGAAAAGCTAGCCCAGTCCGAATTGCCTGGCACATACTTAGTTGATGAGTTAATTGGACACCCTCAAAGTGGAACTTGTTAATGTCCTGCCCTGTTCCTAATGAGGCTATCTGCTCTTGCAAAGCATACAGTGATTAATTGGGGACTCTTTCGTTAGTGTCTTAACAGAGAATTTCCTGACTAGTGCCTTGTGTGTGAACAGAACCTATATTTGCAATTCAACAGGCAGTCCATGGCTGCATGTCCGAACCAGTCCAGGATCTTTCCCAACGTGTAGTTCAATTACGCTAGAATGGGAATTTTCAGTATCAGAGAAACAGCTGCAGTAATGGTGACTTACAAGGTGCTGAAACTGTAAACAATGGATTTCAGTACCTTGTACCAGTCATTATTTTGATGCTTTCTTTGACATCAACATTTTGACTGCCACATTACATGGGTTTTTCAAAACATCAACACACAACTACCCAATAATCCATGAGTGGGTCTTGGAGCAACGTATAGCTGAGCCTAGTGTTGGTAGGGCCAGCCTTTCAACCTGGGATACTGAGGTGAGTGGGTAATGGTGCCTAAGAAATGGTGCTCTTGCTGTGTGCTGTAGCTCTGCCTCAAACTCCAGTCTGACACTGAGTGACTTGCCCTGAAATCCTGAGCTGGAGGAGGCTGTAGCACTTGAATGGTGCTTTGCCATGTATTCTCTATCAACTTGATTACCTACTGCATGACTATATAAATTATTTGGCATTCCTTGTTGTGGTTCCAATGATGTTGGTAAGGTTTTCTGCTCAATAAAAATATGTATATAATCATGCATATGCTTTCTTCTTGTACATATGCTTACAGATACGTACATGTTTTCTGTACACACGTACATCTGTATCTACGATTTAGTCATGGAATCCCTCATGAAATTCAGGAGGAGTCTTCATTCCTGTCTTTCCCCATGCCTCTCCAGTGTGGGGTACTTTTTCATAATGAATGCCCCTGGTTTCTTTCTGGGGAGATGCAGAGTTTTATACTTCTTTATATCTCCCAGCATTTTTCCATGCTTTGTGAAAAGACTGGACTGAGGCCAAGAATGAACAAAACGAGCACTGAATAGATGAGAGATTGTAGGTGGGATGCTGAAGTCTATGCAAAGAGTGGGAGGGCAATTTTGAAAATCAGAACTGGATATAAAGTTAACACTGGATTGTCTGGTTAAATCTGACTTTGTGGAGCAAAAGAATAAGTTTGTGTCAAGGCTGAACCCAGTGAAGTTTAGATTTATTTATAGATAGAAAGAGGAAAGAAGAATCAACAGGTAGCCTCCCAGTAGTAATTCTGCCTCAGACTCTTGTGTGTTTTGAGACTAAGCAGCTGTATTAGCAGGAATATATTATAATGATACCTTTGCTGCCTTCTAAAACTCTGGCAGAAATAGCTCTTCTACAAGTACAAGAGGCACTTGTACTTAAGTGCTAGCAAGTGTGACATAGATATCTAGGATGCTAATTGAGTATGTCCAAGCATTTAGAAACTCTTGCTAGTCTTCTGAGATGGCAGTAGGCTTTGGAAACAGTATTGGAGAAGAGGGTTCATAGCAAAAGCTAAATAGGTTGGATTGTCTTTGGGGTGCAAAATTAAGGGAACAAAGACAAAAGACCTGAGCCTATTGTTTTCCTGCTGCTCTGCAGCATTTCTGCTGCTTCTGAATGTGTGATTTGAGGCAGAGGCATAACATCTGGGAATCTCCCCTCTGTTGTGAAGGTGACAGAGAAAAAAAAAATAAGTGTTTATGCATCCCAAACTCCTAGCAAAACCTAGCCTTTAGAATGATGCAGGAGTGTTTGAAGCACTGTTGGAGGGCTTCATATATTAATCATGAAATGTGAGGAAATTGCCACTGCAGAACAGAAAATGTATATAAGATTGGTTAACTCAAAGCCTTGTTTTGCTGCCTAATTTTAAATTTAAAGCATTTGAAACTTGCCAGGCATTACACTTGTAGGAAACTATACATATTGCCATAAAATGGTTGAGCTGCAGTAGAAGCTGAAGATGACCATCAGGACTGGTACTCTGAATGTTTACTGAATGAAAGCTTCTGCTGGGAGAGATGCTAGGAGGTCTTTGCTTTTTGTTTCCTATATTTCCGTGCTCTTTCAGCTGTAGTATAAATGGGCTCCAGTTTGTCAGCATATTTCTTTATGTCTTGCCAAGACCATGATGCTTCTCCAGGCAGCCTTGCAGGAGATGAGTGCAGGAAGCGATGCTGCTTCCATCTCAGTTTCAAATGTAGCCTGTTTTGTTTTCATCTTTATTGCTTTTCCTCAGAAGTCTTTGGCATCCTGTTCTATCAGTTTCCCCAGCTATGTTTTTTAAATACAACTTTCTTATACCTTTCTTACTTCTTAGTACGGTAAACCTTACTAAGCCATTAGTTATTATAAAGAAATAATATCTAGCGTTTTTTTTTTTAATTACTTTCATGCTACTGACTGCCTTTCATAAGCAGAAATGGACTTCCCAGCAGCTTAGGGACATCATCAACTTTTGCTTTTATTTTTACTTTCATTATAGCTCTTCAGGCTTTCTCCTTTGGTTGCTTTCACATCTCTGCCATTTGAGTCATCTTTGAGACTAGAACTTGATCAGCTTTCTCTACTAGAAAAGCCGCACAGAACCATATATTCACTCTTTAATGTTTTTTTGCCCCCTTCCTCCCACAGACACCCTTTATGTTCCAAATAAAGCTCAGGCATCCGTGTATGTTCTGGATTTAGGCTGTTTATTGCCTTTGATTCTCACCACTTACTGTGACTGCAGTTAACTGAAGCAGTGTCCAGCTGGAAGCTAGCAGGCTGGCCAGACAAACACATGAAACCCAACAAATGAATGACATCTACTTTGCCTGCCTGCTTGCCAACAGGCATTTAGCTTGGCAGCACTTACTGCCTTCTTTGAGGGGCTTTATTATGAGGGTCACAGGACTGGCACCTTCACAATCTTAAGGTCTGCTTACCCTCCTGGACTTACCTGCATCAGTTAATTCAGTGATTTTCTGTGTTTGTAAAGATAACTACTTAATGCTTAAGCCTTTAATTTTGCCCTTTCTACAGAAATCCAAGATTGAGATCCCTAAGTGCAGTGTAGACTCATGTTTTTCAGTAGTCTATATTTTATACTGTGGTAAAACTGCAGATTTTTTTCCGTTACTTGTTCATTAATTTGGTTTTTATTTTCACAGTAACTTACTATGTCTGAAAGAATGAGCCCCAAATCTGGGTTTTTTTAAGTCCTTGCCAGGTATATGACTGTTGCGCCACTAAAAGCTTATTGCCATGCTTTGATTTTATCCACATGGAAAATTTGCCTGCCTTTGAGTAAGCATAGAGATTGGGCTTTATACTCAAGTCTTAGGTAACTGGTCTAAAGCTGGTCTGAACATCAGCAATTGGTGTGTTGAGAGACACACCAAGTTACTGCATGTGGATTTGTGCTTTCTCTTGAATATTTTTGCATATGTCCTTAAAAAAAAAATGAGCATTCTACAAGTTGTCTTTAAGATTAGTTGTTTGGAATACATGTCAATCTTGTTTGAGGGACAGTCCTGTATTTTAGCTTCTGAGTTTCAGATCGCATAGGCTAATCTTAAATTGCTCTTGAAGTATGTGAAACAGTCTTTATTACAGCTCTGTGAAGCCTTTGTAGGAATGGCAAGTGTGTATTCATCTCCTGAAAGCTTGTGAAGAATTTGCAGTAGCTCATGATAGAACTTCTCAGCCTCCAGGAATGTAAACTAGATTCAGTGACATTAAAGATAGATGTTCAAAAGAAATTGGCGCATGAACAGAATTGTTTTTTTAATAACTTTTTAAACTTTGCAATTGTGCTGTTTTTCTTGACTGAACAAAATGATTAAATGCTTTTTAAAACCTAGATAAAATAGATTAAAACCTTTTATAAAAAAACTGTTTTGCAGTGAATGTGACTTGGTCTGCAGTGCTTTCAAATACTTTGCTCTGCTGCTGTTCATCTTGAGGTTTGGCTGTCAGATCAGAGCTGTGCTTTAGCAGCAGAAGCCCTTATTGCTCAGGCCCTCTGCTCATTTCATTTTGGTCTGCAAATCAAATGCTGGGCTGAACTCCTGAAATGTAACCAGCTGCCTTCCCTAATTGCTGGTTATCTAAATCAGCCTGGTCTGTACAGCAGGTTTTTGCTGAGTATCAGTCTTTAAAGAAGTTTTTTGTATTTTCTGCCTTTATGGCTTTGTCTTTTGTCATTTTATCATAGGCTTAGACTTGATGTCTCCCAGTCTCATCACATATTATGAAAAGGATGTATCTGATTAAGGGAGGCAACATTGGTTGAGACAGCTTTCTGGCTGAGATTAATGCTCAAAGCTCAAGATCAGCACCCGTGTTGGCACTGAAGAAAATAACATACAGTTTGTTTTATCTGATGTGTTTATCAGTGACAGTAGAGGTTGAAAGATTAAGAAATTACTTAAAATGCTAAGTGTTTAAAGCACATCATACATAATGGCAATCTGGAAAGTAGTAAGAAGGGAGGGAGGTTTACACTCATGCGTCACTTGAAGCTTTTAGCGGATGATTTAGTAGGTAGGATTAATGCTTTGGAATAGTTGGGATTGATGGCTTTGAAGTCTTCAGTTCAAGCTTTTGTGAAGTTGATTGTGTTATTGTGCATTGATTTCTTCTTTGCTTGTTTGTGGAGGGCGTTATCTTTCAAACTTTTAGACCTTCCAAAGTAAGCAAAAGTTGTTAAGAAATTGAGGTCCAGACTGTGACAGTAGCAAGCAGAAATACAGAATGAGCAATGAGAAATTCCAAGAAGGGAATTTTAATATTGGAGGCAATCAACTGTTTTGACCAATGACTAAAATTTACATTACTTTTAGCGAGTAGGGTGTGTTTGGTATGGTTTTTCAATTTTAATGATGTTAAATAGAGAACAAACCCCACTCTTTGTATAACATTTTGTTTGTATATCATTACCCCTAATGTAAAGAAGTCATCTTCCCTTTCTTGACTGCGGGATTTGAACAACTTTTAGTAATGGTTAAAAGAATACAGCAAACACATCAACTACGATTTCACCTTTCAGCTGCTTTCTTGAAAGAGTATGTTTGCAGTACATGGTTTTGCTGGCAGGGGCTTCAATGTGTATATGGACTACTGGGTGGGCACTGGGGAAGGAGATAGGAGACATATGACTTGCACCTGGTTTGAGGTCTCTGCTGGGGTTGATGATTTGATTACCCTGAGGAACCCAACCCATTGTCTCATGTTAGTTCCTGAGGATGCTTCCTGTCTTCTGCACATACTAACTTCATCCTGCTTACAAAAAGGTCTGTTGAGGTGGGAGCTTCAACTGCAGACTTTTCCTGGACTCCAGGAAGGCTTTTTAGGCAAATGCTTGACAGCAAGTTTTGATGGTGTGTTATGAAACCTTAGGGTAAATCCAAGACCTCTTGGCAGCTGAGCTGAAGCATGTGTTTGAGCAGTAATGCCCAAAGAAAAGTAACAACTGTGGTGACAGTGGTTAAGAGATGATGATTTGTGCACAGTGGTTAAGAGATGATGATTTGTGCACTGATTTCTTGCAAGAGAACTTTCTCTAAAGGTTGGGTCTGAGGGTTGTTTTGTGCTTTTCAGTAGGAGTCTATAGAAATAAAAATGCACAGCAAAATTGTGGGTGTAGTGACTTCAGCCAGAAGAGGCTGAATTGCAGCTACAAATCTTTGGACTGCTTCCCTCTTCCCACTCTCCTGGTTGAATCTGTTATATGGAACATGCAGCGTGTAGGTTTTAACATCCCCAGCATTTGCTGAATCTGCTAGGCGTCTTTGCAGCCTGCAGGATCAGCTGTGGTGGCTGGACCAGTAAAGCCTGCCAGACTGCACAGGCCATTGCTCCATGGCTACTCCATCATACTACACACAAAAAGGGGTCCCTTTGGGCATGTCTGCTCTGTCAGTGTGGCATGCTGTGAGGCCACTGAGAAGCAAAATGATAGACAAGATTAATTAGCCTCAGTACGGCATTAAATATATTATCTTGGGGTTTGGAAGGAAGCCCTGCATGGTGTTGCCTTGCTTTGTGTTTCTCCTGCTCAGAGCAGGCTGGGCACACCTAAATTCACCTCACACAGTGCAGCATAGATGTGTCCTGGCTTTGTTGCTGCCAGAGCCGGGTTAGTACACCTTGTTAGATCATGTTGCAGCCTGTCTAGATTTGGAGGAGCAATCAAACATGTCCTTAACAGCAGCTCTGCACTCACTTCTAGGTGATTCTTAGGTCTCTAATGACAGACATCCTTTTAAAACCCAAGCTGTGTCTTCTTAAACATTTTTTCCTTTAAAGTATTGCACATGCATTTTAAGTCACTTGAGCTTGCTTGCTTTCTACTTGTGCCTTTTTTTCCATCGCGCTTGCTGGTCAGAGAAAGAATGTAAATTTTCCATGTATTTTATATGTATACATATACATACCCACTTTAGCTCTTACGCTTCTCTCACAGCCTTTTGCCGTGGGTGAGCGGAACTTAGTCAGCAAAGAAAGCAAACAGAGAGCAGACCCATCGCCCCCTGCTCCTTGAAAGAGCAGAGGGCATGTAGAATAAATCAAAATGCGAAGCATAATAACAAGGTCCCATGGGAAAGGGAGCCTTGTGATTGTGTGCTGGCGTGCACTCCCCTTAGAGACGGCAGCTGGGGGGCTCACCCCATGGCGGCCAGGGGACTCCTTTCTTTCTCGTCTGCCTCTCCCCTCCCGATGTCACTGATCCATTCACCGCCCAGAGAATTGATTAACATTCGTTGGGAGACAGGGAAAAAGGGGAAGAGCGGAGGGCAAGGGGAAGGGGGGCACGAGCTGGTGATGCTGGTCCCCAGGACGCGGCAAGTGGAGGCACGGTCAGGCGCAGGATGGCTATTTTATAGCTGGGGACCGCGGTGACGTATGGCTGAGCGCTTGCTGGCAGTGCTCCTCGTGGACCAGTCAGCGGAGCGAAATTGAAGCTGACAAGACTTTTCTGGCGTTTTGGAAAGGACTGTAATCTACTGTAGGGGAGAACAGAGCCATTCAAACACTGCCGCTGTAAATAGGAGACGGAAGGGAGTGAGAAAGGAGGCGAAGAGAAAAAGTGCTTGCTGGGGGGGGAGGGGGGGGCGGCATTTTTGGTGGATGGTATGAAGCCAGCCATGGAAACTGCAGCAGAGGAAAATGCAGAACAAAGCCAAGAGAAAAAAGGTACCCAGGGGTCTAACAATAGCCTGTTTAAATCTTTTCATTCAGGGGGCTTAAAGAGGTTTAGGCCAGTTCTGTCACTTTTTCAAATAGCTCTTAAACAGTCATTACTGCATCTTCGGGCTTTCAGCTGTCCTTTCCTGCATGGCTTGACAGCAAATTAATAGAGAGCAATCTTTCTGTCTGTGTCTGTATTTGCTCTGAATCTGTCCTAACCCTACCCAAAATGATGTTTGCAAAAGAATTCTTGTTATTGCTGCATCTTTGATACATTTTGGTAAATTTGGTTTACAGAGATAGCATGTGCCTGTGTGTTTGCATATTGTTTTCAGAGCCATAATCTGGTGTCTTCATGAAGACTGGCCATGTAGCAAGGCTTTGCAATGCAGTGTGGGAGACCTAGGTTATAATAACATATAATATGTCGTAATATCTCATAATGTTTGTGGAGCTAGCTTGATGAAAATGCTACTTTTATTTTTAAATTCCTTTTCTGTGGTGTCATCCGGCAAATTTTGCTATTGTAGAGATCTGCTTATGGTATGGTAATGGGGAATAATGCAGTGAGTTTCACAACATTAGATTTCAGGATCTGTTAATCACCAGGAATTGTTGCTTAATGGAGAGAACAATTCCATGGTAGTGGTTCTGCGGTAGAGAGATGGAAGCGCAGAAGGGAGAGGTGCTTCATCCATCCCAGCCTTCCTTACAGGTGATTTATTTGGTCTGGAGTGCTGAACTTCAGAGGGTAAATTCAGCTACTGAAAGATGTTTTGTTTCTGCATCATATAATTTATGACAAGTGAATGTCCCTCTTCAGTGTGGCAGACTGTGTATGAATTATAGCAATGGTGTTTTGCAAAATGATACAGCAGCAACAAAATTACTGAAATTTCTACTGCCTTTTTTACATGAGTTGTTGTATACTTTTGAACCTGTTGTGTCATTTATAAGCAATCTAAGTGTCTCAGAGGCATAAGCAGCTGGTACACGACTAATACATTTTGCCAAGTGGAATTGTTTCATTTATTGTTAAACAGTTCAGATACGAACATAATGACAAATCCCTGTACTGTCCAGTACCAGATTCTGTTTTCCTACTTCGAATCTGATTCCTCCTACACACTTTGTATGATTCAAACCTAGCTTCAGTTTCAAGTAAATGAAATTTGTCAAGTGATTATACATAGTACTACATAATCCGTTAGGGATTTCACAAAAGGAGGTCCACTGATAAAGAGATTAAACTCTGAAAGCCATTATTGTATGTGGACAATAACCCACCTCACTGTAGATGTTGAGTAATTAATGTACAAAATGTCCTAAATACATTGACTGTAAAACCACTTCGAACTCGTAGATCAGTCTTCAAAAATTACAGCATTTTTTGCTTCTGATTGATGAGTTGCCTTTAAACTGATAGAATTCATGTACAATAAACACCAAAGAAAGTTATCCGTATGCATCAGCAGCTGTGCAAAACGAAATCTGTTGCTGAGTGTGTTTATGATGAATTTATGGTTTCCCTTTTGTTTTGGCAAGGATGAAAGCACAACATGTAGAGCAGTAAATCTGTTACCAAGTCAGGGTGCTTGATCTGTTGCCTTCATATGATGCAAGTAGAGGAACTTCCTATCTTAATTTTACCACCATTTCCTAGTTTTTCTGTGATAATTTTATACTTTGGATCTGTTACATAGGTATGTGTATGTAACACTTCAAGGCTTTGTTCTTGCCAGTTCCCTAATTTCTCAAAGTAACACATGGTCTCTCACATTATGCTCTTTTTTTCCTATTCGCTTAAATTCCCAATATGTTTCACAGTGAACTAAAATACAGAAAGCTCAAACAGTCCCACTCCTAGTCTCAATACCAAAATAATTAGCCCAGGTCTCCCTGCAATGTTACTGCCATGGAGCAGTGATGTAGGAGGAATATTTGATTTGGGGGGGACACGGCAGATTTTACAGAATGCTAAGGCTGTTGAGCCCAGTTGGGTTTTCAGATGGGCTCAGCAGGTTTAAGGTACTTCTGAAATGGCAGGATTTTTCAAGAGGGTTCTTTTCCCTTTTCTCATGTTTCTCCATGAACAGTTCTCATGGAGAAAAATGAGTTTTTTCTCTGTGTGAATAAACTTCCAGGAAAATGCTGCTGCTTCATTTTGGGAGTATGAAATAGAAGATGACACCTTAAAAAATGATTCCATTTGTTGTCTGGACTGGATCCCTTGCTTTTTGTGCCTTACATGCTTGCTAGGCTTGCAACATTTGCTTCTCCCTCTAAGATCCTACCAGGACTTAGTGTAATGGCCATGCTTTATGTGATGCCCTAGATCCAGTGATTGCAAGGCAGCCACCACAGCTTGAAGCAATTGAAGTGCTATCACAAAGTTTTAACTCTTCCTTCCGGAAATGAATTGCCCAAGGAGATAACTGAACATCTGAAGGAGTTTGGGGGATGTCACTGTTGCTAATATTGAGCAAGAGGTCCTGAGCATTCCACTTTGGGTATTCAGGTTCACAGACAGTATACTGTCCGCTGCCAAGTTCTGGGGAAAGTATTTGCATTTAGCTAATAGCAAAATGTACTTTTAATCTAAGAGGTTTTTCCCCCGTAAAAAAAAATTTAAATTACACTTTTCCGGGTTGGATTTTTTAATGAAAGGACCTCCTCAGTGATGTGCTGTGTTTGTATAGAATACACACTTGGAGGAAGTTGGGTTGGGACTACATGCTGTCTGTACACACGGCTCCCCGTACTCAGGAGAGCTCTGGAGAGCGATAACTGCCCAAGCACTTGGCATGAGCAGCGAGATCTATTTTCGGTTCAAGCACCATAATACAGTCAGATCTGAATGGTGGTGTCTCATAGGTACTGGTTTGCATTTCCCATCCCTGTGGCAAATGTGGATGGCTAGTTATTTCGGATTGCAGTCTAGCTGAGACAATTTACACATGCTAATGTGCTTTATGAATAATTACTGAATGATAAATGAAAATGATTGATCTTATTTAGAATTTTAAAGTTTGCAAAATTTTATATGAATTCCAGGTTTGTATTTTAATAATTATTATCATGAATATCCTGCCTGATTCAGTGGATGGATTCAGTGTTTATCAGACATTTGTTTCTCCGCACCCAGATGAGTGGCAGCTGCCCCAGTTTTTTAATTGGAAACGGAGCAACACCCATGTTGATGGAGATAAGAAAGAAGTCAGCTTTATATACTGTGTATCAGCAGCCCTTATCAGAAGAGAACACCATGAGCAAGCTGAAGCAAAATAATAACAGATACTTTACAGGGCTGCAGGACAGATTGGATACATTTTAAAGATGAAGGTTTGCAAATTATTACAAATGACAGGGTTTGTCTTGCAGGCATTAAATTAAATCAAAATGTGAGGTCTGGGCAGGCAGATTTACTGAGGTGGAATATATAAGAAAAACGAAATGACGTTTTGCATCAGCAGTGAACGATATAGATCCTGATACACATTAATGGAGACAAGAAGTTTCCCTTTACATTTAACTATGAGAAATTCTACCAGGTTTCAAAATAAAAAAAAATAAATAAATCAAATACAAACAAACAAAACCTCACCTCAACTGTGGATGACCATAGTGCATTCACCAGGTACGCATGGGAGGACGGAAGAAAGCTATTACACTAGGATATAGATTCCGTGTATGAGCACATATGATGTTTGAATTGTATATGCTGTGCTGGGGAATAATGAAAACCAGACAGAGCAGCTGTACCAAAGGTTCCTTTTAATTGGCTCTTCTCTACTAATTTGCTCTCCATGAAAGATGTTGTGCTCAGGAATGGCTGTGAGCTTTATTATTTTCATCATATATGAAGCGATCTTTCTACTCTTAAACCCTAAGTAGACAAGTATATGCCAGTCAAAAATAGAAACAAAATAGTTAAACACAACTGTGTGGATGCGTAAATGAAGCTGCTGAAGTCTGATGTGAGAAAGGGGTAAGTTAATGTGCAGTTTATTAACTTTTAGTGAATTTTTTTATGCAGTGAGCTTATGACATATTAATGTGCTACAGGTAGATGTACTTTGCATGACAGCAAATTGAAAAAATTGTCTCTTTTTAGATGTGTTATATTATTTAGTATATAATAAAAATTTTCAAGCATACCCATTTAATGTTAGGCTCACACAGTGGTATCAGAGCTGTCAAGCTGTGTAAAGATTTGTGTGCTGCATATTTTTGCCCATTTTATACAGCTTATTGGTGTTTCAGATTCCCTGAAAACACTTAACTGCCTTAAGTCCCTGAAGAGTATGACTGTAGGAAGAGAGGTCCAGCCCAGAGAGAATCTGGGACACACAATATTCTGGGGATAATAATTTGGTAGGCTTAGTGATTTAGGTTTTAATGAATAGGATTTGGTTCCCAAATAGGAGAGGGTTGAAAAATACTTAGAGAATGTACTCATACTGGTCTGGACAACCTCATGAAAGCAGAAAACCCAGACATATGTGTCACAGGATACAGTAATTGGGAGGGGAGCCCAGATGGCACTGCATGTGCATAATGGACTCTTCAGTGGGAGCAAAAAGGGGAAGCAAAGAGGGGTTAAGGGAGTCCCCTTTGGTTACTCTGACCCTTCCCCGTTTTCTGACCACCCTTGCTCCTAATGCACTATTCATCACCAGGTTGCCAGATCATAAATGACCAAATGACAGCCCTCTCTTTGCTCCTACGGACTGCTTCGTCAGCTGCAACAGATGAATGTCATAACTGTTTGCTCTAAAACCATATGCTAAAGGCAGCAAGCGTGAGGATGTTGAGCGCTGGGAGTTTTATTACAGGCGTGCAAGATGACTCATACCAATGAATATTGAACACCACAGTCGCCATCATTGTGCCTGCGTGGTGTGACATGAAAACATTGTCACTTCTATAGCTACTGCGACTGTGCAGGGTTGAGTACAACCTGGTGCTGACAGCAGGGCTTGAGGTGCGTGAGCTTGGCTGTGCATGGAGAATGTTGTAACCTAGACCTGGGAATGCAGTCAGTGTAGTTAGTTCCTCAGAAAGCAGAAGGTAAAGAAGTCATTTAAAGCTACTTCCTTTCTTAACTATTGAGGTACAGAGTTAAACTTCTAACTCATACATACTGTGTTCAGTAGTTGTTATGTCCCTGAAGCTTGTGGAGCTTTTGACCTGGTGATGATGGGCCTCGGTAGGTCCCAGCAAAGGCACCAAAGATGCTCTTCAACTTCAGAGGTCATGCCAGGCTTGCAGTAAGGGCTACCAAACAGCCATTGCTAAGTGGCTCTTTGTAGAGCAGGACAAAACCTGAGATTCCTTATGGAATTTGGGCTGGCTTGTAATGAAAGAAGCCCTGTTACTGCAAAATCAGAAATTGCTAATTAAAAAAAAAAAAACTTCATAAAATATTTTCATTTACAGAAATTATATTGTCTCCACATTTACAGTTTTCATGTTTGTCCCACAGCAGACAGTGGTAACTTCACCAGTGTCTCCCCAGGCCAGGGTAGAAAGCAAGCTGCATGCTCTGCTGCCCAGATCCAAGTGGATTTTGTAGCTATTGCAAGAGAAATCACGAATTGTGTGTTTAGGCCTGGCAGGATAAAATCCTTTTGGTGTCAAGAGTTTGGTCTAGATACTATTGTAGTGCAAAAGAAAAAATTAAATAATACTAAAATACATAAATAATATTAAAAATAACCAGTCCTTTAAACTTATTTATTTTTGAATCTGAATCTCTTACCAATATCCAGTAAGTAGCTTCAAAAAAGCAGGGGGCAGTTGGGAGGGAGGAGGGAAATGATATTCAGTACCAGGAAAGAATTCTCTTATTTTCAGTTTCATATTCAAGTCATTTTACTATGGTGTTCCTTCTGATCACAGAATCATAGAATGGTTTGGGTTGGAAAGGACCTTAAGATCATCTAGATCTCATAAACAGGATTCTTCCTGTGCAAGCAAAAGGAGATGATATCACTCTGAGTGTGCACATTTTGGAACAATACCTTTGACACCTTTTGAATTTGGTTATGCTCGTAAGATGTGGAATTTGTCTTTCCTAAAAGGAAGGGTAAGCCATACAAAATGGAATAATGTCTTGTAGGAAAAACACGCTGCCTAATGCCTGCTTGGCAGCCATAAAGTATCCTTTAGAGAGTCACTGATACTAAGTTTGCATCCCAAACCCAGAAGACTGTGTTAGAGTTTATTTGCTGATGTAGAAGATGAACAAAAAAATTCTTGTCTCAAATCTCTGGATCCAGCATTTGGATTTGAGGCAGAGATTTTTTTTCTCTTCTTGACATATGCAGATGTAACTGTGCCAAACTCCTCATTGCACCAGCAGCAAAACCATGTGAGAGAGGGACCAGGTCCAGGACCTTCCTAAGCCCCTCAGGGACCAGAAATACATGGTACTCCTACTCCCCCTGCCCCCAGAATTTGTTTGTGATTGCGTCTACCCCAGATGGATTTTCAGCATTGTAACCTTCACTTCCTCCACATGCCTGAACACTGCTGAACTGAATTTATTTTGGCCAGAGATGATGGTTGCTTTCTTGATTTAGGAACCGCAGAGTGGGACTGCAGTGCGTTTTAAATGAAGACCTGTCCGTCTCACCCTGACAGCCTTGACAAAGCCATAACAGTGCTGAGGGGGACGTGTCAGTTCGAAAGTGGTTTGATGTTGTTTTGCCAGTGGCCTCTTTCAGGAGGCTTGGAAGCCCCATGCTGGTGAATGTGTGATGGGTGTGCAGGAGGGTCAGGTGTGGTTCTGCATGTGGGGTCTTGCTGCTGAGCTTCAGCTGTCCTCTGAAGAATAACTGCTCTCCTTCATTGTAAACTTAGAACAAGTCTGTTTTAACATACTCGGTTCAGATTTTTGGACCTGAGCAGAGCCTAGGTAAAATAAAGCCCGTGACTTTTTAATGTATGAAAATAACGGAGCAATCGCCTGTGTTTGCCCTACCATTACACATCACAGTAACCATTTTCTTTAACAGATTTAGTCTTCTAAAAAAACAGATAACATGGCTTTCCATGACTTTGTCTTTCTTTACTTCTGGTACAGCACTTTTCACCATGGACAAAGAGAGAAAGCTGTGAGAGTGGGTGGGAGGGACAAATGACAAGTCCTTCCTTACATGTTTAATTCAAATACTAGCCAGAGTTTTAGCTATTCAACCTTTCTTAACACCTGTGCTAGCATTTCCCTGTCAACAGTCCCTTCCAACCCTTCCCTTGGTTTGTCAGCTTATGTTGTTTCACTTCTGAAACTACAGTGTTTTTTTCTGGGCTCTTAGTTTTTAAAGTTAAATGATTGAAAGTGCTGAACTAAAACTTGCTGGTGACACTGACTTTTTACCACCTAAAATTGGCAGTGATCACCAGACCAGAAATGGAAATTGGCAGGTACCACTGGATGTACAGGAGTTCAAGGCCACACCGGTACCATCATGTGCCAGCATTGAGAGGCAATATTAGTCCTTTGGGGATTCAAGGTAAATAAAGGGCTGGGTGAAAGGGAAATGGAGAGTTCAGAAATGGTAGTAGCATAAACCTAATGCTTTGCACTAGTCCTAACAATTTAAGATAAATGTCCTTCTATTTTTCTTGTTTTGTTTGTTAAGGCTGTAAAGAGTTCTTCCATTTGAATATTTACTGTAAACTTAAATTTGGTTGTTAATGCTTGAAAGACAATAATGTGCGGTGAGGGCCACCTCATTTTTAACTGTGCTGCCCGATTGCTTCAAAACTGTTTACAGATAAGATGGCGTAGTATGGGTTTTGTATGCCAATGAGTCTATCAAACTTGTCAGTCACAGCTGCGGTAATTGATACTAAGTTGACCCACAGCACATCTGACTTACTGGTCTGCTACAGTACACTTCCTAGGAAACGTTCTGTGCTTTTGTTTGCATTTTTCCCTTGCTAGAAGCAGTAAGTGTGTATGTCAGAACCTAAAGGAGGATTCCAGCTGAGGCTTTAAAAATGGTTTGGCAATTCCACATGCCTGTTCTTTCACTATCTGGCTTGAGACCTCAAAAAGATCCTGCTTCGTTTTCTGGAAGCTTTATTTTAAGAGTTCAGGAGAATTTAGTTTTGAAGCTTCTCAGAAAGACACCTGAAATCAAGCACATGATTGATTGCATTGGAAAATTCCAGTCTGAGAGTTAGCACAGCGAAGGATATAAATGCTCAGAGACAGCATTTTCAGCTAGCTCTGTCCAGCAGTCCTCTTCCCTTGATGGAGCTGATTGAAGTCTGCTTGAAGCGTGTTTGCTGGAGGTGTCTGCCTCCACATTAGAGATTTAACAAGAGTTGCAGGGAAATACTCACCAAAGCTTGCTGCCTCATCCTTCACCTTTCCATTACATTTGCACACTTTTGGTCTTTAGGTTTCAAATGTTTATGTATTTCAGAACGGCTTTTTTTTTTTTCTACCTCAGATACTTAGGTTGCAATTCATGATCTCCGTCTTCAATATTAATATTCTTTTTAGGCATATTTTATGATAAATTACCTGGGTGACAGACTGGCTGCCAAAAGACATTCCAAACTTCAGATCTGCGCACATAGCATACTTTATACACAACAGAAATGCTTCAGGAAGGAGCAATAGGTTATGAATGCTGCTTCCTGGGCTGTAGGAGCAGGCCAGGTCCCTGGTTATCAGTGTGTTTTGCCTCTTCATCTGTCCCAGTGATGAGACACGTCCATATGTACTGGCATGGATGAGCCAGGACACAGAGGAAACTCATAGCATTCTGTTGCAGCAGCTGGGAGTCTGGCACCTAAAATGGTGCTAGAGACCCTTGTTTAGGTAACTAAACACTATTCAGGCTGCCTTGGGAATCTTCCTGAAGTAACATGCAGGTAAATGTGGTGCCCGTCATGGAGAAGTTGAAAAAGGGGTTAAACTGCCCCCACTAACAAAGCCCAGAAATGCTAATTCAAAGGGGAGGCCCTTTAAATGGCTGCAGTTAAATTAAAATGTTTTTAGGCAGTGATGAAACAGATTTCAAATAAGACTAATCTACCAGTGATGTATTAACCACAGTGAAAATACTGGTCTTTGTTCCTTCCCTTAGATTGGAAGGAAATGTTGCTTCTGTCACAACCCAAGTCACAGGTGTAACATGTCTCCCTTCAGTACTGGCATACAGCTCCCCACTGCTGGGTTGCACTGGCTACTGTGCTGAGATAAACTCTCCATTTCTCTGACAAGCCACATTATTTCTTGGTTGCCTTTGCAGTATGGACGTTTTTACTTTGCCTCCCCTGTCAGTGTCTGAATGGACATCACTAGGAGAGCACCTTTGTGGCAGTTCTCGTGGCATCCATCTCTTCTCTCAGGGTCTTCAGATATGACATGATCTCCCTTCCCCATTTTAAGCTTTATGCAGTACTTGAGCTATGAGGGAAGAGTCAGCGTGGGATATTCACTGTGGTGTTGGAGCTAAGACATCCCCAGAACACCTGCAAGCTTAATGAGCCTTTCAAAATGCCTAGAACAATTTTTTCCCAGGAAGCAAAGTACCATCTTTTACTTAACTAAGAGAAACTTAGCAATGGTTGTTTAACATGAGCTTAGCTCTGGGCAGTCTTCCAGGCTGGGTGGGTGTTGTTTGCTTTATGGGAATCTTTTTTTTTTTTTGTTCTTCTTTTTATTTCCCTTGACTTGTTTCCCCAGATGCTGGGAGGTGTTTCAGCTGCTTTGTGAGCACATGAAGGCGTATGTGAAGTATCTCACTGAAACAGCCTGCTCCCTTAATGAAGCAAGCTTACATTTTGAAAATGGTGTGGTGGTGGCTCAACTGGAGAAATACCTGCATGAAATCTCTTGCAGGGCAAAAGATTTCTCCAGCTGTGGTTCAAGTTTCTTATCGCTCCTCTAGTTCCATGGTTGAGTAAATGTCTGAGAAGACCTTGGCATCTTCAGTTGTCTCTGAAATGGAGAATTTACCTTCCAAATCTCATATCCACCAGGCTGAAGTTCTGCCCACCACACCCCCCCCCCCCCCCCCCAGTTTTTGGCCCTCAGCTGTAGGGAGAGACGGGTTGTGTTTCTGTTTGCTTCTTTGTAGCTAGGGAGGAGTCAACTGGGGAAGCGGTCCGTAGCTGTGACTGAAATCCAGTGTGGGTCAAGTCTTGCTCTCCTGCTGAGTTCTGAAGGTTGATGGAGAGTGAGGTGAGTTGCAGCTGCCAGAAAGGTGGAGCTAAGAGTCTCAACTACAGTTTTCCAGGTAAGATACTCACCTTTGATTAAAGTCAGCTTTAAAGATCATGTCAACCAAGTACAGGTGGCTCTGGAGGATGGTTGAATCAAGAAAACCCAAATGTCCTTACAGAAGGTTTCACAGAACTGCTGAAGTAGCCCCGGGGGACTGAAATGCTTAGGTGCTTTTGTGCTGCCCCCAGTGAGCTTGTCTAGGCCTTCAGGCATTTGATTATCTTTGGCAGTCTGCCCGTTGCTTCATCTACTTTACCTCTTTGGCTTGATTTGTCCAAAGTTATCACCTGGACTGGCATCTACTGATGCAGCAGTTCTTGCATGTTGACCATTCAGCATGTTTCTGCAAGAAGGAAGGGAGGGAGGTCAGGGTAAAGGCACCAAGGAGGAATGTCTTCAGGCACGTTTTCCAGTGAGTTGTTGCTATGTCATCTGAGAGTTACAGCCACAGTTTGGAGCAGCAGCTGCCCTTGCTGGTGCAATGTGTTTGAACTTTGAGCTCTGTGTGTCAATGAGCTCTTCCACATGCTCCTGCTGTGCAGAAGTCCCAAGGGTTATTTTGCATAGTAAAACAGTAGAATGAGTCTCCGGGAGGAATAATGCCAAAACTCATATGAGTACTGCTTGAGTCATCCCTTACATGAGAAGTCTCTTTTTAAATCACCAACCTAATTTTTTTCTGTGCAGAAGTAGCTTACAGCTAAAAGATCTTAATCCATAAGGATTCCCTTATAAATCTGATTCAAGTAAGGCCTTTTCCAAAGTATAAATTAGGTATTTTTCTTCTGCTGTGGTTTCCAGTGTTTCATAGGCCAAAAGTAAAACAGACAAGACATGAATTAAAACTTAAGTTCTGCCTGACCTATGTCCAAGGCCTGGACGAGAGCAATTCCCTTGTCCCACTGTCTCATGGGGCAGCGGTGTTCTCGCCATGCAGGTCTGACTCCTAGCTCTCACTCAGCAAACGCCTCGTATGGGCACTTGCAATAAGCATGGATGTAGTGATTCATCTTTCATAGATTGTCCTGCCTGAAAAAGATGCCTTCAGAACGCCTGTGAGCTTAATGAGCCTTACAGAGGCTGGGAATGATATAGATGGGAAGTGTGTGCATTCATTTCAGTGAATTTGAAGAAGATGAATTAGAGAAAGCCTGTGAAAGGCAATGCAGATCATCTGTCCTCAGATGAAATGGGTTTGATTCCTACAGTGGGAATGTGGTTTTTTGTGGGTTTTTTGTTTTGTTTTGTTTTTAAGAAGAAGTCTGGTTTGGACCTGAGATTTGAAGAAAACCAGGGTTTATGTTTACAGCTGTCTTAGAGTCTTTTCTCTGTCCTTTAACAGCATTCAGAAGAGACAAATCTTGCCTTGATAAAACAGACTTTTATGCAATCTGGAGGTTGTGTTTTCATTAGTGAGGGGAAAAATTAAATTGCCTTTTGCTGTTGATGAACATTGATAACCTCTGCCAGGGGTATTTGGGTTGGTTTTTTTTTTGTTCCTAGTGTGTATCAGTTCTTCTGGTTTCTCTGCACTGGTTCCACCACAGGAAGCATGAGCAAGGCTTTATAGTTCTCTATGACACTAGAGTATGGAAGCTTCTAAAGAAGTTTAAAAATGGAAGGTGTAAAACTGGTAAAAGAAAATAAATACATTCTCAGAAGTGGGGACCTAGGTGCAATGCAGTGCTGAAACCACATCTGTCTTACATGTATCAAGAATATCTGAAGAGGTTGCCATTAATGTTGAAAACCTTCAGAAAAGATCTACTTGTTCTTCGGGTAGCTCTTAAATATTGCAGGTTGGGATGAGACTTACTGGATGGATCAGACTTACTGCAGGTCTCACTGCTTTTCACTTGAATGAAGCATCTTGTGCTAGCCACTGTGATGGATGAGAGTGGTTGTCTTGCTGGATTTCAGGTCTGATCCTTGGTGGCAGCTTTGATGTCTGTGGTCTCCAAAGGTCATGTCTTCTGCATCACAGATACTGTACTGGCTAGGAAGGAGAATTTATTGATTAACAACTGGAAGAGCAGGATGTGATTGCAGGCTGGGGGGAGATTATCGATCTTTCTAGACCAAAATACCCTTGCATAAAGTTTTCTGGCTCTCATGAACAGTTCATTTTTAGTATAAATTAATTTCACAACTTCTGATTTGTGAAGGACAAAAAGGCAAAATTAGGAGAGGCTGAACTTGAAGCTATCTGTGGAAGAGCTTTAAGAAATTTGTGGGAGGAAAATAAAGGACTTTCTCTATTTGAGTTCATCACTTATTTAGTCTGTTTAATGTACTTAATCCAAACGTGTGTGGTGGGTGAGCATTTATTGTCATTAATTATAGAGGTTTTACCTTTGTGTCGTGTTTTGGAAATCAGTGACGTTTAAGATGAACAGGAACAGGTAAGGATAGAGCTTCAACAAAGACTTCCAAGTGATTTAACACACAGCGTTTTTATTTTAGTGCCCCTATTAATGTGGGGAAATAAATTTGTCACATGCTTTAAACTTACCCATGTAAGATTAAATGTTTTATCTTATTGCACTGTTGCCGCTGACCCTTGGCTGCTGGTGTGGGTGATAAATGTGGGAAGTAAAATTATCTTATTGCCAAGTGGTGGCTTATTCTCACACAGGGAAGAAGGAGGTAAATTCCCTATTTGCTTTTGAGGTATTAGTGTATTCTTGCATCCCTCACCTCTTCACCTGTAACTGTCAGTCATGCTGTAAGGTATGAAAATGTACATCCTAGCATGCGTAAGCCATTCATAATGGAGATTTTAAAAAATACAGTCAGTGGCAGAAAGTAAAACGAGCATTTGCTTTCACTGACTTACAGTTCATTTTCTGACAAAGATCCATGGTGGTTTAGGACTCCAATGCTATTATGCAGTCTTGATATTGAATAATCTTCAGCACTGGGGAAATGGGAGGTGAATCTGAAGTGCTGACCTCTCACATTTATTTGTGAATTGGGAATAATGCTCCCAACACCAGGCTCCTGTGGATATGTAATAATGAGCTTGATTTACATGTGATGGCTGCATTTAAGATGCTATCTAGTGCTTTAATTTAAGGTATTATCTACTGCTTTTCCTTTCCTTGGGTCTTTTGCAACATTCTCTTTGTTAGAGCACTTTCTCCACACATGCTCCCTGCACTGTGGTGATGAAGCCAACAGATATCTTGGTTCTGTGGTGGAACATGTCATGTAATTTTTGCCACATGTTAACTGAGCAAGTGTCCAACATGCCAGGATTTCTAGAAATTCATTACATGGTTACAGAAAGAGATGAGAAAAAATGGTGCTCATTGCTTCATCTTTCAGAACAGCAAGATTGATTTATGGGAGGGAAACTAATGGAACTTCTAAGGAAAAGAGAGTTGGAACTAACTCGGAAAATGGCCCTGAGAGCCTGGAGGTTTAGATCCTTGAAACTGAGAGGTTTTCAAACCACTTTTCAGGCTTTGTTCCTTATTTTTTTGTTCCACAGTAACTTTGACTATGAGATCAATGATTCATACCTGAGATACACTGAGGGACTAATTCAACCTAGGAGGAGTTTGGGATGTTAGAGGACAGGCTGGTTTTCTGTCCAGGAGGTATGGACACTCTTCCCTTACTTCATGCTTTACATGCTTTGCTTTGAGGGATGGCTTTGTCTGTCTCAGCTTTTGAAGTCTGGCTTTGAGAGCTGATGTGTGAACTTCCTAAAGCAAGCCCTGGGAATACTCAGGACAGCTACCTGATCCCATTGCATTGTCTTCTGTACTTTCCGAAGCACAGAATTGACCCTAATAGGATGAGTTAGAGTCAGAGAATTGCCTTTTTTTTTTTTTTTAAGACCATTTTCTATTAATTCTGCATTACCTTGCTTTTCTGAGTTTAAATCTTAAAGCCGTACTTAAAGTATCAAAGAAGGTTTAGCCACACAATTGCCATTTGACATGGGAAATTGAATGGCTAAGCCCCTGCATATATGCAATAGCCTGTACACTGCTGGGTAGGTTGTATAATTATTCTTCATACATTAAGCAACCAATTGCCCGTTTGTGTACATATGTAGGTTCATCCTTTACCAATTTCCTGTGACTGATAGTTTCCAGGAGATTAAAAGAATAGGCGGTTCCTGTTTATTCTCTTCTCTTTATTTTTGTCCTTTAGCAAGAATATTTGTGTGTGTGTGTGTGTGTGTTTAATAGCATTCATTCCCTAGAGAATAATCTCAGTCCTTGTTTTAGCTGGCCTCCTTCTGAGAGTGTGTTAAATCTGTAGCCAAGATCGCAGGCAGCTCTGGGCAAATCATTGGGCTGTTATTAACCTGCCTCCATGGCAACTGCTCTCGCCAGCCTGAGGACAAAAAATGTTTTTATTCTGCTGAGTTGCACAAAAGGTTCTAGTGATGCCTTGCACAAAATGGCCATTGAAAGGGGAGATGCAGTGATGTGTGTTTGTGCTGTACAGTTTCATATTTAAATCGTTCTACACTGTAGCATTGGAAGTGGATGTACAGCTGAAAAGTACAGCGTATTGGCCATATGGAAAGGAAAAACTAGCAGAAAATTGGAACTAAACTTATTTTAATACTGCTTATTTTTGTCAGCTGGAGTTCATAGGCCTCCAGCCTGCAGTTGTCATCAGTGCATTAGCAAGTTACTTTCTGAACATGAACTAGGCAAACATCATCATGGGTTTTCAGTTGTATGATATGAAGATACTTGCTGACTTGGGGTTACAGAGAGAGATCATAAAGCAGGTTTCCTGGAAAGCTTTCATTTTTTTCAGCAATTCTTTGATTTGCTTTAGTGTTTTCTTGGGAAACTTGGTAAGCATATAGAAATGTTTCATGAGCTTCAAATTTAGCTGGTTTTGAAAGCTGCTCTTGGCAGTACTGTTTTAGGCTTGCTTTAAAACAAGATTATAAACCCAGCTATACTTCTCAGGCTAAGCATGAATTTAAGTTGCTCATAAAGAGTGTTCACAATAGGAGCTGTTGAGGATCTGGCAGCCTCAGCACCATGAAGAGGTTGTGTCGTGCAGCAGTTAGTTACCTTCTGGAAGGAAGCTGTGCAGCTCTGCTGTCAATTTGGGTGCAGAATGACTATGTATGGATGCATGCTGTCTGCTGGTTTGGGATGCTTCCTGTGCTTGCAAACTCACAGCCTACTATTTCCACATGAACTGGAGTCCCTCTGCTTTCTGCTTTAGACATGCTGCAAAAGTGAGTAGTTTCTGCAGCTCCACATTTAGGCAGTTTTCTTTGCCTTACCCGAAATAGTGTGGTTGCTTTAGCCACCTCTCAGAGCATCCCTTGGCCATCATCTGCACTGATAAAATGAAGGTCACCTAAATATTGTAATGCTTTTTCACTTCAGCTATAGAGGAAAACATAAAGAGTATGGTCACAAAGTTGCTTTGTGCAGCTGCATGGCGCTGGGTGATGAGAGGAGCTTTGCCACTGTTGGGTTGTGTTTAAGGGTTTGTGGATTAGTGGCAGATGTTGTCGTGTTTGGGGAAGGGGTCTAGCAAATTCTCCAGGGTGAATTCTGCCAGTGGCCTGGAAAGCTGGCTGTGCAGTGTAGGTTGTTAATCATCAGTCCTGGGTCTACACCAATGTTTAGTTTTGTCATGCAGGCTGCTCCCATTTTCTGAAACCATCAGCTTTTCTTTCAGACCTTGACAGTCCCTTGGCTTTGCTTCCAGCTGTTTTTCTTTCCTGTCTTTGATGGGATCCTTCTGCAAAGCAATCTGTGGATCAGCATGATTAGGTTCTCCTCCACACCAAGCAACGATCTGGCATTTAGTCACCATCTCCTTTAGGAGTGTGGCTCGAAAGTCTATTTGTTTTGTGATGGCCTGTGGCCATGTGTGTTGAGCGTTGCCTGCTGGGTGAGAGCGTGGTTGCTCTTAGATAATCCTTCACTGCTAATCCTGTGCCAGGTGCAAGCATTCCTTGGATTAACTCTTGGAGGTTTGGGCCTGACCTGGGAGCAGATGCTGTGGAGGCGAGCCAGCCTCACAATGTATGGCTGCTGTTGCATATGGCTCGTAAGCTGCACTCAGGCAGATTCCCCAATGCAGAGTGTTGCTCTGCAAGCTCTGGTGTCTGAACTCATCTCGGGACCTCTGTGGTAAAATGAGCCCCAGAGATGATTTCCTCTCATAGCATGCATTTAGACTTTCTTTGCCCTGTCACTGCTAAGCTGCAGTGTTTGTTCATTCGGCACTATTTTTGTCATGAAGATAGTTCCTACTGAATGGACTCCAGCTGTGGGCTTGACTATAAAATCTTCCCAGGCTTGTTTCTAGACAATTAAATCTTATTTGCAGTTAGTGAAGTGGCATTTCATAAGTCATTTTGGTGGTGATAGCTGCTTAAGCCTGACCAGGACACTTGCTAGTAGCTCTCTAAAAGAAGAGTTTCCCACTTGTGAAACGAGAAGGCTTTCAATTGTCGGATGCATATTATTCCCCAGTGTACCACGGAAGTGCCTGCTCTGCAACTCATTCATTAGCGGGAAAGGGAGAGGGGATAAAAATAAACTTGCCTCATGTGGCGGATGGAGACTTGCTGATCTTTGTGAAGAATTTTTGGGGTGGGAAGATGTGATGTGATGTGATGTACATGCTCACCAGCTGTCTCCTTGCCTTCAAAAGCTTTGTCCATTTAGCACCTTCCCAGAGAAGCAGTGGGCTGTTCCTGCAATGTGCAATGCTGGTCACTCCATTAAGCATTGTCTTAATGGCTTGTGTTTTGCGCAGTTGTATGAAATGCACATTAATGGAGGCAGCTTAATGCCATCACCCTGAAGTAATGAATTGGTATGGATTGCCATTACCATTATAGCGCAGTTAAAAGCTGTGTTTGTTTCCAATTTGCATTTCCCAGCCCTGCAAGCAGATGGGTTTTCAGGCCACATGGTTGGAAGGAACCTGGCAATTCAGCTGCAACCTCCTTATTGCAGTGTTTGGAAAACAGCAGTTTGGAGGAGGGAGGATGGCGGTTTGTTAACTCAGACTGCTTAAATGATATATTTCATTAAAATTATGATTATGCTACTGCAGACTGTTCAGGGATCACTGAAAATCCAGTGTATCCTATAAAGCTGGAAATGTGTTGTCTGTGTAACACAGCTGCATCTCACTGCTCTCAATATAAATTGCTACTGTTTGACTCCCGTTCAATTTTTCAGGTGTTAAAATACCTGTATCCCTATAACCTCATGCAGATTTATACAAAAAGATGCTTGGGAGCCATGGGAGAGTGTAAGGTGGCTAAGTTTTGCTGACTTAAATGTGTTTCTCTTCCAAGTGCAAAAGGCACTTTCCAAAAGGTTGTCTTGTCTTGAGTATTTACTTCTCTGGCTTCCTGAATGGCGCCAGTGTAGCTGGTGCTCCTGCGATTAGTAATGCTGAAACGTGGTGAGCTCTGTGTGAGCAGCTGAGTTGCAATGGATCACTTTAGACAAGTGATTTTTTTTCTTTTTCCATTTCATAGGCTGTCTCATCGATCTCTTGATCCTGTAAAGACAGGAGCACTCAGCACACTTTCTGGGCATTGAGTCCACACCAACAGATCTGTAGGTCACTGCTTTAGAGGGTGATGTTGTCTTGCACCACCTATAGATTTTTGCTTAGCATGTCAATGCCTGGGCCTTTTACTCCCTGTGGCTTTTACCAAGTGGAGGACGGATGTTCTTTTCCTCATAATTTGCTTTTTGCTTATAACGTTTCTTCTGCTTTCTCTCTTCTGTTTAGGTTGCTTTGAATGTTGCATTAAGTGCCTAGGAGGAGTGCCATATGCTTCACTCGTGGCAACCATTCTCTGCTTCTCGGGGGTTGCATTGTTTTGTGGTTGCGGCCATGTGGCGCTCACGGGAACTGTATCTATCCTGGAGCAGCACTTCTCCACGACTGCCAGTGACCATGCTTTGCTGAGTGAAGTGTAAGTATGCCTCCCATTTCCATTTTTCCTCATAATACCCTCATGCTAAATGGGTAGAAATGGATTCAAAACCCAGTCTCCATCCCTGAGTATTAGATTGTTTGTTTGTCCAAAGCGCTCAGTGTCTTCTCGGTGTTCTCACACAAAGAACCAGAGTGTGTGTGCTGCTTTACCTGTTTATATTGTGACCAACACTGTTTAGTATCTTCATCAATGCCATAGGCAGTGGGATTGAGTGCAGCCACCCTCAGCAGGTTTGTAGATGACACCAAGATGAGTGGTGCAGTTAGTTCACTTGAGGGAATGCCATCCAGAGTTCACTCTGGATGCCATCTGCAGGGACCTTGACAGTCTTGAAGAGTGGGGCCCTGCAAACCTCATGAGGGTTAACAAGGCCAAGTGCAAGGTCCTGCACCTGCGTCAGGGCAATGCCCAGTACAGACTGGGGGAGGAAGGAATTGAGAGCAGCCATGTGGAGAAGGACTTGGGGACACTGGTGGATGAAAATTCAGACATGAGCTGATGATCTGTGCCCACAGCCCAAATAGCCAACTGTATCCTGGGCTGCATCAAAAGGAGCATGAACAGGAGGTCAAGAGAGGTGATTCTCCTTCTCCACTCTGCTCTTGTGATTCCTCACCTGGAGTCCTGTGTTCAGCTCTGGAGTTCCCACATAAGAAGGACGTGGACTTGGCAGAGCAAGTCCAGAGAAGGACCATGAATATAGTCAGAGGGCTGTAACACCTGTCCTATGGAGACAGGCTGAGAGAGTTGGGCTTGTTCAGCCTGGAGAAGGGAAGGTTCCACAGAAACCATATAGCAGCCATCTAGTACTTAAAGGGGGCCTATAAGAAAGATGTAGAAATGCTTTTCACCAGGGCTTGTAGTGACAGAACAGGGGTAACAATTTTAATCTGAAAGAGGGTAGATTTATTGTGAAATATCTGGGGCTTTTGTGCTCCCGAGGCTTCTCCATGAAACCAGAGTGAGGCCTGGAGGCCTGCATCAGGGCCTGCATTCAAGCACCCAGCCCCATTGGCATGAGTCTCTCTCCCCCCTTGGCACTGAGGGGTGCAGGGGTCCCATGCTCTGGGCCGATGGTCTGAACACACTGGGTCTTGTGTGGTTCCTCCACTTGAACTGCCAGAGTTTGAAAAGGCTTTTGTGTGATGGCACTGAGGAAGTTTGCACACATTGTGATTCATGACATCTGCACACCAGCGCTGATATGCTGACTGGGTCTGGGTTCATCATCTTGCCTGCTGCTTACCGTAGGCCAGCACCAGCCACAGGCACAGTGCACAGCCAACCCCAGGCAGCGGGACAGCATGAAGGAGGGCAGCCAAAACCTGAAAGCCATCTGAAGGCTTTGGGAGGGGTCCCTGTGCAGGCCACCTGCCTCTGTGATGAGGGGGCCTACGTGGTGCACACTGCGTTGTGTGCAGAGGGATGCACTGGCAGCAAACAAGGCATGCGTGCTTTGCTTACCTGCCCTTAAGACCCAGCTTTTAGGATGTTATTTGGAGACTTTGCTATGAGGGTCCAGCTTGACACACTTTATTCTCATGTGTTTCTTTTTCTTTTCTTTCCTTTCCTCACTGCTTCTATATGGTTGCAGACATAGACCTGCTGGTTTGCATGTGCAGCTGACCCCTTCCCATCTCCTGGGATCACTGGCATCAGCCTTGCAGCACCATTTCAGGGCTTCCCCGCCTTGCAGAACCCTCTTGTCCAGGCCTGCCATGTGGACTGAACCCGGCCAGGGTCCCTCATCCCAGCACTGCCCACCCTTACGCCCTGGGACTGGGTACTGCATCCACAGCTCCAGTGCACGAGCCATGAGAACTCTGCAGTTAGCCACAAAATTTAGCAAATGGCCATTCTTCAGCAACCAAATAACAAAACACCCTGTTCTTATATCAGTCTTCATTTAAGCAAAATAGAAATCACCAAGGCAGCCATAAAAGGCAGCAACTTTAAAATTTTGGACTATTCTTGGCAATTATTTCGTGTCAAGACAGCATCAGCACCCGGGGAAACGTGTCATTCCTACCAAAGCAGCTGAGGTCTTGGACTTGGTAGAGGCCTAGAAAGAAAGGCAAGGGAGGTGATAATAAAGGGCAAATAATTTAAGGCCACAGAGACATAAAATAGACGATACTAGTAAGGCACCCTTTGGAACAGATTTTTTAAAACTGATTTTCATATTATTAATTTCTAGTAACATGCATTGAGCTTCTCCTACAGTGTTAATGATGGTGAAATGAATTCTGCTGTACTCTCTCAAATCTTGGCTTAATTTTTTCATGCTTTACAGCACAGGTGCAACAGATTTATCCTGTTATTTTTAATCAGTTTGGAAAACAAGCATAACACTTCCCACATATAATTTTAAATGAGCAAGATCTGATTTTGGTACAAGGGATGTGCTATCTGTCTGGATAACATTCAGCTATATAAATGGTAGTCATTAAATTAAGCTAAAACATGCAGATGCTCCTTGGAGATCTATGTTAGTAGCTACTTAGTGGAGAGTGGTAAGACATCTGAGGAAAAATGTATTTATCCTTAGAAAACTGGCATCATGGATTTATAAAATTAACCTCTGTTCTTTGAATAGCTTCATCCAAAATAGCCATCCCAAATTACTTTTAAGAAGGTGTAAGTTCTGGAGAAGTTGTGCTAATAGCAACGTATGACTTTTGGAGGCCAAAAGTGATGTGTGGAAGATCTGACATTCTGGTCCTCCAAAACAATTAGCTTCAGATACTGAATCTGATTGATAATATTTAGAAATTGCTCTTTCCATTTACCTATTCTAGACATAAGAGATCTTTAAGGAATTGAGAACTTTTTCAGGTAATATCTGACTGAGTGCTTATACCATGTGCCCCAAGCATGTACAAGGCTAATGCACATTAGTATTGCTTAGAACTGGGATAGCCACGCTGGCCTCTTTTGCAGTCTGCTTGCTTAAAATGCATTAAAGAGCCTTGAACTGTATTTCTGGAAAAGGAGTTATCTTATACCTATTATAATTTGGGAGGACTGACTGTGTTTTTATAGGAGTGAAATCTAATTATCTTTTCTTTTCCATTTTAGAATTCAGCTAATGCAGTATGTAATTTATGGCATTGCATCATTTTTCTTCTTATACGGAATAATCCTTTTGGCAGAAGGTTTTTATACAACAAGTGCTGTGAAGGAGCTGCATGGAGAGTTCAAAACAACAGCTTGTGGCCGCTGCATCAGTGGAATGGTAAGCAGTATCAGAAATGAGAACAGTAGTCCTCACTTAGCCAAAACCTGTTGAGCTTGGTTTAACTCCTGGCTTTCTGAACAACAGCATATCGCTTCCTTCTTTCTTTAACTCCTTATGGGTGGTCAGAGCCAATCCCTGTTGCTGGTCCTTCCTTGAGCTCCGAGGATGCTTGGTCAAATCCAGATTCTGCAGGTGTACTCTCAGGGCGCTACCATGGCCTCCCATGTCAGAAAGCTGAACCCAGTGGTCTGGAGACTGCTAATTTTAAAACAAAACAAAGTTTGTGCTTTTAAACATGGAGCACACTAGTGATGCTTGAAGGCTGACTGTAAAAAGGCTGTGGTCTGCAGAGCTATTTAAATAGCAAACTAAATTCAAATGACTTCTACAGTCAATTCTGCTTGAGGATGTCTGGATCCTTCAGACAGTAAAGAGTGAAGCTTCACAGCATCTTTGCACTTGAATCAAGTATTGCTGTCTTCCGTTTGCAGATGGCAAAAGGCACAGAGGTGAATGCTCTATCTCTGGCAGCATTCAAGGCCCGGTTGGATGGGGCTTTGAGAAAATTGCTGTAGTGGAAGGTGTCCCTGCCTGTGGCAGGGGGGTTGGAACTAGATGAGCTTAAGGTTCTTTTCAACTCAAACCATTCAATGATTCTATGATAGATATATCAGGGAGTCTTTCTTGCAAAGCTGAAACACTTAAAGCCTTAAAGTTACAATCCATCTTCCCTTCAATATACTTCTGTATGGGAACAAAATTTTAAACAAAGTTCAGCTAAAAATAAAACTTCAGATTTTCCTCCACATTGCCCCCCAGGGCGCACTCTGCAAGAACAGAAACATAACCATGTTTCTGAGACAGGATTTCAAAGCTATTTCTGAAAATCTGAATTCAAAGCTTGTAGTTATGGAGGAAGCTAAGCAGTATGACAGATCGCCCACGGGAAAGTGTGGGTGAAAAGAGAAGAGGCTTTTGATGTGATTGTTGCATTTTAATATACAATCTATATCCTGTACTTTAAAAATATGTACTTTCAGCTGGTTAAATACAAAAGAAATGCATATTTATTTTCAAGAGGGTTAACAATTTTTCCACTGTGCTGTTGGGTATTTACTGAATTATCCAAGAGCTAATAAAAAGAAGATATACAATCATTTTCCAGTCAAGCAGCTATTAACTCGCTTTTTTTTTCTAGCAAGTGTGATCTTCACTGAGGAGCAAAATTAGATCTATAGCAGTATTTTCCAAAGATCCAAACTATAGTAGAAACATAAACATATGTGCATCTAATTACTGCAGAGAATTGCTTGTGAAGTTGAGTAGCTGCAGGCACGTGATTGTCAGCTGCTTACACAAATACCAGCGTGACACATAGAAATATGACAGAAAAAATGTATTTTCATGTTTGCCCATATTTGTCCACACAAGTGAAGGAGAGAATTTAGCAGCTGAATAATTGCTTGGAGCTCTGGTTATACACATTAGTGTTAGTGGTGACAGTCATGGCGCAAAAATGCCTGTATGCTACTGTGTAGTGGTAGAGCTGCTTAAAACACCAGGGTCAGAACAAGATTTGCGGGAGATAAAATATCTTAACAGAATGTTGGCCACAGCTGCATATGGACAACAAGCTTTTAGATATACAGGACTTATTTTTATTAACTTTTCCTCCTTTAATCTACTCCTGTCTCTGTTACATTACTGAGCGAGGTCATAAAACGCTGTCCCTTCTATCTTGCATAAGGTTATAGCAGAAGACAGACTTCCAACTTCCATAAATTATTTGTTTTGGCTGTGGTAATGCAAAACAGCCATTTCCCACAGTTATCACATTAAATGTGAGAATGAGTGTGTTTTCTCCTGGCTATTTTAGGAGTTAAAGGCTTTATGTTCTTCCTTGCATGAACACTTCCACATATACATATGCAGACATACTCATCATAAATGTGGACCTATAAAAATCCTGTAAACTGGTCCATTTATCCAAAATCCAAAGCGAGAATTCTCAATTCTCACGTAAAACACACAGGTCTCTTGTGTGGCACTATCTAATATGAAATAGGGTATTTGAGTTCAGTTGTGTATGAATTAAAGGCTAGCTGGGTTATTTGTGTGACTTAGTTTGCAAGCTCTCCCACCTCCCCACACACCGCCTGCACTGACTGGAAAGCCTCACCAACCGCTCAACCTTTGCTGTAATGTTTGCAGTATTGTTCGGCACATCTGGATAAAAACCTATGAGGATATGAACTTCCACCACTGCAGCATTAGTTCAATCTGTCATTTCTGGGTGAGGCTGAGAGAACCTTCTCCCGCATCAGAGCCTTTTGCATCCTCACTGTTGCTCTCTGGCACACAAGTAAGACAGTGCAACACCAGTGCAAGTAAAGCCTTTCCAGTACACCTACAGTTAAATAACAGTGAACAGGGAACACAGAAGATATCACAGTGTTCCCCCACTTTCCAAGTGGGATCCAAATCCTTGTCTCACCAGGATGAGGGAGCTAGGAACTGATGCCAGGGAATTCAGTTTTATCATGAAACTTAGAAGCAGAGGGAAAAGGGAAGAAGTCCAGTGGGTGGGGGTGGGAAGCTGGAAATTTCCAGAGCAATGAGTGCCATACTTTGTAATATTACCAAAGAAAATGCAGGTAGTAATTTTTTTATTTTTAAAAAGAGCCAATCCAAACCAGCAAATTTCAATGGAAAATCCATGGTTCTCTAAGGTGATGTTAACTCATTTTCTTCTTTGCAAATGTGTATTAGATCAACTGAATCCTTCTGATCTGCTGTAAAGGTTGTGGTATGTTTTAAAAAATAGGCATTCTCAAATGTTACATTCAAAATTGACTTCAATAAATCAGTATGGGAGAGCTCTGTGAGCATCGATTCGCTCTGTTGTTTTGATTTGCAACTTGCATAGAAATGCTGGTATACTACAGTTAATTAAAAAACTCCTTGAATTGATTTTTGTTGGAATGTTATTGGGTTTAGCCTACAACCAGCATCCCTGCTTAGCTGAGAATCTTGAGGAATTAATGGACTGCTCTTTCAGGAGGGCAAGCTGTTTGCTCAAGCAGGCTGATGAAAAAGGAAATGCCTGAATTACTTTCTCAGTAGCACTTAAACTACCGATGTAATTGTAAGCAACGAGAATACTGATTTTATTCATGCTTGGAAATCAAATGTTTTATATTCCTTGATTTCCAAAAGTATGCTTAAAGATTATTTTGAACCCTTGTTAAGGAAAATTCAAGTGTTCTTTTCAAAGAATAAATGTGAAGTGCTTGTGTTTTCTCTGCCCAGTTTGTTTTCCTCACCTATGTGCTTGGAGTGGCCTGGCTTGGGGTCTTTGGCTTCTCTGCTGTGCCTGTCTTTATGTTCTATAACATATGGTCAACTTGCGAAGTCATCAAATCTCTTCAGACAAATGTGACAGTTCCAGGGGACCAGATCTGCGTGGATATCAGGCAATACGGTACTCATTTTAATCCTGATTAAATGCTTTATCCTTTCTCCTTGGACTGTCTTCAGTAGTTTTGTCTCAGCCTTATCAAATGAACCAAATGCAAAAGCATCTTGTATCTTTGAATGTGCTATTACTTTTCTAATTAATTCAGATTACACTGATCTCTTTCCAGATGCAATCAGTTTAACTGAACTGGCAAGTCATTTATCTAAAGTGATTTTGAGGCGGTTTCCAATACTGTAATATTAGGTTTAAAAATAAATCAGCCTCAAAATAAACTGCTTGGAACCAGTGCAGAGAAATAGATAACCAGATCCTGGTTTTTGAACCCACGTGTATAAATTCTTTCCTTTCAAAAAGCTGGTTTTATATTTAAATAGGAAGCTAGCACCTGAACTTTGCACTAACAGTTACTTTCAGTTTAAAAGACCAAAAACCTGCAATCGGGAGTCTGCCTTAACAATTATTGAATTAACGCTCCTTTGATGAGACACAGCAATCCCACAGGTGTGCAGGTAGCAGAGAAGAGAGTGGGACAAGGGCTTAAAATAGGTCAGGCTTTTCAAAGTAGTTCATTCCTTAAGGAGAATTTTGTCTGAAGTTAATCTTTGCAGCTTCCCTTGTGCAGAAGAGCTTTTGTCACCAGGACTTTTGGCATCATTTTAGCAAGCGTTTTCTAGGAATGCTTCTTTCTTTGGACTAAGGCATTCAAAGCTCATGTCCTGGTTTCGGCTGGCTCAAACCATGACAGCTGAGGAAACGGATTCAGAGTTGAAAAAGTAAGGAAGCTCGGGCTTGCTTTCCTTTCCAGACTGTAAGTCCAGTAGAAGAGATATAGACATTTTAAAAGCAAGAAGTCCCAAATCAGTTAAATGCTTGCAACCTATTTTAGCAACTGACAGCAAGAGACTGGGAAGACGTTTTCTTCAGCAGCAGAGCCTGGGAGTGCAGGGAGGAGATGGGCTCCTCCACCTTTCTGCTTCTCCCTGTTGTTTGGCAGCTGTGCAAGCGTCGCATGGGGCTTGGCTGTTCCTCTGATCAGTAGAATCATTTGGGTTTCAGTGCGTGGTGGGAGAGAGCAGCTCCTTAACTGGCAACTTGTGTCACTGAACTGCCCTCGTGTTTTTGGCTGGAAGCAGTAGCTAAAAGGCTTCAGGTGTATATTGCAGTTGCAGAGAAGAAGCTGGCTTTAAAGTAAATCCTATAAAATCTCTTTGAAAGCCAAACCATCCTAAGATAATTTCAGTGACCTGCCCCTTGCAGAGTTGCTAATTCCAGCCAGCTGAGTTTGAAATGCAAGCTCGATGGGGGAGACAAGCTGGTTTTCTCCTGTTTCAAATGGCTTTTGCTTAAGCTTTACATCTGTTACTGGTCTAAGAATTTAGGTTATTTTAAATCTGCTAGATGCCGTTGACTTTTCAGATTTTCAATCATGTTAAGAAAAGTAACTGGGAGTAGGTGAGGTGTGGCAGGCTGAATTTCCTTGCAGCAGTGTTCCCCAAATGCTTTTTACCTATCAGAACTTAAACCAGAAAAAAATCCTGTAATCCTACTGTCTAGCTCCATATTCACACTCTCCTAATTTCAAATAGATCTTAATCTAGTAAGTAAGCGCTATCCTGAAAGGTGCCAAGTACCTCTGAGGTGCAGTTCATCCCTTTCAGTGCTGAGTGGGGGAGTAGGCGGTATGGGACTGGACCTGGAGTGCAAAAACCCAACCAACCATTTGGCTGCCATATGGGAAAACCACATCTGAGAACATGCCTTGGCAGCGAGCCTCGGTGTGAGGAGAAAGCGCATCTTGAGTGAGTTGTTTTAATTCCTCCTGCCAACTCAGAGCTCTGCTGGTCAACGTGCGGATGCCCAGAATGGGAACACAACTGGCAAGTGGGCGGAAAAGAGGAGAGAGGAACAGAAAGTGTGTGTTGATTGCTAAAATTAGTGGTTTCTTTTGCTGTGGTATTTCAGGTATTATCCCTTGGAATGCTGTACCTGGCAAAGCCTGTGGCCCGATTCTAGAGAACATCTGCAACACAAATGAGGTACAGAAACATAACCTGTTGGCAGCTTTTGCCTACAAGTCACTCAGGCACAGTGTAATAAATAGCTTGATAAAAAACTTTGGAGAAAACTAATCCTGGTAGTATAAAGAGATTGATTTAAACGCAACACTGAGATTATTCTGTTAGGTCATCCAATAAAAGAAAATTACTTCAGAACAGTTTTATTTTCTAAAGCTTTGAATACCCTGCAGTGAAGATGCCTTTATTATCCTTATCCTTGAGAACAGTTGAAATGCATATTGCCTTATTCTCATTTACTTCAGTGTTTTTAACATCCTCTTTCTCCCTAGTTCTACATGTCTTACCACCTGTTCATTGTGGCTTGTGCTGGAGCTGGTGCCACCGTCATAGCATTGGTGGGTAGTATTTTTTGATGGTTTACTGTATGACATGTTCCTTTCAGGCTTAAGATGCTTTAAGATGAAATTTTGTGTATCTTCAGAATAGTGATAGTAGACATTAAGGAAAGTGAGCTGTAATCACCATTATTTGCTGCTGCAGTTTGCTCATTACAAGTCAGCAGGTTCCAAACATTTGCTCTAAGAAGTCATCATAACCCACCTCCCTCATCCTTAGAAAGAAAATTTTTGCATATCCTTTGAAAATCCTACTTCTACCAACTATTTCTGGGTTTATATCCATTATTTCATTTCATTTTTGTAGTTTCTTTGATCAGTTGCTTGTAACCTCTTGGTTTTTTTGTCTGGGCCCAGGCAATTTGGCTAGTCCAACTCTGCAATGCCCCTTACAGATGGCAGTTGGAAAAAGGAGATGTTAAGGAGATGACTTATTCATTCATCTAATGCTTCCTTTTGCTGCCAGCTTCTAACCTCATGTCAGCCAACCAAGGCGTAACCCAAATATTTGTAGATGAAATAGCCTTTAGGTCTGCATGTAGGTTATCCTCTCTGGGATAAATGGCAAATGATTTATCTTGCATCTTCACCCTGGAAGAAGCTCAGAATAACGTCTGTTGTAAAAGTATCGACAGTTGCCCAAGTGGGCTTGAGCCGTCACCTTGTTGTATCTTACTGTCCTGTATTTTGTTCTCTTCCACCAGCTGATCTACATGATGGCTACTACATATAACTATGCTGTTTTGAAGTTTAAGAGTCGGGAAGATTGCTGCACTAAATTCTAAATTGTATAAGCCCAGTAAAGAGCTGCATTGTGTAGCTTGAAATACCACTGACACCCTAGGCTGAAAGTCTAGCTTTCTGAACTTTGTGACAGTAATTGTAAATAGCTTCAATAAGCATCATTTAGCTGATCAGATTAATAAAATGACTTCTTGTATATGAACTATGATGTGGATGAGATCTGGCTATTCTTTCATGTCGAGAGGATTCAGTTACTGTAGGGGTGTTTATAAAGCATCCTTCTGAAGATGGGATGTTTTCAGTTCACGTCTCCACTGGCTTTCTAACAGTCATCTCTAAAACAAGTACTGGAACAGTTCAGGGTCAGAATTGTTAATTTATTCTTCATCAAATACAACCCCCTCCCAAGCATACAAAATATATATGATGCAAAAGAAAAGGAGTAATAAGGTAGTGCCAATCCCTTTCGGCAGAAATCAGAAGCCCAGGTATCAATGGACTAATTGGCTTGTGTTTCCAGTGATTCCATGGATGAAGAAGTTGATTATTTCCTCTTACTTCAGTTTCAAGTAATTGCCAAATCACACTCTCTCTGGAAGGAAATGCATCCTTGCATTAGCTCTGCGTAAAACAATCACATTCTTTCTTTTAGACCCTGAACTAGTTAAGAACGAGCTTATAAATAGCTTCTGCTCTTGTGCAGCTTGCACTTTAGTAACTGATTTCTCAGTAGCCAGATCTCAAAAATGTAAGTATGACTGCACGGGAAGCAAAACCATGCATAGGCCAGAGGGACTTTTTTACACTGTTAGGGAAAAGAGGAAAAAAAAGTGAATCAGTGTTTTCAGATGTAGATTTTGTTGCATGAAGTGTGGTGAAAAGAAGTCGGGAAGAGACAAAGGCACAAACTAGAAAAAAATCTACCCGGTAACTAAACGAAAAAGAACTGGTTGCTACATGTGGTACAAAACTCTTCACCTGAGGTTAGACAATGGAAATTTAAAATGTAGCTATAAAAGTACATGATTAAGACTTCTTAACCCGGAGATTGCATGCTTTTGCTTAGTTTTGGATTCACATTTTGTTGTTTAATTTTTCACTCTGTTACTGTAGCCTTGTTCACGTAAATAAAACTGTTTACAGTTGCAGGCTTTTTCCAGGGGGAGGGTGGAATTCTCATCTGCTTGTTGGGGGAAAAGACTTGCCGGGATCTGGGCTTGGATATGCGTAACCAGCACAACCTCAGCCAGCAGTTCTCCTGAGCACCTCGTAGTTTATGGATGCCGTGTCTCGCCACGTACAAAACCTTTTTCCTGCTTCCCCCATTCTGCATTTTAATTGATCCGTACAACTCTGTAGCTCATTTTGTTACTCTTCTACTAACTGCCTCTAAATTGTGAATAACTGACTGAAGTGTTAGCATGCCAGATCCTAGAGACCTGTGGAAATAGCCTCTGTGCTTGTTTTCATAACAGAATGCTTATTAACGTAGAGTAACTTTATTTTTTTGGTTGTTATTTCAAAGAGCGTCTATTAATCTAACTAGCAGCTTGCTTTGCCTCTTGACATGCTCACTAGCCATCATGCTCACCCTTCTCTTCCAGATCCACTTCCTCATGATACTGTCTTCTAACTGGGCCTACTTAAAGGATGCCAGCAAAATGCAGGCCTACCAAGATATCAAAGCAAAAGAAGAGCAGGAGCTTCAGGATATCCAGTCTCGGTCAAAAGAGCAACTCAATTCTTACACATAGATGTTTGCCACAGTAATTCCGCAGAAGAATTCCTGTAGCTCTGACAAATCAACAAATAGCTGCTCTGCAGTACAGATGTGTGTCTACCAAACAAAGTTAGAAGTGCAAAAGCTTCACATTCCAGCTCCTGGAACACTTTCATAGGGAAATCTTCCTGTGGGTAATCTTCCATCCTTTCTTACAGAGAATGGAGGTTTTATTCCAGGCATTTTAAAAGGCAACACTTCACAATAAGTGACCAAAATATTCTTCTTCCAGACTTTTGATATTTAGCATTTGATGTGTTCCTACAGCCCTGAGCCCTGCACAGAGCTGTGGCAGGTGCTCCACACCAGAAGGCAGCCGCCCGCTGTGCAGACCTTAGGCAAAGGCCTAAGTCTCCCGAGCTGCAGCAGGGCTGCCCTGGAACGTTCCTGGCCTGGGCTGCAGGAACAGCACCCTGCTCTTCTGCCACGCTTTTCTACAATGAAGCAGTTGTGCTCCTGTGCTCACAGGAGTGTTGAGTAGAGGTCCCAAGTTTTAATCTTTTTATTATGTATTTAATGGAATGTAGATCCCTGGGTCTGGATAATGATCCCCTTCTTGGAAAATAAATGTCAGCTTTGCCTTAATATTTATTTTCTATAAATGTCTTAGCATTTATATAACAGCAGGAGACCATTATCCTACATTTTAAGTATGTGAAAAGTGTTACCTTATTAAAATGAGACTGATCTGACTATTCCAAATGAGCGGATGAGAAAGTTCGCAGAGATTTACACAAACAATACAAATTACAGCCATAAAGCAGAATACAGGTTGTCCACCTTTCTCTATCTTGGTGCTTAGCAAATTTATTATAGTCAGTGCTTCTGTGTTTTCCTTTTTACAAATGAATTAGCACATTAAGAAAATGTGGTGTTCAGAGACACAACAACAAACAAACTGGTGCCATTTTAAAGTAATTTCCCATAGAAGTCTGCCTTCTAATTAATGTTTTTTTTTCAGAAGCATTCAGTGATATCTTGAGTATTAGTGATGGTATATTTGGTGTTTGTTCTATATGATATATATATATAAATAAATGTTGGGGGGGAGTAAAACACATCAGCATTTGAAAGAATTAAATATTCAAGTCATACCCATGTTAAGCTGACGTGTGGTTTGATAGTTTTCACTGCTGAATATAAAGCAAAGGCAGCACAAATTCCTTCAAGTCAGTATTAAGAGAAAGGCATTTTGGGGGGTATTAACTTCAAATAGAATCTTTTTTTTAAATGTTGAAGTCTAATTTGACAGTTTCAAAACAGGGGCAAAGTAAGTTGATCAATGTAGAGCAAATATGACAAAATAGCCTAGTGTATGTTCTTACCTGTTGCATGAAGGAGACATTTCTACAGCAATGCAGGTGATGTTCTAGCCCAGTGTTTGCATAAGGGTAAAATGGAGGCAGTGTCTTAAAGCCTAATTCTTTTCTAATTCAGTGTAGCTATGACTGGGAGTTTTTGAAGTTTTGTTTAAGTAGTCTAATATTTTTATGTAAAGAGCATTAAATTTTGCTATGTATAAATTTTTGTAACCTAACAGTGAATCAATATTTTCTATCAGTGCCAAGGGCTTCCTGTAGTTACATCCAAGTGTTAAAATAAATATTTGTAGATAATAGAAAACACTTGTGTACGCTTATTTGAAAACAGACTTACAGCTGCTCCGTCCTGGTGCACCTTCAGGCTTTCTGTCCCTATCTGAAGTTAAAGATGTTTTCTTCAGGAGTATCCAGGTGCTCCTGTAGTGGGAAGGGAGGCCCTGGTGGCGTACGCTTCAGCGTGGCAAATCAGCAGGTGGCTCTAGCACAAAGTGGTGGTAGTAGTTCCTGGCCAGCATAATGCAACAAGCACTACCTGTCCCGTTCTGGGCATCAAACAGAAGGCCTCTCAGAAATATCTGAAGTGCCAGCATTGCTGCAGCACCAAATTAAGCAGCATGTAAAATTAGACTTGCCATCAGATTACATACTAGCTTGATTTCTAAAAGCAAAGTTTATTTCTGTCACATTTGTGGTACACGTTTCAGCTTCTGATGAATTCAAGACAGAGCTTTGTTTTTTGCCCCTAAATTCTGTCAAACTTGGCTTCATGTTCCTGTAGCTAGGTCAAGCTGAGCAGCCTCAAATGCAGTGCAAGTTGTAATATATGCTGCCACTCAAAATCACTTCATTGATAAAAATACTGTATTTTATACTGTAAATAAAGTTTAATGATCTTGCCTATAATCTACCTACAAAATACAAAGCTTAAATAAAGATGAGTTAAATAGCACTTTTATTTTAATCTCTCCATTCTGGGGTGGTTAATACCAACAAGGAGATACACAAGATAAGGCTGCTTCTACAAGTGTCTGTTTGCTTCCCCTGCCACAGCAGTAAAAGGGACATGTTGGCTTGGGTCTGTCACGCTCCACTCTGAAACCACCCAAGCCACCTTGTCCCTACGAGACGCCTTTAAAAACGGGTCATGATGACTGCATTTTTCTGTTACCTGCACACTATTACTTTGACCTACAGTGGGGAAGGGGTTGGGGGGAGGGCCCCACTTGAAAAGCTGTTTATAGAAATTACAGGAATTCAATGCCAAAGCCAATCTACCTGGACATGCTGATTAATTTCTTCACACTGCTTTGACCTTTCTGTTGCCCCATCCATGAGCCTTCTCCTGCGTTAGTGACACACTGGGACTCACTATTTGAAGTCAACGGCTGAAGCGATGAGACAGCTCAAACTCAGCTTTATTAGTTTAGAATTATACAGTCTGCAATCTTGGTGCCTGACACTTGTTACAGGCAGAAAGCTGCTTTAAAAACATTGTAATAATAATAATTAGCAGCAGCTATTGTTCACCAGAAGCTTTCATCCATGTCTCCATGAGAAATGTCTGCAGTGCTGTAATAAGGATAGAAGGGAGGAAAAGAAAGTTGTGTGAGTCCAAAGTAGTTTTGTATCTTAAATATAAATATTTGTTTTAAAAAGGAAGTTAGTTAAGAGATTGCCTGTGCTACAGTTCTCTTGCTGTTTCAGTGAACTGAAGGAAATAAGCAAGCCCTTAAGGGTGAAGACTTGGGCCTTAATGAACAGAAAGTCATCTCCTACCTACCAAAAAGACATACTATCTGTCTTTCTACCTGCTCTGTCTGTGGTGCTCACCCAGTAAAAATAACACTGCACAAGTACCAATTCAGGAGCACACGGTAGGGTCTGGTATATAAACCAGCATTTCAGGGGCACAGAATACTGAATCATTACTACTGTTTCAGTGAGCATTTCATTTTTTTTAATTGCTCCATATTTTTTGCTTATACGTATTTTCATTTCTACATCTTCAATTAAACTGAAAGATGTGATAGAGGGTTGTTTGGTTTTTTCCCCTCTTAAGCAACTAAGAACTACATATCCTTATTTATCAGTGTCTAGAAAGAAGCAGAGGAAATGCCCTAGCTGTGGTAATCCAGTGCAAGCAGTGCAAATCTCCGCCAAAAAGTGTGAACTCATTTGTTAAAAGCTCACAATGCTCCTGATAACTCAAAGCTAGATTCAATGCTAGTAACAGGCCATCTGCAAGGTGCGGCACTAACAAACCTTCACAGGGGCATAACCCAAGAAGAATCCCTCATACTTCAGCTCAGTGTGAAGAATCAGGAGATGCCACCCAGATGCAGATACAAAGGTCTAATTAATTGCCTTAGCTATTGAAACGGATCATTCCACAGCTCACCTGTGTAAGAACTGGAAGGGTCCTCAATTTTTCGCAACACATTTGGTTTTGATTACTGGTTTATTTTTCTTTTAAGAGGCAGATGTCTCTCAAGCATAATTCATACTGTAGCTATTAATATGGAGTAACAGAAGTGATGAATAATAATATATGAGCCTTACCTGTCATCCTTTTCACTAAGTCCAAATCCCTCTGTAAGTGACACTTCTTTTTTTGAATCCTGGCAACCAAGAGAAAAAATACATTGTCTGTAATTGGTTCTTCAGTTAAGGTTTAAGTGACTCTAAGAATCTGTACTTTAAGGCACCTAACTGAAAATAAGTCATCCAAAGGAGATGATACCCTAATTCTACAAACACTACGTTGCATCTAGATTAACACTTTGGAAAAATCAGGTTTGGATAACGTCTGAACAAAAATATGCTACATTCCTTCAAAGTCATGTGATACATCCCCATACACACCTCTTCTTTAACATCAAATTTTCCATTTTGCCAGAAAAAAATTCTCTCAGTTGTGTCAGTGGAACACAAGCTCACTTGTGTAGATTCAAACTATTTAAGCACAGTTTAAACTGAAAACTGAGGACTTTTAAATGTAAATATTGCCCTAGTACCTAAAAGCCAAACAAACAAGCCAACCCCTCCCCCACAGGACACAGAACAAAAGCCCTTATAGAAGAAAGGTTTCAGATTCTGTTATTTTGAGTCAACGCAGTTTTGCAATACAAATGCAAACACGCTTCTGCAGGTTGTCAGATAAAGCTGCTGAATGAAGGGAAAAAAATAAAAATGGGGATACTCTTTTCACTGGAAGCATACTTAGCAAGATCTAAATTTAGTCAATATTATTTTTGGAACCCCACTTTGAGAATATTCACCTTGTTTGCCCTCCTTTGCTGAATTAGTTTCATGTATTTTTCTAATGGATTTGGAGTAGGATCCTTTACATTATCTTCAGCACCAGAATTAATGTTTTCAGATTTTACCCCCTCCTTGTCTTCTTTTTCTTCATCTGTTTTCATTGAGTCTTGAATCTGCTTTAAGACACATAATCAAAATTAAATATTGATCAGCTCAAAAAAACCCCACCTATATATTTTGGTATCTGCATTACAAGGAGGAATTTACATTAATGTGGGTAAAACATACCAGTCTAAACAGCATTAAACCCATTACATGCACTTCAAGATGAAATGTTAAGCTACTGCTTCAATTACAAACATGACACTCGCAAAATCCCACTCTAACGCTGTCTGGGTGTCTGAGATACTGTGAAGCCTGAGATTTGTGTGTGACACCTACATGTGAACTGAAGATGAGCTGACACAGGTACGCCACTTTCTTGAAGGGCCTAGTTTGCTGGTGTGAAGGGTAGGGTGAGCACAGTGGAATCAAATTAACCAAGGTTTATGAGTGGGAAAAGGAAGGTGAAGTGGGAGGGAGCAAAACCCAAGTTTTATACTGGTCCTAGAAGTCCATAACACTATTTCAACACAGCTCAAAGGGATCTAAGCAAACTCCTTAAGGTCTCCTTACAACATCTGCTTCCAAGAAAGTACCCTAGATACCCTGACATAAGGTAGTGAAGAGATGGATATTAACATGTTTCAGTGGTGTCCCACCAGGAACAGTCCAGACCAGAAAGACAGTGACTGTATAGCCTATTCCAATAGCATGGTTCTGGCCATAGAACTGTAGCTTTCAGCTGCATGAAGCATGGAAGAAAAACCATCTGCTTCCTGTGAAAAAAGTTACTTGGCATAAGGAGAAATTCTATCAAGGCTGGTTGATCATAAAAGAACTTTGCCTCTACTACTTTCACTTAAAGTCTATTTTAAATCAAGTAACACACATAGCAATCCTAAAATACATGACACTACAAAGCTGCATTACTGTCAGAAGTTAAAATACTGAATCATTACCTCTTTGTTAAGCTTTTCCTCTTCTTTTTGCTGTCTTTCCAAAGCTTCCTGTAGTTCTCCCTCTCCCCTTTCTTCTCTTGCTTTCTTTTCTTCTTCTTCTTCCAGGTTTTTCTCCACTTCTCTATCCTGTTCTTCGATCTGGTTTTGATCCAGCACCACTGCGAAAAATTATTTTAACATCTGTGACCTATGTAGTTCAGTTATTTACTACAGTAGCATAAAAATAAGTATTAGGTTCCTCTGTAACATTACTAGTAAATGAAAAGCAACTGGATATATTGTTTACATATATACCAATGTTATTCTTAGGTATCTGGTTTCTTCTCACCTCTAAACATTTTTATTCTGATGTATGACTCCCTAAGAGCTAAACGGGAAAGCCAAAGTAGAGGCCAGAGAGCTGACAAATCTCTCTATGCACTTCTCATTCCTGTCATGGACTTTCTCATTAAATCTCTGTTATCCTAAAATTCATGTTGCTATATTCTTTACCCCTCAGCAATCTGACTGAATATAATTCTTTACATTTATAAAGCAAAGTACTTACAAACCCCGTGAAAATCATTGCAGGACATGCTGCTGATGTGGCCAGCATATTTAAAAAGCTGTGCAAGTAGGACAACATTCAGACAGTAATTAGATAGGCAAACTAAATACTGGGAATTGTTAGAAGCTAGAAAGCTCCTCTCTAAATAAAAATAATCATAATGCTTCTATCTAGGGCAATTAGAAAAGTGGCATATGCTGCACTGACATCACCTTCATCTACCCGAAAAATTAACACAGCACTGGGGTAATACAATTTGCAAACACAGCCAAGAAAAATGAAAAAAAAATATAAAAAAAATCCAGACAAGACCTATATAAACCATGTGAAACAGAAACACAACCTCCAAAAATCTTTCAAGTCTTATTTCTAGCAAGAGCAGAAAGAAGAATTATCCTGAAAAGAACAAAATCATCCCTCCAAAAGCTGGACAGGAGGGTGGGATGGGTGGCAAAAGCATTTAAATTAAAAACAAATTTGACCAAAACAAGGGTGAAGTCATCCTAATTCAGTAAAGCAACAGAAAACTTTCCTTCCTCTTTCACATAATTAGGGCTTTTGGACAAATTTTCCATCACACCAGCATACATACCGACCAAATGTTAAATATCTGGCTTTTTGTGTTACACATATGACATGTAAAAAGGGCATTCACTTTCGTTTCTGACTGGAGAACTCACTTAAGTCCTGCAGTGAAGCAGCTGCTGCTGGCACAGTGGCTGTGACACGGTTTCCATTGACGATGTCCCCACACGGATGCAAGGCATCACTTTCACACTGCTCTGGAATGTCTCCCTGATCTGGAGAAGAAATTTGAACAATGGCTTCATTATTTTGTAATCACAATAGTGGAGCAAAGCAATGGACACAAAGTGTGGGAATGGCTGAACTAGAACACGTAAGTATCAGTACTAATTGAGCATTTTCCCTTCAACTTGGTCATTTCCCTGAGGACTAAGAATTATCATAGGCTGTGCTTGCTTTTTTTAATTACAGAATTGTTAGTTTTGAAATTAGCTATTGGAACACACCTGTTTACAAAGCCAAAACATTCATGAATAAATATATAACAAAACCAAAATGTTTCAATTTCTTTATGTAAGATACAGGTCACAGAAAAATTACATGGCCAAGTTTAGCTCAGCTCATACTTCCTATGCACATAAAACAACCTTTAATTACTTGATTGCATACTATTTTTTTTAGTAGGACCCTTGTCTTCTTTGGCGCACAGGATGGATAACTACTAATTCCCATATTCTACTTTGTATTCTTCCTCCTGTGCAACGTAGCTCTGAATTTACAAACCACAGTACTGCACTTCAACTGTGATCACTGCTGTGATACTCAGCTCCTTCCTGATTATTTATTTGCCAAGTATGCAGGCTGCTATTATATCAATTTTACAAGAGAAAATAAAGAGAAATAAAAAGTCAGATGTAGCTTTTACCTCTAGGTAGCCAATCTCAAATACACAAGACCATTTTCAAAGCATTTGGCGTACCATAGTACAGATACCTCATGTATCTCCTTAATTTTTAGGTAAAGGTTTTGAAATTTCTTATCCTTTAAATATTATCAAGGTTTCAAGTTTTTTGTTTCCCACATTATAATAAAACTGAAATATATTGCATGAAGAAAAATGAGACACCCAAACCAATCAGCCTCTCTCTCTGAATGCTCTGAATCTCTTCAAAATATTTTAAAGGAATTATAGATGAAAGCATCAGAGAAAATGTCTGCCAAGCCATCAAACTAGCTAAGTTACAAGACTGTTTCAGTTTCTTACAAAAGCACCAGAAGTCCTACCAGCTTCACCTGGGAAAGTGAATTCTACGCAAGTTTTACCTAAGATCAAAATGATGAGCAATTACATTCAGAAGAAAAGCTATTCTGTTTTTTTTGCTCTCCCTTTAAATTGAGGTTTATATTATAGCATTATCAACATCATTATTTCCACATGAAACTTCAGTAATGTTTTCTGGGGTAAGTAATGTTTAGTCAAAAACTTCCTTTCACAAATAGGTTCCTGATAAATATTATATCTAAATTCTAAAGGTCTGATAACCTCACAAAGGAAACAAACCAAACCCAAAACAATATAGCACAAAATATCTTTACATTAACTACTCTGCAAAAGACAAAAAGGTAACAGTTTTTGTACACCATCACTGCTTTATGTAAGGGTGGACAGCAAGAGATGCATTCTTCCTTAAGACAAGCACATCAACTAAAGCAATTACTGCCAACAGAAATTCCAATCTTTTCTCGCTAGAGCTCACTCACAGTAGGACTAAAAGGCTTCCACCACATTTTCTGGCATCTTCTTCAGTCAGGTTATTTTTTCCTACTCTTACCAACTTCTTCCTTAATGGTATCTTACTCTACATTTACTTTTTAGATTCTACATCCTTATCCTCCCTCCTTCCCAGGTTTCTCCTGGGTTACTTGCTCCCTTTTTTAGCCATTCTGGTTCCCTTCTGCACACTGAGATTGCCTTGTGATGCAGTCTGACCCAGCTGAAGTACTGTTGATTGAGAAATCATCAGCATATGCAAGCTCTTAAAACCATCCTTTCAACTACCCCACATCACTTAATGACACAATGGTAACTTACTTGGGCACAGCACCAAACTCAGGTAGATTTGCTAAGGAAATGCCAGTTTAGCCTCATATGTGATAAAAGCAGAGTATCTAATATATTCTTAAAGTCTCTAATACAAAATGAAACGAGTAAATCTAAATCTAACTAAAATATGAGATGAGTAGAAACCATTAGTGGCTACAGACTCAACTCACATTCAAATAATGCGTTTAAAGCTTAAAAAAAGAAAAGTAAATGAGCTAAATTAACAAATAATGAATATACTGAGTAAGACTTCACAGAGACATTAACAGATGAGTCGTCAGCTTCTGCTAGTTACCAACACTAAAAACTGTCAGCACAATCGCTGTTCAAACAAACAGTAGCTTTTGGGGTTGGCTCTTTTTAAAACACTGAAAGCTCTATACTCGTAGGTTCAGGAGCATGAGCAACTGCATCACTCCATCTATCTAACCACAACCGAAAGAATAAGCCAGTCTGGGACCTAACTCACACCAGTTAGAGATATTTTCCTTGAAATCAGTGATTCTAACTCTCCCATACAATAATCTCTTCACCAACTGTGGATTAATCATACCACCTAATGACGTATCTCCACCAGTATCAAGACTTTACAGACCTATCAAAATTTAAAAATGGGAAAGGTGTTTAGCTTGCAGTCTACATCTTTCTTACTGACAGTTTCACTTACTTTAAACCCCCAGTTTCATAGGAGAGAACTCTGCTCAGGTCCAACATTAAGATGTCACTCAAATGCTATAAAATTAGGAAATACAGCCAGCAAATGTGCTCCTATTTTTCTCTCAGTACACAAATGGCTATAAAGTGCATTAACTTCAGCTATCCTCCTTTTTCTACAGTACCACAGTTACATCAAAAATTTTTGGGAACTGACCCTGTAGGCTTACTGCAGCATATAGAGAGAAGGAAACAGCACTCAACACAAACCATTACTGACATAATGACAAAGGCCTTCCTGCAATCAGCAAGAGCACAAAAATGTAAATAAATAAAATGCTGACCTCAGAGGAAAAAAAAAAAAAAAAATAGGGTAACACTGATGTTTCAGTAACTGAACCACATGTTCCAAAACTACTCAAAGATGCTGATTAATGACAGCATAATTGCAACTGCTCTTTACACGCTTACAAACACTTCTAAAGTTACTACTAATTCATAATACTATTTAAGCCACAGTTACTGAAGGAAAAAAATCAACAACAGTACATGTAATGGCTGCAAGAAACTTATCTTCAAAATTACAGCTTGGTAATAGTACTCTGATACCAGTCCACAAGAAACACCCCTTGGAGTTTTACTTTACACAGCAAATACGAAACAGCTTCCAGTTAGTTCATATACTAATATGCTTTGCTGTTTAAAACCAAAACCACCCTACACCATTTTAAACCACTCTGAAACAACTGTCAGATCTACATGCATTAATCAGAACAAGGTTATGCAAGATTCTGGAACAAAAAGTTCTCAAAGTTCAGAACCAACTTGATTTTAGTGTGTACTTACTGCTACATACCCTTCTCCTCCTAAATGCACAAATATGAAGAAAATTTATCCCTCATCATTAGAGACTCTTTTTCTTATTTCAGTCAGACTTTATTCTCTCCCACTACAGTCTTAAGCTATCAAGAAAATTGTCTCACAACCATTAAGCACTAAGGTGTTAAACGAACTGTCTAAAATGCACAAACACTTACATTCAAGAGAAGAAATGCATTCTTCAAGGTCCTCATGTATTAGTTCGTCTAGTTTGGGAATGTCACTGAAATCTGGTTTATCTGTTTGTTGATTATGAAGTCTGAAAGAAAAAGGAAGGACGTAAACAATTTAATAAATATAAATGCTAAACTTTTAAGCAAATAGCAATCTGAGATTTAAATACAAGGGCTACTTACATGCTTAGAAGCAGATTAAACCAAACATAAAAAACATGCAACGAGAATGCTGTAACTTTCTGGCTCAAAGGCTGAGGTATTTAAGTACATTTAAATGTATTTTGGTGACGTTTACCAAGAGACAGCTCCACCTCTCTGATAGCTAGCTGCATGCTGCCTTCCCCTAAGGCCTATAAATAACATAAAGGTATTATATTAAAACAAATTGCACCCTCAAAAAGCATAAAAAGGAGTAAGAAAAAAGGAGGAATACAATGAGTTGTGACATTTAGTCAAATGAAATTAAGAAATTTGCCTTTTTAGGCTCTCTGTTATAGTCTAATTCCCACTTTGATGTCATTTTAACAGATGTGTTTGAAGTATATTAGGATTAGATGTCTGGCAAAACATATATGCAGGAGTGAAAATGTGGGTGCTATGAAAAGTGGGGTTAGTGCCCTCATTCTAAATCCCCATTTATCTCATCAGAAAGATAATGTGAAAGAACAGTATCTCCCATGTGACCCAATTACTAAACCCTGACCAGAACCAGAACAGAAAAAAGCAGTGTAGGTCACTAATGAAATTCAAGAGCAGCACTTCATAAAGGAGCTTATTCCACACCAGCTGGTGCTCTTCACCACCACATAAATATGTTGTACTTACAATCTAAGGAATTCAGGTCTTCTATGGAGCAAAAGTGGAGAATAAACAAAACATGCCCCCACGATGAGACATGTTCAACAAAAATGTAAATGGGTGGACAAACAACTAAAACTGCATTGCCAGAAGGATAGTTCAATAAAATCAGTGGGGGAAAACACCCTGTAAATTAAATATGGCAGAGTAAATGGAACGTCAAGTTTCTGGAATTCTGTGTCATGTTTTTAGCCTTTCCCTCACAGAAATGGTTAAGTGTTAAGTATTTTTTTTAAGGATGCAAGGTTCATGGACATCCATGCCACTTTCTTCAATACCACATCCTGCTAGACAGACAGTCAACACACTGCCCCGAGTCAGGAAACTGAAGAGGTCAGCTCCATGAAGAGAGGTAAACACACATATTTCCAAACAGTTTTCAAAATTCATTCCATCATGCAAAGTTGGCAACCAAGCCCTGAGCTGTACTTAATGTCAATATTCCATAAAACAAGACTGCTATGCCAGTCAACACCAAATTGTTAAACCGCATAGGGTATGCATAAAATTACCATTAAAGCTTAAAAAAACCCCACCAAAACCCCAATCACCACCATCTAAACTATTTTGTTAATGTCCAAAATTACTTTTTTAGCCTAAAACTGGTAATAAACCTCACAATCGGTTTCTTCATTCCTAAATAAAAAAAGGCATAGTTTAGATAATAATCTGCCTTATAACTCCAGTCTTCCTGTGTTTATTGGCTTCCTTCATAACACTCATATCTTGAAAAATAAACAAGGAGCTCCTGTAGTCACAGATGCAACTGTTCTGCCCCACTGACATTGGTCTAACTTGTAATGGCTTACTGGTGTTAGAGCATTGTATTTTCTTTTCAAAGCTCCCATTGCCACTTAAAATCTACAGGTCATAAACTAATCCCACGACACACCGATGATGCAGCATTTACCCAATAATGAGTAAATAACTGGAAAAGCCCACACATGCATTTCTCAAATATTTTATGTAACAGAACACAGTCCAAGGCACAAGAAATTGAGAAATCCTCAACGTTTTCCCTTTAGGAAGGCCTTGGGAAAGCACAATGTTCAAGAAAATTATTGGGACCTCATCCCCTTGCTTTGTCACAAGGAACTCAAGAACACAACTACAACCCATTGCTGCCTGCCGAGACCCTGGCCTTTTCTTTGCAACACAACTTGCTCATGCTATTCACTCTTCAGGCAGCGTGGACTCTATAACATCCTTCAAAGAAGTACAGTCCCTCCCAGTATTAGAGCATTTTCCCAAGCCACCTTAACATGCAGGTTAACATTCAAACTTCGCTTTGTAAGGTCTGTCAGAGGAATACAGGATATCTGAGATATACTGTAGAAAATGCCAATCAAAAGGGAAAGAAGAGACAGCCACTTAAAGGAAATAACCTTCCAGTCCCTGGAAATACCAACAGCTTCTTTTCAAGGCCAAGATCATAAAGGCTCTCCCCAAATTCTAACCACAGAATAGACCCTGTCTACATGAAATGTCTAGTCTATCGAGGACTTGATAAAAAATAAGCCGCATGAATGCCTGCTAGAGCTGCCCCAGGACAAGCTGTCTTTCTTCCGCCATCAAATCCATAATGATGGCTAGCAGGTTAAGGCCAATTCAAGTTTCTCTAAAGAAAGAAACATTAATAATTAAATATTTGAGCTTTTTCTGAAGACATCTATTCAGGATTCTCAATTTTGGACAGTGGAGGCACCAAATGACCATAAGAACAGACGAATTTCATGCATAGAAATAGGAGATACAGAGAGGAAAGAGAAGTCATTCTTATGCAGCTTAATTTTGCCAAGTTACTCACTTACTTAAAAAAAAAAAAAGAACAACCAACCAAACCAATCAAAAAACAAAAAGAGAAAAGTTCTGCTACCCATTATCCCTTTCGCACATGCAAAGGAGACTGGAGAATTCCTATTCTGGAAATTATAAGATAGACACATGAACAAGCTCTTCAGAGAACAACAACAACAAAGTTAGCATTACAGCTTGCTAATGAAGTGAGAATGTGCAACTGCCTTGATTTAAATTCTCAGGTAGCAGAAACTACCAAGCTTCAATCAGTAAAAGCTCAGCAGTCAGGTCACAGATGTGAAAAATAGAGACACAATAAAAGAGACATAGCTTTGCTCAAGGAATTAGTGGCCTTTTTTTTCATTAAGGGGTTTTGTGTGCATCAAATATAACCTTGGCAGCTTTTGAACATCAAGCGTATTCAAAACACCTGTTCTAAGGAAGATGAAAAATAATTTTAAGTCATTGAAAAATGAAGTTTACTCCTCTAAAGACCCAACTTTGTCTTCTGAAACAAAGTTTGTTCTCAAATTAGTCTACAATGTCAGCAAGAGTTCTTGTTAGCGTTACTGGAACCAAATTTATATGGATGGCATAGAAACCTACTAGAGGAATCAAAACTGCCAAAAAAGCCCATGACAGCAAGCTGCTAAAAATACATTCACATTTCGGTAATTCATACGAGGGTGAGATGTCCGACAGGACTGCTGTGAATAAGACATGCCAAGTAACAGTTAATTGGCTACCGTAGTACCTTCACATTCCCATTTGCAACATGGTTCAAACATTATTCTTATCTAAACAGTGTACAGTCCAAATTTTTAACTTACCAATATGGTCCAAAGTTACAGGACACCAGGAAAAGTCAGATACATCTTGGACATATGCATACATTCCTCACTGCTTAAAAAACTAACACTTTTTCATAGATATTATAGTCATACAAGACAGTGGTTGTTTAACTCAGATTTACATTTAGGAACAGATTTTAAACATTTTCAGAATGCTTAAACTTCTGGAAAAGCCATTTTCTGAAATTAGTGATTAACAAAACATTTATTTATTAACAATACATCTTTTAGTCAGCTGCCTGAAAATGGTCTACTATGTAAAGAAATGCAATGGAACAGGTGGATTACAGCACTACAGTAGATTTCAAGCCCTGCAGAGCTTGAAATACGAGAATCCAAAGCAAACCTTGCTTTCAAAAGTTTGTCAGAACACTGACACAGGAAACACTGAAGAGCAAACAGGGGCAGAAGCAAAGAAGGGCAAAAGCAAAATTCATCATTAAATCTATGTAGATATCTACAACAGTCTGAAAAACAACAAAGTCAGTCAGTCCTGAGCCCAGGAACATCTAACCCTTTTATGACTTTTGCCTTAGTGTTGGCATTGCACACCAAAGGAACCACCTGCTATCTTCGAAGGCACACATGGCAACAAAGCAATACTTACATTGGTTGAAGTGGCACAACCTGAAAGTGCTGAGAAACGCAGTTCTACACATTAATATCCTTAAATGGCAGAATTTGAGCTAAGTTTCAGTGATGGATGTTTATCAATTTATTCTATCTGCATTAAACTAACATGTGCTTAGGATGCCTCAGGTTCTCACTCCCCAGATTGACTTGTCAGTCCTTCACCTAGCACTTTTGGACTTTTTAGGCCCTGGGTCTACTGCTGCCATTACCGTTTGCCCCAACAGAGGGAATCTTTCTAAGCTTTCATCTTCGCTCAGCTACAACAGTTAAATGACTTTACAGAACACTACGTAAATCAATCAAGTTTTACTTTGTCACAGGACAAGACTTCTTTTTCTTTTTTTTTTTTTTAAGAAACACCACATTCACCTGAAGTTTCTAATGCACTTAAGTATTTCATTGCACATAACTTTGCACTGTAAGGAAGTACAAATTTAACAGAGATGAAAAATATGAAATCATTATTTGCCAAAGGTGTTTGGCTGTGGGGGGGGTGGGGGTGTTTGTTTTTTTTATAACTAAGTCCCTCCTGAGGCATGATATTCAAGAAGGGAAATCCTTATCCATCTTTAGAAGAGCTTGGCATGCACAGGTAGATAAATGTTTCTTTAAAAAGCAGGTTAAAAAACTTGCCTTGTAAACAATGTTACCTGATTTTCTGGCCGTGACTGGATGGTGAGGAAGAAACAGACTCAGAAGACGAAAGTGGATATGGCTTTGAAATAGGAGAGAGCACCTTGTCAACACTCTGCTGTGAAGAGTTAAGGTACAAGTGACTGGTGTCTGCAGAATGAAAATCACACAGTTAGTATTAGTCAGTTATTTGTCCTACCATTTCTCAGACAAGGCTGCACATGCATAATTGAACCGTGCAGACACCATAAGACAACTAACATCCAGTTCTTAACCTGACTTCTTGTGCTGGTAATTTCTTTATTTTGGGTTTGTTTGGTTTAGTTTTCCTGTGGGCAATTCTCCTTTACAGGCCTTCACCATCATAAACTTACTCCTTACAAAGCCATGATTTTCATCACCCATACACCTATGTTCCCTGCAAACTGCAGCCCCTCTGCAAAACACCAAATAATTTCTCCCTTGCTGGTCATTAGAGGAAGCAGTTACGGACACAGATTTTAAGTTAAGGATGTGCTTACTAGCCAGCTAAAGATAACTCTTGAGGTATCTCAAAGGCGATGCTTCATTAGGAAATTAAACCTGAAAGGTTTTTTCTACAGATTCATGAAAATAGGCAATGAAGGAAGGAAGAAAATCTTTGAAGGTTTTATCCTCTTATCAACAGCTGTAAAGTCAGCAAAGAAGGAAACAGAGTATAACTAGAGAGTCTTGAGTTTCCTAAGAAACCAAGGTAAAAAACAAAATCCATAAATTATAAAAGGCTTTTAATCAAATTTGCAAAGTCCAGCGCTTTGGTTAAATTTTACCTTGCAATTTCAATTTTCCTTTCTTGTGCAGCTGTACAGGTCTTTCATTACTAGACTATGAATTATTACTTTTCCCCACAAGATATGATATTCACTCAGTAGGCAGGTACTGGTTTTTTTCCTTCTCTCCATTAACTAAATAACTTTTACAGTATTCAGTGCTAATTTGGCTCAAGAAATAGATAAAAAGTTACTATTAACACTCCCATACTTGAAGTCCTTTCAGATGGTTGCATAGAAGTGGACCCAACTCACAGTGTACATCCCACTGCAGAAATCAGGATGCTTCAGACTAGGGGTTGCCCATGTATTTTTACCTCCAGACAGCCCCTACGCTCACGCATCACAGATGAACACCCTCTAGGGAAGGTGAGCACTAACAGAACAGGACCCAGCAGTTATGTCATACTCATGTATCAGAAGTACCTGTTAGTGGTACAAACCCTCAGCTTACCCACATCCAATCTTCTATAAAATAACTTGTCAAACTTTCATGTGCAAAACAAATGGACAAGAACAGCATGCAGTACTTACGCACGTAAGTACTTAGTGGCTCCTCAGTGTAACACATACTGCCTGCCAGAAGACAGACGGCACACCAGTCATCTCATACCATAATCTACTACAACCTACTATCACTTCGAAATGATGCAGGATTGAATTTACTGATGTTCTACCAGGAGACAAATACCTGAGGTGTTTGGCTCATAGCTTGCTATCTGCAAGACACACCAACCTTGCTCTTTCTCATCAGAAAGCATGAAGCTTGATCAAGTAATGATTAAGGTGAAAAGTACTGATCAAGTAATAAGATGGCAATCTGAATTTTCTCCTCAGAAACTATTTCTTGATCTGTGTTACTGCCCACAGATTGGAGACAGCAAGCAGGGGAAAGCAGAAAAGGATCCTCTCCTACTTTTAGTAGCTTTTTACAGGAGGACACACTTCTTCCTTTCATCCTTCAAAGATAGGTCCTCCTGATCATGAAGTTTTATTTCTGCATCTCCATCTGTTGCCACTGGAACAATAACTTCCACAACTTACTCATGGTATGACAAAGTACTTCCTTCTCTTTCCTTTCAATTTCACAGGATGGTAGGGTCTGTGAAGGAGTGGTTAACTTGTTCGTTTTCAACTTTTCTACATCACTCATTGCCTTCCAGATTTTCCGCAGCCCACCTCTGCCAACCCTTTTCCAAACTAAGCTGCCTTTCTTGCATTTAACCTTCCTTCACACAGAAGCTGTTCAGTATCTTTGCTTGGTTTTCTTAGTATCTCTTTTTCACATCCCATTAAATCCACTTTGGGCTAGGGCAACAAGAATTGTGTGACTTGACAAGCAGACACACAGCAGGATTTGAAACAACATACCATTGTTTAATTTTCAATTCTTTTCTATTCTGTTTGCTTTCCTGAACACTGCCCTTTTGAAAAAAAATTACTTTGTAATTATTAGACACTGTCAAATTAATAGCAAGTTACAATTTTCCAAACACTAATCCCTTCCCCCTTAAAACTGCTCAGGAATATTTGATAAAGATGTCACAGCAAAAAGAACAAACAAAATCACAGCTGGACTTCTCAGATGGGAAAACTCAATTTAAGAGAAGCCAGATGAAGCAGTCTTTTGCTGCACATGTTAACTACAGTGTTAAATGAAAGTACAGGAATACAGAGGGAAGGTTATTAAAACTAGGAAGTTACAAATAATGTTGCAAAGTAGTTATGCTTGATTGCAACTTTTGAATGAAACTCTGCATACCATAAAGTTACACCTGCAGTGAACTATATGGCATAATCTTCTCTTAAAGCTACCTAAAGCACAGTATGTTTAGCCTCCCTCAATCTATTTCTCCAGTATCTGTTTCCATGAGGAAGTCACACTCCAAGGTACTAGCATATTTTGTTTCTGACTTCTCCTGACTCTTAGCAATTAACAAATAAGTGAAAGACTACCACTGCTAAATCTTTCTCTTCCCATAGCGCAAGAGGAGCAATAAGGAAAAGCCCAATACCACACCACATTAACAATCATAGAATCATAGTCTGGATTGGAAGAAACCTTTAAAGGTCTTCTAGTTCCAATCCCCCAGCAATGAGCAGGGACATCTTCAACCAGATCAGTTGCTCAGAGCCCCATTCAACCTGACCTTGAAAGTTTCCAGGGGTGGGGCATCTATCACATCTCTGGGCAACCTGTTCCAGAGTTTCACTGTCAAAACTTTCTTCCTTGTATCTAATCTAAAACCTTTCAGCCTGAAGTCCCTTGTTCTGTTGCAACAGGCCCTGCTAAGAAGTTTACCCCCATCTTCCTTATAATCTCCCTTTAAGTACTGAAAGGCCACAATATGGTCTCCCCAGAGCCTTCTCTTCTGCAGGCTGAACAACCCCAGCTCTCACGATGCCCTCATCGTGACTTACCATCTGAAACTTTCTTACTGAGATCTCTTTCCACTTTGGAAACGGGAGTAGAAGAAAGGCATCTTGAAACAGATGTTCTTCTGTGTGGTGGCGTTAAGGGATTTTTAAAGACATCAACCGACCCAGTTCCTTTGATGTCTTTTTCATCTCTTGGACTGCTCAGAGGGGAATGCTGGGACCTAGGATTACCCTCAAGAACTTCATGCTGGGCAGACAAGGGTGGTTTACCCATAGCGCACTGTAGAAGTAAAGGAGACTGCATTTTTCTCGGTGTTCTGCTTGCAGCTGCATCCTGCATGACACTGCGTCGATAGTTCCTGTAGGCTTCTTCCAAATACTCTGCCTCTTCTTCTAGTTCTTTTATTCTAGCCCGGGTTTGTGCCATACACTCCAGGTCAGAATCTGTAGAAACACTGTGTGGCTGTAGCTGCTGCCAATAGCCAGATCTTGGAACTGCATTTACCTTCATGGCATCAGTCATAACCTGATTCTTCAGGAATGCACTATCCACATAAATATCATGAGGTACAGCTCTGTCACCGGTGAAGTCAAGGACAGAGCGATCAACAAGTGAAGGCTTTGGATTCCGATACACTTCATTTTCCAGAGCTAAATGATAGCAATGAAAGTGAGTGACAGTAAACAGTGAGAGAGGGAGATGATAACAAAACAGAAAAAGTCAAACATAGCATTCAAATTCCAATTTGATCAAAATGACTTTTATATAGAATTGGATTAATTTTGAGAATTTAATGAGTTGACTTAAATATATTTTAATGTAGCTGCACAGCTGCAAATAATAACTGATTTTTTTTAATATATAATTCTTCCATATAAAACTATCACAAAGTGTGCACTCCACAATGTTATTTCTTAAATTACGCTTAAATGAAAAATAAAAATGAAAATGTCACCACTTTGGACACATAAAATCCAATCATGCTGTTAAAGGGTGAGGGATACAGGGCAGGCTACAAGTCTTAACAGTTTCCTTCTATTCAGATAACAAAAAAAAAAAAAGTGGAGAAAACCTACACTGTAAATAGATAATGTTGCTTTGAGTTTGTTTGTTTGTGGGTTATTTCTCCACAACTGTCAGTTAAATGGAACGTTCTGGGGCTATCTGCTTCCTGGCTTGCACTTTTACACTTCAGCAAGCTCAAAAGACCAATCTATCGGGCTGTATTTTTCTCAGTAAATGAACAGCTTTGGTTTTATTTACATAAATGGTTCTTCAATGACATCCTTAACTCCGATGCAAAATAAAAGTCTCTTCAGTACCTTAGACATTTAATTAAAATTTATACTTGCTATTTTGACACTAACAAATTTCCAATTCCAAATGGTACCAATACTTGTACCACATATGAAAATGCACGTTGGTCTATCAAATAATATAAAGTATGGATATACCTAACTATGCTGCAATCATTGAAGAATTTTAAAATCAAATATACATCCCAAAATTGTATTTGTCATACTTGATATTAGCAATTTGACACAGGCATCTTCAGAACTGGCACTTCTTCAGCAGAATGAATTGCTTTAGGCAAATTACGCTTTTGCCTCTCTAATGCCCACACAAGGTGCATAAGTGATTAGCCTTGACAACAAACGCTCAGAAGTTTGATTTAAATTTGTGAGGTATGCAATACAGTTTCAAATTGGTTATTCTTATTACAAACATTCAAGAATCAAAATGCACTAAAACACAACTTGCCTCCTAGAAAACAGTGATTATGTTAGCAACAAACATTAATGCCTTTATGCTGAAGAAAAACAAGTAAGAAAAACATGCAAGTATTCAAGGAGGAATGTTTTTCCTTCTTCCTGTATATATGTTTTTCATTTGCAGTAAGTGTACTTTTTAAATTGGACTTTTAAATAGATTTTTATTTTAAACTTGAAATCCACTCACTGGTGTTATATTAGTTCTGTGTAACTGCAGGTTCTTTAAGCTTTTGGAAATTCTTACACTGGTTAGGTAAGTGAACTTCTCATAAAGGACTGCTCTGGTGTAAGACACAAACCTGCCTGTGTTTGTTTCACCTGCAGTTTCAGTTCTTCAACCTGCACATTTAACTTCCTGACAGTAGTTTCGGAGTCTAACAACTGGGCCTTTAATTGAGCACAACGCTCAACCTATAAGAGATTAAGAGAAAAACAAAATCAGCGTAAATCAAACAAAAAGAGTAATCTCAACTGTCTGAATACTAATTCCTAAATGTTTTTCAGGTCCAGTCAAACCATATACACACAATATCCTACTGAAAGTCAGTGCTGGCAACTTAATGACTTAAAAAGACTTAGTTTTGTTATGTTGGGTTGGTTGGGGTTTTGGGGGTCATTTTTTGGTGATGTTTGGTTTGTTTTCTTTAGAGTTGCTTACATAAAAATAAACAGAGTATAAAAAAAAAACAAAAACAAAATATAAACTGCCTGCACAGGCACATAGATAAAGATGAACGAGATGACAGGAAGAAGAAAGAATTAAAATTATTTAGGAAGAATAATTTACCTCACTTTGTAACTGCTTTTCCAAAGTCTGCCTATAATTTTCAAATTCATCCAGTGCCAGCTTCTTAGAATGCTCCACTCTCCTCAGCTCCACTTGGCAGGCCAGATGCTCTGCTGAGGGCTGGGACAGCTCTACCCAGAAAGAGAAATACTAGACAGTCAGCTGTAAAATAGTTAAGTGTGTACTTTTCTACATGATAACCCCTTCAAAATGTCAAGCTGATATGCTTTTAGGAACATAACAAGGCTTTGTTTGAATAAAATACTTAGGGATCTTTTCTCTTGCTTTTCAAAGGATGGAAATTTTTATTGGTGGGGTCATCCAAGAATTAGACCCAGACTGTCCTATTCTGGAAGAAAAATGTACATCCTTACCTTACGTAAGTGGGTGCACATGTCTATCTTCCCATAATCTCAAATGCACATTAAAAATAATTGGCATTTTATAACTATAGTCAGGCAAGCACCTCAAAATAACAATGCAATGTTCTTTTACTACTATTAACCATACTAATGCTATGGTTAGAAATATTGCACTGCTTTTTTGAAAGTCTTCATATTATAGCAAACAATTCAGGATTTCTCCTATACAGGCATATTAAAGAAAATAAATATCAAGGACTGTTTCATTTTACACAAAGATTAGCTGGGATTTATTGCAAACCACTAGTAAACCTAATACAAAGAATGGATTGTAATGAAAACTATTTCTAAACAAATACTTGTAGGGAAACATAAACAAGAAAATTACTAAATCAGTCACACTGACTGTCTCGAAGATGCTGGTTTTCACTACGAGTTTCATCCAACTGTTGCCTAAGGAGTTTATTCTGCACTTGGAGCTCCAATTTCTCTTCCTTCAGCAAAGGATAGTCTGACAACTCTTTGAGTTTTTCTGTCAACAACTGATTCTGTTTATTTAGCAACAGAACCTGGGCCGTCGCTGACTCCAAATCCAGCTGCAGATAAAGAACAGTTTAGAAGCTTATGAACTTCTGTACTACTTCAGAATTATTTTTATTTCACATTTTCTTTTTTTAATATAGCTCAAATGCACTAACTATAATACAGCTTCTTTAAATTCATGTTTACAGTTACCTCAAGCTCTTTTGTGCGTGATATAGCTTGCTTGAGCTCTTCCTTTTTGGAATTAACAGCAATGGCTTCTTCACGCAAAAGCAAAGCTTTCTCTGCAGGGAGGATTACAAATGCTGAATTAAAATTAGTAGAGCATTACAGTAAAAAAACTGTGTCAGCAAAACGAGTTTAAGCTGCTAAGCCCAGCATTCAATTTAAATCAATACATAAAAATGACTGTATGTTATACACACTCCTTCAAGATTAAGTAAATCACACTGTGTGAATATATTCATATGCATACATATACTCCTTTAGAATTAAGTAAATCAAATTCATATGCACATGACATACCCTTTCTTCCACATGCCCCTAAATTAAAAGTCTAAACATGTAATCTGTCCCAGCTCTCTTCCTCAACCTCCAATTAAACATCTTGTACACAATAAATGTAGAAGCTGGCAACCATTCAAGGGTATGGTACCAGATTGTACAAGAGTTCAATTAGAGAATGAATGAGCTAGTAGAACTTCAGAAGGAGATGGGAAACTGAAAAAGCAGGGATGCTTTGCAGCCTCTGTGTGAAGCAACAGCTCACAGTTCCCACTGCATTCTGAACAGTAAGGAATTGCCAACCTGTCATTGGAACCTGCTACATGTTTTCAAAATCTATTTTGATGGCTTTTCTGTCACTTATCCCACTGTTACTTAACATCGTGACTGTTCAGTAACAACAGTGTTTTGACACCTATTAGTAAAAGCTCTAGAGATAAAACAGCTACTTTACTGATCTCAGAGAGATGGTTACCTTTATTTTTTTTCTCATCTTCAGTAACCTTATTGGTTCTGGCTATGTATTCTTCCTTTAATTCAAGCTGATATCTAGAAGTAAAAAGAATTATATATTCCAGTTTGCCCAGGGGGGTTGTGGAGTCTCCCTCTCTGAAGACATTAAAAATACGCCTGGACATGTTCCTGTGTAACCTGCTCTAGGTGGCCCCGCCTTGGCAGGGGGATTGGACTAGATGATCTCCAGAGGTACCCTCCAACCCTAGTGATTCTGTGATACCCAAAGTATGTGTGTACACATGTGTGTGCACTTGTGTAAATTCCAGTTTTCCAAGACTAAACTATAATCACACAATTATTTATCGACAAAATCAGTCATTGAAGGCTCACTGAAACAGTTGGAAAGGGCCCTGCCAATCACCTCATTCAAGCACCTGCCAAAAAGCAAGACTCCCACCAACTCTAGAGCAGGTCACCTGTGGCTCTTCCTACCAAAGTCTTAAAAATCTCAAAGAATGGACACTCCATCACCTCCCTGGATGACCTGTGCCAATGCTGCACTGTCCTCCCAGGAATTTTTTTTCCCCATGTCCAAGCTGAATCTCCCAAGAGACAATTTACACTCCCTGCCATATGAATTCAGAAGTCACATCTGACAGACCCAGTACTATCGTGCCAGAATTTTAGTAGACCGCCCCCACGTTCCTCATGACTTTCTTGAATTGGGGAGCACAGTCCTGGGCATGGTATTTCTAGCACAGACTTCACCAATACCTGAAGGGTATACTCACTGCAACACCTCAAAAGCAGTCACAGATGATGTCTTAAGCTTTCAAAGAGCATTTCTAAGCAAATTGCTTGAAACCATGTTCAAGCAGATGGTAATCAATTAAACAGGGTGATCTATATCAGAGAATCCCTCTCCAAAAATGGGGATGGGTTAAGAGCCAATCTGTCTGTACAATGACCTAGTGTGCCTTTCACCCTGTTTCCAAGAAACCTCTAATATCTCTTTAATGCTAATTTCCTCCCATGTCTTCTCTGCATTTGTAAAATGGTCAGTTGTTTTAGGTATGGTTAAAAGAAGTCACTAATACTGCTTCAAATCCTTCTGTCTAAACATGCAACTAATGTCACATCTCTTTCCCAGATAGCAATACAGAATTTAAACTGCAACATAATATAGTCTGTAATAGAATTATTTCCTATAGCAAGCTTTTTCTGAACCTGATAGAACATTTTGTTTCACTAGCAAAGAGCTAAGAAAAAATTTAATCTGATAAAAAAGACTGCCTTTTTCAAAGTCCTTGCTTTGTTATACTTGTCAAAAGAAATCCTAGAGAATTTATTATTCTGTTTTCACAAGAGTAGCATGTGTCTTATTAGAAACAAAGAAAAAATTACTTTAAGAGGTCTGTCTTAAGCTTTTGATCATATGTGTCCTCTATGTTCTTCACAGCAACCTCCCGACGTCGAAGTGCATCATCAATAGCTTTATTTTTCTCTTCCTGAAGTTTCTGAGAGCTGAAATATCCATAAATATGCAGACAACGATCAGTTACAGAGCCAAAAGTAGTTTTGGTTTTTGTTTTGATTTGGTTTGTTTTTTTAATAACACTTAAGAGACATCAAAGGGTAATGTGCTTGCTTGGAACACTGTAGCAATTTATCATCAGAATCTGTCACTGTAATTCATTAAGAACAAGGAGATTTGACAGAAATTAAACTGCCCTATTTAAAATCCAGTACCAATTAATTATGCAGCTAACCCGGGTTAACCCTAGCTCAGTTTCCCACACCAGAAATGCTTCAGAGGAGACAGCGCTAAGCATGCTATTCTACCAGCACCCTCTGCTGGGTTGTTAAAAAACCCCAAGTTTTTGCTATAAAAGCCAGATGACAAAGTAATGACATCAAGTAGTATTGAAAACCTGTCTATAAATGCTGTGTTTTGGTGTTTTTTTTTTTAACCAAAGCAAAATGATATTACTAAGGACAAGTTAAAAAAAAACAACAAAAAAACAACCAACCAATCAAACATACAAAAAAACCAGTAAGGATATTTTGCTTCTTTAGAAGCAAAAATTCATACATATGTTACATAAATGTTATGGTTACATACTGTGTTGGTTTTGTTGTTTATTTTTTTAATTTTAGCACTTCAAAATGAACATCTGGTTCACTGCCTCCAATGTGCTGCTGCACTGGTTTGGTTTTATGAGGTGGCACAGGAAAAAACCCTACATCATCTTTTTTTATGGGGTATCCCTGCTAACAGAGACAGTACACAATACTGCCCAAAATACAAAACATAACTTCTGGGATATATAATCTATTTCAATGTCACAGAAGTAGCAACATCTTGAAGCATGCTTTCCAGAAAAAGGACAATAGCATCATTTAGCATTATATATGCCTTTCAGCAACTTACACTTCGAATGCCTCAATTCTTTGCTTCAGTTCTGCCTCTCTGGTCCTTATGACTTCAATATCTTTCAGTAGACTTTGTCTCTGAGCATATACTTCCTTTGCTTCTATCTAAATCAGAAAATATTATTTCTATTTTTACTTCATACTTTATACAGGTATTTACTGTTTAACACATTCAAACTTTCAAAGATATCCTTCAGGAACTGGTCTTACTCCAATAAATATTATTTATATAGTCATAATTTAACGTAAGATCCAGGATCAATTTTAATTTTTTTTAATTCCTTATCTGCTTTTATCCTGAATAAAAATGGTTGGGATGGAGTCACTACAGTCTATTCATAAACACTTTCCTTTTAAGAAATAGATTAAAACTTCTTTAAAAGAAAAAAAAAGTTTAAAAAAATTACAATGATGAACATGTTCAAAACACTTGAATTTTTTAAAATAAACAATAGTTTTGTATGCTCCTCATAAAAACAAAATTGAAATAGCAAATGCCAAAATGTCCTGATAAAGCATGATTTAAAACTGAAACCGAGTAAACCAGCAGTCTTTCCATTTTTGTAGCTTAATTTACAGAAATCAAACAAATTGTAAAAGGGATTCTCCAAGTGATGAACATGCTAATACCGACCTCCACATATCTTCTTAGCACAAGTCATTATTTCTTTCCAAAGAAATAATAAGTGTCTAAGAAGAATAAAATTATGATTTTGCCATATGGGTGGTCTTATAAAGTTTGCAACCATGGGCATTTGACAATGCTGAAAGACTTAGCTGCTGCTGCTGGTGGTGCAAAAATAGAGCAGTTTGTCAAGACATATTGCCTGGGCTTAAAGTTATCTTAGTAAAGGCTTAAATGACTTTCTACCTTTAGTTTAAATATAATTCAACTCAGTAGAGCTCCTGGTCTCTGTTAAGAGTCTCCAGGTAAATGAAGTGAGTTGCACCAACAATACCAACCAGATATTCATACACGATACTGGACAAATATGTTGACCTAGTAATCCTTTTTTTTTTTTGGTTTTAATTACTGAATTAATTTCATGCTCACAGAAGAAGACTGACAGCATAAAACAGGTGGTCTTCTTGTAAACTTCCAAGGACATCACCATGAAAACAATTCATATCATAGTGATAAGATATTTTCATATTGGAAGGAGGGCAATGGTAGATTCCATCTACATAAATAATAATATATAGAGAGACATGCATGATTCCTTTGCTAACTAATACCATACTCCCATGATGGGGGAAACCCAAAGCAAAACCAAACCCAAACAAAAAAAACACAAACACCACAAGATAGCAAAAACGTGGCTAGCAGTTGTGGATGGCTATAATTTGCATAGAGAGGTCTACTGCTGAGAGCAGGGAAATGGCTAGGAAAACAGGAAACAGACCAGCAATCAAACTATTCTTCCAAAAACTGAAAAGTAATAGAAATCAGGAGAAGACATTTAGAACTATATACAAATTATTGTGTGCTGCAGTAACAGCTACTGCTCTGGCAAAACACCAAGAGTTAACAGCCCAAAAGAGGAACTCATGAACAAAGAGTGTTCAAAAAAACAAACTGAGATGACAGTTTATAGTACAGACAGTGGCTATTAATAATATACAACATATAATGACACAAAGAAATGGCATATGCATACCATACAGTCTACATATTCCATTTAGTTTAGTGCTCTTCTGAGCTAAAAGAATTTCTAGCACAACTAAAAGCAACATTCAACTTACTAAAACAGATTTAAAAGTATTTATTACATTTAAATCCTTCAATACTAACTTGCAGAACTGTTCCTTTTCCAGCCTACACTCACTCTTGCAGCTGCTAAATGCATTCCCCTAATTATGAGAGTATAAGTAAATCCAAAGCTTTCGCTAATAAGCCAATTAAGATCTGAAGGTAAATCTCCCAAAGATAAAAGGACAGGTTAAGCAACTCCCTGAATCCTTTTGTACTAGATTAAGAAAAAAATATTTGGAACTTTACCTCTTGCTGCTTTTGAAGCCTCTCAATAGCATTCTTTTCACGAGAAATCAAGGCTTCAGCCTTTGCTTGATGTGCTCGCTCTAGCTCATGACGCAACTCAGAGATTTCTTTCTGGGTCTGTGCTTTCTCCTCCATCTTAATCTTTGCTATTTCAACTTCTTTAAAATGTTCTAGCTTTTACATAAAGAGGAAGACCAAGGTTAAGTAGGGCCATCTTCAAATTGACAACCACTCCTCAGACAATTCTAAATTTCACCTAGAAAGTCTTGTTACGAAATGATAATTCAATGAAAATAAATTACTGTGATAAAAATATCTTAGCAGCACATACTATTTGCATGTATCACATACATTTCATGTATTTATCTGGAATCCCAAAGCAGATCTTACACAAAACTAATAGCTTTAGACAACAGCAGAACAGAGACCTATGAAGAAAAACACACTGCAGGACTGGTACTCTGCTTGCAATTAAGGCATGGCCACACTCTTTAATTCCTCCTCTGACACGGTCTCTATTCTTGCCCCTTTCCCAAAGGGCCACTTCTGACTGATTATGCAAGAAATGGCAGAAGCAAACCCATCACAAATCGCTCAGGAACAACAGAAATTCATCTGGACACAAAAGAATTTCCGAACATGTAAAAAAAATATATGCAGAACTCCACATAAAGAGGGTTACAGAAACAGAAGACCTGATTCACAGACTTCTTAGCACAACAGAAAAAAAAAAAAGTAAATGCATACAAACAGGAAAACATGCATCTGGCAACTACACAGAAGAATTGTAGGGAACATGTGCCCGTCCGCACAATGTGTGAAGTGCCGTATGTGCAAGAAAAAAAAAGTGTTTATTAAGAATTATAATAAAAAAACTGGAAGAAAATAGAAAGCAAACATACAAGATAAAAGATGAGAAAAAACAACAAAAGAATAAAAATAGAATGATAGAAAAATTATGAGACTGAAGAAAACAAGGTTAAAGAGAGGGGAAAAGCACAGTAGGAATGTCTAATCTGTAAGCATAAAATTTTTGAAAAAAAGAAATGGTGAGACAGTACAGCATCACTTGTACAGACACAAACTGGTTTAGAAACGTGTTACAGTAATTCACATCACACTGCTAAGCAGTCCATGTAAAGATAACTGAATTTAGAAATTATTTATAACTGGTTAAGATTCCAATTTCCTTTGTTTCAACTACTTTGCTTAAACAGAAACAAACTTAATGACACACAAATTAACATGTTCTACATGCTGAAAAGGCAGTGCCAGTTGGGGAATAAAGACCAAAGGGAATAGGAAGTTTCCAGCAACTTTAACTGCCCATCCTTCTACTAGTCTAGCTGAATAAATATGACTCAGCTGATTTCATCAAACAGTTTATATGCAGATGAATGACTTTAAAAGTGTAACTAGGAATTGTAACTTAGAATATTATTTCTATATCCAAATAGACTATTAATCTTGACAGAAATTACTGGGAAAAAATACCATATTTGAATGAACTATAGTTAATTTAATTTTTTCTAAGCAAATAAAGTATTTATTTTGACAGAAATTTAAGGGGGAAAAAATCCATATTTAAATTAACTGCAGCATATTCTTCTGCTCCATTTTTCAGATATAAGGATTATTGAGGGCTTATGCGGCAAAAAAAATAATTTTATTCACAAAATAAAGAGAAATTCTCTAAAAGAGCTGTCTTCAATTTCAGAAATAAAAAAAAACACTCAAATATTGTCTGTTATGATTTTAGTGTTTCTGTGTAATGTTTTGAAACAGTATGTAAATTCTCATCACTATTAAAAATTAACTGCCAAGCTACACAGCAGCAATTCACACCTCTCAGTTGCTATGCACTACACTGAAATTCAAGCTTCAAAATCTTAATTGGGAAGGAAAATTAATAGTATGACTAAGCAGAGTAAACATTTCTCTATAAAACCAAAATCATCAAAGAGAAATATAATTTACCAAATTACAACAATCAAAATAAGAAGCTGCATTACAAATTAACATCAGAACAAAAAGCTCAGCATTCTGTGAACATTCAAAAAAAAAGGAATGGAAGATATACATATGCAATGTCATCATCAGTTGATATTGGATTAACTTAGTCTTTTGTTTGTTGTAACTCTCTATTAGATTTCTTCTTTCAATTTACATTAAGCATTAAAACTTTGTAATGTGCAAAGTAAAATTTAACAAATGTCTCTCTCAAATTCAATGACCAGAGTTATACCTTTTGACACATTTCCGCTTGAAACTGCTTCTCTATTTCTTTTCTATATTCATGAAGTTTAGCTTCTAAAGATTCATATTTCTGATGCCAGGGATAAGAGTCTGCAAACTCTTCATCAATCAGCTGAAGCTTCTCAGCTATAAAAAGAGCAACATATCTGTCATAACTTAATACACTATAGTTATCTTGCCAAAGACTACAGGAACCTGTCTCTCTGTAGGAAGTTCCTTAGTTTACCTAAATAGCATTGTCATAGAAAGACAAACCTGTTTGGTACTGAAGCAGAGGCAGCACAGAAATACCATTGATCAGCTTTGTGCCACATAACACATATATTGGAGGAGGCACTTAGCTGTGTAGGCACTGTGGTATTATTACACAGTCATTCATTCTCTTTATCATGGATGGACAAGAATTTTCTTCTGCATGCAATGTTAAGGTGGTTTTTATTACTTTTATTACTTTATTTTATTTTTATATAGGGCATGCCTATATATCCTAATAGCATGTAATGTACAAGAGCTCCCAATATATGCCTGTCACTGAAACACTACTTTAGGAAGAGAAGCAAGACACTCATCTGCAATTATGTTTTTCAGAACATAATGCAGCGCATAACACTTATAATCTATCTAAGATGTTACAGGTGCTAGGTAAATGCCTAAGAAAACATTTGAGTGATCAAAAAAATAATAATCCTTACAGGACTTTGGCCTTATTTTAAGAAAGGTTTAAAAAAAAAAAATCAACAGGTATGACTTTTACTGATAACTACTTCAGGCTGCATTTGAGCAAGCGATAAATGAATATAATTAATAGAATTTATAGACCAATACCATTTATCAATATGAAATATCTGGGGAGACTTGTGTATAGAGTCTTACCAAGACTTACCAAGAGATTCTCTGTAAGGAGGCACTGAGTTTGTCTGAGTTTCTGTGTCATGAGTTTCCTTGCTTAGATGATGCTCTGTAAGCCCAAGTAAAATCTGCATAAGAAAACCTGTCAAGATCCAATATATTAGTTATGCCTGCTTTTGTAACAAAATTGAATTTGAGACTGTAATTAATGAAACCATCATAATTGTACAAGAAAACCTATTCAATTTATTGAAAGAACCAAGTATTTAAGTAAAAAGCAATACTAGTAAGATCTTAAGATTTTGTTATAAGCATAATCCAGTCCACCTCACCCTGTAAAAGTTGTCCTTTTCCCTTCACTCATGTCTCTGTCTCTGATTTCTGAGGTAATTTGAGAGAGCATATTTTTACTACTTTAATTATGAGGTCACTATGTAACAGGGTTTCTGATGCTCAAGATACCTTAGGCTATACAATATAGCTAGATTTCATCATACAAACATAAGAATTATTTCTTAAATAAAAAAATAGAAAGTCAATTAAATCTTTAACTAGCTTTTGAAGTACATTAGCAAGCTAATACAAGCAGTTGCAAACACAATCCAAAGTCTGAGTTTGCCAAAGTTAGTGTGAAGAGCTTTGAGAGCATTATATTTCATACCTGATTACAGATATTTTTCATATATCTGCTCAAGCCATTTATTTTGTAAGTGAATGTTAAGATGCAATTCACACCACAAATAGCAGTTGGATAATCCTGAAATATAATACTCATCATCCTGGTGTACTGCAAGTTTCAAAATCAAAATTATTCCATAGCAACATACACTCAAGAAATCTGAATTTCAATTGCTTGCATCTTAATAAAATGGAAGCTGATACAATTATCTTTGTCTGTATCATGTATAAACATCTTGTACCTTTATTCTCCTTCCGAGTTTCTGAAGTCTGTAAAAAACAAAAGATGTTTTAGACAGTCTACTCCACCACCACTGTAATTTCAGCTTATTTTCAAAATCAAAATAACTTTACCAGTGATTTGTAAAGACTGGACTTTGGATTGATCCTCATAAACTGGAGAAGATCTTGCATAGTCCACAGCTTTGGTGGGGGGAGAGAAGGGGAAGGGGGAGAGAAGGAGGAGAGGATAACTTAGAAAAAGTTAACTAATTCAAAATAATTTCAAATATGTCATAGGCACTATTTTATATTTGTAGAATGTTTCCATTCAAGAAAGATCTATTTATCACCTTGTAAAACAATTTTCAGTGGGCTGCTATTCTGATACTTCATTTAATTATTTCCACTACGCAAGACATACAGCAGTCAGCATGTAGTTATTACATGATCAACTGAAGCTGTGAAAAGAGATAGTTTAGTTTCCTCCCTGCCCTGAATACACGCTTTTGCTACTCTTCTTGCCCCTTTTCTTGATTTATCACAACCAGTCAGATGAGCTCACCAACCACTCACCAGGTCAAAAAATTAATTTTCAGTTAGAAACAGCTTCACCCCATCACGTACTCATAGAGGAGAAAAAGTGAGAGGGCAGGGACTGTACTTTTCAGCCATAGATTCTAGGCAAAACAGCTTAAACTGACCATGAACCACATTTTCAGGGAACTGAATGGCCAAACAAGAGGTTAGCTTTAGTAGGGATCAGTTCCCCAAGTGCTCTGTCACACAGTCTCACAGTCATGTCAGACTGTGGCTATGGGTGAAGCAAGTGCAATTTTAAGAGGCTTGTGCTGTCTCTCTAAAAACCAGCATCATTAGCTTATTGCCAGCATTTATGAAAACGACCCTAAATAAAGAAATCCTTTATGGAGATAATCAGAAGCTGTATTTGTGTTTGTATTTCACTATCATAAAAACGTTTGTTTTGTTTTTTTTTAATTTTGTTGGAATATGACAACACCCAGAATGCAAAGCTCACAGAAGTCTTAGAAGAGGTAAATTACTAAACTCACCTTCTTCTTTTCTAAACCACTTTCTGGAAAGAAAACAGAAAGTGAATACTCATAGCCACATCTCTGTAGATGATCTGCTACCAGACTGTTGGAAGCTGTGATCAAAACTGAACTCCCTTCATTTGGAACAGCCTGTGGCTGAAGTTCTCCACTTAAAATTGGGTGCATTAGTTCATGGATTAGCTGGTTTCGGAGCTGTGTCTGATACAGAAAAGACATTATAATCTCAGTTTACATGTTATTTAATGAGTTTTTACTTTTCAAAATTCACAGTGAGTCTCGTATTACTTGTACAAGTTACATTACAACCTATGTAACAGAAATGGGCAGACCAGCGTTGACAAAATGCAGAATAGTGCTTGGCACACTTTGCCTTTCTTGAAAACATTACAACGGTGGCTACACTGAAGTTCGACTTTCTCTCACAATGTATCAAACGCAGAACTGAAAAGAAGTCTTGCTCTGTCAAGAACTTGCATAACCTCCACTCTACCCCCAGCTTCAGTTTTAGATCACTGCCTTCCTGTTCTCCTTCTCACTGGCTTAAATAAAGCCTGCCTGATGTGGGCTCAATTTCAGGTGTACTTGGAAAACTCACTAGTCCTGTTCTGAGTCTCATATTGAGAAGCTGCCAATACCATCACAAAAGCAGATGGGAAAATAAACAGGAAATTCAATGTCTTTAAGACAAATTTTACAGGGAAGCAAGAGTACTAGCTTAAAAACCCTACAGGCACTAATAATAATTAAACAGCATTTTCTATTCATCATTTGCATAATTACAATAGAACAAAAAGAGTAACAAGGAATCAGAAAGTCTACCTCCTACAAAAAGATGTATGATTTTTATTATATAATGACAGAAATTGTTTATAGTGTACTAGAAGATTACAACAGAAACAGCATTTTAAGCTTTCAACAGCAGGTATGCAATAGTGACAAAGATGATTAAAGAAGTAGCATCTTACAAAAACAGGACAAAATACTTACCAAAAGTTAAGAAACCTAAAACATCAGACCAGCCTGATACTTTTGCATGGCTTTCTACAGAAATTAGGCTGGCAACAGAAATCAAGACAACTGAAAAAATGTTTTCCTTATTCATTTCTGAACTTGTCCAGTTTCAGTCAAGTTAGACACAGGTGATACTGTCTCAAAAACAACTGAGACCAGCAACACCTTACACATCTCATGACAAAGCACAGGTGGAAAACACAGGGCTAAATCACCATCCCTACTATGGGAAAGGAAGGCAGAAATCAGTTATTTACATGTTGGACATTCAGCTCCAGATCCACTCTGCCTCTTACAAGCAGAGACAGACAGATAAGACAACAAGAAATTTGAGAGCTTTCTCATTAGAAGATGTAATCCATAAGAAATCAGTAAGAATCCATAACTGTATTAATCCTTCAGCTCAGAAAAAGACTGTATACTCTTCTATACAAGGAAAATGAAGCAGAAAAACAGACTTAAATAGCTTGCCACCTGACAGACTATTAGTTAAGTCAAACAAGACACGAAATGGTTCAAGAACTGCAAGCTTTGTATGGAAATCACTGAGGGAAAAACAAGTTACCCTGAAAAAGAGAATTGTTGGCCGTAAGATTATCAATCGCATTCTTAAAGTATAGATTAATTTTTTTTTTAAGGCAGTCAGATGATTTTTAAAGACTAGCAAAAAACTGAAACTGCATGAAATACATCTCAGCATTTAAAGCCTGATACAAATTTCTGCTGTAACACAAAGGATTTCTTGTTTCAAAAAGCGAGATGTGGTTGTAAACAATCCAATAATGACAAACACTCTAAATGCAACATGCTTCACGGAGAAATGCATGCAGCCATCCACAGACTCCCTCACAAAAATAAGAAAAAATTAACATAATTTTAAACTCTGCCTGGAAAGCTCATAACAATCACAATCTAATTCCTTTAAAACAAGGGTGTAAGACTTCAAAGTGATGCAAAGGACTGCTGGGGTAACCAGCAATGAGACTACTGCCCCTCGACTTAACTTAGCACTGTAGAACAGAATCCTGAAGAAAAGGCGTGACTGCTGCCTATAAATCATCAAGAAGAGTAAGAGCTATGTAAACTAAAAGATACTTTCAGCACAATATAAAGGCAAGAGCAACCACAAATAAACCCAGGCTACAAACCAGAACAAAGCTTCATTCTTGAGCACAACCATAGTCTAAGATATTTTCCTGAATAAGCAGACAGGAGGAAATCAGCTCAAATGACTCTATGACTCAAAATAGTTTTAAAACAGAACTGTAGTATTTTAGGATGATAATTCCTATAGCATGCTTACTTACAGTAGATAATAGCCTCTGTGCCCTATGAAATCCTTTCCAATCCTGTATTTTCATTTACTCCTCTCTTCCCTGCTTGACTTTTTTCGTCAAGCATTAAAATTCAAATACCTGATACAGACCTTTAACCCCCCTGAAAAAGACTCAGACTAACCCCCACAAAAAAAAAGCTGAACACAAATTCGGCTGTGACAAGAAAAATACATTTGGGAAGAGGGTGAAACACATTTATTTAGCATGACTTTTACTGCTTTCAATGTTAAGCAGTACAGTGAATCACAGGCAGCACCTGCTGAGAATAAAGCACACCTTAAGTGTGTCCAGTACACCTCGGTTCTTAAAAGTCTGATAGAGCCTTTTCCGGAGCTCATCCTGGGAGAGCGTCTCCTTTTCAACCGAAGCCATCCTGCCCTACAGTATCAGGAAACAGAAACAAGGAAGCAAACAAAAAGGCGCATTATTGACTCCCAGCTCGATCCACGGCCTCCGAGTGCCCCACCTGCCCGGCCTCTCCCTCAAGCAGGTCCAGGCTTATGCCGGGCAGCCTCCCCCTACCCACGGGGAGAGCGCCCGGCCCCGGCCCGCTCCCGTGCGCTGCGCCTCAGCCCCTCCGGTTCCTGCCTGAGGAGCGGCAGCAGGCGGTCCCCGTGTGGCGCCGGCAGCCCGTGCCACCGCGCTCTGGGAGCCGGGCACCCAGCACGCTGCCGCCCACCAGCTCCCACCGCGTGACGGCTGCCGGCGGACGCTGAGGCGTCACTGGCGCGACGGATGCTGAAGGAGCATTTCCGGGAGGCCGTTGGCAGCCGTTGGAGACCGATCGTCGCAGGGTAGGTGGTGGGCCCCTGCGGGCCTAGACAACCCTTCTACCCCCCCCCATTCTCTCGTTCTCCCTTCCTCTTTCCCTCCCTCCCTCCCTGGTTCCGCGGGCAGCTCCTGCGGCACCTGGCCCTTCCTCTGGGGACGGCAACCTCGAGTGGGCCTCAGGGTGCTGGAACGCGTCGGCAGGGTGCGCTGTCCCGGGTAGCTCCGGAGTCCCCGGGGATGGGGACTGCAAGGCCAGGTTGGGGGCCTTGAGCAACCCGATGTAGCGGGAGGTGTCCCTGCCCGTGGGAGGGGATTGGAACTCGATGAGCTTTAAGGTCCTTGCCAACCCAACCATTCTGTGCTTCTATGGAGCCGCGCTATGGGATTCTGCCATCTACCACCCTTCTTCTTTCTACCGCCTATTTGTAGGGCCCCTGTGGGAGAGACAGGCGAGGAGTCTTCAGAGGCAGATGCACCTCATTACTTCACGGGATCGTTGCTGTCCGAGTCATGGGGAGGGATGTCAGGGGATAGATCAGTAATTTAGGTTCACTTCCAGGAGGTGTTTCACTTCATAAAGATATTTTCTCCCCCTATTTGAGTATAAATGGACATACCTAGGAAAATGCTCATCTCCTTTTAGCTTATGGTAATTATGAATAGAAAGCATGTTAACTGATTTTTAAGAGCATTGTCACATGGGTTGAGTTTGTAGAGTCATCAGCATGTCTGTCTTTTTCTTGTAAGGAGCATTACTTTGGAGAATGTCTGGAAGTTTCTACTTTGTGATAGTTGGTCATCATGATAATCCCATATTTGAAATGGAATTTCTGCCTCCTGGAAAAGTGGAGTCCAAGGTGTGTTTTTTTTTCCCCTGTGATACTCCTATGTTGTAATTATGATGCTTTTTCTTTTATAATTTTATGCTGCGTTAGAAGCATGGCCAGGATTTTGTTTGTAGTGTTATTAGTGTCTAGTGTTTTCTGCATTTTTGCAGAAACTTTGTCACAGGGAGTAAAACTCTGGCATTCTGGAGTGTCTTAAAAGTTCGTTGTCAGATCATACTAGTTCTTCATAAAACATGGTTTCCTTAAATATTTGATGCTGTATGGTGAAGAATATATATGCTAGTCATGCTTGCTCTTAGGATGTAGAGCTTTTGTAATAGCTGTTTGTTATTTAATGCGTGTGTAGTTCTTTAAGGCCCCTGTAAATAGTTATAAGATAAAGTGAGGAACATATGTTTGAAAGCTCTATTTAGTCCCTTATTTTTTATGCTGTAAACCATCTTATTTTTTTAGTCATCCTCATTAGTCATATTTGCTTTTAAGTAAGAAAGTTTTAAAGCTTGTATTGATAAATACAAGTTTTTAAATGTGAGAAATGTCAGACTTATTGAGTAAGTAGCGTTTCCAGTGGGAAAAGAACAAATCTGGTATTACACTGAGGAAAAAATAAATTGCAGAATAAAAGGCCATGGGTTTGTGAGTTTGTCCAAAAATTGCAGTCTGTGCTGTCACTGATTTGAACAGCATGGTGTGATCTGTATTTCGATCTAGTGTCCCATTAAGATAAGGCTAGTTGGACCATAATCAGTAAGTGTGGGGATGTGTCAGTGGAAAAATTCATTTTCTGCATTCTGCTATTGGAAATAGCTTGGCTTGGGTAAGCTTCTTGTCTGACTGAGGTTGAAATACTGATTTTTCTCCTAAGAGTTAATCTAAACTTGCTGTACAGTGAAAGAGAATTATTAGACATTCATGTTTTGGCAGTTGGCGCTTCTGTTTCTGAGACATGCCATTAAAGAATTAATTCATTTCAGATGCATTTAGTAATGGACTTCAGATAACGTAAGTGGTTTGCATAACATACATGGTAAATCAGCATGAGCTTTTGCCCCTTAAACTTCACTACTTAGTCTCTTCCTCGGTATGGTTTAGTGGAACTTAGAAAGCTGTTAATGCCCTGAGCCAAACTTGGTTTTTGGGGAAGACATAGTGCACTGAGAGAAACAGTGCAAGTCCACTTACGTTTCCAGTCTAATACAAGCTTACAGTATGGTTTAGTCCCATCTTCTTCACAGGTGTCCTCTGGTGTTGTAGTTCATGTGCAAAGTAAATGGCTCTTTGCCTACACAAGTCTTGCAGTGTTGGGGCCAAACACTGTGATCATTCTTATGAAGGCCATTCATGTTTGTTATAGGAAGAGGTGCAATTTACATCTGCAAGCATACATTTAATACAAGTTGCAGGAAGCCTTTCTGCGCTAGCTCTTAGGAAAAATAAAAATCCCAACAGAATAAAGCAATCCTATGTTTCTAGGCAAATAACCTTAAAATCCAGAATCTTTAGGTGATAATTTTATCAGTGTATCTGTCCTCTGTATTTCTCTGCTTTCCCCATTTGTCCCCCAATTCTATACATTGTAGTATTTTACAGTGTTTTAACACACAGTGTTTTACATTTTAACATTTACACATTTTAACATTGTATTGCTCAACTTCTGCCAAATTTGACAGGGACCTTACGGTGAAAAAACACTAAATTGCTGTAAATTTCACAAAACCAAGTGACTGGAAAGCGGAGGTCTCATAAAAGCAGAATTTTATGAGGGTCTCTGTTGTGGAATAACTTTGCAGTCAGAGATTACTCATTGGTAAACAAAAGAATTCATGCTTGAATTCATTCCTGAGGCATAAATACAGGCTTTACTGGTTTTACTACTCTCACGACTGGTTTTACTACTCTCACGGCTGGTTTTGTGATGACCTTTTATGACTTTTATTTCTCTTGAAACTAAGTATCATGACAATAAGGTACTAGTTTCACTTATAGGATGGCATATATGTAACAGAAAAGAATGGTGTATATATGACTAGTTGTTTAGCAACTTGAGCAAACTATTGTTTATATTTCACTCCTTTCACTGAATTACTAATCCTCTGTCTTCTGGAAATACATTAGGATGATCATCGCCATCTCAACCAGTTCATTGCCCATGCTGCTCTTGACCTAGTAGATGAGAACATGTGGCTTTCTAACAACATGTACCTGAAGACTGTGGACAAGTTTAACGAATGGTTTGTTTCGGCTTTTGTCACAGCTGGACATATCCTTCCCTCTTCTCTTTCCATATATTTATATAGGTAAATCCTTTTGCCAGAAAGGGACAAGTTAGATAAAATGAGTTTGGAACAGATTTCACTGGCTGCTAATCACTGTTATAGTTAGAGAGAGTCACCAGCTTCAAGATAAATTAAGAGGCACAGAAGGTGTTTAAAACTGGGACCAGTTGGAAAGGTGGATTTTTCTCTTTTGGAAGAGCTGAAATAGCCTAATGAAATGTGGAGCTTACCTGGAACAGAGGAAAGAGGTATGAATAGTGCTAGACAGGAGAAAGAGGAATAAACATGCTTGGTGTCCCCCACACCCATCTTGACAATGCAGCGGCAAGGCTCAATCTCATACACAGGTCATCCTAGAAGTATTTGTTGTGAAATATTTGTTATACATGGCAAGTAACATTGAATGTCATTTTAACTTCAGGGGTATATGGCAATGCTGCTGAGAGTGTCATCACCATTCAGAATTGTGTAGCTTTAAAAAGAATAACCTTGGCTTATTTTCAAATAGAGGAGTTTTTAAACAGAAAGGTAATGCTTTCTAAATTTCACTGCTTCAGTTACTTCTTTAAAATGCTTCCTCCTATATAGTCACTGCTGTTTCATGTACAGCTAAACATTTTAAGTGTATGCAGAATTAGGTGTAAATGCTTATCTCAGGATATGTTAAATGTCTCTCTTCTTTGTGAAAGATACATTTTTCTTAATTGCTTTACATATGAGATTTATAATGCTTCATGATGTAAGGCAAGAAGATGGAATTAAGAACTTCTTTAATGACGTATATGACTTATATATAAAGGTAAGAACCCACTTCCTATGGTCTCACAGCAGTACTTCTAGGTGTGTTCTGCTATAGATGCTCAGGCATGCCTGTATTAGCATATTTTCTCATGGGGGCCAGTGTAAGTGGAGAAGAACCCATGCAGTCCACATGAGCCAGAGTTGATAACATAAAGGCTGTATTTTCTATTATACAGAACAGATTTTTCTGACTTCTTATAAATTGTGCTCTTTCAGAACTTATGCTTCATGATAGTCCCGTGATTTTGGGGCAGTATTGTGTCATTCACGGGAACAGGGAAAGCAAAAGGCTGTTGTACAAAAGCCTGATCAAAGTGCTTTGCTCTCAGAACAAGTGGCACGTGTTCTCTCAGCCTGGAGGTACTTCCACTAGATGGGGCAATCACGACAATCCACTGGAAGAATGCCACTTTGGCCTCCTCAGAGCACTCAACCAACACTTACTTCCAAACTAGAAATTTCCACCAGAGTCATGATGGATTTGCTCTGAGGAGCTGCTATAAGGGATTGCTGTGCATGTACACGGGGTGAATGGAAGGGCCTGGAAATCAAGCAACTATTCAGGAGCTCCCTGCTCTCAAGTGGCTTTAAATAGGCTGAAAGCTAATAGTAGCTGTCATCTGAAGTAACATTTGCTAGTGCTAGGCATTGTGCTTATTGATGACTTTTTCTTTTTTCCTCAGTTTGCAATGAATCCATTTTATGAACTTAATTCTCCTATTCGATCCAGTGCCTTTGAAAGGAAAGTACAGTTCCTTGGGAAGAAACACCTGTTAAGCTGAATAAATGAGTTTCCTGAGTGAGTGCTTTTTCCATACTTCCCCAGTTATTTAAACTGTAGTTCTGGTTATTTCTCAGCATGTTTGATATTCATCTTCTGAGGATTGACAAACTGGATGCTGAAGAAGCTTTTTTGTTGCTGTTGCCAATAGAAATCAGAACAGCCAAGCTTCTCTGGTTAAAACGTGTAACTTAAGAAGTTTCCTTTTATGTGCTACGGAATAGGTACATTGAGACGTGGGTGCCAGTGCATATGCTTCTTATATGTGGTGGGAGGAAATCGGATCTAAACACAAGAAACATCTCCAGTCATGCAATTTAATACAAATAAATAGTAAAAGGGAATTCTTGACTGTTTGGCTTAAGGGGTTAACTTTGTTATACACTTTTCTACTTACTGACATTTGCTAGAGAACATACTCTGCAGGTTAATTAGACTAACCCTACTCTCTGTGGTATTAAATTAGGTCCATGTTTATATTGTAATGTGTAATGTATGTATTATAAAGTGTTTAATAAAAAGAGGGTGTATCAGCAAAGCTCTGTCTTCAATATTTCAATTTGGGAAAAAACCTCTAATGTTTTAGAGCTTAAAACTGAAAGCTTCAAACTTAGTAAATGTTTACATGAGTGATGCATGTTTAGCTGCAGCATTGCATCAAGCGAAGTGACTGAAGTAGCCCAGAACACCCATTGTCTGGCCTGACTTTAATCCTAATTCACATATGGAAGAAAACTAAACTTAAATGTTTAAACCCACACCTTTCCATTTTCTCTGCAAGTGCTGAAAAGAAAATATATTAAGAGTAGGATCTTTGAACTACGAATCTCATTTTTGATGTTTCAGAAAGGCATTATTTGGCCTGTCTGGCTACTATTCCATTGTAAAATGTGGTTAGGGACTCTTCTGCAAAACTTACATCATTCCAGAACAGTAATTTTTAAATGGGCTGTTTGGCATATATGTACCTAATATTTTGGTTGGTTTCACAGTCTTTTAAGTAGCCTGTTTTCTTTTGCAGTGAACCTGTGTAAGCTATCTTCTTGGACTTCTCTTTGAAATGTCTGAGAAGTAATTCTCAAAGGAAGTGGTATGCTGTTCTAAGAATTACATTTTGCATAGTCTGTGTAAAGGGACCACATGTGTATGTGCTTTAAATGTACAGCCAGTCATTATTTCTTTGTAATTTACACTTACTGCTACACTGTCACTGTAAAATACTATACAAGAACACAATACAAAGGTGCAATATACCTTAAATAAAACATGTAATGATGCAGAATGGATGCCTGTTGGGTATACTTGAAATGATCTAACAGAAAACTAAATGATCATGGTAAGGCTACCTTATTGGTGGGGTGGCAAGTGAAGATGGGAATACTTGTCTTCATAAAAAGCACATTTTACAAAACATATTGACGTTTTGATAATGTCATGTAATCTTGTATAAATCAACTGGCTTGGGATTTTTTGCTATACGCATGAAAGCAATAGAAACACAATTGAGGTGTTCTCATTCATACGATAAGGAATCATTAAGCTGGAGCCGTTACGCTGTTTTCTGCCTCCTCCACAGTAGCAGGATGGTTGGAAAAATACCAACACTTAAGACTCACTGAGGAAATGCTTCTGTTAAATAATCATATGTGGCAGTAAGAAGAGTTTTGACAGAGATGCAGGATTAATGCTAGAAGTTTCCACCAGTTTTGGAAACTGGGGATTTTTGATAATTGTATTCTTTTCTGCCATCATACAGTAGCAAGTTATGTAATATAACAGCATTTTCTCTCGTCTGATCTCTGAACACAGTTAAACAAATGGTGCCTGGTTTTATGGCCCCTCTATGTTTTCCCTCTTCTGTATATAGGAGTTGTAAATGGGAAATGCAGTCTCACAGGTCCTTCTAGGCTCTACTGTTACAGACTGTTACTGGCAAGGAAAGGGACAATTGTCTGAACTCATTACATCAATCATTATAAAATTTGTGTTGAAGAACAATGTTTCAGAACTCTGAGGGACCTTGGCTAGGTAGCTATGATTTCCCTGTGGTATGAAGGAACACTTGTTTATGCTTTGATTTGTGACTTCTCACAATAAGCGAAAAAGTGACAGGTGAAAGTTGTGATCAGCTAGTCACAAATCTGCTTTAGGTCTGAAATTTGAAGTTCTAGTGCATCAGACAATGAACAGTTCCCCAGTGAACAAGGCAGGAGACAGGCTTCCCTCGCACAAGTATTATGTTCCTGCCCCACCTCAGAGGCTTACAAATAAAAATTAAATGAAATCTGTTGCAGTATGAGAAAGCAGCAGATAACCTGTAATAAAGGCCACAAAAAAGTTTGTAAGTTAAAGGGAGAGGAATTACCCTAGGTAGTACAAAAATCACACATAAGGAAACAAGAACATTAGCATAACCTAAGAACACGAACCAACCTTAAGTAAACTAGGGTGGAGATGCAACTCATTCTCACCTTTCTGCAAGGTTCTGTTACCATTTAGGTAACCTGTCCTATGAGTTGACTTTAAGATCTGTTGGAGGTGCAGAGACCTGTCAAAGGAAGTAGCCTGGTTCTAGCAGCAGTCTCACACTTAACATCTGTATACTTTGCTTCAACACAAGCCATTAGCTGTCCTAGCTAGCTGCTTCTGCCCTTTCTTTCTCATTCTGCTGTCTGTGCCAACATGGGCAGCTTTCATCAATCCCATCCATTTGCCATGACAGTACTTTTTTGCTTCTCATTTTGAAGGACATCTGCAACTTTAGATACATACTACACAGCATGCCCTGTCACTCTACAGAACTCTTAAATATTGCTAACAGGACCCCCTAATGCTTGTGGTATGTTAGTATTTGAAATGAATCAGTGAACTGAAATGCAAGCCATAAGCACCTACCTTGCCTACATATTGAATGATGGATACCAAAGTTTACACAAGGTACAAATATTGTGCATTGTTGTCTTTTTTTTGTACCCACCATCTACATCTGCTTGTCATAGGACTTCTGTTTCTTTCAAGTACTCCACAGTCTCCCTCTCAGCCCAAATCCTGACCTCAAAAATAATTCTCATATTGTCATATTTACTATAGCATGTAACTCCTCCCATCTTTACTAGCCACTTTTGTGATTAGTGTACAGTTGTACAGCAGCTCCCAGGCACAAGTAATACACTTCTATTAAGTTTTATTTAAGTTTATTAAACCTACTTTTCAGGCAGAGGCTTGGTAACCGTGATGTTACATGAAAAGAGGACAGATGGGGAAACACAGATGCTTAGGCATAAGAGAGACTACAATGGTTCTCATCCTTAACTGTTTTAGCAATCTCATTTTAGTCATATCTGTAGTATTCTAGTCATGGAAACTTAATCTCCTGGTTTGTTTAAACCTTAACCTCTGCCAAAATAATTATTAAAGGAAGCTTTCAGTAGTAATGCAGTAGGTTTACAACAATTTCATATCACTAGCTTAGTAGTTCCTAGTGCAAGCAATCTTTGTCCTTAAAGCTTTTTGCTCTTGGCTTAATCTTAAGAGGAATTTATTTTCTTCACAGATCTTTTTATTCATTCACTAGAAATAACAGAAGTAGCAGCTCACCCTGTATTTAGCTGTTAGGTGACCAAAGCTTACAACAGTTCTGTTGCTGTATATGCAGGACTGCAAGAATGAATGACACTTAGGAATGTACTAAAGGTAAAAAGGTATCACTTTTAAGTGATTTTAAGCAGGAGCAGCAGATCTATGGAGTAAAGTCGTCCTAGAAAGGTTCAAGAAAGAATACAATACAGAAAAGTGTATTAAGAGCAACAAGCAGGGTTTGTTCTGTAAGCTTTACTTCCATACAATTACACCTGGTACAGACTAAAGAGATACGTTAAGAGAAAACTTTTGCTGTTACTGTACTCTCAAGAAAGGCTTTTTTATTGGAACAAAAATCCTTACTGTACAGAAAACAAGAGTCTGTGTAGCTTAATGAACAACATGGCCTGTTCCCATAGGCCACAGACTTCCAAGTCCACAATGTGAGTATGTGCATGCTGGTTAGCAGTCAAATTACACATTTGAAGCAATAGTACACTATCAAGTTTGCTATTACAAGGACAGTGGGTACTCCAAGAGCCGACACCAACAACTCATATTCTATCACTTAACTGTAATGGAGAACTTCAAATACACCTTCTGTGGTGTCATCTGCATCACTGCAGAAAGACTGTCCATTAAATATAGAATTTGCTTCTGTTCATCACTGTATAATGAGTACAGTAATATAAAACACATCGTCTTAAATGTGTACATCTGTGTAAGTCCATATTCAAAAAATAACACTAGCTGTATGTATTTACTTGTATTAGGGCTGAAAGCTGTCACAATATAACATAAGTCAAAAGCTTCCTGAGTTTTCTACGTATTGCCAATCCTTAGTTTCACAGTGCAGAGATTACTAGTAAACACATTCATAGCTCATATTAACAGGAACAAGAAGTTTGGAACTTTAAGGCTGTTTACAAAAAGTTTTCCTACAAAGTCGTCATAATGTGGATCTGTTCAAGTGCTATTAAAGCTGACTGAATAAAGTGTATCTATCTTCTTCATAACTAAAAATGATTATACTTCAGTTACTCTTGATTTTTCACCTTATTGATCAGAAACATGGTAGAGTGGGATTTAAGGCAAATACATGTATTAACTTAAAAAAATCATCAGTCTCTTGCATTAAGCTGCTGGGCAAATTAGTACAGCATTAGAACAGAAAATGAAAAAGGATATTAAATATGTAGGAAATTTATTTCCTACTTAAAAATCTATACAAATTATAGCAACATTAGGCAATTAAGAGAAAACCCGAAGGTAATTTATATTAACTTACAATAAACATATTAGAGATGAAGTACCACTCACAGCAAAAGGAATGTAGTGAGACTGAAGTTTAATATCTAGCATAGTTAGGAAACTTGACTTCTAGTGAAACAACAACGGAATGCCGATTTCATAAAAATATACACATATAAAAGTATCTTTGTGCATGAATTCCAGAACAGTTTCTCCAAAGTAGTGCTTCTAGAACTTTCAAGTTTTAATTATATTCAAAGTATTTATCACTTGAATAAAGTTGGCAAATTATGGTTTTACTTGACACCTTCCTAAACAGAAGGTGTCACTAATTCAATGGGTCACTCATGAATGGAAATTTTTCTTTTGCTCCCCCAAGAAAGCAGCAGAATATTACAATTTTAACATAGAGTGGAACCCGTTTGTTATTTTACCTACTACACCTTCCCCATCCTTCCATAGAGCAAGCTAGTCAAAAGAAATTTGGCCAAAAAAATTATTTAAGTCAGCAACAAGATGAGCTGGGTTTCGGTTTCCGATGAAGGTTTACTGTATCCGTTTGAATAAAGTGATCTGATCTATCTTCAGACGCTAGAACTCTTCTGACGGCTTCTTCAAAGGCTGCTGCAACATTAGTAGCATCTTTCGCACTGGTTTCAAAATAGGGATGGTTGCCATTATTTCTGCACCAGTCTTGGGCTTCCTCTGTTGACACTTGCCTTTCATCGATATCAATTTTGTTACCCAGTATCACAAATGGAAAACTTTCAGGCTCCTTGACATCTGCATAATAAATGAATTCTTTCTTCCAGTTGCTTAAGTTTTGGAAGCTCTGAGAGTCATCCACGCTGAAGGTTAGAAGGCAACAGTCAGAACCTCTATAGAAAGGAGTCCGCAAGCTCCTAAAACGTTCCTGACCTGCTGTGTCCCATATCTGCATTGTAACAAAATGTCCATCGACTTCCAACTCTTTATTTAAGAATTCCACACCTATTGTATGAAACAGCTGTGCATCAAACTTGTTGGTGACGTATCGGTTCATAAGGGAACTCTTCCCAACTCCACCATCTCCTAGCAGTATTACTTTAAGGAGTGATGATTTTGCTGCCATTGTTACAGGAATATATTCTCCTTGTTTCCTAGACCTGTAAAGATTAAGAAAACCATTAAAAAGGAAAGAGTTACAAGCAGAAAATTTTACTCACATGAATATCTAGAAAGCGTGAAAGTCCACCAATATCAAGTTTAATGTACAAAAGCAGGAGGACTATGCTATACAGGTGTAGATACTCATAGTAAAAACACACACTTAAGAACACCACGTGTTTAAGAGGTATCTCTTCCACTGACTGCCGTCTGCATGTCAGTCACAGGCAGTTCACTGCACCAATTACTGGTCTGTCATTTCAAACACCCAGAACTCCCAAACCCTTCAATGTGCACAAGGGGTACTGCATCACATTCAGCAAGTGCAATGATTCATTTATGTTCACTGAAAAAGATCCATGAAGAAAGCATGAAAGAAAATTTTATGAGCATGAGAGAAAAGTTTGTAATGCATGTGCCTTAAACTAATCACTTAAGCGACATATTTCATTAGCAAAGTAATTTTTAACACACAAAAGTGAAGAGGAAGATTTAGGAATAAAGCAGGACACTATCTCTTTTTCGGGAATAACTGCTGCACTTCACCCAAAATTGCAACCAGACACGGAATTTTAAATCAACTCCCAAGGAACACAGTCACCTATAGAACAAATACAGATGCTGTGATTTTATTTTAAAAGTCAGGTGACGAGGTACGTGTACATAAACATTCAGCATTTTATAGTTCAATCATTGAGGAACAGCCAGGAGGAAAGGAATACTATTACAACTACTGCAGAAGCAAATCCACTGTTGCTACTTTAAATGGTACTCATGTTGCCAAGCACTGAGGCCAAGACTACACTGACAGTTTGTTAATTTTGTTGCATTTATTACTGTCAAACATCTTAAAAAAAAATAAAAACAAAACACAAACCAACAACAACCAAACCAAGAAAAAAAGCACACAAAAAAAAACAAAAACCATTACCATTAAAAAAATCCTTTAAGAATAAAGTAACTTCCTCACTAGTGTTTTGTACCAGCCCAAGCTTGGTCATTATTACAGCAGTATCATCTAATAAGAAAGTAAAAAGTGTAAAAAAAGTGTTTTAATTGCTTGGGGGTACAGTTTCAGTTTTAAGAGCCCAAAGTTATGTTTCTGTATGAGAACTGCTGTTCCTATACCTGCCCAGTACTGAAAGATCTCAATTCAGCCAGAACAGGCTTCTCTGAAAATAGCATCTATTTAAAATGGAAATGGGTCATAAGTTGCCTAGTCCATCCCCTTCTCTGAAAGAAGGAATGCAGTCTTGCTAGTTGTAATTAGCATTACTGGCATATACATCACCCACAGAGTATGGCTGTGGAATTAATACCTGATATAAGCTGGCATGAAGAGTCATATGACGCTGTGCTGCTTTAGAATCAAGGCCAAGATAAGGAACAAGAAATTTCCAGAATTTTTTCATCTCTAGCTTTGCATCTTTGAATGTTTATTTGTTAGACACAACCTACAGTAAGACAGAACAAATTCTTTATAGTCTGAGAAGAGCTGAAGCCTCAACACAAAGGCATTTCAAAATATAAGGAACAGTGGCTGCTTCCATTGAAAATTTGTTCAAAGCAAGTATTTTTATTTATTCAGATTGTGCAATTAAAAGCAATGTTTATAACTCCTTGATTTTGTACAGGCTTGTATTACAATGATGTTAAAACTGCTTAACAGCTACAAGTGGATTGTTCATGTAGGGATAGGACAAGTAGCAGAGGGGAGGCTTTAAACTGAAAGAGGGCAGATTTAGATTAGATATAAGGAAGAAGTTCTTTACTGTGAGGGTGGTGAAACAATGGAACAGGTTTCCCAGAGAAGCTGTGGCTGCCCCATCCCTGGAAGTGTTCAAGGCCAGGTGGGACAGGGCTTTGAGCAACCTGGTCTGGGTTGCTCTGTCACAGGCGCAGTGGAACTAGATGAGCTTTAAGGTTCCTTCCAATCCAAACCATTCTAGCATTCTTTCACAGAGCTACGGGATAATTGCTGTGGCTCAGGATATGAATACATACATTTTTATATATGTGAAAAGCCTTCTTAGAGTCACTGGACTACATGCATATGAGTTCCAGGTTCATGCTGTTTAAAATGGCCCAGCATCTTCATTTATCTCCCTAATTCCCACTACTGGTTAACAAGTAAGTTATCTGAGCTAAGCCATTAGATAGGGACATATCCTTGATAAATAATGCATTCATGAGAACAGAGGGTACTGAGTGTCTTCCTATTCTTTCCACTTCAATACAGGGAACAAATTACAATTACTTTTTTTTTTTCTCTCCTGTCCCAGTGAAATCATAAGTTCCCTAAAAGACATACTGTGAATAAATGAATGACTGACTTAGTTCTGACTGGTACTATGTACTCCTTTCTTTAGCTTCTACAGTTTGAAGAACTGCAGTTATGAGATTTTCCATGAAGTCACATTTTAAACAAAATAAAAGGAAAGTCTCTTAACAGTATCTAGTACTTTTATGCATCCAGAACCCAAGAATTTAATTTGCACAACTTCAACTACGTGAGCCATTGCAGTGAGGTCTAGGAGACTGATGACCATAAAAACACTTTTACTGAGCAGGCAATCACAGACCAGCCACAAACATTAAGTGTCTTTTCAGCTAGAGCCAAAATGGTCCTTCTACCCAGAAACTATAAAAACAGTCTTCCCAGGACTGATAAGCAAGTATCTCAATGTGATGCTACAGGCAACACCAGTTTTCAGCACATTCAGCCTCCACAGTAGCAGCTGTCATGCATAGCTGGCAGCTTACGTTTTTATGAAGTTTTTAATAAAAAAAGTAAATAGGACATACCTTCAGTCATTTAAAAGCATGTTTAGAGGTGTTAAGACCCATTTTTGTTTGGAAGCAGCAAAGACTATAGGATTTTTGACTACATAAGGGACTTCTCTGCAGCCCCACTGAATATGTGATTTAGATTATCTGCCAAACAGCAACAGCTGTCAGCACAGTAGGCTGCTGCATTTTATCTACTACACATCTTTAAATAAGTTTATTTAAAGGAATTTATCATTTTTTAAACAAAATGCTAAAATCCTTAAGACACTGGGAGAAGTAATGTTATTTCCCCTATTATGTACTTTGAACTTATCTGTATGTTTTTTGTTAATACTCTTGAAGGAGCAGTCACCATCTGATACTGTGTTTCTTAAGATTTACTGCCATAATTGTTCCTTTTATATCATCATCCAATAGCCAAAAACAAAACAAAAACTTCATTCCCAATGTGCATGTGATTATTTTAATCATCAGGAACTGCAAGACACCACAGAATTTTACAGTTCTGGTGTCCTCAACATAAAAAGGACATGGAACTCTTGGAACAAGTCCAGAGGAGGGCCATGAGGACAATCAAGGGGTTGGAGCACCTCCCATATGAAGACAGGCTGAGAAAACTGGGGCTGTTCAGCCTGGAGAAGAGAAGGCTGCATGGAGACCTCATAGCAGCCTTCCAGTATCTGAAGGAGGCCTACAAGAATGCTGGGGAGGAACTCTTCATTAGGGACTGTAGCGATAGGACAGGGGGTAACAGGTTAAAACTTAAACAGGGGAAGTTTAGATTGGATATAAGGAGGAAGTTCTTTACTGTAAGGGTGGTGAGGCACTGGAATGGGTTGCCCAAGGAAGCTGTGAATGCTCCATCCCTGGCAGTGTTCAAGCCCAGGCTGAACAGAGCCTTGGGTGAGATGGTTTAGTGTGAGGTGTCTCTGCCCATGGCAGGGGGGTTGGAACTTGATGATCTTAAGGTCCTTTCCAAGCCTAACTATTCTGATTCTATGATTTTAATTACAGGAAACAATTTGTTCCAGTTATTTCTTACTGTGCTGCACAATTAGTTTAATGTAAAAGTAGTCTCAACCTAGTACACAGAGAAGTATGTAAAGAGAAGATTTTCCCCTCATGTTCCTTTATCATTTCAATATTGAAAGAAAGAGCAAATAAACAAAAAGCAGCCTCATTCTGGTCCATTTTGATAACCATTTCTGAATTGCCTCCACTGACTTACAGGGACTCAAGCTCTTAGACCACCAATTATTATTAATTGTTCCAGTTAAAAGCAGGGAATTGTTTCTACTAAATACCATTTGTAATACAATCATATACTATAATACAAACGTAATTGAACTGTTGTCTCCCAGAATCTCCCTTTTAAGCAGTGAACTGAATTACATGCCTATTCACAATCTTCTTTGCTAAGCCATCTTTTGCTAAACCACAACTATCAGATATTAATAGTTTTAAAACACACACCAACACTCCAAGTATTCTGTCTGACAAAAACACTTGCCTTTCAATAACAATATAAATTTACTCTGTCATTCGTAATTCTTTTTCTTCACACTAACAAAACATTTGACAACAATTACCAGGCCAGCTTGGGAGAAAAAAAAGTTTCCCACAGTTTGTTAGCTGCAGGGGCTCATCAAAAACATGATATAAGTTGCTTCTCTGCAAAACGTCTGAAAAAAAAAGCCCCAAGAACTATCAGAGTGCAGCACAAGGGGCAGAATACAGAACTACATAAAGCAGTTTTCAACACTACACTTACTGTTTGAGGAGTATTTACATTTCTCAGCCCTCAGTCACTAGAGTAGTTACACTGATCTAATAGCACAAGAACACTTTTTTTAGTATTATGAGGCCACAAGCTTGTCTGACCTTGGAAGATTTTTGTTCTCAATTCAAACAGAAACACACAGATATGAAGTCAAGATGCTGCAAACTTTGTCATATTTAATGTGTTACAAGCTCAGACATTGGTCAGCCTCCAAACTGACCTTTGCCTCCACAGGGTACTGACATAAGAGCCATGTTTCTGCAACAGCCCTTTACTGATGGCCACTTTTCAGCCGCCTACTTCTGTGGAAGCCTGGAAGCCCTTCAATAATGCTGCTCGACCTACTGAGATCCTAATCATCTTGCAAGCCTGCCTTCCTTTATATACGACTTCACTACTGCACTGTAAAGATAGTTTGTGTTTTCTGTTGGATAGGTCTTCAATAATTTGAAGACAGGTTATCTGAAAATTGACTCTAGTTGTAAGCAGCCTCAATACACTTCATCTAACACCAGAATATCATGAGAGTTTATTCACAGTAATTTGTAATATGAACACAAGCCAAACTGAACTGACATACAGCTGTTGCCACTCATTTGTATACTGAAAAGTTGTATTTGGGTTTTTTTTTTAATAAGGTTATTTTTAACTCCTATGTAGTTCAGGATTCTAGTTCAAACAGTTGCCTGGCACAACTCAGGACTATGAAAGCAGCAGCCAAAGGAAGGAATCCTTAGGTCCACGTAACTCCTGGATCATGAAATCATCCCAGTACTTACTGCCAAGATCATTTCTTTTTAACTAGCCACAAATTCAATAAGCAAATCCTGTCAGGAGAAATACCTAAATTTATATCTCTCCTAGTTTAGTCTTGCAGGGACCTGGTCTTCTTTTACCATCTTGTTCCCCACATTCAAGTAGAATAATCAAATTATTACTTACCCTGATTTAATCAGAGTTGACATTGCTCAGCAGCTCACAGCTGAGTGACAACTTAAGTAGTCTGTTACTTTCAGCCAACTTCAAATCACTCTTAGGCGCTGCTGCTCTTGGTGTAACATTTTTAACAATGAGTTAACTAACACCTTGCAACCTACTTGTCTGTTACAATTTCTACTCTTTCAGTAACTTATCAAGCAATTATTTCTGCTCATATGTGCTCATATTTTTCCTTTGCATTAAGTTCTCTTTCCCTCCAGGGGAACCTGAGCAATACCAGCCTCTTGGTCAAGCTACACTGTACGTTCATATTTTTCTCAATGTAACTATGCGACCAAAGACAATCCCTAAGGCAGTTAAGTGGGCTACAATGTACCAGGCCAACATACTGTCTGCTCCACAGAGAATGAAAACAAAAACAAGATACTAAAGTACAGCATTAAAAAACGTTGATTAATTCTTACAAGCTTCTCCCCCCTACCCCCCCCCCCCCCCCCCCCCCCCCCCGGAAATGTTTATTCATTGTGAAACATTTATGTAAAGTTCCAATCCTAAGGAGCTGAAAGATCTGCTTCTCATAATTTATTACTACATTACACAGAATAAAATACAACTTGAATGCTAAATACCTTGTGTGACCCTCTGCAATTTGTTTTTTTTCCCCCCACATATTTTCAATTCAAAGAAACTGATCGCTTGTTTGTGCACTCAAAACAGGGACTGCTAGGGGATTTTTCTTACTACACACTCCCTATTTTTAGCTTAACAGAAAAGCCTTTACTAAAGACAACAAACAGATCTCCAATCAACCTGAAAGACAGCAGAGAAAAATGACAGTTCATTATTAGTTTCATGTTTAACCTGAAACACAAATGTAGCTGTACCATCCTTTGGTCAGGTTTCTCTAGAAGCAAAAATCCAAGGAAAAAAAGTTAACTTTGGGTACATCTGAGAAACAACTCTTGCTCCAGTCTGCCACTGCAGTTTGCTACCTCTATAAGCTACTAAAATGTCACACAAATATCCCCCGCAAGAGACAGCCACACACTACCACCCTTGCTCTAAGAAAAAGCAAGCACCAACAACTTCAGTGTTGTACAACACTTTAAAGGCAAATAGAAACCACATGCTTATTTAGTAAAGCTGTAAATTATGCTGGACAAGAAGGAAAACAACATACAGGGCAGCAGACTGCATGACAGCTATTTGCAGACAAATATTTTAATTCCAAAACAAAATTTAGCCAAGGAGTTCCCTACTTGGCTATCCAACTTAGTAAAATTAAGTGCTCCCCATGTATCTAATTACATGTAAACCTTCTAGGAGGGCCATTAGTATAGGATTTTAAAACTAGCTCTCTTGCAGTATTCTGTTATCCAATTATTTTGCACAAGTTACGTTTAACATGGAATAAATACACACTGAAAACTGCCCATTACCCACTCAAACCTAAGCGATTCAACTATCTCATCCTAACCCTTCTGGTCCTTCAGCCATCCCCACATAATTTTTGCATAGCCACCTGCCAGGATTAGAACAGCAACCGGCCGTTGCAGAGGAGAGCTGAATCGCGTCACTGGCTCGAAAAAGACGAACTAGAAACTCATTGCTCAGGGTCCCCTTGGAAAAACAAGTCCTTCTTCAGCAGACGGCAAGAAGAAGGGGCGGTAAAGGTATCGGCTCGAGTTTTTTTCAGTTCGGAAGGTGCTGAGGAGACAGATACTAAACCAAGATTCACCCTCGCAGATCAAACCTTTACGTGCGCTGAGGAAGCGCGGCGGAGCCGGACACTGACAGCGCGCCGCTGGGAATGGCTCGGCAGGAGCCGCCTCCCCGCTGAGCTCCCGCCTGCCCCGGAGTCACGGGATTCCCAATCACGCCACGCTTCCCCGCTGCCCGCACCGGCGCCAAGCACCGGCGGGGCCTTCTCCCAGCTCTGCCCCGGCCAGGGCCGCTCCACAGAGGGGTAACTGGGGGATGAGGGACGGCCGGGGCTCCCCTCCTGCTCCCCGGAGGCTGCAGCTGGCGGAGCTCGGTGAGCGGAGAAGGGAGCGCTGGGAGTCTGGAAATAAGGAAACCCCGGTCAGCTCCGGACCGCTGCCCCCCACCGCTACCTCAGGAAGTGGGAGCTCGACCCCCTCACCTCGCAGCGGCGGGCGAGGAGAAAGTCCCCGGCGCGGGCCGCCTCTCCCGAGACACCGGCCCTAGACCCAGCGGCTACTGCCCACCCGCCGAGGAGAAAGGGTGGGACGTGAGTCGAAGAAACCGATACCTGCCCGCGAGAAGAAGACTACCGCCAGTCCCAAACCCAGGCTCCGCCACCAGGCACTGGTGAAGGAAGAAACAACATGGCGGAGCAGGGAGAGGCGGGAGGGATGGGATCACGTGAGCGCTTGGCCCCGCCTCCTGGCGGAGCCGCTGTGCGCCCTGGCTCGTGCGCGAAGGTGCTGCTGGCTCTGAGGGTCCGATGTGACGCGGAGCTGTGGGCAAGGCCAGGCTTGGGCCTGGTGGGGCCGGTAACGGGAGCAGTGGTCCCCGGCACCGGCTGTCAGTGGAAAGGCTGTGACTACCTCTCACTGCCCGCCAGCCTGCAACTTCTGGCTTTACACTAGGAGACGGCAGATTTAGATATAAGGAAGCTCTTCGCTATGAGGGTCGTGAGGCACGGGTACCGGTTGTCCAGGGAAACTGTGGATGCCGCATCCCTGGCAGTGTTCAAGGCTAGGCTGGACGGGGCTTTGAGCAACCTCGTCTAGTGGAGTGTCCCTGGCCATGGCAGGGGGTTGGAACTAGGTGAGCTTTAGGTTCTTCCAACCCAAACTATTCTGTGATTCTATGATTTAAAAGAAGCAGTGCTGTTCCACTGCAAAAGGACAATACTTTTATTTGTATCTGTAATAATGCGCTGAATTACTCCACTTTAAAACACCTTTACATAGCTGTTTGCAGGTCAGAGTTATTTATTAAAAGCAGTAGTCTCACTGTGCTCCACATCGCATGTTCCACGTTGCATGCTCCCAATGTAAACAAACTCCTGACTGTAAGGCAACTTCACATGCCACTGAAGAAACTAACCAAAGCCCAAAGTGCACTATTTAAAAAGAGTAGTCAGACACTATATATATATGTATGTTTTTTTTTTTCCTGTAGGAATTCAGGATAATGTCGACTTGACTGTTTAAACAAGATCACAGGAAAAAAGGTCTGAAGCAGCTGGTATAAAGACTTTTTTTGTGCTTTTACAAACCATCATGAGGACGGGGCAAAATGTAATTAAAATGAAAAAAGCATAAATTGTTTATGTGTATTTGGAGAAGTTCCCACATCATCAAGAGGGATAGGCAATGACAGGTGTCCAAAAAGAGCACTGGAAATACACCCATGTGCTCTAGCAGTCATCACATGCCTCTGATCATAAGGGAGATGCAATCAGACTGGAATTGCTACTTGCAGAGTCATCTTGTTTTGGATCAGATTTACAATACGTCCCAACAAAAGGAAAACAAGATCTCAGTATCATCAAAAGGAAATGCCTCCTACTGACAGGAGGAGTATTAAAAGGCAGGCCATGCTAAAGGTACATCTGATGATACTAGTCCCATTCTTATTTAATAAAGCTGGACTTTGAAATTTTTGAGTACTTTTTCCCCTGGGATCTGCTTTCATACAATGCTAAAGTAAAATACAAGTAAGTGCTGGAGGAGCAGAAAAATGGTCTTCGAGTTATTGCATTATTTTGTGATTTAAAATGATTAAAAAAAAAAAACCACAAAAAACACCCATTCCCCCCCCCCCCCAAAAAAAAAAAAAGTCAACTGCATTTAGAAGTGGAGGAGATAATTACTGTTTTGCACTTGATATCTTATGGGATGAAGCTACCGTATTTCTTGAGACAACACTGGTTCTCAGACATTTGGATACACTTAAGGGAGATAAATCGTAGAATCATAGAATAGTTTGGGTTGGAAGGGATCTTTATGGGTCATGTAGTCAAATACCCCTGCAATGAGCAGAGACACCTTAAACTAGATCAGGTTGCTCAGAGCTCTGTCCAGCCTGACCTTGAATGTTTCCAGGGATGGGGCAGACACCTATCACAACAGGCCCTGCTAAAAAGTTTGTCCGTGTCTTTCTGATAAGACCCCTTTAGGTACTGGAAGGCTGCTCTAATGTCTCCATGGAGCTTTCTCCAGGCTAAACAACTCCATCTCTCAGCCTGTCTCCATATACTAAAGGTGCTCCAGCCCTCTGATCATCTTCATGGCCCTCCTCTGGACTTGCTCCAACAGTTCCGTGTCCTTTTTTTGTTGAGGACACCAGAACTGTACACAATACTCCAAATGGAGTTTTATGAGAGCAAAGTAGAGGGAGGGACAGGATCACCATCTTACCTGCTGGTCACGCTTCTTTTGATTCAGCCCAGGATACGGTTGGCTTTCCGGACTGCAAGTATACACTGCCAGCTCATGTCCAGCTTTTCATCCACCAGTACCCCCAAGTCTTTCTTTGCAGGGCTGCTCTGAATCACTTCATCCACCAGCCTGCAGTGATACTGGGGGTTGCCCCAGTGCAGATGCAGGACCTTGCACCTGGCCTTGTTGAACAACATGAGGTTCACATGGGCGCACTTTTCAAGCATTCTTAAAAATCTAGTTAGAAACAAAATTCTTAAACTTTTGATATAAGACGTATTTTTATTTCTTTTATATGGGAACATAAAGGAAAATAGAAAAGAACCATAATGTAACCATGGCCTATTATGCTTATGATGTTACAGGCATAACTGAGTATTAATAGATTTAGTTCTACAGTTAAAACACACACATGCATGCCTGAGGATCAGGAACTAAAGGTCCTTTTCCCTTGTGTCCACCCTGTTACTATTACTCATGTGTGTAACAAAGCCAATAGTTGCTGTAGAACAATCGAAAACTCTAGAACAAATAATGCCACTGATGAAGCTGGTCATATGAAGTAAACCTGCCTGTTCTTAGGTACATACAGAAGATGTGGTTTGAAACGTGCACCAAAATCACTCCCGTTTTAAATTCTGCAGCCAGTGTAGGGTCCTGACAGTGGGCCCACCACCCCTTATGCTCCCACCACCCACATGCTCCCTCATGTGCATGTTCATCTGAAAGCATACTCTGCACCTTAAGGATTTTATTCACAGAGCTGTATTCAGGAAGAGGTCTTTATGTCATGTGCTGGCAAACAGCACAAACAGCATCCCAATAACAAATAAAGGGCAATTTTTTGTGTGTGTCTATGAGAAAGTTCTGTATCAGCAAAGCTCTCGTGTTATAGAGCTTGTCAATAATGCTTTTTACCATCTGTAGTTGGCAAGGAGACTGTTCCATCCTGGCAAGTGATGACATGGCCTCAGTAAAACATGACTTTGTCACCTCCTGGCTGAATTACAGCAGTACAAAATAGGGGGATATGAAGTCACTTGCCTTTATGCCTCTGTTAATACCAGAATGCAGCAACCCAGCCCCTAAGCAATCCAAGAAATTATCAAAGTGCTCTTGTTTCTTTCCTTATCTTCCAGGCACTCAGTGAACTGGGCCATTACACCCTGAAGATTCCCTGAAGGACTGTAATTCAACATACTTGCTCTTTAACCACAGCCTGTTACCAGGTAACTTTTCTTCCTGTCAGAAAAAGCTGTTCTTTTTTTTTTTGTTTGTTTAAAGAGCTGCATTTCTTGGCTTTAGTAACAGATGTACATAGCACAGCAGACTGAAAGGAACACACTTTAAATAAACAATAAACAGCACAAATTTTCTTCGGGTTTGGAAAGGAAAAAAGAGTTATAAACAACAAATGGCAGCCGTAGTACCTCCCTGAAAAGTGCTATAGTGAGAGTTAAGAGTGAGATACAAAAGGCACTCAATAGAAGAGAACGAAATGGATCTGGCAGTGGATCTCCAGGAACCATGAGTTTTGTCACTTGATGTTAAAGCACCAAGACTGATTCTAATTAGCAGAGCTCTTCTTAATAATATATTTATTCTTACATTGAAAGCTGTGTGAAATTAGTTGTTAATTTAGCTCTCATATTTTCAAGACATGTATTGCAAGTCCTGCAGCCCCAGGCTGCTTGAGCTTTGAGTGATCTACGTTTAAGAACTTATTGCTACTATTAAATCATAGGATTCACGAAGCGGCTGAATTTGCAGCCTCTCTGGAAAACTTAGTGAAAACACATACGGAGTTCAGACTTACCTGGCTACTTTTTGGTTACTTTTATTCAGCCTAATTTGTTCTGTGTCTGTTTGGATCACTTCTAATATCATGCTTCTTTGTGGAACAGCAATATGGATATGCTAAACATCATACCAAAATTAATTGTCTCTGCTTAAAAAAGTTAAGAGGTCTTTTTCACATCTGGACAAACTGGGAAAAAAAAAAGGGGAAAAAAAAAGAAAAGGACAATTTAACAACATATAAGAATCTCACTTTTCAAAGCTTTCCTTTTTATTCTTGTTTCTAGACTCCAGTACTCCCTGTACTACCATGATCTAGACCCTCCTGCTGGCATATACACTGTGTAGGTCCAAGTTGACTCTTTAGAGCCTTTTTGAGCCAAAGCACACAATCTTATCCAGTCAAACATTTTAAGCCTGCGCAGTTACACAGTCTGGGTAGGGACAATATAACCTATTAACAAACTGCAGCCTGGGGCAGTAATTTGCTTAGTGAAATTATGAACACACCTCTTTAAATAACAGCAATGATTTACTTGAATGACCATCTCATATTTGACACCTCATGTCTGTAGAATATCCTGACATACAGTGTCACACAATGCTACACATGACATCTGTTTTTTATTAAACCTTTCAAGTAACAAGCATTGGATACAAACACAGAAAAATGGCCAAAGTAGCAATGAACTATCTTAGGTGAAAATAACCCAAGAAGGGAACACAATGATTCATGATTTTGTATGCAGTTTCACTGTTATATGTAGAGTTGCAGGCAGCATGTTTACTGGTATGAACTAGGCATAAAGTGAAACCAAACCTGGATGAGCTTTTTCACCAGTCCTGGAACAACAAAGCTCCATTTCCTAAAGAGTTGTGTCCTCAGCACTCTTAAAACAAGTTCGGTTCAGTTTCCCTGCTTCCCAACACTTTCTGCTCTTTTCTGCCAGTATTCCCAGATCTCCTTGTGCCAAACTACTATCCGGGCAAGCACGAGTGTATTTTGTGTCTGGCTTTCAGGTAATAACTAACAACCTAGCAACTATGCGTGTGTTTAACCAGCAGCCAGCAGCTTAGGTGAGGTAACTGCTGAATAAAAGATAAGGGCTCCATCTCTGTAAATAGGAACAGAAATTCTGGATTTCGCAAGATTTACAAATACATTCTCATCTTTTAATGTATAGATTTAACTGGATTAGTTGCAAAGCCAGCTCTCGGGTTCAACTGTTATTGGGAAGGAAGGCAATGGAGGAATGCCTGCTCACAATGTATTACCATGTAAAACTACTTTAAAATGCTGAGGGCTTGCCCTAAGACTTCTGACTGGTCTTGGTTTGAAACGGACAGAAGAAAGTTCAGGGACAGTTGTGAAAGTGGCATGATTACAATCCATTATTTGTCAATTTGTATTTACTGTCAGTTGTTTCTATATCATATAAACTGCAACTGCAGTTGTTACTAACTGGATTTTATTACTTCTGTATCTTAGAAGAGCCAAATGACCGTTGTGCTGCTGCAGGCAGAGCTCACTTAGATCACAGTAAGGCAGGCTCGCTCAGTGATTTGAAAAAGTGTTAAGGTATCAGCTGTTCATGTTTCCTCAGCTGTTCAGTAACTGTGGATCTGTAGAAAACCCCAGTCCTGTTGGGGCATATGGCTCAGCACTATACATTTACTGATGGGCAGTTCAAAAGAAAAGGAGGTTACACCAGTACCCCAGAGGAGAAGTACTTAGGAGTACTGGTGGATGAAAGATTGGATATAACCCAGCAGTGCGCACTCGCAGCCCAGAATGCCAGTTGTATCTTGGGCTGCATCAAAAGATGTGTGGCCAGCAGGTTGATGGAGGTGATTTTCCCTCTCTGCTCTGCGCTGGTGAGACCCCATCTGGAGTACTGCATTCAGCTTTGGGGTCCTCAGCGCAGGAAAGACATGGACCTGTTGGAGAAGGTCCAGAGGGGAGCCACAAAAATGATCAGAGGGCTGGGGCAACTCTTCTATGAAGAAAGGTGGAAGGAGTTGGGGTTGTTCAACCTGGAGAAAACACCATGCAGACCTTATTGCAGCATTTCAGTTCTTAAAAGGGGCATATAAGAAAGATGGGGAGAGACTTTTTTGCAGGGCCTGTTGCAATAGGATGAGGGGTAACGGTTTTCAACTAAAAGAGGTGAGATTCAGGCCGGAAGCAAGGAAGAAATTTTTTACAACTATTGTGGTAAAATACTGGCACAGGTTGCCCAGAGCGGTGTAGATGCATCCTCCCCAGAGATATTCAAGAACAGGCTGGATGCAGCGCTGGGCAACCTGATCAAGTGAAAGAGGGGGTTGGACTATATAACCTTTGAAGGTCCCTTCCAAACTAAACTATTCTATGGTTACAACATTACATCACAAATGTAGTCAATATAATGGTTACAAATTTTACCCTTGATATATAATTTAAAACCACTGTCCATGACTTTAACATTTCACTTTGCCAAGACAAAACTTGGATGAGCTGTACATTACTGGAATGGCTTCAAAACCATATGCAGGCAGAAATTATTTATAACTGTCTGTTGTTCACAGCTAAAATAAAACTCTCCTGCTACACAGTGTTCCGACACTGCACAGAACTGGCATATAGCTCCCTCAATAGGACCACGACTTCCAAAACAACAGCACGCAACTTTGTGCTTACTGTGAACCAGTAACACAGATGTGTTTGCTTTCCTGGAGTTTTACTGAAAGATAAAAATAATACTTTTCACTGAAGTACTTCCACTTAAACAAGGAGGAAGGACTACTTGTAAGCATCAATCTGAGCACATGAGCAGGGGTGGGAAGGAAGGCTGTTACTAAACTGATTGGTTACTCAACTGAACAGTGGAGGTCTGGCATAATGCTTAAATATTTGTTTTACATCAGTGGAATTCCATTAAAACACACATTTTCACATGTTAAATCACAGTAAGTCACACTGCTGAAAGTTTACACTTCACAGAATGGAAAAGATTGTAACATCAGGTTACACACCATTTTCACCATATACACATAAAGGCCCATCTTCTCTTTTATTTTCAATCCTGGCTGGCTTTTAGTTCACCGCTAGCTATATTTTCTCATTCCATGCCCCAACTCCTTTCTCTGACACGTCATGTGGCTGGAGAGCTCCAGGGCACTGCCTCAGCCCTGAAAAGCTGACCAGCCTCAGCTGTGTGACAGCCAGATAGGTGAAGGAACTGCCCTTAATTCCTCCAGCACACACTCACCAGGTGTCTCTGCTCAGCTGATGCATTTTAGCCTTGAACTGCAAAAAGCCTGTTAAGCATTTGTAAAAGATACCTCCATTAATGCTAAGTATGCCATTTCATTGTTTATATAAGAGTGAAACTAAACACTTTCCTCTGTGCCTAAAGCATGACTTTGGCAATTTACTGACCCATTTCACCATCTCCAACAAGGAAATTCATTATGAAGGTTATGTGTCCAGACAGTACCACTGATTTGCTGCAAGAGGCAGGCTGGCAGTGCAGATTTATTCTCCACTGCATCTTCTTAGGTCCTTGAGTTGACACACTGATGTGCTCATAAAATCAGGACTCAATGCAAGACCCATTTCCTCTCATTTACACATTTACAGTAACTCAAAACCAGTGAAGAAATCAAAATACAGACACACAGTATGAAGAGAGACTTCTACAGTACAGACCAACAGACAACTGTGAAAGATACCCAGACTCGGGTGGTTCTCCCAGTTCAGAAAAGTCCATTTTAAGTACTCAGCTGAATTTGAAGTCATTTTATATTTTCCAGAAAAAGAATGCTGAGGGGCTTTTTTTTTTTTTTTTTTTTAATAAATAAATGCTCCTGGAATACAGCCAGTGTTGCCTCTGGAACAAAAACACATATAAACACTTCAGCTATTAGAGTTCCTCATATTCATTTTTCTGGGTAATATGCACTATATAAAAACATGAATTTGTTCAGTGCAGGACAGATGTACCAGTTCAAGAGAAAATTTCCATTCAGAAAGTAATTAGTTTCATGCCTTTATTAAACAAAGATAAATTTAATAACATACTTTTTAAAAAATAAATTATTGTCTGATCCTCCATTAATTTCTTGACAGTAACAGGACACATCACCTTACATTGCAAATCTGAACTGCAAACTGGCAAGATTGTCAGAAGTCCTATTTCCCTCCCAACAGCTGTAGAAAGCTGAAGAATTTAATTTCTGCATTCATTAGCTAGCTCCTTCTCCCTCTTTTACACTGTTATTCATTCTTTTTTTTCTCCTCTTAGACATTATCTCTTGAACTTAATAATCTAACACTTACTTGCAAAAAGTCATTTAATTAAGGAGTGAATCTATGCTGAACATTCTGTGAACTGCAGTTTTGGGAACAGTTTGTTGATTCTAAATGAAACTTGCATTCTGTGAAAGAACTCCTGCTGAAGACAACGAAAATCCCATGTACTCATCATCTCCGGGAAAAAAAAACCTGCAACATCTGGAATATTTTTAATGGATTTACCAGTGAATATTCCACTCTCAGACACACTATTACCATTTTTTCCCTTCATTTCTTTACATATTGACATTACTTAAAACCACATAGATTTATTCAAGTCATCTTCAACTATAACTTAGCAATTTTTAAAACCTGTTTTTTCTCTTTTTACTTGCAGTATCTACATAGTACCAATAAAAACAATCTAAACTACAGTTTAAACTGAAATCCCATCTCATATGTGGTTCTAAACTGCTTATTAAAGAGGGATGGCGTTATAAACAAAACCATCTGCTGTGATACCACTGTTCTCCACATTCATTGCAAATAACGTAAGTCAACATTTGTTCATCTGGATTTGTGTTTCTCACCCAACCTGGAAGAAAGAGAGTTCCTCTGGTGATCATAGTGACTGTGCAATCAAATTTTTCACAACGCCTACACTTTATTTTGTTTGTCTGTGTGCCATTAATAACTTGTGGAAGCTGATGTTCCTGAAGAGATGATTCACTGTACAGAGCCCTCAGCTGTTTCAGTTCATCGCTGGCCATTTCCATCACTGTCATCTCGGCAAACGCCTTTGGAGTCAAAGTCCCTGAAGAAAGGTTACGTTTTAAGTGGCAACTTTTAGGGTTCTTCAGGTTAGCAATTTTGCTTCTGATGCAATTTTTATACTTTTTGTCACTTTTAGCATGAAGATCAAAAATACATTTTTCTATTTCTTTAGCAAGCTCTAGCCATTTATCAGTTTCTTCGTCTTTGGCAGAACCAGCCAAAGATTTATAAAGAAGATCTGTACATTTACACCTCAGAGCTCTCATTGGATCCTGCTGCAGACTTGCTTGGTTAGGAAGAAGTTTAGAATCATTATCAGTGTGATGTTCCTCAAAAGAAGAAAGCTGATTCATGCTGCCTTCTGCCTCATTATGTACTACATTTTTAACAGCTTGTGATGGGATCAACATTTTAGAACTAGTAGCATCTAATGCCTCCTGCTGACATGGTTCTTCGGACAGTGATTGTTCTCTAGGAACCTCGCTAAGATACTCAATTTCCTTTTTCACACACACAAAATCTGACTTTTTAACTTGGATCGATTCAACAGAGTTACTCTTGTAAAGTGCTTTCCACCTTGACAGTAACTGCTTTGCTTTCTTTTTTAACTCTGCTGAAGGGCAGCTCTTGAGTACTCTATATACAGCCTTGGCAACTCCTGTCCCCTGAAGATACTCTGTAGTCATATCAACATCTTCAAGTTCTTTAAGATGATATTCAATATCTTGGAAACTGTTCTCAGACAGTAGTTTTTCAATACAATGGGCTCTGTGTACAATGTTCTTCTGCTCAGACATTTTGAAACCTGAAAGCAAAAAAATGTTTATTGTATTTATTGCAGTTATGACATGAATTAATTTTCTGTATATTCTTATGTTTCTTTTTATGATATTTTACACTATTTAATGTTTTTTCCAGCTTTTACCTTAAATGGTGTAGAGCTAGTGGAGCAAATGCAAAATGCAGAGAAGCTTGGGTCCTGGAAAAATGCAAGTGGGTATAGGTAGTCTAACTTGTGCAAGAATACTGCCAAAAAAGAAAGCCTACAGGGACTTCTCCTATAGTAGGGTTAACAACTTAAAAGTAGGGTATGACACTAATATTTAAGGAAAAGAACATGGTCTCTCGAAAACAGTCTTGCATGCACACAACAGATGTTCTCAGGGAGGTTCTCAACTACTGCAAAGTAGATCAATACACAACCACTCTGTTGTATGAGATTACAGGGAGACTTTGCATATTATCCCATGACCCATAAAGCATACAAAGCTAGAAAGTTTAAGAAACCTCACACACTCATATTGTTTTAGTTAGTATTAACTTCTACAGCAGACAGATGAGATACTGGGAATTGGGCAGTTTTGTTTTGTGGGAATTTTTGCTTGGGTTTTGATTGGCTGGTTGGTTGGGTTATTTTCATTTCAGACTTTTTCATCAAGCCTTTGTTAACTTCAAAAGAATAAAATTAAACAGCTAATGTGGGCATGGTATCTGCCTAAAAAACACTGACATAAATGACTTTGTCAAGCACCTAGTGGAGATGCCACAGTTTTCAGGCCTTTTGACAAACTTTTATACATCACCATAACTTGGTATCAGGCGTTTCTTCAATTACTATGCAGTAAGTAGCTGAACACAGTCTATTTGGAGCTGCAAAGTGAAGGTCTGGGGCTACTCTGCAGCAAGTTGAAGTGACCCTGATATAATTTCATGGACCTTAAACCCAAAATGCCACCCTAGTTCCTACATGATGCTCACCTTTCACTTGCTATGCAAGAAATCACTTATATATCTCTTCCAAAAGTTTATCTTTGTAGTTGCTAACAAAGAGGCAAGTCAGACTAATAAATTTTAAACTGAGGTCCCCACTGCTGCCCTTCCAGCCTGGCATCATATTTCAGTTTGATTATTGAGGAAGGGCAGCTCAAAACCAGTGATATCTACAAAATGGTTTCAAAACAGTGAAATCTCAAACTCCCAATTGTTATTTTTGGAAATTCTTTAAAAGTTAAAAGACATATCCCTCTATCTTCTAAAAAGTACCTATTTTCTTACAGCCACAGAATTACTAAAGCACACTTCCATACATTGACATGTTAAATGAAAAGAAAAAGAGGATTTCAGAAGCAGTCTCATGGCTTGAATATTTCCTTTTGATTCCTTTTTATCAAGCCCTTTCATCAAAAAATGCTCAGTACATTGCTGTTGTGAAATTTACACACAAAAAGTGTTAATACTACTAACATTATTCTCCTGTTTGCTGCAAAAGAGAATTGAGAATGTTGAATGCAGAATTGAATGTGTTAAGTGTTCCTCTTTTCTTAGGAGTTTGTCTTCTAAACTTGTGCACAAAACCAGTTTTTTGTCTGAAGTTATACACATCCTGATTCTACCCTAGAAAAAGTCATCTGCCTGATTGGCTGACACAGGGCTAGCTACAGATGTCCGTATTTAAAAGAACTCAAGCAGATTTCTTGCACCATCATTTTTTCCATGATGAAACCTCCTAGAGAATGGGGAGAGAGAAGGAACAAGTGATTCAGCTGGGTGATTCGCATGCTCTGTTGCTTTCTGTAACCACCAGCCCAACTAACCTGTTTTACGCACGACAGAAATAAGTCCAAACTTTAGGTAGAGCCTCAGAGCTCCACAAAGAAAAGGACAGAGACAAACAGCATGAACCATCATCTGTTTCTATAATACTTAACCACTGACCTCCACAATGAATTCACTTAATGTGAATTTAAACTCTCTGCATTCACTTAATGTGTATTTAAACAGCTCCTTCTTGTCTCAACATTTTGAAGTCCTGCAAAACCTCAGTAATAGCTATTACAGGAACTGATTTACTGGTCAAGACATTTCAGAACCAGAGAAACAGGATGCATTTTTCAAATACTAAAGTTGAACTTTATGCTTTGCTATACTGAAAAGTACATATAATTGTATCTAATCATCTGTTCTGCTGCAGGACCACACAGAGGCTGTGAGAGTAGAAAGAGATGTTTTATTATGTAGGGCAGCCATCACTACAGCAGGACAGTTCCCTGTCTCCAGAACACCAAGTAGCTGACCTCAGAAAATGGTGATCTGCTGATTTACTGTTTTTCATGCAAACAGGGCAGAGCTGATGACACAGTTACATGCTCAACCAGTATGATTGCCCTATGCCTTGGAATCAAGAACTCCTCCCAACATACTCCAAATGTAATTTTCTTCAGTTCTTGTATGTATGTATGTAAGTGTTGTATTATGCTACACATACCATAAAATATACTTATCCAAATGCAAGATGACTTCATGAATTCTCAATATTTAGTATACAGGACTATTGACATGCAAAAAAAAAACTACTCACAAAGTGCTCTGTTGGTAATTAGTCCATGCATATGCTTTGATCCTGGACAAAGGTGAGGTATTTTGATCTTTCATAGAGGGCTGTGCTTCACAGAAAGTTTTCTCTCTTACAGCGCAGGGTGAAGATCTGTATGTAAGAAATGATGATTAAAGTCCATGGAGATCATCTGCTTTATGTTAGTGGTCCTTGCTCATGGTTATCCACCTGATCCTAGGCAGCCCACCAGGGTGGCAAGGTGAAAATATACCCATTTGTGTGGCTAATCTCACACAAGAAAATTATATGGCTGCAAAAGTCTCCTTCTTCTCTTCTCTCTCCACAGCTACAAGGAGGCATTGACAGCTGGGGTGACTAACACAAAACCTCTGAGGGGACCTAGAGCCCATACGCTGGCATCTGCAGTAAGAATGCAGCCATTCTGCCACACACTCAGTGAGTTACCTTACACTTATTGGACACTTACAGCTACTCAGAAGGAGCTGATGCTAATTCATCACCCACACTAAGATGCTTTTTCCCTAATAGGCAGAGCTAAGACAACCTGGTTTAGTTTTTTATTTTTTAACTCTATCAGATACATAAAAGGCTGGTTTAGAGTGGGCTAAATGCAGTATATATGTTCTACCTCAGGACTTTTTCCACATGTACGCTAAGGCAATAAATTATTACAAATTTTAAGATCTTATTAGTCATGCATTAACCTTTTCAAGTTTATGCAACGTTAAATTTAAGTTCATAAATGTTATGTCATTTACAGTTACTGTAACTGAAAACAGAATATGGACACCAAAATATAAACAATGATTTTAAAATAACTTTGGAAGTTCAACCACCTAACAGACTATTCACATTTAAGTAAAAACAAGCACTTCTAAGGGAATACTTTCCTCAACATGTACAACATGTAGCAAAGAGGTAGGACTGAGTGACCTGCTCCCTTCAAACTTACTAAGCAAACCCAGGTGAAAATAACAGAAGAAAGTATGTTATCAAAATACATGACAAAATCAGAACCAAATCCTTAATTAATTATTTCAATGGAGCAGGATATCCCCTGGTAACTGGCATAAGCATAAAAAACAGCCAGCAGAAAAACCACTAAATAAAGGTAATAAACATGTCTTTATCAGTGACAACAGAAAGGTTTGTATGGGGAAAGAATTCTTGGAATGGTACAGGCTTTGCTGCGTGTACCTAATTTGCCAAGATCTTAAGATCCTTCAATATGAAAAGTAATGCATAGCTCTGAAATACTAGGCTAACTACTCAATCATAAATTTAATCTCACCTTCCAAATTAAAAGGCAGTGTGGTGGAAAACCAAAACAAAACTGTGCATTTGTTGCCCTATAAATCAAGCAAGGATTGGATTTATCACCAAGGTTGACAGAGACTATTATTTTACAGGATAAGAAATTTAAGAGAGATTCCTCAACTTCTAAATAACATATGCAGTTATGAAATGGCTTACTTTACCACTGCTGCCTTCTTCAAAAGATGAGGCGGAGCTCTTCTTTAATACTGGAATCCCTGCATAGCATTTCATATTAAGTCTGGATGTCAAGCACAAACTTCTCTAATCACACAATGTGACTTCTTCAGACAACTGTAGAAAACATGTTTTTCATGTTCTTGTATGGAGAAACAAGAAATTACTGATACAGTGGTACTACTGGAGTGTATTTTCTAGCTAAAGTTCACTGAGAACTTAGGTATAGCAAGCTGGAGTTCTTTCCTGCTCAGACTCCAGTTCCTTGAACTCTAATGTTCCTGCTGTAAAACAGGGTTTTGGTGTTTGTGGTAGGATTGCAAAGCCTCCACGTATGTATATGCTTTATTTTGTTGCTTTGTACAAAGAATAGTGGAAGGTTGCTACCCAAGATAGCTGCCAGATCTCTGAGTGCCCACTGACAAGGCATTTTTGAGTTTTATGCTGTGTCAAAGAAGCAGAATCACTGATTGAAATACAAACTACTTTTAAAAAGAATTGAGAGGTAGGCATTAAAAATACTCTAATTGTCTACAAATATTTATCATTCTCTCTAGTTCTCAGATAACAGAAGTAAAGTTTACAGGGTGAAATGACCTTCCTAAACTGGTTCAATAGGTCAGCTGCAGAACAAAGATAATGTTTTAAACCACAGCTCTACTTCTTTGACAACTCCACAGTCCTAAGGAGCTGTTCATAATGTTCAAAATTTGAGGGAAGAGAAAAACAAAAAATAAAAATAAAAAAAAAAAAGATAAAGAGGAAGTTGGAAGAAGCCTTAAAACTTTTTGAGTAGAAAGCAAGCGCTTCACAGAAACCAAGCTGCAATTCCAAATGGAAAATTATTTTACCACTTGAGGGAGCTGGAGCATAGCAAACCCATGAGCCTTGTGAAATGTGCATAAGGAGAAAATCCAACCTGTTAAGAAAAAAGACAAAATAATTTCCCTATGACCTTTAGGAGACTTCACATTTTTAGGTACCTATTTGCTTTGGGAAAATAAAACAAAAAAAACCCCACAAACCTGTAAATCCAAAGGTGCTGGGATACAGACAGGAGGGAAAGTGTGCATCCCTTATGCAGTCATTGTCCTGTATATTGCTCTTTCATTCGACATCTTTTGAATTTGGGATCTGACCACTTTTATACCTGATTTGACAATATTTGGCAAATGCTGCTGAACAAATACTTGCTAAATTAACTGAATCACACTCAGCCAGCACTGTTCTGCTGTGTTCTAGTTCCAAGAAGTAAGGAATCCAAGAAGGGAGGATTTGTTTATTCAAATAAGTTACGAAGTTTTTTTTATTGTAGAGATGCAAGAATGAAAGTACAAATGATAGTATCACAATTTTGTGCAGTACAAAATGAACATTCTCATCTCCCGTGCAACTAAACAAGGCATTTCCACCCTGCTTAACTTTAGCAATGCATGAGAACATCTGTTTGAATTCCAAGTATCTATTGAAGGTTACAAGGTAGAAACTGTAATGCTATCATGATGAAGCACTTTCTTGCTAAATCATTAGGTCTCTCACACTGACTGCATCATATGATGAGTCACTCCCGTATACAAGAATAAATGATGGTGATCAATAAAAATCATGTAAGTCAGTTTGCTCCTAAGGAAAAAAAGATCAGTCTATCTCAGTTTAAGATATGGCCATCCTGTAATAATACCACGTTGAATCAGAACTTTTTTAAACAGTAAAATGACTAAGCAGGAAAAAAACAACCAACCAACCAACCCAGACTGAGACATTTGCTATTAACTGCAAAGCCAGTCCCTGAGAAATACACTGTCCTCTCCAAAACCATTTGGGGTTAATGCCTTTTCTCTGCTATATGCCTATCAGTCTCAAAGCCATAACCTATTTTTCCTTAGTACAGGTAACTCCCACTAATAAACCAAGACAAACCCAGAATGTATCCAAGTAAGTATGGATGAATGTTTTAGAAGGGCAGAGAAGGCCAAACACCACTCCTTCCTCATACCAATCTCAAAAGTAGATGATTTTTTTTCTCTAAGGAATCCTATGTAATCAGTAGAAAATCCAGACCACAGCCAACATAAAGATCAGAAGAAGCCAAGTACTCTTAATGGTGCAATAAAACTTCTGCCAAAAATACACACAGCAGAGTCTTGGAAATAGCATATTTCTTGCTTTGGGCAACCTAAATTCCATATAAACAACAAAAAATTATCAAATGCTATTTTAAATTCAGAGCCTAAGTAGAAATCAGAAAATTCTCACAGCCAGCCTCCAGACTCAAAAACATTACTTCACTGTTATCTACAGTGAAAGACACATCAAAGATGTCACCAATAAATCATTTTCCAGGGCTTTTATTTCATCTTGGCAAAAATAAGAGCTCTTCCTGCCTCTCAGCAGGAACCCCTTCCACCCTCACAAATTTCTGAACTATAGAAAAATTGCTTTCTGAAGAATAACCACATGAATAAAACTAAGTTTTTTCTTTAGCTAATAAAGCTAAATACAATAATAACTGAGATGATACAACAGTACTATTGTCAGATGTCAATGACCACTGATACTCACTGACCAAGAGAGTCATCTCTCGGCCAAAGATCAAGAAGCAGCAAATTAAGTGAGCTCAAGATTACTGCAAAACCATTTCTCAAAAATCTTTACTTCACTTGCACAACTCTATCACTGTAATACCAGAGGCAAAGTGCACCTTTTATTCTTTTTAAAACAACAGAATAGAGCCACAGCAATCAAGAAAATGAAAATTAAGGAAGAATACTTTGGAAAACACTGTTTCAAGAAATTCTCAAGGACAATATCTGGTGAAAAAGTTTGTGCATAATGGAAAGTAGTCTGATAGATAAATAGCTTTGTTCTGCATCTTTTACATCATTGACTGCTTGAACTGCAGCACTCTTAACTAATCTGGAGCTATACTGCATCTACCCCGTGTTTCTCTCACTGGAACCATTCTCCCACAGCTTTCTTCCCAAGAGAAGGAGTTTGCAGGGGAGAGAGGGCAGAGTACATTGCATTCATGTGAAGCTGTACACAACAGCCTCTTTTACAAAGAAGACTTTTTAAGCCTGATTTGGAGCCTACCCTAAAGTAGAGTTCTCAGCACATTTTTTTAGTAAGATCAAACATCCATGGATGTAATGAGATTGGAACAGCTGCTGCCTTAACCAGACTGCTTAGCTGCTGGCTTTGTTTGACCTTAGTATATAAGCTGGGGCTCAGGAAAAGACTCCAAATATTACAGCCACACCAGATGAATAACACCTTTGACTTGTCTCATGGCAAAATGTATCTGGGAAATTCTTTACGAACTGAACACATATAGCTGTTTTGAGTTCTAGGAGGTCCAGATGATGTTACAGTGGGCACACACATCCCAGCAGAGATGTTACCTTGCTAACAGATTCTTTTAATAGTTTAAAATTAAACTGATTCTTACTGGGAGGTATTTTAGCTTTTCCTGTATCTTGTCTGCCTTACACCTGTGAATTTTTCCCATTCAATTGCGTGGTTATCCAAGTTAGACAAACACCTTAAACCCTGAAAGTGTTACAAGTAATGTTATTCCACTGATTTGAAATCTCTACCTCTATTGATGTGGTTGACCTTTTTAATAAAATACTTTGAAGGTGTAAAAGAAAATTTACAAAGTTTAGTTTTAACAAGTTACAGATTGCAAGTATCAAGTAAAGGTATCACTAATGTCTTCCACAACAGAATAGCTATACAGGTACATAATACATTCTAATACATCATGATTCAGTGGGGCAATAATAAAATATATCAGAGATTTGTGATTTAAATTTCATCTGAAATTATGTATAAATAACGTGCTTCTATTTGCTTTAAAACTTGCACCATTTCACACAAAGAAAGAGATGGTTTCTCTAAGTATTGCTTACTTCGATCAAGAACTTTTCAGTCTCTCATGCTCTGCCTGCGAGGAGGGGCACAAGAAGCCGGGAGGGAGCAGAGACAGGACACCCAACTCAAACTAGCCAAAGGGGTATTCCATACCACAGCACATCATGCCCAGTGTATAAAATGGGGGGAGTCACCTGCAAGGGCAGATAGCTGCTTGGGTCGGGCAGGGTATCGGTCAGTGCGTGGTGGTCATTCTTCAGTATTAATTAACTTTATTCAAAATCACGCTTTCAAGTTTGGGCTCAAGGTCACACAGATTTTTCATGGGGCTTTCTGTTTTCTCAAATTTTTATGACAAAGCCTTATCAAAGCTAGCAGAGGAATACCTTTTCTCTCAGCCACTTTCTACTACTCGCCAGTATGAGGTACTAGTTGGAGCTTCCAGCAGGTCAAAAGTCAGACTTTTGATATATAGTGTATATCTTTGAAACATGAACTACCCTTTTGTCCACAGGTGACAAATACACATCAGGAAAGAAGAGTGTTGAATGAAATTTAAGCAGATGATTCAGACAAGAATTAATGCTACGCAGCTATGGAAGGGACACAGATCATGGCTTATGTATCTGAATTTCACCGTGTGAAATTATTTTTTTGCACTTTATGAAACTTTTCCTTCATTTTCTACCATTCATGTTTTTCCAACAGCAACAGAATTTAAACCAAAAAGAATTTATTAGTAGCATTGTTAAACTTGAAAGACAATATGAAGATTATGTCATTATTTTCTCACAGCAAGGGGATGCTATACACATTCTTCATCACTCAAGAAACACACCAGGCAATAGCAATATGATTTTACCAGCTTTGTGTCATCATTTATTAATTAACTCTTTCACTCAATATATTTAGGTCTCCTAAACTGTTCATGAATGGATGCAAATGATCATATTTACACTTCCAATCACTTAGGACAGTAAACCAACTGCATAATTTCAGTGATATCTTCCAAGGGGAAGTAGTGACATCTTCCAAGGGGAAGCTGGTTTCTTCAATATACATTAACTGCAATGGCTTACAGAATTAATGCTAACAGTTCCAGCTCGTGAAGCACTCACACGCTCCCTCTTGACACCACTGGGATTGTATCAGACATCTGGACTGCTCCCTCTACTCAACGTTTGTGCACAAGAAGCATTCATAATGCTGTCCTCCAAACACTGGGAAATCATAATTCAAAACTCTCAGTACACTGAGATTGGCTTATATGCTAAAATGCTCTTAGAAGCAAAAAACTGGGACCTGTTCTGCATTTCATTTAAGGCTGTAAGCCTTTAGGGTTCCCATCTTTCCACCACAGACAAAATTATACCAAGTTTATTTTTAAAAAAGCAAGGTTACACAATCATATACGATGTGGCTTCAAGGACCAGTATTTGAAGGAATCAGTTTTGAGCACTCTATTGTAACCGTAGTAGACTGACAATGCTTTTCTTGTTCACCTATAATGGTATCTCATGTGTTCCTGCTTGGTATTAGAGCTCTCCTCCCCTTTTTTCTAACTTCCTTTTGAATTTCTTGTTCATTTACCTAGGTGGAATTAGCTGGGTGGGTTCTTTTAAACCTACTGACGTGAAGGAACTTGCTGTGAGCTGCAGGTTTAAAATTGGCTTTTAAGTGACAGATCTCATCTAACATTCTTGCACATCCACTTATTATTCAGTCTTCATAAATACTGTTTATATCCTCTTGCAAATGTACTGATTTGAAAACTGGACAGCCTCAGTATAAACAAAGCTTTCCTAAGGTGGATCTCAGTACCTATCAGTAAGCTTCTGCATTGGCATAGAAGTCCAAAAAACCAGACTGCCTTGCAGACAGAGCATTTCCTTGACAAAAATGGCTTTAAAGATTATTCTTATTCATATAGAGCTATCAAAAACTTCAATTCTATCACATTACAAGCAAAAGTATATGTTCAGTCTGCAGTGCCTTTTTATGGCAAATTGTGCTGACAAATTAATATAAAAATGGAACATGTAAGTAATAGAAACATGTTTTATCAACTTCTATGAGCTTTTCGTCATTTGTCAGATGAGCACAGACTTTTTATGGCTTTAACATTCAGTTTCTAGTTAAGCCTTGGCTCAGTACTGTTTCTACTTTTCACTGTCAGGGACACGTGTTAGATAGTGCTTTATCATTCTTTTACAGGTTTTCCACTGAAAAATGGTAAACTTTTCCTCTAAAAACAAATCCCTTTTATGCAGAAGACCACATATGTTCCCGACGCCTCTACAGAGAAAGTGTACAAAGGGTATTTGTAAGATATTATTAGATGTGAAATACAACTGAAATGAAATTTTCATTACAAAATGAAATATTACAAATAATATTACATTGAAAAGCGTGAACTAATTGCTTTCTACATTTATGCCAGCATTTCACTTATCTCAAGACATAATGCTGCATGGAGACGTTTATAATAAATATCTAAAAATCTACCATAGTACTACCATACTGCAATTTTCAAGGTCAGCCTCTTCGGTGAGTGGGAATTACAACCACTTATGATACAAATCAGTAGCGAGAAGCAGCCCAGCCATATGTATTTGTCTGAAAGCAGCTGACACTTGCCTGAGGTGGAAGCCAGCCAGCCAGCCACAGATGACAGATTGTCTGGGAGAGGTCTGGAGTCGGCCTCATGATGCCAGCAGCTGATCAGTACCACTATAACCTGCATAGTCACTCTTATAAATTGGGTGGGCCAGTGCACACTGGTACTATGCTCCAAAATGTCCCTCAGTAATGCAATGAGTACACCTAACTGCATGTTTTTACTCCAGGTCATAGAATGGTTACAGCTGTAAGGGACCTTAAAGATCGTATAGCTCCAACTCCTCTGCCGCAGGCAGGGACACCTTCCACTAAGACCAGGTTGCTCAAAGCCGTGTCCAGCCCTTCCTTGAACACTGCCAGGGATGGGGCAGCCACAGCTTCTCTGGGCAACCTGTGCCAGTGTCAAACCACTCTCATAGTGAAGATTTTTTTCCTTATGTCTAATCTAATCCTACCCTCTTTCCCTTTAAAGCCATTCCCCCTTGTCCTATTACTATGTGTCCTTGCAAAAAGCTCCTCTCCAGCTTTCCTGCAGGCCCCCTCTAGGTAGCGAAAGGCTGCTAATCAGGTCTCCCCGGAGCCTTCATTAAAACTGTTTCCTCCACATCCTTGGACACGTGTACTCAAGTCTGATCCACTGCAGTATTGCTTAGGGGTGAAATGTCGCCCCTGCTCACTCTCCTGACACGCCTCATCACAAGCAGCCAGCAGGTACCTACCCACCATCGCGCCCTGCTTCTCAGGGAGTGTTTACCCGATCCCCGTCGGCCGCCGAGGCCCGAGCCGGGACTAGCACCATGCTGACGGGAAAACCGGGCAGGGGGAGAAGCGGGCCGGTTTTTGTCCCACGTGGGCTGAGACTGCGCGGGGGAGACCCCGCACCGCTCCCTCCCGCCGCGCCTCCGGACCTCATCTCCTGTCCCAGGGCCCGGAGGAGCGCCTTTCCGGAATCACGGAGCCTTGCGCCTCACTCCCGCTGCCGCTAGCGACACACGCGGCACAGCTGCCACACAACTCACTGCCTCCACGTACCGCCGCAGCGGGGCTGGAGCCGTTACCTCTGCAGCGGGCCTCAACATGGCACCTCCCTCCTGCTTCCTGCTGCGCGCCGGGGCGCCCTTCCGCCATGTCCGGCGAGCGGGCGGGCCGACCTGAGGGGTGGAGCGGCTGCGCTCTGGCCCCGCGGCTTCCCGTGAGCCCCGGCGGCCGACGAGCTGTGTGGGGCGGGTGTGAAGCCCGAGGCAGAAGCTCGCCTCGTAGGTTGGGCAGACCCGTTTGCTCCCGCCGTGGGTGGTGAGGCCCCGAGCAGAGAAGGCACGTCTCGTTGTCTGAAGGCCATCCCCATCCTCCCTCCTCCTGCAGCGTATTCGGTGTGAGCTCGTATGCTGTCCCCCGGGGCCATTGCAGGGCTGGAAGCACCTCCGAATGAGCCACGGTGTCCGTAGAGCCACAGTAGAAACAGCCAGCTTTCCTAAGCAGCCTCCGGTGGGAAGGCACAGCTTCCACTGGGGCTATTGTCACATTTTGGGTGTTGCTCCCTCTGACATGGCCATGGGGTTAAAGGGGCTCCGTGAACGCTTAGGGTCCTTGTGCTAGGCACAGCCTTACCCTAGTGCACGGCAGTGTGGTGGTGGGAGCCCTGCCATGCTGATGGAACAGGAGCTGGACGCATACACTTTGCAAATAGGGCTTTGGGAGTGCTCGGCTTGGGGGTGCTGGAAAAGCACTTAGGCTTTGCTTAGCCCTGAGATGAATGAAAAAGTAGAGGATATTTATGTGATGTTAAAATTTAACCTCAGTGGTTCTTCAGCAAACACAGCTTGAGAAGGGCAACAAATATGATATAAAGGACACCCTGGACAGGGCTTTGAGCAACCTGGTCTAGTGGAAGATGTCCCTGCTCATGGTAGGAGGGTTGGAACTACAGGAGCTTTAAGGTCCCTTCCAACTGTAACCAGTCCAGGAGTCTAGGCAAGACAGCATGACACAGAAGCACAGGAAGTGGGGTAAATGAGTATCATACCTAAGGCTAATGAAGAACAGAAAAAACAGTAAAACTAATTTTCAGCATTTTGCTCCATTACTTTTGGTGTAATCAGCTAGTCTTTTGGATGATTCTATGACAAACAGAGCTATTAGTATACATAGGGTTGAAAAAAATAAATATAAAAATTACTTCTTAGGGTAACAGCTTTGGATATAATGAAGTGTGCTGGACATACAAGATGCGGCAATAAACACCTAAAAGTTGATGTATTTTAGCCAAAGCAAATATATTTGTTATTGCCTTTATTGCAGTGCTTTCCTCTTTTGTATGTTTTACATAGGCATGCAAAATGATTCTGAAAAAGATTAATACTTTTAAAACTTCAGCTCTACAGCAAACGTACAGGTGTGTACTGGGGTTTGCTCTCAATTACACTAAAAGGTCGGTGTGATACTTTCTTTCGTTTTGGTTTTATTCACAAATGAGGCCTATGTTGCCCTCTGCTGACAGTAAACTGAATTTACCTACCTGCACTTGGCAGGTTCGTTTCAGCATGAATGTCATGTACAGCAGGCACACCCTTTTTTCCCTATTTTCACGTGATGAACATCACCAGTACTAATCATAAAGGGGGAAAAAATAATCCTTGCATTATTGTTTACCGGCTGTAAAAAAAATCACATAAGCAATTATTAAATACTTGTAATGAACCAGTGATCAGTGGTGTCAGACCTCTCCTTGACAGTGCTGCGGTGGCTGCATTATACACTGATAACTGAAGAACCCTAAATGATTGCTAATTCTGTGTAATGCTTAACTCACAATGTATTTGTGACAAACTCAAAAATTCATTAGTGCTTGATCACGTGGTATAGTGGTTAGCCCTGGCTAGCTGGAGGCCTCAGTTGAGATCGGCCTTTCTTTTTGCCTTTTATGGCTCACACAGCAACAAAGTGTGGGACAAAACCTATGCCAAAGAGTCCATAGTTTTATGAAACAAGAGATGAAGAATTTGAAGCAGATGACATGACTGTCCAGAACTGGCACAATAAAATACTAGCAGTCCAAGCCTTCCAGGTCCAAATGTTGTCATCCAGTGGCCTGTCTTATTTTTATATATATATATATATATATTTTTAAGCATTTTTGCAACATACATATGTCATTAGCTCAGCAGCAGCTATCATTGCAATACTCCAGAGTCTGCAGTTAGTCTCGGTCTGGGGCCCCCAGGATAAGGCTCTTGAATGCCTTTTCTCTATCTGTACAATTGTGAGTATGGTACATACAGGATTCATTATACTCTCAGCTGAAAGTGCCTTGCCTACTACAGAGGAATAGGGCTTCCTTGACAGGAAGACACAAGAGGCAGCATGATTTGCTTCTTGTGATTAGCCCTCCTTTGTGCAGGGATCAAAACTGAGGATGCCCCTCCTGTGAGGAGGTTCTCGCAAAGGACAGCTTCTGCATCTCTATTAAGTTGTTTTCTATCTAATGAATAAGAATGATCTAATGAATAATTACTTCAGTTTCCCATTTATAAATCAGAGACAATGTTTTCTCAATTACCCCCAAAGTAAAACAAAACAAAAATATGATAAAAATTATATACCCATTATATTGATGCATATGTTTATATGTGTATTATGATATATGTGTGTATCTCTCTCTGCATGGGGTTTGGGGATGAAATCAGTGCTAGTCTCACAGTGACTACTTCTTTGAGACTTTAGTATTGGCTATGATAAGTACCTGCTTTTCTAAAAACAGGCTTCTATCAGCAAAGTGAGATATTCTGTCAGCTGATAGAGTTAGATGTCCACAGAACTAATTGGAAAAATGTTGGTCAAACAATGTTCATCATAAGGTTCTTGCACAGGATAGTATCAATGTCAAATAAGCTTCCCTAAAATTATTTTTTTTTCTAAGACAATGTCTCTATACAAAGAAAACAAAAATAAAAATAAAATCATTGGATATTATTTATTCTATAATATTATTTTTATATTTTTGTTTTTTAAGCTATGTCATATCACAATGTCATAACAGGCTGCTATTTTATCATATAATTTACTGCTATGTCATATAGTGCCAAAGTACTACAATACATCCTGTTGGACATACTATAAAAATTTAATATTTCAGAGTTCAGATGGGCTTTGCATTTTCTGCATGTGATGTACATAAAAGATAATGTTAGCATAAGAAGGCATGTGAACAGTTCTGGTTTGCAAGGAAGCAGGAAACATCCTGCAAAATTGCCACAATTATTTTAAGTATTAACTTATGCCCATATCCATGAAAGAGATCAGAGTCACTGAAAGCAGAACAATAATGTGGTGATAACATGGTTTCTTTTAATGAAATAAAAGCTTTTTTAAAAATGAGTTTTGAAGATTATGTGTATTTATAATACATTAGCAGTGATATACTGAGATGTACTCCCATTCACAAAATAATTGTAGTGTAGTTATTTGAAAAAAAATGTGTGCACTCCCTTAAAAGAATTTCTTCAATTTGTTTTACAAAGGATAAGCTTTGGCCTGTCATTTTTATTGTTCATTCTTGGAATTGTAACAACTGCCCCTTCAGAATAGTTCAGGTGAAATGTGTTGTGCCGGAAGGACAGGTGGACAGGCATTTCCTCTAAAATCCCTGGGTACCGCCACTGGAACTGCGGTCTGAACTTTCTGAAACATTGTGCACACGTAATGGCAACAGCTGTTCCTTATGGAGAGGATTCAAGGAAACTGTATCCTCCCTGAAAACCTGAAAGGGAGCCGGTAAATGGTCACTTGCTAGAAATGCTCCTAGGCAGGGAGGCAAAGTCACTGTAGCTCTCTGTATAAATCAGTCTGTAGTGAAATCAGATGAATAAAAGATTTGCACCAGTATGGCTGAGAAAAGAATGCGTCTCAGTATCTTCAGCAAAAAGCTTGAATGCCAAAGTTGTGATATGATTAAAAAACTGTTCTTGACTTCTGACTGAAAATCAAAGAAAGGCAGAATTACAAATATTAAAAATACCATTAATCCTATAGAAATAATATTTTTTTCTTTATACCTCATACAACCTTTTTAATAGGTTTTTAAACACTGAATTGACAACAGGATGGTTTTATATTAATTCTCTGTGATAATATGACTGTGAAGACAAAATGAAAGGTAGTGACTCCTAATTAGCAAGGCTTAATGGAAAGGATTTTTTCAGAATTATGGAAATATTTTGGCATGAACTTTAAAACATGATTTTTATTATTGTGTTTCTTGCCTAAAACAATTAGATCACATTATCCTTGAAAATCTAGAAAGCCAAGAATGATTAATCACAGCACTGACTTGACTAACGAAAAGGACCCCAGAGGGCCTAGTGTTTGGAAGAGGATGTTCCCATAGTAGCAGAGCAGCAGCAACAAATGGAGAAACAGGTACTGCATATAGCAAACTAGTGAAATTGGAGGTGTGGGAGGCTACTAGGAGAATATCCTGCAGTGATTTTGAAGGCTTCTTTTCAACTGCTTGAATTCCTGTGGAAGCCCTGAGTGGCCAATGTATTTATGCCTCAATCTCACTGGCAAAAGATTTCATGACTTTGCAGTTGTATCTGTCTCCCATATCCAGCAGACACTAGCCGGATTAGGCATCTGCCTCCCGAGAGGGGAATGTACATCAAAAAGAAGGCTTTCAACTTAGTATGCAATTTGAGGGGAAGTACACAATTATATCTATTCTAACATAAACCCCTGCAAATCATTTCCATCTTGTGTAGGAAGGCAGCTGGGATAGCAGGAAAAGCAGAAGTACACAATAGTTTCAAAGTGTTTTATGGTTTGTTTTTGTTTGTTTGTTTTTTTAATAATGGAATTTATTGATTTAGATACCAAACACTGCAGTAGGAGGAAATGAATATGTTCAGGGAGCAATAAGAACCAGGCACAAGAAAATATCCCTCAGTGTATACCAGCATTCGAGGCTGGCTTTCATATTTTTCCCATGCTCCATTTAGTGACCCTTCTCCCAAGTTCGCTTCCCTACTTGTGGGTTGCCTAATGCCAACTTTCTCCATTGTTTAGTTATATAATGGCCAGTTTCCTTCAGTGGCAAGATCTGTTCTCTCTTAAGAGAGGTGCTCAGATCAAGCAAAATTTGAAAGAATTAAAAAAGAGCCCATAGAAAGAGATACCCTCACTATGGCATTCATTTTTTGGTCCAGTGCTGTATTTCTGTCTGGAGAACTTTCTTCAGTTTGGAGGTTATCTTGTCAATAGGTCTTGAATTTATATTGGTTTTTAGTGTTCTCAGGAAAAAGCCTACAAAATCTGTCTATGGTCTAGACATGTGATTCAGTTCATGAAAGGCTCCTTACCATTGTGTGCAAGTAAGGAAAAAAATTACATAATGTGAGCACTAGAAGTGAATCATTATAATGAAATGAAATGAAATGAAATGAAATGAAATGAAATGAAATGAAATGAAATGAAATGAAACGAAACGAGGACCAAAATATTTTAAAAAGTCACCTCATCTTCCATCCTTAATTATATGTGGAAGAGAATCCTATACAAATCTCATGCCCATAGATTGTGAAAATCTAAGAACTGGGCAATACTCTGGGGCTCTGGCAGATTTAATTTTGTGAGAGTACCTCCCCTCATAGCATTTGAAGGATGTTCATTCACACAAAGAAAGAAGTCTTGGGTGGCTGTCTGTTTCAAGGGTACTGCACAGATTACTTAACTTGAGAAAAGTTTTGTTTGTTTTTTTTCTGCTATACATCCACAGCAAACCAGTCTGATATTGATTACTTAAATATGAATTTGCTGTGCTACCCCTGGGGTTATTTCCATGCACAGTGCTCCCTCCCAGAAAGAAAAAAGAAGAGCTCCCAAATTGTAATGACTACCATTGACTCTGGAAAGAAGTCCATTGACTCTCTGGAAGGAACCAGTAAGTAATTCAACTACAAAGTGGACCTGTGTTCCACCACTGCAGGACATGGTGGACAGCAATGTCAGTACAGGAAATATAGTAAAAATAGATGGGAACTGGGTCTGGACGTAGGGCATTTACATGAATGATCTGCTATTTTGGTTATTTTTAGTGCAGAGCAATTCAAAGGAAATGCAGTCATTGTCAAATCATTTTCCTTATAGTTAGTAGCTAAATTGGAGCAACTGACTATATAGATATAAAGATTATTTATTCCTGGTCCATTACTTTGCAGCCATCCACAATTTATTTTCCCATCCCAGTTTTGTGCACAGTCACCCAGTATCACAATATTCTTTGCAATCACCTTTCAGTTTCATGGGTTTGAACCATGAAGACAAACTTTGCCACCTTGCTATTCACACTTTCACTCACATTTTTAATCAGTTGCAGGCATAGTTGGGCCATTCTGCAGGTGCCCCCTTGCCTCTAGAAAAGGTGACTCCTTTAACATTCTGGCAGTTTCCAAGAACATAAAGAAAATTAGGACTGCCGTATCTTTACATCCTGGGCAGGAAGGTGATGCTAATGAATAATTCACTGTAAGTGAGCATGTGACTTTCTTGAGTACAGACCTGCTCTAGCACTTTTAAAACCTGCTGTGAACATTACTTAGTCTAGAATAAAATTATTACTTGAGGGAGTAATTTTTTTCGGGGTGTTTTTGAAATACAATGTTTCTTATTACTTTATGGCATGTATTTCTCAAAGTTTTTTAATCAGTGTTTTCTATCGTTTTATCATGTTCATGACTGCTGGGTTTTTATGGTATATCATTGTAAATTGAGTCATATTTTCAGGTGAGAAGACAACTCCTGATGCAGTACACAAAAATACCACTTATTAAGCTATCAACTATAGCAATAAAACTGAAATACTGCAATGAGTCAAAGCACAGAGATTAGAGTAACTGTAATAAACTGCAGTGAATCAAAACATAGATTTAAACTTCTATCAGCCTGAAACAAAGGGGCAAATTCTGATTGACTGCATTACCTGCCTAAGTCATATTTACTGGACACCCCAGAGGTTTCCAGCTCAGCGAACAGATTTTGGGCATCAAAATTAAGCACTGATGTTCCATGTACAGCAAGCAGAAAGCAATGGAGCAGTGCAGTCAACTCTGGAAGAAGATTTAAAGTGCATGCTTGAGCTGCTAACTTTGTTATTGTCTGCATGCAGAGGGAACAGCAGGAAATTAAATATGGCACCTCCTCCTCTATGCTACAAAAAGTGGGGCTGCTGCATGCAAATTACCTCCTGGGTGTGCTTTTGACTGATAAACTCGTCCTGGAAATCATTTGAGGCAGTGCTTGGAGTTGCTCTTGCACACCATCCAACTTGTTGAAGCACCATCTTTGCATGGAAGCAAAAAGAAGTATATGAAGAAAAAAGAATGAAATGTTATTTTAAGGCAAGTCTAGGGAAATGCTGTTTCCTTTAACTCAGACCTTATTTCTGTTAGTATCAGATGCATTAACTGTCTATCATAAATTGTATTATTCTAGATAATATTTAGCTTTGACATATTTTTATTTAATATAAAATAAATTAATAAAACACTTTAAATGTAGGATTAATGTTAGGTCGGAATACATAAAAGGATCACTATTGAAATTATTTCTCAGATCTCTCCAAGGAGAATATTCTTGGCAGGGGTGTATATGAAATGGAAATTGGTATAATTCATTGCAGAAACATTAAGAAATTAGAGATTTTCAGACAGAGTATTGGGCTGTTTCCTTAAAACATTCAGTCATGCTTTCACGCTTTACTGAATCACTGAAGACTAAATATTCCCCAAATAAAAAATTAACAATCCGTGTTCTCTCAACAGTTCTATAATGTGTGCTTCCTGAATAGCTGACGGTTGGAAGGGGGAGAGTCAGTGAGACTGAACGTGTTGAAATCAAACTTTAAAGTCAAGTATTTGAGAGGTTAATAACTATCAAAATTAGAAATTCATTCCCATCAAAAAGCTTTTGCTGTTATAAGCTTTTATGTAACACCACACATATGACCGAGTAAGTTATTATCCATGCTTTCTTGTTATATATTTTTTCATTAATGTAATGTAATGAATTTCAATACCTCCAGTACATGCAGGTATATGACTCTGCATATAAAAAATATAGCAATTATGAAGTAAATATGAGTGTCAATCAGTTACTGAAAGCACTCTCCATTGTCTTAATCTGAAAAATTGCAGGGGGGAATCCGTATTTAATGTATAAAAATAACATCTAAAAGTTGGAAAATGTTTTAAGTTTCTTTCAATTGCAGGGTACAAGATAATCGCCTCGTGGGAACATGCCTCATCATTTCCATGTGTTCACAAAATGAAATGTCTCCTTTAATTCTTTTGGCAATTGAAGAAAAGTGATCAAAACCTTTTGTTATTCAATATTCAAGATTAAGTGAGCACATCTGTTGAGTAGTTTTTGAAGGATGTAGTATAGATTTCAGTAATTAGCTAGAAGCAATTTTTTACCACTAACCTGTAGGCAGAGTACCATTTCCAGTGTTTATTATCAGACTTAAAAGTTGCAAATGATGTTATCAAAGTTAAAGCCACTTGATTATAGCATACTTGTAACACTTTTGAATACTCCTAGTGCAGTTTCCTTGCTGTCTAAAATAATCAAGCAGATAATGAATTTCATATTTCACAGTAATGGAAAACTGTCAGGAACATTTTGAGATGTTAATGAATGTAGAACATAATATGCCCTTTAACTTTTCATCTGAAGGAGAAATGTAGCTTTTGCTCTGAGCAGTTGAATCTTCTGAATGAATGTTGCAAACAATACCAGTTAATTTGCTGATGCGCCGATGTGATTTATGTGAATGTATCTACATAATGAATTTATTTTGTTGCTTCTGCAGAAGCTATCTTTGAATTTATTCACAACAAAAAAGGTTTCAGTTTTGCTCTTCAGGTCTTATTATACTAGAATAATTTTTATGACCTGCTGTGGTGCAAGCTATCTCACAACCCATTGCAAATAAATGAGAAACAACTTCTGCACCTCCTACAGAAAGCCTTATGGTAGCTTTTGCACTCTCTGCTGATCTATGCAAATAATTTTCTTGCTTGTTCCATGAAATGAAAAATCTTCCTTTCTTATCTTGTCTTTTGGATGGAATGCATCCAAAACTACTAAAGCAGTTGTCACAGTCATTAGTCATGGTGGACTACAATTTAACCAACAATGAATAATATGGAGCATATTTGGCTCCATATCTGACCATATCCTTTGTGTTTACTGTCTATTGTTTGTGTATTGAGCAAATAACATTTAGATGTTATGCTTTACAGAAACAGTATTTATCTTTCCATGCCAAATAACTGCATATGCAAGAAATGGCTAGCTGTGCCTTTTAAGGTAGACTTAGTTGCTCCACATATGTATTTCAGATATATAATTTGCACTGTAATGCTCAAGACTGTAACAATTCATGGGCTTCTTAGGCTTTAGGGGCACTGTGTATGTGTAAATTGTTGCTGTTTGAAGCTAGACACAGAATTTGACTACATTCTCTTAGTCTTCACTAAGAATAGTTCAGACAGTCAGCCAAGGAGGAGCACATACAGAAAAATACTTGTTTCACTTTCCTGCCTCATTGACCAGGTTCTTCAGGCATCCTGAGGTCACAGTCAGCATCCAATCCAAAGCTACTGAAGGAGCTTTCCTCCTTGCTGTAAAATTCCCAGGGTCTTTGCCCAAGATTAAAGAGAGTTTGGTTTTCTCAACTCCTTATTCTGTAATTTCCTCATCACCTCCGAAGACACCAGGAAACAAATTCATATGTCAAAGCTGAAGTCCGTGTACAGTTCTCAGAGCACCTGTTTCATAACACAAACCAGTTCTAACAAAGAACAAACATTTCCAGATTACACAGGAATCTTGCCTGATTTTTTCTTCTGGAACTTTCCAGACATTTCCAGTCCTGCTTATCCTTTCTTCAGCCGTGTGCAAAGTGCAAAATTACTGTGTTTCAACAAGAAATCCCTAGCTTGTTTCATAGGTGCAATTAAAGGTGTTTGAACTTTTGTAGTTGTTTTCTGTTAAAAAGCTTGGGCTCATATAGGCTATATTCTTCAAGGCTCTTTACTGTTGGTCTATAAAATTCTGTTTGGTTGTTCTGGATGTCCTCTTCATACAAAAAATAAAGAGCATCACTAAAAATAAACAGTGAGCAGTCAACCTAGAAGGGGATACATAGAACTAACAAAAAGGAAAATGTATGTGTGCACTTCAACTGATCACTGCCTGAAGCAGGGCTTCTCTGTGAGCATCTCTGTCCTCTTGGAATTCAGACCAGTAGGTACTTTCAGAAAATATAACAAGATGGAAGAAGATGGGTTTGCTCTCCACACCGTTGTCTTCTTTTCATAAAAGGTGGAACCTGGATTCTAGGCCTCCCTTAAATATATATATGTGTGTATACCTGTATGTGTGTGTATGAATGGGTGAGGGTGGTGGGGTGGCAGCTCCTAGTCTGTGGGAGAAGATTCTGCTCACCTTCCTGCTCCTGTGGATGACAGATAGTCTCCATCCCTTTTGCTGAAGTCTGGAGGCACATGAGATGAAATTTTGTAAGTGCTAATAATGGGTCATTCTTTTTTACCTTTTTTTTTTCAGTGCCAGTTGGTTACATCATATGCTAATAATGAACATTAAATGCTTATAAAGCTATAAAGGGATCATTTCTAAATAGTGATTGCATGACTCAAAGACACTGATGGCAAACAAAGTATTTTACATACTTTATTAGTAATGAATATATTCCTCAAATACAGGACTCCTCTTAGAACTTGCTTAGCTCCCTCAAGAAGGAAATAAAGCTCTTCTCTTTCTGCTTACTTGTTACATATACTGAAAATTTGCACATTAAGCAAGAAGTTAAAATTACGTCACAAGAAGTACCAGCATCCTCTTAAATACTGCTTTATGTTCTTGTAGCGTAGAAGAGATGAAATAGAAGACTTAAGAATAGCCTTGAAGAAATCAAAGCATGTCAATTTCGTAAAAAAAGCTAGACAACACTTTAGAAACCCTGACCTTCAATGATAAAATACTGTAGTGGTACCCTCAAAGCGTGTATTAGAATAACTCCTACAAAAGTGTACTCTGCATCTTGCACATGTCAGTTTTTCTGTTTGCATTGGTGCATTAAGTTCAATGCACAGTTTTTATGTTTTTTTTTTGTTGTTGTTGTTTTTTTTTTATAAAGAACAAAATGATACAAAAATACACTACTAGTAAGGCAAATATTAAAAATAGTATTAAATCCAGTACAGTCAAATATCCATTATCAGGTATCTTCTGGGCATAGACCAGAAATTAGTATAACATTGTCCACTCCAATTTCTCCAGTTTTGCCCTTCCCACGTTCTGATTCAAAAGTGACCTGTCATAAGAAAAGAGATGTATTAATTAATGAAAATGTAGTATATCCAACCATTTAGCAATTCCTAATGTTAATTAATTATAATGCTATATCTGAGGAATGTTTTATGACAATACAGGATTAATTTTATGACTTAAATCTTGCAGTTTTTAGAATTTCCCTGCATTATTTGAACTAGATTTATAATCCTCTGCACAGGTTTACAATACCAAATGGATGCTGGTAATAAGATTACTTATTTTCATTGTACAAAAAAAAAAAAAAAAAGGCAAATTGAGTGAAATCCTGTTATAATAATGAAGTTTTATTACAGTGTGTGTTATGAGTGCACTTCATTTCTTGAAGACATTACAACTGTTCATTTTTGATCTATTTGTTAGGATTGTTAGGTTTTGGATGTATATTTGATACATATTTTTACTGTATGTACTCTAGTCCGAAGTCTTGGAAGGCAGACGCAGGAACTGTGAGAATGAAGACCCTAGGCCCATTGTAGGAGAGGATCTGGTTCAAGACCGTCTTAAGAACCTGGAAGTACACAATTCCAAGGGACCTGATGAAATCCATCCCGGGGTCCTGAACAAGCTGGAGAATGAAGTTGCTAAGCCACTGGCCATCATATTTGAAAAATCATGGCAGTCAGGTGAAGTTCAAGATGACTGGAAAAAGGGAAATATAACCCCCATTTTCAAGAAGGGGAAAACGGATGACCCGGGGAATTACAGACCAGTCGGTCTCACCTCTGTGCCTGGCAAAATCTTGGAGCAGATTCTCCTGAAAGGCATGCTAAGGCACATGAAAAACAACAAGGTGCTTGGTGACAGCCAACATGGCTTCACTAAGGGGAAATCCTGACTGACCAATTTGGTGGCCTTCTATGATGGGGCTACAGAACTGATGAACAGGGGTAGAGCAGTTGATGTCATCTACCTGGACTTGTGCAAAGCGTTCGACACTGTCCCACAAGACATCCTTGTCTCTAAATTGGAGAGACATCAATTTGATGGATGGACCACTTGGTGGATAAAGAACTGGCTGGATGGCCGCATGCAAACAGTTGTGGTCAATGGCTCAATGTCTGGCTGGAGACCAGTAACGAGTGGTGTCCGTCAGGGATAGGTGCTGGGACCGGTCTTGTTCAACATCTTTGTCGGTGACATGGACAGTGGGATTGAGTGCGCCCTCAGCAAGTTTGCCGATGACACCAAGCTGTGTGGTTCGGTTGATACCCTGGACGGAAGGAATGCCATCCAGAGGGACCTCAACACGCTTGTGAGGTGGGCTGATGCCAGCCTCATGAAGTTTAACCATGCCAAGTGCAAGGTCCTACACCTGGGTCGGAGCAATCCCAGGCACAGCTACAGGTTGGGCAGAGAAGAGATTTTAGAGCAGCCCTGAGGAGAAGGACTTGGGGGTGTTGGTCAATGAGAAAATGAACATGAGCCGGCAGCGTGCGCTTGCAGCCCAGAAGGCCAACCGTATCCTGGGCTGCATCAAAAGGAGCGTGACCAGCAGGTCGAAGGAGGTGATCCTGTCCCTCTATTCTGCTCTTGTGAGACCTCACCTGGAGTATTGTGTGCAGTTCTGGTGTCCTCAACATAAAAAGGACATGGAACTCTTGGAACAAGTCCAGAGGAGGGCCATGAAGATGATCAGGGGGCTGGAGCACCTCCTGTATGAAGATAGGCTGGGAAAATTGGGTCTGTTCAGCCTGGAGAAGAGAAGGTTGCATGAAGACCTCATAGCAGCCTTCCAGTATCTGAAGGGGGTCTACAGGGATGCTAGGGAGGGACTCTTCATTAGGGACTGTAGTGACAGGACAAGGGGTAACGGGTTAAAACTTAAACAGGGGAAGTTTAGATTGGATATAAGGAAGAAACATCTTTACTGTTAGGGTGGTGAGGCTCTGGAATGTGTTGCCCAGGGAGGTTGTGAGTGCTCCATCCCTGGCGGTGTTCAAGGCCAGGTTGGACAGAGCCTTGGGTGAGATGGTTTAGTGTGAGGTGTCTCTGCCCATGGCAGGGGGGTTGGAACTTTATGATCTTAAGGTCCTTTCCAACCCTAACTATTCTATGATTCTGATTCTATGTATACTATAGAGAAAGAATAGATTTATTTTTATGAATAGGATGCCTGGGCTTTTATTTTATAGTCTGATTCTCATTCATGTAAGGGCTTTTCTGCATCATTCCAGCAGTGCAAAGAGCCTTGGGAAGGGGTTGCATTTAGTTTATACTGACAGTATTCAATTATACAGTAAAAGCCTTTACACAGCACTGAACATGTTCAGTCACATAAATGAGAACCAGACCCTAGAATTTCAAGGAAAAAATTTGCTGATGTACTGATTGAGGCAGTTCTCAGGCATACATTAGTGGACAATGTTCCCTGTTGGCTAGTTTGTCCTGATCCTAAGGCAGCTGGCCACACTTGTTTATATATGATGTCTCCTTTTGCTATAATGGTCTCACTTAGTGTGGCGTAAGAGCATCCTCTCCTATGAAAGAGATCATTTGCATTTTTCCAGGCATGTACATATGCCTCTGTTGCATGAGATATTAAGGACAGATTTTGATTGCATGTGTTAATGTATGATCTGATGCAGGTTTTCTACAAAATGACAGGATTATTGGCATTAGTGTTCTAACCAACTGGGGTAATTCAGTTCTGAAATTGCAACCAGATAATAACCTTTTTCTCTTCTAAAATGTGTGCTCCTCTTTCCCATTTCAGATAAGCCTTTCAATTGCCAGTAATTGATGCCTATAAAACAGTTGGTGGAACACTTGAGGATTATGAAATTGAGCTGTTGTGTTGGTTGTGACAGTTGGCTTATAAATTGTGTTATACTTACACTATTGGTGGTTTCAGCCCCCTGAAATATCTCTACTTTTCCAGTTCTCCATTTTTCATCTTTTCCTTTGTTCTCCTCCCAGACAGGAGCAGGTTTCTTGTTTGCCAGGAACACTCGAAGTTTCCCCACTCTCTCACCAGCAAGCCGATAGCTGAAAATCAGGCAGTAGCTGCTCTTTGGTTTCAGGTTGGTGAGGAGAAGGTTTAGACGCCCCATATCCTTCTTGTGCCCCACAAAAGCTGGAACTGCCATGTAGTACCCATCGCCTTGTAACAAAAAAAACAACCCGTAAATGCATCTTTAATGGTCTTGTGTACATTATTAGTAAATTGAATACATATTTGCTAAGAAAATACATGGAAGCTGTGTTACTTGAATAATTTAAAATCGGTCTGGAGAAAAGCAACAGGAGGCTTACTTTGCAAGGAATAAAATTGCACTGCTGGAAGTCAGATCAATTTACAGGGGAGATGAGTTCATATTTCACTGACAATTACAGTTATTATTCCTTGCACTATCTTTTAAGGGCAAAACCATTTCAGTTTTCCAAATGCAACAGTCTGAAACATGCTGCTGTGCCTCTGTGGTCAGATCCTTTTAGTACTTGAGCTAGATAACACTCTTTCCACTGTCCTCTACAGTGATGACAAACTCATAAATGGATTTTTGTTCCACAAATCCTGGGGGCCCAATGGAATGACAGATATACACAAACGGATAAAGGGATAAAATATCTGGGCCCATAAACGAAGTCGTAACTAGCAGGTGTAAGTTTGGGAAGACAGGGTAAGGTCAGAATAAGGTCTCCCTGGAAGTTACAGTACAGAGAAGGAACTTGGGGAGAAGGAAATATATGGAGAAGGAGAGGAAGGATTAGTGAAGAAAGACTGAGATGGAAAGACTGTGAAGGAAGAGGGAGACAATGTGTGTGTAGGAACTGGAACAAGTGGCCTGTAAGATCTGCAGGATCCACTGGTCCCTACTGCAGAAGCTTTTGCAACATTGCCTGTGTCACAGGGGAAGAGACATCCTTTCAAATAAGTTTCTTCAACCACACATGTACACCTGCACAGCAGTCACACATTGTACTCCTGGAGCTCTTTCCCAGGTTTTAGCAGGCCTGCTGTCAGTATCAGGTCAGGTATCAGCTGTTATTGAATAGTTCCCTGCGTTTGGCTCCTTCTGAGGAATGCTGTCACTAGTGTGTCTTGCAGATTTTGAGATTTCCAAGCAGTTATCACAGTGCTGTCTAAGCCATGTGAGTGACTACATTGCCATATCCATCTAAATGGCGGAGTGCATTTAAATGCCCTACCAGTCTTGGAGAGACACAATGCATAACTAAGAAGGTTTCCATTGCCTTGTACCTTACAATTCTGAACAGTTACATTGTAATAATTTTTGTCATCTTTTAATTCATTTGTGTTGAAATATGTTGCTGATTACCAATTGCCACTGGATATTTCAAAGAAACAATTTCCACTCCCAGCATTCTCTGGTCCTTTTTTTCTTTTATAAAGATAACCCATTGATGGGAGAGCTAGTTCTTGATTTTGCTTTCTCCTTCGTCCCCCTTTTTTTTTGGCAGGGGTGAGCCATCAAATCTAAGCATAGCTAGAGGACAGATATTTGAATACCTTTATCTCTATCAGCAGGATTCCAGTCAAAGTCATCATCAGCATCTTGTTTCCAGTCACAGACTCCTCGACTGAAGCTACAATCAACTGAAAAAAAAAAAACCCCAAAACTGGCGATGGAGACTCAGAGATAAGAGGAGCACTGCACCGTAAGTACTGATAGAAATAATTTGCTCTTTATTAGTCTGTTTATTAATGTATAGGTCATTCTAAAATCATATACAAGCTGAGTTCAGATAGTGTTGACCTAGATGAAATTGCAGAAAAGCAAAACATTAAAATTTATGTAGTAATTCTTTCTTTAACTTACATGAGTTAAAGAAAGACAAATCTGTTTTGTCTTTTTACTGCCAATCTCACTTCTGCACATGAGTTTATATGCTGTGACTTCTGTATACTGAGTGCCTGCTGATTGCCAGGTATTGTGGGGGTTTTAGTTTTGAACTCAAGCATCATAAATGGTTTGGGATCTGCCAACTTTAGAGTTCCCCTCTATTTGTTACACTGCTGTAGCTGTAATCAGCTGAGATGCTCGAGCTCCAGCTCTATCCATTGAAAGAGAGAAGCTGGCCTCCCATGAGAGTAATCCTTTGTGTCAGCACTCGATACTCATACAATGTGGACCTGGGAATAGCCTAAATCAGTTGACCTTTAGAGTACACTGCAAAAGGGTGTCACTCAGAGCATACTACAGCCTTCATGACTATGGAAGAAAAATCTTACACACACAAAGAAAGAAACACTGTGCAATGCAACCATGACAGATCAGATTGAGAATAATGCATCAGCCATCTGAATTTCCTCAGAATGAAGCATACTTCTTGTTCTTTTAATGTGTTTTATCATGAGACACAGAGGTACAGTACATGACATTTAGAGAGTTTTAATGTATAAATCCATTGTTCCTGAAACTACTACTTTCTGAACTGGAAAAACCCCAGAATCTTACCCTAATGTCAGCCAACACATCTATCTATTTTGTTTTGTTTTCTTTAAGATTTGAAAGCATTTGTCAATATTTGGGGGGTGAAAACCAACTTGCAGTAAAAATAATCTCAGCTACAGCCAATCCCAGCATTTCAGCCCCTGCCCACTTGTCTGGTTACTCCCCAAGAGGATGCTACTGCCCTGTAAATGCATCAGATCAATACTATCTCTCAGTACTCCCTTTTGGTTTCTGTCCTTTTTCCTGTGGCTTTCATAAACCGGTCTTTATAGTCAGCTTTACGATTCGGTGCATCACAGAGAAACTATTTCCCACCAGGAGAGAGAGGAGGAGTGCCCTTTAATCTGCTTTGACCAGAACTACACTCAATCTGCTATAGTCCCCAACAGGAAGTGAAATTTTCTGTTTGAAAGTGCGTGAAGCACTTTCCGAAGGTATAGCAGAAGCTTAAGTTCCGTACATAAACTGACAGATCCTAGACCTTGTATGCTCCCCTGACTGATTTTGCAACAATTTTTTTTTAATATGAGAAAGAACAAGTCGTATCATCTTATGCTGATATTCACAGGACTCACTGATGAGTTGGGAACTGTCATAAATTCATAGCCAAGCCATTTAAAATTCAGAGTAAATATTTCTTCAGTCTTGTTCAGGTGAAACTCCTGTTGACTTCTGACAGAGGACCAGGGGAAAAACCAAGAGAATATGCCTGAAGGACTTTGGCATATTGTTGTGTTCTATGCACACTCTCCTAACATGGTTTCATTTTATAGACTATAGAAATGATTTTATTTTTTTTTGTGAATATGAAATAAATTGCAAGTGAAATTCAGTTACAAGTCAAGTTTCAATGTGAGTGAACTTCCTGGATGGCTTATAAACATTTAAAATATGTTCTGAAAAGGACACAAAACCAGCTTCTCACATTGGAACTGGCAGAGTGCTTTGGCCATATAATGTGTCTAACACACTCACCAAACCTTTTATGTCAAAGGCTTTTAACTTATTCTGGCTTGGCTAACATAGGTTGTCATGAAAACACACAATACACATGAAAATAAATACTGTAGAATAAGAATAATGTACCTTCTTGCTCTGGTCTTGACATTGGAGCTTTCCTCTGTGCAGGGAGAGGGCCAAAGGCAGTTGCTTCTTTCACCTTGGGAACTAGGGAAAACAATTTGTCAAGTGTTGAGTCATCATGAAAACAGAAAATGGAATTTTATTCCCTTCTACCAGTTGCCATGAATTATTTAAATAGCTCAATGTATGTGTTTTCCACTCCACCACCAAACTCACATTCCTAACCCCAGTTAAGATACGGAATTTTAAAACTTTGCTAAAATTGCTGTTTTCCGCAGCACTACAGCTTCTAAGACATAAGCAATGGAGCTACAAGATTCACAAGGTCATAAAACTTTGACATGACCTTTCTGAGGTGTGGTGATCTGCTTTCTTGCTATGAAACTTCAGCTAATGATCAAAGTATCTGTGAAGACAACCCAATGGTTTGACATCACTTTGCCCACAGCAGCCTCAAAAACTGTGAGAAGCTTTATAAAAGCCATGAACACTGGGGGATCAAAGGCCAGAGAACTGTATTCAGGTAAATGATAGCTGGTGCTGCTGTAACAGAAGCCCCAGGAGTTGTTTTTCTGAAGCCGTACTCTCTGCTAGGGTACATGTTCCCTAGCAGACCTGATCAGCAATGCTGTCTGCTGGGAAAGAAAGGTGCAGTGACCTTCTCACCATCCTTGCAACAGCTGGCAAGCACAGCCTGATGTTTTGATAACCAGTCCTGGTGGAAACCCCTGAGTAAGTTCTTTTGCAAAAATCATTTGACATGCCTTGTGCCAAACTGGAAGAGTTAGTACAGCAGCACAGTCATAGAATCATAGGCTCATAGAATGGTTACAGTTGGAAAGGACCTTAAGATCATCTACTTCCACCTCCCTGCCATGCACAGGGACACATTCCCCTAAACCAGGTTGTTCAAGGCACTCTCTGACCTGGCCTTGAATACTTCCAAGGGATGGGTCAGCCACAGTTTCTCTGATCAGCCTGTTCCACTGCCTCACCACTCTCACAGTAAAGAGTTTCTTCCTTATGTCTAACCTTAATCTTCCCTGTTTAAGTTTGAATCCATTACCCCTTGTCCTGTCACTAGGACAATGAATGTTAGGTTTATTCTCTAAGATACTAGCCTAAAGTAGGTAGTTACTCAAGAAGTACAATTTTTCAGCAGCAGCCTCAGAGACTAAGGCAAAACCTCTCCTGTCTGAAGAGCTACAAAGAAGTTTGCAAACTCTTACTTACTCTAAGTAATACTCTAAAATACCCTAAATGATTTTAAAGTTCTGTGATTAGACTTCTTTTGTACTATTTTAGGTGATTAATAGAAAAGTGCATTCACTAAAAAAGAAAAATAATTAGTCTCAAGTTCTTTGTGCAGAGCTTGTGTAAGTGACTAATCACACAAGAGATAAGGGGAAGATAGCTTTCACTGCTTTTACTTGCAGAGGATTCGATGATATATAGGTACACACCTACAAAAACAGGAGCCTAAATGTACCATTTTAGCAAATGAGTGAGGATTACTGCTTACAGAAAGTATTAGTGGAAATGGAAAGCCTGACAGACTGAAGTTTACTTTTCAGCCACACCACATGGGCAGCAACGTTAAGAAAACCTCAGACTTCCTCAACAGTGCCAGATGAGAGAAGATATGGAAATGGAAATTACTATTCCCTACTCAGCATTGTATCATACAAACTATTAGAAAGTCATAAATGCCAAATATTTTGAAAGTCATTACTTTCACATGCATGCACATTTCTTCAGAGGGGAGTTTGTTCCCATGAGTTCCACTGAGCTTGGACTTTCTATCGACATACGTTACAGTTGTAACCACATACTCAATTTTAAGAATACACTTACAACTCAATCCAGAGACTCCTAGCACCGTAAAGACTTAATCTTTATTCTCCTTTAAAACTCACAAAAAATTTCTCCATGTTGCACCAGAGAAAACACACACTAAAGAAGAGGCCCTGAAGGCACTTCCAGAGGTGCTGAATTGAGCAAAGAAGGGAGACTAATGCAGTCTTACAAGCTTTCTGATGAATTGCCAGGAGCGTGTCCTTTCTTGTTGCTCTTGCAGCCTTCCTCTCACCCAGATCATTGCTTGAAACACCTGGATAATATTCTTACTTAAGGCAAGGATTAATATCTCTTTCTCCAAATTAATACATGTCTACGTACACACATTGAGGAACAGGCATATAGAGATTAGGCGTATAGAGATTATTAAATTTACTGTCACGCCATAGCATTGGCCTCACACTTAAAGAGGCCCAGGCTGTGAAAATCCTTGCCAAAATGAAGACAGCTATTAAAATATGATCAGTTCAGGAAAGAGTAGAGCGATTTAGCTAAGGAGAACAGCTGTCAGAATGATTTATTTACTGAGTTATTGAATTACACTTGAATTCACTTGAAGGATATACATGCAGGTGTAGCTGTGTGCTGCAGATGCTTCATGTGAAGAACTGTCATGCACAGAAAAAACCAAATCTTGTATCCAAATCTATTTTTGTTTTCCAAGTCAGGCATTATACTCACATTCTCCACTTACTAGAAGATACCAGCTCATGTTATAAGAAATTGAAGCTTCAGGTTACAGAAAGATTTCCAATAAACCTTCTTTGAATGTGCCTACATTTTACATCAGACCATCACTGGACATAACTAAGATCTGAAGTTTACCCCTCCTAAGTAGTAAGCAGAAGTTGGGATTACTCTTTTCAGCTCTTCTGCTTGCAGAAAGGGAGGCCTTGTCTCATGTTCTCTAAGGACAGACTGACCAAGAAAAGCTCACATATGTCCATTTTAGGCACAGCACAGTCTACCCTTCTTTTTGTACTGCGGGTGCCCACCCACCTAATTGTCTGCAGCACTTAGCTACTATATAATCTCTACATATAAAATCCTTCATATCATGGTGCCACACATTCTTAACTGCTAAGGTCAGCATGTTGCTCTTATGAGGTAAGATGGTTTGATATTAAATAAACAGGAATTAGTGGCAGAGAGAACTAATGTCCAGGTCTTCAGAGGTACCTATGTAACTAGCTACCAACGATTTCCATAGGATTTGTGTCTATGGATGTCTGTGGTGATCTGAGCATACGTAACTTGGGGATGTTCTGGTCCTGAGAGCAGCCACCTTGTTGCTGACACAGGTTCTTGCAATAGGAAGAAATTCAGAGTTACTGTCTGTGAGATATATCTGAGCATTACCCTTGTTCTGAGGAGGAGGAATTTCTTTAAACCATGTTAGATGTAGTTTGTCAGCTGGAAGGTGTCCCTGCCTGTGGCAGGGGAGTTGGAACTAGAGGATCTTTAAAGTCCCTTACAACCCAAACCCTTCTGTGATCCTATGAACTGTATTATGTATCAGGATCTGCAGCAAGGAAAGAGACTTTATGCAAAACTAGAGCAGTCCCAGCCAGTTCTATCAGGCTAAAAGTACTTCCCTAAAAAATAACAGGACTCACACAAACCCACTCTGAAACAACTGAGAATGCCTGCAATCATGGAAATGCTTCTTAGCAATAATCTCAGGAAATGAGAAAGTAGTGATGAAAAAAAGCACTTTGATATTGTTCTAGTATAAGTAAGTGTGCCTAAATAGAGTGCCATGAAGGGGGTTTAGAAACAAATTTATACATAAAACTAGAATTCCACTTTAAAAACACCAGGCTTACCAGGAAGTGCTGTGGATAATGAAATAGATGAGATTTGAGAGCTATCTGAGCATCATAGAATAGTTAGGGTTGGAAAGGACCTTAAGATCATCTAGTTCCAAACCCTCTGCCATGGGCAGGGGCACCTCACACTAAACTATGTCACCCAAGGCTCTGTCCAACCTGGCCTTGAACACTGCCAGGGATGGAGCATTCACAACTTCCCTGGGCAACCCATTCCAGTGCCTCACCACCCTCACAGTAAACTTCCTTCTTATATCCAAACTTCCCCTGTTTAAGTTTGAACCCATTACCCCTTGTTCTATCACTACAAACACTATCTTCTATCTATCTCTCTGTGTGAGGACTTTTAGATATCAAAGAAAGGTAACAGACTGCCACTAAAAGATATCACAAACAGCTAGTGAGGTTCAAGCATATCCTTTGGTAGAGTGCACAGCAGTGCACTATTAGTGTGTGTATAATTAGCATTAGTGTACTAATACTGAGTGTAGCCCTCACTAGATGATCAGATGGACTGGAACATCAGTTCCACAGGAGTGGAGGCAGACACCAATTCACTCTGCCTGTCAAACAGGTCTGTTAGCACTGCTCTACCAGTTGCACCAACTCTGGCTATATCACTTCTTGTTTGGAGCTGTCTTGCACTGGGCTTGCTTGGGGCATAACTGGAATTAGCTCAGGTCTGCCTGAAAAGTACCATGTAGATAGACCCTCAAGTCAGTCTAGAAGTCAATTAAGGGCCAATGAGATCATGAAAGCAATAGGAAGCTTCAGGAGCATATCTGGAAAAGCACTCCAGAAGCTCACTAGAATAGGTCTGTGGAGCGCTGTTTTATGGGCACCCTTCAGAACAGTACAAAAGCACTGGTAAGCGACTGGTAAGTGACTGTAGTGCTAAAGGAACTTACTGAAAACGCTGATAGATTTTCCTTACCGAAAATACTAACATATTTTCCATTATGTGCACTTGGTTTCACCTCTTTGCTTTGGAACTGCTGTATATAAAATTACTTGTAGTGCATGTGGAAATGACACTTCTGTCTGAAAAAAATATGGCTTCATTTGCAGCGGGAAGTAATTTGCCATTTGTCTGAATTAATGCATGTGTTATCCTTAAAGCTTTAATGCTTTTTTTTTTCCCCCTCTGTTAGTGGGACTTTATTTTTTATACATCACCTGTGGCATCACATTTAGCTCTTTGTGATGCAGCTATACTGGAAGAATGGATATATAGCAGCATATCTAATATATATATATATATCAGAATATACATAATGGCTAGATAAGCACCCATGCATTTAAGTGTACTAATTGTGGGCAACTCTTATTTCTTGTTATGGCTATTTGATTTTTCTCTCCCTTGGAAGAAGTCTATGCCTGGTTTTGCCTAGGTAGTCTTGTTAGTCAAAACAAAATAAAACACAAAATTTGGGAAAAGTAACTCACTGTTTGTAATTCTAACACGTCGAATTCTAAGGTGCTGGAAACTGCAGCATGTGGGAACTCTCACAAAAATGGCACTTGCTGTCTTTCTAACATTGCTTTCTTGTGTTCAAAGTCCATAAATAAAAAAACCTAGCTCAAACCAAAACAAAACCCAGAAAACCAGAATAGGTATTGTAAAAATGTCAAGCAGAATATAAGAGGTAGTAAGACAAAGACTAGGTTCCTATATACACAGTATATCGCTATACTGACCTCAAAGAAATATGCCACATCTCTGCTATCACATTCTCCTCTGAAAGAATTACATTTGCCAGATGTCTGGCATCTTTTGAGCATTTTATCTACAGCTGTGGACTGAGCTCTGAGCATTATTCACTCACACAGAGATCTGTTTATCAGAAAAGAGCAAGATTAAGAGCAAACATCCTGATTAACTGAGAGACTGCTCTTTTTCAGAACGAAGAGCCTAGAACCCATAAGGGTAACAGTTCACTTTTAGTATTGCCAAATAAACCAGAAAACCAAAACCTCTTCATAATTTTGGCGCTATCAAAGGAAGGGGCTTTGTAATTAACCTAGCTGGCTACATGATACTACAGAGTGTTTTAAGAATGATATGAGTTTCACAAACTGATAAAGTACAGAATATGGAATTTACTTGCAGTTGCCAATATCGGTCTGGATTATGAATGGTACATGAAAAGCACTGGAATGTTAGAAAAATGACAGAATTGAGGTCGTGCACATTAAGTTCACCTCCAGTTTGAGTATAGCATCTGTACAGTCATTGTTTCTATAACCAAGTGCCTTGGTCCAACTATTCTATGTACAGAAAGAATATTTCTAACACAGTGAGGATTTTTCCAGTACTTTGGTTTCCTCTCATTTTCTATACATCTGCGATTTTTGCAATCAATAGGACAGAACTAAACTGCACCTTTCACAGCAGGACAGGTCCTGACTTCACACTGAACAAGGTAAGGATCCCATAGAAAATAGTCATTCAAAGTCATTAAAAGACTGTATCATAAGGTATAAAAATATAAGAAGAAAAATTTAAGTTTTCACAGATTGCCTTAATTTTGACATTTCTTAAATGTTGGATCTTCACTTTTCTATCTTTAACTGTTGTGGTTTTTTACCCCCTCCCCCATGTGAATAGTAGTTTTCATAAAGGTTCTGTATTTTGATAGTTGGCCTATTTTAATAATTTACATCTCCATATAATAATTACTTTTTTCCCCAACAGTATTTTTCTGTGGAAACTCTCCATTGTGTAGCAAAACTGCTATGATAAATTAATACATACATTTAAAAATAATAAGTAAGATCTCTAAGAAGTGTGACCTATCAATTTTTCCTAATTAGCTACTCTTCCGGAAAGACAAACAGTACCAATATTAATAATACAAAAGGCAGACTCTATATGAGTACTTGAGGGGATTATATTGAGGAACTTAATGTGGTAGTAAAGGACTCATTGATAGATTGACATCCGCAGAGGAGGAAAAAAAATTACATGTAAATTTACAAGCTGTAAATTTGAGCTTATCATGCCTTCCAAAGGATTATTCAATATCATTAAAAATTCAAGAGTTTTTAAAGCCAAACATTTAAGCAATTAAGTGCTTAAATCATGACTGAACTTTTATAATAACAAGGCTCAAGTATAGCATGTGGAAATTTAAAAGGAAAGAAAACACATTTAATATATGCAGCCTATCCTGAAATTAAAATGCAAATGCACAATGACTGAAGTCTTATACATAGCTGATGCAGGTCTATGCACACTAGATACCACTATTTTCTGAACTGCTTTGAAATGCTCAGTTAAAAGTACAGAATGAATCACAGAATCATGTAGGTTGGAAGGAACATCTATAGGTCGCCTAGTCTGAGCTGCTGACCAGGAGGCTGCTCGAGGCCCAGCTCAATCATATTATGTATATCTCTGAAGATGGATATTTTATAACCTCTCTGCATATCCATACCCATTTTTGTCCACTTTCATGGTAAAATATTCTTTTCATTATATCCAATCAGATTTCCACCACTACCCCTGCCAACATGCAGATGTTACTTCTTGTCCTACTGCAGTACATGTTTAAGAGTCTGGCTGTGCCTTCCATATAACCTTTCATTAGGTAGTTGAAGACAGCTATAAGATCTCCCCTTAGCCTCCTCTTAGTGCTGAAAAATAGTTACTTTTAGCCCCTCCTCATATGCAATGTTCTCCAAGACCCTGACCTTGATTGATCATTGCTGTACTCATGCCAGTATCTGTCTTATGATGGAAAGACTGAAACTGGACACGGAACCTTAGCTGTAGTCTCACAAGTGCCAAAGTGGAAGAACCACTTCTGCACAGCTTCTTCCTAATGTCTATAATGTTGCACGAGGTTTTTTCCTCTCTTTGCATTTGCTTTTGTTTAATTTTATAGTGATCCTCTCAGCCCATCTTCACAGCCTGGCTGGGTCCCTCTTAATAGCAGCGCTGTCCTTTAGCATATGGGTCATTCTCCCCAGTTTGGTATTGTCAGAAAACTTGAAATATGCCGTAAAAGCTCACTGTTAATATTTTCAGGAAGGAAGGAGGTTGGTGAACAATGACCTGACTTCATTCTCGTTAACATAATTTGGGAAGGCAATATTAATCTTTATCCTTAGTCTGAACTGAAACAGGCAAGTTACCAATTAAAACTGAAAAAAAGGCAATTTTAGAAGTGTGCCTTTGGCAAATAAGCTTGTATTCTCAAATGTATTTCAGTGAATAATCACTTTTTTGTTTGTTTTTTGGCTTTCTTACAGTAGCAATATTACAGACCATTTTTCTACAGAGGACCTTGAAATGACCTTTTCTTTAAAAAAATTATACTTCCATGTCTTTTCAAATCAAATAACAACAATTTGAATGCTATCTTAATCTTCATTTGCGTTCATTTTTATCATTGTGGAATATGGGGTGTAATTTTAATGACTGTGGGATCATACTTCTTATTTTTCTATACTTTGGAAAAGAGAAAGTATCATGAATAAACTATTAGCAGTATATATTTTTCATATTAAATATTTTTGCCATTTGAAGAATGTTTGATTGAGCCAGCTGTACTAAGAACCAATTAAAATGCATCTGAAAACTTTATATGGAACACAGAGAGAAAGTGCATGGTGTACAAGATAATAGTTGGAAGGAAACACCTGAAAGCAGGGTGAGGACATGCATATCAATCCTCCTGATAAATGACTGTCAGAAATTAATCAATATGACTGCTCAAATACCATCAAATTTGAGAGTGTTCATTCAGATAAGCTCCCACATTTAAATAAAAGAGAGAAAGAAAATCTCTTTGTGATTCACGCAGGTTGTTTTTTCTGTTGGGAATGACATGAACAACAGTAATGCCTATTGTATGGTCTATATTATTTGAAACACAAGAACACCAAAGTCTGTGTTTTGTCTCTGAGCAATGCACACTGCATAGGATGAGTATGCCTGTCACTAATCAAAGCTAAGTACTGTCATGTAACAAAGCAGCACGCATCATTGTTCTTCTATGAACATGTTCTTCTATGTGCTATGTCTAAACTGCTCTGAAAGCAGAGCCTGTCAGAATGCTGCACTCCCTGTGCTCACGTTAACTGCAAGTGTTAATTCACCTAAAAGGGAGGTTTAGTATCTTTAGCCTCACCACTAGGTATGTTAAGTTTCTTTTCCTTTTCTACAAGCAAATTCTAATAAGATGGCTGTAATGTTTCATATATTTTAGTGCTTATATATATATATTGAAACCAGATTATTTTTTTTTTTTAATGAAGAAACTTACAAAAGACATCTCCTCTAAGTCTTTGCTCATGGTCGATCTGATTCTCAAAATCTTCATTTTCCTCTTCATCTGACTCTTCTGCCTCCTTTTCTTCAGTAGCTTCAGTTTGTTTCTCCTCCTCACTGTAGCTCCCACCAAGATCAACGCCACCTTTATAGTCCAGTAACTGCAACTGTGTCTTAGAAGACGGTGTCACGGCTGCTTCTGGGATTGCATTCTTGATTGTTTCCTGCTTTTTCACACCGTTTTTATGTGCAAGGAGTTTCTTAATTGTGTCCTTAGCTGTTCCAGGGATTCTTGCAATTTCCTTCGCTGACTTTTCAGGGATAACTAGAACCAAGAAGAAAATATTAAATATTCATCTAAGGAATCATTCAGCAATGACAACATTTAATAAATGGGACCATGGTATCTTTTCAAATGTCCAAAGACCCATACAGCAAAATTCTTTAGTACGAGATATAAGTTCAGCTCTGCACAAAACTCAATACATGTGCACTTGTTTAGCTCTGTTGTAGAGATGACCCTCTAAGTTACAGTGAAAAAAAAGACAATAGAAATCCTCTACAACAACCTCATTTGGACTCCTCTGTAACACAGGCTACAGAGCCCTTTAGATTAATCAGTTTTACACCGGAGCTTGGTTAAGAAAAATTATCCTCCTTCAACCTGTGGACTAGTAAAAGATGTACGTGGAGCTGTGATTCCCTGCATAACAGATGTCAGCCTACAGCAATGAGCTTTTCTCTTACCCATCTTCTGTGATCTTCTCTGGACTAACTTTCCTTGCACAACAGGCTGCAAGCCACTGAAATGGAGCATATTTTGAGAGGAAAAACACCAAGTTGCTCCATCACATTTCATTTATCTCTAAGGGATATTTAGTTATAAGAGGTAAACCCCCTCAAATATTTAAAAAAAAAAATTAAAAATAAATCCACCTTGTAGTATATTTCAAATTTGTATTTTGCTCCGAAACACAAATTCTGCCGGAAGTGAAAAACTTAGAGTGGGTGAAAGACAGCTGAGATTGTTCAAATTTGTAAAACAAACAAACAAACAAAAAAACCCCAAACCATATCCAAACACCTGAATGTGGGGTTTTTGCTATTAAGAAGTATAATAAAGTCAAATATCCTTTCTATGCTTGGGCAAAAGTTTCAAAACACTCACTGGTAAGAGGACATTTTTGCATTTACATGGTAGCCCTGATTTTCTAATTATGCTTTCCTTGTCTGCGTATTGAGTTTCAAGTTACAAGCCTTTTATTTCCTTTAAAATTCAAATTTTCTCTATGTAAAATAATCAAACTATGCTTGGATGCTTGAATGAAGGACATTTTTCACAGACCCATTTGAAAATGCATTTCTAGGGATGTGGGGAGGCAGGACTGATTTTTCCACCAATGGTGAGACCCAGTAGCAGCACAGAGGGCTCCTTTAAGATAGTATGTTGGCCAGCTGCTCTCCATGTTCTCTTAAGATAGGAAAATTATCAGTTGACATGAAATGAGGATAGATTTTAGTTACATATTATGAAAATCTTTCTTACTATCCTTGCTGTAGGATTGTAAAATACAGGATCAAGACACTTAGATTATTTGAACTGTATCTCTAGAACTTTCTAAAAATTATTAGGCTACCATCTGTCATGAATATACTGGGTATGATCTGCCTCAAAGCAAAAGAACAGATAAACCGATCTTTTCAGTCCCTTCCAGATGTACTCTTCTGTCATCTGACAAAGACTGATGGCTCTTTGTGCTGATGGTCAAATCATAACTGGGGGCTAAAGCCAGGACTACTTTGGATCATTTTGTTCAAGGTGTGTGCACAATCCAAAGCAAATTCGAAGGAGAAATTACGGTAATACTGCAGGTGTGGAAGGTGTCCCTACCCATGGCAAGGGTTTAGAACTAGATGATCTCTAAGGTCCCTTCCAACCCAAAGTGTTCTGTGATTCTATGATGCTGCAGTTTGAGTCCTTTATGTGAAGTACCTAGGAAATAATGAGAGCTGAGAAGTCCCAGTGTGCTGTACAAAAGCTCTTCCACAGATGGAAGCTATTTGCACCAATGGGTTAGAATAGGCTTATATACTCTTTCTTTTATTTGATTTTCAATCAATATTGATGTTGCAGTGACTAGAGTCTTTTTGGATTGCAAATGGTGGGGAAATCAGATATTTTAATTTCCTGCTGCTTTTGCTGTTTGGTGATCGAATTATCAGGGCAAGAATATGCTCCTATTTTACTCCTCACTTTGGAATAATAAAAACTTTATAGTAGTATTTTCGGACAGGTGGACTAGACTTGGATTGTAAATTCGGATTGTACTTTTTTTCTGTGTGTTTCTTTTCATCCAAACATACCAGAAGAAAACCACCAGTTAATAAAATAGAACCATAGTCTGGTAGGGAAAAAAAAGGAAAGTTGCCTGAATTTATATTCACTCCTGGAGAATACAATTCTACCAATCTGAATTTGCCACATTTTATTAATGGCAAATACAACTACATGTTATTTTGTATAGGTACAGAATCAAACGTTGGTGTGCATTCAGGCTTTTTGAGGCTTCTGTTGGAGGTATAAAGTAAATAGATGCCAATAAAAAAATAGATCAAAATTGAGGCTTTGGTTTTTCTTTTCTTTTGGATAAAACTTGCAGCCTTCCTTGTCAGATATTTGCAAGTAAACTCTTTACTAATTCTCAACTAAGTAAGACTTTCCTCTGGAGGATGAGGTAAAAAAGGATGTAAGGTTCTGTGAATGAGCAATAAAAATTGCTTAATTCCAAACACTTTTCCTCTTGACAATCAGTAACAAGAAACTTCAGACTGTTAATAAAGAGGCTATGGAGATTTTCAAGCCAGGACTGACTGGGCAGCAATCTTAAACATCTGCTATTAGTTTCTGCTTTGAAGTTTTTCTAGTGAAATTAAAAATTCTTAGGTCAACATAATAACCTCTGTGGTGTCAGAAAAGCAATCTCCTTCTATGTGCAAAACTGAGCTGTGCAGAAAATCAACTGACAGAAGTGACAAAAATAGGGGGATGAAACTGTATAAAACCCCATGCACTTGCACACTCCAGTTTGCTTCTCCAATATGTAAATCTATATTTTCATGGGGACAAAGAAGGACACCAAGCATGTTTTAGGATGTATCACTAGTATACTTCTAACCTGCACTCAGCTTTAGAGCAGCCAGATGTGCAGATTTATGGCTTTATATGGCTAAGGAATAATCTAGTGTAAGGATAGAGCACCTTAAACTCGGTTTGTTCTGTTGAATCCACTGCCTGTGGACTTGCCTGAACTAACAGCTCACCTTCTCTGACAGCCCAGGATGGTACAGCTGAAGTGGTAATTTTTCAGGACCTGTAGTCCCGGGACCTGTATATAAATGCACAGGTGTTGCTCATAAACATTTGTGCATTTTTCTATCTGCATGACTGCATAGAGAATTTTGGAAAGTGTAATTTATTGTACTTCATTCAGGTCTTCCTTACGTACCTTCCACCAGGAAGTGTGCTGGTTAATGCCTCCTGCTCTTATGTAGTTTGTGTTTATTGCCCTAGTATGAAAATATTTCAGCTTTCAAAGGTATTCCTTTGAATTGGAGAGAATTAAAGGAAGAGATGGAAAAACAAAGGCAAATGGCAGCTGACGGCTAAAATTTTTTCTGTCATCAGTTGCTGTATGAGATTATAAACCCACAAAAATGGCTTGGTGTAGGATGTCTAATGATGAAGTTGTGGAAGTTGAGATGGAAAAAATATAGGAAAAGCAGATACCAACCCCCCTTCATTGTGTAAAGGGAAATACTCAGGGGATGATACACAAGAGGGACAGACAGCGATCTGTTTTCCTTCCACATACCCTGTGACTGCAGCCAGCACAGTCTGGGGCTCAGGGGCTCTGAACATAAGAGGTTGCAATAGGAGACAGCTTGCTCTGCACTCCAGCAGGCACCATGCTACTTTCACCCTCACAGCTGGTAATATGCTTAAAAACCTGGTGAGAGACAAGCCTAGGAGACTGGCTTACAAATCCTCTTGTAGCTCCCTTTGTAGCTTCTGTATAAAAAGTTGGAGAGAGGATGAGGGATACAGACAACCATTTACCGTGTTTGTAGATGTAAAGATTAGATCAGCAGGACATAGTTTCAGAAATCATTCTGAAAGTTCTCAACTTCTTTTAGATAGTCTTAAGAGAGTCTGAAAGCTTTCATAGATCAGTTAAAACAGATTATAGACTATTATTCTTTTAAGCACCATGGAATATGATCTACCAACATATATTCCTAGCCCTTTTCATTTCTAAAATTCTTACCATGTTATTCAGGGAAGGATGCTTTGAGAAATCAGGGTAACCTCATCACACTGGACTATGCTTAATACATGACTACAACAGCCAGCAATGCTTCCAGTAAGAAATGTGGGGTGACAAAAGCCTAAGTGTTATTCATTAAAGGATTACAGCAGTATTTGGCTCTATACTGAATTGAATCGTAAGAATCTTGCCAGTGATGTGACCAGAATTGCTTTTTAAGCTTTGAAAGTTTATTATGTTAGACCCAACTTTTCTCAGGACTGGCAAATTAATAAGAAAGTAAAATCATATATGGGGTTTAGGGGTACCCTATGAGCAAAAAAGAACATGAGTAATACAATAGGTGCAGAGAGATTTCACATGACTTTGCACTGCCATTTAGGTATCCTGCAAAGCATAACAAAGAATAGCCATCTGCCCCTCCAGAGTATCAATGCGGAGCTCTGCCTGAAAGTTGTAGGCTTTAAGTTAATACTGCTTTTTCCTGTTATTTTGCAGTGTCCTACCAAAAAAGTGAATCAAAAATAGGTTCATTTTCCCCCCAGGAATCTTAATTGGATATGGAATCTTGTAAGACTCTATTCTTAACTAAAAGTTGAAATACACATAGAAGCATGTGGTGAGGGAAGCATAGTTTTTCAATGCACAATAGGAAATCAGGAAACACATGAACCTGAGAACAGCAACAGATTGCAGGAAGATGGAGGCCAGATGTGGAAATGGGTAGAACCCTTTTAGGGAGCATTTGAAGATTACATTTCTATGGATTTTCAAATGAAATGTGTGCTAGAGGCAGTTTGGTAACAGCCTCCGATGTTCCATGCATATAGGAGTGTTAAATGTCAAAAGGGTGCCTGAACAATCACAGGTAGTATCCATTCAAGCAGCACTGTTTTCAGCCTGATGTTTCAGGCAGCTTTCTCCTACATTAGTATATTGACATTCAAATTAAATGAAAGAATTTCCTCCACTGTCTGTGTAAAAGTGAATTTTACGTTACCTTACTTTTTAGGTTACTTGGCAGCATGAGGAGATGTAGCCATAGAAATTTCATTATAAACAATCTGCTGAGTTACTTTCATTTCATACTCTGAAAATTAAGCTGTAGATTAAAATGGTTTTCATTTGTTATAAAAAGCTAATACTACTGCCATGGTAGCTGCTTTGTTACACGGTAGAGACAGTTGCTATAAAGAATTAATACTTCCCTGTGAAAATGAGATTCTCACCCTGTGGGAATAATTATGTGGAGTATTAAGGACATATTTAAGAAGCCTTTTGTTTAGCTGCAGCATAATCCCAGGCCCAACTGCTTAGAGCTGGGATGGGCTGCAGGAGCTGCAGCCAATGCCACCCAAAGAAACGTGAAGCTACAGCCTCCAGCCTCCAAATTCCCAGGATGGTGTTCTCATTCTATTAAACCCAATAACAAAACTTCCTTTGGCTTCCATAAAGCCTGTGTTCCCTGTTTCTTCAGGACAAATTGTCTTCTCTGTTCTACTTGCAATTCCCAGTGGTACTGTGAGACCTGGGGACTCATAGACAAATTGAATTTGAACAATGTTTGTATGCAGTATTCAATGGCTGGTGCAATAAATATTTTATGGCGGAGTCTTGTTTGATTGGTATTGAAGCACTTTCAGCATGACATTTCTTAGAAAATGCCTTATAATCATCAATAATCGGAGAAAAACTTATCACTATTCCTGACATCCAATAGTACTCACCAGCACAATCAAATCCACTTCCTCGGTAGCCCTGTTTACATTTGCATTTGAAGGATCCTTCGGTATTGAGGCACTCTGCATGGAGGTTACACCTGTGTGTATTTGCCACACATTCATTTACATCTAGGAAAGATATAAAGGCTTCAGTGAAATCTGTGTTGAAACCCAAGCTTCATGACAGCCTGTTTGTGCTGGCCATCTGTTTCCAGGTATTGTAAGTACTAGTGTTAGACCAAGTTGGTCCAGAGACCATTAGAGGCAGAAGAATTCACTCTAGCCTAATATCAGCTCCAACTACTGGCATTTGCATCCATGGAAAATGTAGAGCATTGCAGTAAAGGCAAAGTGAACACAGTGGTTTTCTGACTGAGAACAGCACTCAGACTGTAGGTTGTACCCACTCTATTAACAAAATGCAAAAGGCCCCAAGAGAACATGTGACATTGTCCTGGGTTCAGCAGTAGCAGTCGTTTTTCTCCTTCTTGGTAGCTGGTGCAGTGCAGTGTTTTGACTTTCGGCCTGGGAACAGAACTGATAGCGATGTTTTGGTTTGGCCAAGGACTTTGTGAGCCTCATGCTCTGCCAGGGAGGAGGGGAAACCAGGAGGAAGCAGAGACAGGACACCTGACCCAAACTGACCAAAGAGGTATTCCATACCACAGCACGTCATGCCCAGGGGTAACTGGGAGTTAGCTGGAAGGGCTGGGAGACTGCAGGGTTAGAGGAGGTATCAGTCAGAGCTTGCTTGGGTTGGGGGGGGGCGAGTTATTGGTCAGCTGGTGGTGAGATGTTGTATTTTCTTCCCTTGTTATTTCCTTTACCATTGTTATTACTGGCAGTAGCAGTAGTGATCTGTGTTATGCCTTAGTTACTAAACTGTTCTTATCTCAACCCGTGGGAGCTGCGTTCTTTTTGATTCTCCTCTCCGTCCCTCTGGGAGTAGGGGGAGGGAAAGAAGGGGGGCAGTGAGTGAACAATTTACCTGACTGGGTTTAAACCACGACAGACATCAATTAAAGAAGCATTCACAAATCTTTCTCATTCTTTCATTCACTCCAGAAGAAATTCAGTGGAAAGTAACCTTGAGCATGCCCAGATACTGAGATCTTCTCTCTGCCTGTAACATTCCAGCATACATATGATGCTGTATGAAAAAGTATAATCAAGAAAAATTCAATAAGAAATACTACATTCAACTGACAGGAAAATGTACAGGCATCAAGAGTAACTGACTGTTCTCCTTTTCCCTTATTGTTACACCACAAAGATGTTTCTGATTTCTCCCACAAGAGGGAGCCACGTTGGTGCACACCTCTTGCATTTTATCCAGATTGCTTCATTTTTGTCAGCTAACAGGTCTTCTCACAATGTAAGTCAGCTAGGAGGCAATTAGCAAGAAGACTGACTCGAAAATAGGGTATGTCTGAGAGCAAGATTCAGGTTTGCAGATAAAATCCTGACTACTGAGACCTGTCCAGTTTTTCCCTCATGCATACGTATTGCATGAAAAAGTGAGTATCTTTTCTACTCTAAGGCTTTCAGGGTTTGTGTACAACAGGAAATGCAAACTTGAGTCTCTAAAACCTGCCTTATGATCTCTCTCCCACCCTGAAGTCCCAACACCAAGCAAATATAACCAAAACTCATGAATTCTGTTTTGTATGGACTTCTCCAACCCTTTCAGTGGAGTCAACTGCTTGAACAATACTGATGCAGTAATTTGTATTATGTTGGTTTTCCACCTTTCAGCTAACAGATTGAAATAGGAGTAAAAGGTGCTTTGACATTTGTTTTAACAGCTGGGCATGTCAAGATAACTTTTTGCCTGTATTTATTTTTGTTTGGGAGAAACCTAGGCATGCAACAGAGACCTGAAAAGCAATGAAAACCTACTCTTTTCATACTTTCTTGGGTTTAAGTGCTCTACTCTCCATCCAAACAACTGCTTTTATAGTCATGAAGGCACTTGATTCACATTCCTCATTAATGACACAAAATAAAACAAACAAACAAACCCCCACAAAAAAAAACACCCAAACCACTGTGGGATCGCTCATTCATCACAGATTGAATGCTGAGAGGACGAAAAATGGCTCTTTAACTAAACCTGTACCAGAAGTAGCACTTCTTTGTGGTCAAATATTTGCTATTAGACCTTCCACATGTTCGCTTGGTACAAGGAGGCAATATCATTTGCAAGCGCCCGTAATTAGGTTTTCACTAAGAGAAAACCCAGAAAAAACTTCAAAGTGCCATCAAGAATATTATTAGTGAGACAACTCTTATCCATTTGTAAGGCAGTATCCCCAGACTATGCCAACATGCTTCAGGCAATGCCAGGAAAGATGCATGGTGTGAGAATGCAAAAGACTGAAAAGGGAAAATTCATGGGCTAAATCTTACCTACACAGTCATAACGGCCGCTGACATATTTCAGTTCATAACCAAGCTGGCACTTGCAGTAGTAGCTTCCAAACGTGTTGATGCATCTGCGGTTGCGAGAGCAGACAGCTTTGCCAGTGGAGCATTCATCTATGTCTAGAGAAGGAGAAGGGATGTTCAGATCCACAGGAAGGTAAAATTGGAAAGAATGAACTAGTTGGGAAATGGGAATGGTTTGGTCTTGGCTATCACAAGTTGTTTAAAAACTAAGTCCTATAATTTCACACTCAGGGATGGCTTCTGCATGTGCTCGTATGAACGAGGCAGCAAAATGTGAAATAACTTACAGAAGATTTTGAGACCTGGCATGGTAAAAGCTGGGTAACTGTCTCTGGAGATGCAGCCCACTGGGGACAATTATTTGCCCTGAAGTCATGGAGCAGGGTGGGGAGGAACTCCAGGAATCCCGTTCTTTCCGAAAGAAAGGAAATATCAGAGAATAGTTTAAGAGAAAGCCCCAGAAACAGGAATCTGAGAGCATCAGCAGCTCTTCTACTGAATCTCTGCACCTCGCCTTGCTGAACTAAGTTAAGACATACCAGTTTTCCCATAGAGAAGAAGCCAAGAGTGAGCTCTCTAACCATACCAATGCAGGTCCTTCCGTTTGGTCCTAGCTGAAGGCCACTCGATGGACAAAGACACTGCACCTCTCCTTTGACTTCTTCACATCCATATTGGCAGTTCACCATGGCACATGTCCTAGAACCTGAAAATAGTATTTAACATAACAAAAAGAGCAAAATTCTAGGCTAGGATCAGGCACTTATATTAGATCTGGGTGAACGCAGAAAATTAATTAGAACAACAAAATTCCATTCATCACAAATCAAGCTGTTTATACATCGATGCATTGGCAATTAGGGAGTCCATAAGATAGTCTTACATCCCCCTTCACTTTTTTCTTTCCTTATCCCCCTTATTCCTTCTTTTTCATTTGTTCCCAGTTCTGTGACTTCCTACTAGTACCTTTTAGATTCAGAGACAGAACTGATGAAAGTAGAAAAGGTGTTTTTTCCATTTTCCATAGAAACAGTTATACCTTACAGAAGACTGTTATTCATTGGTGAAATGTTTTTATTATTTACCATGAAATATGCTTCCAGTATAGAATTTGATTTTTAAAATTATTAAGCCTGATGGACTTAGAAACTGTGGTTTATTTTGACACTTTATGGGACAAATATTTGAATCTAATGAGGCACTAGCCAGAACACAAGTCTTGGTTGCCATAGCTTGGTTAAGAGTCTGAATTATTTGAGATGATTCTTGATTAGCATCTGAATAGAAGTGTAGGCGGCCAGGTCCTGTCTGAAAGACTTATGCAAGATTAGAAAACTAGGAGAAATGCAGAGTTTGGGTGATTTTGTCTTAGATACTAACCTCCTAAGTGTTAAACAATGGTTCTCTGTGGCCCAAAGCCACATTCTTCTGATATGCTTCTTCTAGCTCCCTGGTCCCTTGCCATGGTTGCAGATAAGCCTGACTGCTCAGACAAGGTGGACTTCATCTTGCTAAGGAGACTTACATCATGATGAATTTAATTGGAAAGAAAAAATATGCTCAAAATGTTGGCCTGAATCAAATGATGAAAATGATACAGTTGGTTAAACAACCTAGCGTTTAAACTGAGCACAAGCTTTAGTTAGCATCAAGTTAAAAGGAAGGCTACTAAATTTAATCAAAAATAACTTCTACTTGAGCAAATAATTTTCATCATCAAAAACTTTCATAATCACAGTTTCTGCTGAAGAAAATAAAGGCTCTTTGGAACTAGAAGATGGCAGATGGGTTGGGTTAATGAAGCACAGCTTAATGTACATTTCTTCCTTCCTTAACTAGAGCTGTGAAGAATGAAAACTTTCCTTCTATGGGAAACTTGGTTAGCCCCCTGAAATTTGGTTTCATTTTGTGTTTCCATGTGCCAAAGTGAAAGGGAAGCTTTAGGGCTCAGAGCTGCTCAAACCATTTTTTCATACATAGTTGACACTGTTCACTGCCACTGAGAAATCCAGCATTTTGTGCTGCCTTAAGCAAGGGATGGTGCAACTGCCTATTTGGTACAAATGCAGAGTTTCTTAAATAGGAATTGAGTCCTGAACTATGACTGGCTTAAAACTAGTGCAGCAAAAACGGTAATTTATAGACTGGATCTAATTTTCTGACTTAGTTCAGAAGTATGGCTGCAGCAAGCGTCTGTGTGCAGAGGAGTGGGATGGAGGGATGGATGGGACAAAGCTTCTGCTGGGCTCCACGGATGGTTTCTTTCAGCTGCAGTTCTGCCTCCTGCCAACTTCAGCTGTCCATGAGACAGTGGCCTTCCTGATAACTGCTTGGCAATGATGGCAGAAGACACACAAGTCATCTTGGATGAAACAAAAGGGATATATATCCATTTCTCAAGGATCTCAGTACGCTGCAGCTGTTGTCTACTGTGATGCAGGGAAGGAAATCCCCCAAAGGCTCTGGCCCCAGCCACCTTTTGTGGTAATTTCAGTCTCTCTGCGATAAGAGAGAGAGAATAGGAGCTCTGGCTTTCCTTCCTGTCCCGGAGCTGTAGACGCCACACTCCTGCACGTGTTTGCCAAAGCTGGATATTTTTCCAGTTATCCCAAGACTGGCAGCAAACTCCTCAGATGGACACCCTGCCCAGTGAATGGTTGTCTCCAAGGTCTGGAAATCAAAGGTTTTCAGAGTTTATGGTTTTCTGTCATATACATGGGATAGATGGTGCTGCACCCCATACAGCTAGGTCCACTGGTACAGGACAGACCTTTCAAGCAGATTGTTCCACTGCTCAGACAAACTAACTTCCTTGTCCAACTGATGCATCTGCTTCAGACCACTGGACTCCATAAAGGTGTACCACCATGTTCCTTATGGTTTTACAAAATTCAAAGCCAAAATACCTGTATGGAACAGCTCAGGTGAAGAAAAGTATTTTCTACAAACAAAACAGTGTCATTGAAAAATAAGACTCTTCCTCCGGTCTGAAAAATCAGGTTGGCTAAGAAAGCAGAATGTTTTCCATTACATGATAGCTTAAAGACAAATAGCTAGAAATACAGTTTAGATAAGTCTTAGCTCAAGGAACAAGTGTTTGCAAGAAGCTGGTAGCAACTATGGGAAACATTTCAACACACAGATAAAATAAATTGGTCAGGGAGCACAGAAAGGTAAAGTAAGGCATAATGGCATGAAATTCAGCATAGTAAAAAGTAGTCTAGATTGGTGCTTTGCTTGGATAGATTCATGCATCCTTATTCAATAGATGAACTGGCAGAACTATGCACCAAGATTATACTAGCTACCCTTCATTTGAATTAATGCTGTCAAAGATTTTTACTTCTAGCAGGACCAAAATACAAGTTTACTTTATCTATGTACTGCCAAATATAAAGCCTCTGTCAGTGGCTGACAGTACCAGAAAGCTGGGGCAAAGACTGTATCCTAAATAAGCTAAGTCCATTCATCACAAGAAGAAAATCTGCTGGGATCAAATGTGACTAGATGCTTTTGGTGTGCCTGTCCTATCAGCTTTATTACTTACTTGCACATGTGCCATCTGGCATAAGCATGTACCCGTTGAGACAATAGCACTTATAGCTGCCATGTGTATTCATACATCTGTGTTCACAGGGACGTGGTTTCAGTCCGCATTCATTCAGATCTGCAGAAACCATTGGAACAAAGTGAGTGCTGGGTTTGTATATTCATACATATAGGTGGATAATACTGCCTAATGCCTTGAATTCCCCACAGTAAAATTGCCTGGACTGAATACAAGCCAGCCTCTTTCAAGATGAGAGCTTAGCAAACCATCTGGCTGAAAAACTGCTAGCAAAACTAACACACACGGCCTCCTATACCTGAAAAACTAATGCAAACTCTGGACACATCTGGCAGCTCATTAGGGAGAGATGGAGGGGTGGGGAGAGAATTGCAGTTAGTCTCTTTTCTGGGAGTTATTTTTCTGGATTTCCCTGATTCTAGCTGGAGATTTTAGCCCTCCAGTTGACCTCTGTACTAAAAAAGAAAAAATATGAGATGAAGAGCAGCAAATCAGCTTGAGATAAAGTGAAACAAAGATTTTTTTCTCCTTTTCTTTTTTTTCTTCTCTGAGATGCACGTTGACACCAACAGTGTCAGTTGCATAAATGGAATGCATAAAATGCATATCAGTAGCATAAATGGAATACAATATATGGTAAGAATTGTGTGACTTTAAGAATAAAAGGACAAATTTCAAAAATCTCAAAATCCTGTGTATAAAAGCATCCTAAATCCTTCCTAACATCCAGGATTTAAAAGGCTTTGCACAAACTAAATTAATTTCAATTTCCCAGTAGCTGTCCTTCACAGGGAGAAAACTAGAATCCTGAAAAGTAATTTGTGTGGTATAGGCAGAGCAGTGCGGACAATGTTATAGACCCTATGATAAGGGGGCAATATCTGCGCTTGTGATTTCTGTGAACTGACACCTCTATCTCTTGTATTTTGAAACCTGACTAGCAAGCAGATGGAACCCATTAGCAGAATGCACCAGCACACATAGCCTGTTAAACATGTGTTTAAGGACACATTTGACAAATAATATAAATTCAGTAAAGATGCAAGTCCGTCAGCAGGCTGAACTTATGTAGCTCCACTTTTAAATGGGAGCAGCATCTCTTTGCATGTCTATGTGCCCAGCAGGCTACAGAAAAAACTCCAAACCATTGCAAGCAGAAGCAAGTATAACTGTGGGGGTTATACACATGCAGAAGTGTTTGTTACAGCTCTGTCCAGGGAAGAAAAGTAGGGTTTCATTCTATCACTTGGATGTAAGGTCTGTTTGAGAAAGTACAACCTATCAGCGTGCAAATCCTATTGGACTTTCATGCTATTGTGGTTGCACTAAATAACTGAGACTCTTAACAAAGAAACTAGAGAGCAAACTAGGGAAATAAAAGTTATTCTGCTTAGGCCATACATTTTCAAAAGTGCTTGGCTGCATCCACCTTGCACAATGCACAGTAATGCACAGATAGCACACAGAGCTCTAAAAGACAACCTATGGAGATAAGGCTAATTTAGCTCAGACTTGGTGGCAGACTAATACAGTCCCCTTATCTCTGTTATTTTAGTTAGCTCATGTTAAGCTTGCTCAGCAAGGCATTCTGCTGTACTGGCAGACCAAGGCTGCATCTGCCAGTAAATTTAAAGTTGCTCTGAGCATTCCTGGCCACTGGAACATAACCACTTATAGGGCTATACTATTGAAATAGCTCTGGGACATTTCTGGCCTGTGCCAGCCATCACTTTGCTAAAAAATTCTTGGCTGTGCTTCAGAAGGTAAAACAGCCCAGGGAGCTAACAGGCAATTTGAACATGTAGGTCTGCGCGGTGCTTCCACCAAACATCAGACTCTGCATCTGCTGCAAGTACACAGAACTGATTCTCTTGTCTATGGAAGACATACGAAATGAAGCTGGATTTACTGCACAGATAACACCTAGAAGCTGGGGGCTTCTCTGCCTCCTTTCAGTGACGTTTAAGCTGTGAAATAATTTTGAGTCTGGGTTTAGAGGCTGAACTTGTATACCTACACATCTATTTCACACAACCACAGCTGCTGTTCCATTTTCCTCCCTAGTGGTACTGAGGAATTGACTTCTTTCCCTGTGAGCAACATCAAAAGTGCAAAAGATGACATTTTACAAAATACTTAACAGTATATCTTTATAGCATCTTGTTTGAGAGATACTTTGTAATAAATGGGTTGCTTTGATTCTAAAAGACGGGTATGTAGTAGATGTCAGTGCAGTGGTTTTGAGCAAAAGCTGCAGGTGCTAATGGAAGTAGCAAAGACAGACCAACCCATTTGTGTGGCCTTTATGTCACGCTTCCCTCACAGCCCCTGCAGTTCACCCATCTCCACTGCAGTAGGATGCCCTCTCCATGCACAGTGACCTGCTCCTTTCATAGGATCCAATACAGGGGTCTCATATACTGGAACAGGAAAAAGAGGCCGAGTTCCCATCAATATGTTGGCTGAAATATTTCCGTGTCTAATTGCACGTTTATGGTGGGGAATGTGATGCATTTGAAGTTTCTGAATATGCAATTCTAAAAACTCCCAATTCTGGTTCTCAGAAATACCAATCAATATATGCAAACAGATGGATTGGCCCAGGCAGCTTGAGAAATTACATATCCAGCACATAATTGCATGTCTTTCTGATGAGAAGCTTAGTTAAGAAAATAACATGGGTTGCTGGTTAAGAAAATAACATTGGTTCTGGATTTGACTTCCATCTCATTTTATAATTTTCTATATAACTTCTCCATGCCTCAATCCTCTGATATAATGACAGTTTGCCTCTGTCATTAGCCCGCAGGAGATACAGGATACAGGTTCAAACTTCTGTGTGCTGAAGGGAGGCCCAGAGCTTGCCCGGGATGCTGGAGATGCAAGAACCTTAAACTCTAAGTTCCTCTATGTAAACAAGAAAATATTTTGGTTTACAATTTTGGAAGATGAGACAATCGCCAGTACAAGATAAGGAGACAGAACATCAACAGTTTGCTTTCTGGAGTAATACCCCCATGTGCACAAACCTTGATTACAGGCTTTCCCGGTAAATCCAAGGAAACATTTACATTTGTTTGGTCCTATGCACTCGCCGTACTTGCAGCCATGTCCACAGATAGCTGGCGAAGTCAGGCAGAGAAAAGAAAGAGAAAAAGAAAGAGTTAGAAACACTCTATTTGAGAACTTTTGCCCTGCCTAGTTGCCTGAAAACTTGTTGCACAAGTTCAGCATCCTCCATACCTCTCTGTCTAGTTTGGACATGGTAGCTGCTGATCAGCATTTTATTTCTGCTTGAGAAATGTGACACTAACACAGATTGCGTGTGTGGGGGCTTTTCCAGGTTTGTAAAGACACAGTGAAGATGGGACTCTGTTTAGCTCTCTCCCTCATGTTTTTCTGCCATGATTATGATTCACATTTAGTTTTTACTCTTGCCTTTTTCCTATTTTAAGAAGCCGATATGAGAAGCAGCTGGCCAGCAGCTTTACTCGCTACACCTGGCATCTGGAGTAGGGAAGAAGCAACAGCACTCTCCTGCCAAAGGTGACACATTATCCTACAGCAGTTTTCCAGTCTTAGGCCTCCTCAGCTGCATCTGAGGAATATGTCCATCCCATGCTGGAACATCCAAAGCACATCTGTTAAATGACCAAGCAAATGTCTTTACCACACATGCCAATACATATAATTACATCAGGTTAACAATAATTCGAGAGGGCTATGGTTAGCCTGGATACATTAAAAAGTAAAAATTTTCTAACTCAGCCCTCTGGACCATTTGCCAGAAATTAAGTGCTGACTTTTATAAGGTTTAAGGCTCCTGAAGTCAATGTGATTGTTAACATGAGTGTTATTCAGGAAAAGCAAACCAAACATGCATTTTAATCAGGACTAGCTCTGGAAAAACAGCAAAAAAGTATGCACCAGGCTTCACGTCTTGCTACCCTGTGTAACTAAGCTGTTGTGCAAACTATAGGAAGTAGAAAAGTCACAGTGCTATTTATTGTGTAGTAAAATTCATACTTCTGGATTCCAGTATATTTTCTACATTTAAAGATTCAGTCAGAATCCACTAACTACTAACTGATCCACTAACTCTGGAGATTCAGGCTTTTTAAACACTACCTCTATCCCTGAATGCAAAGTAACATGCTGCAAGACCAGCTGAGTGTTAGCACTGAAGCAGACAACACTGCTGCATCTGGATTTACAATGCAGAATTACATTATAGCTAGTTCAAAGTAATCTGTCAAAAAAAAAAAAAAAAGAATCTTAAAAGCTTATAAAAAATGTATTTTAGTATGAAAGAAACCTATTGCTTTAAACCAAGACAACCTTATGCACTGGCTGGTCAAAGCTGCAGTTGCCAGTTGTTCCTACAGGTATTTATCGGCGTTAAAGCAAAGGTGCTACTAAGCAATGCAGAAGTATTAATGAAAGTATTAGTTACATTTTTCTTTTTTTTTTAACTGACATGCTATATACATACAGAGCAGAGACATTTTGGCATTTTTCCCTTTTAGATCCCGCTATGTAGATTTTCAGCAATGAATAACTAAGCTTTATTCAAATTCACCAGATATACAATGCCGAATATTCCGGGACAACAGGCGCACCATCTGAAAAAGGTTCCTAAAACATGTATTTTGTGGTTTTGTTGCATTTTACCCAAGCACAGCAAGAGAGAGATTCCACATCACCTTATCATTGGGATCTATAAACCTTTCACAAATTAGAAATGTTTTAAGAGTCACTGACTCTTCATTAAGCCAACAATCCACAGCCCAGGATGCTGGCCAGCTCACCAAGCCAAAGACAGGTGCACTTACTGCTTTGGATTTCTTTATATTTTTAAAAGGGTAAAACTCCCTGGTTCTCAGAGGCTGTGTACTCTGAAGGTAAAGGATACCATCCAAGAGAAAAACATTTTTAGGAGTCCATATATAGCATCAGAAAGCACTGCATTTTTGGTACTTAGCAGCTGTAATGGTATAGGCACTGACCAGGGCTGTGCAGGGAGTGAGAACAGATGGTCCCTTTTGGACCTAAGAATTTTTAAATACATCTTTTATGGTTTGGTGTTATTTACACAAAGCTCTGCTTTTTTGAGGGGAGGGTCTCTCAGACATATTTTATATACTTGTTACAGTTAAGAGACTTTACTCCTCAGAAGGTTTCTTTCTGTAACTTCTGTCAGACATATATGAAATATCCTTATTAGTACTAAATACACAGTGATGAAGAGGAAACAAGCATAAAGTGTTAATGTTACCTTCGCAATGGCCTTTGTTGTTCTTTTTCCAGCCATAGCAGCAATCCAACCTGGAACCATAGCGACACACGCCAGGCTGGCTCACAGCCACCAGTTGCCCATGAGCTGTTGAGCTGCATAAGGAAGGATAAACACTAGCTCCAGCAGGCAAATGCACTTTAATCCATTGCTCCGTATACTCTGTTGTACATTTCCCTTATATTTTATCCACCATCAGGCATTTTCATTTCACCAAGCCTAGAGCAGTGTTCCTAGACAGGAATGCAAAGTTACATTTGGTTGGATAACAGGGGAGATGGGAAAGTTTCACCTGCAGTAAATGACCCATGCAACGTAAATCCTTTCTAATGAGGAACATGTCAAAGGCAAAAAGGACAGCCAGGTCTCCTGCTAGAATGAGTCATTTTTAGTATCAGTCAGTGAAGTGAGAGGGGCTGCTTCAGCTTGCATCACGTGAAGAATCTGGATCAAATATATAATGCCATACCTGACAGTGCTATTGCTTTGGATGATGAAATACTGATTCTGCAGAAAAACAGCTTTCTGAATATCAGCCAGCCCCATAAAAAGCTAGTGATTTGCAGACTCATATGTGCAAATTAATTGCAGAAGTTCAGACAGTCCTGTGAATTCTGGTTGCACAGTTCTTAACATCCATGATGAAGAAATATGATTTATATATGATCATAAAAGCTACAAAGAATTACCTGTTTTACAGAGAATTGTAATTCAGCTCAAACTCAAGATCAACGTGACCTGCCAATGTCAGCCTGCAGGCCAGAAAGCCAACCATATGCTGCACCAAAAGGAGCATGACCAGCAGGCTGAGATTCTGCTCCTCTACTCTGCTCTACCTGGAGTACTGTGTTCAGCTCTGGGGCCACCAGCATAAGAAGGATGTGGATCTGCTTGAGCAGCATCATGAAGATGGTCAGAGGGCTGAAGCCCCTCTCCTGTGAAAAGAGGCTTAGAGAGCTGGGGTTGTTCAGCCTGGAGAAGAGAAGGCTCCAGGCAGACTTTATAGCAGCTTTCCAGTACCTAAAGGGAGCCTACAATAGAGAGGAGCTTTTTACAAGGGCATGTAGTGATAGGACAAGGGGGGAATGGCTTTAAACTGAAAGAGGGCAGATATAGGTTAGATGCCAAGAAGAAATTATTTACTGTGAGGATGGTGAGGCACTGGAATATATTTCCCAAAGAAGCTGTGGCAGCCCCATCCCTGGCAGTGTTCAAGGCCAGGATGGATGGAGCTTTGAGCAACCTGGTTTACTGGAAGGTGTCTCTGACCATGGCAAGGGGTTGGAACTGAATGATCTTGAACATCCCTTCCAACCTAAACTATTCTATTATTCTATGAAACCAAAAGCTGAGAGGGGATCTGATTGCTTCCTATTACATGTTGGGCAGCTCTGAAAGAGAAGAGAGCTTGTTAAGAGAAAGGCCAATTTATATCAATTCGATCTTGTGCTATTGTCCATTAATACTCTGAGGGAGATACAAGAGTATGAGCACAGACACAAGAGGGGTGAGAATCTTAAAAAGCACTGAAGAACCAGGAGAAAACTCCTACCTAATTTTAGGATACGTGGTCTCTTTCATGAACTGAGAAAGATCTACTGTTACTTGTAATCATACAAACATAGGTATGAAGTTATGTGTATGAAGTTATGTTCCATTTATTTAGCTGCTGAAAACAGTTGTTCCTATAGAGAGGATGGTAGCGTGAGCAGCAGCCAGACTAAATTGGGTGTGTTATGTGAGGACAGACCTTAAACTTCTATACAGGACCTTTGACTTCTTGCAGTGATTTAGTCAATCTGACATTAAAAGAAAGAAAACATGTAGTTATAATAAAACTTGTACAGAAAGTCTGCTTGCTCCACAGATCAATTGGCTAGCTAGATCTTTCAGTGGAGGTTGACTGACAGAGTAGGACTGATATCCCCAATAGGTTAAATACATAAACAACTGCAAAGGAAAATATTACAAGTACAGTAATGAGTGAAAGAGGGTGAATAAAGCACACCTGGATGCTGGGACTTGCTTGTACAGCAGAATCTCCCTGCCACCCCCTAAAGCCCTTTTTTGTTGTTTCATTCTATAAAATAAGAAAACAGCTCTACATTGCATCATTTTCTCAAAACTAGTTCATGGCCTAGGCCAAATCCAAGCTACTAGAAATGTCTGTATACCAGTGGGCAGTCAAAAATTGGAGATATAATAACCCTGCTGGTAGCTGTGCTGGATTGTAATCCTTGTTAGCAGCCATTTTACCAGTAACAACTAAAATAAAAAAGCAAAAATCCCAATAGTGGAAAAAGTCACTTGTCATGTTCTCCTGACCAGTGATCACGAGCAGTGTAAGCCCTGCCTGAACTGAGTTATGTGACAGAGGATGTGCGAGCAAATCTTCAAAAGCCTGATTTAACCAGGTAGGCAGCTAACAGTCAGGTCTGGCTTGAGTTAATACAGTTGTTTCTTTGCAGGTCCTATTAATGTTCTGTATTCCATCCTTTACTGAAGTTTTCTCTGGAAAGAAGCATCTAGGAGCTTTTTTCGTCTTCTTTTTTTTCCTTCAAGATACAGCTGCTGAATAGATTTAGTGCACTGTTTCCATAAGGTCTCTACAGGACACTACCGGTCAGCTCTTGTGCACACAATAGCTGCCTGCTACAGGGATGGTGTGGGGAGGGAAGGTCTCATTTATGTTATTAGCAGCTTCCAGTTAACTTCAAAGACAGCATATTATCCCTTTCTTTAGGTTTCTTCTAAACAAATTCTGGACATTGTTGCTAGCAAAAAACCAGCTAGCACCAAGTCTAAAATTTTGATCTACTGGTATACCCAGAAGGACAAAAAGTTGGTATCTCACAATTTAGCAGTTTGAAAGAAATTCCTAAAACCTCTGTGAGTGTATGCCATACAGAGATGCATTTGAACACTTCGCCAAAAAAAGGCATTGTGTGTGTGTGATTGTTGTGTTGGCTGTTTTTTGTTTTGTTTGTTTCTACATGAATTTATTTGAAGGGAGACTTCCTTCTAGAAAAAAAAAAATCACCTACATTCATATTAGATAAAGCCAAACAGGTGTCACATATAATCTTTTAAAAGCTGCCTTAGATATGCCTGCAGCCAGCTTCAGACACAAAGGAAGTTTAGTTTGGGCTTGCAAAAGTTCCTTCTTTAAGGCTTCATTTGCCCACCAAACTCCTTAAAGGAAGTGCTTATAGCAGAAGAGTTTAAAGCTCAGTTATGAAAGCTTAAGAGACAAAAACAATAATTAATTTGTTCTTTCAAAATTTATTCAAATTCTATCTCCTGGTCTTTTTTCTTAACTATTCAGAGCAGACAGGATTTCTTTGTGCTCTTAAATTAGAAACCCTTGTCATCCAAGAGTGCAACCAAGATCAAGATTTTTCAATCTCTTTCCCCTTCGTACCAATAGGAAAGGCAGAGTGACAGTCTTGGTGGAAGACAGAGATGCCACCCACCATCATCCAACATCAACTTGGACAAGATAGGCTGTAGAGCAAACAGTCTCAGGTAGGCTGTAGGTTTCCTGACTTACTGTGAATTAACATTTTTACCAGACACATGGCTCTTGGTTTCAGCTTACTCCAGGCCGTAGTTTTTTTTTTTCCCCTGGAAGAGATAATGCTTTCGTTTTGCAGTTTTACACTTCTCAAAGTGCTTCAAATGCAAATACACAACACGGAGAAACAACTAACACAAGAATTTAACAGAGCTCTGCTTTGAGAACAAGTGTGTTTTCTCTAAAAGCAGGTCTGGAGTTGATAAACCCACAGCTCTGGAGGAGCTGACCACTTGGTAGCCCTGCATGTGCTGTACCAGCACTCTGCCACTTGTTAATTACAAACATTCCCATTCACAGATGTGATAAGAAATAAACCACACAACATCTTGAAGGCTTCGTCCCCAGGTGCTGTTTTTCCAGTGCCCGGTGTTCTTATTTTACTAGCTACTCCCTTGCTGCAGCACTTGTCACCTTTTATTTGCTGCTGGAGAACTAGGAGAGGAAACACTGGAATGCCTTGATCTGGAGCAAAAGTCTTTAATTACTCTCTCTCAAGATCTCATTCTGTTTCCAGGGTGCACCTGCCTCTGCAGAACACAACTGCCATAGAAGGATGATTTTAAAGCATTTATTTCTACAAGCAAACAAAAGACTAGCGCAGCCCACACCTTTCCATAGGCAGTAGAGCTGTCTTATTTGGATCATTGTTTCAAGGCCAGGTTGGATGGGGCGTTGAGCAACCTGTTCTAGCGGAAGGTGTCCTCGCCTGTGGCAGGGGTATTGGAACTGTACGATCCAAACCATTCTGGCATTCTATGATTTTCATTGCTGCACTTCATTTACCATTTCCCCCCTCAGTAAAACAGCCTTGCAGCTCGGCTGTGATCCCTGCATGGGAGCGACACACACACACAACCAGCAGCAGAGCCTTCGCCGTTCAGCACCACGGAGCTGGGCGCCCTGACAGCCGCCCTACACGGCGCTGCGGGCAGGGGCCCGCCGTACCGGCTCACACCAAAGCACCAGCGGGCGAGCACGGCAGCCCGGGACCGGCCACCAGCGGAGCCGCCGGCCGAGGACCAGGACCCAGACCCAAGAGAAGGGCATCTACCCCTTGCCCTCTTCCTCCCTCCTCCCCGCCGCGCCGTCCTTGCTCACCTGCCCGCGGCGACCAGAGAGGAGGCGAGGAGGGCGGCGAGCAGGGCACTCCCTGGCGCCGGCACCATCGCCCAGCCGCGGGGAGCCGGAGCCGGCCCCGGCCCCGAGGCGGTGAGGCAGGGGCTTGCTGGCCCTCGGCGCCGGGGCGAGAGGAGCGGAGAGCGGGCTGCCGGCGGGACCAGGCTGTTTAACAGGGCGGGGAGGGGCGGAGAGGGGCCGCCTCCGGCCGCGATCGTACCGCACCTCCCGCACGCCGCAGGTTGGGGGGGGGGGGGCAGCTGCCGTCGGTGGGAGGCGAGGGGAAGCAGGACCGGGCTGGGGGAGTTTCTTCCCAGCCGGGAAGAGGGCAGGCTGCAGCGCGGGTACAGGGCACCGGCATGGGGCCCCAGCCGTGTCCCCTTGGGAAAGGCACGGCAGCCCTGCGGGCGGCACGGCCCCCGGCCCCTTCTCGAGGCTCGGCGCGGCCGGGGCTGCAGGGTTGATCCCTGCAATAGCTGGCGGCGTCCCTCAGGCTCTGCCCCGCAGGCACCCACCCTCTGCCGTGGCAGCCCTGCGAGGGGTGCGGAAACCCGGTAAACAAGGGGTTTTCAGGGTTTGCCGTTCAGCTGCAGGGTATTCCGTGGACAAACTCCGCTTTAGCTCCTAAGGCAACTGACCCTGCGCTAAAGTTTCGTTTAAGCCGTAACGCTAATCGGTTATGTTACTTCTTGCCGGCTGGTCCTTCAGCTTTAGTGTTGCTGTCCCGGTATGTGAACTACCTCACCCCTTGTATATCCTGCTAGGGTAATGCTTGCTCTTCGGGGGTGCTGGATTTCATATAAAGTTTTTTTTTTTTTTATTTTCAAGATCAACTAAGAATTCTATGTCTTGCAGTGATGGAAAAACTTGGTTAAGATGTGACTGATGTTTGCCAGCAAATTAAGATATTCTCTGTGCCATACTGGTCAGTTATGTTCTGCCAGTGTTACGTCCCTTGTTGCCTTCTTCATACTGTAAAAGCACCCAACAGGAGAAGGATATGTCTGTTCTTTCTTCCTCTCCCTTCCTTCCTTCCTTCCTTCCTTCCTTCCTTCCTTCCTTCCTTCCTTCCTTCCTTCCTTCCTTCCTTCCTTCCTTCCTTCCTTCCTTCCTTCCTTCCTTCCTTCCTTCCTTCCTTCCTTCCTTCCTTCCTTCCTTCCTTCCTTCCTTCCTTCCTTCCTTCCTTCCTTCCTCCCTTCCTCCCTTCCTCCCTTCCTTCCTCCCTTCCCTCCCTTCCTCCCTTCCTCCCTTTCTCTCTTCCTTCCTTTCTCTCTTCCTTCCTTCCTTCCTTCCTTTTTTCCTCCCTCCCTCCCTTCCCTCCCTCCCTCCCTCCCCCCCCCCCCCTTCCTTCCTTCCTTTTATTTTTGGCAATAAAAGATACTGTGTCAAAAAGCATTGACTCTGTTCCCAATTTCCCGGTACATCCATGAACAATTTTCTCAATCCCAAGATCTGGAGAGTTGTTTCTGTTGAAACCCTGATGTACTGAGCATATGGAGAGGGCAGCCAGATTCAGCAGAGACAGCATAGCACCAGCACAAAGCAGAGGCTATTTAGTCAGATTTACTGTTCTTATCAAAAGTATCTGGACCCTGCATTCTGAGCCCATTTGTAGTTGGACACATCCAGAATTAGACCACAGAGCGTAAAAGAGCAGCTGTTATAAAGGCCAGCTTGATGGAAAGTCACTGAGTAATCACAAGGAAGCAGTAATTCAGAATTCCCAAGTGCTAACAGTACATATCCAATGTAGTTGATTCAGAAAGCAGAAGGATTTTAGAAGTAGTGTTGAAACCTGGAGAGCAGCTTTTTACAAAGGCCTGTAGTGACAGGACAAGGCTTTCAGCTGACAGAGGGTGGGCTTAGATTAGACATGAAGGTGGTGAGGCACCGGCACAGGCTGCTCAGAGAAGCTGTGAATGCCCCATGGAAGTGTTCCAAGGCTAGGTTCCCTGGAAGTGTTCCAAGGCTGGGTTAGATGGAGCTTTGAGCAACCTGGTCTAGTGGGAAGTGTCCCAGCCCACGGCAGGGGGTTGAAACTAAATGGTCTCTAAGGTCCGTTAATCACTATTACCTGATTCTGTGAAACAAATCTGAATATTGAAGCTGAGAGAATTCTGACCTACAGTGGTAATTCTGGAATAAAAGTATGCACCACTCCCACCAGCCAGTGTTGTTAGCTGGGTGAATTTCTTACGAAATACCTCCAATAACCTCAAGTGCTAAAATAAAATAGGGAAAGCTTTTGTCACTCCTGTTTGTATTTGAATCAACCACCCCCTCAGTCATGTCATAGACTCTTGTGAGCATAAGGTCAGTCCTGGGACATTGCTGGGAGTTTGAAGGGACTAGTTTTCCTTTTTTGACAGAAGGGAAAGCTGAGGAATAAGTGACTTCTCTGGGATCACCCAGGAAGTCTGTGGTAAAGGCAGGAAAGGAAAACAGGACTTCTCACAAGGTTACTTGCCAAGGGTCACTCAGTGCAGCACGGATCAACAAGCATACCTCAGCAGATGGGCAGATGTTTGACACCGTGCCACTAGCTGTCTGTGATCCACATCTAAGAATGCCGCAGGAGAGTGTTTGTGCACTGGCATTTTAAACTCAACATTTTAAGCACAAGCCTTTGCCATCTTTTTCTTCTGTCATCTTTGCCGTAAGAATGGGAATGTCCAGGAAGCCCGGGATGGCAACTGTTTCAGTCACTCCTGCTTAATCCTCTGCAATATCCACACCTGCCCCCAAGAGAGGTATTTGAAGTAGCAGTGCCTATTTGCGTCAGTCTAAAATCTCTGCAGAAAGGTTGTCCAGGAGTTTCCACTATGTTTGTATCAAAACATTTTGAATAAGATAATTTTTTCAGTGGTCCTAAAGCAATCAGACGTTGCCCATCCACTCTTGGTTTTAAGCCTGTGATCTGCTGCTGATTTCCTCAGACTGCTGACACTAGAGGTGTATGTCACCTTGGAGAGTGGAGCAGTACAAAGTTGGAGTTACCAAAAGATGGCAAATTTAGTCCCAGGATTCAAATAACATCTAACTTAAAAAAGCAATGTGCGATGCTGATTATGTGCTGTACAGGTTGGTAAAGGCACTTTACGTTTTTCTGGCTGCTGGACACAAAAGCAATTGCTGGTTTGCAGCTGCTCTGCTGTCTTTCTGAAATACAGTAGTACCTTGAGACTCTCCAGGTCTCTTCATTAGACTTGTTTTCATGTACAGGAGAAGTACCCTTTTGATTTTAGTTAAATTAGCGCCATGTAGAAAATATTCCGATTACTTAGGTCTGCATTCAAAAATGCACTTTTCATTATGTATATTTACTCCAAAAAATAGACATGATTATATCATTTGATGCTGGGCTTGCCATTAAAATACTGCTTGGTTGCAAAGACAAGTTTTACTGGTCAGAAGAGAATTCAGTTCTGAACTGTAGTGCATGTATCCTGATTCAAGCTATACTTATCTCCTCAAAAATCTTTTTGCAGAAAGAGTAACTTGTGGATAGATAATAAAATGATGACCTGAAACTGTCCTTCATTTAGAACAGTAATTAGAGAACAAGAGCAATGGATTTCACAGAGTATGCTTATATTTGCTAGGATATTCATATTTGTGGTCTTTAGGTTTTCAAGCCTGTAAAACAGGACACATATATTCACACTTACTTACCATTTTAATTAGGTTTTGTTTTAACCATCCCAAAAGTTACATGTGCCTATGCACAGAAGAGGTCAAGGGTCCAACTATAGCCTCACCTGGTCATAATGGGACTGAAAACTGGGGGAAATCAGTGTGAGCCACACTGCATTTTTTTTTCTCAGATTTAACCCTCTTGTCTTTCATGCTAAATGTGTTTCACAGCTCCAGGTGAATGGTAGTGACAGCAAACAGAAAGAAAACACAAAAACGGAAAATGAAAACTGAAGTTCATAATTTTTAGAAAGTGAAATTATTTTTGAGGGTCTTTTATGACTGCCAGTATTCCTGCAATTTTTGCACCAGGATTTAAATGTCTTTCATTGACTGTTTCCTTCCCTATAGCCTCTGAATCCAGATTCTGGGTGGAAAAGTGATTTCTTCAGCTTGTTACATCCAGATAACTAAGACCTTGAATATCCTCATGCACTTCAGTCTCCTCATGGCACATTATTCAAAATGGTGGGAAGTCCAACAAATTTGTATTTGCTTGGGTTTTTTCTATTTTTCCTACTTGCAACTTCCCTTCTGAAAGTTACTGAGGAATTGCTCTGTAGACTCATGGAGCCCGGAGCTCCTGTGCACAGGCGGAGATTAAGTTTCCGCAGCATGCTGAGGGTACATGAAGTACAGGCACTGATGTGACTCTGGCTGTACCATGGTTTACTATGCTTTCTCCTCTGAGGCAGTAGTGTTCATAATGGGGTGGAAGGGTGGGATGGAAGGTGACTTACTGAGCCTATGGAACTGCTGAGTTAGGTTTGCCCCTTTCTTTCCCACACTTCAAATATCCCTTAAAATAGAATGGAAGTCATTACATTTTCAAATTAAACCTTGAACTCTGAAAAGTGCTGCCAGTCCTGTGTGAAGAACCCAGTACCAAGAATCTACTACATAACGTCCCCCATATGAGCCCTTGTTTCCCACCCAATCTATTTTAATTGATACCTATGCAATCCATATATGTATCAGGGATTGTCATTTCGAGCAACTTTATGAATGAATGTAACATGAGCCCACCATGTGGATTTTACTGAGGAGTTTTATAACTTCCTGGGTTTTAACATGATTTTCTTCAGTTTCAGGTCTCCTGCCAAAAAATTTGATATTTTTTCTCCTATTATTTCTCCACATCCTAAAGCATAAATCTTTTGCTACTTGACTACATTGGCATGTAACAAAAATAATTCAGTAACTGTTGATACTCTTTTGTATAACTTAAAATCAGTAATGAATCTTACTGTTTTTCTCTTAGGGTTCTTTGAATGAAACTTTCTCTTCAGATAAGATGTATGGAAAAGTCTTTTAAATTACATCTTCTCATATTTACCTGACATTTTAGTGAAACATGCCAGTGGCCACGAGGCACCCAGGATGACAAGAGTGAGAAGAATGGGGCAACTGGACTTGGCATTTGCAGGAGGAAGCCAGGGGTCTAAAGATTTTTCTTTGTGTGTAGTTTTTGAAATGACTGTACATAGCTTGACAGAACTTATATTTTTGTGAGCTAGGATGCAGAGCTACTTTGCAGAATTCATCAAGCCCCCTCTGCATGTTAAAGTACTCAGCTCCTAGAACAGATATTTTCTCAAGCTGCAGATGAGGTTAGATGTAGGATGAATGAAGGTTTATATCTGTCAAAACAGTGAAATCCCTTTAGTCAATTGAGATAATTCTGTTACGTGTAAAGACCATCTGCTTATGTGGATGGCTATCTAAATAGCTTTGGACAGAAACTTCTCTCTATAGCAGCATAAGTCCATTTTGAGAGTGGCCAGAAACTGATTTCCCCACACAAAGGTCTATTATTGTTTTTGAGATTCTTCACGGTTTCACAACACAAAGGCATTTGGTTCTGTATTCTCAGCTGACATACGGTTGTAGTTACAATGATAACTGCCAAGACTATACTTCTGTTATCATGTGAGTTGCAGGTTCTTTCTGTGTCTGATTATTGGGATCAGGTGTTGGTTTAGGATTCTAATTTTTCTTGCACTGGAAATACCAATTTTCTCATCTCTAATTAGGAGTCACAAAGGACCGAAGAAGTTGAAATGGAAATACTTTAGCTAAGACATTTACATTAATCTTTGGATAGAGTGAAAAATAGGACAGAGCAGACTGAAATATTGCTATAATAGCAATCCTGACTGTGTCCCTTTTTTAGGTAACTAAAGTTTCCATTTCTATTGCCAAGTAGTTTCAGATCAAGGAATTTTATACAGTTTTCGTGTGGTAAACAGGGGAATAAAAGCAAACAATTTCTTGTTCCCATGAATCATTCTATCAGCTTTAATGGACCATTTCAAAACACTAAAAAGTCATGAATGGAACTTCTGAATTGGGTTAGAATCATGATTATAAAATGAATTGTGCTTTTTTTTTTTTTTTTTTTGGCTGGTTGAGAGTCAGAAATCATTCATTTAGTATTGCTTTAGGCTATCTTGAGAAAAAAAAAAGATTTAGCTCGAATTTGAAATTCTTGCAGTTTTATAGCTAGGATCTGTGACTTTAGGAAAACAGTCAAATACCCAAATATGGATTTATGATATGTGGTAATATTGCTTCACTGAAACTATATGCATGAGGAAGAGCTGGCATACTAGATTGCTAAAGGTAAAGCACCAGTATTAACAAATCTCTGCCACCTTGAAAATTTAGTTGGAGCCTCAACTTTATTTTCTAGCTGAAATTATAAAATATCCCTCAAAGTTGGCTGTTTGTATCCTTTGATATTTGATAACATTTTTCAGGTTGCTACCACGGTTAAACTCAACTCTGTAGTCCATGTGTCCATGGGTCCTGCTGAAATCCATCCACGGGTCCTGAAGGAGCTGGCAAATGAAGTTGCTAATCCACTGGACATCATATTTGAAAAACCATGGCAGTCAGGTGAAGTTCCCGATGACTGGAAAGAGGGAAATATAACCCCCATTTTCAAGAAGGGGAAAATGAATGACCTGGGGAATTAAGGCACATGAAAACCAAGAAGGTGCTTGGTGACAGCCAGCATGGCTTCACTAAGGGGAAATCCTGCCTGACCAATTTGGTGGCCTTCTATGATGGGGCTACAGAACTGATGGATAGGGGTAGAGCGGCTGATGTCATCTACCTGGACTTGTGCAAAGCGTTTGACACTGTCCCACAAGACATCCTTGTCTCTAAATTGGAGAGACATCAATTTTATGGATGGACCACTCGGTGGATAAAGAACTGGCTGGATGGCCACACACAAAGAGTTGTGTTCAATGGCTCAATGTCCAGCTGGAGACCAGTAACGAGTGGTGTCCCTCAGGGATCGGTGTTGGGACCGGTCTTGTTCAACATCTTCATCGCTGACATGGACAGTGGGATTGAGTGCGCCCTCAGCAAGTTTGCCGATGACACCAAGCTGTGTGGTTCGGTTGATACGCTGGAGGGAAGGAATGCCATCCAGAGGGACCTTGACATGCTTGTGAGGTGGGCTGATGCCAACCTTATGAAGTTTAACCATGCCAAGTGCAAGGTCCTACACCTGGGTAGGAGCAATCCCAGGCACAGCTACAGGTTGGGCAGAGAAGAGATTCAGAGTAGCCCTGCAGACAAGGACTTGGGGGTGCTGGTCAATGAGAAAATGAACATGAGCTGGCAGTGTGCACTCGCAGCCCAGAAAGCCAACCGTATCCTGGGCTGCATCAAAAAGAGGGTGACCAGCAGGTAGAAGGAGGTGATTCTGCCCCTCTACTCTGCTCTTGTGAGACCTCACCTGGAGTATTGTGTGCAGTTCTGGTGTCCTCAACATAAAAAGGACGTGGAACTGTTGGAACAAGTCCAGAGGAGGGCCACGAGGATGATCAGGGGACTGGAGCACCTCCCATATGAAGACAGGCTGAGAAAGTTGGGGCTGTTCAGCCTGGAGAAGAGAAGGCTGCGTGGAGACCTCATAGCAGCCTTCCAGTACCTGAAGGGGGCCTATAGGGATGCTGGGGAGGGACTCTTACTCAGGGACTGTAGTGACAGGACAAGGGGTAACGGGTTAAAACTTAAACAGGGGAAGTGTAGACTGGATATAAGGAGGAAATTCTTTCCTGTGAGGGTGGTGAGACACTGGAATGGGTTGCCAAATGAGGTTGTGAATGCTCCATCCCTGGCAGTGTTCAAGACCAGGCTGGACGAGGCCTTGGGTGAGATGGTTTAATGTGAGGTGTCCCTGCCCATGGCAGGGGGGTTGGAACTTTATGATCTTAAGGTCCTTTCCAGCTCTATCTATTCTATGATTCTATGAGGCAACACTTGCTTTATCTGTGCAGAAGGGGGGAAGAACTAATGACACCATGGAACCAAGATGGCCCTAACAAGGGATCAGTACATCTAATCAAATTCTGGTTTCTATGAGGGAATCCTTATTTCTGGCCAAAATAACGGCAAGCATAAAAGCTGCATTTAGGACATGTTTTGTATTTTATTACATTTAAATAATTAAAAATCATGAGTTTAAGATGGTGGGTGGCCTAACACAACATTAACAAGAGCCTGTTAAAATTATACCATCAGGCAGTAGTTTGCTTTTCTAAACATATGAGTAAGAGGTTTCACATGGTACATTTGTATTCCACAGTCTGGATTTCCATGTGAGGTTATAAAGCTATTTGGCATTAGTGATTCAACGGCAGGATATATGTGCATATGAACATCAAGAACTCAGTGAAAGCTGGCAAAGTTTATTTTGACGGCTAAGACAAAGTTTGTTAAAAGAAAGAAAGACAACATGGAACTAATGAAAAATCTGAGGGATCGTGGATAAAAATATGTGTGGAAATTTCTAATTTTTGCTGTTGTCTGGTTCCGTGGCATGGACGTTCATTGATGGTTCAGTTGCATCAGGTGTGCTTTTGGAGTGCATCTTAAGGTTTCAGCTAAAATCCATGAAGTCCATTTCATGAGTCTGTGTGAACCTAAGCAGAATCAATCGTGAGATTTACTTTAAAAGTGCAATTATAATTTGAACTAAAGTGCAGATGTGGACACACCATCTGTGTCTGCAGTATGGATAGTACTGGTATTATAATAAATAACTGCTTGCTCTTTGGAAAAAATCTTTCCAAAGGGACTCCTTCAAACCCTCAGGATTTTTATCTGGCTGTCTACCCTGTCTTTATGTGACTCCTTTCATAAGCTCTTTCCTCTTCCTAGAGGTTAATATCCAACGCTTATAAATGTGGCTATGTAATTTTTCCTGAAAATAATCCCCTTTGTCATCCCTGCTCCTAAAAGAACCATCTTGTCATATTCATGTGTAGAAAGTGTTTTTTCATATCTAGGTGAACATTTTTGTTGATTTTCACTGTCACAAAACAGAGTACACAGTGCTTTCCTCTGAAAGACAAATGACTTCACGCTTTGATTGCTTCTCTTGTCAGATGACATAATCTTGGTATGGCTTTTATTGTTAGTGATCAATCTGCTCTTAAGCAAAACTGACCTCTTCAATACTGTCTCCTACTTGGAGTGAGACTGTATTCCTTATGTTTCTGATCATTTTATGCCTATAACCTCCTCTAAAATGGGATGTTTAATTCTTTTTGGCTTGCTTTCTTCTGGCAAAACTAGTTCCTAGCCCTTTGAAAGTCACCCCTTGACACGAGTGATACACCTCTAGAAACCACACCTGGGATATTAATCTTTCACTTCTGGAGTCATATTCTTCTCATTTATTCCTGGTTCTTCTTCTTTGTATTACTGGTGTAATCCCAAACATCATGCCAGAACAAGAACTGTCTGTGGATGATTTTGGTACATTGCTCTGATGGGTGCTCAATTCTTTATATTTATTGTGGGCAGAACAGAAACTATTGATTTACATTTTTTCATGCATTCTCCTGCATTGGCTTAGAAGTATTAAAAAAAAGAAGGGGGAGAGGTGAGGGAAAAGTGTCACAAATTTATCAATGATATCTTCTAAGTTTCTGGGCTACTAGGAACTCCTGCAAAAATGTCTCTCAGCCCCTGAGTACACAATGACTTTCTAGTACAACATACTGTGTAAACCTTCTTGTGGTGTCTTCTGATACTTACAAAGCTGGCTATAAAATAAACATTTATACATCATCTACAACTTATAAGATAGAAAAAGACAAACAGCATGAAAACATTTTCTGGTTAAAATTGTGCTTGGAAAGGATGAGCTTCATAGAGATTTTATTGCTTTAATGCTGTAGCCACTGTAAGAAGCATTCAGGAGTCCGGCGTCCAGTCAAGATATTGAAATGTCAGATGAGAGTTTTGGAGATGTTCTTACTCTTCAGCTGAACTTTCTGAATTCCCTCAACGTTTGATCAGTGATATTTAACTCCTTTTCTCATAAATGTTATGACTACTCCTGCCCTCATACAAATCTTAACAGGATCCAGAGAAGATCCAACAAAACCAGAAACAATGTATGATTAAGTCAAAGTAAAAAATATCTAAATATGCAATATTTTATAAAACTTAGTTTGGTTTTCAGTAACGAATGTTCACATAAATATGCAGTTAATACACTTTCATATCTACAAGTGCACACATTTCTTTCTTTCTTGTGTCAATGCTTTTGAAACTGTTATCATTGGCTTTGGTCCTAGTCTGCAATACAGGTAAAAGATCTCTGAGTTGTGTTTCATGCAGGATCAGGACTGTCCGTTTGATGTTGATCTGCTGTCTCGTTCCCAGGCTGCAAATCTTTGCAGGCTCTTGGAGATCGAAACTATTAATTTCCTGAGGCAGTACAGGCATCTTTCACCACTCACCATTTTTGTACAGTGTCACTCTCTCTTCCAGAGTGGCACTTCATCTTATTGCTGCATTTGCATTGCTGAGTTGACATCCTTCTCTTTGGTCTTAACCACTCTGGCTTGCAACTTTTTCCTCCAATGTGTATTCCTCTCCTTTAAATATTTTGTGTGAGCCAGTTATTTCTTAAGCTTATATGTGGAGATGGGTATTTTTACAACAAACATCTGTTTAACATTTATCTGTTGCTAATATGCACAACGTGAAGTTGTGTTTGCCTTAGGTCCCTCCTGGAAAATATTTTTGCTGCCTTTTTTTTTGTTTTTCACTTCTCAGCTTTGCATACTGTAAATAAATTTGAACTCTGAAGCCATAACATTTATATCCAGCTGCCTTTCTCCCTTACCCACCCCTGCTCTCCTTTCCTTAAAGGTGGCTATTCAGAAACATCTGCTTCCTATTATTGTGTCAAACAGAAAACAACCACAGTACTCATAAAGAAGTTTCCATGTTTAACCTTTGCATGGCAACTTTCAGAAAGAGAGGACCTCACAGCTTTTTTCTTGATGAGCTTTGTTATTTTCTCTCCATAACCTCCCAAGAAGGCTTTCAGCAGCTCTTCCATGATGCTTGGTTTCTTGCCTGGAAGCTCAACCTCCTGAAATACCCCATTCTTATACTCTTCAGCCTTAAAGTCACATTGGGTGGTGTGCTTACCACAGTAACTGGAAAATGACTGCTGCTACAATAATAGATGTTGTTTTGAAAATTATGCAATAATTCAGAACCTCCTTGTTAACACCACTAACAAGCAGTTTGTTCCCATGAATTCACAGCACGGTTCTAAATGCCCTTCCAGTTGATGAAAGCTTGAAAGAAATCATTGTTTCAGCCTGCTTGGTAAGTGTTCTTTCATTTTGTCTGCAGTTACTTGTGGTCTGGGCTCAGGGAGATGGAACAGTTCTGCTCCTTCCCATTATCCAAGAAGTGTTGAGGAAGGAGAAGGTGAAAGCTATTTGCAAAAGCTGTAAGTTGATTTTATTCACTCTCATTCTGTCACTGTCTTAATTTACAGTCTTACCTCCTGTTACTCACAAGCACCAAGTATGTCTGAGTGCTCTGGCATTCTGTGTGACACAAAGGACCAAGGGCACTGGCTACTGAGCCCTTGTCACAAGTTCATCAGAATTGGCAGTGATGAACTAGTTTTTGGACAAACTTTTCATGTCCATTTAGGACTAGTGTTTTGCTATTATCCTTCTGTTGTGATAATAGAAAAATTAGTATATATGATGTTCTGCTGTCTTGTCAAGGAGAGGCCATTCCTCTGTCTTATTCAAATGCTACCAGGTAATATAGGATCATGTTAAGACTGAGGGAGCTTTAATCCTTCAGTTTAAGGATTATCTTTCTTTTGAGGAAAAAAAGCAATGATATCATTATCCCTTGAGTATAATAATTTTTATTTATTTTTTTTTTCTCAGCACTGGCCTGTTTCAGAACTCTTATTATGTAAAAATAATAATAATAATAAAAGATATTATTTTTTTTTCAACTGAGTAGGTGCTTCCTCTGCATCCTCATTTATACTCCCTTGCAATAAACTGTGGGATTTTTGATGTCGTTGTGTTTAAGGAAGCATATACATGTCTTCTAACAAAGACTTGAAGAAAATAGGCATTGTAGACTCACAGTGTGAGACAATACTGACATATGGTAGCATTGAATAGACAGCTGTATACTTGGGTTTTATTTTGTAATGTTGTACCCCATTGGTATCTGCTGTGCTTGAACATGTAAGAGTGTTCAATTTTTGTATTCCTGCTGTGGACTGGATTCCCGGGTTCTCTAAATGGGAGTTGTTCTATTTTGAACTCTAAAGTAATTCTTTATTGCACAACGTTTAATATTAACTCTTCTGTAACTTAGTGCACATGAATTTACATACTATCTGGCTTCTGCTTTTTTCTTTTCCATTGCTGATTTGTCTAAGCAGATAGGTGGAGGTGGATAAATGCAGGCTGAATGGATGCCAGATACAGAAACAACCTGTATGATGTAATCTGCAGAGCTCAGGAGCCCTAGTGATAAAAACAGACTCATAGCCCTCTTAGCAGCAGAAATTGCCCCAGTATGATGTCATTTGTCACCATGTGTTTTGTGTATCAACATTCTTGACCAAGCATAGTAACTTCAGATGGTTTGTAAGAATAACAGCTAATCCTGCCCTGCTAAAGAAAAATCCAATTTAGGTTAGGTGGAATTTACAGACAATTTGTCACTGCTCTGTAATTGTGTTTCGCTGTCATTTTGCCCTGTACTGTGTAATCACAATTCTCCTGGAAGTGGCTGCCATGTGGGATTGGACACTGGAATGTTCCACAGAGAACAGAAGCACACAAACATCTTAGATCCATGTGAGTAAAATACTAGTGCAGGATCATGATTTTCAGGAAAAAAAATCATAGAATAGTTAGGGCTGGAAAGGACCTTAAGATCATAAAGTTCCACACCCCCCTGCCACGGGCAGGGACATCTCACATTAAACCGTCTCACCCAAGGCTTTGTCCAGCCTGGCCTTGAACACTGCCAGGGATGGAAGATTCACAACTTCCTTGGGCAACCCATTGCAGTGCCTCACCACTTTAACAGGAAAGAATTTCTTCCTTATACCCAGTCTACATTTCCCCTGTTTAAGATTTAACCCATTACCCCTTGTCCTGTCACTACAGTCCCTAATGAATAGCCCATCCCCAGCATCCCTATAGGCCACCTTCAGATACTGGAAGGCTGCTATGAGGTCTCCATGCAACCTTCTCTTCCCCAGGCTGAACAGACCTTAAGATCATCAAGTTCCAACCCCCCTGCCATGGGCAGAGACACCTCACACTAAACCATCTCACCCAAGGCCTCGTCCAGCCTGGTCTTGAACACTGCCAGGGATGGAGCATTCACAACCTCCCTTGGCAACCCGTTCCAGTGCCTCACCACCCTAACAGGAAAGCCTTTCCTCCTTTTATCCAATCTAAATTTCCCCTGTTTAAGTTTTAACCCGTTACCCCTTGTCCTCTCACTACAATCCTTAATGAAGAGTCCATCCCCAGCATCCCTATAGGCCCCCTTCAGGTACTGGAAGGCTGCTATGAGGTCTCCAAGCAACCTTCTCTTCTCCAGGCTGAACAGCCCCAACTTTCTCAGCCTGTCTTCATACAGGAGGTGCTCCAGTCTCCTGATCATCCTCGTGGCCCTTCTCTGGACTTGTTCCAACAGTTCCATGTCCTTTTTATGTTGAGGACACCAGAACTGCACACAATACTCCAGGTGAGATCTCACAAGAGCAGAGTAGAGGGGCAGGATCACCTCCTTCTACCTGCTGGTCACGCTCCTTTTGATGCAGCTCAGGATACGGTTGGCTTTCTGGTTTGGTTTGTTTTCTTGTTTTTAATTGGTCTTTTCAAGGCTTCTTTGGAGACACTGTAAGAGCAGATCTTAGAACAAAAAAGTTGATTTCAGTTAAAAAAAAAAACCACAGAATATTATTTTAGCATGGTGAAAAGACTAAAATAATCTAAACATCAGACTGTAGAGAGTTTTGACATAATGAAATCGCATTTATGCAACCATGATGTTATCAACTCTTGGACTAAAGAATGGACTTCTGTGGCCACATAAGGGGCAATTTTCTCATGTGGTTTCCTGAGCATCATACCAGGAACAAATGCTACAGCCAGGTTCTGAAGTCACAAAGTTTCCAAATTTCAGTCCAAGATCTTAAGTAAAATACTCTACCTCCTTTTACTAAACTAGAGACAAGCCCAAACACCTTCACTCTGAATTCAGACCAGATTCAACATCCGTTTCTATAAGCCACCTAGTCAGAATTTTAGATTTTCATTTCAAAACTTGATAAGATAGGCTCAGCTCTGCTGTGGCACACAAAGAAAAGCTGTTTTTAAGCTCTCCCCGCAAATCTGGAAGACAGCCTTCTGAGCTATAAAATCTGTTTCCACTCTGTTTCCTTCTTCCAGCTCCATAGCTCTTTCTAGACATAATCCACACAGAGATAAGCAAGGATGTAGAAGCAGGCTTACACAAATACTATTAATGTGGAGTGTATTTTCAATATGTAATATCCTAGTTTGATAGAAAGATTATCTCAGTTTCACAATTTTAAAGTTATAATTTTGCCATTATGAAATGCCTCCAATTCTACAAAGGCAACACTCGCTATACCAATTCATTTTGCAAGTGATTGCTCTGTAACTGTAATAATCCTCCCAACAGACTTAATGGTAATTTTCAAAGCTGAGGAAAGAATGCTGTTTGTTCCTTTTACCATTAAGTTGAACAGAGGATTAAGAAAGAAAATAAGGTATGTACACGGCTTAGTATCTCTCAAATTTCACGTGTATTTTATAACAGCTGACACCTTTAAGAAAACCCTAAAAAAGCATTTTTGAGAGCAATGTGGAAGAAGTTAGATAATAATAATAATTCCTCCTTCAGCAACAAAAGGAAAATAGTTTTCCACCTTTTCTCAGTCTCTCTTACATCTTAGCTACACCCAGCACCTCTCCAAAGTGAATGAGAAAGATGTATCTATTTAAAGTCTACCCAAACCAGAAAAGCAAAGCTAGTATATTTACAAAAATATGTCTGCATCCCTCATTTGCTCACTGAGCAAGCCACATGTTAATACTATGGAAGTAATGCAAGTGTAAAAGTACATGGTTTTCCTTACGCTTCTGGCAGTTTTCCTTGCATCATTTAATAATGAAGCAGAGGGAGTCCCAGTTCAAAACAAATAAAGCAAAACCTTGTATATAAATAATTTTGAGCAGAGACAACTCATTGATCTCCCTCTGAGACCTGACTCTCCCTCCATATCAGTACCTCATAGGAAAAAAAAAAATCAGATATTTCAAAAATAACCGTAACAGCCTAATAGAGCAGCTCTGAGGGCAAAAATGAGCAGATGCAGATGGAAAATGTTCAACACAAAACTGCTGAGAGAAAAATGCACATCAAGTTACTCTCCAAAAATATTCCCAAAGTTAGAAGCCTCCTATAAACCTGAAGTGGTGATGGCCAGGACGTGGGGTGTTCTGAAGACCTACAGCACGAATGCAAGCAAGTTGGAAAGAGAATATGACCTTCTCAGAGGTACACTGGAATAAGACAAGAGGCAATGGACACAACTTGGAACAATTCCAGTTAGATATAAGGAGTACACTGATAATAGTATTGGAAATGGAAGACTGTTGCAAGATGTGAGACAGCTTCCTGCAGGCCTCAGAATCATACAGACTCAGAAGGATACACTAGCTGCTAGTGCAATTCCCACCCATGGAATATCAGTTTCTGCTGTTTCTAGCAAGAAGATACTACGTTTCTTCTGATTGAAATTCATGCTAAATGCTGATTGAAATTAATGATAAAGAAATGAAGTTCCAAATTATTGAGCAACCTAGATGATTGATACAGAAGACAAAGAAAGAACTCCTACTTTTAGGATTTTGCGCTCACAGCCTAGAAAGCCAACCATATCCTGGGCTGCATTAAAAGGAGCATGACCAGCAGGTCAAAGGAGGTGATCCTGCCCCTCTACTCTGGTCTTGTGAAGTATACACCTGGAGTACTGTGTGCAGTTCTGGTGTCCTCAACATAAAAAGGACATGGAACTGTTGGAACAAGTCCAGAGAAGGGCCACGAGGATGATCAGGAGACTGGAGCACCTCCCGTATGAAGACAGGCTGAGAAAGTTGGGGCTGTTCAGCCTGGAGAAGAGAAGGTTGCGTGGAGACCTCATAGCAGCCTTCCAGTACCTGAAGGGGGCCTATAGGGATGCTGGGGATGGGCTATTCATTAGGGATTGTAGTGAGAGAACAAGGGGTAACGGGTTAAAACTTAAACAGGGGAAATTTAGATTGGATAAAAGGAGGAAATGCTTTCCTGTTAGGGTGGTGAGGCACTGGAATAGGTTGCCAAGGGAGGTTGTGAATGCTCCGTCCCTGGCAGTGTTCAAGACCAGGCTGGACGAGGCCTTGGGTGAGATGGTTTAGTGTGAGGTATCCCTGCCCATGGCAGGTGGGTTAGAACTAGATGATCTTAAGGTCCTTTCCAACCCTAACGATTCTATGATTCCATGATTCCAAAGAAAACAATAAGAATTTCACAGTCATTGTCATTCATGGTCATTGCCATTCTTAGGATCCAAAGTATTTTATAGCAATATACTACAGTTAAAAAATGGTGAATCATGCCTAGAATTTTCAAAAACTGAGATTATAACAGACCTTTAGATTCCTTTACCTGTCTGAATAAGGAAAGCAGACTAGATTTTGTCTTTTTAAAGATTTGTCTATAAAATTATATATTTGGGTATGATTGTTCTAAAGTCTATGAAGTTGCTAGACTTGTTCTCCAGTCAAAACCAAGCAAATACCCTTACTACCTTTCCTTTAGGATACCTGGTGGCAGTGTGTCCACAGCACTGTGGAAATCTACTGCAGATGGTGAGCTAAACGAGGGCTCCAGATCTTCTTCTCTGCTTGGCTGGATGATAGATATTTGGCCACAGTGCTGTGTGTTACCAGTTGAGTAACATGTTTCAGATTGTATCTGTTAGCTGTAGACAGAATCTCATTGCACACACTGAGCTTTCTGAGGAGAATGCTACTGTGAAACTGTGTGTGGTGATATACTAACACTGGATATATACCTGTGTTAATTCTTGCTTCTCCATGCTCTGTGGGACGGTGCTAAGTTCGTCACAGTCAGGGTTTGCCAGAGCTCTTAATGGATCACATGAGTATAGTCTTTAAACAAAGATGGATGCTGCTTTTCTCAGCTACATGGAAACCGTGTTTCGTGGTAATTCTAAACACATGAGTACATGTTTAATATCATAAATATCTACATTTCTGTGTCTCTGCAGTAAAATACAGGTCTCAAGGTACCATTTACCCTCTTATGAGGACCAGAACAGGCAGGAGTGTGTTCATAGTATTACTGAGTTGGGGATGGGTAAACTAATAGAGACTAGTGCAAATAACATTCATGCTTTTCGTGCCTTTGCATGCCTTTCTTGTGATACTATGTTATGCTGCTGGTTAAGGGTGTCTATACATTTGTATTTTTTTACACTTATTTCACTAAATGAGGGGTTAATTTGTAGCAAACTTTTAAATTAAGAGAAACTGAACATTATTATTGAAATGTATTAATTCCACACAACTCTGTTTTCCAAGTGGGAAACTTTGGAAACTAGTAAAGGGTGTTCCAGTTCTAGTCCACCCATTAATAGCCACCAGGAGACTGAAGAACAGAAATGGATCAGATCCTAGTCTGGGATATATTATGGTTTGTCTTCTCAATGGGAACTAATTATGTGCATTTAAGGGAGGAACTTGGCCATGCAGCAAGGTTTATCAGACTTGGCTGTATGGCCAGCCTCCTGAGAAGAAAACAGAAACTATACTATGCCTGTTGTGGGACTACGCTTCTTGGGAAAAAACAAAACAAAACAACCCAAACCATGTTTCTCATCCCTACTCTCCTCAGTGCAATCATCTGTTCTTCAGCTTAGTAAAAAAGTTTTTGAGACGCTTTGTCTCTTTTGTCTCTATTGCTTTTCATCTATGTAGTGGTTAAATGTCTTCTGTATTGTTCTGATACACAAAACCATATTTCTTTCACTCTTGAAAGTTCCTGAATATCTGCCTTCTCTATGTTGCCAGGCCTTGTTTTGGTATCCCAGAAATGTTAATGGGACTTGCATACTCAAAATGAACCTAATAGACAGTTCTTTCTTCCTTAAAAGTATTTGGTTTAAATATATCATGCACACCAGTTACATATATTGAAAGAACTTGCAGAGAGGTAGCCCATTACTCTTGCAAAACTATTGATGAGGAATACATTCTTTAATATTGAGAAGTTTTTTTCTGGAGAGAGCTTATTGAAAGTTGCTACCTGATACTTGGTTTTATTAGGTGGTGGCTCCACATGCCGTGGGATGAGCATTTGACTGCTGGGTTTGTACTTATAGCATTTAACTTTGGCTTAATACCTAGAAAAGAAGTTGGAGTAAGCCAGTCACAGTCAATGCAACTGCTTTCTGGGTTCCCTTTGCGAAAATCATAGCTCTAATTTAATTAAGCATTTTCTTGCAAATGATTAGAAGTGAATGTTTGCAGCATTGAAATAGTTTATTGGCCTCATATCCTGCAATACTTTGTCAGAGTCTGTCTTGAACCTTTGGGCAAAGGGGAAAATTAGTATGTCATAAGTGTAATAAGTCTGTAAGGTACTGTACAAAATCGACTGCCAAAGAAAGGGAGCTGAAGTTTGTTATTCACCATGGGTGGTGTAGGTCTTACCCTTGGTTTTGGTGATAAGCATTTGCCTATTGAATTTCTGTTGTTGAAAAATTTCACTTATCTAAAATGGGGGAGCAGTATAGGAATTACTTTCTTCTGTTAGAATATAAAAAAAGGAATAAATAATGAGCTTTTTATTCATATTGTTTTGGCTTTGAAATAAAATTGCTAATAGCTTATGCATAGTCATGCATTTAACAAACTTAAAGACAAGATTATTAAGTTAGCAATGGTATAGCTGAAAGATCACTGCATAGGTCCACTGTACAATAAAGATAGTAAGTAAAGATGCACAGTCTGAAGATCTTTGAATTTGAAGTGCAACAAGAAGGAGCCTGTCAGAAAGAGACCTCCTGAGCACCTATTACCCAAGTATTTAGAAGCTTTCTGACTGAGGTAATTGCTGACTGATTAGATAATCACTTGGATAATCATTTGGCATTAATGGTTCAGCTCCCACACATGTTCTATTAAATAACCCCCTACCTCTGACTGATGGGTGGTGGTGTGATTCTTATGAAGTTGTATGGAAACATACAATTGGGGGTAAAAGTGGGATTCACTCTGTATAACTCTATCTGACCAATCTTAAATTGGGACACATAGCTCTCTGAAGGTGACTATGTCCTTGCTGTAAAGTGAACCAAGGATGACTAGCTTATGCATAGACTCCAGCTAGGGTAGATGACTCTCAGATACCTCTCTCCTTCATTGTACTCCAGAAACAGGTTCAAATCACCTCCTTGCACATATCCGTTACCTCTAACTCTCTGGTAGATCTCAATCATCGTAATCTCAATAACCAGGTCATGCACATTATTAGATGAAATAGTTTCATCTGGCCCTCTGGGCAATATCTGTCTGAAGTCCGCAGAAGAAAGGGAAGCTTCTAACATGTTTCCAGATATACCAAATACCTGGTAATTCAATAAACTTAAACTGATGAGCTACTGTCTCCCCACAGAATGGCAGTATTCTAGGCATCAGACACTTGTGCCTAGTTTATGGTAGAATTACTTAGGATTTTCACTGGCCCAAAAGGCAGTTTGTATCCTTGTTTTTCTTAAAGCAATATGTAAATAAGTTGCATACAACAAATGCACAAAATAGTCCTTGATGATACCAGTGGTAGTATTTTCTGACTTCTCTGAAAGAAATGTTTTCACTGATGCCATTATTTTCACTCATACATAAATGGTTGTACTCAGTGTATTTTGATTAGGTTGTAGTAAAAAACTAAAACGTTCAAAAGTTGTCATGCATCTGGCATTTCGTTTAGTCTTCACGCCTGTGAACTGCTGTGGAGGCCTGTTTTTTGTTCACTGTAGTGGACCTACAGGAGGAACCTTAGGAAAGGTAGTCTTGGGGAATACACTTGAGACAGATCTGATTGAACTTTGATTAGGGAACTACTAGTTGTAGCAACCTCTGTTGTGGAAGGAAATAATGAAAAACTGAGAGGGAAATTCTGGATTTAAGCTGGGCTACGGAAAAATAAAATCAGCTCTTTGAACTTTAGTGTTAGATGGTCTCATAACTAGAGAAATTAAGGTCTTGCAAATGCAATACACTTTGGTGGCTACAAGAACAAGGCTTAGTTTTAACATTTCCTTGCTTCTCACTGGTTAGCTAAGAAATGTTAATATTTCTACTGAATTTTCACTTCTAATTCATATGCTGCTGAAAAGTACTCTGACACTGAAACTTTATGAGCAAAAATAGATTAAAAAGAAGACTTCAGACCATTTTGCAACATGTATCTGAGGATATTTTGAAGTGTTCTCTGGATAAGAAACTCTCCCATCTATACAGAGTCAATTATTCTTTACTGCTGAATCCTAGGCATGCTAAGTGTCATGACATTGTAACAAGAAATAGATTTTTTAGGAAAGAAGAAATACCAAGAACCTCAGAATGACCTAGAATTATATGCCTTCAGCTTGCCTCTAAAGTAGTAATATTTTGATAAAGATTGTATGTGGCCATAGCCTTTCTCTTAATGCAAATGCGGGAAAATTTAAGGTCATTTGTAAAATACCTGAAATAATATCATTCTAAAGAATAGAGACACGAACATCATAGCACACTAAGGGACAGTGAGTGAGTTCAGGTTAGCTTTTAAGTAAAAGGTTGTGAATGGGGAACAGAAAGATCAAAGAAGTAAGGGGAGAAAAAAACAAAAACAAATCCAACCCCAAACTATCTAAGAAAGCCCAAATCAGCATGAAAAAACATTTTGTTTAGGAACATGATAAAGAATAGAAACAATATTTGAGCTAGGTACTGACAGGAAAAGGTGCTTGGAGATACCAGTAAAGCTTGATTTTTGCTGAGTTTGGGAAAACAGAACTTTTGAGATTATTTTCAAATACTTTAACAGCATTGCATGGCAGCAGCTGCTTCTTGGCAGTCTAGCTTCTACCTACAAGCCTTGAATAGTTTGGGTTTTTTTTCATAGCATATCTTGCCTAAAAGAGGCTTGGACTTGGGAAATTGTCAGCTGAATTTACCAGTGATAAATGATTCCAACTACAGCATTTAAAAGATATATTTTTCTGAGTGTGCAGAATTGCATCCAAAAAATGTTATCACATTTCAAACAGAATGCTTTGAGAAGATGTCAGTAGTCCTGAACATTTTTAACAAAAATATGATGTTTTGCATTGTAGAAAAAGTAAGAGTCTGGCTATCATCACAAAAAGAACCTGTAAAGCACAGGACTTATCACCATGCTTCAGCTATGAACCATATCAATCTGTGAAAGGCATCTTTGATCCAGCTTAGCATTTTTAGCAGGGAAAACATTGATAAAATATTTTTGCCCAGTCTGTGAACCATCTGGTAGCATTTTTTAATTACTGGTCTGAAGACTGAGTCTTAGCTTTGAGGCTCACTCATTGGTGTGAAAAATTTGTAAACAACTATCCCTTCCAAACTGAAATATTTTCTGCCTTCCCCTTCCCATTTGCCTTTCGCATTAACTTGCTGAGCTACTGCATGCAGAAGTATTCTCAAGAATTACAAATTCTGGGTCTTGTTTCCAGTCTAAGTGCAGCCGTTTGATTTCAGATAGGACACTCAAATGACTTGATAAGACTGAATAAAGCTGTAAGTACATGACCAACTGTTAGAAAGAACCACACTTTACATGTGTCCTCTTACTGTAAAGCTATACAAGAAAACAGAAATATTGCAAAATAATTGGGATGAGTGAGATTTTATTATTAACCTTTCTTATTATGGTGGTGCCTGCAGACCCACCAAAACTCGGACCAGCTGACTGTTGTCAGACCCGAAAAGCTGAATTTTATACTTTTTTAAGGGTTCCTAACCCAAATCTCCTATAGAGTCAGTAGAATATTTCCCATATAAATTTAGTTGATTTTGGCTTATGTATATGATGAAACTGTACTTTCGCTATGCATGCTTTGAGTCGAAAGCTGCAGATGTCTTCATTGCAGTGAAAGTGTCCTTCTAGTCTCCTCCAAAATGTTTTTCCTTGGCTTTCAGCACTCAAAAGCAGCTCACAGGTCCTGGGACCTGAAGACAAAGAAGCAGTGATTTGGGAGCTACCAAATACTGACACACAAACTACCTGCAGATCAATTGTTCATGTAAGCTACCTTGGTGGTCTGCTCATTCACAGTCATTCTCAGAGGTACCGATGACCCTGTGAGATGCTAATGACAATGACACAGAAGAACTGCTTGCATAAAGCAGAGAAGCCAAATCTAAAAATGCACCTGGCAATTTTGCATGTAGCTAGAAAGATCATTGTTAATGTAAGTAGAAAAATGTCATGTAATTTAATTTTTCCCTTTACACTGTTGCTTAACCATGTCTGGATTCCTGAGATGGAAGAGAATGGGCTGCTAAATATTGTGGGAACATGTGGAAATATATGTTTATATTTAAACTCTGTATCCTTATATGTATATACATCTCTTGCAGACCTGCGTTTAGAAGTTGCCATTACTCACAGACACATGCATATCTTTTATCACTGTTCACATCATCTTTAAATTTAAAGCCTGGAAAGAATGTATTTTGTAACAGCAAACATCCTTCCAGCTCCAGGTGCAGAGGAGTATGTCCAGGAATGCTCAAGGCTAAAGTGCTTTTGAAACTGCAGTTTTGTTGCCTTATTAAAAAAGAACTGACCATTGTTTAAGGGAGTTGGCTAGAGGTTGCTTTTGGTTCCTACTCTGCTAAAAGACATGGTCTAAGTCTGGGCAAGCCACTGGGAACGTGTGCCCTGGGTAGAAGATGAAAGAAAGGGAGGAAGTCATACAGTGATTTGTATGACTTCACTCAGTAGTAGACCAGAGTTTCTATTTTTCACAATTTAAAAAGTTACTGTTGGCACTGCTTAAGGCTGTTTCCTCAGCGGGTATATAGTTCCAGAGTTAGCCAAAAATTCTGTAGGCATAGCAAAGAATCAATCTGAGAGAAATTACACATTCACAACACTCAGCTGATGTTAGAGAAGCTATATGGATTTATGCTTGCTGAGTAGCCAGCCAGTCTTAGCAATTAGCTTGCACATTGTCTTATCCTAGAAGCAGTGCTGTGGAATAAATGTATTAAGAGTCAGTTGGGTTTATCTCATTCTTTTGGGTCACATTTTAAAGAGGCCAGTAGTGTTACTTATTTTTATAATCTACCCTGTTTTCCTGAAACAGAAACTACATTCATAGTGATTTTATCTGAGAATACATTTTTTTCCTGTTCTCCTCAGAACAGAAATTCATTACACTGCCATGTAGAGAACATACCAAAATGTTCTATCATTTACTATAGCAGTTTACATTAAGTTCTGTCCTTGAGTATCATTGTGACTTTGTAGGTCTCAAGGGATTTTCTTTTACATAATTTCTGTATTCTGTTGCTCTAAAAGCTAAAAATTTTAAACACTATAAGGATTTAATTGCAAGTAGAAAGACAGAGAGATGGAATCCTAGCAGCCATGGTTGAAATAACAGGACTGTTTAGAAACTATATTTTAAAAATGGAGTTATATTGAAACCAGAAACACTTGTTGGTTCTTGTAAGTATTGCCTATCATTCTGGAAGGGGGTGGGGGAAGGTGAAGCTTGGGTAAGATTAACCCCAATTGTTACTAGGGTTACCTTGCCAGAGGTGTTTACTACCCTACTTATAGTGTGGCTATAGAAAGAGCAGCATTGGGATTTGGCACATTTGAGTGTGTGAGGACACCTGCATGGGAAAGTTTAAAAAGAGGTGACAGTCAAATGAGCAGGCTGCTGCTTGAAGTGGATCTTAGGCTGACAGATGAAATCTGAATTATTTCAGAAAATTATTTGCTGTTGGAGTTTTCTGTTTCTGCGGTTGTCTAACTTGTCCAATGCAGTGTGTGCCCTGAGAGAACAAAAACATCCAGTAAGGGGGAAACAGGTAGTATTGGAATGGCTGAAATTGAGCACATAAAGGTGATTGTTCCGGTGACCGTTCATGATGACCACAGGAAGTTTTTTCTTGTTACAGATGTAATTGAAATTATGGTTTATACTACAAAAAATTAGTTTCCATGCTTCTTTGTAGACTACTGCTGTAAACCACAGTATCTCTATCATAGTTCTGAAATATCTTGGGTTTGGAACTTCTGCAGCCAAACCTACTTTTCTTAGAGAATTGAGAGTCTTACGTTTACATCATATATATGTTTGGAAAAGGGCGGTACTTGACAGGTCTAATAAAAATAGTACAGTAGATTGTATTTATAAATATAATTCCTTTAGAAAGCTTGTTGTCTCTGGAGAACTGCATAGTACCATTAACAACCTTCTCCCGTTCTGATTTCCCTTCTCTTTTTGAAGAAAGAAAAAAGTTTAAGTTTTTAGCTTACATATGATAAAATCCTGAAGACAATGGATGTCCTTTGCCTTTAGGAAGTGGCACTGACAACACTGCTAATCAAAAGTAGAATATCATAGAAAGTTACGCTGACCTAAAGTCACCTTTGAAAAGAGTATCAGTAAGTAAGCATGAAGGTTTGCATGTGGCCGGCTCTGTTAGTTGTAACATCATCTGGAATACTGCACTTTCATCAGAAATTCTTTCATGCACTTGACAAAAAAAAAGTAATAAATGGAAATAATGAGGTTGTATGCCTATATGCCAGTAATGATTTAATGTACTTCCATGCAATGCTGATATGCTGATGGCCTGAACCCTGTAGCAGCCACAGCAGGTCAGAGCAAACTCTGTAACCTATTTTCTGAGCTTTATTGCTCATTTTTTAGACTGGTAGTGGCTCTTACTACATGGAAGGGAAATTGCTGTTTTGCTGATAATCTATTTTTGATACTTACTTCAGATTCTCATTTGCAGTCCATCATTCATCTGTGCTCAGTATGTCCTCAGGAGCTTTTAAATTAAGGAGCCCACAGTTTATATGAGCCTGTCTGCTTCATCATCAGATGTTACCTTTTTCCCCATTAATGTCTTTTGAAGCTTTTGATTTCTAGCCAAATATCTGACAGTAAAATCAGTATGATGTTTCTATCCCATTTCTAGATGTAAGTTAATTAGACTCCCCTAGGGCCCCCCAAAAAGCCTCTTATCTTTTGTCAGCTTAATTTCTCCTGTATCCGTTTGTGTTAGTGCTTTGTAAAAGAATCCTCCTATTCTATTGCTTATTTAACTTTTTTTTTTTCATTTTTAGTTGCTCTTCACAGTCTTCAGAACTTGAGAATTCATCTCAGACCAGTAATTTGTGAGGAATTAGAAAAAAAGATTTTAAACTTTATTTCTCTTCATATTTCTCCCTTTCTCAAATTCATGACACTTGCTATGTACAAGGTATATTTGGGGCAACTATGATCTATTAACAGTGTTAATTATATCAAATTGAAATTAAGATGAAAGAGAGAGCATAAAGCCTCCTCCCAATTATGCCTTTGACCTTCTTTCAATCTGTTTTAACAGGAGAGAACATGTTGGAAGGAAAATCTGGAAAAGGGAAACATATGAAAGGACTGGGTTGTGAAGAAAGGGAAAATTTAAGTATGTGCATAGCATCGTAAATACCTCATTTCTGTATACATGACATTTTTATGTTACCACTAAAACATTGAAATGCTACAATGATGAAAAATTTCCATACGTTCAAAATCACACGTAAAAAATTAATTTTGAGCTCCACCATCCAAATGTGAATTCTGGGTCTGCTTCCATCAGTATCAGTGACAGTTGTATTCCTTAATCTATGTGAGGTAGTTTGGGAGCCCTGTTAGGCAGTCTGAAGGAGTTAAACATTAGATTCTCTGGTCTCCGGCTGTTCATAACATTTTTGGATATTCTTGTCATTAATATGAACTTCTAACATTTGTGAAACATTGTGATTGAGAAGCAATTTTATGGAACTCATGAGAAGGAAAAGAAAGATTAAGCTTGACATGAAGAAAGGTTCTGGGTTTGTTTCTTCTTTGCCACTGTTTTGTCACTGCTCACACAGAGTCCCTAGGTGCTGGCATTCTGTAGCTCAATACCACGTCTTTTCAAAGCATAAAGCAGAGCAACTGTGATGTTAAATTAAACTTATGTCAGAGGCAATTGTGAGAGGAAAATTGTGCAAGAATCAAAAAGAATGGGAAGCAGGAGGGAAGGAAGCTCATGAGTGTTAGCACATGCTGTCATCTAAAAGTATGTTCAACTCAGTTTTTCGAAAGGTCATTTTTCTTCCTTGTATTTATTCAGCTGCTTCCAGTTTAAATGAAATGGTCATTTGCTGAAAACTGATACTAATAAATTGAGTATAATGATGGTTTAAACATTTATGAAAGGCAAGTTAATGAGGTTGAGCTGTTCCATCTCTTCATTTCCAGTCACCCTGCATTTCACAGAAAAATGCTTATCTCTAGCTCTGCCTGATCCAGGAAATGTGTTCAGTATTGCATTGAAACATATGGTAATTTTGCAAACAAACACACACCTCATAATAGTTGCAGTTTTTTATCCAACATATTATGGTTATGAATAAAGGAATGTATCGCTTAACTGCAGTATTACTGGTTACACCAGTAACTTCCTCCTTTTTAAAAAAAAAAAAGGAAAAAAAAGCTATACTATGCAGGTATGCATAACGTGCCCTTTTGGTATGGTGGATGCGTTTACCACATCAGGAGTAGTAACAAGACACAGATATGTATGAAAGTGAAAGAAAAGGCACAAATGGAAACAGGTTTAGTGGGTTCATCCTAGTGGTAATGGCTTGTTTGTCAGTCTTTAAATGGGTCCATACACAGGAATGCAAAGATCAGGAATCCCCAAAAGCAATGTTGAAAAATAGCATGTGTCTAAATGTAATAGGAAGGACATGACTTGTAAAAAATTCAGCCATTCAGCCAAGAGGAGAATAAACCAAATGACCTTGAAGTATATGAAAGTACATTGGCAAAGAAGAAAACGGAGTATGGACTCCTCCACGTCACTTTCAGCACCTCAGCTCCAAAGCATAGAATAAACTTGATATGTTAGATTTCACTGTAAAAAAAACCTGTAGGCCTCATGTTATAGTGGGCTGAACCAGTTTCTGGCTTTCATTCTGCTTCACTATTAAAAGAATTCTCTGTGGCCTCATTATATATGGTGGAAAAAAGCCATTAACCCCTTCACATCTCTGTCAGAATGTGATTTTCCTCTGAAAATGAAGAGCTCTGTTTATGGCTTTACAAAAGTGAGAGCTCTTAAGAGCTCTCAAGTTCATTCAATTGCCTACAATTGCTTTGAATGGCAAGGTAAGTGGATAAATAAATTACCAGCCAGCACTTAAAAATGAAGTCAGAAAGCTCAAAATCTCCCACACCAAATAGCAGCAAACAGGGCTGGGAAGGATCCCAGGAGGTCCTTATAGAGTTCTGAATATTCCTGAAATACAACGCTAGCAGCTGTGCTGCTGTGTGAGTACAGCAGAACTGCATTCTGTTGACCAGCACCTTGAAATAAAGAATAACCGATCCCATATAGGAAGGATCCTTTCCTCTGTTTTTACCTGTGCTTCCATAGCAACATGACTTCAGCTAAAGTTTTCCTCTGTCTTGCATGAAGCAAAATGTATTCATGCTTCTTGGCTTGCTTAGAGCCTGCTCTGTTTGTACCTTCACCATCAAGGCAGGTGGGAATGAGGTCCCCATCAACGAGGTCCCCATCAGCAACATCCCATTTCTGTCTGTGTAAAGGATGGTGCTCTATGTGTGAGACACTGTGTAATATTCCTAGTGTCTCTGATCTTCCTCACTACCTGCTTCTTCCTGTTCTCTTTTTGCTAACAGCAGTCATGTGAGAGGTTTTGCTTTATCACTTCACTCCCAAATTCACCATATTCCTCCTGCCATTGTCCTGTGCTCGGTCGCTCTATCCCCATGTTTCCTGATCAGAGGCAGGAGTAGAATTCACTATTTGCCCTTTGCCTCTGTACTATGTGTCATTCAGGCTGCTCTACTGAGGTGTTGTGCAGAGGTCTCATGTTGTGACAATCTGCTAGTGAAAGCAGTCATTTGCTTTGAGGTAGCTGTAGGAAGTGGGAAATACCTTTCATTTTCCTCCCAGATAATTACAGTCCTGATTAGGAGACTGCTATTGCCTGAGATTCTGGAATTCATTTAAGTCTCATGGAAAAGTTATCCCAAGAACAACAGGTGGAGAGAAAAAAACACCAAAATCTTGTTGAGTTCAGCCTAAATTGTTACAAGCCAAACTTGGTGCTGCACTCCTCCCAGAACAGTGGGAAGACAGAAATTCAGCTTTAGTGCAGATTTCTGGGGGGGGGATCGTGTGAGTGCATGATGATCTCTCATGTGACTCGGCTGTAGCCATCAGTTCTCATCCTGTGAGGTGGCTGCAGAATGGACTCCCTGAGCAGTGTGGGTCATCAGGATACTTGATAGCTTCATATTCTTCCTGTAGCCTTTCCTAAAGAAGTAAATTTCATGTAAATTAAGAAAAAGACCAACCAGCAGGAAGATTAGGAAGTCTGCAGGAGTGATTGGGTGGTCTCTCTTATTTTCTGTTCTTGATATCACCAAAAGCTGCATGAGCCAGTAAAGTATCCATGAAAAAAAATTTAACTCATTGCTAGTGTGGCAAAATCCTTTCCTCTCACTTCATGCACTTTCACCCTACTGACTACCTAAGTGCACTTTGGAATATGATTATAGGCCATATTCTTAAGGAGGATGTCCTTAACATAAAATAATATCCTAAAATATATTTTTGGATGCATTGCATAACATGTATTTATACACTTCAGGCTCTTTTAAATTTCACCTTATTTTTACAAAGTTCTCTAATGTAGATAACACATTATATGAAAAACATGAAAACCCAAAAAGCATTCGTCCTGGTATACCATTGTCTTACTTCATGCCTGTCTGTTCCTTGTTTGCTTAAGAAGCTGCCTTTTGGGAAGCCAGTAGCTTTTTAGAGAGTCAAGAGGGATCTGGTATTCTTCTGGTTGAATTCTTTGCTTGAGGAAGAACATCAGCATTGCTTGTATTTCCTTGTGAAGGTCCAGCATTGCAAGTTCTGAAGGTGCTGGTGACAATTTGTTGTTATAATACTGCAAAATAACAGTGTGGGATACAGTAGGAACGGCATACAAAGTACTGGTATGATTAATCTTTTTTAGAACACGCTGTTATGGATTTTATACAAATCATAACTGGTTTCTGGATGGAATATGTATGTTCAAACATTACTATACACAGCTTGTCCTACTCTGCTTTTGACGGCATCTGCTATGGCCGTCTGATAATGTTTTAAACTCTTTAAATATGCTAACGTTCATATCATGCTCCATGAATTCTTAAACAGCTTTTTGGCCTCAGGGATGAGATTTCTGGGGTAGACTAGGTCTTTTTGTATAAGGATTATGCTTTTAGAATTCTCAATTATGGCAAGTGTGAAAAAGCAATTCATATTTTGAGTGATGTTTTTTCTAGTCTCCAGAGGCAACATGATTTAAGCACATTAAAGAAGAGTTTTTAATAATTAGCATCACCAGGTTAAAGCGGATTATTTTTTGTTGGTTGTTTTTTTTTATAGCCAGCAAAAACATTCATCATAGATTAACGGAATATGGATTTGGGTTTTTAATATAACCACAGAATGGAATCACTGACCGGTTTGGGTGGGAAAGGACCTTCAAGGTCATCTAGTTCCAACCCCACTGCCATGGGCAGGGACACTTTCTAGGAGACCAGGTTGCTCAAAGCCCTGTCCAACCTGGCCTTGAACATTGCAGGGGATGGGGCAGCCACAGCGTCTCAGAACAATCTTGGTAGTAGTGCCATGGCCTCAGCTGTGCATGGGCCAAGCAGGGCCTGGGCCAAGCAGGGCTCTAGGGTCTTGGCAGAGCGCAGCCCCTGACTGGAAATAGCATTTTTCACTTTCTTACACTGAAATTTTTTTCCTATGGTATGAATATGACATCAGCTTAGCTGAAATGTATCTTCATTTTGCGGGTTGAACTTGTGAAAAAAAAGGAATTATCATATTTGGATTTTCTTTTACTATTATCTGCTCAAATAATTTTTCCTTATATACTCAGTGTTAGTTCACTTCATATACCATATTGGAGATAATATATATTTCATGGCTTTTTAGGGCTCTCTTTCACTCACTTTACAGAAGTCAAAGATACGATCTTCGCATTGAAGAGTGAGGGAATGTGAGGGTTTGTGGTAACAGATAAGGTGCACACTTTAACTTAAACCATCCTTGACAACATCAAACATCCAGGTGCAACATCACCTGATATGGGGAATTGAAATTGATGCATGAATAGTGTCATGATATATCAAAGTTAGTTTCCTTTTTTCTTCCTTACCCACAAACTTTTTGAAGACATTTTTTAAGTCTGCATTTATACTTTGAGTCCATTTATCCATTAACACTGAACAGCCTGCTCAGAGGAGTCTTGCATAGAATGCAAAGTCAGCAGTAGTAAAACTGTACCGTTTTTGTAGTAATGGTATGACTATATAGATAGATGAAGCTATAGGGAGTAGAGGTAAGCACAAAGCAAGTTAAGGTATGAATGGATAAGAGACCAATAAAGCACAGGCTTCTGTGTATGTTCTTGACTTGACACAGCAAATACAGAGTTGCTTGTCTTCATAAGAATTGACGTATTTAGGATATGCAATAAGTTGATAGTGTATGATACACCGATTTAGATTTCTGCCACCTAAATTTAAGGAATTTCTGGGATCAGACACAACAAATGTTATGTTCTGCCTTTTTGCAGTCACAAAACGGGCTCCCAAGTTCCTTTATCATCAGTTCTCATCTGTTTAGAATGCAGTAAACTAGTGAAGTATCTTCCCTTCTTGCTTGATTGCAGACTAAATCTCTGTTGAAGAATCTGTGACATCTTTGTATTGTGTATTATGACGTACTTCATAAAAATAGGCTGTGATAACATAAACTTGGGATTGTACTACACCTCTAGTTATTACAACAGTCTTATTCAGACACATCTATCTTCCACAACAAACCTGGGGAAAATAAAGGAGCACTGTTAATTGGTGGATAATGAGAAATAATAGAGAGGAGCAGGATAGTGATGAGGGCTGAGCAGTAACAGATCTGTATTTTAGGCTGAGAAAGTTGGGGCTGTTCAGCCTGGAGAAGAGAAGGCTGCGTGGAGACCTCATAGCAGCCTTCCAGTATCTGAAGGGGGGCTATAGGGATGCTGGAGAGGGACTCTTCATTAGGGACTGTAGTGACAGGACAAGGGGTAACAGGTTAAGACTTAAACAGGGGAAGTTTAGATTGGATATAAGGAGGAAGTTCTTTACTGTAAGGGTGGTGAGGCAGAGGAATAGGTTGCCCAGCGAAGCTGTGAATGCTCCATCCCTGGTGGTGCTCAAGACCAGGTTGGACGAGGCCTTGGGTGCGATGGTTTAGTGTGAGGTGTCCCTGCCCATGGCAGGGGGGTTGGACCTAGATGATCTTAAGGTCCTTTCCAGCCCTAACTATTCTATAATTCTAAGATTCTATGATTATTGCATTCACTGATTTGCTTACAAATGCTCCTTCTACAAGGCCTGTAAACACAAACAAAAAATTAAATGATGAATCTTGCAATGGATATTCACAAATACTAGCTTTGATCGAGGGAGGATGGTCTCTTTGGGTTCTGTTTACAGTCAAGGGTAACAGTCAGGTTACTCCTAATCAGTTGCTCAACTATGTTAGCTGCCCAGTGCCCTGTAAGAGCCTCTCCCCAACAGTGAACCCTGCTTTGCAGACTTTCACCAGCTTGAAGAACCTGTTAATTTTCTCAGTGGAAGTTCAGTCCTGACTATAAGCTGCAGCCTCCTAACATTAGCCTCACTGTTCACAGGTATGTTTGCAGATCTATTTCAAGCACTTCACAGAGCATCCATGCTCCACAGACCATATGCTGAAAACCTCTGCCATAACTGGAAACAAGGGATACTAACCTGCCTAAGCTGTACTGAGCCTTTCTGAATATTTCTAGAGCTATTCCTCCTTCCTCATGCACACAGGACATGTCATGGAACACAACAGCCTGTGCAACTCTGTGTCTGATGTTAATGCTGCTTACTGTTGAGCATCAGGGCAACTGTCTTTGTCTCACATTAGTTGTAACTTTCTCTTTTGCTCCTTTCTCTTCTTTTCCAGTTCCTTCATAAGAAAGGAGCCTTTAACTTGCTTGTCAGTGACCATGTGTATTTTATAGAGCTTCAAGGAACTAGATTAGGGAATCTTCTTGCATTTGCTTATGAAATTGAACTCTGAAAGTCTGGCAACAGCCAGCCAGTTGTCAGACGAAAAATAAATTCTAAAAAGGCAATAGGATGAATGCTGTTCCCTTGCTGGGTAAAAGTTATGGGAAGAGTGGTGATTTAGCAGTTGAGTTGAGCACTGCCATAGGAGAAGACTGATGCCAGTTTTTGTTTCTGCCTAGGAAGGTATTGCAAAGGTTGAGCTATTCAGCTGACATAAGACTTAATTGCATAAAGATGTAGTAGCTGTTTGAATATAATCACGAACAAATGCCAAATGAAATATGTAGTAGCGGTATTTTACTACAGCATGGTGTTTTGAGGAAGTGCGTAGGATAACATTTGTAGTTAGAGATAATATCTTTTTTTAGACTACTTGGTATAAATGGAAAAGTTTTTGGGTACAAGACCCCTTGTAAACATCTCAGTGTAATAATTCTTGTTCAGAAAGGAGCTCTTTGCTGAGCTATAGGAAAAGGTATTTACAGCCACAGTCTTTGTCCTTCATCTTAAAGTTTTGCAGAGGGTGGTGAAGCCAACAAATACTTCATCAACTACTTGTTTACTTATTTTCAGAGAAGATTTCTTAAGCATTTGCAATGGAATAACAGGAACAGAAGTGATGACCTCTGCTCTTACAAAAAAATGCACCTTTGCTTTCTATGGACATGAGGAAATGAAATCTATACATTAATAAGCAACTGATCCAGTTTGACTCACTCTCCTGCCTAGGATGCAGAGGTAGGTGCTCACCATTAGGAAACACCTAATAGGTATAAGCCAAAATGAGTATATTCTCTAGTTCAATCTCTCTACTGTTTGATAAAGTGCTAATGGAAATGTAACTGGGAAAAAAAAATATATATATATTTCACAGTTCCTAATTTTTGGTCTTGTTTGCTTTCTGAATTACAGTAATACTACCTGAGTTGAGGTACTGCTGATTGCCTTAAATGGCAAAGATGATTTTTTAAGGTTATGGTTTTGCTCAGAATTGTGATGGAGTATTTTTCATGTGTCACCATACTTTTGGGAAACAGTTATATTTTTGAAAACCACCATTTTTCCAAGTTTCTACTTAATGATTTTGAAATGTCAAAACATTTTACCTATAGTGATTAAGCAGAAATATGTGGTGACAGATAGTGGTCTGCATTACTCTTTGCTTGAGCTAGCATATGGAAGCAGAATGTTAAGGTGTTTTCAACCTAATCTCTAACTGCAGGTTGCTGTAAGTAAAAACTGTCAACTGATGGGATTAGCTGCATCCACACTGCAGGAGCATTTCTCAAAGATGCAGATCTGAAAATCTGAATGCAGCATCAGCAGCATGCAGTATCCAACAGCTCTCAGAGAAACACCTCTGGCTATTCTCTGGGCTTTTATGCTTGATCTATTGGTTGGGAGTCACCTTCGAGGAAGTTTAGGAGCTGGATGTATTAAAAGTGTTTGTTTTAACTTGCTTTAATCTTCAGAGAAGGCTGAGGGAAATTCCAAGTGGCTTAAAAAACACAGAATAAGTGAAGTTTGGGGTCTTTAAAACTGTTAGAGCTCGAGTTAATTTTATGTGCCTCAATATACACACCTCCTAGCAGATGCGCACTGGTAAACAATCAAGCAAGTCTGAAATGAGTCCTTGCAAGTCAGTGAGTTCAAAGCATGTCATGAAGCATTTTTCACTGTTTGTACTGTAGTGCTCTATGTTAATGTGATGGCTTGCCCCCACACCATTATAGGTTGTGATTTCTTATTCTGATGTCTGCTGTTCTTTCACAAGGTGAATTTTAACTCAAATAGGTCTACAGGTGGACTTAGTACCATTTCAGAATATAGAGCTGAAACTTGGAATATTTTTAAGGTTCTTTGTGGGTTTCTTATGCATTTGTGGTTTTCCTGATGTGATTCATGTTTGCCTGACCTCCTGTGTTTGCACAGAGACCTCAGATTGTCTGTGGCATAACTAAAGACAATTCAGCTCCTGCTTTATTAAACTGATCCAAATCAGATTTGTGCCCTGGGACCTACAAGGCCATCAACATGGTTGTGTGACAAGCTTTTGAATTAAAACAAAAATTGTCTTCCTTTATTCTATTGCCATTTCCAATACTACATCTCAGTTTCTCTATCTGGTAAAGTAGTTATGATTGTGCCTGTTCTGCAGTAGTTGCCCTGAAGTTTAATCTGATGCCTAAGAAAAGACTTAATGAACCTGAAATAGCAAATAGTATACCAATTTGAATTTAAAGTATATAGAGAATCTGAATATAAAATTGATTATTTTTTTAAGTACCATTATTATTTATTCCACTGGATGTACCTTAAGGCATTTCATTTTATTAAATTATCTTTGAATGCTTGTATTTTCAGCATACATGTGAAGTCTTTAATATCATTTTTCTTTAAAAGGCCTCCCTGTTGTGTGGTGGATTAACATTAGACTTCTCAGCCTGTAGGTCTTGGTGGCGTTGCTAACACCATACCTAGCTGAGAGAAAAGGAACGGATTAACTTGCTACAGATTTGGATGAAGAGCGATTGACTGGGTGCGCTTATTCTGTGGCTATGCAAGTCTTTAAGTGGTACGGTGTTTAATCTATACTTCTGTGAACCAAGACCGCCATCTCATGGTCGCTCCCGTACTAGTTTTCATTGTGGTTCCAGCAAACAATGGCTATCCCCCTCACCACCTCACTTTTCAGGGTGGTTATACTTGAGCGAAAGATAACATTTTGTCTTCATAAACATTGTAATATTGTAAACACTGGATTTGGCCATGCTGTGCATCGTGTTAAACTTCTTCCCAGCTGCCGAATATCTGCAACTTTAGTTGCCTATGGCAGGCAACTTTCATAGCTCTGAAGCATTACTAAAGGGGAGGAGAGCACAGGGACCGTTTAAAACAGCAGTACAGCATAGCCAGATTAAAATGAACCTGTAGTATAGTCCCCCAGGATAAAGAATAATAGTCATTTTGGCATCATAAAGGAAGTATTTTGGATGATGCTGCATCTTTGCTTGCCAAGCTTAATGCTGTAGCAGAACTGTGGCCAAGTTCATTCCTGAACCCTAACTTTTCTTGGTAGAGACAAACTGTGAGGCTATAGTAATTACGTATTACTACAGAACTTCAGTATGCTCACGGGAGATGGCCTAATACCGAATAGCATTTAGGGACCCATGGCAGCTTATCCTTCATAGACACTTTTACAGATACTTTCTAAAATAAGCTAACACCAACTGCATGTTCCCCAAACATTGTCTGTAGAATGGCTTCAGAGGCCTCTTAAACTAAGAGTACAGTTTCTGTCTTCAGTAGAAACCCTCAAGGTAAATTGCAACGATTGGTGGAAAGAACCGAGCAGTTTTCTGTTTATGAAAGTCAAGTAGCTGTTTGAGACTGCTTGAGACTGGTATGTGTCCCACTTCAAATGTTGACTGCCGCTGCCAATTTTTGCAGAGAATTTATGTAATTTTCTAATACAGGTTTCTGCTGAATGCGTAATTCTCCTTGACTGCATTGTGCTTGATACTAATGAAATCTGAAGACATACGCATATATGAAATGTAAGGGCTGGTCTGCACAAGAACAATCTATAAACATAAGGAAATAGCTGAACATGTGCAGTCAATACACCTAAATTACTGTATTTTAAACTCCTATGTGGATAATTTCATTCTTGAGTGGAGTCATTTCAGTTTACTGCAGACTAACCCAAATGGTAAAATTACATCACAATACTATGTAATAGGTTCTAATTTAGGAAGTTTCCTTTCATGATTCTGGTTAGGCTTAACTAGGAAAATACTTTCCCCAACTGCTCATCACCATTCATCAGTCAAAGGCTGCTGTCTTTACCCGTACAGTTGGTGCAGGTTGGATGAGCACTTTCTGACCTGTTTTGGTACAAATTTGGGCAAACCACATATATACCTTTTTTCTTTTAACAATGGACTTTTCATGGAAGCTTTGAAAAAGCATTTTACTGGCTGAATTGGTAGAGTAATCTTCATTAGATGATACAGCAATAATCAATCAGGTGGAGGAAGGCCAGGGTTAAAATTTTGAGTTGCTGCGAATGAAGATGAATTTCTTCATCCTGTGTTGTTCATGAACTTTTTTTGGCAAAGCTGGGGTTGGACCATAATTAAAAACAACTTCTCTTTGTAATTTACCAAAATTCCTTGAATTACCTATTGTTCTAACTGCTTTGGATTTTCTTGGAAAAATACTATTGTAGACATTATTAACTGTGCTTATATCATGGAATTCCTTTGCCAGAGGACAGTCAGCTTTGATGATGCATAGATGTAGGATAATTAGAAGTGCTTTGAGTGCAGTTAATTCATTGATTGCTAACAGCAGAAATTATGCAATATATTTATTAATGCATGCCCATTCTTCAGCTAGACCATAACCTTGCTTAAATTCAGTGATATTTCAGCCTTGCTTAAATACAGTGGTATTTCTAGGACCTACAGCCAGCCGGCAATTGCTATCTGTCCTGCTTTAGTCAAACAGGCTGAGAATATATCCTCCTGCCTCAGACATCTTGTTTGTCTTAGGAAAGAGGTGGGTACAAGCAGACCAGGACATTAATTACTTTATGAATAGTCTCTAGCACTGCCAAGTATTGCCACATGATGGAATGTCTAAATGTACAAAACTGCTTTACTGGTATACCTTGTAATATCTTGTAATATTACCTTGTAAGAGAAAGCACTATTAAGTATAATTTCCTCATTGAAAAAGGTAGAAACTATTAATTACTCTAGTATTAGTGTAGATAATTTTCATATGGTGAGAACACAGGTGGTTGATCTTGTACATTTGAAATCATGTTTGTCATATTAATATTGCAATCCAGCCAGTAGGTGGCAATAGTATTTAATTTAGTAAACTAAGCTACCCGGCTCATGTTCTCATGCTAGTATTGACGTTGAGCCATACAAAGTAACTTAGTGCTGAAGAGTCTTACCCAGTGTACTTTCAGCTCTACAGTTGAAGTACCTGTTGTGCAGGCAGGCAATAATTTGTCAGAGCAGTCAGAGCTAGGACTAAAATTAAGTGCTAGTCTCCTATTCTTCTATGTATTCTATATATTATCCTATGTATTCTATATATTATTAGGAACTTCTGAACATTTTTCAATTGTTGTGTATAAATTTATGGTGTGTTTAAAGCAGCTATAAACAAATACTTTCCCAAGGACTCTCTTTCTATACCACATATGCACGCATTTGTACTTGCATTGAGAGAAATACCAGAAAGCTGTAGATAGGCATATGTATGCACACTGGGAGTATAGATACAGTATCATCTAAGGTACAAAATTAACTCTATTTTCTGTGGATGATGTAGAACGTTGTTATCTATACGATATGAATAAGGAAGGGTTTTTATACAGCCCTTAAAACGGATGAGAATATAATAGCTGTAATGCTCAGAGTGCTTAGGACAAAGTAATGAGGTGTTTTCTTGGATTAGTGAGACATTACTTTCATAAAGCATTATGCCCAGAGTTTTTTGGCAACACTGGTGTCAGTAACTGCTCAGAAGTGCATGCAACAACAAAAAGGTCTGGTCCTTGACTTGTCAGCTGCTTAGCTTTGTTTTCTGCAAATAGACATCAGGTGGCTCTGATGTTTGGACCAACTGTTCAGCATATCTTCAGCCAGAAATTTAATATGAGGTGAGAATGCAAGAGAATGTCCATAAGACAAGAGGATAAACAAGAGGCAGATGGTCCATGTGTGAAACTTGCAATGGCAAACAGTGGGTTGAGATGCTCTTTTAAAATGTTACTTCACAACCTTAAAGCAACTGAGAAAAGTTAAAATTCTACTAGTGAGAGAATGAGAAAAATTACTTTTGTCTTCATCAGAACACCTCCTATACCAATGACTGCACTGTGGCTACTGCTGTATGGCTGCAGGGACAGGAGAGAAAAACTGAAGCGGTTAAGTGTCCCAGGAACTAAGCTCTTCTCATGGATGGAGGGACAATGGAGAATCTGGCTCCATCTGGGATAACGAGAAAATGAATATGAGAACAACAACAACAACAAAATATAGAAACCAACAGAATTCTTGGGAATTTGGGTTACCCTTTAGCTGTGCAGTGTGTACCAGCAAGTGTGCAAAGAGGTGGTGGTAGGATCCAGGGCTTCTCTTAAGAAAATTGAAAATGGGTCATACCTCAAAAGAAATGAAGAGGCCATAGGTTTTTGCCAGTTTAGGCAGGAAGGGTTCTTTGCTTGCTGCTGGAATATTCAGCTAGAAGCAAGTGACTCAGGCACATTTCAGAAAAGTCACTGATATGGTGAACACTACATTTGCTTGGTGTAAACTCCATATTCAACACTTGCTCTGACACAGTGTGTAAGCTTGAAAGTTACTTTGACACAAAGATATTATTTTTATTTGGTGTGTCAGGTTTCTTTTACTGCTCCTGTTGGAGCTCTTTAAGTTTAAATAATTTAAATAAATACACATTGGAGCAAATTGTTGAACACGACTCTCCTGTATCTTATGTGAAGGATCTAAAGATGGGACTGTAAAGGCAATTGGAGGGGAGGAGAAACGACAGTATACAAAGTTTCTTTTTCAGGACTAAACACTGATTCTTTACATCCCTGCTCTATACCATGAATACAAAGCTTGATGCCTATTCCAGGACTGTGCTACAAATTTATTATTTTTTTTTTTTAATTGAAAACTTTGAGAATTTCTTAGAGACAAAAAAAACACCAACAAACGAACTCTGAAACATATTCACAAAATAGGGCAGCTGTCTTGCAGAATATGATCTCCCTCTCTGAGCCATGCTGCCAGAACTCTTCATGAAAGGAAATTGCAGTTCCTGTGAAAGTGCCACAAATAACATGGAGGGTTGGCAGCTCAGAATCATTATTGCTTGTTGAGTAAACATGTTCAAGCAGAGAATAAATAAATCCTCATCATAAAAGAGGATTTGGAGAGGGGTAATAGAGAACTGTGTAAGGGTGTTGCTACCATGCTAAATGTGTCTGTTACCAAACTATAGCAAAATTAACCAGCACAACTACTTTTCTCTACACAAAGCATGTGTACAGCAGACAGATGTGGGGTGTCTGTGTCTAGGGAGAGAGGAAATGCAGTTATACATCAGGAATACACAGGAGGTAAGGGCTTCTCTTCTGCTTTCTGCTACAGATTATCCTACGAGCTGTTGAACTCAGCACAAATTGAACTGGTAAAGACCCCTACATATCCCATTTCCAAAGGCTTTTCTTGTGTTTCAATACTTGATGGTACTCGTATATATTCAAATATTGTAGAACAGTCACATGGTGTCTCCTGTCACTGAAGTAAGTTTTATTTTATACTGGAATTAATACATTATTTAGGAGTTTGCCGATTACTGGTGTTACTGACAGTACAATAGTGAAATCCTCACCTGACCTTAAAACAGCAGCCGGATTGGATTGGTACAAGTTCCTGCTGTACAGTTAGGAGTTTGCGTGCTTGAATTCACACTTCGCAAAGCTCTGGAGAAGTGACAGTTTCCACAGGACTGCAGGGCATGAAAGATGACCTTTAATAAACTGCATAGCATACTGTCTAAGTGGGATGAATGCCCATATAGGCTGATGACCCAGAGGTAACAGCTTAGTGTCCTGGACACCTGATAGCAGAGTGGTCTCAATGCATGAAATTTTTATTCAGGAATTCTCTTTTCTGGGGGTCCTTAGGAGGGCAAACCCCCGCACTTTAAGGCACAACCAAGACTAGTTGTTCATTCAGGCTTTTGCTTCTGAAAGTGCAAGATGTTTGCTTTTCAGATAAACCTTTGTAGGTTTTCTATGGATAGCAGTTGACTGATGCTGCATTTTTGCTGCCTTGTCGCATGCTCAAAGACTTTTATTCTGAGCTATTTTATGCTCCCAGGAAAAGCAATAATAGATTGCTCAAGGCTCTGTTGAGGCTGTAGTTGGGGAGGTGCAAACCAGATAAGAGGAGGAGAGTGCCAGGTAAGCAGTGTGAAGGCCAATGCTTGAGCTGGCTCAGTCTGGTTTTTTTTTCTTTATTTAGAAGTGTTGACACACCTTAAGAGTGCAGACGATGTGTTCGACAGGCTGCATATCCATACAAAATGCCACTTCTAAATGGAATTCTCCTTCATTAAGGGAAGCATACACAGAAAGTAGGGGTCAATACAAGCTCAGTCAGACTATCCTTAACCAATGACTGTTGTATGACTGTAGGATCTTATGCTCAATAACCATGGTAATGGCCCCAGGTTTGTTTTTTTTTTTGATAAAAGAAAACCTTTCATATTAAATGAGATGGTTAATTCACTGGGGCACGTTTAATGTGGTAGAATTCACACCCAGTTGCAACATCTGGAAGTTAACATTACCAAAAGAATATGTTATATTATCAGCTGAGACCCACCTGAGTGTTTCTCCTCCAACTGAGTGAACTGCAGTTGGTCTGAGCAGTGGTGGCTTGTGCTCAGGATATACAGATCAGAACTAAGAATCCAGTCATCCATTAAGATACTTGCCAGCAAACACTGTAGTCTATTTGCTCCTCTAACAATGAATTATTTCTTCATGATTCTTCTAGAACAAACTATTTATTGAGCAAGCTGGTCTAATTGAAGTTGTCCCTGTTCATTGCAAGGGGGGGGGAAACGGGATGGGACACTAGATGAGATTTAAAAGACCCTTCCAACCCAAACTATCCTACGATTCTATGAATTGCCTTCTTGCACTGTTTCCAGATTTGGGGTCTTTGTAAAAACCTGTATTACATAACTGTAATTTGCAATACATCAGTTGTGTGCAACTCATTTGTTTCTGTTTATGACAGAGTGTGGACTGGAAACCAAGCAGATAGTAAAAGTACATTTCAAAGAAATTAAATCCATATATGCGAGTCAATCCAATTAATGCTAAGGCATAATCAATCCTATTTGACCAGTGAACAAATTCACTAAGCAGCTAATAATAAAGAAACTGGAGTTCCTCTATATAAGCAAGACAAAATCTATTGCATAGAGATTATGGAGCTTTTCTCCCTGTGGGTTTGTGGGGGGAAAGGCTTATGCTAGTTTCACACTAAAGATCAACATTTTTTATTTCCTTTACACATTTATTTTCTGTTCTTCTAAGAGGCAATTACCTTAGGAAAATAACCCAAGTGGTAGGTCTGGGCAAAGAAACTCTGACCTACACCTCAGTTTTCTTCCAAAGAAAACCTAGTGATTACTACTTAGCTAATGCAGAAGCTGAGCTGGAAAAGCAGCTTTGAACTTAGGATAGCCACTGTTTGTCCTTGCTTGCGCCAGTCCACTCTTACCCTTTATTTTAATAACTAGACTCCCAGTGGGGCAGGATCCTAGCCAGGCTTTACAGAAGGTGCCCTTATGCTGATACTTTTTTTCCACACAGACGATTTTTGCTTGGGTATTTGTATTTAACACTGCTTCAGATTCCCATTGCTACAATATTTCAGTGTCTCACTCTTAGACTAGTTTTTTTTTCTTTCCGATTCCATTCAAAACAGAGAATGCATGGTGGTGTTTTTTGTTTTCAAATCCTACTTGCATAGGGAGACACCAGAAACACATTGATTCTGCAGCTCAAATTCTCAAGTCCAGTGAGGTGCCTGACTCCTACATGGCAGAAATTCATCCATGTGTTGGAGGATTTGAGTGTGACTTGGTTGGAATCACACAGAAAGCAAGTGGCTGACTAGGGAATCTGGACAGTGAATTGGCCTCCTAGGCCTCCAGTGAAAATGGACTTGGTGGGCATGCACTGAACAGTTATTTGCCAGAAAGGAAATGAAGGCAGTGAACAGGAGGGTTTGGAGAGAGAACTGTATCTCAGCCTATGGTCTAACCTGATCCTCTCTTTAAGCACAGCAATCAGTACCTTACAGCACGAATTGTCATACTGAGCTCAGAGGAGGCATTTCATTGGAAGATGTTCCAATTCAAAATAGAGTTGTAATTTCAGAAACTGTGAGGCAAAGTGAAAGGAAAGATTGTTCATAGCAGACATTTTTGAGACATATATATTGGTGTCATTACTCCCAGTTTCTGACTCAGTGAACAACATATGCGTATGTAGTGGTGCTTGTCTCCTGAAGTTCGCTCTTCTGACTCCATTTGCTGAATGAATTTTGTTAATCTTTGCTTTAAGCATAAGAGCACATCTACACACATCACCCATCTTGCTTTCCCTTTTGACCCACAAAATATTCCCTTTAATTGTACCCCATTTAGTTGGGCTGCTTGAATTCTGAAGGCTACAATATAATAAAATTAATTAGATTGGGATATACCAAGATTTGAAAAGATGTTTCTGGAGGCTTGAACATTGGAATAAAGCCTTACAGAATTCTGATGGAACAAAAAGTTCACTAAAAATAAAAATTACACAGATAGATGCCAGATATCTCTGCTGTACTTCCTTGCTTTTGTTTAAGTTTAAAACAACCTTTTGGAAATGTGACTCATCTTCAGAACAGTGGCTCAGAGTATATAATCTTCACATATTACAGACTAACAGTATTAGATAGACACTATTCATATTGACAGAAGCTTCACTGAACAACAGTGGCTTATCATATATTTTAGTTGCTTTTACCTCTCACCCAGAAAATATGAATGTGAATCTGGTGAAAATGTGTTTGGTGCTCAATAACCTTTTTAGTTCAAGAATATCCATCTGTTTTTCTTTTTTACTCGATGCATCTCTACCATTAAAAGAGAGAATAAAATTTCAGTTTTAAAAAAAATCTGATGCCTAAGAATGATTATGTGGCTTGTGCTGCAAACAGGCAAAACACCAGCTGAATATTTTGTGGCTTAATTTCAAGATTCCCATCAGTGTAACAAAGAACACAATTGGGTTTTAATTACTGTCTTAGTACAACCAAGATGATCTAATAAGTTTGATTGTTTTGGTGTCTGCTATTACTTGTTTCTTGAAAATAAAAGCAAAAGTATCTTCCAAAATTGTATTAATATATTCTTTTAATTGCTAACTACTTCAATTAATTTCTTTATAAACTCTACAATAACCAGTTCCAATTAATTCCTAGTTCCTGCCCATAACATCTGGATATTGCAGTAGTGCACATGCTCTAGGAAAACATGCACTTAACTCAGTTATATCCTGAAGCTTAACATGGATAAAACTAATATTCTGCAAAAAAAAAAAAAAAAGAGAAAAAAGTGGATGCCAGTGCTGACTCCAACCTAGCCAAAATGTGCACTAGGTATGACGTTAGGTATTTAACAGAAGAGAAATAAGAACACTGCCACACTGGGAATCCTGGTTTGATCCTTAAAACACATGTTTAAAAAATGTGATTTGCAATAGAAGGTAAACAGTAATAAATGTGGGAAAAATTGAAGCACAGAGGCTGAAAAAGGTCAATAATACAGCGGCAGAATAGTAATGAAGCACAAATATCTATCAATTTACTATGCAAATTATTCAGAGGTTCTTGGGCTGATTCTTTCTGCAGTGTTTCAGGCTGATAAAGGTTATGCCAACATAAAATCCACACTCACACCCTTGTGCAAACCCCAAAGGACCATGACACCCCTTTACTTGCTTCTGGGGCCTGCCCAGAGCCCCTGGAACTCAGAGCTACCTGCCTGTGAGTCGAATGGCAAATTACATCTGAGAAGGGGTTTAAGGACAGTTTCTGGCTGCCTCTCGGCTGTGTGCTTCCTGGCTGAGACTGGAGCCCATCTGTGCAAGCACCCTCATTCGTTTCTGTCCTGGCAGCAGGCAGCGGTCTCTGCTTAGGAGCAGTGCCACTAGCTGTGCCTTCCAGGAACAGAGCAGGATGAATGCAATGTGTCCTTGCAGGGGTGTTGAGTCACCCTGTGAGCCCTAAGTGCAGAGATAAGGTTAGCACGAAAAGGAAACAGAGGAAAATGGAGTATCATAAACAGTGAATGCCCAGTTTAACAGCCATGAACTGTTCAGATTCCAAATACCTGTGTCAGCGTTCATAATGCAATGTGCGTTTTCTCTTTAACATCATCCTTTTCAAAGATGTTACTTTTAAGACTCTCCCCCTTTGGATTCAAAACTTAAGAGTTGGCTTAAAATAAGCTTTTTTGTCTTTTGTTTTTTTTTTTTGTCTGTTTGTTAGTTTGTGGGTTTTTTTTCTGTTTTTCTGGTTTGTTTTTGGTTTTTTTGGTTTGGCTTGGTTTGTGGGTTTTTTTTTCCGTCAGAATGGGAAACCAATGACATGAACCCCTTTTGTGACTGGCTCCTCATATCACCTTTCCAATGTGGACTGTAAAAAGGGAGTAGTAGAAATTTTATGAGGAAGCCAGTAAACTTCTCAACTTTGGTCAAGCCTGTCATTGTGTGTATTTTATTCATGCCAACCTTCTTCCCACCCATTCTATCTTCTCACTGACCCTACAAGTCAACACTTGCTTGAAAATGTCTCCCTTGGAGAACAGTCTGTTACCAAATGACCAGTTTCTTTTCATCTTCCCCTTACATCTTATCTAACACACATTTCTCCTGAGGGCCCCCAGAAATAATAATCATCCCCTCTCCAAGAAATGGTGAGTAAATAGCTCCAGGATGTTGCTATTCTGTATGTAAGTGGGCCTTGGACTGGGGAAAACCAGAGGAGAACAGCATGTAAACAGAGGAGGACACAATGTAAACAAAAGACAGATTGCTTTAGTGAATCCAGAGCATTGTGTAGCTGCATAATACTGTCTGTGTAATTTAAGGGATGACTTCAATTGCATCCTTGTCATATGTGGCCACACAAGAAGTTGCTTCCCTGTTCCTGCTCTCAACTGTACGTGTGTGCGTAACTTGCCTTCATCACAGGCTAGGCATACAGTGAGGGAGGAGCATGGGAAAGGCTATCCTGATTTTCCCGCTTCCCCTTAGGAAGAGATGGTTCTTGTGTCTGCTCAGCTGGGGAGAGTTGCCTCAGGCGTTCCTTGGTCTCCTGCTGAAGTGGCACCAGGATGCAGTGCTCAGCCCAAGGGGTCTTCCCAGTAAGGCAGTGTTGGCAGCTCCTGCTTTTTGAAAGTGAGTAGGATGGTTTGCAGCACAAACTGCAAAGCAAGAAGTGAATATTTGGAGCCTGGATTCTGAGCTGAAGCTCAAGACTTTTTTGAGACGTTTTTATTTGTAAAGAAGTGATGTTTCACAGCATCTTGGTTCTGTGTTTGGGGTTTTTTAGTGACTCCAGAGAAAATATCTGGAAAGAAAAACTATCTTTTGCTGATTGCTCGCGTTGTGAAGCTCAGGCCGGAGCCCCTGTCATTTCAACATCCTCCTGGAAGGGTCAGCTTGTCTGTCTTTAAAGCTACACAAATCGCCTGGATAAAATTTGTCACAGCTGATTCCAGTAGGCATGTAACGGTGAGGAACACAGCCTGTTGTCCCCACCTGGTGCTCTCCTCCCCCAGTGAGACTTACAGCTGATGTAGCACACAGTAAATAGGGGTAAACAAATTGGTTTCCTCTTAGTATTTCCTGTCGGAGGTAGTTTCCTCTCCTCCATCACCTTGCGGTACAGAAACTAGGGATGACCTATACTATAAGAGGACCGAGAGAGCCCGCCCGCGCTCCGCTCTCCCTGCCCGCTCCCCTCTGCCGGCAGTTCCCGGTGCGCTCAGGCTGCCACCCTGCTGAGACAGCAGGAAACGGGGGCTGAGAGCCCTCACTAGAGCTCGGAAATGTCTCGGGAAGCGAGAGAGGGCTGCGGGCCGGGACCGAGGGAGCCGAAACCTCCTTCCTGCTCTGGCCCCGCCCTGTGAGGGACCAGCGCCATCGCCGCCGATGGCCAGCAGGTGGCGCCCAAGGGCGCGGCGCCGTCGGAGGTTCCCTCCCCGGTGTATGGGCATGGTGTGGGGAGGGACCCGGTGTTGCGGTTAACCGCTTCCACTCCTCCCGCTCCGAACGTGGAGTCTGGTCAAAGGGGGGGCGGGCAGGGCACCACCGGGAGCCTTTGACAAAAGGAACCTGCCCCTGCGGCCGAGGAGGCAGCCCGGGAGAGTGCCAGTGGGGATGCTCGCCTGCTGGCAGGCGGTGTCTGTATGAGCTTGGGTGCGACGTGCTCCGTGGCTCCACCATTCCGGCGGCAGGGACGTTGAGGGAAAGAAAGGAAACCGTGCCTCTCGGGGGAGGGGAGGGACCGGTGGTGTCTCCCCCAGCAGCAGCTGTATCACGTCCGGGGACATTTCGGGAGGAGTGATACCCAGCTAAATTAGCAGAGGAGTGCGCAAGTGGCTTATACGCTCATACGAATGTAGATCTAAGCATCCGTGCAGGGTGGTAAGCGGAGCTTGCCACCGAAGGGAAATCACATCTATGCAATAAAGAGGACGTTAAGCGATTCTGCAGTGAGTGGCGTCCCTTTTATTTATCAGTAATAGGTAGAATCCCGCAGACACGCCGCAGAGTCCCGGCTGTTCTCCGAGGAGGGGTATACCTAATTCGGGCTACCGCTTACTCCAGCGACCGACAACGTGCGGCCGTTCTCTCTGTCCGGGAGAGGAGCGCTCAGCAGCCATCGCTGCCTGCCGTCCTACGCCCTCTCGGCGTGGTCGCTTGTCAGCCAGCCAAGAACAAAAAACCCACAAGCTTTGCAAGCCGACTGCTTTCCCCGAGTAGGAGAATTTCAGCCTGTCTCAGTACCGAGCGTGCCAGGAAAAGACACAATTTCTGATGTGAATTCCTTCAGGTTTTTGTTTACATCTTTGGCCAAAGCCCCTGAAAGCAAATAGTTTGCATGGTTTGTGAGGTGGCAGGTTATTTTTTTAACTTCTGGCTCCTTTATCAATATATTTACACTCTGCCCTCGAAAGGCATTTAAGATTAGCATGCACTGTAATATTTTTTTCTGATTGCCTAAACTCAACGGCAGCATTAATGGCTGGGTAAATCCCCCAAACTTCTGAATATCTGAACCTGAGAAATTTTAGACCAAGAACAAAACTGTGTCAGTCCTATTTGCTCTTCATTTCCGTAATGCAGCAGAGGAGGACAGAGAGCCTGCAACAATTGGAAGCAGTCAAAGAATTCATCACCCTGCTTTACTTACTTTATTTACTTTACTTTGCATACAGCTTTTTTATTTCATACATTACAGATGAAAAAGCCACACAGCTGCTATAGAGGTCTACAGCTATTACTTAGTCCATGAAGCATCACCCAAGAACAGGGAGAAAATTCCTAAGGACCTTTTCAATGATACTGTGTACTGGAATTTAAGCAAAATGCATAAGCTGCTCTCTGATCCACATTTCTTGGAAGTGTGGCAAAGTGGTATTTACTGAAAGATATAAACTGACTGCAGCAGGCCAGCAAACATTTTTTTTTTCCTCTAGTCTGCTGAAGGAGCCTTGTGTGCTTTGTCTTTCTTTGTTTCCTCTTTCATGGCATGTAGAGTACTCCCATTTCAATGGCATCTCACTAATAATCTGGTAAACGTTATCCTAGTATTTGTCTTCAAGGAGTTACAACCATAAGGAACTAAGGTCTCAGATCCAGTACACGGCTGAAGAAGGGTGGTTTTCATAGGCCCCTGGTTTTGGGCCTGTGATTTCTCTGTATGGGTTGGGCAGTAAAGCTGCACGTTCAGCCAGCAGGGGCGGTGCTTGCTGGTGGCAATCAGAACCAGGCGTTAAATGGGAAGGCGCCTGAATACTAGCTGATAGACACTGTTAAGTGTAGGTACTTGTCACTTGCAGCATGCTCAGCCTAAAACGGGACCCAGCAGGGTCTTAAAGTCATCCTACTGGATGCTGGCGATAAAATCATGCATTTATTTTCAAAGTAACCAGCATAAATGGTGTTTTTATACAGCATCTCCCTACTCGCCTGGGAGAACTTACCTGGAAAATGGGAGAGCTGGGGCCTGAGGGGGAATGCCCAGGCTGCCGCTGGGATGCTGGGGATGCTGCTGAGAGTGTCCGACTGTGGAAAAAACAGTTGAAGGTTCAGAGGGGAGGAATGTGTGGGAACACACTTTGTAATTCGGGCTCTACAATCCACTGGTGAAAACACTGAGCAAGAAATGGGGCAGAGGAGTGCAGTTTCAGTTGCAAGTGTCTATGTGTGTCAGTCATATGATGCCTTACTCAATGAACAGTGGTTATTCAGTCTGGGACCACAATTGAGATTTCCTCTTCCATCTTGTCCATAATTTTCCCAGTCGTTTATTTTCTCTTTAATAAAATAGAACTGTGCCTATGGTGCCTTCTGCTTCACAAAATGCTGTCAGTGTGTGCTGGTGTTTGCTGAGCGTGCCTGTCAGCTTGGGTTCCCCAGGGGATATAAGCAGCAGGAGCCTCACTTGTAAATCTCCAAAGGACGGTAGGCGCTGAGAAGCACAGCTTAGCCAAGATGGTTGCTTATCTGGGCGTGCACAGTGCTAGAATATTAGGCTGGCAAGTATAAAAATAAAATGGCTTCTGCAGTGGTTGTGATTTTTTGAGTGTTGGTATTTTAATTTCTTCTAAATTTTACTGTAGTCTGTTCAGTTCATAAAGCTTCAAAAGTGTTCAGAGACAGTTTTCATACAAGACAGTCCTTGCACTTATATTTTCTTAACATAATTTGTGTTTTATTTTCTTTGTTCCCTTATGCAGTTTCTCATGTGGGTGTGAGAACTATGTGATATGCTCCACCTGCCATATGAAGCAAAAGTCAATCTCAGCTGAAAAAAAAACATTTACTGCCTTGTCTGACTTCTTCAGTGACTGCTGCTTCTCTAATTGTTTTTCTAATATCACTTTTGTAATGGGAGGGATACAATTTACCTTGGAGATAACAGGCAAAACTGTCTGTGGGAATCTCATTCACGTGACTCTGATTGCATCTAGGATGCAATGAGAAGGGGGCTCAGCCACGACAGTGTGGGAGCTGCACCCTGTCTCTCAACCAGCCCTGAAGGCAGCGCTGCACCAAGAAAAGCAGCAAGATGCTCTGCTTCGACGCCAAGTGAGTGCTGAGTACAAAACAGACACTGATGTGAAGAAGTAGTGACCTTGTAGCTGGCTCATTCGGAGTCCAGTTGCAAGACGTCTGTTAATTTAACATTGGCTGTGAGAACTGTCGGAGCAAATGGCTTGGAAATGAAGCGCCATAGTAGGAAAAAACCTGATGCTGTGTAACACTGCTGGCTCAAAAAAAAAATCTTCAGACCCATGCGCCCTCCTCTGCTCCCTTTGCAGCTACAACATGCTCTGTCATTGTCAGTGTCTCCCATGCACGGGGTGATGAATCGCCATTTTAGGTAGGCGGTTTATGGCTCATAAATACTTGGGTGTGTCAGACTGTAATGGATCCCTTAGGAATGGCAGTACTGTTTGGGCAGTGGCTGAGCACATCACTGCGAATTCCCATCCCTTTAGCATAGAGAATGGATTTTAATGGTCACAAACAGATGGTGTTCATGAAAGGAAGAAAAAAAATCAGATTATAGCTCATGTCAGGCAGGGTGGAGAAAATAATCTGTTATGTTTAAAGCTTTGTTTTATTAGAAACAAGAATATAGCTCCAAGCAGTTCTGGTACAATAACAAAAAATCTCACTATTATTACAAGCAATAAGTAGATCTCAAAAGGCAAAGCAGTTCAGGTCAAACTAGGTAGAAGAATCTAAACTCCAAGAGTGGGGTTATATTTTAGCTTGCTTTCTTTTGTTTGTTTTGTTCAAATCAGTGGGGATTGATTGCCCCAGTTCAGCTGTCAGGCAACAGAAATAGTTAAACCAAAGTGTCCTGTGTCCCAGGAGAATGTCAGTAACAGTGCCTTGACTTTTTAAGCATTATATATGTCCCTTAGAAATTCAGTTATTTGCATTTATTGGAAAGCTAGGAAAAAATATTCAGTCTTGGGTCACCATGAAATAGTTCTTTCAAACAGGATTCTGGACTGAAAAATCACTGATTCTAGCAACTTTGGCTCAAGATGCTGTTCAAGCCTCTAGAGAGCACATAATGCACACTTCATGTGTAGTATAGTGGTAAATACAAGGTCTATTACTGACTAAGAATCAGACACACAAGACTTAAATTTTACTATAGACACTTAACTCTGAGCGTGATCTATAAAAATATCCATATAATTAGATGTTTGTTTCTGTTATTACATCCAATCACCATCAGCAAATGCTCGCAGAGTCCTTGGAGCTGGGCCTGGAGCCCATAACAGTTCTTTGGGGGTTATGGTGGAAGATTTGCTGATGATACATTCTTTTTCTGATCCTTTGAATCTTACATTCTTGCCTTCATGTGTGCCCAGTTTCAAAAGGATTAAATAGTGCCTCTGTTCTTCCACTTTACCCAACAGTGTACATAAGGTGGTGGCTAAGATATGACTTCTGTAGTACCACGTTCTCTTCTGGATGCTATTTACCTTGATGGTTCAGCAGCTCCTCCTTGGGCCATATTTTAGAAAGTAGGGATATGCATATATAAAAGAATAACAGGTATCCAAGTATTTGTAAGTTTTTGCACTGGCATCTTTCACAGGGCAGCAGAAAAAAAATGCATCTGTCTTTTCACTCTTTGCTTTCACTGCCAAGTGGTGTGTAATATGTGTAGGATTAACACTGTAGGGATTTTAGACTATGGCATGTGTTCCTAGGATCCAGTGCTTAAAGACGTTTCTGGTGTGTGTCTCTGGAGTCAAAAGGGAGGTAAAATGTTTCTGTCAACTCTGATATCTGACAAAGCTTCTAGTGAACTGCTTTCAGGGCTTGAAGTCAAAGGAGAGCTGAGATGGGACCTTGGATACCGGATTAGCATGAGTTGGTTTGCTACCCTAGTGTACTGCTGCCATGTGATGCCTGGCTGCTGTAGGGAAAGATCCAGTGCTGTCCTGTTATGGTTCAACTGAGCAGTCGTCAGGTTTTCATTCTGAATGTGTTATGTATGAGAACTGCAGACCATTTCCTTGATAAAAGCGGGGAACCAAAGGAAAGGTTTGATTAAACTGCTGACAGGATTGATTTAGCCAGTTGCTGTGTCCTGTCCAGTGGCCAGCATCACTGGGAAGCTGCAGTGGGCAGCCAGGAAGTACAGGAAGCACAAGGACAGGGAGGAAGCAGATAATAGGCAAATAAATTGAATGGCATGTGTGCAAATGCAGGAAGAAATTGATGCTCTGAAGACACTGTTCTTTGCCATGATGGTTTTTTTTATGTGAATCCTGTTGTAGGGTGGATGATGACACGAAGGGGAAAATTAACTTTCAGAGTCAAAACAAGAAGTGCAAAATATTTTTTTTTGTGAAATTTTGAAAGGATTTAACCTCTAACTGCCTCTGCAGGGAGAGGGAAGAAAGAACTGGGACCATAGCCCTGTTGAGTTTGTACCAGAGAGTCTTGATTTCTTCATAGGGTTTTTGTGAGACTTGCATTGGACAAAGCTTGAATATTCATCTTTCTGGCCCTGATCAAGTGTGTTGCAGTTGATTGTCCATCTTACTAACCTCCTCTGAGCTCCACTTGGAGCCAGTTACTGACATTTAACTGTGCAAGGAATCTGAGTATTAGTTTGCTAAATCAGCGCTAGCATACAGAATTGCCAGCTCCTTTTCCTTATGAAGAAATAATCACAATGTCTGAAATATTCCTTGAAGTCTGTGCTTCTGGATCCATCCAATTATGAGTATTTCAAAATTCCTTAAAGAAGGGGAAAAAAAAAAGTTGTTGAAAATATGAACGAAATGCAAAAAGAAAAAAAAAGAAAGAGAAATGAACAATATAAAGTGGAGTATGCTTTTTAGCAATCATGATTTTTGTGGCATGGCAAATCACTTTGCAATGCTTGGGCTTGGCAAAAGTGAAAAAATTACAGAAAAGTGTCGACAACATTTCTTGCAGATATTTCTAAAGGAAGAAAGCACTGAGGACAAAGGGGATATGAGAAGGTCTTTGTTTCTTTCTCAGTGGGTGAACATGCCTGTCATTGTGTGAAACAGAAGGCACTAGTGTATGCCTGGTGGCCGTCAGAGCTTCAGGCCATTCGGATGATTACTGAATATCCATGGCTGGAGCCTCAGAGAACAGCACATGTTGGGTAATAACTGCAGGGTTGGTCTGTGTGATCTGGGCAGCTGTCCCTTCCAAGCTGCGTGGAGACAACTGGCTTGTTTCACTGAACACTGTGCTGATGGTAGTAACTTCTAGTCCCAGCTAGCCGAAAATGGATGGAAACCAGTGACCTGGAGGTGAAAGGTGCCATATCCCATTCCAGTGCCCTGAGTCACTTGTGCTGTCTTACAATGAACTTTCTGTGCTGCACTGAAGGACCCTGTTGCTTTGCTGCTTTCCAGCACTGCTTGTGAGTTATGGTTAAAGCAGAGCAGTGCTTTTCACAAACTCTTCTCTTATGGCCCCTTGTTTATTTTAAAGGGCATGGTAGCACATAACTGTAGCCTAGAACTGTACTTTTTTTACACCTTGCTTTGGCTTCTCTCACCTTGAAAAGTCAAATCTTTGCTAAAGCCTGGTCACTGTGCAACTCACAGCAGAGTGTGTGTTTCAGGCTACCAGACGTGAGTGAGCATAGGCTGTGAGTCCAACGCAAATTATTTCTATTTCCATTTTGTCCCGTTTTTACAGCAATGTGGGTCTGTAATTCCTGGAAGCTGATAGTATTTCAGCCAAGGATGTTACTTGAATGCGCTTTAAAAAGCTACTGTTTGTAACATATTGATCTAGCCTATTAGATTGGGATGTTTGCAGTGTCCCAGACACTACACAGTTTAATACTGCTTGCATATAAAAAGGAGCATAAGCTTGTCTATTTAACTGACACTAGTTTAGCTGAAGTCAATGGCAATAGTGTACTGATGACTGAGGTGTTTACATGCACATGGAAATGTAGCTCATTATTTCTGTGAGTGCCATTCAGCTCTACTATTGTGCAGCTCCACACCTTATCTAGGGTACCACACATTGGGCAGACACTGTATACTATGTCAAGGAAGGATAGACTTATAGTGAGAAATCTACACCATGCAAGCCGCATTAAGAAAACAATACTAGCTAAAACTCCTTCCTTCACCACTCCAAAAAGATGGAAAACATGTTAATTAAAATAAGAAGAGTCACAAGGGACTGGATTTAACTACCTTTTGCTATCTCCCCTACATCATGCATCACTTTGTTCTGTTCTGAGGTATGTTCATGTTTGCCTGAAGTACAGTGCTGAAGCACTCATCTTCGTGTATGTTTGGTCACACTGGTTAAAACAATGCCTTGATACTATTTATTTTTGTGAAATGCATGTAGACCCCTGTAGGGCCCTTGTCCCTCAGTGTTTTGCATCAAGGGTCAAGAATCTATTTATAAGATTTCCAAAGTGTTATTGTTAAAACATCTCTTTGCTGTGTCACTGTTCTCCCTTTCCTCTCCTCGTACAAAGTAATACATTGTCATTAGTGACTTGTAACATTCTCCCTTGTCCTGGGTTCAGCAGTAGCAGTCATGTTTCTCCTTCTTGGTAGCTGGTGCAGTGCAGTGTTTTGACTTTCAGCCTGGGAACAGAGCTGATAACAATGATGTTTTGGTTTGGCCAAGGACTTTGTGAGCCTCGTGCTCTGCCAGGGAGGAGGGGAAGCTGGGAGGAAGCAGAGACAGGACGCCTGACCCAAACTGACCAAAGAGGCATTCCATACCACAGCACGTCATGCCCAGGATGTAACTGGGAGTTACCCGGAAGGGCTGGGAGACTGCGGGGTTGGAGGAGGTATCGGTCGGTGCTTGGTTGGGCCTGGGAAGTGAGTGAATGAATTGCCTGACTGGGTTTAAACCACGACATCCCTCTAAGCACAACATATCCAGCCTTCGTTATTTTTTTTCCCAAGCTTCCTTCCTATTAAACAAAGAATTGTTTTAGTCAGTTGGTACCCAAATATTCCTAGCCTTGCTATCACCAAAAAAAAAAAAACCAAAACAAAAACACTCTGTTTTATGCAGTAATTTATAAGCACTGAAGTTTTATTGCTCTTGTGAGCAGTAGCATTATGATTTTTTATAACAAAAAAGTTATGTTTTAATATGGGAATTCTTGCAGTGTTTGTTCTGACCTTTGTGAGAGCTGTTCTATGGCTAATGTGGCCAGAACTTTAGGTCTTTAATACGTTAGTCAGTTTATGGATCCCTGAAATGGCACTTCCGCAAGAAGGGAGAGAGGGAGGAAGATGTGCTATTATAATTTAGAAATTATGTGCACAACTAGTCCTTGTACTCATAACTGCAGGTTTTCACTTACATCATATGTCTTGATTCCAAACATCTTTAACTTGGCATTTAATTTTTTACTCAATGACTTTTAAAGTCTAAAAGATTCATAAGATCATCCAGAATTAAATTTGTGGTGATTTGGACTCTCAGTTATTACTTAGTCTATACACTGAGCCCAGTGTGTTGTTTCTGACGAAATTGTGTCCTATGGTGAAGTCACTAGTTCCCAATCTGAGCACTAGCCACTAGTCCCCAGTCCCCAGTCCTTCAACTGAGGGATGTTGAACCCCAAACTTGCTCACTACGTGACAGAAATTAATTATCTTCATTGCTAACCTTCTGATTTCTTTGGATTTATCTGTCTTTACAGAGTGAAACTGTTGATTCTAGTTACAGTTTATCCTACTACATAAAAAAAAAATTTTCCCCTTGCGCATTGAGCATTTTTTCACTGTAACCATGTTACCTCTCAGTCTCCATTTTGATAAATTGAGTCGAACAAGCTCTGCAGGTGTCTTGGTAAAGCAAATTCTACAGCCAAGGAATATTTTTGTTGCCTTTTATAACACACCCATGAAATTACTAGCATGTCTTTGAAGCAAATGTGACTTACGTGACCACAGTGTCTGTCCAACTCCTTCCCATTCTTTTCCTCCTATCTTACTAAATCTGTGATCGGTTTAAGTCCAAACTATCAGACGAGTTACAGTCTCAGAGTCATTACAGTTTGCATATTTAAAGTTTTGGGTAATTGTTGTCTTGGGAGGAGATGGCATACTTCGGTGCTGCTGTGAAAGGAAAGACAGCTTGAGCTCAGCCAACTGCCCAGCCAGCATTGCCTAAGCTCTTTGCTCAAGGCAATAGTGAAGAAACAGCAACAAACACATTCGGAGCAGGGCTGGCCTATTGCGTTAGTGGCAGAGGAGTAAATACACAAAGGATGCAATTTCATAGGAAACCAACTTTCCTAAATTGTTTCATGAGCCGCAGAACCAGTCCTAAACTTCAGGCATCACTACTGGATGGAGTGCACCCCACTCAGAAGACACTTTCCTGTAAATCAGATGGAGGTTTTACAAAATTAGAGATGTCAACTATGTCAATGACTATTTACATGCTGGGAATATATTTGCTAATTTTGAATTCTTATATCTCTATACCTATGAGTTTGAGCTTTGTTGATACTAGTGAACACATTATGATTATTTGGCCAGAAATGTGGTCTGCATTATACAACACTCTACAGTGTTGTTGTGGTTTAAACTCAGTCAGCCATGCAGCCGCTCTCTCACTCCTCCCCCTTCCTGCCCCCGGTCCCGAAGGGATGGGGAGGAGAATATAACTCCCGCGGGTTGAGATAAGAACAGCCCAGTAGCTAAGGTATAACACAAATCACTGCTGTTACCACCAATAATAACAATGAAAAGGGAAATAACAAGGGAAGAGAATACAACTGCTCACCAACCGCCAATCGATACCCAGCCCGATCTGAGCAGTGATCTAGCCCTGCCAGGTAACTGCCCCCATTTTATATACTGGGCATGACGTGCTGTGCTATGGAATATCCCTTTGGCTAGTTTGGGTCAGGTGTCCTGTCTCTGCTTCCTCCCGGCTTCCCCTCCTCCCTGGCAGAGCATGAGAGTCAGAAAGTCCTTGGTCAGAGTAAACATTACTGAGCAGCAACTAAAAACATCAGTGTTATCAGTGCTGTTCCCAGGCTGAAAGTCAAAAACACAGCCCTGAACCAGCTACTAAGAAGGAGAAAAATGGCTGCTACTGCTAAACACAGGATAAGTGCTATGAATAGAAGTCATGCAGGCTGTGGCATTCTTCAAGACAGTTCTCTGTCCTGATATGTATCTGCCATAACATCTGCCACAAATGGAATAAAATACTCCAACCAGCTTGTACAGTCAGCCACCTCTGGTAACTAATGAATTTTGTGATCACTTTTACTATCCCTACCATGTTATGAATTGTTATCTTGCCTGTTGCCTTAAACAGTTAATAACACAAATTCCAATATCCTTCCCCATCATACTGATAACCCACCAATTACATATCTAAATGTATAGACTCACAAGATAGGCTGTCATCTCTTGGAGGAAGCAATTATAGGACATGTGTCAACTGGAAGATTAAGGACCCTATGCTAGTTCAAAGAGTAGAGTTCCAATTCTCATCTGTCATGTCAGTGACTTTGAGATAAATGGCCACCTGAAATCAAGATGATTTACATAGAAACATTAATGATGGTACAGTTCAGTGTGTAGAGGTCAAGTGTGTATGATGGGTGATCAGTATTCATGGAGCTCATGGGAGGAACATCAGGTATCTGGGAATGGGCTAAAAAGAAAACATGCAAAAATTGTTTCCTTGTAATTTTAGACAGTTTTCAGGCCTTTAAATATATTCCTTTTATGCTTCCATTTTCCAAAGAAAAAATCTTTTAAGAAGCCTTGTGATGATATAATATCACACTTTCACTTTCAGAGGCCTTGGCTGATTCAAAGATCATTAATAACTTTTTTAATCATTAAAGGAATGCACACTTGGTATCAGCAAAACCAAGATGAGCTAAATTTCCTGCCACAGGGAAAGCATCCTTGGTGGGTTTTATCTCACATTCTTTTGCATGTGTATGTTTTTATATATATATGTTAAATCATATAAATACAAGTATGAATGTATAATATACATATAAAATAAAGCATATAATGTATGATACTAAGATAATATATATTATAATACATTATATATTTCATATATATATGCAGCATCAGATTCCTTGTACAGAGGCATTTTTATTTAGCATTTGAAATGTCCTGAATTTGTTGTGTCTGAATGGAACAGTTGCAAGAAGGTAGCCAGAATTAGCATATTATGTGGAATAAGCTAAAACTGTGAAATGTGCAATAGTATAAAATAGTGGGGAAAGAATTACTGTGAATATAGATAAAGGAAACTAAGTGGAAAGGGATGGATTTATTTCTTCTATGTAACAGTTCCTCAGCTGAGGTAAATTTGCACCACTCCATCACCATTAGAGAGCCAGTACTGATTTGTCTACTGAGGATATTGCAGAGCACAGGAGTGTGCATCTGTGGGTCTGTGAACTGGCTACAGTGAGCATGTACTGTTTCAGGGAGAGCCACTTGGAGTGGCCCAAAACAGTGCCGGGGGTGAGCTAAGGGTTTGGTGGTGTGGACAAGCAGAAGCCCATTTCTGGGCTTATTGTCTTTCATTTCAGCAATGCCGTGCCCCGTAGGGAGCTATAAGAGGAAAACTGGATCCACATTCACTTTTGTTCTCAAAACTGTAAGTGAAAATGTGTTATACATTAAATAACTAGTGGTTTGTTAGCATCGCTGACTTGAAAATTCAAGGCTGAATTTGTTGGGTTTCGTCTTCCAATTGCTGTCTCTCATTAGGCATTATTTTGGTTAAATCTCTTCCTCACCGTAAATTTATGTAGGCTGTAATAGCATAATTTCTTAACCTCTTCAATAAATTTAAATAGATTAACTTTCTCCAGTCTCCACCTAACAGCTGTATTTTCCTCCTATAGCCATTTTCCCCTAAGCCCTTTGCATATATTCAACCTCCTTTTTTGATGTGTGGTTTCCCTCAAAGAGCATGGTGTTCTAGCAATGAGCTCACTGATGACATACACAGAGGAAGTACCATCTCTGTGCTACTCAGTATTATTTCTCTGTCTTTTCATCCAAAACCTTTTTCTGCTTTTAAATGTGAGCTGCTCTGCTCAATGAGTTGCTCTGCTCAATTAGCTGCCTTACAGAGCGCCAAGGCAGGTCCCCATTGCAGAGGACTGATCTCTATTATTTTTTTCCCAGCTAGCCGAGCTTTTGTTTTGAAAACATGTTTTGCTTGACTGGGCATGGTGCACAGGGTGGATAAATTGCTTTGGCTGTTCTTCTAACTCTCCTTATACCTGTGTATTTCATCAGCAATTTTGAACTTCTTTTCAGATGACTGATGAGTATCAGGATTCTGCAGTTGCAGCTTCACCGCTATCTTTTTGAAGACCTGTGAATCAATCAGTGCTTATTCAACTTAATGCGCTCCAGTGATGGCTTATAGGATTGTGGTTTTCCTATAGTTAGTATAGAATAGCACGAGTGTAATATGAAATCACATGCTGGGAAGTGTAAGAGTACGAAATCTTTCTACTTGCTTTCTGAATCACACTTGGGTGGTCTCAGAGAACAAAATTGGATTTGTTTGAAACAGCAAATTTTTTTAAATCATGGTAGTGGCTCTTGGTCTGTAACCATTGTACAGCACAACAGTGTAGTAAACCCTCTAGTTAGCATGCTTCTTGTTCTTACTCCACACTACATACTACATACAATGCAAATCTAAATGTTGAGAGGTAGTTACATAATTTGGGTGATCAGTCATAAAGAACTTGATGCAAGATGTTTTCTTTTGTATGCTTAAAAGTAAGCTCTTCACAACTGTTCTCTATGTAAACACAAAGAAGCCTGCACCAAAACCCACCTTGATTACAACCTTTCTTTTAAGTGTCAGTCTCAAACAGAGGAAGCTTTATTTCACTCCACGTTCTCTGGAAAGGCCATCTCTACTAAGACATCTTCACATGTCACTCACTGATTGGATGCTTCTTTGGATATGTGTTAAAAGAAAGAACTGATTTTCCCCATCTTTTTTAATTTACACAGATCACAGAGCCATAAGCCATGAAATCAGCACAAAACCTAGTACTAAAATGTCTACAATTTATTACGCAGTTACTCAGCTTAAAAGCTTAGTCCCCTATAATTCATTGTTTTCTTGAAAAAAACAGTTGCCTTTAAAAGTAGTTCATTAGCATTATTCTCTAGTCTTCTTCCTCTCTGGCTCAGCAGAATTGCTGCTGTTTGTCTGTCTCAGTGGCTCCCAATGAGACTCCAAGTTGGATGTGTGCCAAACACCATGGTATTGAATCACATTCATTTTTCTAATCAAGGATTTACCAAGGCTTTTATTATTATCATGATACATTTTTGCTTACTGTCATGGCTTTCCCTTCCTTCTCCAAGAGGGAACAAGACAGATAAGATTTCTGTTCTAATTTTTGTTCAACTTACTATGCCTTCTATTACAGTAGCAAAGCAGGATAACAGCATACTGTACAAGGGTAATCTGCCTGAAAGAGATGGCACAGATATTACTCCCAGGGTTTCTCTGTTAGTGTATTGACTGACTGACATGATCAGAACAGAATTCACATGGCAGGATCCTCTCAATTGCATCTTTAAATAATAACACTGCTCCCAGTACTCTGGAGTAATTGTCTCTCTGTCTGCCTTTGATAGCATCAACTGAGAAGCATGTGTTGTCTCCTAGGTTGCAAAGTGCCTAAAAAGTCTAGGTTTCAGAATTAAGTCAAAGCCAAAAAAAAGGTATCTTTGAAACCACTTTGCATTTGAGTTACCTGCCTGCAACCTGAAGTGCCTTGCCTCAGCCTAGAGGTGTATAGAGATTAAAACCAGTTGATCACTAAGCTCCTTCCTGCTGTAAAAACCTGCAAAGACTTCAGAAAAACAATTGTAGTGTGGAGAAGGGCACACACCTCTCCTTCCACAAAAAGGACTTTTCCAGCACACATGTGCAGAGGAGGCTGGAAGGGCTTTGTCATGAACTGCTCATTCTGAGTGTCCCAATGACTTATCTGTGAGTGCATAGCAATGTGATGCTGTCTTGGGAGTGTGTTGACTGACATCTATAGGGCTCAGATCTGGAGCTCAGGATCCAGATCCTGTTAGTGGTGGTGAAAAGATGTATGCTTTATGTGTAAGCAGCTATTCTCTCTGAGGTTTGTGGTGTGAAATATCTGTCTCATGGGTGGATGGCAGAAAAAGCATTTGTGGCTGTTTAAATGCGGAATGAAGCCATGGCTGGAACTGGCTTTGCTCTTCTTGGGTGATGGAGATGGATAAAGGTGTCATCGGAAATTTACCTGTAAGAAGGGCTGTTGTAGCAATTAGCTTCTAACTTTTATTTCACAGTTTCCACTCATTATTTCTGATAAATGAAGGGTGCTTAGGATCAGGAGTGCCTTCTGAAATGGAAGCGCTTTAACCATGACACTTGTGCATGAAAACTCAAGTTGGAATCACTGGTACAGTGTTTGCCTGATATCACCACATTTCTGCCATCTGTTAAATTGCTTCAGCTTGGTGATCCACCAGGTCACGTTCCAGTGAGCATGACGTGCAGTCTACCTGGGGCCTTAGGCAAGCGGAGTAAATTCACTCTCCTCCTTCACCACCTTCTTGCATTTTCTCTGGTGCTTTGCGTGACAAGATGAAACGTGTGCCACTGGACTGGAACAAAAGAGAAAACCACTTGCAACTTCCTTAATATGATGAGGACAATGAGGTGAAGTGAAAAAACGTTCTGAGTTGAGCAGATGTCTAGGCATCTTAAAAAAACATTGCTCAGCTTGTGCTGAAAGGTTCCACAAAACTGAAAAATAATAATAACCCTGAACACATCCATCAAAACTCAAAATCTTCCTCTGATTAAACTGCTTGTAATTCTACTTGGCAAGGATAAAGAATGGCATTTGAGAAAGGTCACAAGAATCATTTTCAAATTCACTCATCTGGAACAGATACATTTTTAGATTGCTCACTTGTAGTGTATTGATCACTACAGTGATTTCAGAGCTCTGCATTTCTGGTAAAAGTGCAGGAGGATGGCTGCAGGTCATAGACTCAAACATGTCTGCACCTTGCTATGTGCTTATTGCAGGGCCACAAAAGGAATGCCCTCATGGTAAGGTAGGTGCATCATGGGGGCTACTCCAGCATCCCCTGTGTCATCGCCTGTAAGGGAACTCAAACTGATCCTTCCATGCATATGGGGCAGCTTCTTGCCATTAACCATGGGATAAGAGTGCACATACATTGCCTCAGAGGAGCCAATGCACTGGATCATCACCCCAGCTTGCCTCATGATAACTGTTCTTGCCTGTATTGTACTTTTGGACCCTGCAATGAGTTACTGTTTTAGACTGAGGCAGCCAATCTTCCTAAGCTCACAAGCCACGTACTAAAATCTTCAGCTGTCGAACAGCTACAAGGCGTGCACCCTGTGGTCCAAGATGCCAAGAGGAAGGAGAGTTCCAGAAGTAATTCACAGGCAGGATGAGCCAATGGCTCCCTGAGGGTTCCATGGCTCCATGAGGGTTGTGACTGTGCTGGGCTGACAGCTGAATGCATAGTAACTTAGTGCTATTAGCAATGACTGACCTTACTTGCTCCATCAGTATTGAATTAACTGGCAGCCCCCGTACCAGTACAGTGCCTGTGACTGTGCAGTGGGACACTGGCCAGAAAGCTCTGTTACTTTGAGTATCTGCCTACAGCTGAAGAAACTCTGCTTGGCAACACCTGTAGTCTAAAGGGTGTTCCTCCTGCTTTTTAAAAGACAACCAAAATGAGCAAACAAGCTCAATCCGTTTGCTTTCCAGCCATCACAAACTCCTTTTAACAGTCCAGCTCTATCCAGCTTGCTGATATTCTGCCTTTGATGTGCAAAGAATAAATCCCAGCTTCCTCACACAGGCCTGAGCATTAAGGCTTCTTTATCCTATGTGAGAAGCTGTTCTTTAGAATTGGTGATGCACTTGAGCTACTGAAGTTATTACTTGGCTATCAGACTAACTGGCTGCAGACAAATCAGTGGAAAATTCTGTTTCGTATTTTCTCTCAGTGTTAACTGAAGCACTGGAGCCTGAGAATGGAGCAGCTGAGCTGCAGGACTACAGCCTGAGATAATTCACACAGTGATTTAAGTCCCCTTACTCAGCCCTAGTAGAATTCCTGCCAAACCCTATTACTCCCACCAAAAGCTAAATTGACTTGCCTCTGTAGCAGTAATGTTTTTGCTCTATTTCAATACACACTAAGGGAAAATGATTTTACCAAGTAAACCTCTATACTTGTCTGCCTCCAAAGTTTCATGATTGGCCATCTATAGCTAGGTACTGAAGTACACATTACCCATCACTGGCCAAATATTTTAAAATACATCTGGTTTTGAATTGGATATTTATTGTCATTGCCCATGTAGGTATTAAATGCCATAGAGTGTATTTAACCATTTAGAAAAGTTTAACCACTTCTATAGAAAGGGAAAAAAGACTGTTGCATGCTCTTGGGTGTATTTTAGGTCTCAGTCTCCTGACATACCTAGAGGCAGAAAATTGGCTCATTGAGGTGAATGGATGAAGAACATGGTGGAGAAATTGAGGTCCAAATTAAAACACTGGCTTTAATCAGAACAGAAGAGATAGGGGGCAGCAAAGAAGGGACTTGCTAGCCTCATCTCCATATTCGAACTGTAGGACAGAGCTAAAATTGCCAAAAAATCATGCCACTTTGTAAACACATCTGCTTTGAACATGCAGTTCAGCTTGCCGACAGGAGCTGTCCTGACAGCAAATTCCCAGCTTAGTGTATACAGGGGAGCAGCATAGAGAACCCTTATTCCTTGCATCGTACTTGAACTGGTAAGTCCTGATGCACATAATTTCCCCCATCTGAACAGAGCAAAAAGTAAATGGAAATTATGTCATACTGGATCAAATGTTATCTTCTCACTCTTTACATCTTTTATTGGTAATAAACAAAAGGAACTTGCCCTTTAAAGTGACAAACTTTCTTTCACTTTACTCATGTTGTCAGAAGTCATTGTTTACCCACTGCTTGAAGCTCTACATGACTTTGCAGGACACTCCTAAGAGCAAGAAGGGAGACTGTCCTGTGTTACCAATGACCGAGTTGTGGCTAGCCTGGAGCATACAAAGAAACTTGTTTAAAGTAACAATGCATGAAAACCTGGTAGCTCTATTTTTTCATTTTATCATCTAAAGGCTTAAATATGAGAGGAGAGATGAAAAACAGGTCTTCTTTAGCATCTGTTTTCTCCTGCTCAGTACAGATGGGGTTTAACTTTGAGATATTTGTCCGTCCGTAAGAAGAGACGTGGGAGCCTTGGAGTGGAAAAGATAAAATTCTGCTATGAGGCCAACAGGGATGTACAATAACACTTAAACCTTCCTGAAGTTCATATCCTAATTTTGCTATTCTAGATAATTTTTGTGGAGAGCTTTATAGCTTGGAAGACCAGAAAAGATTACTGTCTTTGTTATCTCATGCTTTACATAGCACACAGTGTTTGAAAACTTGTCTTGTTGCCCCAGCCCTAAGCATGTGGTTATGGCTGATCCATAAGGTTGTGTTTCTGAGTTCAGAGCAGAGCCTGGTGAAACTGTGATATTCTGGCACACATCACACTTCTTCAGGCTCCTTTTGGAGCAAAACTTTTGGTTAGCTGCCTCTTCTCTGAAAATGTTCATACATCAAGGCTTAAAATGCTTAATCGTGTAATTTGAAAATCTTTTAAATTCACTCATATGGATGGGAAATGGAATAATTGCATAATATCACCAATAGCACTAGAATATGGCAAAATAGGACATCCAGTATTGTACACTCTAAGGTTAAATGTGTGATATTAGAAAATTAATTTTACATATGTTTGCTGCTGCACAATCCAGGGAATGTTGGAACATAGTCAGTCCAGCAAGAAATACCAAGGGGAGCCAGGAAAGTGTTGTTAGGCCACAATGACATCAGCCTGCAACCCTTGCCAGCCTCCCTCCACCACGTCCGCAGCTCCAGATTGCTGCTCTGCAAAGGGCCACCACTCCCTTCCTGTTAAATCACTCTGCAGAGGACCAACTCTAACCCTACCCCTACCTTCCCTGGTTTACGAGAATGTATCCTGACTACCTAACATCTAATGCTGACTATGCAATTAATTTTTTTAATGAACAAAATATTCAGCATTTCAGATGGATTCCCTTCTTCCTGCCCTACTGTGGTACTCCCTTCAATTTTGCTTGTTTTCTCCAGAGCTTGTTAAAAGGCTCACATTTTGATGACTAGATCATCCCACCACAGTGTGGATTGTTACCTCATGCTTTTGGGCTGCATCCACTCCCACAACTGTTTCTCTAAGCTGCTTTTGAAAGTGGATATAATATCTGAATTCCTTAGTAATGAATCTGTTGCCAAATGGACAAAGGAGGTGGTGGCTAGTTAGTGGGTTTTGCTTGCTTGGCTTGGTCATTTCATAAGTAGCAGAAAATATTCCTCAGTTAATGGCTGATTTACTTTGAAAGTTTAAAAATGTTAGAAAATACTCTGTTTGAAGTGGCATTTAATCTTCCCAAGGGAGACACTGGTCTTCACTTTTCAGATATTACCTTAAATATATCTAAAAATCATCAATAGTTAAACAGTGCTGCTTCCAATAATGTTTTGATGGCTTACAAAGGTCAAACTAAAGGTTAGTTTAACTATTTTAAGTTGAACGACCTTCAAAAGACACTGACAACTGAAATAACTTGGTAATTTTATGTAGCAATCAATATAATGGCTGGAAAATCATGAGAAGGAGTATATAATTTTCAGAACTCCTGTAAAAAAACAGAAGTAATGTTTTTATTGAAAGAGATGTATCTTTACTTCAGGATAGATAATGTGCTTTTCTATAGCATTGGAAAAAAAACAGTGAAGACAAAGTATTTCAATTTTACCACTAGACAAACTCAGCAAAATCAATTCTATTGTCCTCATTGACAGTTATTGAATTATCTTGGAGTATGGCTAAAGCTTCCTTCTGTTTTTACATTGCAACAGCTCACACAAATTAATATGACTGCTTGTTAGCATTATTCTAGGTAAGCAACGTGAAAAGGTAAATTCTTTCAGTTATATTCAAGTTCAATGGGAGTTAAAATCACTGACACTCCAGTAGAAGTAAGTTTTTTTTATTCTCTGTATCTACCAAGTAACATCTTGCCGCATAAATACTCTCATAATTTTGAGGTGAACATGTTCAAACCTGAGTCTTGACAAAGGTAGGAATTAAAACTAGAAATTTCAAGCCTGTGTATAAAAACAAACAAAAAAAAAACCAGAGTCAAATATACTGCTGATTGAAAGATGACTTTATAACTGCATATGTGGTTTTGGATTTGAAAACCTTGTGGGTCCCTCCTATTGCTGTTGTAGTTGTCTTGGGAGAGCTTTCACCTGTTTGATTTTGTCCTCTCTTAAACCTTAGTCTGCAGATAGCTGCATTCTGAGTCTTATTCTTTTTCTCAGATCTCTACCACTTAAGGTCTCTGCCTTTTGAGAATGAAGATATCATATTTATTTGTGTCTGATATTACAATAACAGATACCATAAAAAGACACATTTTTTTTTTGTAGGAATTGCATGTGAAAATTTAAGTGCACAATTTATCTCCTTTGCAGTTTTAACCAACACCTTAGAAAAATAATATAAGAAAAACATTAAGAATAAAACATTGAAAACATACAGAAAAGAATCAATTGATAAAGTAATCACTATTACAAATATAAACTTCTGAGTACATTGAAATGGAACCTAATGTAGCCCATGTCTTAATCTTCCCATGTCTTCCAAAAATAGCTTTGAACACGTTCCAAAAATTCCATTAAAATATATTAGATTGTTTGAAAGAAAGATGTGCAATAAAGTTTTTTGAGTTTAGTTTTGGTTTTGTTTTAATTAGACAATCCTAGGATTTTTTTGTTTATTTTTTTTCATTCCAAAATTAAAAGTTGAATAAACTTAATTAATTACTGCATACATAAAATTTAATTTACTTTCTCAAGTTGAATGGCTTTACCTTTTGTTTTAAACCACTGAGCTTAATTCTGGCAATAAAAAAAAAAATAAAAATCCCTTTTTAAAAGAGATTAAATATTTGCTGAATCAGCATTAGATTTTTTACTAACTGCAGTTAATTTGAATCAATATTTGGGGGAATTGTTTTCTTAATTATTTTTCCAATTTTATTCATCTCTAGTTTGGATATACCAGCTTTGTTATCTTGTATATCAGCCTAACCAGTTAATTATTCCTGGAAATTTGCCATTGTTAAAAATTAATTTGGTATTGATTCATTTATTTTTTTTTCAAATTATATATTACTTTCTTTAGTCATTGATTGGAGCAGTTAATGCTCTGCATGAGGTTTGTCCTTCATAAATATCATAAAAAATTCCCCCCTTCAAATGGAAATCAAGCTTCATAGAACTTGCTCTGTCGTGACACAATTGCAGCTGTTTTCCTGTTCCAGCTCTGGGGGAACGTATATCCATTAAAGAATCATTAGATAAAAACTCACAATCAACTTCCCAGTGGGAACAAGAACACACAAAACTATGGGAGCGCTCTGGGCGACAGGATAAATGCCGATACTTTTTTACTTACACTTTTTCCCTGGTTTTATTGATTTGTCACTGCTTCCTGCATGCTGATGTGATTTCAGTGCAATGACATCAGTACCACTGAGTGTTAGGTAAACCCAATGATATGCTGGATTGGGCTGCCTTCAGCTAGATCTGCATTAATAAATTAAATGGATTGAAGATCTTCCTGGGCACTGAAGTCAACTGGCTCACAGAATAGCCCACATCTATTTGACATTTTCAGTTAACTGACATTATTCAGAAATGAATCTTAGAAGGTTCAACCCACAAGCAACCAATACAATTTCTACTAAACTGTTTCCTCTGGACCGAGAGCCTAATTTGCACCATGGTTTGTTAGTTGACTGACCTTCAGGTAGACTTAAGGTAGGACTTTAGGTTACCATCTTCAGCTTTCTTTCTGTTTCCACATTTCCTCTAGTTTCTGTAAGTAGCTTAAACTACTCACACAATCTCAGGCTGACAGTCTGGAAGTGTGCAAGAGCTAGATCTGTATTTCTAATTAGAAGATTTGTATTTCTCTGCAGAGAGAGCTGAGGTCTTCAACATGGACGGAGTAGTCAGTGTTTATTACTGTTGGGTGTCCTTTGGAGCTTTCTGTTGTCTAAGCTGAAATTTCAAGATTAAAAAATGCCATGTTTTATTTTCAGATCAAATCGGAAGCAGAAAAAAGGAAATGGTTAAAACCTTTCACTGATCATGAAGTTAAATGGAGTTACATGTGGTGGGTTCATTAATATAAGGAACAATGAGGGGAGAAAAAGGTAAGAAAACAATTTAAGAAAGGAGTTTCTGCTTAATCTCTCTATATGTTTCTCAATATTTGTTCCCACTTCTCACTCACTTTCCCTTCCTAAAATGGAACGATTTTTTAATTGTTTTGAAAGCAAAACAACAAAAGGTAAAACCTTTTAACCTCGATTCTACATCAGTTTACAATGCAAGGAATCTAGCCACAGCTGTTCTCTGTGTTCTTAGAGAAGATGGCGCAAAAATGTCAACAGAAATTGGTACTGCCTCTGCATTTTAGTTTTGTATATCATCTTTCTGCTGAAGTGGTGTGGGTTTTCTCAACAGTAGTTTTGCCCATTGATTTTATGGGAAAGATTTACAACCAAGCAGTGAGTATAGGTGATTTCCAGTGTTTGTGAAAGCTCATAGTATAAAAGTGCCAGCTGCAATACAGCTCTGCATCCCTTCTCTAGTTTTAAGAGAATCTGAGACCCCAGAAGTGAACAGCACTGACTTTTGTCCTATTAAAAGTCTAAGGCATTTCTCCCTTCACAAAGTAAACTTGACCCTGCTCTCACGCATTAAGATACCAGCTTTTTGTATCCCATGGACATGGCAGGTTTCTGACTGATGTTTGGTTTAGACATATACACAAAATGCCTGTGGCACCCGCTGAGCCTAAACAAAGAAGCCTGGGGAAGGTCTCACTAGATCTATTGTCTTACACTGACACCGGCCTTTCCATTACAAAACCCTTTAAGACCAAAAGTAATCAATAATGATGAATGTGGCTTCTTCCCTGTGTGCATCTGAGACAGATGGAGAGTTACTGTGGACAATAGCCTGCAGGCAAGGGCCCTGTTATGGTTGTTTAAAAACAAACAAACAAACAAAAAAACTTGCATAAAAAAAAAGGTACAAGATTTTGTAGTTTTTTTTTTCATATTTGCTGTTTGAACAGATTCCTTCAATGGGCAGTAACCGCATTGCCTGCTTGCATGAGGATCAGTGCTGTCACTGAGCAGCATCCATCTCTCAGAGAAATGGCAGGCAGTTTTTCCACATGATTCTCTCTCTGCATCTCCCTTCCTTTCCAAACTTCCATTTCCCAAGCTCTCTTTACCTCTTTCTCATCCTTCTCCTCTCTTGCTTATGCTTCCCAGCATGATCATTTGCAGACACTTTGTATAGCTGAAAATAAATGTCTCAGTTGATCTTGGAAAGAAACTGTTTATGGACTATGCTGCAGTTTAGAACTCCTTACGCATAGCTGTGTTCTATTAGAGTCAGATGTGAGCAGTTGCAGCATATACCTTATCGTATCCCTGCCTGCTCACATTTGTTCCACCCACAGCATATCTCCCCTTTGGCAGAGGTATATATACCAGTTCTCTGATAAATGCAAAAAATAAGGGAAATCAAAGCAGACTGAAATGATCAGGGCTGGCATTTTTCAGTCACCTTAGAGTCCTTTTGTGAAGCCACTAGAGGCACAGCTGGGTAGTTGGGAAGGATGATTATGAGTTAGTAGTAGTACCAGTAAAAGGCCTTATGGCAGGACTCACCTAAGAAAAGGATTTTAGTAAAGATAGTAGCAATGAGAGAACAGGAACACAAACAGGAACACCAACAGGAACTTCTGCTGTGGGATTTGGCTTTCAGTTCCAACAGGATGAGGAAGAAACTTGCTTGTTTAATTGTTAATAACAGAAAGCTCAGTGTAAGCATATTAACAGGTTTTTATTACAACAGATTAGTAATGAGTCAGAAACTGTCCTAATAATATTTTACATAGAGTTCAATAGATTGTGCAGTAGTGGATATAAATAGGGAAATGAAGATCACAAGATGGTTTTGTGTTTCAGTTAGCATATAATGGGACTAATGGATCTTAAGGCGTGGCTAAATTTGTTTCTGAACATATGATCCCCTTCCCATCAATAGGCAATCCTACATGAACTGCTCCACTGATCACCTAAAAAGATACGTAGTAGTGCTGGCACGATTTGCTTTGTTCACAAAAGCACATGGTGCCAGTCATCTGCATCATATTGGCTAAATTACTGACCAATGTTACTGTCTTTGTGCATTGGGAGGGGGTGGGAAGGTGTGATGACACAACCTATTGGAGCATAAAGGCTTATGACATCCAGGGAATGCTTTGTAATTCCCAAACATGAGTGCCTTTCCAAACTGTCCCTTCTTTTCTCAGTCGCACAGCTCCAGAAAAGCAGGCATGCTCTGTCCACTTCAAGCCCCCAGGCACCCACAGCAGTGGAAAGGAAAGAGGAGGGCTGGCATTTTGAATAATTTATTCCAGTCTTCCTGCATAGGGGAGGTGAAGAAGCCAAAGATTTCTGGAGTCAGTTGGACTGCACTGTTGCAAATGAGGGTACTGTTTAGTTCTGGATCATGCTAGCTCCTCTCTGTGGATGGCCTTTGGAAGAAAACAAAAAAGCACACCCAAAGACAGATTATTTCCTTTGCATTACTAACAAAAGTGTTTATTCTAGTAAAAAGCTGGAGAGGAGCAATTAGAAACTTCAGGGAATATACTAAGTGCAAATGTGGTTTTGGTTGCCCTGGAGTATAGAGAATTTACTAAATTGTTTTATTTTACTTCTTGTGGTCACCAGTGACACAGTGACCCCATTGTGGTAACGGTTCTGTGCCATGTTCTGAAAAATCCAATAACCCTTGCAGCTGCCCTGGGATGCTTCTCATTGCTGCCCACCTGAGCCCCAGCAATGTGCTGTGTCCCTTGGAGGCCAGACTTCCATGGAGAGTTCTCTGCTGCTTGCTGCTGCTGGGCTGTATCTACCACCCTGGCTACAAGGAGAGCAAACATGCCATGACTTGCTATTTGAAGGGAGAGGGATGTCGAGAGGAATATCAAGAGGAAGGTGACCCTAAAAGTCCTTCCTGTGGTTTATTTGCAGCAATTCTGTGTTTGTGATGTGCCTAAAAATGAGCCTTAATCCAAATCTGTTTGGCAAACCAGTTATCAGCTGTAGCCCAAAAAGTTTTATTTATGTACCTAAACTCTACTGATTGGAAAAGATGAAGTAAGTAGGAAAGAACATGATGGACAGATGAAAATGAGTCAATGCAAGCTTTACCTTTAAAATAGCTCTTACTTCATTATTTTGTGTTTTATCCTAAAGCCATGCCTAGTCCCTGAGCACACATATGTTTGGATATTCTTCCTTCACTCTTTGTATGCCAAATTGAGCATTTGCCCTGAGCTCTTGCATCGGAATGGGGTCTCCAGGCACTGGGGTGGGCATCAATCAACCCTGAGATCTCTCAGCAAACTCACTGCATGGTTTGTTGCTATCCTTTCTTGGTCAAGCGCTGGTTTGCTGGAGTATGAAACACTGTGATCATACTAAAGCTTTGCCATTTGGGGGTGTGTGTGTGAGAGCACACACATGTATGCCCTACAGTATGCAATAGTGGTGGGGCTGGAGGATGTTACTGTACTCTTGCAGCAGCCAGCCCCTCCTAGACACATCCCTGCTTCATCTATTTGTCTAGCTCAAACCATCTGCTGCTCTGAAGCCACTGATGTCTTTCTTTCAAGGACATTCAGCAGTGTTTCTTACCAGAAATGAAGGAAACCTTGAGAAACCTTTATCCCTCCCTTATTCGTCTGGTGTGTCCTCTAGTATAGCCACAGCTTTTTTCATTGTTGTCCACTATGTTTAAACAGAATTAAAAAAAGAAAAATAAGCTGTACCTCTCCTAATCTCTACTATCATTTAAAATTTCCTTTCATTCCTTAAAGACTTGTACATTATTCTAAAAGAGAAGACAACAGCTTTCAAAGATGAATCCTGAAAAAAAACACCTGTTAAGAATAACCCATTCTCCCTTAGATCCTTCCGCATTTTTTTTTTTCCTGACCTCTATTCAAATCTCAGAAATTATATGTTTTGAAGGTAACAAGACTTGTATATACTAAATTAGTCAATTCTGGATAAGGCAGCAGACTGAATCCCAGCATTGTGGCCTGCTGCTGGGTCTCCCTTCCTTTCTGTAGTCTGAGATTTACAGCTCAGCCTTCTGCAGCATGAATAGAAAGAGAGGCAGTAATTTGTATGGAAAGGTAATTGGTCCCTCTTACAGATCACTGGTTTCATGTTTCTTATAAGATATCCGTCCCCAACCAGTTGTCAGTTTCCATCTTCAGATAGTTTTAATGCAATATGTATCTCCTTCCTCTGCCCAAAATATTGCAGTGACCTCTTGATACAGCTACAGCCTGGGCATCATTAACAAGATCCACACCTGAAAAGGGAGTCTGTAGTTTTCTGACCAAGCAGAGGTGACAAAACGCTGCTGTGGCCAAAGCTTCCACTAAAAGCATCTGTTGCTATAAAAGGTAATAAAAAGCTGTAAACCATAACCAGACAGCAGATGCACAGTCTTGGTTGGCTGGTCAGTGCAAGCTCTGCCAGCTCCAAGCTCTTTTCCAAGGCTGTCGGCAGTGGCTCTGTCTTGCGTGAGCTGAGCTTTGGAATTCTCATGCTTTCTCAATCTAATCCTGCTGAGTCACAGGAACTAGAAACATATAAAGGGGCACTGTGTGTCGACCCCATGAGACACACTGAACCCAGGGACTGGCCATACCGAGTGTTACACCTAGAAAAGATGGGCATTGTATTAATGAGCAATTTCCTGTTGGATTACACTCAGAAATTGTGTGAATGTGTTGTATTTTGTCTATATTACATGCCAGAGACCAGCAGACCTATGCTGGATGCAAAAGGTGTGGTTCAAACCGTTTCTGTGGCATCGTTCAGTCAAATATCCTTAATTAAACCACAAATGGTCATTGTATTGACTTCCAATGACAGATGCAACAGTTGAAACTGAAGAGGTGGGACCTATGATTCCTTAGGGATTTGGCTCCCTGAAAAATCAGTGGTGGTGAAAAGAAAAAATGTAAAATTAAAGTTCTTGGTCTGGCTCCACTTCTCCTCAGGTGGCTCACTGTTTACACGATGAAAGGGCTACATCTATACTCATGGATTAAACACCCCTGGGACTGTTCTTAGCAGCTGGCAGGGGCTAAAGTGGTTTATTCCCTCCCTCTCCCCCGGGGGCAGAGTGGCTGCAGGCAAACAGCCATCTGGGAATGGTTTCTGGGCTCTGCTAACTCCCAACCACATCCACATATTAGGATGTGCCAAGGCTTGCCAGAAACTGTTCTAGTAAGTTAGCAGTACAGACGATCAAATTTCGAGGACTAGGGTCATACCTTGGCACTGTAATAGATATACTACAGTAGATACAGCCAAGCAGCCCTCATTCTGGACAAAAAGCTCTGTATTTTCAGCCTACTGCAACAATAATCTGGCATCTCAGACACCCTCGCTTTGGATTTCTAAGGCATGCTAGAAGCTGCCACATCAACACACCACATAGATAGTTAGATTTCTTGTCTGTGTTGGCCATTTCTGGTTGGTAACTTACCCTCCATTTAATCTTTCTCCATTTCATCTCCTAGTTTCAACTGTAGCCAAATGCAATGCTTATGGTCCATGAGGAGTTTAAATTATACTGCTAATACTGAAATTACAGTAAATAAGCTTTAAATCGTGCTTCCAACTTGGATGCTACCTTTTCTTGCTGCATCAGGATCAGACCCATGAGGATTTTCCTTTCTGCATTTGGTCAAGTGAAAATGGTTTCCTTCTGCCTGACCCATGCAATCTGCTGTGATGGGCAGGACAGTGCAATCATGTCAAATCATGGAGCCCCTTCTTGAGTTATTTTTCCTGTATGGAAACTGCCAGTGCCCCTGTGCTCTCAGCACCATGTGTCAGGAATTCTGTCTGTTGTAAATGACCTTGTACACCTAAATGATGCAAAAGTAAGACCTAATAATAGCAGGAGCAAAAGCTGCTCTAAACCACTTACATGCATCATTCATAAGAGTAACAGAGCTCACTGTTCAGTTCTGCTCTTTACTGTGAAGATACTTCTCAAAGGGTGTTTTTTACTTCTAACAGTGCACGCAGAGATGTATATGCTCATTAGGAACTTGTTCTGTTTGGTGTATGCTCGATCTCGTGTTCGTTAATGAACTCCATTGTTGCTCCTTGTCTCTTGCCCTCCCTCTCTTGCACTATTGATGGTTACTCGCAGGAAGATCCCTCTGAAGTCAAGGGCCACAGTACAAACTGAAAGCTGCCAACCTGACTCTATTGATGGATTTTGAGTGTGGGAGAAATCCCTGAAAAAGTCATTTTAGTTTCTATTGCATTGGTAGGTTCATTTTCTAATGTGTCTGTGAATGGTGTGTGATTTACTAATCATTTATTATCCACAACTATCTAGCATGTTTATATAAAAACCACAAATATTCTTTAATTTGGATACAAAATACCTAAATGTAGCATTACCTAAATGAGCATCATTACCAAACTTTAGGAGGATTTTAAGATTATTTATTTATTTACTTATTTATTTTCCCTTTATATGATTGAATTTTCTTTCGTGGTCATTTAGAAATGAAGTTTCCATTAGTTCAGTCATTTGATTTGATGGGGTTGCAGCAGGACTGTCCCATTGATATGTGAAGGCAGAACAGTATTTTCTACTCTGGTAGCTGGAAATGAATTAGTTGACCCCATGCAACTTTCCCTTCTATTACTGAATTTCCAGATTACTCTCTGGTGTTAGCTGGAAATCAAAGAGAACTGTTTATGATTCTTCACTTGTCCATGCAGCCTATGAACCATTTTAAACTTCTGGGTATTTCTTTATGAATGTCACTGGCAGAGCTGGACTTCAATGCTGCAGAACAGCTTTACTTGGAAGGCAGAAGTTGTGAGGCATTTTCTGCATCTGTTTCTCACCTGCTAGCATCTACTTGAAAAACTTTGGGAGCAAAAATAGCCTTACAGTTTAACTGTGTGTTGCGTACCACTGAGCTAGCTATGCTACCACATACTTACAGTGGCAAATTACTGTGCAAGGTAGTGGTGCTGGAGTATCTTTTTCTGCTTTTGTGTTGCAATTCTGCGGGTGAAAAACTCTCATGAGCTGCCCCCACCTCACCTCTTCCTGCCAAAGAAGCCATTCATTGTGTTACTATGTTGCTGAGGAGGTTAAGTCCCTCCACTCTCCTGCCATAGGACAGAGCTGCTTTTCTTAGGTAGCTTCACTAAACAAGTGCTTGAACACCAAAGTGCCATAAAAATTGGTGCAACTGTCACCCCTGTTGATGGCCTTGGCACAGAAGCTAAGGACTGAAAAGGTCTAGAAGCCAGAGTTCCAGAGAAATGATGAGTATTAAGAGTTAATTGCATAGGGTATGTGGCCAGATTGGACCCGAGGGGTCCATTTTTTACTTGATACTTTTGTGTCATTTGATGTTTTCATCATTTTTCTAGTTGTTCTGGGAAAGACACTATTTTGTTCTACACTGTACTAGAAGTCAGGCAGGGACAAACCTAGGTCAGGAGAGAGGCTGTTAAGGCCTTACCCCCCTCACTGCATCCCAGCTGTTGTGTTGTCCCTTCTCCTGGAATATGAGACAATTGTTGTGGTAGGCTGCAGGGTCCCTCCCCATTGGCAGTAGGGCTGAATTCATCCCATGTGCTTCCAGTTTGGCAGAGTGAATCCAGTTCTTTCCACACCATACTATTTGTTATGTTTAGGCAATTTTTGCAAATCACCTGTGGTGAAGAAGCAAGGCCGTCTATTACCAAGAAAGTGAAGCTGACAAACAAAGTAAGATAATATGTCCTTCAGATGAGCTTTCTTTGCAGCACAATGTATTAGCTATTGGAGCTTTGAAGAGAAGAACAGTATGAATTGCATGGTCAGGGACTTAACAATTCTTAGAAATGAATCATTGCTTTCAGAGTTTCTATGGGAACAGAGAAATAAATGAATATTTAGGCTATTTTCAAATTAATTCTATCAGAAAATCCAAAGGTTGTGCAATGCTGGAAGTATACAAAGACATAAATCATTATATTATTTAGATTTTGCTAGTTACTGTTACTGTTTTTTTTTTTAAAGTATGTTTTATAAAACTTAGTCACAAAACATTTAAACTCAACAGAAGACAAACAGGACATTTGACTGCAAGTTCAGAACAATGAACGCATGAGGTTTATTTTTATATGCAAGCTCGACTTGGATGAGTGCCATGTAAGAGAAAAAAAACAGTTACCACTTAATGCCTTTTTTTTTATCTCTTGAAGTGATGAGGGCATCTGGATCTCATTTTGAATTGCAAAGTAGGCTTTTTAGCTTTTTAAACCAATTTGCATAGCTTGAACTAATTAATGCTTTGGTTGATGCGTAGGCAGTAAAAGACAACATGACCCCAAGCATGAGAGTGGTGAAGGGGAATTGCATGAATTTTGGTATTTCCTAACTTTTGAGAGCTTGAATTGGCTATCCAACATAGGGCATATACAGTGGAGGAGACCCCTATGATAAGGTATGCATGTTTCCCAGCATCACAAATAAATAATCGCAGAGCCCAAATACACAGCCTAATGTTCTGTTACTTTGAGCAAAGCCAACAGCTTCAGCCAGATGTGTCTGTCCCTCATGAGTTAAGAGTTGTTTGCTGCAGTCCCTGAAGCACGTGCGAGATTCTGAGGCCTAATTTCTGTGATCTGCAGTATTTCTGCTGACATTGGGCTGATTTTCCTCAGTTCCAGCTGCCTGGACCAGCATTGGCCAATGCTCAGCCTCTCTCCTCTCAGGTTTTGGAGTGATGGTTTCCTCTCTTGGAAGAAACTCAAGTCTCTGCAAGCAACCCTCTAGTTCTGTTCAAGAATGACTCTTCAACAGCCCAAATAAAAGGTGATGTCTTATGGCTGAACTACCATTGAAGCAGGTGCTGCAGGGAAACAGAAGCCCTCAGTTATATGAAATAATGGAAACCAGGAAGGACAAGACAAATCCAGTTTGCATGGAAATGAGGAAACCTGAACTATACCCTTCCAAACCCTAGTGTTAGATGCCTATTGCTAAAAGAGATGGCTTGGATTAGTCTTTGCCCAGGTTACACCACTTAGCAGCAGTGCGGTGAGGATGTCTGGGAGAGGCATTGCCTAGCTAGAGCACAGAGCTATAGGCCAATGAGGCGTTTCTGCAGAGTTGTTCGAGAGCTCAACTCTCAACTAAACATTTTGATTTCATAATACAGCTTGTTCTGCCAAAATCATTCAGCTTTTCATTGTGCTACCCTTCAACCTTCTGCAGCCTGCAGTTCTTCACAGACAGCTTGGCTACAATCAGGGCTTTTTTCAGAAGATGACAAAATGCGTACCCTTAATCCCAAGAACTGGGGAATGACTGTTGCTTGAAGAAAATGTTGCTGGACTCTTTTAAACTTGGCCAAAACCATCTTTGTTCCTTGTTTACAGAAATAGTTAAAACAATTTACCTGTAATATTCTGAAGTGTTTTTCTTTGAGGCAGATACTTGCCTGGAACCTGCAAAGGATGAGCCCCTGCAATGATACATGGAACAGAGAAGCTGGGGAGTAGCTCTCCAGGAAAGCCCTGAGGTGGTGGTGAGCAGCTAGCTGAATGTGAGCCTGAGGTGTGCCCTGGCAGCAAAGGCAGCCAGCAGCTCCTGACCTGTGTGATCGGGGGTATGGCTCATCAAGGGATGGGATTGTCACCTTCTGCGTGGCACTTGTCAGACCACATCTAGATACGACGTCCAGTTTTGGGACCTGGCAAAGAAAAGACGTGGACAAAAGGGAGGGAGCCGAGGAAAGGGCCCCCAGAGTGGTGGGGCTGGAGCACATGCCCCATGAGGAGAGGCTGGAGGAGCTGGGAATGGGTCCGCCTGGAGAATGGATGGCTTTGGGGCACTTAACAGCCCCCAGCACCAGCGAGGTGTCTTGACCTGGGCTTTTCAGAGCTGTGCAGGGTGGGAAGACAAGAAGCAACAGACACAAGCTGATATGAGAAAAGTTCAGGCTGAGTATAGGGAGAAACTTTCCCCCTGAAGCAATGGAGTAGGCCACCATAAGCGGCTGTGCTGTCTTCATCCTTGGAGGGTTTCAAGTTCCCTCTGATCAAAGCCCTGAGCAACCTGGTCTGTCCACAGAGCTGGCCCTGCTGGGGGACAGGCAGGCTGGGTCCCTCCAAGCTTCATTGAGCTATCATTTTCTGACCTTAATCAACAGAAAATAGGGTCCTGCTCTGAATACACTCAACAAATGGTAGTTCTGCTGATGCTGCCTACAGCATCTGTGCTGAGCCTGAGGTCTGACCATTCTCATTCCAGATATGATGGACAGCATCAAACCAGCAAAGGATGGGCCACATTATTCTTACTTCTATGCTTTTTAAAGACATTCGAGAAGCTTGTGAGTTCTGGATGAATCCTTCAAATAGAAACCTAACCACACAGATTTTTCTATGTGTGTAAAAAACCATATACGGTCTTAAACAACTGTGCTCAGGTCAAAGCAATGTCACATTTTACTATATGCTGTGTGATACAGATTAGATTTGTAAACTGAGAAATACTATACAGGCCCTTGCCAGGGCTGAGCAATCCAAGAAATATTAAGTTTAAAGTCTATTCAGATCTGAACTCTGGAGCTGTATCTGCAGTCTTGCATACCATCGAGCTTTTCTTAGTACCTATCACTGTTACTGTTTGTTTTGACAGCTACATTATTTGTGAGGTAATGGAACATTATAGAACAAAGCAGAGCAGTTTAAAGTATCAAAATTCCCTTATTGTGAGTGCTTTCGTCTTAGGTTTCATATTTTTTAAACCATCCATATTGTACATTTGTATACTATAGGCATGATAAATCTCTATATTAATCTTTGTGACCTGTGTTTGCCCTGGCTCATGCGATCTCAGTATTTCTGTGGTAAGAAATAGCAGAAGACTCGATGCTTTCAAGAAAATTTAAGGCTTTTACTGTATTTATAAAACTTATTAGGGAGTTGATCTTGGTTACTTGGTTAGATTTTCATTATCCATCTAAGGACTGTCACCAGAGCATAGCATTACATGTAAGGGGAGCTTTGTAACATTAGGCCTCCATGAGATGTTAACATTAGCAGTGATCATCCCTGTCTTCCATCAAGTGAAGGAAGTCTTGGAAATGAAACAAGAAATTCTTATGGTACTGATTACTTTGGCTACATCTGCTGGGGCAAGCCAGAGCATCACTCAGGAAAGCTGCAGCTGTGCTGGGGCTGGAGGTGGCTGAGAAAAGCTCCATGCTCAACTGAGAGGTGAAGGGCTGGGTCAGGACAGCTTACAGGAGCCTGGGCTCAGCCCCCCTGAAACAAAAGCAGGTGCCACAAGGCAACATAGGGCACTGAGGGAAGATCTAAAGGGGAAAAAGATAGCTATAGAATCAGTATAAAAACAGCAGCAGTTTTTGGAACTGTTCTTCACATTAGCCCATGATGTCAAGGCATCTACTGGTTGATTATTCCGATTCTTACTTGTAGAATCTTAAAATAGTTTGGGTTGCAAGGGACCTTCAAAGGTCATCTAGTCCAACCCCCCTGCAATGAGCAAGGACATCTTCAACTAGATCAGGTTGCTCAGAACCACATCCAGCCTGGCCTTGAATGTCTCCAGGGATGGTGCATCCACAACTTCTCTGAGCAGCTTGTTCCAGTATTTTACCACCCCCATTGTAACGAAGATTTTCCTCACATCCAGCCTGAATCTTCTCTCTTTTAGTTTAAAACCATTACCCCTTGTACTCCTTTCTTATTTCATTATGATTATTCTTCCTTTATGATTCCATTCAGTTTGATACTAAATAAAGACAAGCAGCAACCAAAAAGCAGTAACCAAAGGTCAAGTAACCAAAAGCAGTAAAGACAGGCAGTAAACTTCAAGGCCTGGGCTCTCTGCATGTCTTCTCAGGGTAGACCCTTAACTGTCTCCTCTCACTATCAGCACTGTCCAAAAAAACAGCCAATGAAGGTTTTCATTGTCCCCCCGTTTGGGTGTAACGGCTAACTAGGAACAACCTGTGTGTATGAGCAGCCCTGCAGCCCTTGCCTGCCCCCAGGAGGAGATGCAATGGCAGCAACTCTGGGACATCCAGCCAGGGCTGCAGAAGGGGGGCAGGCACTGGCAAGAGGGTTTAGTGCTGGGAGTTGCAGAGGGGACCAGGCACTGGGTGAAAATCCCAACCTAGCCATTCCCACAAAGCCTGAGAACAACTCGTCATCCTCACTTGCTGTCATGGGAAATAGAATGAGTCTCTAACCAATTTTCCTAGCTAAAACCATAAGAAAACAAACCAGGTTTATTATGAACAGCTAGCTGCTTATCCCAGATAGCTGTGGCTTATCTGGGAAAGGATGCAGTGAATCATATTGATCTGAGGAAAGAAGGGAGATTATGCTCTCTGCTGTTGTTTGTTTAGCTTAGATGAGTACTAGATATTGCTAGATATCTGCAAGTGTCAATTTTAAAATCTCTTGCCAAAGGGGTGGGGAGATATATATGAGAACCAGTATGACAGATGTGAACACTCTTGGCTATTTTTTGTCACTTGTCCATTTTTTCCCCACTTCTGAGGTCTTATTATCTTTAACAGAAGCACTTATATGTACTGCTTATGGTTCAATATTTATTTAAAAATGACATTTTATGCACATGAAAATGGTTGTGTGAAGTCAAAGAAGATGCAGAACCCTCCTGATTAATGTATTTGTATAATTAATAATTTTGCCAGCTGCCTCTGGAGATTAAACTTTATAAGGCAGGTGCCTTTTCTCTTTTAACCTCCAGTGCCATAAGGACAGATTCTCATGAATTTTCTTGACTCTCTTGAACAAAATTAATTACTTTTTAAAACTGCTGCCTGGGGGACCTATTTCTCTTTTTATCTGTGCTGCAGACATATTCCTAACCTGTTGTTGATCCAAATGATTTCAGAATCTTTACTTCTTTTTCCTCAAAAATCTGCTGGCTCTCTCAGACAGGTTTGTAAGAAGCAGTGGCTCAGAAGATCTTATTACTAACTTTCTAACTGCCCTCAAGTTTAAGAGCAGACTGCTGGCAAGGAACTGCAACCTCCATGTTAGTAATGGACATGGTGCCATAAGAGTGAGTCAGAGTACAGGATGTATTTGTCTGTATGCCAAAACTAGGAATAGAAGCAGTCCACTGCCTGCTGTGGTGGGTATGGGAGAGGTGGTTTGACAGAGGTTTAAGGAGTACTGCTTTATCACCTAATTTATTGGTGGCACTGATTGCCAATCCTCTTGCAGCCTGCAGGGAGCTTAACAGCCTTCTGGGTCTGTCACAGGGTTGTGCAGCTGCTCAGGAAAC